>NC_136061.1:58442552-60953385 GCF_964261635.1 Lissotriton helveticus
GTTGCTAATAGTGCATGAGGGGTCGTTCAGGTGCAGATTGAGGTCACCGAAAATAGAAAAATGTGTTGAAGTCTGAATTAATGGTGCTATATATTCGGGAAGAGAAGTTGCCCAGGAATTCGCCGGGCCCGGAGCTATACTACACAAAGTTGGCAGCACTGCGTATGCTACACACAGCCGGCAGCAGTGGCACTGCGTATACTACACTTAGCTGACAGCGGTAGCACTGGGTATACTACTCACAGCCAACATCTGTAGCATTTGGAAACAAGTTTGTTAGTAGTCGACTTTGTAAAGCTTCTTTACCATCTTTTCATCAAAATATCAATTCTAATATCTTGAAGAATGTTTCCATAATGTTCATCACTTGCTTGCCGCGTATTCCTAATACGTTCTTTATATTCAAAATGTTCACATTTCAATACTTCCCAAAGATTTCTTAGTGTCTTCAAGGAAAAGTGTTTTAAAAACTGGTGTCCTTCCACAGGAGTAAGTTGTAACAGATCGCTGAATACAATTACATGTTTCCCTCCAAATAAAACATCATAATCTGTTTTTACAATCTGTTGCATTCTTAAATGTACAAAGGCAAGCATTAAGTTTGAGACCGTGCTCACCTCATCAATTATCAGAAGTTTCATTTTCTTTAGTACTCTTGAAACGTCATAACAAGCTTCTCCTGATAGCTTCTGATTTTCCAACTTATTTTGATGTTCAACTGGGAGCATGAGCAATCGATGTAATGTAATCCCTTTAATGGTATGTGCTGCTAACCAAGTGGCAGTTCGGGCTGGACTGTTCCCATGAGGCACAGGGTCAAGGCTGATTTGCATATGGCCATGTCTGAACTGGGGTGGTGTGGACTGCAAAAAAACAATGGATTTAGGCCCAGATCTCTGTACTGGGGTGAATGTATGTCATTGTTCTGCATTCTGTCCATCAATTGTTGTTTTTGCATTTGTCACCCGAGTGGGATGGGTATGCTCAGACGTGAGTCCCATGCGCTCCACACCACTGGAGTCAAGCTATGCTGGCTGAAGACGGCTGATAGCCAGAAACCGGTCCTAGGATGCTTGATTCCAGTCCAGGAAAGACATGGCTTGGCAGTTCGGGCTGGACTGTTCCCATGAGGCACAGGGTCAAGGATGATTTGCATATGGCCATGTCTGAACTGGGGTGGTGTGGAGTGCAAAAAACAATGGATTTAGGCCCAGATCTCTGTACTGGGGTGAATGTATGACATTGTTCTGCATTCTGTCCATCAATTGTTGTTTTTGCATTTGTCACCCCGAGTGGGACGGGTATGCTCAGACGTGAGTCCCATGCTCTCCACACCACTGGAGTCAAGCCATCCTGGCTGAAGACGGCTGATAGCCATAAACCGGTCCTAGGATGCTTGATTCCGGTCCAGGAAAGACATGGCTTGGCAGTTAGGGCTGGACTGTTCCCATGAGGCACAGGGTCAAGGCTGATTTGCATATGGCCATGTCTGAACTGGGGTGGTGTGGAGTGCAAAAAAACGATGGATTTAGGCCCAGATCTCTGTACTGGGGTGAATGTATGACATTGTTCTGCATTCTGTCCATCAATTGTTGTTTTTGCATTTGTCACCCCGAGTGGGATGGGTATGCTCAGACGTGAGGCCCATGCTCTCCACACCACTGGAGTCAAGCCATCCTGGCTGAAGACGGCTGATAGAGAGAAACCGGTCCTAGGATGCTTGATTCCGGTCCAGGAAAGACATGGCTTGGCAGTTCGGGCTGGACTGTTTCCATGAGGCACAGGGTCAAGGCTGATTTGCATATGGCCATGTCTGAACTGGGGTGGTGTGGAGTGCAAAAAAACGATGGATTTAGGCCCAGATCTCTGTACTGGGGGGAATGTATGACATTGTTCTGCATTCTGTCCATCAATTGTTGTTTTTGCATTTGTCACCCAGAGTGGGATGTGTATGCTCAGACGTGAGTCCCATGCTCTCCACACCACTGGAGTCAAGCTATCCTGGCTGAAGACGGCTGATAGCCAGAAACCGATCCTAGGATGCTTGATTCCGGTCCAGGAAAGACATGGCTTGGCAGTTCGGGCTGGACTGTTCCCATGAGGCACAGGGTCAAGGCTGATTTGCATATGGCCATGTCTGAACTGGGGTGTTGTGGAGTGCAAAAAAACGATGGATTTAGGCCCAGATCTCTGTACTGGGGTGAATGTATGACATTGTTCTGCATTCTGTCCATCAATTGTTGTTTTTGCATTTGTCACCCCGAGTGGGATGGGTATGCTCAGACGTGAGTCCCATGCACTCCACACCACTGGAGTCAAGCCATCCTGGCTGAAGACGGCTGATAGCCAGAAACCGGTCCTAGGATGCTTGATTCCGGTCCAGGAAAGACATGGCTTGGCAGTTCGGGCTGGACTGTTCCCATGAGGTACAGGGTCAAGGCTGATTTGCATATGGCCATGTCTGAACTGGGGTGGTGTGGAGTGCAAAAAAAGGATGGATTTAGGCCTAGATCTCTGTACTGGGGTGAATGTATGACATTGTTCTGCATTCTGTCCATCAATTGTTGTTTTTGCAGCTAACCAAGTGGGAGCAGTTATAACACAAGATAAATGTGATTCAGTGATTTTTGTGTAGATAACTGGTCAAAACTTTAATTAAGATACTTTTTTCCAGTTCCAGCTTGCCCACTGATATACATTTGAATAGGTTCAAATGATGTGCATTGGCATTCTTTTTTGTCATGAAGTATACCATGCTCTATCTGTTGTGTAACTTGCTGATATATTTCTTTTTGTTCAATATTTGGTTGTTCTTCCAAGTTTCCCAACTCAATAATTTCCTGTTGTGCTTGTTGCATTGCTGTTTCTACTTCATTCATAGCGATGGCTGCTTCATTTTTAAAATTGGTTCTCCTAGTGGATCTTGACTCAGTGGAGCAGAACTTTGACTATCTTGAGAACTGTCTCTAGCGATTTCAGCTGCAATACTAGCTTCTTGTTCAATCTCTTCATTCAACATTTGTAGATAATTTGGAAAAACTGTGCATTCAATGCTATCTTTACATGCATTAAAAGAATCTTCATAGCACTCAAAATCTCCAAGTAATTTCATTTCGGTACGTCAAAGCTTAAAGAGCTGCAGAAGTGCTAAATAGAAAAATTCCATTTTATCTGGAGTATCACAACTGAGTTTCCTATGATTAATAGGATTTCCTTTGGTATGTTTTACCAAACATCCATCACATCCAATTACTGCATATTTTTCTTCATTTATATTTTCTGTAACATTTCTCTTAAAGCTGTAATATTACAGTACTTCATAGAGACATATGCTTTCCAGATGTGGACTTCTTTTAGGATAGAACATATCCAACGTATTTTTTTTAACAATATCTGTACTTTCCGGTTCATTTAATGCTAAGTATTCAATTTCTTGTACAGATTTCAATACTCGATTTTGTGTTGCAGCAAGACCTAAACTTGCCCAAATGATTCCTCTTGACTTTGAACATAAACTTGCAGATGTCAACTGAACCGAACATTCGTACGATCCAATCTCTCGATGGGAAAGCATCTTCAAAGTAAAGCTGTACAATTTGTTACTAAAAGTCTTCTCTTGTGAAATTTCTTCCCACATTTCTGTCAACTCTGTCTTTTCAGATTCCGTTATATGTGATGCAACATAGCGAGCAACAGCAATTGAATTATCTGCAACATACTTGATATCCATATTTGCATTCCACTTTGTCAAAATCACTGGATTGTAATCATTACTATACTTTGAATCTTCACTTTTTTTTTTGTAAGTACTCTTTGGATATTTCTGAGTTATAGTATGCCTCATTGCTGACATGAAACTGTTAACTCTTCCTTTGGAAATTACTGGACGTGGGAATCCAAAACTACATTTTGTATAAAATGTTTCCTTTGATTCGTATTTCCGACAACAATATTTCCCACATCGATGACTTTGAAACCGTAAAACTTGTTGTCTTAAGGTATTTTCTCCTGCTGTTTTTGGAATAGCACAGGTAACATAGTCTTCAATGAAAGATAAAACAGCCTCATCAGAATCGGTTCCAAATTTAGGTGCATCCTTGATCCTTAATAGCATGTGTTTACGAGAAGCACCTCTGGCTTGGTACTCCTTTCTCCAAAAGAAATCAATAACTTCTCCAAGAGGTGGGTTATTTTTATTGCAGATAAAAGACATCATATCTTGAAACCTATGATTAAAATATCTGCACAGATTTACAGGATCCAAGGAACACAGTTCGCAAGCTGTCTTCAATTCAATGTTTTTAATATTTGAATCTGCATCTCGTAGAAATTCAAGTATATCGCCCCATGCGTATTCAGCACAGCCAAGCGTAACAAACCACGTACGGGTTCCTAAGTTCCTTAACATACATTTAAGTTCTCCGTGACGATGATACCAATACTCATTAGTAGCACGTTGACACGCCATCAAATTAATTCACTGAGATTCTAAATGATTGTCTCTGTGTTGTGCTTTGCCCATGAATTCCTTTCCAGAAGCATGTGTAGGATGAACTCCTGTTTTTAATAAGTGGTTCGCTGCATATGAATGTCCAGACAAGTCACTTTCAAACAGAAGATGAAATATATATGGAATACATTGTCAAAATCTTGAATCTTCTGAGTACAATCTTGTTGTATGGTATTCTGAAGCTGGAATCTGCATGAGTCATTCATCATATCGTCCACTTTTTTCAGTGGGGAAGAGTGGTGGAAAACAACGGGCTTCTAAACTTATTTCCCAAACACTCATAGGAGTTCCCTTCGCTTTCTTCATTTGGAATAATTCAATAGTATTTCTAATAACTTCTTTTGAATGTAAAGGATGTATACTCCAATGTTCATAAATGTCTTCGCTCTTGGAGTTGTCCCCTTTTTCGATTTGGCCAGTTGAAATTTCTTTATTATCTACTAAAGATATTTCTAGTTCATAGCCTTTTGAACTTTGGTGACATCTACTAACACTTGCCATATTTTCCGACTCTTTGTTGGCACGCCATTAACTAGGAAAACTACAGGTTCAGTTTCCTTTTATCTCTACACAAATAGTTTCAATATTCTTCTTTAAATCTAAAGGTAAATACACAACTCTTCCTTTTAATCCCCTTTGTAAATCTGAGAGAGGCAACTTACCTGTTTTAGGCTCCATATGAACTATAGCCTGAAACGGGTGTACCGATTGAATAAGAATAGATTCATATGTATTTAAATCCACCAGTTCCGGAGGAATAGCTACCAACTCTCGGTTATTATGCACAGCTCTAGCTGGCAGTTTGTTGTCTTCTAATTTGCTGTAACAATATTTACAAATACGTTGATCACTACCCAACTCAAAACAACCTTCCACCAATAAATAGGCACCAAATTGCTTCCACTTATCATTGTTTTCCTTTTCACTTTTTAAATACACAACATTCCTAGCTTGAGTTTTATAGTGAGTACATCGATAACAAATAGAAACATAGTTTCGTTTTTCACAACAAATTACCTTAAACTTTTTCATTTCTTCTACAAACTTCTCAGTAGTACTATCTTCCACCTCTTCTTCAACACCAAACTCTCCCGTTCTCTACACTCTTCTCCAGGACCAACGAAACAAAACTCTATATCATCACAAACTTTTTTTTTACATCCGATACTGAACCATGCAAAAGAGCAGTATTTATTTCACTTAAAAATAATGCAGGACTTTTTACACAGTACAATCTTCTTACTAACTTCCGCATTGCAGAGTGATGTACTGCTAACATTCTCAAATGAAGAAAAGTACCGTGACATACTTTTCTGGAAAGAAAAGCCAAAGAATAACCCTGCAAGCCTGTATTTTTTCTCACTTTACAAGGATCTATTTATTGCAACATCTTAATTTTCTGTTTAATACTTTTTTTTACTATACTCTCATAAGAAATTTCGTAAAATATCAATAGATTCCTGTCGTATACTACAAATACTACTACAATCCCATGTATACATTGGAGCTTGTGAACGTCTCCCTTGTACTTCTTCAGCTATTACTTCTTCCACAGTTGTAGCAACCATCTTTTCTTTTTCAATTGGACAACCGTTTTTAACCCCAAAAGAACGAATACTGGTATCAACTGCATGAACTAATGTATTTTGTTGAAAGTAGCTTTCTTCATTAAAAAAAGGTTCTGAACTAGACGTTTGATTCCATTCACCCGAATTTATTTTTACAAGTTAGTTCTATTAACCAGTTTTCTTCTTTTACTTTTCTCTTTCATGAACTGCATTGTTCTATTCAATCTCTTCATTCTTTTCAATACTAATATGAATAATCTTTTCAATTCAAAAGCCTTTTCGACTATACTTTCAATCTGTTGTTTTTTCTTGTAAAGTACAGATTTTTTAAATATTTCTTGCAATATTTCAATACTTTTTTGTAGTACTCTAGTTTTATGCATCCATTTCCTAATATCCTTATTTTGTTTCATTCTTCTTTCAACATAGATTGTTTTCACATAGCCTGATTTTCCATTTTCCATTTCATTCTCCTTGGTTCTACAACTTTTCTTCCTGTTTTCCTCATTTTGGAAATTCTTTCCAGTTCTTAAAAGTCTTTTAACAAATTCTTTAGTTCTCTTTCCAGAAGACTTTTTCTCCAATGTCACATGTAGTAGTACTTCATCTATGTTCTGCTTTTTCTCTCCTTTAAATAGTACTGTTTTTTTGCTGTCTTTTCTGTTCAAATTTTCTTGCCATAGTAAATATTTCTTAATAATAATGGAGAATATCTAAAAAAACTGTTTTCAAATTAATGTAATATTATTATTAAAATAGTTATATACAAATATTTTTATCTATTACTAAAGAAACACCTTTAGTGAGACTTACACCTGAGACATGTTATAGGCTTTTTTTTTATATTTGCCCAGGCCCAACACTGTGAACATTACTAGAATAGTAAAGCAGAAGGACAAAAGTGACGTTTAAGTCATGTTAGAAAATTGACTCCAACAGAGGTGCTGTTGCTTCTTTCTGCACATTTCTTTTTCTGCCTCTTTCTGCACCTATTTTCCCTCTTTCTGCACATCTGTTGCCTCTTTCTGCACCTCATTTGCTTCATTCTGTACCCCTGTTGCCTCTTTCTGCACTCATGTTCCCTCTTTCTGCACCTCTCTTGCCTTGTTCGGTATCCCTCTTATGTCTTTCTGCACCCTTTTTGCCTCTTTCTGCACCTCTGTTACTTCTTTCTGCACTTCCCTTCTTCCTTTAGGAACCTCTTTTGCTTCTTTCTGCACCTCTATTGCCTCTTTCAGCACCTCTGTTGCTTTTTTCTGCAGATATCTTGCCTCTTTGTGCACTTCACATGCCTCTTTGAGCACCTCTGTTGGTTCTGTCTGCACTGCTCTTGCTTCTTTCTGCACCTCACCTGCCGCTTTCTGCACTTCTCTAGTTTCTTTCTACACCTCTGTTGCTTCTTTCAGCAAATCACTTGTCTCTTTCTGCACTTGTCTTCCTTCTTTTTGTACCTCTCCTGCCTCTTTCTGCACCTCTCCTAACTCTTCCTGTACCTCTCTGGCCTCTTTTGTTGGTTCTTTCTGCACTGTTCTTGCTTCTTTCAGCACCTAACTTACTTCTTTTTCCACTTTTCTTCCTTTTTTCTGTACCTGTTCTGCTTCTTTCTGCACCCCCTTCCCTATTTGTGCAACTCTCTTTCCTCTTTTACCTCTCATCCCTGCATGAGTAGTGCCTACATGATTGAAACAGTGTATGGATATTACCTTGGTGATTGCATGAGTGAATAGCTAGTGCCTGGGTCATTGCATGAGTGTAGCAGTAATGCCTGAATGATTACAAAACTGCATATGTAGTGGCTGGAATATTAAAAGACTGCAAGGATAGAGCTTGGGTGTTTTTATTACTGCATAAGTGTTGGGGACCCTAGCAAAATATAAAGCAGCAGACTATTATATCACTGAAATACAAGTCTCTCCATATTGTTAGAAGCATGCATACATATGTCTCTACGTTTTCAAACCAACATCATATCTAAAAGAAATATATACACAATATTTTATAACTTCATGAGTACTGCGTGGGTGATTACAGAAGTACAAAGGTACTACGTAAATGATTACATGAGTACAAAGGAAGTGCCTGGGTGAATTTATAAGTGCATGAGTACTGGCTGAGTGATTACATAAGTACAAGAGTAGTGCCTGTGTGATTAAAAGAGTGGAAAGATAGTGGCTGGTGGAATAAAGCACTGTATACCTAATGCATTGGAAATTACATGAGTACAGGGGTAACGTCTGGGGGATTAAAGGAATACATAGGTAATGCCTGAGTGATTGCATGACTTCAGGGGTAATATCTAGGGATTTACATGACTGCATAGGGAGTGACTACATGATTTATATAAGTGCATGGGTACTTCTTGGCTGGTGACAGGACTACTGAGGTACTGCCTGAGTGAATAAAGGAGTGCAAAGGTAATGCCTGGGTGATATCATAACAGAATGACTACTGGCTGAGTGATTATATGAGTACAAGGGTTGTGCCTCCGTGATTGAAGGACTGAAACGGTAGTGCCTGGGTGATTATATACGTGCATGGGTAGTGGCTGGGTGACTGAAAGAGTGCATGAGTAATACCTGGGTGATTGCATGAGTGCATAGGTTGTGTCTGGGTGATTATATAAGTGCATGAGTAGTGGCTACATGATTGAAACAGTGCTTGGGTAATACCTTGCTGATTGCATGAGTGCATAGGTAGTGCCTAGATGATTACATGAGTGCAGTAGTAATGCCTGACTGATTACAGTAGTGCATATGTAGTGCCTTGATCATTCAAAGACTGCATGGGTAGTACTTGAGTGTTTTTATAACTACATCAGTGTTGGACCTAGCAAAATATAAAGCAGAAGACTATTACATGACTCAACCATAAGTCTCTCCATATCGTTAAAAGCATGCATATATATGTCTCTACCTTTTCAATTCATAATCAAATCTACAAGAAATATGTATACAATATTTCTGGAATACAGTGAAACCTAGAAACGGAGACATGTAATAGATCTGCCTGAGTTATTGCATAACTCCATGGGTAGTGCTTGGGTGATTGTATTAATGTGAGGGTAGTCACTGGATAATTGCAAGAAAAGATGGAGAGTGACTGGTTAATTGCATGAGTACAAACATACACGTTGAGTGCATGGATAAGTGTATAAATAGCACTGGAAGGCATACATGAGACATTGAGTAGTGCCTACATGAATATATGAATGCAACAGAAGGGCCTGTGTGATTATATGACTGCAAGGGTAGTGTGTGTGTTATTACATGACTGCATAGGTACAGCCTGCAAGACTGTAGGGGTAGTACATAACTAGAGCCTGGATGATCACATGACTGCATGGGTAATATCTAGTGGATTACTGGAGTACATAGAAAGTGAGTAGGGGATTTTAGAAGTTCATGAGTACCATCTGGGTGATTGCTGAACTACTAAGATACTGCCTGACTGATTACAGGAGTGCAAAGTTAGTGACTGAGTGATTTAAAAGTACATGCGTACTGGCTGAGTGATTACATAAGTGCAAGAAAAGTGCAAGCATGATTGAAAGAGTGCAAGGATAGTGTCTGGGTGATTGAAGCACTGTATAGCTAATGCATTGGTGACGGCATGAGTACAGGGGTAACGTCTGAGGGATTAAAGGAGTACATAGGTAACACCTGTGTGATTGCATGACTACAGGGATAATATCTGGGGATTTACATGACTATATAGGAAGTGACTGGATGATTTTATAAGTGCATGTGTTACTCTTGTGTGATTACAGGACTCATGAGGTGAGGTCTGAGTGAATAAAGTAGTGCAAAGGTAGTGCCTGGGAGATTTTATAACAGCATGACTACTGGCTGAGTGATTACATAAGTACAAGGATAGTGCCTCCATGATTGAAGGAGTGCAATGGTAATGCCTGGGTAATTATATAAGTGCATGAGTAATACCTGGGTGATTGCATGAGTGCATAGGTAGTGCCTGGGTGATTATACAAGTGCATGAGTAGAGACTACTTGATTGAAACAGTGCTTAGGTAATACCTTAGTGATTGCATGAGTGCATGGGTAGTGCCTAGATGATTGCATGAGTGCGGCAGTAATTCCTGACTGATTACAGTAGTGCATATGTACTGCATAGATCATTCAAAGACTGCATGGGTAGTACTTGAGTGTTTTTATAACCGTGTTGGGCCTAGCCAAATATAAAGCAGAAGACTATTTCATGACTCAACCATAAATCTTTCCATATCGTTAAAAATATGCATACATATGTCTCTACCTTTTCAAATCATCATCAAATGTAAAATAAATATGGATACAATATTTCTGGAATACAGTGAAACCTAGAAACTGAGACATGTAATAGATCTGCCTGAGTGATAGCATAAGTCCATGGGAAGTGCTTGGGTGATTGTACGAGTGCAAGGGTAGTCACTGGTTAATTGCAGGAAAAGATGGATAGTAACTGGCTAATTGCATGAGTACAAACATACACATTGAATGCATGGATAAGTGTATACATATCAATAGGGGTAAGGTGACGGCTAAATGCAAGTTAAATAATCATATAAAGCATATCAGGCCACACATTTCTATATCTTATTCATCAGGAAACACAGTAACATACATTTACATAGGCATATACAGTTGACAAAGACCGTTTATGTATTTTTTATATAGCAAAATATTTTTGCTGGGGGTCGCGTAACTAGGGAAACCTCACCCGGCCCGGAGACGGAAAGGATTGACAGATTGAAAGCTCGATTCTTGATTCTGTGGGTGGTGGTGCATGGCTGTTCTTAGTTGGTGGAACAATTTGTCTGGTTAATTCCGATTACAAACGAGACTCCTCCATACTAACTAGTTAATTTATTTTACTGTGTTTCCTGATGAATAAGATATAGAAATGTATGGCTTGATATGCTTTATATCATTATTTATCTTGCATTTAGCCATCACCTTACCCCAATTGTAATTTTTCCCTACAGCTAGCAATTCTCATTGTTCATTGTAGGGGTCCCCTTCTTTACCAAACCTGAAGGCATACATGAGACATTGAGTAGTGCCTATGTGAATAGATGAACCAACAGAAGGGCCTGGGTGATTCTTTGACTGCAAGGGTAGTGTGTGGGTTATTACATAACTGCATAGGTACAGCCTGCATGACTGTAGGGGTAGTACATAACTGGTGCCTGGGTGATTGCATGACTGTAGGGTAATATCTGTAAGATTACTGGAATACATAAAAAGTGACTGGGTGATTTTATAAGTGCATGGGTACTTCTTGGGTGATTGCTGGAGTACTGAGGTAGAGCCAGAGTGAATAAAGGAGTGCAAAGGCTGATTACGAAGTACAAGGATAGTGCCTCCGTGATTGAATGAGTGCAAAGGTAGTGCCTGGGTGATTATATGTGAAATGAAATGAAATGATTACGCACTTGTATAGCGCACGACTACCCGTAGGCATCTTGGCGCTTGTACGAATACCGCCGAGGAACCCTTCCTGGCCTTTCCCTGTGAGGAGCCCACTCCTGGGCACCCCCAAGCTGAAGTCAGGCATCCTCAGCGTTGTTGGGGCCGTTGTAGAGATTAGGCAAGCTATTGTCCAGAGGTGCAGAGTGGGACTCATGATTAGAATAGGCATCAAAGCGAGAATTATCAGGTCCGAGGAAATTGAGCCCGAGACCCACCGAGGCGGGAATTGAACCCTGGTCCCAGTCATATCACAAAAACATTTTAAGGCAGAGCAAAAAACGTAGTCAACTTCACGTATTGCCATACATTTTTAAAACAAGTCATACTATACAGCAAATTAATATTCTGTACAGTGAAAAAACATAAATTGGTGAACATATAATTATACAAAAACTTGTGTTTCAAAATCACAAATGTACATGTAGAAACAAATTACCAAAACAGTGAAAAAAGAATTTTTAATCATGCGTGTAGTTTCTATGGGGCGAACAGAGGGAGTTTTTAGGCTGCTACCCTGAGTCCTGTTGGAATCTCTTGAATTAAGGACAAAAAACTGGCGTGTGACCGTCAGTTATAACTGACATTAAATGTCTTTAGATGAATAAATGCCAAAAACACTTCATGTGGCTACATGATTAAAAGAGTGCATGGGTAATATCTTGGTGATTGCATAAGTGCATAGGTAGTGCCTATATGATTGCATGACTGCAGCAGTAATGTCTTAGTAATTACAGTAGTTAATATGTAGTGCCTGCATCATTCAAAAACTGTATGGGTATTACTTGGGTGTTTTTATAACTGCATGAGTGTTGAGCCTAACCAAATATAAAGCAGTAAACTATTACGTGATTAAACCATAAATCTTTCCATATTGTTAAAAGCGTGCATACATACATCTCTAGCTTTTCAAATCTAAAAACAAATAGGTATAC
The DNA here is from genome assembly GCF_964261635.1 of Lissotriton helveticus. Classification (NCBI taxonomy): domain Eukaryota; kingdom Metazoa; phylum Chordata; class Amphibia; order Caudata; family Salamandridae; genus Lissotriton; species Lissotriton helveticus. Next base: position 58,455,028 of record NC_136061.1, read on the forward strand.
AATATTTCTGAAATGTAACGAAACCTAGAAACTTAGGCATGTAATAGATCTGCCAGAGAGATTACAAAACTCCATGGGTAGTGCTTGGGTAGTCAATGGATAATTGCAGGAAAAGATGGATTGTGACTGGCTAATTTTATGACTGCACACATAAAGGTTGAGTGCATGGATAAGTGTATAAATAGCACCTGAAGGCATAGATGAGTTGTTGAGTAATACCTAGGTGAATAGATGAATGCAACAGAAGGGCCTGGGTGATTCTATGACTGCATGGATAGTGTGTGGGTTATGTTTGAGAACAAATCCCTAGGCAATTAATCAGTTCGGACAATTCAACAACTCATTTAAACAAGCATTTGCAATGCAAAAGGTCTCGCATTTACGAGAGTTTGCGCTATTGGCATTGTAAATGACAATGCCTTTTATTTATGGATTGTTTTTAAAACCAAAATAAAAGGCATTGTCATTTACAACGCCAATAGCCTAAACTCTCGCAAATGTGAGCCCTATTGCATTCTAAATGCATTTGGCACCTGTGCTACACAGAGAAGCGTTAGGAAAGCGTGTGCAGTGGCAAGGCTATCAATAGTGCGGCAGGTGCAGTGGCGCTAAGTCCTAATCTAAGCGGCGCACTGCATCACCATTACGGCTGTTTTTATGGTTGTTATTTTTTTGCTACTCAACCTGGAAGCAATCAGCCTATTTTATCTTGGCTGCATTTAGGTGCACGAAGTCTCACAAAGTGCTACGAAACCATACAATTGTCAAGAAGCGCGCTTCACTAAATAATGACATAATGCACACACAGGTGACATCACAACTCACTCTGACAGACTCCCTCGCCTTTAAATCGTCCCACACAGCCAGCGTTTTCTTGTGTAGACACACAAACATGACAGGCTCCAACCACAAACCATCCACGGTAGTTCACAGTGCCCCTGCGTGACCTGAAAGGACTTCAAAGCCCTGTCCCTGGCAGGCCGACCTGTGCCCGCATAGTGCGCCCTTACGCTTTGCTGGCATCGCCATTACAATAGGTCCTGCACAGGCCGGCTGCATTCACAGGGTGCACCCGATTCGCGACATTCTATTGAGACACATTGGCGCTGACCTTTCATTTCATGGCACGTTAGTTCAGTCTATTTTCACTTCATCAGGGCAGCTCATTTTTATTGGGCCTAAGTCCCATTTTTGAGCAATTCTGAGAGGCAAAACCTTGAGGTCAAAGATGATTGGCAGAGTGCAGTGGAGTGCGGTAACCAGCGGACACTAATAGGGACAGGGCCGATTTTAGCGGTGGAGTGCGGTAACCAGTGGACACTAATAGGGACAGGGCCGATTTTAGCGGTGGAGTGCAGTAACCAGCGGACACTAATAGGGACAGGGCCGATTTTAACATTCCTGCAGCCAAGTATGTGAACGACTTTCACAGAACATTTTACTACTAAATGATCATTCAGATGCAATATTTTTTCATAGAACTGTGCAGCGAGTGTTTTCCCCATACTTTTTGCAGCGGTAGACTCAACATAAAACAAGCATGAATCACGTGGTGTCCAGTTAACCAATAGGGTGTAGGGTCTCGAGGGCGGAGTGAAACCTCTGTGAATCGGGCCCACCGGGTCATTTGTGAGACACTGACCAGCAGAGTGCAGCAGAGAGCCGCTACCGCAGTATCGCAGTAGCAGTAGCAGCAAGCAGCGAGCAGTGGGCTGAGCGAGACGCCAGTCGACGTACACCTCAGACCGCGGACCGAGCTAGCCAAGCCGAGCTAGCCGCCTGTGAACCGAGGCTTCGAGGCATTGAGGCATCGAGGCATCGAGGCTTCAAGGCCCTCCCCCAAGACACTCGAGGGGTAGGGGCAGGGAGGTGAGGTCTGAGGTCCGAGGTGAAACAAGGCGAATTGAGGACCACCACGGTGGAGCCCAGTGGAGCGGCGTCTCATAGCGTCTCATAGCGCCCACCGTGCTCAGTGTTCTCCTGGCATTACCCAGCTGATTAGCCGATTGCGGTGCTAGGAGTCGGGGATCAGGCTACTGAGCACAACTGACCGGAATTGACCGGACCTGACACGACCCAGCTCAGCAGTTTCTCTCGGTGTCTCCTGGGCATCGCCAGGTTCCCCAGTTACGAGACAACGGACAACGGACCACAGCTGACCGGCCAGATCGACCCTACAGAACACTACAGGATACTAGCAGGCAGCTAGCACCGCAGGTGAGAGGTGTGAGTACCAGCGGTGTTATCGGCGATATCAGCCCAAATGCACTAAACGCACCTTTCGAGTATTATTTTTTACTTATGCGCCAGTAACTGATCATTCTTGAAAAACGTGTAACTATGGATAAGCCCACTGGATAAAGCTAACTAACAGCTGGGGCAGACAAGCAGCATGTTAAACAGCGCACACTAGGGGGACTGAGCTCCATTACCTACTTGGCAAAAAACTGTCTACCGGCACTTATTTTTTTTTTTTTTTTTACAAAGCTGACTAACAGACTAATAGACTAACAGTGTGTTAAAAGTGTACACTTGGGGGACTGAGCTCCACCACATACCATCACACACACCTGGCAAAAAAATTGGCTACGAGTACTTTCCTAACACCAGAGGGAGCAGTCATCCCGACACATACCGCAACAACACCTCGCTATCTCCCTGACGGCAGCTGCCCCAACTCAAAGGAGGCAGACAGGCTTGGGAGGTGGAGCGGGAAGTAGAGCGGAGGTGGTAAAAGATAAAAAGGGGATGAGATCTGGGAGAACATGGTCAAACCCACCTAATAATATAAGGAAAAGAGCTAAGGCCAAAACCAAATCCCCCGTTATCCCAGCTGAGGGAAGTGCGGCCGCACCATTAATACCTCCTGTATACTCAATCTTCAGTAACATTAACCCTACCGGCAAATTTACATTCCTGAAAGACCCAATGACAGCTATTTATGCAATGCTGGATTGCAAAAACCAATGTCACCAAGAAAAATAGATATAAGGCCAACAGATATAAGGACTCCTCTGAGCGTCTTAAACACCAATGTAGATAGGGCCAATGGAATAGAGGAAATACCGAAGTGTATGGACGCCACCTTGGAGAAAAATATGTTTCAATTTCGAGCCCAAGTGCACAAGGAAAAAAAATGCACGACTCAAAACAAGGGCAAGGACAAGAGAAACAATTAATAACCAATACAGGATCAATCAAGGCCACGGACTGCCATGATGAAGGACACGCAACAAGTTGCTCACCTAACAAAAAAGAGAACAAAGGCGAAAGAACTTCTGTAACATTATCACTATCAACCAATGCCATAAATCAAGAGCAAATAATAATGGGAAGTCACCCGGCCCAACCCAATAACGAGGATTGTTACAACAATAGTATGTATGAATTAGCATACAAGGTGCCTCCATATAGTCACTCAACCCCAAGACTGGACTCACGCATGAACCCAGAAATGAATAAATCCTTTGAGAAGACAAAGACAAAGGAGTTTAACCCCTGCTGGGCGCCTCAAGTGTCTACTCTTAATGAAGGAAGAACCACGACACAAAAAGTCTGCTCGGATGTCCATACAACCGAAAATAACCTGGAGGGATTGAGAATCCCCAGTAAATCACTCACCATTGAAAAGGAGGACCAGGAAGCAACCGAAAGCAATTTTGAGGGATAAAAATCCCCAACAAACCAATCATCACCGCAAAGGAGGACCAGAGAGCAACACCAATCGGTTGGTGTATAAAAAACTCCCCAACCAAGGAGTCGCCAAGTAATAACATAGTTGAGACATCCAGTGGAATGAACCAGGAAGTGGACATTAATGCACTAATAGATCTACCAAAAGTGATTGACGTCGATGCTCAAACGGAACCTTCAATAATAGAGATCTCAAGTGTTTCGGCTGGTGCTGATGTAGCATCTACAAAAAAAACGAATCATGCCCTGAATTACGGCAAAAAATCAAAGTACAGCAGAATGACACAACATCCATAAAGCAAGTTCCACAGGGATTTTCCTCCAACTGCAACATAGGGGACCAGCACTGGCATGAAATAGGGCATGACATCAACGAAAACCTGCAATCAATAATCACATTGCACAGTGCACTGGGGTGCATATTGGAAACCTCAATTAAAACTCTCAATATGCAGTCAGATAAACTTGACATTCAGATACATTTAATGAGTACAATGGCGGAACACATATCTAATATAAACAAAAAGTTTGATACCATGGTTAGCATTCCCAACATCATTAAGGGCCAATTCCGACCGTGGGCAGCATCCCAGTCATGTACCTGCCATCCAATATTGGAAAAACTAAAGGATTTGCCATCAATTCTTAAAGACATATTACAGGAATGCAAGCACGCTAAATAGAGTAACAACAGCACACCAATCGGATGTGACCTTATTTCTTTCGGAAATTGCAAGAGCACACAAAAGGAATATCCGGTTAAATTTAACGCAGACCAAGCAGACGAATCAGCACGGCAAATAACAGTGGAAAAAAACAAACAAAACAAACCGACAACGATATCTGAAGAAATAATAGAGGAACCTAAAATAATAAGTGCAACGCCCCTCATCATACAAAATAACGGTTCAAAACTATCGGGAATAGAGCATTCAAACCAAGATGGTGTAAGAAACCAAAACGACCCGAAAGGTCTAACCAAGTGGCAAAAAAACGGGCAAGAAAAAACAGAAATCAGCTGCCAAATTGACCACCTGCAAATAAGCAGATGCTGGTTACTTTTGCTATCTTTAATCAGGCAAAAATGAAACTAAAACATGACCCCAACAATAAAGAGGGGACACACCAGTCATCTATCGGGATAGAAAAAGAATATAAAAACTGGAAAAACCTAGAAGAGGGACAAATACCATTACATACAAGCTCTAAGGACATGACTCAACTGACGACATTAAAAGAATCTACGCTTACAGAGGGGGTCGTTCTTACTAAAACTCCAGCAGCCGGGAACCCCAATAATACTGATTTTTCGAGCTCACCGACTGTCGTAAGTGGCGCTGGCTGGAGCATGGACCAAGGGACCCAGCAACACCACACAACTAAATAAAACTTCAGATAGTCAGCCGGATGAGCCACGAAATACTGAATCTATCTCTCATCAAAAAGGGAGCACCACTTATGAAGATAAAAGGCTCCCTATAAACAGGATGGAACAACACAACAAACATGAACCAAGTAACCAGCGACCCCATTGGGTTGTAGTTAAAGGCACGGACAAAAAACAAAAAGTGCCCTCTATTCGTGTCACTATACCAAGCAATAATCCAATTGTAGGGAAAAGTGCCACCACACCAACCGATAATCCAACCTCAGGGAAAGGTGACCAAAAGATCAATGGGCAAATAAGAACTAAGGCGGATAGAAATATGCACGATCAAATACAACTCACGATACTTACAGGCAACAATGGTATGAAACAAACTACAGAAATAGCAAATGCGGAAAGGATAGGACCATGCCCCGGGTCTGCCGCCGCAACCAGTGGGCACTACCCAGAACATGCCGGCCTTAAACGATCATGCCGGGAAGTAAAGGCCAGGGCGAGTATGCCATTCACACAAACTCAGAATGATGCATATAATCAAATAGCTCAATATCTCCATCTTAATGCAAAGGATTACGACGATCACAAGTCTACTAAACCCTCATCAAATGAAAAAGCACAGATTAGCAGTGACCGACCTACTGAGATGCAACCAATCACAGCAGGAAAGATGCTTTTTATTCCCAACTACGAGCCCCAAGGCACACAAGACGTTTTAAATTGAGGGAACATTCTCCATCTGACATCTACCATCCCAAGCTTAAGCCACCTAACAACCGCTGATTTATTATCAATTGAATTCATCACGTTAGGGGACAATGGGGCTAGGGAAGGCACGCTTGCCACCTGGAGGAATGTAGAAGTGGTAAAGAGCATTCTCACTGAAACGCGCAAATTTGAAGAGTGGGGAATCACGCTGAAAGAAGAGAAAAAAAAGGGGTATCCGTCACCCCTGCTAAGAAGATGTGGGAAAAAAGATGACTACAAACACCGAACCACTCACTCAGTATTACAGGGTGCCAGGGGGGCTGAAACTCCCATCAATAATCATCAGAGACTGGCACTGGGCATTAATGGTAATTGAACCCACTGCGAGGCAGGCAAGACCGAAGAAATCCTAATAAAGTTGCTCTCCTGGAATATCGCAGGAGCGAAAAACATCTTTAACCATAGTAGAAAAACAGCTACCTGGGACCAATATGACATCATAGCACTTCAGGAAACGTGGACAATGGAACCAATCGACGTACCAGGAAGGCTATGTTTCCATAACAGTGCGACACGTCCCCAGCGCTATGGGCGTGCAAGGGGGGGACTTTCAATATATGTATCCACTGCACTGAAGATCAACGCCTCGCAAATGGCTGCATCAACAACAGATATGCAAATCATTAAACTGTAGAGCACAACAAAAGGCAAGGCGAGAACAATCATCCTAATTAATTTATACGCCCACCCGAAAAAATCTGCCAAAAAAGAACTATTCCAACGTGTTGTTGATGTTGTAACTAACACCCGTCTTGAAAAACCAAGCTGGGAGATTATCGTTACGGGTGATTTCAACACCGACCTTTTACATCAACCGGAAGATGAGGATAACATCTCAGTAGCAAACGAAATGAGGGACGCTGAACCTCAGGAGATTGTATCGGTCATGAAGAAAGATAAAGTGGGTAGGCAGCTGATGTGGGACTTTGAACGCCTTGGCCTACGGGTAATAAACGGTAGAGCCATTCACAACAAACCCCCTGCCGCAACCTATATAGGTCATAATGCAAGTTCCATCTTGGATTATACATTGGTAACACTACCCCTGCTGAGTCTAGTTAAAAAATTTCAAATAATTTGCTCACTAGATAGTGATCACTCAATGCAACACATCGAGATGATACTGAATTCTTCTAGGTACGTAAAGGCGCCAACCATACCAGGCATAATCTCAACAATTAACCTGAAGCGGTTTAAGTGGACGAGTAATACACTGCCGAAAATAGCGTTGGACGCTAAGAAATTATTCAAAACATCCATCGCAGAGAAAGACCTATGCTCAGAAACCTGGTCTGACTTCCTGGAAAAGTTACCACGGTCCAGCAGTAACGCTAAAAGGGAGACCCATCCTACGTCCGACACCTAACTCACAAAAACCACACTTTCTATGAAGAAACATCTTCAGAAGCTCACAAGACGGGCACAAGGTTAAAAGATAAACCCAAGCATTTGGCAAGAAGTCCGATCGATAAGGAGACAATACAAGAAGTTGGTATGGATGGAAAAAAGGAACAAAGCCAATGACTTCTGGGCCAAATTGTTGCATAACATAAAAATATCAGACTCCAGGGCTTTCTGGATGCAAGTCAACTCTATTAATAAAACAGCACAACCTATAAGTATGACATGCATCAATGAAAACGATTGGGCCCAACACATAGTTGACACATTCTCGACAAAACCATCGGCACACCAGATTATAACGTCAACAACTGTATCTGAAACACCAAGAGCTATGGACCAAGAAAGCATGGCCGTTCTAGCACCTATGGCATGATCCTCCGCCAGGAAGACATGGGTCAACCAACGTGGATAGATGACGATCACCGAATATTACTAATAATCAAGAAAGGCAAGCAAGAGAGTGCACCGGGGCAAAACGGCATCCCGCAGGCAATCTATAAAGAGGACCCCAAGTTCTGGGCATGCAAATTTAATCTTTTGTTTCAGTCAATCAGCGACTCAGGTCGGGTCCCGGAAAATTGGAGGGGTGCCATCATCAATCCCATCTATAAAGGCGGAGACCGCAAAAATCCAATCAATTACCGTTTAATAGCCCTGATCGATGCGGAAGCCAAATACTACGCATCCCTGGTGCTAGCCGATCTAGCCCAATGGTCGGATACGAACAGCAAAATCCCGTTAAATCAGACAGGGTTTCGCCGCTGAACAGGCACTATGGCAAAAGCAATGGCATTATGCTTGATTGGTGAAAAAAGTCTCCAAAACCATCAGGAACTTTACACCTGTTTCGTTGACTTTAAGGCGGCCTTCGACCGTGTTAATAGAAAATTACTATGGACCAAATTGAAGCAGCAGGGTCTGCCAGACTCAATCCTAACGCCGATCATCAACCTGTACAGTAACACCTGGATGCAGGTAAAGATCGACAATGGACAGAGGCTAACCCGGAAGATCAACACCTTTGATGGATTAAAACAAGGCTATGTGTTGGCCCCCCACCTCTTTAATTTATTCATGGCCGACCTAACAGTAAGCCTGGACAGGACTAATGCTCATCCGCCGCGGCTAGGTAATCTCCGTATAACACACCTATCCTATGCCGACGATCTGGTCCTACTAAGCCAGACAAGAATAGGCATACAACGTCTTCTAAACGAATTGACCCATTATACAAAACAGAACTTTCTAGAAATAAATAGCTCAAAAACAAAAACCATGGTTATAACCCGACGCCACAAAGTGCCACCAACCTTCACAATAGATAATGTCAAACTGGAAGCGGTTGGAAGTTACAAGTATCTCAGGATACTACTGGACAAGCGTCACGATTTCACCATGCAATTTAATAGCATGGAAAAGAAGGGCACAATACTATTGCATGCCTTTAGTACCCTAGCTACCAAACTTAAAGGTCCTTTGATCTCCCCCTTGCTAACAATAATGAAAGCTAAGTTACTCCCAACAATAGCTCATGGGAGCGTATTACATCATGGCAAGAGTGCACAACTCCTGGACAAAGTACAAATGAAAGTCTACAAGCAAGTATTTGCGTTACCAAGAAACGCATCACCCGCACAAGTAAGACTTGAATTTGGTTTGCAATCCCAAGTGCTGGTGAAAAAGTATGAGACCATAAAAGTTTGGAACAATGTCTGGATGAACCAAGAGATTGCGGTCCATTGTGCTATGTGGGAAACAATTAGCAAGAGTCCCAATTCTCACTACGCCAAATACCTTAAATTGTCATTAGAATCAACCGAGTTGGCTGCTCTCTGGGAAACCAAGCTTCCAGTACTTTCCTTTAAACAGTTGGTAAAGAAGGCTACCAACAGGCATTCGCTGCTCGACGATAAAAACAACCTTCAGTCGTCGGTCCCATGCCTGGATTACAATTCAATCTTATAAAAAATTAGTACCGGCAGCCTTCCTAGACCTCGCTTTCTCGCCTTTCCTCAAATGTAAACACCTCAATTTAAGACTGGGTAACTTCCCAACAAATGCCGAGTCACCAAAGTAGAAGCCCCAAGAATATGACGGATGTGGTTTATGTGGCGCAGGAAGACAAGACTTTATCCATCTGATTTGTATCTGCCAGGCTCTGATCCATGAACGTCGGAGTTGGTTAAAAAACAAGTTTAAGGAATATGGAATACGTACCTGCCGGTCTGCGATCATACAAACTCTATGCTCAGTAGATCCACAACTCATTTGCTGGGCAGTCAAATTCATTGAAATTTTTGAGAAAAAGCAAAGAATACTGGCAAAGTCTTGAATCTGGAACATGTTAATATTCAAAGTTGAAAGACATTCTCATTTTAATAATTTTTTTTATCATCCGCAGAGCGGTGTAAACTTTCTGCGTTTTAGTATATTGTCGTATTTATACTTTGTAATGGTTTTTACTAACTATACAAATAAAGTATTATTATTATTATTGAGTGAAACCGTTTTTCAGTAAACGGCGCTCGGTCGGTCCAGCGGCAATCAGTGATGTCAGAAGAGTACGAGAGAGCGGAGTTTCGGTGTCTGCGAACCTGGGAGCACGGCCAGCAATGACCCGTGAGTACATAGAATGTGGGTCTTGCTGAGACTGGAGTTTGGGGTCTGGGATACGTGCACGGCTAAATTTCTTAGCTATTGTACAACAAGTGCGGGGCTCCCATGAGTGAGGGAAGCCCCGCGCGTGTGCCAGGTGATACGACGGAGATACCAGGGGAGTCGCGACAAAAGAGCCAGGTGAGTGGGTGGGGGTTTGGCTGTGTGCGTGCGTGTGTGTATGCGTGCGTGCGTGTGTGTGCGCATGTGTGTATGCAGTGTGTGTATGCAGTGTGTGTGCGTGAGTGTGTGTGTGCCTGCATGTGTGTGCGTGTTTGTGTGTGTGTGCATGCATGAGTGTGGCTGTGTGTGTGTGTGCGCGCGATTGAGAGAGGCGAGAGGCTGACTTGCGGTGTATGTTGAACAGGAGATGTGCACGGCGCGCCTACTAGATGAAATCGCCGAGGGAAAGCACGTACCCTTCCCCTGTCCAACATTCCCGGCAAGTGCACTACATAAGGTCTTTCGATGGATGCAGCGCTTCGCGCTACTAACACCAGCGAGACCTAAAAAGGATCATGATCTGAAGAACTCAGTGTGAACACAATTAGACTATATTAAAACATATATAAATGGGCTGTGGGGGCCTGCTACATAATGCTGCATTGCCCCAGAACAAAGCGCTTCGTTTTTTTTTCCTGCCTGGATTCGCGCACCCAGTGCGAATCAATTTTAAATAAAATGCTTTTTTGACCCCCTGAGCAGGTCTAGGTGTTTCTACCCTGCCCCCGTTTCTTGTTTATCATCTTTTTTTGTTGTTGTCTTGTGACTCAGTTACCCAGGGCCCGATTCGCAGAAGTAATCTGAGACAAAATCCTAAACTAACTACTTTTGGTATTCTTAAGTCTGTCTTAAGTCTGTCCTAAGTTTGTCTTAAGTTTGTCTTAAGTCTGTCTTAAGTCTGTCTTAAGTCTGTCTTAAGTTTTCTTAAGTCTGTCTTAAGTCTGTCTTAAATCTGTCTTAAGTCAAATTTAAGACAAAATCCTAACTTTACTACTACTAAATGCCTTCTGTGAATACCAAAAGTAGTAAGTTTAGGATTTTGACTCAGAATAGTTCTGTGAATCGGCCCCCGATTCACAAGATGGCTGCCAACACTCTCTGGTTTGGAATGTTGGCAGCCAATCAGAGTGAAGCTCGTGCTTGGGAGGAGTCGCAAATCCTCCTCGGTGCTCAGATATTCATATTTTTTAATTTCTCAGCAACTACTGAAAGGATTTACACCATTTAAAGGAAACAGTGCTTTCTGAACCAAGACCTACCTTTTTTTGCCAAGTTTGGTGTTGCCGAGTCTAAAGTTTCCTATGGGAATTAACATGGGAAAAACGCGTTTTGGGACCTCCCTTTTTGTCTTGGTCCCCGCTTAACAAATCACCCCCAAACTTTCAAGACAGGAGCTGACCAGCACGCCCCTTTAGTTTTGAAAACTTTGCAAAGATTCGTCAAACGGCACCAAAGATATTGACAAATCAAAAAACACTTTTCCTATGGAAACTTGGGGCCCGATGTAGGTAAATCCCATTTACCGATTTTGAAATACCGAATCCTACCGAATCGGTATTCAAAAATCGGTAAATGGGATGTAGGTCCCAACATCTGGATTCGTTACCGAATCCTTAACAATTCTTTAATTACCGATTCGGTAAATACCGAATCGGTAATGCCCATTCATTCCTATGGGCTTTGAAGCCCATAGGAATGATTAGGCATTACCGATTCGGTATTTACCGAATCGGTAATTAAAGAATTCACAAGGGTGCAGGGGGTGTCACTTTGACACCCTCTAGCACCCCCAAAACGGGCATGTGTGCAATGTGGCACACAGACATGCCCTAAGGGCACGTCTGTCTGTCACATGGCACATGTGTACATGCACAGATGTGCATGTACACAGGAATCGGTTTTTTACCATGGATTTGTATTCCATGGTAAAATACCGATTCTGTAGGCCATGTGCTGATGGAACATTGGCTACCTACATTGCATTTTCGGTAGTTCTACCGAATCGTCATCATTACCGAATCGGTAAATATTACCGATTGGGTAACTTTACTGAATCGGAAATGATAACGATTCGGTAAAATTACCGAAAATGTGCCCCTACATCTCGATAGCCCTTTACCGATCGGAAACGGCCAAAAATCGGTATTTTCGGCCGATTCCGATCGGTAAAGGGCTACCTACATCGGGCCCTAGGTCCTAACTCGAACGACCTACTGGCGACCGCCAGTAGGTAATATATATAGATGTAGATATATATAATGTGTTTGTAGTTATTGAACTGTAATATAAACATTAGATAGTCTAAGAGGGGTCTCTAGATCTTATATGTAGAGTACATCTATAGATCTATATATATCACCCCTCAAAACCTGCTGAAAAACCTGGACACTTACACTACTCAGAGTTCAAAAGGTGACATTGTCCACTCGATATAGAAAATTTAAAAGGCACAATTCTTTCTAAAGAGATGCCCAGAGGCTTGATATATGTTCTTGAGACAATTCCAAGGCCATTTGAGGTATAATGTAAGATTCCGATGTCCACAGGGACTCATAAACTTTAAGTAGGGTTGAGATGGAAAATTAGTCAGACTCACTCTGTGGGAACACAGAACCAGATTACACTTGCTTGAAAGCTCATCTGTGATGTTTTGATAGGGTCTGGTGTGTTTTGGACCATTTCAAATGTTTTATTTCAGAACCAGATAAGGAGAAAACCTGGAATTGTACCTGACTCTGAGTTTGGGGCATTGGATACAAAATGTGTTCAACTCGGCTGACTAGCTCCAAGAAGTACCATTGAAAGGTGACTGAAGTTGTGTGAACACGTAGGGCTCAGGCCCCTGGCTGAGGTCCCGAAGCAGGCAAGGACGGTGTCTGACCAGGGTGGAGTCAGCTGCTCCTCCAGGCCTATCAGGTCTAAGAAGCTCATGTGAGAGGTGACAGAAAGCTGTGCAGACACCTGATGCCTCAGACTCCTATAGCAGATCTCTATGCACAGGCCGGAGCGCCTCCTTTCCTACCTTAGGCAGAGTGTTGCCTGATTTTGTAAATCTTGTGCTCGTTCTGGCTGACCAGCTCCAAGAAGTCCCAGTGAGAAGCAGTGAAGCCTGCACAGTCAACTGGGGCCCCATCCCCAGGACTAGGGCTTATAGACACTGGCCAGATCCTCCTTCCCTACTCAGGGCAGGATGGGGCCTGATGGGGTCTAATACGCCCCTGATATGGCAATCTTGAAGAATCCCAACTTCGAGGTGGGTGAAGCCAGCATGAACACCTGAGGCCCAGCCCAACAGGACAGATCTCGAAGCACAGACCAGTGCTACTTTCCCTCTCGAAGGCTGATCCTCGGCAGCCCCCAGGGTTCGCAAAATGTAAAAATGATGTGCCTGAATGTTGATGCTTGTGTATTTGCAGGGGGGAGACCTGTGAAGATTGTTGAAGGCTTGGGTAGATGACACCTAACATCAAAGATTTAAATAATGACGTTACCACCCTCTGAGCGATTTCTATTTCTTCTGGAAGAATTCTTTTTCAGACTTAACAAATACTTTAGGGAAGAGCATTGGCGTTCCTCAATTTATTTTGTATAGAAAAGGTGTGCATCATATAAATGAATAGACAAATAATGTTCCACATCTTTCTGGGGGTTTTGCTGTGCTGTGATTGCAAAATAAAAAGCATCCCATTACTGTGGTTGTTTGGTCTGCTGTTGCTGAGTGAGTGATGCCCTTTGCCTTTCAGAACTCACCCTGGCATCTTTTCCTGAATGCTGCCTCTACGTTTTTCTACCCCACTCTTCTTTTCATATTTTATTTAATTTTTCTTTCTTTCTTTCTTTCTTTCTTTCTTTCTTTCTTTCTTTCTTTCTCTCTTTCTTTCTTTCTTTCTTTCTTTCTTTCTTTCTTTCTTTCTTTCTATCTTTCTATCTATCTTTCTTTCTTTCTTTCTATCCTTCTTTCTTTCCTTCTTCCCACCTGCCATTATGTTGCCCCCTTTTTCAATTTGTTATTTTTTTTATTTTTTTTAATTTTTATATAATGCTGTTTGGCACGGAATACATGGTTTACCTAGGAAAAGGGGCTGCTCTGGTGTTTCATGGACATAAACATCTTCTGATAAATTTCGCCCTAGGGCAATGGTTAATTACTCTTTGTGAGCAAGGCCTGCTGGGCCAAAGTGCTGAGAAATATGCAGCGCCTTACACCCTCAAACGCACCAAGTAAGTCAGTAAGTAAGTGAACCCCAAGCTGCTGCCGTGGCCTGGCAGCATGTTTCGCTAAAAGTCCCATAAATTATAATAGGGGTCAACCTAACACAGAGGTCTTCAAACTTTTTTGCTCTGAGCCCCCCTAAGCAAAATGTTTTGAGGTCGGGCTCCCCTCCTTTTGTGGCAAGGATTGAGAGAGCAGGACGGACATGGCTGCATACAGTAGGCGTGGCTTATGAGATGATTCCAGTAGTACTTTTCCTATAGTTCATAACCCACACTAAATATGATACTTATAAAACACCAAATGCATCAAACAAAAACATGTATTGTCCCAAAAACTGCTCCCCAGAATTTGATTTGTTTGTGAGCCACCCATACCCTTGGACCCCAATGCAACTACACCTACTGTACTAATGATAACTGTAGTCCTGAGTAGCAGGCTATCTCCTCTGCATCTTTCACCTCTTCCCCATCATGCCTGACCATCACTCCACTATTGAAAAAGGCTCTCTGTACCGTTCGAAAAAAAGAGCTCCGATGTTTTATCCATTTCTTCTGCAAGGCAGCCCTCGGTCGTAATGCTAGAAAGGAAAATAATCTCCCATGCCCCTTTTTAAAGGTAGACAGTCATAATTGTGAAGCAGGTGGCCCCTAACACTCCTGCACCTCAGCCCTGCTGCATCTGCTTCATTAATGATAACCAACAGTGGCCACTTACACACCTGGCAGCAGTACCTGCTGCACTGATGAATGGCCCTTTAAAAAAAAAAAGAGCCACTTATACTGTCCCATTCTTTAGGGTATCACTTTGAAGAAGCTGTCTCTGGCCATTTGTAAACATAAACATTCGTCCCCATACAGTGCTCTCTATTCTGGGCCTTCTATTTGACAACAACCATGAATCTTGCTCCTTTCCTCTTTCTCCTGGACCATTACTCTGAGGCCCCATGGGTCGAGAGGATTAGGGCTCTACATCTGAATGCACCCAGGTGGCCTGCCTCCCCATGGACTTAGCTATCACAATAAAAACTGTCCCTGAACAGTTAATGCTGAGTTTGAGGTGCCTCTGCCTGAAAGTGAAGGGTGTGGTGGTAGTGCAGAAAGTTAAAGAAGAAACCAGCCTTCTTACCAGCTTTAATTGATTGAGTCACTTAAAGCCAGTGTCACCGCGATTATAAATTTCTGCAGCATCAGCGTTTTCCACATAATTATGAGTGTACCGCATTTGCTACATAATCCTTCGTCTGCTGCATAATCTGCAGAATTTAGCCAAAGAATGGATTCCAGCTCAAATGGAACAAAAGTTACTTAAAACGTGACAAAGTGTTCAGGAGCAGTGGAAGGCCTTTTGCAAAGATTGACTGGTAATCTTGTAGCTGCCTATTGCTGTATTTGGGTGTTAAACTGGTATTAATGAGGTAAAATATTGCTCATAACAGCATAACCATGAGTTAAAATGTCAAAACAATGAAGTAATGCTAACAACAAAATGTGCTGCATTGTGCCACATAATGTATCTGAATAATCCCAATAGCTCTGCTTAAAGCTTGATGGTTGAAAATATTTATTCTGTTTGAGGTGTAATGTTGGGGTGTTATCAGCTGCGTTCTGGAATAAGGGGGACACGTAAAAATGTCTGCATTAAATATAGTCTTATTACTAAAAACTATATTTTGTAAAAACTTGTTTTATCTCAAACACTGCATCAAGTTGCAGCAGCCTAGCTTAGACTATGTGAAATACTATTTTAAAATAATGACTTACATATTTACAGTGCTTTCTGCCACAGACTGGAACCTCATAGCACTATTAACAGGGCAACTGTAATTATGTGGTAGGAGAAGGCAAAATGTTGTAGCAGGGTTAACAACATTTTGCAGCAAGCAAATGCGAATTATGCTAAATAATGCTGAACATTTTGCAATACCATTACTGAATTATTTTGCCGTTTTTACACTTGTTAACACTGTCCTGGCATATTTCCCTCCCTTCATAAGTACTAGTTTAATACCCACATATAGCAATAATGCACATAAATTACTGTGAATACACAAAACAAAGATTTTGTGTATAGCAACATATTTGACCCTGCCAGCATACTCAGTGACCTCTGACCCGAAGGCATTCCAATCACAGTTTTGACTTCAAGGGCACTTAGTAAATGAAAACAGCCTGGAAATGCAGCAAATGCACTCTGTACTTCCAAGCCATCTTCATTGACATGTGTTTGCAGAGGTATTTGCGCCCCCTGGTAACCCATCCACGCCCCCCCAACCCCCAGGGTGGTGCGCCCCACAATTTGAAGACCTCTACCTTAAAACAAGTAGAGACAATGCCACAGGAGGCGGCGGGACGTCATTACGCTTGCTATTTTTGCACAGCTCCCTTCTGCCACTGGTGTGATGCCATCATATCAGTGCTGTGCCTTGTGCGCAGCCGGATATTGGCTGCGTTTACCCTCTTTGAGGAAATGAGACTTCGAAGACCGTGGGGATGTGAGAAAGTAGTCAAAAATCTGAATAATAAGAATTTGATATTGTATAACCTAAAGCAGTGTGGGAAAGTCCATGTCCTTGCTATTTTTAGGTCGAGCCCTGGCAGCGCGCATGTGCTGTCTGCAAGATCTTTTGTTAGAGAATAAATGAATTTAAGCCCGCCTGCTGCTTACCATATGCTTGGACCAGTGTCACTCTTCATTGCTGCCTCCTAACTAGTTTGCGTGGCGATACGTCAGTTCCGTTTTTCCACAGATGAGCACCGGCCGAGTACAATATCCTTACAGTTGCAGTGCTTCTCTGTTGTTCGAAAGAACTCTTTTGTTATCCTGTAGAGTGCCTCTTTTTAGCCCCGTTCCGGAGGATCTCTCTCATTGGATCTGTCCTCATTAGCACATTGCTGTAATTGCCATGCCCCCCTACACACCCTTAGCCCAGTGCTGGATCGGCTGTACCGTGCACCGCTGGTAAACATAGAGAGTGTGGAATGGGTAAATAAAGCAGGAGTTTTTTTCATGTGGGCCTTTTTTTTAATATTTCTTTTTATTGAGAATTAAATAAACAAACAAGGCAATAAACACAATACAGTAGGATATCTGTACGAATGAGGAGGGAAAAAGCAATACAGTAAGGTATGCAAACAATATTAGGGGAGGGAAGCAGGGGAGAGACGAGGTCAAACAAAATATGCATGATATAATACAAGGAATGGCAGGTCAGGGGGAAAACGGAACTTCAGGAATATCCACAAAAGGAGGAGTGCAAATGTCTCCACTGTAAATGTTCCAATGACCCCAGATCTTACTCCATTTCCTGGGTCGCCCTCGTGCCACATAGACCGTCTTCTCCCTAAACATGCACCAATCCATGTTTTCCATCCATGCCTCGACCGTGGGCGGTCTTTGGGAACCCCACAACTGCGCTATATCTCTCTTTGCTACCATATTTCCCAGGGTCGCCCACTGCATCTGTGTTACATCATAGTCAGTGGGTTCCCAGGCATTCAGGAGACAACACCTGGCCTCGGGCTGCAGGGCAACACCGGTAGCTTCTTTCATTTTATTATGTATCCCAGTCCAAAAAGCAGCTACTTCAGGACACTCCCAGATTATATGTAGAAATGTCCCAAGCAGCCCACAACCACGCTTGCACAAGCCATCCTCTGAATAACCCATTCTAACCAAATGGGGGCCAGTCACATATATTCTGTGTAGGATTTTAACCTGCACCAACCGAAGACGGGCCGAAATCGCAACCTCCTTAGGAGAAGAGACCGCAGACTGCCAATCTTCATCATCCAATTCAAGGCCATCTCTAGTCCACACATCCCGGAGGTGCACCAACAGATCAGTCCTATCGTTAATACGTTTTTTGTAGATCAAGGAGATAGTACGGTCTGGTACATGACCGTCCAATATTCTATCCTCTAGTGGAGAGGACTCCGGAATCTCCACACCCTCAGGAAAAACCGACTGCAAGGCATGGCGGACCTGGGCATACCGAAAATATTCCCTTTCACTCAGTTGGAACTCAGCCTTTATTTCCTCAAAGGTTTTAATCTTGCCCCTAACCCAGAGGTCACTCATCTTACTAACACCAATCATATCCCATTTCTCAAATCCTTTCGTTTTCCACAAGTTACCCAGCTTCTCGGAAGCAAAAAGCGGGGTGGCTCGGGTCAGTCGATCTTTCCACCCCATCGCACTATTTGCACAGTTCCATACACTTACCGCAATCTTTGTAGGCCCCAAGAGCGTCCCTCCGGCCAATCTCGAATAGAGCGCTCTATTATAATCGCCCTCCGGCAACATCCACCTGTCCATTGCAAACGCGGGGTTCAATTCGGGACCATACATACCATGATTAATGGCCCCCAATTGAGACGCCCTATAATATCGTTTGATGTCAGGAAGAGCGATACCATCATCATACCATGGAAGCGTCAGCTTGGCGAGGGCGATACGCGATCGCCCATCCCAGATCAACTTCCTCTGGAGACCCTCAACCGCCCGAAAATAGCTCGCAGGAATTACATCAAAGGTGTTCTGAAGAGCATACAGAAAGCGTGGCAATGACATCATCTTAAAAAGCACCCCACGGCCGAGCGGCGAGAGCGACAGCTTGAGCCAGCCCGCCACGTATAGTTTTAACCGATTTAGCGGTGGGAGCAAATTCCGTTCATATCGGATAACCGGGTCCAACGATACATAGACCCCAAGATACTTAAAACCCGACTGTGCAACCTGGATGGGACAACCGCGCGGCAAAAGGGGGACATCTCCAGAGAGAACGTACAAGTAAGACTTAGTCCAGTTGATAACTAGGCCAGAATTCTTACCAAACGAAGTGAGGACATCACACAAAACAATTAATGATTTCCGGGGCGACATCAGGTACAGCAGTATATCATCTGCGTAGAGCGAGATACGATCTTCAAAGTCTGGGGCCCACTGAATACCCCTCATGGACGGTTCCCATCTAATCCAGGCAGCGAGGGGCTCAAGAGCGAGGGCAAACAGGAACGGTGACAATGGACAACCCTGTCGCGTACCTCTCCCGAGAACGAAAGGCTCAGAGACTCGACCGTTCACAACAATCTGCGCCAATGGGTCCTCATAGAGGAGTTTCACCCAGCCAATAAAGCCGGGACCTAAACCAAACTTAGTAAGTACGGCCCACAAATATGGCCACTCCACAGTATCAAAAGCCATTGTGGCATCCAAGGAAGCCAAGATGGCCGGCTGTTATGTTATGTTATGTTAGGTGCAACTTATAGAGCGCGCTAACACCAAAAAGGCTTCATGGCGCTTTAAGACAGAGTGAGTGAGGGGGAAGCGTGAGTGGCGGTGTTTGTAACCAAGGGGTGGGAAGAGGTGAGTTTTGAGTGATTTTCTGAAATTCAGGAGGGAGGAGCTGGATTTAATGGAAAGATGGAGAAGATTCCAAAATCCGGGGGCTAGGTGGGAGAAGCGATGGCCACCGAATTTCTTGGTTTTAGCTTTGGGGGTGACTAGCAGATGAAGGTGGGCTGATCGGAGGTTGCGCCTTGGTCGATGGGGAGTGATTAGGGATTTGAGAAATGCGGGGCCGGTGCAATGGAGGGCCTTGAAGGTGAGGCAGGCCACCTTGAAAGCTGCCCTTTGGCTAATTGGTAGCCTATGCAGGCTGTGAAGTAGAGGTTTTGCCGATTGCCATCTAGGAGTTTTATGGATGAGGCGGGCCGCTTGGTTCTGGACAACCTGGAGGCGGTGAAGCAAAGATTGTGGGAGACCATGGTAGAGGGAGTTGGAGAAGTCCAGACGGGAAAGTACTAGCGAGATGACGACCTGGGTGAGTGCGGCGGGCGGAAGTAGGTGGCGAACTTTGTGGATCTTCCGAAGCTGGTACATACAAGATGAGATGACCGCACCCACTTGAGCTTTGAGAGACAGTTCGGTGTCGCTAATCACACCCAGGCTCTTCACTGATTTGACCGGGGCTGGGGGGTGACCTAGCTCAGGGGGCCAGAACTGAGAACTCCAGTGAGCATGGCTGAGTCCGGGGAGAAGGAGCTCGGTTTTCCCAGGATTCAGTTTTAGCTGATTCAAGTTCATCCAGTGTTGGATGTGGATCATAACAGTTTGAAACGTATTGATGGCATGAGGTGAGTTTAGAGGGAGGACAATCTGTAAATCATCGGCATAGTTGTAAACAGTAACGTCCCATTTCTGAAGTGAATAGATCAAGGGCCGGAGGTATAGGTTGAACAGGAGTGGAAAAAGGGAGGAGCCCTGAGGGACTCCACAGGTCGTGGGGGTTTTTGTTGCGGTATAGGGGCCCATGCGGACAGCCTGTGTTCTTCCGGTCAGGAAGGACTCGACCCACTTAAGGGCAGTACCCTGGATGCCTGCCTGTCCGACACGGTGGAGAAGGATGTTATGGTCCACCGTGTCGAACGCGGCCGACAGGTCCAGGAGTACAAGGGCTTGGGGAATCCCTGCGTCCGCGTTACTCCTAAGCGTGTCCAGGACTGCCAGAATGACGGCCTCGGTAGAGTGGGCCGGTCTGAAGCCAGCTTGGTTGGGCTCAAGGTGGCAAGAAGATTCGATAAAGTTAGACAGGCATCGGGTGACGTGGGCCTCCATTAATTTGGAAAAGTAAGGAAGAAGGGAGATGGGACGATAATTGGATGGTTCCGCGGGGTCGGCGCCAGGTTTTTTGAGGCTCACGCAATGACACAGTCCTCGCGATGACACCATGCACACGTCGTACATTCAGGGCTGTATTCCGATGCGGTATAAAACCGGATTGGTCCGGATGAATCAAATCACTAATCACCTTTATTACACGGTTGGCCAATAATTTAGCAAGAATCTTGGGTTCTGCGTTAAGGAGTGAAATCGGCCTATAAGAGGCACAGCGGTCTCTTGGCTTCCCTTCCTTATGAATCACCACAATGGTCGCAAGACGCTGATCCCGAGGAAGGGCGCCCCTATCTCGCGATTCTAGGAACATGTCACGAATATACAGCGCCATTTTGTCGGGGCGCAATTTATAAAGTTCAATGGGGAGACCATTAGGACCCGTCGCCTTCCCCAAACGAATAGAACGGATAGCGAGAGCCACCTCATCAGCGGTTATTACTGCGTCCATCAACTCTTTATCGGAATCAGACAAACTAGGCAATGCGATGTCGCGCAATAATAAATGTGAATTTTCCTCCGGCCTCATAGATACGGGGGAGTACACTTCCTGGAAATGCTCCGCAAAACTCTGTACAATCTCCTCGGGTTCAGTCACATGCATACCATTCACTCTCTCAATCACAGGAACCACACGACTCGCCCTCTCTTTCTTGTCTAACCAAGCTATCAGTTTACCCGCTTTATCCCCGACATCATACAATCGGCCCTGCTGCTCCCTGCTCATGACTTTCGCAGCATCCGTCACCAAAGCTTTGTATTCAAGTTGTTTAAGACGCAAAACATGCATCTTTCCACGGGTGACTCCCAGTTCCAGTTCACGCTCCAGTTCAACAATCTCTGCCTAAAGGCCAACCACTTCCTCATTTTTACTCTTTTTAGCGCCAGCAATCAATGACAACGCCTGACCTCGGATGACAGTCTTAAAAGCTTCCCAGAGCGATACTGCCGAAGACACTGATCCCTCATTCTCAGCAAAATACTGGTCAAGGGATTTGACCAACGCAGCGCGGGTCTTAGGGTTACGGAAATACCAAGGATTGATCGGGGCTATTCGTCCCTCTGCACCTACACTCGACTCCATATGAAGCCACAGTGGAGAGTGATCGGATATTCCCCGAGCCAGATGTCGAACCTCAGTAACGGAGGGGGCCTGCGCAGCTGGCATCAAGATGTAATCAATCCTGGAAAGGCTACCGTGTGCACCCGAGTGGAAAGTGTATTGGTTCTGGGCAGGATGGAGCAATCTCCAACAGTCCACCAACCCCAGTGTGTCTATAAAACCGCTAAGCCAGTTCTGTGATCCTGTAAGGCCCCTGGGCGGGTGTCGATCCTCCCTACCAGAGACAACAGAGTTAAAATCTCCGCCCATGACCAGAGTCCCCTCAGGGAGTCCCAATACTGCGGGCCCAAGTCTGCAAAAGTTGTCGATTGTAGACCCGGGGGGACGTAAACAGAGAGAAACGATACAATTCTACCCTCCCATCGTCCGGTGAGAGCTACGTAACGCCCCCTATCATCTAGGACTGTTGCATCTATTTCCAAGGGGAGAGAACTCCTGACTAGGATACCCACCCCTCTGGACCCAGAGGAGAACCCGGCATGGGCAACCAGACGATATCCTCTCCGGTTCATGGCATGACAAGTGTTACCGATCAAATGTGTTTCCTGCAATAATACCACGTCAGGGGAAAGCCGTTTCAATAGCTGTAACACAACCCCTCGTTTTATCTTGTCTCCCAACCCATTCACATTCCAACTCATTAGTCTCAATCCCCTACCCTCATCCCAAAAGTGAAAGTAGATCCAACCCCCCTCAGAGCTCAGCATCCAAATCAAATTATAGAACAATACGTTGCCTTGTACGGAAACAAAACACACCCATATGAACACCCCCAACCCACGAACCAAAAACCTGGTACAGACCCCCCCACCCTGCACCCCTGCGTAAGACTAAATAGCCACCCCAACTTGCAGTGTGCCTGTCGCCCTGACATCAAACTAATCTACAAAAAGAACCCCAGAGGAGGAAAGAGTCCCATCAATCGCCCGCCACCCCGGGTATGACACATCAATGCACACAATAAAATGTCATCGAACCACAGTCTGGGCTATCAGCAGAGTTCAGAGACCGAAAAAAATGCTCCTATTCCTGCTCCGTCGGTCCGCCTTCCGCTCCTCCAGAATGTTCATCCCAGCCACGTTGGTGAGGCAAAGTGTCAAGCCAGTCTCCAACCATCTCTGGACGATCAAAGAAATGTGTCCGTTCCTCAAATTCAATGCGTAACTTGGCTGGAAAAAGCATTGCGTATTTCAGTCCCATCTCTCTCAGTCGTCGTTTAACACCCAGAAATCCTAGTCTTTGCTTCTGGACTGTCTGTGTAAAATCCGGGTAGAAACTTACAGTGGTGTTTTCGTAGTTCATGGGTCCACCGACCCGCGAAGCCTGCAGGATAGCGTCTCTATCTCTAAAATTAAAGATTCTGGCGATGATGGGCCGCGGCGGGGCACCCAACTTCGGTTTACCACCCGGCACTCTGTGGGCGCGTTCAACAGCAAAGAACTTGCTCAGTCCTTTAGGTGCAAGGTGTTTAATTATAAGATCCTCAACAAAGAGATCGGCCACAGGATTCTCTGACTTCTCCGGAACACCAATAATGCGTACATTATTACGCCGGACCCTACTTTCAAAGTCCTCCAACCGGCAGGCAAAAAGATCATTGGAGGTCCGCAGGTTGCGAGCCTCCCTCTGCAAGTCAGACACATCGTCTGTCAGGCTGGAAGTCTTCAGATCTAAAGATTTGACCTTCTCATTAGTCTTTGATAAATCCGTGCAGATCAAATTGACATCGATCGAAACAGTTGTTGTGTTTCTATCTAGGACCCTAATTCGATATTCCCGATTTATGCCCTTATATGGCTATACTAAATAATATCCTTATAAAGGCATACGAATCATATCCATATTTAGTAATAGCCCATGCAGTCCTAATACGGCAAGGCTACTTCCCTAGACTCCTAGAAAGTACAACGCGTTCTTTAAACAAACCAAACCTCCAGCAACCTGGGAAATCCCCATGCTTCTGTTTTGATTTGTCCTAGAACTCCTGCGCGCACTGAAAGAACGGCCAGTTCTTAGTGACATCTTTATTGACGTCTTATGTCCAACCTTATGTCAAACCCGGCACCTTTCAGGTATAAATATACCAACGTTGCCTTAAGCAAAGACACGGTGGCTTGGAGCAGAGCGGCTATCTACATGCCCGAGAGCCCAGTTGATGCGAGAGCCCACGGACGCCGCCCCTCCCTTTTGACGCACTGAGAAATACGCTGTCTTTTTCTCCAGCCGAGAAAATCCAGCTCCGGTGTTTTCAGCCACCCTTGCGGGTTGCTGGGATATCGAGTCCTGAGAAAGAGATACCAGACCTCCTGCTTTCTATTACCCAGGTACGGAGCTGACTAAACCCTCAAAGAGAATTCTTGATTCAGATTCTTGGCAAAACCAACTTAACTTAAACTGCTACTTACTTACTGCTTCCCACGTATTAGGCTTAGGTCAGGTACACCGGGGTAGGCGTATCTAGAAGCACCAGTTGAGTACGTTAATCAATGTTTTTATGTATGTATATATATTTTATCTATTTTAAAGTATCATATGGCTAAGAAACCATATCAATGCTTTTACAGTATTATTTCATAATACTCCTTTTACTGTATGCACTTTACTTTATGATAAGTATTGCAATTATGGCAATTCATTTCTCTTGCATGAGAAAGAAGACTGTTCAATAAATAACACCTTTTATTGAAAACACCCGTCTCTCTATTTCTCTGCACTCTGGTGAAACTAAGTATGCACGACTGACTGAGTGAAATAGCTGTCTATTGTTTTCACACGAGTGTAGAGATACACTCTTATTCTGAGGGAGCAAAGTGTCGTGTTTTATGGTTGTCAGAAGCTAATCCCTTCTTGTCTATCCAGGGAAGTTAAACTCCTCCCTGTTTATTCGAGAAAGTTTCTAGTGACCTCTGAGCTAGCTGGCAAAACTAATTAAGTCTAATATAGTCAGTAGAGACCTAGTCGACCTCAGTTCTACGTCTACACTGCTGTTTATATTATTCCAATGCGCAGAGCCTATTGGGAATATAGGAACTACACTACATGGCGCCCAACGCTTGGTAAGGCGATAATCTAACGCAAGACACTAGAGTAACACAGTCGTGCTTTTTCACACAGACCCTTTTCCCGTAAAAACTCCAATAGACGTCTGGAGTGGGTAAAAGGTTAAAATCCCCCGGAACTAAGTAGGAAGAGATTCCTATGTATAGTTTTTGGTTTAGTCAACGTTGAAGGATACAGTGTTCCAAAAATATTGTGCACCTAATCTTTGTTTCCTTGAAACTTGATCTGCAACAAAACTTTCTGTCAGTAAAATGGGGGAAAGTGAAGACGAAAGGGAGGCAGCTAGAATAGCAGCTCAAGTACTAGCGGATGACACAAGTCTCCAAGAAAATGACCCGAATTTTATACTCATTCCGGCAAATATAAGAAGAACTATAACTATTAAACTTATAGAAAATGGACTGACATCACGAGGTGGTACAGTCATATTCGTGGTAGAGGCCCATGAATATCGGCAGACAGAGGTATTCTATTCATGGATACACTTTCCAGCAGCAAACGCTGTAACAAGAGAATTCCACTATTACAAAATAGAGGAACCTCCGGATGAATACACTCCTTTCGAGGATGTTGAAATCCCACTAAATTACCAAGAGCACCTGCTCTGGTTTAAAGGCGCCGTAAAATATCAAAATCACATCACAAGGCTCGGTCCACTAGGTAGACCAGGAGCAACGTGGCCGGTTCTAGCCAGCTACACACCACATGCAGACATTGAAAAAATGTCAAGCGAAGAACTCTTAGTTAAAATAAAAGAATTAACAAAGGCATATAGAGAATTAGTTCAATTGGCAATGGACAATATAACATATCGCCAGAAATTGAAAGAAACAGATATAGCAGAACAACCTTTTGAACTTGCCAGAATCATAGAAAAATCCTATGAAGAACTAGGAAGAGATAGTTTGGGTGGGAAACCAGTAAAAACCCAACTAACTGAAAGTCCTGAAAAAACTTTTATTAAAAATAATCTAAATACTCCAAAAAAGAGTTGGGATGGTAATAAACAATCCACTAAAAATTAGTAATGGGAGAGGCACTCCTAACTCATAAATTTGTTTTCTTTCTTTAAATATTATTCTGAGCGTGCTGCAGAGGTGGACGCGATGCCCATACAGCGTCAATAAGTCAAAACCTAACAAAATCAAGCAAAGCAGCTTGCCCTCTGCGCACTGTTACTAGTCCCCTTTGGGTTTCACTATATTCATGATGTAAATAATTTTCATTTCCAAATTCAAAGAAAACACCATAGACTTTGCTTGAATTCCATCCAATGTGTATTATTATTCAGTTATTACTAATTTTTATGCTCCGCATACACTGATTAAACATAATACAACGAATTCATTTAATCTTGATGTTATGATCACATCTGAGTACATTTCATCTTACAAGTTTCCATGCCCAATGCATTTCGGGCCCCACGGCCCTTCGTCGGGGGCAATACCCGAAAAAAACGTAAAACTTGCTTTTACTTCATGAACTGGTCTAACAACGTACAGTAGAATACTCTGCCACAGTCACTAGTTAACATATAGAAAAAATATACCTTTATACAAAGTTAATTGAAAAATGGGAAATGCATCCAAACACATAATCTTCCACAGTCACTGGTTAACATTTAGAGAAAGATATACATGTATGCCGAAATAATTAATAAGTGGGAAATGCATCCAAAAACATAATCATAACTGGCTGCACCATGTGTAAAAAAATAACTCACTTGTGCGAACCAAAACCACTGACAGAAAATTCAATCTGTGTAGTATCGTGTGGAGGGACGTGGTGTTTCTGGTCTGGTTATTCCAAAATACTGAAAAAGAGTGACAGAAAAAGATGAACCCTCACGAGTGCGGATGGGTGAAGATACTGACACGAAAACTAAAGAGTCACACTCACTTAGGCTATACTGTGATGTCAGAGTATAATAAACACGAGTCTGACGTGGGTCGTGTAGAGAGCTGTTGCGCCTGACCTGGATAAACGAAGAACACACAATTGAAGAAAATCCTCCATGTTATATTAATTCGATGGAACACCACTTTAGGAAATGTTGAATGCACTGTCTACCAATCTCGTTACAACGTTATGCTCTAACGATTTAAGACAAACTGGAATTGCAATCTGAAACTGACCTTCCTTTAGTCCAAACGATGACACGTGGACTCTACTCTGCTGCTTACAATACTGGTTCCAGCTTAACCCGGCGGTCTATAACAAAATTAAAAATCAAGACTGAAAGGACCTCTTAACGTGAATACACATGTGCTCTCTTTACCAAAACAATGCGGTGTACCTGAAACGGCCGGCGGTGATCTCAAAATCAGCCAAGGTTTACGAACGACAAATCTTCAATGTCATGTCGAGCCGCAAAGCGTCTGCGACGCCAGTATATGATGACGTAGCGTCTTAATGAAAATAAACGACGGACCAAACAGGGACGTCGAACAAGAAGTAAAAAGGGAAGCATCAAAGAACGACGGACTAGCCTGGGTGTGAAAACGGATGTAGGGTGACAAATAAACGCCATGTTGTAATGTTGAAAATGATGGCAATATCGTGTTTAGTACTACAGGGTCATTTCAAATAATACATGTGCGAAAACATTTCCACATAAAAAACAAACATGATATACAAATACTACAATCCTTCAGCGTGCATCAATTATGCAGAAATCACAGAAAGCAAATAAGGTCCACTCGGTCATTGATCCCCTTGGGATCTTGTGTCTGTAATCTCCGAATCCAAAATATCTCTCTTTGTAAAAGAGTCTTGGTGAGAGATTTACCAGGTGTTGGGGTAACAACTTCAAGGATCTGGAATTTCACCTGCGCTATGGTATGTCTGTTGTTCTCCCAATGTACAGCCAAACTGCTTTTGGTATTCTTATTCCTGATGGTGCTCTTATGCTCTGAAATACGAGTTTTAATCTTTCTTTCAGTTTTACCTATATACAAAAGTCCACACGGGCACTTGATGGCATATATAACATTGGCTGTGTTGCAGTCTGCACTAATCCTAACTGGAATTGTCTCTCCTGTGTGGGGATGCTTTACAGTATCAGTCACAATCACATTATTGCAGTGAACGCAATTTTGGCATTTTTTCATACCTTTGTAGATCTGTGATTTGGTGATAGGGTTGGGCTTTAACAGTTCTTTGATGTTTCTAGAACGTTTATAAGCAAAAATAGGTTTGTCAGTGAACAACCCTTTGAAATCAGTCTCGTGACTCAACAGCTCCCAATGTAAATTAATGCTCTTTTTAATCTCATTAGAACTGGTGGAATATTTTGAGACAAATACCTGACGTTGATGTTGCAATTTCGTTTTCGTGATGAGTAGGGATTCCCGCGATTGTTTTTCAGTCTTGTCTTTTGCTGTTTCTAATACTGTGGAAGGATACTTTTTCGATGCATACTTGGTTATGATGGTATCCAAATTAGTTTGAAAAGTTTCTGTTTGTGAGCAAATTCTTTTGGCTCGCAGCATCATAGAATAAGGCAGATTGTTGATGAGATTCCTGGAGTGGAAACTGTTGTACATGAGGGCTGTGTTTTTATCAGTCACCTTATGGTATACCTCAGTGTGTATGATGTTATCCTCCATTTTCACGAGTACGTCCAAAAATGCAATCTCTTTGTCTTGTATATTATAGGTGAATTGGATATTCTCATCATACAAATTCATTTGTGTGATTTTGTGTTCCAACTTTTCTTTGGTGTTTTGCCATATCAAGAAAATGTCATCAATATAACGACAATACAGAATTACATTATCTGTCCAGTCTCCATCAATCTTCAAAAACATGTCTTCATACCTTGCCATGTAGGTATTGGCATATGCCGGGGCTCCTGAAAAGCCCATAGAGGTACCCTTATTCTGTAAATAAAAGTCACCATTCCACCTAAAATAACTGTGATGTAAACAAAAATGCAAAAGTTCCAACAACATTTTTTTTTCCACCGGTAACTCATCTTGTTTCAACAGGGCCCATTCCACAGCCTCTATACCCTCAGTGTGTGGGATAGAGGTGTAGAGGGCCTTGACGTCTAAGGTACACATCAACAGGCCTGGTCTTACCTGGACATCCATGAGTTTTTTCAAAAAATGCATGGTGTCTTTAGTGTAAGAGTACCAGTATTGGACAAACGGTTGCAAACATTGATAAATATATTGACCCAGAGGCTCAAAGATGGTGCCCCACCCGGTAACTATGGGACGAAAAGGTGGATTAGAAAGATCCTTATGGACTTTTGGCAACATGTAGATTTCAGGTTGTTTGGGAAAAGAGACTGTCAAAAATTGACGGGTTTTTTTGGTGATCCATTTCATGTTTTCTGCCTGTTCTAGAATACTGTCCAAGGTGGTTTGTAGTTCCTTAATTGGATCTTGGTCCAATTTGAGATAAGTACTGATATCAGATATATGTTCCAGGACTTTAGAATCATAAAATGTTTGATCCATGACGACGATGGCGCCGCCCTTATCGGCTTGTTGGATGTGTATCCTTGGATCTTCCGAAATTCTTTGAGAATCTTTCTATCATGTTTTGAAAAGTTCAAATGACAGCTTTTCTTTGTGTTGATTTGTTTCAGGTCTTTTAATACAAGATTTTCAAATGCATCCAATATTTTGTGTGATGTTGGTGCTTGAAAAGTAGATTTAGGTCTGAACTCAACATGTTCTGGGGGATTAGATTCTGTAGGCTGATCTGGTAAAGTTGAAAAGAAATATTTTAATCGCAGAGTCCTCATAAATTTGAAGAAATCAACTTCAGTTTCTAGAAAGTTCGTTTGGTAGGTTGGTACGAAATTTAGACCTTTATTGAGAATTCTAGTTTGTTGCGGGGTCAGTTCATGTGTAGAGATATTAATCACTAAGTTTGTTTGGTGCTCCTCAGATTCGGTTTTACTACCTCCTTTGCCTCTCCTGGTTTTCCTTTTGTCTTTCCTGGTGGTTGGGTGACATCCGCGTCCTGCGCGGAAAAAGAAGTTTTGGAGGAGGAAGCACTTTCCAATGTTATAGTATCCCTGCTGTCAGAGATTCTTTCAATTACTTTTGGTGGAGCTCTGTTGATATGTGTGTCTCCCTCTGAAGCCATACTCTCTTGTGACGAAGTGTTGGTGGTTCGTTTGACAAAGGTTCTCCTTTGGGCATACACCTCCGCCCATGTATATACTTCATTTAACTTATAATCGAGAGCGTCTCGTTTATATTTCCTAAGTTTCCCTTCTTGAATCTCCTTTGTGTGTCTATCCATTCTGGCATTCATTTCCTCTAGAAATTTCGACCAATCATCTGCATCCATTCTGGCCTGAAGATCAGATTCAATAAGTGTAATTTCATCTGTGATCTCTTTGATAACAACTGATAATTCCTCAATCAACAATAAAATCAAATCCAATGAACATTTATTGAGCACAGCGTACCAGCGGTCCATAAAGTCTTTCTTCATATGGAAACGGAATAACATTGGTTTTATAGGCATTCTTAATCCTCTTGGAATTCTCTTTGACCGGTGATACTGCACGAGAGTGGACGCATGAAGGCGTTGATTCAACCGTCTTTTAGTCAAAAATTCGAATTGTTTTAGTTGCTGCGGCAAACTGCTCCCCTGCACATTAAAGGACCTGATGTCATCGATCAGGGAGTATATTTCTGAAGCTTGGTCATTGGTGAAAGCTAAAGTATTAGCTCGATTCTCAGTTAGACCTGTAATAGCATCAAACGACATGTTTATGGTGGGTGCTCACTCCCTGCGGACAGGGAATAAAACAAAAATTAGTAATGGGAGAGGCACTCCTAACTCATAAATTTGTTTTCTTTCTTTACATATTATTCTGAGCGTGCTGCAGAGGTGGACGCGATGCCCATACAGCGTCAATAAGTCAAAACCTAACAAAATCAAGCAAAGCAGCTTGCCCTCTGCGCACTGTTACTAGTCCCCTTTGGGTTTCACTATATTCATGATGTAAATAATTTTCATTTCCAAATTCAAAGAAAACACCATGGACTTTGCTTGAATTCCATCCAATGCGTATTATTATTATTCAGTTATTACTAATTTTTATGCTCCGCATACACTGATTAAACATAATACAACGAATTCATTTAATCTTGATGTTATGATCACATCTGAGTAAATTTCATCTTACAAGTTTCCATGCCCAATGCATTTCGGGCCCCACGGCCCTTCGTCGGGGGCAATACCTGAAAAAAACGTAAAACTTGCTTTTACTTCATGAACTGGTCTAACAACGTACAGTAGAATACTCTGCCACAGTCACTAGTTAACATATAGAAAAAATATACCTTTATACAAAGTTAATTGAAAAATGGGAAATGCATCCAAACACATAATCTTCCACAGTCACTGGTTAACATTTAGATAAAGATATACATGTATGTCGAAATAATTAATAACTGGGAAATGCATCCAAAAACATAATCATAACTGGCTGCACCATGTGTAAAAAAATAACTCACTTGTGCGAACCAAAACCACTGACAGAAAATTCAATATGTGTAGTATCGTGTGGAGGGACGTGGTGTTTCTGGTCTGGTTATTCCAAAATACTGAAAAAGAGTGACAGAAAAAGATGAACCCTCACGAGTGCGGATGGGTGAAGATACTGACACGAAAACTAAAGAGTCACACTCACTTAGGCTATACTGTGATGTCAGAGTATAATAAACACGAGTCTGACGTGGGTCGTGTAGAGAGCTGTTGCGCCTGACCTGGATAAACGAAGAACACACAATTGAAGAAAATCCTCCATGTTATATTAATTCGATGGAACACCACTTTAGGAAATGTTGAATGCACTGTCTACCAATCTCGTTACAACGTTATGCTCTAACGATTTAAGACAAACTGGAATTGCAATCTGAAACTGACCTTCCTTTAGTCCAAACGATGACACGTGGACTCTACTCTGCTGCTTACAATACTGGTTCCAGCTTAACCCGGCGGTCTATAACAAAATTAAAAATCAAGACTGAAAGGACCTCTTAACGTGAATACACATGTGCTCTCTTTACCAAAACAATGCGGTGTACCTGAAACGGCCGGCGGTGATCTCAAAATCAGCCAAGGTTTACGAACGACAAATCTTCAAAGTCAAGTCGAGCCGCAAAGCGTCTGCGACGCCAGTATATGATGACGTAGCGTCTTAATGAAAATAAACGACGGACCAAACAGGGACGTCGAACAAGAAGTAAAAAGGGAAGCATCAAAGAACGACGGACTAGCCTGGGTGTGAAAACGGATGTAGGGTGACAAATAAACGCCATGTTGTAATGTTGAAAATGATGGCAATATCGTGTTTAGTACTACAGGGTCATTTCAAATAATACATGTGCGAAAACATTTCCACATAAAAAACAAACATGATATACAAATACTACAATCCTTCAGCGTGCATCAATTATGCAGAAATCACAGAAAGCAAATAAGGTCCACTCGGTCATTGATCCCCTTGGGATCTTGTGTCTGTAATCTCCGAATCCAAAATATCTCTCTTTGTAAAAGAGTCTTGGTGAGAGATTTACCAGGTGTTGGGGTAACAACTTCAAGGATCTGGAATTTCACCTGCGCTATGGTATGTCTGTTGTTCTCCCAATGTACAGCCAAACTGCTTTTGGTATTCTTATTCCTGATGGTGCTCTTATGCTCTGAAATACGAGTTTTAATCTTTCTTTCAGTTTTACCTATATACAAAAGTCCACACGGGCACTTGATGGCATATATAACATTGGCTGTGTTGCAGTCTGCACTAATCCTAACTGGAATTGTCTCTCCTGTGTGGGGATGCTTTACAGTATCAGTCACAATCACATTATTGCAGTGAACGCAATTTTGGCATTTTTTCATACCTTTGTAGATCTGTGATTTGGTGATAGGGTTGGGCTTTAACAGTTCTTTGATGTTTCTAGAACGTTTATAAGCAAAAATAGGTTTGTCAGTGAACAACCCTTTGAAATCAGTCTCGTGACTCAACAGCTCCCAATGTAAATTAATGCTCTTTTTAATCTCATTAGAACTGGTGGAATATTTTGAGACAAATACCTGACGTTGATGTTGCAATTTCGTTTTCGTGATGAGTAGGGATTCCCGCGATTGTTTTTCAGTCTTGTCTTTTGCTGTTTCTAATACTGTGGAAGGATACTTTTTCGATGCATACTTGGTTATGATGGTATCCAAATTAGTTTGAAAAGTTTCTGTTTGTGAGCAAATTCTTTTGGCTCGCAGCATCATAGAATAAAGCAGATTGTTGATGAGATTCCTGGAGTGGAAACTGTTGTACATGAGGGCTGTGTTTTTATCAGTCACCTTATGGTATACCTCAGTGTGTATGATGTTATCCTCCATTTTCACGAGTACGTCCAAAAATGCAATCTCTTTGTCTTGTATATTATAGGTGAATTGGATATTCTCATCATACAAATTCATTTGTGTGATTTTGTGTTCCAACTTTTCTTTGGTGTTTTGCCATATCAAGAAAATGTCATCAATATAACGACAATACAGAATTACATTATCTGTCCAGTCTCCATCAATCTTCAAAAACATGTCTTCATACCTTGCCATGTAGGTATTGGCATATGCCGGGGCTCCTGAAAAGCCCATAGAGGTACCCTTATTCTGTAAATAAAAGTCACCATTCCACCTAAAATAACTGTGATGTAAACAAAAATGCAAAAGTTCCAACAAAATTTTTTTTTCCACCGGTAACTCATCTTGTTTCAACAGGGCCCATTCCACAGCCTCTATACCCTCAGTGTGTGGGATAGAGGTGTAGAGGGCCTTGACGTCTAAGGTACACATCAACAGGCCTGGTCTTACCTGGACATCCATGAGTTTTTTCAAAAAATGCGTGGTGTCTTTAGTGTAAGAGTACCAGTATTGGACAAACGGTTGCAAAAATTGATCAATATATTGACCCAGAGGCTCAAAGATGGTGCCGCACCCGGTAACTATGGGACGAAAAGGTGGATTAGAAAGATCCTTATGGACTTTTGGCAACATGTAGATTTCAGGTTGTTTGGGAAAAGAGACTGTCAAAAATTGACTGGTTTTTTTGTTGATCCATTTCATGTTTTCTGCCTGTTCTAGAATACTGTCCAAGGTGGTTTGTAGTTCCTTAATTGGATCTTGGTCCAATTTGAGATAAGTACTGATATCAGATATATGTTCCAGGACTTTAGAATCATAAAATGTTTGATCCATGACGACGATGGCGCCGCCCTTATCGGCTTGTTGGATGTGTATCCTTGGATCTTCCGCCAATTCTTTGAGAATCTATCATGTTTTGAAAAGTTCAAATGACAGCTTTTCTTTGTGTTGATTTGTTTCAGGTCTTTTAATACAAGATTTTCAAATGCATCCAATATTTTGTGTGATGTTGGTGCTTGAAAAGTAGATTTAGGTCTGAACTCAACATGTTCTGGGGGATTAGATTCTGTAGGCTGATCTGGTAAAGTTGAAAAGAAATATTTTAATCGCAGAGTCCTCATAAATTTGAAGAAATCAACTTCAGTTTCTAGAAAGTTCGTTTGGTAGGTTGGTACGAAATTTAGACCTTTATTGAGAATTCTAGTTTGTTGCATGGTCAGTTCATGTGTAGAGATATTAATCACTAAGTTTGTTTGGTGCTCCTCAGATTCGGATTTACTACCTCCTTTGCCTCTCCTGGTTTTCCTTTTGTCTTTCCTGGTGGTTGGGTGACATCCGCGTCCTGCGCGGAAAAAGACGTTTTGGAGGGGGAAGCACTTTCCAATGTTATAGTATCCCTGCTGTCAGAGATTCTTTCAACTACTTTTGGTGGAGCTCTGTTGATATGTGTGTCTCCCTCTGAAGCCATACTCTCTTGTGACGAAGTGTTGGTGGTTCGTTTGACAAAGGTTCTCCTTTGGGCATACACCTCCGCCCATGTATATACTTCATTCAACTTATAATCGAGAGTGTCTCGTTTATATTTCCTAAGTTTCCCTTCTTGAATCTCCTTTGTGTGTTTATCCATTCTGGCATTCATTTCCTCTAGAAATTTCGACCAATCATCTGCATCCATTCTGGCCTGAAGATCAGATTCAATAAGTGTAATTTCATCTGTGATCTCTTTGATAACAACTGATAATTCCTCAATCAACAATAAAATCAAATCCAATGAACATTTATTGAGCACAGCGTACCAGCGGTCCATAAAGTCTTTCTTCATATGGAAACGGAATAACATTGGTTTTATAGGCATTCTTAATCCTCTTGGAATTCTCTTTGACCGGTGATACTGCACGAGAGTGGACGCATGAAGGCGTTGATTCAACCGTCTTTTAGTCAAAAATTCGAATTGTTTTAGTTGCTGCGGCAAACTGCTCCCCTGCACATTAAAGGACCTGATGTCATCGATCAGGGAGTATATTTCTGAAGCTTGGTCATTGGTGAAAGCTAAAGTATTAGCTCGATTCTCAGTTAGACCTGTAATAGCATCAAACGACATGTTTATGGTGGGTGCTCACTCCCTGCGGACAGGGAATAAAACAAAAATTAGAAATGGGAGAGGCACTCCTAACTCATAAATTTGTTTTCTTTCTTTACATATTATTCTGAGCGTGCTGCAGAGGTGGACGCGATGCCCATACAGCGTCAATAAGTCAAAACCTAACAAAATCAAGCAAAGCAACTTGCCCTCTGCGCACTGTTACTAGTCCCCTTTGGGTTTCACTATATTCATGATGTAAATAATTTTCATTTCCAAATTCAAAGAAAACACCATGGACTTTGCTTGAATTCCATCCAATGTGTATTATTATTCAGTTATTACTAATTTTTATGCTCCGCATACACTGATTAAACATAATACAACGAATTCATTTAATCTTGATGTTATGATCACATCTGAGTAAATTTCATCTTACAAGTTTCCATGCCCAATGCATTTCGGGCCCCACGGCCCTTCGTCGGGGGCAATACCTGAAAAAAACGTAAAACTTGCTTTTACTTCATGAACTGGTCTAACAACGTACAGTAGAATACTCTGCCACAGTCACTAGTTAACATATAGAAAAAATATACCTTTATACAAAGTTAATTGAAAAATGGGAAATGCATCCAAACACATAATCTTCCACAGTCACTGGTTAACATTTAGAGAAAGATATACATGTATGCCGAAATAATTAATAAGTGGGAAATGCATCCAAAAACATAATCATAACTGGCTGCACCATGTGTAAAAAAATAACTCACTTGTGCGAACCAAAACCACTGACAGAAAATTCAATCTGTGTAGTATCGTGTGGAGGGACGTGGTGTTTCTGGTCTGGGTATTCCAAAATACTGAAAAAGAGTGACAGAAAAAGATGAACCCTCACGAGTGCGGATGGGTGAAGATACTGACACGAAAACTAAAGAGTCACACTCACTTAGGCTATACTGTGATGTCAGAGTATAATACACAGGAGTCTGACGTGGGTCGTGTAGAGAGCTGTTGCGCCTGACCTGGATAAACGAAGAACACACAATTGAAGAAAATCCTCCATGTTATATTAATTCGATGGAACACCACTTTAGGAAATGTTGAATGCACTGTCTACCAATCTCGCTACAACGTTATGCTCTAACGATTTAAGACAAACTGGAATTGCAATCTGAAACTGACCTTCCTTTAGTCCAAACGATGACACGTGGACTCTACTCTGCTGCTTACAATACTGGTTCCAGCTTAACCCGGCGGTCTATAACAAAATTAAAAATCAAGACTGAAAGGACCTCTTAACGTGAATACACATGTGCTCTCTTTACCAAAACAATGCGGTGTACCTGAAACGGCCGGCGTTGATCTCAAAATCAGCCAAGGTTTACGAACGACAAATCTTCAATGTCATGTCGAGCCGCAAAGTGTCTGCGACGCCAGTATATGATGACGTAGCGTCTTAATGAAAATCAACGACGGACCAAACAGGGACGTCGAACAAGAAGTAAAAAGGGAAGCATCAAAGAACGACGGACTAGCCTGGGTGTGAAAACGGATGTAGGGTGACAAATAAACGCCATGTTGTAATGTTGAAAATGATGGCAATATCGTGTTTAGTACTACAGGGTCATTTCAAATAATACATGTGCGAAAACATTTCCACGTAAAAAACAAACATGATATACAAATACTACAATCCTTCAGCGTGCATCAATTATGCAGAAATCACAGAAAGCAAATAAGGTCCACTCGGTCATTGATCCCCTTGGGATCTTGTGTCTGTAATCTCCGAATCCAAAATATCTCTCTTTGTAAAGGAGTCTTGGTGAGAGATTTACCAGGTGTTGGGGTAACAACTTCAAGGATCTGGAATTTCACCTGCGCTATGGTATGTCTGTTGTTCTCCCAATGTACAGCCAAACTGCTTTTGGTATTCTTATTCCTGATGGTGCTCTTATGCTCTGAAATACGAGTTTTAATCTTTCTTTCAGTTTTACCTATATACAAAAGTCCACACGGGCACTTGATGGCATATATAACATTGGCTGTGTTGCAGTCTGCACTAATCCTAACTGGAATTGTCTCTCCTGTGTGGGGATGCTTTACAGTATCAGTCACAATCACATTATTGCAGTGAACGCAATTTTGGCATTTTTTCATACCTTTGTAGATCTGTGATTTGGTGATAGGGTTGGGCTTTAACAGTTCTTTGATGTTTCTAGAACGTTTATAAGCAAAAATAGGTTTGTCAGTGAACAACCCTTTGAAATCAGTCTCGTGACTCAACAGCTCCCAATGTAAATTAATGCTCTTTTTAATCTCATTAGAACTGGTGGAATATTTTGAGACAAATACCTGACGTTGATGTTGCAATTTCGTTTTCGTGATGAGTAGGGATTCCCGCGATTGTTTTTCAGTTTGTCTTTTGCTGTTTCTAATACTGTGGAAGGATACTTTTTCGATGCATACTTGGTTATGATGGTATCCAAATTAGTTTGAAAAGTTTCTGTTTGTGAGCAAATTCTTTTGGCTCGCAGCATCATAGAATAAGGCAGATTGTTGATGAGATTCCTGGAGTGGAAACTGTTGTACATGAGGGCTGTGTTTTTATCAGTCACCTTATGGTATACCTCAGTGTGTATGATGTTATCCTCCATTTTCACGAGTACGTCCAAAAATGCAATCTCTTTGTCTTGTATATTATAGGTGAATTGGATATTCTCATCATACAAATTCATTTGTGTGATTTTGTGTTCCAACTTTTCTTTGGTGTTTTGCCATATCAAGAAAATGTCATCAATATAACGACAATACAGAATTACATTATCTGTCCAGTCTCCATCAATCTTCAAAAACATGTCTTCATACCTTGCCATGTAGGTATTGGCATATGCCGGGGCTCCTGAAAAGCCCATAGAGGTACCCTTATTCTGTAAATAAAAGTCACCATTCCACCTAAAATAACTGTGATGTAAACAAAAATGCAAAAGTTCCAACAAAATTTTTTTTTCCACCGGTAACTCATCTTGTTTCAACAGGGCCCATTCCACAGCCTCTATATCCTCAGTGTGTGGGATAGAGGTGTAGAGGGCCTTGACGTCTAAGGTACACATCAACAGGCCTGGTCTTACCTGGACATCCATGAGTTTTTTCAAAAAATGCGTGGTGTCTTTAGTGTAAGAGTACCAGTATTGGACAAACGGTTGCAAAAATTGATCAATATATTGACCCAGAGGCTCAAAGATGGTGCCGCACCCGGTAACTATGGGACGAAAAGGTGGATTAGAAAGATCCTTATGGACTTTTGGCAACATGTAGATTTCAGGTTGTTTGGGAAAAGAGACTGTCAAAAATTGACTGGTTTTTTTGTTGATCCATTTCATGTTTTCTGCCTGTTCTAGAATACTGTCCAAGGTGGTTTGTAGTTCCTTAATTGGATCTTGGTCCAATTTGAGATAAGTACTGATATCAGATATATGTTCCAGGACTTTAGAATCATAAAATGTTTGATCCATGACGACGATGGCGCCGCCCTTATCGGCTTGTTGGATTTTATCGGCTTGTTGGATGTGTATCCTTGGATCTTCCGCCAATTCTTTGAGAATCTATCATGTTTTGAAAAGTTCAATGACAGCTTTTCTTTGTGTTGATTTGTTTCAGGTCTTTTAATACAAGATTTTCAAATGCATCCAATATTTTGTGTGATGTTGGTGCTTGAAAAGTAGATTTAGGTCTGAACTCAACATGTTCTGGGGGATTAGATTCTGTAGGCTGATCTGGTAAAGTTGAAAAGAAATATTTTAATCGCAGAGTCCTCATAAATTTGAAGAAATCAACTTCAGTTTCTAGAAAGTTCGTTTGGTAGGTTGGTACGAAATTTAGACCTTTATTGAGAATTCTAGTTTGTTGCATGGTCAGTTCATGTGTAGAGATATTAATCACTAAGTTTGTTTGGTGCTCCTCAGATTCGGATTTACTACCTCCTTTGCCTCTCCTGGTTTTCCTTTTGTCTTTCCTGGTGGTTGGGTGACATCCGCGTCCTGCGCGGAAAAAGACGTTTTGGAGGGGGAAGCACTTTCCAATGTTATAGTATCCCTGCTGTCAGAGATTCTTT
This sequence comes from Lissotriton helveticus, assembly GCF_964261635.1. NCBI lineage: Eukaryota > Metazoa > Chordata > Amphibia > Caudata > Salamandridae > Lissotriton > Lissotriton helveticus. The sequence goes on from NC_136061.1 coordinate 58,494,594, forward strand.
CAACTACTTTTGGTGGAGCTCTGTTGATATGTGTGTCTCCCTCTGAAGCCATACTCTCTTGTGACGAAGTGTTGGTGGTTCGTTTGACAAAGGTTCTCCTTTGGGCATACACCTCCGCCCATGTATATACTTCATTCAACTTATAATCGAGAGTGTCTCGTTTATATTTCCTAAGTTTCCCTTCTTGAATCTCCTTTGTGTGTTTATCCATTCTGGCATTCATTTCCTCTAGAAATTTCGACCAATCATCTGCATCCATTCTGGCCTGAAGATCAGATTCAATAAGTGTAATTTCATCTGTGATCTCTTTGATAACAACTGATAATTCCTCAATCAACAATAAAATCAAATCCAATGAACATTTATTGAGCACAGCGTACCAGCGGTCCATAAAGTCTTTCTTCATATGGAAACGGAATAACATTGGTTTTATAGGCATTCTTAATCCTCTTGGAATTCTCTTTGACCGGTGATACTGCACGAGAGTGGACGCATGAAGGCGTTGATTCAACCGTCTTTTAGTCAAAAATTCCAATTGTTTTAGTTGCTGCGGCAAACTGCTCCCCTGCACATTAAAGGACCTGATGTCATCGATCAGGGAGTATATTTCTGAAGCTTGGTCATTGGTGAAAGCTAAAGTATTAGCTCGATTCTCAGTTAGACCTGTAATAGCATCAAACGACATGTTTATGGTGGGTGCTCACTCCCTGCGGACAGGGAATAAAACAAAAATTAGAAATGGGAGAGGCACTCCTAACTCATAAATTTGTTTTCTTTCTTTACATATTATTCTGAGCGTGCTGCAGAGGTGGACGCGATGCCCATACAGCGTCAATAAGTCAAAACCTAACAAAATCAAGCAAAGCAACTTGCCCTCTGCGCACTGTTACTAGTCCCCTTTGGGTTTCACTATATTCATGATGTAAATAATTTTCATTTCCAAATTCAAAGAAAACACCATGGACTTTGCTTGAATTCCATCCAATGTGTATTATTATTCAGTTATTACTAATTTTTATGCTCCGCATACACTGATTAAACATAATACAACGAATTCATTTAATCTTGATGTTATGATCACATCTGAGTAAATTTCATCTTACAAGTTTCCATGCCCAATGCATTTCGGGCCCCACGGCCCTTCGTCGGGGGCAATACCTGAAAAAAACGTAAAACTTGCTTTTACTTCATGAACTGGTCTAACAACGTACAGTAGAATACTCTGCCACAGTCACTAGTTAACATATAGAAAAAATATACCTTTATACAAAGTTAATTGAAAAATGGGAAATGCATCCAAACACATAATCTTCCACAGTCACTGGTTAACATTTAGAGAAAGATATACATGTATGCCGAAATAATTAATAAGTGGGAAATGCATCCAAAAACATAATCATAACTGGCTGCACCATGTGTAAAAAAATAACTCACTTGTGCGAACCAAAACCACTGACAGAAAATTCAATCTGTGTAGTATCGTGTGGAGGGACGTGGTGTTTCTGGTCTGGGTATTCCAAAATACTGAAAAAGAGTGACAGAAAAAGATGAACCCTCACGAGTGCGGATGGGTGAAGATACTGACACGAAAACTAAAGAGTCACACTCACTTAGGCTATACTGTGATGTCAGAGTATAATACACACGAGTCTGACGTGGGTCGTGTAGAGAGCTGTTGCGCCTGACCTGGATAAACGAAGAACACACAATTGAAGAAAATCCTCCATGTTATATTAATTCGATGGAACACCACTTTAGGAAATGTTGAATGCACTGTCTACCAATCTCGCTACAACGTTATGCTCTAACGATTTAAGACAAACTGGAATTGCAATCTGAAACTGACCTTCCTTTAGTCCAAACGATGACACGTGGACTCTACTCTGCTGCTTACAATACTGGTTCCAGCTTAACCCGGCGGTCTATAACAAAATTAAAAATCAAGACTGAAAGGACCTCTTAACGTGAATACACATGTGCTCTCTTTACCAAAACAATGCGGTGTACCTGAAACGGCCGGCGTTGATCTCAAAATCAGCCAAGGTTTACGAACGACAAATCTTCAATGTCATGTCGAGCCGCAAAGTGTCTGCGACGCCAGTATATGATGACGTAGCGTCTTAATGAAAATCAACGACGGACCAAACAGGGACGTCGAACAAGAAGTAAAAAGGGAAGCATCAAAGAACGACGGACTAGCCTGGGTGTGAAAACGGATGTAGGGTGACAAATAAACGCCATGTTGTAATGTTGAAAATGATGGCAATATCGTGTTTAGTACTACAGGGTCATTTCAAATAATACATGTGCGAAAACATTTCCACGTAAAAAACAAACATGATATACAAATACTACAATCCTTCAGCGTGCATCAATTATGCAGAAATCACAGAAAGCAAATAAGGTCCACTCGGTCATTGATCCCCTTGGGATCTTGTGTCTGTAATCTCCGAATCCAAAATATCTCTCTTTGTAAAGGAGTCTTGGTGAGAGATTTACCAGGTGTTGGGGTAACAACTTCAAGGATCTGGAATTTCACCTGCGCTATGGTATGTCTGTTGTTCTCCCAATGTACAGCCAAACTGCTTTTGGTATTCTTATTCCTGATGGTGCTCTTATGCTCTGAAATACGAGTTTTAATCTTTCTTTCAGTTTTACCTATATACAAAAGTCCACACGGGCACTTGATGGCATATATAACATTGGCTGTGTTGCAGTCTGCACTAATCCTAACTGGAATTGTCTCTCCTGTGTGGGGATGCTTTACAGTATCAGTCACAATCACATTATTGCAGTGAACGCAATTTTGGCATTTTTTCATACCTTTGTAGATCTGTGATTTGGTGATAGGGTTGGGCTTTAACAGTTCTTTGATGTTTCTAGAACGTTTATAAGCAAAAATAGGTTTGTCAGTGAACAACCCTTTGAAATCAGTCTCGTGACTCAACAGCTCCCAATGTAAATTAATGCTCTTTTTAATCTCATTAGAACTGGTGGAATATTTTGAGACAAATACCTGACGTTGATGTTGCAATTTCGTTTTCGTGATGAGTAGGGATTCCCGCGATTGTTTTTCAGTTTGTCTTTTGCTGTTTCTAATACTGTGGAAGGATACTTTTTCGATGCATACTTGGTTATGATGGTATCCAAATTAGTTTGAAAAGTTTCTGTTTGTGAGCAAATTCTTTTGGCTCGCAGCATCATAGAATAAGGCAGATTGTTGATGAGATTCCTGGAGTGGAAACTGTTGTACATGAGGGCTGTGTTTTTATCAGTCACCTTATGGTATACCTCAGTGTGTATGATGTTATCCTCCATTTTCACGAGTACGTCCAAAAATGCAATCTCTTTGTCTTGTATATTATAGGTGAATTGGATATTCTCATCATACAAATTCATTTGTGTGATTTTGTGTTCCAACTTTTCTTTGGTGTTTTGCCATATCAAGAAAATGTCATCAATATAACGACAATACAGAATTACATTATCTGTCCAGTCTCCATCAATTATCAAAAACATGTCTTCATACCTTGCCATGTAGGTATTGGCATATGCCGGGGCTCCTGAAAAGCCCATAGAGGTACCCTTATTCTGTAAATAAAAGTCACCATTCCACCTAAAATAACTGTGATGTAAACAAAAATGCAAAAGTTCCAACAAAATTTTTTTTTCCACCGGTAACTCATCTTGTTTTAACAGGGCCCATTCCACAGCCTCTATACCCTCAGTGTGTGGGATAGAGGTGTAGAGGGCCTTGACGTCTAAGGTACACATCAACAGGCCTGGTCTTACCTGGACATCCATGAGTTTTTTCAAAAAATGTGTGGTGTCTTTAGTGTAAGAGTACCAGTATTGGACAAACGGTTGCAAAAATTGATCAATATATTGACCCAGAGGCTCAAAGATGGTGCCGCACCCGGTAACTATGGGACGAAAAGGTGGATTAGAAAGATCCTTATGGACTTTTGGCAACATGTAGATTTCAGGTTGTTTGGGAAAAGAGACTGTCAAAAATTGACGGGTTTTTTTGTTGATCCATTTCATGTTTTCTGCCTGTTCTAGAATACTGTCCAAGGTGGTTTGTAGTTCCTTAATTGGATCTTGGTCCAATTTGAGATAAGTACTGATATCAGATATATGTTCCAGGACTTTAGAATCATTAAAATGTTTGATCCATGACGACGATGGCGCCGCCCTTATCGGCTTGTTGGATGTGTATCCTTGGATCTTCCGCCAATTCTTAGAGAATCTTTCTATCATGTTTTGAAAAGTTCAAATGACAGCTTTTCTTTGTGTTGATTTGTTTCAGGTCTTTTAATACAAGATTTTCAAATGCATCCAATATTTTGTGTGATGTTGGTGCTTGAAAAGTAGATTTAGGTCTGAACTCAACATGTTCTGGGGGATTAGATTCTGTAGGCTGATCTGGTAAAGTTGAAAAGAAATATTTTAATCGCGAAGTCCTCATAAATTTGAAGAAATCAACTTCAGTTTCTAGAAAGTTCGTTTGGTAGGTTGGTACGAAATTTAGACCTTTATTGAGAATTCTAGTTTGTTGCGTGGTCAGTTCATGTGTAGAGATATTAATCACTAAGTTTGTTTGGTGCTCCTCAGATTCGGTTTTACTACCTCCTTTGCCTCTCCTGGTTTTCCTTTTGTCTTTCCTGGTGGTTGGGTGACATCCGCGTCCTGCGCGGAAAAATACGTTTTGGAGGAGGAAGCACTTTCCAATGTTATAGTATCCCTGCTGTCAGAGATTCTTTCAACTACTTTTGGTGGAGCTCTGTTGATATGTGTGTCTCCCTCTGAAGCCATACTCTCTTGTGACGAAGTGTTGGTGGTTCGTTTGACAAAGGTTCTCCTTTGGGCATACACCTCCGCCCATGTATATACTTCATTTAACTTATAATCGAGAGTGTCTCGTTTATATTTCCTAAGTTTCCCTTCTTGAATCTCCTTTGTGTGTTTATCCATTCTGGCATTCATTTCCTCTAGAAATTTCGACCAATCATCTGCATCCATTCTGGCCTGAAGATCAGATTCAATAAGTGTAATTTCATCTGTGATCTCTTTGATAACAACTGATAATTCCTCAATCAACAATAAAATCAAATCCAATGAACATTTATTGAGCACAGCGTACCAGCGGTCCATAAAGTCTTTCTTCATATGGAAACGGAATAACATTGGTTTTATAGGCATTCTTAATCCTCTTGGAATTCTCTTTGACCGGTGATACTGCACGAGAGTGGACGCATGAAGGCGTTGATTCAACCGTCTTTTAGTCAAAAATTCCAATTGTTTTAGTTGCTGCGGCAAACTGCTCCCCTGCACATTAAAGGACCTGATGTCATCGATCAGGGAGTATATTTCTGAAGCTTGGTCATTGGTGAAAGCTAAAGTATTAGCTCGATTCTCAGTTAGACCTGTAATAGCATCAAACGACATGTTTATGGTGGGTGCTCACTCCCTGCGGACAGGGAATAAAACAAAAATTAGTAATGGGAGAGGCACTCCTAACTCATAAATTTGTTTTCTTTCTTTACATATTATTCTGAGCGTGCTGCAGAGGTGGACGCGATGCCCATACAGCGTCAATAAGTCAAAACCTAACAAAATCAAGCAAAGCAGCTTGCCCTCTGCGCACTGTTACTAGTCCCCTTTGGGTTTCACTATATTCATGATGTAAATAATTTTCATTTCCAAATTCAAAGAAAACACCATGGACTTTGCTTGAATTCCATCCAATGTGTATTATTATTCAGTTATTACTAATTTTTATGCTCCGCATACACTGATTAAACATAATACAACGAATTCATTTAATCTTGATGTTATGATCACATCTGAGTAAATTTCATCTTACAAGTTTCCATGCCCAATGCATTTCGGGCCCCACGGCCCTTCGTCGGGGGCAATACCTGAAAAAAACGTAAAACTTGCTTTTACTTCATGAACTGGTCTAACAACGTACAGTAGAATACTCTGCCACAGTCACTAGTTAACATATAGAAAAAATATACCTTTATACAAAGTTAATTGAAAAATGGGAAATGCATCCAAACACATAATCTTCCACAGTCACTGGTTAACATTTAGAGAAAGATATACATGTATGCCGAAATAATTAATAAGTGGGAAATGCATCCAAAAACATAATCATAACTGGCTGCACCATGTGTAAAAAAATAACTCACTTGTGCGAACCAAAACCACTGACAGAAAATTCAATCTGTGTAGTATCGTGTGGAGGGACGTGGTGTTTCTGGTCTGGGTATTCCAAAATACTGAAAAAGAGTGACAGAAAAAGATGAACCCTCACGAGTGCGGATGGGTGAAGATACTGACACGAAAACTAAAGAGTCACACTCACTTAGGCTATACTGTGATGTCAGAGTATAATACACACGAGTCTGACGTGGGTCGTGTAGAGAGCTGTTGCGCCTGACCTGGATAAACGAAGAACACACAATTGAAGAAAATCCTCCATGTTATATTAATTCGATGGAACACCACTTTAGGAAATGTTGAATGCACTGTCTACCAATCTCGCTACAACGTTATGCTCTAACGATTTAAGACAAACTGGAATTGCAATCTGAAACTGACCTTCCTTTAGTCCAAACGATGACACGTGGACTCTACTCTGCTGCTTACAATACTGGTTCCAGCTTAACCCGGCGGTCTATAACAAAATTAAAAATCAAGACTGAAAGGACCTCTTAACGTGAATACACATGTGCTCTCTTTACCAAAACAATGCGGTGTACCTGAAACGGCCGGCGTTGATCTCAAAATCAGCCAAGGTTTACGAACGACAAATCTTCAATGTCATGTCGAGCCGCAAAGTGTCTGCGACGCCAGTATATGATGACGTAGCGTCTTAATGAAAATCAACGACGGACCAAACAGGGACGTCGAACAAGAAGTAAAAAGGGAAGCATCAAAGAACGACGGACTAGCCTGGGTGTGAAAACGGATGTAGGGTGACAAATAAACGCCATGTTGTAATGTTGAAAATGATGGCAATATCGTGTTTAGTACTACAGGGTCATTTCAAATAATACATGTGCGAAAACATTTCCACGTAAAAAACAAACATGATATACAAATACTACAATCCTTCAGCGTGCATCAATTATGCAGAAATCACAGAAAGCAAATAAGGTCCACTCGGTCATTGATCCCCTTGGGATCTTGTGTCTGTAATCTCCGAATCCAAAATATCTCTCTTTGTAAAGGAGTCTTGGTGAGAGATTTACCAGGTGTTGGGGTAACAACTTCAAGGATCTGGAATTTCACCTGCGCTATGGTATGTCTGTTGTTCTCCCAATGTACAGCCAAACTGCTTTTGGTATTCTTATTCCTGATGGTGCTCTTATGCTCTGAAATACGAGTTTTAATCTTTCTTTCAGTTTTACCTATATACAAAAGTCCACACGGGCACTTGATGGCATATATAACATTGGCTGTGTTGCAGTCTGCACTAATCCTAACTGGAATTGTCTCTCCTGTGTGGGGATGCTTTACAGTATCAGTCACAATCACATTATTGCAGTGAACGCAATTTTGGCATTTTTTCATACCTTTGTAGATCTGTGATTTGGTGATAGGGTTGGGCTTTAACAGTTCTTTGATGTTTCTAGAACGTTTATAAGCAAAAATAGGTTTGTCAGTGAACAACCCTTTGAAATCAGTCTCGTGACTCAACAGCTACCAATGTAAATTAATGCTCTTTTTAATCTCATTAGAACTGGTGGAATATTTTGAGACAAATACCTGACGTTGATGTTGCAATTTCGTTTTCGTGATGAGTAGGGATTCCCACGATTGTTTTTCAGTCTTGTCTTTTGCTGTTTCTAATACTGTGGAAGGATACTTTTTCGATGCATACTTGGTTATGATGGTATCCAAATTAGTTTGAAAAGTTTCTGTTTGTGAGCAAATTCTTTTGGCTCGCAGCATCATAGAATAAGGCAGATTGTTGATGAGATTCCTGGAGTGGAAACTGTTGTACATGAGGGCTGTGTTTTTATCAGTCACCTTATGGTATACCTCAGTGTGTATGATGTTATCCTCCATTTTCACGAGTACGTCCAAAAATGCAATCTCTTTGTCTTGTATATTATAGGTGAATTGGATATTCTCATCATACAAATTCATTTGTGTGATTTTGTGTTCCAACTTTTCTTTGGTGTTTTGCCATATCAAGAAAATGTCATCAATATAACGACAATACAGAATTACATTATCTGTCCAGTCTCCATCAATTATCAAAAACATGTCTTCATACCTTGCCATGTAGGTATTGGCATATGCCGGGGCTCCTGAAAAGCCCATAGAGGTACCCTTATTCTGTAAATAAAAGTCACCATTCCACCTAAAATAACTGTGATGTAAACAAAAATGCAAAAGTTCCAACAAAATTTTTTTTTCCACCGGTAACTCATCTTGTTTTAACAGGGCCCATTCCACAGCCTCTATACCCTCAGTGTGTGGGATAGAGGTGTAGAGGGCCTTGACGTCTAAGGTACACATCAACAGGCCTGGTCTTACCTGGACATCCATGAGTTTTTTCAAAAAATGCGTGGTGTCTTTAGTGTAAGAGTACCAGTATTGGACAAACGGTTGCAAAAATTGATCAATATATTGACCCAGAGGCTCAAAGATGGTGCCGCACCCGGTAACTATGGGACGAAAAGGTGGATTAGAAAGATCCTTATGGACTTTTGGCAACATGTAGATTTCAGGTTGTTTGGGAAAAGAGACTGTCAAAAATTGACGGGTTTTTTTGTTGATCCATTTCATGTTTTCTGCCTGTTCTAGAATACTGTCCAAGGTGGTTTGTAGTTCCTTAATTGGATCTTGGTCCAATTTGAGATAAGTACTGATATCAGATATATGTTCCAGGACTTTAGAATCATTAAAATGTTTGATCCATGACGACGATGGCGCCGCCCTTATCGGCTTGTTGGATGTGTATCCTTGGATCTTCCGCCAATTCTTAGAGAATCTTTCTATCATGTTTTGAAAAGTTCAAATGACAGCTTTTCTTTGTGTTGATTTGTTTCAGGTCTTTTAATACAAGATTTTCAAATGCATCCAATATTTTGTGTGATGTTGGTGCTTGAAAAGTAGATTTAGGTCTGAACTCAACATGTTCTGGGGGATTAGATTCTGTAGGCTGATCTGGTAAAGTTGAAAAGAAATATTTTAATCGCGAAGTCCTCATAAATTTGAAGAAATCAACTTCAGTTTCTAGAAAGTTCGTTTGGTAGGTTGGTACGAAATTTAGACCTTTATTGAGAATTCTAGTTTGTTGCGTGGTCAGTTCATGTGTAGAGATATTAATCACTAAGTTTGTTTGGTGCTCCTCAGATTCGGTTTTACTACCTCCTTTGCCTCTCCTGGTTTTCCTTTTGTCTTTCCTGGTGGTTGGGTGACATCCGCGTCCTGCGCGGAAAAATACGTTTTGGAGGAGGAAGCACTTTCCAATGTTATAGTATCCCTGCTGTCAGAGATTCTTTCAACTACTTTTGGTGGAGCTCTGTTGATATGTGTGTCTCCCTCTGAAGCCATACTCTCTTGTGACGAAGTGTTGGTGGTTCGTTTGACAAAGGTTCTCCTTTGGGCATACACCTCCGCCCATGTATATACTTCATTTAACTTATAATCGAGAGTGTCTCGTTTATATTTCCTAAGTTTCCCTTCTTGAATCTCCTTTGTGTGTTTATCCATTCTGGCATTCATTTCCTCTAGAAATTTCGACCAATCATCTGCATCCATTCTGGCCTGAAGATCAGATTCAATAAGTGTAATTTCATCTGTGATCTCTTTGATAACAACTGATAATTCCTCAATCAACAATAAAATCAAATCCAATGAACATTTATTGAGCACAGCGTACCAGCGGTCCATAAAGTCTTTCTTCATATGGAAACGGAATAACATTGGTTTTATAGGCATTCTTAATCCTCTTGGAATTCTCTTTGACCGGTGATACTGCACGAGAGTGGACGCATGAAGGCGTTGATTCAACCGTCTTTTAGTCAAAAATTCCAATTGTTTTAGTTGCTGCGGCAAACTGCTCCCCTGCACATTAAAGGACCTGATGTCATCGATCAGGGAGTATATTTCTGAAGCTTGGTCATTGGTGAAAGCTAAAGTATTAGCTCGATTCTCAGTTAGACCTGTAATAGCATCAAACGACATGTTTATGGTGGGTGCTCACTCCCTGCGGACAGGGAATAAAACAAAAATTAGTAATGGGAGAGGCACTCCTAACTCATAAATTTGTTTTCTTTCTTTACATATTATTCTGAGCGTGCTGCAGAGGTGGACGCGATGCCCATACAGCGTCAATAAGTCAAAACCTAACAAAATCAAGCAAAGCAGCTTGCCCTCTGCGCACTGTTACTAGTCCCCTTTGGGTTTCACTATATTCATGATGTAAATAATTTTCATTTCCAAATTCAAAGAAAACACCATGGACTTTGCTTGAATTCCATCCAATGTGTATTATTATTCAGTTATTACTAATTTTTATGCTCCGCATACACTGATTAAACATAATACAACGAATTCATTTAATCTTGATGTTATGATCACATCTGAGTAAATTTCATCTTACAAGTTTCCATGCCCAATGCATTTCGGGCCCCACGGCCCTTCGTCGGGGGCAATACCTGAAAAAAACGTAAAACTTGCTTTTACTTCATGAACTGGTCTAACAACGTACAGTAGAATACTCTGCCACAGTCACTAGTTAACATATAGAAAAAATATACCTTTATACAAAGTTAATTGAAAAATGGAAAATGCATCCAAACACATAATCTTCCACAGTCACTGGTTAACATTTAGAGAAAGATATACATGTATGCCGAAATAATTAATAAGTGGGAAATGCATCCAAAAACATAATCATAACTGGCTGCACCATGTGTAAAAAAATAACTCACTTGTGCGAACCAAAACCACTGACAGAAAATTCAATCTGTGTAGTATCGTGTGGAGGGACGTGGTGTTTCTGGTCTGGTTATTCCAAAATACTGAAAAAGAGTGACAGAAAAAGATGAACCCTCACGAGTGCGGATGGGTGAAGATACTGACACGAAAACTAAAGAGTCACACTCACTTAGGCTATACTGTGATGTCAGAGTATAATAAACACGAGTCTGACGTGGGTCGTGTAGAGAGCTGTTGCGCCTGACCTGGATAAACGAAGAACACACAATTGAAGAAAATCCTCCATGTTATATTAATTCGATGGAACACCACTTTAGGAAATGTTGAATGCACTGTCTACCAATCTCGTTACAACGTTATGCTCTAACGATTTAAGACAAACTGGAATTGCAATCTGAAACTGACCTTCCTTTAGTCCAAACGATGACACGTGGACTCTACTCTGCTGCTTACAATACTGGTTCCAGCTTAACCCGGCGGTCTATAACAAAATTAAAAATCAAGACTGAAAGGACCTCTTAACGTGAATACACATGTGCTCTCTTTACCAAAACAATGCGGTGTACCTGAAACGGCCGGCGGTGATCTCAAAATCAGCCAAGGTTTACGAACGACAAATCTTCAATGTCAAGTCGAGCCGCAAAGCGTCTGCGACGCCAGTATATGATGACGTAGCGTCTTAATGAAAATAAACGGCGGACCAAACAGGGACGTCGAACAAGAAGTAAAAAGGGAAGCATCAAAGAACGACGGACTAGCCTGGGTGTGAAAACGGATGTAGGGTGACAAATAAACGCCATGTTGTAATGTTGAAAATGATGGCAATATCGTGTTTAGTACTACAGGGTCATTTCAAATAATACATGTGCGAAAACATTTCCACATAAAAAACAAACATGATATACAAATACTACAATCCTTCAGCGTGCATCAATTATGCAGAAATCACAGAAAGCAAATAAGGTCCACTCGGTCATTGATCCCCTTGGGATCTTGTGTCTGTAATCTCCGAATCCAAAATATCTCTCTTTGTAAAAGAGTCTTGGTGAGAGATTTACCAGGTGTTGGGGTAACAACTTCAAGGATCTGGAATTTCACCTGCGCTATGGTATGTCTGTTGTTCTCCCAATGTACAGCCAAACTGCTTTTGGTATTCTTATTCCTGATGGTGCTCTTATGCTCTGAAATACGAGTTTTAATCTTTCTTTCAGTTTTACCTATATACAAAAGTCCACACGGGCACTTGATGGCATATATAACATTGGCTGTGTTGCAGTCTGCACTAATCCTAACTGGAATTGTCTCTCCTGTGTGGGGATGCTTTACAGTATCAGTCACAATCACATTATTGCAGTGAACGCAATTTTGGCATTTTTTCATACCTTTGTAGATCTGTGATTTGGTGATAGGGTTGGGCTTTAACAGCTCTTTGATGTTTCTAGAACGTTTATAAGCAAAAATAGGTTTGTCAGTGAACAACCCTTTGAAATCAGTCTCGTGACTAAACAGCTCCCAATGTAAATTAATGGTCTTTTTAATCTCATTAGAACTGGTGGAATATTTTGAGACAAATACCTGACGTTGATGTTGCAATTTCGTTTTCGTGATGAGTAGGGATTCCCGCGATTGTTTTTCAGTCTTGTCTTTTGCTGTTTTTAATACTGTGGAAGGATACTTTTTCGATGCATACTTGGTTATGATGGTATCCAAATTAGTTTGAAAAGTTTCTGTTTGTGAGCAAATTCTTTTGGCTCGCAGCATCATAGAATAATGCAGATTGTTGATGAGATTCCTGGAGTGGAAACTGTTGTACATGAGGGCTGTGTTTTTATCAGTCACCTTATGGTATACCTCAGTGTGTATGATGTTATCCTCCATTTTCACGAGTACGTCCAAAAATGCAATCTCTTTGTCTTGTATATTATAGGTGAATTGGATATTCTCATCATACAAATTCATTTGTGTGATTTTGTGTTCCAACTTTTCTTTGGTGTTTTGCCATATCAAGAAAATGTCATCAATATAACAACAATACAGAATTACATTATCTGTCCAGTCTCCATCAATCTTCAAAAACATGTCTTCATACCTTGCCATGTAGGTATTGGCATATGCCGGGGCTCCTGAAAAGCCCATAGAGGTACCCTTATTCTGTAAATAAAAGTCACCATTCCACCTAAAATAACTGTGATGTAAACAAAAATGCAAAAGTTCCAACAAATTTTTTTTTTCCACCGGTAACTCATCTTGTTTCAACAGGGCCCATTCCACAGCCTCTATACCCTCAGTGTGTGGGATAGAGGTGTAGAGGGCCTTGACGTCTAAGGTACACATCAACAGGCCTGGTCTTACCTGGACATCAATGCGTTTTTTCCAAAAATGCGTGGTGTCTTTAGTGTAAGAGTACCAGTATTGGACAAACGGTTGCAAAAATTGATCAATATATTGACCCAGAGGCTCAAAGATGGTGCAGCACCCGGTAACTATGGGACGAAAAGGTGGATTAGAAAGATCCTTATGGACTTTTGGCAACATGTAGATTTCAGGTTGTTTGGGAAAAGAGACTGTCAAAAATTGACGGGTTTTTTTGTTGATCCATTTCATGTTTTCTGCCTGTTCTAGAATACTGTCCAAGGTGGTTTGTAGTTCCTTAATTGGATCTTGGTCCAATTTGAGATAAGTACTGATATCAAGAAAGACTTTATAGACCGCTGGTACGCTGTGCTCAATAAATGTTCATTGGATTTGATTTTATTGTTGATTGAGGAATTATGAAAGAGATCACAGATGAAATTACACTTATTGAATCTGATCTTCAGGCCAGAATGGATGCAGATGATTGGTCAAAATTTCTAGAGGAAATGAATGCCAGAATGGATAAACACACAAAGGAGATTCAAGAAGGGAAACTTAGGAAATATAAACGAGACACTCTCGATTATAAGTTAAATGAAGTATATACATGGGCGGAGGTGTATGCCCAAAGGAGAACCTTTGTCAAACGAACCACCAACACTTCGTCACAAGAGAGTATGGCTTCAGAGGGAGACACACATATCAACAGAGCTCCACCAAAAGTAGTTGAAAGAATCTCTGACAGCAGGGATACTATAACATTGGAAAGTGCTTCCTCCTCTAAAACGTATTTTTCCGCGCAGGACGCGGATGTCACCCAACCACCAGGAAAGACAAAAGGAAAACCAGGAGAGGCAAAGGAGGTAGTAAAACCGAATCTGAGGAGCACCAAACAAACTTAGTGATTAATATCTCTACACATGAACTGACCACGCAACAAACTAGAATTCTCATTAAAAAGGTCTAAATTTCGTACCAACCTACCAAACGAACTTTCTAGAAACTGAAGTTGATTTCTTCAAATTTATGAGGACTTCGCGATTAAAATATTTCTTTTCAACTTTACCAGATCAGCCTACAGAATCTAATCCCCCAGAACATGTTGAGTTCAGACCTAAATCTACTTTTCAAGCACCAACATCACACAAAATATTGGATGCATTTGAAAATCTTGTATTAAAAGACCTGAAACAAATCAACACAAAGAAAAGCTGTCATTTGAACTTTTCAAAACATGATAGAAAGATTCTCAAAGAATTGGCGGAAGATCCAAGGATACACATCCAACAAGCCGATAAGGGCGGCGCCATCGTCGTCATGGATCAAACATTTTATGATTCTAAAGTCCTGGAACATATATCTGATATCAGTACTTATCTCAAATTGGACCAAGATCCAATTAAGGAACTACAAACCACCTTGGACAGTATTCTAGAACAGGCAAAAAACATGAAATGGATCAACAAAAAAACCCGTCAATTTTTGACAGTCTCTTTTCCCAAACAACCTGAAATCTACATGTTGCCAAAAGTCCATAAGGATCTTTCTAATCCACCTTTTCGTCCCATAGTTACCGGGTGCGGCACCATCTTTGAGCCTCTGGGTCAATATATTGATCAATTTTTGCAACCGTTTGTCCAATACTGGTACTCTTACACTAAAGACACCACGCATTTTTTGAAAAAACTCATGGATGTCCAGGTAAGACCAGGCCTGTTGATGTGTACCTTAGACGTCAAGGCCCTCTACACCTCTATCCCACACACTGAGGGTATAGAGGCTGTGGAATGGGCCCTGTTAAAACAAGATGAGTTACCGGTGGAAAAAAAAATTTTGTTGGAACTTTTGCATTTTTGTTTACATCACAGTTATTTTAGGTGGAATGGTGACTTTTATTTACAGAATAAGGGTACCTCTATGGGCTTTTCAGGAGCCCCGGCATATGCCAATACCTACATGGCAAGGTATGAAGACATGTTTTTGATAATTGATGGAGACTGGACAGATAATGTAATTCTGTATTGTCGTTATATTGATGACATTTTCTTGATATGGCAAAACACCGAAGAAAAGTTGGAACACAAAATCACACAAATGAATTTGTATGATGAGAATATCCAATTCACCTATAATATACAAGACAAAGAGATTGCATTTTTGGACGTACTCGTGAAAATGGAGGATAACATCATACACACTGAGGTATACCATAAGGTGACTGATAAAAACACAGCCCTCATGTACAACAGTTTCCACTCCAGGAATCTCATCAACAATCTGCCTTATTCTATGATGCTGCGAGCCAAAAGAATTTGCTCACAAACAGAAACTTTTCAAACTAATTTGGATACCATCATAACCAAGTATGCATCGAAAAAGTATCCTTCCACAGTATTAGAAACAGCAAAAGACAAGACTGAAAAACAATCGTGGGAATCCCTACTCATCACGAAAACGAAATTGCAACATCAACGTCAGGTATTTGTCTCAAAATATTCCACCAGTTCTAATGAGATTAAAAAGAGCATTAATTTACATTGGTAGCTGTTGAGTCACGAGACTGATTTCAAAGGGTTGTTCACTGACAAACCTATTTTTGCTTATAAACGTTCTAGAAACATCAAAGAACTGTTAAAGCCCAACCCTATCACCAAATCACAGATCTACAAAGGTATGAAAAAATGCCAAAATTGCGTTCACTGCAATAATGTGATTGTGACTGATACTGTAAAGCATCCCCACACAGGAGAGACAATTCCAGTTAGGATTAGTGCAGACTGCAACACAGCCAATGTTATATATGCCATCAAGTGCCCGTGTGGACTTTTGTATATAGGTAAAACTGAAAGAAAGATTAAAACTCGTATTTCAGAGCATAAGAGCACCATCAGGAATAAGAATACCAAAAGCAGTTTGGCTGTACATTGGGAGAACAACAGACATACCATAGCGCAGGTGAAATTCCAGATCCTTGAAGTTGTTACCCCAACACCTGGTAAATCTCTCACCAAGACTCCTTTACAAAGAGAGATATTTTGGATTCGGAGATTACAGACACAAGATCCCAAGGGGATCAATGACCGAGTGGACCTTATTTGCTTTCTGTGATTTCTGCATAATTGATGCACGCTGAAGGATTGTAGTATTTGTATATCATGTTTGTTTTTTATGTGGAAATGTTTTCGCACATGTATTATTTGAAATGACCCTGTAGTACTAAACACGATATTGCCATCATTTTCAACATTACAACATGGCGTTTATTTGTCACCCTACATCCGTTTTCACACCCAGGCTAGTCCGTCGTTCTTTGATGCTTCCCTTTTTACTTCTTGTTCGACGTCCCTGTTTGGTCCGTCGTTGATTTTCATTAAGACGCTACGTCATCATATACTGGCGTCGCAGACGCTTTGCGGCTCGACATGACATTGAAGATTTGTCGTTCGTAAACCTTGGCTGATTTTGAGATCAACGCCGGCCGTTTCAGGTACACCGCATTGTTTTGGTAAAGAGAGCACATGTGTATTCACGTTAAGAGGTCCTTTCAGTCTTGATTTTTAATTTTGTTATAGACCGCCGGGTTAAGCTGGAACCAGTATTGTAAGCAGCAGAGTAGAGTCCACGTGTCATCGTTTGGACTAAAGGAAGGTCAGTTTCAGATTGCAATTCCAGTTTGTCTTAAATCGTTAGAGCATAACGTTGTAACGAGATTGGTAGACAGTGCATTCAACATTTCCTAAAGTGGTGTTCCATCGAATTAATATAACATGGAGGATTTTCTTCAATTGTGTGTTCTTCGTCTATCCAGGTCAGGCGCAACAGCTCTCTACACGACCCACGTCAGACTCGTGTTTATTATACTCTGACATCACAGTATAGCCTAAGTGAGTGTGACTCTTTAGTTTTCGTGTCAGTATCTTCACCCATCCGCACTCGTGAGGGTTCATCTTTATCTGTCACTCTTTTTCAGTATTTTGGAATAACCAGACCAGAAACACCACGTCCCTCCACACGATACTACACAGATTGAATTTTCTGTCAGTGGTTTTGGTTCGCACAAGTGAGTTATTTTTTTACACATGGTGCAGCCAGTTATGATTATGTTTTTGGATGCATTTCCCACTTATTAATTATTTCGGCATACATGTATATCTTTCTCTAAATGTTAACCAGTGACTGTGGAAGATTATGTGTTTGGATGCATTTCCCATTTTTCAATTAACTTTGTATAAAGGTATATTTTTTCTATATGTTAACTAGTGACTGTGGCAGAGTATTCTACTGTACGTTGTTAGACCAGTTCATGAAGTAAAAGCAAGTTTTACGTTTTTTTCAGGTATTGCCCCCGACGAAGGGCCGTGGGGCCCGAAATGCATTGGGCATGGAAACTTGTAAGATGAAATTTACTCAGATGTGATCATAACATCAAGATTAAATGAATTTGTTGTATTATGTTTAATCAGTGTATGCGGAGCATAAAAATTAGTAATAACTGAATAATAATACACATTGGATGGAATTCAAGCAAAGTCTATGGTGTTTTCTTTGAATTTGGAAATGAAAATTATTTACATCATGAATATAGTGAAACCCAAAGGGGACTAGTAACAGTCCGCAGAGGGCAAGCTGCTTTGCTTGATTTTGTTAGGAATAAACAATCCACTCCCAAAGAAAAACGATTCCAGTCCAGAGGAAGGTCTCCTCAACGGAGAGAAAGATCTCCAGACAGAGGAAACAAGTCTCCCCAGAGGGAACACTCTGAGAAAAGATACAACCTTAGAAATAGGGATAATCTGAAAAAAAACTGATAGATATCAAGATATTGATGCACGTCCCTCTCGATCTTTTCAGACTTCCTCGCAGAAATCGGAAAGAAGAGGACGGTCAGAACACAGGGAAGAGCACGTCAAGTCCAAAGACAAGGAACCTGCTCATCAAAGTAAAAAATTACAATTTCCAAGAAAGAAGGTAGCTAGTATTAAAATAATTAAACATGCCGAGGATACTGAGGACACAACTGAAAAACGGGGAGTGGGCCCAGACACTGCTAGACAGCTTAGCAGAAGTGACCATAGCTCGCAAGATCTTGATGAATCTTCTGGAGACAGTGGACACGAATGAATACATTCAGGTGGAAACTGCAGATACCAGAGTTAGCAAACCTCATAAAATATACGAAATAACACTGCGTATAGAGGGGGACAAGACCAGGAGAGTAAGGGGTCTCTTTTGGGATAACCTTTCGAAAGGCTATGCTATCCTTCTAGCTGAGAAAGACTGGCCACCAGAGTTTGTCAGGGAGTGCCCTCATGGCGAAGAAATGATTATTCCTGCCTTCTCAAATCATATTACGATTCATAAAAAATATACACTTGCAAGAAAATGGGCAGTGGCCCAAGCTCCTGCATTATATAAAAATCCTGTAGGATGGGATGAGGATTCTCCTCCTCACAAAATCCAGTTAAAATGTCAACCCACTGCACAAAGGCAGTACCCAGTTAAACAAGAAGCTAAAAAGCAAGTCAGGGAGATCTTAGATCAACTTGAATACCAGGGGGTGATTGAAACATGCACCTCACAAATGAACAATCCTTTGTTTCCTGTCTCCAAGCCAGACGATTCATATTGTCTAGTTTTGCACTACAGACACTTAAACTCCTGTTGCAAAACATTTGCAGTACAAAACTCACACAGTGCAGCACTAATGAATAACATCGTGCGCAAAAAATACAAAACAACATTAGACATCTCTAATGGATTCTTCTGTCAAAACATTGCACCTGAAAGCAGGTATGTGACCGCTTTCTCAATAATGGGGTCGCAAAAACACTTCTGTCGACTCCCACAGGGATTCAAGAATATTACTACAAATATATGATGATGAAGCATTATCTTATGTCGACGACATCTATCTCACAGATGATGACCTGGAGACTCACTTGAAAAGAGTGAACACCATAATACTTGGGTTCGCAGCAGAGGGTTACAAATTCAACTTTAAAAAGTCACGAATTGCCCATCTAACTGTCCTGTTTTTAGGATATGAATTATCAAGTGAAGGCAAAAACCTCGCAGACAACTTCTTAGAGAAGTGTGCTGTGCTCCAAGCACCTAAATCGCTGAAGAACTTACAATCAATACTAGGTTTCCTGAATTTCTGAAGAACATACATTCTAAATTATGCAGAGAGGGTTAAACCTCTCTATGAATTAATAAAACCTGATTTCAAACCAATAAATTGGACTCGGAAACATACA
This sequence comes from Lissotriton helveticus, assembly GCF_964261635.1. NCBI lineage: Eukaryota > Metazoa > Chordata > Amphibia > Caudata > Salamandridae > Lissotriton > Lissotriton helveticus. Next base: position 58,514,174 of record NC_136061.1, read on the forward strand.
GAAATTTTAAGATCATTGCAAACAGACATGTTAGCTAAAACAAAATTACAAACTCGCGAAAACTTACGCAACCTTGTAATCCGAGTCATCCCAGGAAGATGCGGATTCACGTACCTGACCTCTAATGAGGGAGAAACGGTACCAATAGCTTACAAATCACACTTGTACACACAGGCTGAAATGAAATTCAGTTCTACTGAAAAGATTATAATAGCGGTTCAAACTGCTGTAGCAAAAGAAAGAGCCCAATCCCAAGGCAGAAGAATAACTGTTTTAACAGCAGAATCAGCCTTTGAGGCATTAACAAGTCCACGCAATTTGACTACCGTGGCATTAGATCCAAAATGGATACAATGGGAAAATTCTCTTGCTGCAGAAGACGTGAAATACTATTTTGACCCGAAAATGAAAAAACTAGAAAATCTAGAATATGAAGAAGAATATCCTCTGCCAATTGAAATTCTGCCTCTCGAACAATACACATGTGTAATCTACATGGACAGATTTGCACAACACTACGATGTAGAGAAGAAATCCTACAACGCAGCGTGCGCGATTGTTAAAGGTCGCTGGCGCTTTGGTAAATTCAGACCATTAATTACCAAAACTGAATCACTCAGAAACTGCTCAACTCAGCGAGCTGAAATAAGATCTTTAAAGATGGCGCTTGAAAATGCCGATCGCGAATTCCCCACACTAATAGTGTGCGATTCGCATTTCTGCGTCAAGTCTTACAATAATGACATGCAGACCTGGATTCAAAACGATTACAAAGATGACACAGGCCACAATAAAGCCTAAGAAGCTTTGGGAACAGGTAGTTCTTTTGCAGAAAGAACTACGAAAGACTCACGTGATACATACACTGAGTCATGAAAGTGATGGCGTTCACGTTTCAGGGAATTCATTGGCTCCCAGAGCCACAGCAGAAGCAGCTCAACTGGCTTCCGTAGATACAAAAAAGCGTACTAAAAAATACATAGACGGAGAAACCATGCTGGCGGTAAAAGCGTCTTTAAAAGGCGACTATGCAGCATTACCTCTGAACTATCCACTCAGTAATACATACATAATTGATGCAAACTCCGTTCCTTTTGCTCAAATCCCTGGAGTGGGGGATAGAGTAATTCCAAACACGCACAGGAGAGTCTTCTTGAATGAAGCGGCACATATGGGATTGGGTTTAAGGCACCAAGAGATCAAGGAATCTCTGAAAGAATTACAATCAGAATACTGGTGGCCGGGGATGAGCCTGCAACATTACAAATTTGCAAAGGATTGTCCTAACTGCAACAGAGATCGCAGTCGTGAACCGGAACAGACTAGTGCCAGGATGCCTCTATTAGAAAGCATAAGGCTATCTATACGCAGAAATCCAGCAGGAGAAATGCGTCCCATTAATGTTTAAGACTAGATTCACTTAAAATGTAGGCACCAGCGCTCTGCTGACGCCAGAACTGTTATAAAAGATTTGCGAGTCTTTGTCGGCACATACACAATTGGCATGCTACATTCTGACCAGGGTCCTGCGTTTAGCTCTAGGGCTTACAAGGAGGCCATGGCCAGCATGGGCATTGCATTGCGGTACTCTTGTCCCTTCCATCCTGAGGGAAAAGCGGTAGTGGAAAGAAAAAACCGGGACATAAAGCAATCTATAACGGCGAGGGTATTAGGTTCGGGTGATGGGTGGGTCCAACATTTAACAAGTGTCCAACGTAGTCTTAATAATCTGCCAAGAAATTATCTAAAAGGTCTCAGTCCGTACGAACTATTGTTCGGTACGAGAATGTACATTCAGGACCTTGATAGTCACACTTCAGTGGTAGAAGAAAAATGCTTTGATATCAAAGACCGTTTGGCTGTTTTACAGGAATGAAATGAAACAAGAAGAAACCTAAGTAACATAAAATTAAAGCAACCGCCAACAGCCACTGAAGAAAAACCACCTGTCCCAGCAAGACCTGTCTGGATTCCAAAGATTGGGGATCTGGTCAGAGAGAAGATCGAGGTGAAGAAGGAATTTGGGCCTTCTTACAGAAAAGCAGTACCTGTCTTAACTGTCAGCGGAACAAGATCAATTGACTATGCAACAAAGCCATGGAACTTGTGCCTCTTGAAACCCAAAATGCAACAGTTCGTCAAGAAACACCTGTCTACAATGATGTAGCATCGGACTATACTAATGTCTCCAAGAAAGATCCAAAGACTAAAGAAAATCCGGAAGCAATTCCAACAATTGACAGAACTGCATCTGGCTACTTCATCAATTTCGATGACTTTTCTGATGATCCAAGTGAACATGAAGAAACGCCAGCAACAAAAACTTGAAAAGACAAAGTAACTGAACTCTTTCATCAACTCAAAGAAACCTATCTGATTTCTCCATGGATTGAATTTTGGATTGTGTTAGGTGTACTTTTCCTCCTACTTTGGCTCATCATGGTTCTTTGTTTGGGAAAATTCATTGAAGGAAAATACAGTACAATGGACACAGCAAGTCAGAACATCAACTTGGTCCTAAAACCTCACAAGTCATCTCACATTGAGAAAAGAGAACTATCATCAGTGAACGTCACAGCCAATCCAATACCCGGTGGGGTAACATGGGACAGAACTGAGTATGACATTTTAGGCCCGATTGAGCTCTTGAAATATCCACACCAGTTTAAAGTTTCATTAAGTGACTTTGTAACACCAAGTACTTTCTCTGATGATTGGGACTTTGAAAATATTAATAATATGATGTCAGGTTTAGTAATGTCAGCAAACTTTACAGAACATGATTATTTACAGGGTTCATCAAATTATGAAGAATTCTATTGCTATAATCATTTTGGTCATCACTATTTGCATAAATCTGCTCAACCAAGAAATGTTTTTAATTTTAACCAATGGGAACATTATGCAACACCGCCTAAAAGCAGCTCGAAAACATTTTATGAGAAATGCCCATACTTCTCAGGGTTTAACACAAGTGATGCAGAAACGTTTTATTTTAAAATGTTAAATAAGACAGGAATGAAAACAATGTTGACACATTTATTTATTTATTTATTTATTTATTTATAAAGTTTTATGTAGCGCAAACTTGATCCCGAAGGATATCAGAGCGCTTTATAATTTGAGGCAAAGGTAGCAAATCAGAACATTAGTCTAACAAGGGGAATCTAATGGGCATTGAATCAACTAGTACAAACATAACAGCTCAATATAACCTGAGTGCACAAGTAGGAATGGGCTATGCGATGGATCATAGAGAGATAACTTAAATGAGTGCCTTCCTCCTATCTGTGCTGCTGCCAGAGAAAAATACTTAGTTATCTAAGACACTTTAATACCCTGTGCATTGGACAGATGAGCATAATAACTATGAGAAACAACTATTGGCAGGTACGCACGGAGAGGTCTTTTTGCCCGAGCTCCTTATGATGGGGGTTGGGGTGCCCAGGTCGTATCCATATATTATTCAACATGTTGCAGCTGTATGGGAAACAGCACTTAAACAGGTAGTTCGACATGCACCCTATGCCCCATATATGCCATTGTGGGTGGTAAAACCCTTCAAAAAGATAGCGGTTTCTATGTCCATTAAAAGATGGATGGAAGGAGGAGGCCACACAATGGGAGATCTATACAGTAATGAACAATTCATAACGAGGGAAGAAGCTGAGAATATATTTGAATTGGGAAGGTGACAATTTTTACAATATGCAAAAATCTCAGCAATTGCTCGTGAACTATGGCCTGCATTTCCGCAAGAACTGCCCACTACATGGACCCTATAGGCCCTTCTTCGCCTGACCGGAGGCAATACACTAGTTTCACATATATATAGAGCGCTGCGAGATCACCTCCCCAAGAAACTCCTTCCAGTCCATGCAAGATTAGACGGCAGAGTAGATGAACTCCTGACAGTTAAAGAATGGGCAAAAATACACGAGGGAGTTAAACGGGTAAGCTCAAATGCGAGATTTAAACTTATACAATATAATATTTTACAACAGACCTATCTGACCCCGCAGATCCTAAATAGAATATACTCAGAGCGCACTAATAAATGCCCTAGAATTAGGCAAGTAGAAACGCCTTCCATTCATATGATATGGGTCTGTCCAGCACTGACAATACTGGGGAAACGTAATAGATCGTGTACAAACTGCCACAGGTACTAAATTGATTTATTCTGAAGCATTTTATGAAAAAATGACTACATTTGGTTTTGAATTCTGGAAAAACAACATTGAAACAAAAACAATCTGGGGTACAAAAGAATGGCAGGTCCAAGGTTTAGAAGCATTATTTAGAGCCTGCATGATCCCAGAACAATTAATATTCTTGAATGACACCATTCAACAGACTACTTGTCTTGGCCTAGCTAAGATAAAAGACTTAAACAAACCGTCTATTCCGAAGCCCATACCTGATAGTAATAGCACTAAAGAAGTGGAGATAGACGTATCCCATATTTTACACCAAAACAGAACACATCCTGATTGGAAAAAATGGTTGATCTGGCCCACAGACACAAATAACTGTCAAGCTAGATTCCTGAACAAAATACAGGGGTTCAAAATGACCAGGCCAGACCCTAGATATTCCCAGAGACAACATCCAGGGATAGTTACAACATACAGTGAGGGAAACTATGCCTCGAATGGCTACAGAAATCCACACTGGCTGAAATTAGGCAACACTTGACTTTACCTAAAGACGGTGCTGACTTGCGTGATTTCATACTGGGACCACGCAAACAGCGTCAAAAACGTTTCATAGCGGCCGGTATATGCGCTGCGTACAACGAGGCTCGGAAAGTAATGCAAATCGAAACAGCAGAAAATATACGAGAAATTGATCGTATTAATTTGGAAAAATCACTTTCTGTTGTGGACAATGGGTTAACGACTCTATCCTCCAGAATATATTCACTGGACAGTATTGTATCATCTGCTATTGATATAATAGAGCAGGACTTGCTAATGTTACAACATGGTCAGTCCCAATTACGTTCTATTGTACAGCTTGGCTGGACGTTGCAAAACCTGCGTTCAGGCTACGTGCCATGGTGTTTAATCAACACCACGTCATTATTCTCTATCTTTAACCTTACTGATAAACAAATCAGTTTGGCACAAAAAGGAGCAGACTATACGATTCTGAGCATTGAAAAACTTGAGAGATTACCATTGACAATGTCAGAAAGATCTGTCATTGAATGGATAATACACGGGATAGTTACAATTCCGATAACAACTTTCCAGTTTAAATATTGCCAAGAGTATATATCAGCGGGCCAGTATGAAAGGTTGGGTAAAGGCTACATCAAGTCAACATGGAAATTACCTTATACACACAAATGTTATAATGAAAAAAAAGGAGCTATTTCTTAGTGGCAACAATTGTAAAAAATCACTAGGAGGTACACTTCTGTGTCAAGGTATTAACTTGCATGGGGCCTGCGAAGGGTCTTCAAATAACCTTTCATGTCACCTGCACGGCACTGCTGCAAAACAGATGGAGCCGTTTTTCAGACAACTTTCCAACGGCAGCTATGTTCTAATAAATGACCACAGCTGTTGTGGCATGGTGCCAGGAAAAGCCTATCTCGTCAGCGTTAGTTCCATGGTCACTTGCTGTATGCAAGTATTGTATCCAAACAGCACTCCAGACATGGAGGCAGCAATATGGCCTTATTTGAATATCTCTTCTATTCGAATTGATACTTTAAGCAGAATTAAATCCATTCTTTTACAAACAACTGTGCCTTTGACCTCATCTAAAGAAACGTATGATCTGCAAGTCGCAAGGACAACAGCAGAGATACATTCCTTATTATCAACAAATTGCCCCGTGCATTTCGTAGAAATGTTAAGCCAAATCTTAAACATGTCAGATACCAGTGGCATCGCACATGTATTTAAGACAATTTTTCGGGACTGTTAACACCCTTTGAAACAGTTCTGGGCATCTTTCCCAATTTTGTCCATTCTGTCTTTGGCGGTCCACCTCTACTATTGGGACTCGTAGCAGGAATTTTATTTTTAATTCTTCTGCTCTGATATGGCAAGCCAAGCCACAGACAAGACTCCAGCAACGATGGAAGAAACGATCCTAGCAATACGCTACCGGGACCGCATAACTAAAGTCCTCGGATTAGCCTGGCTAAGAGATCTGAATATGACCTGGTTTATTTCATTCAGACCAATCTGGCAAGATTGCATCTTATCTGTGCTTCGATGTATGCTATGCGGAGAAGAATGCGTGTTGGACGTCTGTCTTACACTACCATCAGCAGTACCAATGGATACAGATACCTTGCTAGGTCCGGTAACGACTCATGCATCGTGTTGTCCCCAGCGGCTACCTATTCTGATGACGGCATTCGTTGAGACTTCACCACTACGAGTATGTGGCAGTGGAGTACGAGATGAGAGCAGCATCACACAGGTACAACCTTCAGTGAGCATTGCTGATCCTGATATCGATGATAGCAATCATTATCACAACTGCACTGTTACAACATTTTCGAACTTGGTCGAACTTTCACCTGAGGCTGTAGACCAATTTTTTGCAAGTCTGTCTGATATGATGTTCTCCCCTGAACAACGGGAATAACTTTTTAAGCAACAAGCACACAGCGTTCCCTGAACTCTGAATTCGGCCTTCAGCTTTGATAAACAAAAGCTACTGAAACCATTTGGAACTATTTTTCCCTGAAAGCGAAAATATTTTTTTTCACTTCCAAAATATTTACCTTTTTCTGGCACAGAGTACTCTGCTTAAAGTAAAACTATTCTTAGAGAACAGAGCTTCTAATTTAGGAACTCTAGAGACAATATTTTACCTCAGCCTCTAGCATATGTACTGAGAGAAGGGGTCCCAGCAATAGAACAACAATTATATATCACAAGTAACTCAAAGAATTATTACACTGAATTCACAATCATTGTTATTTAATCACAATGTTGTCATGTATAAATTGCCAAAAAACATTTGTTGTATACTTCAGAATATATTTACAGTGCCCCTAGAAGAAGGGAAGGAAGTGATAAGGTGGAGGGTAGTGAAGGTAAAGGATGGTGACATATAAAAACAGCCAAGCGGTCTTACTGTACTACGTGTTGTAAGTCAAACATAGACATATACATCATTAATGTAGAAAACCACTAGAGAAATATCATGCTCCACATAATATACAAATATTCGAATCATGGGGTAGAGCTGAAAAGTACACAGAGCTGTCGACGTTTCGACCCCTATAATGTAGCAGGTATTAGTTAACTCCTTGTAGTGGGGTCTTCATCAGGACGGGGAGGGCGGGGCAAGAAAACCAATTGGTCGCTTGTCGTAGGAGAGGATGGTGAAAGCGGTATTAAGCCCAAGCGTGGAACTTCGAAAAAATGGATTGGTGGAGATGTTTGAAACCTTGGATTTGAATAGGAATGATGAAGTTCGGAAGTCCGCACGTAGGTCGGTCCGATCAGCGGAAGGAAAACCCTGCTGTCAAAGTCGTCAGCGGTCCGTACAACCTCAGGAAAGTGACACGAATGAATCCGTCTAGATTACGGCGCGCGGTCAATCTAGACCGCTTTCACCATCCTCTCCTACGACAAGCGACCAATTGGTTTTCTTGCCCCGCCCTCCCCGCCCTGATGAAGACCCCACTACATGGAGTTAACTAATACCTGCTACTTTATAGGGGTCGAAACGTCGACAGCTCTGTGTACTTTTCAGCTCTACCCCATGATTCAAATATTTGTATATTATGTGGAGCATGATATTTCTCTAGTGGTTTTCTACATTAATGATGTATATGTCTATGTTTGACTTACAACACGTAGTACAGTAGGACCGCTTGGCTGTTTTTATATGTCACCATCCTTTACCTTCACTACCCTCCACCTTATCACTTCCTTCCCTTCTTCTAGGGCAGGGGTCTTCAAAGTGTGGGGCGCGACCCCAGGGGGGCCGTGGAGTGATGGAAAGGGGGTCGCGCATTCCCGATCACACTTCGGCCCATTTGACTACAGGGATTCAGCCCCCCACCTCCCCCGTAGTGTGTCTCAGCTCGAGCTGCTGTGAGCTCCGCTGGGCTGTGTCTGCAGTCTTATCTCCGGCACAGCCTGGCACCCCTAGGTTTTTCACAGGTCGTTAACGACCATTTGCATATTTACATACCTTTAGAAAACTGGTTACTGAGGCTTAAGTTTTATTTTATAGTTCCAGTACCCCCTGGGCCCCAACTCAGCCTTTCCCTTACATTTGTATTTTACATTTACTACAATAGTGTGAGAATACATTTCAGGAAAATAATTAAAAAGTAGGGTTGCCGGAAGAAAAAAAAAATACCAGCCATTTCTCTTGTAACACACTGTTTGCTACCTCTCACATTTTGTTTGCTTTATATACTTGCACAAGTGCCACCATTGCCTACGTAACATTTGTTCTTGTGTTTGAGTGTCTGCCATGTATTGCAGTATTATACCTCTACTTGTACTTTGTACGCTTTTGTAACCTGCACACATATCACTTTTTCTTCCTGTAATGTACCGTTTCCTACCTCTTGTATTTTGGTTGCTCACTATTGTCACTTTTGCCTCATGTAACTTAACGTTTGCTTTTGTAATTTGTTCACTTGTAATTTTCTCCTCATGTATCATTACTGTTCCTATTGTGAAGCGCTCCGACACCTTCGGGTAAAGTCCGCGCTATATAAAAACGCATAAATAAATACATTCGTAATGTGACTTTTCTGTCTTTGTTCCCTTTAATTATCAGTCATGGATCATTGAGGCAGCCCTAGAACACAATTAAAAGTGCTTTCTATTTAGATTTGCTGTTCCAAGTATGCACAGATGAGTGCTGAAATATACAGCTTTAGGTGACTGCTTATTTTTGTACCGTCTGGCACATCAAAATAATGAGAAGGCAACCCTAACCATAGGACTGGAAGTATGTTGCAAGATCAGCATATTATTTATTTCCTCCACCCTCGATCCCTGATTAATGTCATAATAGCAATAGTTTAACTTATATCTTAAACCCTACGCCGCCGTCAATATGTTGAGTTACTTCAAGTGTCTGGAAATGCACCCTGCATTCAGAGAACTCACTTCTCATTCTCGCACTTCACTTTCATGCCCCCCCTGCACTCACAGCGATCACAATGCACTCACACTGATCACCATGCACTCACATCATTCACCCTCTCACCCTGCACTCACAGTGATCACTCTGCAATCACAATGCACTTGCGTTGTTCACCTGTACCTCTGCCTGCAGTCACACTACTCATCTGCACTCATGTGACACCTCATTCACCTGCCCCCTCACTGCTCAATTTGCAACTTGCTCAAACAAGCCCATCATTAACCATGCATTCATTCATCCCACTCTGCACTTATATCCACACACAAATTCATATGGCCACCTCACTCACTCTGCAGTCACTCCTCTTTCCCTACTCTCATACTGTTGCATCACTCACCGTGCACTCACATGGGCACTCTTCTCATCCACAGAGTGCAGAGGGTTAATATGCCTGCTACAAAAATATGTACTATGCAGATCACAGAACTGAGTGTGAGTAAACTATGACTAGCACTATAAAAAAAATGTTTGTCAGAAAGGTGCTACAGAGAGATGAGGTGCATTGTTGGTGCCACTGCAACTTTAACCACCCACCCATTGCCTTGCCTGTGCGGCAATGACAATACCTATGCAACTACCAACCATAACACTGTACAAGTGTGACTATTTCAAGCCCCCAAAGCTACAAGAATGGCATGGATGTCAGGAGTTTATCGTTTTTAATGTATATTGAATTAATAAACAGCTGTTCTGCTCATCTCTAAATTACACAGACAGAGGCACCATGTGGCAGACGGTCATAATGCCTGTGTGCACAATTAGGTGCCAGTGCGTAGCACCGGAAACCATCTGCTCTAATTAAGCACTGGTACTGAGGTAACAGGGGATAGGGACATTAGTTCAAGAAGGTGTGAAAGAACAAAGTAGAGATGTGAAAGATGAATAGGGGGACTGGAGAGGTGTAAGATACAAATAGACAACAATTTGAATGGAGAGATTTGAGGTGAATGAGAAGTGTAGATGGGCACGGGATGTGACGGGGCCAGAGAGGCCATGAGATAAATGCGAGAAACTGTTAGAGATGAGGGCAGTGAAAAGACAGAATGGCAAGAGGTGATTAAGGGTGAAGTGAGAAGTTGAATGGGTAGAGTTCAGAAGTTGTAAAAAGGGGTGAAATAAAATGCCGGCAATATGAGAAAGGGATACGGGGTTGGGAGAGAAGAGAGGGATGAAAGGGAGGGGGTGAGAGGAAAGCGGCATGGGTAAATTGCTTAACTCTGCACAAGACCGCCAGGGTTTTAGGGACCCCTGGTGCTCCCGGCCAGGGCCAGGTGAGCTTCTACTGTGGAAGCACGTATTCCTGCAGAGTGGAAGGCTCATCACAAAGGTTGACAAGACATCTTTCTGATGTTCATTGCTGTATTTTGGTTATAAACTGGTACTGATGGGGTGAAATCTTTCCTCTGTGTTATTGTATGCAAAATATGTCAAAATAATGAAGCAATTCTATCCCAAAATAACGTGGCATCACATAACATTATTTACATTTTCCTCTCACACAATTTAGTCAAGCCTTTCGTGTAATTTGGTCCTCACCTGCCTCGTAATTCCAGAAGCCCTGCCTACAGGTTTAGAAATGTTTGTTAGGAGGGGGTCCTTACGACTGAAAATGTTGACAGGGGGGTCTCGGCACCCAAAAGTTTGAAGACCTCTGTTCTAGGGGCACTGTAAATATATTCTGAAGTATACAACAAATGTTTTTTGGCAATTTATATATGACAACATTGTGATTAAATAACAATGATTGTGAATTCAGTGTAATAATTCTTTGAGTTACTTGTGATATATAATTGTTGTTCTATTGCTGGGACCCCTTCTCTCAGTACTCTCAATACCCAGGTCCCAGTGACTTTATTTGGGTGAACCCTTTGTTTATACATTCTAGCATATGTACAGCATTTTTGTATTTATATGTGATAGAATGGTCTCGACCTTCTCTTCTGTATTCAGAGCCATTTCATGTGTAATTTTTGCAATTAATTCAGCTGATATATATATATATATATATATATATATATATATGCATTTTTAACTGAATGATACCACTGCTTGAAAAGCGTACAGTACCAATACTCATTTTTCGTGTATTTACCATATACCATTTCAAATGCGATTTATGTATTTTGGGGTGGGTTGGAAAACACACATGCATCGTTATATGTTTACTATTGCTTAGTTTTTAGTAATGATGGACATTAGATCGTGGAGTGGGTGTTGTGTTTCTATCTAGGACCCTAATTCGATATTCCCGATTTATGCCCTTATATGGCTATAATAAATAATATCCTTATAAAGGCATAAGAATCATATCCATATTTAGTAATAGCCCATGCAGTCCAAATACGGCAAGGCTACTTCCCTAGACTCCTAGAAAGTACAACACGTTCTTTAAACAAACCAAACCTCCAGCAACCTGGGAAATCCCCATGCTTCTGTTTTGATTTGTCCTAGAACTCCTGCGCGCACTGAAAGAACGGCCAGTTCTTAGTGACATCTTTATTGACGTCTTATGTCCAACCTTACGTCAAACCCGGCACCTTTCAGGTATAAATATACCAACGTTGCCTTAAGCAAAGACACAGTACTTGCCCGAGAGCCCAGCTGATACGAGAGCCCACGGACGCCGCTCCTCCCTTTTGACGCACTGAGAAAGACGCTGTCTTTTTCTCCAGCCGAGAAAATCCAGCTCCGGTGTTTTCAGCCGCCCTTGCAGGTTGCTGGGATATCGAGTCCTGAGAAAGAGGTACCAGACCTCCTGCTTTCTATTACCCAGGTACGGAGCTGACTAAACCCTTAAAGAGAATTCTTGATTCAGATTCTTGGCAAAACAACTTAACTTAAACTGCTACTTACTTACTCCTTCCCACGTATTAGGGAAGTTAAACTCCTCCTTGTTTATTCGAGAAAGTTTCTAGTGACCTCTGAGCTAGCTGGCAAAACTAATTAAGTCTAATATAGTCAGTAGAGACCTAGTCGACCTCAGTCCTACGTCTACACTGCTGTTTATATTATTATTCCAATGCACAGAGCCTATTGGGAATATAGGAACTACACTACACAGTGTCCAGCTTGTGGGCAAGAGTCTCAAATTGTCTGCCGATGGAGGCCTTCATCCCGTCAAGGGCGCCCATGACGTCTTGCAGAGTCAATTCCGCCGATGAGGCCGGGTCCTCCCCAGTACCCTCAAGTGATCTACTCGGTCCACTGGGGGATCCTTTAGATTGGGCATACCGATCCATGTTGTTTGCTTGGGTATAGCCACCTCGCCGAGTGATCTTGGACTTTTGCTTGTCTCCATCAAGTCGGGCCGCCATCACGGATTCGGAGACCCCCAGAAGCAGTGGGCAACAAGAGAAGATGGCCGTCCCGGGAACCGCAACCAAACTATCCGCAGCAACCAGAGGGCACAGCTCGTCCAGGCCCAGTGTTCACATTCAGGACAGATCCCACGAACGCCGCGCAGTCCAATAGCTTTCGGCTCACTTAGGGATGCTCCAAGACAGGATCAGACTGGAGCCTCAAAAGCGAAAGTGAAAGTACAAATCAGTACGATAGTCCGTATCCCCTGAGGCCGCTGTTGTTCAACTTCTGCCCGGGCACCATGCCAACTCAAGCTCCGGGCTACTCCGAGGGGCAGGCCGCAATATTTAAATCGTTGTTATTCCGGTTCCGAAGGTCCATTTCAAATTTGGACAACGGTTATCGCCTCAGCTGTGGCTCATCTTCAATAACCCGTCAACGTAGTCAGGATAATTGTCAGGATAGATGCGGGAGGTTGCGAGTGTCTCGGGAGCCCTGTGCTCACGTGGCCATCTTGGTTGCGCGCGAACCTCCTCCTCATGTGGGCCTTTTGCTTGTATTTCCTGTCATTCCTTCCTTCCTTATCCTTTATCTGCAGCTGCTCCATTCTTTAGTTCACGCTCCTCCTTAGGCAAGGCCCGCTCCATCAGCCTCGTCTTCAGCTCACAATGTTCATTGTCTAAAAAGGTAATGCCTTTGAGGCAAACTATAAATTAAAAAACCCTCCGTATACTTCACAATTGCTTTTTATTAAAACCTCACCCCAGGCACTGGTGCATCTTTTTTTGGGGTGCTTCCATCCTGTACTATCGTGGCTGGATGGGACATTCAGACTGCCCCTAATTTAAAGAGCCCGCTGCCATATTTCTGACACAGTTCATTGTTCTGCACTGTGCCCCGCTGACCAGGAGCGCTTCATCTCCTCAAAATTACTAGGGCGAGGCACTTTACAAGCGCTCCCATTCTCCTCATTTTCTTCTCTCCAGTCACTGAACCACGCTATCTCTCGCCAGTGCCAATTCTTTGCCCTCACCCCGCCTGATTGTCTCACCCGAGCTCTCTCTAGGCTCCGACCATAAGAACGGCAACAAAAAAAACACGCTGCCTTTGGCACCAACACAATAAAAGAGAAAGGAAACATGCATAGCCCATTTTCCAGAATGCATACCACTGGATTATCAGAGTCAATTAACACACGGCGGAACACTGGAACATCAGTCAAAAAAAGTTACCTTTATGGTGGAAAGACACTGCCTCCATGGATTAATGCATCCACATCAGGGACCTGATGACTACAGGTTTGCTCTCTGTGTCCCATCAGCCCTTCATCCTCCCCACCCCCACAAGTTGATAGTATCGTTGAGCTGCCTTCCTCGCCCCCCACCCCCAAAAAAAGAATCTGTTACTCAGCCCCAAGAAACCCATGGATGAGTGTGCTCATCATAAATACAGGTTATGCATAAAACATGTATTCCTACATATTAGAGCAATACATGTCGTGTTTAACACAAACATCAATAAGGAATAAAATCTGCTCTGATTTCCATGTTTAACAAAGCAAAATCTTAAAACAAAAATATTAGCTAATATTTAATTTTGCAAACAGTACCCGTAAATACCAAAACAATTTTTTTTAAAGCGGCCTTATTACAGCACAGCGCAACTCGGGTAACAAAGCAATCAATTGTTCTCACTTTTCAAACAATATTCAAAGGCGACCGCTCACCCCAGGAAATACTTTCGGGTTTTATTAAATCACCCGTAGTGTTTCGTGTCACAGCTTCATAGCACGGGCCCCGACTAAATGGTACTCCTTTTACCTATGTGGAAGATAAAAGGTTGAGTAGGCGTTATTGGGTTTAGTTTTCCTACCACTTCACTCATTGCGCTGCTTTCCTTAAACATATTCTTTTGGTATTGTTTCACGGTTACAAGGGGTTGCGTTGTTGCTGATTAGGCATCGTTTTGTTGTTTTCCCTGCCTTGATAAAGTTGCCGGGGTTTGTACAATATGTAACAATTTTAGCCATCCCTGTTTTATTTTCACACTATTTTTACAAAAAGTATATAATAGGAGCACATACATGACCCATACAGCAGACGGTTTTCATGGCAAAACAACCCAGTGAACTATTGTGTTGCTGCCAGAGCTGCCGTCTTTGGAAATGGTGAACCAGGTTTAAGTCCAGGGGTTGCCTCAGCATCCTGTAATTCTGGGCAAATCAGTCAATCTCCCTCTGCCTAAAAAACCCAGAATGCAACTTTGTAGAATGTAACTTGCTCCAGTGCATTTGGTTCGAGTTTGTGTTATATAAACATGTAAAAAATAAAGACACTACTTAAACCCTCTGTTAATTTTTGCAAAGTAAGTCCTCGGTAGCAGAGTGGAAATTTGGGCTTTTTTAGGTGTAATAAGTCATCTTTTTGCCAGTTTGATTCTAACATCTACAGTTACAGGGCCTATGCTCTGGGGAGCCAGAGGCCCTAAACCCATTTTTTTTGCGTTTTCGTGTGCTTTCTTTTGTTGTTAGGTCGACAGGCTGACGAATATATTAAAAAACACAAAAAAAACGAATCTATTAATAGAGAGCCACATGGCTGAAAGAGTTGTATCAGCCTAAAAGCAGCGCTATAATTTTCCATGTTACAGAACAGTAGATGCTGAAGCACCCAGCATAATTTCCTGCATGACTAAATACTTTTAAGGGACCAAAGGCGAGACCAATTGCATTGCAAATGCTTGTTTGAATCTCTGTTCACATAGCTGGAGCGTACTTCTGCCAAGACAACATCCGTCCGGTGGACAATGTGGTAAATTAGGAAACCCTAAAGCGTGATCACTGTAAAAGAAATGCCATGTCCAGAACTGATTCATAAGCATTTAGCAATTAATGTCGTCCATCTATTCCATTTCTGACCGCGCTGGAAATGATCCATTATTACCTGGGGCGCGTGATGATTGTCAGACCTGCGGCTCCCATAGAGTGGATGGGATTCTCCAAGGAGTAAGGTGCAGATGTAAAGAGATGAGGTGTGTTACTTTATTGTTGGATTAATAAAAATCATTACAATGAGGAAATACAATAACAACAAGCATTTGCAATGCAATAGGTCTCGCATTAGGAAAGTTTGAGCTATTGGTATTGTAAATGGCAAAGTTTTTATTTATGTTTTTTTTTTTAAATAGCTAAATTAATAGCTTTGTCATTTACAATGCCAATAGTTATAACTTTCGCAAATGTGATACCTATAGCATTTGTAATGCAATATGTTTTGTATTTACATGACTTAAATGTATTGATATTACAAATAACAATGGCGTTTAATTTTTTTAAATAACTAATACTTAAATAGAAGGTATTGTAATTTGCACACTTACACACACCTAGGCACTCTTAAAGGGGCATGGGCACATTAGCGTCTACCCCTCACATGCAAATGCATACTCAGTCTGCCGTCCAAACCTTCAACTCCAGTGCTTAATTAAGAGATGATTTCTGAGCCTTCTTCACCGGCATAGTGTAAAATGTAAATCACAAAAGAGAAGGATTAAATGGCAGAGGACTCCCACAACAAGGACTATCGTTTCTCTGTCTGTATGCAGGGAGTTTTACGAAACTGCATAATCTCCATAAATACAAAACAATTACTAGTACAGATCTACTTTCTTGCCACATGATGGTTACAGAGCCAGGGTCCACACACCCACGCTCTCCTTCTCTGCTGGCGCAGTGCAGGCTATTATTTGGAAAATGCAGCTTCACGGACGGGTGCCGCGCTTCGTGTTAATTTTTTTTATGTTACTTTCGCACGGTGGCTGTAGGTGGCAGAAACAGCCTCACACATACGCCACACTTCATCTTTAACGTTGCTCACTAAGCGGTGACATGCTCGTACACGGGTATTGTTAAAGATGAAGTGCAGCGTATGTGTGAGGCTGTGTTGGCCCACGAAACGCCCACGGTAAACAGCAAGCAGCACGAGTACTGATGCCTGCATTCTAGCCACTAAAGGCTGACTCCTGACCCCGGTACTCCCTGCAAGAACCCCTTACCAACTCCAAGATCCTGGAAAGCTGATCCTCCGTGACCCTGAAACCTGACAGTGGAATTGTATGGGTCTAGCATTTTAATAGCGGCCAGCACTTTTTTTTCGACGACCCGCATTTGTAAACAAAGTCGGGCAGATGCCATTACGTGAATGGCACAACGGGGCGCCTATTAAAAAATAAAAGTAAGATAACGGACCCGCGTGCAAATAAAGTGGCGTGGCCCCCATTAAATGAAAGCGCACAACAGAGCGCTTGGTAAAAAACAAAGTGGCATGTCCGCCATTACACGAAAGAGCACAACGGGCGCTTGTTAAACAAGCACTGAGCAGGGAAAACATTACAAGCATTACCCCTTTCTCCGCCTCCGTTGCTGCTCGTCGTGTTTCCTCCACGGGCGCCGACGCTCGTCCCCAACTCCCCACTGCCCTGCTCCTCTTCACACCGGGTCTCCGAGGTAAAAACGAAACCGAAACTTAAGAGGCTCCCGCGCGTGACCAAATCCTAAGGCGCGCGTCGTAATCCGACTCTGCCATGACTCTGCCATGCTGTTTCAAGCAAGAGACAATAGTCTGTCAGAAGCAGATGGCCTTGTAAAAACCTGAGCTAAACTCGTGGGTCCAGTGAAAACCATACTGCAAAAATATCTTACTATGCCGGAGTCGTTTTTCCCCCTTTCGAGTACCGCCGGCCTGCGACCAGGAAGTCAGGCAGGCCGGCGCGACAACCGGAAACAGGAAGTAGGAGGGCGGGAGCCTACCCCGCCTCCCACGGAAGAGCCGCAATTGTTTGGAGCACCGGAGCAGGCAGGAGCCTACCCTGCGCCCCGGTGCCGAAGGAGGGAGGAAGAGTCCTGCTGCCGGGCCCTGCAGCTGAGGAGAGCCGCCGCACCAAGGAAGCCGGTGAGTGGGTTGCTGAGCTGCGAGGGCAGGGGGGGGCTGTGTGTGCGCGCGCGCGTGTGGCGGGAGGGGGGGGGCCTGTGTATGTGTGTGCGTGCGTGTGTGTATGTGTCTTGGAGTGCGTGTGTGTGTGACTGAGGAGGGGAGGGGGGGGTGAGCGAGTGTCTGTCTGTATGCGCGCGCATGTGCACGGCGCTGGACAGAGTGTGCGCGTTCGCGCACACAAATCCAGGGAAAAAGCTCGTAACACCCTCTTGTCCGTCCTTCCCCCGTAACAGACAACATTAGGTCTCCAGCTGGACACCTGCATCCTTTGGATGCAGTTTACCAGCTCGACCTAAAAATGAGTATCAGTCAATTGCTAAAACGTTTACACATGCAAAACGAAATAAAAAGGAACATTAACTGAGTTCCTGAGTCTTTGCTTACATTATTGCATCACACTCTTGGTACAGCCCTATAATCCTTTCATAGCGTCACGTATAAATAACGGGTTGTAAAGGAATATGGTGTTTAACAATAAATAATTGTTTAACCCCTTCCATGCTGCCATCGGCCATTGGCCGACGGCAGCACTACCTCGCTGGTGCTGCCGTCGGCCAATGGCCGACGCGGCCCCGCCCGTTTTGCGGTAGTGCCACACTTCTGCAAAATCGGTGGCGCAGCCGAGGGGTTAAACTTAGTCAGCACCCGTTAAGAAGAAACAAGTTACTTACCTGTAACTACAGTTATCCAGTATTGGTATCTTTCATAGATTCACATACCTGAATCATTCCCCGTCGTCATAGTGGGAGTCCCACTGTACATAAATAACAATGTAGTAAGTACTAGATAATACCTTTCCATAGGCTATTATGGTAGCAACCATCTTTTTCTATAGCCTATTAGTCTCCTTTTACAAAAAGGACCAAACTGAAAACTCAGCCAATCAGCACCCAGCACCCTCTAGAATCTTCCCAAGAGAGGTTGAGTCCCTCCGATTTTCCAAGCAAAAGTAAGTAAGTACTGTATCCTAGAGGTCTCTCTCTGGGGAGGAGGGTGGGTTGCATGTGAATCTATGAAAGATACCAATACTGGATAACTGTAGTTACAGGTAAGTAACATGTTTCTTATCCAGTATTGGGGTATCTTTCATAGATTCACATGCCTGAATCAGAATAGTAAGCAGTTCCTAGCATGCATATACATGTATATATAATGTTATATATATAAACCATGCATGAATATGCATAAAATGCAGACTCGTACATATCTAAATACGTAAAAGAAAGCACTCTTGTGGATGATGGGTAGCGCTACAACAATTTTAACACAATAGTAAACCCAAGAAGATAGATCTTAATAGAAAACAGTGCATATAATACTTGCAATATTAATAATCAAAATAGAATGTAATCAAACCTCTTTTAGAAGTGGCGTACCTTAAGAAAATAGGTTCCTTAACACTGCCTGTCCCACAGATGCATCAGCACACTGAGATGACTCCAGGCAATAGTGCTGCGCATACGTGTGCGTTGCTTCCACGTAGCAGCTATACAAATTTTTTCCAGCGGCACTTCTGCAAATAGGGCAGTTGATGCTGACACTGCTCTAGTAGAGCGCGCTTTCACAGTGCTTGATAAAGGCTTGCCAGCCTTGTCATGGCAAAATTTAATCGCACATGCTATCCATCTGGAAATAGTAGCTTGGTGACTGCATTACCTTGAGAGTTCTGACCATAAGCTACAAATAGTTGATTAGATTTTCTAATGTCCTTGGTTCTTTGCAAATAACATTTAAGGCATCTCTTGAGGTCCAGAGTGTGCAAAGCTCTTTCCACAGGTGTAGAAGGGTTAGGAAAGAAGGTCTTCAGAATGACTCATTCATTTAAATGGAATTGCATAGGGACTTTAGGGATGAACTTGGGGTTTGTCCTCAGAATGCCCCATTGATCCGTGAATCTCAGGTATGGATGAGATATGGTGAAGGCCTGTATTTCGCTAACTCTTCTTGTTGAAGTTAGTGCTAAGAGAAGTGCAACCTTCCATGTCAAAAACCTTAATTCTGCCATGTGTTTGGGCTCAAACGGTGGTTTTAACAACTGAGCCAATACAAGATTAAGCTACCAATCCGGCGGAGGAGTCTTGATAGGTGGAAAAGCAGGAAATAGACCTTTCATAAACTGTTTAATGACTCTTGAAGACCATAGAGATGAAGTATGAGGCGCTCGTCTGTACCTTGATATGGCTGCCAGGTGAACTCGGACTGACGAATGCGTTAAACCAGATTTTGCTAGCAAATAAGGTAGAATTTCCTATGGAGCAGAAAGAAATGGATCCGTTTCTTCATGTTTGCACCATACGCAGAAACGTTTCCATTTAAGATTGTAAGCTTTATTGGAGCTTTCAGCTCTAGATTTGCCAATGATGTCTTTGTAATCTGGTGGAATCTTCAAATCTCTAAATTCCAGGAATTCAGGAGCCACGCATGCAGCTGCAGAGACGCTGGTTCCGGGTGACACCCTTGGCCTCTGTTCTTTGTCAACAGCGTTGGCCTCGGTAATAGACATATGGGATGCGCTTCTGAGAGAAGGAGAAGCTCTGTGTACTAGTGTTGTCTGGGCCATCTGTGGGCTATCAAGAGAATCCAGCAGCGCTCCCATTTTATCTTCGTGAGGACCCTGGGTATCAGCGGAATGGGGGGAAAAGCGTAAGCATAGATCCCTGACCAACGCATCAAAAGAGCATTCCGTCGAGAGTTCGGGAGAGGGAACCTGCTTGCAAAGAATCAGCATTTTGAGTTTAGTTGTGTCGCAAATAGGTCTAGTGTTGGCTTCCCCCAGACTGCAAATATTTTGTCCAGTTGTGCTTGTTCCAGCTCCCATTCGTGACAGCTGTTGCTCGTTCTGCTCAAGGTGTCCGCCAAGGTGTTTCGAAGACCTGGGACATGTTCCGCTGTGAGAGAAATGTGATGGAGCATCAACCAGTTCCACAACTCCTGTGCATCTTGAGACAGGGTGAGTGATTTTGTACCTCCTTGCTTGTTTATATAAAACATGCTTGTGGTGTTGTCCGTGCGGATCAACACTGACGATCCCTGTATTCGAAGAAGGAACGCTCGAAGAGATAAGAAAATGGCTTTGAGCTCCAGTCTGTTTATGTGCATCTGCCACTGGGTAAAGGACCATCTTCCTTGTACCTCCAGGTCTTTCAAGTGTCCTCCCCATCCTTCCATAGAAGCATCTGTTGTGACCACGAAATCCGGAAGAACTGGGAGAAAAGACTGTACTTGTCTGAGATGAGAGGTTTGACTCCACCACTCAAGGGCTTCTTTCATCCGAAAAGTGACTTTGATTACATCCTCGAAGGAGCCTGAGGTTTGAACCCATTGAGTCTGTAATTCCTCTTGAAGAGGCCTCATGTGCAATCGAGTTAGAGGTACAAGATCTATTGCAGAAGAGAGCATTTCCAGCAAAGACTTGTACATTCTCACTGAAACGCACCTTTTTCTGTACAGTTTGAATGCTAATGTTCTTAAACGAAGTTGCCTTTCTTCGGAGAGAAAAGCCTTGTTTTGGATAGTGTCAAGGTTTGTTCCCAGAAATGTCATTATTCGATTTGGGTAAATTGAAGATTCTTGAAAATTGACAGAAAGACCCAGCTTGTGGAAAAGAGTGAGGCAGTCCTTTGTTGCTCTTTCCACTAAGCGAGAAGATGGAGCCTTTAGCAGCCAGTCGTCGAGGTAAGGAAATACCTGATGACCTTTGGTTCTCAAGGTTGCTGCCACTGGGGCCAGGAATTTTGTGAACGTCCATGGTGCCGATTTGAGGCCAAATGGAAGAACTCGGAATTGATAGTGGGTACCAGCCACTGTGAACCTGAGGAACTTCCTGTGTTTTGGATGCATAGGGACGTGGAAATATGCATCCTCGAGATCTAACGATATCATGTAATCGCCCTTGTTGAGGTGACGCAGGATGTCTGAAAGAGTAACCACCCTGAATGCCTGACTCTTTAGATATTTGTTCAATTTTCCTGAGGTCTAGGATAGGCTTCCACTCTCCTGATTTTTTGCGAATGAGAAAGAAACGGGAGTAGAAACCTTTCCTCCGTTGGGAAAAAGGGACCTTTTCTATTGCCCCTTTTTGAAGCATTACCCGTGCTTCCTTCTCGAGTAAGTGAAGGTGAGGGGGGTGAGATCCCCTGGGAGGAGTATTATGCGTTTTTTGGAGGAATTCCAATGTGTGACCATAAGAGATGAGATCCAGGACCCACTTGTCCAAAGTGGTGTTTCTCCACTGATCGATATGCTTGGAAATCGTCGCACCATTTTTTAGAAAAGAATGAGCAGCTGGTACCCCATTGAACTCACTGCTTTCGTCCAGTATCACGTCCTTGTGATCCATCTCTGCGTTCGGAACCCTGTCTGGAGAAACCAGCTGTATTTGACAGTCTGTAGGACTACTGTTGATACCCTTGACGGTATTGCGGCTGATAGGTCTGATACGACTGGGATCGCTGATTATTTCCTCTATAATTGGAATAGCCCCTACCTCGGGCTCCTCTAAAGGGCTGTTTGCGATATTGCAGGGTACCAAGAGCCTTAGCCGTGTTCGTGTCTTTTTTGATGGCGGTAAGTGCCTCATCAATATGGCTTCCAAACAAGCTTTCACCATCATAAGCCATATCCAATATCTTGGTTTGGACTTCCGGACGGAAATTAGTTGCTCTCAACCATCCTTGACGCCGTAAAATGGCAGCTCCAGCCAACTGTCTGAAACCAGTTGTGGCAATGTCCATAGCTATATCGATGATCTCAGAAGCTGCTCTCTCTCCCTCCGTGAGCAACTTAACAAACTCTTCCATAGAGGTATCCGGGATGACCTCCTTCAGTGCACCAATGTCAGACCATATTTGCCTGTCATAACGTACCAGGATGGCTAAAGGGTTAGCCGCCCTGACAGAGACTGCCGCCATGAAAGAGGACCTTTTTCCAATCGCATCCAGGCGTTGACATATCCTTATCTGGAGGAAGAGGATAGGCGTAGATGGATTTTTGGAACGCCTTTGCACTGTCTGACAGATCACTGAATCAGTATTAGGGTGACTTGTAAGAAACACTGGACGCTGGAGAGCCCTCCGGCGCTCAATATTTCTTATCCGGCCTGGGAAGCACTGAAACTACAGAAGCCGGTGCCTTCATAACATTATTCCCTTCTTGCCGGATATGGTCAATTATGGGTATCGATCTGACAGTCTTCCTTTCCTGATCCTTAAAATCATATAGGAAACAATCTAACTGATGGACTACCGTAGGCAATTGAAAACGGTTAGCAGCCCTGTCCATAATATTATGAAATCCTCTGATATCTTCAGGAGACGAATCCGAATGAAGATTAGGTGGCGGTGAAGGAGTTTGCACTATGGAATCATCCCACTCATCTGCTGGTGGAGAGGGGTCTGGAAGCTCACCTTCTTCATGTTCCTCTTCTGACGTAGTAGGGTCATGTCTGGGAGGAGGAGGAAGTATGGGAGCTGGTGCCATTACCGGAGTGGCCGGAGGTGGAGGCATTGGTGTTTGCGGAGCTTCCTGTGGAGGTGGAGGAGGTATAACAACATTCTCCTGAGGAGGAAACCTTTGTTTATAGTCCGCCAACATGCTCTGAAGATCCATGATTAACTCCGGAGGGAATTGAGTAGACTGCTGCCTGGGCTATACGAAATATTGCTGGTACTGCACTGGAGGGGCAGAATAGTGATGGTAGTCTTGATCCATCTTGTCATATTTGTCATCATCCTCCTGATACTTAACGTGTAACTCTGAAGGACTACGTGCAGCTCTAAACTGACCCTCATCATCACCAGAGTCCTCAACGTCTAACAGATGGCTAGGAGGAAGCGGAGACATTTTTTTGTGTCCTAAAGTGCAGTTGTACTGGTTGCTGAAATGGTGTTGATGGACCAGTATAACATACTGGATGCTTTATCATTGACAGTGTGTTGTCTTCGTTGATGGTGGTGCAACTGTCGACAGTGTCTTCGCCGTCGATGATGGTGTCATCGACGGTGGTGTCATTGGCGGTGGTGCCGTCGACGGCGGTGTCATGGACGTTGGCGTCGGCGGTGTCGACGACAATGGTGTCTTCGTCAACGATGATGTTGTCATCGAAGGTCTCGTCATCGATGGTGGTGTCATCGTCGATGTCTTCTTCGTCGACGGCTTCACTGACAGGATCGTCGATGATGTGGTCTTGATTCTTGTCGACAGCACAGTCGTCGACGCCAAGGGCAGCGTCGATGGAATAGAACCTCCAGAACTCACCGTTGATGTGGTAAACGCCGTTGACGATCTCGGCGACGAGGTACTAACTGTGGTCATCGTTGAGGTGGGAACAGGCGTCGATGGTGAACCTGCGCCTGATGAAGACTTGTGGCCGCCTTTACCTTTAGAATGGCCAGAAGACTCTGGTTTTTCCTTAGATGTTCCTGGAATCTGAGGGGATCCAATCTCTGAGAAGCTTTTAGGTTGCTTCTCCTTTTTAAGAGATTCTTTAGGCGCTTGAGAGGTTTTAAATTGTTTCTTCCTCTCCTCAGCCTGACCCTCAGGCGCCCTGGGCCTCTTGAGTGACATAGAGGACGTATCGCTGTCCACATCAGAAGACGCAGATTGTCTTCTCTTCAGCCAAAGTAGAAGCCTTCCTTCTCTATCCCTCAAGGTCTTAGTGGAGAAGGTGCAGCAAATTTTACAATGCTTTGCCTCATGGCTGGGATAAAGGCAGTAGATACACTCTTTATGTGTATCATCTACATGTACCCTCTTCTTCCCACAGGATTTACAGGCTCTGAATAATCCCTTTTTATCAGATACTAGCAGCCCGTCCCGACGTTGTCCGGGGATGAAATGTAATGTGTGCAATGCTTGTAATAGTAAATCACAATTTATTGTAATATTTCACGGTATACAACATTTTTTGTTTCATTTGAATGTGGATGAAGCAGCGTTTGAAACTGTGTAATGCTGACGTTGAAATGGCTGAAGTGTCCCAATAGTTATGCATCCATAAGGCACATGACAAAGTCTGTGTATGAAAGCTTATAGCAGGCACCGTTTGAAAGTGTGTAATGGTGAGGTTTTAATAGCATAAGTGGCACAATAGTTATGCATCCATAAGGCACATACCTTACAATCGGCTCTGTGTGTTATACATCATTTTCAATGAAGGTGTGAGCAAGTGTGTTTATGAAAGGCTTTAGCAGGCAGCGTTTGAAAGTGGCTAATGCGGAGGTATGAATGGCTGAAGTGGCACAACAGTTATGCACCCATAAGGCACATGATGTACAAACCGCTCCCTGTCCCATACGTAATTTTCAATGAACGGGTGAGCAAGTGTGTGTGTAAAACCAATTTCTTTGTAGTTATTGCAGAAAGGCAAAGTGTGAGTTGTGCAGCATTACCTAAGTGTTGGAAAAGGCAAGATGAATTTTATGCGTTGTTTAAAATTGACCTTGCACATTTGTAATGTTTGTTGAATGTGTTTGTTCTCTTCTGCCTGCACTGTTTGTAAGAGTGTTTTCGAGGTAAGTGCCTCCTTAGCTGTACCTTATTTGAAGAGCGTTCGTGATCGGTGCGTCCTCAACGGTAACCTTTGCAGCCTGTGGGTATTGTGGAGTGGCTTGCTTATGGAATCCCCAAGATCATTCTCTTAGACGTGAATCTGTGTACGTTGCCAGTGCCCTGCGTAACAGCGTGCTTGCGAGGGCTTGGCGTGTGCGATTGACGCTAGTATTGTGACAGCTTTTATGCCCCGCCTGAGCCCCGGAATAATTTTAAATAGTGAAGTCTCTTATTTTGGCTGGCACGCTGCCTTGCTTTATCCTCCGCTAGCAGTAATGGCGCGTGAATGGCGAAAGCCGCACCCAATTATTTTTTTTTGTTTAGCCAGGCCCCTCTGACAACGCTGATGCCCACACGTAATGGAGCTTGAATGGCGCGCCCAGTGAATGGTGCACTTGTGAAAAACGCGCTTGCGAGGGCTTGGTGTGTGTGATTGACGCTAGTATTGTGACAGCTTTTATGCCCCGTCTGAGCCCCGGAATAATTCCAAATAGTGCACTCTCTTATTTTGGCTGGTACGCTGCCTCGCTTCATCCTCCGCTAGCAGTAATGGCGCGTGAATGGCGAGAGCTGCGCCCATTTTTTATTTTATTTAGCCAGGCCCCTCTGACAACGCTGACGCCCACACGTAATGGAGTGTGAATGGCGCGCCCAGTGAATGGTGCGCTTGTGAAAGCCGCACCCATTTGTTTTTGTTGTTTTTTAGCCAGGCCCAACGCTGACGCCCACAAAGGACTTAACGTGAAGGCTTCTTTGACACGCCCATCGCTGACAGCACAGCGCCAACGCCCACAAGGGACTACTTTACCCCTAAGGTTCTTTCACTTTTGTGATGAATATGGTGGGCAGCTGTATAGCCTATGTCTATCTGCTGCAACTCCCCTTTACAATGCTGTATTGGGTGTACTGATTGGTGCTGTACTTCTTGAGCTTACCTGCCTCAAAGGTTTCAGCTCTCTCTTTATAATAGTAGTATGGATATATATATATATATATATTACCTACTGGCGCTGCCAGTAGGTAGTTATAGTTAGGACCTATTTTCCATAGGAAATCCGCAACATTCTATTTGGAATAACTTTGGCACTGGTTGACGAATCTTCGCAAAATTTTCAAAACTGGTGGGGTGCTACGGTCCGCTCCTATCCTAGAAGTAACCCTTTTTCAGTGCCTGGATGCAGCCATAGGAGGTAAAAATGTGTTATGAGGCGGTCATTGCTGACTGCATCATATTGTTTCTTTTTGGGTATGGTGGCTGGGACCAACACAGGCCTCCAAGGGCTCCAGCCCATGGAGGAAATGTCTGGTGGAATCAAAGGCCTGTTTGGCCCTTGGCACGATAACCCAGGCTCTTCCTGCACTCTCGCAGACAGTCCACCTTGTCAGAGCCCTGGCTGGCTAATGCCAGTCTGGTAGGTATGTATCAAGGAGGGAGTCCTGTAAGAGCTCAAATGACAGTGTTATCTGGCAAAGAACTTAGCACTATACAGATCCAAAAGTAGGAAAGTGCTTCTGTGAAAGACTTTCAAATGACCCAATGGCATATATTCTTCCTCTTTGGATCAAGTGGCTATTGGTAAAGAAGTGAGGGGCTAAGAGTATACGTCCTGGTTTCTTTCCCGTTTAACTCAGCTGCCTCAGCTGGGAGCCTTCCTTCTCATTATAAAAGGCATGGAGGTCATGGCTCACCAGGGACTGGAGGCCAGCTCTGGCAAACATTGTAGTATCCTCAGGTTATGTATATATGTTCCCTTTCTCTTTGTAACTAGTTGCTCAGCCAGAGTGAGTGTTCCGTGTAGAATGTTGGTGTGAGTGACATGAGTGAATGCTTGGATGCCTGGTGTGTGAGTGTTGTCAGTTGGAAGATGGGCTGTGAGCTCTGCGACTACAACATCTAGAAATATGTTATCAAGGCTGCATGCATTTTGTTGAAGATCCTACACCACTATAAGTGTGTTATGGTTATGTTTTGTTAAGAACACTTACGATGTCACTGAATGATGTAACCTGTTCCATGTTCTACTGTGGTTTGGTTCTGTTTAGAATCTCATCTGGCAGTTGGTGCTGGATCGAGGTCTGTGAGGGTTGATACATATTACTTCTTAACAATAAATCTCTAAAAGCTTCATATTGCATTTAACATTGGCGACGAGGTGAAGACTAACGAGAACATCAACCCTACACAATATTATAATATGGAAACAGACTTACACGTAGGAAGAAATGTCTTTATTCTTGACATCATCAATTTCACTATTCCGCTAGTCTTGTGAAGGTGTTCATTGAGGAGACGACTGAAAGCGGAGCATTTATCGGCAAGTACCTCAGAGTGACATTGTTTGTTGCAGAAGGTGCACTGTGTGAGTTCGACCTACGATCCAGATAGGTGCGAACGGCACTGTGTCCTGCATGATAGTGATGACGTATTGATGGTCCAACGGTCACTGCGAATGTAATATCTGGAGTTGATGACTAGACCACGTACTGTCATCAGCTATTTTGGACGTAACTCGGATGTGCAGTAAAGCGTCATGACATATTGACGCCAGTGGCCATTTTTAATTGGTATTTTCTCTCTTTCACGGTACAGTCGTTGAGTCAACGCGGAATTGTAAACGCTTGTTGAACATTGTGAAGTAAAACATATAAACTTAAAAATCGGTAGTGCACACAGTGATGCACACACGTTTACTCTTGTGGTGAGAGCATTTGGAATTATGAAACGGAACTGGAAGTGCATACAGTGATGCACACACTTTAATTTACATCGTATGAGCCAGTGTGTGCATGGCAAGTTTTGGCAGTGATACACACACACTCAAATGACATCACATTTCACATCGTGGCACATACTCTTCGCACTTAAGTGTAGCTATTACTTGATGTGAACGATAGTGACTATTTTTAAGGTTGAATATCTATTCTTTGTTTACATATCCTTATTGCGCAACGTTTCTAGAGTATTTCTTCAACAAGTTTTATTATGGCAACTTCATCAGAGCCCCCCCATTTTTTATCAGAGAAAAGTGAGCCTGTATTACCATGGAAATTAATTTTCGATTCTTACCTCATAGCTATTGGGGGTGAGACATTTTCAGTGTGTCAGCAGCAAGCTATTCTGCTACATAATTTAGGTATCGAATGAAGATGTATTTATGAAAGTCTTGACTTAATTGAAATTGGTAATGCCAGTGGAGAACCTAGTAATGTATATGACATGTCTGTATTAATGCTTGAGAAACATTTTGGCTCACAAATTAATGTGGTCTTGGAAAGACATTAATTTTTTTCAAGGGTCCAAGGTAAGGCGGAGAAAATTAGTAGTTATGTAGCTGCCCTTAAAACATTGGCACGTACATGTGACTTTGAACATCTGACTGATTCATTAATCAGAGATCAAATTGTCAGATGCATAAATAATGTCAAAGTATAGGAAAAATTGTTAAGCAAGAATCCTAACTTAAAAGATGCAATTGCTATTATAGAAGGAATGGAGAATACTAGCCTGTGGGTACGTGAGATGCATGATGAGAAAAATAAAGAGGGTTCAGGTAAAGATAGTGGGTGTGCAGAGTCATCAGTCAATGAAGTCAATAGAGTAGATAAACAGATTGACAAGAATAATGACAAGGCTGGATTATTAGTGAATAAAGAAGTTGAAAAGAAATTTGATAAAAAAATATACTCCTGTCAGTCCAAAATGTTTCAGATGTGGCAGTGAAGGACATTGGACAAATAGTCCAGAGTGTTTTGCAAGATTTGCATTTTGCAAAATATGCGGCAAGAAAGGACATTATGCTTGTGTATGTCGTGGACTCAAACAGCAAAATGTGAATTATTTAGGAGATGAAACTAAAGTAATTTCTAGTGTACGTGATGATGGGGGTGTGGATGAAGATCCAATTGAAATGCCTGAATGTGAGATAATGGTTGGTGGAAAAAAAGTAATGGTTCTGGCGTTTTCTGGATCACCTTATACAATGATTGGTGACAAAAATTGGACCACCACATTTGGTAGTGAGAACGTTGAACTGTTACCTTCAGACATCAATCTTGTGGGTTATGGAGGTGTGAGAATTTATGTACGTGGGTATTGTGTTAAGAAGATTCAATTTTCTGATTGTGAGAAGGTTGGTAAAATTTATGTTGCGAAGAGGGGTGCCAACCTCCTGGGTTGGAGGTATAAGAGAGATATGGGCATCACACTTAATCGTAACAGCAAACAAAACGTTTTGCTGCTGACTAAGAATTACCTTTGTACATTTGTACGAAATTTCCTGAGGTTTTTGGCAGCAATCTGGTCTACTTAAAAATTTTGAACACAAGATTATTTTGAAGAGTGGTGCGATACCCTGTGTTGCAAAAGTGAGGACGGTTCCGAATATGATGATGGAACCATTGGAACGTGACATCAGGAAAGTTAAGGAAAGAGGAGTCATTGAAGAGATTGAAAGCTCTGAGTGGTTGGCTCCGGTGGTGTTGGCACCCAAGGATGGCGGAAAGGAGATTCGGTTGTGTACGGATTTGAGTGGTTTGAAAAAATTAATTTGGGTTGATAGGCAACCTTTACCGAATATCACGGAAATCGTGGCTCTCATTAAAGATGCAAACATTTTTAGTGTGATGGACTTGTCCTCTGCTTACCACCAGGTTAAGTTACATCCGGAGCATAAACACTTAACTTCATTTGCTACGCCTATTGGTGCATTTCAATTTGTGAAGATGCCTTTTGGACTTGCCTCCGCTGCGGCATGTTTCCAAAGAGTAATGAAGCAAGTGTTGCAAGGTTTGAATAAAGTTCTTTTTTCAAGATGATATATTGGTGTACGGTAAAGATTTGGAGGAACATGATGGTATTCTATGGAAGGTTTTGGATAGATTGCAGTGTGCAAGTTTGGTGATCAAAAGAGAGAAGTGTAAGTTTAGGGTCACATCAGTAACTTATCCAGGTGACACGATTTCCAGTGAAGGAATCAGTCCTAAGATGGAGTTAGCTAAAAGTATAATGGAAGCCCCTAAGCCTATTAATAAGGATCAGGTACGCTCTTTTCTTAGTTTTACAGAGTTCTGTTCTAAATTCATCCACAATGTTGCTTCTATTTCTCAGTCTTTGAGATCTCTGCTAAAAAAATGATCTCAGTACGTTTGGTCTAATGAGTGTGATGCAGCATTCAATTGTGTGAAGAATTGCATTGCAAAGTTACCTACGTTAGGTAATTTTGATGTAAATAAGCGAACAATCTTATCCACAGATGCTAGTATCTGTGGATTAGGTGCAGTACTTGCTCAGATGGTGAGTTGAAAGTAGTGGCTTTTGCTTCCCGTGCTTTGAGAGGAGCGGAAGAAAGATACTCTGTTATTGAACGGGAGGCACAGGCCGTATTTTGGGCAGTTCTTCCTATAAAAAAAGATTCTGTGGGGATACCTTTTACTGTGAGATCTGATCATAAACCACTTGCCAAAATTTTCACTTGTAGAGAGATAGATAACCTTTCTCCCAGAATCTCACGATGGGTTGAGGGGTTGTCCAACTATAATTTTGTGCTTTTCAGTCTTCGCTAGGCTTCTTCTCTGCAGCATTTTACCATCATTACTCAAGCTCTGTGTGCCACTACTTTCCTTTGAAGTGCTCTTTTGTTTCTAGGAATGCCTGTTCCTCTTCATCGTGGTGAAAGGCACCCCAGTGACATTCATTGTTGTATTAAGCTTACAGTGCCTATTTATAGGTTCACAATCCATACTTAATGGTTGTCTCTTGTTACGCTTATGTTATGTGCACATTGCTATGCTGATTTCTATTGTTGGGTGTTCTCACCCTCACCAATGCAGTACTTTGATGTTTCTCGCATGTTTTATTTACAGGTGTCTTATCCCTGCCTTTGGGATGGGAGTGGGTCTGTCCCATGTCCATTCTATACGTTAATGTCACTGGTCATGCAAGCCTTAGTTTGGCTTATGGGGCCTTTACCCTTTGCTACGTTTAGTATGGGTGTCACCCCCATATCCACACCTTTAGTCTCTTCATCTGTGTAGTTAACCCTCTTGCTGTTTGGGTATGGGGTATTTCCCCCACTTACATATGTAGGACACTCCTGTATTTTTTTAGGTGTGTTTTGGGTGTCGTTCCCACCACCTCGATGTTTCTCCTGTGTGTAAGCCATCCTGCGCCTCACGTTTGTCCTGTGTGTAAGCCGCCCTGCGTCTCATGTTTTCTGGATGTGTGTAAAAGCTGCCTCACCTCTTTTTACGTCGTCATGTGTGAGTGTAAGTCATCCTGTGCTTCACCTTGACGTTATGTGTGCGTGTGCCACACTGTGCTGCTTTTGCTGCACAAGTTCTTGGTTGTCAGTCCCATGCAACGTAATCTGCTTCACTTGGGTGTCAGTCCCATGCAACACTACGTGTTACACTGCTTCTGTTTTGGGTCAGTGTCACTCACAGACGGGTGGCGTCTTTCTCTTCATTACGTCCTCCTTACGTGAGGAGTACTTCTTTGGGTGCTGTTCATCCACTGTGTGAGTCTTGGGGTACGTTTTCCCCCCTTTACTCTTTTCACGTGTGTCTTGCTCACCTGTTGTATGTGAGCTCATTTTACACTATTTACCTTTTCTTTGTTTACTGTTGAAGGAGGAGGATGGTGTTAGTGTGTACTTTTATACTTTCATCCTTCTTTCATCATTTTTGCTTGTCTGTTTTCCCTCTTGCGATGTGTTCCATTATGCATCCCTGGGTCTATGGCCTGCTTTCATCTTTTGTAGATTACTGAGGTTCCGTGACGATTTTACTCGTGTTTGTAACATTGTCGTAAATACATAATTTTGGTATCAGTGAACCGCAAATGATCCATTTAGTATATCCTGGTGTTTTCGCTATGCTACGAACAAGAGCACTCCGGTTACCAACACATTTCTGTTCTACCCGTGACATCCATCTTAGAACACGGAAGCCATTTTGTATTCCTTGCCCTCACATAGTCAATGGACACGCAATGACCTCTTTTCATTAAAGGACACGTAGGCTTTAACCGGCGATTCACCTTGCGAGTGACACGTGCACCTTAGGCCAGCAACGCTGTAGCAGCATGACTCGGCAAGAACTGCCTCCCCAGCCTGAGGCCAGTCCTGCTATACTGGTTCTTGTGTTCGTTGGCCTGATCATGATTAGGCGGCCGAAGCTGGTAACCGTGCCCATTTACGACCCACAAACATTTCTTATCCTGTCTTTCTATCTTCTGCACCTGGCTCTGCTCCTTTCCTTCTGGGCCTTTATTAGGGGGAGGTAACGAAATTTACGATGAGGCGGTCCGGGTCTTGAATGAAGAATTGACATGGGATTATGATGGACTAGTGGGAACCCCTCATTTGTAATGTTTTGACATCAGATACTGTTGACGATTCCTGTGCAACGCCAAATATTTATTGTTTAAAGACACGAATGTTTAGAACTGTGGTAACATGTAAAGAATTTGCCTGAAGCCCAATATTTAGTATATAAGGAGCAACCCTCTTTGTACAAATCGAACAGGCTCCTAGACACTGCCCATGTGTAGTTTCTGTGACTTCTGTGTCCCTGCAGTAATAAACCTTTGGTCTTTGACGCCACCATCGAGAAGCCCGTGTTTCTGTTTGTTTGTGCACCGAGACAGGTGGAACTCCGGGGTCTTCGGGTGTTATCCCTGACACCTCTGGACGGAACCAAAAAGTCCAGAACTCCAATTGGCACCCAACGTGGGGCGACGTCATTCGGTACCGGTCCAAAAGCCTGAAGAGTTCGAGGAGCTTCGTGTGAAGATTTCAGAGGGAGGCGCCCCACTTCATCGATCCCGGCATATCGCAAAAGTGGCCCCGACGTTCTCTTCCACGAGGGTTCCCGTTCAGACGGCTGCAGTGGTCCGTTGCCTTGACCGTCGCCCTGTCTTGGACCCGAGGTGCAGTCCTCAGTACGGCGAAACGTGACGGGTTTCTCCTTGGTGACGTCTTCAGTACCTCAGTTAAGTATTTTGTAAGGGTTGCTCCTATTTGGATAATCCTTTTAGT
The DNA here is from genome assembly GCF_964261635.1 of Lissotriton helveticus. NCBI lineage: Eukaryota > Metazoa > Chordata > Amphibia > Caudata > Salamandridae > Lissotriton > Lissotriton helveticus. Next base: position 58,547,196 of record NC_136061.1, read on the forward strand.
TCTCAGTTCAGTTCAGTTCTGTAAGGTTATCACTGGTTATTCTGGTTACGATAATCATTCTGTTCAGTTCAGGTATCGATACATTTGTCAGTTCTGGTAGGCCTAAGTTCTTGGTCCGAGTGCGCATCTTTTCTGTTTGTGTCTTGTTTGTTTTGTGTTCCGGATTATAAAATGGTAAGTCGGAAAAATCGTATATTGTCTTGTTTTAGTTGCAACAGTGATTCCCAGTTGGAGGACTCGTGTTTGGTTCCTCCGATTGGAACTCCCCTTTATGATCTATATTGCAAGTTTGGTGTGGGCCCTATCTCTTATAACGAGGTATGGATCCGCTACACAGAGAAAGATGGTGTCCTTAGTTGGCCACTACATGGTAGTTTTGAACCTGAAGTTCTCGATAATCTAGAAAGAAGGTTGTTTAAGAAGAAAGCCCGGCCGGCAATGTTTGATTCTTTCCGTTATTGGCGAAAAGAATCTAAACAGAGAGAAATTAAAAAGTTGAAGAAAGAACAGAAAGAGCAAGAGTTGACTTTAGAACAGTCTGCTAGACAGCTGCAACTCAACGAGTCTGAGAAAGCGATGGAGGTGGCCGATAGAGAGCGTAATTTAGCGATAGACAAGTGCTATCCTGCTTTGCCATCGAGTACGGCTAAGATAGTCGAGGACCCTGAAAAGGATCCCCTGTTGTCTTACTTGTTACGATCACCCCCACCGTATGCACAGGGTGCTACGGCTCCTCCTATACCGAATGTTCAATTACCGGTTGCTGGACAACCTGGTGTCCCTGTTCCCGCTCCCCTGAATCAAGTTCCTGTACCTCCTGTGGTCAATATTAATGTTCCTTCGACAACCCCTCTTCTAGGGTTGCCGGCTTCTTTACCTATGCCTGTGTCGCTCACACCTGCTACTCCGGGGCAAGCTATTTTTCCTGCTACTCCTACTGTTCCTGATCTATCTGTTCCAACTGCTACTCTATTCACTGCCTCTGTTAATATTATGACTCCGCTTTCTGTTCGTCGAAGAATCACTGATTCTGTCTCTAATATTCTATCTCCCTTCTATAAAACTTTGATTAAGACTCCTACCTCTGACTCTATGCAGAGACGTAGTCAGCTTCCCAGTACTGAAGAAAAAGGAATATTAGATTCCACTGCTCTTAGATGGGTTTCGAAAGTTGGAAGATATAATGTACATAATGTATTAGATACATTTATGCAATGGAACGAACCGACACAACGATATGTGTTCGATGAAATGTGTTTCCTTCTACGTGAGGAATTGGAAGAGGATGACCCTGAATCAAATCTAGGAGAATTAATTAATGTTCAAAAAGAGTTTGCTGCAGGTATGATAGTTGGACAAAATATAAAAGAAGCGATGGAACTGATTCTAAGTTATAGGAATGACTCATCCCTTCGTTCACCGAGGGAATTAGAGAAACGTAGTACGAAACGAAATCGTCAATATCCAATGAGAGAGGTTCCACCAATTTGGCGTGAAGCTGTGCAAGCTAATGCAAACCTTGGTATTGCAGCCGCTCCGGCCCAATTCCAGAGAGTCTGGATACATATTCCATGGAAGAGAGCTGAAGTATTAGCAGTGAAACAGGCCTTGCCAGATCCGCGTAAAAATCCTGCAGGGTACTACAAAGAGTTGGCTCAAACAGTTGACGCTTGTGTATTGAATCTTGCTGACATAGATCTGCTATTTGGTAATGTAGTACCGCAACCAATTTGGGCTAAAATTCGTAAAGAGAATCATCCAGTTGCCCTAGGTGGTGACTGGGCAGCTATAATTGCAGCGGATGGTCAACAAATAGGTGGTTCCAAACCTGAACCTTTAATTGCTAATTTGCCTGGTAGAATAATCGATTTAATGAAAACCTTGATGCCAGCATTACGCGTTAACTGGGACAAATTGTCCGCGTGCAAACAAAAGAAAGACGAAAGCGTCTCCGACTTTTTCACAAGATTCGAGGAGACTTTCGTGGATCATAGTGGTCAGGATATGAGCACAGAAGGAGGCCAGAGATTATTTGTTGATAAATTTGTGCACAATCTGTTGCCAGAACTTAGTGGTAAATTAAAGAATTCTGAAAGTGCGTGGGCTGTCTCTACGACTGCGCAAATACTTGCGACTGCTCAGTACTATGAAAATAGGGATAAAGAAGAGAAGGAAAAATCAGATAAAAAGACGAAAGATTTAAAAACTAAAGTACTCTTACAGCAAGCTTATGCGCCTCGCATGAATCAGACGAATATGCAGCAAGGGTCATATCAAAGAACGGATTATAATTTTCAAAGGCCACAATACCAATGGAATCAATGTGCTTATTGCAAAAAGGAAGGTCATTACAAAAGTGAATGTCCAGTTCGAACGCAAAATAATGCTGCGGCAGCTCAGAGAGGTCATGGTAGTTCTATGCAAAACTCTAGAGGTCGAGGACGAGGTGCTATGCCTCCGCAGATGAGTGATCGCCCCTCTAATTATTTCGACCAGCGAAATGGACAATCTGCCCAACGGAATAGGTCTCCACAGTATCATGTCGAAGACTATTATGAAGCTAGTGAGGAAATTCAGCAAAGTGAGTACTAGGACAGCCATGGACAAAGAGAGGGAGTAGTATCAGTTCCAGTAGATCAGAGTGGGCCTTATGTCGCAGTAGCAACATCAGGTATAGTCGAACCGTTTCTGTTGGATACTGGTGCAGCAAAAAGTTCTATCATACATGCGAAACTCCCTGGCGCACCTTTGTCTGGCTCAACAAACGTTTCAGTAGGTTTTTCGGGCGCCCCTGTTCACAACCCTGTTTCTGGTCCTTTGTCTATTTCTGTTGGACCCCGTCAATTGAAAGCACCCCTGATTTTGACGACAGGTTGTAACGAAAATCTGCTTGGTTTAGACTTGTTAAAACGCCTGTACGCGACATTGTACTGTTCTCCAGCAGGAGTACAGCTTACGTTGGGTAAAAGAATAATATCCCCGATGTACCTGTCGATGGATGCGCTCCCACCAGAGCTGCGTTCACTCCCTGATACTCTTTGGGCGACTGGTCCTAATGATGTAGGTCTATTGGAAATTCCACCCTATGTAGTAACTTTGAAAGCAAATGTCAAACTTCCACGAATTCCACAATACAGAATCTCTAATGAAGGCGAGCGTGCGCTCCTACTGATAGTACAAGACCTGATCAAGAAAGATGTTGTAGAAGAGACTAGAGGAAATGTCTGTAATAGTCCTGTACTGCCTATTTTGAAACGAACTGACCCTACAAAGCCTCCAGTATATAGGTTCGTAATTGATCTCAGAGAGGTTAATAAAATTGTGATCCCACAGTTTCCTGTGGTTCCAGACATTACTGCATTGTTAACGTTGATTCCTGCTACAGCAGCATGGTTTTCAGTTGTCGACTTGAAAAATGCCTTTTTCAGCATTCCGATAGCCGAGGAAAGCAGAGATATCTTCGGTTTCTCTCTAGGAGGACGAAGTTTTAGATTTAAACGCGCTCCACAAGGTTATTGTGAAAGCCCATCCATTTACAGTCAAGCATTAAAAAGCCAGTTAGATTCCTTCGTACTTCCTCGTGGTTCTGCTTTAGTACAGTATGTCGATGATCTTCTAGTGGCTGCCGATGACAAGGAAACTTGCAAAACAGCTACAATTTCTTTATTGCATCACTTGTCAGATTTGAATCACAAGGTGTCACCTTCAAAAATACAATACTGCTGCCAAGAAGTGACCTACCTAGGTCATCTCTTGTCAAAGGAGGGAAGGAAGTTGACCCCAGAGAGAATAAAAGCAATTACACAGATGAACGTTCCTAGCACGCAGAGAGAAGTACGTGCCTTCTTGGGTATTACCTCATATTGTAGGCAATGGATCCCAAATTTTTCTCTTCTAGCAAAACCATTGGTAGCCTTGACTGGGAAAGGTGTTCCGAGTCCGGTACCATGGTCTGCTGAATGTCAGCAGAGTTTTTCTGAGTTACGAAATGCACTGTGTTCAGCACCTGTATTGGGTACACCCGACTACAGTAAACCATTCACACTCTATGTCCACGAGAGGGAAGGTTGTGCATTGAGTGTTTTGACGCAGAAATTTGGTGATAAACAACGCCCTTGTGCGTATTTTTCATCAACATTAGATCCAGTAGCTAGAGCATTGCCTAGTTGCTTGAGAGCTACAGCCGCAGCTGCAGTTTCCATTCGACAATCTGCTGGTTTAGTAATGAACAACATGCTAGTAGTCATGGTTCCTCATGCTGTGGATACACTCATGAACCGAACCAAGACGCAACACCTTACCAGTGCTAGATTATCAGGTTATGAACTGACACTGTTAGCTAGTCATATTCAGATCAAAAGATGCAATGTATTGAATCCAGCAACATTGTTGCCGACTAGCGAAGAGTCGAGTGATTCCGAACCACACGACTGTTGTTTCAAAACTGAGGAAGAAACAAAAGGACGAATCGACCTAAAAGACACTCCGTTGTCAGAACCGGATGGCACGTTGTATGTTGACGGGTCTTGCTTCAAATTGGAGAATGGTGATGTGACTGCTGCTTATGCAGTAACAACTTTGAATACGATTGTGGAGACTGCAAGAGTGAGTCAGAATTCTGCCCAGGCTGCAGAATTGATCGCGCTAACAAGAGCGTGCGTTTTAGCTAAGGGAAAGAGAGTGAATGTGTTCACAGATAGTCAGTACGCGTTCGGCGTGGCCCATAGTTTTGGCCGTTTGTGGAAAGAAAGAGGTTTCATTACGTCCCATGGGACTAAGATTCAACATGGTCAGCTAGTTAATGACTTGTTGGAATCTCTAACCTTGCCGACTGAAGTTGCGATTGTGAAATGCAGTGCTCATAAAGCAATCACGGATGATGTTGGTCGTGGGAATGCTTTTGCTGATGAGATCGCAAAACAGACAGCTAGAAATATGATGAGTAGAATGTATGTTGCAACGTCTGCAAGATGGATTTCTGAGTCTGGAATGTGTGAGGACACAGTGGAAAGCGTGAAGGAAATTCAGAAAGAGGCGACTGAGGAGGAAAAACTTGCATGGAGAGAGAGCACGGGTAAATTGGACTCGAGTGGGTGTTGGATTGACTTGTCGGAACAACAGCGTTGGATGTTGCCTGATGCGTATGTGCTTGCAGTAGTAACGATGGCACATGGAACAGCGCACATCAGTTCAAAAGGGATTTGTAAGATGTTGGCCCCGGTCTGGAAGAATGACGGGATTAGTAAGTGTGCAGAGAGAGTGGTGAGAAATTGTATGGTATGCTTGATGCATAATCCTGGCAAGGGAATCCCCACACCTGCAGGTCACTTCGCTCCTCCTTCCTGCCCCTTTGAGGTGATCCAGCTAGACTTCATTCACATGGATCGTTGCAATAATCTGAAATACGTCCTAGTGGTAGTTTGTGCTTTCTCCAGATGGATCGAAGCATACCCGCTAAAGGACAATACTGCCTTATCCACCGCCAAAATTCTTCTTAAAGAATACTTCCCCAGATACGGAATGCCACGGATTGTATGGTCAGACAACGGAAGTGAGTTCGTAGGGAAAGTTATGCAGAGTGTGTGTGCCGGTCTAGGGATTAGACAGAAATTTCATAGTGCGAATCATCCCCAGTCCGCGGGTTTAGTCGAGGGTTATAATGGCACCCTTAAACTGAAACTCGCTAAGATACAAGCATCCACGGGTTTGTCCTGGCCAGACGCATTGCCTCTGGCTTTGCTATCAACAAGAGCAACTGTACATTCTAGAGTAGGGCTTAGTCCTTACGAAATAGTTTTTGGCCGTCCTGCAAATGTTTGGGGGGTACCTAGACCGAAAGAATTTAAGCAGCTGGAATACCCAATGTTAATTGATTACCTTTTCGACTTGACTGCTAAATTGAGTCTTATTCACCAACAGGTTTTCGATGCATTACCAAAGCCACCGGAGAGTCCAGGCCATCAGCTGAAACCGGGTGATCAGGTGGTCATCAGAAATTTTGCAAGAACAAAAAATCTTCAGCCCAGATTCATTGGCCCATTCCAAGTCCTGCTAGCAACGAGAACTGCTATTCGTGTGGCCGGAAGGAGAAATTGGATCCATACGACACATGCTAAACGTGTGCCTCTGCCACTTCCTTACGACAACTGGGTAAAGAAAGGAATCGGTGCCTTTGAAACGGAACAAGTCCCCAGGTTCATACCTTTCAGCGATGCAGAACTGATCACGGATTCACCAAATTCTGACTCTCCTCCTGAAACTGCTCTTTTGAACACTGAACATTTGTCATCCACACCCAATGAACATTTGCCATCTGCACCAAAAGAACATTTGCCATCTGCGAACGTGAACATTGCAACGTCAGCTGAAAATACATTGTTTCCAGATCAGACAGCTCCTGCAAAACTGAGATACAACTTACGTTCTCGCAATATGGACAAATAAAGCAGGAAACTGCCTATTTTCAGATTTGAATTTGCTATACATTGCCTCCAGCCAGGAAGTTTGCTAATACTTTGTATTGTTTCTTTTTGTTTTAAAATTGCCTTGCCGTCTGGGTAGCCGTAGGGTCGTGGCTGTGTGCCTAGTTGAATCTGCGGGGGTCCGACACAAGGTTGATCTTTCTGTTAGTTCTGGGAACTCCCAGGGCTGATAGAGGCATTTTCATCTACGTACACATCATCAGTGGTCGCGAACGGTCGTAGAAGATGGAGCTTCCTGAGCTACAACGAGAAAATGTAATTTATGTTCGCAGAAATAGACTGTACAGAATACTACACAGCAAATGCTTTCTAATGCAATGTGCAGTTACATTTTTAATTGTTTTGATAACGTTGGTGGGTGGAATCGTCTTTGGTGTACATTTGATTTTTATGCCAGTAACTACAGTACCTTCCCTTGATCCTACTACTTCTACGGTTTCTTCTATGCATTCTTTTCACTCATTTCCTGAACACGAACAAGCTCGACGCTCAGAATTTATTAACAATACATTTGTACAGCTCTTGCATCAACACCAACTGATAGTTAATACTACAGACTGCTGGGTGTGTGGCTTGATACCTCACACTATGGATAAAGGCATTCCCTATCTAGTCTTGCCTTTCAGCTATAATGGATCATTTCAGGCCTTTCAGACCATTTTCTCATATGCCCTTGAGACCTATCCTTCACGTCCACCACGGTCCACTAAATACAACTCAGCCAACAAAGCTTTAGTCCAGGGAATTATTGATATGATTAAAGACGTCAATAATACTCCATCTTATCCTAGAGATGAATTACTGGTGTATTTGAGTTGGAACTCTACAGAGTATCGCCTTAGTTTGGGAGAAAGCAAGCGTAAAAGCTCCACTTCAGTTTGGGTCGTACCTCACCGAGGTCAGGTCTGTTTGCAAGGAAATGGGAGAAATCCGAGAGCTCAGCTAGGGAGGAGTGAGTGCGTTGAGACTTACGTATTTCCGTCTAACTCCTCCCCTGCCTTTCTGACTGCTAGGGGTACCTACTTCATTTGTCAGGACAGAGCATATACATGGCTGCCTGCTGACTTTTCAGGTTCATGTTATATTGCTCGATTGTTACCCCCGACATACACTGCTTCTTCAGATTATCACAAAACCAGAGTAGCAAGAGGTGTCTTCAGCAAGGAAGATACCGCTGGTCAAGAAGCTGGAGACTTCTTCAAGGGTTTTCTTCCGTTTTGGGGGCCTATGGCCAATAGTAGAAACCTTTGTCAACTAACACGGGTAGTTGAATCTACAATTACAGAAACTGCTGGTGCCCTTAGTAACTTAACAGCTGAGCTTCAGGCGGATCGTCTCATGACGTTGCAGAACCGTATGGTTCTAGACGTAATACTTGCAGATCGAGGTGGGGTATGCAGAATGATCCAATCGAGCTGTTGTGTCTTTATTCCAAATAATGCTCCAACGGTCTATGAAGCAATCTCTAAGCTACATAAGATTTCCGACTCTATACACGTAGATAAGGGAAACTGGTCCTTCATGGAGTGGTTTTGGACTCTGGTATCAGCGTGGGGATGGAAGGTTCTGATGGTCATTGGTGTCATCCTAGTATTTCTGTTCTCGTGCTGTCTTATTATCCAATGTGGTCCCGCTCTGTGTAGCCTCTGTGCTGCAACCTGTTTCAGAAAACCACCTGCATTAGGAGAAAAGGCACGAGACAGGATGATGATACAACAACATGTCACTAACCTAATGAGCATAGAATTAGACTCTGACTCTGATATAGACTGAGTAATTGCCTATGTAAGGGCAAAAGGAGGGTCTGAGGTTCCGTGACGATTTTACTCGTGTTTGTAACATTGTCGTAAATACATAATTTTGGTATCAGTGAACCGCAAATGATCCATTTAGTATATCCTGGTGTTTTCGCTATGCTACGAACAAGAGCACTCCGGTTACCAACACATTTCTGTTCTACCCGTGACATCCATCTTAGAACACGGAAGCCATTTTGTATTCCTTGCCCTCACATAGTCAATGGACACGCAATGACCTCTTTTCATTAAAGGACACGTAGGCTTTAACCGGCGATTCACCTTGCGAGTGACACGTGCACCTTAGGCCAGCAACGCTGTAGCAGCATGACTCGGCAAGAACTGCCTCCCCAGCCTGAGGCCAGTCCTGCTATACTGGTTCTTGTGTTCGTTGGCCTGATCATGATTAGGCGGCCGAAGCTGGTAACCGTGCCCATTTACGACCCACAAACATTTCTTATCCTGTCTTTCTATCTTCTGCACCTGGCTCTGCTCCTTTCCTTCTGGGCCTTTATTAGGGGGAGGTAACGAAATTTACGATGAGGCGGTCCGGGTCTTGAATGAAGAATTGACATGGGATTATGATGGACTAGTGGGAACCCCTCATTTGTAATGTTTTGACATCAGATACTGTTGACGATTCCTGTGCAACGCCAAATATTTATTGTTTAAAGACACGAATGTTTAGAACTGTGGTAACATGTAAAGAATTTGCCTGAAGCCCAATATTTAGTATATAAGGAGCAACCCTCTTTGTACAAATCGAACAGGCTCCTAGACACTGCCCATGTGTAGTTTCTGTGACTTCTGTGTCCCTGCAGTAATAAACCTTTGGTCTTTGACGCCACCATCGAGAAGCCCGTGTTTCTGTTTGTTTGTGCACCGAGACAGGTGGAACTCCGGGGTCTTCGGGTGTTATCCCTGACACCTCTGGACGGAACCAAAAAGTCCAGAACTCCATTACTGTGTATAGTTGTTTTCATTTTTAGTTTGGGTCTTATTATTTTTCAAAGGGAGAGGATATGTAGTAGCCTCAGGTTGTGTGTATTTGTTCCCTTTCTCTTTGTAACTAGCTGCACAGCCAGTGTGAGTGTTCCGTGTAGAATGATGGTGTGAGTGACATGAGTGGAATGCTTGGGTGCCTGGTGTGTGAGTGTTGTCAGTTAGAAGATGGGCTGAGTAGCTAGGAGGCCGCTCCTCGTGGGGCTTGCTGTAACATATACTTATGGACTTATTAAACTACATTACCTTCAACTCGGCTACGTCTACTTTGTCTCCTGTACACGTGGGGCCAGACTACTACACATTTCCATGCCAGCCCCCCCATTCCGCCATGCAAACAGGGGTAACAAGCGAGCCTCATCTGCTCCAGGAAGGCTGGCTCTGGGGTAGGGGTTCCCCACTAAAATCTTTGGAAACAGCCAGGAAATAATGATTCATTTCAAAGCACAACTTTCAACTAAATAGATTGGCTAAAAAACAATTGGATTTGCATGCTGTTCCGAAGGCCACATAAAGGAATATTCAAATACTTTGGGGGTCACTCACAGCACCTGTGCCCTATGGTTCCCCCTAACAAAAACATAATTAATGCTCCTAGGTAAAGGTGGTGTTTCTAATCCACTTTCATTGCATGCACAGCAGATATGTATTATGTAGAGATCTTGCAAAGTCACTGCTCTGGTGTGAGGGAAATGCACTTTAATTGAATTCTATGACCCAGGAGTTTTATTAATCTCTGTCCTAGGGGCATTACCCACTAATCTATTTCACAGTTTCACTTCCAACTCAAACGAGTAACCACTCACAGGCTTCTGAGTATTCCGCTGGCGCTGCGTGACCTACAGGTGATACACGCGCCAAACAAATACCAAAAATACAAATACAAATACTAAGAATGGAACCTGTGACCTATAGTTTACAGAAAATGCTCTGCAGCAGGTGCATTAACCCACACACATCTCTCTAGGATCACAGCATGTGACCATCAACAGGGATGAACTTTGAAGACTCCATAAGCTTCCTGACGGGGACTAGAACCTGTGACTGGCAAATACAGCTCCTGTAAGCATGCTAAACAACTTACCTTTAACACTGGTATTAAACCCATTGATCTGAAGTTTATGCCGAGATCTCACAGCAGACGCATTAATCCAGTGAGACATCTTTCTCATGTGTTACTACTGGTCAGAGAGCGATGGCATGTTTCCTCTGCTGTCTTTATCTTTTCATATCTTTTTATGCTCCCTCTGAGTCCCTAAAAACAACCAAAGCACACACATGCAGTCCATATTTGAAGTATAGCTCAGATATAGTAATCTTCTTATTCCAGAGTTGTGGTATGTGGTTAAAGATGCTTTATTCTCTGCACAGACATATGGTGATTCAGTGAAAGTACATTATTCGTTAGAGATAGGCAGCCGATGTGTTTTATTCGAAGACTTCCTCGAGGCAGTGTAATTAATATGTTCATAAGCCAAAAAATACATTGAGTTCCACAAAGTCTGGGAGAATATCACTCGGTAATTGTGGCCAAAGATTAAGCTCAAGAGAGATGTCATGGGGAGAGTTATGCATCACCCCGGGACCCTGATAGGTCTTATAGCCTCACGCAGCCTCCCGAGGTCTGTGCCTGATTCCCTTTCAGCTCTTGTCTCTCTTTCTCTCACCTTTTCTTTATTTTTATTTCCCATTTATGCAGATGTTTTACTTTTTATATTTTAACTTTTTTTGTTGATTCCTTCTCATTTTCTTAGCTCTGGGCCCTTTTTTTCTTCATTTGCTTCTACAAGTATAAACTTTCTCTCAAAAAAAGAATTCTGTCAATTCCTATGTTCTTTCAGTGTTAACTTTTCTCTCCTGTTTTCAGGTACATTCTTTTTTCACTTTCCAGGACCGCAGAGACCATGTTGCTCTACCTTACATAATTGTCTTCATGAACACTGAGGGGTCGATTCCGATTCGGGAAAAACCGCTCCGAAAAGCCGTTCGGAGCGTTTTTCCCGTACGAATCGTACCCTGCAATGTCCCCCGTACGTACGACAAAGTACGATTCGTACCAGGAGCCGTACTCCGTACGAGTCGTACGGGACACCGTACGACTCTAATCTCCGTACGATTCTCCCTCGGAACCAGCTGTACGCGACATCTGTACGGTTCGCGGCTGGTTTTTACGACCCAGCAAGTACGACACGTGTCGGGTACGCACCGTACGACCCTTTTTCTACGGGAGCCGAAAACAGCCATAAAAGCAGAGTTCGCGCCGAAACAGGTACGGAACGCCCCCCCGGGTACAGTGCGTACCCCCCATGATCGCAGGGGTACGCACCTTACCCCTGCGATCATGGGGTGTACGAGCCGTACCCCCATTGTACGATCGGTGTACGAGCCGTACCCCATGTACGATGGGGGTACGGCTCGTACACCGATCGTACAATGGGGGTACGGCTCGTACACCGATCGTACATTGGGTACGGCTCGTACACCGATCGTACATGGGGTACGGCTGGGGTACGGCTCGTACACCGACCGTACAATGAGGGTACGGCTCGTACACCCCATGATCACAGGGGTACGGTGCGTACCCCTGCGATCATGGGGTGTACGGACCGTACGGTGTGTATGTGTTTGTGTGCTTTTCCGTACGACTCGCCCTTACCTGACGTGGACCGTACGAATCGCGTCCTCATACCCCGGTCCGGATCGAACTCGTCGGGTCGTACGGCATGTGTACGAGTCGTACGGTATGTGTACGAGTCGTACGGTATGTGTACGAGTCGTACGGTTCACGTTTTCAGCCTTGCAATACGTACGGATCGCGACGATTCGGACGGATTCACGGAATACGGATTGTACTTCGCGACTCGGATGGACGGGTACGATTCGTATGGCGAGGGCTCCGGATACAAATCGTACGGACGTTTTTTTCCCCGAATCGGAATCGACCCCTATATAAGAACCTTGCCTTGAAAAAGCCCTCAGCCTCCTGCCACCGGGCGAAACACGTGTCGGCTGTTCCTCTGTTTTTCACTATGACGCGGTGTGACATTGAAAACAAATAAATACCCTAAAACAATAGTGATATTACCTTCTTCAATTATTCAAAAAACAAGGGGTACAAACCTCCGCCAACTTCCTGAACCTACCTTTCTACAATGGCTTTTGGGTGTAGCCATTTGTGAGTTTTGCCAACACCCTGGTCTTCCAACATGTACATTCTTTTTTCCTGCTGGTTCTTTTCATCTTGTTTTCTCTGATGTTTTATCACCATGGCCATTGCATGCTCACTCCTTCGATGCTCACGTCTTGGTGACTTGGTTTGGTTGCCACAAAAGCGGCTTCAGACGCCCTCCGTATAGCAAAAACAGCCCTCAATGCCTCAGCCTGTCTGGAAAACAACTCCTGTTTATATGCCAGGCCAGCCATGATGGCAAATATTATGTTATAGCTGGCGAGAAAACTCAAATTCTCAGGTGGCTCTAGACCTTCACGAAATGCTGAAAACGTACTGCTCAAGCCTCCTCCTTTCAAAAGGGGAAGATTTATGGCTGGGGGCCAGATGTATGAACACATTCTCCCATAGACACAGAATGGGTCAAACTGTTTGATACATCTGGCCCTAAATCCTTCTCAGGAAATGCGGCTAGAATTTGGAACTCGCTTCCTCCAATCCTCCAAACCACCTCCTCTATCCAGACTTTCAAAACTGATCTTAAAACTCTTCTCTTCGAAAGACACTTGAAGGAATAATTCAACTCATTTCATTACTCTCATGGCCGCTTGGTATTCACTTGAGCTCAACTCTGTGCATATATATATTCTATACCTGTATTAATCTAATTTTGCCACCTTTCATTTTTTAATAATCCTGATTGTATATGTAACTTGCTAGTGCGTAAATCTAGTGTACCTTTCCTGGTTCTGTTGCAAAGTGCCCTGACACCTTTGGGTAAAGTTTGCTATACAAAACTGCATTAACTAAATAACCAAATAAATAAAATTAACCAAGATGCAGGGGGTAGAAGTGATGTCACACAGTTTGCTGCCAATGACATAACTTGTCCCACCCGCATGCTCTCCACAGTTTCCTATTTGCTACTGAAGTGGTGACAGGCAGCAGCCACTCCTCCGCTATAGTGAAAGAGAGTAAGACCCCCTTCTAGCAGAGAAAAATAAAAATAAAACGATAATAAACCATAGTTTATTATCGTTTTTTTGTGTCTTGGGGCGGGGCTAGGGGGAATAACAGGCACCCACGGGGAGTGGTATGCTCTGTAATCAGTGTGCATGACTGTTTGGCCAGGCCTCTGGGGCTGGCCAAACAGTCATGCGCACTTTGCATGTTCTCCACCCAGGCTGCATTACAGCCTGCACGGAGAACATGTCCAGGCCCCCAGTCCCTGGCTGAGCGCTGAGTGCCGTAAAACGGCGCTAAGACCAATCACAATGCTACATTGCAGCATTGTGATTGGCTCAGGGGAGCCTCAGTGCCTACCAATCACAAAGCTGCATTGCAGCGTTGTGATTGCCTATGGGGAGACTGGGTGTTTCCTGCTTCCTGACAGAGCAGAGGGACAACAAGAGATATGGTGTTAAGGTGAGGCTTTTTTATTTTACTACCCCCCTTCTGCCCCTTTCCACCCAGCCCCATTCCGTGCCAGCTGCCCCTGGAGACAGGCAGAGGCTTCGGAAGGTAGGTAGGTGTCGAAAAGTAGAATCTGCTTTTATGGTTACCCCCACTATTTGCTTGATGTAATTCTGTTTCTGACTAGTCTGACTGGGATCCTGCTAATCAGGACCCCCAGTCTCTGTTCGATCTACCTTAAGTTGGTTTGGTAAGTACTTAGGTACTTCCCAGATGGGACACTGATGTACACTTATCAGTCCCTAGTATAAGGTACTAAAGGAACCCAGGGCATAGATACACCGGGGTCCCCCATGGGCTGGAGCATGCAATATGCCACCCATGGGAGATCACTCAATTTGCAACTACAAGCCTGCCATTGCAACCTGTGTAAGCTGGTGATAGCACCACTTACGAAAAATATAGGTTTCCCTATATCTAAGGTCACTACAATTAAAACCAATACGTCACCCCTAGAGCAGGCCTTCCAATCCTGAAGGCAGGGCGCTTGGTTCTAAGTGTGAGGGTACTGCTGCATTAGCAGGACACCCTTACGACCTAAGGAGTCCATTCTCCCGGGTTGTAAGTGTGACAGCCATATGACATATAGAGAGGCACCGCGTCATTACACGGTGACCATCTTGACACCGGCTGCAATTAATCCAATTTGGTATCAAACATGTTGAAATCATACCCCCACACAGTAAACGGTGAGGGAGGTATGATTCCATGCACTGTAAAGCTGTTTCGGGAGGCCCTCTGTGCTCCCGGTACCAGTCTTCCAGTCCCGGTCCACAAGGTAGGTAGCTTGTCACAAGAAGGTGTGACCACCTCCTAGACAGGATTTAGTGTATTGGGGCAGGGTGGGAGCGCTTGCCGGCGCCACATAGTCTGTGGTGCTCTCCATGTATAGTCCAGTTCAAACCGGTTCAGGGAGCCATTGGCTTCTGCTCTTCCGCGAAACTCAACAAAGGACAGGGGAGAATCCTCATCCTTGTCCAGCCCCTCCTTTGGTAGGGACCCCTGAATCATCCGAACCCTTTTCTTAGGGTATTTAAGGGCTTACCTGTGGGTGGGTCCCTAGATTCGTCGTGAGACAAGATTCATTTCAGACACCACTTCTTCTTCGACCGTCTAGGCACTCTGGACTTCGCTCAGTGCATCAAGGCCACCAGGAAGACTCCTGATGACCCAGATGTTGTTGCCCTGCTCGTCTGCAACGGCCGTGCCTGTGCACCTTACAGGAACATTACAAGGCCTGTGGGTATCCAAGACACGTGAAGGATTCTCCCTTGCAGTAAAGGAGTCACTTCCCTGCACCCGCAGGTACCGCAACTAAGCTGACCGGTCTGCTGATCCTGAGCTCCCACGGACTCCGAAAGGCTCAGCAACACAGGTGGTAGTTCTTCACATCCCTTGAGGCCTGGCCCTGTTCTCTCACCAAGTTTGAGGCCAGTATCCCTTGTCGGAGCTGCAGGAAACAAACCCCTGTGTATAGCATCAACTTGCAGTTGCTAAGGCATGTTGGCCTCCTTCCATCACGAACTTCGGGCTCCTAGTATCTTCCCCCTCACATCATCTCTTGCACCGTGGGCTTGCATCTTCGGTGAGCTGCTCGAGGTCCTCTTGCGACTCCAGTGCCTCTGGCCTGTGAGTCCCCTTGAGGGTCATCTTCATATTCTTTGGGATTCCCTGATTGCTCAGGACCAGCCCTGACTCACCTGCTTGTCGCAAGTCTCCTGGACCTTGCTGGTTCAGACATTGCACCTTTCTCCACCTCCACGCTGGTTGCAGTTGCCAAGGCTTGTTGGTGCACCTCCAGACACTGACCCCTCAACTCTCTACATCCGACGTCGAATAGCTCATGTACGGCACCTGGTCTTCCACAGCGCCGCCTGGTCCCTACAGCTGCAGTTCTAAGGTCACCGTCAGCTCCTCTGCAGCACCTGACATCAGTGCATAAGGAGGATGGTCATCCTGTGAGGGCAGAAGAGCAGGAATATATGGGTGGGGATACTATTGAAGAGGGAGCATCAGGAACTTTTCCTGATGATCCCAATTCTGAGTATCGGCAGGAGGATTCAAATGATTCCAACCGGCCCAAATCTGATCCCTCAGGGCACAGTGCACATGGAACACAGGAGACACACTCTGTTCCTCCTGGGATGTCCAGAGTAGACCCAGGAGGTCTAGATCCTCTTCTAGGGAATCCAATGCTTCAGGAAATTTGATAGGGACCTCCATATCTAGTAAGAAGGACGCCCTTCCGTGCCTCCTGGTCACTCCTGAGTGGCATAGACTCTGTCTCCTCTGCTTGCAGGTTCTTCACATATTCAATCCACCTTTGGGTTCCATCTGACACTTTCAACTTCTCCAGCAGCACCATCTTTCTGAAGTCCTCCATTGGAACGACACCACTTCACACCTATGCAACCGGCTTCCCTGGGACAGGTATCCTGGTTCCTAAGGGTGGCTCTCCAACCTTCTGTCTTCCACAGGGTTTCTTCAGAGTCCGCTGGGAAGAGTCCTTCTTCTTTAAAATGGCAACCGCAACTTACCCATTGACTTTTATTGATCACACAGTTGTGTTCCCACTTAGCACACAACCTCTGTGGGGCTCCTAGTTTCTTACCTTGGGTGGTTCCTTGGGTCCCTGACACTTCTACGTCTTCTAGGTACAGTCTTGACTTGAGTCGTGTTTTGCATGCCACTAATTTAGTATATCGTTTAGTCCCCCCGGTGACCGCTGTGTATTAAGTGCTACTTACCTGTTTCTATCGTTAAATAATGTGTGCATTGTGTATATCTCCAAGTAGTGTCTTATAATAAATACATATTTTTATAACTACACTGTGTGGTTCTTTTTCACTTAATCTATATTTATAAGATTATGTTCTGGTAAAACATGCTGCTTTACACTCCTTCTGGACTACACCTGAAGGCTGCTCTCCACAGCTACCACTTAGACAGCTTTCTATGGTTGTCTATCTGGATTTGTGCAGGGTGCCCACTTACATAAGTGTGCATCATATACCAAGCCAGCTTCTCACATTGGTGTGCAGCGGTTGGAATTCAAGCCTGCATTGTTTTACCAGATAATCTTGGTGTGGATAAATTGAAAAACCATCACTAATATTAGGCACATATAATAAGGCTTAGAATAAGTAAGTTCTACAGAACGTAGGGTTGGGTTGTAGGGGTCTAGCACAACCCTTTCTCCATCCTCAGAGAGTTTAGTTTTTACTAGGTTAGGTAGAAGCAACACCTCACGAAAGCCAGAGCCATGTCTTTAGTTGGGGATACTAGTCTACCCCAGTCTGCTAAGTACAGCGGTCTAAAGTTCCAGGAACTAAGGACCCTGTGTAGTCTTAGAAAGATAAAGACAGGTGGCAATCCCACCATTAAGCTACTCTTAGAGCTACTGCATAAGGATGATGGTCATCCTGTGAGGGCAGAAGAACAGGAACATATGGGTGGGTATACTATTGAAGAGGGAGCATCAGGAACTCTTCCTGATGATCCCAATTCTGAGTATCCGCAGGATGTATTAAATGATTCCAACCTGACCAACTCTGATCCCTCAGGGCACAGTGCAGATGGAACACAGGAGACACCCTCTGTTCCTTCTGGGATGTCCAGAGTAGACCCAGGAGGTCTAGATCCTCTTCTAGGGAATCCAATGCTTCAGGACATTCCATAGGGACATCTAGTAGGAAGGACAGCTCTTTGGACAGTGAGTACTGCTTGAACTTGTGAAAGCAAGGCTTAGGGTCAGCAAAGATCAGTTGGCCCTTGACAAAGAGTCCCTAGAAGTCCAGAAGGCCAAGAAGAAATTGGAACTAGAGCCCCATGGTGGCAGCAACAGTGTCCTGTGACTCTCCTTTGCTAACAAAGGTAGAGATAAGCTCCTCGCTGTTAGAGAAGAGGATGCTGACAATTATTCAGGGTGCTCTCATAGATGGGTTTGGCTTAACCACTGAACAGTATAGGATTATGTTCAGAGACACCCAGCCGGCATACACCCAGAACTGGGTAGATTTTGTAGACACTGCTATTAAGGCTCGGGAAGGCTAGCTTCATGGAAGCAAGGTACAAGACTATGAAGGGTTGTACAATTTGATTATGAGGGAGCACATCCTTAGTAACTGTCAGAATCAGCTTTTGCATCAGTACTTGGTGAACTCAGATCTGACTTCTCTCCAAGAATTGGGAAAAAAGGCAGACAAATGGGTCAGGACAAGGGTTAAGCAGAAGAAACCATGGTAATGGTAATGGAGGTGAGCAGAAGAAGCAAGATTCTTCTAAATCCCAGGATAAGGGCGGTGACAAAAGCAAAGATAAGAAAGTGTCTTCTCAAGGGCCCCAAAAACCTGCATCTGTGTGTGAGTCCCAAAATACTAAGAAAGGCAAGAAGAAACCTTGGTCCACAAATCCACCCTCCGCCTGAGCACACTCCCCGACGCGCCCACAGACCTGATGGAACACCTTCACTTCAAGATACTGGCCAGCCCTACTTCCACCCTCTGAGGAACCCTCATCTACCGACCCCCTGTACCCCAAAGACTTTTCGCTAATTCCATCACGGACATCATCTTCCCGCATGCCATCGCGTCCACCAACTACACCCTACTGGGAGACCTCAACTTCCACCTCAACAACCAACTGGACCCCTGCACCACATCCCTCCTGGACAACCTCCACAACATTGGATTCCGCAAGATCATGACCGAACCCACACACTCAGCAGGACACACCCTCGACCCCCCCCTTCACAACAGGAAACTCCATCACCTTCAGCCACACCACCAAACTCCCATGGACTGACCATCAATGCATCCACTTCACCTTCAGAACACCCACCATCCACAGATACCAGCACCTGCTCCCACGAAGAAACTGGACCAGAATCACCGATGACCAGCTAACCTCATCACTTAGCAACTCCACCCCAACCATCGCCGAAAACGACAACCCCAACACAGCAGCCCAAACCCTGCACAGATGGATCTCCGACAGCGCCAGCACAATAGCCCCCCTCAAGAAAAACAACAACACCCACGCTAAAAAAGCTAGATGGTTCACCACCAAACTTCGAGAGTCTAGCCGCACTTGCCGTGGCCTCGAAAAGGCCTGGAGGAACACCAAATCCTCAGAAGCCCACAACAACTTCAGAGTCGCCACCAACACCCACCACCAACTCATCAGAAAAACAAGGAAAAAAAGCGATTGAAGACAGAATCTCCACTCATGCACACAACAGCAAAGAACTCTTCAACATCATCAAGGAGTTTGCCCAACCCACCAGCGAGTCCACCAACATCCCTCCTTACAAGACCTCTGCGACAAACTCAGCACCTTTTTCCACTACAAAATCAAGAGCATCTACGACAACTTCAACGAAGACAACCAACACACTGAACCCTCACCAACCACCCCGACACCCTGAAGCCAGCAATCGTCAACTGGACAGCCCTCACCACCGAAGACACACTGAAGACGATGAAGTCAATCCACTCCGGGGCCCCCACGGACCTACGCCCCTACCATATATTCAACAGAGCCGCTGACACCATCGCTCCCATGCTCTGCCACACCATCAACCGCTCCCTGGCAACCACCTCGTTCCCTGACAAATAGAAACACGCTGAGATCAACCCCCTCCTGAAGAAACCGTCGGTGGACCCCACCAACCTCAAAAACTACAGACCCATCTCCCTGCTCCCGTTCCCAGCAAAAGTCATCAAGAAAGCCATCAACAGCCAACTCACCACATTCATCGAAGAGCACAACATCCTCGACTCTTCCCTATCCGGCTTCAGAAAAAACCACAGTACGGAAACTGCCCTTCTCGCCGCAACAGACGATATCCGCACCTTACTGGAGAAAGGAGAAACAGCAGCCCTCATCCTCCTCGACCTCTCAGCGGCGTTCATACAGTCTCTCACCGCCCCCTAATAAGCAGATTCAACGACGCAGGGATCCAAGACAGGGACCTCGACTGGATCCGCGCCTTACTCTCCGGCAAAACGCAGCGGGTCAGACTCCCCTCTTTCTTCTCGGACCCTACACCTACCACCTGCAGAGTCCCCCAGGGGTTGTCCCTCAGCCCTACGCTCTTCAACGTCTACATGGCTCTGCTCGCCCCCATCGTCAGAACCTACGGACTCAACAGTGTGTCATACGCAGACAACACCCAACTCATCCTCTCCCTTGTTGTGAACGTATCTAGGACCCTATTTAAATATTCCCGATTTATGCCCTTATGTGGTTTTAACAAATATATCCTTACAAAGGCATAAGAATCATATCCATATTTAGTCATAGCCAATGCAGTCCAAATACGGCAAGGCTACTCCCATAGACTCCTAGAAAGTACAACGCGTTCTTAAACAAACCAAGCCTCCAGCAGCCCGGGAATTCCCCCTGCTTCTGTTTTGATTTGTCCAAGAACTCCTGGAGTCCTGACAGAACTGCGAGTTCTTAGTGACGTCTTATGTCCAACCTTACGTCAAACTCGGCACCTTCCAGGTATAAATATACCAGCATCTGCCTTAGCAAACACACGGTGGTTTGGAGCAGATCGGCTATCTACCTACCCGACGCCCTGCTATAACGAGTGCCGAAGGAAGCCGACCCTCCCATTGACGCACTGAGAGAGACACTGTCTTTTCTCCTGCTGAGAAATCCAGCTCCAGTGTTTTCCGGTCACCCTTGCGGGTTGCTGGGAGATCGAGTCCTGAGAGAGAGATACAAGACCTCCTTCATTCTATAACCAAGGTACGGAGCTGATTAGACCCTTAGAGAATTCTTGATTCAGATTCTTGGCAAAAACTATCTTAACTCAAACTACATCTCACTTACTCCTTCCCACGTACTAGGCTTAGGTTAGGTACACCGGGGTAGGCGTATTTTAGAAACACCAGTTGAGTACGTTTAGTCAACTTTTAACATTGTATATATTTTATCCGTTTTAAGTATCTTATGGCTTAGAAACCATATCAATGCTTTTACAGTATTATTTCATAATACTTCTTTTACTGTACGCACTTTACTTTATGACAAGTATTGCAATTGTGACAATTAACTTCTCTTGCATGAGAGAGAAGACTGCTCAATGAATAACCACTTTTATTGAAAACGCCCGTCTCTCTATTTCTCTGCACTCCTGGTGAAACTAAGCATGCACGATTGACTGAGTGAAATAGCTATCTATTGTTTCCGCGACTCTGGAGATATACTCCTTATTCTGGAGGGAGCAAAGTTGTCATGTTTATGCGGTTGTCAGAAACTAATCACTTCTTGTCGATTCAGGAAAGTTAACACCTTCCTGTTCACTCGAGAAAGTTTCTAGTGACCTCTGAGCTAGCTGGCATACCTAATTAAGTCTAACATATTCAATAGAGACCTAGTCGATCACAGTCCTACATCTAAACTATCGTTTATGTTATTCCAATGCGCAGAGCCTATTGGGAATTTAGGAACTACACTACATGGCGCCCAACGTTTGGTAAGGCGATAATTTAACGCTAGATACTAGAGTAACTCAGTCGTGCTTTTCACACTGACCCCTTTTTCCCGTAAATACTCCAATAGACGTCTGGGGTGGGTAAAAGGTTAATATCCGCCAGAACTTAGTAGGATGAGAATCCTATGTATTAGTTTTTGGTTTAGTCATCGTTGAAGGATACAGTGTTCCCAAATATTGTGCACCTAATCTTTGTTTCCTTGAAACTTGATCTGCAAACTTTCTGTCAACAAAAATGACAGAAAGTGAAGACGAAAGAGAAAGAGAAACGTTAGCAGCTAAACTTTTAGCAGAGGACACAAGTCTCTGGCAAGATGACCCGAGTGCGATAATCATCCAAGGCAATGTAAGGAAGAGTGTAACTTACAAACTTATAAATAATGGAGTATCACCAAGAGGTGGTACAGTCATATTTGTGGTAGAGGCCCATGAATATCGGCAGACAGGGGTATTCTATTCCTGGATACACTTTCCAGCAGCACATGCTGTGACACACGAGTTTCACTACTACAAAATAGATGAATCTCCAGAGGAATACGTCCCCTTCGAGGACATTGAAATTCCGATAACATACCAAGAGCATCAACTCTGATTTAATGGCGCCCTAAAACATCAAAATCACTTCACCAGGCTCGGTCCACTAGGTAGACCAGGAGCCACATGGCCGGTTCTAGCCGGCTACACACTACATCCCGACATTGAAAAAATGTCTAGCGGGGAACTTTTAGTTCAGCTAAAACAACTAATTAAAATACATAGACAATTGGTCCAATATGTCATGCGGACTTTATCAGTCCAACCAGCAATAAAAATTCCACAGCACACCCCTCACCAGGGGAACACAAATAAAATTTCACCACAGACTATACAATCAGTCATTGGCAAATTACCCGCAAAACGGGAACAAATTCCGTTCTGGTTAGCTCAAAAAATTACTCAGATAGAGGCAGTATTTCCTGATACTACCCCTCATGAAAAACACAGAATTCAGACAATCTGCCTACCAATGGAGATCGCCCCACATGTGGAAGACTGTGACACTTGGGGAACAGTCTTTGCTTCAATATACAGAAAAACACATGGTCTTCCGTCTATGGCGGTAATACCAGACGTACTAAGACAGATTCAAAATGAATACGGTCCAGAACCTGCTTTAACTCTAGGTATGAAATTACTGAAAGACTTTAAGAAAGTCTCGGCTATATTACTAGCCAACATAAAAGGGGAAGCAGCATCTGTGGCGATCCGCCAAAAATGAAAAGAAACAGATATAGCAGAACAACCTTTTGAACTTGCCAGAATAATTGAAAAATCTTATGAAGAACTAGGTAGAGAAAGTTTGGGTGGGAAACCACTAAAACCACAACTAACTGAAAATCCTGAAAAAACATTTATTAAGAACAATCTCAATACTTCAAAAAAGAGGTGGGAGGGTAATAAGTGTTGTAATATCTTTATTCGGCAATTTATCACCATAAAAGAATACATAAACATATACAGTACCAATTTACCAATAAAAGATTATAAAATACAATAAAAACAAGGAGAAGTCCTTTTGAAAAATTTTACAGCTCATCAGGGTTAGGGGCGGCCTAAAAAAGCCCCCCGGGAACAATTTAGTAAACGGGAGCGTATCAACCATGCATTTCCCAAAAATTTAGCCACCCCACAGATCATGAGGGCAGATGAAGAGTCTGTAGAGAGGACACGAAGTGCCTGGCTATGGCACCTCAACCCTAATTCCCTGCAGACGGGTTTCAGCCAGAATTTCCGCGCCCCTTTGTAAGCTGGGCATGCAAAAAACAGGTGGGCCACCGATTCCTTTGGGGCCGCACAGCCGGGGCAGGTACGCGGGAGGGCATCAGAGTTTGACCATCTTGCCGTAAACTCATGCACCGGGAGAGTCCCATAACGCAATTTCAGATACAGTGCTCGATCCAACGGTTTAGTTATCAGGTCTAGAAAGGGTTCCAATTTCCTCACATACTTAATTGATAAAAATTGGTCAGTAAGAGAACCCACATTCATAGCCCTCGTGGCCTTGCTCTGTACCCAATCCCAGTAAAGTTTTTTTATAACAGCTTTAGGTGGCGGGGATTGTGACTCCCATGCCTCTCTTAGACCCAGATTAAAGGCCAGATCTTTCAATTTTTTTAACCATCCTATTTTGTTACATGTGTCCAGCAGGAGTAAATCGTCCAACCCATCTGCATACTTAGCAAGCTCCTCAGTTCTTCTTAGTCGGGACCAAAAAAGCAACGGGCGTAGCCTCACCAAGTCTTTTAAAGATCTTCTGCCCAGATCTAATCTTAGGGGGATCATTGGGGTTGAAGCGGGAAGAGCAACCGCTTTCCTGAAGAAGTTGTTTTCCGCCACCATCAGGTCTGAAACCCCTTCGAACCCCCAAAGTTCAGAGCCATATAGTGCTGCCGGTAGAATCTGTCCCTCATAGATGGCCATAACTGGAGAGACCGGTTTGCTACTTGATTCCCGGAGTTCCTTCAACGTCACCCCGGAAACTCGATGATGACTAAGTAGCATTTTGGAAAGGTGATCTTTCCAGGTCATACGACTATTTATTCGGACTCCTAGATAGTCAAAGGATGTGACCAGCTCAAGGGGGGCACTATTAAGCACGAAATGATTTTTAAATCTTTTTGAGGGGGCAAAAGCCATCAATTTGGTTTTCGATGTGTTGATGGTTAAGCCTCGAGTAGTGCAAAAGGAGCTAAACAGGTTCAAAAGTTTTTGTAAGCCCACCGGGGATTTGGATATTAATAGGGTATCGTCCGCGAAGAGGAGTGTGGGGATTCTCTCCCCCGCCAGGGATGGGGCATCCGTCTCTTCCCCCTTCAGATGGTCCACCACTCCGTTTACAAATAGGGAGAAGAGGGTCGGAGCCATAACACAGCCCTGGCGTACTCCTCTCCGCACAGGGATCCTATCTGTTAGTTGTCCCTGCGATCCCCATCTAACCCGCGCATAATTCCCCTCATGCAACTTCGTTATGAGGGACAGAAGACTACTGGGAAACCCCATTTCACCAAGTATTTGCCAAAGTTTTGCACGAGGGACCAGGTCGAATGCAGTCTTGAGATCTATGAAGGCCATATACAAACTGCCTTTCTTGATGGTAACCGCCTTCCAATAGATTGCAAAAAAACGAAAGACCTGGTCCATCGTGCCAACCTTCCTTCTGAACCCCGCTTGTAAGTGGGACAGAACACTAGCCTCCTCTATCCAGTCATCTACTCGCGAGATGATGACCCTGCCGACCACTTTCTGGATGATGTCAATCAGACTAATGGGTCTGTAGTTCGCAGGGTCATCTCTTGCCCCCTTCTTGTGCACAGTAACTACCTCGGCACCTTTCCAGGAGTCTGGTACTTGGTGACCCCTCATGATTAGATTTATTATTCTGGCAATTAGTTTGGCCCAGACTTCAGGCTCAGCCATCAGCATGTCTCCGGGGATCCCATCCTGCCCAGCGGCTTTCTTAGGGGTAAGGTGTCTGATTGCCATCATTACTTCTGAGGACGAAAATGACAAGACAGTCTCATCCGGTAGAACCCCAACACCCAACCCATTCGCACCAGAACTCGATGTGTCCTCTAAGTCGCCATATAGGGCTGAAAAGTGAGTAAACCATTGCTGACTAGTTATATGAACAGCCAGAGGTTGCGATTTTCCCTGCCTTGTTTTATTAATCAAATCCCAAAAGAGATTTGAGTTCCTGCTGCTCACAGCCGAGGAGAGTTCCTGCCAATGTCGTTCCTCCCACTCCCGTTTGGCCAGATACAATGCTTT
This sequence comes from Lissotriton helveticus, assembly GCF_964261635.1. Lineage (NCBI taxonomy): Eukaryota > Metazoa > Chordata > Amphibia > Caudata > Salamandridae > Lissotriton > Lissotriton helveticus. Next base: position 58,572,429 of record NC_136061.1, read on the forward strand.
CAGATAATCCCCCCTGGCCGCTCTAACCAGTGCGGGGTCACCCGAAAGCAGAGCTCTAGTCAGGTTTTTCCTAGTGCTCTTACAATGTTCAGTATACCATGGTTTACAAAGAGTGGAGGGTTTAGCGGGAGCCCTAATGCCTTTCCCCTTAGAAATGAAAAATTGGCCAACTTGATCTATTGTCGATTTATAGACAAAGTCAAGTGAGGGGTGTTGGGGATCAATGGTCCAATTTTCTCCCTCCCAGATCTCTAATTTAGAGGACAAGCCCTCAATCAGGGTTTTAATGGTGCTCATATCATCCTCCTTAAGATTAGCCTTGTCCCATTTTAGTCTACGATTATTATTACATGGGACCACCTCTTTAGTTGTTTTTAAGGAGTCACTCACCCCCCTGACATTAGAGACCCCCCAATTAAACTTACAGCACAAGGGGTTATGATCACTATCCTGGCTGGGAGAGACCTTCATATCAATCAGGTCCGCCCAGAATCCAACATCCATTAAGATGTAATCTATTCGGGACGGGCCCGAGAGTCTATTAAAGGTCACTGCCCCTGACAGGTCGGATAGAGTCCTGCCATTAAGGGCTCTTAATTTATAATCCCTTGTCAGTGCGTTCAATTGGATGGCCCTAGGTGACCACTTCTTAATAGGGGGGAGGGAGAGCGTTGGAATGGACCATTTCGAATCCTCCTCTTCAATTCCCAGGGGATCATCTCCAAGGAGGGGTTCGAAAGTACAATTAAAGTCACCCCCCACCAGGATTTTAGCCGAGCAAGGGCAGTTGGCTAAGGCCAATTCAAGAGCTGTTAGAGTCGAAGAGGTAGAGTCGCCCGATGTCCCTCTAGCGTAAACATTAAGAAGATCGAGCCTGGCTACATCCTCCCGTCCTCTTGCCGAAAGGTGGAGTAAATCATTACACTCCACCTTGTGGCATGTGACCCCCCAATTCAGATCTATTTTTAACCAAACGGTGAGCCCACCCGCTGGTCTACCCTTGCCTTTGCTAACAGCAGGCACGAAGTGGGTGGTGTACCCCGATTTGTGTAGCGGGACTAAGCTCCATGTTTCCTGGAAGAGGCAAACATCAAACTGCTCAATGAATGAATGCCACTCCGGGATGTCCAGTTTTCTCTTTAACCCGGCTATATTCCAGGAAAGGAGGTTTATTACCCGTTGTCCTCTAGGGATAGAAGTATTACCCACCACAGTCAGACTCGCATCAACCACCCTGCCTGCAAGACACCCCCCCTCCCTGGCCAGTGAAGTGGTGGATTTAGAGCAACCAGCCATTGTAGTTATAGGCCCGGCTAGCCTAGAGTCTTCATTGAGCTCATTAATAATGCCCGTATGGACTGGTGGGAAACTAACTACTCCTGCTTCTATAATCCCTCCGTTAAATCCAGTTTCCTCTGCTTCATAAAAATCGGTTCCCCCCCCCCCAAACCCCAAACTTCAATCGCAGTCTTCCAGCCCTGACAGCTGAGAAAACCGATTGTGAGTATCCAGCGGGGTAAACGGTATCAGGTAATTCATCCTGGGGCCCGTGTTCAACGATTGTCTATAGGGAACCGTAGACCAGGCAGGATGTAGATCAGGCACCCTGGTGGACTGGTGCCCATACTGGTGATGGTTATTACTATAGGGAATTGAAGGGGGCGGCCCGAAAGACTGAGGTCTGTTAGCATATTTAATAATAGTGGCTTCAAGCCTGGGATAGAAAAATGTTAAAGCCCGTGGGGTGATGCCGGTTTCCCCGTTCCCGGGTGGCCAGTTTAAGATGTAATCAACTGCCCGAGGGTCTCTAAAATTAACCACCACTAAATCTCCCTCTATGTTTTTCTTAGTACTCCCTAGCCAGTTAATCCTTCTGACATGAACTATGTCCCCGTCTATGTTCGGCGCTATCGGCCTATGCAGCCTCAGCCAGTGGATGATTTTGTTCTTAAGGTCAACATAACCCTCCTTCTTGTTGCCTGATAACTGTGGCACCCCTGTTAAAATCACAACATAAGGCACAGCTTCAGGAGGGATCTCAACTTGTGGGACCCTTTTATGAGCTATTCTACTATTTTCACCATCCCGATGTGCATTTTGAGTGTTACTAGTCGAAGCCTTTAAGATTGGTTTAGTGGGAACAGCACTCGATACAGTAACTGCTACCTTTAAATGCTTAGACGGCGATGGATTTTGTGGAGGGGGATCAGGTCTACCCTGGGATTGACTACTTTGTTTAATATGTGTGGGGGCAGATGGGATTCCAGGAACCTTTGCGGGTATAGTGGGAAGGGGCCCTGCCGGGGTTGTAGAATGCACCACCCCACTCCCTTTATTAATGGTAGCAGTGGGCAAACTAGTTATGGCGGCTTCCAGTATAGTTAATCTAATTTCAACCCTCTTAATAGACTCATTAATAGGGCAGAGAAGGGATCTCAACAGGAATTCCAAATTCCCTGTCACTGAGGAGAGAAGTTGAGGTGAAGTAATAGATGGGCTCGCTCCATCGTTGTTAATTGGAGCCACATCTTGTGCGTCCACAACAACGGGGCATAGAGTCGGTATAGCTGCACCCTCGGAAGTATGATCCTGCTCTACAACTGATGGCGCCTCGCATGCAAAAAGAGTTTTAGTCCCTTTCCCAAAGTCGGTGTGCGATGTTTTGGCTGTGCCTGATACCACCCTATGTTTCTTCCTTCTTTTGCTAGGGGGTGGGCGGTGGATCTGAACTACAGGAAAGGACTTTGCTTTATGCTGCTTATGTTTAGTAGTCTCGTTAACACCGCTACAGCTGGGGGTGGGTGAGTCGTTTGCGAGGTCCTCCGCAGGAATTCCGGGGCTGGCTACAAAGTCACGAAACAATAAGGGAACCCCGTCTTGGCTAGTGTTAATCTCACTCAAATCAATTAAATCAGTCGAATCTCCCTCCCGGTTCAGTGTATGAAGACTATCGTGGAGGGGTCTGCATTTCATGATCTCGACTGAGCGTCGCCGCTCAGCCCTACGCTCTGCTAAGATAGCATCCTTTTCCCCCTCGCTTTTCTTAGGAAAATATTTCTCCAGTGAGCCATTGCGTAATTTCGAATTTTTACCCGGAGTAGCCTCTTCTGTTGCCATGTCACACTTGTGTCGCAATACTATCCTCCGATCTGCAAGAAGTAAGGGGTCGGGCCCAGCCCGGCCTCCTGCGGCCTCTGACGGCCACAGACGGTCCCGCCCTTGTCCCGGGCTTCTCCCGGCGCCCTCCCGCGCGCTCCCGCGCCGCGGGAACAGCTGCTTCTTTTAAGGTAGACTAGGGGGCGTGGCCGGCAGGGAGAGGAGCCCAGCTGACAGGGGCGCGCGGGGACTCCTGGAACACAGAGTCCACCCCTCTACCCTCGCAGCCCTGCCGGTGTACAACTATCCCCAAGCAATGTTCCACACGCTGCAACCGCGAAGCGGGACCCGCGCAGCGGGTCCGGCGAGCAGCAGCGGTTTCAGGCAGGAAACAGCAGAGGTCCGTGGCTCTTAATCCGTGGCGTTGCAAAAAGGTATGAGACGCTCCCGCTGGTGTGAAAGCTGATGGTGATTAAGTACCGCTGAGGTTTGAGGGCGCGGCCGGCAGGGAGAGGAGCCCAGCTGACAGGGGCGCGCGGGGACTCCTGGAACACAGAGTCCACCCGCTCTACCCTCGCAGCCCTGCCGGTGTACAACTATCCCCAAGCAATGTTCCACACGCTGCAACCGCGAAGCGGGACCCGCGCAGCGGGTCCGGCGAGCAGCAGCGGTTTCAGGCAGGAAACAGCAGAGGTCCGTGGCTCTTAATCCGTGGCGTTGCAAAAAGGTATGAGACGCTCCCGCTGGTGTGAAAGCTGATGGTGATTAAGTACCGCTGAGGTTTGAGGGCGCGGCCGGCAGGGAGAGGAGCCCAGCTGACAGGGGCGCGCGGGGACTCCTGGAACACAGAGTCCACCCGCTCTACCCTCGCAGCCCTGCCGGTGTACAACTATCCCCAAGCAATGTTCCACACGCTGCAACCGCGAAGCGGGACCCGCGCAGCGGGTCCGGCGAGCAGCAGCGGTTTCAGGCAGGAAACAGCAGAGGTCCGTGGCTCTTAATCCGTGGCGTTGCAAAAAGGTATGAGACGCTCCCGCTGGTGTGAAAGCTGATGGTGATTAAGTACCGCTGAGGTTTGAGGGCACGGCCGGCAGGGAGAGGAGCCCAGCTGACAGGGGCGCGCGGGGACTCCTGGAACACAGAGTCCACCCGCTCTACCCTCGCAGCCCTGCCGGTGTACAACTATCCCCAAGCAATGTTCCACACGCTGCAACCGCGAAGCGGGACCCGCGCAGCGGGTCCGGCGAGCAGCAGCGGTTTCAGGCAGGAAACAGCAGAGGTCCGTGGCTCTTAATCCGTGGCGTTGCAAAAAGGTATGAGACGCTCCTGAAAATCCTGAAAAAACATTTATTAAGAACAATCTCAATACTTCAAAAAAGAGGTGGGAGGGTAATAAACAAACCACTCCCAGAGAAAAACAGTTTCAGTCCAGAGGAAGGTCTCCTCAACGGAGAGATAGATCTCCAGAACGAGGGGGCAAGTCTCCACAAAGGGAGCCCTCTAAAAAAAGACACAACCTTAGAAATAGGGACAATTTGAGAAAACCTGACAGATATCAAGATATTGATACACGTCCCTCTCGATCTTTTCAGACTTCCTCACAGAAATCGGAAAGAAGAGTGTCGTAATTTGACTAAACGTGCGGGGGCCATTTTGTATTTGGTGGCTTCCATTTTGTATGAACATGCGGCCTCATGGTCAGCGTGCCCTTTCGTCCTTCCTTCATGCCAATGAACCTTTACCCTGCCCAGCAACAGGCTATTTTTAGCAATGGTCAATCTCGCGCATGCGTACACCTGATCTCCGGACTAACGAGTGGTCACTCCTTAGGAATGTTCCCCAAACTGACCAGTAGTATTAAGCCCCTCCCACATGCTGGCTGTGTTCCAAAAATGTCCTTATATGTACCTAAAACTGTTCAAATGTATACCGCCTACCTTTTATTGCTGTTAAACTGTATAAAAGAGGTCGCGCACCGATGTTTGGGGTGATACTTCTTGGATTACCGAAGGGTGCTGTAACAATGTACCACCACCCCATGGGGTCCTAATAAACTTGTCTTTTGCATTTTCAGTTTCAGGGCCAACTTCTGTTTATGGTGTTCGAGTGTTTTTGCAGAGTATGTAGGCCTGACAGAACCCGATACCACAATTGGCGACCACGAAGAGACTCATCGGCGACTCGGGTGCCCGAAGGAGAGGTCACGACGAAGGATTGGAAACTTGCTATGGACGCGTACGCTGCCACTGAGTGACCCGAGTCTTGGCACCCACGGTGTTTTTTCCTTTCCTTCTGATCTGACCTTCCAGGTGGCGCCGGTCTTCGACTGAGATCCTGATCGTTCGGTTTGTCGTGTAGTGCCCGTTTGGCTGATTCGGCTACGGAACTTGGCAGTTGGAATCTGAACACTTTTGAAGATACTTGGTAAGCTTATGTTTGGTAGAGGAAGAGGTGTGGCGCCGCGGCCAGGGCGACTGACTCCGGAATCTGGGGACCACGGTTCGATCCCCGGCTCCGGCGGCAGGTTAGCCCAGCACCATGTGACTCTGGGCAATAGCTCGCTTAATCTTCCCGACGGCCCCCAGCGCCTAGAGACCCTTACGGGTGATTGTGCGCTTTACAAATGTGGACTTTACAAATGTAGTCTACTGACACTTACTATGGCTTTTTGAATTTGAATTTGAATTTGTATGAGTTAGCTAACGTTTGGACCTATGATTTGAATTATATGTGGAGTGCACCTCACATAGGCAGGCATGTAGGGATATTTCTCTGATTTTTAATTTGTTTGAACGGCACATCGTGCGTAAAGTACATTTAAGTGCCATCTGTTGTAATATCACGTTTTCGTGATATTTTGAACATGCCTGTTCTCAGCACACTCCGAGGAATGTGCTGCTTTGGAAATGGTACCAATTATCGATTAAATGAATCTCAGCCGGCTCCCCCAGAGGGGACTCCTAATCGCGAAATGTACATTAAATTTGGCCTTCCTCCCATAATGTATAGCACATTATGGCACAAATACACTAAACCTGATCGTGAATTGCAATGGCCACTACATGGGTCATTCGACCTGCGAAAAGTCCAGTATGTGGAACTGTGTTTGTTTCAGCGCAAGTCTAGACAGGATATGTTTGATTGTGTGCGTATGTGGGAGAAAGCGGTGCGTGAACGAATGAAGCGTGCAGAAGCCTTGGCGGACAAAGAGCAGCGGAAGGCTGCTCGGGATAAAGCTTTACAGCTACAGGAGAAGGAATTGCAGGAACAGAAAGAGAAAGAGAGTCGAGAACGTAATTTACAAGTTAATGGTCAATTTCCTATTCGACGTCCTCTTTATCCTGTCCTTACTAATGAATTAGATGATTTTTCATTGTTAGATTGTTGCCCGCCTCCGTATGTTCAGCCTACGGCTCCGGATGTGGAATCGGATGAGGATAATCAGGATAAACAGCGTATCAGGTTACATACCGATCGTATGGCGGAGTTGCGTTCGATTGCTCGTAAACTTAATATAAATTCTATAACTGTTTCAGAGGTTGATGATTTTATGAGTAAGTGGTCTGACAAGGAACGATTTTATTTTTTAGATCATTTTGCAGGTGAAGTTGTTGAGCGGTTTAGGAAACACTCTCCGGAGTTGGAACCTAAGGATATATCAGTTGGTCGTGACAATTTCCGTAAAGGTGTTTTTGCTCTTTCAGATACGGAGGAATTTTTCCAGCGTTTGATTTGGTTGCGGGATGAGGCGACACGATTACGAGCGGCGAAAAAGGTATCGGATCCATCAGCGTCTGGATCGACGGAAAATTCCCGAGTGTGCCCTATCTATGGATCAGATAAGAGTGTTGCGATTAATGTTATGCCTATGCGGGAAGCTGCACCTTTGTATGTCCCTCCTAAAAGGGATGGTACGGATGAGGATAAGACGTCTAAGGATTCAAGGGGCTATTTTCTGTATAATTGGGTTTATACGCCATGGAATAGAGCAGATGTTATGGCACTTAAGAATGCTTTGCCTGATCCCCGTAAAAATCCAGCAGCTTTCTATGAAGGTGTGGAGGGCGCTATTTCTTCGTGTATTATGACATTAGTTGATATCGATCTTTTCTTGGTCTGATATTGCCTCCTGATACGTGGAGGGCGATTCGTAAGTTTGACGATCGAACGATATTAGGTGCAGATTGGAAGGACATAGTGAGAGCTGATTTAGATAGGGAACCTGCATGTAAGCCGTGTCAGTTGATTTTAGAATTACCGACAGCTATCTTGAATAAATTAAAAACGCTTGTTCCCCCTAAGAAAATAGATTGGACAGTGTTAGCATCTTGTAAGCAGAAGTCAGACGAATCGGTTTCTGATTTCTTTTCACGTTTTGAGGAGGCATTCCATGATTACAGTGGGCAATCACTAACAGAGGACACGGGCAGGCACTTATTCGTAGACAAGTATGTGGCTAATCTCCTACCGGAGATTGCAAAACGATTAAAGGCTAGTGAAAGTTCATGGACCACTGCAAAGCCCGCTTCTTTATTAACTATGGCTCAGTATTATGAACGACAGGAATTGGAGGCTAAAGAAAGTAGTGATAAGAAGGCGAAGGACTTAAAGACGAAGGTGATGTTGGCTCAGGTTCATGCTACGCAATCGAGAGGGAGTGATAGGGGTAGACGAGGATCGTATGTTATGTCTCCCCCTCGTTCTGACATTTCTGAGAATCAGTGTGCATACTGTAAGCAGTTTGGACATTGGGTCGCAGATTGTCCGGTACTTCGTGAACAGCGTAGTCAGAGGGGTCGAGGAAGTGGAAGGTCACGGAATAGTTATTCAGGACCGAGAGGTGGAGCAAATGATCGTGGTAGGTTTGAAGAGAGGGGTCGTGGTCAGGTTGAACATAATACTTTTGATCGACGGAATCAATATCAGATAGCTGAAGGAGAGAATATTGAGTCTCAGGATAATAGATATGCATAGGATTGCGTAGGATGGGGTGTGGAATCAGTTGAAGTACCAGTCGATCAAAGGGGTCCATATATATCAGCACATGTTTTGGGTTCTACTGATCAGTTTCTGGTCGACACAGGAGCTACTCGTAGCGCTCTGTCCAAACACTTGGTTCCAAGGGCTCCCCTGTCTGGCGAAACAATTACTGCAATAGGGTTCGATGGAACACCTTCACTAAGTCCATTGTCTCAACCCCTTACATTTCATGTTGATAAATTCATTGCCCCATGTCCGTTTCTATTATCTCCAAATACACCAGATATTATTATGGGACTTGATATGCTAAAGCATTTTCGTGCAACAATACGCTGTGCCCCTGAAGGGGTGCGGGTTATTTTGAATGAGAACTACCCAGAAATTGAGAGATCGTGCCTCATGCAGGAGGCCGACGCCTTAGCTTCCCTTCCAAGCACGTTATGGGCTACTTCCGATACTGATGTGGGTCAAATGATTATTCCTCCTGTGCGCATTACTGTAAAGGAGGGAGCGACCTTACCTTGTGTCCCTCAGTACAAGATCTCTAGAGAAGGTGAAATAGCTTTGACACATATTGTGAATGACTTGATAACGGCGGGGGTGGTGGAGGAAGTTCCCTACAATGTTTGCAACAGTCCCATTCTTCCGATCTTAAAGAAAGATACAGACACTAAGATCTATCGTTTTATTATTGATTTGAGGGAAATTAATAAGATTGTTGTACCCCAGTATCCAGTAGTATCTGACATTACCACCTTACTTACTTTGGTTCCACCCACAGCTACTACATTTACGGTGATCGATTTGAAAAATGCTTTCTTTTCGATCCCCATTCATCCTGATAGCCGATATTTGTTCGGCTTTACATTAAATAATAAATCTTATAGATTTTGTCGAGTTCCTCAAGGTTACACAGAAAGTCCTAGCATTTACAGTCAGGCTTTGAAAAGGCAGCTTGATTCTTTTGATTTGCAGTCTGGGGTGGCGCTTATCCAATATGTCGTCGACATTTTGCTTGCGGCAGACACACAGGAGCAATGTGAGGAGAGTACACTCTCCCTGCGTTCTTTCCTTGCTGCACACAATCACAAGGTTTCACGAAAGAAGCTACAATATTGTAGACCAAAGGTGACATATATCGGTCATCTTTTGTCTAAGGAGGGACGTGCATTAACATCAGATCGAATTCAAGCAATTTTAGATACACCAGTCCCTTGCACGCAGAAGGATGTTCGCGCTTTCATAGGTTTGACGTCCTTTTGTAGGCAATGGATACTAGGATTTTCGTACATTGTAAAACCGTTGTTAGCATTACTGTCCAAAACTGCACCAACCCCCCTTGAATGGACGGATGAATGCCAGAATGCTTTTGAACAATTGAGACAAGCTCTTTGTTCTGCACCAGTGTTAGGTACACCAGATTATACAAAGCTGTTTACACTGTATGTACACGAGAAGGATGGGTGCGCATTGTCAGTTTTAGTACAATTACACGGAGATAAACAGAGACCTTGTGCATATTTTTCAGCGGTACTCGATCCTGTGGCTCGAGGACTGCCTGGATGCCTCCGAGCAGTTGCAGCAACAGCAGTAGCTATACGACAGAGTGAGGGAATAGTTTTGTCACACAAATTGTTGGTGTTAGTTCCCCATGCAGTAGATGCGCTATTGAACCAAACGAAAACGCAGCATCTAACCAGTGCCCGTTTAACAGGATACGAGTTAACACTGTTGGCGCCACACATTACATTGAAGAGGTGCGCCACTTTGAACCCGGCTACTTTATTGCCATATCCTGTTACTGAGACCTAGGAAGAAGAACAACATGATTGTGTTTTTCTGACTGACGAACAAACAAAGGGTCGTGTCGATATGCAGGACACGCCACTTCCTGATGTAGATGGGGAACTGTGGGTTGATGGATCGTGTGTGAGATTGCCAGATGGTACGGCTTCCGCAGCCTATGCGATTACGACACTTAAGACAGTGGTAGAAACAGCACGAATACCGCAGAAATCTGCCCAAGCAGCTGAATTGATAGCCTTAACGAAAGCATGTGAGTTAAGTGCTGGTCTATGTGTGAATATATATACTGATAGTCGTTACGCCTTTGGAGTAGCGCACGATTTTGGCCTACTCTGGAGGGAACGAGGGTTTATGACTTCACACTGAACACACATCATGTACGGAGAGTTGGTATGCGACCTCCTGAACGCACTATTATGTCCAAAGAAGGTGGCGATAATAAAATGTAGTGCACATAAGAAAGTGACAGACAAAATAGGGCAAGGAAACGCTTTTGCAGATCGCATAGCGAGAGAGACTGCCTTGTTGCAAAATGACTCCCCTATGTATGTGGTGAGATCACAAGCGGAGCAATGGCATGATGCTAGAGAAGAAATCTTAGATATACAGAAGTCAGCATCTGAATCAGAACTCGCAAACTGGGCAACAGAGGGAGTACTGGATGATGAGAGTTGTTGGAGAAGCAAAGACATGGAGAAATGGAAATTGCCTGCTGCTTATTTGCAAGCAATGGTTCAAATGACGCATGGGCTGGCACATTTTGGAGCTCTTGCAATTACGAAATTGCTTACACGAGTTTGGGAGCATCCTGAGATTGCCAGCACGGCTAGGAGAGTAGTGCAGACCTGTCTGATATGCCTACAGTATAATCCTGCTAAAGGGACCTATACTCCTAAAGGAGGGTTCGTTCCACCTACTGCACCATTCGAAGTGCTGCAAATGGATTACATCCAGCTTGAGCGCTGTAATAACCTCAAATATGTCCTAGTGGTGGTGTGTGCCTTCAGTAAATGGATTGAGGCCTACCCTACGAAGGATAATACAGCATTGACAACAGCTAAGGTGTTACTCAAAGAGTACTTCCCACGTTATGGTGTTTGTAAATTTTTGTGGAATGATAATGGTCCTCATTTCATTGGGAAAGTAGTGGAGCATGTCCTGAAAGGATTGGGAATTAAGCAAAAAATTCATGCTGTATTCCATCCGCAGTCAGCAGGTCTGGTAGAGAGGTACAATGCGACTCTGAAGCTGAAGTTGGCGAAGATCGTGGCATCCACGTCTTTGAAATGGCCGGACGCTTTGCCATTGGCATTACTGTCTATTAGATCAGTGCCACACTCCCGAACTGGCCTCACACCCTATGAAGTGGTGTTCGGAAGGCACATGAATATCTGGGGAGTCCCGAAGCCTCGTTTGATACATGATGTGCCTTGTATAATGATGAACGATTATTTGGCACGATTAACAAATGATTTACTTTCTATTCACCAACAGGTTCGAGAAGCGCTCCCTGACAATTCCATTGGAGAGGCTCACGATCTCCGTCCTGGCGACCATGTGATGATCCGGGTGTTTGAGAGATCCAGCAGTTTGGAGCCGAGGTGGCGTGGCCCTGAACAAGTGCTGCTGGCAACGCGAACGGCTGTGCGTGTCACGAATAAAAAGCGGTGGATACATTCAACACACTGCCGACGTGTCTCTCCGGACCTGGTGAATCCTACTGCGTTGTCTGACTTCCGAGACATCTTGGATGCGGAGAGGAGCCCAGCTGTTACGTCTCATGAGTCGGAGGGAGCCTTCCCGGACCACACTGTTTCTGGTGGAGTGAAGTACAATCTGCGGCCAAGGAAATAATATATATTTTTTTTTTTGTGACTGGTTGGTAACCGTTCCGAGGTTTGTGAAAACGGAAGCCGGGAATATCAAGGGGGGGGGGATCAGTTCTGCTCAGTGTAGCGACACCCGTCTTGAATCTCGGAGAAGAAACCAGCGGCAGCCTCGGTTCTCAGCACTATATTTTTATTTTTTAGTTTGGTTCTTGAAATTTTGTTCTTGGTACTATGGCACCTACATTGAGAAACAGAAGAATTTTGAGTGCAGTTCTTTTTGCTACGACTATAGTGGTAATCGCAGTAATAGCTTGGACTATAGAAAGACTATTTCCTGCACGAGAATATTTACTGCCTACCACTCCAATTCCATCTGAACATTTCCATTTTACTTTGCCCTATCATGAAGAAAGACATAGACAGACTTACTTGAATAATAGTTTCATTCAAATTTTACACCACACACATAATATGACTAATACCTCCAACTGTTGGGTATGTGGGATGTTACCTGGACATCAGAAGAAAGGAGGAACTCCACTTATTCCTCTTCCTTTTTCTCACAATGGTTCATGTAATGCTTGGTACACTCTTCTCTTTACTTTGAGATGGCCAACAAAAGGTGGACTACTTTTCCGATTGAACAAGGTCTGCTATAACGATCGAGATGGCTATCCACAAGCAGAAGGAACTAAATTCGAGTGGGAAGAATATTGACCGGACAATGTATCTACACCTCGTATATTCACCAACCAGAGACTTGCAAATATGTCTAGTCTACACATGATTACAGTTATTGATACAAAAGCAGATCTTTGTATTAGGAATAAAGGAACAATTCCGGTAGGGAGAAGTGACTGCAATATTACCGTCGCTTTTGATACACCAAATGGTATTTCCTTTGTGGCCTCACGAAACACTTATTTTATTTGCGGTAATAAAGGTTATCATCGTCTTCCTCTCGGATGGTTAGGCACATGTTATATATCCTTTGTATTGCCCCCTGTGTTTATTGCCCCGCCTAGGTACCATAATGATTTTGTATTGTATCACGATTTTATATTGAATAGAGTCAAGAGAACATTGGACATTGATGATATCGACCAAACCGACACCTCACTACAACAATATGTGGATTTTAATTTAGGGTTGTTCTCTTTTGTGGGTGCTGCTCTAAACAGCAGGAAAATTAGACGGCTAACACGTGTTGTGGAGGCAGTTGCTAATGAAACTGCTTCTGCTTTAGGGAATATAACTGAAGAACTCCAGATTACGAGAATTGTTACGCTTCAGAACCGAATGGTTCTGGACGTAGTGTTAGCTGATCGTGGGGGTGCATGCCGCATCATCGGAAGTAGTTGTTGTGTTTACGTCCCTGATAATTCGCCATCTGTGTATGATGCCATTTCCAAATTGCACACAATCGCCTCTGAAATTCACACTGACAATGGTACTTGGACCTTTTCTAGTTGGTTTTGGACTATACTCAGTACATGGGGCTGGAAACTGTTAACGGTTCTATGCGTGATTATTGGGATATTTTTCTTCTGTTGTTTATGTATTCAATGTGGTCCTACTTTATGTTCTGTATGTATTACAGCCTGTATCCCATCCAAACGAGCTATTGCTAAAAATGTACAGATAAGTAATGCCGAAGTAATGAAAATTATGACGATTGATATCGACGATGAACACCCGGATTACTTCCATTATGAGGTAGCTTCAGCTAAACGGTAAAAGGGCCGTCTGTCGTAATTTGGCAGTACCTGAGTTAGCGTTTAGCTCAGCTACACGAGCATTTCTGTTAACTTGACTAAACGTGCGGGGGCCATTTTGTATTTGGTGGCTTCCATTTTGTATGAACATGCGGCCTCGTGGTCAGCGTGCCCTTTCGTCCTTCCTTCATGCCAATGAACCTTTACCCTGCCCAGCAACAGGCTAGTTTTAGCAATGGTCAATCTCGCGCATGCGTACACCTGATCTCCGGACTAACGAGTGGTCACTCCTTAGGAATGTTCCCCAAACTGACCAGTGGTATTAAGCCCCTCCCACATGCTGGCTGTGTTCCAAAAATGTCCTTATATGTACCTAAAACTGTTCAAATGTATACCGCCTACCTTTTATTGCTGTTAAACTGTATAAAAGAGGTCGCGCACCGATGTTCGGGGTGATACTTCTTGCATTACCGAAGGGTGCTGTAGGAATGTACCACCACCCCATGGGGTCCTAATAAACTTGTCTTTTGCATTTTCAGTTTCCGTGCCAACTTCTGTTTATGGTGTTCGAGTGTTTTTGCAGAGTATGTAGGCCTGACAGAACCCGATACCACAAGAGGACGGTCAGAACAGAAAGAAGAGCGCGTCAAGTCCAAAGACAAGGAACCTGCTCATCAAAGTAAAAAATTACAATTTCCAAAAAAGAAGGTAGCTAGTATTAAAATAAAACATGCCGAGGATTCTGAGGACACAACTGAAAAACGGAGAATGGGCCCAGAAAATGCTAGACAGCGCAGCAGAAGTGACCATAGCTCGAAGATCCTGATGAATCTTCTGGAGACAGTGGACACGAATGAATACATTCAAGTGGAAACTGCAGACACCAGAGTCAGTGTACCCCATAAATTATATGAAATAACATTACGTATAGAGGGGGACAAAACTAGGAAAATAAGAGGTCTCTTTTGGGAGAATCTATCTAAAGGCTATGATATCCTTCTAGCAGAAAAAGCATGGCCACCAGAGTTTTTTCAGGGAGTGTCCACATGGCGAAGAAATGATTATGCCTGCCTTCTCAAATCACATTCCAATTCATAAAAAATACACATATGCTAGAAATATATGCTACCCCCCCCCTGCAAGCACACGCGGAATTATCGCGCTGCTCGAGATATTACCGCTCAGGCGATTTAAAATACTGAGCTAACTTACTGGAGGGAGCGCTGTATTTTCGCTCACCTGCCTCCTCCCCTGGGTGCACAGCCGATTCAGGGCTGACTCAGCTGGGCCACGCTCGATCAAACGGCGGCGGCCATTTTGGATAGGGACAGTATAAAAATAGTAAAAGGACTTGCTCGCGAGGACATCACCTTCACTATTGCCTGAGGCTTGAGCCGGGCTGCTACCTTTTAAAATGCTCTGATTCAGATTTTATTGTATTACTGTGATTACCCTTTGTGTCCTACCCCCCCCTGCAAGCACACGCGGAATTATCGCGCTGCTCGAGATATTACCGCTCAGGCGATTTAAAATACTGAGCTAACTTACTGGAGGGAGCGCTGTATTTTCGCTCACCTGCCTCCTCCCCTGGGTGCACAGCCGATTCAGGGCTGACTCAGCTGGGCCACGCTCGATCAAACGGCAGCGGCCATTTTGGATAGGGACAGTATAAAAACAGACGGCCATTGCTTCGCGCAGCGAACGCGTACAGCGGGCGCGCCGTAGTCGCGGCGGAGTCCAGCCAGAGTCCTGCCCGTCTGCGCTCGTCCGCGCTAGGCAGGGCCCTGGGCTCTGACATACCCCTCAATTGGTGAGTAAAGCCACTATATCCACCATGACTCTTACATATTCTTCCGAGGAGTTATTTGCGCTACGTGGTGTTCCTAATAACAACTGCTCCACCTACCCTTACCCGCCTCATAAGTTCAGCTGTTCTCGCTGTAGTTTTTCACTAAAAACCCCTACCACATGCAGATCCCTCCAACATCAAGGCAGACGAAAGAGACAGGTATGCTCTAGGACTACTTCCACTCGCCCCCTTTTAAGATTTTGGAGCATAAATTGCAGATCCTTACCACAACACAGATACAATATCCACGATTTTCTCGTTCAAAACCAACCTGATGCTATATTCCTGACCGAGACGTGGCTCAGAGACTGCTCAGGCCCGGATATTGCAGACGCCGTTCCCTCTAATTATGCCATTCTTCGTCAAGATAGAGTTTCCGGTAGAGGTGGAGGAATTGCAATTATTTACAAGAATACATATACTTGTAAATTGGTAGATACCACTCAAAAAGATTGTGAATCAGCCCTTTTCAAAATGTCTATTACCCCCCAATTCACGCTGTCAGGACTACTGGTATACCGTCCCCCTGGGACAGCGAGCCCTTGGATAACATCATTACCGGATTTCCTAGCTCCAGTAATGCTTAAAGCACCGAATTTCACAATCTTAGGGGACCTAAATATACATTTAGACGACCATGAGTGCTCTAATAGGAATCAGCTTCTCTCTATTTTGGAAGCTTTTAACCTTCAACTTCTAAACACAGGTCCCACTCACTGTGCTGGTCACTTACTGGACCCGATCTTATCCAACCTATCTCTAGATTGTTCTCGTGAAGCCCTACAAATTACCTGGTCCGACCACTTAGCTGTCCCCTTCTCTTTTGATATGGCTGATACAGCAATAAGACCTGAGGTGGAAACTACGCGGCCAGTTCGGAACTGGGGGAAGATCAACATGCCAGAACTCAATAAACTATTGATCAAAACACTTCCGTGTGTTGAACTACCCACTGCAGCACTCAATTGCGCCACTGAATCCTGGCTAATCACTGCACTTAATACAGCGCTTCCAATGACATCAAAGCCTGTATTTTCACACCATCCCCCTGCTCCATGGTACTCGGAACAACTTAAAAGCATCCGCTCACATTGTAAGACCTTGGAGCGTAAATGGAGACAAGGCTATTCTCCTTCACGCAAAGCGATATACAAAGATGCCTTGAAAAAATACCACAACAGTTGTAAAACTGCTAAAGCAGACTACACAAGGAAAACTGTGACCGATGCAGAAAGCTGCCCAAAGGTGCTATTTTCTGTTGTCAAAAAACTGACCGGTGCTAACTCTACCCCTCCTCCCCCGGCACTTGATGCTACTCAATGTCAGTCCTTAGCGGATTACTTTATAAATAAAGTTGATCTTATCTATGAAAATTTCACTACACTTCCAGGTACTACATACACTGTCCCTGACACAGTCCAGGAATTGGAAAATACCAACATTAATACAGTAGGCACTACCTGGCAGCCCTTAGATGCCATTTCCTTCCTCTCCTGTTTAAATAGTGTGAGATCGGGCTCCCCACAGGACGCTCTCCCGGCTAAAATACTAAAACAATTAGATCCCCTCACTCATCCCCCTATCATTAAATTACTCAATGCTTCTCTGAGCGAGGCCCATGTCCCACAACCTTGGAAACACGCCATGGTTGTACCGTTATTGAAAAAACTGGGTGCAGATCCTTTAAATCCTGCTAACTTTCGCCCTATATCTTTGCTGCCAATCTTCTCAAAAATACTGGAGAGACATATAAATTCTCAGCTCTCCAAACTGGTTGAAAACACTGGTTTTCTCCATTCTTCTCAGTCGGGCTTTCGGCCTAGGCACTCAACTGAGACAGCCCTCCTGGGGGTGACAGAGAGTCTTAGGCACGGTGTCGATCAGGGAAACACCATGGCGCTCATCCTGCTGGATTTGAGCGCAGCCTTCGACACCGTGTCACATTCCATCCTTACTGACTCTCTGAAATCTCTAGGTGTGGCAGGCCAGGCCTTGGCCTGGCTGG
Source organism: Lissotriton helveticus (assembly GCF_964261635.1). Classification (NCBI taxonomy): domain Eukaryota; kingdom Metazoa; phylum Chordata; class Amphibia; order Caudata; family Salamandridae; genus Lissotriton; species Lissotriton helveticus. The sequence continues at coordinate 58,589,709 of NC_136061.1, forward strand.
TGTCTTTCCTTAGCGATCGAAGCTTCCAAGTGTTTTCTTCTAAAGCAGCCTCCGCCATCTGTCCATCCACCCACGGCGTCCCCCAGGGCTCAATTCTTAGCCCTTTATTATTTAACATTTACGTTAAACCCTTGGCAACCATAGTCGAACAAGCTGGGTTAACCCTGTTTTCCTACGCAGATGACACCCAGATCGTCTTCTCCTTATCAGGGAGAGACGTAAACAACATCTCCGCACTCAGGTCGGGCCTCACTCTTGTGGCCGATTGGATGCGGAGAAATTGTCTCAAACTGAATGGGGAGAAGACCGAGGTGGTCATTCTGGGACAGAACAAACATCTATGGGGTCCCCGCCACTGGCCCATCGAACTGGGAAATGCGCCTGCACCTTCTACTGCAGTTCATAACCTGGGTGTCATTATTGACGACAGGCTAACTATGAGACAACAGGCTACTAAGGTTTCAGCCATCTGCTTTTCAACCTTGCGGTGGCTTCACAAGATTTTGTGGATGCTTCCCCTTTCCTCTCGCAGAACTGTGGTCCAGGCCCTTGTAACATCACGCCTGGACTATGGCAACATTCTTTACTTGGGTGCAGATAAAGCCACTATATACGTGCTGCAGGTGGTGCAAAATGCGGCCGCGCGCCTGCTAAAGAACGTCCCCAGACGCTCCTCAGCCACTGCCGCCTTGCGCGACCTCCATTGGCTGAGCATCCCAGAACGTGTTAAATTCAAGGCACTCTGCTACATGTTCAAGGCTAAGCAGGGTAGCGCCCCAGTATATGTTATGGGGCTGGTAAAGCCCTACAGACCCCTGCGCTCACTAAGGTCATCGGACACTGGCAATTTCACAGTACCAAGATGGAAGCTGACAAAAATGGGAGGCCGCTCCTTTTCCACTCTGGGTCCTAAATACTGGAACTCCCTCCCATTGGCATTAAAATCTGAGACCAACCTATTCCGCTTTCGTAAGGCTCTGAAGACCCTGCTCTTTACTAAGCGTGACCAATAGTTGGCTGAGGCCTCAAGTCAAGGTGACACTCCCTCTTTCTTCTACAGTCTATCCCTGGCGCCGGGAAACCCATTGTGGGTAGCTGTGCGCGATACAAGCTTAAATAAATAAATAAAATAAAAATGGGCAGTGGCCCAAGCCCCTGCATTATATAAAAATCATGTAGAATGGGATGAGGATTCTCCTCACCATAAAATTCAGTTAAAAAATCAACCTACTGCCCAAAGGCAGTATCCTGTTAAGCAGGAAGCTAAAAAACAAGTCAAGGAGATCTTAGATCAACTTGAATATCAGGGGGTGATTGAAAAATGCACCTCACAAATGAACAATCCTTTGTTTCCGGTCTCCAAACCAGACAATTCATATCATCTAGTTTTGGACTACAGACACCTAAACTCTTGTTGCAAAACATTTGCAGTACAAAACTCACACAGTGCAGCACTAATGAATAACATCGTGCGCAAAAAAAATAAAACGACATTAGATATTTCCAATGGTTTCTTCTGTCAAAGCATTGCACCAGAAAGCAGGTATTTGACCGCTTTCTCCAGTATGGGGGCCCAAACCAATTTTGTCGTCTCCCACAGGGATTCAAGAATAGCCCAGGATTATTTTCAGCAAGGGTAACAGAGTTACTACAAATGTATGATGTTGAGGCATTATCTTATGTTGATGACATCTATCTTACAGACGATGACCTGGAGACACACTTGAAAAGAGTGAACACCATCATACTTGGGTTCGCATCTGAAGGGTACAAATTCAACTTTAAAAAGTCACAAATTGCCCACCTAACTGTCCTATTTTTAAAGGATATGAATTATCAAGTGAAGGCAAAAGCCTAGCAGACAACTTCTTAGAGAAGTGTGCAGTACTCCAAGCTCCAAAAACACTGAAAAACGTACAATCAATTCTAGGTTTCCTGAATTTCAGAAGAACTTACATTCTAAATTATGCAGAGAGGGTTAAACCTCTCTAGGAATTAATAAAACCTGATTTCAAACCAATTAATTGGACTCAGAAACACACAGAAATTTTACGATCATTACAAACAGACATGTTAACTAAAACAAAACTGCAAACATGCGCAAACAAACGCAACCTTGTAATCCGAGTCATCCCAGGAAGATGCGGATTCACGTACCTGACCTCTAATGAGGGAGAAACGGTACCAATAGCTTATAAATTACACTTGTACACGCAAGCAGAAATGAAATTCAGTTCCACTGAAAAAATTCTGACTGCAGTTCAAACTGCTGTAGCAAAAGAAAGAGCCCTAGCCCAAGGGAAGAGCATATCTGTTTTAACAGCAGTATCAGCCCTTGAGGCAGTAACAAGACCGAGCATTCCAAATGCTATGGCATTAGATCCAAAATGGATCCAATGGGAAAATTATCTTGCTGCAACAGACCTGAGACACGCATTTGATCCCAAAATGAAAAAGCTAGAAAATCTAGAATACGAACATGAATACCCTCTGCCAATCGAAATTCTGCCTCTAGAACAGTACGCCTGTGTAATCTACACAGACAGATTTGCACAACACTACGTTGTGGATAAAAAAGCTTACAATGCAGCTTGCGCAATTGTTAAAGGTCGCTGGCGCATAGGTAAATTCAGACCAATGGTCACTAAAACTGAATCACTCAGAAACTGTACAGCTCAGTGAGCTGAACAACGAGCCTTGAAGATGGCACTTCAAAATGCCGATCGCGAATTCCCCACACTAATAGTGTGCGATTCGCATTACTGCGTCCAGTCTTACAATAATTCAATGCAAACCTGGATTGAAAACAGTTACAAAGATGAGACAGGTGTCACAATAAAGCATAAAAAACTATGGGAACAAGTAGTTCTTTTACAGAAAGAACTACAAAATACTCACGTGATACATACGCAGAGTCTTCAACATGATGGCGTTCACGTTGCAGGGAATTCATTGGCTAACAAAGCCACAGCGGCAGCTGTTCAACCGGCTTCCGTAGCTACAAAAAAGCATTCTAAAAAACAAATAGATGGAAAAACCATGCTGGCAGTAAAAGCCTCATTAAAAGGCGACTATGCGGCATTACCTCTCAACTATCCACTCAATAATACATACATAATTGATGCGAACTCCGTTCCTTTTGCTCGAATCCCTGGAGTGGGGGATAGAGTAATTCCAAACACGAACCGGAGGGCTTACTTGATTCAAGAAGCACACCTGGGAATGGGTCTGAGAAACCAAGAGATCTTGAAATCTCTAATAGAATTGCAATCACAATACTGGTGGCCAGGGATGAGCGTGCAAATTTATAACTTTGCAATGGATTGTCAGGACTGCAACAGAGATCGCAGATGTGAACCGGACCAGATACCAGCCCAGACGCCTCTATTAGACAGCATTAGGCTATCTACACGCAGACATCCACACGGAAGAATGCGACCCCATAATTATTAAGACGAGATTCATTTGGATGTGGCCCCAGCGCTCGGCTGACGCCAGAACTGCTATAAAAGAAATGCGAGTCTTTATCGGCACATATGCAATTGGCATGCTACATTCTGACCAGGGTCCTGCACTTAGCTCTCGAGCTTACAAGGAGGCCATGGCCAGCATGGGCATTGCATTGCGGTACTCTAGTCCATTCCATCCCGAGGGAAATGCGGTAGCGAAGAGAAAAAACCGGGACATAAAGCAATCTCTAACAGTGAGGGTATTAGGTTTGGGTAACGGGTGGGTCAAACATCTAATAAGTGTCCAACGTAGTCTTAATAATCTGCCAAGAAATTCTCGGGGGGGAATCACTCCGTATGAACTTTTGGTTGGTACTAGAATGTTAATCTAAGACCTTGATCGTCAGACTTCAGTGGTGAAACAAAAAACCTTTGATATCAAAGATCGTTTGGCTGTTTTACAGGACTTAAATGAAACAAGAAGAAGTCTAAGTAACACAAAGCTAAAGCCAACGGCCACTGAAGAAAAACCACCTGTCCCAGCAAGACCTGTCTGGATTCCAAAGATTGGGGATCTGGTCAGAGAAAAGATCGCGGTGAAGAAGGAATTTGGGCCTTCTTACAGAAAAGCAGCACCTGTCTTAGCTATTAGCGGAACAAGATCAGTAGTACTACCGCCCCTTGCTGGTAAAAAGGAGAACAGAGTTGTATCAATCGACCTGGTAAAACCACAATCATGTGGCCAATAATAAGTAGTAGGCCCAGTGGACTCCCAAGAAGTAGCAGAAGACCAACCCTTGCTACAATCCAATAGGTTCAAACTGAGAGACTAATCACATTTCATAAACCTGCAGTAAATAAAGAAGGACTATGCAACAAAGCCATGGAATTGTGCCTCTTGATACCCAAATTACAGCAGTTCGTCAAGAAACACCTGTCTACAATGATGTAGCCTCTGAACATACAAATCCAAAGATTAACGAAAATCCGGAAGCAATTCCAACAATTGACAGAACTGCATCTGGCTACTTCATCAATTTCGATGACTTTTCTGATGATCCAAGTGAACATGAGGACAAGCCAGCAAACAAAACTTTCAAAGACAACATTACAGAACTCTTTCATCAACTTGGAGAAACATATCTGAATTCACCATGGATTGAATTATGGATTGTGTTAGGTGTACTTTTCCTCCTTTGGCTCATTTTGGTTTTAAGTTTGGGTAGCCGGTCACTCCGCTCAAGCAACCAAGCTCTTCTGAAACCCCCTGCAACAAAAAAATCCAGACAGGGAGACCGAGCATTCTCCTCAGTCGGCCCTGCCCTATGGAATAAGCTTCCTACAGATTTGAGAATGACCACCAATCATCTGTCCTTTAGAAAGACATTAAAAACTTTCCTTTTCCGGGAAGCATTCCAGTTCCACTAATCACTCTCACTGACTCTGTGAATGTTCTGGTGGGCAAAGCGCGGAGATACCCTTACGGGATTGATTCCTGCGCGATATAAGAAATAAAAAAATAAAAAATTGATGGAAAATATAGTACAATGGACACAGCAAGTCAGAACATCAACTTGGTTCTAAAACCTCACAGATCGTCTCACATCAAAAAAAGAGAACTGTCATCAGTGAACATCACAGCCATTCCAATACCTGGTGGTATAGCATGGGACGCTACTGATTACGAAATCTATGGCCCGATTGAACTCTTGAAATATCCACACCAGTTCCAGGTTTCTTTAATTGACTTTGTATCACCTAGTACTTTCTCCGATGATTGGGACTTTGAAAATATTAATAATATGATGTCAGATTTAGAAATGTCAGCAAAATTTACAGAACATGATTATTTGCAAGGTTCATCAAATTATGAAGAAATGTATTGTTTTAATCATTATGGACATCACTATTTGCATAAATCTGCTAAACCTGGAAATGTTTTTACTTATAGTCAATGGGAACATTGTCCAACACCGCCAAAAGGCAGTTCAAAAACATTTTGTGAGAAATTCCCATACTTCTCAGGGTATAATAACACTGATCCAGAAACGTTTTATTTTAAGATTATGAATAAGACAGGAATGAAAAACATGTTGAAAAATACTAAACTGTTTTATTCTGAAAATTTTTATGAATCAATGTCTACATTTGGTTTTGAATTCTTGAGACTAAAACAGTCTGGGGTGCAAAAGACTGGTAGGTACAAGGTTTAGAATCATTGTTCAGAGCCTGCATGATCCCAGAACAGATAATATTCCTGAATGACACCATTCCACAAACAACCTGTCTTGGCCTAGCCAAGATAAAAGACTTAAACAAACCGTCTATTCCAAAACCCATACCTGATGGTCACAGCACTACAGATGTGGAGATAGACGTATCCCATATTTTACACCAATACAGAACTAATCCTGATTGGAGAAAATGGTTGATCTGGCCCACAGACACTAATAATTGTCAAGATAGATTCCTGAACAAAACACAGGGGTTCAAACAGAACAGGCCAGACCCAAGATATTCCCAGAGACAACATCCAGGGATAATAACAACATATAGTGTAGGAAAACTATGCCTTGAGTGGCTACATAAGTCCACACTGCCTGAAATAAAGCAACACTTGACTTTACTTAAAGAAGGTGCTGACTTGCGAGATTTCATATTGGGACCTCGTAAACAGCGTCAAAAACGTTTCATATAGGCCGGTATATACGCTGCTTACAATGAAGCTTGGAAAGTAACGCAAATTGAAACTGCTGAAAAAATACGAGAAATTGATTGTATTCATTTGGAAAAATCACTGTCTGTAGTGGACAATGGGTTAACGACTCTGTCCTCCAGAATGTATTCACTGGACAGCATTGTATCATCTGCTATTGATATAATAGAACAGGATATGCTAATGTTACAACATGGCCAGTCCCAATTAGGTTCTATTGTACAGTTAGGCTGGACGTTACAAAACCTCCGTTCAGGCTACGTGCCATGGCGTCTAATCAACACAATGTCATTATTTTCTATCTTTAACCTTACAGATAAACAAATCTCTTTGGCACAAAAAGGAGCAGACTATACGGTGCTGAGCATTGAAAAACTAGAAAAATTACCATTGACAATATCAGAACGACCTGACATTGAATGGATAATACATGGTACAGTTACAATTCCGATTACGACTTTTCAGTTTCAATATTGCCAAAAGCATATACCAGCAGGCCTGTATGAAAGGTTGGGTAAAGGATACATAAAATCAACCTGGAATTTACCTTATACACATAGATGTTATAGTGAAGGGAAAAAAGAAGTATTTCTTAGTGGTAACAACTGTAAAAATTCACTAAGCGGTACACTTCTGTGTCAAGGAGCCTGCGAAGGTTCATCAAATAACCTTTCATGTCACCTGCACGGCACCCCTGCTACACAGATTGAGCCTTTTTTCAGACAGCTTTCCAATGGCAGCTACGTTATAATAAGTGACCACAGCTGTTGTGGCATGGTGCCAGGAACGGCCTATCTCGTGAGCGTTACTTCCAGGGTCATTTGCTGTATGCAAGTATTGTATCCAAACAGCAAACCAGACAAGGAGGCAGCAATATGGCCTTCTCTGAATATCTCTTCTATTTGAATTGATACTTTAAGCAGAATGAAGTCTATTCTTTTACAGACAACTGTGTCTTTAACCTCGTCTAGAGAAACGTATGATCTGCAAGTCGCAAGGACAGCAGCAGAGATACATGCATTATTATCGACAAATTGCCCCGTGAATTTCGGAGAAATGTTAGGTCAAATCTTAAACATGTCAGATACCAGTGGCATCGCACATGTATTTAAGACAATTTTTTCAGGACTATTAGCACCCTTTGAAGCAGTTCTGAGCATCTTCCCGAATTTCGTACACTCTGTGTTCGGCGGCCTGCCTCTCATCTTGGGACTCGTAGAAGGAATTTTATTTTTGTTCCTTCTGCTCCGATATGGCAAGTCCAGTCACAGACAAAACTCAGGCAACAATGGAAGACACGATCCTAGCAATGAGATACCGAGAGCGGATTACTAAGGTCCTCGGCTTTGCTCGGCTAAGAGATCTGAATACCACCTGGTTTCTTTCATTCAGACCAATCTGGCAAGATTGCATCTTACCTGTTCTACGATGCCTGCTATGCGGTGAAGAATGCGTTTTGGACGTCTGTCTTACACTACCATCAGCAGTACCTATGGATATCGATACTTTGCTTGGTTCGGTAACGGCTCATGCAACGTGTTGTCCCCAGCGGCTACCTATTCTGATGACGGCATTCGCTGAGACCTCACCATTACGATTAGGTGGCGTGAGGTACGCGATGAAAGCGGCACACAGGTACAACCTTCTGTGACCATTGCTGATCTAGACACCGATGACAGCAATGCTTCTCATATATGCACTATTTCTACTTTTTCGGACCTGGTCCAACTTTCACCTACTGTTGTAGACAAATTCTTTGCCAGCCTATCTGAGTTAATGTTCTCTCCGAACAACGAGAATAACTTTTAAGAAAAAACGAGTACACAGCGTTCCCTGAACTCTGAATTTGGCCTTCAGTTTTGATAAACAGAACTTCTAAAAAACATTGGAACTATTTTTTTTTTCCCTGAAAGCGAAATTATTTTTCCGTTCCCAAAATATTTACTTTTTTTTTGGGGCACATGATACTCTGCTTAAAGTAGAACTATTCTTAGAGAACAAGATTTCTATTTTTAGAGACTCTAGAGACAATATTTTTGATTTAGCCTCTAGCACATGTACAGTCTTGTATAAATATGTGATGAAATGGTCTCAACCTTCTCTTCTGTATTAAGAGCCATTTCATAAATGTAATTTTCGCAATTCATTCAGCAAATATTTCAACGTACTTTATATGCATTATCTGAATGATACTACTGCTTGAAAACGTACAGTATAATACTCATTTTTCGGGTATAAACCATTTCAAATGCATTTTATGTATTTTGGGGTGGGCTGGAAAACACATGCATCGTTATATGTTTAATATTGCTTAGTATTTAGTAATGATGGACATTATACGTGGAGTGGGTGTTGTGAACGTATCTAGGACCCTATTTAAATATTCCCGATTTATGCCCTTATGTGGTTATAACAAATCATATCCTTATAAAGGCATAAGAATCATATCCATATTTAGTCATAGCTAATGCAGTCCAAATACGGCAAGGCTACTCCCATTGACTCCTAGAAAGTACAACGCGTTCTTAAACAAACCAAGCCTCCAGCAGCCCGAGAATTCCCCCTGCTTCTGTTTTGATTTGTCCAAGAACTCCTGGAGTCCTGAAAGAACTGCGAGTTCTTAGTGACGTCTTATGTCCAACCTTACGTCAAACTCGGCACCTTCAGGTATAAATATACCAGCATCTGCCTTAGCAAACACACGGTGGTTAGGAGCAGATCGGCTATCTACTTACCCGACGCCCTGCTGTAACGAGTGCCGAAGGAAGCCGACCCTCCCGTTGACGCACTGAGAGAGACGCTGTCTTTTCTCCTGCCGAGAAATCCAGCTCCAGTGTTTTCCGATCACCCTTGCGGGTTGCTGGGAGATCGAGTCCTGAGAGAGAGATACAAGACCTCCTTCATTCTATAACCAAGGTACGGAGCTGATTAGACCCTTAGAGAATTCTTGATTCAGATTCTTGGCAAAAACTATCTTAACTCAATCTACATCTCACTTACTCCTTCCCACGTACTAGGCTTAGGTTAGGTACACCTGGGTAGGCGTATTTTAGAAACACCAGTTGAGTACGTTTAGTCAACTTTTATCATTGTATGTATTTTATCCGTTTTAAGTATCTTATGGCTTAGAAACCATGTCAATGCTTTTACAGTATTATTTCATAATACTCCTTTTACTGTACGCACTTTACTTTATGACAAGTATTGCAATTGTGGCAATTAACTTCTCTTGCATGAGAAAGAAGACTGTTCAATAAATAACCACTTTTATTGAAAACGCCCGTCTCTCTATTTCTCTGCACTCTTGGTGAAACTAAGCTTGCACGATTGACTGAGTGAAATAGCTATCTATTGTTTCCGCGACTCTGGAGATATACTCCTTATTCTGGAGGGAGCAAAGTTGTCATGTTTATGCGGTTGTCAAAAACTAATCCCTTCTTGTCTTGTCTATTCAGGAAAGTTAACACCTTCCTGTTCACTCGAGAAAGTTTCTAGTGACCTCTGAGCTAGCTGGCATACCTAATTAAGTCTAACATATTCAATAAAGACCTAGTCGACCTCAGTCCTACGTCTAAACTATCGTTTGTGTTATTCCAATGCGCAGAGCCTATTGGGAATATAGGAACTACACTACACCCTATCCAACTAACCCAACACCACCAGGCACAACTTTCGTGAAGGCATGGAAGCCTTTGCCAAATGGATGAAAAACTGCTGCCTACAACTAAACATCAACAAAACGGAAGTACTCATCATGGGCCCAAACCCCGATACCTGGAACAACACCTGGTGGCCCCCCACCCTCGGAAGCCCGCCCACCCCAAGGACCACGCACGCAACCTAGGAATCATCCTGGACTCAGAGCTCAAAATGGACCGCCAGATCCACTCTGTCTCGTCCTCCTGCTTCCACACCCTCCACGTAAGACCTTCTAATGGATCCCCCTTGAACAAAAATAGACTGTCACTCATGCCCTGGTCACCAGTAGGCTCGACTTCGGCAACGCACTCTATGCCGGAATAAACAAAAACCTCACCTGCAAGCTACAGAACATTAAAACGCCGCCGCAAGACTGGTCCTCAACCTGCCAAGACACTGCCAAATCTCCCAGCACCTGTGCACACTCCACTGGCTCCCCATCGAAGCTAGATACACCTTCAAGATGCTAACCCACGCTCACAAGGCCCTCCACGACACCGGACCAGCATACCTGAACAGCAAACTAAAATTCCACACACCCCAAAGGATCCTATGATCAGCCCAGCTCTCCTCCACCGTGGTCCCTCGCACCAGAGAGACCAGATCGGGAGGCCGCTCCTTCTCCTTTCGCGCAGCCAGAGTCTGGAACGACCTTCTGCTCCAACTCAGACAGATAACTTCGCAACCCATATTCTCAAGAAACCTCAAAACCTGGCTCTTCGACAGACCCCTCCTTGATGGACTGGACCCTGAGACTATCAGCCCTTGAGGCAGTAACAAGACCGAGCATTCCAAATGCTATGGCATTAGATCCAAAATGGATCCAATGGGAAAATTATCTTGCTGCAACAGACCTGAGACACGCATTTGATCCCAAAATGAAAAAGCTAGAAAATCTAGAATACGAACATGAATACCCTCTGCCAATCGAAATTCTGCCTCTAGAACAGTACGCCTGTGTAATCTACACAGACAGATTTGCACAACACTACGTTGTGGATAAAAAAGCTTACAATGCAGCTTGCGCAATTGTTAAAGGTCGCTGGCGCATAGGTAAATTCAGACCAATGGTCACTAAAACTGAATCACTCAGAAACTGTACAGCTCAGTGAGCTGAACAACGAGCCTTGAAGATGGCACTTCAAAATGCCGATCGCGAATTCCCCACACTAATAGTGTGCGATTCGCATTACTGCGTCCAGTCTTACAATAATTCAATGCAAACCTGGATTGAAAACAGTTACAAAGATGAGACAGGTGTCACAATAAAGCATAAAAAACTATGGGAACAAGTAGTTCTTTTACAGAAAGAACTACAAAATACTCACGTGATACATACGCAGAGTCTTCAACATGATGGCGTTCACGTTGCAGGGAATTCATTGGCTAACAAAGCCACAGCGGCAGCTGTTCAACCGGCTTCCGTAGCTACAAAAAAGCATTCTAAAAAACAAATAGATGGAAAAACCATGCTGGCAGTAAAAGCCTCATTAAAAGGCGACTATGCGGCATTACCTCTCAACTATCCACTCAATAATACATACATAATTGATGCGAACTCCGTTCCTTTTGCTCGAATCCCTGGAGTGGGGGATAGAGTAATTCCAAACACGAACCGGAGGGCTTACTTGATTCAAGAAGCACACCTGGGAATGGGTCTGAGAAACCAAGAGATCTTGAAATCTCTAATAGAATTGCAATCACAATACTGGTGGCCAGGGATGAGCGTGCAAATTTATAACTTTGCAATGGATTGTCAGGACTGCAACAGAGATCGCAGATGTGAACCGGACCAGATACCAGCCCAGACGCCTCTATTAGACAGCATTAGGCTATCTACACGCAGACATCCACACGGAAGAATGCGACCCCATAATTATTAAGACGAGATTCATTTGGATGTGGCCCCAGCGCTCGGCTGACGCCAGAACTGCTATAAAAGAAATGCGAGTCTTTATCGGCACATATGCAATTGGCATGCTACATTCTGACCAGGGTCCTGCACTTAGCTCTCGAGCTTACAAGGAGGCCATGGCCAGCATGGGCATTGCATTGCGGTACTCTAGTCCATTCCATCCCGAGGGAAATGCGGTAGCGAAGAGAAAAAACCGGGACATAAAGCAATCTCTAACAGTGAGGGTATTAGGTTTGGGTAACGGGTGGGTCAAACATCTAATAAGTGTCCAACGTAGTCTTAATAATCTGCCAAGAAATTCTCGGGGGGGAATCACTCCGTATGAACTTTTGGTTGGTACTAGAATGTTAATCTAAGACCTTGATCGTCAGACTTCAGTGGTGAAACAAAAAACCTTTGATATCAAAGATCCTTTGGCTGTTTTACAGGACTTAAATGAAACAAGAAGAAGTCTAAGTAACACAAAGCTAAAGCCAACGGCCACTGAAGAAAAACCACCTGTCCCAGCAAGACCTGTCTGGATTCCAAAGATTGGGGATCTGGTCAGAGAAAAGATCGCGGTGAAGAAGGAATTTGGGCCTTCTTACAGAAAAGCAGCACCTGTCTTAGCTATTAGCGGAACAAGATCAGTAGTACTACCGCCCCTTGCTGGTAAAAAGGAGAACAGAGTTGTATCAATCGACCTGGTAAAACCACAATCATGTGGCCAATAATAAGTAGTAGGCCCAGTGGACTCCCAAGAAGTAGCAGAAGACCAACCCTTGCTACAATCCAATAGGTTCAAACTGAAAGACTAATCACATTTCATAAACCTGCAGTAAATAAAGAAGGACTATGCAACAAAGCCATGGAATTGTGCCTCTTGATACCCAAATTACAGCAGTTCGTCAAGAAACACCTGTCTACAATGATGTAGCCTCTGAACATACAAATCCAAAGATTAACGAAAATCCGGAAGCAATTCCAACAATTGACAGAACTGCATCTGGCTACTTCATCAATTTCGATGACTTTTCTGATGATCCAAGTGAACATGAGGACAAGCCAGCAAACAAAACTTTCAAAGACAACATTACAGAACTCTTTCATCAACTTGGAGAAACATATCTGAATTCACCATGGATTGAATTATGGATTGTGTTAGGTGTACTTTTCCTCCTTTGGCTCATTTTGGTTTTAAGTTTGGGTAGCCGGTCACTCCGCTCAAGCAACCAAGCTCTTCTGAAACCCCCTGCAACAAAAAAATCCAGACAGGGAGACCGAGCATTCTCCTCAGTCGGCCCTGCCCTATGGAATAAGCTTCCTACAGATTTGAGAATGACCACCAATCATCTGTCCTTTAGAAAGACATTAAAAACTTTCCTTTTCCGGGAAGCATTCCAGTTCCACTAATCACTCTCACTGACTCTGTGAATGTTCTGGTGGGCAAAGCGCGGAGATACCCTTACGGGATTGATTCCTGCGCGATATAAGAAATAAAAAAATAAAAAATTGATGGAAAATATAGTACAATGGACACAGCAAGTCAGAACATCAACTTGGTTCTAAAACCTCACAGATCGTCTCACATCAAAAAAAGAGAACTGTCATCAGTGAACATCACAGCCATTCCAATACCTGGTGGTATAGCATGGGACGCTACTGATTACGAAATCTATGGCCCGATTGAACTCTTGAAATATCCACACCAGTTCCAGGTTTCTTTAATTGACTTTGTATCACCTAGTACTTTCTCCGATGATTGGGACTTTGAAAATATTAATAATATGATGTCAGATTTAGAAATGTCAGCAAAATTTACAGAACATGATTATTTGCAAGGTTCATCAAATTATGAAGAAATGTATTGTTTTAATCATTATGGACATCACTATTTGCATAAATCTGCTAAACCTGGAAATGTTTTTACTTATAGTCAATGGGAACATTGTCCAACACCGCCAAAAGGCAGTTCAAAAACATTTTGTGAGAAATTCCCATACTTCTCAGGGTATAATAACACTGATCCAGAAACGTTTTATTTTAAGATTATGAATAAGACAGGAATGAAAAACATGTTGAAAAATACTAAACTGTTTTATTCTGAAAATTTTTATGAATCAATGTCTACATTTGGTTTTGAATTCTTGAGACTAAAACAGTCTGGGGTGCAAAAGACTGGTAGGTACAAGGTTTAGAATCATTGTTCAGAGCCTGCATGATCCCAGAACAGATAATATTCCTGAATGACACCATTCCACAAACAACCTGTCTTGGCCTAGCCAAGATAAAAGACTTAAACAAACCGTCTATTCCAAAACCCATACCTGATGGTCACAGCACTACAGATGTGGAGATAGACGTATCCCATATTTTACACCAATACAGAACTAATCCTGATTGGAGAAAATGGTTGATCTGGCCCACAGACACTAATAATTGTCAAGATAGATTCCTGAACAAAACACAGGGGTTCAAACAGAACAGGCCAGACCCAAGATATTCCCAGAGACAACATCCAGGGATAATAACAACATATAGTGTAGGAAAACTATGCCTTGAGTGGCTACATAAGTCCACACTGCCTGAAATAAAGCAACACTTGACTTTACTTAAAGAAGGTGCTGACTTGCGAGATTTCATATTGGGACCTCGTAAACAGCGTCAAAAACGTTTCATATAGGCCGGTATATACGCTGCTTACAATGAAGCTTGGAAAGTAACGCAAATTGAAACTGCTGAAAAAATACGAGAAATTGATTGTATTCATTTGGAAAAATCACTGTCTGTAGTGGACAATGGGTTAACGACTCTGTCCTCCAGAATGTATTCACTGGACAGCATTGTATCATCTGCTATTGATATAATAGAACAGGATATGCTAATGTTACAACATGGCCAGTCCCAATTAGGTTCTATTGTACAGTTAGGCTGGACGTTACAAAACCTCCGTTCAGGCTACGTGCCATGGCGTCTAATCAACACAATGTCATTATTTTCTATCTTTAACCTTACAGATAAACAAATCTCTTTGGCACAAAAAGGAGCAGACTATACGGTGCTGAGCATTGAAAAACTAGAAAAATTACCATTGACAATATCAGAACGACCTGACATTGAATGGATAATACATGGTACAGTTACAATTCCGATTACGACTTTTCAGTTTCAATATTGCCAAAAGCATATACCAGCAGGCCTGTATGAAAGGTTGGGTAAAGGATACATAAAATCAACCTGGAATTTACCTTATACACATAGATGTTATAGTGAAGGGAAAAAAGAAGTATTTCTTAGTGGTAACAACTGTAAAAATTCACTAAGCGGTACACTTCTGTGTCAAGGAGCCTGCGAAGGTTCATCAAATAACCTTTCATGTCACCTGCACGGCACCCCTGCTACACAGATTGAGCCTTTTTTCAGACAGCTTTCCAATGGCAGCTACGTTATAATAAGTGACCACAGCTGTTGTGGCATGGTGCCAGGAACGGCCTATCTCGTGAGCGTTACTTCCAGGGTCATTTGCTGTATGCAAGTATTGTATCCAAACAGCAAACCAGACAAGGAGGCAGCAATATGGCCTTCTCTGAATATCTCTTCTATTTGAATTGATACTTTAAGCAGAATGAAGTCTATTCTTTTACAGACAACTGTGTCTTTAACCTCGTCTAGAGAAACGTATGATCTGCAAGTCGCAAGGACAGCAGCAGAGATACATGCATTATTATCGACAAATTGCCCCGTGAATTTCGGAGAAATGTTAGGTCAAATCTTAAACATGTCAGATACCAGTGGCATCGCACATGTATTTAAGACAATTTTTTCAGGACTATTAGCACCCTTTGAAGCAGTTCTGAGCATCTTCCCGAATTTCGTACACTCTGTGTTCGGCGGCCTGCCTCTCATCTTGGGACTCGTAGAAGGAATTTTATTTTTGTTCCTTCTGCTCCGATATGGCAAGTCCAGTCACAGACAAAACTCAGGCAACAATGGAAGACACGATCCTAGCAATGAGATACCGAGAGCGGATTACTAAGGTCCTCGGCTTTGCTCGGCTAAGAGATCTGAATACCACCTGGTTTCTTTCATTCAGACCAATCTGGCAAGATTGCATCTTACCTGTTCTACGATGCCTGCTATGCGGTGAAGAATGCGTTTTGGACGTCTGTCTTACACTACCATCAGCAGTACCTATGGATATCGATACTTTGCTTGGTTCGGTAACGGCTCATGCAACGTGTTGTCCCCAGCGGCTACCTATTCTGATGACGGCATTCGCTGAGACCTCACCATTACGATTAGGTGGCGTGAGGTACGAGATGAAAGCGGCACACAGGTACAACCTTCTGTGACCATTGCTGATCTAGACACCGATGACAGCAATGCTTCTCATATATGCACTATTTCTACTTTTTCGGACCTGGTCCAACTTTCACCTACTGTTGTAGACAAATTCTTTGCCAGCCTATCTGAGTTAATGTTCTCTCCGAACAACGAGAATAACTTTTAAGAAAAAACGAGTACACAGCGTTCCCTGAACTCTGAATTTGGCCTTCAGTTTTGATAAACAGAACTTCTAAAAAACATTGGAACTATTTTTTTTTTCCCTGAAAGCGAAATTATTTTTCCGTTCCCAAAATATTTACTTTTTTTTTGGGGCACATGATACTCTGCTTAAAGTAGAACTATTCTTAGAGAACAAGATTTCTATTTTTAGAGACTCTAGAGACAATATTTTTGATTTAGCCTCTAGCACATGTACAGTCTTGTATAAATATGTGATGAAATGGTCTCAACCTTCTCTTCTGTATTAAGAGCCATTTCATAAATGTAATTTTCGCAATTCATTCAGCAAATATTTCAACGTACTTTATATGCATTATCTGAATGATACTACTGCTTGAAAACGTACAGTATAATACTCATTTTTCGGGTATAAACCATTTCAAATGCATTTTATGTATTTTGGGGTGGGCTGGAAAACACATGCATCGTTATATGTTTAATATTGCTTAGTATTTAGTAATGATGGACATTATACGTGGAGTGGGTGTTGTGAACGTATCTAGGACCCTATTTAAATATTCCCGATTTATGCCCTTATGTGGTTATAACAAATCATATCCTAATAAAGGCATAAGAATCATATCCATATTTAGTCATAGCTAATGCAGTCCAAATACGGCAAGGCTACTCCCATTGACTCCTAGAAAGTACAACGCGTTCTTAAACAAACCAAGCCTCCAGCAGCCCGAGAATTCCCCCTGCTTCTGTTTTGATTTGTCCAAGAACTCCTGGAGTCCTGAAAGAACTGCGAGTTCTTAGTGACGTCTTATGTCCAACCTTACGTCAAACTCGGCACCTTCCAGGTATAAATATACCAGCATCTGCCTTAGCAAACACACGGTGGTTAGGAGCAGATCGGCTATCTACTTACCCGACGCCCTGCTGTAACGAGTGCCGAAGGAAGCCGACCCTCCCGTTGACGCACTGAGAGAGACGCTGTCTTTTCTCCTGCCGAGAAATCCAGCTCCAGTGTTTTCCGATCACCCTTGCGGGTTGCTGGGAGATCGAGTCCTGAGAGAGAGATACAAGACCTCCTTCATTCTATAACCAAGGTACGGAGCTGATTAGACCCTTAGAGAATTCTTGATTCAGATTCTTGGCAAAAACTATCTTAACTCAATCTACATCTCACTTACTCCTTCCCACGTACTAGGCTTAGGTTAGGTACACCTGGGTAGGCGTATTTTAGAAACACCAGTTGAGTACGTTTAGTCAACTTTTATCATTGTATGTATTTTATCCGTTTTAAGTATCTTATGGCTTAGAAACCATGTCAATGCTTTTACAGTATTATTTCATAATACTCCTTTTACTGTACGCACTTTACTTTATGACAAGTATTGCAATTGTGGCAATTAACTTCTCTTGCATGAGAAAGAAGACTGTTCAATAAATAACCACTTTTATTGAAAACGCCCGTCTCTCTATTTCTCTGCACTCTTGGTGAAACTAAGCTTGCACGATTGACTGAGTGAAATAGCTATCTATTGTTTCCGCGACTCTGGAGATATACTCCTTATTCTGGAGGGAGCAAAGTTGTCATGTTTATGCGGTTGTCAAAAACTAATCCCTTCTTGTCTTGTCTATTCAGGAAAGTTAACACCTTCCTGTTCACTCGAGAAAGTTTCTAGTGACCTCTGAGCTAGCTGGCATACCTAATTAAGTCTAACATATTCAATAAAGACCTAGTCGACCTCAGTCCTACGTCTAAACTATCGTTTGTGTTATTCCAATGCGCAGAGCCTATTGGGAATATAGGAACTACACTACACCCTATCCAACTAACCCAACACCACCAGGCACAACTTTCGTGAAGGCATGGAAGCCTTTGCCAAATGGATGAAAAACTGCTGCCTACAACTAAACATCAACAAAACGGAAGTACTCATCATGGGCCCAAACCCCGATACCTGGAACAACACCTGGTGGCCCCCCACCCTCGGAAGCCCGCCCACCCCAAGGACCACGCACGCAACCTAGGAATCATCCTGGACTCAGAGCTCAAAATGGACCGCCAGATCCACTCTGTCTCGTCCTCCTGCTTCCACACCCTCCACGTAAGACCTTCTAATGGATCCCCCTTGAACAAAAATAGACTGTCACTCATGCCCTGGTCACCAGTAGGCTCGACTTCGGCAACGCACTCTATGCCGGAATAAACAAAAACCTCACCTGCAAGCTACAGAACATTAAAACGCCGCCGCAAGACTGGTCCTCAACCTGCCAAGACACTGCCAAATCTCCCAGCACCTGTGCACACTCCACTGGCTCCCCATCGAAGCTAGATACACCTTCAAGATGCTAACCCACGCTCACAAGGCCCTCCACGACACCGGACCAGCATACCTGAACAGCAAACTAAAATTCCACACACCCCAAAGGATCCTATGATCAGCCCAGCTCTCCTCCACCGTGGTCCCTCGCACCAGAGAGACCAGATCGGGAGGCCGCTCCTTCTCCTTTCGCGCAGCCAGAGTCTGGAACGACCTTCTGCTCCAACTCAGACAGATAACTTCGCAACCCATATTCTCAAGAAACCTCAAAACCTGGCTCTTCGACAGACCCCTCCTTGATGGACTGGACCCTGAGACTCCCCCACGCCTTGAGACCCATACGGGTGAGTAGTTGCGCTCAACAAACACCTGATTGATTGAGTGATTGAGTGTCTGTAAGTAAAGACCAATTGGACAAAGGATGCTGATTGTTCAAAGGCCAAGGAAACTCCTGCTACTACTGTCCCTAAGGCAACTGCACCCTCTAGCACCAGTACAAGTGGTACCACAGCAACCAAGGGATTAGTAGGGTTAATCTTGGGATCTGAGGTAGGTTCTGACTTAGTCAGGATTCCAGCTCAGGCTGTTTTAGTCTGTGATGGTGACATGGATCTTGCCACATTACTTGTAAGTCCCACTAACTTGGGCAAGTACAGACAACAGCCTATAATTAATGGTAAAGAGCCAATGGCTCCATGGACACAGAGGTCAGTGTCACCATGGTGACAGAGTAACCTGTGTCTCCTGATCAGATCATGCTTGGACAAGTGTACCAAATGACCAACGCTGGCAATGTCAGGGCTGATCATTCCTTGGCAGTTGTGAACCTCAGCTGGTGAGGGGTAACTGGACCTAAAAAAGTTGTGATATCTGCAGACCTACCTGTAGATTGTTTACTGGGCAATGCTCTAGAAACTTCAGTCTGGGCTGAAGTAGAGTTCAGGAATCATGCATAAATGGTGGGCATCTCTGCTAGTGTGTTTGCTGTCACCAGAGCTCAGGCCAAACAGTTTACCACTGAACAGGCCCTGGATTCTGGAAAAATAGACTAGGCACCTTCCAAGAGAAGGAGCAGGAAGGATAAGCTTTATCCTCCTCACAGACTCAGAGTGAAAATCAGTCTCCTGAGGGAGATGATCTTAGCCCTGTGAAGGTACTGCCCCAGAGGAACTTGGGCCTGATCAGGCTGAGTTCTTGGTTGCAGGGGGCCCTTCCAGGGCAGGTTTGAGTTTGGAGCAGCAAACCTTCCCCTCTAATGAACCCCTCAGACAGCAAGCTGCTGCTGAGGCAACAGGGAATATCAGTGGGTCCCACTGTGAAGATGGACTTCTATACTCAGAGGGTAGAGTCCCCATGCCTGGTAGTACCAGAAGGCTGGTAATATCCCAGATGTTTAGAGGTTTACTGCTCTCCCAAGGACATGATATTCCTCTGGCAGGACACTTAGGGCAAAGTAAGACTTGGGACAAGCTTGTCCCTGACTTTCACTGGCCCCATATGTCTGAGGACACCAATGAGTTTTGTCACTTCTGTGCCACTTGCCAAGCCAATGGCAAGCAAGTGGCATCACAAAGGCCCCCTTAAAACCACTTCCAGTGGTTGGGGTCCTCTTTCAAATGGTAGGGATTGACATTGTTGGTCCCTTAAACCCCTCAACTACATCTGGGCACAATTATATCCTAGTGGTGGTAGACCATGCCACTAGGTACTCAGAGGCCATTCCCCTTAGAACCGCTACAGCTTCTGTAGTGGCCAGGGTCCTGATGGGAATCTTTTACAGAGTGGGCGTCCCTAAGGAGGTTTTAACAGGCAGAGGTACCAACTTCAAGTCCAGTTACATTACTGCCATGTGGAAAGAGTGTAGAGTGAACTACAGGTTCACCACACCCTACCATCCATAGTGAAATGGGCTTCTTGAAAGATTCAATAAGACCCTCAAGGGTATGATCATGGGTCTCCCAGAAAAGCTTAGGTGAAAATGGGATGTCCTACTACCCTGCCTTCTCTTTGCCTACAGAGAGGTTCCTCGGAGGGGGGCTTGGCTACAGCCTATTTGAACTTCTGTTTGGACATCCAGTTAGAGGTTCATTGTGTCTAGTGAAGGAAGGTTGGGAGCAACCTCTCAAACCTCCTAAACAGGACATAATGGACTATGTATTTGGCCTGCGTTCACGCATGGTTGAGTATATGAAGAAGGCCAGCAAAAACCTGGAGGCCCGGAAAAGAACTCCAAACGCTTGGCATTACCAAAAGGCTGTCTTGACTGTTTACCAGCCAGGCCAGAAAGTGTGGGGATTGGAGCCTGTGGCCCCAGCAGCTCCAAGACAAAATGAGTGGATCCGACACATTTGAGCAAAAGGGTGGGGTCACCTACTTGATGGGCCTAGGTACTCCAAGAAGTCCCCATAGGGTACTTCATGTGAACCGCCTGAAACCTTTTGTCGACAGGCCTGACATTGGCTTGTTCATGGCAACTGATGAGGGACAGGAGGAAGAGAGTGACCCTCGCCCTCATCCACTCTCTCGTAATCCTGATAATGGACCTGTAGATGGAGTAGCCTTGGCAGGCAGTCTCACTGATCAACAGCAGACTGATTGCAGGAAAGTCCTCAACCAGTACAGGCATATGTTCCCCCTGACATCCAGTCAGAGCACCTGGTGCACCCATGAAGTGGTCACATGTGATAATCTGCCTGTTAAGAATACAATCTACAAGCAGCCTGACAATGTCAGAGATTGCATCAGGACAGATGTCCAAAAGATGCTGGAGTTGGGAGTCATTGAACCCTCAGATAGCCCTTGGGCTAGCCCAGTAGTCCTGGTACCCAAACCTCAAGGGTGGAAAACGAGAAATGAAGTTTTTTGTAGACTACAGAGGTTTCAATGCAGTCACTAAGGCTGATGCTCATCCACTTCCCAGGGCAGATGAACTTATACATACTCTGGTCTCAGCCATGTTTCTGAGAACATTTGACTAGACTGCTGGCTACTGGCAAATCAGCCTGCTGAGGCTGCCAAGCCAAAAACAGCATTCTCAACCCCTAGTGGGCATTATGAATTTATTGTGATGCCCTTCGGTTTGAAGAATACATCTGCCACATTCCAGATGTTGGTCAACAAAGTCCTAACGTGTGGAAGCCTATAGTGCAGCGTATCTAGATGATATAGCTGTATTTAGCTCCACCTGGGAGGATAACCTGGTCCACCTCAAGAATGTTCTGGAGGCTCTGCAGAAAGCAGTCCTCACTATCAAGGCCACTAAGTGCCAGATAGGACAGACCAAAGGTTTGTACTTGGGCCACTGGTAGGTGGAGGCCAGGTGCAACCATTACAGAGCAAAATCCAGGCCATAATGGAATGGATTGTTCCCACTACCCAGACTCAGGTCTGTGCTTTCTTGGGCCTGACTGGGTATTACAGAAGATTTGTGAAGGAATATGGGTCCATTCTAACTCCCCTGAATGATCTCACATCTAAGAAAATGCCCAAGAACGTTGAGTGGGCAGTAAGCTGTCAAACGGCATTTGATGACCTCAAGTAGGCCATGTGCACTGCTTCCATTCTGCAAAGTCCTGACTACTCTAAAACTTTCATTGTCCAGACAGATGCATCTGAGTTAGGGGTAGGGGCTGTTTTATCACAACTTGATGTAGAGTGCCAGGATCAATCAGAAGCTTTTATCAGCAGAAGGTTGACCCCCAGGGCGGAATGTTGGTTAGCCATTGAGAGGGAGGCCTTTGCTGTGGTCTGGGCGCTGAAGAAGTTGAGGCCATACTTGTTTGGCACTCAATTCATTGTTCAGACAGACCACAAGCTCCTCTTATGGCTTAAACAGATGAAGGGTGAAAACCCCAAACTTTTGAGGTGGTCCATTTTCCTAAGGGGGATGGACTATTCAGTGGAACATAGACCTGGGAGTAACCATGCCAATGCAGATGGACTCTCCAGATATTTCCACTTAGAAAATGAAGACTCAACTGGGCAAGGTTAGTTTCATCTCCTTACGTTTGGGGAGGGGGTTGTGAAGGAAAGTAGGATCTGCTTTTATGGTTACCCCCACTTTTTGATTGATACAATGCTGTTTCTGACTTGTCTGACTGCGAACCTGCTAATCAGGACCCCAGTCTCTTAGCTTTCTCCGTTAAATTGGTTTGGTAAGTACTTCCCAGATTGGACACTGGCGTACACGTATCAGTCCCTAGTATGTGGTATTAAAGGTACCCAGGGCATAGGTACACCAGAGGTACCCCATGGGCTAAAGTACGCAATATGCCACCCATGGGAAACCACTAAATTTCCAACTATAGGCCTGCCATTGCAGCCTGTGTAAGCTGGTGCTTAGGAAAGATATAGGTTCCCTATATCTAATGTCACTACACTTAAAACCTATAAGTCACCTCTAGAGCAGGCCTTTCAACCCTGAAGGCAGTGCGCTTGGTTCTAAGTGTGAGGGTGCTCTTGCATGAGCAGGACACCCCTATGACCTACAGAGTCCATTCTCCCGGCTTGTAAGTGAGACAGCCATATGGCATGAAGAGGGGCACTGTGTCATTATGCGTTGACCATCTCGATACTGGGATGGTGCAATGAGCTAAAAAACGGTGTTGGATCTAGCCCTGATCTCTTGACTGGGTGAGAGTACTCTGCTTAATTCAGAGACTCTGTCCATCACCACCCCTTGTTGTAAATAATTTTGTCCACCCTAAGCGTGGAAGGGTATACTCAGATGTGAGTCCCTTGCTCATTGCACCATCAGGATTCAAGCAAGCCGGGCCGAAGACGCCTGAAATGGCAGAAACCGGTCCCCGGAAGCTTGTTTCCTTCCCAGTGTAAGAATTGGCTTTTGTAGTCTGGTCTGCCCTGTTCCCATGATGCACTGGGCCAGGGACAGACTAATTTGCATACAGCCAGGTTCTGAAACTGGGATGGTGCAATGAGCTAAAAAACGGTGTTGGATCTAGCCCTGATCTCTTGACTGGGTGAGAGTACTCTGCTTAATTCAGAGACTCTGTCCATCACCACCCCTTGTTGTAAATAATTTTGGCCACCCTAAGCGTGGAAGGGTATACTCAGATGTGAGTCCCTTGCTCATTGCACCATCAGGATTCAAGCAAGCCGGGCCGAAGACGCCTGAAATGGCAGAAACCGGTCCCCGGAAGCTTGTTTCCTTCCCAGTGTAAGAATTGGCTTTTGTAGTCTGGTCTGCCCTGTTCCCATGATGCACTGGGCCAGGGACAGACTAATTTGCATACAGCCAGGTTCTGAAACTGGGATGGTGCAATGATCTAAAAAATGGTGTTGGATCTAGCCCTGATCTCTTGACTGGGTGAGAGTACTCTGCTTAATTCAGAGACTCTGTCCATCACCACCCCTTGTTGTAAATAATTTTGTCCACCCTAAGCGTGGAAGGGTATACTCAGATGTGAGTCCCTTGCTCATTGCACCATCAGGATTCAAGCAAGCCGGGCCGAAGACGCCTGAAATGGCAGAAACCGGTCCCCGGAAGCTTGTTTCCTTCCCAGTGTAAGAATTGGCTTTTGTAGTCTGGTCTGCCCTGTTCCCATGATGCACTGGGCCAGGGACAGACTAATTTGCATACAGCCAGGTTCTGAAACTGGGATGGTGCAATGAGCTAAAAAACGGTGTTGGATCTAGCCCTGATCTCTGGGTGAGAGTACTCTGCTTAATTCAGAGACTCTGTCCATCACCACCCCTTGTTGTAAATAATTTTGTCCACCCTAAGCGTGGAAGGGTATACTCAGATGTGAGTCCCTTGCTCATTGCACCATCAGGATTCAAGCAAGACAGGCCGAAGACGCCTGAAATGGCAGAAACCGGTCCCCGGAAGCTTGTTTCCTTCCCAGTGTAAGAATTGGCTTTTGTAGTCTGGTCTGCCCTGTTCCCATGATGCACTGGGCCAGGGACAGACTAATTTGCATACAGCCAGGTTCTGAAACTGGGATGGTGCAATGAGCTAAAAAACGGTGTTGGATCTAGCCCTGATCTCTTGACTGGGTGAGAGTACTCTGCTTAATTCAGAGACTCTGTCCATCACCACCCCTTGTTGTAAATAATTTTGTCCACCCTAAGCGTGGAAGGGTATACTCAGATGTGAGTCCCTTGCTCATTGCACCATCAGGATTCAAGCAAGCCGGGCCGAAGACGCCTGAAATGGCAGAAACCGGTCCCCGGAAGCTTGTTTCCTTCCCAGTGTAGGAATTGGCTTTTGTAGTCTGGTCTGCCCTGTTCCCATGATGCACTGGGCCAGGGACAGACTAATTTGCATACAGCCAGGTTCTGAAACTGGGATGGTGCAATGAGCTAAAAAACGGTGTTGGATCTAGCCCTGATCTCTTGACTGGGTGAGAGTACTCTGCTTAATTCAGAGACTCTGTCCATCACCACCCCTTGTTGTAAATAATGACCATCTCGAAACTGGCTGCAACAAATCCTATTATGTTTGGTATCACACATGTTGGAATCATACCCCCACACCGTAAACGGTGTGAGCAGTATGAATCCATGTACGGTGTGGTGTTATGATTCCATGCACCGTAAAGCTCCTTTGGGAGGCCCATGGTACTCCTGGTCCAAGTCTTCCAGGTCAGGAATGCAAGCCAGGGCTGCTGCCGGCCATAGACATGTTTCTGCCCTCCTGCTGCTGAGTCAAGCTCGGGCAGGAGAAGGCAGAACAATAGGTATCCTGTCACAAGGAGGTGTGATCACTTCCCAGACAGGATTTAGCATATTGGGGCAGGGTGGGAGTGCTTGCCAGTGCCACATGGTCTGCGTGCAGGCATACTTGGTGCCATCCATGCATAGTCCAGTTCAAACCAGCTCAGGGAGCAGTTGGCTCCCATTCTGCCGCGAAACTGGACACAGTACAGGGGACTATCCTCCACCTTGTCCAGACCCTCCTTTGGGAGGGACCCCTGAATCGCCCCAACCCTTTCCGTAGGGAATTTAGGGCTTACCTGTGGGTGGCTCTCTAGATATGTCATGGGACAAGATTCATTTCAGACACCACTTCTTCGACTGTCTGGGCACTCTGAACTTCGCTCTGGGCATCAAGGTTGCAACTAGGAAGACTCCTGATGCCCCTGATGTTGTTGCCCTGCTCGTCTGCTACAACCGCTGTACCTGTGCACCTTACAGGAACCTTCCAAGGCCTGTGGGTATCCAAGACACCTGAAGGAATCTCTCTTGAAGTGAAGGAGTCACTTCCCTGCATTAGCAGGCACCCCAACTAAGCTGACCGGTCTGCTGATCCTGAGCTCCCACGGACTCCGAAAGTTTCAGCAACACAGGTGGTGGTTATTCACATTGCTCGAGGCCTGCCCTGTTCTCTCACCAAGTTTGAGGCCACTGTCCCACGTCGCAATCGCAGGAACTGAACCCCTGGGCAGAGCGTCGACTTACAGTTGCAAAGGCTTGTTGGCTTCCTTCCATCAAGATCTTCGGGCTCCAAGAAGCCCCAACTTCAAGCATCTCCAGTGACCAAGATCTTCCTCCTCACCGCATCTCTTGCACCGTGGGCTTACATCTTTGGTGAGCTGCACAAGGTCCTCTTGCGACACCAGTGCCTCCGGCCTGTGGGTCCCCGTGAGGGTCATCTTTGTATTCTTTGGGATCCCCTGATTGCTCAGACCTGCCCTAACATTCGTGCTTGAGGCGAGTCTCCTGGACCTTGCTTGTCCTGATATTGCCCCTTTCTCCATTTCCATGTTGGTTCCAGTTGCCAAGGCTTGTTGGTGCTCCCGCCGGGCACCCACCCCTCGACTCTCGACATCCAACAGCTTGTGTACAGCTCCTGGTCTTCCACAGCCTCTCCTGGTCCACACAGCTGCAGTTCTAAGGTCACCGTCAGCTCCCCTACAACACCAGACATCGGTGGGCATTCGTCTTCTGTGCCTCCTGGTCACTCCTGAGTGGCATAGACTCTGTCCCATCTGCTTGCAGGTTCTTCACATCTTGAATCCACCTTTGGGTTCAACCGGACACTTTCACCTTCTCCAGAAGGAGCATCTTTCTGAAGTTCTCCATTGGAATCGACGGCGGTTTCCGACGCCACTTCACATCTATGCACCCGGCTTCCCTGGGGCAGGTATCCTGGTTCCCAAGGTATCCATGGGTGGGGTGGCTCCCCACACTTCTATCTTCCACTGGGTTCCTTCAGGGTCCACTGGGAAAGGTCCCATTTCTTAAAAATTGTGACCGCGATTTACCTATTGACTTATTGATCATGTTCCCACTTAGCACACGTACTCTGTGGGGCTCCTGGTTACCCGGTGGATATGCTGATGAGAGGTGTCAGTGTTGACAGTGGGTGTACTGCTCAGCGTTGCCAGTGTTATCCTTGGATTTACTGATCTCCACTGGCAGTGTTAATAGTGGGTGTTTCGGTCAGTTCTCCGCAACCTTGGTAGTGTTAGCAGAGTGTATGTGGGCAATGCTGGCAGTATTAGAGGTGGGTATATTGCTCAAATCTGTCAGTATTAGCAGTGGATATGCTGATGAGAGGTGTCAGTGTTGACAGTGGGTGTACTGCTCAGTTTTAATAGTAGGTGTTCTACTCCTCAAACTTGGCAGTGTTAGCAGTTTTTATGTGGGAAATGCTGGCAGTTTTAGCAGTTGACGAGAGGTGTGAGTGTTGACAGTGGGTGTGATATGTTGTGTTTATTTTATTTGGAGAATGGACTTAACTAATCCCCAACCAATCATTAGACTGCTTTGATTTTCTAAAGATGCAGGTGGAATCGGGAAAGCTGATGTCAGTCCTGACAGGATTCTGTTTGATTGACATCGGTAAGTTTGAATGGGATGCAGTTGGGTTGCACGACGTGTGGTTGGACTGGTCCGTCCACTCCCAGAAGGGTCAGGTAATAAAGCATGCAGGATGAGGAATGACAGAATCCCCTCAAGGATGCCCTGTGCTTGGGGGTCACAGGACATCCGCAGTGCAGATGGACACCCCACAGAATGCAGCCAAGCTAAGAGCTTCACGCACCCTTTAGATCATGACTACAAACTCTCAAACATTGCCTTTTAAGGTACCGAGATTGCCAGCTATGCCCAACTTCTTTTTCAGGAGGTTTTTCCCACCCCAACATTCGTTTTTTTGTAGAGGATCTTCTCACCAAAAAAACGCGACAGAACTCTTTCCCTAAAAGTAATTTGTATTTCCTAGTGTAAAATTAATTCCAGCAACGTTTTCTCCAGCTAGTTCTTATTTTCCAAAGGTTTGCCAATTCCACTCTATCTCTAGGTTACAGCTTGTGTAAAAGAAAGCGTGCATCCACATAACATGTCGCCTTGGGCGTCAGGGCCATGTGTCAGGGGTTAGGAAGGATTTAACCTAGCTTACTGTCCAGCAGCTCATACAACGAAAAGCCTTTGTTTACCTGTCAAAGGGTTAAAAGGTTGGGCCTCAGATATCTGCACCAACTAGCGGTCTCACGTGTACCTTGGCACACCTTGATGTCCACACCTTCCAATCACCTGCGGCACTACTGTTAGACACTTCAGGTTATGTATTATGTGCTGCAGCGAGAGTCAGGCCACATCTGCAGCCCAGCTGTTACGACTGGAAAATGTCTTTATTCCCTGCAGCATTTCAATACAGTAGTATGGTTGGGCATAAGTGCTTTTTTCCCGCTGAAAATAAGGAAAATTAGGCAAAAATTCACTAAATGCACTTTTGCAATCTCGAGTGAAAGCTGGGAGTGAGCACGTGCAGTGCTTTGTGGGATGGAAATGGTTGGGAGTTTCTAAAAGGAGCGTGGCTGCAGAAGCATAATTAGAAATTCTTTTAAATAGGTGTGGTCTATGTAATTAAGGATGGTACTTAAAATATGTAAGCTAAATTCCGGTGCTTCCCAAACCATGCACTCTGACCAGTGTTTGGGTGTCGCTCTATGAGTTTACGGTCACACAGCAATAAATATATACCTAAAACAAGCCCGAATTATTGGCTTTGCCAGTTCTTGTTTTCAGTATTTGATAAATATGTCTAAAATTCTTTTTAGTGAATAATTAGAATTGAAATTGTTACAATTCTGATGGTAGAAGACTGTGAATTAAACATTACTGATGTCTGTGGAAAGGGCAGTGGTCCTCAGATTGTCTCAATCACTTTTGTTCTCACCTTCACACCACATTCTTTTGTTAGACACTTATGTTCTTTTTTCCTGACATCTTTCTTAATTCCTCCATCTGCAAACTTCATGTACTACCGCCTACATCTTCATCAGTGTATTTTCACTCTGTCCCGCTGAAGATATTTCTCTGTGCTACTTACCTTTCATTGTGGTCTCTCTCCCTCACACCCCCTCTCTCTACCTACCTGTAAACACTGCATTTTTTCTTCCTTTGACACTGACAATGTTTCTACAAATGTCTATACCTTTATCACACAATGTCACAAAAAATAGCAGCTGCAACTCACGCTTAATTGAGGATAGCTCTATAGGCTCTGCAGAGAGTCCAAGGGTTGGTTGTACATTTAGTCTGAAAACATATATGACGTTGCATATACTGGGCTAAATGTGCACTGCCCTCAGCCTCAAATCAAGAGCTCTCAATCATGCCCCGTTATCAACATTCACCACAACCTGAACTCACCCCGACACATAGACATGGCTCAGTTCAAAGTATGCACTACATACGAGCCCTATGTTAAATAAAAAATAAAATAAACACAGCGTTCAGAAAAAGCAAAAAATGCGACATGAAGTAAATTGTGAAATCTAAATAGGGGCTGCATCAACAACATGGAATGCCTTGATGGATTTTACACATTTTATTGATAAATTGGTGTTTTTGCTCGTAAAGTTAAGGACGTGAGTATAGGGCCCAGCGAAACCCGTTTAAAAGTCTGTTTTTATTCAATTCAAGGCTGATAAAGTCACACAAGAGACCAGCAAGAGTCTGGTTCAAGAAGAAAATATCTTTCAGCCCTGGGTTTTCTGTTCACCGTGATATTTCGTACTCAAACCATTCTCCCGCTGGTGATTATTAACACAGTCAAAAGTCACACAAAATTTTCAGTAATGCAACATTTGTGATTTAACTAGATTTTGCCCATATAAAAAAAAATGTCACATGCCTATCCAAGAATGCATACCTTTGGGTTTACAGGTGATGGCGACGCTTTTCTGAAGCCTCCCAATGTTGTCAAGCTGAGAGCTCATGTCCCCTTGAAGCTGGCTGTAAATGGTCTCTGTTCCCAAACTCAGTCATTATACGCACAACTCTGCACTCTACTGTACACGAGCCAACTTCTTGGCGTGGTCAATGTCTGATTAAAAGTTCCAAGGCAACGCATCGCCACAGCCAAGTTTTTCACTCCCACCATTGTCCTGGTCATGGCTTACTGCTCCTTTCTGGCCCAAAGTTCTCTCTGCATCTAATATACAGAAGGAACTTTGTGACCGGGAATAACCAGCCCTCGGTGGCCTTTGTGGCTTAAAGACTCTTTACTTAACTGAGAGGCGGGACACAGATGACCTTCTATGTCACGTCCGGGCACGCACCGCCATCACCTTCTCTCCACTGAAGCACAGTTTATGAAAACTGAAATTAAAGTCACTTCTAAATGTGGTAATTGGTAGAGCATGTGGAAGGTTTCGATGAGGTGTCCTGTCTCCATAAAATCCGGCCTGTTGTTGACTACAGCCGGCCTCGCGCTGCCCAGGCAGACTAGGCCTCACGTGGAAGCAAAAGGGCTCGGGCAAAAGGGTAGGCCTTGTGCCTGCCCAGGCAGACTAGGCCTTGCGTGGATGCAGTACCTCGGGCAGAAGGACTAGGCCGTGCGCCTGCCCACGCAGACTAGGCCTTGGTGGAACCAGTAGGCCTTGGCTGAAGCACCATGCCTCGCGCAGAAAGACTAGGCCGCGCTCCTGCCCACGCAGACTAGGCCTCGGCGGAAGCACCAGGCCTCGCGCGGAAGGAGTAGGCCGCGCGCCTGCCCACGCACATTAGGCCTCGGCGGAAGCACCAGGCCTCACGCGGAAGGAGTAGGCCGCGCGCCTGCCCACACAGTCTAGGACGCGCGCCTGCCTACGCAGACTAGGCCTAGGTGGAAGCACCAGGCCTCGCGCGGAAGGACTAGGCCTCGCGCCTGCCCTCGCGCAGAGGGCCTCTCTTTCCTGCCATGTCACGTTCCTGTTGCTGTTCCCGTCCGGGCCGGGTAAGGAGACACGCATCCGACCCTCTCACCGAAAGAATGCCGATGTTCCTCCAGGGCGCGTGACTAACCGCCGCACTCGAAAGCTTGGCGGGAACCGGTTTGATGTGGTGAAACCACATTCACGTCACCGCGCCCCAATTCCTAATTGGAATTTCAGGGGTCCTCGCTGGGCCTTGCCCATTCCACGGCAAATTACTTAAGTGTCCAAACACGTTCCGCTGTCAGTTCAGCCCGGGCCTCGCTGTCTGTCTGTCCCTGTGCCGCCGGTATTCTGCCAAGCAGAATAATGTTTGTTTCAGACCTTGAATGCGTGCACACACCAGTGTGTGTTGTCTGCTCCTGTTTTTTGGCGATGTTCTGAAGCATGCTGTGGTGAAGGTATGTTGTGTAGCGAGAGATATAGTCATTTGGAGTCTTGTTAAAGTGTCTTCCTCGAGCAGGTTAGATCTCAGGCACACTTATTCATGAATAATGCAGAGGTGAGCGTCTCTATCAGACTTCGTGCTGGCAGATGCATTTCACACAGGCTTGTGCGTGGCACGTATTTTAGTGTTCATGCCTTGCCCATGGCCCTAAAAATCCCTAGGATGGCACAAGTCGCTCGCTCTGTATTTAAATTCTTGAATGTTTGAGTAGTAGACAAAGTAGAGTATGTCGTGGGAATGTGTCACATGAAGCACTTGATAACTTTCCGCAGCGTCTTTTGCTGTCATAAAACCAAAGGGGACAATTACAGTTTCCGTGGGAAGATGTTTGGTGTCCCTGATGCACTTCCATGTGGCTGCTGCACCACACTAAGGAGCTTGAACCCTAAAGGTTCACAATGCACTATGGCCGGTACTCGTCTATGTAGGGCAGGGATCTATTGAGAAGTATCTGGTTAGCATTTCAGTAAGAAGTTGTAGGCCAGGTTTGTAGTGTGCCTTGTTTGCAATTACCACCAGTCAGTTAGCCTCAAACAGTGTATACCAGCCAGCAGGGAGGGGGCAGGAGGAGTGGGCGAGGGGGGCACATGCTCAGTGGGGCAACTTCCACATTCAGCAGCATTTAACAGGTACTTTAAAAAAGCTACACAAAACCCTGGGTTAATGTGTCCAAATAGGACTGTGGCTCCAAAGAAAAGGAGAGTCACGCTCTATTGCCAAAAGGGACAGGGTGGTATAAACATAAACAATCACATCTCCCTTTTGTGCGTCCTAATCACCTAGAACCCATTATCAGCTCTTCTGAAACAGAAATGGAAATGCGCTGAGGGTTTTTACACAATGTGTATATGTAATCTGTCACACTCTCACATTGTTAAAATAAAATACAGATTTTTCTTTATATATTTTCAGTACAATGTGTTACTGTGAATTATGACAGATTTTTACACTTCAGGCATAGTCACCCAGTCCAGTGCTCTCACCAGCTTGGGGAAGCCCTCGGGTAGCCACGCGCTTCACTAATCCGAAACATAAACATAAATCACTCATGACATGTTCATTTATGACATCACTTATGACATCTCAAATGATATAATTGATGCTATGACTGATGAAATCATCCCAGCTACATCTGTATTCATTATCCTGTAAAGGACTTGGGGCCAGATGTATCAAGCCTTTTTGCGTTAGAAACTCAAAAATTGCTTTTCTGATATAGCAAACCTAATTTTGCGATTCAGTAACCTGTTACCGCATCGCAAAATGGGTTTGCAATTCGGTATTAGGAAAGGGTGTGTTTAGGGCGTCCCTTCCTAATACCGAATCCCATCAGTATGTATGAATGTTTTGTGACCGCATTTGCGGTCGCAAAATATTTGCATTTTACCACCTACTTCAAGGAGGTGGTAGCCCATTCGCAAAAGGGAAGGGGTCCCCAGTGGACACCATCTCCTTTGTGAACGTTTGTAAAACCATTTTTAAGAGCAGGCAGTAGCCCACGGACCACTGCCTTTTCTTAAAAAATAAAAAGAAAACTTTTCATTATTCATTTTGTAATGCGTACAGTTTTCCTTTAAAGAAAATGGTCTGCTTTACAAAAAAAAGATTGCTTCATTTAAAAGCAATCATGGACAAGGTGGTCTGCTGAACTGAGCAGGCCGCTATCCCTGTGATTTTTGCGATTCCTTGGGGGTCGCAAATTACGACCTACCTCATTAATATTCATGAGGTAGGTCATTTGCGACCCCCTAGGAATCGCAAAAGGTGAACACCTTCAAACATTGCATTTTGTGATTCCCTAATTGCGAATCCTTGTAATTCGCAATTAGGGAATTGCAAAATGCAATCTTGAAACATCTGGCCCTATGACATTAGAGATAGGAAAGTAAGTACCAAATAACTCAGAATAATATAAAGCATCATTAAAAGTCCTTTAATGGCTGACAGCAACATTTTTATTCATGCTGCTGGCAGCCTATTAGAGCCCTCGCTCCTTCAGGAGTCTGACACCCATGGACATTAGATGGTGCTACGGGTAAAAAGGCCCCATATGCCTATAAGAATGCTCTATTTTTTTAATTGGGTTCGAGGAACTCTTGTGAAAGTCTCTTGAACAAAACCATCCAGATATGCAAATATCAGGAGCTGAGATGAATGAAGTTTTTTTTGGAAAGTTTTGCCGGACTACAATAACTATAATTTCACCATGCACTCTCTTGACCTAAATTTAGGCCTGGGTGGCGAATTCCACACAGTTTGCAGAGACTTCCTCCCAGTCTCAGACTGACAGACTGTCTCCTATCATTTAGGAAACAATTAAAGACACTACTCTTCCCTAAACTAGAGTAATCAGTAATCAGTGCGGTTATTGTACCTCTCAGCACCAAACCTCAGCGCCGTGATATCCTACCCAGGATGATTGTTAGCGCTTTATAAATAAACTAAATACAAATACAAAATACAAATACTTCCGGACGCCGCGGAGCACGTGGAGTTCCAAAAAAACTCCACTCTGTGAAGCGGAGTTTTTTCCATGCTTGCGCTCACCAACATTGGCAAGCGGGAGCTAGGACAATCCAACACTATACCACCTCCCGTGAGATTTCTCAACGTGGGCAATCACGTATGGCTGTGACCGCTTGCGCTGAGAAACCATCCGTTAGCGTTGAGGAAGCTGACACTCAAGACAAAAATCTACTCGAGCCATTGAAAGTAGCTGCGCTCTCACGCTGTGCATGGTGCAGTTCACACTGATTTTCCAGTGCGGGGCAAACACCCGGTGGTAAAAAATCAGTGCAAACGGTGCGACCCAACGCACTCCACCACTTGCGGAACTCCGCGTAGCGTGACAGAGTTTGTTGGTTCAGCTATGCCTACCTAAATTATGTAATTTCAGATGTTGTTTCGGAGTCCTGGGTCCAGGGCCAGGAGCTCCTCGGTGGTGTAGCAGTGGGTGGCGGGAGGGCCAGGGGTCCTGGCGCAGGGTGCGGTCCAGGCATGGTTGGATGCAGACGAACTTACCTTGGCACACTGGCGGCGTGGCCACGCTGCAGCTTCCATTAAGTATGTTCTTGGAGGGGCACTGTGGAGGCGGGAAGTGAGCGGTTGGATACGGCAAACAGCAGGCTCGCTGAGCAGAAATAGGGTACAGTATCAGCAGAAATATGGCAAGACGCGACACAAGAGGCTAAACAAATTTCTATTGCTGAGCAGCTTACAGCAAAACAAAAGGCTAAACAGACACACTAAAGTTGCTAAGCAATTTACAGCTTTGATGCGGGCACAGAAGGCAGTCAGGCAGCAGTTGAGTAGCGTGGGGAGGCTGGCAGAAGGACCTGCATATACATGGCTAAAAATCTTGTTTTCGTCAACTGTAACACATGCAACAATATTATATGACACACAAGCGAATCTCTAGAAAATAATAGGATGCCAAAAGTTTTCTTAACCAACAGTCTATTTTTGATCTCTATGGGTTGTTTATATTTGGCTGAAAGGTTCCTCTATGAGGGCTGTGACCGTATTATTATAAGGCAAATAATGGTACAATGGTACATGAAAAATAAACATAGCACTGGTGCGGTTGAATGTGGACCACCAAAAATACTAAAGGAACAGACAATTAATTGTAATTAAATGCTGAGCAGATTACAGAAATAGGCTGGGTTAATCTAAGTCTGTTTTCTATATGAATTAAAGAATTGGGCTATGTAAATAATGTTGAAACATATCATCACTCAAGGAATGATTTATGAGCCATAATAATATTTTTTTTTAATAATGGTGTTTTTGATTGTAAAAACAGAAAAGGGGTGGCAAAGGAGGATGAGTATTTATATTTTGCTCATGAATTGGTTTTAAATTGTGTTTGTGGTAGATGGGCACTTATAAGTGTGATAAAGACACGATTGCTGAAATGCAACTCCAACAATGATATGTGTGTGTGTGTGTGTAGAGTGTAATATGCTATTTATTACCATTGTTGAGTATGTGGAGGAGCCTTGAATCCTGAGAGACAATGTCTGGAGTGGGTCATAATGCCCCTCGCCCCCATTTATGGTTGGAAATAGCATATTATATTTTGCACATCTGCATTTATGGTTTATACAGTGGCATTGTTTCACATAGATTTGTTTTAAGAAAAGGTAATTAACCAAACCAGGATGCCAGATGTTAAATCTAAGCATTAAGGTAAAATTATAGTGCAGAGGTGTCATGATAAGGAGAATTGTTTCCTTATGTAAAATCACTGCAGTATGTGCTCTATGAGGCTGCAATATGCACTCTGTGGAACAGTTAACTGTGTTTTTTCTCATGTCAGTTTTACTGAATTGTAGTAATAAACTTGAATGTGACAAGTGCACTGTTATAATAAATATGTAAACATGCGTTCATTAGCACAGGTGATCAAATTACTATGTGTTAGTCAGCCACATTTATTTTCACTGCTGTGACATAAATATATATACACACACGAATATCAGTGTTTTGTAAAGGTTCAGTTATCTACCATATGACTTTAAATCGGCACAGGTTAAATGCCAGAGAACTGATTGATTTAAAGCAGCTTTTCAGAACATATTTATTACTACTAGACTGCACTACAATCCATCATTGATGCTAAACTCATTTTGGACCACAGTACTTGCTTTCCTTCCTCTAGTGCATCCGTCTTTCATTCGTTCCCCAACAACTTCAGACCTGACATTAGACCTCCCCTACTATGAAACTCAGAATTCTATTTAACCCTACCAGGTGACTGGAATCTTTCACCACTATCACTGACACTGCAGCTCGGTACCAAGTACTATATTTACACAATTTTTTCTAATCACCCCCTTCCACAGAGCCGTATCGCTGAATAATTTGCTTATTCTCAGTAACCATATTACTCTAATAGTTGTAGCATCTTCTGAGTGGTGGGGGTTAAGACAGCAAGCGTAGGACTATGAGATTGTGCATGGGAAGGATCAAAACTCAGTAGATGACTTCTCACAAGTCCCACTACCTTGTCACAGTTTGACATCCAAGTCCGCTGAAGTGTATCTCTACTTTATTGTAAGATCCTACACACCAGCGGCTCTGTCAGTGGAACAAATCATTGCTGCCACCAATGCAGACAAAGACATGATCTTCAAAGAACGTATTGCTACACAATCATGGAGAAGAAGTACCCAGCCCCTTGCCAATCATGTTGCATTATAAAAGTTAAATGTACAGGATGAGCTGGCAGTCACTCACGAGGGCGTAATACGGAGAGCCTCGAGAATGGAGCTCAGTTATTACTTTTTTGTACCACTCAACAAAATCTTAAACTTTGCAGTCTCCCCAGATTCAGTTCCACCTCTTCCTATCACCATCAGGCTAGTAGGATCTTTGAAAAAGTCAGGGTCGCTCTACCAGCTATTAACACTTTTGTTTTGTCTTCCTCCCAGCATTACGCATTCTGACGCTTCCCACTAACCAATGGAATGCATACCTGAATTTTTTGGCTTCACCGAAACCATCTTCTACATCACTGAGACATTACTTTCTTACCTACAAGGATTTACTACCTCCACTGAAATGGTCCAGCCTATTCAGGAAGTGAAAGCAGTCCTAAGGATACATTTCCATATACTAGTAAACAAAGATTGATTCCCACATGTCACTGCCCTTACACAGTAGTAAATATGAAGATGCTCAGATATTTCTGTTTGCTGGTCTTCGGTATGACCATATTTAAGAACAGTATTAACTGCTTTCATCACTTGCATGTACAATCCCTCAATTCTAGTGTAAAACATTGTAATATACTTACGAATAAAAAATATAATTTCCTTTGGGGGGCTACTCTGAGACAATGTTCTAGATAAGGTGGCTGAAGTGGTTTGAAACTTGGATACTGGCTCAGAAAAGTGCTATGGTATTGAGAAAAAATGCAGAACCGGACCATGTTTTGAGCTTAACCATGCCTTCCACAATGAGAAGTTATTGAAAGGGCTGTGTGAAATTTGGTAACAACACATCTGCAAATTTCATGTTATTCTGACAAAACTTTTGCAATCTTCATGGACTGTTATGACATTTAACGGGGTTTTATTTTTATTGAAACACATTTTAAAGCAAGCTCACCAAAATGGATTTTGCAGAAGGGAAAAAACTCATATTTTGACTTCTCATAGATTTGCTTTAAGCAAAATAGGCCAAGAATTCTTGGGATTTTTTCAGTTATTTTGCTGAAAATATTTCTGCAAACTGACATTTTGCAGGAGAATTTGCCTTTAAAAAGCAGATAGATTTTTCCGTAAGGTTCCCAGGTAAACAAAGAACAATGTTGCAATCAAATTATGAATTTCTGTAAATTCCACAATGGAATTAAAATGCTTCACGCTCTTAGCTGTTGTAAAAGAGCAGCGGTGAGAAGTAAAATAAAAGAATTATAAAGCTCCACTGACTGGGGAGAAACAAGGACGGATTCTGTGAGGAATCTGGTAATGTTGGAATTGAGCTGCCAAGACTTCCACTGTTATGTCGAGCAGTGTCCAAACCACAGTGCTTTAGTCAAATAGGACAGCCATAGCTGTGAACAATAAACTGGAAAATACTAATTTCAGAAGTGAAAGCATCTGCAAAGACCTTAATCGCCTAAACATAATTATCATTACTTAGCATGTCATCATATAGCCAAACATACCATTATATAGATTAGTTATAATTCCTGCACAAACCAGTAAGACTACAGACAAATAATGCAGCTCCAATAAAATTTCCCAGATCCAGAGGAATGCAAGCCACCATGTTCCTGCAGATGAAATGCTTCAACATCTGAAGAGAGAGTATGTAAATAGGCAATGCATGGGAATTGTGGCACAATGTCTGCTCTCGGCTTTTCTCTAAACCAAAGTTACAAACCCTCATTTATGAAGATTTTGCATAGGGCAGGAATGCACCACTTTTATGCAATACGGTCAGTTCCTGTCCTTCCCCCCCTATGCTGGTTCCGTTTCGGCAGCCTAGCACCAAAGAAGGCACACTTGCACCATAGTGCAAGGGTGCCAGTGTAGTCACAAAGTTTGTTTTTGTGAAAGAACAGCACCTTCATGAACAGAAACAATCCTAAGAGGTGTTTTCCTCTTTCTATGTATGCTGCAAAATGCTGCACACATGGAAAGAGGAAATAACAAAGAGAAATAAAGTTATATCTCCTCGTTACGCCTCATCTTGGGAGACGTTTGGTTTGAGTGCTTCCCCAAGTTTCCATGCTCCCTTAAATCTGGGGAAGTGTCAAAATCTAGGGTGTTGCATTAAAAAACCCATTGAACGCCTCGCGAGCGCAGAGTAAGGCAGCGCAACAAGTTGCGCTGCCTTGCCTTAGTCCATATCTATGAGGCCATTCCAAGCCACACATGGTGGCTTTGCGTGGCTTCATAGATGGGATGTTGTTATTTGCGCCGTCGGAGCATCACAAAAAGTGACACTCTGGCAGCGCAAGGGGCTCGTAAATATGCCCATATTGTCTGCTGGCTGCACACACTACAGAAACACAGAAGTGTGAGGCAGTTTTTGGGGAGCACTGCTTGAAGTAGCACGTGCACATGAGTCTGTGAATGAAGACCACACCAGTCAGGTAATATATGAAGCCTCAAGTTGGAACCTCTTGATATTATGAGGACCTCTTTGCACCTTCAGGTCAGATGAGTCGAACATATTGCAATAGTAATAACAATTGCTTCTTACTTGCCTCTGTAAGTAGATAACTGATAATGAAAGGGAACCTTTGATCTATGTATGGGACAAGCAATTTGTATAAGACTTAACACTAAAACAATCATTTAGACAACACTGAGTGACTCTAATTGGTACTCCGGCAAGGTGGCGCCAACAGCAGGTACAAAGGTCAGCATTGTCAGCATTACAGGAGCTCGGC
This sequence comes from Lissotriton helveticus, assembly GCF_964261635.1. Classification (NCBI taxonomy): domain Eukaryota; kingdom Metazoa; phylum Chordata; class Amphibia; order Caudata; family Salamandridae; genus Lissotriton; species Lissotriton helveticus. The sequence continues at coordinate 58,628,827 of NC_136061.1, forward strand.
ATGTGAAGGAAGTGAGATAAGCAAAGAATACACAGGAGAGAACATGGACCATTTGGAGCACATACGGAGACAACTTTTTTAGTGAAATTAACATCTTCATCAGTGGCATTGCACTGCTGATGGAGCGTGCAAAATGCGTGCAAGAGGCACAGGAAATAGTGGAATTTAGGAATCAATGCTCTGTAGAGTATTTCATCTGTAGAGCACATGGAGGGGCAGTTGGTATCAGCCAGTTTACACATATCATAAACGAAATTCAGCTTATAAAAGTGATAAAGCAGTGGGAACACTTGGCCACATCCTTGGAATAGATTCCCAAAGTGTGGCACTCCAGGGGATTATCAGATGTCAGCTTTGGGTAGGAGAAGGTTTTTAGTATAAAGTCAAAATAAACCCAATCACTGTTCTTAGGGCGTCAAACTCATCTTTTTTCTAATATTATCTCCATGAACCACTCCTTTGGTTTGAGATGATTATGGTTCTTCCAGAGAAAAGTCACCTGCTCTACAGCGCTCGTTGGACAACGTGGCTGCTGGTCCCCGGATAGGGCGCCAGTGGCAAACCTAATTTATAACTGACTGAAGCAAGCTTTGAGGCAGCTGAGAATGTCAGTAGCCACGGAGGCAATTCTCACCCACGCAGAGCATTTGCTTGTCCACAGCTTCAGGGTTCTGAATCATAGATTACTAGGTCTAGGCCCATCAGTGTGTCTGAATCAGTGCAGGATCATTGGGCACATTCAATCTTGCCTTGCAGCCACTGCTTACAATGACCATTTCAATTCTGGTTCTTATTTCCGAGATCATCTTCAGTGTTGCAAAAAAAGACTGCCAGCATCACTTAACTCCACCAATTAGAGGATCTAGCAGGACTGTGTAGGAAATGCCGCCTGCTCATTCAGTGATGCAACACTTGCAAACATACCAGAGGCCATACAAAACCAGCCTGGGGTTAGCGTTACCCAGAGAGACGACCTGAAGTCTCCAAAAACCTGTAGACAATATATTGTGTCCCATTCTACAAAAAATCTCCAGGTTTAACTTTAATGCAAATGTTTCCCCATCTATTTGCAATCACAAACATGGCCTATGCCTTTTTTGCAGGATGTATGGGGTTACAGCGCATACTTTTACAACGTATACCTTTACAACGCATTTTTTACAACGCAACATCCTTTACAACGCATTCCATTACAACGCATGCCATTACAACACATTTTCTGAAAACTACCTTTACAACGTATTACATTATAACGCATACTACCTTTACAACGCATACCATTACAACGCATACCATTACATTGCATGTATGGTAAGTATTGGATAGTGTAGGGGTAAAAATTACTATTCTAACTCCAGGGGGTGCAACAGTAGGGTAAGTGTTGGAAAGTGTAGGGGTAAAAATTACTATTCTAACTCCAGGGGGTGCAACAGTAGGGTAAGTGTTGGACAGTGTAGGGGTAAAAATTACTATTCTAACTCCAGGGGGTGCAACAGTAGGGTAAGTGTTGGATAGTGTAAGGGTACTATGCGTTGTAATGGTATGCGTTGTAATGGTATGCATTGTAATGACTACGTTGTAATGACATGAGTTGAAATTGTATGCGTTGTAGAGTCATGCATGGTAATGGTTGCGTTGTAATGGCATGTGTTGTAAGGGATGTTGCATTGTAATGACTGTGTTGTAATGGTAGTGCGTTGTAAAAGTTGCGTTGTAAAGGTTGTTTCCCTTTTTTGCAGATGTGTTTATTTGACGATATCTTTTTTATCTATACGTAGGCAGGATTTCATTGACTCTATGCTGGAATCCCCAACCACCTCCTCCACCGTCTTCAGACCATACGGAAATCCGCTGCTCTATGTTGTAACGTGGCACTTGCTTTTAGCAGTGCTTCTTACTCCCTTGTTCATGACATACTCAGTGTTCCTTTTGATTGTCTGCTGTGTGCGTGGATTCCACCATCGGCAGTTTGTAATGTTGCTGTCGATGGTGGGACCACGCTCTCTGGGATCTGTCTTCAAATTAATACGGCCGAGTTTCTACCTATCCTGTGTACGAGTCATCACCATATTTTTGGCGACGCTTGCCAGTCACATGTGGTGTCTTTGTAGAAACTCAGCATCAGAGACACACATTGTGTCCCCATAGCAGTTTGTGGCTTTGGAGTTGTCGAGGCGAACTTTGAAAGGGGCTGTCACACTGCCGTATTGAGGTGAGATTGCGGCCCCCGGGGAAAGCAGGTCGGCAGACCAGTCTTTTCCCAAGGGTGTTCGTGCGATAGGACGGGCGGGCAGGAAGTTAGTTTAGGGGGTGGGATTAGGGGGTGGGGGGTTAGGAGGTTACTTAAGGGGACAGGAGGGGAAGGACTTCCTCTTCCTGTCCCCAGTGCCTCAGGGATTAGGTTAGTTTGTTGAGTAGCGGTGTTTGTTGTAGTTAGCGTAGGCGGGAGGTGAATTTATTGGCGGAGCGCGTCGCCACTGGTGCCCCGGTGTGCGGCTCAATTGAGAGTTCGAAGGCAGTGATTTTCAGCGAGGCGGAGTGCGGAGCGCAGCGGGAGTCGTCATGACAACGCGCGGTGCGGGCGGCCTAACAGGTGCTCGGCCGGGCTGGGAGGGCCGACCTCCTCCAGCCCGGCGTTTTAGATCAGGCATGGGTCGGGATGACCCGACCACATAGGGCCGCTTCTGCGGGAGTTTCTGCGGCCGTTGCCGCATGCTTGGACGAGCCCCTGGTGGCTCGAGGGAGTGTGTCAGGGCCAGGGGAGGGGGAAAAAGGAGCAGGATGCCCCCAAACGCGGAGGGAGGCGGCTGAGCCTCCCTGCTCGCGATGCAAGAGGTAGTGTGGTGCCGAGTGGGGTGGGTGGTTCTGGGGAGGGGCTCAGGGCCCATCAGCAGCCTGCGAGGGACCCCCAGATGGGTCTGGCCCCCTTGCCGCCCCTGGTTGGGGGGTCAGGAGGGGGTGCCAGCTAGTTGATTATGGTGAGAGTAGTGAGGGCAGTGGGGAGGAGGACCTGGGTGACTGGGAACAGGCAGCTGGGGAGGATTTCCCCCTCATGCTGTCTGAAGGGGAGTCTGGGGGGAGGCGGGGGGCCTTGCCAGTGGGCAGCCAGTGGATCTTTCTAAGGGCAAGAAGGGTGTGGTCAAAGCACAGGGGTCCAAGGGCAAAGGCCCACGGAAGGCACAGCAGTTGGAGGGATTGGGATCTTTGAAGGGGGCCCCCATGGCGCTCCTGCCTGGGAAGGGTCCCTTTGGGGACCTGGAGAGGCAGGGATCATGTTACGCCAGGTGGGAGCTTGTTTCGGAAGAAGAGCGGATTCGCGACCAGCGGCGCATTATTGAGGAGGCGGAGGGTGAGTGGCAGCGCTTATGTGCGGCCAGGGAGGCGAAGGCGGGTGGGGTGCCTGGGGGCAAAGGGGTCCCGGCACCTGCGCGTGGGGGGATGACTGAAGCAGGCCCGGAGGTAGGGGTTCCTGGGGCAGTCGGGGAGTGGGTTTGGATAGACGGGGCAGGGACTGCCTTGGCGGCGCAGAGACCTGGTGGCACTGGGGCCTCCCCGGGCGCATACTGCTCGGGGGTGGGTGGGTACAGGCCAGCAGGTGCAGCTGGCAGAGGCCGGGGTGGGCCGGCGGGGCGCAAGACGGCCTCCAAACGCCGGGACGAAGCAGCAGGGGGGTCCGCGGCAGCCTGCCCTCCATCGAGGGAGCGGGCACCGGCGATGTTGGAGTGCGAGTTTGTGCCTGGAGTGAAAGGGAAAGGTGCTAAGAGAGTGGTGACTGAGGTGCATGAGTTGATGGAGGATGAGGTGTTGGACTATGAGGATGAGGAGGATGAGTTGGAGGAAGGTGAGGTGCGTGAGGTTGAGAGTTGGGGGAAGGGTAGAGTGGCAATGGGTAAGCCGGGAGTTTTCCCGGAGGCACGGGATGGCGCCACTCGGGCCAGCAGAGGGGCTGTGAAGCCGGTGGACACACGGAGGACTGAACGGGACGTCCCTGCAACTCTATCAGGTGAGGGCGCCTGGTGGGACGCTTGGGGGATGGGGTGAAAGGAGGGAAGAAGAAGGCCTGCCGGTCGGTGGGTGTGGGGGATGGGTCTGTGCGGGAGTTTGGTGCCTCAGGTGGAGCGGGGCCGGCTCCGATGGATGGTAAGAAACAGGTCTTGACGGCCAGTGCACAGACTGATAAGATGGAGGACAATGGGGGAAAGGATGAGGGGGTAGAGAAAGTGCGGTAGAAATTGCCGTACATGGGTATGGCGATGCCTCTCGGGTCTCATTTATCTGAGAAGACGAAGGCACGGATTTGGAAACATGAATACGTTGATGTTTTTAAACTCTTGCACAGGGAGATTCAGGCGAAGGAGGGGTCGAAGGAGGAGGATTGGGAGTTAACCAGGCAGCCGAGAGTGCCGGTGACGATGGAAAATTGGACGTCGGCCTTTTTGATCTATGCGAGTATCTATTGCGAGAAGCACGCGGATCGGGCGATTGCGCTGTTTAAGTACATGGACGTGATTAGGAAGGTGCAGTTGCATTTTGGGGGTTTTGCCTGGTTGAGCTATGATGAGGAGTTCAGGGCCAGGATTAGTGTTAACCCGGACAAGCCGTGGGGAGACGTTGACCAAGAACTCTGGGTCCAGTGGATGTCATCGACGCAGGCGGCGGCTTCTACACATACGGCCAGTGGTCTTCCGGTGGCTTATCGGTCTTTTCAGTCGCGCCCCTCCCAATCTGGGGCGGGTGGGTCGGGTGTTGCCGGAGGGCACGGAGCTCAGGCGGTGTGGTCAGGGGCTGCCGGACAGCAATACAAGCTGGGATCCACTGGGGCCTGCTGGGGCTTCAATAAGGGATTCTGCAATCGGCCTTCCTGTATTTATTTATTTAGTGTATTTTGATATAGCGCACAGATACCCCAATGGGGTGTCCCGGCGCTTCTGTGTGATCTTATGCTGGCTAAGGTGTTATTTTGAAGAGAAGTGGTTAACAGAACAAATACGTTTTTAGGGCTCTCCGGAAGGGTTGTTCTTCCTGAATCAGCCGGATGGAATTTGGTAACTTGTTCCAGAGGGCAGAGGTTAACACTTGGAAGGTTTTTCCACCTGAGCGGGTCTTCCTAAATCTGGGAATAGTGAGGAGATTTTTTGAAGAGGAACGAAGAGTCCTGGTATTATTGTAAGGGATCAGACAGGTGGAAAAATAGGCGGAACCCTTGCCTCTCAATGCACGGTAAGCCAGTACCAGTGCCTTGAATTCTGCCCTTTTTTGTATCGGTAGCCAATGAAGTCTACGACGGTGGGGCGAGATGTGATCACGTAAGGGAATACCACCAACCAGTCGGACTGCAGCATTCTGGACTGTCTGGAGGCGATGACAGAGACCCGCAGACAGTCCAGTATACAAGCCGTTGGCATAGTCCAGGTGCGAGGTAATCAACGCCTGGACTATCATCTTCCTGGTGTTACTGGGCAAGAAATTGATAAACTTTCTTACCATTCTAATCTTGGCGAAGCATGCAGCGGAGACTGTGTGGACTTGCTGATGAAGTGTGAGGTTGGAGTCCCATCTTACCCCTAAATTTTTCACAGAATCTTTGGGCAGAGGTGGAGCACTCAAATCAAGAGGCCACCAGATGTTAGGATCAAGAGGAGACGGCTGGTGAAGGAAAAGTACCTCCGTTTTCCCTGCGTTTATCCTTAAAAAGTTGTTGTCCATCCACCGGGCGATTGTACGGAGGCAGGTTTTTAGAGGATCAAAGGTTGTAGGGGAAATGTTGTTAAATGAAAACAAAAGTTGGATATCATCGGCATAAGAGGTTGCCTTTATGCCAGTATGAGCGATGATATCAAAGAGGGGTGAAAAATAAACATTAAATAGGAGGGGACTCAGCGAGGAGCCCTGGGGGACTCCCCACCGAAGAGGACGACTGTCTGAGGTGAATGGGGGAGTGAACACTGCCTGCGTGCGGTTGGATAAAAAAGAAGCGATCCACTTTAAGGCCGTACCCTGAATACCTTTGGATTGTAGACGATCTAGGAGGAGGGGGTGGGAGACGGTGTCGAATGCTGCTGACAAGTCCAGCAGCACCAACACCGCTCTTGATCCCTCGTCCATCCTCCAGCGTACTGCATCTGTCATCTCAATTAGTGCTGACTCAGTGCTATACCCTGGCCTGAAGCCGTGCTGAGAGGCATGGTAAGCACCTGATGTTTCTAAAAAACCCGCTAGTTTTTGCTGAGCGAGTCTTTCGAGCACTTTAGCGGGAGCTGGCAGAAGAGAAATTGGCCTATAGTTGGTGGGTTCACTCGGGTCAGCGTTAGCTTTCTTAATTATGGGGACTAATCGCGCATGCTTCCAGGAATCTGGAAATACTCCCGTTTCAGGGTATGATTAAGAATGGGTGCTAGGGACTTGTATTGCTTAGCAGGCCATGGGTCAAGAGGAGAACCGGATTTGGTTTTGAGAAGTTCCTTAAGAGATTGATCCAAAGTAATCTCTGCAAAGTTGGAGAACATACACCCAGGTCCAGTGATCATAAAGCTGGTGGTACTTTTGTTTACGTGGGTATTACTGGGAAAGGAATCGTAGATGGTAGCTATTTTGTTCTCCAAAAAATCAGAGAGTCTATTACAAATGGTCTGCGACACCACAGGTGGGCGTTTTAAAGCCAGAGGATCGTTGAAGATCTAACTGTTTCAAATATTTCCCTAGATGAGCCTTGTGAACGATTGATTTTATCTTCTAGAAAAGTTCTTTTATGTTCAATGATCTTTTTCCTATATTTTTTAAGGCAGACTTGTAGAGAAATTTACGATCAGGTGAGTAGGTTATTCTCCAGCTTCTCTCAAGGCGTTTGCATTCTGATTTGAGATTTCGGAGATCATTGGAGTACCACGGGGCCGATGGAGCAGAGCGGTAGCTTTTGATGGGCCTGATGGGGGTGAGGAGGTCGATTGCGGAAGAAATCCGGCCATTAAAGTTGGTCAAACGAGTATCTAGGTCAGAAGTCATGTCTAAGGGATCAGTAGATTGGAGATGGGCAGCAAGCTGTCGGGGGAAATCTTGCTCCAATTTCTGCCATGTAGCTTGGCCGGGCGAATATGGCGAACTTGACGGTGCCAGGGGAACGAGAAAGGAACGAGGAAATGGTCCGACCAGATCACCGGAGTGGGGTCACACATTGCCAGACCATCCAGGTTGGTACAGATCTGATCAAGGGTCTGGCCCGCTTTGTGTGTAGGGCAACTAATAAGCTGATTTAGCCCTCCATCTGATAAGCTAGACAAAAAGTTAAGGGAGGTAGAGTCCGAGGTGTTGTCAATGTGGAGATTAAAATCACCAAGGAGAGTGAAGTTAGCATATTGAGATGTGACTTGTAAAACATAGTCTAGGAATACGGGGAGATGAGATGTTTTAGAGTTAGGGGGACGGTATACCAGAAGACCAGAGAAAGTAAAATTGGGCGCTATTTTAATACTAAAAGGAAGTGCTTCGATGCGTTCCAATTGATTGTAAGGAAAAGAGGATATAGTCCAATGTGATCTGTATATAATAGCAACACCGCCACCAGGGTGTGAGCCCTGTCTATTGGCACACAATATACTGTAGCCGCAGGGAATGGCTAAGTGTAACGCATGATTAGTGTCATCTCCTAACCACGTCACGGTTAAAAATAAAAGATCCCATTTGTCCTCTTCCAAGGTCTGGGCGATATCAAGGGAATGTTTGACTAGAGAACGGCAATTTATCAAACCAGATTTCAATCGCGCCAGGTTAGGAGTTGTCTACAGGAAGGAACAGTTATGCTTTAGTTCGCCAGGTTGTCCTGAGAGACATTTAATAAGAAGGAAATGGGGGCTAACATCCTTGGATGAAAAAGGAGGTGTTGAGGCTTCAGGGACTTAAGCATGGCACTATCATAAGAGATGGGATGTGGGGAATTACCGGACGTGCCAGTACCTGCGCCTGCAGTCGCGTTCTGGTCGCGGACGGGCGCAGACGGGCAGGACTCTGGCACGACTCCGGCGCAGGTCCGGCGCGTCCGCTGCGCGGAGGCATAGCCTTCCTTTTTTATACTGGCCAATCGAGTGCCTTCGAAGGCTGCCCCAATCAAAGATGGCCGCGAAAATAATTCCGGCCGCCCAAACCAGCGCTAACTCAGCGTCAAGATCGGCTGAGGTAGGTGGGAGTCTTGGGGACGGAAGAAACGTTTTTTAAACGAACGAGCAGCGAGAGGGGCGAGGGAAGGAAATAACCACCGCTTTTTAGTCGGGCGGGGATCACATTAAATGAAAAATGCAGTGCAATGAATAAGCTTCGTAATCAAGCGAAAATGAGTGAATTAAAAAGCTGGATAAGCAGCTAGTAAAAACGTGCAAAATAACATAAATCTAAACACAAAATACAGCAACCTCCCGGCTCACGCCTCAGGAGGGGGTATCAATCACAACAGGTTAGAGAGCCAATCCGGGGATATCCTTTTATACTGGCCAATCGAGGCCTTCGAAGGCTGCCCCAATCAAAGATGGCCGCGAAAGTAATTCCGGCCGCCCAAACCAGCGCTAACTCAGCGTCAAGATCGGCTGAGGTAGGTGGGAGTCTTGGGGACGGAAGAAACGTTTTTTAAACGAACGACCAGTTAAATTTAAACATGAGTGTTCCAAGTGCGGGGGACGTCACGCGGTCATGCAATGCCTCATGCTGGCTACACCCTCAGAGCAGTGGAAGATTGCAAGAGGCAGGGCACAGGCTGGGCCGAAGGGCCCATACTCCGGTTAGGGTGGAGGCCATGGGTCCATGGCTCTCCCGGTACCCTGATAGAGAGGCTGCGGTGAGACTGTACTGGGGGTTTGTGGAGGGTTTTCGGATTGGCTATCAGGGGCCGAGGGTGCAGCGTTGGGCTGAGAACTTGCGGTCGGCAAAGGGGTGGCGCATATTGGAGAAGGAGGTTTTGGAAGGCAGGATCGCGGGGCCGTTCGAGGAGTGGCCGATGTCGGATCTCATTGTCTCCCCTCTGGGGGTGGTGCCCAAGAAGAGCCAGGGGAGTACCGGTTGATTCATCATCTGTTGTGGCCGGAGGGAGTTTCGGTGAATGACTTCATCGCGGAGGGGGACTCCAGGGTCTTGTACGCGTCAGTGGATGATGCCATCGGTTTGGTGCGGGCCTGCGGGGGGGGGGGGGGCGGAGTTGGCCAAGTGTGACATCAAGTCGGCCTTTCGCCTCCTCCCCATTCATCCGGCGGATTTTTCCTTGTTGGGGATGCAGTTTGATGGGGCCATTTTCATTGACAAGGTGTTGCCGATGGGTTGTGCGGTTTCTTGCGCGCTCTTCGAGACCTTCAGTTCCTTTTTGCAGTGGGCCTTTGTGGACCGCAGTGGGCACCGGCTGGTGTCTCACTATTTGGATGATTTCTTGTTTGTTGGAGTGGGGCGGACGGGAGACTGTGGTGCGGCCTTGGGCCAATTTCAGCAGATGGCGCAAGAGTTTGGGGTGCCTTTGGCGCTGGAGAAGACGGAAGGGCCTAGTTGCTGTCTCACTTTTTTGGGAATCGAATTGGACTCGGTGGCTTGGCAGGCGCGGTTCCCGTTGCAGAAGGTGGCTGAGATGCAGGAGGTTTTGAGACAGGTGCTCGTTGCCCGCAAGATTGAGTTGAGGTCTGTGCAGCGTTTGCTGGGTCTGTTGAACTTTGCATGCCGAGTGGTGAGGGCTGGGAGGACGTTTTGTAGGCGCCTCGGCATGGCCATGTCGGGAGCGGTCCTCCCTCACCACAGGGTCAGGGTCACGCTGGGAGTGCGGTCTGACTTGCGGGTCTGGTTGGTGTTTCTGGAGGACTTCAATGGTGTCTCCTTGGATTTTGCGCGGGACAGGATGGTGTGGCAGGTGCAACTCTACTCTGATGCGGCGGGAGCGGCAGGTTTCTGGATTTTCTGGGACGGCCGTTGGTGTGCTGAACAGTGGCCGGCTCACTGGCTGCGCCAGGGCAGGAGCATTGCGTTCCTGGAATTCTTTCCGCTGTTTGTGGCGCTGTTGGTATGGGGCCCGGAGTTCCAGAACAGGTCGGTGTTGTTCCACATTGACAACATGACAGTCGTGGACCTGGTGAACAATCAGAAAGCAAAGGATCTGCGAGTGCTGCGCTTGCTGCGGAGTTTCATGCTGCTGTGTTTGCGTTTCAATGTGCTGTTCCGCGCGCAACATGTGCCTGGCGTAAGTAATGAAATTGCGGATGCGTTATCTCGTTCGCCGTGGCAGCGCTTCAGGAAGCTGGCGCCGGGAGCGGAGGCTTACAAGACCAAGGTGCCGGAGGGTATCGGGGCATGGGGGGAGTGAGAGTGGTGGGTTTGGTTGAAAAGTCTATTGCTGAGTCCACTGGGCGATTCAGAAAAGGGGGGGTGGTGATGAACAGAGTGTCTGAATTAAGCAGACCACTCTTACCCAGTCCAAAGATCAGGGCTTGATCCATCACCGTTATTTAGCTCACTGCCCCATCCCAGCTCAGAACCTGGCTATATGCAAATTAGTCTGTCCCTGGCCCAGTGCATCATGGGCCAGGGACAGACCAAACTACCAAGCCAATTCTTCACCAGAAAGGAGACAAGCTTCCGGGGACCGGTTTCTGGCATTTCAGCCGTCGTCGGCCCGGCTTGCTTGAATCCTTATGGAGCAGTGACCAAGGGACTCATGTCTGAGTATACCCTGCCACACCTATAGTGGCCAAAAACGATTCAGAAAAGGGGGTGGTGATGAACAGAGTGTCTGAATTAAGCAGACCACTCTTACCCAGTCCAAAGATCAGGGCTTGATCCATCACCGTTATTTAGCTCACTGCCCCATCCCAGCTCAGAACCTGGCTATATGCAAATTAGTCTGTCCCTGGCCCAGTGCATCATGGGAACAGGGCAGACCAAACTACCAAGCCAATTCTTCACCAGAAAGGAGACAAGCTTCCGGGGACCGGTTTCTGGCATTTCAGCCGTCGTCGGCCCGGCTTGCTTGAATCCTGATGGAGCAGTGAGCAAGGGACTCATGTCTGAGTATACCCTGCCTCACCTATGGTGGCCAAAAACGATTCAGAAAAGGGGGTGGTGATGAGTCCACTGGGCGGTCATACAGGTTGGCGTGGTCTGAGTTTGGGGCTTTTTTGGGTAGGCAGAAAGGTGCTTGGCGGATGCCCAGGGACGCATGCGAGCAAGGGGTGGTGCGATTTGTGCTGGACTGCATGGACAGGGGATTATCTCAGACGACGATTGCTGGCAAGTTGGCAGGCGTTTCTTTTTACAGCATGGTCTAAGCATGGGCGTAAAATCCGTTACGCTCGCGGATTTTTCGTATTTTCGGAGAATCCGCAATCCGCGAACTCTCGCGGATGTGGCGAGAATACGCAAATCCGCGCGAAGCGGATTTTTTGTTTGTGTTCGCACTGCTCGCGGTCCGCGGCGCGGGCAGGAACAATCTCGCACTAGCGAAAGTACAAAAATTAGTAAAGGAAGTGGCCCAGTCTCCAACTTCCTGTTCCTGTCCAGCAAGCTCCTCCCATAGGGGTGGGGTGAAGGAAGTGCCCCAGTCTCCAACTTCCTGTTCCTGTCCAGCAAGCTCCTCCATTTCCTGGCCACTTTGATTTCGATCTTGACTGGGAAGGATTACTTTTTGTGGTTGCTGCTGGATATTTGGATTTGAGGCCTTTTGGAATACTTTTGGATTCGAAATTTGATTTCACAAAGAAGTAAGTTGATGTTGTTTGTTTGTGGTGATTTTTGTATGTGTTGCTTTTTTTTCGACTTTTTTGGGGGGAAAATCTGCAAGTTCGCGAGCTGAGGATGTTTTTGCTTGTGTTCGCACTGCTCGTGTCCCGCGCAGCAACAATCTCGCACTCGCGAAATTGTAAAAATTACAATTCTGCACATGAATTGAAAACCACCAGGCTTATTTATGGGTGCATGCATGATACAACTGTTTTGTTTAATTTTTTTTTAACATGATTCTGGCCAGGGCATGGATGGCATTGGATTGTGGTGATTTTTGTGTGTTTTAGGACTTTTTGGGGTGGTGTTGGGGGCTTGCTATGTGGGTGGGGGCCATTTTATTGTCTGGTCCCGTGTGGGTGGGGGTCTAGGGGCCATTTGTAAGCCAGTTTGTGTGCTTTGTGCCATAGGCCTGCACCCACTGTGCTCTGATGTCATCCATTATTCCCAGGGGGCCCAGAATCGGTCTGTTCGAGTATTTTGCGTGTTTTTCGCCACGTTCGCGCCGTGAAGCAACAATCTCACACTCGCGAAATTGTAAAAATTGCAATTTTGCACCGGAAAACCACCAGCAGGCAGCATAAGCCTTCTGAAACTTGATGGATGGCATTGGATTGTGGTGATTTGATTTGTGTTGTGTGTTTTCACTTTTTGGAGTAGGGGTTGGGTGCTGGCTATGTTGGTGCTGGCCATTTTGAGGCATGGTCCTGGCCATGTGGATGGGGGGGTCAAGCGGCCATTTTGAAGGCAGGCAGTGAGCTTTGAGACATAGGCCTGCACCCATTGTGCCTTGCTTTCACCCATTGTGCCCAGGCGGAGTCAGGGGTACATGAAAGTACAACCCTCTCTGTGTGTGCTCTCTTGGATCAATGTTAAATTCCTGTTTCCCAAAAATTTAGCAAATCCTAATTTTGAAATGTCCATATTGTGTGGTGTGCACGTGTGTATTCATAAATGCCTACTTGCAAACTGTTTATTCAAGCGCTACATATGCAACATATATTTACTGATGTTCCTCTGTCTTCGTTTGCTTTTAGGTGCACAAAACTCCGCATCATCGTTGAGCATCAGTGCCAGGAAGAAGTGCTGCTGCGGCCTGTTGTTCCGACATCTGAAGAAGATGGCTCCAAAAAGAGGTGCCCGTAGGTCCTCTTGCAAGAAAGATGTCTCTACTAAGGAGAAGAAGAAGCAAGTGGCACCACTTACCAAGGAGACTGGTGGCTCAACCAATACATTTTTTGGGGAAAAACAACAAAAAAAACAAAGGCCCACCATGAGTGCTGCACAGGTAGCCTGTTTAGTTGTTGAATCACCAACGACCAGTGATGTTGGATCATCGCAAGAAAGTAGCAGCACGCCATCAACACAGGTTTTAACTCATCTCACAAGTACTATTCAACAACCAAAGCCGCAACAACAACTGCATGGGCTACTAGTACAAGCAGAAGTACATGCGCAAGGAGCTGTCCGAGAAGGAGCTGTCCGAGAAGGAGCTGTCCGAGAAGGAGCTGTCCGAGAAGGAACTGACCGAGAAGGAGCTGTCCGAGAAGGAGAAGGCCGAGAAGGAGAAGGCCGAGAAGGAGAAGGCCGAGAAGGAGAAGGCCGAGAAGGAGAAGGCAGAGAAGGAGAAGGCCGAGAAGGAGAAGGCCGAGAAGGAGAAGGCTGAGAAGGAGAAGGCCGAGAAGGAGAGGTCCATGGAGACTTGCAAGTAGAGGTCAGTGAAGATGCCCATGTAGCGGCGCATGGAGCGGTGCAAGTGCCCACAATGGTTGTTCTTCCAGAAGTAGGGGCACAGGAGGAAATTGACTTTGGAGCCGGGGTATCATGTCAGGAAGACGAAGCCACTCCTCCTGATGATTCATTTTCTCCCAGCTCCCCAGCAAGGAAAAGATCAAGGAGGGTGTGTAGAAGTTCCTCTTCAAGCCCCGCTCCATCAGATGATGATCTGGATCTAGATTGGCAACCATCTCCGACGTCTGAGAGGGAGGCACACCATGAGCTGCGAAAGGTATCACATGTTAAAAGGAAGGGCCCCGGAAAGCTCATACTTATGGATCCGAACGTCGGACTTGATGAATTGGTGCATTCTGATGTTGTTGAACAGGATGACAGCAATGACCTAGTCATCACACATGTCAGTCCAGCCACACCGGCCATGCAGCAGACAGACATTTATACCCTATCCCGACGTCATGCTGAGCGTGACCCTGGCGACGTGCCACTGGTAGCACCACCAACGCAGTCAAGTAGTACCACAAGTTCAACAAAACCTACAGCTCCCATATTTTCTCCCCAGAGGGGGACTCCATCCAGCTCGACTCCCTCAAGTAAGGTTGCTGCAATAATTGCACAACCCAGTAGAAGTCTGCAAGGCTCATCCACCACTGCTTCATCTGGCATTGGCAGCAGTATCACCTCGTGCGGCAAAACCAGAAGTTTCCAGTCCCCAGTTTGGAACTTTTTTAGTGTCCATGAAAAGTATGATAACATAGCCGTTTGTTGCATTTGTAAGACTAGCGTTAGCCGTGGTAAGACTGGTACCAACTATGGAACCGGAGGCCAGATAGGTCATCTTGAAAGAAAGCACGCTGTCGAATGGTTTCCGCACCTAGCAAACGTCAAGGGAAAGCGATCCCAAAGGGCAAGTGGCCAAAATATACCCATAGTAGGTGTTTCATCTGAAGATGATGGGGAGGTAGAAGAAGCGTCAGACATGTGTCCGGTTGCACCCAGTACCCCTGGCAGCACCACACCCTCCGTAACACATAGCAGGCACACTGAGAGTCTGGGAGACACACCAATGCGGAAAATGTCAACACTGATCAGAAGTGGGTCGAAGAAGGCATCAGCATCATCCCGTAAATGTGTCCAGCGCACCATTTCAGCCATGTTCTCCTCAGATGCTCAATTTCAACGCAACCACCCAACTGTACGCCTGTATAACACTAAGCTGGCAAAAATGCTAGCGGTGGACCTTCTCCCTTTTTCGTTTGTCGAAGGTGTGGGTTTCCTTGAACTCGTGGCAACATTGGCCCCTAAATGGAAGGTTCCTAGCCGGTACTATTTTGCCAGGGTTGCTGTTCCAGCACTACACAAAGAGGTGCTTGAGTTGGTGGGGGCAGCTTTGCAGAAGAGTGCTGTTCACACTATACACCTGACAACAGACATGTGGACCAGATGCCAAGCCCTTGATTACATGTGCATCACTGCACACTGGGTCTCTTTTTCAGGGGTTATAAAACAGATAAATGCAGGTGGTGACTTGGTCGAGATTTTTAAGGGTGCTTGGCATGGAGAAAAGTCATACTGCAGTCAACATTTTGGCTGACTTTAACAAAAAGGTCTTGCAATGGCTGCGCCCAAGAAATTGCAAGGTTGGTTATGTTTCTACAGATAATGGCAGGAATGTAGTTAAGGCCATGGAGGACGGTTTCTATTTCAGAGTGCCGTGTTTGGCGCACTGTATCAACCTTGTTGTGCAAAATTTTTTGAAAAAAGAACTTGCAGTCGACAAAACACTGACCATCTGCAGAAGAATATGCACACATTTCAACCATTCTTTTAAGGCCCGGAAGGAGCTGAGGTGCAAGCAAAATGAACGTAGAATGCCAGTGAAAGCACTTATCCAGGAGGTGGCAACACGTTGGAACTCAACCTTCTACATGCTTGAGCGTCTGCATGAGCTGTTTCCAGTAGTCAATGAGTATTTCTACAACCTGGGTGGTGATACGACAGAAATGATGCTAGCGGTGGAGCAATGGCAGCTAGTTAAAAGCCTGACAGACATGCTTCGTCCTTTTGAGGTCTTCACGCGTGACGTCAGCAGGGAGGACTGTTCTTTGAGCAAAGCTATCCCATTGTTGCTGAAGCTCGAGCACCAAGTCAAGGTGGTGTCTTCACAATTAAAGGACGTTGGAAAGAACGAAGCACATGAGTTGGTGCAGAGATTATTACAACGCCTAGTTAGCAATGAACGGCTTGTAAATATCAAGAAACAACAGCACTACATTTGTGCTACTATTCCGGATCCACGTTACAAAAAGCCATTGTTTGGCAAAGTAATAATTCATTTTGAAACATCGGATGTTACAGAGTACAAAGGTTGGCTAGCTCAGTCAGCCATTCGTTTTGAAAGAGAGCGGAAGGAAACTGTAGGAGAAGACAGTACTACTAGTGAATCAGCAGGCCATCAGGCGTCCCAAAAAAGCACTTCTGCATCTGTGCCTGTGGCAGAAGTGAGTGTCTTTTCCTCTGAGCCGTTAACGACACCAGCAACCGTATCATCTGCACCAGGCCCAGGCGATATGTCTGAAGCGGGTTGGCTAACTCAGCTAGGGTTTCCTTGTCCTAGAAAGGACACAGAAGTGCAAAGTACAGGAATCCGGGAGGACATTCTTTCAATGGTGCAAGCCTATCTGGATGACTCAACAGAGGTCAATATTACTGAGGACCCATTGGCGTATTGGCATGGGAAAAGAAAAATATGTCGAGAGCTCACCAACCTGGCTATCAATTACTTGTCTTGCCCACTCGCAAGCGTGTCCTCAGAACGTGTTTTTAGTTCTGCTGGTGGCATTGTGACTTCCAAAAGGTACCGCCTCTTGCCCGCAAATGCGGAGCGGCTCACCTTGATAAAGATGAACCAGCACTTCATACCACCAGATTACAGAGTACGAGAATCCACGCAGGAAGAAGAGGACACCGACCTACCTGAGGAAAGTTCTCCTCAGTTACCAGAAGTAACCCCGACTGATGATTTAGCAGAGCATGAGGACGAGTTCTGCTTCCCTGACAGCGAATTCTGAAAATGAGCCAATCATTCATTAATTGTAATTAGTCCTCCTTATTCACTTTTATTCCTGTGTGTCTGTCTTTCTTTAGCAAGTGCTTCATCACATTCCCAACAAAACTGTAATCAACCAATAAAACAACAAGCCCATCAACAGAACTGTCTTGATTTTGATGCCGCAGCATTCCTCAGGTTCACAACAGTTAGTTGACAAGAACTCAGTCCTGGTCGTCTATCCTGAGTCCTCCTCCTCCACACTCACCCTATCCATTACCCATAATGCTGATGCCTGGATTCTGCACAATGAAGAAACTTACGTTGACGAGTCCCCTAACGCCTTAGGACACTGTGAATTCCAGGTGGAGCCAGCCCTCAAACACAAATTACAGGTAAGATAAGCGTTTGGATGGGAGGTAGTATAATGGAGTGTTCGGAGAGGCGAGAGAGTGACAGTGGTACTGGCAGTAAAGTCCTAGGGCTCTTGAATTAACAAACTCTGTGACAGGCATTTACTTTGGAAAACATTTGGCCTATTGCACGTGAACGTTTAGGCGTTATTATTGCTCGCTTGCCTGTCTTAGGGGTGCTGTCTGTGGGGCTTCTAGGTTTTTGTGGTGTGTGAGCACCGCTGCCACATTTCTAATGTTGATTGCTTTTGTTTTGCAGAAAATCCACGCCTGGGAAACTCCAGTTGTGGCCCTGCTGCAGAACGCTTTAGGACTCTGTGAATTCCAGGTGGAGCCAGCCCTCAAACACAAATTACAGGTAAGATAAGCGTTTGGATGGGAGGGAGGTAGTATAATGGAGTGTTCGGAGAGGCGAGAGAGTGACAGTGGTACTGGTAGTAAAGTCCTAGGGCTCTTGAATTAACAAACTCTGTGACAGGCATTTACTTTGGAAAACATTTGGCCTATTGCACGTGAACGTTTAGGCGTTATTATTGCTCGCTTGCCTGTCTTAGGGGTGCTGTCTGTGGGGCTTCTAGGTGTTTGTGGTGTGTGAGCACCGCTGCCACATTTCTAATGTTGATTGCTTTTGTTTTGCAGAAAATCCACGCCGGGAAACTCCAGTTGTGGCCCTGCTGCAGAACGCTTTAGGACTCTGTGAATTCCAGGTGGAGCCAGCCCTCAAACACAAATTACAGGTAAGATAAGCGTTTGGATGGGAGGGAGGTAGTATAATGGAGTGTTCGGAGAGGCGAGAGAGTGACAGTGGTACTGGTAGTAAAGTCCTAGGGCTCTTGAATTAACAAACTCTGTGACAGGCATTTACTTTGGAAAACATTTGGCCTATTGCACGTGAACGTTTAGGCGTTATTATTGCTCGCTTGCCTGTCTTAGGGGTGCTGTCTGTGGGGCTTCTAGGTTATTGTGGTGTGTGAGCACCGCTGCCACATTTCTAATGTTGATTGCTTTTGTTTTGCAGAAAATCCACGCCGGGAAACTCCAGTTGGGGCCCTGCTGCAGAACGCCTTAGGACACTGTGAATTCCAGGTGGAGCCAGCCCTCAAACACAAATTACAGGTAAGATAAGCGTTTGGATCGGAGGTAGTATAATGGAGTGTTCGGAGAGGCGAGAGAGTGACAGTGGTACTAGCAGTAAAGTCCTAGGGCTCTTGAATTAACAAACTCTGTGACAGGCATTTACTTTGGAAAACATTTGGCCTATTGCACGTGAACGTTTAGGCGTTATTATTGCTCGCTTGCCTGTCTTAGGGGTGCTGTCTGTGGGGCTTCTAGGTTTTTGTGGTGTGTGAGCACCGCTGCCACATTTCTAATGTTGATTGCTTTTGTTTTGCAGAAAATCCACGCCGGGAAACTCCAGTTGTGGCCCTGCTGCAGAACGCTTTAGGACTCTGTGAATTCCAGGTGGAGCCAGCCCTCAAACACAAATTACAGGTAAGATAAGCGTTTGGATGGGAGGTAGTATAATGGAGTGTTCGGAGAGGCGAGAGAGTGACAGTGGTACTGGCAGTAAAGTCCTAGGGCTCTTGAATTAACAAACTCTGTGACAGGCATTTACTTTGGAAAACATTTGGCCTATTGCACGTGAACGTTTAGGCGTTATTATTGCTCGCTTGCCTGTCTTAGGGGTGCTGTCTGTGGGGCTTCTAGGTTTTTGTGGTGTGTGAGCACCGCTGCCACATTTCTAATGTTGATTGCTTTTGTTTTGCAGAAAATCCACGCCGGGAAACTCCAGTTGTGGCCCTGCTGCAGAACGCTTTAGGACTCTGTGAATTCCAGGTGGAGCCAGCCCTCAAACACAAATTACAGGTAAGATAAGCGTTTGGATGGGAGGTAGTATAATGGAGTGTTCGGAGAGGCGAGAGAGTGACAGTGGTACTGGTAGTAAAGTCCCAGGGCTCTTGAATTAACAAACTCTGTGACAGGCCTTTACTTTGGAAAACATTTGGCCTATTGCACGTGAACCAACACGATGACAGTGTTCAGTTAAATGAACTTACTGCAAAACCACCACCCACCAAGCTCAAAAGTAGTAAAAAAACAGGTATGCTCAGATAAAGTTTGAAAAAGTATATTTATATCCCTAACAAAATAATCTCCCGCAAGACCTCCCTAACCCCAACAAATAAATAGTCCTTCAAAAGTCCCCAAAAAACCCAACTCCCAATTCCCACCCCCCAAAAGTCTCTAAAAAAGGGGCAAGGGACACTCTAGGGATGCAAGCTGTTAAGTTTGGCCTCCAGGGCATCATGCCTTAGGGCCAGGGCATCATACTTCTCCTGGAGGATGGCGTGATCTAGGCGGAGGCCCTCCACCACATTCTGATATTTGTTCCATTTCTGGACCTCCGCCTCTAGGTCGGACACTCTGCGGAGTGCACGGCGCAAGCGACCCTTAACAGTACTGCGAGGTGCAGCTTTTGCTGCTCGGCGGTGGCGTCTTCCAGCACGGCTCCGGTTCGCTGGAGCACTGCGCTTACCGGCAGAACGTGGGGTCACGGAGGAGGATGTAGATGTTAGATTTGATGCACTGGAGTGCGTGTCGTCCCCCTCCAGTTCCACCAGCCGCCAATATTCGGCAACAGTTGCTTCCAGCCTCCGTTGCCGGGCCAGTACAGCCAGCATACTCCTCGTCGGTTTTGAGGTTTTAGTATTGCCAACTATATGAAGAAAGAAAGACATAATATGTAACCAATGCTCTTTAAGAATATGATTAACACAAAATAATTCAGCAGGAAGTTGTGTCACAGTACAACTAGCAACTAGCCAGCGCAGTACAAAACTATTCAGGCCAGTATCATGGGCGTCCGCAGGGAGGGGCAAGGGGGGGGGGGGCGCTTGAATCACCATTTCCCTTCCCACAAATCACTTGTATCCTTGGTTTGATGCTCTTTCATATGAAAGAGATCTGGCAGAAGCCCAGGCGATATGTCTGTTTCCCTCTCTCTCTCTCTCTCTGTCTCCCTCTTTATGTCTCCCTGTGTCTCCCTCTACCTCGCTGTCTCTCTCTCTCTCTGTCTCCCTCCCTCACCCTCCCTCTGGCTCCCTCCCTCTCTCTCTCTCCTTCTGTCTTCCTCTCTCTCTGTCTCTGCCTCTATCTGTCTGTCGGTCCCAGCCTGCTGTAATTACCATATTGTAATTTGTCACTGGGCCACCACTGGATACACATCATATCCTATCTAAGAGTCAGATAGTACCATGATCCAGCTTACCTGTACTCGCCACCGCCACTGTCTCCTTCCTCACAGTCTGTACTTCTTGCTCTTGGTCCGACTCCTCTAGCGCCGCCTCCTCCCCAGATTGATCCTCGGACTCCGAGTCAATGATGACCACCACATCCGAGCTGGCCCCGCCACCAGATGTTCCACCTACAAAGTAGATTTAAGAATGTTAGATTACACCACTCCACTAGTATTTGGTCTATGAATGAAAAAATTTGAAAACAACAGAAAAATTAATTGACTGTCTACTCTAGTCTAAAGTAAAAATGTCCCTCCTTCCAGGGAAAGCTGTTGTCTTGCTTCATTTTTTTGTCACAATTG
Organism: Lissotriton helveticus; assembly: GCF_964261635.1. Classification (NCBI taxonomy): domain Eukaryota; kingdom Metazoa; phylum Chordata; class Amphibia; order Caudata; family Salamandridae; genus Lissotriton; species Lissotriton helveticus. The sequence continues at coordinate 58,649,354 of NC_136061.1, forward strand.
TTGAATGCTTGCTTAATTTTAACACACACTATTTTTCTCTGAACAGACAGAAACTGGACTTCTAAGGACAAGAGCAACATCAACTTCAAACCAGGTGAAAGCTCGGCTCGACCACAAGAAATGTGTTCCAATCCATTACTCATCAACTCAGCACCAAGCACTTTTCCATTTCCAACTAACTTTATTTTAATATATGTGTTTACTTAAACTTTTAATCAAGCTTTTAAACTTGAATAGACTCTGTGGTTTTTAGTCCTCCAGACTAGAGTGACTGAGCGAAAAGTTTTGCAATTTTTGCAAGGAGGAGTCCGTGCCGCTGACACTACCAGGTTTATTTATACAGTGTGCCAAACACGCCACTCTGAAATATTATTACTCTGGTCTTTGGTGTCCATAGTTCGGTTTGTGGAGAATTGTCCCTGCAACAGTAGGATTATTGATTTTGCTCCTATCTAAACACTATTTCGAAACAATTAAATTAGGAATGCTTGGACAACAATAGGTCCTCTATATTTAAATGAAAACTTACTGGGGCCAGCAAAGGAGCACTCGCCGCCCTGGCCTGCATCCTCCTCCTTTGGAGCCACTGCATCCGATTTTTCGGTCCGCTTGCCCATGGGCGGACCTGACGTACAACATGAAAGAATTAACAGAAAACATTGATGATTGCTGCTTGCCGATGTCCTTGTCAACCAAATCAAACATTTAGAAAGAACAAGAACCAACTATTTCATCCAAAAAGAGGGCTACAAAGGAAGGACTGCACCTGAGCCTCTACTCTAGGGGCAGATTTACAAGCCCCTTGCAGCTCTTTTGCTCCATTCTTGCGTCAATTTTGTGACGCAGCGCCACAACAAGAGAGGCGCCATGGTGTGGCGTATATTAACAACGTGACGCATATGGGAGATGCATCCCATTCTAAAGCCCTGCGCCATTAGGGAGCATTCCAGCGCAAGGGAGGGCGTTCCTGCGCAGGAACGCATGCTAAAAGTGGCTATGGGGAATATATAAAATTTCAATCAGTCATTTAGGACAATGATGCGTCACTGAAACCCTGCGCCTGCATGAAGCAGACTTACGGCTTGACGCAGCATTGCTGGAGCTGCGCCATCGTTGCAACGCAACTCCATCAATGAGCCGCCTTTACGGCACCGATGCGTAACGCTTCGGTGACGTTTTGGGACCATGGTGTGCCGCATTGTAAATACGGCGCACCATGGGTGGTGCTGGCGTGCCGCACACTTTGCAGGGATGCGCAGGTAATTGCTCATCTGACACTTAGGGGCATACTTACGAGTTCTGAGCTGGACACCTCCAGATGTGCACCAGAACAAATGCGTAACGCAAAACTAACCTTGCGTCACGGCAGATGCGCCGCTATTACAATGCGGCAAACCCTGGCGCAAGGGTAGGCAGATGCGTGACGCATCTCGTGACGAAAGAGGGGCGCATCTCTAGAGTCGCGTCGCGGGCGCGATGCAACTATAGCAGTGCTCAGGGCTGCCCAATACTCAACATACCTCATCAGTCCTTACGCCTGCTTCAAGCAGGCAGGCATAAAGAATTAACATAGCAGCGTCGCGGAAGTGCCTGCGTTAAATCTTGTAGATTTCACGCAGGCACTTTTGCGAGGCACACATCTGCCTGACCGCCACCCCCCCGCCCGCCCCTTGCGTGGGAACGCACCCATTGTGGCGCAGGCCCAGGCCTTCACGTGGCGCATCTCCTTAGATGGATCACGTTGTACATGACTTGCAGGGATGCGCCACGTTTACGTCGCTGTGCGTCAGGTAAGGCAGTGTAAACGTGGAACAAGGGGCTTGTAAATCTGCCCCTTTGTGTCTAGCATTACGCAGTTCTGTAAAATACACTCATACATTACTCAGCCCAATTAAATGAACACAAAATAGAAAACAAATAAGCAGTGGCACCGGCACAGAGAAGGAGAACAGTGCACCTGAAATGCACAGAAGATTTTGAAATATTAATTTACCTCTCTTATCAATGTAATCACCAGCAGCATTATTGCTCTTTGTAAAAAAATTAAAGCAAACATTTGCCATAATACACCCGTCACACAGAGCAGGAGAAAAAACAGAGTAGTGAGTGATGAAAAAATTGCTACTACTACTCACCAAGCCCGGGGACCTCCACTCCCAGCACGTCTAGCAGGTCACGCTCTCGGTCCAGGATATCGGTCCAGCGGTGGGTGACTTGATTGTAGGTGCGCTGGACCCCCGTGATCTTAAAAAGGGCCCGGCACACCTGCCCCCACCGCTTCCGTCGCTCCTGGCTGTTGGTGTAACCAGCAGCGATCCTGCCGCCTGCCGCGATGGTCCTGGGGAGACGGCGCTGCACATAAAAAACAAGTGCGCCCACCTCCTCAGGGCTGAAGATCTCCCGGGGCACCACCATTTCCGCCCTCAAGCGACCACACGGGAGCCGGGCACGGGCTGCGGTGCCCGTCTTGGGCAGCTTGACAGCTCTCTTGACCATGTTCTGGGCAGGTGTTAGCAGTAAAGAAGAGACAAAATGAAAAAGAATAAGAGTAGGGAAGAAGGAAATAAAAGTTTTAAAAAGTAGTTGAAAAGTAAACAAAAGTAGCCTAAAACACAAAAATATAGATCTAGAAAAATAGAGGGATAGAAAATAAGTTAAATAGATCAAAAAAATATTAAAACAAGCAAAGGATGGCAGAGATATACAGAGGATAGAAACACCATACCCAGACACATAGGAATGAATGAAAAACAAGATGGCGGCCCGATCACGTGCGCGTAAGTAAGTTCGCACGCGATTTCTCTCGCGAACTCGTGCGAACTTGCATTCGCAAGGCGCGCATTGCGCGAGATTACACATAGCGGGCGGAAATGGAAATACGTCACGCAAACAAAATGGCGGCGCCCATACTCAACCTTGGGGTAACTCGCACGAGTTCGCGGCTTCCACGGGCGAGTTCGCACTACGCCGCGCCTCGCGAATAGGGCGAAATTACTGAAAAACGAGTTTTGCAAAAGCAAAACCAACGAGCAGGTGCAAAAGTTCGAGCTCATCATTTGTAACCATTTACCTGTAGTGCTTCCTGAAGGGGCCCTCCAGAATCCGGTTGCCTACTTGCAACTATTGTGTGACCCTGCTCTGACAGTCACAGAATAGTTACAAGTATGCCATTGCATCCTGTTAAAAAAATTTTACATTGCATTTGCAACAAAAAGGAAAGGGAGCAGACAAGCAGGTGCCAGCCTTCATTAATGTCAGTTGGGGCAGGGCAGGTGTTGTTGTTTGCAAAACTTAAAGCACTTAGCAGGTGTGCACTCACTGGTCAATCAGAGGGTGTTGTGATGACACCGAGGGTGGCATGGGTGTGCCAGCCAGAGGGTGGCATGGGTGAACCAGAGTGCCAGTGTTGACAGAGGATGGCAGTGCTTTGCTTTGCCCCAATAATGTACACTGGTGAACCAGAGGGTGCTGTGATGACACAGAGGGTGACATGGGTGAGCCAGAGGGTGGCATGGGTGACCAAAGAGAGTGCCAGTGGTGACAGAGGGTGGCAGTGATGAAGAAAGCCTTGCAAACAGGCTGGGCACGTAGAAACAACAAGTTCGCAAAACTGGCGACCCGACAAGTAAGTTCGCAATTTGCAAAATTGTACAAAACCCTCGCGAACTTGCAGAAACCTGTGCGAACACACACACACTCCAAAAATACGCAAATCCGCGAGAATTCGCGGATTTCGCGGATTTTCGCAATCCGCAAATCCGCAAATTCGCGGATTGCGAATCCGCAAATTCCGCCCATGCTTACCCCATGGTCTATTTGGGTTTTGATCCGGCTCGGACGGATCTGCTGAGTCGTATGTTGAAAGGTTGGGGACGGGTGAGGGCGGAGGGGGGAGGGAGGGAGTTGCCACGCGAGGCGATTACGTTTGAATTGCTGGACAGAATTTTGGGGGAGTTGCCTTTTTGCTGTTATGACAGGGATGAAGTGGCGTTGTTCCGTTTATGCATGGTGTGGATGTTTTTTGGAGCGTTTCGGGTGTCAGAGTTGTTAGGGGCTCGTGGGGCGCCGGGGCGGGTGTTTGCGGATGTGCGTTTGGATGGGGCCCGGCTGGGCATATGGTTGGGACGTTCCAAGACGGACCAGGTTGGTCGTGGCAAATGGGTGTGGTTGGCAGAGAGTGGTTGTGCGGACGTGTGCCCGGTACGTGAGTTGCGGGGGTTTTGTGGTCGAGTGCAGAGGTCGGATGGTGAGATCTTCGTGCGTGCTTCCATGAGGCGGTTGACATCCTTTCAGTTGCTGGCGGTGTTGAGGTTGGCTTTGCGGAGGCTTGGCAGGGATCCGGCGCGTTTTGGCACGCACTCGTTTAGAATTGGGGCAGCCACGGCAGCGGCGGGGTTAGGTTGGTCGTGGGAGGAGATTCGGCGGATTGGTCGTTGGCGGTCTCGCTGCTGTGAACGCTATGTGCGCAAGTGAAGGGGGGGCGCGGGCTAGCCTTGGCGGCTGCGGTTGTTGTTGCACTCTTGTTTGGTCATGGCACTAATCCTTTTTCTCTTCGCAGGTTGTGTTCGGGGGCCAGGGGCCAAGACGGTCACCTGGATTGTGGGACACTCTTTTGTGCACTGGGCCTCAAAGTATGCGGACAGGCAGTGTACGGTCGTAGCCTGGGCCTGAGGAGCAGTCATCATGAGGTCCAATTGTGGGGTAAGAGCGGAATGCGTTGGGGCGAATTGTTGCCATGGCTCACGAAGAAGGTGTCGCAGTTGGGCTGCCCGGACATGCTTGTAATTCATTTGGGGGAGAATGACTTGGTGAGACAATCAGGGGTGTCCTTGTTACACCTAATGCAGCGGGACTTGGAGGCAATGAGGAGCAATCTGGCTGGCGCCTGTATTGTTTGGACTGAGTTCATACCACGACGGATATGGAGGGGGGCTCTTAAACCCGCGGCCATTGCAAGGGCCCGAAGGAAATTGAACAGGGCAATGAGACTTTTTTGTGCTGATCATGGAGTTAAAGTGCTGGCTCATGGCGGGCTCAGGCTGGAGGAGCCACTTCTCTTTCGAGATGATGGCGTGCACCTTTCGCACATGGGGAATACGTACTACCTTATGGAGCTGCGGCATCTGCTCAGTTTTTTGTGGAATGAATCGATATGGTGTAAGCGTGATTGAAGTGCGAAAGGTGCACGATTGGTGGGGCAGGTAACCGCCCTCTGGGGGTTCCCTGGGTGGCGGGACCTGGGAGGGGTGGGGAGTCCATGACGGGCAGAATCACCCTTCCAGGGAGGGGGTTACAGGTGCAGGATGGGGGTGTGGTAGACGGGAGTGCGATGGATGGAGATGATGGAGGAGTTTGGAAATGAAAGGGGGAAGTGAATGGTATCCGTGAAGAGGTCGTGGTGTGAATTGGGAGTGGCTATTGGAGTACGTGAGTGGATGATGGTTGAGAGGCAGGATGTTTGGGGGGATTGTTAATTGTTAATGATGTTATGTTGATTTTGGCTGTCATGCCTGTCCTAATAAATGGCCTTTTACGCTAACTGATGCGTGGAGTGGTTATTGCGCGATGCGGCCCCCGGGGAAAGCAGGTCGGCAGACCAGTCTTTTCCCCGGGGTGTTCGCACGATAGGACGGGCAGGCAGGAAGTTAGTTTAGGAGGTGGCATTAGGGGGTGGGGGGTTAGGAGGTTACTTAAGGGGACAGGAGGGTAAGGACTTCCTCTTCCTGTCCCCAGTGCCTCAGGGATTAGGTTAGTTTGTCCACCCTACAAGGTTTGAAAGGAGTGGAGGTGCTGGGCGCTTTGGTTCGACAAGTTGTGAGGCAAGCCAGTTTAGGACAGGATGGCACGGGGGGTGTTTGCGGGACCTGGGAGGGGTGGGGAGTCCATGACGGGCAGAATCACCCTTCCGGGGAGGGGGTTACAGGTGCAGGATGGGGGTGTGGTAGACGGGAGTGCGATGGATGGAGATGATGGAGGAGTTTGGAAGTGAAAGGGGGAAGTGAATGGTATACGTGAAGAGGTCGTGGTGTGAATTGGGAGTGGCTATTGGAGTACGTGAGTGGATGATGGTTGAGAGGCAGGATGTTTGGGGGGATTGTTAATTGTTAATGATGTTATGTTGATTTTGGCTGTCATGCCTGTCCTAATAAATGGCTTTTACGCTAACTGATGCGTGGAGTGGGTATTGCGCGGGCCAACTTGATTACAACGTATCTCCTGCACTCGTTTTGTATCGTCAGCCTCCCACGGCACTTTGCTTTCACCTTCGGCTGTGCTTGCCCTACGAAGGCCTTTCCTGGCCTAAAGGTGCCTGTCCTCGCTCCCCGCTTGCGGAGAAGAACCTTCAGCTGTGTTTCGCCTGCGCAGGCCGTTCCCATTCTAAAAATGCCCGTCCTCACTCCCCGCTTGCGGAGTTAGTGTGCCGACAGCAGCTGAAGTACTCGTTGGCTTTGGGTTTCCTCACAGGCTTCGGGAGCGGGGAACACTCCAGCGCTGCCCGCAACAGTTGACAGACGTTGGGGGCATCGTGTACTCACGCTGTTAACAAAACTCTCTTTTCTGTATTTCGCTTTCACCTTTCCTGTTTGCGATCGTCCAGAACGGCAACTTTCACCATACTGATTGCTCACTGCTGTCTTGCTCACTCCTGCCTTGCATCACATGAACGTGTAGAGGAAAGTCCCTCTCTCGTTTGAAGTCTGCTTTTTGCTTGCTTGCCCCCTGCTTGACATTGCAACATTTTTGATTATACAGTTTCTTCTGCTTTTACCATATTACAGTTAAAGTATTTCCCTAATTTTGTTAAAGATTTTCAGCATTTTTACACTTGTGCCCTACCAATATGGCTGTGTCGGCTATTGTCATTCCACCGCCTTTCCTTTCTCAACCTGGTCAACCAACAAAGATGGATTGATATATCATAGCTTTGGATGGCCTTGAATTCTCATCTGAAAGGAAGAAAGCTTTGTTGCTAGGCACCATTGGTAAGGAAGCCCATCTTCTCTTCAAGTACCCACCTCAAATGTTAGGTTATTACAGTAACCCCGCTGAGGATGTTTTTACAGAACCCAAACTTCGTCTTGAGAAGAGGTTTGCTAGAGAGGAGAATATAGTCATGTCCCAAATTCTACACTAGGCCACAAAAACCTGATGAGTCTCTTGATGAATTAATTTTAGTACTAAGGGAGCTGTTGATAAAGTGAAAGTTCGGTCAGATGACTGATGAGCTGATCAGGGACAAACTTATAGTTAATTTTCAGAGCAAGAAGGCTCAGGAACGTCTCTGGGCAGCGAAGAATCTATCCTTGAAGGATGCCATTTCTATTGCGAAAGTTGTTGAAGAGTCCGTACGATGCATGTCAAGTCAAGTCAAAAATTTATATAGCGCGCTACTCACCCAGAGGGTCTCAAGGCGCTTGGGGGAGAGGGGTTAGCTATTGATCGAACAGCCAGGTCTTGAGTTGCTTTCTGGATGAGAGGTGGTTCTGTGTAAGACGGAGGTGGGTGGGGAGGGAGTTCCAGGTCTTGGCCGCCAAGTAGGAGAAGGACCTTCCTCCCATGGTGGCTTTTCGGATGCGTGGAATCGCGGTGAGGGCTTGGTTGGACGATCGTAGGTGGCGAGTGGGGGTGTAGAAGGATAGGCGAGTGTTGAGGTATCTGGGTCCTTGGTCGTGGAGGGCCTTGTGTGCGTGGGTGAGGAGACGGAATGTGATTCTCTTGTTGACGGGGAGCCAGTGTAGGTCTCTCAGGTGACCGGATATGTGGTTGTGGCGAGGAATGTCTAGGATGAGTCTAGCGGAGGCGTTCTGAATACGTTGAAGTCTTTTCTGTAGTTTGGCTGTGGTTCCGGCGTACAGGGTGTTTCCGTAGTCCAGTCGGCTGGTGACGAGTGCTTGGGTGACCGTCTTCCTTGTTTCAGTGGGGATCCATCGGAAGATCTTTCGGAGCATGCGTAGGATGTTAAAACATGATGATGAGACGGCGTTGACTTGTCTGGTCATCGAGAGGGAGGAGTCTAGGATGAATCCCAGGTTGCGAGCATGGTCCGTTGGTTTGGGTGCGCTGCCCAGGGCCGGGGGCCACCATGAGTCGTCCCAGGCGGAGGGGGATGATCCTAGGATGAGGACTTCCGTCTTGTCTGAGTTCAGTTTTAGACGGCTGTTCTTCATCCACTCGGATACGTCTTTCATCCCTTCGTGAAGGTTGGTTTTTGCGGTGGTTGGGTCCTTGGTGAGGGAGAGGATTAGTTGGGTGTCGTCTGCGTAGGAGATGATGTTGAGGTTGTGATGGCGTGTGATGGATGCGAAGGGACTCATGTAGACGTTGAAGAGGGTGGGGCTGAGCGACGATCCTTGTGGTACGCCGCATATGACTTCGGTGGCCTCTGATCTGAAAGGGGGGAGCTGGACTCTCTGGGTTCTTCTGGTGAGGAACGAGATGATCCAATCCAAGGCCATATCTTGTATCCCGACGTTCCTGAGGCGTTGTACTAGGGTGCGGTGGCAGACCGTATCGAACGCTGCGGAGAGGTCCAGGAGGATGAGGGCTACTGTTTCCCTGTTGTCGAGCAGTGCCCGGATGTCGTCTGTGGCTGCGATGAGGGCGGTCTCGGTGCTGTGATTGGCTCGGAAACCAGACTGTGAGGAGTCGAGGGAACTGTTGGACTGGAGGAAGGCGGCGAGCTGACTGTTGACGGTCTTTTCTATGACTTTGGCGGGGAATGGGAGGAGCGAGATGGGGCGGTTGTTCTTAAGCTCGGTGGGGTCTGCTGTAGGTTTTTTCAGGAGGGCACTGAGTTCGGCATGTTTCCAGCTCTCCGGGAAAGTAGCGGTGTTGAAGGAGCAATTGATGATGTCCCGTAGTTGGGGGGCGATGATAGAGTCGGCCTTGTTGAAGATGTGATGAGGGCAAGGGTCGGTTGGCGATCCGGAGTGGATGGAATTCATCAAGCGGATGGTGTCTTCTGTGCTGATCGGGGACCATGCGCGGAGGGTGGTGGTGGGGGGCTTCGGTTCAGTGGTGAGGGGAGTGGACTGGTCGCCGAAGCTGTTATGAATGTCTGCGATCTTGCTGTGAAAGAACGAGGCTAGAGAGTCGCAGAGGTCTTGCGAGGGAGTGATGTCGTTGTTGCCGGCGTTGGGATTGGTGAGCTCTTTGACAATGCTGAAGAGTTCCTTGCTGTTGTGGGCGTTGTTGTCTAGTCGATCCTTGAATGCTGAATTTTTGGTGGTGGGGATCAGCTGGTGGTGTTTGCGGGTGGCGTCCTTGAGGGCGGTCATGTTGTCTGCTGTCGTTGGGTTTCTTCTCCAGGCTTTCTCGAGGGTGCTGCAGTTCTTTTTAGAGTCCTTGAGGTCGTCGTTGAACCAAGAGGCTTTTTTGCCTCCTGGCTTGTTGGGAGGGTTTTTCAAGGGTGCTAGTTCGTCAGCGCAGTGGGTGATCCATTGTGCGAGATTGATGGCTGCTTGATTAGGGTCCGTTGGTCTGGCGGGAGGGTTTTGGTTCAGAGATGTGGTGAGCTGGTCGGTGGTGATTTTATTCCAGCTTCTGTGAGGAACTTGTTTCGGGTGGTGGTGGGTCGTGTTCTTTCTGAAGTTGAAGTGGACGCAGCTGTGGTCTGTCCAGTGGAGACCTGTGGCGTGATTGAAGGAAATGTGCTTGCTGGAGGAGAAGATTGGATCAAGTGTGTGCCCGGCATAGTGGGTGGGGGTGTTCACTAGTTGTTTGAGTCCGAGATTGGCGAGGTTATCCAGCAGGGTGGAGGTGTTATTGTCGTTGTTATTCTCCAGGTGGAAGTTGAGGTCCCCAAGGAGAATGTAGTCATCGGAGGGGAGGGCGTGTGGGCTGATGAAGTCAGCGATGTCTTCACTGAATTGTGCGCGGGGTCCTGGGGGTCTGTAGATGAGGGTGCCTCTGAGTGTGGTCTTGGGATCGGTAGGTATCTGGAAGTGAAGGTGTTCGGCGGCTGTGAGGGTGTCATCGGGGCTGGTCGTGATGCGAATGGTGTTCTTGTGAACGATGGCAATGCCTCCTCCTGTTTTGTTGGTGCGGTCTCTTCGAATGATTTTGTATCCTTCCGGGATGGCTATGGCGACGTCGGGTGCTGATGAGGCGTTCATCCAGGTTTCCGTGAGGAAGGCGACGTCCGGAGTTGTGGTGTCGAGTAGGTTCCATAGTTCAATGGCGTGTTTGTGGATCGGGCGGGTGTTGAGCAGGATGCATTTCAGGTGGTTGTTGTTTGAGCTCAGTTTGGTGTTATTGGCTGTAGTGTGGGTCTTGATGCAGCAGAACTTGCAGGATTGGCAGGTGAAGGGTCCATGGGTGCGTCCTGGGGCTGCTCGATAGCAGTCGGGGAGTCGGCCAGTGTTGAGTGCAGTGAGGGATGCGGCGTCGTATGATAGGCGGGTGGGTTGGTTTTTACGGGGGACAGGGGGCATGGCGCTGGGCGCGGTCCAGGCGCGGACGGGCGTAGATGGGCTTACCTTTGGCGCGCCTTTGGCGCGCATAGGGTGCGCCCGCTGCGCGCAATTGCATCTGTCATAAGTGGAGAGTGGAGGGGGGCGGAGCGAGGGAGGAGCAGCTGGGAGGCGGGAGCGGGGTGGCGAGTGGGGAGCGGGTAGCGGTGAAGCTGGAGGGAGCGGGGTGGGGCAGGAGGACAGGTCCAAAACAAAAGTATGCACAATGCTAACAGGGGCACGGAGGACGATGAGGCACAATAATCACAGGGGCACAGGCACAATCACTCGAGGGGCACGGAGGACGATGAGGCACAAAATAATTAATAATGCAGGCACAATTAATATCAGCTCAAACAATGACTGGCGCAATAATGCGGGCACAATAATTACAGGAGGACGATGGTCAATACTGGGCAATACTTATCAAAGGTAGCGGAGGCAGCGGCAGCGGCAGCGATGGGGCAGGAGGAGCGACCGACTCTGACCAGGTCAGGTCGTGTCACAGCTCCTCGCTACTAGGATCTCTCCTTTTGGTTCTAGAGGGAGGGAGGAGCAGCTGGGAGGCGGGAGCGGGGTGGCGAGTGGGGAGCGGGTAGCGGCGAAGCTGGAGGGAGCGGGGGTGGGGCAGGAGGACGAGTCCAAAACAAAAGTATGCACAATGCTAACGGGCACGGAGGACGATGAGGCACAATAATCACAGGGGCACAGGCACAATCACTCGAGGGGCACGGAGGACGAAGAGGCACAAAATAATTACTAATGCAGGCACAATTAATATCAGCTCAAACAATGACTGGCGCAATAATGCGGGCACAATAATTACAGGAGGACGATGGTCAATACTGGGCAATACTTATCAAAGGTAGCGGAGGCAGCGGCAGCGATGGGGCAGGAGGAGCGACCGACTCTGACCAGATCAGGTCGTGTCACAGCTCCTCGCTACTAGGATCTCTCCTTTTGGTTCTAGTGGGAGGAAGGAGCAGCTGGGAGGCGGGAGCGGGGTGGCGAGTGGGGAGCGGGTAGCGGTGAAGCTGGAGGGAGCGGGGGTGGGGCAGGAGGACGAGTCCAAAACAAAAGTATGCACAATGCTAACAGGGGCACGGAGGACGATGAGGCACAATAATCACAGGGGCACAGGCACAATCACTCGAGGGGCACGGAGGACGATGAGGCACAAAATAATTACTAATGCAGGCACAATTAATATCAGCTCAAACAATGACTGGCGCAATAATGCTGGCACAATAATTACAGGAGGACGATGGTCAATACTGGGCAATACTTATCAAAGGTAGCGGAGCAGCGGCAGCGATGGGGCAGGAGGAGCGACCGACTCTGACCAGGTCAGGTCGTGCATGAAAGAGATGAGCAAGGTGGAGAGTTCTGAAGGAGCTGTTCCAGCCATCAGGAAAAAAGAAGAACCCAGCAAAACTTTAAGCAATAAGTTTAATCTTAAGCCACAAAAATCGTCAATGTCCAAGGGGTGTTCTAGATGTGGCAGCTCGTTCCACTTCAGTGATACAAAATGGTGTTTTGCTTCTAAACAAGACTGCAGGAAATGTGGGCGCAGAGGTCACTATGCCCGCATGTGCAGAGACTTCAGTAAAACCAGGGTTGCTGTTACGGAGGATTTCAGTACCGACGAAGATTGTGAGGACTGTGTCTTATAGCTGTGCCGGACATTAAGGGCTTGGAGAGGAAGAGCCGCCCCAAAGCGTCATTTGTTATCTTAAGCAAACAAGTGGTGTTGATGGTTGACTGTGGTTCTTTGTATAACATTGTGCCTAAGTGAAGGTCTCAATGTTGCCTAAGGACTATGACCCTAGGGGTCACGGGGGGGGGAAGAGAATTGTTGCTTTAGGTTTCTTTTCCGCTACCATTGTGTTTAAATCCAGACAGGTTGAAGGGAAGACCTATGTGGCAGAAGAAGGCCCACCCATCTTGGATTTGAGTCACCAATTTGATCTTCACATAGTTATCGATCCACATGCCCCTGGTCATGTTTTGTGTGTGCCTTTTGTGTCCACAACAGACAGTATCCTCGCGGAAATGGATGATGTTTTAAAAAAAATCTTGGGTATTTTGAAGGGGTACACTTATAAAATTGTGTTACAGGAGGGTACCATTCTGGTGAAACACAAGTTAAGTAGGGTTTCTGTTGCGGTTAGGGATGACGTGAAGAAATTGTTCAATGACATGCTTAAAGTAGGGGTTATTGCACCTGTCGAGGCGTCGGATTAGGTCTCTCCTGTTGTCATCACAAAGAAGAGTGATGGCAAGCTCAGGCTCTGTGTGGACCTTCGGAGCTTAAATCAACATGTGGTTGCCAACACCTTTCCCCTCCCTAACATCAACAAATTGTTGCTTTTGTTGAAGGGTTTTAGGTACTTTTCAAAACTTGATCTGAAGAGTGCTTATCATCAAATCAAACTTTATGATGACTCAAAAAAATCTCACAGCCTTTATAACCATGGAAGGTACCTTTCGTTTTACGAGGCTACCTTTTGGCCTATCATCCGCTGCCAGTATCAGCGCATCATGTCTGAAGTTTTTAAGGGCTCAGATACCGTAAAGTACTTCCAAGATGACATCTTGGTATTTGGTGGGTCTGTGGTGGAACACAACAAGACGTTGAGGGAGGTTCTGTGCAGGCTAAGGGATGCTGGCCTCACACTCATGAGGGAAAAGTATAAGTTTCTTGTGGAGGAGATTGAGTACCTGGGACATACCATCTCTGGGCTGGGCGTCCGGCCTAAGTTACATCTTTTAGAGGCTATTAGATATACCCCGTTCCATGTGACAAAGACCAATTGAGGTCCTTTATGGGACTGATAGAGTACTATTAAAAATGTGTAAACAGCGTTGCCTCTAAAATTGAAGCTCTCAGGACCCTGTTGAGGAAGGGGTGTCTCTTTGTTGGGATGTTGCCCAGCAAAAAGCTTTTGATCTTATTAGGAAGGATATCTGCGAAGCAAACGGCCTGGCTCCCTTTGATACTCTTTTAAAAACCTACTTGACGGTTGATGCAAGTGCTTGCGGTCTAGGTGCTGTGCTTTCTCAAGTGCACATGGGTTGTGAAAGAACTGTGGCTGTGCCTCGCGCTCTCTGTCCGATTGCGAGAGCAATTATTTGGTCATTGAGCGTGGGGCTGTGGCAGCTGTTTGGTCTGTTGAGCACTTCAGGACCCTTTTGTGGGGTGTTGACATCTGTATTTGTACAGACCACAAACCTTTAGTCAAAGTACTGAGTCCTGGTGGTGCTGGTAAAGGATGTGCAAGGCTTACCAGACTTACTTCTAGAATATCGGTACTGTGTCTCGCACATTCCTGGGTGGAAGAATGCTCAAGCTGACTGCTTGTCTCGTCTATCTCTTAAGGTCACGTGTGCTGTTGACTCAGGGACGAATGGTGAGTCTGATGGTGCTGTGGCCTCTTTGTGTGATGTTGAGGAGTGTGTTGCTTCTGTCGTCTCGTCTGGAGATTGGAGTCATTTTATGGATTTGGATAATACTCTTAATTGTGTTGGAAAAGTGTTGGTTCAGGGTGAGCGTAGGTAGAGCACTCTGGCTCCCTCTGAGCGACTGTAAATGAAGATCCTGGACGAGCTGAATATGAGCGGTGCGAAAGTTCTTACGAGGAATGATAAGTTTGTGCCTCCTGAGGGTTTCAGGTCCAGGATTATTGGGCTTGCACATGAAGGGCACCTCAGTCAGACTATGACAAAAAAAGAGTGCATGAGGATTTCTGGTGGCCCGGTATGGACGAACAAATCACTTCCTGGGTTGTTCGGTGTGAGGTTTACAGGGAGAGCGAGAAGAGGCTCAAGACTGGGTGTCAATGACCCCGGGATTCTGTAGGGTACCGTTTGTCTTGATTTCATTGGGCCTATGCATGGTGTAGAGGAGAATTTGAGGAATCCGTTAGTTTTGATTGACGTTTATTCTAAATGACTCATTGTCAAGTTTATGTCCGATTTCACCACGAAGAGCCCCATTGAGCACCTTAGGACACTTTTTCATAAGAGGGTCTACACCCTTGTCATGGACAATGGTACCCAGCTGGTTTCACATGAGATGAGAGATTTCTTGGCTAAGTGTGGTATTGTTCATTACCGCATGGCACTCTACAACCCCCAAGCCAATGGTATGGTGGAGCGTGCCACCCGGCTGGTAAAGGGTTCCATTTCCATGGCCATTCAGTGTGGTAAGGATGTTGGTGTGATGGTCTGCGAGATGGTTTGGGCTCATCGCACAACTATCAATTCTGCCACTGGTTCCACCCTATTTGAAAGAATGCGTGGAAGGAAGCCAGGCACCAAACATCTACCTTCTTGGTTGGTCTCTCCCAAGCCCACAGCCTTTCAAGTGGAGAACAACTAAGTGGACTGTGACGGCGTTCATGTAGAGATTGGGTGAAAGTGAGATATAGCAGACCTTGCGAAGGTTTATCTAAGTTTTAGCACTCTTAAGGTCAAGCAGGTGTTTGACAGTAATGTGCTCCTTGACAATGACAACAAGTGGAACAAGCGCAAGATTGCTTTGTATCACAGAGGGGTGGTTGTGGATTATTTGGTCCACAAACCTATCTCTGTACATTCTGGTGATTATCTCAATGGTTTTATGTTGATGAGTGATGCAGAATTGTCCTCCTCTGGGTTCCAGGTCAGGAGGGAGAAGGTTTCAGGGGATACCTTCAGTTCATTTACCTCCGATCTGCCTACTGATGTTAGTGTCAGTGTTCCCCGTCCTCCCAGGTTACTCAGACCTCTTCGTTATATGGAAGAATTTGTTCAGACTTAATTTCTGTTTCTTTCCTTCTGCTTTGATGCTTCTTTCTTTTTTCGTTTTGTGCTTTGCACTGTTTTCTTCCTTTTCCTTGATTGCTTTTGAATAATATAAGGGAAGGGGGTGTGTTGTAACATGGCACAGCTTTTAGCAGTACTTCTTACTACCTTGTTTATGTCATACTCAGTGTTCCTTTTGATTGTCTGCTGCATGCGTGGATTCCACCATCAGCAGTTTATAATGTGGCTGGCGGTGATGGGACCATGCTGTCTGTGCTCTGTCTTCAAATGAATAAAGCAGAGTTTCTACCTATCGTGTGTATGAGTCATCACCACACTCTACTCGTCCTGGATCTCCCACATCGCACCCACATCATGCCTCACCTCAAAAGTCTCCAATGGCTGCTGATACACAAACACTACCAATTTAAACTTCTCACAAACATATATAAAGCACTGCACAACATTGGACCAGCCTACCCTGTGCTTACTTTGTAAAAAAATAAGTGCCATGGCTCTTGTCAGGAGGCAACAGCAGCTTGCCCCACACATTTTCGCTCCTATGCTGCCAGTAATAGTAACAGCACAACTACTAACTGTAATTTTCCTACAAGTGTGACAATTCAGGCTATTTCAGGCCCCCAAAGCCATACGAATTACTTGGGCGGCAGGTAATAGTAATTTTTAATGTATATTGAATTAATAATTAGCTGTTGTTGTGGTAATCTCTAAATTAGCCAGGAAGCGCCTCCTTGTAGCAGACTGTCACAAGCATTGGTGTTGACAAGCACCAGAAACTACCTGCTCAAACTAAAGCAGTGAGCCTACCTCAACTGCCACCTCCACTTCCGCCAGTCCACCAGATACCTACGTTCTGCTCCACTCTCGCTTGGACTTCTCCTACGTTGCACACAAAATGTGAAATGACCTCCCTCTAAACGTAAAGGCCTCCTCCCCATTTCTGGAATTCTGTAAGAAGATGAAGACCGTCACACCTTTTCCAGTGTCTGGATACCCCTCGGGTGATAAGACATGCTTTACAAATCCTGGTGACATAACAATGTGAGAGAAGAGGGAATGGAAATTATAAACATAAAGCTGCTATGAACAGTAAGTGCACAGAATATTTCAGTGAGTCTCTGGAAGATAAAATAGACGAGCCAACATGAGAGAAACAGGGTTAAAAGTAAAACTTGCCTAAAGATGGTGAATGATGAATCCTGAGTAACATGAAAAGGAGTTTTGGCGTACTAAGACAAAAGTATTTTGTGTAATAAATGTGAGAGCAATCAACATCTTCTTTGAAGACATGTTCCCTTCCACAGATAAGGGTGATTCTTGAAGAGGCAAAAACAGGGCGAAGAAACTCCTCTGAATTAGCACCTACATGCAATCTCAACATCTCAAAGAATATTTTTTGATTTTTTGTAGAGACAAGTAGTTGCAATGACGAATCCACACCAGTAGAAAGTTGCTGCTTTATTCCTTGTAAATCCTGGACCCAAACACAGAAACACCAAGGGGCCCATTAGGATGGCGGGCGGAGGCACCTCCGCGGTGCTGGCCTTGGCGGAAAATGTTATTTTCCGCCCTCCAGCAGCGGTCCTCGCAGCCGCCATATTACAATGGGCAAACATAGCCCATTTCCCGTCCACCGCGGTGCGACGTGAACCGCCATAAAAATGCACCTGACACCGCGGCGGTGGGAGCCAATAGAGACCCACCGACGTTCGGAATGAAGTCCCGTCTGTCGTACAAATCAGGATGCCCCAACCAGCCCGTCACACCGCAGCGGAGAAACCACCCAACCGGAGACGGCGGAAGCACAACAGCGGAGCGCTAAACTAGACTCCTACCAGCAAATAATGGACCGTTGCGGACAGCACCGCAGGTACGAAATCACGCAACTCTGCACATAATACACAACTCCTGGGCTGATATATGGTTCCTGTCCACATCAGACACTCTTGTGGGGACAGGAACACATACCCAAGTGTACCCACACACGTCCTACTTGTCACAAAATCACCCCTCCGCATGCGGGTCGCCCATCAACCGCGAAATCACATCAATGTCCCGGTCACGTCACCGCAGCGCTGCAGACTTGGGAAAACCTGCAAACAATGTGGTAGGCAGGGCCAGTGCCAGGCATGGACCGTCCACAAAGAATCACAGGGCCCCACCTCTACCCTTCACACACTACGCCCCCCACAGCCATTTGGGGACATGCTGTGTGTTCCTCCTGTGCCCCTCCTGCACAATTAACCTGCTAGGTGTACCCAGACCCTGCACCACACACACCAAACAACCAGGAAGCCTGTCTTAGAAGGTGGGGGTGAAGAGAAACACCTTGCACATAAGCTCAGGGGCAGGACATTCCTCCTCCTCCCACCTACCCTCCACTCATGTCAAACAAACTGAGTCCAATTACCAAATGAAGACTCACACTGCATGTGAACAACCACTGGACTGTCCACACTGCCTGTCAAGTCACATACAAACACCCAACACTGACACCCAGACACATACTCATACCATAGGGCAGCAGCAATGGATGACAATAAATGGGCTAGCCAAAAGTGAAGTGGATAGTGCTGGAAAGCCATGGAGCAAGCCCCAAAGCATGTGTACATCACATGCAAGAGACGGAACATATCACACCACCCTTAGGCCATCAAATCAGACATGGGTAGAACAGTGAGTGGAATCAAACCAAAGTGACCTCTGTGCAACAACCCAGGAAGACATCAAGGCAAGCCATGCATAGACACAGGAATGATAGGAAGTGTCTGAAGTCAAACAGTGATCAGCCACACATCTGTCTCAACTTACTTGACATGTGTATGTCCTCAGCACAACACACATGGCTCATTGTCACACTCTCTGACTGTCAAACACAAGTTGGATCATTCACAGATACCCGCCTCTACCCAACTCACACCTGCAGCACTCAACACCAGTGTTAAACACACAGAATAGTGCAAATGATGTCCAGTCACACTCCCTGGGGTGCATCCACAAACATCAGACACACACTCAGGGATGCCTGAACCAATGCAGACACAAAAACAATAGCCAAACACAAACATCACAAACAACATACACAACATACACAGAAATAAAACGAGCCCACATATGGCCAGCCAAACAGTGGAAAGGCAATGGGACCAAAGACTGGAACAGGAGTACACAACATTGTCACTCAAGAACAATGCAAAGACAAAACAATCCCAGTAACAAGATTGTGGCATGTGACAGACACACATGTAATACACACTACACTTGCAACACACATCAGAATGTATCGCAATGCAAAAGTTACTCACATACAATGTCATGCCAATAGGACATCACACTCAGAACATCTGTCAGCAGAAACAGTCAACAAAGGCCAAACACTGCAAACATCCGCAACAAAAACCCAACAGATGCACATGCCCATATTGCAAACTCAGCTGGACATCAGGGGGATGCACACCAGGCTAGCACAAGGCAAAATACACTCACAGTACTGCATGCAGTCCAAGCAGTGTGTGCACACCAACCAAATCAGTAGCACACACATCTCAGTGCCACAACATTTACACCCACAACACAAATCAGCACTGCACACAGACAACATCACACTCAGGAAGGGTAGCAGTACCTCAGCAAACACACATACAGCTAACCCAACACCCACATATGGACAACTCAGGGACACCCATGTGCAAGCAACAGGACCAGAGGACTGAGCTGCCCAAACAGTTGCACTGCACATGAGCAACCATTACTGCAAACCAGTACAAGAAAATCACACATAACTAATTGGGAAACTGTCCTGAGTGGCACATTGGCCGTGTGCACAGATCAGCACCACAAAGCATAGTGTAACCAAATGAAGTGGCGGGGAGGCTCACACACTGCCAACCCGAGGTGCAGGAGGCATGAGATTGAAGTGGTTTGTACGTCAATATTGGACAGGTCATAAGTGTACTGTACACAAACACATGGAGGAGTCACTCACAATGGGTAGGCATCAGAAGCACAGAAATGGTATGGTATGACTCCACATACCATACTGGAGCCAAAAATGGCTAAAGTTACAGCAATGCATGAGAAATGTCAGTGTGGCTGAGCAGGTCTGCACAGTGAGCACAAACAGTAACGTGGCACATGGCTGATCAACAAAACACAGCACAGACTTGGCAGTCACACACTGCATACTCACAACTGGCAGCAACAACAAGTAGGTGTCCCCCAGGAGTGCAAGGACACACCAACACACTGCACAGTGCACAACCTACAACCCCTACATGTGCACACAATCACAAGCACATGGTAGACAATTGAAACAAACAGGCACCCAGCTCCTCGGTCATACATGTGTGCAGTTGGCATTGCAGGGGGACACGCACATCAACACTACTGACAAAGTCACCCCCTTCACACTTCATGACCGCTCAAGTGCACACATTCAAATGTACCCACGTGACTAGGAAGACAGGCCATCACAAGATGACCATACATCAACACTGCTGTTCACACATCAAGAAAGATCACACAGGCATGATGGACCCTGGCCAGCCTGCCTGTAATCCTGTAGATAGACTTCTCCTCTGTGCTGGTAGTGCATCCTAACATGACATGTGTACAATTTAGCAAACCTGACCATAGAATGATTAGGATAAAAGTAGTTCATCACAAAAAACCATCATTGCACCCCCAAGGCTCAGAGTCAAGAAGAACTGAAGTGCCTGTGACCTCTGTCAAATTCTGAAAAAGTGAAACAAGCAACTGTCAATGTCACATGAAACCATACCCATTCAGAAAAGTTTTTATTAAGCAAGGACACTGACAAAGCAGACAACAGGAGTAACTGTCTTTATTACATATTACCCAGATAGGCATCAAAAGTAGACAACAGCAAGGCCAGTGGCCAGTCCATAGTTCAAAGTAGGCAAGTGTGCATGAGAACCTGCACAGGGAATGGGCATCCAAAGTGATAAACAGCAAGGCCATTGGCCAGTACAAAGTAGAATAAAGTACATGTGTGCTTGAGAAACTGCACAGGGAATGGGCATCCAAAGTGATAAACAGCAAGGCCATTGGCCAGTACAAAGTAGAATAAAGTACATGTGTGCTTGAGAAACTGCACAGGGAATGGGCATCCAAAGTGATAAACAGCAAGGCCATTGGCCAGTACAAAGTGCACAATAGGTACATGAGAACCTGCATCCATAGTAACAAACAGCAAGGCCAGTGGCCAGTCCCTAGTTCAACGTAGGCACATGTGTGCATAAGAACCTGCACAGGCGGGGCGTGGCTTGCACGCTGAGGGTGATGGCGGCGTGAGCCCGGAGCTCCGCGCCTATTCCCCTAACTTATCCTGCCTGCTGCTACGGAGAGCCCGGCGCTGTGCCTGGAACCCATCGGGCCGAGCGTGGGTGTCGCTGGGGCAACAGCGGAGCGATCGCGGGGCCGCCGCGAGGTCCGATCTCC
Source organism: Lissotriton helveticus (assembly GCF_964261635.1). Lineage (NCBI taxonomy): Eukaryota > Metazoa > Chordata > Amphibia > Caudata > Salamandridae > Lissotriton > Lissotriton helveticus. Next base: position 58,670,071 of record NC_136061.1, read on the forward strand.
GCCACGTTGCAGAGCCGCCGGGGCCAAGCCGACAGACCGCCCAAAATGGCGTCCGCAGTAACGGACCCGAGAAGCCCGGCTGCCTAACCTGTGGGCCGCCACCTGGGGACACGGCCGGAACCCGCCGAGGACCGGAACCGAGGAGGAGGCGCCCCTTTCCCCCCCCCCCCCCCCCCGGGGCCCTGAGGAGCTCCCTCCTGGGGGAGCCGAGGCGCAGCGGAGCGACCGCGACCGAGCGGCCAGGGAGGCTGCGGGAAGAGCGCTGAGCGCTGAGGACATCCTGAGGCCTGACGGCCGCGGCGGGGGCCCGGCGCACCGGAGGAGACCTGCATGCTCCCCCCCCCCCCCCCCTGGACTGTGAGGTGAGCCGCAAATCGGAGCGACACGGAGGGGGGGGTTGAGAGAGAGAGAGAGCCCAAAGTCCAGGGGCGCCCTGTTTGACCGCGGGGAAGCAAGCACGCCAGGGAGTGCTTGGGACTGCCTGCTGGAGGGCCACGAGAGCTGGTGAACCTTGGGCCCGAACAGTGGCGGACGACGGCTGGGGGGGGACCTGCCCGTGGCGGCGCTGCGCAATTGGAGCCGCACCATTCACGGCCTGGAGCCCCACGCTTGTGCCCCCTGGAGGCTGTCCCCTACCCGGCGACACTGGCTGCCAACGCTGGAGGCCTAATCAAGGAGGGTGGCCCGGCTCTGTGAGTGTTCGCGCCACGCTAGCGGAGCAGTGAGACGAGTGGGTGCTGCGCCGAGCCCCGGGACCGCGCGTGGGCCATTATGGGGAAGCCTAGAGGCAAGCAAGAGGAGGCGACGGCTTCGGGAGCGGCGGAAGGAGACGGGGGGGAGCCCACGGACCTGCAGAAGCTGCAGGATCGGATCCTGGAGGCCATCACAGCAACGAGAGAGGCGCTGCATGACGACATTGCGCAGGTGGCGTCGGGGCTCGGCCTGCTCCGAGCCGACCACGACAAATTGAAAGACAGAGTGACGGAGACTGAGGGGGCCCTGAAGATACTGGCACCGGCCCACAAGACTCTTGAGGGGAAACTCACGGAGGCTCTGGACCGGATTCAGGTATTGGAGCGTCGTGCAGAGGACGCGGAGAACAGAAGCCGTCGCAGTAACGTGCGAATCGTAGGTGTGCCGGAGAGCGAAGGGGGGACGGACCTACTGGCCTACTGCGACAACTGGCTAAGGACTGTGGTGGCGCCTGAGGGCTTGTCGCCCTTCTTTACCCTGGAAAGGGCTCATCGGGTCCCGTCCGGGCCACCTAAACCAGGCCTCCCACCGAGACCTATCGTGGCTAAACTGCTACACTACAGGGACAGGGACCTGCTGCTACAGAGGGCCCGAGACGATGGCCCGTTCCAAATCGCGAACAGTAGGGTCACGCTGTTCCCTGACTTCACGTTCGAAACGCAGAAGCAGCGGGCCTCCTTCCTGTCGATCAAGAAAGAGCTACGCACAGAAGGTATCCACTACTCGTTGCTGTTCCCTGCCAGACTCCGAATTGTGGTGGACGGCAAAACAATGTTCTTCAACCTGGCCGCAGACGCTTGGGACTGGTGGGAGACCTACAAAGCCGGTACGGATGGCGCCAAGGTCCGGGAGGAGAAGGCAAAGGAGCGGGAAAGAGCACCGGCGGGGCCGCGCCAATCGCAGAGACTGCGCAAGCGACGCCGCGGAGCCGGGAAACCGACCGCTTCACAAACGGAGGCCGAGCGCAAAGCTGCGCTGCAAGCGGTGATTACCATTGGGAATGGGGGCGACTCTCAATCCACACGAGGCACGGACACGGAGACGATTGTATCGGCTTCGGGCTCGGAGTCGGACCTGTCGGGGCTCCATGATGCCAAGGATCCGGTGGTGACGCCGCAAACGGCTGAAGAAATCCTGAACATTTGATTTGGACCTGTTGGGTAAGGGGACTGGGCCTTATGGGAGGTCCGCCTGCTTAGCGGGGGGGTTAGTTCCAGGCGCGGGCGCTGGGTGACCGATTACGCGCTGTTCTCCGTAGTGGGGGGATGGCGGCGGGCCTGGGTCACGCAGCCCCCTCTTGGGCGAGACCTCGCTCCGCACGCCCTTAAGGCGATTGCAGCTTCGGCTGTGAACTAAATACCTGGGGGTTTTGAGTTCAGGGTGTTTGGATGGGGTCTGGTATCTTGATATTGGGGCCTGTTCTGGGGGGAGGGGGAGCACCACAGTTGGGGTTTGGTGATGGGGGGATTCTGCAGACGCTGATTTTGATTTTCTTGAGGGCTGACCAGTTGGGAGGTTCTGTTTTGGGACGGGGAGGGACCATCATCCGCGGGAGTGTGCCCAGGGAGGGGGAGGAGAACCGTGACTCATGGGACAATGGCTAACTCGAATGTTTTGAAATGCATGACCTGGAACGTGAGGGGACTCCACACAATGCAGCGCAGGCATACAGTGCACGCCTACCTACAGAGGAGAGGGATACACATAGCGCTCCTACAGGAGACACACATCACGAAGCAGGAAGGGGCGGCACTACAGAGGAGATGGCGAGGGCAGGTCTTCCACACATCTTACTCGGCCTACGCAAGGGGCGCTCTGATCTGGGTGAGGGCGGGGACGCCTTTTCAAATGTCTAGACAGCTAATAGATCCGGAGGGGAGGTTTGTGGTTGTGGAGGGCAAGTTGCGGGGTAAAGCTATAGTCCTATGCAGCGTATATGCCCCGAACATAGACCAACTAGCCTTTTATGCGAGCTTGTCGGGGACACTGGCGCACTTCCTGGTGGGTCCGATACTCATGGGAGGGGACTTTAACTCCGTGGCGGATGTACGACTGGATAGGTCCCACCCTCCCCTGAGAGATTCCCCGGTGCATCGTATGGCTAAGGGTAGACATGAATGGCAAGAGAGCTGGGGGTTGACCGATGCATGGAGGGCACAGCACTCAGCAGACCGAGATTACTCGTTTTACTCCGGGGTACACGAGCTCCACGTTAGGCTGGATGCGATATTGTGCACACGAGACGTGCTGACGCAGGTTACCTGGTCGGAATACCTGACGAGAACGGTCTCGGACCACAATCCGCTCCTGATCCATTTAGACTGGATGACGGAAAAACCTAGGGTGCCAATCTGGAGGCTCCGGCCGGAGACTTTGGAGGACCCGATATTCGGAGCGGCCCTGGAAGAGGGGTTGACACAATACTTCGTCAATAACGAGGGCTCCACGGGCTCTAGAGCAGTGGAATGGGATGCCTTCAAAGTGGTGATGAGAGGGCAGTGCATCACACAGTTCGTAGGCACGAGGCGGGTGCTGCTGACCGACCTGGAGAGGGCAGACACCAAGCTGAGGGCAGCGGAGAGGGACCGACCAGGCAGGCCGGAGCTGCAGGGTGCGGTGTGCTCGGCCAGGGAGGCGGTAGCGGCTGAGGTGGAGAGACTACGGGCTTACGATTACCGAGCATACATGCTGAGATCTCATGTAGAAGGCGACCGATCGGGCACTCTGCTGGCATGGCTCTCCAACCCCACGAAACGCTGCGCCCCTATCTTGCAACTTGCCGGGGAGGGGGGTGATATGTCCTACACCCAGTCAGCCATAGTGGACGGCTTTCAGCGATACTATGAGACGCTCTATAGTAGCACCCCGGGCGACCGGGAAATGGAGGCGGAGGCTTTCCTGAATGACCTTACCCTACCGCGCCTGGAAGACGAGCAAGCGACGGACTTGGGAAGGGACATCGAATTAGGGGAAATCCGAACAGCTATTAAGTCCATGGCCCGTAACAAGACGCCGGGTATAGATGGCCTGCCCATCGAGTTTTATGGCAAATATGTTGACGCCTTAGCGCCGCGGCTTCTGGCTGTGTACAAAGAGGCAGGGACCGCGGGTCGCCTCCCCCCATCGATGCGGGAAGCGATAGTCATCCCGCTACTGAAACCTGGCAGGGAAGGTAGTAGTCCGGCCTCCTATAGGCCGCTCTCGATGCTCACGGCCGACTATAAAATCTTGAGCTCTATACTGGCATCGAGACTCCTACCGCACATGACCGCCCTGGTCCACGAGGACCAGAACGGCTTTATCCCTACCCGGAACACGACGCTGAACATTAGACGGCTTATCCGACTCATGGAAGACCTGCGGGAGGGGAATGGAACTCCACTTGCCCTCTCGGTCGATATCGAAAAAGCGTTCGATAGCCTGGAGTGGGATTACCTCTATGCAGTTATGGCGCGATTCGGGCTGGGCGCAGGCTATATCCGGTGGACGCAGGTGCTTTACACGGCAGCCGTAGCGAGAGTGCGGGTTGGATCCCTGGTGTCCCACCAATACCCAGTGGAGAGGGGCACCCGGCAGGGTTGCTCTCTATCCCCGTTACTGTTCGCTTTAGCGATCGAACCGCTGGCTATGGAAGCCCGCAGGGGGCGATACTTCACTGGTGTGCAAACTGATGACGGGAGACAGTGTATCTCGCTGTACGCCGATGATCTCCTGCTGTTCCTGGACAACGACGCGACTGAGCTTGTGGGGGCGGAGGAGCTGCTAGGGCGCTTTGGAGACCTCTCGGGCCTCAGAGTTAACTGGGCGAAGACGAGCCTCTTCCCATTGAGAGAGGACGTGGTCCGTCCAGAACACAGGCCGCTGCTTCGTTGGGAGCCGACTTGTCTCCACTATCTTGGAGTATACGTCTACCACACAGCGACGGCTTTATTCGAGGGCAATGTGGAGAGATGCGTCAGGGGGCTGAAGGGTAGCATGGCGTTCTGGGCCACACTTCCGCTATCCATTGCTGGTAGGATAGCGCTGCTGAAAATGGTGGCCCTCCCGAGGCTGCTATATTTCTTCCGAACGCTTCCGATCTGGATCCCCAGCTCCTTTTTCCGTCGACTTCGCTCCCAGCTCACTTCATTCCTGTGGGGGACGGGCAGATGTAGAGTGGCGCTGGCGACGCTCACCCGCCCGAAAGATGAGGGCGGCTTGGCGCTCCCAGACTATGAGCTCTATTATCTCGCTGCCCAATTGCAGATCTTCACGCAGGAGGTGGCACGGGTTTACCGGGGCCCGGAGGATACACGACAGCGGGGCACGCCACGACACATTCTAGCCTATATTGCGTTAGGACAGAAACTCGCCACCCGGGATCTGTCCCTTGAACAGGATACATTTCGGCGTTGCTGGAACAGGGCGCGGAGGCGGGCAGGGATTCAGCACCCCTATGCCCCGGAGATGCCACTGGGCATGCTGACAGCGTTGCCCCATGGAGGCGATTGGTCCCGCCTGCAGCAGTGGGAAGAGGTAGGCATACAGGTGATAGGGGACCTCTTCGAAAACGGGGAGCTCCTCCCGTACTCGGCCCTCCAAGAACGCTTTGACCTTCCACGCGGGGGCTATCTCCTTCATGCTGCTGTGACGAGAGCAATGCAGAAGCACTGGGGACTGGGCCTGGCGGAGCCGGAGACGGCCATGGCGTGCCAATACACCATGATGGCGGCGGGAACGGTGAAAGCGGTATCTTGCTTATACAACAGAATGCTCCGCGAGCGCCTGCCGCCTCTCGATGCACTGAAACTCAAATGGGAAACTGACTTGGGTAAACCCATCCCGGACACGGCGTGGGCGCAGCTGGTGCGGAGGGCACGCAATAGTACGAGGAATGCTCGTTTCCAAGTTATCCATTTTTACATACTGCACAGGGCGTACATGACCCCTGGGAGAATCCTGAGATACTTTGGTGCGACTGAAGCGAGGTGCCCCCGCTGCGCGGCTGATGGAGCCGAGCTGGTGCATATGCTCTGGTCATGCCCGGCCCTGTCGGATTATTGGCGAGCCGTGGGGGAATCCATGAACGAGGTGACGGCCCGGACTGTTGATTTTGATGCAGGGGCGTGCATCCTGCATTGGTTTCCACACACCCCCAAAAACAAGCTCTCGAGCAAGTTCATAGATATGGGTTTGATGGTAGCCAAGCGCGAGATAACCAGACACTGGAAGGCTAGGGCGAGCCCGACGTATAGGAGGTGGTACAATGAATTCCTGAAGTGGGCGGCCTGTGATAGCACGCATAGATATCAGATGGCGCGCAGAACAGCCAATGAGAGAGCGCTGGAACAAGCAACGGCCTGGGAGGTAATGGTACAAGGCCTCAGGGATAGTGGGATAGAGGATGACGAGGAGGGCCTAGACGCGGCAGGGGTCAGCACAGTACAATAATCTGGTGTTAATAGGACCAATGAAGGGGAAAGCCTGGTACCTGAGATTGGAGTTACGCAACGGGAGGTTCCTGAGCGGATGATGGGGGGGAGGAGGGGAGGGGGGGGGAGGGACAAGGGGTTTGGGGACTGAGGGGCTAGTTGGGGGGGGAGTTCGGGGTTTCATTAAGGCGAGAACAGAAAAGTAGGCACACACAATAACCTGAGTCCATACTCCTGAGGAAGACCAACCAGGCATGGGGGTGCGAATTTACTGCCGCCGCCCGGCCCCCGGGATGTGGGCCTGCAGGCTGTGTACACGAGAAGTGGATGAACCTGACTATCGCACTGTGAATGATGCTGAATATGTGCGCCTATTGGCCTGTGTAAAGTGTGTCTACAATAAAAATTACTTTAAAAAAAAAAAAAAAAAAATAAGAACCTGCACAGGGAATGGGCATCCAAAGTGATAAACAGCAAGGCCATTGGCCAGTAGAAAGTGCAAAGTAGGAACATGAGAACCTGCACAGGGAATGGGCATCCATTCTAACAAACAGCAAGGCCAGTGGCCAGTCCATAGTTCAAAGTAGGCACATGTCTGCATGAGAACCTGCACAGGGAGTGGACATCCATAGTAACAAACAGCAAGGCCAGTGGCCAGTCCATAGTTCAAAGTAGGCACACGTGGGCATGAGAACCCGCACAGAGAATGGGCATCTTAAGTGATAAACAGCAAGACCATTCACCAACACAAAGTAGAATAAAGTACATGTGTGCTTGAGAAACTGCACAGGGAATGGGCATCCAAAGGGATAAACAGCAAGGCCATTGGCCAGTACAAAGTGCAAAGAAGGTACATGAGAACCTGCACAGGGAATGGGCATCCATAGTAAGAAACAGCAAGCCCAGTGTCCAGTCCATAGTTCAAAGTAGGCACATGTGTGCATGAGAACCTGCACAGTGAATGGATGACACCGTACACTGCCATGGGAAGCAACACAGCCAGGGAGATAACAATGGGCAGTCCAGGCCCTGCTGTGGGAGAGATAGGTGTGGGAGGGGGACCTAGCCTTAGACTTGGCTGTCAGTCTAGGAGGTGGCTGATTGTCACGGCCAGTTGGAAGACTGGACCTGGGAGAGAGAGGACCAACTGAGGTAGAGGCATCAGTGGCTTTGGAAGCCGGAGGGCTGCTTGGACATGGTGGTGTGGTGGCATTTGGAGGCGAAGACATGCTGCCATGAGACACAGTGTGGGAGGGTGAATGTGGAGGGGTGCCTTTCCACTTCTTGGGGATTCGATAGGGCATAATTGTCTTGGGTGGAGTGGTAAGTGGGACGGGGACAACAGACTCACTCTCCACCACAGGTGCATCAGGTGCAGGTGGTGGCCCTACCTCTGGGGATCTGCTGGTCCGTGCGGTACGCTTGGCCAGGCCTTGCCTTTTCCCCTCCCTCCCCTGTTGACCAGGTGAACCCTCTACAGTGCCCTCCTTTTGGAGCTTTACAGGGGTGTGGGTGGGAGTTGATTTTGTGGGTGGATCTGCCTTAGAGGGCTTCTTCTGAGGACTCTTAGCAGGCACCAGCTTCACAGCAGGCACGGCATCTGTCTGCCTGTCTTTGGGAGATGCTTTTGGGACGGGAGAGTCCTTGGATGGGGCTGATTTTGTGGCATGTGAGCCTGAGCCTGCTTCTTGGCTAGATGGCCCTGAGTGTCACCTTAAGGGCTTTTGCCTTTGCGCTCCTGTGTCACTGTAGTTTGTTTGGTGGATGGTGTCTGCGCTCTAGCCCGCTTGGGGTGCTGCTGTTGTGTGCTGCGTGTGGTTTACCTGGAGCCTGTGGGCGGTGGTGTGTGGTCACTCTCGTCAGATGTAGACACTGGCATGGGGGTTGCCAAAAGGACTGGAGCTGGACAACTACCTGTGCCAACTTCTTGTCATGGTTTTGGAAGGCATTCAGGAGAGTTTTCTGACCCACACACAGCTGGTGCAAAAGGTCCACCGCCTCAACACTGAGGGCAGCAGGGGAGACAGGGGCAGGGGCAGGGGCAGCGGTGCCTGGGGAGAAGGACACTCTTTCCTTCTTACTGGTGCGAGCACCTGCAACACTAGTGGCAGTAGCTGGGAGGGAGGGCACTGGACGATGTGTGGTGGAAGAGGAGGCAATTTCCCACTCCCTGTGCCTGCCAACATCGAGGAGTCACGGCTGGCGTCAGATGACGTTGAGGTTGGTGTTTCTGGGCGTGATTCCTCAAGGACACTCCTGTCCCCCTCCGAGGTGCTGGTCACATCAGTGTCAGTGAGCTCGTGTGTATCAGTTGTGCAAGATGCCTCATCATTGTGTCCATCCTCTGTGCCCTCGGCAGATGCTGCAAGAGACAGAGACGTAGGTGCAGTTTAGTGCCATACACACAAACATCATATGCAAGCAAAGCCCAAAATAAGATGATGATACCCCCAAGTTGCACACCACCCTGTGCAGTCCCATTGTGCCACCTTAATTCCAAACTCAAAAGATGCATGGTAACATGCACACTTGCCTTAATTGACCTATGTGATGTCCACACAGCCAAATAGCTTGCCTGTGCCTCCATGTAACCTGACATGCAGATCCCTGTGAGCATACCTAGGTCCCTTTGGGTGAAAAAGATGTACATCACAAGATGTTGTCTCTATCACATATGGAGTCAACATAAGGGGACAACACAGATACAGACTCCAAAATGTCATTTAGGAATGACCATGAGCTCCTGTCATCCACCATGTCATGCTTTAGTACACAACCACAGTTGCACATTGGTGTCAGATGTGTAGTTCTCACAATTTCGAGATCAGGCACTGCACACATTGACGATAGAACACTCAGATGAGGCATACTGCCGTTCACTGCCATGGGATGTCCCTGACACCCCTAATGCAGCCAATGCCATAAGGCCACAACTCAGAATGCAATGTCAAGGACCAATACATCAATGACATGAAAAAGTACATGTAGCGAAAATGCATGACAGCTGCACCCAACAGAGAGGCCACTTACAAGCCATTGCATCACACTAGCAACATCACAGAGCTCAGCACTGGCTCAGGGTTGGAATACATGCAGTCACTCACAACCAAAGTCACCCTTCCCAGAATACTCACCCCCAGCTTGCTGTTGATGGGCCCTCAAACGTTCATCCAGCTCTGGTTGTGTCACAGCCAAGATGCGGGTCATTAGTTATGTCATGCTCCTGTGCGCCAACCTGCTAGTTTGAGGGAGCAGCCCCAGTGTCATCTCTGCCACATTTTTGCTCAGCCAGTAGATGTCATTCTACTTCTTTTGACAGTGTGTGTGCCATCGGTTAGAGACACCCAGAGCCCGCACCTTGCGGACAATGGCCATCCATACGGCCTTACGCTGGTGGACTTTGAGCTGCAGGCATGGAAGACAAGGATAGCAAATGTCAGTGACACTGGGTTATGTACCACTGTGTCTCAGTACAGGAGCATGCACACACTCAGCACAGCTATTCAGATATGTTTAGCAGAGACAATACAGCATGACACATAGCACATCAGCATGAGATAATCATACCTACATGCATGCAGGTATGAGTATGGACACAGTACCTGGCCATCTCATACACATGCAGACTGCCAGCACAGAAAGCAAGGTGAAGATGGCCCACATCTGCAATGCAGTATGTGAGGAAGCAAGACATACATTACATTGGAAATGATGTTTAGGGGCAGACTCAAGGTGTCCAACACTGCACGCCCCTCAATGTCCTTGGTCTGTGAATGGCTACCTGTGTCATGGAGGCCACATGTATTTTATTTATTTATTTATTTTAAAGGTTTTATATAGCGCTTGCTAGACCCGGAGGTACCAGTGCGCTTTATATGAGTATCAGAACATAATTACAGGTTACAAAGGTTACACAGTTATTAGAGCCTGACAGCATAGTTATAAGTAAGGTCGAGACAAACAAAAAGGACATATATGTAATGGAAAAAGCAGGCAAGGGGAGGCACTCCGGGGATGGGGGGTTAAGAGCAGGGGAAGTAGACAGATAATGGAGGAGGGAAAGAGGAGGGGAGGGTGGGAGACAAAGCATGGAAAGAGGAGGGGGAGGGTGACGGGGACACAAACCAGTAGACGAGTCAAGGCTGCGTCCAAAGTCCAGTAAGCTGTGAACCCAGGGGAAGTTGTATCATTTCCCCATCTCTGTTGTGAGAGGCTCCCTATACGCAGTGGACTCTCTCAGAGGGGTCTCTGAGACTCCAAGGCCTACAAACTGGATATTTCCCCAAAAAGGGGAGAGGGAGTGCTTTGGCAAGGGGTGCCATACCACACCTCAACTGTAAGTGGCTCCCTTGGCGCTGTGGACTCTCTCAGCGGTTTCGCTGAGACTCCAGAGTATATACATTGAATCTTTCCCCAACAAGGGGAGAAGGAGTGCTTAGTCAAAGGGCACAAAAGGACAGGGGGCTAGGCGGTGTAGCGGTCAATGGGAAAGAAGCAAAGGAAGTAGACAAAGAAAGAAAGAGTGCTAAATGGGAACAGATAGATATGAGACAAGGAAAAAGCAGAGTTACAGAAATATGATGAGGGGGAGTGGGCGAGACAGGAAGAAAGGGAGAAAAACGGTGCCCAAAGTTCATCTGGGTAGGTGACGGTCAGGGGAATTACCAAGGCCGATCTTTTCAATAACTGAACAGAGTAGCTCCACCGGGTGTCAGACATAGTGCTCGGACTCCGCTGTCAGGATGGAGATCAGGAGTACTCAGAGATTGCCAGATTTGTATGGGTGGGGGGGGGGGAGAAACCATGGTCCGAATGAATTCCAGATGCCATCTTGAGGTCAGGCATAGTCCTGGTAGGATTATGTAAGGAAGAGTTCAGCGGCAGCCACGGCTGTCTTCAAATCCGGCCATCCATCCTAACGAATTGGAGTACCCTCCGAGTCCTCGTTCCGAGTCCCGGCGCAGGTCGCTGTTCTGGCAGCAGGCTCTGAACACCTCAAGTGCTCGATCTGGGAGGAGAGCGGCAAGAAGTGGAGGCAGAGAAAGACGAAGGCACGCCAGGACTCCAGACGATCATTTCAGCAGGTGAGTAAACCTGGTAATCAGAAGCTTTAAAGGGGGTGTCGGCACATCAGATCTACTACGGTCCGAGGGGGCGCTTAAGGGTTCCTCCCTCGGGACATAGGGGCCGCCAGTTTGTGCAGCTCTGCGCAGGAATTCATGATACCATGATAGGGGCCATAGCAGGGTCAGGCATTGTAGTCTTGCATAGGCGCTGGTAGGCACTATATATACTGTGGAGCCCTGGAAGTTTAGCCTGATCTCATAAGAGCACTAGGCTATATGTTTTTTCAGGGAGCTGGTTGCAGTGATAGCAAGTTTAGCAGGTGTAGATGGGAATCTTGGAAAAGACCCTCATTGCGGCCACCATTTTAAAGTCAGGCAGTCTGAGCACAGGGCATTAAGCGTGATTGCTCTTACTTCTCTATGGCTGAAAAGCTCACATCACCCTCATTCACCTCTTTCTTTGTCCACCCCGTGTCATTTAGATGTTGCCTGGTCTCAGCAGTGCCTCAATGCCGCAATAACGATTGCCACGAGAAGCCTGAGTGGGGTACTGCCTCGGAGGTACGATGCGTGATGATAGGGCTGGTAGAGAATGGGCCGCTGCGCAACCGGTAAGTGGCTCTCTGATCTATCGATGCCGTTCGTTTACCCAGACTCTCAGCGGAGATTTGGTGAAAGGAATGGCCTTAAATACCGCAAGAAGCGTATTAAGAGGCTTAAAAAGGCTCTTCCTAGGGAGGTGACACAGGCTCACACCCTCATCACAAGGTCTGTCTTGTGCAATACACAGGTGTAAGATAGCTCATTGAGGAATAGAGTAGCAGACAACCCATATGTCTCACTCTGTCCATTCAGTGATGGGTCCCTGACAAATTGGTCAGTAACCGTGCAGGCCAGGGGGCTCACGCTGTGGTCTAACTTGGGCCATCAGAACTGTCACATGCATGTACAATATGTAAGGGAAAAATGTGCCTAGTCATGCGAATCAGTACACATTGTGAAGAAAATGGAAGGGGGATGTTTCAAAAGTACAACAATCCGCTGTGTAATAGGTGATTTTCCAACAAGAGTGTCACCCTCAGGCATTTCACTCTTGTGCATAATGCTGACATATCCATGGTGGCAATATAAAGTCAAACACACTTCCATCAGTACTCTCTGGAAGGAAACTCTTTGTAATGTCACAGATGAGCCTGTGAAGAACCTCATGGACCCAAACATCCGTTAGCACAGGTAATTTATGTCCTGACTCTCACTTACCAAACTTGCTGTGTCACTGTATGGCTGCAAAAACACTGCATGTCCCTCCCATCCTGATACGCTGCCAGTGAAATGTGTAAAATAAGCTACAGACCCCTTTCCCCTGAAGTTAGCATGCTAGGCAGCGTATCACACAAACCCTCACTCTAAGGCACATACTGAAGCAGATCCTCTTCATTTGGGCACTCCCTGCACTCCCCTACTTTCACTCTGAAACACTTACCATGACATCAGGAGCACCATATAGCCTCCCATACTGTGTGAGCACCTCATCCACCAGGACCTCCAGCTCCGCTGTGGTGAAGGGACGGGCCCTGATGTTCTCAGTCCTCACTATCATTGGGTCCATGAGCCAGGAACAGCAGCAGCAGCAGTTGGTGGCGAAGGGTGTCAGTCAGCAGCATCTGCTAGCAGTGGAAATGTGTGTGGTAGCGGAGCACGCCTACCGCGATTTTCAAAATTACATTTGGCTACCACAATTGCAGTTCCCATTGGCTGTGACACACCGCAGGGGCCAGGCGGTTGCTACAGCGATCATGCATCTTACAATTGCATCCGATGACCGGCCCCACGGTAGCGGATTTCGCCTACCGTGATTTTCAAAATTGCATTTGGCTACCGCGATTGCAGTTCCCATTGGCTGTAAGGGCATGGGCGGTGACACACCGCAGGGGCCGGGGGTTGCTATCGCGATCATGCATTTTACATTTGCTTCCAATGGCTGTAAGGGCATGGGCATTGGCGATGGCACACCGCAGGGTCCAGGCGGTCGCTACCGTGATTTGGCCGCCTGATATTGGTGCCCATAGCCGTGATTGTGGTGGCGGAGCACCCCAACCGCCATTTTACAATGTGTATATCACTACAGTGATTGCGGTGGGCATTGGCAGTGGCAAACCGCAGGGGCCAGGCTGTCGCTACCGTGATTTGGCTGCCTGATATTGGTGCCCATGGCCGTGATTGTGGTGGCGGTGCACGCTTATGCCACCTATGGACACATCATGCTTTTGCTGTGTCAATGGCCAGTTCTCAACATTATACAGTAGACACATGAATCATGCCACCAGATAGAGATAGTGCAGACCAGTGCTAGTGTGACATTTAGACCCCTAATAACTACACATGCCATGTCAGTGCGCAGGATTACATGCACGGGTATGTACTCACTCACATGTCACTTATGAAATTGTTGTGCATTTACACAGATCTGTGGTGTGATGGACTTATGTACACATTTCAATGTGTGAGATGTTCAAGCGACACACAGTAATGAGGGGCTGACCACATATTGTGCCTATTTCACTGTGTAGATTGCTGAACTAATGTCAATACTGGATCTTTGTGCACACACTGTGTACATTGTGTTGTTAATGTGTGCCCTGTCCGAATTATATAAGAGGATGTGGCAGGTACAGCAGCTACGTTGAAGCTAGCAAAGTTGCTATCTCACACATGTGCTGTGTCAACTCCTCTCAGAGCTGGTGGCACACGATGTTTGGATGTACCTTTTGAAATCACATAGTCTGAATCTGTTTTGGGGGAAATCTCTGTGTGAATACTGGACAAGTGTGCGACTAGTTTAGGTCAAGGTGTCCCTACATGTGAGTTGTGCTGTAAGCTGAAGTGTTTTTGCGAATCCTTGTTGGCTCTGTCTCAGTCAACACGTAAGATGTTGGACACATCACATAGGGGGATTTAATTGACATGTGTGCCCTTTCATCTCACCTAGGAGGCGACCAAATGTGCATCGTCGATTCACAGTGCTGGTGGACATGGAGGATGAGGACATCATACGTATATTCGGTCTGGATCGACCTACCCTTCAAGACCTATGTGCTCTGTTGGAGCCCCATCTGAGGCCTCGCAGAACATATCTGACTGCTTTGACACCAATGTGTAAGTTGATGGCGCCCTGCATTTCTTTGCTACAGGTTCATTCCAGTACACGGTGTCCACCGCAGGTGGGATGTCGGAACCTATGTTCAGCATGGTGCTACGTGATGTCCTGTCCGCTATGATGACCTACAAGGACAGATACGTCCATTTCCCCAGGAGGCATGAATTGGTGGCTGTAAACGGTGATTTTTATGTCCTTGGCCACATCCCTAATGTTGTTGGGGCCATTGACTGCACACATGCTTGCCTGGTTCCACTACAGGCACGTGAGCATATCTACAGCAACAGGATGCATTTCTATTCAATTAATGTGCAAGTGGTATGCCAGGCGGATATGATAATCTCCCATGTCTGTGCCAAATTTCCAGGATCAGACCATGACTCCTACATCCTGCGTAACAGCATCATACCACAGCTGATGCCAAATCTGCATTCAGTGCGTGCGTGGATTGTGGGTGAGTACGCAGAGTCACGTAGTGTGCTGTATATATGACATGCTGTTCTCAGCTACTGTTTATCCTACAAAATCAGTCTGTGTATCTCACACCCAGGGGACTCTGCATATCCCAACCGGCCTTGGCTGCTGAGCCCACTGAGGAATCCCAGGACCCCGGGTGATGTCTGCTACAATGATGCCCATGGCAGGACCCGTTGTGTGGTGGAGCGTACTTTTGGCCTACTTAAGTCACAATTTCGCTGCCTGGACAAGACCGGAGGTGCACTGATGTACTCTCCCCAAAAGGTGTGTCAGATCGTAGTTGCATGCTGCATGCTCCACAACCTGGCCTTGCGCAATGAGACGATGATGAGCAGCCGAGGCCTCCGCCTGCAAACCCACACATGTCTCGTGACGAGGATAGTGGAGAGGAGGAAGGTGTCAACCTGCGTCAACAGCTCATCAACCGCTACTTCCCTTGAAGGTGACTGAAAACGTACAATGGTGCCTTTGTCTGCTGATTTTGTTGTTGGTGAAAAGGCCTAGGTGAGCTTTGTGACTGCTGCCTTTTGTTGGCTCTGTGCTGGCTGCTAATGTTTCTTGGACAGGGTAGTATGCACAGCCACAGTATATATATGTTGGTACTGTTGCTCTTTGTAATATGTGCAGATTTGAGTACCTTGATGACAAGTGTTGTGTGATGGCTGTGATGCCATCACCTGACACGTGAATAGTGTTCTCTTGTGTTTTCCTAGGTCCCTCCAGCCTTTCAATGAGTCTAGACAGCCAGTGCTCCTGGTACATTGTAAACAGAGTCAACATTGTACATCCTGTGATAAACATGGAGCTGACACGAAAACTAGGTGTGTAATGAGTGTGTATTTACAATGGGTATATGTGACAGGGAAGTGAATATTTACAAAATGGTGAAAAAGGAAACAATGAGTTGTCAATGATGGTAGATGAGACAAACGAGTAGTCACCATGTTGATGTGGTGACCCAGTCCAACAGACGCATGCCATTTATCTGGCAGTGTGGGTAAGGACAGTCAACAAAGTCAATGGCAAGGTGAACAGGGGTGCCATCATGGCTTGCTCCTTGACTGGTGTTTGGCTGGTGCTTTGCCATGGGATCCTCCCTGGGATTTCTTTGGACAGCCCATTGAGCGTTTGGCTGGGGGGGGGGCTCTACTGCAGGCTCAGCTGAGTCTGAGGACTCACCCCTCTCTGTGGCCACAGGGGAGGTGTGGGAACTGTCATCCTGCGGGCCACTGGAAGGAGGTGGAGCTATTGTCTGGGCCGCATGCCTGACTCACTGAACCCCTACAAGCTGGCCCAAGAAGTCCACGATTTGGCACATGCGGGTGTCAATTGACCTCAGCAGCAGGTGGAGCTCACATGAATCTTCAAGAGCCTGGCCCATGTGTCCCTGGGCTCGTTTATAGGCCCCAAGGACTCTGGCAATGTTCACCAGGGCTGCGGTCCCAGTGTCCGGTTGGATTTGACGCCCAGTTGCCCTCCCACCTACGCTGCTGTCCCTGACCTGTGGCGTCACCACTCTACATACCCGCGTACTCTCCCTGCCCTCCTCAGATTGTGGGGTGTGGTGGTCATCCTTTGAGGCAGAGAGCACTGGTGGTGGTGGTGGAGGCCGCACTGGTCATTACAGCAGGGTTCAGCGTAGTTGTTGCTGAGGTGGTGGTGAGGGGACAGTGGGGTCCTGGGACCTGTTGCGCCCTGGCATGCCTGATGGGCCGGCTTCTGGCTCCGCAACCAAGAAATCTAGGGAGTCAGTATCACAGAGTCCAAGGTCCGGGGCTAGAGAGGGGATCTGGTCATTGAAGTGCACCCCTCAAGTTTGGTGTTAGATGTTTTTTGTTTTTTTTATATTTCTTTTTATTAAACTGTTCGACCAAAGCACATCAATTAAGTACAAACAGGTGACTTCATCATTTCCCAGTAACAATGTATACATTAAAAAATTCTACACAGTTATTACATTAATTAGGTCAAGGGGTCTCAAGCGCATCAGCATCAATCTGTTGAGTAGGCGGGAGACAAATATCGCCCCTGTAACGGTTCCATGCTTCCCACACCTTATTCCATTTCCCAGGGCAACCTCTGGCTACATAGACTGATTTCTCCCTGAACATGCACCAGTCTAGATCTTCCCTCCACCTCACTACTTGTGGCGGTTGATTAGCACCCCACTGCTGGGCGATGTTTCGTTTCACTATCATATACGCTAAGGTTGCCCATTGTGCGGTCTAAGTGTTGAGATCCGTGGGCTCCCAGACATTTAGTATGCACTTCCGGGCCTCTGGCTGCAATTCAATCCCCAGCACCACTCGCATTGTGAAATGGACATCTCTCCAATATGACTGTATTTGTCGGCAGTGCAACAGTATGTGGATGAATGTACCTATCTCCCCACACCCCCTTCTGCACTCTCCGCTTTCTAGGTGCCCCATTTGGACCAGGCAGGGACCCGTAACATAAATCCTATGTAGTATTTTAAGTTGCACTAACCTCAACCTGGCCTGAATTGCAACCACTTGTGGGGAAGAGACCGCCTCCTGCCAGTCTTCAACGTCTAGTTCTAGACCGTCATCATTCCATTTTCTTTTAAGGAGTAATAACGGATCTTCCATGTTATTAATTAATTTCCTATATATAAGGGAAATTGTCTTCTCCGGGAGGTGCCCATCCAAAATCTTCCAGGGGGAGGACTCTGGAAGTGTTGTATCATTAGGTATACGAGTGAGCAGCGCGTGGCGAACCTGTAGGTAACAGAAATACTCAGTGTCTGACAAGCTGAAGTGTAGTTTGAGTGACTCAAAAGTGTGGATCGTGCCCTCTCCCCAGACATCTTTGACTCGCGAGATCCCAATGAGAAGCCCTTGGTTTTCCAGAGATTCCCCAGTCTCTCCGAGTTCCACAATGGTGTGGCCAGTGTGAGCGTGTTGTCCCATTTCAGGTGTCTGTTGACTGCATGCCATATCTGGACGGCCTGTCAGTGAGAATCTACGGGGCCTGGCATATAATGCTCTGGTGTATTAACCCACAGGGTGCTGCCACATATCCATGGCAAATCCGGGATCGTTTGGGTGACCATAGATCCCGTGATTGATAGCCGCCAGCTGGGACGCCCAGTAGTATTTCTTTAACCTGGGCAGACCAATACCCCCATCGTACCAGTTAAGAGTCAATTTAGAAAACGCAATACGAGGTCTGCCGTCCCAGAGAAGTTGTCTCTGGAGACTCTCAATCTCCCTGAAATAGGACGCCGGGACCGGGTCCATTTTGGAGTATGTATATCAGACCCTCCAGTTTATCGCGATTTCGCGATTCACGAAAAAATCGCGAAATCGGCAGATTACCGCAATGGCCGCGATTATAAGCATATTGGCCGCGATATTTACAAAAAAGTGAAGACAGCAAAACAAACAATGCAACAATGCCTTTTATTGGCTGTGCGCCGCCCTCCCCCCACTCGCGTGTGTCAGCAGCTTCCGGGACACACACAGACACCGAGTACTTCACAGCTCAAAAGACCTTTCACTTGTTAATTAGGCTTTGTTTTTCACACCCCCGCCTGTTATCCTCGGCTCTGGCAGATGTCAGGGGCTTGCGGTGGTTTTGGGGTCAGTGTGTGTCATGATTGCACGAGAAGCCAACCCCCTGTGTCCTCCCATTAGCGGGGCTGTCTAGACTCGCAGCGGGGCTTCTAAGCCCTGGCACGGCCCTCCCTTAAACAAATGCAATATGAATTGAATGGCGGCGGTATTTAATTTCTTAATGCGCTCTCGCCACCGCATGAAGGAAAGGCAGGAATTATCGCCTCAATATGCACTGGAGCCCCAAAGTGCCACTGGTGCCAGAGAGGGGTCGGGGCAGAGAGCAGGGAGGAATAGAAGCAGAAACCTAGGGCAGCGTGCAGGTAAATGTGACAGAAAGTGCAGGAGGCAGAGAGCACATGAAAGGACAGTGCACAGTGAACTCCAAGAGTATAAAGGGCAGAGACAGAGTGCTGCGGGCATATAGAGGAGAGGTGGAAGAGACCCCAAGGGTACAACAGGCATGGAGTGCAGGGGGAGGGCAGACAGGACAGGGACAGTGAGCAGAGGCAGCGAGCACGTGAGGGACAGTGCACAGTGAACCCTGACTGAGGTTATAAAGGGCAGAGACAGAGTGCTGCGGGCATAGAGGAGAGGTGGAAGAGACCCCAAGGGTACAACAGGCATGGAGTGCAGGGGGAGGGCAGACAGGACAGGGACAGTGAGCAGAGGCAGCAAGCACGTGAGGGACAGTGCACAGTGAACCCTGACTGAGGTTATAAAGGGCAGAGACAGAGTGCTGCGGGCATATAGAGGAGAGGTGGAAGAGACCCCAAGGGTACAACAGGCATGGAGTGCAGGGGGAGGGCAGACAGGACAGGGACAGTGAGCAGAGGCAGCAAGCACGTGAGGGACAGTGCACAGTGAACCCTGACTGAGGTTATAAAGGGCAGAGACAGAGTGCTGCGGGCATATAGAGGAGAGGTGGAAGAGACCCCAAGGGTACAACAGGCATGGAGTGCAGGGGGAGGGCAGACAGGACAGGGACAGTGAGCAGAGGCAGCGAGCACGTGAGGGACAGTGCACAGTGAACCCTGACTGAGGTTATAAAGGGCAGAGACAGAGTGCTGCGGGCATAGAGGAGAGGTGGAAGAGACCCCAAGGGTACAACAGGCATGGAGTGCAGGGGGAGGGCAGACAGGACAGGGACAGTGAGCAGAGGCAGCAAGCACGTGAGGGACAGTGCACAGTGAACCCTGACTGAGGTTATAAAGGGCAGAGACAGAGTGCTGCGGGCATATAGAGGAGAGGTGGAAGAGACCCCAAGGGTACAACAGGCATGAAGTGCAGGGGGAGGGCAGACAGGACAGGGACAGTGAGCAGAGGCAGCGAGCACGTGAGGGACAGTGCACAGTGAACCCTGACTGAGGTTATAAAGGGCAGAGATAGAGTGCTGCGGGCATATAGAGGAGAGGTGGAAGAGACCCCAAGGGTACAACAGGCATGGAGTGCAGGGGGAGGGCAGACAGGACAGGGACAGTGAGCAGAGGCAGCGAGCACGTGAGGGACAGTGCACAGTGAACCCTGACTGAGGTTATAAAGGGCAGAGACAGAGTGCTGCGGGCATATAGAGGAGAGGTGGAAGAGACCCCAAGGGTACAACAGGCATGGAGTGCAGGGGGAGGGCAGACAGGACAGGGACAGTGAGCAGAGGCAGCGAGCACGTGAGGGACAGTGCACAGTGAACCCTGACTGAGGTTATAAAGGGCAGAGACAGAGTGCTGCGGGCATATAGAGGAGAGGTGGAAGAGACCCCAAGGGTACAACAGGCATGGAGTGCAGGGGGAGGGCAGACAGGACAGGGACAGCGAGCAGAGGCAGCGAGCACGTGAGGGACAGTGCACAGTGAACCCTGACTGAGGTTATAAAGGGCAGAGACAGAGTGCTGCGGGCATAGAGGAGAGGTGGAAGAGACCCCAAGGGTACAACAGGCATGGAGTGCAGGGGGAGGGCAGACAGGACAGGGACAGTGAGCAGAGGCAGCGAGCACGTGAGGGACAGTGCACAGTGAACCCTGACTGAGGTTATAAAGGGCAGAGACAGAGTGCTGCGGGCATATAGAGGAGAGGTGGAAGAGACCCCAAGGGTACAACAGGCATGGAGTGCAGGGGGAGGGCAGACAGGACAGGGACAGCGAGCAGAGGCAGCGAGCACGTGAGGGACAGTGCACAGTGAACCCTGACTGAGGTTATAAAGGGCAGAGACAGAGTGCTGCGGGCATAGAGGAGAGGTGGAAGAGACCCCAAGGGTACAACAGGCATGGAGTGCAGGGGGAGGACAGACAGGACAGGGACAGCGAGCAGAGGCAGCGAGCACGTGAGGGACAGTGCACAGTGAACCCTGACTGAGGTTATAAAGGGCAGAGACAGAGTGCTGCGGGCATATAGAGGAGAGGTGGAAGAGACCCCAAGGGTACAACAGGCATGGAGTGCAGGGGGAGGGCAGACAGGACAGGGACAGTGAGCAGAGGCAGCAAGCACGTGAGGGACAGTGCACAGTGAACCCTGACTGAGGTTATAAAGGGCAGAGACAGAGTGCTGCGGGCATATAGAGGAGAGGTGGAAGAGACCCCAAGGGTACAACAGGCATGGAGTGCAGGGGGAGGGCAGACAGGACAGGGACAGTGAGCAGAGGCAGCGAGCACGTGAGGGACAGTGCACAGTGAACCCTGACTGAGGTTATAAAGGGCAGAGACAGAGTGCTGCGGGCATATAGAGGAGAGGTGGAAGAGACCCCAAGGGTACAACAGGCATGGAGTGCAGGGGGAGGGCAGACAGGACAGGGACAGCGAGCAGAGGCAGCGAGCACGTGAGGGACAGTGCACAGTGAACCCTGACTGAGGTTATAAAGGGCAGAGACAGAGTGCTGCGGGCATAGAGGAGAGGTGGAAGAGACCCCAAGGGTACAACAGGCATGGAGTGCAGGGGGAGGGCAGACAGGACAGGGACAGCGAGCAGAGGCAGCGAGCACGTGAGGGACAGTGCACAGTGAACCCTGACTGAGGTTATAAAGGGCAGAGACAGAGTGCTGCGGGCATAGAGGAGAGGTGGAAGAGACCCCAAGGGTACAACAGGCATGGAGTGCAGGGGGAGGGCAGACAGGACAGGAACAGTGAGCAGAGGCAGCGAGCACGTGAGGGACAGTGCACAG
This sequence comes from Lissotriton helveticus, assembly GCF_964261635.1. Taxonomy (NCBI): domain Eukaryota; kingdom Metazoa; phylum Chordata; class Amphibia; order Caudata; family Salamandridae; genus Lissotriton; species Lissotriton helveticus. The sequence continues at coordinate 58,691,660 of NC_136061.1, forward strand.
TGAACCCTGACTGAGGTTATAAAGGGCAGAGACAGAGTGCTGCGGGCATAGAGGAGAGGTGACAGAGACCCCAAGGGTACAACAGGCATGGAGTGCAGGGGGAGGGCAGACAGGACAGGGACAGTGATTAGAGGTAGGGAGCATTTGCAGGGACAGTGCACAGTGAACCCTGAGGTTATAAAGGGTGGAGGCAGAGAGGAGAGGTTGAAGAGACCCCAACAGTAGAACAGGCACGGAGGACAGGGAGTGGGCAGACAGGTCAGGCACAGTGAGCAGAGAGAGAAGATGCAAAAGAGTCCGAGGGCAGAATAAACAAGTAGAACAGGGAAGAGCGGGCAGTGAGCATAGGGCAGAGACTGAAGGAGACAGATGGCGTAAGGGTGAATGTGACAGTAGGAAAGTAGCAGAGGGTGCACAAAGGATAAAGGGCAGGTAGCACAAGGCCAGTGAGTACGAGAGTACTGTGTGAAGTCAGGATAGGGCAGAGAGCACAGAAAAGTGAGAGGTAGAAGTGAACGAAGGGTGGAGAGGGAGAGCACAAATTACAGAAGACTGGGTAGACAGGGCGGAAGCAGTATCGGAGCACAGGATGGATAGAGACGAGTGGGGGCAGAGGTGACAGCAGTAGGGGGCACAATAATTGGAGCAGAGAGCACCTCACCCGCTCCTGCACCGGGGTATCTACAGCGCCTCACTGCTCACCAGCTCCTGCCTCCTGGGCATCGCGGTGTTTGAGGGCTGAAGGGGAAACCCAAGGCGGGCAGAGCCGGAGAGGGAGGAGATTAGGTCTACATGTGCCTGAGTTCTCCTTTTAGTGGTAGGAGCCCTCCAAGAAATACGGCAGATTGAGGTGAAAATCTAAAGTGTGGATTTTGGCAAGAAGCACTTCGTTATTTGAGACACGAAGTACTACATTTTTCAGACACTCACTCCCAGCCACAGATCTTGGTGGAATCCATCATGTTCTTTAGCCCACGGCCCTCCCTAGGAACAGGACTCATTTCCGCATCATTTGTACTCTGCGACTGCCCCTCGAATCCCAGGCAGGAGCCATGACTTCAGAGGCAGGAGAGCTTTGGGGGCAGAAACCAGACATGCGGGGGGGGGGGGTCAGGTGTGGGTGAGTGCCTGTCACTCAATCCCTGCATTGCATCAGCGCTGGGGTGGCCCTGATGGAGACAGGGATGTTCTCCCCGATTATGGGTAAACGGATGGAGGAGGCCTGTTGCCTTGTTTTGTCTTTATTTCACTTCTTAGGAGGGCACAGGTCCTAAAAACAGAAGTGGGGGGGTCTAACCAAGTTAGGCAGCATAGCGGTGATATCACATTGAGTGACATCATTGAGCGCGACATGGCACGTCGCATTACAGGAAGTGGCATCAAGACCCACGACCTCACAGGAATTGACATCACAAAATGTGACAAAACATTTTAGACCTCACACTTCTGTTTAGCCCTACTGGCAGATGAAGAATTGCAATTCCAAGGGATAACATCCATCACCTGTGGGCTGATTCCTCTATTCCATATTCCAGGTGGCCTAATCAAAGTGGAATACTCTGCTAAAACAGTTTCCATTGATTTAAGGCTGAAAATGAATGCTTATGAGTAAAATAAAGTGCCGCTAAAATGCCGCTAAATTTCCATATTTGTGCCGCTAAATTTCCATATTTGTGCCGCTAAATTTGCGAATCCATGGCGCTATATCCTGGGGGGTCTGGTATATGAACCGGGGTAAGGCCATCATATTTTAAAAAGGACTGCTCTACCCAGCATGGAAAGTGGAAGGGATTTCCAATGAGCGACATCGTTTTTAAGTCTTTGCATGGCAGGGTCTAAATTACGGGTAAAGCGGAGTTTTGAGTCTAGTGTTATGTAGATACCGAGGTATCTAAAACCTTCAGGTTCAATCGGCCCGCGGGTCACCTCGAAGGACGTAAATTACCGATTTGGACCAGTTTACTGTGAAACCGGAGTATCTGCCAAAGATTGCCAGCACGTTTAGCAGAGAAATCAATGATGCTCTCTGACTGGTGAAACAGAGCAGAATGTCATCTGCATATATTGATATCTTGTCTTCCAACTCCAGTGACCACTGCAACCCACGTATAGATCGATCCTGTCTGATCCAAGCCGTGAGTGGCTCCAGTGCTAGTGCGAAAAGGAGCGGTGCCCCTGCTCAGCTGGAAATCTGGGGATTTCTCATTATTCACTACCACTCGGGCCATCGGGTCAGAATATAGAAGTCGGATCCAGCCCGCGAATTCCGGACCAAATCCCAGTTTGTTCAGAACCGCAAATAAATAGGGCCACTCCACCATGTCGAACGCCATGGTAGCTTCCATTGATACTAAGGCCGCCGGCTCCAGTATAGTAGGAGTTCTACCCATCACTCCATGTAATTGACCCAGGTTGAGGGCTGTGTTGCGATGAGGCATAAAGCCCAACTGATCTGGCTGAATCAGGGTGGTAATGACTTAGCCAAGTGTGTAGCTAGCATTTTGCAAGGACTTTTGGCTCCACATTCAGAAGTTATATTGGCCTATATGACGCGCAGCTGTTTCTGGGCTTGCCCTCCTTATATGTAACCGCTACGTAGGCTACTCATTGGTAATATGGGAGCTATCCCTTCTCCCTACTTTCAGCAAACATAGAACGGAGGTAGGGGGCGAGCTTATTGATTCTCAATTTATATAGTTCAATGGGGATACCGTTGGGTCCAGACGCTTTCCCTGACTGTATACCTCTGATGGCCTGTGCCACCTCATTGTCTGTCCAAATAATCCCTGTTTTTGCCCGAGAGCGTGGGTAGTTGAATATCTCTAATCATTTCGCTATTTTGTTCTATAGTGAAGTGGCCGGTCGTAGAACACACCGTCCGATAGTGGTCAGCAAACGTGTCTGCAATAATTTGCGGGTCCGTGATAGTGCTAGAATCTTTTCCCTGCAACTCAGGCACCAGTCTTGATGCCATTTCCCATCTGTCGAGCCAAGCGATCAGCTTTCCGGCCTTATCTCCTCTCTACTCTGCGCCCGGGCTCTATCTCTGGCAATGTTGTGGAACTCATCTTGCCTCAACCTCAGGAGGTGGAGGCCCTCGGGGGTTACCACCTGGGCCATTTCCTCTTCTGATCTCAATACGTCCTCCTCTGCTCTTTCGAGTTCAGCTTGTCTTTCCCTCTTTTTCCCTGCTATCAAGGAGAGCGTCTCTCCTCGGATGACCGTCTTGTATGCCTCCCACAGGGTCTGTGCTGAGTCAACTGAGCCCTCATTTTCATGAAAGTACCTTTCAGTAGCCTTTACGATGCCCTTCCGTGTGGTCGGATCCTTCAAGTACCACAGATTAATGGGGGCTACTCTACCAATGCTGACACAGTCTAGTTCCATCCTGAGCCAAACACGGGAGTGATCTAAGTTTCTCCGCCCTAGATGACGAACCTCTCGAAGAGCATGGGCCTGCGCAGCCGGGACAAGAATATAATCTATACATGACATACTGTGGTGTGCACTAGATATGTGCGCGCACTGTATTCTGTCTGGATTGTGTGTCCGCCAGCCATCTACCAGTCCCATTGTGTCTAAAAAGTCAGGCAGCCACCCCTGAGCGGGTCTAATTGCACGGGGCGGGTGCCGGTCTAGTTCCCCCGCCATCACTGCATTGAAATCCCCACCCAGTACCAAGTGTCCCAGTGGAAATGTCAAGAAGTTGGAACTCAGGTCTTTGAATGTGTCCTACTGCAGGCCGGGCGGGACATAGATTGAAACAAACGTAGCCGTTTTCCCGTCCCATTGGCCCGAGACCCCTATATATCTACCACGCTTGTCAGACCTTGTGGCTTGTATTGTGAAAGGGAATGAGTTTTTGATAAGAATGCCCACCCCTCTTGATCCAGAGGTAAATCCTGCATGCACCACTAGTTTATATCCTCCCCTATGCAGGGCCATGCACTTATTTCCAATTAGTTGTGTTTCCTGTAAAAGGATCACATCTGGGGCGTGTCTTCAAATAAACTGGTTAACCAGTCCCCTCTTTAGCTTGTCTCCCAGTCCATTCACATTCCAACTGAGGACGCTGACCCCCGCTTCCTGTCTACCGCTCATTATTATGTCTCTGTGTAAGTCGGTCCTGCACTGCATGCCTTTTTGATGGTGTCGGAACAAACAATATGTTATGTTATGTTATTGTTTTTTATTGTGCGCACAGCGACTCCAGCTAAGGAGCATCCTGGCGCATTTGACAAGGAAGAACATAAGAAACAACATACCAGAAGGGACCACTCTAATTTGAAGGTACATCAAAACTAAAGACTAAGAGGGGCAACTAGAACAGAAAAGTTTTCAATGCTCTTCGGAAAGCCAAAAGATCTTCCAGCAGACGAATTTCCACCGGAAGAGAGTTCCAAGCTGATGCCGCTTTTACACCAAAGGTACGTCCCCCCATACGGCAGAGCCTGTATCTAGGGACTACCGCCAAGGCCTGGCCCTGGGAGCGAAGGGTGCGAGTGGGAACATAGAAAGAAAGAAAACAAGACAAAATTTCAGGGCCTATGCCTCTCAAAATCTTAAAGGTCAAACAAAGGACCTTGAAGAGGATACGCTTCCTCACTGGGAGCCAGTGCAGGGAGCGAAGGACACTCGCCACCGGGCAAAATCTAGGCAGGCCAACAATCGCCCTAGCCGCAGCATTTTGTACCCGTTGCAGTCGAGTGAGCTCGGCCTGATTAGCCCCAACAAGAAGAGAGCTCGCGTAATCCAGGCGAGAGATAACAGTGGCCTGGATTACTAGCTGTCTGGTTGGGGCGTCAAAATACTTGAGGACAGGTCTTAAGCCTCTCAACAGACCAAAGCAACAGGCAGCTGTTTTTTTAGTCTGCCCTACAAAGGTAAGACCAGCGTCTAACCAAACTCCCAGATTTTTCAACTCCAGCACCGGCGTCGGAGAAGGGCCCTGCTCTGGTGGCCACCATTGGTCACCCCAAAGTTCGACTCCCCTTCCGATAATCATGACCTCTGTCTTAGTGGCATTTAGCTGGAGACAGTTCCCCGTCAACCAGCTAGCCACCGCCTTCAGTCCATCCTGAAACCTGGGGGCATCTAATTCCGCATCCCCGCTGAGAGTAACCGCCAGCTGTGTGTCGTCGGCATATGAGACCAAAGTTAGGCCCCACTGCCTAGCGACATCAGCCAGCGGTCTCACGTACAGATTAAACAACGTGGGACTCAGCGAGGATCCCTGCGGTACCCCCATACAAATTCAAACTTATAAAACCATTCACACCCCTCCCAACTCCCCCCTCCCTGCACCCCTGCTCACGGCGTTCACCCATCTCAAACTGGCAGAGTGCCTGTTGCCCTACACACCAAACTACTAAATAACTAAAGGTAGTAAAGAGGAGAAAAGCCGGCACCCCGCCCCTCCCCACAAACCACAAATCAGCGCAAAGTTATTGTCCCATGAGAAGCACAATTCACATCTAAAAAGCACATTATTATGAAGAGTCATATGTCCGTCCGCAGGGTCTAACACCCCTGTACCTGACAGTGTTCATGAAATTCTGTTAATACGGTCGCCTGGTCTCACTCCTGCTCCTGAGCCGCCTGTTCTCCACTTCGATCTCGCATCCCAATGACTCCGGAGGGACGGCTATCGAGCAAGTCTGACGCCACCTCGGGATTGTCAAAGAACCACGCCCTTCCTTCAACCTCTACCCGCAAACGTGCCGAGAACATCATGGCACACTTAATTCCGCTGTTCCTGAGTATTTTCTTGACTGCGGGGCAGTTCCTACGTTGTCTCTGCACCAGCTGCGTGAAGTCGGGAAAGAAAGAGAAAGTGGCATTTTTGTAGCGCAGGGGGGGTCCTGTTCGAGCCCCCTGAAGGATAGCATCTCTGTCTCTAAAGTTTAGGACCCATGCAATCATCGGGCGAGGGGGGGCTCCAGGCTTTGGTCGCCCACCTGGGATCCTGTGTGCTCGTTCGATAGTGAAGAATTACCCAGTCCCTTCGGCTTAAGGTGTGTCAGAATAAGTTCTTCTACAAATAGGTCAGGGGCTGGACCTTCTGATTTTTCAGGCACTCCCAAAATGCGGATATTGTTGCGCCTGGACCTCCCTTCATATTCATCCAGCTCGCGTTCGGCCGTTTCATGAAAAGCCTTGAGATCGCGTACTTCCTATTGAAGCTGTGAGACATCGTCCGTCAAACTGGCTGTTTTAATGTCTAGGGATTTGACCTTTTCATTGACCTTGGTAAGATCCGCTCTAATGAGGTTCACTTCTATGGAGACCGTGGCCAGTTTGTGTTCTAACGACTCCATTTTTTGCTGTAAGGATGACTTAACCCCATCTATTGCCGCCATGACATTGTGTAAGGTCAAATCCGAGGATGGGCTTGCGGAATCTCCTCCCGCTATACATGAGTGCAGCGTCTCCGTTGGTGAGCCCTTGGGGAGGGTGTAGCGGTCTAGTTTGTTAGTCTGGACTTGCCTCATCCCCTTGGTTGTCTTGGGCTGATTATCGCCGTCTGGTTTAGTCGCCATTTAGATGCGGGTTCACAAGACACCCCAGTGGCACCTTCCCCCGGATCTTTGGTGCGGAGGGCTGATTCCAGTGTGTGCACCGAGGGCCGTCCACGCGATCGCTGTCCGGTCGGAGCAGTCAGTTCAATACTCCGGGGTCTCAATTTGGGGCGGGGGGCCACTACTAACCTTTTCAGCCCACCCCTCAGCGCCTGGGTCTGCGGTCGCCATCACTCCAACCCCCTTCCTTAGATAATGGCCTCAACGTCAATGATGAACGAGCAGTCAGGGGACGGGGGGAGCCCTCGCACTTCCCGGGTCCGGACCAGCACTCGCTCTTATCGACCACCACAAAACACCTTTCCCTGCCTCCGTCCTGGAGCTGCTACCCACCGGTCTATATGCTCTCTCTCCGCCCTACGCTGCTTTAAATCTGTCTTTAACGTGGTTTACTCCTCCACTGGGTCCCAATATCTATCTGTGGCTGCCAGAGATTTAGTCCAGCAACTGCCAGCTTGCAATTCCGTGGGGAGAGGGAGCCACTAATCCCAGCTTATGCTGCACAGCCCCCGCCTCACAGTCTAACGAGGTGGGGGGGGCTCAGCTTCACTCACCCCCGCTCTCTCCACGAGGCCGCCGAGCTCCGGTCCCTTCCAGTTGGGCTCCGGTACCGCCGCGTCACTTGGGCCCTTCACACTCCCACCCAGGAGTGGAGCGGCTGTAGAGGGGCCCTCAAGGACTCCCCCTCTTGAATCCGCCACAGGGATAGAGCGCAACATGGCGCTGCGCCTCTGGCCCGGCCATCGCTTCTAGTTGTGGCCGCCGGCTTCCCTTCACCTAGCGACCGTCACTAAATTACCACAGGCCCCGGCTCCACCTCTGTGCGCAGGCCTCGAATTGCAGGACTTGGAACTCCGGCTTCCGATGGCGTTGGGAGGCCAGAATTCCCGCTAGCGGCACCGCTTGCTCTCTTCTCTTTACTGCCGTGCTTCAATGGCAGGATAATATGCAGGATGTCGGGTTTAGGGCTCCAGGTCAGCGGAGCTGAGGTTTCACGCAGCCATCTTAGACTGGCGCGTGGCTCCTCCCTCGGTGTTAGATGTTTTTTATTTACAAGTTATACACCACACAGTTTACATTGATATCACATTGTATGTCTGGACAGTACTGTGCATCATGACATGATGTGGAGGTACAAATATTACTTGTTCATGGTGTGACATGTCAATATACCATGCGTCACATGCAGATTTTGTGATTACAAGGACATGTTGTCATCTAATGACTAGCAGCACAACAACTTTATGTGAAGCATCTTTGTTGATTACTCTGCATGGAAGACTTTACATCTGACCATGAACTAGACATTGCAATCTCATGCATACCTTTGTCATGTCATGTGCTTTGCTTTCTTTTTTACTACAGACCATGCTTGTTTTGTTTTCATATGGGCCTTGATGCTCTGCCCCTTGGCACTTACAGATAGCATTCAGTGCTGTACATTATTGTGCCCTGAATTTGCTATACATTTGATTTGGTGAGTGGCACTTTGGTTTCTGTGACAGTTACACATGCTTAGCTGTCGGCACACTGGAAGTGGCAATTGAATCTATGCCAAGTTTGGTGGTATGTGAGGGCTGGTGTGGTCATATGGCTCCAGGTTTTTTTAGAGAAATGGCGGGGTGCATGCACTGTCTACTTACCTGTTCTGTGGCACATTTGGGAGGAATTTCTGACACATCTTTCTGGTTGTGTGATTGAATGCTCCATCTTGCTCAGCTTTGGTACAAGGGTGGGTGTTGTTGTGCTGGCTTCATAACCACAAACCCCCCTACCTGTTATGATGGTTCCCTCCCAGTGAAGTTGAGCAGAGGGAGGGAATGGGTTACACATGGTTCTTGGGTGAGGGGAGTGTTCCATCCTGCTCAGAGGTGGGACAAGATAACATAAGATGGCTACCTAACTGTGATTTTAAAGGGAGCAATGCAATGTCTGCCACATGCCTCTGGCTGGGGGGGGGGGGGATGCTCCATTCTGCTCAGCTTTGGAACAAGGGTGTCTGGTGGGAGTTGTAGTGCAGGCTTCCCAAACACAACCACCCCCTCCCTGTTCAGATGGCTACCTACCTGTTAGGTGAAGGTGGGCAATGCAATGGCTGACACATGGTTGTGGGTGTGGGGGGTGCTCCATCCTGCTCAGGGGTGGGACAAGAGAGCATAAGATGGCTACCTACCTGTAAGTTTGGATGGGTCAATGCTATGGCTGCCACTTGCGTATGGGTGGGGTGGAGTACTCCATCTTGCTCAGCTTTGGGACATGGGGGCCTGGTGGGAGTTGTAGCGCTGGCTTCCCACCCACACAAACCCCTCCCTATTGAGATGGCTGACTCCCTGTGGAGCAAAGGGAGGGAATGGTTACACATGGCTCTTAGGTGGGGGGAATGTTCCATCCTGCTGAGCTGTGGGACAGGGGGCGTGGTGGGAGTTGTAGTGCTGGCTGCCTATCCACAGACACTCTTCCCTGTTGAGATCGCTGATTCCCTATGGAGCAGATAGAGGGAATGGTTACACATGGCTCTTAGGTGGGGGGAGTGTTTCATCCTGCTGAGCTGTGAGACAGGGGGCCTGGTGCTGGCTGCCTATACACATGCAACCCAGGGAATGTTGCAAGCTACCTTTGTGGTGGATCAGAGTGAGTGAATGTTGGATCTGTGAGACATATGTTGGGGAGTGTGTGGTGCACATGAATGCATTTGGGCTTAGGAGGTGTAGCTTTGTAATTGTGCATGACAGTACATAGCAGTGTGGTGGTAGACATTTGTTTGTACTTACCAGCCTCCACTCCCCCGGCTATTCCTGTGAGACTCTCTGGATGCAGTATGGCAAGCACCTTCTCCTCCCATGCAGTGAATGTTCTTGGTGGAATGGGAGGGCCACCGCCAGTCAACTGAGCCAGCTGACGGTTCTTGTAGTTCTCCTGTTTCACCTGCCTCTTGAGGTCATGCCACCGCTTCATGATCTCCTTCTCGGTGCGTGAGGTGGTCCCTAATGCAGTGACCTTGTTGACTATCCTTCCCCACATTTGGGCTATGGTGTTTAATCATGTTTGTTGGACAAGGTTACCAAACAATTGTGGTTCTACTCTGATTATCTCATCTGCCATGATTGACAACTCATTGTCAGTGAATTTGGGCATTTTATTTTGTGCCATGGTGTGTGATGTGCAAATGGCTTGAGGTGCACGTGTGAGGGTGGTGGGGGTGATGTAAGTGATGTGAGTGTGTGCTGTTGTTCTGGTGATATGTGTGGTGGTTTGCCTCTCCTTTGTGCTGTAGGGATTGGTTCCTTCAGGGCTGGAGTATTGCAAGGGATTCCGGTCACAGAAGGGGCTGGTTTTATACTCAGCTATGTGGGTGTGTCAAAATGGTGTATTGCTGTCAGGTGTGTTGTATGGGTTGTCCTGGGATTTGTATTTTTTTAGTTGTCATGGGGGGGGGGGTCCTAGGGGTGTGTTAGGTGTTTTTTGGGCTGAGCTAGTTTGATGTGTACACTTGCTGGCCCTGTTGGGTTATTTGTTTTTTGATAATAGTTGCGGAGCGGCCGCTGCGGTGGGTATTCAATAGCCCTTCCGCCTGCCCTCCCATTCATCACTGTTGGCAATCGCGGCAGTCTGAAACAGCGGATCCTTCCGGTGTCACCTCAATGGTATCCTAATTGTTTGTGTGGTCACTCTGCTGGCCTTGCGGCGGGTTTGGGTTTTTCCGCCGCGAATCCGACTGCCGTGGACAGATTTTCACCTGCTCCGCCCACTACCGGCGGTCTTTTCAGGCATTGTTCCGCCGCGGTCGGATTTTTCTGGCGTTTGATCCTAATCTGACCGTCGGTTGTGCCGCGGTACCTGAGACGGTTAATTTCCGCTACCATGGCGGTCAGAATGGTTTTTCAACCACCATCCTAATAGACCCCCAAGTGACAAAATGCTCCCAGCTGTTCCACCTTCTAACTGCCCAACCTCCCTTCACCATTCCATTACCTCATAAACAACACATTCCAAAGATTCTACAGGCTAAGTACATTCCAACTATTCTACAGTCTAAGAGTATGCTAAACCCACAATAAGTTATGCCTAACACCACAGTAGTGCTCTGACTACCAAAGGCCAAAATGTGGCGCAGCAGAGATCAGCGCCGATCCTAGTTTTATAAGAGAGTCAACAGCTGACCATCCAGTCCCTTTATCATGCATAATTGGAAGATCTAAGTGGTACAGCATCTGTTCTCTTCAGAAAGTGAAGGAGGATCTGGTCCAGACTACATGTATGAATGATTTGCAGGTCGCACAACTTAATTATCTTAAGCAAAGGCTCTGCCTGTATCAGTCAGTGAGGGCCCGCTGCTTATACTTTCCTCAAAGTATATTAATCCTCAATTAAGAATACAGCCAGGGAGGGCGCACTTGTTTGCCATACAGGACTGGCTAACAAAGAATAAGCTCTAAAAACCTAATTGAACAGGTTTGGGAAGAGATCCTGACTCATGACATAAGGTAAGAAAGAGCAACTGTTCAAAGCAGGCAGATGGAGAGTGAGTAAATCCTGGTATGAATGGAAGATAAGGAGTGGGAGAGGATAGGGGATGCCTTTTGCCTGTCTGACGCTTAACACTGGGGGTGGGTGGAACTCACTGAGTTTTACTCAATGGAGTTCTGCGGGGTTACCCAAAAACGTCATGTGACTACGGAGTTTCCCCAACGGCAGAGTAGTGGCACATTGCGCTGCTCGCACTGATTTTTAGCACCGGAAGATTGTCTCATGCTGTAAAATCAGCACAAACTGCACCACGTGGTGCACCAGAGGGCACTGCTTCTCTCTGCCACTCGAGTAGATTTTCTACTCGAATGACAGCTTTCTCATCGTGAGCATTAGCTTTCTCAGCGTGAGAGGTAGCGACCTGCTTTGACTGCCCACGTTGAGAAACCTCACTGAGAGGCGGCCTAAGCACTTGATTTTCTTGCTCACACTCGCCAACTTACTATTGGCAAACCATGCAGGGGAAAAAAATCTGCCATGCTGCGGTTGGCGGAGTTTTTCTGAAACTCTGGTCGCTAAGCAGAACGCTGAATGGGCATAATCCGATACTCCGCCGACAGAGTGGGATTTACCACCCAACGCTACATAGCACCTTCATTTTAAGAGATTCAGACAAAGTTTAATTTTGTAGACTTCATTTTCACCAGACCAATCGATAAGGCGACTATTTACTTTAGGTCTTTGTCACAGGTCTCTTTTGTAATGCTACAGTAGAGTTCAGTCAAGGAATATGATTCCCACACTGTATTTATTTTGGTTTAAACCACGTCATTGATTGTCGCAGAGATCTAAGACGAAGGTGTTGCAAACAAACTCTGGAAGAGTAAAACGGTGAACAGACAGAATATCGAGTTGTTTTTTTTCAAAGTACCATAATATTGAGATTTAAATATCGAGGTACAAGATTATCAACTGCAAGAATATTGTGGTACAGAATATCGACAGAAGGTAAGAAATATCATTTTTTTAAACATCGAAGACAGTAATATTGTTTGTAAAAATATTGTTAATAATATTGATATTTATATAAGTGTTCTGTATTTTAGTATGTGTGTTAAAAGTATGTGATGTAATTTTTTTGTGTAAGTATAGCTTTTTTTTAAAGTAGGTGTTAGATTTTTAGCAGTAATTAATTTTATGTTAATTAATTTTTGCTTATATTAGTTCTGTAGCGGGTTCTGGGTTTATAGGGGAATAGGGGGGAAGTAATTTAATTATAATGAAGTAATTATTAATTTTTATTTATTAGTATTTATAAACTTTTAATGGCAGAAGTTGCAACTCAATCATTGATTTTGTTCTAGTTTTAAATAGGTACTCTAGAAAGGTTCGCACTTTTGAAACCCATCGTATTACAATGAGCGATCACTACCTAATTAGCATTGTTTTTGATCTGGAGAGCACTGATAGAGTCAAGAAGGACAGGGGTTCACAATATAATTTTAAAATCATCCTTGCCAGTATGAACGGGTATTTTTTAAATTGGTCTAAAGTGGATCCTATGGTTTTTATTAAGCAACTTGTAAAAAGGTCCAGAGAAGACCTTGTAGTTTGTCTTACTGAGGAAAGGATGATGAAGATGTCCTAAATGCCTTTTTTAATATCACTGTAAGAGGTTCAGAAATGAATAACTATGGAACAGAAACAGGGTACACAAAAGACAAAGGGCTGGTTTGATCGGGAATGTAGTAAGGCATACACCCACTTGAAAATAGTACTACACAGGGAAACTAGAAACCGTGAGGACATAAGACAAGCAAGAATTACATACCGGCAGGCAATAAAAAAGCAAAAGGTTTAGCTAAGAGAGGCGGCGTGGCAGGCGCTACACGATGCATGTCTCAGGAGAGATAATAATAGCTTTTGGAAAGTGGTCAATGTGCCATTTTTTGTTAATAGGGATACTGATATTGCAGATATTGTCATTAGTGAGGACAAATGGGTCCAGTATTTTACTGGTTTCTCTAATGATGTGACTATTATACAGGAGGATGCAGTTACAGTAGTTACGACGCCTGATGATAGTGTACAGACCACAGTATTTCCTTTAGACATTTGTTTCTCTGTGGAGGAAGTAACTTGTGCCATAAAGGAGAGTGCAGCGGGTAAAGCCCGCAGGCCGGATGGCGTTCCTGTGGATGTGTACAAAACCAACATAGAGCTGTGGGCCCCACTTTTAACTAATGTTTTAGTCAGATGCTGCCGACATGGTTGTATTCCTTCATGGTCGGACGCAATAGTGATACCTATTTTTAAAAGGGGAGACAGAAATGAATCATTGTGCTATCGTCCAATTTCCCTGCTAGACTCCCTCCTGAAAGTGGTAGGGAGGGTAATTTTAAACAAGTTACAATTATGGGCTGATGAGAAAGGAGTCCTATCCAATCTGCAGTATGGGTTCTGAGCGGGTCTCGGTACAATCGAGCAAGGACTGAATTTAAGCCTGATTATAAGCAAATACACATTAGCGAAGGAGGGAAAACTTTTTCTGTCATTCGTAGACCTTACTTCAGTGTTTGACTGCGTAAAACATGACCAGCTTTGAAGTGTTCTTAAAGGGATGGGAGTTGACCTAACTTTACTTTTATTCATGAGGGAATTGTATAGGGATACAGGGGCAAGGGTTCGTTTTGGGAGGCAGGGGGAGTGCTCAGCTAAATTTCCAGTGCGAAAAGCAGTGAGGCAAGGCTGTGTACTTGCCCTGTTTCTTTTCTCATTATATATCAATAGTCTTGACCAATACTTGATTGAACACCGCCAGGACTATCCGATTATAAAAAATACTCCAGTTCCAATTTTGCTCTATGCTGATGACGCAGTCATAATGACGCGGACTCAAATAGGTTTGTAAAGAACTGTTACTAACTTTGTTAATTTTATGCAAAAAGGGGTCTAGATGTGAATATCAGTAAGACTTATACACTGAAGTGTGGGAAAAAAATGACAAAAAATGTGATATTTTTATTAATAATAAAAAAATCGAATGCACTGATAAATTCTCCTATTTGGTGATCAATTTTGATCGTACAGGGTCTTGGTCTGCCGCTATCCAGGCAAGAAATTAATGTTTTCTAGAGCTATAGGTGCTGTGATCAATTTCTCTAGGAAATTAGGTTGCAGACCTGTCCCTGAGTTATTAGCTATGTACAAATCCAAATGCCTATCAACAGCTATGTACGGGGCAGGCACATGGAGATTTGCAGATGTACAATATGCATTTATGCATTACTTGTTGGCAGTACCAAGCTCAACTGCTAACTTTATCTGTCACTCTTAACTTGGTTTGCCTTTTATTACTGATATGATTAGAATTTACCCCATTTTACTTTGGCACAAGGTCTGGGTTTCCAATGAGACCAGTTTTAATCGCAATGTCATCATGGATTGTTTAAAACTTGACAGGGCTGTTACCATACCCTGGCTTGGTTATATTAAAGAAATTGCTAATGAAATTGGTCACCCTGAATTTTATGAGGCACCGGAGAGTATGGTATCTACTTCAAGAAAGACTTTAAAAAATAGAATGTCTGACCCACATAGAGAATAAGAGATGGCTCAAAGAGAGAGGAAAAATAACTGGCATGGACAACCAAATGATGTTAATATGTCCAGGCACACAACCTTATCTGGCTCAAGTACAGGGAAGCTTCGATCGCATGCTTTTAACTCGCTTTCATTTTGGGACCATCCATAGATTCAGTACCTTTCCAGGAGCTAATGATTGGTTGAGAAATCTACTCCCTTGTCCGTGTGAGGACATCACAAACCAATCTACTATGCATACCATCTTATTTTGTAAATATGATGATATGCATAAAAAGGAAACGGTTCTTAATACCAGGAAAAGGTTCTTCATACCAATCCTGAAAAGTATGGGCTTAAGAGATTATTTCAATCCATCAAAAAGTAAACTTGCCACAGTAGCTTGGAAGTCGATACATCACTATATGAACAAGTGAAAAACATGATGTGAAATAAATCAGCAATCTGAAATAGGTGAGATGTGAGACCCAGAAGGAGCGTCTACCAGGTGCTACACCCAACCAAACAAAACAGTATCTGGTCCCAAGAATACATATAAATTATAGGAGCTCTGGATATGGGTTCATTGGGATTTCTCCTACAAAGAACAAAGACCCTGTGGTGTGTCTCGTGTGTGGCTCGTGCAGATGTCAAGTCTACATTCTGCATTCTATTTGGAAAGCTAGCTTTACGGTTGACTTTGCGGTGAATGTGTTTCCTGTTGGGTGGTGTCATTCCTGTAATAAAGTACTTGTCACCTACCTTCTTGTGTCTCGTCGCTACAGTTGTGGCAACAAGCTGTTGCACCACCCCGACGAACCCCGCTGCTTCTTCTTCATCATTTTGTATGCCACTTTGGAATTTCTGCGATTCCTGCCACTTCGTGTGTTCCAGGGCTTTGCGCTTCTCAGGAAAGATCGCTGGTGGATTCCCCAACTTGCAGACGCTTTCCTTTCATAAGTTGTGCTATTTTGTTTGTTTTCTGCGTTTCTGCAACTGTTGGCAGTTTGCTGCACGAAGTTTCTACCATTCACCTACGTCACTTGCTCGAGTTTGCCATCAATGCTGCTACGCTGCAATCCACGTCAAGCATCTCTGCATGCTGAGCTACGCTGCGCTTCACATCAAGCAACTCTGCACGTTGAGCTTCTCTGCACGACGTTTCCTGTTGTGTTGTCATAATTTCTTTATGACCAACGCTGCATCCTTTTTTAATGGTTAGCCTTCTAGCCAAAACACACTGCATATTGCAAGCTCCGTGACGCCATTTTGTTTGCTGCTTTCCCCTGGTGTCACGTTCAGCTTTTCCAAGCATTTCTTCCAGTCTCGCTGACCGTTATCTTCCTTCTCTTTTGTTTTTCACCACTACGTTGACTCTTTGGTAATATCCTGCTACTCATTTGGCCTATTTGGTTTCATTTCGTCACTTAGCCCTACATTTTTTTTTTTTTTTTTGGAGGGTGAAGAAGGGACACTGTTTCAATGCTTCTCCAAACTTTCCCTTATTTAACAGTACGAACAGTGAACTAGTCCCTCTTGTGTACTTTCAATTCTGCATTTGTTTTTTTTTTCCTTCTTCAGTTTTTATTATATTTATTCAACATGTGTGCACAGAACTTTTCATTGAACCCTCCTCAATCCTTTTGGCCTGCTGGAGGGTTACCTTGTATGAAGTGGGCAGAATGGAAAACGTTTAAAAAAAATTATATTGAGACTTTGGATGACCAAGGAAAGATGTCACCAGAACAAAAAAAGACATATTTTTACATTGTATTGGGCCTGAAGGTCTGAAAGCTTTTACACAAATGTCTAAAGCAATTGGTGGGGAAGGGGATGCAAATATATTTGACTGTGCTATAGCTGATTTTGATAGACATTTTTCTCCTACGGTTTGCATTGGCATTGTAAGATACAAATTCTTCCTCAGAAAATAAGAACCTAATGAAAGTATTGATGAATATGTAGCTACACTCAGAACCTTATCTTCAGATTGCCAATTTGATTTGCTGCAAGAAGATTTCTTAAGATATCGAATAGTTATGCATGTTAACGATGCGTCTATCCAAGAGAGGTTATGGGTTAATGGGGATTCCAACTTGCAACACATCCTGGCTTTAGTTAGGAAGGCAGAAATGTCCAGCAGAAGGGCCAAAGTTATATAAGTAGAATCTCATCCTAAGCACAAAGAAGTTGTTAACAAAGTTAATGCTGGTTCTCGCCTCTCAAAACTGAATACAACCAAATGGATAAAGGTAAAGATAAACCCAGAGTCCGCACTAAAGAAGTTCTGAAATGTTTTAGATGTGATAGCCAGTCTCACCTTGCCAATAGTTAAGTTATGTCCTGCTTTAAAACAAAAATGTTCACTTTGTGACATGATAGGACAATTTGCGAAGGTTTGCTGGAAAACATTGAAACAAAAAGTAAAATGCGTTGAAGATGGTGATTATAGTGAGGAAGACGCAGATTCTTCGTCTTCATTTACCAATGAAAAATGTTTTCTTAACAATAAAGATAGAGCTAACAATGTTAACAAGATTTCTGAGAAAAAAAAACACTGTGCGATATGACCATTGGTGGGGTGAATATTCAGATTTATGCTGACTCTAGCTCACCCTACACCATTGTCATTGAGTGTGTTTAATACTCTATTTTCTACAAAGTTAGGTTCTGATCTGGAAGAACCAGATATTTCTCCTGAAGGGTATTCTGGAAAAAGAATTGTTTCATTAGGTTTTCTCATTCTAATCTTTAGATTAAATTGTATATTTCAAAAAAGGTCCTTTCGTATTAGGTAGGTTTGATCAGGGCGAGCTTGGTATTTTACTGGATACCAACAGCCCTGAACCTGTTATGGTTGTTGAAGAAGGTGAAGTTACTGGTAAGGATATGCCTAACAAGTATCTCAGAATATTTAATGAGAAAAATTGTAAGTTATCTGGTTTTAAACACAATATTGTTCTTAAACAAGATGCATGTCCAAAGATTTTCAAAGCCAGAAACTTACCTATTACCGTCAGGAAAGAGGTGGAAAAGGAGCTTGATCGTATTGTCGCTGAGGATAATATTGAGAAAATCGAATCTTCTGAATGGGTTTCTCCCGTTGTTATCGCCAGACGTTCTAATGGTAATATTCATCTTTGCATTGATTTAAGATACCTTAATAATAATATTCTCATCGATCAATTTCTATTACCTCGCATTTCTGAAATACTGCCTTCTGTTAAAGGTGCCAAATATTTTTCAATGATAGATCTTTCTGCGGCGTACCACCAAATTGTTTTACATGAAGATTGCAAGAAATTTGCTGCATTTATCACTCCCATGGGATGTTATCAATACAAAAGAATGCCTTTTGGCCTTGCGTCAGCAGCAGCTGTTTTTCAAAGACTCATGCATTCGTCGTTTGGGCAACTTGATAACGTACAATGTTTTCAAGATGACATTCTTTTGTACAGAAAGGCTAAAGAAGAACATGATTAATTCCTTAGCAACGTTTTAGAGATCCTGGATGAAAGGGGCCTTAATGTGAAATTTTCAAAGAGTAGATTTGAAAAAAATGATGTAACATATTTAGGTCATGTATTATGCATGGATGGTGTGAAACCTAAAACTGAACTGGTCAAGGCCATAGTTTCTTCTCCTGCACCCAAAAGCAAAGATGATGTACGTTCATTCCTTGGTCTTACTGAATTTTACGCCAAGTATATCAAGAATTTCTCTTGAAGAGTGTTTCAAGTCAGACAACTTTTGAAAAGTAAATCCAAATTTTACTGGTGTTGTGAATGTGAGAGGGAATTTAAGGATGTTAAATCTGCTATTGCCAAAGCCACTAATTTATCCGGTTTTGGTCCAAATCTGCATAGTGTGATTACCACCAGTGCCAGTTCTAAGGGTTTAGGCGCTGTATTATCCCAAAAGCAGGAGGGTGGTGGGGAAGCCATCATTGCCTATGCTTCTAGAGCACTTACCAGTGCTGAGGAAAAGTTTTCAGTTAAATAAAGAGAAACCTTAGCTTGTGTCTGGGCTCTAGAGCACTTTAGAGCTTTCATGTGGGGCGAACAATGTGATATCAGGAGTGATCACAAGCCTTTGGTGAATTGCCATGCTGCGGATGGCATGACTAAAGCTTCTGCACGTATTGCTAGCATGTCCATGAGACTACAAGATTTCATTTATAAAATCTTTTATGTTCCTGGCAAGGATAACGTCTCAGCACATTTTTTTGTCTGGAATGCCTTAAAAAATTACAGAAAAACCATTGGTTCGAAGAAACGGTATATAAGTAGGGGGTGTGTCGAAAAGTGGGAGAAAATATGGTCACCATGGCGTAAGCATAGAGTATGGCTAGGGGAGGAGGGATAAACATAAGTCACGCATGGTCAAGAGAGTGAAGTGGACTGATTTACTTAAATGTTTTATTTACTAATTGTATGTATGGCCTGCTACAGATTTGGGTCTTTGGAGCTAGGTAGGACCTGTGTCCTCATACCTCCCTGGAAAAGTGTTGTGAGGTTAAGATGTCAAACATGTATAAATGACTGTAACTATTAGAATGTAGTTAATAAAAAAGAATTAAAAAAAAATTCAAGAAAACATTCCTAATGTTTGGGTTGATTTTCATATTGCTTTGGTGCATGATGAAGTTATTCGGTTCATACAAGTTTGGTTAGATACATACACCAAAGATACTACTGTGCAAAAGGTTTTGTCTTTTATCAACAATGGTTGTTGGCCCAGTAAAAATCTTTTAGATCCAAATTTAAGATGTTTTTGGGAAGTGCGTAATGAATTATCTTCAGCTAATGGAATTCTGTGGAGAGATGATAAAGCAGTTCCTCCCTCCGATTTAACCCCTTCACAGCTGGGCAAATTCCCCTGCTGTGCTGGGGGGCAGGGGGGCGCGCACAGCGCCCCCGTGCTCATGACGAGGTCAGCTCGTCATGAGCCACGGTGGTCGTGTGCTCATGACGAGCTGAGCTCGTCATGACCACACCAGTTTCTTTAGAATGCTCGCACAGCAGGGGAATTAGCCCAGCATGCGAGCGTTCTAAAGGTCATGACGAGCTCAGCTCGTCATGAGCACACGAGCACCGTGGCTCATGACGAGCATAGCTCGTCATGAGATACAAAGGTGTTAAGGGATTCTATTGTTAACCAGTGTCATGATGATGGCATAGTTAAGACTAAACCATCAGTTATAAATGTTGTTTGGTGGTCAGGTTTGGATATATTTGTTGAACACACTGTTAGGAATTGTGTGATTTGTGCCAATGCTGACAAGTCTCTAAAAACTTTGAGACCCAACATGAGTACGCCTTGTATTCCGAAGGGTCCAGGGGTGACTATTGCTGTGGACATCATGGGTCCTGTTGGAACTGATTCCAAGTATGTTATTTCTGTTATAGATGTATTCTCTAGATGGCCTTGTGTTAAGATCGTGGATAGAGTTGATTTTGATGCTGATTTGTCCTTTTTGGATACTTTTTTTTGCGGAAGAAGGTATACCTACCCAAATTATCACAGACAATGGTGTACAATTTGTATCATTAAAGGCAAAGGAAGACTTCAACAGGTTAGGTTTGATATATCATACCACATCTTTGTACAATCCTAGCGGTAATGGCATGATTGAGTGCTTTAACATGGTTCTCAAGGGTACCGTTCAATCTGCCAGTTTGAAAGATGGTAACTGGAGCCTGTGCATTCACAAAACCGTATGTATGTATTGCACCACTATTAATGAAATGACTGGATGTACTCCTTTTGAAATCATGATGGGAAGAGTTGCTAGAACAAAAAAGAATCCTGCGTGGTTGGTTGAGAGTACTACGTCCAATCTGGATTTGGAGAGTGTGAGACAAAGGACCAGGGACACTCATGAGGGTCACAAGTCTTTGTGAAAAGTGAATAACGGCAAGACTTTGTGAAAAGTGAATAACGGATGCACGCTGAAGGGCATGCTAATCTATATACCCCCAGGCCCTATAGCCAGGTTTGAGGAGAGTTTGGTTGAGGGCATTATGGAGACTGCGCTGTGTAAAGACAAATTCCTGGTACTTGGAGATCTTAATTTACACCTGAACAACCCCTCAGACAACGTCAGCAAGAATTTCTGTCAGGCATTAGGAGCCCTCCAGTTGAATCAAATTGTAAATGGTCCCACTCATCAGTTAGGACACTTGCTCGATCCTATATTCGTTAAATGGGGGGAAGTAGAAGCCATTACCCCCATCCCTATCCCCTGGTCGGATCATCATCTAGTACCATTCTCTATACGAATTCCTGGGGCAAGATCTCCGCAGCCAGCAACATTGTACCACCTCAGGCGGAGATGGGCCACCTTTTCCCAGTCTAAATTCTGCGCGGCGCTGATTAAAGGGGAGAGTCCTGGGGGGGATGATGCAGACATGGCTAACACCAATCTATGTAAGCGCATCAATGAGGCGCTAGATTGCACAGCCCCACTTTCAAGAGCCAATCGGGTGGCCGTATTAAAAAAACTGCCCCATGGTTCAGTAATGAACTACGAGTCATGAAAGCCGCACTGAAGCGAGTCGAAAGACAATGGCGTGGGGCTCTTTCCAAAGAAACTAGAGACGCCTATTTGATTGAGAGGCGAACTTATCATGGGCTAATTAGGAAGTCCAAAGCAGCATACTACACGACTAGAATTAGTGAAGCTGGTAACTCGATGAAGGAGCTTTTCTCGCTCTACAAAACTCTCTCGAGTGGAAAACCAGCCACTGCCCCAGCTGACTGCTCGGCCGAATCCTGTGATAGGATCGCAGATTTTTTCGCTGAAAAGATAGCCAAAAGTTATTCGGCATTTCCGATTCAACCCATTAATGGGACAGAATTTGTGGAAAGCCCTAGGGAATGGGGGGATAGACACAGATTGACCAACTTTGTCACCACGCCTCCAGAAGATCTCCTAAAAATTTGCAGATCTGTGAAATCGGGATCTCCGCGGGACCCTACTACACCAAAACGTCTAGCGGATAGCCTAGTGGTACTGGAACCTTATATCAGACACCTACTAGACGTGTCTTTTAGCACTAACACCGTGCCCAAAGACTGGAAAAAGGCGGTGGTCTTACCCCTTAGGAAGAAACTTAATATCAGCTTTAATAAACTAGAGAACCTCCGGCCTATTTCCCTTCTGCCCTACCTGGCCAAAGTGGCTGAAAACACGGTCAATCTGCAATTGATGGATTTCGTGGAAGAGGCTGCCTTATTACACGATACCCAGTTTGGCTTCTGTCCCCGCCACTCAACGGAATCTGCGCTCCTAATGGCGGTGGAGACCCTACGCCAGGGGGTGGATGAGGGCCATACCATGGCCCTCATCCTATTGGACCTGAGTGCAGCATTCGACACTGTAGCTCATACCACCTTGCTACAGTGTCTGAACAGTGGAGGAATATCTGGAGCTGCACTCAAATGGATCCAATCCTTCCTGACTAGGAGAAGCTTCCAGGTCCGCCAGGGTGATTATTACTCCAGGGACATCGGATTGGGCCAGGGCGTTCCCCAGGGATCGTCCCTGAGCCCCACCCTATTTAATCTTTATGTCTCCCCAGTGGCTCTGATCGCTGTGGGCCATGGGCTGCAAATTGTGTCCTACGCCGATGACACGCAGTTGGTTATCTCCCTTTCGCGTGCGCCTGGCCTTGCTATGGACAGCTTCAGAGCTTGCATGCAAGATCTTGCAACCTGGATGTCCACTAACTGCCTCAAATTGAATGGCAGGAAGACCGAGGTGCTCGTGGTGGGGGAGAACCCATCTGTTTGGTCATCGGCGTGGTGGCCCCCATGCTTAGGTGAGGTTCCAACACCTCGTCAGGAAGTCAGGAACCTTTGAGTCTGGCTTGATGCTGACTTGTCCTTTGGACCCCAGATAAACCGTGTGGCGGGTGTCTGTTTCAGCGTTCTAAAAAGTCTACGGAAGGTCCTAGATCTCCTTCCTACGTCTGTCCGTAGAACGCTGGTGCATGCCCTCGTCACATTGCGCCTAGACTACGGCAATCTGTTGTATCTGGGAGCAACCTGTAAAGCAATAAACCGCCTTCAGGTGTTACAGAATGCGGCAGCCCGCCTCATTTTAAAATTTCCTAAAAGATCGGCCTCCAAAGCTGCCCTTCAGACCCTCCACTGGTTGCCAGTAAGGAGCAGAGTTGAATTCAAAGCCCTCTGTACTTGTCATCGCATCCTTGCTGGGATGGCGCCAGCACCACTCCAGAACCTAGTCACCAGGTATGTACCAACACGCGCCCTGCGCTCCTCACATGGAGGCCTATTAAAGGTCCCTAGGGTAAGGAGGGCTCGCATGGGAGGAAGATCCTTTCGCTACCTGGTGGCAAAGAGCTGGAATGCCCTACCTCTTAACCTCCGCCTGGAGCCATCTGAATCGAGCTTCCGGAAGAAGCTAAAAGCATACCTATTTTCACGATAACCGGGCTCACTCCAGACTCCTGTTTCTGAGTTTTTCGGTTTCAGCGCGGGGACACGCCATCTGAGCGTAACCAGGCGCTCTATAAAACTCCCTAATTATTATTATTATTATTATTTGTATGATCATAAGAGAGGTTCTAAAGTAAACACCAATGTTGAAGTTGGCGTGCATGTTGTTAGACCTGGTATCATTGGCGTGAGTCTCCCTTCCATTTTTTACTGATTGCCTCCTCTGTTTTTGATATGTTTTGCTGGTTAGATGCTTTGGGCACTGTGCCACTGCTATTCAGTGCCACAGTGCAAGTGCTACCTATGTTAAATTGATGTATTGATTTGTGAATCCATGATTGGGGTATTTGATTTACTTGTCAGACCCTAGTACAGTGCACCATGTGTGCCCAGGGCTTGTAGATTAAATGCTGCTGGTGGGCTGGCAGCACTGGTTGTGCCACCCACAGAAGCAGCTTGTAAAGTGTGTCTCAGGCCTGCCATTGCAGAGCCTATGTGCAGTCTAGTACTACCATGTCGACTTGACAAGTGCACCCACTTGCCAGTCCTTAAACCTTCCCTTTTCTTCATATCAGACACCCCCATGGTAGGCCCAAGGGCAGGGTGCATTGCAAGGATGAGGTAGGACATGCCCTGGCATGTCCTAATAGTGAATTATAGCCATTTTCGTTTTTCACTATTGCAAGGCTACCGGTTACCCATAGGCCAGAAAGGGTAGTTTGATTATTGCACGCATCTTCTTCACGTCATTGCATCAAGGGCGCCATCTTATCGCAACGCACCGGATCGTCGCAACGCATCGAGGTGCCATCTTGTTCCATTGCAACCGGAACGCATCACGAGAATCTACGCATGACCCCCTCTCCGGTAAGGATCAAGACACATCCCCTACCCTGAGCAAGCATTAAGGCTCGACGCATCGTTGCCCCTGTTTCCAGCCAGGGAAGTGTACCACTCCCCACCTGGCAGTTGTACCTCTTCCAAAGACCTGTCCCTCAAAGAGATGGAAGCATAGGGAGAGAAATAGGATGCACCAGGTGGAGATGGCTAAGCTTAAGATGGAGGGTGAGGGGGAAGTAGAGAATAACAGATTGTCCTTGGAGAGAGAGAGAATGAGACTGGAGAATGAGAGAAAGTTGAGGGAGTTAGAGATCAAGGCAAAGGGCTTAGAGATCAATCCCACTGGTAGCAGCGCACCATCTGTGCCTTTAGAAGGCAGGGTATATATACCCAAGGATGTCTTCAAAGATTTCCATAAGAGCATGAAGATATTGAGCAGTAGTTTGCAGCCTATGAGATAGCAATGATGGCCCACCGGGTCCCTGAGAAGGATTGGGGAGCGGGATTGTGGGGCCGCTTTGTGAGTTAGGGGAGGGATACTTTGCTAGACCTACCGTGTGAGAATAGGATGTCTTATGCCCACATGAAGGAAGCCCTGATATCAAGGTATGGTTTGACCCCAAAACTCTATAGTCAGAGGTTCAGGAATTGTAAGAAGCTGGAGGCAACCACTTGTGTAGAATATGTATATTTCTTTTGCAGAGCTATGGATGGTTGGGTGAAGGGTAGCACAGTGGATACTTTTGAAGCGCTCTATGATTTGATTGCAAGAGAGCACTTGTCTGCTAACTGGTTTCCAGAGCTACGCCAGCACCTTATTGATAGCAAGTTTACTAACCCTAGGAAGCTTGCTGAGGAGGCAGACCGCTGGGTCAGTTTGAGGGTCTGCAAGGGTCATGTGGGGGAGACTCAGCCAAAGGTGGGCAGTGTCCCCTGCAGAAGAGTGGGGGAGGACAAGGGTAAACAGAGGGAGTTCCAGTAAGGGCCCCAATATAATTCCCAAGGGAACCAAGGGAAGGGTTCCCAGCCTCGCCCTGAGAAAAAGTCACCTGCTCATAAGGCGCCTGCTACATGCTTTCAGTGTAAGCAAGTGGGACACCGTTGGTATGATCCCCAGTGTCCCCAAAAGGGTCAGTATGTGCCACCCCTTTCACCACCCCATCAGTTGGCCAGTGTAGCCCTTGGTGGGGAGGAGATGGGTGCCCAAGGTGGGTGGGGTCCCACAGAAATGTCCCTTCTCTCATTAGGAGACTTTGAGATGGTCGCTAAAACTCAGCTACCTGATAACACTAAAAAGTACAGGCAGTGGGTGACCATCAATGGCCATAGAGTGGAGGCTCTGAGGGACATCGGGGCTAGTGTGACAGCCGTCAGTTGCCGGTTGGTGTCCAAGGAGCGGTTATCCCTCATGCATTCTTCCATGTAGTTGCTGCGGACAACTCACAGAGCCAGTGTGAGGTGGCTCAAGTTCCCTTTGAGGGGGGGGGGGTCTCTGGTACTCTTCAAGTAGCTGTGAGGCTAGCCATGCCTGTGGATTGTCTGTTGGGCAATGACTTAGAAAACTCCCCTTGGGCTAAGGTGGAGAAGAAGGCTCATCTAGAGATGTTTGGACTGCCTGAGTGGGCGTGTGTGACCACTCAGTCTAGGGCAGCCAGTAAGGGTGTTCAAGAGAACCTGGAGCCTGAAAGTATGGCCCAGGAACCTGCTTTAAAGAGAAGAGGTAAGGGGCACGGGAAACCAACCCCCATTGTTCCCACGGTCCAGGAGGAGGCAGACCTTGAGGGGGATGCCCTGGAACCTACAGGGGAGCAAATTGCTGAACTGCGGGACCTGCCTGAGCTGACCTATTGGCAGCAAGAAGGAGGACCCTCCAGGGAGGAATTTTGTGCAGAGCAGAGGAAGTGCCCTTCTCTTGAGGGTCTGCAGCAACAGGCCACAAACCAGGCAGCAGGTGATCAGTCTGGATCACATTGAATCTACTGGGAGAACAACCTCCTGTATAGCGAGCCTAAGGTTGTTGAGTCTGGGTCAGCCTGTGTGCTGGTGGTACCCCAGGTCTTCAGAGCCTTCCTACTGGGGTTGGCTCATGATGTTTTTAGCTGGACATCTGGTGCAGCACAAGACATTTGAAAGGCTTGTCACCGACTTTTATTGGCCCCAGATGCGGAAGAGTTCAGATACTCATTTTAGGCTTTGTCAAACTTGCCAGGCAAGTGGGAAAAGTGGAAGGAAGCACAATGCTCCTCTCCAACCTTTCCCTGTAGTCAGTAACCCCTTTGAACGGGTGGGCATTGACATTGTGGTGCCACTGGACCCCAAGACAGCCATGTGCAACAGATTTATCCTGATCTTGGTGGACCATGCTACCCGGTACCCGGAAGCCATCCCGCTCAGTGAGGGCCCCCATGGTGGGACGTGCACTGATGGGGATTTTCACCCAAGTGGGGTTCTCCAGAGAGGTGGCGTCTGACCGAGGTACAAACTTCATTTCCAGTTTTCTTTTTTTTTTTTAAACAGATTTTTATTGAGTTTTGGTCAAACATCTTACAACCATGCATCATAAACGGGTCTTCAGCGCCATAGCCCTTGCTAGGACAAAATCAACATTAGCCCGCATCCTCTGTACCTTAACGATTCTCCCCCCCTCCCCCTCTACCCGTACCCCCCCTTGTCAGTGTGCCCTCCACCGTCTTCCCCATAAAGTGGCATTAACCTTTGTGCAATAGCGCCCAACTCCTTCTAAGACACTCACAGTCGCAGCCCTCAGCCAGTTGATGATCCAGAAAATGTGCAAAATATAGCATGGTACCTTAGCGGTCTTTCGTTCCCCTTCAACAAGAGTGCGTAAACCCTCACATGCACCAGGGTGTGTGGGCCTAGCTGGCTGCGCCTCCCGTGTGTACCCCCGCAGTTCCCGCCCCAGTCTCCATCGTCTGACTCGCCGGCGCATCCCTCTCGTCTCCCCCACTAGCTTCCATTGTTGAATGAAGGTCCGCCACCAGCGCATCCCACGCCCTGGCCGCATCTAGCGCTTTGTCATTAGAAGTGCGTCTGGCTAGCTGTAATCTAAGAGTCCCTTCACTATTCGCCCATTGTTGGAAACTCCCTCGCCACCTCAGGAAGCTGGGGCCCCCCCTGGACTTCCAGTGCATTGTGAGCTCTCTCTTGGCCATAATCAACCCCAGGTCAAAGAATTTACTTGTAATTTTTGTGGCTGGTGTGTGTGGGAACCAGAGTAAGAGGCAAACCCCATGATCACTTCAACTTGACGTCCCGTAACCTCATTCAAGCAAGTCATAACATCAGACCAGTATGTACCGAGCCCTGCGCAGGACCAAAACATATGACCAAAGTCAGCACCCTCCGCGTTACAACGAGCTCCTCCAAAGACCTGCTGAATTTTAACCGGCGTCAAATAAGCCCTGTGTAGCGTGAAGTATTGGACCAGCTGAAACCGGACATTGCGCGTGCCCTTGCAGGCCCGTCGCACGAGCTGAGGCCAGGTCGCCTCCGGTATCTGCCGGCCGAGGTCTCCCTCCTAGCGCTCCCGCAACCTATCCAGGGGGGGGGGCGGTCCATCCAATGCCATTCTCCTGTACAAGCAGGTGATAGCCTTGAAAGTGCCAGCGGCCATCGTGATGTATTGGCAGCCCAATGCCGTGGGGGGTTCCGCCAGACCCAACTTCCAGTGCCTCTGGATTCCGGATATCAAAGCTGCGTGTAGCAAAAAGTCACCCCATGGCAAATCAAAGGTGTCTTGCAGTTCGTGGAACGGCAACAAAGTACCATCTCTATACAAGTCCCCTATCATGTGGACCCCACGGTCCTCCCAGGCGGCCAGCACTGACCAATCCCTGCCATGTGGGAGGGCAGTGCACATGCCCAAAGGGATCTCCGGGGCATACGGGGTGGGAAATCCCCCCCGTTTCTGGCTACGTAGCCAGCATTGGCGAAGGGTACGCTCTTCGAGAGTGAGCTGGTCCAGCTGAAGCCTCTGCTGGAGCACTATGAAGGACAAGACACGGCGCTGAATAATTCTGCCCTGTGGACCGTCTGGGCCCCTAAACTCCCGCGCCACCGCCTGCGTGAGCCATTGCAGCTGTGCCGCCAGATAGTACCATTCAAAATCCGGTACTGCCAGACCTCCTTCCTCCCGTGATCTGAGCAGAGTGTTCAAAGCTACACGTCTCCTGTCGGAGCCCCAGATGAACCCTATCACCATCGACCGCAGCATCCTGAAGAAGGAACACGGAATCCACACCGGCAGTGTGCGAAAAAAATAAAGCAGTCGCGGGAGGGCCACCATTTTCAACAGCGCTATTCGCCCGGCCTCTGACAGTGGAAGGGTACGCCAAAACCCCATACTGCCTCTAATGCCCCTCAACGCCCTGCCCACATTCCCCTCATATAGGAGCGAGTGGGTGTGGTAAATATAAACACCAAGGTACGGTAAGCACTCCGATTCCCAGCGCAGTCCCTCCAGCTCTGTGGGCAGTGTGCAACGTGGTGTCAATGGGAATAAACAGGTCTTGGACCAGTTAACACGCAGCCCTGACAATTCACCAAACTCCCGGAGGAGGGCCCGTGCGCCTCGCACTGAAGCCTCCATGTCGGCCAAGTATAGTAAGAGGTCGTCAGCATACAGGGAGATATAATGCGGATCGCCGCGCAGCAGTACCCCCCCATAATATCGCCCCTGCCGGGCTCGTGCTGCCAGAGGCTCGATCGCCAACACAAAGAGGAGCGGGGACAAGGAGCAACCCTGTCGGGTGCCTCTTTCCACCGAGCATGCCGCAGATATTGAGCGGCCCGTATGGACCCTGGCAGTAGCGGAGTCATACAGCAGCTGCGTCCAGCGGACTAAACCCTCCCCTAACCCGAACCGACAAAGCACGCAAAACAGGTACGACCACTCCACGCTATCGAATGCTTTTTCGATATCCACAGACAGCACGGCCGCGCCTGAGGGACCCCCCCCCGCCTCAACTTCCATGACCTGTATCAGTCACCGTATGCATGTCGAGGTGTTCCGCGTGGGAATGAAGCCCGACTGGTCCGGGTGCACCAGAGTACACACATGCACGGACAGCCGCGTGGCCAAGATCCTACTCAGCACCTTATCGTCCACAGTAAGCATCGAGAGCGGACGGTAAGCCGTCCTTGCGGTAGGCAGTCCGCCCTTCTTCAGTAACGGCACTATGATCGCCTCTCTGGCCGACGGTGGCAGCCTGCCCAGCTCCCAGGCCTCGCCATACACCTGATGTAATTGAGGTGCTAGGAGGTCAATGTACGAGGCGTAGAACTCCACCGGCAGGCCGTCACCCCCCGGCGTCTTCTTTCTGGCCATGTGCTTAACCGCTGCTCTAATCTCCCTAGGGATATAGCAGCGCCCAGCGCGTTCCCCTGTTCTGAGTCTAACTGCGGTAACTGCGCCTCATCCAAAAAGGCATCCAACCCAGCCGGAGGAACCGTCAGCCTGCTCTGGTAGAGCTCCGCGTAATAAGCCAGAAACTGATCGTTAATCTCTTTCTGCGAGTGAACCAGGGCCCCTGCGGGTGTAGCCAGTGATAGTATCGGCGTACCCCTAGTATGTGGGTTGGCCAACCATGCTAACAACGTGCCTACCCGATCTCTCTCAGCGTGCGCCCGGACCATGTACTCTCTATAATCAAGGCAGCAAAGCCTCTCAACTTGAGTGGCTACCCGCTCCTGAGCCGCTAGCACTTCCTCCCTACTGCCCCCCTCTATATGACTAGCTTTCTCCGCCTGCCGCAGTGAGACCTCCTCCCGTTCTATATTACCTAGCAATGTCCGACGCGCCCCCGCTGTGGACGAGAGGCACACACCTCGCACCACCACTTTGAAGGCGTCCCACTCATGCGCCCTGGTGGTCGCGGACCCCGCGTTCTCCTGAAAGTAATGCTCTATGCCCTCCCGCACCTCCGCGTTAAACACCAGGTCCTCCAGCGCCAGCGGGTTCAGTCTCCATGTGGGAACCGACTGCCGCTGTCTCGACCAGAGGACCGTGAGCAAGCAGGGGTTATGATCCCAGATAGTCCTCGCTAGGTATTCGCTGCTACGTGTGAGCTCCTGGGCCCCAGGTGTACAAAGAACAGTGTCAAGGCGCACGTGAAGGTCATGGGGTGCAGAGTAAAACGAATAATCCCTGTCAGCGGGGTGATGTGTCCGCCAGGCATCTAAGAGGTCCGCTTGTTCCTGCCAATTCTTCCGCGCCCTGGCCACCCTGCGCACCACTGATTGCGCCAGCGGAGGATGGGAACGATCCATCTCCACGTCTACCACCGAATTAAAGTCCCCCTCCACAAACACTGTGCCCACCAATAGGGACGCCAGCCTCCCCGACAGCGCCGAGAAGAACGCAGCCTGATCAGAGTTTGGGACATAGACACTGCAAAGCGTAACGTCCCGGCCATCGAGACGCCCCAGCACAGCCACAAACCTCCCGTCTGAGTCCACCATCGTCGTCATGGGTTGAAAGGGGACACCTGCGTGCACCCAGACCAGCGCCCCCATAGCATAAGCGGAATAGGTGGTATAGAAGAGTTGCCCCCTCCATCGCCGCTGCAGCGCCTGCCTTTCTGCTTGAGTTAAATGTGTTTCCTGTAAAAAGGCCACCTGGACCCCCCTGCGGACCAAATATGCATGCACCTTATACCGCTTCCTCATGGAGTTGAGCCCCCACACATTCCAGGTAATACATTTCAATTCAAGTCTAGCCGCCATCAATAGGCCTATAGCGGAGTCCAATCCCACACCATCCTGGCGGCACACTGACAACCCCCTTTAACGTGTAACAGCCCCAACCAACTCCCAACCCACCCTCCCCCAGAACAGGTGCCATAAAGTTGTTACCCATCCAAACCCAACCCCCGTCAACGAGGGAAACTCTGGTAACTACCAGAGACTCACAAGCTATGTGAGGTAGAGGGGGTGACCCCACACCAGCCAGGCCGGACAGCAAGAGACCCACCACACCGTGATAGGCCGATCCCGCCCATGATAGCCTCCTCCCCCCAGCAGCGCCTCAACGCAGTTGAGTTCTCAGTCCGCCAGGGCCCTCTCACTCCCCAGCAATATCCCTTCAATACAGAAGAAAGCATTCCTCCCAGAGCCCCAAGAAGCGGTCCCCCAGTGTCCCCCACTGTGTCAACACTACAGGCTGAGCATGCCCCCTTACTGTACTTCGCTCAGCATCCTGAGTGTCATTCGTCCATCAGTCCATCGGCCGTCTGTGGGGTAACCTGAGTCAGCCCCCAGGATCCTTCTCCGATCCCCCATCAGAGCCTCCAAAGTCCGCCTCATTAGAGCCCAGCCGGGAACCCGAGTCCACCAATGGGTTCTCCGTCGCCACTCCAGAGGTAACCAACACCGCCTGCAGGGCAGCCGGCCTCTCCAGCTCCGTCTGTGATGCTGATGGGGACCTCCTGTTCTGTACACGTCTCCGGTTGCGCCTACTCCTGCGCGGTTTTGGTCGCTCCTCCGTTGCCTCTGCCCAGTTGCCAGCGCCGTCTTTGCCCGCTCGGTACCATTCCAGCCACTGCCAATCGTCATCCGGCGTGTCACAAAACGTCGCCACTCCATCCACCAGCACTTTTAAGCGCGCCGGAAACAGTAAGGAGTACTGCACTCCTTCATCACGAAGGGCCCTCTTAACCGCCAAGAAGGAGAAACGGCTATGTTGGACCTCTTGGGAATAATCGGGGAAGAGAGACACCGCTGCGTTGTCCACCTTATACGGGCCAGCCGACCTAGCTTGTCGCAGGATGATGTCCCGGTCTCTGAAATGCAGCAGGCGCGCAACCACCGGCCGGGGAGGGCGGCCCGGAGCTGGAGGCTGGGCCGGGACCCTGTGAGCCCTCTCTAGTGTGTAGAAGTGCGTCAGGCCCTCAGGGACCACCACATCCCGCAGCCATTTTTCCAGATAGGAGACCATGTCGCTCCCCTCAATATTTTCCGGCAAACCCACCACTCGAATGTTATTGCGCCTATTGCGCCCTTCTGCATCTTCCGCTCTCCTTTCCAGGTGTTGCACTCTGCGCAGTAAGTCCTCCATCGTGGCATCCGCTGCTTTCCGGGCTGGCTCTAGTGTCTCCAGCACCAGCTCCGCAGACTTGACCCGATCAGCGAGCTTGTCGTGGTCCGCCTTCAGGAGGCCTAGGCCTGTCGATACCTGCGCAATGTCCTGCCGCAGTGCTTCTCTAGTGTCCCCTATGGCCTTAAAGGATCTGGTCCATATGCTGCTGCTGTTGTAGCCCCGCATTCTGGCCTTCCGTCGGGCTCTGTCCTTGTACCTCCGGCAGGTCCTCAGTCTGGTCGGCCGGTGCCGCTCCTGCTCCCTTCCGCGGTTTCCCCATGGCGCAGCCCCGGGTCTCGCCAATCGTGCCGGGCGCCAAAAGCCAACCTCACGATGCGCTCCTGACTGCAATGGGAACCGTGCTCCCCGTAGTTCCGTCCAGTCAATTTACCAGGACCGAGGCCAGGGGGTCCGCCCGTGCAAGAAGGTCCGGGCACCAGCCCACGCTCCAAAGGACACCGCGGGCTTACTGGTACCCGCCGCTCCAATGGGGGCACCACTCGCCAGCCTCAGCGCCCTCCGACGAGGTCTACCAGGGGCGTGCAGCAGTCAGAGCTCCTCGTCGAGTGCGGGGAAATCCGGCCAGTGAACTCCGCATCCGGGGTGGCTCAGTGCGACCCCAAACCACTCTCCCCTGTGTGCAGCCAGCCGTGGGGGCAACTCCGTGTTCGCGGGCAAGCCCTGCCACCATGGGACGTCCAGGAGTCGCCCAGAGTCCAGAGCCACGTGGCGCAGGAACCAAGGCGCCACCGTCGTTGCCAACACCGGGTAATGAATGGGGCACCCCCGTCCAGGTCCCGCTCAGCTTGTGGGCGTACCAGCCGCCAGTCCTGCAGCCCATCAGCGGTGTCCCCGGCAGGCCGAGCACCATACACCGCTCCTGGCTCCTTAGCAACTTCTCCCGGGCCGGGGCCCGTGTCGTGGTCCCGGGCCGCCCCGCGCCTCCAGCGGCACAGCCAGCAGGCCACAAGGCAGCGCCACTTCCGTACCGAGCGGCGCTTGCCGGATCCGCTCCAGGCGTCGTCCCCCTCCGGCAATCGCGCCGCGCCGCTGCCCGGGCGCGATGTTGTCGCAGCACAACTCACCGGACCCCTCCTCTCAGGGCCACCGACCACTATCCAGCTGCCACGGTGTTTCGCGGGCGCCATTGCAGGGCGCCCGCGTCTACATTCGCCAGGGGGCCGTCTTACGGCCGGCACCAGCCTCCGCTCGTCTGCGGCGGGTCGGGTCTCCAGGCAGCTCCTCGCCAATTGAGGCCGGGGATCAGGTAGCTGCGGTAGGCCTCCGGCAAGATGGCCGATCGCCTCAGATGGGGCCTCCCTCTGGTACCCGGGCTCGTTGCCTCCAAGGACCTCACCCCGCACACAACTGCCGCCAAGGTGCTCCACAACCCCTAGGTACCACGCTGGGTCGTCGGCGCCGCCGGGGCAGGCCTTAGACAGGATAAACGCCGAGATCGGCCCGGAGCTCGGGGCTCAGGCGTCCATGCTCGGCGGAGTTCAAGCCACGCCCCCAAACTTCATTTCCAGTTATATGAAGTCTCTGTGGAAGGAGTGTGGTGTATATATATATATATATATATATATATATATATATATATATATATATATATATATATATAAGTTCAACACTCCTTACCACCCAAAAGGTAATGGGCTGGTTGAGAGTTTGAACCGGACCCTTAAAGGCATGATTATTGGTCTTGAGGAACCTATGAGGCATAAGTGGGACGTCCTCTTACCATGCCTTCTTTTTGCTTACCGTGAGGAGCCACAACATTCCCTGGGGTTCAGCCCCTTTGAACTGTTGTATGGACACCCGGTAAGGGGACCTTTGAGTCTGGTCAAAGAAGGCTGGGAGCAATCTCCCAGGGAACCTCCCCAGGATTTATACAGTTACATGATGGCCTTCTGGAACCAGACTCTGCGATTCGGACAACTTGCTCAGGCGAATCTGGCAGCCAGCCAAGAGGACATGAAACGGTGGTACGGTCAGAATGCCACTCTGATTGAGCTTCAACCTCCACAGAAAGTTTGGGTCATGGCCCCGGTAGAGCCTTGTGCGCTCCAGGACAGGTGGACTGGAGCATTTGAGGTTGTGGAACGCAAGAGTGATGTCACCTATCTGGTGAACTTGCGGTCTCCAAGAAACCCTTTGCGGGTCCTGCATGTTAACCATGGATGCATGGATCATATATGGAGATCAGGTGGTCCTTTAGATCACATGCATCTTGATTTTGTTGAGAAGCTCATGTGCAATGAGCTATGTTACATCTTAGTAGTGGTGTGTATCTTTTCCCGCTGGGTGGAAGTATGCCCAACTAGGAGGAATGATAGTCTCACTAAAGCAAAGTCATTATGGAGGGAATTGATCCCTTTGTTTGGCTTACCGGTTTCTCTGTATGCCTGGGATGCATTTTAAAGATGAGTTGATGAAAATGTTATGTGTATCCCTGCGTGTACATCAGAGGTTCCATTGTAGTTACAGGTCTCAGGCCGCTGGTATAGTTGAAACGATCAATGGGACGGTGAAGTCCAATCTCGCCATGGTGTGTGTTTGCCCATGTCCCTAAAGTAGCCTGATGTCCTTCCTTTGGTGCTGATGAGTCTCCCAAGCACTCCCAATCAGAGGACAGGCTGTCTCTCCCATGAGATCCTTATGGGGAGAGCCATGAGACTTCCTGCATGCTTGCAGCAGTGCTTGTGATTATTACAGATGATATGGTTCTTGACTACTGCAAAGGACTGGCAGATTTGGTACATTCTATCTCTCAGCAGATCAAGATGGGGAACTCCGCTTCAGAGCCAAGAATAGTGCCACAATCTAAGCCCAGGAGACTGGGTCCTGGTGAAAAAACACATCAAGAAGAGCTGAATGGAGTCCTGCTGGTGTGACCCCTTTCAACTGATCCTCATGACAAACACTGTTGTAAAGTGTGGCGGCCTC
The DNA here is from genome assembly GCF_964261635.1 of Lissotriton helveticus. Lineage (NCBI taxonomy): Eukaryota > Metazoa > Chordata > Amphibia > Caudata > Salamandridae > Lissotriton > Lissotriton helveticus. The sequence goes on from NC_136061.1 coordinate 58,726,631, forward strand.
CTAGGTGCATGCTTTTCACACCCGAAGAGTGAGACTAACTGGTGAAGATGCAGTGATCACAACCACTGATCTGCAGAGAGGAATTCTATTGCACCCCGAACGATCAGAGGGGGTAGAAAAGTGTGCTCAACTGTCTCAGAGTCACCCAGAAACATGTGCTGAGCCAGAATGAATGAGCCAAGAATGGCCACAGTGAACCACGCTGAAGAAAATGTGAATGATAACTCTCAACCTGAAGAAGGACCGAGCAGGGCAGTCAGAGGGGAGAGAAGAAGAGGAGTAAGGGGGAGAGACTAAGGGCTGTTATGCCTGAGGAGTGCTTCCCGGAGACCATCAACCAAGAACCAGAGACAAGTGAGCAGAGCAACATCCAAGATGAACAGCCAGTAAGCAGGCAATCAAAAAGGAACACGAATACCCAGCCAAAGCCATGCAGCTCCTGGATGGACATAATTTGCTGAAAGTCAACCTGGCATGAGAAAACATGAACCTGAGGTTTAACAGAAAGTGCTTGTAAAGCTGCCACAGCAAAGATTGATTGATTTTTTCATTTTGATTTACTTGACTCAAGTGGCATTTCTAAAAGACTGAGAACTGCATTGAAATTCTGGAATTTCTTAGGGCCCAGACTGCAGTAGAAGAGCAGGGGTATCATTTTAGAAGAAGCTGATGTACTGTTAGAAATAACTTCTGAAGATAACTAAACCCATATACTCATCTCTGAACCAATCAACATTTTGCCAGTTTGCATAATTAGAAGACAACGGATAAAAGTTGCACTTGCTTTAGATTTTTTGTTTTCCTTGAAGCCTGACTCTGAAGAAACCATGATGTCTTATTTACCATACAAACGTAGAGTTATATTAACCGTAATGGCAGTTGTGTTCTTTATTTGTTATGATTGGTCTGTTAGTGACCTTAAATTCTCCTGTTAAAAATGCTTTCACTATAGTCAAACCTAATTTAATTCATTTCAATGTCCATGAATAACATCAAAAATCTACAAAGAGATGGCTCTGAAGGAAATTTCTCAAATAATGTTTTATTTAATCTGTTGCATGAATATGCAATATTCACTCATGTGCATGATTGTTACATCTGAACTTACCTACCCATATCTACTGCAGAGGGAGTGACATTCCAAAACATGCCCCTTATTCATTGCTGGTACTGTAGTGTGATTCTTAGTCTTCTTCAACATCAGGGTCATTTTGAGTATTATTTTTCAAATTTCGAGTTAGTCTTTGAACAGGTGCTGGTGTATATATATTTGCATCCTAATTATAATGCTAGTTATAGGGATGCAGCATGCCATTTCTTCAGGTCTCCAACAAAGATTGATGCTTCCTGTTCTCGTAAGAGGGGAGGAGGTGTAAGTTGCCTAAACCTGAGAAGAATTGTTTGAAGACAGAAGGAAAGAAATCAGAGAAATTCAAAAGTAGAAGCTAAGGGTGAGTGGGAAAGGGAAGAAGGGAAACTAAAGATTACTGGAATACACCCAAGGTTGAGTTTAGAGTAGGTACAGCAAGGAAAGCTTTGCATTATTGAGGAGAAAGGAAAAGATCTGAAATCCCCACATGATGGGTTTTAGTCAATGCCCACGTAGATTTGAAGTTTTGGGAGAACCAGTGTTTGATGGAAAGGATCCGGTTATTCCTAGAGTTTATTATGCATGTGGGAAGAATCCAGATTTTTCACTTCCTGTAAATTGGGTATACAGCAGCTACTTAGCTTTGAGTTTCCTACGGTTTATCTCATAGATAATGTAGATGGTAAGGGACTTGTGCTTCATAAAAGACATATGCATAGTGCTTCACAAATATTTGGTGACATCTTTTGTGCTCTTGATTCCTTATGTAAGAGTAGTTTTGAAAGGCCTTAAGTTTAGAAAGTTGTTAATACAGAACTTGTGGCAAGTAAAGTCATGGTTCTACAGGACAGGCTTGCTTTAGACATCTTATTCACAAAAGAGGGCGGAGTCTGCCACATACTACATGTCTAACAGTGCTGTATGTATGTGCCATACAAGAGCACTGAGAATAACAAGTTTACTAACATATCTGATGTTTCCAAAGATTTGAAGAAGTAGGAAGAAACAGGTGCCTGGAAGGCAATTGGGAAAGGATTTTCTGCAGCTCGTAGATGACTTAGATGCATTGATAGTGGAATATTAGGAGCTACATTGACCCCTTTATTACTCATTGGTATCCTTGCAATATGCTTGTTTCTTTTTATAATGGGGATAGGACTGATGACTGGAAGGAAGGGATCAAAGTCCAAGGGAAGAGAACAGTTCACAAAGGGAAAAGAGCGAAAACATAAGAGGGCATAAATGGAACTTGAAAAGATACAGAGTCATCTATACAATGAACTAAGGGATCTAGAGGAGTCTCGATACAAATAGCAAAAGTTAACAACTGGGATTGAAAAATAAGTCACAAGCGGATTTAAGAATGTATTGTCTGATGAGTCTCTGAGTCATTAGTGTAACATTCCTCCTGCCGATTACCTCGGGACAATGCCGCGAGTAGTGCTGCTAAATGAATGCACACACACAGAGTTAGACTTTAGGTGCAGATTGCCGTCGCAGCTCCGCCCGTCTTTATTTACGCAGGGGTGAGGAACGGCTGGCGCACACTAGCGGCAAATTCTAGTGCGCTGTCACATCCCATCTCAACTCAGTCCTTGACTGGATTCCTCGCATCTCGAGTTCCACTTACTTGACAGGCAAAGTCTCTCAGGCGGGTGCTCGGTGGAGGGTTTTCTCTAAAGGCGTATCTGGACGGCCCCTGGCCGGAGGTGGAGGCACGAGTTGGGGTGTTCGGGTCTGTAGGCAGGTCGGGCGTCTCACAGGCGGCCTCTGTGCTTGCCGGCTTAGCAGTCGCTCCTGGGTGGTGTTCGGTAGCTATTTGGGGCTCCTCATGGCTGACCACCGTCTCCCCCGCATGGGTCGTGATGTCAGCGGGAGGAGCGGGTCTGTCCACTTGTTTGAACCACGAGATGTTGCAGGTTACCGTTTCCCCCTCCTTCTCGACAGTCACTAGGGTTCCTTGTCTGTTGACCACGGTCCAGTATCCTGGCTCGTACCGAGACTAGTACTTCCCTCCGGGCCTTCGGTCCTTCATGATGACAGTATCTCCTTGGAGTAGTTGGCAGGATTCTGCTTGCCGGGTCTGGCTGGCGGTGTTATTGCGTTTCTCTCTCCTTATGAATATGCGACCTTCATCATAAGGGGGAGGGGACTATCCTGGTGCAGTGGGAAGCCCTTCTCAGGAACATCAGTACCCAAGGTGCCTGTCGAGTTGAGCAGTGTGGCGTGCTCCAATACTTCTGCAGGAATCTCTGCAGCTCTTGCTCTGGGTCACTTTGTTCCGCAACTGCGATGCGAAGCGTCTTGTTGATTGTTCTCATGAGGCGTTCAATCTCGCCATTGGCTTGGGGCCACTGCGGGGTGATACGCTGGTGCTTGATGCCATGGTGGTGCATGAATTTGCTATTAGGAAAACAGGGGACCCCTACCAATACTCAGTTTGCTATACGTAGGGAAATATTGTCATTGAAAAAGTTCAGAAATTTAGCAAACTCTCAATTATTAGCTGCCCGCTCTCTCCTCTGCACATAAATCAAAATAATTTTGCGACCATAAATCACATATATAGAATCAAATATTCTTTGTATATGAAAAAACATTTTTTATTTATTATTTGATACTGATATTATGTTTTGTCATAACCATTTTTTCACTTATCTTTTTTTGGTTTTTAACTCATCATTTTGATTCAAAGGTCATGCATAGGACAACATATATATATACATAACATGAAAAAACATATAAACACATCACATTAAATCGGTCAATTATCTTTTGAGGTAGGCAAAGCGGTGATTTTGACTACGCGCGTTTCGGCTTTCAGCTTTCATCAGGTGACCGTCATTCGCACATACAAAACTATACACTAAAGAGGAAATACAAAAAAAATATATAAATATATATATATATATATATTATGTACATTAGTAGCATAATGTTAGAGTACAAAATATATTTACACATATCAATAGGAGGAGAGACTAGGTCAATATTTACATAGAATTACATCATATATACAATTATTTACATACGCAGCTAATGTATCATATTAAAACTAACTACTTCTTTCATGGAATGGAGCTTATATTATTTCTCGACAGTTGATGTTCATGTGATACATATTCTACTATCAATCATCCTGTATTCACCACATGTCTTTATCTTATGTATTAAGATCAAGTAGTGTGGACAAGATGACCTGTCCTATTAGAATTTTCATTATATCTTATGTATAAGTTCACTTTTTATTCCTTGCGATGTCCATTTAGAAACATAGGGTGTTCACTATAATCTGACCAAAGTAGTGGAGAAAAGATAAAGAAAAGTAAGAAGATACATTTCTTTGAAGCGAACCCATAGTTCTAACATTATAGGGACACACAGACTACCAACATGTAGCATAGTTCTAGCTGGTTAGACTAATCTGATTACTCAGATGTGCAAGCCAATGTTTTCTTGTCGTTTACAGGGAATAATGAGATTTATTTATTTATTTTATTTATTTTTTTAAACTTGTATTGCGCGCAGCTACCCTCAATGGGTTTCCCGGCGCCAGGGATAGATAAAAGAAGAGAAACAAGCAAGAAGCCCAAAACAGAACAGACAGTGCAAAGGGATTAATTAAACAAGAGGGTCTTCAGTTTTTTACAAAAAGAAAGAAGATCCGTCTCGGCTTTCAAGGCCGGCGGAAGAGCATTCCACATTTTAGGACCAAGATAGGAAAACGAACGGCCACCCATTTTGGCCAATTTGATTCTAGGAACTGAGAAATCGCCACTAGTGGAAGATCTTAGAGTACGACCAGGCTTATAGACTCGAACCAGGTTCTGCAGGTATTTAGGGGCAGAACCTTGCCTGATTTTGAAAAGAAGGCATAAGGTTTTAAATTTTACACGGTTCGGGACCCTAAGCCAATGAAGGTCACGCAGTGCCTGAGCTGCTGAAGATCTCCTGGGTACATTGCATAACAGACGAGCTGACGAGTTTTGCACCACCTGAAGCTTATTTACAGTGGCCTTATCGGCCCCAAGATAAAGTACATCCCCATAGTCAATGCGGGAGATCACAAGAGCCTGGACGACAGTTCTACGAGTAGAGCAAGGTAACATCCATAGGATCTTCTGCAACCATCTTAAGGTGGAAAAACAGATTGCAGCGACCCTAGTTACCTGCTGTCTCATAGAGAGCCTTTCGTCGATGAGGAAGCCGAGGTTGCGGGCTATGGGGGCTGGATTCGGCAGAGGACCCATATCACAGGGCCAATGCCGAGGGCCCCACAGATCTTTATTTTTGCCCAAAATAACAACCTCGGTCTTGTCACCGTTGAGCTTGAGCAGATGGTCGTGCATCCAAGCAGCAACGCGTGACAGGCCAGATTTCAGGGCAGAAACCTCATGGCCCTCCCTGCTGGAAAGAGAGAACACGATCTGCGTGTCGTCGGTATATGAATAGATTGTCAGACCGGCGTCCTCCACGATGGTAGCAAGGGGTCTGATATAGATGTTAAATAGCAAAGGGCTGAGAATCGACCCCTGGGAGACGCCGTATGCCGATGAATAGACAGCAGATTCAGCTTCTGTTGAAAACACCTGGAAGGTGCGCTCGCCTAAAAGGAGGCAATCCAGGCCAGCGCAGATCCAGCAACACCAAGGGAGCGGAGAGAGTTAAGATGAATGGAATGAGACACGGTATCGAACGCTGCACTCAAATCCAATAGGATGAGTGCAAAGGTCTCCCCGCGATCGATACCGTGCCGAAGCCTTTCCGTCACCCCGAGGAGTGCGGATTCAGTGGAGTAATTTGCGCGAAACCCGGATTGGGACGGATGAAGAAATCCCACATTCTCGACAAACGAATTAAGCTGAGTGTTCACATGTCGTTCCAAGATTTTAGAACATGCAGGCAGCAGGGATATGGGCCTAAAATTGGCTAAGTTAGTGATGTCCGCCCCGGTCTTTTTCAGCAATGGAACGACCATGGCGTGCTTCCACTCCTGTGCCACCATAGACTCTGTGAGAGATGTATTCAGAAGTTTCATTAGGACTCTTCGTGGCTCAAGGTCCAATAGTTTTAGAATTTTCATAGGAACAGGGTCCCGAGGGGAGCCAGACCTAATACTGTTCAAGCACGATGAAAAAGTGATGTCATCGAACAGTAGCCAGTCGTAGATGTACATTGATGGAAGGGGAAGAGGAATGCTCAAAGTGGCCGCCGATAAAGAATCAGCAGAAGGCGGGTGGGTAGCCAGGGATTCATGTATACGCTCTACCTTAGAGATAAAGAAATCTGCGATGGCATCACACTGTGGTTTATCCAAGGCCGGGGGAGAGGGAACCGTATCTGCTCCCGTTAGCTTCTTCACAACTGCAAAAAGAGTTCGCGGGCAGTTCTGTGCCTGGGTAATCGAGGATGCCGTAAAGGTGGCCTTGGCCGACTTACAATTAGCATGATAGTTCTTTAATGCTTCTTTATAAGCCACCTTACTAGAGGTAGAATAGGAAAGCCTCCATTTTCTTTCCAAAGCCTTGCACTTGGCTCGTTGTATTTTTAAAGCTTCTGAGAACCAAGGTGCAGGAGGATGAAGGGATCTGTGGTTATTAAATATAGGGGGAAGGAATGCAGTTACAGCATCCATTAACCACTGGGAAACTACAGCATTTGATACTGATCCAGAATTGTCAAGATTCGGAATAGATTCAGTAAGATGTCGATTGAATGCCACCATATTAAGCTTGTCCCACCGATAAGAAGGCTTGCTCTTACCAACACAGGGCTTAGAGTTAGGTGAAGAAAGAGGTAGCATAAAGTGTACCGCGAGATGGTCTGACCATTCTAGTGGGCGAGCCCTTTGGGAGCAATCATAAGGTAGATTGGAAATAACTGGATCCAACAAATGACCGGCCGAGTGAGTAGCCCCCGAGTTACAAAGTACAAGATTAAAGACTTCGAGGTCAGATAATAACGACTGACTAAGAGTGCCTTCAGCATTTTCAAGATGGATGTTAAGGTCACCAAGAATGGTGAAATTAGGCGTTTTAAGTAGTACGGGGGATAAAATATCGGCCAAAGATGATATCCACGGGCCAGCATAGCCCGGAGCGCGATATATCAAAAGACCGGAAAGCGTTAGTTGAGGACCAATCATTAATTTAAATAAAGCGGCCTCACATCCAGGAAGGGGAAATAATTCCAACTTGCATTGGTAGGTGGTTTTAAAGATAATAGAATACTTACAAAAAAGAGTAGGCAATAAGTTAGGTATAAGCTGCACGGCTTTATAATTTGCAATGATCTCAGCAATACTTCTATTATTTCAATGCTGTATAGATGGATCTCCTTGAAGGGAGCAGAATAGACAGAGAAAACTACTTGATATGACATTACTATCTGTTCACTGAGCCTAATTATAAGATGTTAATAATAAGTAAGCTATTTTGCATTTGTTATACTTAATACATATCTTTTATTTATACCTTACTATCGTGATTCCTACGAGCAAGTGAGAGCTAGTTCTGATGTAGACAGTGGGTACGTTTTTTTTATAAAACAGAGAATTATTAAAATCATCCAAGGTTTAAATTATATTCATTTATCAATATAGAGCCTTCTATTTTCAATTTAGTGGATAAGTGTGTATTTACCAAGTTATCTCATGCAGTATTCAAGGCCATAAATCTAGGCAGGATTACAAACTTCACTGGTTTCCAAAAGCTGGTGGTTGCATACTAGCATGCTAGTTCTTAACACCTGACCTATGTAAAGGATAAGCAGAGGGAAAGAGCGCAGTTCAATACATAGATATGGCTCAAATTTAAGGAATCGTATATACTTGTGTGGCCCTTATTACCTTAACACGGGCTATGCGCAACTTGTTTTGTAGAACATCGTGAGATCCGCATCAGATGTTAAACAGTGTAAAGTACGGAGGTTGCGCTTGCCTATTGAGATTTAAAGTCAATGGAGGGATAACCTGTTATATAACACTAATATATACACGCATTGATAATTTCACGATGGTATAGGGGTAATGGTGTACCTTTAAACGGTGTGTTCTTCAACCGTGCTATGGGTTCACGTGTAGCAGTCGCATCAGGTAATGATTATTTACTCTAAAGGATATATGTAAAAGGCAACGGTTATTATTCACGAATAGAGCGTACGCGATGGAATCCTAAGTAGGCAGCTCCTGTTGGCAAATTCATCTTATCTTCGTGTTCATAAGAAAAGACCTCTACGGGGGTTCTGTCTCGCCAAGCCGCACTTGGTACACCGACTGATAGGGAAAGAGTGGTTTGAATGTAACTCCTGTTTAAATATAGCGAGAGTTCCCGCGTTGTTGTCCATAATAGTGTTCACCTGTCTAAGGAAATGGCGCACATACTCTGACATCATTCACAGCGCCTCGTGACTAGCGGGCATAAAGCTAAAAGACGGACTCAAAGAGACAGTCTAGCGCCCGACTGTAGATTTACTGATAGCTCCTAGGTTAAAAATGAAACGCATATTTTACGATGTCATTCACAGCGTGTCCTTACTGCGGGGCTTAAAATTAAAGGATGTACTCGCGCAGATAATATTGATGATGGAGTATTCTTTAGTAAATAACTACTTGTTTAGATTTATACATCCACCGCTAGTCCATGGCAATTAGTTATAATATAACTGAACCAATATATCCTATATTGATTTATGTTGTTAAGAAATAAGACAGACATTTTAATTGCATGGATTGGGGCATATTACGTCTTCTTCTTGCCTATTTCCCTAATGTCGATAAAATGTGCAGGTGATCAATACCATAGTCATTATTACGGGCAGTAATAAAAATTATTCCTGATAATGATGAGTGGTAAGTATAGATGTTTATTCATCATACTCTATATATCGATCTGTGAGTGTTAATCTGAGGCTTGCAAAACCTGCACAGTTAAGATTTAGGATTGAAAGCCTATATGATAGCCTGTTCCCATGGGGTTTCAGAATGTAATCCTCTATTTATAGTATCAAGGGTAAAAATCCAAAAAAACTCGCATTTCTTACGGATCTTGTCATGGGCAGAGGCCTTCTCTTGGCTCAATTTTTTCTACAATCAGCCACCGAATGTCCTCTGGTTTGTGAATATTCTCTACATAGTGCGCTACTAAGGGCGCATTCAATTTCAGTGTACGTATAGCCGACTTGTGTTCAGTTACTCTAGTAGATAGTGACCGTGAGGATTCACCAATATAGCCTAGATCACATGGGCAAAGTAACAGATACACAATGTTTTTGGTTTTGCAATTAGTCATGCCTTTGGTTTGAATCCTTACTCCATTGTGCATCAGTTCCTGTGTCTCAATTGCTTGGGGGCATACTTTACATACTCCACATTTATAGTTTCCAATTACGGGATTATGGTTGGTAATGCTTCTTTGTATACATTCTTTCAGAGCGGGCATACGTGATCAAACTACCAAATCCTTAATGTTTTTATTCTTTCGATATGCGAATAGTGGTTTCGGTAGTTTTTCTTGATCCGACTTGTTCGCATTCAAGATATGCCAGTTGGAATACATTATTTGTCGCACTTGATTATTCAATAGTGAATGTCTGGACACAAATACTAAGTTTGTCTCTTGTTTAGATTTTGCGCCTTTTAGGAGATGTTGGCGATCATAAAACCTGGCCCTTTTACAGGACTCTCGCACTAGTCTGTGTGGGTAGCCACGCTCTTCGAACTTATTTTTCATTACTGCTGCTCGTTCATCATAATCTGATAGTTTAGTACAATTTCTCCTTAGTCTGAGAAATTGACTAAACAGGATGTTATTTTTCTGAGCAGCCGGATGAAAGCTGTCATAGTGGAGGATGGTGTTGCGTGCCGTAGGTTTTACAAAAAGATCCATGAATAGTTGGCCCTGATCATGTTTTACAATATTATCTAGAAATTCCATTTCTGTATTGCTCATGTGGGCGGTAAATTTCAGATTAGCATCACAGGCATTGAGCCACAATATGAATTCACTGAGGGTGTCTTCATTATCGTCCCATATAAAAATAACGTCATCGATGTATCGTGAACAATAAAAAATTGATTCAAATAATGGGGCCACCTCGTTGAAGATATTACATTTTTCAAAAAACGCTACATAAATATTAGCGATAGTAGGGGCGCAAGATGCGCCCATACTTACACCCTTTATTTGTCTGTAGAGAGTGCCTCGAAATTCAAATACATTTTCTTCCAGAACAATTGTTAGACAATCGAGAATAAAGTCAGTGTTGCAGTCTATTTCGTATAATTCAATAAACCATCTTTTGGCATCAATAGCGCCAGCACATGGGATATTAGAATAAAGACTTTCGACATCTAATGTCACAATCCATTGCCTTTGGGCATTAAAAGCCGTACCTTCTAGTTGATTGATGATATGTCGCGTATCTTGCACGTACCCTGGTATGCCTGAAATATAGGGACACAAGATTGCGTCAAGATATTTGGATATGGGTTCTGTTACGCTACCAGTAGTTGTCACAATCGGGCAAAAAGGAGGGTCTAGTTCATTTTTGTGGACTTTAGGCGTGCCATAAAGGCTAGCCATTCTTGGTTTATCTACGTTTAAATATTCAAACTTCTTTCTACAGATGTCTCCATTTTGTAGAGCTTTAGAGGTCAATTTCTGAATTTTATTTTTGGTTTTGGGGGTCGGGTCTCTAGTGGTTTTGATATAATAGGTGGTATCACTAAGCATTTCTTCAATTTTCTCAACATATCTTTCAGTGTCGAGAATAGCTATCCCTCCCCCTTATCACAACTTTTGATAACCACATCCTTTGAGTCTTTTAGTCGCACTAGTGCCTTGTGCTCTTCCGTACTGATATTATACGGGGTATTTGGTATGTTCTTAGTAGCAATTCGTAATTTGTTGATGACTACTTGCTCAAATATACGTATTTCAGGAGCTACTTGATCTAAGGTTGGTGTAAATACCGATTTGGGGGCTAGCCCAGACTTATTAAATTCCAACATATTGTATTCATTGTTGGAGAAAAAAAATTTCAGACGGATTTTGCGAAGAAATGTCATTACATCATTATAAAGCTCAAATTTATTGAGCCCAGAATGTGGAACAAAGGAGAGTCCCTTTGAGAGGAGCGAATATGTTGCTGCATCAGCCTCTAGTTTACTCAAATTGAAAATTGGGATGGTTTTTATTCCCTCAGGTAAGGGGCATTTCTCGTTTCCAGGTATCTGTTTGAATTCTGAGGTTGATGGTCCTGAAAATGTGTTTGATATTGCCCCCGCTGTTGGAAGGGTTGATTCGATTGGTATTGATATTGGGGCCTGGATTGTGACCGATAGTTCGGTCGCCAATTCCCTCTGTTGTGGGGGCGCCTCCCTAAAAAAGGCCGATAGCCTTGATTCGATCTCTGCATACCTCTATAGCCTCTTACTTGATATGGTGACATACCGGAATTGCTATCTGAGTCGGAACTGTTGGAAAAGGTGGTAACTCTTTTGGATCCCATATCTGTTTGTTGTGGAAAAGTCACTTGATTTGTTGTTTCTGATTGCTCATAAAAGTTGTCTGCAAGGTATGGATATACGTTCTCTTTGCTATAAAAGCGCAGATATTTTTCGAATTTGTCCATTTTACGCTTTGTAAGATACTCATTATATGAGTTAAACTCTGTTTCTACATCTTCTAATTTCTTTTTTATATCTATGATAACTGTGGATGATTTTATTTTATCTTCAAGATCAAGAATCTCCTGAAATAGTTGAGCTAGAACTTCCTTTGCAGTTTCCACAATTAACATCATAAGATCCCTTGAACATTTATTAGCGATGAGGGACCATCGTTCAAGAAAATGTTTAATTGTTACAAAGAGACCGGGGATACTCTTTATTTGCAATCCTTGGGGTATAGCCCCTGCTTTGAGGTAGTCCAAAATGTATTTACCATGCATTTCTATTCTTTTAAACTTTTTTTTAAGGGCTAGAAGTTTTACTAGATCTTCATTTTTATCTATGTTAGAAGGATTTCTAATATTGAAATCGGTAGAGGATCCTACCATTGATACAAAATCTTCATCACTAAACCCAAATGATTTTAAAGTGGCCATTATCTTAGTTTATGGTAATCTTTATTTTAGCAGATGATCTCTCAAATTCCTAGTTGCTTGCACTCTCTATCTACAAGTAATAAGGTATGCATAGGATATAAAGAAATAATTAAAGTCTATACAAAAGACAAACAGATGGTCAGATATGAAAAAACTTACTTCCAAAGGGAAATGGTAGCAAGATGTTAAAAGTGAACTGTACATAACTCCATTAGGTTTAGACTGAGGAATTTTCGTCAATCATAACATGAAGTATTCAATATTAATGAACATGGTAGGTAAATTACATGTGAATCTACCAAACAGCTGCGAATATTGACTAGATACACTAATAACACACACAAGCTCCCCTCATTGACATGCCATGAGTATACACTATTTGGAAAACAGGGGACCCCTACCAATACTCAGTTTGCTATACGTAGGGAAATATTGTCATTGAAAAAGTTCAGAAATTTAGCAAACTCTCAATTATTAGCTGCCCGCTCTCTCCTCTGCACATAAATCAAAATAATTTTGCGACCATAAATCACATATATAGAATCAAAAATTCTTTGTATATGAAAAAACATTTTTTATTTATTATTTGATACTGATATTATGTTTTGTCATAACCATTTTTTCACTTATCTTTTTTTGTTTTTTAACTCATCATTTTGATTCAAAGGTCATGCATAGGACAACATATATATATACATAACATGAAAAAACATATAAACACATCACATTAAATCGGTCAATTATCTTTTGAGGTAGGCAAAGCGGTGATTTTGACTACGCGCGTTTCGGCTTTCAGCCTTCATCAGGTGACCGTCATTCACACATACAAAACTATACACTAAAGAGGAAATATAAAAAAAAAATATATAATATATATATATATATATATATATATATATATATATATATATATATATATATATATATATATATATATATATATATATATATAATATTATGTACATTAGTAGCATAATGTTAGAGTACAAAATATATTTACACATATCAATAGGAGGAGAGACTAGGTCAATATTTACATAGAATTACATCATATATAAAATTATTTACATACGCAGCTAATGTATCATATTTAAACTAACTACTTCTTTCATGGAATGGAGCTTATATTATTTCTCGACAGTTGATGTTCATGTGATACATATTCTACTATCAATCATCCTGTATTCACCACATGTCTTTATCTTATGTATTAAGATCAAGTAGTGTGGACAAGATTTCCTGTCCTATTAGAATTTTCATTATATCTTATGTATAAGTTCACTTTTTATTCCTTGCGATGTCCATTTAGAAACATAGGGTGTTCACTATAATCTGACCAAAGTAGTGGAGAAAAGATAAAGAAAAGTAAGAAGATACATTTCTTTGAAGCGAACCCATAGTTCTAACATTATAGGGACACACAGACTACCAACATGTAGCATAGTTCTAGCTGGTTAGACTAATCTGATTACTCAGATGTGCAAGCCAATGTTTTCTTGTCGTATACAGGGAATAATGAGATTAGAATACTTACAAAAACAGAGTAGGCAATAAGTTAGGTATAAGCTGCACGGCTTTATAATTTGCAATGATCTCAGCAACACTTCTATTTTTTCAATGCTGTATAGATGGATCTCCTTGAAGGGAGCAGAATAGACAGAGAAAACTACTTGATATGACGTTACTATCTGTTCACTGAGCCTAATTATAAGATGTTAATAATAAGTAGGCTATTTTGCATTTGTTATACTTAATACATATCTTTTATTTATACCTTAATATTGTGATTCCTACGAGCAAGTGAGAGATAGTTCTGATGTAGACAGTGGGTAAGTTTATTTTATAAAACAGAGAATTATTAAAATCATCCAAGGTTTAAACTATATTCATTTATCAATATAGAGCCTTCTATTTTGAAGTTAGTGGATAAGTGTGTATTTACCAAGTTATCTCATGCAATATTCAAGGCCATAAATCTAGGCAGGATTACAAACTTCACTGGTTTCCAATAGCTGGTGGTTGCATACTAGCATGCTAGTTCTTAACACCTGACCTATGTAAAGGATAAGCAGAGAGAAAGAGCGCAGTTCAATACATAGATATGGCTCAAATTTAAGGAATCGTATATACTTGTGTGACTCTTATTACCTTAACACGGGCTATGCGCATTTTGTTTTGTAGAACATCGTGAGATCCGCATCAGATGTCAAACAGTGTAAAGTACGGAGGTTGCGCTTACCTATTGAGATTTAAAGTCAATGGAGGGATAACCTGTTATATAACACTAATATATACACGCATTGATAATTTCACGATGGTATAGGGGTAATGGTGTACCTTTAAACGGTGTGTTCTTCAACCGTACTATGGGTTCACGTGTAGCAGTCGCATCAGGTAATGATTATTTACTCTAAAGGATATATGTAAAAGGCAACGGATATTATTCAAGAATAGAGCGTACGCGATGGAATCCTAAGTAGGCAGCTCCTGTTGGCAAATTCATCTTACCTTCGTGTTCATAAGAAAAGACCTCTACTGGGGTTCTGTCTCGCCAAGCAGCACTAGGTACACTGACTGATAGGGAAAGAGTGGTTTGAATGTAACTCCCATTTAAATATAGCGAGAGTTCCCGCGTTGTTGTCCATAATAGTGTTCACCTGTCTAAGGAAAAGGCGCACCTACTCTGACATTATTCACAGCGCCTCGTGACTAGCGGGCATAAAGCTAAAAGACGGACTCAAAGAGACAGTCTAGCGCCCGACTGTAGATTTACTGATAGCTCCTAGGTTAAAAATTAAACGCATATTTTACAATGTCATTCACAGTGTGTCCTTACTGCAGGGCTTAAACTTAAAGGATGTACTCTCGCAGATAATATTGATGATGGAGTATTCTTTAGTAAATAACTACTTGTTTAGATTTATACATCCACCGCTAGTCCATGGCAATTAGTTATAATATAACTGAACCAATATATACTATATTGATTTATGTTGTTAAGAAATAAGACAGACATTTTAATTGCATGGATTGGGGCATATTACGTCTTCTTCTTGCCTATTTCTCTAATGTCGACAAAATGTGCAGGTGATCAATACCATAGTCATTATTACGGGCAGTAATAAAAATTATTCCTGATTATGATGACTGATAAGTATAGATGTTTATTCATAATACTCTATATATCGATCTGTGAGTGTTAATCTGAGGCTTGCAAAACCTGCACAGTTAGGATTTAGGATTGAAAGCCTATATGATAGCCTGTTCCCATGGGGTTTCAGAATTTAATCCTCTATTCATAGTATCAAGGGTAAAAATCCAAAAAACCTCGCATTTCTTACGGATCTTGTCATGGGCAGAGGCCTTCTCTTGGCTCAATTTTTTCTACAATCAGCCACCGAATGTCCTCTGGTTTGTGAATATTCTCTACATAGTGCGCTACTAAGGGCGCATTCAATTTCAGTGTACGTATAGCCGACTTGTGTTCAGTTACTCTAGTAGATAGTGACCGTGAGGATTCACCAATATAGCCTAGATCACATGGGCAAAGTAACAGATACACAATGTTTTTGGTTTTGCAATTAGTCATGCCTTTGGTTTGAATCCTTACTCCATTGTGCATCAGTTCCTGTGTCTCAATTGCTTGGGGGCATACTTTACATACTCCACATTTATAGTTTTCAATTACAGGATTATGGTTGGTAATGCTTCTTTGTATACATTCTTTCAGAGCGGGCATGCGTGATCTAACTACCAAATCCTTAATGTTTTTATTCTTTCGATATGCGAATAGTGGTTTTGGTAGTTTTTCTTGATCCTTCTTGTTCGCATTCAAGATATGCCAGTTGGAATACATTATTTGTCGCACTTCATTATTCAATAGTGAATGTCTGGACACAAATACTAAGTTTGTCTCTTGTTTAGATTTTGCGCCTTTTAGGAGATGTTGGCGATCATAAAACCTGGCCCTTTTATAGGACTCTCGCCCTAGTCTGTGTGGGTAGCCACGCTCTTCGAACTTATTTTTCATTACTGCTGCTCGTTCATCATAATCTGATAGTTTAGTTCAATTTCTCCTTAGTCTGAGAAATTGACTAAACAGGAAGTTATTTTTCTGAGCAGCTAGATGAAAGCTGTCATAGTGGAGGATGGTGTTGCGTGCTGTAGGTTTTACAAAAAGATCCGTGAATAGTTGGCCCTGATCATGTTTTACAATAATATCTAGAAATTCCATTTCTGTATTGCTCATGTGGGTGGTAAATTTCAGATTAGTATGACAGGCATTGAGCCACAATATGAATTCACTGAGGGTGTCTTCATTATTGTCCCATACAAAAATCACGTCATCGATCTATCGTGACCAGTAAAAAATTGATTAAAAAAATGGGGCCACCTCGTTGAAGATATTACATTAATCAAAAAACGCGACATAAATATTAGCGATAGTATTAGCAAGATGCGCCCATACTTACACCCTTTATTTGTCTGTAGAGAGTGCCTCGAAATTCAAATACATTTTCTTCCAGAACAATTGTTAGACAATCGAGAATAAAGTCAATGTTGCAGTCTATTTCGTATAATTCAATAAACCATCTTGTTGCATCAATAGCGCCAGCACATGGGATATTAGAATAAAGACTTTCGACATCTAATGTCACAATCCATTACCTTTGGGCATTAAAAGCCGTACCTTCTAGTTGATTGATGATATGTCGTGTATCTTGCACGTACCCTGGTATGCCTGAAATATAGAGATGCAAGATTGCGTCAAGATCTTTGGATATGGGTTCTGTTACGCTGCCAATAGTTGTCACAATCGGGTGAAAAGGAGGGTCTAGTTCATTTTTGTGGACTTTAGGCGTGCCATAAAGGCTAGCCATTCTTGGTTTATCTACGTTTAAATATTCAAACTCCTTTCTACAGATGTCTCCATTTTGTAGAGCTTTAGAGGTCAATTTCAGAATTTTATTTTTGGCTTTGGGGGTCGGGTCTCTAGTGGTTTTGATATAATAGGTGGTATTACTAAGCATTTCTTCAATTTTCTCAACATATCTTTCAGTGTCGAGAATAGCTATCCGTCCCCCCTTATCACAACTTTTGATTACCACATCCTTTGAGTCTTTTAGTTGCACTAGTGCCTTGTGCTCTTCCGTACTGATATTATACGGGGTATTTGGTATGTACTTAGTAGCAATTTGTAATTTGTTGATGACTACTTGCTCAAATATACGTATTTCAGGAGCTACTTGATCTAAGGTTGGTGTAAATACCGATTTGGGGGCTAGCCCAGACTTATTCAATTCCAACATATTGTATTCATTGTTGGAGAAAAAACTTTTCAGATGGATTTTGCGAACAAATGTCATTACATCATTATAAAGCTCACATTTATTGAGCCCAGAATGTGGAACAAAGATGAGTCCCTTTGAGAGGAGCGAATATGTTGCTGCATCAGCCTCTAGTTTACTCAAATTGAAAATTGGGATGGTTTTTATCCCCTCCAGTAACGGGCATTTCTCGTTTCCAGATATCTGTTTGAATTCTGAGGTTGATGGTCCTGAAAATGTGTTTGATATTGCCCCTGCTGTTGGAAGGGTTGATTCGATTGGTATTGATATTGGGGCCTGGATTGTGACCGATAGTTCGGTCGCCAATTCCCTCTGTTGTGGGGGCGCCTCCCTAAAAACGGCCAATAGCCTTGATTCGATCTCTGCATACCTCTATAGCCTCTTCCTTGATATGGTGACATACCGGAATTGCTATCTGAGTCGGAACTGTTGGAAAAGGTGGTAACTCTTTTGGATCCCATATCTGTTTGTTGTGGAAAAGTCACTTGATTTGTTGTTTCTGATTGCTCATAAAAGTTTTCTGCAATGTATGGATATACGTTCTCTTTGCTATAAAAGCGCAGATCTTTTTCGAATTTGTCCATTTTACGCTTTGTAAGATACTCATTATATGAGTTAAACTCTGTTTCTACATCTTCTAATTTCTTTTTTATATCTATGATAACTGTGGATGATTTTATTTTATCTTCAAGATCAAGAATCTCCTGAAATAGTTGAGCTAGAACTTCCTTTGCAGTTTCTACAATTAACATCATAAGATCCCTTGAACATCTATTAGCGATGAGGGACCATCGTTCAAGAAAATGTTTAATTGTAACAAAGAGACCGGGTATATTCTTTATTTGCAATCCTTGGGGTATAGCCCCTGCTTTGAGGTAGTCCAAAATGTATTTCCCATGCAGTTCTATTCTTTTAGACTTTTTTTTAAGGGCTAGAAGTTTTACTAGATCTTCATTTTTATCCATGTTAGAAGGATTTTTATTATTGAAATCGGTAGAGGATCCTACCATTGATACAAAATCTTCATCACTAAACCCAAATGATTTTAAAGTGGCCATTATCTTAGTTTAAGGTAATCTTTATTTTAGCAGATGATCTCTCAAATTCCTAGTTGCTTGCATTCTCTATCTACAAGTAATAAGGTATGCATAGGATATAAAGAAATAATTAAAGTCTATACAAAAGACAAACAGATGGTCAGATATGAAAAAACTTACTTCCAAAGGGAAATGGTAGCAAGATGTTAAAAGTGAACTGTACATAACTCCATTAGGTTTAAACTGAGGAATTTTCGTCAATCATAACATGAAGTATTCAATATTTATGAACATGATAGGTAAATTACATGTGAATCTACCAAACAGCTGCGAATATTGACTAGATACACTAATAACACACACAAGCTCCCCTCATGGACAGGCCATGAGTATACACTATTTGGAAAACAGGGGACCCCTACCAATACTCAGTTTGCTATACGTAGGGAAATATTGTCATTGAAAAAGTTCAGAAATTTAGCAAACTCTCAATTATTAGCTGCCCGCTCTCTCATCTGCACATAAATCAAAATAATTTTGTGACCATAAATCACATATATAGAATCAAAAATTCTTTATATATGAAAAAACATTTTTTATTTATTATTTGATACTGATATTATGTTTTGTCATAACCATTTTTTCACTTATCTTTTTTTGCTTTTTAACTCATCATTTTGATTCAAAGGTCATGCATAGGACAACATATATATATACATAACATGAAAAAACATATAAACACATCACATTAAATCGGTCAATTATCTTTTGAGGTGCGCAATTCATGTCCTTGGAATGGGGGCCTGTTGGCAATGCGGAGCTCTTCTGGGCATCCGAACATTCCAAACATTTTCTGTAGGGCTGGGACGACATGCAGAAATGCCGTTGAGTTCACGACTTCTACCACTGGGTACTTGGAGTAGCTGTCGATGAGGGCTAGTGTGACCTGCCCATCCAGGAAACGGCCAAAATCCACGCTTACCATCTCCCAAAGGCTTTGGTCGTGTTCTTCCGTGTGGATCGGTGCTGGCCTTTTGGGCCCACATGTCATTTGGGAGGACGGGCACCTTCGGACAGTCTCTTCCACTCAGGCATCCATCCCTGGGAACCAGAAATTTTCTCTCATGCGGGCTTCTATTTTCTCCACGCCCTGGTGCCCTCCGTGGACTAGTTGTGTTGCTCGCTGCTACAGGGATGCCGGTATAACTATGTGGGGTCCTCTGAGGAGAATGCCGCCTTGGGTGAGGCTTAGATTGTTCCTCAACCTCCACATGTGCATCAGGTCTTCTTTCTCTGGGCTCGACCATGTGTTTGCTGACTGTAGGAATTGGCACCACAGCCCTCCTTGGATGGTGTCCCGAACTTTGGCCTTGACGGGGTCATGCTCCGCTGCTGTTGCTACTCCTTCGAGTGTCAGAGCTCGCAGGCACATGAGTGCTGCGATCATGTCAAGGTGTTCCTCAGTGTCCTCATTGCCAGGTTCTTCTCTCTTATAGCTAGAGACGTCCGGATGTCTCGACAAGAAGTCGGCTGGGTTCTTGGCATCGGGCTGGTATACCACGTCCATGTCGTAGTGTTGGAGCCCGATGGCCCACCTCTCAATTTGCGGCGGTGGGTGAGGTTCTGCCCCCTTGAACAGTGGCACCAGGGGTGGATGATCTGTGACAACAGTGAACGGGTGTCCACAGATGTACAAGTGAAAATGCTGGCAGCCCCACCGAATGGCTAGTGCTTCTCTTTCAATTTGGGAGTACCGCTTCTCCGTCGGGGATAGGGCTTTGCTGGTGAATGCGAGGGCAGCCCATCGGCCAGGCTCCTGTTCCTGTGTGAGGACTGCTCCGAGGCCTACAAGGCTGGCGTCTCCCAGGATTTCGATCTTCTTTGCGGGGTCAAGTACACCAGCGTGGTGTGGTCAAGGAGGGCCTGCTTGACAGCTCGAAACGCAGTTTCTTCGGCTGGGCCCCATTGCCACATGGCCTCCGCCTAAGTGAGATTCTGGAGGGGCTCTGCTAGAGTGGCTAGATCCGGGATAAAGCGGCCGCAGTATGTGGCCATTCCTAGGAAGCTGCGTACTTCTGCCACAGTGAGGGGAGCCGCTGCCGCCTTGATCGTTTGGGACTTCCGAGGGTCCACTTGTATGCCCTCTTGGGTAAATGTGTAGCCAAAGAACTCTATCTTCTGCTGGAACAGCAGGCACTTTTCCTTGTGTATAGTGACCCCGTGGTCTAGGAGTCTCTTCAGGGTGGCTCTCACGTGGCGGTAATGTTCTTCTGCTGTCTTGGAGTGGATGAGGATGTCATCACTCACGTTTAGGACGCCGGGTAGTCCAACCAGGATCTCTTTGACAGCGTTCTGGAATATCTCTGTGGCGGATGATATGCCGAAGTTGAGCCTCTTGTATCTCCTGAGGCCTAGGTGGGTGCTGAACGTCGTTATATACCGGCTGTCTTTGGCAAGGGCTAGTTGGTGATAGCCCGCATTTAGATCCAGCTTCGAGAACCACCTGGATCCGTTCAGGTCGGCCACGATGTCATCCATGGTCGGCGTTATATGGCGTTCTCGCCGGAAGGCTTTATTCGGGAGGCGCATATCAATGCAGAGTCTGATCTTCCCTGGTTGGCGAGGCTTTTCTGCGATTACCATGGGTGACACCCCTGGTGTGGGTCCATATGCTTTCTCTATTACTCCTTGGTCTTCGAGCTTTTGTAGTTCATCCTCTACTAGGGGTTGGAGTTGAAACGGGATTCTCCGATATCTTAGCGCTGTTGGCGGGATGGCGGGGTCTATGTGGAGTCGTATGGGGGCTCTCCTTATCTTCCCCAGACCTTTGAACAAATCCCCGAACTGGCTCAGTAATTTTTCCATCTGGTCTGCCTGTACTCTTCTGGCAATAGTCACCAGTCCTAAGTCCTCAGCTGCATGACAGCTGATCAGCGTTTCTACTTCCTGGTCGATGGTGATCTCAACACCTCCTGACCGCACCGGCATGGTAATTTTGCCTCGGAGGGGTAATGGCGAGTCACTGCCATACGCGAAGATCTGTGCTTTCGATGGCCTGAGTTCCGGCTTGGGTCTTAGTTTGTTGTACTGCTGGATCCCCATTACTGTCACCGATGCACCTGTGTCAATCACTGCATTTACCTCTGATCCTGCAATCTGTACTGTGCTGTGGGGTTGGGGCCGTCTCCTGCTCTTTAGGGCTTGGGTGAAGGAGACTAGGTATGTCTCCCCTTCATCTTCCGATGTGGAATTGCCCTCTTGGTAGACTGTCTGCTCTCTTCTTCTCTCCTTGTTGAGATGTGAGAGAGACGTGCGATAGTTGTCGAACCATCTTCCGCATTTGTCGGGATCGGCCGCCTTCCTTACGCTGTGTCTTCCTTCTGCACACTGACGCGAAGTGGTACGCGATGCCACAGTTAGTGCAGGTTTTTCCTTGTGCCAGGCAGGACTTTCCTTGTGACAGGCAGGGTGTTCCTCATACCCACAGTACCCACACTGGTTCTTTGGGGTTTGCGGCTGTCGGTCACGTGGCCTGTGGGGCTTGTCTCTTATCCTGACGGCGTCTGTTCTTTCTGTCTTGACTGCGACGCTCTTTTCCACCCCTCGCACCAATGCCATGTCTATTTCCTCTGCTCGTACTGTGAAGAGGTCATGCGATTGCGCTTGGACCAGAATGTCATTCATGGGTATGTTCGGGTTGCCTGAATATGAGGCCCTGCAGGACTTTGCTGCTTATCCCTAGAATTAGCTGGGCCCTGATCTCTTCCGCTGCTCGGTCTCCCACAAGGTAAGTGACGGCCAGCTCCCTGAGCCTTGCGTAGAAGGCGTCCACTGACTCACCTATCCTTTGCTTGGCTTGCCTCAACTTGAAATGTCCGAATTCTGGGTTCATGTGGGGGTCGATGATTCCAAAGAGAGGGACAACAGGGCAAGTTTAAAGAGGTCCAACATACGTGCCCCAACAAAGCTGTACGCAAGAAGGGTATGGAGTTCCTCTGAGTCCAAGTGGAAGAGCAGGGAGATACTAAAGGTGGGGGTAAGCCATGAGTAACCCCACACTGAAGAGAGAGGAAGGGAAATTCCCTTTGTCGGAACTAGGGCTCTCACACACCTAGCAAGCTAGGTGTCATGCTTCATCATATGAGCCTGCCCCTCGTCAGGTCGGCGCTGCAATACCTGACCATAGAGGTGGTTGCACGCGCGGAGAGGTGACTTGCTCGGAGAGCTGTTCACTAGCGAGGGGTTCAGCACGCCAGGAGGTGGTGCGCAGCTGCTGGGCGTAGCGAGAGCCATCGTGTGGCTGGGCCTAACCTGGAGTAAGGCGCGCTGTGAGGGTCTTCTCCGTGGCTGGCTGGACTCACCCAAGTTGTGAGGCTCCAAGTGTCTTGCCCAATGGTTGCTGAGGAGGGAGGGCAGCGTTGAGTATTGCTGCCTGGTGCCAGTTACTGGGGTCGTGGTGTGGCAGGGACCGTGGCAGCACGTGCAGGCAAGGTTCCAGTCAGTGGGTACTGCCCACATGGTACTGGCCTGCTGAGGAGTCCTTGTGCCAGGTGGGACCAGGGGTGAATTGCCTCCGCTCTCGTCGCCAATGTAACATTCAGGGAGGGGCGGGAGGGCCCTCCCGCCGATTACCTCGGGACAAAGCCGCGTGTAGCGCTGCTAAATGAATGGACACACACGGAGTTATACTTTAGGCACGGGCTGCCATCGCAGCTCCGCCCGTCTTTATTTGAAGGCGTGCTCACGCCAGCCGGTGTGAGCGCAGGAGCGGGGAACGGCTGGCGCGCACTAGCGGCAAACACTAGTGGGCTAACTGTCACAATTATAGAGGGAATTGGCAACGCTCTGTCGCTATTTTCTTTTATATAAATATATATATACTGATTTGCATTATATATACTCATGGGTTGATTTGCACATTAAAGTTGACTATAGTTACTGTTGCTCACATTTAGTTATCCATGCTCCATGTAGGCCTCAGTTAAAATGATTCACACTGATATAAAATTGAACATTGGGCTTCTGTATTCTCTGTCTTTTCTCTCATTTCAGGAGCCGAGCTAAAGTAATTGTACTAATTAAAATGTTATAAATGTTTTCGTTTCGATGAGCAATGTTCTCAGAATGTGTTCCATAGAAAGTGAATAGTAAATTTCCACACCTGTGCCTGGGATAACCGGACTGTGATTTATGATCCTGCTACACAATATCTTTTGAAGGCCGTGCAGCTGTGAACTCACTTTGTTTTATGCCCAGAAAAAGGGCAGACACTAGGAGACTATGAGATGATCGATTCTGATTGGTTCCCTCTCATTAATAAAAATGCAACCCTGCTATAGCAATAATTGTATATGAAGCCACTTGTAAAGCAATCTGCTAATATTGAACACAACTGGACATAGGGAAGTCTGCAGTAAAAAGTGTTTTGTGGTTGCAGCAAAATAGTGCAGATCTTTGCAATCCGACCCTTGTTATCGAACGACATATTTGCACCTCCATCTGGTTTTGACCTTATAAGGGTGAATGGTGGCAGGAAGTTAATCGTCTGATGTCACTTGTTGGACCCCTCAGTGGAATTTTGCTCTTTGTTGTGTAAGGAGTTGGTACTCGCATTAGAAGTGAATCCCAGTATTATTGGCAGGGTCTCAGAGGGGTGAGTTTCCCCAGGGAAGCCTCGAACAGGGAGTATTTGGAGTAGCTCATATAGCTAGGGGCATTTTGGACTAAATAAGTAGGATGGTCCCACAGAAATTTCACGACAGGAGCCCAATTTGAAAAAAAGGTTAAGTGCAGACTAAAATCTACTAATATAATTTATTTCGATTCCTAGAGGTAAAGTAAACAAAGACGGGCTCCTGGATAGAGGCAGCCTAATGGATGTAAGCACCTAAAAAATAGTCTTGATGCTAAATTCTATAATTACTACCACTGTTCTTGTTATTATATCACAGTAATATATAATTATACTGGAGATCCTGGTATTACTGCCACTGCCCATGGTCTTCATCCTGGTTCTTCTTGGTAATCCTAGTCCTGGGTTTCGTTTACCTCCTCCTGGTCCTCTTAATTGTATCTATCTTCTAAATGCCTCCTGTTCTCATCCTTCTACTACTCCTTATCGCCATCCTCCTATTTGACCTGGCCTCTCAGCTTTCCTGGTTCTTTTCCTTTTGATGGTCCTGGTTCTCTTGGCCCTGGTCTTCCTGTTCCTACTTGTGATCCAGGTAGTGGTCCTCCTAGTCCTTCTCCACTTCTTCCCATTCTGGTCATCCTACTCTTGCTCAGATTATTCCACTTCCTGGTTCTCTCCTCTTTCCCTTTATCCACCACCACGCTCTGATTTCCACACTCTGACATCCACACTTTGATGTTCACACTCTCATGTCCAGACACTCTGATGATCACACTCTGATGTCCACACTCTGACATCCACACTCTCATGTCCACACTCTCATGTCCAGACAATGATGTCCACACTCTGAGGTCCACACTCTGAGGTCTACACTCTGATGTCCACAATCTGACATCCACACTCTGGCGTCCACAATCTGATGTCCAGACACTCTGACTTTCACACTCTGATGTCCACATTCTGATGTTCACACTCTGATGTCCACACTCTGATGTTCACACTCTGAGGTCCACACTCTGAAGTCCACACTCTGACGTCAACACTCTGACATCCACACTCTGACGTCCAGACACTCTGATGTTGACACTCTCATGTTGACACTCTGATGTTCACACTCTGATGTTCACACTCCGAGGTCCACACTCTGACGTCCACACTCAGAGGTCCACACTCTGACGTCCACACTCAGAGGTCCACACTCTGATGTCCACACTCTGATGTCCACACTCTGATGTCCACACTCAGAGGTCCACACTCAGAGGTCCACACTCTGATGTCCACACTCAGAGGTCCACACTCTGTCGTCCACACTCAGAGGTCCACACTCTGATTTCCACACTCTGATGTCCACACTCTGATGTCCACACTCTATTGTTCACACTCCGAGGTCCACACTCTGACGTCCACACTCTGACGTCCACACTCAGAGGTCCACACTCAGAGGTCCACACTCTGATGTCCACACTCTGATGTCCACACTCTGATGTCCACACTCAGAGGTCCACACTCAGAGGTCCACACTCAGAAGTTCACACTCTGATGTTCACACTCTGACATCCACACTCTGACATCCACACTCTGAGGTCCACACTCTGAGGTCCACACTCTGATGTCCACACTCTGATGTCCAGACACTCTGATGTCCACACTCTGATGTCCAGACACTGATGTTCACACTCTGATGTCCACACTCTGATGTCCACACTCAGAGGTCCACACTCTGACGTCCACACTCAGAGGTCCACACTCTGACGTCCACACTCAGAGGTCCACACTCTGATGTCCACACTCTGATGTCCAAACTCTGATGTCCACACTCTGAGGTCCATACTCTGATGTTCACACTCTGTGGTTCAGACTCTGATGTTCACACTCTGAGGTCCACACTCTGATGTCCACACTTTGAGGTCCACACTCTAAGGTCCACACTCTGATGTCCACACTCTGATGTCCAGACACTCTGATGTTCACACTCTAATGTCTACACTCTGACGTCCACACTCTGAGGTCCACACTCTGCTGTCCACACGCTGACATCCACACTCTGACGTCCACACTCTGATGTCCAGACACTCTGATGTTGACACTCTGATGTCCAGACACTGATGTTCACACTCTGACGTCCACACTCTGAGGTCCACACTCTGAAGTCCAGACACTCTGATGTTGACACTCTGATGTCCAGACACTGATGTTCACACTCTGACATCCACACTCTGAGGTCCACACTCTGAGGTCCACACTCTAAGGTCCACACTCTGAGGTCCAGACACTGATGTTCACACTCTGACATCCACACTCTGAGGTCCACACTCTGAGGTCCACACTCTGAGGTCCAGACACTGATGTTCACACTCTGACATCCACACTCTTGAGGTCCACACTCTGATGTCCACACTTTGAGGTCCACACTCTGAGGTCCACACTCTGATGTCCACACTCTGATGTCCAGGCACTCTGATGTTCACACTCTAATGTCTACACTCTGACGTCCACACTCTGAGGTCCACACTCTGCTGTCCACACGCTGACATCCACACTCTGACGTCCACACTCTGATGTCCAGACACTCTGATGTTGACACTCTGATGTCCAGACACTGATGTTCACACTCTGACATCCACACTCTGAGGTCCACACTCTGAGGTCCACACGCTGACATCCAACTCTGACGTCCATACTCTGATGTCCAGACACTCTGATGTTGACACTCTGATGTCCAGACACTGATGTTCACACTCTGACGTCCACACTCTGAGGTCCACACTCTGAAGTCCAGACACTCTGATGTTGACACTCTGATGTCCAGACACTGATGTTCACACTCTGACATCCACACTCTGAGGTCCACACTCTGAGGTCCACACTCTGAGGTCCAGACACTGATGTTCACACTCTGACATCCACACTCTGAGGTCCAGACACTGATGTTCACACTCTGACATCCACACTCTGAGGTCCACACTCTGAGGTCCACACTCTGAGGTCCAGACACTGATGTTCACACTCTGACATCCACACTCTGAGGTCCACACTCTGAGGTCCAGACACTCTGATGTTGACACTCTGATATTCACACTCTGATGTCCAGACACTCTGATGTTGACACTCTGATGTCCAGACACTGATGTTCACACTCTGACATCCACACTCTGACGCCCACACTCTGAGGTCCACACTCTGAAGTCCAGACACTCTGTTGTTGACACTCTGATGTCCAGACACTGATGTTCACACTCTGACATCCACACTCTGAGGTCCACACTCTGAGGTCCACACTCTGAGGTCCACACTCTGAGGTCCACACTCTGAGGTCCAGACACTGATGTTCACACTCTGACATCCACACTCTGAGGTCCACACTCTGAGGTCCACACTCTGAGGTCCACACTCTGAGGTCCAGACACTGATGTTCACACTCTGACATCCACACTCTGAGGTCCACACTCTGATGTCCAGACACTCTGATGTTGACACTCTGATATTCACACTCTGATGTCCAGACACTGATGTTCACACTCTGACGTCCACACTCTGAGGTCCACACTCTGATGTTCACACTCTGAGGTTCACACTCTGATGTCCAGACACTCTGATTTTCACACTCTGAGGTCCACACTCTGATGTCCAGACACTCTGATGTTGACACTCTGATGTTGACACTCTGAGGTTCACACTCTGAGGTCCACACTCTGAGGTCCAGAGACACTGATGTTCACACTCTGCCGTCCACATTCCGATGTTCACACTCTGACGTCCACACTCTGACGTCCACACTCTGATGTCCACACTCTGATGTCAGACAGGAACTGCCTCCTACTCTGTCCCTGGGGCTTCTTTCAGCTGCCTGCTGGATTTTTACTCCGAGGGCAAATGTCAAGGACAGAACAAGCATTTACAATGCAATAGGTCTCGCAGCATTAAAGTTTGAGCTATTGGCATTGTATATTACAATGTGTTACATTAATTTGTTATCAAACTCTGAATTGTTGTATAAAGATGATTTGCAAACTGTCAAATGTTGCTGAATAGTAAGCAACGTTGTGAATAATATTGTTTGCTAGTCATCCTTGGGTACCAGAGTACTTCACTTGAGGCAGCTCAGTACTCTGCACTCACTACTCTGCACTCACTACTCACTACTTTGCACCCACTACTCTGCACTCACTACTCACTACTCTGCACCCACTACTCTGCACTCAATACTCACTACTCTGCACTCACTACTCTGCACTCACTACTCTGCACTCACTACTCACTACTCTGCACTCACTACTCTGCACTCACTACTTTGCACTCACTACTCACTACTCTGCACTCACTACTCACTACTCTGCACTCACTACTCACTACTCTGCACTCACTACTCTGCACTCACTACTCTGCACTCACTACTCTGCACTCACTACTTTGCACTCACTACTCTGCACTCACTACTCACTACTCTGCACTCACTACTCTGCACTCACTACGTTGCACTCTGCACTCACTACTCTGCACTCACTACTCACTACTCTGCACTCACTACTTTGCACTCACTACTCACTACTCTGCACTCACTACTCTGCACTCACTACTCTGCACTCACTACTCTGCACTCACTACTCTGCACTCACTACTTTGCACTCACTACTCTGCACTCACTACTCACTACTCTGCTCTCACTACTCTGCACTCACTACTCTGCACTCACTACTTTGCACTCACTACTTTGCACTCACTACTTTGCACTCTGCACTCACTACTCTGCACTCTGCACTCACTACTCTGCACTCTGCACTCACTACTCTGCACTCACTACTCTGCACTCTGCACTCACTACTCACTACTCTGCACTCACTACTCTGCACTCACTACTCACTACTCTGCACTCACTACTCTGCACTCACTACTCTGCACTAACTACTCACTACTCTGCACACTCACTCTGCACTCACTACTCACTACTCTGCACTCACTACTCTGCACTCACTACTCTGCACTCACTACTCTGCACTCACCACTCACTACTCTGCACTCACTACTCTGCACTCACTACTCTGCACTCACTACTCACTACTCTGCACCCACTACTCTGCACTCACTACTCACTACTCTGCACTCACTACTCTGCACTCACTACTCACTACTCGGCACTCACTACTCACTACTCTGCACTCACTACTCTGCACTCACTACTCTCTACTCTGCACTCACTACTCACCACTCTGCACACTCACTCTGCACTCACTACTCTGCACTCACTACTCACTACTCGGCACTCACTACTCACTACTCTGCATTCACTACTCTGCACTCACTACTCTGTACTCACTACTCTGCACTCACTACTCACTACTCTGCACCCACTACTCACTACTCTGCACTCACTACTCTGCACTCACTACTCTTCCTGCCCCTCCACAATCCAGTCCAGGCCCTAGGGCCCCGCTTCTACACCCGAGGATGGGTCACCACCTTGCAGTCCTAGGCTCCCATCCTCTGCCCTCAGCACGGAGACATTTCCGTCCCTGGCCTGCTCCTGACCCCTGTGCATTTCGAGGGTTGAACTCCCTCCTTCCATGTCGTACAAAAAAGCCCCTCAACCAGCACTGCCCCAATTTGCAAATCACTCCCAATATATACACCTTTATCCAAAAGAAGTCAACACCCTGCAAAGACCCTGCCCACAAGTGATCTCCCTCTTAGCACCAACCCTGTTAATAAAGCAAATACTCTTGTTAAATATGGCTTTAGTCTCCTACAGACGTGTCTCATCAACACCCGCCCTCCCCACTTTAGACAGCTCTCTCTCTCGCCATTCTTCTCGCTCTCTTTCACTGAGTGTTTAATGACCTACACCAGAAATCGCTCCCCACCCTTACTTACGCCTCTTAGCCGACCTACCCCATTCACCCACCTGCAATGGCTTCTCACTACACCTCCACTAGTCAGCTCAACACTCTGTCGTGGGCGTGTGACTTCCCCAACGCCCCGTGTGTTCAGTTTTGCGCCAGGCTTCTTGTCTCTCAAACCTTAGTTCTCTCACTCACCCCTGCCTTGGTACCTACGCCCGATCAACATATGGAAACACACTGAGGTAATATATGCCCCCCTTTCAAGTGCCTTGGAGATAAGGCGATTGTAGGAGGAGCGATGGGAAAGCACAGCGATTGTTTTGAAGAAAAAAAACTAGAGCCTCCTGTCGCAATCAGGTGTATTCTTGTGAAACGTTCGCTCTCTCGGAGTTTTACTCACTTCCTTTTCGGAGCTCCCTTTTCTGAACAGTGCCTTTTAACCACTGCGCTTCTTGCATCCCTATGCGTAATACACCAGATTTTCCCCTACGCTGGACCTATCTCACCTCCAATACATCACCCATTGCAATACCCTACACAATGCATCGTCGTCCCAACATTGCGTGAAATTCCCTTATCCATGAACATACTACACTGAGTCTCGCTAAGCGTACGGAAAGCGCTATTTAAATAGCGATACATTACAATTTACACAGTGCCTCCCATTCCGTACTTCAGGCCTCTCGCATCATCTACATTCTTCCTGTCATTTTAGTTTCTTCGCCATCCTAGTTTCGAGATGACTGCAATATCTGTGCGCGCATTCCAAAACGAAACCTAGCGTGGGGGCGGGACTTCCGTCTTGTGCGCGAAGCCCGCGCCCACGGAGTTCCTGGTCTGAAGAGCAGTGCGTGACGCGGGGCTCCCTTGCCTGAGGGAGAGCCCCGCGGAGGCGACAGAACACCGGATTGGCGGTAAGTGGGCCTGGGGGGGCGCTCGTGTGTGTGAGTGTGTGTGCGACGGCGGGGGGAGGGGGGAGTGTCTCTGTCTGCGTGCGTGTATGTGCGCTCCTGTGTGTGTGTCTCTGTGTGCGACGGCGGGGGGAGGGGGGAGTGTCTCTGTCTGCGTGTCTCTGTCTGCGCTCGTGTGTGTGTGGCCGCATGCGTGCAAGGGGAGGTGTGCCTGGGTATGTTTGCGCTTCCCAGGAGACAGCCAGGCCGAGCGCGGCGCGTGCCAGTCGGCGCGTGCCAGTTTCAAATCGCCTCTAAGGCGATGCGCGCGGCCATGGGAAGCACACATGCCGACGAAAGGTTCTCGGCGGAGACGCGCTTCGCGCGGCTAGCCGAGACCTAAAAAGGGGAGCATGTAGTTCCCTGACTGACCCCCTTTTTTCTTTGACTAACTTAACAAACCAACAGAAGCTCCCCACAGTGGTAGCCCACTGTTGTACTGGAAAGTGTAAGCAACAGCAACAAGAGTATGTTGTTGCCTGAGAGGGTTCTCAAAGAATCCTTGAGCAATGGGTGCAGATTGTGGCCAGGCAGAGGAGACGGCTGCAGCATTAACACCAGATGAGCACTCTGGGAAGTCATTGTCTAAGCTTCTGGATCAAGCAGTTGAGATATTGGCGCAACAGTGGCACCCAGTGGCCTGTCAGAGGACAGCATTGAACCAGGCCGGTATAGCAGTGTCAACCAGTGAATAGGGTACAAAGAGATTGGTTGTGTGGTGGAGGGAAGAGACCGAAATTGTTGAAATAGTGACACCCGGTGGCCTGTCTGAGTATCACACAAGATAAGAAGGAGCCATGAATTACAAGACTGCGAGGAAAGTTCAGCCGTGTAAAAACATAAAAGTAAGATACAGCCTTTAAATATAGAAAGAAAAATAAGTCGCAGCTTTACCAGAGATGGCGGCATAGCCATTACGCAATAAAATTCAGCATCTCCGCTTGAATTATTGAATGGCGAGGACTATGCGGCAGGAAGTGTTATGAAAGAAGCCTGGGGAATCCTTTCAGATAAGTGACTCCGAGCAGAAACCGTGGGAGGACATAACGCGCGTGGCGGGGGAGGCATTAGGAAGCCACATGAAGGCGTATGATTTATTCAAGGTGTGAGAGGCGCATGCACGACGAACGAGGACTTAGGCACGCGTCAGGGCCTGCATGCATTTTGCATCAGAGTGCTTGGTTTTTGACCTCCCATTATGAAATCCCACGGGGAAGTCGCTCGGAAACTCCGTGGGGAGTTGGAGGAGAGGGCCTGGGGGAGGCAGAGATAAAAGGCCCCTGGGATAACAAACTGCTTGAAACTAGTATGAGGGAAAGTGAGGATGGGAAAGAGACGGAATGGGGAGATGGAGAATTGGGTTTGATAAAGGATGAAAGAAGAGACGGGAGAAGGGTGAACAACAAAAGGAAGGATGAAAGGATGGAAGAAAAGGAATACAAAAACTGAAGCGAAAGAAAGGAAAAGTCAAAGAAACACCAACGATAAAAGAGTGAAAGAAGGGGAGGGAAGGAAGAAAGAAACATAGGATATTCAGAAAGGTGATTGAATGGAGGAAGCAATGAAGAAGGAGTGAGGGAAACAACTAAAGAAGGAAGAACTGCATGAAGGTGGGGAGCCAAGGCAGGAGGAGAGAAAGAAAGAAGTACAAAAACAGAGTTAGAAGATGAAAAGCAAAGGGAGATGCCGACATAAAATAATTGAATCAGAATGAGAGCTATCTGCTTCAAGAACAGAGAGAAAGGGTCAGAGGGACACATTTGGAGAGGACGAGGTTGGAAGGCGCCCAATGTGGGGGCACAGGCGCTTCCGCTGCGTAAACCAAAAGAAAAGGATGTCCCTGCAAGATAATGCTGAAGGGGGCGACTCCACACCCAATCTTTATCCATCCCTGGATTACCACGCCCTATATATTCCAAAAACACAAATATTTCAATAAATGCCTATGTCTTTTTTATTTCTAATTTCATGAAATAAATAAATATTCAAAATGGTTCTAAAAAGGTGAGCCGCATTTTTGTTGATTTTTTACGGCATTAAAATAACAAAGAATGTTGCATGCTCTACATACTTAAAATATAGGCTGTGTTATGGGGATTACATTTTGTCTCCACTTTAGTTTTCCCTTCTAACTTTGCGACTTTTTAAGATAGTGGTTTGAACATGTTTTTCACTAACACAGAAAAAGGCCACACACTCATTGATGATTAGACATTGTTGTCCTGTAATCTGCACTGTTAGTGTCAAGGAAACATACTAGAACGCAATCTTCTTGCTTTATTTTGTGCTCATATGAGATGTCTCTTTTACCCCGACTAAGTAATTAAGGGGCATATTACCAACAACTAGCGATAATTATCGCTATGTTGGTTTAGCGGCGATATTTTTATCGCCGAGCTGCGGCGATTTTTATCGCTTAGGAACCTTGCTATTATCAAGGTATATCTCCTAAGCGATAAAAATCGGCCGAAATGCATGAATATCGCTGAAAAGTCAGCGATATTCATGCATTACCGAGCTAATGCTCTTAGCCATGTTATCCACCTACCATTGGATAACATGGCTAAGAACTGCTCAGGGGCAGGTGTTAGCTTTTGGAGATATTCGCGCTTAGCGCGAATATCTCCAAAAGTTGGTAATAGGAGATAGCGATGTTAGCGACTGTTTCCAGTCGCTAACATCTTGGCACGCCCACTTTGCATGTCATTAGTGATAAATATCACTGACATGCAAAGCGGGGCCCAAGCTGGTCGCTATCTCCTACTAGCTGTCGCTAACTGGTGTTAGCGACAGCTAGGTAATAGGGAGATAATTCTATCTCCGCTTTCTTGGCTTTTAAAGCCAAAAAAGCGGAGATAAACCCCCTTGATAATATGTCCCTATGTTTTTCTGCGTCTCAGGCGTAATGATATGAGGCCAATGTTTTATTATTTAAACAACACCTGTATTGAATTCAGAAAGCATCACTTCACACCGGCGTTGTATAGAAGATGCTGAGAGCTGTGAATGAGATGCAGTTCCGCAGGCTCGACATTCATCCTAAGAAGGAAGATAGCTGCACAGGCAGATGTGTGTAGGCTTCCACACTCAAAGTGCATTTGTTAATGCACTGAGGCTGGCTTCCTGATACATTACACCAAGGTATGGGGTTAGATCATTCAAACAGGATCTGGCACAAGGGTACTCCCACCATGCTCTCGCTAGTGTTGGGGTATTAGTCATAGATAGGAGTAATATTAGGAACAATTTACATGGTTGAATTGTTTGTGCTTTTTACCATTCTAATAATGCTTTTAACAATGTTGTGTCTCATCTATCTAATAGTCGGAGTTAATGTTTTATAATCGCAGTTCATGTTTTACTTACAAGGATAAAATCTTTTCAATAAACATTTGCAAATGTATTAATGTCTCTTCTCTTTGTGATACCTCAGGATTGAAAAAGTGAAAAATGAAAGGGTTAGATCTGTTTCCACAAATTCCTTGGGTATAAGAGTGGTCATTTCCAGGTTAGCAACATCATCTATAACTCTGGCGGTTTAGGAGTTTACATGTGGTACTGTGAGGTAGCCAAACAAACATTTACTGATTATATAAGAAGACTCAGTCCCTATATTATGAAGTTTTGTTGCTCCAATCCACATAACCCTGCTAAGTTCATAGGAACTGTGTAACAGCTGGTCCTTCTTAATCTTGTTGTCTAGTGTAGGTCTTTTTGACACAGTATCTATCCCAAGTAGTAGTGCTTGTGTCTCGGGCACCCCTGTGTTATGCTGCAGATATCTACAAACACCCCATGACCTGTGTGAACTGCTCATCCAGTACTGCTTTTTCCTTTTAATTTTAATATTGGTGTCACAGCCTGCATTAAAAATGGGAAAATTAAAATATATGCAATCAACACTTTAATTGATAGGTATTCATTAGATTAGGGTATCATTCAGAGTTTGGTGGAAGGACAGCAGGAGATGGTCCATCCACCAGGGTTGGAATGTTGATTTAACTCCTCATCCAATTCCCTAGGTTTGAAATCGGGCTTAGTTCTTGCCTGGATACCCTTCTACCTCTCATGCTGGCTCAGTCACCGACCTCAGCAGGATGGCCCTCCTTCCTCCCCCAATTTCAAAGTGTAGAGTCACACCAAAATTATGGTGTGGCTGTTGGTGTTGAAGGTGGCTGTGGGGTCCAGATGTGTTCGTCAACTATAGTTCTTAGGTCATCAATAACCAAAGTTGTCACTAGTTCTGTACCGCTGAGAGGTCTAAAGCCTGCTTGTGCAACCAGTAAGCAGTCCTAGTTTTCTTCAAATAGTGTAATAATTAGACCAAACTCCAGTGTGGACACAGAAGCTCAGTGAATGAATGATGCTGGTGCAGTCACTGACCTCAGAGGGATGACCTCTGGGTAGCGAGTTGCTTTATTCACCAAGACTATGCAGTTGCACTCAACAACCTCAGAGGGATGGGCTCTGGATAGCAAGTGGCGTTGTCCACCAAGACTATTCAGGTGCACTCACCGACCTCAGAGGAATGGCCTCTGGGTAGCGACTGGCATGGTCCACCAAGACTTTGCAGGTACACTCACCGACCTCAGAGGGATGGCCTCTGAGTAGCGAATGGCATGGTCCGCCAAGACTTTGCAGGTGCACTCTCTGACCTCAGAGTAATGGCCTCTGGGTAGCGAGTGGCATGGTCCACCAAGACTTTGCAGGTGCAGTCACCGACCTCAGAGTAATTGCCTGTGAGTAGTGAGTGGCATTGTCCACCAAGACTTTGCAGGTGCAGTCACAGACCTCAGAGGGATGGCCTCTGGGTAGCGAGTGGCGTGGTCCACCAAGACTAGAATGAACCTGTTGCCTAAAAATGTCTTGGAGTCTAAGGGTCCAACAATGCAGATGTCTTCCTCCCATTCGGGGCCAAAGGAAGGTTGCAACAAGCCTGGCAAAGGTCTTGTCTTGCCCTAGATGTCCTACCAGGGGTGTGTCATGAGCCAAACCCAGTAGGGAGGTCCTGTAACATATGGGGACCTCCAGCACACGGGCTGTCCCAGGTCCAAGAACCATAGGCTCATTAATTAGGAGGTCATTCCCCCAATAGATTAGGTGGTCTCTAGAGGTGTCACCTGCTGCCTGGGCCTCAGCAGCTTCCCGCCTCAACTCCTCTAGAGTGGGGCACTCTTTCTGTGTCTTGCAGAATCCCTCCCTGGTGGGCGCACCCTCAAATTGACATCCAGCAACCTCATGCAGCATGCCATCTGCTGCCGCATGATGGTAAAGAATCAGCTATAATTCGATTAACTCCGTTTTTCAACCTTTAAAAAAGTACGAACAAGTTGGGTAATAATTCTTGTAATTTACAGTGCTTTGCCAGCCTTGTGTACTTTATCACTTTGGTTCTTCTGTATTATTATCATTATTATAATAGCTGAGCATTATTATAATAGCTGAGCACAGAAAAAAGTAGTCTCTCTCCAAAGCACAACACTGCAGTGTTCCCCCCCTATTTGTACCTTCTGAAACGTTGGAGTTCACCTCCACCCAGTGTGCGATACAACACAGATGCATTCGTAAACCTCAAAGTGAAGACCTCCGATCCGCTCGTTTACAGGGAACAAGGGACATTTCATAACACTAAGTCAGTGTCTCACATTAAACCCAGAAATGGTCATAGTGTTAGAACAAAGACAGAACAGAAGACCACTCAGGGTTTATGTTTTTAAAGGGGTCTCCCAGTGAAATATGTCTCAATATAGCCTTATTGCCCCCTTTTGGGATTATACGATTATTACAGGCCCTCAACCCGAGTTATAGGCCCAAGCCGCAAGCTCTCAACATTCCCGTGTTCTAATAGATCTCAAAACCCAAGCAGACATGGCCAAACAAAGAAACATTATGGAACTCCAATACTGAAGACTGTTATAGGTACAGGGCTGGATAATGAGAACTGTTTTTCCATCTCTACACCGGACGGCCCATTTAAACTGGCAACGAAGTGGTCCAGGTATACCAAAAGGCCATTCACCAAGCACAGGAAACACACATTCAGCCGGCTTTACAGACTTCTGCACAATTCTGGGGTTTCACACGCTTTAGCGTTAGCATCAGACATGAGAGGCCTCTTTCACAGAGCCTGCCCAGCATATAATCATTTCATTTAAAGTGGATTTTTACACAAAGCAAGCTGCTTTTTTATTGTGTTATAGAATTTGACAGCAGATAAAGACCACCAGGTCCCTCCAGTCTGATTCTTTTGCTTCCTTGAACACAAAGACCTTACATATTCTCCATTTTTGCCCTTGCCTACCTCTTCTGTAGTCATGCTCTCCTCACATGCCCTAGATAGTTTTCCATTTATTTACTGCTTTTGTCTGGTATTAGCCAAGACCTTTTTTGTTTACAAAAAAACCTCTTATACAAGTATACATCCTTCCAGGGGCTTTCATTCATCCATCATCATCCATTGGTCTTGTGTAGTGTCATTCACGTTTTGTTTCCGCCCCCACCTCCACAGTAAACAGCATAGGGCAATGAGTCAGCCCACTTCAGCCAGTGTCCACCCTCACTGTGAGTGACTGCATTGCCTGTGCACAATGTACTCATCCCCACATTAAGTAGTGCACATCGTGGCCAGAGCTCAAGAAAAAAGTTTCCCTTTCTTAATACTTTTTTCTCAGCTGCCAAGTCAGCGCCCCCTCCCAGAGTCTCCCCTGCCCTGATTGTAGCTGCTGGCATGAATCAGATGCAAAAGGAATCTTTCCGCTGGGAGGATGCCACTTTTCTTTAGTGTGTTATTTTGAGTGCATATAAAAATGTCCCTTCTTGTAGCTGAGAGCTAGGTTCATCGCTGAAACATTCGTCTCCACATTCTTGTTTCGAGACAAGCATTTTGAGGGTGAATATTGTTTCACAAACGTGACATCTCCTTGATAACAGAAGGATACAAATACCTCTCAGCAGACACTGCCTTTAAGAGGGTTGTAAATGTCACTTTGAAATACAGGGAACCCTCTCTCATGATGAGAGCGAGATTTAATAAATGCCCTTTGTAAAGAAAGTCAAAGTTAGTGATTCCTGCTCTAGCATGAGATTAGGGTTTTTGTTGCACCTACTTTGCTTTTAAATGCACTTAAGAAGAAGGAGCCGTTTGAAATATGCATGTCAAGAAGGCTGGGATTCAGCAGCATATCTGAAATCCTCTGCTGCTGAGCGACATCCATCCTCTGCTCGACAACAGAGGGTTGGGCACCAGGGGCCTCATTTATGAAAAGTGACGCATCGCTGCGTCAAAACAGCGATGCGTCACTTTTCATTTCGCCCTCCTTGCGACACCAATGATGCGTCATATTTACAGTATGACGCATCATTGCGCAAGGAGTTACAGATATGCAGGTATTTCTGACGTATCTGCATGGCGCAAAAGTGACGCATTGCTGGAGTGTGTCACAAAAGTGACGCAACTCCAGCAATGTGTCCTTTCACATGGGGCAAGCCCCATGTGAAAGGGCCTGCGTCAGTCTTACGCCTGCTGTGAGGCAGGCGTAAGAAATTGACGCATTTGCGTCCTAGAAGTGACGCAGTGAAATCTTATAGATTTCACTGCGTCACATGTATGACCCTTTCTTGCGTCAGAACGCTCCCCCTGCATACATTATACCTGGCGTAGGTATAATGTAGCACAGGGGTTTACAAAGTGATGCATCTACCTAGATGCGTCACTTTGTAAATATGGTGCAACAAGGCACATTTTTTACGCTGCTGGTGAGTCACAAAAAGTGATGCACGGCCTCATAAATGAGGCCCCATGTCCCTCTCTGTCCTTGAAAACACTGCTTTGCCCATCTTGCCACTGACGGCAGGGAAAAATTTGCTTCTGCGCCTTAAACGTGTACAACACAAGCTTTGGGCTCCCTTACCCAGCCACCCTAGAAGAACGTTTCCTCAGCATGGGTAGTAACTCTTCACACAATGCAGATAAAGGCTATCGTCGGTGCTCCATTCAATACTCTTGAATTTTTAAAGTGAACGTTCACCCAGCAGGGCATCGTGCAGCTGAATAACATATGTTGGTTGTTACCCAACAAAACTAATTTTATTGGCCTCAGAAGGATGAAAGGCAGAGTCGACCAACTGGGATTTGAACCTGTGATCATAAGATCAAACATGATTAGTCCACTAAGCCACCTGATCCAGCGTGTACTGGCTCCATCTGCACAGCAACATAGATGGGTAGACACACCTGTCACCGCGGGTGAGTAGCATCAAGGTCTTGCTGTCGGTGAAAACTGATAGTGCGGTCTGTAAGCAGAGGAATATAGGAGAGAAATGGTGTGGCACAGAGAGCTGAGCATAGATACTGCTGCTGTTGTAGACACACATCTGGCAATAACCCAATTTTGTTAAAAAGAAAAGTTAGCCATATTTTTTAATGACCTTTCCAGTTTCTCTTGTTCCATCTTCTTTTCCCCTTCTTCTTGCTCTCTCTCAAAATCTGGTATTTCAGTTCTTCCAAACTGATTCTTCTGCCCCTCTCTCCCGTCACTTCCCCTCTCACTGTAACATCCCACCATGTGTCCCCAACACTCATTCCCTTAAGCCTGTTCTGTTTACTCTTTGACGCTCGACAATACTTCCCATTTTCCTTCACCATCTCCACTGCCTTCTTCTGACTTGTCCTTCCTCCCCCCCCCCCCTGTCCTTCTGCTGTGCCCTCTCTCCTCGCGTCCTTATGTCACTCTGTCCCGGCTTTTTAAAAATCATTTTCCAAGTTCACTCCCCCCTTATTGTTTCTCTCACCATTGATTCCTCTCTTTCTGTCTCATTCGAATGTCTCACCCCTCTCAATCTCTTGTCCTTCATACCCGAACTCCTTTGAATCCGAGCCCTGCATCTCACCTGCCTCACCACTCCTCTGCCTCCCTCTCTATGGTCAGTCCTTCTATTGAGGTGTCTCTGTCACTCTCTGTCTGTCTCTGCCTGCCCTTCCCACAAACATTATCTTCTCTCTTTCCTTTACTCTTCTTTATTTCTCCACGCTTTGCTTTTTCCTGTATTGCTCTGTATTCTGCTTCTTTAAGTCTCATCTTTCCATTTTCAGCTCCCCTTCTCATTTTACACATGTCTTTTCTACTTCTTCTCCCCCTCTCCTTTCCTTTATCTCTCCCGCCGTCTCCCCTTCTGCCAAGACTTGGTAGCAGCACTTGGCTGAAGATTCTGGAATTCCCTGAAATACAAAAGATGTCTGGCGCCAGGGAGGCAGGCCGCACTTTCTTTATGGATTTCTGAGCTCCTTTTTGACTTCAAAGCATAAGAACACCCCTGACCCATCCCTGCCTGAAGAACTCAAAGTCATAGGTGGTGCTCTCTCCCTCTCTTCTAGGGGGAAATTTATTGGCTTCACCCTTGACCCCTCCCCTTCTCTGCGGCAACACAAAAGCACAATAAGCAGCAAAGGCCCTCCTCCAAACACTCAAGAAGCATAACGCTTTTCTGTTGGGTTCCCATCTAAGCATGGCTTTCCACCCATCGGCTGTCGAACGTCTGGACTTTGGAGGCACCAGCCTTGATACACCCTCAACTTCACAATCAATCAATCAATCAATCATAACACTTGTATAGCGCGCCCCGGGAGGGTCTCAAGCGCTTGTCTTCTTCAAGGGGTTCTACCACATCCTTCCAACCCGTTCTATCTATTTACATAGACAGTAGTTCAAAAAACGGGGTGACCCTGTGTCCGTCAGTACCTGGGTAGTTAGACGATTAAGAGAAAATGGTTCTGTCGGGTAGAACTGATAGAGCGCGCGGGTCACCCGACCAATAATTTCGCCACTTCCGGCTTCGGGCCCATATATTTCAAATCACCATATACATTGATCGGATGACCTCACGGTCTGCTATCAGGTATTTGTGAGTCCCTCTCGTTATTCCTCAGAGTACCCGACTTACCATCCACCGACACGGGTACCTATGACCACAATGGATCAGGGAGCTAACTGTAAAAGGAAAGGCAGCAAGATACAAACCCAGCAAATAACATTCAATACCCTTTGTAAAATGACCACGGACAACTGGAAGTTTTAAAGTCTTTATCTAATTTAGTAAAATTCAGAAATCATCAAATTCACAGTAATTAAGCAATCGATAATCAGAATAACAGAAAGTACATAGCTGAATAGCAAATAAGTCAGTGCAACCATTTATAAACTAATGGAACCAGGACACGTTTAAAATGACGGATCAGGAATTAGAACGTTTAGGATGAATCACTAAGATGGGATAGGCTTTGATTAGGACTAGTATTCTAGAATTATCTCAAAAATATGAGACAGGAGTTCGGGACATTTATATAACTATAGGAGAGTCTATGGAGAGAGAGACACGCTATGCTTTAAGGCAAAAGTGCTTTAGACAATTTAAGTAGGGAGGTTCTAGACCATATCAGGAAATGACAAACTGCAATGCAAAATATAATTTCTAACAGATAGGGTAACATAGGAACACGTTATGAAACAAATGCAAATGACTTTATGATTCACTGATTGCGGGAGAAAGCATGGAAAATTAATTCACGTGCAAAGATATGTCTTTATTGAAGCAAAAGACAGAAAAATAGAAAGGTGCAGTTTCAGGAGATTCGGAGCAATATTTACCTAGACTGGTGTGGAAACCAAACCCTGGCCACGGGTCAGTTAAGGACAGGAAACCCTCAAGGAAGGATACCCCTCAATGGACAGCAGGTGCAGAATGGACACCCAGGACAGGACAGGAAGACCAGATTAGGATCAGGACAGGACCCTCAGGACAGGACCCTCAGGACAGGACCCTCAGGACAGGACCGGCACCCGCAGTTCGGAAGCAACGCCTGCGCTCCACCCTCTCTGCAGCTATCGATCACGACCCCGATTGGGTCAGCGAATTCCCCAGCAAAGTGCTTCGCCAGCACTTAAGGTTCAGTAAAACCTTCAGAGTCTATGGTCAAATTTCGGACAGAGAGCTCCGCAGCTCATCTGTATCAAGTCACTTATTGAGTGCGTTGGGTCAGTGACAGGTCAGCTAAACCAGACAAGTTGGACAATTTCCCTAGGTGAACCCAGGGTAGATATACTGTTTTGGGACGGTGTACCACCCCCCAATGTTGCAAAGTGTCAGAATCCCTCAATTTGGATTGGTCCTAAGGTAGGGTCTGGGTAACACACCAATCAGAATAGACTATTTGGAGGCCTACTTTGCATCTCTGGGTACCGCCTAGCGAGATTGGGGTTCCCATGAGAAAGCCGCACAGAATACAATGAGAAGAACACATTTCGATACAATAGAACATAATCATGATGCTTCTGCTGGGTGAAGGTGCTCTTTCCCAGGGTGGCTCTGGCATCAACCTTCTTTGGCCTGAGTTCAATGCCATGGCAACTTCTAGATTCTGCGCAGAAATACCCTCCAAGATGGACTCCCCAGCCCAGCACCCCTCCGAGTCGAGGATACATGAAAAGTAAGCGAAAACAAATTAAAACATAGAAGTGACGGTATGAAAAACACATCATGGGTTGTGTACTTTAAACTTATCATTATAAAATTATACTATGCAGTTTAAATGTTAGCAACATATACACACTCACAAGAGCATCACCACGTTATTCACGAGAGCTGTGTATTACGCATGCGCACCCTTTCCCACCAAACGTATAACTACGTCAGGTCACGTGAGTGTGACTGACGCATGCGCAGAAGCCATTTACCGAGCGGCGGCCATGTTTAGGAACACGGATTAGTTGTATTAGAAATACACATACGCAAGATTCCTCTACTTCGTTCGAATATAAAAATAAAAGATTAGTAAGACGTACAAATTTATTAATTGATTACACAGGGGCGAGGTTCATGACTCGAGCAAGTCGCGATGCGAAGCTTGCTCTATCAATCCCCTCTTTGATGATATTTACATATTTACATATCATCACAAAATAATGGAACCAGATGCCAACTTCTCACACTTTATACAACTCTATCTCTTCCAGCAAGCGATCCAGCTTCTCTTTTTCATTTTTGGTAGGGTGAGAATTTTTCACCTTTTTGTATATCTGATTATTCATTTCCTCTAATTCAAGCTCATCCACACTTCGTTTCACTCCTCTGGCATTCACTTGATGCTTTCTGGTGTGCTTACGGCATTTGCAACAGACAAATATGAAAAATAGGATAAGACCTATAATTCCAATTGGCATCAGTACCTTAAACAATAAGCTTTTACCTAAACTAGCAAACCAATGACCTACATTTGAGAGACCATCTACCAGTCTCTTCCAGGCACTGTCAACCTCGAGTGGTTTGAGTTCCTTTTCCAAATTAGTAATGTTTTTCACATATCTTTTGAGCTGCACACTTTTGTCCGGAATATAAGTGCAACAATGTTGCGCCTTCAACATCCGGGAGACTCCGCCCTCTTTTGCTAATAAGGTGTCAAGAGCAAGTCTGTTCTGCAAAACCATTGATCTGATCGCAACCATTTCGGTATTGACCAGCAGAAATCCATGAGCTGTGTCCGTAGACAACACATCCACTATAGTGGACAATTTGCAAATTCTGTGAGTGTTC
The DNA here is from genome assembly GCF_964261635.1 of Lissotriton helveticus. NCBI lineage: Eukaryota > Metazoa > Chordata > Amphibia > Caudata > Salamandridae > Lissotriton > Lissotriton helveticus. The sequence continues at coordinate 58,770,216 of NC_136061.1, forward strand.
AGAACCACTCCCACTCCAGGTATCAGTGCACTGAAAATACTACCCATTATTTCACCTACGCTTTCTCTTTTACTACGCACTAAGCCATTAGTATTTTCACTGCTTCCAGCAACTTCATTCACATGGTATATTTTCGGGAAGACAATGCCAAAATAGCAGCTTCCATACCAGTGATCCGGCAATTTGAAATAAGCCTTGTCTCCACATATATAATAGATTCCAGGAAACACAGGCTCTGACCCATTTTTGAAACCCCATCCTCCAATTACCTTGTAATTATGTTCACATTCACTGGAACCAATGAAAATGTTATTATAATAGCTAGTCTTCTCGCGGTGAAGACATAGCTTTCCCTTCCTTTCAAAATCCAGCAACAGAGCAGGTCCCGCCCCACCCTTTGAGGTGCCTTCCATGTCCTCAGCCCATTTTGGTGTTTTCTGTTTTTCGTCATCTGCCTTTCTTTTTATTTTTATTCTCCTCTTCTCTGCCATGTTCAGGAAAATCTTTTCCTGCTCACGCAAAGAGCAGGTCAAGTTATCTCTGTGTGCGTCACCGATGTCTATATTACCTATAGTCAGAAAGTATTCGCCCATATAGCGAGTAACGTCACTTTTGGTATGTACAGGATTCAGGTTCCCACGTATAGGAAGTTCAGAAAAGATCACGTCATTGTTAGAGTAATGGTACTGTAACGGTCCTCTTTTGTAAAATAAGCTTGCTAAAATGTTACAGGATATTCCGTATGTCAGGGACAAGTGATGGTATGTCACGCCTTAAGCCACAGAGGTAGGTAGCTTCATGCAGACATAGCAATCTTCAATTTCCATAGTCTCTACATAGTGTATTAACAAGTTTGCGAAAACATTTAAATGTGTCTTGTTTCTAACTCCGTGGTAATGTAGTCCTTCCTCATCTGATGCTTCTAAGTCGCGTTTTGTCTGTCTAAGTGCTTTTTCATGTCTTTCTACACTTCGTGTTGTCAGTTCTTCAGTGTCGGTAATCTGAGTAGGGTCAATATTAGTATTTTTGCTCACCGCAAAAGGAATGAAAACTGTTAGTCCTATCCAAACTAATATCACTATAATTATACTACATACACATACCTTGCAGCATGTTTTGCAACAACTGTGACTAGGTCTACCACTCACGTTTGAATCAGACATTTTGGCTCAGAAGAAGTTTCTCGACCCCTCTTTGTCTCTTTGCACCAGTAGCTTACTTTGTGCAAATTCACGGTGGCTCGTCTTCTTCTTCGGCAGAGTACTCAGCGACTGGCTCTCCGTCGCTTTCGTCAGTTATATCAAGATCCTCAAATTCTTCCAAAACGAGCGTCCATTCAGGAGACTTGTACTTTTTGTTTTGTCTTTTTATTCGATCGCTCCTTCTTTTGGAAGTGTCTTCTGGTTGTTCTGCTATGCGAGAACTCCTCCTTTCTTCTGCACGTTTTTCTTCTACCGTTTTTATCCTCAGTCTCAATTTCTTTATGAATCCAGGCTCAATGTGCTTTCTTTTCTTAAGTCTTTTAGTTGGTACTGGGACTTCGTTTTCTTTTATTGCCCTTTTATTTTCATTTGCTTGTGGCAATTCTGCTTCCTTTTCTTCCCTTCCTATCTGACTAGTTCCAGGGCTCGTATCTATTTCTTCTGCCTGGTTACTAAACTGGCCTTGTTCAGGAGAGTTTTGCTTTTGCTTTTCAAATGTCTCTGTTTCTGTTTCCTGAACACGTTCTTCTAACCCTGTCTGATCCTGTTCGAGCACTTCGATCCCTTGATTTTCTTCTGCTTGAACTATTACACTATGTCTAGTCTGTTCCTTTTCGACATCAGGAGTTCGTTGAGGTGTATCAATTACTTGCTCAGTCCCTGTCTGACCTTCTCCTTCCTCAGGTTTGATGTGAATCTCAATAGTCTGAGGTTCTTCGCCTGTGCCTTGCTTTTCCTCTCTATTCCACTCTCTACCTTCCAAAATTCGCTCTCTTGTTCTGATGGGGTCTTCGGTGAGGTCAATCAAGGGTATCCACTCATCTGGCCATATGCTCGGCAGCTCGTCATCAGCTACTTCTGGACCAACTTCTGGGAACCCCTCAGCAGGCTGGACTCTTGGTAGTTCGTCATCAACTACTCCTGGACCAACGTCTGCGGACCCCTCAGCTTGACTGGTACTGGGCTGTACGTTGTCAGTTGCTTCTGGTCTTGCTTCTGCAGGCCCCTCTGCTGGACTGCCTTCTTCTCCAGGCTCCTTGTCCGGTAGTACCTTCTGGGTGTGGCTGGCGTGGATCCAATGGGGAACACCTGCACACTTCACTGCTGTGGTCATCACCAGGATTACTTGGCGCTTCTGTCCCCACCTTGGTTCCAGGCAGCTCGACCGAGTATGCTTCTTTATTTTGACCCAGTCCCCTGGAACCAGTTTGTGGAGAGGAGTCGTTGGATTGGTGACGGCGTCTTCTCCGATCTGGCGAGAGATATAACGTACTTGGTCACCTAATCTCTTGCAGTATTCAAGCACCAAATCATCAGTAATACTCAACAGTTTGCTTCCTGGTACACACGCTTGTCTCATCACTCTTCCCATCAGGATTTCATGTGGGCTCAGGCCTGTCTTCCGATCTGGAATACTTCGGAGTCCCATCAGAACCAGAGGCAGGGCCTTTACCCAGGTCATGCCAGATGCATCACACAATTTCGCTAGTCTTGGTTTGATAGTCCCGTTTATTTGTTCCACTACTCCAGAAGCCTCTGGATGATATGCACAGTGGAGTTTTTGCGAGATCCCAAATGCCTTACAGAGTTGGTCGATCACATCATTCTGAAAATGTCGGCCTCTATCTGATTCAATAGTGACTGGAACCCCGAATCTAGGTATCAGTTCTTTTAGTAAACACTTTGCTACTGTCAGTTCGTCACTTTGGGGAGTAGGGTAAGCTTCCACCCACTTTAAAAATAGGCAGACAATGACTAGGACATAACGCTTCCCCTCACAACGTGGCATGGTGATGAAATCAACCTGTATTCTCACAAAGGGACCCCCTGACCTCCCAATTTTCCCTAGTTCCACCATTGTTCTCTTGCCTGGATTCATCTGTTGACATGACAGGCACCTCTGGCAGAGGGACTCTGCTACTTTCCTGAACTTTTTGCTGTACCAAGTCTGTTGGAATACCAGAATCATGGCGTCCCTACCAATGTGTGATCCCTCATGTATCAGTCTAGCCATTGTGCCAAGCAAGTGTCTGGGTAACACAGGCATACCATTTGGGCCCAAGATGACACCATCCTCACGTCTTGGTCTACACCCTTCTTCCTTCCACTTCTCTCTCTCTTGCCACGGTGTCACCTGCTGCCATTCTCTCACTTCATCCCATGTAGGCACTTCTTCAAACACTCGAAGTTGGCAGCTGGTTCCAGGCCCCCCCCGTTTTGGATTTATGATCAATCGATCCCTGGCGCATAATTGTGCCACTCGATCAGCGAAATCATTTCCCAATGATACAGGGTCAAAGTCCTTCTTATGGGCAACACACTTGACCACTGCCAATTCTTTTGGTAATTGGATTGCCTCTAAAAGGTCTTGAACAACTTTTCCATTTCGAATAGGGGTACCTGAGGAAGTCAGGAACTCCCTCTGTAGCCATAATTGGCCAAAGTCATGCACAACTCCAAAACAGTACTGACTGTCAGTATACACTGTTAGGCGTACGTTTTTCCCCAATTTGCAAGCTTTTATCATAGCGATCAATTCGGCTACTTGTGCAGACTTTACTTCAAATAAATAACCTGCTTCTACAATTTTGGTTAAGGAGACTACCGCATAGGCAGCACTCAGGCCTCCTTGTTCATGTCTTAGGCATGAACCATCCACAAACAATTCCATGTCATGTTTAGGCAAAGGTGTTTCTTTAATGTCTGGGCGTGGTTTTGTGCAAAATTCTGTTAAATCAATGCAGTTATGCTCATCTTCCTCCCCATCTTCCATATCCATGGAGTCGGGAAGCAGAGTGGCGGGGTTCAGAATGTTACACCTGACAATTGTTATATTTGCAGCACCCACGAGAATCCTCTCGTATTTAGTCAGCCGACTAGGGGTGAGATACTGAGTTTTCGTTCTAGTTAGCAAAATCACCACTCCATGTGGAACATACACAGTTACAGGATGTCCCATGACAATGGATTCACTCTGTTCTAGACTTGTGCAGGTAGCAGCTACTGCTTTCAGACATCCTGGTAATCCAGCAGCCACTGGATCCAGGGTGGCAGAGAAATATGCCACAGGTCTTCTGGTTGTGCCATGTTCTTGGGTTAGGACTGACAATGCACAATTATCGCGAGTGTCACAGAACAGGGCAAATTCCTTGGAATAGTCTGGCATTCCCAACGCAGGGGCTGTACACAGACAATCTCGCAATTTTGTGAAGGCTGTTAAGCTTTCATCATCCCATTCTACAACATCCGGTGTTCCTCTCTTGGTCATTTTTATCAAAGGCCTAGCTAGGACTGCAAATCCCAGAATCCATTGCATGCAGTATCCTATCACCCCAAGAAACATTCTGATTTCTTTCTGAGTACGGGGTAACTGCATCTTTTGAATTATTCTCACTCTTTCTGACGTTACTTTCCTGATGCCTTTCTCTATCTGGTGCCCCAGATATTTCACTGATTTTGCACAGAACTGTAATTTTTCAGGGGCCACTTTATGTCCCTTCTCACTCAGGTGATTCAGTAGGGCAATGGTGTCAATCACACAGTCCTTATGACTTTTGGACGCCACCAAGAGGTCGTCAATGTATTGCACCAAGACAGAATTTCCAGGTAAGACCAAAGTTTCCAAGCATTTTTTCAAGATCTGATTAAAGATAGAGGGGCTCTCTGTGTACCCCTGGGGGACCCTATTCCAGACATACACGTGACTGTTGAAAGCAAATGAGAAAAGAAATTTGCTGTCTGGATGCAAGGGAATGGAAAAGAATGCATGACATAGGTCTATCACAGTGAACCACTCAGCATCCCAGGGAATCTGGTACAGAATCACTGCTGGGTTCGGGACAATAGGGCAGCAGGGAACCACTATTTTGTTTACCTTTCTTAGGTCCTGCACTACTCTGTACTTGCCACTAGGCTTTTTGATGCCCATAATCGGTGAGTTGCATGGGCTACTCATTACTTCCTCTATGATGTTTCCTTCTAGCAGTTTCTGTATTTCCAGGGCAACACCTGCTCTCACTTCTGCATTCATTCTGTAGGGTTTAGTATTAGGGTATACTGCATTGTCTTTTATGGCTATCTGTATGGGGTCTACGTTTTTCATTAATCCTACATCTTTCCCGGTAAAATCCCATACCTCTGGCTTCACTGTTTCTTGGAGTTCTTTGGGCAAATCCTGCATAGTCATTCGTTTAATTTCTGAGTCAGGTCTTATTAACATTAATTTGTAAATGCCATCTTCATCTGGGGTCTGAATTTCAACACCCTTTGGTGTGCAAAAGATGGTACAGTTCATTTTGCACAGCAAATCACGTCCCAGTAAGTTCACTGGACTGGTGTCACAAACGACAAATGTATGCATTTCTTTAAAGTTTCCAATTGAGATCTCCATGGGCTCGGTAACAGGAGTACTAATCAGTTGATTAGATACCCCCACTACTTGGATTGCTTCTCCCGAGAGGGGTAGGTTTGGAACGTCCACTGTTCTCACAGTAGAACGGGTAGCGCCAGTGTCCAACAGAAATGTGACATCATTTCCGTCAACCTTTCCTTCAATGTATGGCCCTGACTGGTCTACCGGCAAGGAGGCGCCAAGCACGCACTCCTCGTCCTCCCCTCTCAGGCCCCGTCAGTACTGGTCATCACAAAAGAAGGTATCATTTAGTAAATACTGCGAAGTTGCTGCATTTCTGTTCTCATTGCTCCCCCAGACTTCTACGTCCTCACCCTGTGTGGATTTTCCCTTAAACACTTGCTTTGGTGCTCGGGGCAACTGAATCGTTTTTACCTGTTGTTGGGTCTTTCTTGGTCTTTCATTCTGCGTCTGTGGAGTTAAATCAGGTGTTTGGGAGTTATCATCCTGCAAATAGGGACACTCGTCTCGCCAGTGTCCAATTTCTCCGCACTGGTGGCAGGGAAATTTCTTCTTAGCCTCCTCCCTGCTCATTTTGGGCCGGGGCTTTCCTCCTCCCCCACCCCCAGGACCTGGATTCTGAGTAGTTTTGGCCATTTTATTCAATTGTTTTTCCTGCTGTTCTGCGAGCTTCACTTGAGCCCACATAACCTTCTCCTTGAGAGCCTTTTTCTTTTCTGCCATCTCGTCCTCACAGTACTTTGCGTACCGTAGGACCTCATCCATCTTTTTAGTATGCCAACAGATTTTGTTATCTTTTATCCATTGACAAATTTCGGGTCTTAAACCATTTACAAACCTGTAAATAAAATGTGTCATATCCTTCATCTCGATGTTATCTATACCACTGTATGTTTTGAACACCTGCAACAGCCTTTCATAAAAGGAGTGCACTGTCTCGTCTCTTTCCTGCGTGGTTCTATCTATTTTGGTCCAATCAGTTTCCTTTGCTGGCACTTTTAGTTTCAGATGCTGAATTACTTGTTCATATTTTCTCATCACTTCTTTCGATGGTTCCCCTGTTTTGTCATCTCTCGGGTATTCCTCACTAGGCCAAGCTATGGCTATTTTACACTCGGTCCACAGATCTACCGGGACCACTATGTCGAAAAACCCATCCAGGTCTTTCCACAGGCATTTTTGCACCTTTACGAACCTTTCCACCTGCCTGTACCAGTCGACTGGCTTTTCGCGCAATTTCGGGAAATCGTTAGTAAAGGACACAATATCCTGTCTGGACCATGGAACGTGCACATACTTTCCACCTGGTACTTCGCGCATCGGGCAAAACTGTTCTGGCTTGTCAGCTTCTCTTAGAGCGAATTCGGGAGTTGCCTGCCTAGACCTGGCCTCATCCTTTTTCTTGGCCCATCTGGCTTTCCACCTTTCCACATCTCCCCATTTTTGTAATACTGTCAATAGTTCTTTGACCTGTGCTTTCTTCCCTAAAACATTCAAGTTTTCCAAATCCTTGTCTGAGAAATCTGCCCTATATGGTTTCTGCAGTGGTTTTGATTTTGAAATATCTATTCCCATGCTAGCAGCAGTATCTGTCAGTTTTTCATGAAGTACTCGGGTATTTCGGGTGAGACTCTTGCAGATAAACAGCATTTCGTCTTCAGAGTAGGTATTTAATCTATCTAATCCTACGTTTCCTGCCATCAACTCCTCTATTTCTATTCTCAGCTTGTAGAGATCTAAAGGTTTCGTTGGGGACGCTTGTTTTTCAAATTCTTGACTCCATCTTTCGATTTCTTCAGGAGTCACCAATGTGACACTCTTCGTACCTGAGGTCGATTCCATTTGAATTTCCCTCGCATTAAAAGGATTATGTCTTTTCTGGATCCTTTTTCCTGTATTTCTAACAGGCAGATCTAGCAGCGAGACCTCCGACTCGCACTCACTTGTCTGGTCATCTACGATTAATGGTTCTGGTCTGGTCGGTGCAATGACAGGAGTAATTACTGGAGTTTTCGGACTTCCTTGACGGTCCCCATACAACGGAACCACCGGTCCGATAGTTACTGGGATCGTTAAGGCTTCAGGACTTGCATTTAGCTGTGACATTTTTTGTATTATCTCAGCTCTCTGATTTCCTAACGCTTCTCGTTCCTTTTCTGCTAATAACCTGTCCAAAGTGTTTCCATGTAACACCTGCGGGGTTAGAATGGGAGCATAACTCGGGGCAGTGGGATGTGTCTCACTTGGTCCACAACCATAATTAGGTTTCTGAAACAAACTTCCTGTGCCTAGGATTCTTGGATCTTCCTCATCCCGGGGCTGTAATAACGGCATTCCCGAACCTAAGGACCTCACCTCACCTCCGTAGGGGGGACGAGGGCAAAAATCTCCTTCACGTGAATATCCCGTCTCCCCACCCACGGGTCTCCTTGGGTAAATATTTCTGGTTTCTACGGGTCCTAGATTCTCAGTATAAGGAGGAATTAGATAATCCCCTCCTACACTTGCGGACCTGACCTCTTCCCTTTGTAGGGGTCTCCGGGGAATATCTCCTGCACTCGAAGGTCGGTGTCCCTCATTATAAGGAGGCGGACTTCTCATGCATATGTCATCTAACAACTCGTCATCTGATTCTCCTAGGGGCCCCCAGTGCTTGGACTTCTCCGTCCTTTTTCCCCCCCCCAGGAGGATCTTCTGCTGGCATCATGGGAAACAGACCCTCAACAATCGTGCTCTGTCTCCACTGTTTCATCTTTTTGTCTCGTGATTCTTGTTTCAGTTTTGGGTAATACTTTGTCAGCCCTTTGTCCATTCGGGGCTTTTCTCTTTGGAAAGCCTCAATCTCCCATTCCTCTAATGCCTCATACTGCGTTAGTCTCGGTCTGGGATGTAATTCATTCATTCGGGTTCTTAAATTGAACAAGATCCTACCATTAAAGGTACCTTCTAACGGAAAGGCCATTATTCCGTCATCTTGTGTGTATTTCGCCCAATTTTCTAACCATACACATGTATTGTACCCTCTGTCGAACATCATGAAAGAGGCGGGAGTATTTGGTGGTGGAATAACAATGCCCTCTCTAGTTTGAATCGGCTTGTCCTTTTTGAAGTAATTCTTTACCTTATTTACAAGGGACATTTTTCGCTTATTTCCGTACATAATGCCGTATCTATTAGCCTTCCACTGATCCCTTTCAAACCCTAGGTTTCTTGGATCGGGTCTAGTCTCTGGAGCATACGAGTGCCACATACGATTTCTACGCTTAACTTTGTTTACAAAATTACCTCCAATCAGAATGCGCCTTGCAATTCCGTGCGACCAATGGGGTGCACGAGTTCAAATATTTTTGGCCAATGGGTGCGCGGCCTTTTCGCGAGACAGTTCTCACGCTTCGGCGCTCACCCCTCCTTCACAATTCCAGCCCCGCTACCCGCCCGCTGTTTCTACCAATCTCAGCGCGGCACGGAGTGACGTCAGAGACGCTTCGCGACTGACTCCCTCCCTTCACAAGGTAACGGAAACTTTCTTTCTTTCTAAAGTGCTTAGTACTTGGTTATTTTACAACGAATACACATTCGCCACAGTGCTCAAGTGTCTAGACAGGAAAGAGTTGGTTTACTGCAAGTAAACTACTTCCATTTACTTTTCACACACTACGGGTAGATCTCTTCCGCCCACCCTTCACTCTAGCATCAGTGAACCTGTTACTTCCCTAGACCCATCCACTCTTTCCGGGATATATCCGAGTCTAAGGTTTCCCAGCGGACCCCTTTGCTTTCACCCAAGCTCCGATGAACCTGCTACTCTTCCGATGTGACCCTTATTAGGTTACGCCACTATGGGAATTTTGCCAATGAACCTCGTTACTAACATTTATTCACACATGTATTCAGAAAAACCCTAGTTAGTGCTTCTGGTTCTACCTAACCTGCACCTAACTTTCCTTGAGCCTGCGACCTTAAGGCAATGGATTCTATTCACCACTTGCCATTCAATTTCCCCGGGGAGTTCCGACAACACTTAACAAAACGTTTTACATACGCATGGATTAATACATATAACAATATAAGAACAAGAATAACAATTTTCAAACAATTCATATATTTCAAAAGCAGCGCATTCTCAAGAGAGTGATCAAGTCCCCCGAAATGGCCGCTCTTATAGCAGCAATAATGTTTAGCAGCTACCGACTTGGCTAGCCTAACTAGTCCTACCTAACCTTTAACTATTCCCTAACCATACCTCTGCTACCAGAAAATACTGATAGAGCGCGCGGGTCACCCGACCAATAATTTCGCCACTTCCGGCTTCGGGCCCATATATTTCAAATCACCATATACATTGATCGGATGACCTCACGGTCTGCTATCAGGTATTTGTGAGTCCCTCTCATTATTCCTCAGAGTACCCGACTTACCATCCACCGACACGGGTACCTATGACCACAATGGATCAGGGAGCTAGCTGTAAAAGGAAAGGCAGCAAGATACAAACCCAGCAAATAACATTCAATACCCTTTGTAAAATGACCACGGACAACTGGAAGTTTTAAAGTCTTTATCTAATTTAGTAAAATTCAGAAATCATCAAATTCACAGTAATTAAGCAATCGATAATCAGAATAACAGAAAGTACATAGCTGAATAGCAAATAAGTCAGTGCAACCATTTATAAACTAATGGAACCAGGACACGTTTAAAATGACGGATCAGGAATTAGAACGTTTAGGATGAATCACTAAGATGGGATAGGCTTTGATTAGGACTAGTATTCTAGAATTATCTCAAAAATATGAGACAGGAGTTCGGGACATTTATATAACTATAGGAGAGTCTATGGAGAGAGAGACACGCTATGCTTTAAGGCAAAAGTGCTTTAGACAATTTAAGTAGGGAGGTTCTAGACCATATCAGGAAATGACAAACTGCAATGCAAAATATAATTTCTAACAGATAGGGTAACATTGGAACACGTTATGAAACAAATGCAAATGACTTTATGATTCACTGATTGCGGGAGAAAGCATGGAAAATTAATTCACGTGCAAAGATATGTCTTTATTGAAGCAAAAGACAGAAAAATAGAAAGGTGCAGTTTCAGGAGATTCGGAGCAATATTTACCTAGACTGGTGTGGAAACCAAACCCTGGCCACGGGTCAGTTAAGGACAGGAAACCCTCAAGGAAGGATACCCCTCAATGGACAGCAGGTGCAGAATGGACACCCAGGACAGGACAGGAAGACCAGATTAGGATCAGGACAGGACCCTCAGGACAGGACCCTCAGGACAGGACCGGCACCCGCAGTTCGGAAGCAACGCCTGCGCTCCACCCTCTCTGCAGCTATCGATCACGACCCCGATTGGGTCAGCGAATTCCCCAGCAAAGTGCTTCGCCAGCACTTAAGGTTCAGTAAAACCTTCAGAGTCTATGGTCAAATTTCGGACAGAGAGCTCCGTAGCTCCTCTGTATCAAGTCACCTATTGAGTGCGTTGGGTCAGTGACAGGTCAGCTAAACCAGACAAGTCGCACAATTTCCCTAGGTGAACCCAGGGTAGATATACTGTTTTGGGACGGTGTACCACCCCCCAATGTTGCAAAGTGTCAGAATCCCTCAATTTGGATTGGTCCTAAGGTAGGGTCTGGGTAACACACCAATCAGAATAGACTATTTGGAGGCCTACTTTGCATCTCTGGGTACCGCCTAGCGAGATTGGGGTTCCCATGAGAAAGCCGCACAGAATACAATGAGAAGAACACATTTCGATACAATAGAACATAATCATGATGCTTCTGCTGGGTGAAGGTGCTCTTTCCCAGGGTGGCTCTGGCATCAACCTTCTTTGGCCTGAGTTCAATGCCATGGCAACTTCTAGATTCTGCGCAGAAATACCCTCCAAGATGGACTCCCCAGCCCAGCACCCCTCCGAGTCGAGGATACATGAAAAGTAAGCGAAAACAAATTAAAACATAGAAGTGACGGTATGAAAAACACATCATGGGTTGTGTACTTTAAACTTATCATTATAAAATTATACTATGCAGTTTAAATGTTAGCAACATATACACACTCACAAGAGCATCACCACGTTATTCACGAGAGCTGTGTATTACGCATGCGCACCCTTTCCCACCAAACTTATAACTACGTCAGGTCACGTAAGTGTGACTGACGCATGCGCAGAAGCCATTTACCAAGCGGCGGCCATGTTTAGGAACACGGATTAGTTGTATTAGAAATACACATACGCAAGCTTCCTCTACTTCGTTCGAATATAAAAATAAAAGATTAGTAAGACGTACAAATTTATTAATTGATTACACAGGGGCGAGGTTCATGACTCGAGCAAGTCGCGATGCGAAGCTTGCTCTATCAGAACTAACATTAATTCTGGGTACAGTAAATGTAATATGAGGTATGTTCTCTTGACACACATAAGAACAACAACAGTACTCAATTAATTAGTCCTGTGCTCAAGCGTTTATCTGAATTGGTTCATTTCATTATGAGCAATATAGTTATTACAAAAAAGACCGTGAAATTCAATTATATACAAAAAGTTTTGAGTGACAATTGTGCATAGTGAAAATAGTGACAAAGTGAACGATATGTACAGTGTCAACAGGGTCCTATATACAATTATTTCTTTCTGAAAGGCCAGAGATTGATTTGAATCCAGAAGTTTCTTCCCTAGTGAAGAAACCCGGTCATTCTGGACAGTCTTAGGTCCAGAATGACCGGGTTTCTTCACTAGGGAAGAAACTTCTGAACCAGATAACCACATGACGGATTAGATGCCGATACCTTCGTGCAGCTTTTACTCTTCATCACGAATTATCAAATTTGAATCGCTTACACCATGGGACTATGACGATAGTCGTTCCTTGAAATTACCTGATCTTCATCAACGTGTGAAGATTTACATGAAGAATTTTTCTATAAAGAAACTTGGAAAGCCCTGAAGAAGTCCGGTAACGGACGAAACGCGTTGGCTATTCATTTTAATCATCATTGCGAATAAAGAATCCATTCAAATGGAAGAATCTGACTTCTTGGGAGAACGCTTGGAATTATTAATGAAGTTTAAAGATACGGTTGTTGATTTGGAACAAATACTGTAAAGATAACTCAAGGGTGCTGGGTCATCTTTTGTGCAGTTTATTTTGAAAGTTAAGTTTTCTTAGCTTTTGATTAATGGGGCATAGGGGATTCTGTCCTAGACCACCTGCACCTTCAATTCAATAAATATCAAGTTTAAGGACATCAGTACCAGTGCGGGCAGTGCAGCCTTAATCCCTGTTCTTTTGTGATTTTTTAATGTTAGTTCTACTTGACAGAACCATTTTCTCTTAATCGTATTTACATAGACAGCCAATGAAGGCGAGGGTTACATTTACAATCAATCGACAGCCAATGAAGGCAAGGGTTACATTTACAATCAATTAACAGACACTGAAGGCGAGGGTTACATTTACAATCAATCGACAGCCAATGAAGGCGAGGGTTACATTTACAATCAGTCAACAGCCTATGAAGGTGAGGGTTATATTTATAATCAATCGACAGACAACGAAGGCGAGGGTTACATTTACAATCAATCGACAGCCAAGGAACACGAGGGTTACATTTACAATCAATCGACAGCCAAGGAACACGAGGGTTACATTTACAATCAGACGTCTGACGCCTGCCTGAGAAGAATCTTCCATAACTTCGCCACTCTTCCGTGCATCACAGCGTGACAAAGTGGTTTAAGATAAGGCACCACAATACAGAACGACTCAAGCTTCACAACAATTATTTTCCAGAGCAGCAGCTAATTTCTGGAAACCTCTTCCAGGAGATCTAAAGATGAAACTTTCTTTAATGTTGTTCAGAAACCTAAAAAGCTGGGGTCAGATTTACAAGCCCCTTGCGCCTCTTTTACGCCGCAGTTGCGTCACTTTTATGATGCAGCGGCAGCGCAAAAGATGCGCCATGGGGCGGGGTATTTACAATGTGACGCATCTGGGAGATGCGTCACGTTGTAAAGCCCTGCGCCAGAAGGAGGCGTTCCGGCGCAGGGACGCCTCTTAAAAGTGGCTGAGTAAAATCTACAAGATTTCACTCAGTCACTTTGGGGCCCATGCTGTGTCAACACCCTGCGCCTGCTTGAAGCAGGCGTAAGGATTGACGCAGCATTAACAAGAAAGGGCACCCCCAAGCGTTGCTGGAGCAGCGTCGCGCTTGCGATGCAACTCCAGCAATGCGCCGCCTTTACGGCACAGATGCGTGACGCATCTGTCCGTTTTTGCCCCATGCTGCTCTGCATTGTAAATGCGGGGCATCCAGGGTGGCGGAGGCATGGCGCACAATAAGTGGCGCATCCCTGCTGATATGCAGGGATGCGCCACTTATTGTAAATCTGCCCTCTTGGCTTTCCCGGATTTACTAGAAATCAGAACGTATTTCCGGTTATTCTCACCTCACCCCATATCCTCCATCCTTATCCTAGCTACTTGTGGTTGTTCGTGTTTGTATGTTCAGATAAAGGCATTCTAATACTTTCTTATGGCTAGAGTGCTATATTAAACTGTTAAATAAAACATACATTTATAAATATAGGCTCCTCCCACAAAGACAACATTAAGATAGGGACCAAGGAGAAAAGCAAACTTCGAGGCAAATACAAACAAGGGAGAGAACCAGCAAACACACAGCAGCAGTAAGAAACTGTCGTGATGTGATGTCAAATGATGTTGAAGAATGTCCATTCAATTTGCAAAAAGAAACAGAGCTGGAACTCTGTGACCCCATTGACTGTAGCAGCCTGGTGGGCAGTCATGGACTGGTGTGCAAAACTAGAAGAGCCTATATATATATGGCGCGTGGCTGCCCCTGTAAACATACCGCAATCTGGGGCAGGTGGTGGAACATTCATGGGTTTGAATGCTTGATATGTTGATCTGTGGTATTTGCCACCTTCTTAATCCGTCTGGTATTAACGGCCCTGTACTGCACCTTGTTTTGTTAATCAAAATCAATAAAAAAAATTGTTATATAAAAAAACATAGCACATTCTCGGTAAAGAAACAGCAAACATACTAACATGAATTGACAGGCAACCACATCACCATAATCTGAGGGACATGGTGTACCACAAAAATTAGATGAGTCAGAAGGGGATACCAGCAAATGAAAGGGTTTCCCCTGTAAATGACAAATTTAAATGAGGATGGCAATTAATGTGCATAACAATTTGTGATACCACTACAAATGGGCAGAACCATATACGATACAAATAAAAATTCTAAGGTGATATTCCAACAGCAAGCAGACATTTATGGGCATATTTACAGCAATTCACCTAACTGTGTTGCACTGCGCTTCATGACAGGGATAGGGCAGGAATGGGCCGTATTTAAAAGAACATGCACATTCCCACCTCTGACCCTGTGCTGGTGCTATTTTGGCTGCCTAGCACCAACGCATGCACCCTTGCACCATGGTGCAAGCGTGCCTTTGCTGCATGCAGGATTGTTTTTTTGTACAGGAAGGGAGATCTTCCTGCACAAAAACCCTCCCCTGAGGCATCTTTCTCTTTCTATGTGTGCCGCAGGACGCCCATGGATAACTACCCAGGGCAGGGTAATGCAACGCAGCGATATGCACTGTGTTATGTTACTCTAGATTTATGAACCCTCTCAGGGCCACGTAAAGTGGCTACGCACGGCTTCATAAGTCTCATTTTGGACTTGTGTCACTCTACCACTATGTTACGAGGTGTAAGAGTGATGCAACTCCGCTTATAAATATGCCCCTTAAGGTATATTCCATTGGCTGACCTATCCCTACTATAATATGGAATTCTTTATCATTAATGGGTTTGAACAGCCTTGCCTCACAAACCAGTGGGTATATCCTAATAAGTGGAGACGTTCTTGTGGGAACAGACACATGTTGGTCCTGATTCACAACTTGCACTTTGTAGTACTAAAGTAGTACTTACTACAAAATGCAATTCCAAAACCTACGACGGTAAATCTCACCTCCACCTCTTCTATCTTTTCTTTATTTCCTTGAACATGTCAGTTTATTGCTTATTATAAATGTGTGAGGGACTAAGGGCAACGTCTGGAACATGGAGCATGCTTACTACTACATCTGAATGGTTCATGGACAAGTAACTAGGAGTTTGGAGAGTGTTGGTGAGGAGTTTTGGAAGGGAAATACACCATCCCACTGAAAAGTAAACTCATTGATATTCACAAAATAGACTTATAAAGTTCCTACAAGCCCAAACAAATGCAAAAAGAACTTAATACAGTAAGAAATGTATTCCAGCTCAGAGCTAGAGTAAGTTCAGAACCACACATGGCCAACCACTGCTACTGCAATTCACTGCTATAGAAAATAATGGTGATAGGGACTAAAAATAAAACCCCATAGGATATTATGCTAAATTAAATTAAATTATTTTAAACTAGTTAAAATGTAGAACCAATATAGGTACATTTTTATTAATGTTAAAAAATCTAAACATAAAACATCTTTATTATTTTGTTTAAAAATATTTGAATAATTTTTTTGAATTTGAAGAGAAATGTAACATTATTTTTAATGAAAATATAATTTATTAACTTTTAATTAATTCTATACATCTCTTTTAATAATTGTTAATACGGAATAAAAAGATATATTTGTTTTAGAATTAAATCAGTTTTTATTAGCAGAACACATAGCATAACAATCGAATGTATTGTTGCCTCCAACCCAGCGGGCCGGCAGCATAAAAGAAATGGAGGCAGATAAGAGCCAATGGATTACAAGCTGTCTGTATAGATAGATTACACAGCATGCCGCCCACAACCCATTCTGGGCCGGCCGGGTTCAACAAGAAGAAACATTAAGTGATCCAGGTTCCATGGAGGTTGAACATTAGAAATGGTCTGCAGCCTGCAGAACATGCAAATGCCCGATGAGCCAAAGACTCGTTATAGCAAGCCAGGGGCGTTAAAGTCTGCCTTTTACGGAAAATAAGAACCACAAAAAAAGGAACATTAACAGGACCAAAATTAGAAGACCCAAGACCCGCCCACCATCCCCTCCCCACTATTCTCTAGGTGAGCCAGTGAGTGCACTTATGTGAATGGATGTTGTCCGGTGTGATAGTTGCTAACAGCGCATTGCCCCAGGAACCCATCAGAGGCCATCATGTACTAACCACTGCATTAACTTTCGGGAATTAGTTTCAAAATTCATAGGTAGGCAGGGCATGTCAGTTCCCGAAACTCTGTGGATAGGATGGAACTAAAGGTGGCCTGTTAAATTTGGGGGTCTCTAGTTGGCACAGGTAGGTACTTGTGACAAATGGGGACCCTTGCCACTAGTCAGGATAAGGGGATTACACTCCTAAAATTACCCCTGCTCACATCCATGGTAGCTTGGCACGAGCAGACAGGCTTATCTCAGAGGCAGTGTGTAAAGCATTTGTGACCACATACAGTAACCTAGTGTTGGACTTGGCCCTTCTGGCAGGTTCACCCCTGAACTTTTTGGATTGAACTCTGAGATAAGTATAGTGATTTCTGGTCTTTGCACACTTTAGCACTGCGTGTGTGAGATTGGCCTGCCCTCCCATAGGAATGCATGGGGGATATGTGTGTCCATGATAGTTCCTGATGTGTGGGGAGTGCAGGGTTGTGTTTGGTATGTGCGGACTCGTGTGATTAATTGCTGCGCGATGATGTGCGTGGATTTATTGTGTCTAGTGCGGAAGTGCCACTTCTAGAAGCTGGCATGTCTGTGTCATAAATGTGAATTGACTCTCTGGCTTGTGATTGGCTGGAGCTGGCTTGTGTGCCTGGCTCCAGGAGTTAGTATGGGTCTGCTCCGGTGGTGAATGGAGAGATCTGCAAGTTGCTGGCAGGGAGGGGTGCACCTGGGACCTGAATAGGGCTGGGCCTTCCGTACACAAAGCTGGCTCCGCCCCCTGTGGTGCGACTGATGTCCCTAGCCTGTCCTGTGAATGGGGAGAGGGGCTGAGCACAACAGAGTGCTCCAGAACCAGCTGCGTCTGGTTTCCCCCCACCCTGCACCCTAGAGACAAAGGAATTGTGTGTATAAAAAGAGGCTGTGACCTCATGTAAAATGTTCTTGTTTCCTGACTTGAATCTACCAGGGGTGTGCTGCTGCTGGGGCCCAGGGGAAGGCTTGCCTCCCTGGGCCCTGCCCAGCCCCTCGATTGCTGATGGACCTTGTTGCTGGGACCTCTTTATGCTTTAGGGGGCCGTCTTTGGGGGCTTGGTGGTCTCTGTGCCCCCCTAGCGCCTGGGAAGCGCTTTAGCCTTCTTTGTCCTGTGACTGAGGGAGCCTACCCCTCATGGCTGCCCTTATTAATGGCAGCGCGGGTGCCCACCCCACTATTTTGATGGTTGGAAGCAGGTGCCTACCCTGCATTATGCCCGCACTTGTTCTTCTAACTGTGGGTGCCCGCCCCACTTATGTAATTATTTAAGGGTGCCACCCCTCTTTAAATGCACCTTAACAGGTGCCCACCCCGTTTCTACTTTTATTTTTTACTTCGAGGGTGCCCACCCCTCGTTATTGCCCCCGAGAAATCACCGCCGCAGCCGCAGCTGCAGGCGAAACCGGAAGTCAGGCAGCATTGCTGGGTTGTCGAAGGTAGTCCCACCCACCGCCACGCTGGGATTGGCCAAAAATCCCTCCGCCGGATACAGCAGGAAAGTTGCGGGGCTCTCATGAACAAGGGGGAGCCCCAGAGGAGGAATGAGCCCGGAGCCACGTGGGCTCCATTACTCAAGTCCTGGTCCTGAGACGGGGGACCGGGTGAAGATGGGCGCATTGTGATGGCGGGGCTCCCATGAGGAGGCAGAGCCCCGCCAAGCGCCGCAGCCGATTTCCCTGCGGGCGGGGCGCGAGGCACATTGCCCGTGCCTGCCCCGCCGCGTCTACCCGGAGGAGCCTTTCCCCCGCCGAGAGCCGGTAAGTGAAGACGGCTGGGGCGGGGGAAGGCCACACATGCACCCCAGGCACCAGAGTGGTCCCCCTTCTTCTGAGCGGCCCCAGAATGCAGCGGGCCGCTCCAGCGATGGCTCTCTTGTCGTCCCTAGGACCCCGTGGGGGTCCTGAAGTCCCGGGGGGCCCGTGTTCCCCCAGAGCCATTTCGCTCCAACAAGGGGGCATCTATTCCTAAAAGGGGCCCGAGTGGCCCAGGGGCAGTAATTGTTTCAGCACCACTAAAGGGGTCCAGCAGGGCCCCTGTTCTTGCACACCCTGTGTTTCGCTGCATTTAACCCTAGAGCCTAGAGGGCTCCAACATGTGCAGTATAGCTCCAGAGCCTAGAGGGCTCCAACGTTGGCGTAACTTGTCCTGAGGGGCTAGTGAGAGCCCATCGCAGTTTTGAGTTCCCAGCTGCCCAGCAAGTAGTGGGCAGCTGCACCGTTTAGGTCTTTCTTTCTAGGAGCATGTCTCTGGACTCAGGAGTGAGTCGCACTCTTTTGCGCCTACCTTGGCCTTCCCCAGCTGCGCAGCACTTAGTGCCAGCTGCAGCATTTAGGCCCCTGTTCATTGTCCTCAGCTGCCCAGCAAGCAGTGGGCAGCTGCTACGTTTAGGTTTTGGTGCAGTGGCGCAACCTGGACCTTGATGTCATTTATGTACTACTTTTTGGGTGTTAGGAAATGTACTGTGTGTAGTATGTTTTGCGCACCCTGTGTCTTTATACCTCTAGATATGATGTGTTAGAAATGGGGTCTCTAGTTGGCAGAGGTAGGTACCACTGTCCAAATAGGGACCCTTACTTCTAGTCAGGGTAAGGAGGAAACCCTCTGAGATAACCCCTGCTCACCCTCTAGGTAGCTTGGCACGAGCAGTCTAGGCTAACCAGAGGCAATGTGTAAAGTATTTGTACCAACACTCACAGTAACACAGTGAAAACACCACAAACTGACTCCACAACAGTTTAGAAAAATAAAGGTATTTAATCTAAACTACACAAAACCAAAACGACAAAAATCCAACATACACAGTTCATATGGTTTCAAAAGAGTTCTTAAGGTAGCGATAAAAATATTTCAGGTTGCGATAAAATTCTTTAGGTTGCGATAAAATAATCCACAGTTACGTGAAAAGTTCACAGTTGCGTCACGTTTAGCTCACAGTACCTTTAATTGCGACAAAGTTCCAAAAGCAGAAGCTGGTGAGGTGGAAAACAAGCGATGCGTTGCTCCTGAGACCCTGGGGAGGCGTTTGCGACAGCCCCGCTGCAGCATCGGGCGTGTTGCGACGAATCCGGTCTGTATGGGGAGGAAGGCCACTTGTATGGATTCCGGTGCGTTGGTTCCGTAGGAAGTTTGTTCTCGCAAAGGCACGATGCGACGATCTTTGGAGGTGCGGCGATCTCCGGGGCAACGAGGCGCGGACCATTGGTGATCGTCTCTCTCGCAGCTCCTCGATGCGTTGGCTTCGACGGTGACTCTCGCAGCGACATGATGCAGTCCGCAAGCAGGCAGTGCGGCGATCTCACCCAGCGACGACAGGCTCTGAGACAACACTCACAGCGATGTTAGACTTCCCGCACCGATCGGGTGCGTCCCGCAAACGAAGGATGCGACGGCTCTGACAGCGGCAACAGGCGCTGCGACGATCTCGACCTTCGTAGCGGCGGGAATCTTCTCGCACTGTCGGGGATACGCTCCACAGTGAGCGATGTGATAACTTTTCTTTAGCAAAGTCTCTCAAGCTTAGTTTCCAGCTTCCCAACACAGGTACAACTTCCAGAGGCACCACACATGGGCCAAGCACTCCAGGAAGGACAGAACTCTCCCAGTAGAGCTCAGGGGAAGCTGGGGGTGAAGTCCTTTTGTTCCTGGGACTTCAGAACAGGGAGCCAGCTCTTCTCAGGCTCTTGGAGATTCCTTCAAGCAAGGGGACACAGCACAAAGCAAAGTGCTTCCCCTCTCCTTGGCAGCAAAGCAACAGCAGGGCAATCCAGCAGAGCAACAGCTGGACAATCTTCCTTCCTCAGTTTCAGCTTTCTCCTTGGCAGAGGTTCCTTCTTGATTCCAGGATGATCTAATTTTCTGTTGTCAGGGGTCCTGTACTTATACATCTAAAATTCTTTGTTCTCTTTGTGCAAGTGGGCCCTGAGCCCTATCTGAACCAGTTCTGGGTGTTTCTTGTGCACTTTGTTTGCCTGGCTTCTCCTTTCCTTTCAGAGTGAGGGGCAGGGTCGTCAGCCGCCCAGCAGGAGGTGGAGCCAGCATTGTGGAAGGCAGGCACAGCCCTATTCAGGCCCAGGTGCTATCTCCTCCCACCACTCAAGTTGCAATGCAGTCATTCAGCCTAGGGCTGACTCAGCCAGCCTCCTGGGGAATTCCCAGCCCCTGTCACTCTCAAACCAGATAGTCAATACACAAACAGGCCAAGACACACAGAAGGGTCAGACAAGAGAACAGCAACTTTCTAAAAGTGCTGTTCTCAAACACAGGATTTAAAAACAACCTTTCCTAAAAGATGTGTTATTAAATTCTGAGTTCAGGGATACTAGACTCTTATGTCCTAACTTGTTCCTATGGGAAGAAATGCTGGTAGCCACTGTAGCCAGCATCCCCCATGTTAACCTATGGAGCGAGATAGCCTTACAATAGTGAAAAACGAAAATGGCTGTAATTCACTACATGTCACCTGCACCAGTACATGCTCTACCTTTCACATACACTGTACCCTGCCCAGGGCGGCACCTTGGGCCTTCCATAGGGGTGACCAATGTGCACAAAAAGGGAAGTGTTAGGCCTGGTCAGTGGGGACACTGACCAGGAGGACATGGCAGTTCAAAGACTGCACACAGGCACTGCGGTGGCAGGCCTGAGACACTATTTTAGGGCTACTCATGTGGGTGGCACAATCAGTGCTGCAGGCCCCCTAGTAGCATTTGTCATCACCAGCCCTGGCACACTCAGTGCACTTTACTAGGGACTTCTTGGTGATACAAATATGCCAATCATGTATATCCAATCATCTTAACATTTTACACAGAGAGCATATGCACTTTAGCACTGATCAGCAGTGGTAAAGTGCGCAGAGTTCTATTGCCAACAGCCACGGGTCAGGAAAAATAAGGGAGGAAGAAGCAAAAAGTTTGAGGATGACCCTGCAAGAAGGGCCAGTTCCAACATGATGTATGCATAGGAGGTTGTTTTACCTGTTTAGGTATGTTAGGGAGATTGTACTTCCCCGTGTGATTTACGCCCCTAGTGTAAGGTTTTACTTAGGTAGTGAGGGTCTAATGTAGTAAGACTGATGGGATACTGTGTATGATGGATTTCATGGCACAGATTGTTGCAAGTGCAGTGATTATCAGTGTTTACTGACTGTACGTTCTATGACCTATTTTTATTTGTATGTTTTTAGTTCACCTTTACCAAGTTCACCTTGTGATGATCCTGACAGTGGTCCGTGTGGCCCTGTCAGGTGTACATAATCCCTTGTAAATATTGCCCGTGCCAGTTGGCACATTGTACATCCTGTGATTCTGATTCTGATGTGTTTTGATAATACAAAGGCTATTTTTATATATAACCTTGTGTGGAGTTTCCTTTGTGGTGGGCCTTGGGTGTTGTTGCTGGGTGCACGCGCAAACACTTTACACATCCCCTCCGGGATAAGCCGGACTGCTCGTGTCAAGCTACTAAGGGGGTGAGCAGGGGTTATCTTGGAGTGTGACTCCCTTGCCCTGACTAGAGTGGTGGTTTCTGCCTGGCTTTGGCACAAGCCTTCGCCAACCAAAAATTCCCATTTCCAACACCCAGTGACAACACTACAGATGGACACCACACAAGGTTTTATATAAAAAATAAGTATACTTTATATAGATTTACCACAAGACCATAAATGACAAAAATACATAATACTGTTACTTTAAGATAGTAGATTTAGCTTAGTTCAGTTCTTAAGATGCGACACTTTGCGTCAATGTACTTTCAGTTGCGTTGCGCTTCCACGACAAGCAATGTCGCAGCAAGGGAAATGCAGCAAAGTTCAGGTGCAAAGAAATAAAAACGTGAAGATCCTCCAGATGCGGCACGCTTCTCCGGGATGCGAGAAGTTCTTGGTTTGATGCGTGGTCTGCAGCGGCGACACCCTTGTTCCGCGATGCGACAGCAGCAGCCCCAACTGCGACACTCTTCTCCCACGATGCGTGAAGCTTCCGCACGATGCGACAACTACAGCGGCGAAATCCACGGTGCGATGGCAGCAGCTCCGCCGGCGGTGCGCTTCTCCATGATGCGAGACGCTTTTCTTCGATGCAGTGCAGTGGGACAGTTCCAGTGGCGACACCCTCCTTCGGAGTTGTGACAGCAGGCACAGCGACGGCGACACGCTCCGACCTCGCTGCTAGACTCTTCTCTTGATGCGGTGCAATGCGACAGCTACAGCGGTGACACCCTTCTTCGGAGTTGCGACGGCAGCAGCAGCGACGGCAACACGCTTCCTCTCCATTTCCACATGTCTCTCTGGATGTGGTGCAACGCGACAGCTACAGCGCTGACATTCACGATGCGATGGCAGCAGCAGCGACGGCGACACGCTTCTTCCTCGATGAGTCGTGCTTCCAGTTCCTTGCGACACACAGTCCCTCAGAAGGCCCAAAACAGCAGCAGGCACTTCTAAAAGAACTCTGGGGAGCTGGGGGTTGAAGTCTGTTGTCCCTGAGACTTCAGCAGGAGGCAAGCTTTTTTCCAAGCCCTTGGAGATCCTTCACAAGTTGAAAGCAAAGTACACAAAGTTCCTTTCTCCTTCCTTTGGCAGTAAGGCAACCACTGCAGGCCAATCCCCCAAGCAGCACTTCAGCTTAGGGATAGTCTCTCCTCAGTTTCTTCAGGTTCCCCTCCTCAGTAAAGGTTTCTTCTTCTAGTCCAAAAGTGATCTAATTTCATGGGATCAGGGTCCCAATATTTATACCCCAAAATCCTTTGTTCTCTGAGGGGAGAGGGGCCTTTGCCCAGTCCAAACCAGTTCCTGAGCACTCTGTTTACCAGACTTCTCCTTTCCTTTCACAGTGCAGGGCAGAAACATCAGACGCCCCACAAGCAGGAGGTGGAGCCAGCATTGTGGAAGGCAAGCACAGTCCTGGAGCACTTTGTTGACAGGACTCCTTCTCTTCTTTCAGTGTGCAGGACAGAGACATCAGCCGCTCCCCAGGAGGTGGAGCCAGCATTGTGGAAGGCAGGCACAGCGCTATTCAAGGTTCAGGTGCATCTCCTCCCGCCCATCTAGATGCAGATTTCTCTATTCACCACTGGGCTGGCTCATCCGGTCTCTTGGAATCCCCCAGCCCCGTCACTCACAAAACCAGACAAAGGAATACACAACCTAACAGAGGCAGGCTTGAAAGGTTAGACAAGCAAATACCTACTTTCTAAAAGTGGTATTTTCAAACACAGAATGTTAAAACCAACTTCACTAAAAGATGTATTTTATTATTCTGAGTTCAGGCATACTAAACTCGAATTTCTACAATGTTCTCTGAGACAGCTAGGATTATAAACATGTAATAATCTAACAGGCCATTCTGGCCTATGGAGAACAGGTAGCCTTGCAATACTGAAAAACGGAAATGGCTGTAATTCACTATTAGGACATGCCACACACATCAGGGCTTGTCCTACATTATACTTACAATGCACTCTGCCCTTGGGCCTAACGTAGGGGTGACTGATATGAAGAAAAGGGAAGGTTTAGGGACTGGCAAGTGGGTGCACTTGCCCAGTCAGCATGACAGTACCAGACTGCACGCAGGCTCTGCAATGGCAGACCTTAGACATATTTTACAAGGCTGCTTCTGTGGGTGGCACAACCAGTGCTGCAAGCCCACCAGCAGCATTTGGATTTACATGCCCTGGGCACACTCAGTGCACTGTACTAGGGTCTGACAAGTAAACCAAATATCCAATCATGGAATCACTAATACATACATCAATTTACAACAGGGAGCACTCGCACTGTGGCACTGGACAGCAGTGGCACAGTGCCCAAAGCATCTAACACCAGCAAAAATACACGAGGCAACAGCAAAAATGGAAGTGCCAGGTCTAACAGGGGCCATTTCTTGGCGTATTCAGATTTGTCCCCTAGGGTGACCCTGGACAGTCTCTCCATGCCTAAAAGGTACCACAGCTGGTGAATCCATTGTGTGTGAATCCTGTCCGTTTTCCAATCAGATAAAAGTATCCAGTGTGCGGCATTCAACGTCAGGTCAATCTGCCGCCTTTGGTAGAGCGCAAGGGGAAAGCCAGGGCAATCCTAAGATAGTGTATGCAGGGAATCTGGGGATGGTAGTGTCGAAAGCTTTATCGATCTCATCGAGGATCATATCCCAGTATCTCATGAGCTTCGGGCAGTTCCACAACAAATGAAGGAGGGTACCCGGACTACCACAGCCCACGCCAACAGAGACCATTGCACTGTGAGTTCCATTTAGTTAAACGAGCCGGGGTGTAATACCAATAGGATACAATTTTAAATGTAGTTTCTGTGTAGCCCATGGAGTGTGCGGTGTAGTGGGTCCTATAAAAAATATCCACCCATTCCTTTTCCGACAGGGTTCAACCAATTTTTGCCTCCCACCGCCTTTGTCCGGCAGTCCAAGCCCTATTCGTACCCAGAGAGAGAAACGTATAGATTTCCGAGGTGAGTTTGTGATCGTCTTTTTTTAAAAAAAAGCCACTTTTCAAATGGGAGCATTGGCCTGTTGACCAAAAGACGTATTAGAGTGCCAGACACGCAGTGCAGCATTTGCACATGAAGGAAGTGGTCTGAATTGGTGAGGTCAAAATCCGCCCGAAGCTGCACAAAGGAGATATATATGCCCCTGGCGGTCAAACAAATGCCCCAAGCACTTGCAACTGCCCGCTAACCACTGTGAACCCACCCCCTTATCCATCCCGGGAGGGAATTCGGGATTCAAAAAAATGGGAGACATAGGCAAAGGGAATGTTGTGATGTTTGCCCGTTTGGGAACTCTATCCCATACTAACATAGTTGGTTGAATGACCGGTGAAGAGTATAATCCCCAGGAACGGGGGTGCCTAGATAGCCAAGCTTCCCTCCAGATGTGATGGCCAGCCACCATCTGGTCCATAAATACCCAGTGTTTCTCCGTCATTGGACGGTTCCATTCCACGAGGTAGCGCAACAGCGAGGCTTGAAAATACTGAGTGATATTTGGCAATGCAAGGTCACCTTCCTTTTTACGGCGTTACTTGCAACAGAGACTTATGCAACCTGGGGAGACCAAACCTCAAATAAATGCTCTATCTCTTTTTGTATGTTCAAGAGCATACTCGATGGAGGCAATAAGGGAAGGGTTTGGAAAAGATATAGGGCCCGCGGTAGGACATTCATTTTGACCGCGGCTAGTCTTCTGAGCCACGTAAGAGGCAGATGTTGCCATTGAGTTAGATCTTGGGGATGCGAGCGAGTAAAACAGTGTAATTTACTTCCTTCGTCTTACCTCACCGACTCTTGTGAAGGACCAGCCCCAGGTATGTTATGCCATCCGTCACCCAGTCAAAAGTCAAATTGGACATGCAAGGTGCCTACTGCTGTTTGTGTTCCAGTAAGGTTTAGTACCTGTGATTTCTGGAGGTTCATTTTAAATCCCGAGACCCGACCAAAGTCATGCAGGTCTTCCACAATGGCCGGCAAATAAGTCGAGGGTCGCGCCACCGAAAAAATGACGTTGTCGGCGCAAAGGTTAATTAAGTGGCGATCAGCACCAAAGGGGACGCCCAGAGCGTGTGGATTGTCTCGGAGCAAAGGGATCCATATAAAGAGCGAAGAGCAGGGGGGAGAGGGGACAGCACTGTCTGGTGCCTCTCCCCACCGCAAAATCGCTCGAAAGTATCGCATTTACCCTGACTGCAGCCGTTGGATTGCTGTAAATGCTCACTACCCATTTGCGAAACTTCACGCCCAAACCAAAGCACTCCAGACTAGCAAACAAGTATGGCCAGTGCACACGTTCGAATGCCTTTTCGGCGTCAACTGCCAGTAACAGCCCCTCTTCCTTGGAGCGCTGCACCTTGTCGATCAGGTGACATATCCATTTAGTGTTGTCCACACATTGTCTATTCAGAATGAAACCCGACTGATCTGGGTCAATCAAACCGGGCATCAAAGGGTTCAGCCTGTGGGCCAGAATGCTGCAGAACAGCTTTGCATCAATATTCAGCAAGGGAATCGGACGGTATGAGCTGCAAAACACGAGGTCTTTCCCTAGTTTGGGAATGACCGAAATTGCCGCCTGTAACATAGAAGCCGTGAGAGTGCCCGTATCTGCGAATTAGTTAAACAATCAAGTGAGCAGAGGGGCCAACTCCGCGCAGACGGTCTTATAAAACATTGCACTGAAACCGTCCGGACACGGCGCCTTCAGAGGCTTCGGACGAGCAATAGCAGATATCACCTCATTGATCCATATATGGGCCTGAAGACCATCCGCTTAGTTGGATGGAAGAGGGGTGACCGCAGCCCCGTTGACATAATCACGGGGGTCTGTGAGGGTTGAGGACTCCACGGAGTAGAGATCCACATAAAAGGTCAGAAAAGCCACCGCAATGTCCGAGTCATCCATAATCTCGGAACCCTGCTCCTCTTGCACCGCCTTAACCACATCAGCGCGGCGCAGATTCCTGCGCTGTTCTGAACGTTCTAATGAGCCAACGGGCTCATGACGGAACGGTTCCGTCATGAGCACAGCTCAACCGACGCTCATGACGGAACCGTTCCGTCATGAGCATCGAAGAGGTTAACTGCCTGTGCCTGTCGTTTACTGCGGAGGCAGTGTGCTAACATGCGACCTCCCTTGTTAGATACCACAAAATATTTATGTGTCAATCGGATCACTGCGTGTTCAGCCCTGTCCAGATCCAAATACTTCAACTGGAGCTGCTCTTTCTCCAATTGGTGCCAGACCACTAGTGGAGTGGTGTGGCTCACTGGTTAGAGGCGGCAGACCCGGGAGCAGAGGACGGCCTGGGACCAGGGTTCAATTCCTGACGCGGCAGGGTCTTGGACCAGGGTCAACAGACTCGATAATTCTCGCCTCGGTGCCTACTCTAACTAGGGATCACACTCGGCAACTCTGGGCATTAGCTTGCCTCATCTCCACAACAGCCCCCCACATATACCGGGGATGCCTGGTTTCACCTTGGAGATACCCAGTAGGGACCATCTCACAGGGAAAGCCAGGACGGGTTCCCCAGCGGTCTACAGCGCAGAGATACTCATTCGGGAGTCGATTCTAGCGCTTTAAAAAACCCGCAATCAATCAATCAACCTGTGGGGCGCCCGTGCGCTAGAAGATTGCCCAGAGTTCTTTAACTTTAGATTCTAGTTTCTCTCGTTTGGCCTGGTGGGTGTTATTATCTTAAGCTGCTTTAGCAATCTGGGCCCCTCTCGAGACCAGTTTAAGAGCTTCCCAAACGGAGGCTAAGGCCGTGGAGCCATCATCGTTAAGTGCTATGTAATCTTTCAATGTATACCAAAGGTCTTCTACCACTTGTGGGGACCGCAATAGGGAGTCTCTCAGGAACCAGTGTGAGGGGGACGAATGTATGGGAGGCAGACGTAGAGTCAGTGTTATGTGTGCGTGGTCTGAAAGAGACCGGGCTTCAATAGTAGATGCCTGCGTGAGGATAAAGTGGCCATTCGGGCTTAGAACTTATGGGCTGCTGAGTAACGGGTATCATTGGGGTGGAGCCTGTGCCATGCATCCCTGATCCCTGATCCCACACTCCTCTAACCACTCCTTACCAATCCAGTCCTCGGGCTAGAACGGTCCGTCCCTGCGTCCATAACTAAATTTAAATCGCCACCACTGAGGAATCGGCGTGTCGAGAACCTCGGCCAAAGCTCTCAGTGAGGAATTTCTCTTGATGTTTGTTTGGGGAATAGATTGAGGCTATCGTGAGGTTGGTGGTGCCGGTTTGTAGCCTGAGCACTAAGAGGCGCCCCTTAATCTCTGCCACAGAGCCCACTATGGAACCTCTAAAGTGAAAACAAGATGGCCACCCCGCCTTTCTTACTCATCCCTGAAGACCAGAACTGCAAGGGAAACCCCCTGTGTTGCCTACGGTGCATGTCTTGGTGTAGCAGGTGAGTTTCTTGAAGTAGACATATATCACCCCCTGAATGCTCGATTACGGAGAGCACTGCCCTCCGCTTGGTAGGATTGTTAAGGCCTCGGACATTATAGCTGACTACCTCAACTTCCATCAGGCTGGAAAGAACCACAGGGCTATATACCTAATGCTATGAAGCCAAGAGAGGGACAGACCGTGGAAACCACACAAGCATATGTGACTGGACGTAACCTAACCAGAAGGGCCATAAGTAAAAAGCTCACTGGAGAGAGGACCCCCCCACCCAATAACAGTATAAACAAACCCTGAAATAATAATAAACCAACTGCAAAAGTGGATACCGCCACAAGAGTGAGGGACCTCCCCATTTAGCGAAGAGAAAAATCCCCCTTCCCCCGCCGGGCCTAGGGAAGAGAAAACAAACCCACACATACATTACCCTCAGTCATCAGAGTCCAGAGAGTCCCCCTCTGTAACAGCGAGGGTCCGTAGAACTGCTGAATGCTCTTTGATCTTCGTAGCTGGGTCAGGACGAAGGCGATCAAGGCCCCGGCAGCTCCGTGGACCACGTCTCGAAGGCCCGGACGTTCGCGGCCAGAGGCATCAGCTGTGCGGTCAGATCATCGCGGTTTAGGTTCAGCACCTTGCAGGCCTCGGTCATGGAGTGAACTTGGTGAAGCGTCCCGTTGAGATGAAAAATGAGATGAAGCGGGTGCCCCCAGGAATAGGATATACTCATTGATCGGAGGTGGCTAGTCACAGGGCGAAAGTCTCTTCTCTTTTGAAGGGTACTGGTTGCCAGGTCTTGGAAGAGCTGTGGTGTGTATTCACGGAAATGAAGAGATTGACAGGAAGTGGCCGTCTAGAGGATCTTCTCTTTCACCTTAAAATCGTTCACGCACACCAGAATGTCTGCAGGAGGGCAGTTTGGCTGACGAGGGGGGCCTACTTGATGACATTGGTCGATCTTGATGGTGGATTCCGCCATTGCGGTCTGAACTGCCCAGAAGAGGTCTTGAACATATCCTTCCAGATCTTCCCCTTCTGCTCCAGTTGGGACAGCATGAATACGAACATTGTTCTGTCTCGCCCTATTCTCCAGGTCTTTGGAGTGCGACTGGAGGTCCAGTTGCTGATCCCACAGATTTAGGATTTCTTGTTGAAGTACAGTGGTCTCTTCGTCCCTGGTAGTTGACTAATCCTCCAGTGCACCACCCGTTTTCTGACTGCGTCCACATCTCTCCGTACTTCCCGGAGGTCCGCCGGCAGGTCCGTCTTGATGGCCAAGATATCTTCCCACTGGGAGGCAAACAGGGCTTCCAGAAATTCCCTTGTGACCGCACCTTCGGAGCCATTCCCAACTGAGACCGGACTGGCTCCTTGGGAGTCCCCAGCTGATTTCATAAGAAGATCCCAGACAGACCGGTCTTTGATATATTTGTTTTAAGTGGGAATTTGTCAATACAATCTTCAGAAAAATAATTGTAATTTAATTTGGTAAATTGAAAATAATTACATTTTAAATTAAAATTTAATTTTGTTCCATATGTAAAAAAATAAATGCATGCATTTAATTTACAATAACTGATATTTACCATATAAATATTTTACTAATTGTTTTTAAGTTTAATAATCTTTTCTTTACTTTTTACTATACTTTACCATAAAGAGATCTCCACTATCAGGGAAGACATCACAGACCAGAGACATGGGTAGTTATAGTAATTCTAACAAATTCCATCCCTGTAATAGCCAAGGTGAGATGGTGGGGGCTAACAATATATTATCTATGTACCCATTGGTTGCTTCCTTGTGGTGTCCCCTCCAACAAGGTATGAAGTATCCAAGAAGACAAAAGAGAAATGAGGTGAGAAATGACACCCTACAAGAAGAGATTTGCATTCAGAAGGAAGGGCTGGCAGGAAGGTAATAATTGAGTCTATATTTGTAAAAGTTGGCTCGGCCTCTGGCTCGTTTGTAGCTGAGATAACTAATATAGCAAGCAACATTTGGGATGTACCAAGAGGCCTTGATGTAACCAAGTGAAGGACATCATACCAAAGGTGGAGACATTTTTATACCAGCAATCTACGAGGTCCATTCAGGTGTTGTTGCAGTGAGACTTATGGATGCGTCAGTTCAAAGAAGAACATATGGGTTATGTCCTAAACTATCTTTGGGGTCCATCTAAAAGCAGCAACGTGTGAATTGAGTAGGCGGAGCTCCTTAAAGACGCAATACATCTAAATCTCAACAGTCAATGGGATTTAGCTAGGAGTGTTGTAGTTGCAAGAAAGGGAGACACATATCTCTCAAGGTGATGAAATATTTATTGCAGCAATCTAGGAGACCTGTCTTGTGAAGGCACAGCTCCCCGTAAGTTCATAAGAAGAGTTAATATACCAGTCAAAGGGGTCCACTTAGGAGCATCTCCCATGCAACCTCTGTAATGGAACCAGAGATTGCAGTTGGGACACTATCTAAAGAACACTTTTTAGGGGTAGATGAAGTGTATTAATTGGAGGGCTGAGTAGGCTGTACCAATTAAAACAACAAACAGTGGCTGGTGGAATGCTGGTAAACGTCTTAGCTGAGGCCGCATTGCAGACCATCATTTTGTTGCCAACTGTACAAGTCTATATACTTTTAAACAAGTTTTAATGTAGAATAGTCTAATGATCATGTATTTTTATGTGCTTTTATGATTTTATTGTAAAATCAAATAAAGTTTATTTGACTTGAATTGCCTACTGTACCACTTTGGATGGTAAGTAGACATATGGAAATCAGCCTTGATTCTGCTCAATAAGGGGACACTGGGGGGCAGGGCTTGGACTGCCAGGCCACTACACCTCCGAACAGGAACACAAGCAACCCCACAACTGTTTCAGCTATTCTGGGCCTCATCAGTGAGGTTTTGTGTGGATCCTGTGACACAGTGAGCATAGGACCCACGGCTGGGCACACCCTTAGCTCTTAGGACGTGACATTAAAATGACAAGTTTCATCCACTGGCAATAGCTTGAGACCACATCCAATTCAATTGTTTGTTTTCACAGCTTACAACTCCAAATAAGAGCGACCATATGCAAATCAATCTTGGCCCTCTGTCCATATGAACAGTCCAGACTGGACTGCTGGGCTATTACTCTTTTGAATGGGAACATGGGAAGCAACCCCAGATAGGTTTCAGCTTCTTTGGACCTATCAGAGCACAGCAAACACAGAAACCACATCTGAGCAGACCAATCACACTTCAAGCAACAAAAGATGATTGGGGCACTGACTAACATGCAGTTTAAGGTAGATTAGGGGAGATTAAAGAAGAGCACAGTCATTTAGGGTTTGAGATTCCAGGAGAGAATTTTAGCAGCACACTTAAGAGGAATAGTGTTCCGAGGCTAACTGTTTCGGTGAGCGTATTTCAGGGAAAGACAAACAAAAATGTAGGAGTTATGCAGATGACTTTTTGCCCACTGTGTGGGAACGGTAATTTAGGAGAAAGATTTGTGGGAAAAATTTAGGGTAGCATAGTTTAGAGAAGAATAGTTTAGAAGAGCAGGAGTTCACAGCTCAGTAGTGAGTCAACGCTGCACCCTTCCCTGCACTGGGTGGTGATGTAAGGCGGGATCTGCAGGGGTTCAGAACTTTGGGCCTGAGCACAATCGATGAAGAAGAAGATCAGAATGGTAGAAGGAACAGAGAGGGAATAGAGGACAGAGTGGAGATACAAGAAGAGGGAAGGAAAAGTGGCAAGTGAAGGGAAATGTGGAAGCTAAGAGACTAGAGACTTGATTAAGAGTTGAGTTGCAATGGTAAAATTCTCCAGATTCAGGAGAAGATGTTAAACCCCGAAGAGAATCATCGCCAGTGGATGTTCCTGAACATGTTATGCTTATGGTGGAGACAATTTCACTGCTGTATTCTCCTCCAGATGGAGCCTTTCTCAGAAGTTTGAGCTTTTCCTTTACCACCAAACATAACCCCTTAGTCTGAGAAGGTAAGCAGAAGATGGACTATGTCTATGTATCAGACTACAAGGACATGCTGCCCTGTTATGCCTGGAATAGAAGATGCATCAGTTTCAAAAGAGAGCCACTGTTTACACCGGTTATCTATGTTACAAAAGAACAAAAGCAGAGGGAATGTACAAACACTATTAGCCCACGAGTCCATAATAATATTGATTTGTTTTTTAGAACCCTTCTTATGCCATTTGTTGGTGGCAGAGCGAGTAATATTTGTTACTAATGCTCAGTTTTATGGCACCCAGAGTGTCACCCTCAGATCGATGGATTCAAACACATTGCATCGAAGGCACACACAGATCTTGCAAGCAAAGCTTCATTTTTTAAACTATTTTGCCTGTTGATGGCTGTGTGAGGGGAACATCCTTTACAACGCGGATTTTACTCCGCAAGGCTTTCACAACGCGTCCGTTACAACGCAAGTCGTAACCACGACTTGCGCTGGAGGGCGCTAGAGGATTAAGAATAGTATATTTACTATTCCTACACCTTCCTTAGTGTCCACGGGGACTGGTGTTAGAATAGTAAATTATACTATTCTCAATCCGCGCCCCCAATGCAAGTCGCGGTAATGACTTGCGTTGTAAGGGACGCGTTGTGAAAGCACACGTTGTAATGGAACGCGTCGTAACGTCGTACATCCCTGTGTGAACATGGGGTTCTTGTCATTCAAACAACTTATGAAGCTCCAGTTGACTTAGATACAGCCAAATCTTTCTGACAAAGACATGGAAAAGACCTTCAATCAGTGTTACACTGTGGGGACAGCATCATCGTAGCCACAATGCTGCCTGACTAAGGCTATCTCCATTAGAAAAGGACTGGTGGGTTAAAAAACCAGAGCATAAATACGCTCTTCTAAGACCCCCTCACCCCAAAAAAAAACCAGAGATTGCAGCAGCAATGTCTCATACAAGTCCTGTCTAGCACCCATTCTGCACTATAAACAAAAATCCCTATTGGAATAAATATACATTGCAGAGATACTGTTCTTGCTCATAACCCCACTAATGGCATCACACATAATGGCGCAACCGCTAACATCTGGTGCTGCGCGAATGTCTCGCAGAACTGACATGGATCCCTGCTCCACCGTCTAATCCCTATGTGCTTTGAACCACCACAACTACAGAGGACAAGGCTGGGATGGAAGAAGGAAGGAGTTAAGAGAATACTGCTCACTCTTTGTACTTTGTCATTCTGTGGTATGAGCTTGTTACTGTTCCCAGACTCCTGTTGTCACAGGAATGTTCTGCTTCAGGACTAGAAAGCATGCATCCAAGCTGGGAATTCCCTTTTGCAGCATGTTCTGTAGGTTTTGATATGGTTATGAGTTGTTTTTTTTTTGTTGTATTTCTAGAGCACAACTGCCTCTCCCAAAGGAGCATCCTGGTGAAAAGCAGTAATGTATGTGACTGCATGCATACACTAAGTCAATCTTGATCAATTTTGGAGGAGCAATGTGTCAGAGAATAAGTGTTTAGCACAAGGCATCGGAGATGCCAAAGAGCCAAGTCTTAAGCTGCGCTTTGAAAAGCCTTTCTGAGTCTGTGAATCTTAACTCCCTGGGAAGCTGGTTCCAGTCCCTTGTGCCCAAAACTGTGAAGGATTTGCGCGGGGTATGTGCAATGGCAAGGTGTGTGGAGCGGAGGATCCTGGGGAGTCGGTGGAAGTGCAGATGGTGGTTCATGAAGGCGGGTCCTCGGTCATATGGGGCTTTGTAGGCGTGTGTCAGGAGCTTGAACTGGCATCTCTTCTGGATTGGGAGCCAGTGGAGGCGCTTCAGGTGCTGGGTGATGTGGGTTCTCTTGGGAAGGTTGAGAATTAGTCTGGTGGTTGCGTTCTGGATCATCTGGAGTCTTTGCATATGTTTGGTGGTGGTGCCATCATAGAGTGGGTTGCTGGTGTTGTCTTTCTGCATGGTGGCGGGTCCGTGATAGATGGCAAATGGGTGCACTTTGCATGTATTAGGTTTTGGAATTCCTGTTTGCAAGTGACCCACAAGATGGAGCTGAGCCAGTATCCAGAACTGGTCCATCAAAGTGAAGTTACTTCTTGATTTCCTATAGAAAGTGACACAGTGCCATCCAGCATTTAACAGTCCATGTAAAAGGTGTCAAGAAGGTCCTTAAGAGTGTCTCAGTAAGGTGAAAGAAGCCACAAACTGCAAACTACTCTTGTGTAATCTTGTATTTGCAGGTTGTATATCATTATTTATGCACAAAAAGATGGGAAAGGCACAAAACCCTCCCACTTGAAAGAGACAAGAGACAGCTGAGGACATCCATAAGAGAATTCAAAGGTATCTGGCTGCAAGAGAGGAAACATTTAGGTAAACGAGAAATTACATCACCGGAAATATTTAATTCCATCTTGATTTGGGAGATTAAGGCAGTAATCTCTGAACAGATGACCAGCTTGGAAAGGGCCATTCATAAGGCTTGGGCACACTGTTCTTCCAACACATGGCCTCGACTAGGCACAAGAAATAGAGCCCTAAGCTTGACATCTCTCCGTCGAGTGCCCTATTCATGTGCCTTGGAATACTAGAGCCAGCTATAGGTTTGCAGGTCCACCCTGCATATTCTGGTTCTCAGAAAAATGCATTACTAACAGCACGACGAGTTGTGTGGTAGTGTTATATTCCCAGGTTAGGCCCATGTAGCGAAGCAGCTTATTTCTTACATTGTCGTCACAAATAGCATTTCCAAGCTGTGACATTTGGCATACATTTGCATGGAAGAAAATTTTTGGATTAGTTTCTCTGACACAAAACTTGTTTTACATGTAGCTTTGCACAACATTATCACAATGCCCTGAACATCATGTACAAGGTCTTGTTCCTTACTACGTACACATGTCATCACTATCTTCATCCACGGGGCAACAGGACTATCCACATATCCATAACAGGGTAGACAATAGGGAAAACTCAGGGAAGCACATTCCACACACAGTGAAGAAACTGGAGGCAGACAGTAAAGCAGGAATTTAGAAAGCAGCATTCCATATACAGAAGAGGAACTGTGTAGTAACCGGTGTTGTATTTCTCTGGTTACTTACTCCATAGCTGCTCAGCCAGTGTGAATGTGATGCATGGAATGTTGGTGTGATGGTCTTGAATGGAATGTTTGGGTGCCTGGATCCTTGAGTGTGTCAGCTGGAGTATGGGCTGAGCAGCAGGCAGACTGCTCCTGGTGGGGCTATATCACTGCAACTCTACAACTCATCTACTTATAACTGAACTGAATAAATCTACTTAAAACTACATCTTGGCTATGGACCTCTTCACTACAGATTTTTGGCGACGATTCTTGAAACGAAACTCAACGCGTGTTTTAAAAAAGACTTACTGAAACAAGAAATCTCTAAAGGAAACCTCCACAACTAAGATAGCCTTCCTTTGAAGTACAAGGCATGCCAGCCCTACCAGTGTCATTTACACCGGACAGCCCCAGCCTGCGTGTACTTCATTGGCTACAAGGATTGGGTATTCTGGCTACTGTGATCCTCAGCGCTACACCAGTGTCCTTGTCAATGGACAGCCCCAGCCTGGACATGGTCCATTGAACTAAGCCTCACTACTTCCACTTATAAATTCTGTTACATTCTACTTCAATGTGGAAGCTGCACACATTGACATTTTCATTGTGGTTGGATTTTTGTGACAAGCTGCACCAGTATGGTATACACTCACTAAAACATGCCGGGGGCTGTTATGCTCAACAGACCTCACAATCTGAGGTAGAGTGTTGTTTCGGTGGTAGATCAGGCTCGGTGTTGTGTTGCAAACTTGATGTGGAGATTTGTGGTGGAGATACAGAGCGTTATGAAATTCATGTCCAGTCAGTCAACATGCAGTGGCAGTCTTGGGAAGATTTGTTGTCATGTCTGATTTTAAGACAGCACTTCGTGTCTCAACGAGATTTGCTACGTGTCAAAATTGGACCCAGCAATAATGAGCAAACTTGTCGGTTTCTTTGGATTTCACATTGCAGGTAAATTTGTCTTCAGCATCACTGTGGGTATTTTGTGATCGCCAGAGATCTACATGTGAGTAAAGACTCACTTTTTGTGGGGCCAAGCAATTTTTATAATAGAACTGTGGAGTTACTGTTGCACTGCGTGGGTTATGCACAAGATACACCTCTTTGAATATCCACATGCATGCTTCCACGAGGATCAACTAACTTCCAACGGTGACGAACTTGACTTCCAGCATGTCCGCACATGCTGCGCTGCACTGTTTGGGGCACACAACAGCCGTTAGCCACCCCGCGCTGACGTGACTGCTGGCAGTCATCTTGGGTTTGGTGGCTGTGCACTAGGCACGGAGTGTCCGGTATTCTCTGCCAACCGCTATCGTGTGCTGCTGCTCTGCTCTTCATTTCGGTGTAAGTGAAACATTTGGCTTTGCCCCACAATGCCCAGCTTCCATTTGGCCACTCTGGTCTACCGCATGTGCACCTCCATATATGCAGTGGAGTTTTAATAACACCGAGCACGTTGAATAATCCAGGTGTTCGGCTTCTCTGCTAGAACAATGGTTCAGTTTTGTATGGTTCTACATGTGCATGGAGTAGACTCTTCACGGCGAGGGATTCTTTCGTACAAAGGAACAGTGTGTTGAGCACATATGTCTAGGACAATCCTTTATCCTTCGTTTGGCAATAATTTTTCTTACTGAATTAGACTACACTTGTACACGCTTGGAACTAAATTGTTTTTAACATATTGCAAGGAATTCCTGTGACGTAGAAACATTAGCTTTCAAGTCTTGTTGGAAGTTTTACAGCAGTTTGTTTTTACTCAAGTACTGCTCATTTCTGCTTTTGTCACACGTCTAGTGTTGGTGGTATACCACAGTGACAAATCCTTTGTCGGTTCGTTGTATTTCCATTTCACACAAGGAATTGGTATTAGTCCCAGTTAACTCAATGTTTACATATTTCTTATGTTTTTAAGTCTCCTTTCTTCACACTTTGTTTGTTGTAGTGGGGGTTAGCCCCATCTATGCAGTTTATAGTGGGTGTTAGTCACATCTACGTAGTTTGTAGTGGGTTTTAGTCCTATCTACGCAGTTGTAATGGGTGCTAGTCTCATGTTTTTCTATTACTAATGGGTACAAGTCCCATGTGTTCTACTGTTCTGTGCACATTTCTAACCTCCTTACAGGAGTTCTTATGGGTACGAGTGCCATGTGTTTAATGTTCTTTGCACTTGTCTAACCTTCATATAGAGGCTCTAATTGGTATGAGTCCCAAGTGTATCATTGTATGTGCATACTTTGTGCACACTCGGTGGTTGGCTGCCCCAAGGCCTGATTAGCTGTATGGTTAGCAGTCAACATTTCTTTCCACTTCACCATTTTTTTGTTCATGTTTGGTGTACATGTTCCATGTTTCTGGTCCATTTATTCACCTGTATGTTCGGCAAAGTCAGTTCAGGTGTCCCTCAGCCATTTCTAAGGTTTTCTTAAAAAAAGTATTGGAGGGCGATGGGTGGGTAATTTATGGTAAACAGCGTTTACAATGCAACTTTTACTACGCACTACCTTTACCACGCAAATTTTACAACGCAATTCGCTACAATGAATTTCGCCGGGGGGGGCGCTGTAGGATAGGTAATAGTTTAATTTACTATCCAATACCTTCCCTACTATCCACGGGAACTGGAGTTGGAATAGTAAATTAAACTATTCACTATCCAGCACCCCCCCAACGCAAAAGTCGCTGTAACGACTTGCGTTGTAAAACCTGCGTTGTAAAGGCATGCATGGAAAAAGCATGTGTTGTAAAGACATACATCCGTAATTTATATATATTATGTATATTTATCTTTGCATCTCCTCTACATTGTTTATTTTTTTGCATGTACTTTTTGTACATCTCATGTATATTTTCTATGTATTTTCTTTCTTTTCTCTTATACTTCGGTCTTGACCTGTTATTTAATTTTCTCTTTGTATTGTACTTCCTCTCGTATACCTCCATTGTACTTTCTTCTTTGTTCACGCCTGATTTTCTTTGGTTTCATTACTATGATCCTTTCACAATTTGGGTCCACTTTCTTCACGCTTTTTCTATACTTTTCCATTTTCTTTTTCTTGGGGTTCCCTTTGTTTGAACCTTCCTTTTTTTGGTGGTTGCTATTTTTGTTTTGTAGAAGAAGGGAAGGTATGTAGTAACCTGTGTTGTATTTATCTGGTTACATACTCCCTAGCTGCTCAGCCAGTGTGAATGTGATGCATGGAATGTTGGTGTGATGGACATGAATGGAATGTTTGGGTGCCTGGATGCTGGAGTGTGTCAGCTGGAGTATGGGCTGAGCAATAGGCAGACTGCTCCTGGTGGGGCTGTATCACTGCAACTCTACAACTCATCTACCTATAACTGAACTGAATAAATCTACTTAAAACTACATCTTGACTAGGGACCTCTTAACTACAAACTGTTGTGATGGGAATGTCCCCTGCAT
Source organism: Lissotriton helveticus (assembly GCF_964261635.1). Lineage (NCBI taxonomy): Eukaryota > Metazoa > Chordata > Amphibia > Caudata > Salamandridae > Lissotriton > Lissotriton helveticus. Next base: position 58,809,441 of record NC_136061.1, read on the forward strand.
GTGCACCCTTGCTGAGTCACCCAACTGCGAGTGAATCTGCTATCCTGACTTTCTTATGGCTCAGCACCTATGAACTCCTTCATGAGTGCTGAGGCCTAGGTTTGAAATCGACCATGAGACCCAGAGCCTACTCTGTAGTCAAGTGCAGAACACCAAAAGGGCACCCTTTAACTGACACCAAACGTCAGTATGTCTTTGACATGTACAGAAAGTGGTGGGGGCAGCAAGTTTGAATTAGTATTGGTTGGACACACTTTTTTCCTTGTTCCAAGAAGGAGTGCCATGCCTACTGGCCTGCTCATGTAAAGATTCACTTGGGTGTCTTAGCCAGACCCTGAGCTGACTACCCTGTGTGTGTTGCATGTCTATTGTGTAGACAGGGCCTGCTTGCCAGACTACAATGTGTTTGTGAGTGTGTGTATGCTGTAGCTGGTGGGGTCCATTTAGGATGCCCTTTTGACATGGCACACGTTTGATGAAGTGATGCAGCTTTCCCGGACTGTGGAAGCTGATTGCCTACATTTCTGAGCAAGATTGTGCATTTAAGTTAAAGCTTCTTTCTGCTGAATCATCTTCAAAGTTTTGGACTGATGCTGCTGGTTTATTGACATTGAGAGTACACTGGCACCTGCTAACGAGATGCCCTGACCCTTAAAAGTGTATGTTTGATTGGTTATAACCTATTGGAATAAGTTAACTTACTTATAATTCCCTCGTACATAGTACCAGGGATACCCAGGGCCTCTAAGTTAAATTGTCCCTCCTGACTTCAGCACTTATTGTGCCGCCATGCATGTGACAAAGTAAAGCATGTCTTCCAGCTTGCCAGTACAGACTGGTTGAGCAGTTTAAAACTGATAACTTGACATTGCCATTTAAACTGATGACAAAATACAGACCTCCCTTTTTAATACACATAAGTTACCTCTAAGGTAGGCCTTTCGAGCCCTACAGGCAGGGCGATGTATATCAAACAGAAGGGTATGTAATTTTATATGTTTTAACAGTTAAACCCCCAAATTGTCCTTTATACTGTGGAAAGGGTAGTAGCTCCATCGGCAAGTACAGGGTTACACACTGACAACTAAGCTCTGCTAACCCCTGAAAGGGACTACCAAAGTTGTTACATCAAGGTATCAAAAGAATTGTTACAGTAAACCCAACTGGATGCTCAAGTTGCAATTTAATGTTACATTTGACTAAAAGGCAACTTTAGAAAGTTGCCACTCTGTTGTCCACGTTTTCCAGTGGTAATTTGCAGACGCTGGCCACAAGACAGTCTTCTGTCCTCTTGGGGAGAAGTGTGAATGACTCACAGAAAAGGAAGCAATAGACGTCTGGAGTTGGAATAAGTGTTACTTCTCCCTTTAGGAAGCCACACAGAGTGTGAGCTCAAAAAGTGAGCTTCAAATGGGAAGCCACCTTTGAAGGATAAATTATGGACACACACAAGTTGCCAAACCAGTTTTCCTGTGGATGCATAGCTACCAGGTAGCCACACTTCTACGGTGTGCTACCATGCTCCACACACCCAGAGAGGGGTTCTGCTATCTTGGGAGTGGGCAGAATGTTGCAGTCAGGAAAAGCTAGATGCCACACATTGCAGAATGTCATTGTCATGTGGGAGGTGTCCTAGTAGCCCATTGGTTTGTCGTCACCGTATCCCCTGAGGCAAGTTGAGGGTATAAAAGTGGCATACCTAGCACCCAGACCTCAGGTCACATCTGTACTGGAGAAAGGACAGAGAAAGAACTGACTTGCAGTTACTGGGACCAGGCAAAGAGAGGCTGCACCAAAGACTGGACTGCATCAGTGGAGAGAAAACCGGGCCACCTTCAGAAATTCCATGTGAGCTATTAAGCTCACATGTACTCATACTCGTAGAGCTGCTGTGATTCAAAGACTATGGGCCAGATGTAGGTAATTCTATTTTACCGACTCATAAATACCGAATTTTACCGATTCGGTATTTATGAATCGGTAAAATAGAAGTACCGAGATGTAGGTAAATCCAGATGTGGATTTACCGAATCTTTAAAAGTCGGTATTTACCGATTCGGTAAATACCGACCGGTAATGCTCCATTCATTCCTATGGGCTTTGAAGCCCATAGGAATGAATGGGGCATTACCGGTCGGTATTTACCGAATCGGTAAATACTGATTTTGACAAGGGTGCAGGGGGTGTCACTTTGACACCCTCTAGCACCCCCAAAAAAGGTACGGGGGCCATGTGGCAGGCATACCTGCCCTAAGGCAGGTCTGCCTGTCATATGGCACAGGTGTGCATGCACACATGTGCATGCACACCTCAATCGGTATTTCACCATCAAATTGAATTTGATGGTAAAATACCGATTTCTTAGGCCTTGTGGGACTCATAAGAGTCCCACCTACATATCAATTTTACCGATTCTGTAAAAATACCGGTCGGTAAATTTACCGACCGGTATATTTACAGAATCGGTAAAATTACCGATTTGCCCAGTTTCTGTCCTCCTACATCTCGGTAGCCAAATACCGGTCGGTAACGGCCGAATTCGGCCGTTACCGACCAGTATTTGGCTACCTACATCTGGCCCTATGTCTCTAATAGCTGGTCTCTTAAAGGTGGACAGAAATCGCCTGAAATCTGCACATTTTACTAAAGAAGTTTTGGGGGGCTGTTTGTTAACCTGGAGCTTATCTGCCTGCTGAGAGGGGAAATGAGAGTGCCATCTCCAGCAGGAGCTGTCTGCCTGAGAAGGAGAAAACTAGATGTTGAGTTTGGTGAGAGCAGCATCAAAGAATAAGCAGACTTCCAAGGGAGTGTGTTTGGGAGCTGACTTACATGAAACTGAGGTTCTCTTGACCCTCCTACTCAATCAAGAAAGCAAGGGCCTCATTTATGAAAAGTGACGCATTGCTGTGTGAAAACAGCGATGCGTCACTTTTCATTGCACCCTCCTTGCAACACCAATGATGCAACATATTTACATTATGACGCATCATGTTGCAAGGCGTTACAGATAAGTCAGTATTTCTGACGTATCTGTAGGTGCAAAAATGACACATTGCTGGAGTGTGTCACAAAAGTGATGCAATTCTAGCAATGGGTCATTACACATGGGCAAGTCCCATGTGAAATGTGCCTGAGGCAGGCGTAAGATATTGATGCATTTGTGTCCTTGAAGTGGCACAGTGAAATCTTATAGATTTCACTGCGTCACTTCTATGACCCTTTCTTGCGTCGGAATGCCCCCCTGCATACATTATACCTGGCGCAGCTATAATGTGGCACAGGAGTTTACAAAGTGACACATCTACCTAGATGAGTCACTGTAAATATGACGCAACATGGCACATTTTTTACACCGCAGGGTCCACACACCCAGAGAGGGGTTCTGCTATCTTGGGAGTGGGCAGAATGTTGCAGTCAGGAAAAGCTAGATGCCACACATTGCAGAAAGTGATTGTCATGCGGGAGGTGTCCTAGTAGCCTATTGGTTTGTCATCACTGTATCCCCTGGGGCAAGTTGAGGGTAAAAAAGTGGCATACCTAGCACCCAGAACTCAGATCACGTCTGTACTGGAGAGAGGACCGAAAAAGGACTGACTTGCAGTTACCGGTAGCAGGCAAAGAGAGGCTGCACCAAAGACTGGACTGCATCTGCTGCTGCTGGGATAGTAAATGAAGTGCTGTGTCTGTGGGGCCTGGCTCAAGGAAAAGTCCTCCCTGAACCTGAGATAGAAGAGGTGAAAGCCAAGAGTCAGTTGGCTGACATCTAGTTCCAGCAACTGGACTACAGGGTCGTATAAGCAATCTTATCGCTGTTTTCAATGGAACATCACTGGAAAACCAGCGATGTTCCATTGAAAACACCGCTATCGCTGAAATATTATCGCCATGGCGGTATGCGTTGTAAATATAACGTTATCATGGCAATAATATTCAGCGATAGCCAGTGATAATATTTCTATTGCTATGTACGGCCAGCGATAATTATCGCTGGCTGTTGATAATATGCCCCCAAAGACAGACATGGAAAGTAAACTCAGGGAACCAAGGGGCATATTATCAACAACTAGCGATATATAATAAAGATATTTTCAAAAAATCAACAGCTAGCGATATTTATCGCTAAATCAGCTTAGCGATATTTTTTTTATCGCCGCGCATCGCCGGATTTTATCGCAGAGATAACGTGCTATTAGCAACGTTTATCTCCAAAGCGATAAAATATCCAGCGATAGCGGCGAAATACATGAATATCGCTGGAAATCCAGCGATATTCAGGCATTATCGATAATAGGGACTTAACATGAATATCCACCTCACATTGGATATACAGGATAAGAAGTGGTCTGAGCAGGCGTTAGGTTTTGGCGATATTCGCGCTTAGCGCGATTTTTTTTATCGCTTCGCCTGCCTTGCTAATAGGCGATAGCTGTGTTAGCGACTGCTTTCAGTCGCTAACAGTTTGGGTACGCCCACTTTTTATGTCATTAGCGATAAATATCGCTGACATGCAAAGCGGGCCCCAAACCGGTTGCTATCGCCTACAAGCTGTTGCTAACTGCTGTTAGCGACAGATTGCTAATAGGGCGATAAAATTATCGCCGCTTTTCGGCCGAAAAAGCGGCGATAATCTCATATCGCCCGCCTTGATAATATGCCCCCAAATGCCACACACAGAAGAGAAACTGTAGGCTAACAATAAAAGTGCACAAAAGAAGACACTTTCTGCAAACACAAGAGTGACAGAGAAGAACTAAGGAGAAACAATAGAGAGAGAAATGTGGGAACCACGGGGCATATTACCAAGCAATAGCGATAATTATCGCTATTGCTTGGTTAGAGACAAAAAATTACCGGTGAGCTGCGGCGATTTTTATCGCAAATAAACCTTGGTATTACCAAGGTTTATCGCAAATGCGATAAAAATCGGCCGCAATGCATGAATATCGCTGAAAAGTCAGCGATATTCATGCATTACCGAGCTAATGCTCTTAGCCATGTTATCCACCTCTCATTGGATAACATGGCTAAGAACTGCTCAGGGCAGGTGTTAGCTTTTGGAGATATTCGCGCTTAGCGCGAATATCTCCATAAGTTGGTAATAGGAGATAGCGATGTTAGAGACTGTTTCCAGTCGCTAACATCTTGGCATGCCCACTTTGCATGTCATTAGTGATAAATATCACTGACATGCAAAGTGGGGCCCAAGATGGTCGCTATCTCCTACTAGCTGTCGCTAACTGGTGTTAGCGACAGCTAGGTAATAGGGAGATAATTTTATCTCCGCTTTCTTGGCTTTTAAAGCCAAAAAAGCGGAGATAAACCCCCTTGATAATATGCCCCCACATTCCACACTGGTAGGAGAATCTAGGCCCATAATTAACAAACTCAGGTCAATGGGGAACCAAGGGAGCCGACGGTGAACACACATCCCAGATTCAAGAAGTAATTAAGGGCAGGTAATATAGAAGGAAGTCAGGGGTGCAGCTGTCAGTGACAGGGCCTAGTGGCTGGGACCACCTCTCCGGAGCATCACGCAGCCAGGCCTTCATTTCCAGGCCGTGACCTCCCGCCCCCCCAGGTCTGATCACACGGTGTCCAATCAATTGACCACGCTATTGATACTGTGTCCAGTCCGGAGACAACCACCGTTTCTAATCACTCGCCAAATTACCGTTCACGAAGATTGCCCCAAAGGAAACAATTGACTCGCCCAAGATCACATGGTGCCCGAGCCCTGCCCGGACTTGCATCGGGAAGCTCCCAAATGTGTCTCTTGACCCCGTAACCCTAGCTCCTGACTGCTGCTTCATAATGATGGTAAAACGTCTTTTATTGCACATACTAAAAAGATGTCATGTGTGACTCAGAGGCACCACGCGCAGACATTCTGCACTCCCTGCCCCCTCCCCCTCCTAAACTCCTGGGAAAGAAACTCCTCTCAACAGCCTTTCATTTGTGACGAGGTGAGAGCCCCCGTGGGGAATGAGTGGAAGTATATGTACTAAAACACATGTTTACGTGCACATATGTCTAAATCTGTAGACAAGGTCGTATTTATAAATGTATATCTACGGAATCTGTATACGAATATATTTAAACGCATTTGTGTTAATATATGTGGGTGCATACATTTGCATTGAGATGTGTACATTTATACATATGTATGTGTATAAATGTGGATGTGGATGTTTGTTCATACAAACACACATACATACATATATTATATATATATATATATATATATATATAAATAAATATATATATATATATATATACATACATATATGTATGTATATGTATGTATGAACAAACATCCACATTTATACACATAAATGTACACATCTCAATGCAATTGTTTGCAACAAGTATGTCAACACTAAATGACCCATGTTCCATATCTCCTCTTATAACTTCTGCATATTTTTGTACAAAGTGTAAATAAATATTCTTTCACAAACAGAAGGTGACAAATTAAAGAAATAGACACCAGCAACAGCTTCCAGTTTGGGAGGCAGACATGGTGCAAGGGTCGCTTTGGTACCCGCACGCCTCTCCACAGCCCACACTGCCTCCTCTGGACGGTTCCCAGAGGTCTGTGGTTCCATCTGACCTTCTCCCACCCTTAGGAAGGCCCTTGAGGGTGGGCTGGGCCCTGCAGGAGTCTGGAGAGCTCACTTCCACATCTGAAGATACATCTCCCTGTAAGGTTTCCTGAGTGATAATAAATCATGTGAATTTGTCAGGGGTAATTTAATTCAAATCTACAACAGATGTTGGGATGAAGTGTGTGTGTGTGTGTAGCTCTTATTAGCTGGTCCTGTGGGGTTCTGGGAAGAGAAGGAAACAATATATTAACATTCTGATTGTACCGTGAGTAATTTACAGGAACATTTTAACGTCTTTTATTTATCGAAATGTACTATGTGTGCATCAGCAGTGCCGAGGCCTCCCATGCCGTATATGAAGCAGGTAAATCCACCCAGAACAGCAAACCTTCCTGCAAGAGGACAGGTACAGTACTTAATTTGAGTTGGTGGTTGTTGATGGGGCCCACCAGCACTCATTTTTGAGGGCCGCCACTTACATTTGTCATATGGCTTATACTTTCTTAGTTAAAACTGTGCGTTTGTTGGACATCATAAACATCAGTACTGTGCAAGACTGATTCTACGCACACCATCAGGATATGTTGGCCTCAGGCTGCTAACTCACAGTGCACAAGCCGTACCCCTAACCAAGTAAGGCAACAGGTGGATTATGCAACCTCAGGACATCACAAGGAGTAGTTTCTGTCCTGTAACTCCAGTTCTGTAGTAGGGGTATCTCTGTTATAGTCATAATCTAGTGAATAGTTCCGCCCATGTGCGTGGACCCCGGAACAATCAAAAATAATCTCTTAAATTACTTCCACTTAAGAGAGAATTTAAAGACAGATAATGCAGCCTATATCCACAGGCTACACTGTCCAGTACTTCAACTAGAAATTCCACCAAAAAACCACAAACAGCACAGCCTGTCCAGATTTCTCCACAGAGAAAAACCTTGCCTTTACCAGCAAAACCCTCTGGAATGATAGAGGAAGAAGTGGACAGACAAGCCCCATGGGCTGCCATTATGTGGCTCAGAACAGGATACTGTGCCTTTAAGAGAACTTTCCAGAACTCTCACAGTATCCCAGAATGCACTGCAGGTCCCTTTTACTTTCAGTTCTATTTGAAGGCGTAACACGCAAGACCTGTAGCATTCCTTACATGAATATCTCTCTCCATCGGGGATGAGGGCGGGCGCTTATGACTATAACAGAGATACCCCTACTACAGAACTGGAGTTACAGGACAGAAACTACTCCTTCTGTAGTAGAGGATCTCTGTGTATAGTCATAATCTAGTGAATAGAATGGCAAGCCCATCCCCACACCAAAGCGGCGGTGGAGAAAAAAGAAATAACACCACTACTGTGCGAACAGATTTCGCAGCGAAGCCTGCCCAACCTGAGTGTCTGTCCTGGCATCAGTGTCCAGACAGTAATGCTTAGCACAGGTATGGACCGACTTTCAAGTGGCCGCCTTGCAGATTTCTGCAATTGGAACATTACGGAGCAAAGCAGTCGTGGCAGCTTTGCCCCTGGTGGAATGAGCCTTAGGTTTACCCCCTAAGGTCTTATTAGCCTTCTGGTAACACAATTGTATACAGGACACAATCCACCTCGAGATGGACTGTTTTGAGGTAGCAAGACCGGTCCTGAATGATCCATAATTGATAAACAATTGGTCTGACCAACGAATATCTTTGGTTTTATCCAGATAAAATTTCAACACCCTCCGAACATCCAGGGAATGTAGAGACCTTTCCGCTGGAGAGGAAGGATTCTGAAAAAACGTAGGTAAAGTTATGGTCTGGTTAACATGGAAATCAGAGATAACCTTTGGAAGAAATTTAGGGTGAGTACGCATAACAACCTTAGCAGCATGAAATACAGTATAAGGTTCTTGGCATAACAACGCCTGAATTTCACTCACCCTGCGGGCCGATGTAATGGCCAAGAGGAACGCCGCCTTCCAGGACAGGTGCTGCAACGAAGCCTTATGAATAGGTTCAAAAGGCTCATTCATCAATCTGGACAGTACCACGTTCAATTCCCATGAAGGCGAAGAAAGCCGGACAGGAGGGAACACTTTCTTCAAGCCTTCCAAAAAATCTTTGATCACAGGGATCTGGAAGAAGGAAGTCTGTGAAGGGCATTTCCTGTAGGCAGTCAGCGCAGCGAGATGAACCTTAATGGAATGGACATTAAGGCCAGACTGCGCCAAATGTAGAAGATACGGAAGGATGACATTTTCCTTACACGTCGTCGGGTCATAGTTCTTGGACCTGCACCAGATGCAAAATCTCTTCCACTTGTAAGCATAGGAAGTCCTAGTGGAAGGTCGCTTAGCATGTTGATGTGCAACCCCAACTTGTTCAAGAGAACACACGTCTTCTGGAAGTGCGCTTGAGCTTCCGAGAAGGAGGAGGCCTTGATCAGCCAATCGTCCAGGTACGGGTAGACAAACACCTTGTTCTTCCTCAGGTGTGCGGCTACCACTGCCATGCACTTCGAGAATGTTCTGGGCGCAGACTTCAGCCCGAATGGCAGTACTGTGTACTGATAATGATTGGCGCCGACTTGGAATCGCAGGAACTTCCTGTGTTTGTGTGCAATGGGCACATGGAAGTACGCATCCTGTAGATCTATAGCACAGAGCCAGTCTCCCTGATGCTGCTGAGGATAAATCTGATGCAACGACAGCATGCAAAATTTCTCTCTGCGAATCCACTTGTTTGCTTGTCGCAAATCCAGAATGGGCCTGAACTCGTTCTTGTCCTTCTTGCGAACCAGAAAGAACCGGGAGTACAGACCTCTTCCCCTTTGAGCAGAGGTACGTCTTCTATCGCCCTTTACCTTAACAGGACATCGGCCTCCGCCTGGAGCTCGCGCAGCTGAAACTGCGAGCTGACCGGAGGAATTGCTGGAGGCGGGCTGGTGAACCGAAGACTGTATCCATTGCAAACAATATTCAGCACCCACTTGTCCTGAGTAATTTTTCTCCACTCTGCCAGAAAAAATTGAACGCTTCCCCCCACCGGAGCGCAGTAACGGATGTAGGGGAAGTAACCGCTCACGGCCGAGACCCAGCCGGGCCTTTATTCTCTGCGGCGGACTGCTGGCCGCCTCTGCCCTTCTGGTGCTTCTCGAAGGTCCTTCGGAACTGCTGCTGCTGTTGTTGCTGCTGTCCAGACGCCTGCCCATGCCCTCTGCCCTGCACCCCAAACCGCCTCTGGAATGGGCGGTAGGTCTTCTTCTCCTTGGGCTTCTCCAACCCAACAGCCGTCAGGGTCTCGGCCTCCGCCTTCATGCGGGCCATCTCGTCATCCGCATGCTTGCCAAACAGGGTTTCCCCCGAGAAAGGCAGATTGGCCACCCGCCGCTGAGCCTCTGGCTTGAGCGATGTAATGCGAAGCCAAGCGTGGCGTCGCTGGTTGACCCAATGACAATATCCATGTGCCGCCAGAAGAGACACATCAGCCGCTGCGCCGATGTGTTGGTTAGACACCAGCATCCCCTCCTTCAGAATCGCTTGAAAGTCCTCTTTCTTCTCTCGAGGGAGGAGCTCGGCGAATTGCTGGAGGGACTCCCATAGGGCACGATCGTACCGCCCCAGCAAAGCCGTGGCACTAGCTCTCTTCATTGCAGTAGATGCCGTCCCACAGACCTTTCTGCCTGCCGAGTCCATACAGCAGCTCTCCTTATCAGGAGGGACTGTGGAAGACGGGGTGGTGGCATGCTGCTTCCTAGCCGCCGTCACTATGACAGAGTCCGGTGTCGGATCCATCCGAAGGAAAGCCGAGTCAGAATCCGGGGCCCGGTACTTCTTAAGGAGCCTGGAGTGAGCAGCCTTCATCACCGCGGGAGTGAGAAACAACTCCTCTGCGGGCTCTACCAATCCTGGTACAAGAGGCAGCAATGGTCGAGACAGGTGCTTTTTATGGAGCGTCTCGAAAATCACGGACGTCTTGGGCGTAGGCACCGTAACCGTGATGCCGAACTTCGCTGCCCCCCTCAGCAGAACATCCTGGAACGTGACCATGTCATCTACGGGCGACACCCTCATCCCAGGGGATTCCGACAGAGTCGGTGAATAGTCCCTGGTCCCAGAAGAGTCCGTGCGGGACTGTGATCTGCGCCTCCTGTGGCGTCGTCTTGATCTCGTCGACAACCTGTGACGACTCCGCAATCTACCCCTCTGACCGGAGCGAGAGCGCGATCTCCTCGGTTTCGGACGCTCCACAGGCCTCACAGGAGTAGGCGACTTCGGCCTGACTGGGGGCCTCGGCCGAGGGGTCCCCTTAGGAGGTGTCGGATATCGTGGCAGTGAAGCTGTCCTCGGAGGAACCGGAGGCTGTCCACCAGCTGGGAGCCGAGGGACAGGGTGAGGATGAGGCTGAGGTTGAGGCTGAGTATGAGGTTGAGGATGAGGGGGGAGCGGCGGCGGGGTGGGAGTTCGCGGCGGAGGCTCCTTGGGCAAGGGAGGCAGAGGTGGAGTCGCCCTTGGCTTAGGAGGTGTATACACCTCAGAGTACACCGATCCCGGTGACTTTCCTTCCTTCCTTGGCTGCGGCGATGGAGAATCCCCTATCGGCACATGCCGCCGACTAGAATGACTCCTGGCGCCAGAACTCTTTCTGCCCCTCTTTGGCGTCGAAGAACATCGTCCCGACGGCGACCGACGGCCCCTCGACGGCGAGCGCCTCCTCCTCGACGGCGAGCGTCTCCTCCTCGACGGTGAACGCCTTCGCCTCGACGGCAACCTTCGCCTCGACACCAAGCGTCTCCTCGCCGCCGACCGCCTGCGAGACTTCGACGTCATCCTCGACGTCAAGGATCCCCTCGACGCCGACCGCCTCTTCTTCGCCGACGGCGAACGGCGGTGTCGCCTCGACGGCGAGCGCCGACGCTGGGCCACCTCTCTACGTTGATAACTCGACGATGATGTCGACGACGAAGAAATCGTCACCGGCAATCTCGACGGCAGTCTATTTAGTTCCCTCGACGCCGAGCGTTGACGCCGCTTCGACCCAGAGCCCTGGGGAGACGGGGAACAGACTGCAGTCATCCCTCTCGACGCCGTCATCAGTGCAATCGACGCCGACAGAGAATGGGGACGTTTGCTGGCCTTCCTGCCCCTGGGGAGCCCCACAGAGGCCTCAGCGTGGGCAGAAGAAGTCTGCCCAGACCCACCTTGTGCCTTCAGTCTTCTGTCTTCCAGGCCTTGGAGCCTGATCTTCATCCTATCTCTCAGGGTCCTGCTGGAGAAGCCCTGGCAAATGTCACACTCCTCTGGGATATGAGATGAGGGAAGGCAGATGATGCACACCTCGTATGGGTCAGACCTGGCCTTCTTCCTCGAACACTCTGGGCATTTGTCAAACAAAGCAGGCATTTTGACAATAAAAGGGTGCCCAGAAACACAGACAAGGAAGAGAGCAACAAGTACTTCAAATGAAATACACTCAAACACTTGAAAAAGTGCAAAAATCACTAAATAAACCCTTAGAAAGGGAGAGCTCAATGCTCCAGGGTCCTGCTAGCAGGAGCAGGAAAAAAGAACTGAAAGTAAAAGGGACCTGCAGTGCATTCTGGGATACTGTGAGAGTTCTGGAAAGGTCTCTTAAAGGCACAGTATCCTGTTCTGAGCCACATAATGGCAGCCTATGGGGCTTGTCTGTCCACTTCTTCCTCTCTATCATTCCAGTGGGTTTTGCTGGTAAAGGCAATGTTTTTCTCTGTGGAGAAATCTGGAGAGGCTGTGCTGTTTGTGGTTTTTTGGTGGAATTTCTAGTTGAAGTACTGGACAGTGTAGCCTGTGGATATAGGCGGCATTATCTGTCTTTAAATTCTCTCTTAAGTGTCTGTGCAGTTCTGCATGTTTTGACAACTTAAGAGATTATTTTTGATTGCTCCGGGGTCCACGCACATGGGCGGGACTATTCACTAGATTATGACTATACACAGAGATCCCCTACTACAGAACCCTGAATTCCTAAGGAAATTGAGGTAACCGATCTAGAACCTTTTCATTTGGATACAGAAAGAGATACACAAGAAATACACAACATCGCGTTTTAATATTTATTGAAGCCTGGTGATTCTTGCGTATAATACGTGTGCTGCAATAATCAACAGAAGGAAATAGACTAGTGTGATCAGCAATACAAGAATGGTGAAGAAGATGAATAATGCAACCATTGTGCTGTTTACAGAGAGTAAATGATCACATATTAGTACTGTTATATTTTGCTCCTACCTAGCGCTACAGTTCCTAGTGTGCCTAGGGTGGGTGAATCTGCCAGAATCACTGTAGGGCGATCTAATTCCCCCCTTACCTGAGGGTAAGTGGCATCAGGAAGCCCGTCTTTGGTGGAGAGCTAGGCTTCATCCCTCTCAGATGGTAAACAGGAATAAGCTGGACTGCAATTCCGTCATGGGTTGACCTCACAGTACCAGTGAAATGCTTCTCTAAGAAAACAAAGGAGTGATGTCACTTATATAATAAACATCACCCATGTTGCCATGCCTAAGTCCCAGTCAGGCTGCCATTATTGATTCTACCCTGACTAAGCTGTGACAGAGTGAACAATAAAAAACAACAACATTTTGTGCAGTGAACTTTAGCTTTCGTACAGAATGATCAAGGCTTCTGATTATGTGCCTACGAAGACGTGCAAATGTAAGCAAAGCTATTTCTTGGAACAGTATCCCTACAAGTAGGCAAGCAACTGTGCATCGAATGTCAATGTTAAAAAAAATATGTCAAGTTTAAATGTGAACTTGTAAAATGGCGGTGTTCCTGCCTGGGCCTAAATGTGACCACATGACACATTTGGGCAACAGACTTTGATCTAGAGCAAGAGAGAGAAAAGCACAAAAGCTGGAAAGGAAAAGAAAGATGGTAAAATAGTGACAATGGGATAAAGCATGGATGAAATGGAACATGCAAGCGTGAGATAAAGAGTCGGGTAGTGTCTGGTGGTGGATTAAAGAGGCATGCAGTGCTTAGTTTGAGCTGATTGTTGCCATTTAGGGCACTGGCACTTACATTTATATTTCCTCTTCAGACATTTACTGAGAAGAGGAGAGGAAAAAACAAACAAAGGGAAAACCATTGAGGAAGAGTAAGATGGAAAACCCATCAGAATGTGGGAAAGAAAGGATTTTTAACGGTGACATAAAGAGGCAGGGAGTGTCTGGTAGTTGTTTTAAGAGCATGAGGTGGATTTAAGTATATGCACTTTGATATTTGGTGTGCAAACATTTAATTGTGTGGACGGCAGGCTACTGAGAAGCACTCTGGACACACACTCATTCATTAACAAATTGAGCATGAGGTGGTAGCAAGTGTATGCACTGCTACCTTCAGTATATAACCCGCTGCACGCTTCGCAACAAAACTTTGGGCCTTGCTTTTCTTATCTTCTAAATTCAGCTCTGGGTACAGCACAGACATCATGAGGCTTAGCATGATGAGCTGTTCAAAACAGCGCAGAGCTGAGCACCCGTTTTTTGCATCTGTGGCTTCTAACCTTAATACAAAAAATGCATTAACTTTAGACAGCACAAGTTGGAAACGGAGAAAGGCAATCCTTGCTCCCTGTTGCTGTTGGAAATGGCCGTTTTCTCCAAACTTTTTGCTTCTTACTCCTTTGTTTTTCCTGACCCGTTGTTGTTGGCTATAGATCTCTTGGCACTGTACCACTGCTGATCAGTGCTAAAGTGCATATGCTCTCTGTATAAATTGTTATTGTGATTGGTTATCCATGATTGGCATATTTGTTTTACCAGTAGGTCCTTAGTAAAGTGCACTGAGTGTGCCAGGGCTGGTGATTCAAATGCTACTAGTGAGCCTGCAGCACGGATTAGGCCACCCACATGAGTAGCCTTAAAATGGTGTCTCAGGCCTGCCATTGCTAACTGCCATGTTGACTGGGCAAGTGCACCCACTTGCCTGTCCCTAAACCTTCCCTTTTCTGCATATTAGTCACCTCTATGGTAGGCCCAAGGGCAGGGTGCATTGTAGGTAAAAGGTAGGACACGCCCTAATGTGTGTGGCATGTCCTGATAGTGAATTACAGACATTTTCGTTTTTCACTATTGCAAGGCTACCTGTTCCCCATAGGCCAGAATGGGTAGTTTGATTATTACATCTTATAATCCTAACTGACTCAGGGAACTAGGTAGAAATTCGAATTTAGTATGCCTGAACTCAGAATGATAAAATACATATTTTAGTGAAGTTGGTTTTAACATTCTGTGTTTGAAAAGACCACTTTTAGAAAGTAGGTATTTTCTTGCCTAACTATCCAAGCCTGCCTCTTCTAGGTTGTATATTCCTTGTCTGGAGTTTGAGTGAAAGGGGTTGGGGGATTCCAGGAGACAGGGTGAGTCAGCACAGGGCTGAATCGAGAGATCTACATGTAGATGGGTGGGAGGAGTTGCACCTGGGACCTGAATAGGGCTGTGCCTTCCCTCCGTAATGCTGGCTCCACCCCCTGTGGTGCGTCTGATGTCTCTGCACTGCACTGTGAAAGGAAAGAAGGAGTCACGTAAACAGAGTGCTTCAGGACTGACCGGAACTGGTTTGGACTAGGCAAAGGCCTCTCTGTCTTCAGAGAACAAAGAGAATATTGGTATAAATACTGGGGCCCAGACTCCAAGGGGCACATTACCAAGGGTGGCGATAGGCAATTATCGCCGGTTTAACGGCCGTTTTCGGCCACTAAGCGGCGATAATTCTATCGCTATATTAGCAAGCTGTCGCTAACTGATGTTAGCGACAGCTTTTAGGCGATAGCGAGCGGTTTGGGGCCCGCTTTGCATGTCAGCGATATTTATCGCTAATGACATGCAAAGTGGGCGTACCCAACCTGTTAGCGACTGAAAGCAGTCGCCAACGTCGCTATCGCCTATTAGCAAGGCAGGCGTAGCGATGGAAATATTCCCGCTATTGCCAAAAACTAACGCCTGCTCAGACCAATTCTTAGCCATGTTATCCAATGGGAGGTGGATAACATGGCTAAGAGCATTTCGTCGCTAATGCGTGAATATAGCTGTATTCTCAGGGATATTCACGCATTTCGCCACTATCGCTGGATATTTTAGCACAATGGGGAAAAACGTTGCTAATAGCATGTTTTCTCCGCTAACATATCCAGCGATAGGCAGCGATAAAAAAATCATCGCTAAGCCTATTTAGCGATAAATATCGCTACATGTTGGTAATATGCCCCCAAGACTTTAGATCATCCTGGGATCAAGAAGGAACCTCTGCCAAGGAGAAAAGCTGGAAGACTAAGGAGGAAGGACTGCCCTGCTGTGTGTTTGTAGGCTGACCTGCAGTTGCTATTCTGCCAAGGAGAGGGGAAGGACTTTGCTGTTGTTGTGTCCCCTACTTGAAGAGATCTCCAAGGGCCTGAGGAGAGCTGGCCTCCTGTTAAGAAGTCCCAGGAACAAAAGGACTTCACCCCCAGCTTTCCCCCTGAACCCTGCTGTGTGAGTTTTGACCTCCCTATAGTGCTTGATCCCGTTGTGGGGCCTCTGGAGGTTGTTTCCTGCTGTTTCGTGAGCTGGAAAATAAGAAAAGAAGATATACAATTTTACACGCATCGCTCGCTTGCGGAGCGCATCTTCCACAGTGCGAGAAGATTCCCGTCGCCGCGAAGATAGTCACAGCGCCTGTTGCCTCTGCCACACACGACGCGTCGCTCGCTTGTGGAGCGCATCACCCCAGTGCGGGAAAATTCCTTTCGCTGCGAATATCGTCGCAGAGCCTGTTATCGCTGTGAGAACCGTCGCCCTGCTCGCCTGCGGACCGCATCCTGTCGCTGCGAACATCGTCGCAGAGTCCAGTGCCAACGCATCGAGGGGCCACAACAGAAGAGGATCAACACTGCGCCGCGCATCGCCGCTGCCCTGAAAATCGTCGCATCGTGCCTGTGCGAGACGCTTCCTACCGGAGAACCTGCAACCCCGAATCCATACAAGGTATCACATCGCTCCCCATACAGACTGGATTCGACGCAACCCGCCCACTGAATGCCGCGGGGTTGTCGCATCGCCTCCCCAGGGTCTCAGGAGTGACACATCGCTTGTTTTCTGGCGCTGCCGCTTGGAACTTTTGTCGCATCTACAGGCACTTTGGGCTAAAAGTGACGCAACTGTGGATTATTTTGGTGCAAACCCTTGAACTCTTTTTAAAGACTTAGGGGTCGATTAGGATGGCGGACGGAAGGACGACCGCCGTCCTGGAGTATGCGGAAAAAGCCTTTTTTCTGTCCGCCTGCCGCGGACACTCCGTCCGCCATATTAGGATGGGAAACACTGTCAAATGTCCGTATGCGGCAGAAGAGCACGCATCGCTGCGGAAGTACACCCGACCCCGCGGCAGACGCACTCAATCCAGACACACTGCCGTACGGAATGACGTCTCCGACCGTCCTCCAAATCACGATGGCGGAAAACACACATAAAATCGCTGCGGAAAAACAACCTGCCTGAACACGGCGGAATCACCACAGCGGAGATACACACCACAAGCAGATCGCCGTCATGGACCCAGCGCTACACGCATTTCCGATACTCTTCGTGCTCCACCACCAGCAAGTCATGGCCCATCACCGACGATGACGCAGGTAGGCCAACACACCAATTGATGTCGGAAGGGTAATACCTGCCAGGGCTGTGACGTAGGGAGGGGGAGTGTCATATGTGTGAAACTGTCTTAACGATCGCACCACTATATCAACAATTCAAGTACACAACCAGGAATGACAACGACAAACCACGACACATGATTGACTTGCTTTATTAAACATAATAGTGGTATAATCGTACACTACCCAAGAGCATAGGCACTGGGTACAACAGAACAGGTACATCAGAGGCAGCACATGAGGGCACAATGCAGTATCAGAACAGCAACAGGGCAGTGTTTACAACAGAGCAGGTACATCAGAGCCAGCACATGAGAGGGGCCAAGTGCATCAACAGTCCATGGCACAGAACAGGTACATCTGAAGCAGCACATGAGAGGGGCCAAGTGCATCGACAGTCCATGGCACAGAACAGGTACATCTTAAGCAGCACATGAGAGGGGCAAAGTGCATCAACAGTCCATGGCACAGAACAGGTACATCTTAAGCAGCACATGAGAGGGGCCAAGTGCATCAACAGTCCATGGCACAGAACAAGTACATCTGAAGCAGCACATGAGAGGGGCAAAGTGCATCAACAGTCCATGGCACAGAACAGGTACATCTTAAGCAGCACATGAGAGGGGCCAAGTGCATCAACAGTCCATGGCACAGAACAGGTACATCTGAAGCAGCACATGAGAGGGGCCAAGTGCATCGACAGTCCATGGCACCGAACAGGTACATCTTAAGCAGCACATGAGAGGGGCAAAGTGCATCAACAGTCCATGGCACAGAACAAGTACATCAGAGCCAGCACATGAGAGGGGCAAAGTGCAGCGACAGTCCATGGCACAGAACAGGTACATCTGAAGCAGCACATGAGAGGGTCTATGTGCATCGACAGTCCATGGCACAGAACAGGTACATCTGAAGCAGCACATGAGGGCACAATGCAGTATCAGAACAGCAACAGGGCAGGGTTCAGAACAGAGCATGTACATAAGAGGCAGCACATGAGAGGGCACAATGCAGTATCAGAACAGCAACAGGGCAGTGTTTACAACAGAGAAGGTACATCAGAGGCAGCACGCGAGAGGGCACAATGCAGTATCAGAACAGCAACAGGGCAGTGTTTACAACAGAGCAGGAACATCAGAGGCAGCATGTGAGAGGGCACAATGCAGTATCAGAACAGCAACAGGGCAGTGTCTACAACAGAGCAGGTACATCAGAGGCAGCACGTGAGAGGGCAAAATGCAGTATCAGAACAGCAACAGGGCAGGGTTCAGAACAGAGCAGGTACATCAGAGGCAGCATGTGAGAGGGCACAATGCAGTATCAGAACAGCAATAGGGCAGGGTTCAGAACAGAGCAGGTACATCAGAGGCAGCACATGAGAGGGCACAATGCAGTATCAGAACAGCAACAGGGCAGGGTTCAGAACAGAGCAGGTACAGCAGAGGCAGCACAAGTACGTGGGTCAACCGCCCAGTCCCAAGGCCAGTAACAATGCAAGGGTGGTTACAATGGACAATCGAGACGCAAAGTCCACTCACATGTGAGTGATGGGAGGTACACTTCACAGCACAGAATCTGGGGGACTGCTTGAACTAGTCGCCTCGGAAACACTGCCTGCACCAGAAACAGGAGTGTGAGACACAGCCACCGCTCTAGTGACTGACACATGAGCCATAGACCCAGACACACTGCCAGCACCATCAGCAGTAGTGTGAGACACAGCCACCGCTCTAGTGACTGACACATGAGCCATAGACCCAGGCACACCACCACCACCAGAAACAGGAGTGTGAGACACAGCCACAGCTCTAGTGACTGACACATGAGCCATAGATGCAGGCACACTGCCAGCACCATCAACAGGAGTGTGAGACACAGCCACAGATGTAGTGACTGACACATGCGCCATAGACCCAGACACACTGCCAGCACCAGAAACAGGAGTGTGAGACACAGCCACAGCTCTAGTGACTGACACATGAGCCATTGACCCAGGCACACTGCCACCACCAGAAACAGGAGTGTGAGACACAGCCACAGCTCTAGTGACTGGCACATGAGCCATAGACCCAGACACACTGCCAGGACATGTCCCTGTACACTGACCAACAAATATCATGCCAGCATCTGACACATGAGAGTGGCTGAAACACACAGTGCCAGTACCTGAAACAGGAGAGGGCACAGCTGACACAGTGCTACTACATGATGCATGACAGCGAACAACACAGTGCCACTATCTGACACATGAGAGTGAACGGCAGCTGAGCCACTAGGACCACTGAAATGATGAGCCACTGGGCTGTTAGGGCCAGGAGGCAGGGTGGCTCTGGGAGCTGGGGACAGCTGGACTGGAGCGACATTGGGGTGCTCAGGTCTCACTGGTGTGTGTCTCTGTTTCTTTGTGAAAATGTAGGGGCACCCTGGACATGACTGAACTGGTAAGTATTGTGGCCTCATCAGACATCAAAGAGGGATTATGTGCTTGTGCTGGTATGCTCTCTGGGGACATGCTGGACCCTGCTTGACGTGTGCTGTGGCCCTGCCTTCAGCCCTCTGCATCCTGTGTTATGGGGCATGCAACAACAGTGTACTCCTTATTCAGCTTCTGCGGGGTGTGGATGGGTGTTGAGGTATGTGGGGACTCCACCGCTGGCACATGTGTTGTATGTTCCTTCAACAACATCAGCCTCAAGGCAGCCAGGGGTGATGTATGCCTGTCCTTGATGGAGCTCGTGTCCATGGGAGAAGCCTTGGCCCTGGGAGGTGCCGTGGACGTAGGAGGTGTCCTGTCTCTGGAATGTCCCTGATCCCTGGGCGGTGCCCTGTCCCTGGGAGCAGACTTGTCCATTGTAGTGTTCCTGTCCATTGAAGTGTCCTTGTCCTTGGGAGTGTCCCTGCTCTTGGGAATCTTGAACCACCAACACCCCTTGAGGTTCCTGTGTGTCAACTCCAGTGTAGGTCATGTCGTGATGGCTGAAAGATTTCCCTATCCTAGGGGATGGTGTTTGTGCCCTCCGTGCCCTGCCTTGCTGTCTGTGGCTGCTTCTAGTGCAATACCCCGAAAATGACGCCTGGTCTGAAAATTCACTCTCCCCTGAGACATCTAGTGGTGTGGATGGGGGAACAGAAGCAGCACCCTGTCCATGCGTCTGAAGAATGGCTGATGACACAGTGTTTGCTAATGACTGAACTGTTCTGTGGAGACCAGCAACATCGACATGCATCCCCTCCATGAATGCTAACACCTGCCCCAACTTCCTATCATGGTCTTGGAATGCATTGATCATGTTGATCTGCCCTACACACATCTGTCGCAGCAGATCAACAGCCTCAGCACAAAGTGCACTTTGTGGCACAGGGGCAGGGGCAGTGGTGACTGCGCCAATGGCAACTCTGCTCCCTCTACTCTGGCGAGCACGAGCTGTACTTTTTGCAGTTGGGGGCAGTGTGGGCCCTGTGTGCTGTGTACCGACTGAAGGTGTTGAATGCCCACTCCCTGTCTGTGACAACAGTGCTGACTCACCAACACTTTCTGAGGATGAGGACGATGGTGTCTCCACATGTGAGTCCTCAGGGACGGTTCTGTCCCCCTCGCCGTGGCTGCCCTCTTCAGTGTCAGTCTGCGTGTGTGTCTTCTCGGATCCGGATGCATTGCCACCACTCATCTCCGTCGTCTGTGTGTCAGTGCCCTCGGCCAAAGCTGGAAGAGAGAGGGAAGAGATGTTAACCTAAGTGCCACACTCAGGTACTGAAGGTTACAAAGTCACACCGTTCCTTACAGTCGATTGACATGTAGCACCCATCCTGTACACGAACCACCCCTACCACACATCCTCACATTATAGATCCATGGGTGTCTGTGAAACATGTACATCATACAAACAGGGCAAGTGCATGCAGACCACCACACATGTCATGCCATGGGACCACAGACCTCAACGGCATGTCCTGGAACCCTCAAATACAAATCAACTGGTATGTCCACCTGGCGGACATGGGTGCTACTGCTCACTCCGCTAATGCCACCAACATGCAATTAATGTAAAAGATACGCACCACGGATGTCACTACTGTGTCTGAGCACGAATACATGCATGCACTCACAAGTTACAGACACATACAGTCTGCTTACCGCTAGTTTGCTGTTGATCCCCTCTCAGTCAGGCGGACAGGTCAGGATGCGTCACAGCAATTATACGGTGCATTAGAGGGGTCATGGTGCGTTGGGCAAGGCGGCCTGTTCTTGGAATAATCCCCAGTGTCATCTCCGCAACATTCTTGCTGAGCCTGGATATGTCGTCCCAGCGCTTGTGGCAGTGTGTGTGTCGTCTATTGCACACCCCCACTGCCCGTACATCACGTGCTATGGTCCTCCACACGGCCTTGCAAAGGTGCAGCTTCACCTACCAGGATGGGAGACAAGAGGGGAACGTCAGTGGACTGTTTGACATTCATAAACATTGCAGAAACACGTATCTTCATGCAGCCATGCTCAGTACAACACATGTGAAGGTCCCACAGCACACCGACAAGCTTGCAGAAGCAAGGAGTCAGTGACCACCTCATGCCCACCAACATGTTACCCACAGCACTTACCACCTGTCCGTGGGCACCGTAGAGCCGTTCATTGTGGCTGAGCACACCGTCCACAAGGACATCCAGCTCCGCTGCAGTGAAGGGACGAGACCGGAGCTCTCGCAATCTCGACATGGCAAGGTCCTGGACTGTGGCACTACAGTAGCAGTTGTTGGATAGCTCAGGAGCAGCAGGTCGAGGTGACGGTCGCAGGCAGCAGTTGTTGGATAGCTCAGGAGCAGCAGGTGGAGGTGACGGTCGCAGGCAGCAGTTGTTGGATAGCTCAGGAACAGCAGGTGGAGGTGACGGTCGCAGGCAGCAGTTGTTGGAAAGCTCAGGAGCAGCAGGTCGAGGTGACGGTCGCAGGCAGCAGTGGCTGGAAGCAGTGAATGTGTGCAGAAAATCTTCACACATATATAGAGCCCTGAGCTCATATCAGTGGCACACGTCTGCAGCAATTGGTTTTCCCTGGATGCATCATTCAAAAAGAGCCAATGACTCGCACTGGTGTGGCGGTGCACGGCTTCCGCAATTTTTGAATGCGCTTACGCGCAACGCGTAACCTGTTCCCATTGGCTACATGTGCACGGACCGTCACGTTCACACGCCGGCAACCGCATGTGCGTGCTACCGCGACGGTGCATCCTTTGAAAATAATCACTCACTGGCGCCGCTATGGCGGTGCACGCATTCCGCGGGGGCCGTGCAGACTAACACATACATTTGATGATGCAATCTGAAATGGCAGTTGATAACCCCCCTTACAGTGTCATTGCGTCACCCACCGCCAGTCCTGGCCGGTCATCCACCGCCAGGACTGGGCGGTCACCCACTGCCAGTCCAGGCTGGTCACCGACCACCAGGACTGGGCGGTCACCCACCGCCAGTCCTGGCCGGTCACCCACCGCTGGGTACAGGCCGGTCACCCACCACCAGGACTGAGTGGTCACCCGCTGCCAGTCCTAGCCAGTCACCCACCGCCGGGTGCAGGCCGGTCACCCACTGCCAGGACTGGGCGGTCACCCACCACCAGTCCTGGCCTGTCATCCACCGCCGGGACTGGGTGGTCACCCACCGCCAGTCCTGGCTGGTCACCCACCGCCGGGTGTAGGCCGGTCACCCACCACCAGGACTGGGCGGTCACCCGCCGCCAGTCCTGGCCGGCCATCCACCGCCAGGACTGGGCGGTCACCCACCGCCAGTCCTGGCTGGCCATCCACCGCCAGGACTGGGCGGTCACCCACCGCCGGGTGCAGGCCGGTCACCCACCGCCAGGACTGGCGGTGGGTGACCGGCCAGGACTGGCGGTGGGTGACCGCCCAGTCCTGGCAGTGGGTGACCGGCCAGGACTGGCGGTGGGTGACGCAATGACACTGTAAGGGGGGTTTATCAACTGCCATTTCAGATTGCATCATCAAATGTATGTGTTGGCCTGCACCGCCCCGCGGAATGCGTGCACCGCCATAACGGCGCCAGTGAGTGATTGGTTTCAAATGATGCACCGTCACGGTAGTGCGCACATGCATTTTGCGGGGTGTGACCGGGATGGTCCTTGACCATACAGCATATGTCATGCTTAATTGCTGTGTAAAGGATCATCTTCTGTGTTGGTGAAAGGCGTCCCCAGATGGCGTAAGTACACACACTGCATGTCTCCACACACATGTAATCTTCATAGTTGTACGTGTGTGTCAGGACATGTCCGGAATTCTGGAAGAATATTGATGTGAAGTCAATGGACCGTGTCCACGTGCGACATTCATGTCCATTTGTTGCATGTGTGCTCATACTGTTGACTTTGCCAGTGGTTAACAAAGGCTAGTGATGTGGGCCCAAGTTGCGTCAGAAGTGCATGGCGACGTGTTGACGTCTTGGTTTTGGGGACACACGTTTTCATTTCTACACATCTACACAGTACATCAAGGGTGTGTACACACATTCATTAGCTGTTGTCAGTGTGTGGTTTGTGTGTGCAAGTAACAATGATGTGTGTGTACATGCATTCTGTGTATGCGTGTCTGTTGTTGTGTGCCCATGCATGTCAGGTGAGGAGGCATTGTAGGTGTGTTCATGAGTGCATGAAGACAAGGTGGGTGTGTTCCAATTTCATGTTGTGTGTGCACATACATGTGTGTCTGTGGGGACGCTTGTCCATATATGGGCCCTCAGTCATGTGTTGTTGCAAGATGTTTGAACATGTGTGCACGTTACATTGTACATGTTAGCCCACAGGATGTTCTTTGTGGTTGTACATTGTGTGTGTAGTCAGCTGTATTGCCTTATATATTGGTCCCGTCACACATATTATCACTGTCTGCAACATGTATTATCAGATGTTGGTCAAGATGTGATAGTGTTGCACAGCTATGCGTTGTTGGTCATTTGATATCTGCTGCCATCTACTCCCACACAGGAGGGCTCCAAATGTGCATCGACCATACACTGTGCTGGAGGACATGGTTGACGAGGAGGTGATCCGCAAATTCCGGCTTGACCGACGGAGATTGCAGGAGCTTGTAACACAATTGTCACCTCATCTGCAGCCACGCAGGACATATCCAAGAGATTTCACACCCACAGCAAAGGTGATGGCGGCACTTAATTTCTTTGCGACTGGCACTTTCCTGTACACAGTTGGTCATGCCGGGGGGATGTCACAATCCATGTTCAGCTTGGTACTGCGGGATGTTCTGAATGCCATGATGCTTTACAAGGATACATCCATTTTCCACGTCCGGCAGAGTTGGCAGCAGTCAAAGGGGATTTCTATGCCCTGGCCCAGATACCACACGTAGTAGGTTCCATTGATGGAACACATATTGGTCTCATACCACCGCAGGCACGTGAAGCTGTATATAGGAATCGGAAGCACTACCATTCGATCAACGTGCAAGTGGTGTGCCTGGCTGACAACATCATCTCGCATGTGGGTGCCAGATTTCCCGGTTCCGCCCATGACTCCCACATCCTGCGGAGCAGCATTGTCCCCCAACTGATGGCTAATCTGCGTCCAGAACGTGCGTGGCTTGTAGGTGAGTGTGCTGAAAGGACAATTGTGTTGTCAGTGTGTTGTGAGGACAATTGTGTTGTATGTGTTGCATGGTGTTCCCACAAATCCTGGTAATGAAATTTATGTTTGTCATCCCCCCACCTAGGCGACTCTGCGTACCCAAACTGGCCGTGGCTGCTGAGCCCCATCAGGAATCCTACTACCCCTGGTGAATTGCATTATAATGATGCCCATGGGAGGACACGTCGAGTGATAGAACGTACTTTTGGACTACTGAAGTCTAGGTTTCGCTGCCTTGAAAAAACTGGAGGGGCCCTGTCATACTCACCAGGCAAAGTATGCAAAATCGTGATTGCCTGCTGCATGCTCCACAACCTGGCCTTGCGCAATAACATTGAACTGATCAATTGATTTTAAAAAACTTGTTTGTGTACTGTGTTCCTGTAACTCTCCCCTCCTACCTGCACTCCTTGGCATCTTTTAAACAGCGCTACACGCTGCAACGACCCCCTTCTCTCTGCCGCCATTCTCGAGCGCGAGGCGCGCCACAGACACGCCCCCTCTGTTGGCCACGCCCCCTCGCCAAATTGTATAAATACTATGCGCAGACGGCAGGCGCATCACTAGCGATTGGACTCCTGAGGCAAAATAGCCGGGAGAAAGCATAAGTTTGATTTTAAAAAACTTGTTTGTGTACTGTGTTCCTGTAACTCTCCCCTCCTACCTGCACTCCTTGGCATCTTTTAAACAGCGCTACACGCTGCAACGACCCCCTTCTCTCTGCCGCCATTCTCGAGCGCGAGGCGCGCCACAGACAGGCCCCCTCTGTTGGCCACGCCCCCTCGCCAAATTGTATAAATACTATGCGCAGACGGCAGGCGCCTCACTAGCGATTGGACTCCTGAGGCAAAATAGCCGGGAGAAAGCATAAGTTTGATTTTAAAAAACTTGTTTGTGTACTGTGTTCCTGTAACTCTCCCCTCCTACCTGCACTCCTTGGCATCTTTTAAACAGCGCTACACGCTGCAACGCCCCCCTTCTCTCTGCCGCCATTCTCGAGCGCGAGGCGCGCCACAGACACGCCCCCTCTGTTGGCCACGCCCCCTCCAACATCCTGTCCTACTGCCTTAAATCATGTGTCTTGGCAGGAAGTGCAGCGGACGAGCGCAGCCTAAGGCAAGCCCGTCTGCGCCCGTCCGCGACTGGCCGGGACTAGGGGCATGTCACTCCGCCCCACTTATCACCTACACCCCGGACCTACTTCGTAGCCTCCAGGGCCCTTGGCCCATCACGGTCTCCATCTGCTCCCGCATCTCCTCTCTTGGTCTAACTCCCCCCACCGCCCCTCTCTCTCCTCTCTCCATAGTTGATTTCTCTCCCACGTCTGGTAGCACGGTTCCTTCATCAACCCCCAAAACCTTTACGGCCTTCTACCTTAATACCCGGTCCGCTGTCGCTCATGCACATGAGCTCTCGGTCCTACTGGATCTCCATTCCCCCGATCTTCTCTTTTTAACTGAGACATGGTTCAGCGATGACTCCCTCCCCGCCCTTTTATCCACCTTACCGGCCACCTACTATGCCCTCAGGGCGGACCGTCCATCAGGTAGAGCCGGGGGTGGCGTGGCGGTCATCGCACGCACCGATCTTCCCTTTCAAATTTTATCCCTGCCTAACATTGCGACCACCGAATTTCTGGTGATCCGCACAGTCTCCACCTCTCCTCCCCTGACTTGCTTTCTTACCTATCGTCCCCCTCAGTCCCCCCTACAGTTTCTCCCTGACTTCTTGGAGGTCCTGGCCACCATTACAGTAAACAATTCTTCTATCCTGCTCCTTGGCGATTTTAATTTCTGGCCCTCCGACCCCGCCGAATGCCCATCCTCGAAGGAATTTTCTGAAACCCTTCACTCCCTTAATTTCACACCCCATGTTCACTCCCCCACTCACATTAAAGGTCACTTGCTTGACCAGATTTGGTCCCTGAACTGCCCTGTACAATCACTCTCTATCTCTCCTTGCTCTTGATCTGACCACCACCTGATCTCATTTCTCCTTCCTACTCTTCCCCCAATTAAGCTTCCCCGACCCAAAAACACCTGGGTCCGATCATGGGGCCGTGTCAACCTTGAGAATCTTTCTGCCCTCCTCACCTCCTCTCTCCCTTCTCTTCAGGGCCTTACCACCGTCTCCCAGGTTGAAGCCATAGATCAGTGGCTCTCCCACGGCCGCGACTCTGTTGCCCCGCTCAAACGCATTACTTCTAAATGCGATAAGGACGCCAACCGGTGGTTCAATGAAGAGCTTAAGGCCACCAAACTAACAGTGCGCCGCGCGGAGCGGGCTTGGAGGAGAAACTACTGCCCCGCTTTGAAACTGGAATATACCAACATACTCATCCAGTATAAAAAAGACATCTTGGGGGCCAAAACATCATACTTCTCCTCCAAAATCCTAGCCGCGGAGAACCAGTCCAAGGAAATTTTTACCATCGTTCACAACCTGGCGTTCTCGGACAGAACCACTCTCAAACCAGCCCCATCCGAAGAACTCTGTTTTTCTCTCAATAATTATTTTATTGACAAAATTACCACCATCAAGGCCAATATCCCTTCTCCTTCCTTATCTTTTGTTGATCCTCATTGTCCCCCCCCCAAGGGTGTATTCACCACCCTTCCCCCTATCACTCTGGAAAGCTTGACCTCCTTGGTGCCCTTGATCAAATCTGGCTCTCCGCTCGACCCCTGCCCCGCTCACATCCTCCGTCATATCTTTGTCTCTTGTCCAGACCCCCCCCTTCACCTCCTTAACAGCTCTCTAGCCCAAGGCATAGTTCCTAACTCCTTGAAATCTGCGGTAATTGTGCCCATCCTGAAAAAATCTGGGGCAGATCCCTCTGTCCCCGCCAATTTCCGCCCCATCTCCCTCCTGCCATTTTTGGCCAAGGTGCTCGAGCGCCACGTCACCAGCGCCCTGAGCTCCTTTGTGGAGAAGTATGGAGCTCTTGCCCCCCGCCAAGCTGGATTTCGCCCCGCACACTCTACGGAGTCCGTCGTCATGTCGGTCCTGGACACCCTCAGGGAGGGTATGGATACTAATCAGCACCAGGCCCTTGTACTCCTTGATCTCTCAGCCGCTTTTGATACGGTGGATTATACCATTCTACTTTCCCGTGTCAAGGCGGCGGGGATCGGAGGGACTGCCCTGGTCTGGTTATCCTCCTTCCTGGGCGGCCGCACCCAGGCCGTTCGCCTGGGTGACTTCACGGCGGACGTCCGGAAAGTTCAGTGCGGGGTCCCCCAAGGATCTTCTCTTTCTCCCCTCTTGTTCAATCTGTATATTGCTCCCCTGATTTTCTCTCTTCAACAGATGGAGGTCGCCGTATTCAATTATGCGGACGACCTCCAGCTGGTCTTCAATCTCTCTTCTCCCTCTGCTGTCCGAAACTTTCAAACTGTGATGCTCCATATCAGGGACTGGATGAACCACAACCACCTCAAACTCAACCCTGACAAAACCGAGCTGGTGTTGACGGGTGGTTCATCCAGCCCCTGGTCCTCCCTCTTTTGGCCCCCCTCTCTTGGTCCTTCTCCTGTTCCCTCTCCCTCAGTCAAAACACTAGGTATAAAACTTAATTCTCAACTCACCCTTCACTCCCAGGTTAGCTCCGTAGTATCTTCTTCTTTTCTTTCACTACGCACTATTCGCAGGGTGTCTCGCTTCTTTACCTTTTCTGCCCTCAAACTTATCATCCTGGCCATGGTGGTGTCCCGCCTGGACTATGGTAACGCCCTGTATGCCGGTATTCCTGCATACAGTCTGCGTCGCCTACAACAGATACAAAACCAGGCGGCCCGCCTGGCCTTCAATCTCCCTAAATTTCACCACTCTACCCCTCTTCTGAAATCCCTACACTGGCTTCCTGTACGAGCTAGAATCCAATTCAAGCTCGCATCCATTACTTTCCTGGCCCGACTTGGCATGGCGCCAGCGTTCATCTCCTCCGAGATTGTCTTATATGTTCCCACCAGGGATCTTCGCTCTTCTTCCCAGTCCCTCCTCACCATCCCACGCTTCCGGAGAAAGAAATGGGGAGGCTCTAAATTCGCTGTCCTTGCCCCCACCCTCTGGAATTCCCTCCCCCTTGAACTTCGTTCCATTGCCCTCTACCCACAATTCCGTAAATGTCTTAAAACCCACCTATTCACGAAGTCCTTTGAATAAATACTCCCTTTGCCCTCCTTGTTTGTAACCTCAGAGTCCGTTAGCTATAGCGCCAAGAAACCGCTGGTATACGTGCGCTCTAAAAGTACTTTTAAATTCAAATTCAAATCATGGACCCTGAAGACCAACAGGTTGCTCGGCCTCCCATCCCACCCATGTCCACTGATGAGGATAGTGGGGAGGAAGAAGGTGTGGACCAGAGGCGTCAGCTCATTGATCGCTTTTTTCCTTGAATGTGAGTAACTACCTCTTGTGCAGCTAGACAATGCGTGATGTATGTTTGCTTGTGATGTGTGGGTGTGGTGTGTCTATGCTGCCTGTTCTGGTATGTTGTGTTTGCAAATGTGTGTGGGAGATGGTGTACATGCAAAGCTCCATGATGTGTGTCCTGTGTTCAACTTAATTGGTGATGAGTGTGGCAGTACAGTGTGTTGTGATGGGTGTGATTCACTTTCCTGACCTGTGCTTGTTGTTCTCTCATTATTCCTAGGTCACTCCCACAGAGGCACGATTCTCCAGAACATTGATCCATGCACCTGGTAATGACAATTCATTAGACAAACATGTGATTAAAACATGGAGGTCACACAGCATAGAGTGTTTACATGGTGTTTATTTACAGGTTGAAGATTGATGTTGGTGCATATTTATAAGTAGGTGTTGGGGGGAAGTGAGAGTTGAAGGTCATGGCAGATGAAAACACCGTGGGGACACACGTAAAATTCCATCTAGTTGCAAATTTAAATGGAAAACTTTATGGGACAGACATAAGCAGGGCGACAGCAACCGGATCCTGATCTCAAAGGGGGAGCAACTGGGTTGAAACAAGTAATTGATATGGACATCTTTTTAATTATAGCTCATTGACTTGATATTAATGACAAAAGAAATAGATAAGACAGATATGTTTCTCATGTTTATTCTGTATGACAGGATTGATGCTCAAACATTTATAAATGAGTCTTTGGTTACCTTGGATAGCATATATTTCAGGATGTATTGATAGGTAACAAATGCTTGTGCATAGTGTTGAAGTTAATTGTCTGTATATAATTCATAACAGGGCAATTACATATACCCCCTGATTGTGACAGCTTACCATTGGTCTTGATAAAGGTGGTAACTATAAGGAGAACCCACCGAAACGCGTCGACGCACAGAGTGGTATAATTCAAGTCTCCAACACCAGAGTTGATATGCTGATGTCATAGCAATACAATATTGGTCTTATCACAACGGAGCCAGAATATACAAACTGTATTCAACAATTGCATGTTGTACCTGTTCTGTCTTTTCTTCCCAATTGTGCAGGTCGCAATTGTGTGTATTGTTTTAACCGTGTTTTAAGAATAGGGATCTAGATTAGTGAAATTTATTCCTGTGTTTTTAAGTTATTCAAAATAAATGAATTTTTAACTACCTATATGTTTCTATTGTATGTAGTTATGACATTGTGAGGCTTGGTATTGTTACCTTCACTTAGCATTGTCTCAAAGGAAACTTCTCTTCTTTTGATGTCCACCTAGTCGAACAGACGTGTGCCAATTCTTGGCATTGTGGGGCAGGATGGTTGACAGGGTGAATGGCAGGCTCAAGGCAGGGTGAAGTCATTGGCGGCCCCTCTTCGAGCGGGTAGATGGTGCACTTCCACTGCTCGCAGCTGCATCCAGCCTAGGACGGCCCATCCATCTTGGAGCCGGAGCGGAGACAGCTGTGGGGGCAGGTTGGTCAGGGGCCACTTCACTGTCCGTGGCCTCATGTGATGGTAGCGGTGGTGTTATTGACCTGTCCCGCTGGGCACTTGGTGGAGGGGGTGGTGGTGTGATGCGGGATAACCACTCCCTCCACAGAGCAGTTTGCTGGCCCATGAGGTCCACAATTTGGCCAATGCGATTGTCTATGCTATGGACCGCAACAGCTGGCTGCTCTCCTGCGAGTCTTGGTGGGCCCGATCGGACTGTGCCTGCGACCGCTAATAGGAGGCATTGACTCTGGCGATGGCTTCCAGGGTCTCGGCCCGAGGATGGTGTGGTTGTTGTTACCGACTTCGCCTTTCAACTGCACTCCTGGTTGTGAGCTGTGTCCTCACCTCTGTCCTCTCCCGCCCACTCTCCCTGCTAGCCTGGGATGTCGATGGCCCATCATGCAGGGTGGCACAGGCAGGAGTGGTGGTGGTGGTGGTAGCTGCACAGCTCACAATGGTAGGTGTTGGTGTTGTGACACAGGCCAAGGTGGTGGAGGCCGGGATGTCATGGGAGCCTGATGGCCCTGGGAGTCTGGTTGGGCCAGCCTCGTCCTCTGCACCCGAGCTGTCAATGGGTTCGTCCCCAGAGAGTCCTGGCTGTGAGGGGGGCAAGTGTTGCTGGCGGTTGCTGCTTTCGCCGGTCAAGTTGCGATCACCTGAGGGACAAGATTTTCAAAATTAATGCTGTGGACATGACATGTTTTTGGTAGCAACATTACAAATCACTATGGAATCAGGACGCTGTTGTTGTTGTCATCATGTTGTTGTGATTGACAGTACAGGGCAATATGGTGGCGTGGAGGTGGGAAGGCACTACTTGGATATGTGTTGTCCTGTCCTGCTATTGGATGTTCCCCCTGAGGAGATGTCTTTCTACCTGTCAGTTTGCAGGAGGAGATGCACTGGTCAGCAAATGGTGGTCGGAATCAGTCTTGCTCTGGGGTGAAACATGGGTGCTGTTCTCTCACACACCCCACCCACCTCTCTCACACCCCCCCCACCCACCACCACCCTCCCTTTTGACATGGGGGCCTGTTGGAGTTGTAGTGCTGGTCGCTCACACACCTCACCCACCTCTCGCACACCCCCCCCACCCACCACCACCCTCCCTTTTGACATGGGGGCCTGTTGGGAGTTGTAGTGCTGGTCTCTCACACCCCCCACCCACCACCACCCTCCCTTTTGACATGTGGGCCTGTTGGGAGTTGTAGTGCAGGTCTCTTACACCCCCTACCCACCACCACCCTCCCTTTTGACATGGGGGCCTGTTGGGAGTTGTAGTGCTGGTCTCTCGCACCACCCCCCCACCCACCACCACCCTCCCTTTTGACATGGGGGCCTGTTGGGAGTTGTAGTGCTGGTCTCTCACACACCCCACCCACCACCACCCTCCCTTTTGACATGGGGGCCTGTTGGGAGTTGTAGTGCTGGTCTCTCACACACCCCACCCACCACCACCCTCCCTTTTGACATGGGGGCCTGTTGGGGGTTGTAATGCTGGTCTCTCACACCCCCCACCCACCACCACCCTCCCTTTTGACTTGGGGGCCTGTTGGGAGTTGTAGTGCTGGTCTCTCACACACCCCACCCACCACCACCCTCCCTTTTGACATGGGGGCCTGTTGGGAGTTGTAGTGCTGGTCTCTCACCCCCCCCACCCACCATCACCCTCCCTTTTGACATGGGGGCCTGTTGGGAGTTGTAGTGCTGGTCTCTCACACCCCCCACCCACCACCACCCTCCCTTTTGACATGGGGTCCTGTTGGGAGTTGTATTGCTGTTCACTCACACACCCCACCCACCACCACCCTCCCTTTTGACATGGGGGCCTGTTGGGAGTTGTAGTGCTCTTCGCTCACACACCCCACCCACCACCACCCTCCCTTTTGACATGGGGGCCTGTTGGGAGTTGTAGTGCTGGTCGCTCACACCCCCCACCTACCACCACCCTCCCTTTTGACGTGGAGGCCTGTTGGGAGTTGTAGTGCTGGCTGCTTTGACAACATGCAAGGCAGGAAACGTAGGAGGCAGCATTTGTGTTTGGTCATGGTGTGTGCATTTGAGGCCAGGACTTCACATTTGAGTGACTGTGTGGTCCACATGCATGGATTGGGGCCAGGGAGCTGTGTGTTGGCAGTTGTGCATGGCAGACCATGGCAGTGTGATAGTGGTCATTGGTTTGTACTTACCAGCCTCTTGTCCCTCCTCGATTACTTCCAGGCTCTCAGGTTGCAGTATGCCCAGCACCTTCTCCTCCCATTCTGCAAATGATATGGGCTCCGGGGGAGTGCCGCCGCCAGTGTGGTGTGCCCGCAGGTGGTTCTTCGCCCTGATGCCTTTCACCCTTGCCTTGAGGTCGTGCCACCGTCTCTGGATCTCGTGTTTGGTGCGTGGCACGGTCCCTGACGCATTCACTCAGATCACTATCCTGTCCCACATGTGGTTTTTGGTTGCCAAGGTGGTCTGCTGGACTAGGATGCCGAAGAGATATGGTTCGACCCGGATGATTTCATCCACCATGACCTTCATCTCACTGTCTGTGAACTTGGGATTTTTCTTTGGTGCTATGGTGTGTGATGTGCAAGGTGTTGGTGGGGTGGGTTGGGATGTGCAGGTGTGTGGTGTGTAGGGATGGTGTTGTGTGGGTTTGTGTGGTGTGTGTGTGTGTGCAGGTTGTATGTGTGTTTGTGTGTGTCTGCTGTTCGTGGTATTGTGGCTCTTGCTTGCAGCTATGCTGTGATGCAAAGGACTGTGGTAGTGGGAGGGATTCATTTTATACTCTGTGTGGTGGTGGTGTCCCAATGGTTGTTGGCAATCAGGTGTTCTGTGGGTGTGGTGATTTTGGTGCATTTTTCGTGCTGGGGGGGTGTCATTGGGGCGTGTAGTTGCTCGGGGTGGGTGTTTCAGGTGGTTGGGTGTTCTGTTTAGTGTGTTTTCTATTTACTTCCGTCTGCCATTTTGTAATCGGTTTGACGGCAGGGATGGTGTTTGTGTGGTCCTTCCGCAGTCATGGTCCGTTTTCCGAAGTATTGTTTCCGCGGCGGTGGAGGACGGCGGTGAGTTCCGTTGGAATGGCGGCGTTATCCTAATCGCGCGGCCGGACCCTCCGCAGGTATAGCGGCGGTTGGGCCTGTTCCCGCGGTCATGTTTGTCCGCGGCGGTGGGTGTTCTTTTGGTTCCGTCCGCCGCGGACGGTGTTTGATGTGATCCGTCCGCTGCGGTCGGAGTTTCTTGACATAAATATCCTAATCGCAACCGCGGATTCTCCGCGGTGCGGTCGGGAGTGATTTTGCCGCGACCATGGCGGACGGTACCCGTTTCCGTCCGCCATCGTAATGAGCCCCCTATTTTGGAACAGTGTATGTTGGATTTTTGTTGTTTTGGTCTTGTGTGGTTTAGATAAAGATACTTTATTTTTCTAAACTGGTGTTGAGTCCATTTGTGGTGTTTCCACTGTGTTACTGTGAGTGGTTAATCAATCAATCATGACATTTGTATAGCGCACTACTCACCCGGAAGGGTCTCAAGGCGCTGGGGGGGGGGGGGAGACATTACTGCGTGAACAGTCAGGTCTTGAGTTGCTGCTTGAAGGAAAGGTGGTCCTGGGTCAGCCGAAGGTGGGTGGGGATGGAGTTCCAGGTCTTGGCTGCCAGGTAGGAGAAGGATCTTCCTCCGGCGGTGGCTCTGCGGATGCGTGGAACGGCAGCGAGGGCGAGGCTGGTCGATCGTAGCTGGCGGGTGGGCGTGTAGAAGGTCAGGCGGTCGTTGAGGTACTTGGGGCCCAGGTCGTGGAGAGCCTTGTGTGCGTGGGTGAGGAGCCTGAACGTGATCCTCTTGCTGACGGGAAGCCTGTGTAGGTCTCTCAGGTGGCCAGAGATGTGGCTGTGTCGGGGGATGTCCAGGATGAGTCGTGCGGAGGCGTTCTGGATGCGTTGGAGTCTTTTCTGCAGTTTGGCTGTGGTTCCAGCGTAGAGGGTGTTCCCGTAGTCCAGTCGGCTGGTGATGAGTGCCTGGGTGACCGTCTTCCTGGTCTCGGTGGGGATCCAGCAGAAGATCTTACGGAGCATGCGCAGGGTGGTGAAGCACGATGAGAAGACGGCGTTGACTTGTCTGGTCATCGAGAGGGAGGAGTCCAGGATGAAGCCCAGGTTGCTTGCGTGGTCCGTTGGCTTGGGAGTGGAGCCCAGGGCAGGGGGCCACCAGGAATCGTCCCAGGTGGAGGGTGATGATCCCAGGATGAGGACTTCCGTCTTGTCTGAGTTCAGTTTCAGGCGGCTGTTCTTCATCCATACGGCGACGTCTTTCATCCCTTCGTGTAGGCTGGTTCTGGCGGTGGCGGGGTCGTTGGTGAGGGAGAGGATCAGCTGCATGTCGTCGGTGTAGGAGATGATGTTGAGGTTGTGTTGGGGTGCGATGGCTGCGAGAGGGCTCATGTAGACGTTGAAGAGTGTTGGGCTGAGTGATGATCCTTGTGGTACGCCGCAAATGACTTCGGTGGCCTCGGATCTGAACGGGGGGAGGCGGACTCTCTGGGTTCTTCCGGCGAGGAACGAGATGATCCATTCCAGTGCCTTCTCTTGGATTCCTATGTTGCTGAGGCGTTGTACTAGGGTGCGGTGGCAGACGGTATCGAACGCTGCAGAGAGGTCCAGGAGGATGAGGGCTGCGAGGTGTTGGTACATATACTTTACACATTGCCTTTGATAAGCCTGTCTGCTCGTGCCAAGCTACCAAGGGGTTGAGCAGGGGTTATCCAAAGAGTGTATCCCCCTTACCCTGACTAGAAGCAAGGGTCCCTATTTGGACAGTGGTACCTACCCCTGCCAACTAGAGACACCCAGATCTAACAGTGTCCGACTTGTGCTGTCTGCATTTCATGAATTAATTTGAAGAAATTGTGTGTGTATGCATAAACTTCAAACACCTTAAATGCAAAAAAAGTGAGCATCTTTGAGATGAGATTATGTATAAGAAGAGCTGCCCTGGTTTGCAGCACGGCGTACCTTTAAATGGGTGAGCTGGGCTTGGACCCTATTACATTGCAGGTCTAATTACGATGAGACTCGGAAGGCCTCCGAACGCAGGTGGTCGAAAGTGAAACCGGCTGGTCATCCCGGCTGGATTTTGACAGGCTCAAGGAGCTCGTCGGCCAGTCGGAGGCCTGCCCGTAATCCCTATGGATGGCGTTTCCGCCTTAGGGATAATGGTGTTGGTTTTTGTCAGGTTTTCCATGTCGGGCATTCCGACATGGAAAGCCAGTCAGAAAGCGACATTGGAGGCCCCTAGCTGGGCTGCAGGGGCACCTATGGTGCCCCCCTCTAATCCATGCACCGTGTGGCAGGCACCCTGAAGTGCCTTCCACGCGGTGCTGGGATGAACAGATTCTCCCATTTATCTATGGGAGCTTGTGTTACGGCCGGTTGGCGGCCACCGAACAAGCTCCCATAGAGAAATGGGAGTATTCAACAGCACCATGTGTGGTCGCATTGTAATGCTGCGGTCGGGACCGGAGGTTGGTCAGTTTCGATTCCGCAATGGTGTCCGCCCGTCATCGTAATTAGGCCCTTATTGTGCTGCTTCCATGGTATCTGTGTACTTGTGTCTGCCCTGGGGGCAGACCATTAGTGGAAGACTGACAGACTGTTTGAAGCTAGACTGTCTTTCACTTTTTGCTGTTGGACATGTGGTCTGCTTTTTAAAGGAGGGTAGAGATCCCCCTGTAGACTTAGTGAGGGACTAAAGGGTGGTCATCATGAGGGATTGCACTGACTGTGCGCCACCTCCTTGTGGTGCACAGGCAGTGTGACCCCTAACAACTCCATTATCTCAGTACCCCTTTCTATAATATGGCACGGGCACAGGCGCAAAGAGTTTCTTCACTTATGTGATGCCATGCATATGAGAGAAAACCCTCTTGAGATCAAACCAGCTGTAATAATCCAGTAACAGGTTGGCTTTTAAGAGATTTATTGATCAGCACAGCATCAAGTCCTAATACAGCAGTATCCAGGTTACAACTGACAAGCAGTGCAGAATGCTGTATGAGCAAAGCTCTGTTCAGAATATAGAATGTGTAAAGAAACATAACATGGCACATGCAGTTAAAGAGACATGAATACAGGTTACATAACAACTTAAATATACAGAATATAACACATCTCCCTCATTAAATAAATAACAAAAATATATTATACAAAATCTTGTAAAGCAGTAGGTCTTCTTCTGACACGCATGTCATCTTTGACTCTTGATGCTACTGAGTAAGAAAAGAAAACAGAACCAGCTCCATCATTGGAACTGTCGCATTGACCAAAATTACCTTGAGACTGGAACCGTACATCATCTTGTGTTGGACACTTAGCCACCTTGCTCACATTCCAGACTTTGCCATCTTGAGTGATGACTGTGTTACTGAAGACTCTTTTGATTTGAATTGGTCTACCAAACTTACTCATTCCCTTGCTAACTATATAGGGTTTCAAAATCCTGCAACAATCACCACAGCCAAACTGTGCTCTTTGGTTTTCCACTTCTTATTGTACCACTCTGCTGACTTACTTTGTTTACAACTAACTTTGTTCGCAACATTTTTAATGTCGACCTCATCCTCTTCCAAATTATTACACTTCTCCTTAAGCCACCAAGGACATATACTTGAAGCAGGATCTCTACCTTTAAGTAATTTGAAACGACTAACCTCCGTGGTGGTATGAGGAGTTATGCGATACGTCCAAAGCTTTTCCCTTAGCACATTTAACCAATTACTACTCTCCTTAATAGCATCAGCAACAAAACTCTTTAGTACTCGGTTAAAGCGCTCAACCTGTCCGTTCTCATGTGGTTCATAAAGAGATGTCCGAATGTGTTTAATATTGCAAGTCTGTAAAAATGATTTCATCTCAGATGAGACTAACTGTACTCCATTGTCCGACACTAACACAGAAGGGCATCCTTCTCTCGCAAACACTTCCTTGAAAAAAGAAATAACAGCCTCAGAAGTTACTTTAGCCACAAATTTCACTTCTGGCCATTTAAATGATAATCTATCATAACTAAAGCAAAACATGAGGCCTTTGGTAAAATATTGAAAGGGCCTGAAATGTCAAAAGCTATTTTGTTCCAAGGAAACTCTGGCCATTCCACCGTCTTAAGGGGTGGAACATAAAATTTCAGCATCTTATCATCACTACAACACTCGCTACACTCTCTAACCGTACGGTCAACAAATCTATCCATGCCTGGCCACTAAAGGTTTAACCTTATCAGACGCTTCATGGCTGAGATGCCAGCATGAGTTTTGTGTGCTAACTTAAGTATCAGCTCTTGTACACCACCTGGCGGAATACATTTTCCAGATTTGAAAATCAATTCTCCTTCACAACACTACTCATCTGCCACATTGTAAAAAGGAAGTAAATCATCCCTGACATTAGTTTTATTTGGCCAACCTTCTAAAAGATATGTCCTTAACATTACTAATTTCTCGTCCTCTTCTTGACATTTCATCCAAAACTGTTCAGTGATATCCTGATACTGAGGAGAAACAAAATCAGAAAGACTTAAAACAAAATCAATCTCCCTAAGACAAAAACATTATCACTTTTACTTTCACAAGGAAGACGTGACAGACAATCAGCAGTAACATTTTATTTCCCGGGAATATATTCTACTGTAAAATTGTATTTCTGTAACTTAGATGCCAAGCGTGCAATTCTTGCCGTGGAGTTCCAACCTCCACCAACCGATAAGATATGTACAAGCGGCTTATGGTCGGTTCTCAGGATAAACTTGCTGCCCCAAATATAAATTCTGTAATGTTCAATGGCCCACACACAAGAAAGCAGCTCTCGTTCAATAACTGGATACCTGCGCTCCATCTCACTCAACATCCTAGAGGAAAAAGCCACATTCCATTCAACGACACCATCCGTTTGAGATAGCACACACCCTAAACCATACAAACTTGCATCAGTGGTAATGATACATTTTCTACCCATCCTAAAAGGTTTCAAAGTTGGTGAATTGACAATATCATTTTTTATATCAGTGAATGCCTTTTCTTGTTCAGCTTCCCAAACAAACGTGTTACTTTGCCTTAATTGCCTTCTTAATGGCTCCATTTTGGTAGCAAAATTAATTACAAACTTGCTGTAACATTCACACATGCACGCAAAAGAAAGCAGTTGCTCTTTATTGCTTAGGGCCCAAATACTCAACCGATTTCCTAAAAAGTTTGCATTTGTGTGCTTTGAGAGTAAGGAGTAAGACCATACCTTTCTAGTCTACTACACACTTCATCTAAGTGTGAAGCGTGTTCCACCTCATCTTTTGAAAATATCAAGATGTCATCTTGAAAGCACTTAACAAACACATCAAGGTCCCTAAAAATTTGGAACATGACCCGTTGAAAAACAGAGGCAGCAGATGCCAACCCAAAAGGCATCCTTTTGTATTGAAATAGTCCCATGGGAGTGATAAAGGCTGTATACTTTTTAGATTCTTCAGTAAGTTCTATTTGATGATACGCAGACCTAAGATCCAATGTGGAAAAGATATGCACACCATCAAACAGGGAAACAATCTCATTAATGTTGGGAAGGGGATGACAATCAATAATGATATTGGAACTAAGAGCCCTCAAATCAATGCAAACTCTCAGTTTTTGGTCAGGCTTCCGCACCAAAACTATGGGCGAAACCCATTCTGATGACTCAATGGGCTCTATAATGTTGTCTTTCAGCAATTCATTTAACATTTCCTTTCATTCATCTCTAACATTTAGAGGAACCCCTCTAAGCTTTTGATTAACCGGAAGTGCACCTTCCTTTAACACAATTTTATGTGCAAAGTTTTTCAATTTCCCTAACTGATCACAGAAAACCTTGTCAAACTTGTTGCTCCAAACTGAGATATCATTTTTCCCTTCATCACTAGAACAAATAGCATTTATCATCTCTTGCTCACTACACAGAGAGATAGGGTCCTTGGCACGTGGATTTAATTTGATGCCAAGTTCCCATTGATCAGGCCAACCAAGCACATTGACTCCTTTCACAGCAATGTATAATTTGATGTGAGCTAACCTTCCTCTAAAATTTAACGGAACCTTTAAAAATCCTTCAATATCAATCTTATTTCCATTGAATCCTTCTGCTAATATATCTGACGGTTGTAAGTTGGAAATATCACACACATTTTTTAATTTTTCATTAAAATATTCCTTAGTAATTATGGTCCACGGGGAACCAGAATCCACCATAAGTTCAATAGCAATAGTAAAGTTATGAAAATCACATTTGGGAGATTTCTTACTGGTTAATACTACACACCCACTTTGAACAGTAGAAACAACATACCCATGGTCAAGATCCTGTTTCACCTCATCAACCATACTAATGGAAGATACTTTTGTAGGAGTAATAGTGTTAGTGGGTGTACGTGATTGTCCTGCTCGCAACTGGGCATTATAACGTTTTTCTCTACACACATTACTAAAGTGTCCAATCCTTCCACAAATATTACATGTTTTGTTCATAGCAGGACAGCCCTGGAAAGAAGCAATGTGTGATTTGCTTCCACACCTATAACATGACACGGAACTATTAGTAAAATCTGTCCTTCTGTTATTGAAATTAAAAGTATTCTTTGCTCTCACATGTGTAGGAATGAAATTTTTGTCATCTACTTTGGGCTTAACTAGACATACTTCTTCTTCTGTATTGCTTTTACCAGAGCTAGAGCTTTGTTTACCTACTATATCCATCCATTTTTCTGACATTTCAGTGGACTTGGCGATGGCAATAGTTTCTTCCAAATTAGGATCACCTATACACCATAATTTGTCCTGAACCTTTTTGTTCTTAACATGAACAATGATCTGGTCACGGATCATTTCATCAGACATGGCTCCAAAATTACAATGCAAGGTTAAAGCTCTTAAAGCCGTGAGAAAATCATCAAAAGATTCCTCCTGCTTTTGTGCTCTAGTGTAGAATTTGAAACGGTTTGAAGCAATATTAGCTGTAGGTTTAAATCTTTTCTCTAATCTACTAAGAGCTTCAGTATACACATTCATAGTATCACCACTACCAGAAGGAACTGATAACTGGGGTAAAGTTCTAAAGATTTCTTGTCCCTCAGACCCTAAACAGTGCAATAAAAGACTTTTATTTCTTTCAGCTCCCATGCGTTCTCCATCTATAGCTCTCATATAGTTGAAAAATTCCTCCTTCCACCTTGACCAAGGCATGGGAGGATCCCCCTTGATTTGTAAAAACT
The DNA here is from genome assembly GCF_964261635.1 of Lissotriton helveticus. Classification (NCBI taxonomy): domain Eukaryota; kingdom Metazoa; phylum Chordata; class Amphibia; order Caudata; family Salamandridae; genus Lissotriton; species Lissotriton helveticus. The sequence continues at coordinate 58,850,521 of NC_136061.1, forward strand.
TAGCAGGAGGGTCAAACTGCATTGTAATAACGAATAATAGTAATTGTTCAAAGTAGATTAAAAATAAGATAGAAAATAACAAAGCGAAATAAGATCAGAGTACTCGCCCAAAAGAAGATAAACCCAATAAAAGAAAAGAATAAAATGCAGTTAGCATACACTAAATCGATATAATGAAATGTCAATGTACTTAAAGCGGTTGGAAAAAAAGAAGTTAACATGCACAAAATCGAAATATTGAATTGGCAATGTACTTAAGGTTGCTGGAATAAACAAGGAAATCCACCAATGTCTTCCAAGGATTTGGCTGTTAGGAAGAATTCAAAGGTCTTGAAAGTTAATTAAAACGAAAAATTATGCAAGGGTATTTAAAATGACAAAATGGGAAATAAAACTGTAAGCGCTGATATAATTCAATAAAAAAAAAATAGAAGCGCTGAAAAATAACGAAGATATTTGCCTCAATCTGCGAAGAAATTCCATGAAGCGGTTGCTAAGAAACAGATAAATAACAAGGCAAACAAAATGGAGGAACGTTGTACGTTGCGTGACTTATGTCACGTGATGATCTCTAACGTTGCGCGATGACGTCTCCTTCGCGATGACTTTTCATTCGTTCTGCCAATGCCGCACAAAGACGTTTCTTTCGTCTTCTTCACAGCCCTGGATGACGTTTCATTCGTCTTTCACACACGCGCAGGATGACGTTTGATTCGTTCTATCCACCCTCGTCACAAAGAGTAATGACGTTGCGAGAGAAGTAAGCAATTGCTAAGCATCAGCATACACAAATGGTTGCCAGGAAACGCTATGACGAGAAGAATAGCGAAATGGCATGCATCGAGAAGCAGGTAACAGACAAGTCAAATGATGCAAACGATGTAGAAAGAACTGGAAAATACCTTGAAATTTTTCAATACGACGGACTCCTCGTGAAGATAATATTCAAAGCAGTGGAAACAAATAAAAGGTTCCTTAATAAAATGAAGAGCCAGAAAAAAGGGTCAAAAATTTCCAAATTCTTCCAAAGTTGCAGTAATGGGTCAAAACTCCGCTCCTGTGCTGAAGATGGTTGGAGTAAGGTTGTCCTCGTCGCCAAAATTTGTAATAATCTAGTAACAGGTTGGCTTTTAAGAAATGTATTGATCAGCACAGCATCAAGTCCTAATACAGCAGTATCCAGGTTACAACTGACAAGCAGTGCAGAATGCTGTATGAGCAAAGCTCTGTTCAGAATATAGAATGTGTAAAGAAACATAACATGGCACATGCAGTTAAAGAGACATGAATACAGGTTACATAACAACTTAAATATACAGAATATAACACCAGCCTTGTGTACCGCTTGCTGGATCTGTATTATAGAAGGAGCAGAGCAAGCGTCTGCAAACCCTTCGATAATACCATAGTGCCCAAGAGGTGTAGAAAGTGGCCGCACATGCTGTTGCGCTCCTGGGGCAATCAGTGTAGTATGACCCTTTTAGCATCAGCTTCACTTACAGAGGACATGTGCAGAATAATCAAAGCAGTGCAATATTTCTTCACAAAGAACCAGTAGAGTAGAAAGCACTGCCAACTTTCTCAGACAACAAATAGCAGTGTGGGTTTCCCAAATACAAACAGAACAGGTGACTTGCCTGACTCCGTGTGAGGCGGCCGCTCCACCCTCCCTCCTGGATCCATAGCGCTGCTTTTGGTATCGTAGCGCTGCTCCCCCACCTCTGGCATAATTGTTATTCCACTAATTGGATCTGCACCCGCTCTGTCTGCGTAGCGCTCAGCATAACTCTGCTTGCAGTGTGTTTTCTTCGTGAACTGTGATTTACACGCATTGTTTAGCCAAATTTGCATATCGCTCTTAGGAAAGCTGGGCATTGCATTCTCTTAACTGAATCTGTTATTGTGCCCGTGTTTCAGCGCCAGCTCGCATTTCCCGGTCCTGTTGCTTATCTCCCCGTCCATATTGTTGTGCCTGCAGCCCGTCCCTCCCCCTACGCTCCTGCCTCCCTGCTCCCCCTCCCACGCTCCGCCCCCTCCACCATCCATTTAAGGCTGATGAGCCAACGCGCTACGGCCGCGCCGAAGTCCGCGCTGAGACCGCGCCTAGCGCCAGACCCCCTGGTTCCCGTAATGCCCAGCCCACTCGCATCACTTATGATGCCACCACCCTCCTAGCCCTTAACCCCGGCCGTTTCCCCAACTGCGTCCAAGCCGCTCCTGGACACACCCATGGCCCCTTCTCTTGCAACTCCTGCAAATTCGACGGCACCAAAACCAACTCCTCATCCACCAACACCAATCAGAGACCTGACACCAACCACCTAAAATGCATCCTGCTCAACACCCGCTCAGTCCACAGACACGCCATCGACCTCTGGAATCTACTAGACACCATCTCACCGGACGTCGCCTTCCTAACAGAAACATGGATGAATGCCTCTTCAGCCCCAGACATCACCATTGCCATCCCGGAAGGATACAAGATCATCCGTAAGGACCGCATCAAGCAAACAGGAGGAGGCATCGCTATCGTCCATAAGAACTCCATCCGCATCTCAACCAGCTCAGACGTCAACCTTGCCAACACCAAACATCTCCACTTCCAGATCCACACCGACCCCAAGACCACACTCAGAGGCACCCTCCTCTACCGGCCTCCAGGACCCCGTGCACAATTCAGTGACGACATCACTGACTTTATCACCCCACACGCCCTCCCCTCCGAGGACTACATTCTATTGGGAGACCTCAATTTTCACCTGGAAAAGAGCAATGACAGCAGCACCACCACCCTTCTGGACAATCTCGCCAACCTCGGGCTCAAACAACTGGTCACTACCCCCACCCACACTGCAGGTCACACACTCGACCCCATCTTCACCTCCAGCAAACATGTCTCATTCAGTCACACCACAGTTCTTCATTGGACGGACCACAGCTGCGTTCACTTTACCTATAATAAGACCACAATCCACAACCATCCTCAACCCACCCTGCGAAGAAACTGGAACAAAATCACCAGCGACCAGATCTCCTCATCGCTTCTCCTTAACCCCCCCGCCCACTCCTCAAACCCCGACCAAGCAGCCGTTAACCTCACCCAATGGCTTTCCAACAGCGCCGACATCCTAGCACCGTTGAAAAAACGTCAAAACAAACTAGGCAGAAAAAACGCCTCCTGGTTCAACGATGATCTTAAGAAATCGAAGAAACTCTGTCGCTCCCTCGAGAAGGCCTGGAAAAAAGACCCAAACACCAGCACCAGGGACGCCTTCAAAAACGCCACCCGCATACACCACCAACTAATCCGGTCTGCCAAGAAAGCCGCATTCAAAGACCGACTAGATAACAACGCCCACAACAGCAAGGAATTATTCAACATCGTCAAAGAATTTACCAACCCATCAGCCAACTCCAACGACATCACCCCCTCCCAAGCCCTCTGCGACTCCCTAGCTTCCTTTTTCCACAACAAAATTGCAGACATCCACAACAGCTTCGACAACCGACCCGGAGACCAACCCACCCAACCTTCGACAGGACCTTCACCTCCCTTGAACACCCTTAACGACTGGAACCCAATCTCCACTGAGGACACCATCCGCCTGATGAACTCCATCCACTCAGGATCCCCAACTGACCCATGCCCTCACCACATCTTCAACAAGGCAGACTCCATCATAGCACCACATCTCCGAGATGTCATCAACTGCTCCCTCAACTCCGCCACCTTCCCGGAAAGCTGGAAACACGCAGAACTCAGCGCCCTTCTGAAAAAACCCACAGCTGACCCCACCGAACTCAAAAACTACCGCCCCATCTCGCTTCTTCCATACCCGGCCAAAGTCATTGAGAAAGCTGTCAACAATCAGCTAGCCACCTTCCTCGAAACCAACAAATCCCTCGACCCCTCACAGTCCGGCTTCCGAGACAAACACAGCACTGAGACCGCACTTATCGCAGCAACAGACGACATTCGAACTCTACTGGACAATGGAGACACAGTCGCCCTCATCCTCCTCGACCTCTCCGCTGCCTTCGACATAGTCTGTCATAGCACCCTTCTACAGCGCCTCAGAAACGTCGGAATCCAAGGAAAAGCACTGGAATGGATCACCTCGTTCCTCACCGGAAGAACACAGAGAGTCCGCCTCCCACCATTCAAGTCAGAGGCCTCTGAAGTCATCTGCGGCGTGCCACAAGGATCGTCACTCAGCCCCACCCTCTTCAACGTATACATGCGCCCCCTTGCGACCATCGCACGCCAACACAATCTTAACATCATCTCCTACGCTGACGACACCCAACTGATCCTCTCACTCACCAAAGACCCTAACACCGCCAAAACCAACTTACACGAAGGAATGAAAGAAGTAGCCGAGTGGATGAAGCACAGCCGTCTGAAACTGAACTCAGATAAAACAGAAGTCCTCATCTTAGGCACCTCCCCCTCCGCCTGGGATGACTCTTGGTGGCCAGAGGCCCTTGGAAAAGCACCCATCCCGACGGACCACGCACGGAACCTGGGCGTCATCCTGGACTCCTCACTCTCTATGAACAGACAAGTCAACGCCGTCTCATCATCTTGCTTCAACATTCTTCGCATGCTCAGAAAAACATTTCGCTGGATCCCCACCGAAACAAGAAAAACGGTCACCCACGCACTGGTCACGAGCCGCCTGGACTACGGAAACACCCTATACGCCGGCACCACCGCAAAACTCCAGAAAAAACTCCAACGCATCCAGAACGCTTCAGCCAGGCTCATACTAGACATCCCGCGTAAAGAACACATCTCTGGTCACCTGAAAAACCTCCACTGGCTCCCCATAAATAAGAGGATTACTTTCCGCCTCCTAACCCACGCACACAAAGCACTTTACGAACTTGGACCCGAATGCCTCAACACACGACTGTCCTTCTACACCCCCTCCCGTCAGCTACGATCCTCCAACCAAGCCCTTGCCACTGTACCTCGCATCAACAAAACCACCATGGGAGGCAGATCCTTCTCCTACCTGGCAGCTAAAACCTGGAACTCACTTCCCACTCACCTTCGCCTTACTCAGAACCACCTAGCATTCAGAAAACAACTTAAAACTTGGATATTCGACAAGTAATTCCCCACCCTTCCTCAAGCGCCTTGAGACCCTATGGGTATGTAGCGCGCTATATAAATATTGACTTGACTTGACTAAATAGTACAGCACAAGATGTGCTTCTTTTGTCAAAATATTGGGGGTGGGGCATATTCCTGATATGGTTTAACCTCATCTTGTCTCTTGCTCCCCAAAAGTAAAACCGTCTAATGCCCTTTGCAGCTCTTTGCCCCAAACAGTCAGTTGCTTGAAGGTATAGTCCCTTCTCCAGCCTGTTTTCAGGCTTTTCATGGAATCCCTCTAGTTCTCAATTGCGACAATCTAATATCTCTTTTTATTTAAACTGTGATTTCACGCAGCCACATACATAAGTCTCCTTGGCTGACGACAAGGCTAATCTGAGGGGAACATCAGTCACTGATTTCATGACAACATCTCAAAATAAACTCCCAAGAACCGGAGTTCCCCCGATATCCCCTACACACAGGACCACACCAGTACAGGTCTGGCTGGAGGTCACAAATGCACTCAAATGCCGAGCATTCACTGCTAAATGCGCTAAATTCCTGAGATTTATCCTCAACAAAAAAGCCTGAAGGCCCGATTCACAAAGGACCTCCACACTCATGGCAGAGATTCCGCAGTTGTAGGAGAGCCTCTGCAGTCGGGGGGATATGTATCCGCATTGAGAATTCTCATTGCGGAGATATAACCCCAAGTGTAGAGATTCCCCTATGACTTTGGGGCCTCTGCCACGAGTGCGGATGTCCTTTGTGAATCAGGCCCGAATGTTCACACACACATTAATGCTGTAGCCAACCACAGTATCAGAGTAGAATCATCAGAGCAATCAAATTACTGATCCAAGCGGACATTTTCGAAACAGTGGTCCAGTCCTCAGTGCTTTTCAAGCACAACTACGGGAATACGCTGCTGGGAAGAATTCAGAGAATCCATGTGGTTCCTTTAAAGGTACCCCTTAATACCCCTGCTTGGTTAGTATCCGATGCAAGTAGACCAGATCACATTACTGCAAGCCTTATTATTCTAAACCAGATCCACCTGGAGTCCAGAAGGGTTCACTGACAGAATACCTACCACAAAAATGTAGAGGAAAAAAATATTGATTCAAAAATATAGAATACAAAAACATCGACTGCCTATGCTTAAATAGGTTAGTACAAAAATATCGAAAAAATATATAGTTTACAATAATATAGTGTTGTAAAGTTCATATTTAATTATTAATCTAATCTTGGTTAGGTCCTGCCTATGACTTAACTCAGTTCTGGAATAGAATTCAAGCCATGAGATAAGCTCTAGATCTTTGTGTTCAGATGATGCCAGAGCCTGTGACTGTTGGGTGGATGAGCTGTTGCATCTTCACAACTTGAACCTTAAACCTTCAATTTATCCTACAAGAATCTTCTTCATCATTTCATATGAGTAACCCGTCTCTGAAAAGATACGAGATGAGCTATGGCTCAAGGATGAACCGACATTAGATGAGGTTTTGATAATAGCCCCAAAAATTGAACATTCCCTGGAATGTGTAAAAGAAAGACTTAAATAAGGATGTGAGTAAGGAGGTCTCTGTAGTTGATAAAAATTTATCTTCTAAGCTCAAGAAACTTCAAGCTAAAAATTACATGAAGAAAAATGTATTTAATAGATCCAATGTAAAATTTGAAAAAGGAAATAAATGCTTTAGATGCAATAATTCAGGTCATTGGGCTAATGACAAGAGCTGCCCAGCTTTAAATGCAACGTGCTTGTTTTGTAAAACAAGGGGTCCCTGTGTGAGTGCTCGTAAAATCAAAACATCCAAGCAGAGTGTCAATGAAGTTACTCAGGCTAATGAGAGTGTTCAGCATGATTTTGAATGTGGACAGATTGTTGTTCAGGTTGGTAGAGATGGACCTCTAGATTTTATTCTTGTTGAAGGTCACAAAACTAAGGTACTTTTTGACTCTGGTGCCAAAATCACCATTGTCTCTAACAAATTCTTTAGTGATAATTTGTGTTCCGAGCTTTTGAAACCTGACATATAAGACCTACTGCTTATGGTGGAGATCCCATAGAGTTAAGTGGTTATTTTATGGGTTTGATTGAATATGGTGGATGGTTTGCTTCTGGGAAAATGTATGTCTCCAAAAGAGGTGATAGTATTATCAGTTGGTGGCACCAGAGGGATCTAGGTGTCATGTTGGATCCCAATAGCAATCCTCCCATCATTGTTTTTTTTTTAATATTTATTTTTATTATTATAACACAAGAGAAGAAATATACACATCAGGCGTCAGTAAACGAAACACAGCACAGCTGTGGGTGGGCAGGTGAAGCACAAAAACACCAGACAGTCACGAGTATCAAGAAAATCAGTTCCAGCAGAGGGCTGGGGCAAAGCAGTTAAACAACAGTGACCGCAGGCCGTCCCCGGCACCACCCACCCACCAGAAAAACAGGATTCACGATGCATACAAGTGACAACCAGATATGACGAGAAATACAGGAGAATACGCCACAGCTCTTGCGAGAAGAAGGAAAAGGGAATAGAAAGGTCATAGAGAATAAGAAAGGCAAAATAAGAAACCCCCCCACTACCCTCCACCCTACACCCCTGCCGATGGCTACGACCCAACCCCACTAGCAGTGTGTCTGTCGCCCCATAACTGGACCCCAAGGAAGGGAAAAGATTGGAGGAGGAGAACAGTACCGTACGATACGATACGAGCTCCCGGACTCCCACCCCCCCGCCAAAGGCAGACACCCCCTAACATCAAAGTAGCAAAGAATAGCAAATCAAGAAATAGCCTGAAGGGGAGCCGCACAGTAGAGAGGAAAGAGAACATCCCGCCCGACCCCGACTCAACAGAGAGAGCAAACCCCGCCAGATATGTCAGGAAAACTGTGACCTGGCTAATCAAGGAAACAGCCATCCTCTCTCCCATAGATACCGCCCAGAAAAAAACAAAAGAAAAACATTGCATCGGAGCTTAATAGAGTTCAGCCCAAACCCTCACGGTCCATAATGAAAAGCCCTTCCGGTACAAACAGATCGCCACAATTCTCTACGTTGAATACACCCATCCGGACCGCCTTCATAACAAGAATTTCCAAAAACAGGAAAGTGTCAAAGTTAAAGCGAGGAGAAGGAAAGCAGGAGAATCGTTCACAGAGATGGAGAGTCAGAGCAAGTCCAATTCCCAACAGCAAGAAAGCATCCAAGAAATGTCGATCGTTCCCAGAAAGATGCAAAGGCCGAGAACGGCGGTCACAGGAGAAGGCACAGGGTCCCAGAAGGGTAGACACATCCAGGATGGGCGATGTCGATATAGGGCGAGTCACACATCCAAGACTTTCTGCTCCGATCGCCGCCATCTTAGGGTAGCTGGGAGGCTCCAAAACAATAGCCTGCGCGGGGTCCTCGGTGTCAAGCAAGACGGCATCCGCGGGTGGAGTCGCTCGGCTTTCTGGCAACAAGGGGTCGGAATCCGGTCTCAGACTAACGCGGTCTGCAATTGCGATCAATCCCTGGATGGTGGTGGCGAATCGCTTGTGGAGCCGCAAAATGGCGGTCATTACAGTGTGTAGCGACGGTGTGGTTTCAGCCCGCTCCATCGCTCCTCAATGAGCGACCGGGTGGGTATCCGAGCCCCAGAGGTCGACTTCTCCGGGGCACAGGGCAAAGTCAAAGTCAATGTAAAAGACCACTGTAGGACGCGTCACAGCACGATAGGTGCACCGTCGCCGCCTGCGAGGAACCGAGCCCAGAGAACCAACGGGAGCTCAACGGAGGCCTCCGGGGGACGGCTCCCCAAGCAAATGGTCGATACCAACAGGCCACCGTAGTTGCAGGAGAAGCACTATCCAGTTAGGGAGAAAAAGGGAGACCACTGCGGGAGACCGGATCCACCCACTACTCACAGCCGATGTTGTTCAACTCCGACCCGGCCAAAGTGAAACTCGAGGCCCCGGCGTCAAAGCTGGGACGGGCCAAGAAGAACGCACGGCAGATCTTCGCCGTCCGGGCCGCCAGAATTTTCGGGGTTGCACCTTTCGAATCAGGCGCAGTTCACCAATACGGGAGTCCGGCGGGAAGTCAGAATTATCTGCAGGATTTATGAACCCCTGGCGGAGGTCGACGGAGCCGGGAGCTTATGCGGCCATCTTGGTTGCGAGCGTAGCTCCTCCCCCCCCTCCCATCATTGTTAAAGAATCTGTCAAGTCTGTAAACAACTCTTTGCTTGTCTGTAATCAGCCATCATTACAAACCCAATTGATGGATGAATTTCCGCAAGTTTTTGGGGAGAGATTAGGGTGTCTAAAGGGTTACCGTCATAAGATAAAACTAGTCCCTGGGTCTGTTCCTGTTTCCAGCAAGGTATGGAATGTTCCTTTTACTGTACGGGATGAGATGTTGAAGGAACTGAACAAACTTAAATCTCAGGGGATCATTGAAGAAGTTGAGGGGACTTCATGGTTAGCTCCGGTTGTTGCAGCTAGAAAGGCGGATGGGTCTCTGAGATTATGTGTGGACTTTAGGCAACTTAACAAATGTGTCTTGGTTGACAAATACCCTCTCCCAAATATTTCTGAGATCCTAAGTATGGTGCGTGGTGCGAGACTTTTCAGCACGATCGATTTAACATCTGCATATCATCAGATCTTGTTGGATGAGTCTTCTAAGGACTTGACTGCGTTTGTCACACCCTTTGGTACTTTTAGATTTGTGAGACTTCCCTTTGGGTTGGTCTCTGCAGCTTCCGTCTTCCAAAGAATTATGGAGAAAGTTATTGTGAATATTCAAGGTGTCTCTGTCTATCAAGATGACTAGTGTATGGGTGTGATGAATGTGAGCACGGTAACAGAGTTAGACAGGTATTAGAAAGGCTTTCTTCTCACAATCTCACCATCAGTCGAGAAAAATGTACGTTTGGTCTTGATAGGATCGACTATTTGGGTCACACTGTAACAGTTGATGGTGTTGTTCCAAAGGTTGATTTAGTTGACACAATAACGAATTTGAATACTCCCATCTCAAAAGAAGAGCTTATGCGTTTTTTGGGTATGGCTGAGTACTATAATAAGTTCATAAGGAATTTTGCTGATGCCACTTTTCACATGAGAAGTCTTTTAAAAAAAGGTAACAAGTTTTTGTGGAAGGAGCTGTGTAAAAAGGAATTTGTTGAAATTAAAACAAAACTAAAAAAGGCACCTCATCTAAAAAATGTTGATCCAACAATGAGTTCCATCATCTCCACTGATGCAAGTATAAAGGGTCTGGGTGCGGTTCTGTATCAAGGTGGGACTGCTCCTGAGAACACTATAATGTTTATCTCAAGGAGTCTAAAAGGAGCTGAATCTAGGTATTCCGTTATTGAGAGGGAGGCTCTTGCTGTCTATTGGGCTGTCAAGAAGTTGAAGACATTTCTATGGGGAACTTCTTTTAGTATCAGAACTGATCATAAACCTCCGTGTGAGGTTTTAGTTAATAAGAGTATAGATGCCATTTCTCCAAGAATCTCCAAGTGGATCATTGGTTTACAGGGTTATGATTTTACTGTAAAACATGTTCCAGGTTCCGATAATTTTGTAGCGGACACACTTTCAAGATTACTTCCCACTGATGATTCTGATCCCTTTTCCAATACACAACTTTTGAGAGTGCACAAGATTTTGTTTGTGAAATTGATTATAAATTTATTTCACAAAGGAAATGGGGTGGATGTGTGTGAAGAAGATGTAGTTATTCAGAATCTTTTTAAACGCATTCATGGTGGTTGGGATCACAAATATCAGTCTGATCCTGATATCAAAGATTTTTGGAGTATCAAAGATCAGTTCTCTTGTTGTGATGTGTTACTTTTGAGGGGTCATAAACTAGTTCCTCCTTTATCGCTGAGGCAAGAACTGCTAGATTTCGCCCATGAAGCGCATCTGCGGATTTCAAAAACCAAAGAAAGGGTTTGTTCTAGCTATTGGCGGCCGGGTCTAGATTTACAGATTGAGAGACTAGTCAGAGAATGTATTCAATGCTCCTTAAGCGAGAAAAGTCTTAAAACAAGAACACAACCCATGGAGAGAAGGTCTCGTCCTAGTGGTCCTTGGAAGGACATCGCACTTTATATTTTGGGACCAATTCATGGCAATGGTTCAGATACTTATTTCATAGTAACAATGGATCTTTACTCCAGTTGGCCTGAGATATTGTTCACTAAGAATGTGAATACTAATACTGTAATTGATTTTCTTAAGTCGCTCATTTCTAGAGAGGGAATACCTGAAACATTACTCACTGATAATGGTGTACAGCTTGTCCCGCATGATATGGAGAAGTTTCTAGATAATTGTGGCATTGTTCACAAGAAATGTGCTCTTTATCATCCCGAGTCTAATGGCACAGTCGAGAGATTTAATCGGATGTTAAAAGAAACAGTTTCTTTAGCTAAACAAAATGGGCTTAATTGGAAGGATGAGGTTTCCAAATGAGTATGTGTGTATCGATTCACTCCTCATTTCATTACTGGAAAATCTCCTTTTCTTTTGTTTCGTGGCAGAGCTGACACTTTCCTTGAGCCTCCATGGGTTAATAAATGTCTTTAGCTAGGAACTGGTGTCTTAGATTCTGAATTGTGGAAAGATAAAGAAGATTTAAAGGGGCAGATTTATGAGGCCCTTGCGCCACGTTTACGCCGCTGTTGCGTGACGCAAGGCGGCGTAAATGTGGCGCATCCCTACGAGGCATTTACAACGTGACGCATCTATGGAGATGCGTCACGGTGTAAGGCCCTGCGCCACATGAAACCTGCGTCAGGTTTCATGTAGGCGTTACGGTGCAGGGGTGGGCGTTCCGTTGCAGGAACGCCCCTGGAAGGTGACTCAGTGAAATCTACAAGATTTCACGGAGTCACTTTCTACGTCAATTCCTTACGCCTGCTTGAAGTAGGCGTAAGGGTGATGCACCATGCAATGTAGGGGTGGCCCCTGTGCATTGCAGGAGTCATGTCGCACTTGCGACATGACTCCAGCAATGCGCCGCCCGTACGCCGAAAGATGCGTCACGCATCTTCCCTGCCTTGCACCATGGTGCGCCGCATTGTAAATGCGGCGCACCATGGGTGGCGGAGCTGTGGCGCACTGTGGCGCACATTAACTGGCGCATCCCTGGGGATGCGCCAGTTAACGTAAATCTGCCCCAAAGTGTCTTAAGAGTAAGGAGTATTATGATTCTAGACATGCTGTTAAATCAACCAAAGTTTCTGTTGGGGACTTTGTGATGATTAAAAGACCTGGATTTTGTGTTTCTGGTTCTAAGTTCTCGAAACCATTCAAAGTAATTAAAGTTTTTTAAAATGCTATAAAAACATCTGACCATAGGGTATGGAATCTTAACCGTGTTGCTGTGTACAAAGGTAAGGTGGTTCCTGACATTGGTGATGATTTTTCATCTAGAACCCTGACTGATAGTAATGTTCCTATTGTGCGAAAATCTTCTAGGACTACTCGTAGTCCTTCATATCTACAGGAATATGCCACTTAGAACATTAGTGGTTGTTTTAATGCTTTGTATTATGTAAATTTCTTTATGATGTGTCACTATCACATTGTATTCTTTAGTATGTTTTTCTTTTAGCTTGTTTTATTTATTTATAAAGGAGGGAGATGTGTTGTAAAGTTCATATTTACTTATTTATCTAATCTTGGTCAGGTCCTGCCTATGACTTAACTCAGTTGTGGAATAGAATTCAAGTCTTGAGATAAGCTCTAGGTCTTTGTGTTCAGATGATGCCAGAGCCTGTGACTGTTGAGTGGATGAGCTGTTGTATCTTCACAACTTGAAGAATAAACCTTCAATTTATCCTACAAGAATCTTCTTCATCATTTCACATGAGTAACCCACTTTTTAACATATAATTGTATTAAATATTGATTTTTAAACATATGTAAATTAAAACATTAAAATTAACATATATTAAATACTAACAATAATTGATTACAAATAAAATATATTTACATTTATATTTTAATAAATATAACAAATAAACTTACTTTTAAAAATATAAATACACATACACACACATATATATATTTATATGAACATGACTATCTGGGTGGGTTTTAAATACTTGTTGTATATCACAATGGCGTTTATATGAGCAAGGCGACTAGGATCGCCGAAACGCGTCTTACGTGTTACCTGATATATATATATATGTATGCAGAATGGAACAGTGCGCCGTGTCATGCTGCATAATTTGCATATTGGTGCATTCTGGGATTTGTGGTCAGAACTGTGAACCACATGACCACTTGGACTATAAAGTAGAGTAATCACCTGTGAACAAGGCTAACGCCGAAACGCGTAGGGATTTTAAGAGTGTTGCTGTGCTGCCATGCCAAAAGACGAATAAAGTTAACTGGGAAGCAAGTCGATGTTGTGGGCTCTACTCTTCTGTGTTCAAATGGCAATAGTATTCTCCATTCCTGCTATCTTGAGCCCGCCCTGCAGAGTCGGGGGCCCCCAGTAAAATGGAGCATTTCTTTTGCATAAAACGGAGGGGGCATGACACGCTCTTCTAGCGCACCAGCCAACGGATTTCCAGGGCTATTTGGTGATGCGAGAGAGAAAGGGAAACGAAGGAGGTTTCGCCTCTTTCTGGCAACGTCGCATCCCGGACATATTTCCTGTGCATGGCAGCCAAAACTATGCACTTTGCAGAAAGAAACTTACCTGCAAGCACCGTGAAGTACATCAGTGATTTTAAAGTGACACTGGCAATGTAAGTACGCTATTAAACAGAATGGAACAGTGCGCCGTGTCATGCTGCATAATTTGCATATTGGTGCATTCTGGGATTTGTGGTCAGAACTGTGAACCACATGACCACTTGGACTACAAAATTGTGCACTCACCTGTGAACAAGGCTAACGGCGAAACGCGTGGGGATTTTAAGAGTGTTGCTGTGCTGCCTTGCCAAAAGACGTATAAAGTTAACTAGGAAGCAAGTCGATGTTGTGGGCTCTACTCTTCGGTGTTCAAATGGCAACAGGATTCTCCATTCCTGCTATCTTGAGCCCGCCCTGCAGAGTCGGGGCCCCCCAGTATAATGGAGCATTTCTTTTGCATAAAACGGAGGGGGCATGACACGCTCTTGTAGCGCACCAGCCAACGGATTTCCAGGGCTATTTGGTGATGCGAGAGAGAAAGGGAAATGAAGGAAGTTTCGCCTCTTTCTGGCAACGTGGCATCCCGGACATATTTCCTGTGCATGGCAGCCAAAACTATGCACTTTGCAGAAAGAATCTTACCTGCAAGCACCGTGAAGTACATCAGTGATTTTGAAGTGACATTGGCAATGTAAGTACGCTATTAAGCAGAATGGAACAGTGCGCCGTGTCATGCTGCATAATTTGCATATTGGTGCATTCTGGGATTTGTGGTCAGAACTGTGAACCACATGACCACTTGGACTATATAATAGTGCACTCACCTGTGAACAAGGCTAATGCCGAAACGCGTAGGGATTTTAAGAGTGTTGCTGTGCTGCCATGCCAAAAGACGAATAAAGTTAACTGGGAAGCAAGTCGATGTTGTGGGCTCTACTGTTCTGTGTTCAAATGGCAACAGGATTCTCCATTCCTGCTATCTTGAGCCCGCCCTGCAGAGTCGGGGGCCCCCAGTAAAATGGAGCATTTCTTTTGCATAGAACGGAGGGGGCATGACACACTCTTCTAGCGCACCAGCCAACGGATTTCTAGGGCTATTTGGTGATGCGAGAGAGAAAGGAAAATGAAGGAGGTTTCACCTCTTTCTGGCAACGTCGCATCCCGGACATATTTCCTGTGCATGGCAGCCAAAACTATGCACTTTGCAGAAAGAAACTTACCTGCAAGCACCGTGAAGTACATCAGTGATTTTAAGGTGACATTGGCAATGTAAGTACGCTATTAAGCAGAATGGAACAGTGCGCCGTGTCATGCTGCATAATTTGCATATTGGTGCATTCTGGGATTTGTGGTCAGAACTGTGAACCACATGACCACTTGGACTACAAAATAATGCACTCACCTGTGAACAAGGCTAACGCCGAAACGCGAAGGGATTTTAAGAGTGTTGCTGTGCTGCATTGCCAAAAGACGTATAAAGTTAACTGGGAAGCAAGTCGATGTTGTGGGCTCTACTCTTCGGTGTTCAAATGGCAACAGGATTCTCCATTCCTGCTATCTTGAGCCCGCCCTGCAGAGTCGGGGGCCCCCAGTATAATGGAGCATTTCTTTTGCACATATATATATATATATACAAAATAAATCAAATAGTATTTTAAATAATAATATAATTGAAAAAATGTTAGATAACATATTATCAAAAATATATGTATACATATTTAATTATACCAAAAACATAAAATATTAAAAAAGGAAACAAATTGAAGTTAAAATAAAAATTAAACAACACATATTTTTTATAATTTGATAAAAAATTATTTACTAACAAAAAATATTTTCAATTATCAATATTAATATTATAATAAAGCAAACACATACTTATACCAATTAAATCAACATAAAATAAATTATAAAAAAAATAAAATAAATATATATACTAAATATAAAATGACATAAAACATAACATTGGAAAATAATACCATTTACTATTCCCACTTCAATTAACACAACAATAACAAATATCATTCATAAAAAAAACTTTGATATTCCACTCCATTCAGTGCAACAGTAGGGACAGTGTTGGATTGAGGAGGGGTAAGATTTACTATTCCCACTCCAGTCAGTGCAACAGTAGAGAAAGTGTTGGATTACGGAAGGGTACAATTTACTATTCACACCCCAGTCAGTGCAACAGTAGGGAAAGTGTTGGATTGCAAAGGGGTAACATTTACTATTCCCACTCCAGTCAGTGCAACAGTAGAAAAAGTGTTGGATTTCAAAAATAAAAATGAATTTAATTCCCACTACAATCAGTACTACGTTGCAAACAAACAAAAGTTCTACAAATATAAAAACTCATTTCAAAAACAAAAAAGAAATTACAAAATAAATATTTAAAATGTAATATATATATTAAATTTGAACAAATAATGAAAATTAAAACATTTCATAAAATTAAAAACATAAAAATATTGCAAACACTACGACAAATTAAATAGTGTTATTTTACGTATAAAAGAATTCTGTTAAAAACATTTATTAAAAATAGCAGCTCGTCCCGACGTTGTCCGGGTATGAATTGCTGCCGGCCAGTAGTATATTGTTTTGTAGAATTTCGTTTTGATAGCATTTCTGATGTGTGACAGGCCTGTGAAACGCTCCGATTCAGAGTGCACTGCTGATGCACTTAAGAGTGCGCGTTCAGTAGTGTGTGAACTCGTTTCCCTACCTTTTTTTTCCTTGCAATATTATATAGCGTGAACTCGACAACATGGCATGAGCACAATTTACATTACAGAAGAACACATTCATTTGTGGTAAGCACGGGGAGACAAAGCGATTTATCTAGAATCACAGGATGTTGGGCTGATGCCGAGATTCGAACGTAGCTCCCCAGCTCTAAAGTTCGCAATTCTAGAACTTGTGGCGGAGGTGTGTCTAAAAGTGTATGTCGGTGCTGGCCATCAATGAGAGAGACCTGTGCATTTTTCAAATCGGTGGTGAAAAAATATGAGTATGTTGCTGGAGATATGGGCCGTCGTGCCACCAATGTACTTACCGGGGGAGGGTAAACACCCATTATTCTGCAACGTTCTTTCCGCATACCATCACTCCGCATACTTTCATTACGAAAGTACCATAACTCCGCAATGCCATTATAACGCATGGCATTACATTTTATATGCTTTTACCACGCATACATTTACAACGAAATTCGTTGTAAATGCATGAATGGTAAAAGCATGTTTTTTTTTATGTTTGGATAAGGTAAGTATGGGTATAGGGGTATATGTGTTGGGGTACTGAGGTATATTTTTTTTGGGGTGTTTGGGTATTTTAAGGGTTCAGATATAGTTTTGGGTTATGGGGTACAGGGGTAGTTTTAGGGTTCAGGGCTAGGTTTGGGTTTTGGGGTGCAGGGGTATTTTAAGGGTTCAGGGCTAGGTTTGGGTTTTGGGGTACAGGGGTATTTTAAGGGTTCAGGGCTAGGTTTGGGTTTTGGGGCACAGGGGTATTTTAGGGTTCAGGGGTAGGTTGGGGTTTTGGGGTACAGGGGTATTTTTAGGGTTCAGGGCTAGGTTTGGGTTTTGGGGTACAGGGGTATTTTTAGGGTTCAGGGGTAGGTTAGGGGTTTTGAGGTACAGGGGTATTTATAGGGTTCAGGGCTAGGTTTGGGTTTTGGGGTACAGGGGTATTTTTAGGGTTTAGGGATAGGTTTGGGTTTTGGGGTAGAGGGTATATTTATAGGGTTAAGATGGGTTAGTGTTTAAGGGTGTTGGGGTATTTTAAGTAGTAAGGGTGGGTTATGATTATGGGGTGCAGGGGTATTTAAAGGGAGCAGGGTGGACACCCAGAGCTGGAATGTACAGAACCTGGGAAGAAAAAATAATGACATATTGGGCACAATGCTCGCTTTTTTTTCCGTAATCCTGCGCCCCGCACACGCCCACGCCCCAACACACGCCCACAGCACACGATATGAGACATGGCATGAAGGGCGGAACGTACCACACGCCCCCAGCGTTTGTCACGCCCCCAGCACACTCCCACAGCACAACGCAGACACGCCCACAAGGGACTACTTTGCTGGCACAGTTCTTTTACCTTTTAAATGTATATGGTGGGAGTCTGCATAGCCTATGTCCTTCTGCTGCAACTGCCCTTTCCAATGCTGTATTGGGTGTTGTGATTGGTGCTGTGGTTCCTGAGATTACCCGCCTCAAAGGTTTGGGCTCTCTCTTTATTATATTAGTAGAGATATAGATGTAATTCATAAAATAAGTTTAGCTATAATTTCCTCCGCCCATATACCCCTATAACCCACAACCCATACCTAAAATAAACAAATTACTAACGCAATTAAATGTAATAATTATCAATCAAATAACTCACAATAATTAACAAACAATTAAATAACTTCCAACCCTGTACACCCATAAATCCCACAACACATTCATAAAAAAATTAGCACTAACATAATTAATGATCAATTAAATAATTACTTTCCACCGTTTACCCCATAACCCCCACAATCCACATATAAAAATTAAATAAAAAAACATTATTTACAATATTAACATAATTACCAATTAAATAATTGCTATTATTTAACAATTACAAAAAAAGTAATTACACAGTTAACAAAATGCAATGCTATTAATTAATTAAATAATATTTATAAACAAATAAACATTCATTTATTATAATTAAATTACTTCCCAACCTGTACCCCTATAAACCCACAACCGGCTACAGTACCAAAAATAATAGTTCAATTTTCTGCTTTGGGAATCGAGGAAGGTACAAGAGTTGCAATTGCTATTACCACTGTGTCTCATCATGCCAAGAAGTGGTACCCACATTCCAGGGAGAGGGCTTGCAGGATATGAGCCTTGATGCTCTCAACGTGCACCAGGATCATGCATGGCTCCTTGCATCTTCTATGTTTTTCACATCAGAGGATGGATAGAAGCTGGAGGCGTAGGGACCAGGGCTCACCCTCACTCTTAGGGACTAGAAAGCTCGCAGTTGGTGCTTTGACAGCCTTGTTTGCCCTCCGGTCATTATGGATTAGTACTTGACGTGCTGACCTTGAGTTAAAGGAACTGGGGTAGGAAGCCTGGAGACATGGCAGAGGCAGGATGAGCATCAAGATGGCTTAACAATTGGCTTATGATACTAGGGTGATCAAACGTTTAAACAACACACTTGACAATGGACAAAGATGGCAACCTTTGCACTTCACTCAGTCTACAGTTTCCTGAGCTTAATAAATTTGGCCTCTTTCCATTCCCTTGCGGGAGAAATGATCCATATTAAAGGTTTTGTGAGAGATTTTATTCCCAAAAACATTTTGCAAGTGAATTTTCTAACCAGCAAGAATTTCTCTCCTGCACACCTAATTTTACTTACGAAGAACCTTGGTTACTTCCCATAACTACAGCTGGCACCCAACTTGTGAAGGTTGACAGCCCAGATGTGACTGCAAATCCGCGTTTGATCTCAGCTGCCAGGGTATACTTGCAATCAATGTGAAACGCGTGAAATCTTCACGTGTAAAACGCACAATCAAAGTGAAAATTACAGCCTGTGCATGTTTATACACCAGTGGTTGAGTGTGGGAAAATTATTTGAGCAGCTTAACCAAAACTGAATACCTGCATTATTGGGGTTTACGAAAAATTACACTTGCTTGATTATAATTGGGAATGAGTGAAGCAGAGGCCATGCGTTTCATTGCTAAACTGGCCACGAGCACCTGCTCTCCAGCTCTTTTATTGAATGAATTTGAATTTTGTACTTGTAAAGCGCACTGCTGCCCCAGCAACGGGGCATCCTGGCGCTGTACTCACAACGCTGTGGAACCCTTCCTGGCTTTTCCCTGTGAAATGTCCACTCCTGGGCACCCCCAAGGTGAAGCCAGGTATCCCAACGCTGTTGGTGCCGATGTGGAGATTAAGCAAGGTATTGCCTAGAGTTGCAGAGTGGGACCCATGATTAGAATAGGTGTCGAGGTGAGAATTATCAGGTCCGAGGAAATTGAGCCCAAGACCCGCCGAGGCGGGAATTGAACCCTGGTCCCGGGCCAGACCTCTGCATCAGGGTCTGCCGCTCTAACCATTGAGCCACACTTCTCCACACGGTCTCCTGACCGCTGACGCTTGTGTTGGACGGGTGTTGGCCAGAGCTCAAGGGAGTGACTGGTAAACTTGTACATCATGGACCACTAAAATGTGTCCATCAAGACACTACAGGAACCACTGAAGGATGGTTGAGAGCATTTCATTCTGTTGTGAATAAGAAACAGCCTCTGCTCCTCCCCTATGGCTGAGGAGCTTCCCCCCCTCCACCAGCTACCTCAAAATATCAGGAAAGGAAAAATAAAACGATAATAAACATATTTTATTATTGTTTTATTTTCCCTTTCTTGTCGAGTACTTGGGGGCGGGCCATGGGGGACAACAGGCGCAGGAGTGGTAGTGCCCTGTGATCAGGGCGCCTGACGCTCTCCCCGGCCATCTCAAGCCGGCAAAACCGTCATGCACACTGGAGCTGTCTCCAACTCGAGCTGCGTTGCCGGGCTGGAGAGAGCAGGCCCAGGCTCCCAGTCTAACTCGGAGCGCAAATCCAGAGTGCTCTGGCCAATACTAACAGTAGCCTCATCGCATGAGAGCCGCGTCAGGATTGGTCGCAGTGGAGTCTGGGAGCCCGTGCCTGCGAGAAGAGAAGCAGTAAAGCGCGACGCGGCCCGGTGCAGGTGCTTTTTTATTTATTTATATTTTTTTTTGTCCCCCCGCCACTCCCCCATCCCGCCACTCAAACACAACACCAGCCGCTACTGATAAGAAATATGCCGGTATCGGTGAAAAGCAGCCAAAAGAGTCCCCTTTTTCACAAATGTTCAAATCCAGCATATGTGACTCTTACATCTGGAATGAGTTGGTGCGCACACACAAGTGCGTTTGGATAATTTCAAATATGCACATTTTGCGCCAGCCCACATTTGCTCTTCTACCAATCTTTAATAAATGTTCCCCAGAGTGCACGGCCAGCATGTGCACCATTCACTTCTGGACACTTTGAAGTTGAAGACACAATCACTTTTTGCAAGTTTTATTCTTAATATACAAAGTCATAAAAATACGCGTGTTATTTGTTTCTTAAAGCCACTTGTTGGAAGGCCTCACAGGGTTGTTACAAAAAGGTCCTAAAAATACCATCCTGGTTTTTTCCACGTCTCCCTTTAATAAATTGGGTGGTAATACTGGTCAGAAACAAATCACGTGGACGGAAAGAGGCTGATGACATGGAAAGAAAAATGTAAGGTTTTGGGAGAGGATGCCTATTAGATATTATTAATCCATGTCGCACCTGTGATCAGAACACAGTTAAATTACTAGGGTTTGAGATGGAAAAGATACCACGTTGTGAGTGTCTATAAATGTGCTCTGCAGCTGCGAGGGGGTCTGTCAGGCCCCCTCCTGACAAAGCAAGGAAACCTGCATCCAAGAACTTAGATGTCAACTTGGACTCGGGTGAACCTGCAAACTGTACCTGCAAAGAAGGAGGAAATAAAATTATCTATAATTAAATCTATTCCTAGAAGGAACAGCCTCAACTGGACATTTTCCAAATCCTGGAAAGCGCAGGTTATGTGGGGTGAGGGAGCCGGCTCACCAATTTTATTTCAAGGGAAACTTGTTACTGATAATAAACTGAATGTTCTGTAAAAATAAAGGGGCTTATTTACAAGCCCCTTGCGCCACCGGTGCGTCACTTTCTCCCATGTTAAAAGTGACGCAGCGGCGGCGCAGGGGACTTGTAAATATGTCCCAAAATGTCAAGCAGACGATTGGACAATAAATGTTGTTATTGGGGTTCTTAATATTTTGTAGTGCTAACACTTATTTCTAAGTTTTACTTGCATCTAATGTGAAATACCCTGTATTTGTAAAGTCATACTAAGGCCTATGGAATAAAATATTTCTGGGCCTTTGAAAAATAAGATTACGATAACAAATATTGAAAGCCATTTTACAAATGAGACTACATATCCCGTTGCCCTTACCACTTTGACAAAAGCTACTGTCAATGTATTGTCATTAATTAGATTGCACTGCTGAATATGAAGACCAACAA
Organism: Lissotriton helveticus; assembly: GCF_964261635.1. Lineage (NCBI taxonomy): Eukaryota > Metazoa > Chordata > Amphibia > Caudata > Salamandridae > Lissotriton > Lissotriton helveticus. The sequence goes on from NC_136061.1 coordinate 58,872,429, forward strand.
TACCATGGCATTCCAATATGGTGGACAGAACATCAAGGGCAAACTATCAAAAGGTGAGTGCACATAGGGAAATATAGGCTTACTATTCCTACCTTGAAGGTACATATATGTGGGTGTAGTTATAGAAAAACTAGATTTACAGACCTGTCCAAATTTTATTTCTGTCTCATCAATATTGGTGATTCATATTCAGGGTGCAAACCCATTAATTGGTTTATTATGTATTGATGTTTAATTACATTTTGCTTTTGGCTGTTGTTATTTATTGTCATAAATATTGTGAGCTCAATCACATTGCATTTGATGTGCAAATAATGGTTTGCCATAGCTGACTGAAGTCCTTTGGCCATGACCAGAAGGGGTCTGTACGGAATCCGGGTCAGCCAAAAGCGGTTGTGTGACGGAGCCACACATGCGTTTACAGGCCAGTTCCACGCGGTGTTAACCACTTAAGTGTTAACCACACGAATGCCTTTACCACGCATGCCTTTGCAATTACAAATTGAATATGCTACTTACCAGTATGCATCTGTTCTTGGCATGTAGGGCTGCTAACATTCATATCTATAGCATAGATCGCCGCCTAGTGTTGGGTCCGGATGATTGCATATTGTTGTCCTGGAAGAGTCTTCGAAGTATCACGAGATAGGTGGCTCCTCCCCTGGACTACAGTGCGCATGGGCATCGACTCCATCCCCAGATTGTTTTTAGCCATTGTGGCAGAGATGGAGTGAAATAGTGTAAGTGATGTCCATGCTAATGATTGAATGCAAGAAAAAGTCTGCAGCCGCTATGGGCGCCGGGGAGGAGGGCGGGCGATATGAATGTTAGCAGCCCTACATGCCAAGAACAGATGCATACTGGTAAGTAGCATATTCAGTTCGAGGCATGTGGGCTGCTAAATTCATATCTATAGCATAGAATACATAGCAGTCCCTCCATTAACGGCGGCCGCCCGTGCCAGCTGCAGAAGTCTGAAAAAGTGTCTTAAGAACAGCCTGTCCTACAGCTGCCTGCTGCTTGGAATGCACATCTACACAGTAATGTTTGGTAAACGTATGTGGTGTAGACCATGTGGCTGCTCTACAAATGTCTTCCAAAGGAATGTTACCTAGAAATGCCATGGAGGCTCCCAACTTGCGTGTGGAGTGTGCCCTGGGGGGGACCGTCAAAGTGCGCTTAGCTTTCAGATAGCAAATCTGAATGCACTTAACGATCCACCTGGCTATTCCTGCTTTGGAAATGGGGTTGCCTTTGTGCTGGGCTGAGAAGGCAACAAAGAGTTGCTGTGTCTTTCTAAATGGTTGTGTTCTGTCAATATAGTACATTAACGCCCTTTTGACGTCCAGCATATGGAGTATTCTTTCTGCTACTGTTTCTGGGTTTGGAAAGAATGCGGGCAGTTCAATTGTTTGATTGACATGAAACTGCGACACCACCGTAGGAAGGAACTTGGGGTTAGTGCGGAGCACCACCCTGTTTGAGTGAATTTGTATAAATGGCTCTTGTATCGTGAGCGCCTGTAGCTCACTAACACGTCTTAGAGACGTGATGGCAATGAGAAAAGCCACTTTCCATGTCAAGAACTGAATCTCACATGAATGTAGAGGCTCAAAAGGCGGGCCCATGAACCTGGGGAGGACCACATTGAGATTCCATACCGGAGCTGGTGGGGTCCTGGGAGGAATGACCCGTTTCAGTCCTTCCAGGAAGGCTTTAATGGCAGGCACCCTGAAAACAGAGAGATGCTGCCTGTTTTGGAGATAAGCCGCTATGGCGGATAAGTGTATCCGAATGGAAGCATATGCTAGATTGCATTTGTAAAGATGTAACAAATAGCAGATGATATTAGGAATGGATGCATCTAGCGGGTTGATATTGTGTTCTGTACAGTAAATGACAAACCGCTTCCATTTTGCTGCATAGCAAGCTCTGGTAGTGGGCTTTCTTGCCTCCCGGATGATGTCCATGCATTCAGGAGGCAAATTAAGGTAGCCAAACTCTAAGACCTCAGGAGCCAGATCGCCAGATTGAGCGGTTGCGGATCTGGATGCTGAATGTCGCCATGGTTCTGCGTCAAGAGCCTGGGTGTGAGGCGCAGCCTTTGATGCGGTACCACGGAGAGTTCTAGAAACGTGGTGTACCATGGTTGGCGTGCCCACGTTGGAGCAACCAGGATGAGCGTCATCGAGTGTTGCTTTAGCTTTCTTGCCACCAGCGGAATGAGAGGTGCTGGGGGAAAAGCGTACGCAAATCTGCCTGACCAGTTCATCCATATCGCATTGCCCTGCGACTGTGGGTGAGGGAACCTGGCGGCAAAGCTTTGGCATTTTGCGTTTTCCTTTGTGGCAAACAGGTCTATCTCTGGATGACCCCATTGCTGGAAGTACGTTGGGAGTACTGATGGATATATCTCCCACTCGTGCATTTGGTGGCTGTACCTGCTGAGCAGGTCCGCAATCTGATTGTCCTTGCCCGGGAGGTGTTCCGCCATGCGGAAGACGTTCCTCTGAATGGCCCACTTCCACATGCTCTGAGCCAGATGAGACAACTGTGGAGAGTGTGTACCTCCCTGCTTTTGGATGTAGTACATGGCTGTCATGTTGTCCGTCCGGATCAACACGACTTTGTTGCACAGATGTACTTTGAAGGATTTGAGTGCCATGAAGATTGCCATCAGTTCTAGATAGTTGATGTGCATCCTCTTTTGCTGCGTTGTCCATAGACCCTGCACCGTGTAGTGGAGCACATGAGCCCCCCATCCTTGGAGAGATGCGTCCGTCGTCAGGATAATCTGTGGCACAGGCTCTTGGAACGGTCGGCCCTTGCAAAGGTTGTGTGGATTCCACCAATGCAGAGAGTTGCATGCCCGACCGGTCACCAACACTAGGCCTTTCAACTGTCCTTGAGCCTGAGTCCACTGATGCGCTAAGCATTCTTGGAGCGGACCCATATGCAACCGTGCGTGCGGGACTATGAAGATGCAGGAGGCCATCATGCCTATCAACACTCTCGCTGGGAGTGAGTGTTGCGGTCTGAACCTCTGGATGAGCGACTGGATGTTGTCGATCCTTGCTGGGTTTGGCTGGGCTGTGGCAGCCAGAGTATTTATCGTCGCGCCCAAATACTGCCGCACATGGGCTGGCTGAAGGTGCGACTTTGGATGGTTTAGTGAAAATCCCAGACCGTGAAGGAGGTGAATGGTGTGGGACATGTGTGCGGCGCACTGCTGTGCCGACTTGGCTTGAACGAGCCAGTCGTCTAGGTAAGGGTAGACATGTATGTTCTGTCTCCTGAGGTGCGCTGCTACTGTCGCCAGACACTTGGTGAACACTCTGGGGGCAGTGGTCACTCCGAAGGGTAGGATCTTGAACTGGTAATGCCTGTTTTGTATGGTGAACCTGAGGTATTTCCTGTGGGATGGATGGAGTGGTATGTGAAAATAAGCATCCTTGAGGTCCAAGGTTGCGAGGAAGTCTCCCTGGTTTAGCAACGGAAGAACCTGCTGCAGTGTCAACATGTGGAAGTGTTCTGAAAGAATGTACTGGTTCAGAGGCCTGAGGTCCAGGATTGGTCTGAGTGAGCCGTCCTTTTTGGGGATTAAGAAGTACAGGGAGTACACCCCTGTGCCTTCCTCCTCCACTGGCATGAGCTCTATTGCGCCATTTTGCAGCATCACAAGAACCTCCTGCTGCAATAAGTGCAAGTGCTCTGCTGACATAGGACGTTGTCTTGGGGGTATGTTGGGTGGAGTGGACGTTAACTCCAAACAATAAGCGAACTGGATACGTTTCCTTACCCACCTGTCTGTGGTGATGGACTTCCAGACTGGCAGGAACTGCTGGAGTCTCCCCCCGACAGGTGTTGGATGGTCGGGGGGCAGTGACAGGGAGTCACTGTTTGTTGGTGGCAGAGGAACGGGAGTTGTTGTTGCCTCTGCCTCTGCCCTTGGCGCTGTTTCCACGGTAACCTCCTCTACCCTGCTTGGGGTACGAGGATTGAGCCCCACCTTTATTGAATGGTGTCTGCTGTGCCAAGTGTCCTCTGGTAACACCTCGATTGCCTGAGCGACGAAAAGTGTTCCCTCTGAATTGCTGAGACTGGAGAGCACCCATGGATTTGGCCGTCTCAGTATCTTTTTTGATTTTTTCGAGGGTGGTGTCAACCTCTGGGCCAAATAACCTGTCCGGGTTAACGGGCTGGTTCAGGATAGTAGTCTGGATCTCTGGCTTGAACCCTGAGATGCGGAGCCATGCTTGACGCCTCAACATCACGCTAGTGTTGATCGCTCTAGCTGCCGTGTCCGCAACGTCGAGCGCACATTTTATCGCAGCGTTGGAGATGAGCTTGCCCTCTTGTATAAGCATCTCCGCTCCCTCTTTAAACTGGTCTGGAAGGTGTTGCAACAGTTGTTCTAGGGTGTCATAATGTGCCCTATCGTATCTAGCCAACAGAGCTTGCGTGTTTGAGATGCGCCATATGTTGGCTGCCTGAGCTGCCACCCTCTTCCCAGATGCCTCCAGCACTTTTGACTCTTTGTCCGGGGGAGGAGCTTCACCCGTTGTTTGAGAATTTGCCCTCTTGTGGGCATTAGAGACTACTAAAGAGTCTAAAGGCAACCGGCCCCGTATGTAAGTTGGGTCTCCAGGTGCGGCTCTGTATTTCTTCTCTATTCTGGGGTTGACAACCCTCGCTCTAGTGGGTTCCTTGAAAATGTCTGTGGCATGCTTCAGTACCCCTTTTAGCATAGGAAGAGTTTTCACTGTCTTTTCTGCAGCAGAGAAAGTGTCACATAAAAAGTCAACCTCCACAGGGTCAGCATGCATTTCCACCTTATGGTTCATAGCTGCCCTTTCAATCAAGGCATTAAATGCCGCAGAGTCTTCAGTGGGAGATGTTTTCACGCTATAAACCTGAGGGTCATGGACAACCTGCTGGTCTCCTTGATCACCAGTGTTCATCCACGAGTCCTGTTGGTCCTCAGGGTCAGTGTTTGCAGGAAAACTATACTCCTCATCTTGCTCACCCTCTTCCCCATTTGAGCAAGTGGGTGAAGGTGTTGCACTCCTCCTAGGGTGAGGGAGAAGCTGCTCCACCAGTACTGGTGCCTCTGGTGCTGGTCTTTTTTGCTTTAGAGGAATAACAAACGATTCCAGGGGCTGGGATGTGATTTTCCTCTTGTAGAGCGTGAGCTTTCCAGTGTCGGCGTCGATGATATGCGCCGATTGCTCTTCTAGCACAGGTTGTCGATGACTTAAACTTCCACTCGGGTGAGTTTGCGTCGACCCTGCAGAGTCCTTGGTCACCATCCGTGGTGAAAAGGCCTTCGGCGCCACCTTAGGCGGTAGAGTGTAGAGGATCGGCATTGAAGCCTTCTTCGGTGGGGCCAACGGCTTAGGTGCTGAAGGTGTTTTCGGCTCCGACGCCGACGCCTTGTCCCGTATCCGCTTGAGGGAGTCCGAGACCTGCTTCGTAAAGGAAGCGGATGGTTTCGTCGACCCGATTGATGACCTCGATCCACTTCCAGGGGAAGATCCGAGCTTCTGTGTTGCCGCCTGAGGCTCAGGCGCGTCGCCGGCTGAAGCGCCACGATCAACATCCGAGGTCTTATGCGTTGACGCCGACAGCTTCGGATCGACCACCTTTGACTTTTGCGTCGGGTCTCCAGACTTCGGCTCGGTGCCCTTTGCAGACTTTGTCTCGACGGCCCTTTTGGCTTTTGGATCGGCAGCCTTGCCCGCAGTAGGCTCGACAGTCTTCTTTGACTTCGATTCGACCACCTTGCTGGATACCGGCTCGACGACTTTCTTCGAGCTTGACTCCTTGACCACTTTCGGCACCTTTGCCTGGTCGATAGCCTTTTTAGACTTTGGGGCCTCCGAAGACGACGGCGTTGATGGCGGAGCAGACGTCTTTGGTTTCGATGGCATGTCGTCCATCTTTGTTTTCGTCGACACCGATGTTGTTAGTTTCGGTTTCGATTTAGGTAATGGCGGCTCCGCTGAGGCGTCCGTAGCCGGGCCGGAAGGCGGGGCCGTGGACCGAGGTGTAAGGTCGTGGGTAAGGCCGTGTGGCGATCCCGTGACCTGAGCCAATGTAAGAGTACGAACGGGGCATAGCTCTTCCTCCGAGCTATCTTCGATGGCCCCATATGCTTCTTCGTCGTCCCCTACCTCATCGACGTTTTCCTCTAGGTGTAGTCCTTCGACGTCTGCCCCGTAGTCAAACTCGACCTCCGCCGATGTAGGTGAAATTTGCAGGTGATGCCCTAGCTCGTCTGCTTCAGGGTTTTCGAAGATGTCGTCCGGCGCCGGAGCCGACCGCTGGGCCTCGAGGCGCGCCACGCGCCGAAGCTTGATCATCTTCTTCGATCGAAATCTCGAACAGGCCATACAGTTGGCCTCGTCGTGGTCCGGCGACAGGCACTTATTGCACACAGGGTGCACGTCGATGTGTGGGTACTTCGAACCACACACGGGACAGTTCTTGAACGGACTCCGTTCCATGCCGTCGAAAGTCTTGCTGCGTCGACAGGGCCTCGATGACCGAAGAGTCACCCGACTCCTCAGATATCCGACTCGACGAGTTGGAGTATACACAAGACCGAACGCGAACAATACCGACGGGGTAAAAGGAGGCCTTCTGGCCTTGAAAAAGTTTTTTATATCGATTCCGAACAGGAGATGTCGAAATCACATCCGAACCCAATGGCGGAAAAAAAACAATCTGGGGATGGAGTCGATGCCCATGCGCACTGTAGTCCAGGGGAAGAGCCACCTATCTCGTGATACTTCGAAGACTCTTCCAGGACAACAATATGCAATCATCCGGACCCAACACTAGGCGGCGATCTATGCTATAGATATGAATTTAGCAGCCCACATGCCTCGAACACATTGTTACGGCATGTATGGAAAAGACATATGCGTGGTTAACTTATTAGGTAAGTTTTATCCCTAACCCATGTCCGCTGCCCTGAGACCTAAAATGACCCCCCTCCCTCCTAAAAACCAACCCTCTCCCCCCTGAGCCCTAAAAACTTCCTCCCCCCTGTGGTAAATAAATAATTTATTACCGGATCTATTTTTCAGAATAATCAATAAACAGGTAGCTCAATAAATAAGAGTCAAGATTCGAGGTAGCTGGAGTTTACAGGCTTTAATCAGGCATAAAGGACAGGAACAGGACAGCCTGTACGGGAATAGGATGGCAGCTGCCGGGGGCAGGATCTGGGAATAAATGCGCTAGGCTTGGGCAACTTTTAGTAACAGTTCACAGTATATATATCAAAACAATTGCATTACATTCAATACAGTAGGCGTAGCAGTAGGCGTGACTTGTAGCAGTCGCGAAAGATAAGGACAAGATGAAGTAACAAGAAGGCGTGTACAGGGCGTATACATAGACATGTGATGCAAAACGTAACAGAAGTGTCATAAACGGGGCGGAAACATGGAGGGGGTTACCTGAGCAGCTGGGACCTCTAACCTAGTGGTGCGCGCAAACGGGCAATGACGTGTTACCAGGGAGAACTGGGAGCTATGTCTTCTGCGCTAGAAGAGGAGACTAAAGTCTGGAGTGTCAGAGCGACATGTACCCAAGGCATATCTAGTATCTGGTGTTTAGAGTACATGTTGATAGAATCCAAAAGTTATCAGGGCAAAGGCTAATGGACACTAAGACTGGTGCGTGCATAATTCTATATGTATTGCGTGTGCGAGGAATATTCTATGAATATTAATACAGTATTTCTCTTACATGGAGACATAAAGGCTAGACCATGACGGAAACTATTGATGCGATTCAGTAGCTTAGGAATGCAGAGAAGGAACGGCTGAACTGATAACTAGAAACATAACATATTCTTGGCAGACTGGGAGGCAGAGCCAGGCCGGGCCGGGCACTGCGTGGCAAGAAGTAAGCTAAGGGTCAGGGATGCAGGTGGGGGCTGTATCGCTCCTCGGAGAGTGTTCAGGAGACAGGAGCTGAATCTGAGTCCGGGCCCTTTTGAGGCCTAGAAACGGGGACAATTCAATGAATTAACGTGCACACTGAAAAATGTGGCAACGTAGGTTTACATAGGCCTAATATTCGTTGCTTTCACGAAGACTGGAAACTGGCATACTAGAGATGGACTGTAATTGTAATTGCGTCTTTAATCGATCAGAGGGGAATACATGCATATCGATCATGCACATATAACAAAATATGGGGAACACGTAGGCACATACAACATGGCAAAATTTACTTTTCCACATTCCCTCCTTGTGCCCTACGTTTCCATCAGGAAACATCAATTTCCATGATACCATCTATCATTTCATTTAGCATCATTTGCTCGTCTCGAATTGTCTTGGAACGGGATCTAGGACTAGGAATACAAGAGGTAGCACATATGCCGCAAATCGCAGGGCCACATTGTATACAGAGGCAGCAACTGAATATGATCATTACTGCAATACCTAGGAATGACAATACTTTCCATCCCCAGGCAGATATAATACCCCAGAGCCAACCGGACCATGTCCAGGTGCCTGGATTCTGGTGTAACTGATGGGCAATTTTATGAAGTCTGGTTATAGCTGAATAAACAGACGGCGCGTTATTAGGAATGAAAATGCAGCAACTAGATCCGATGACTCTACATGCTCCTCCTCTATCGGCCAGTATGACGTCAAGAACGAGACGATTTTGGAGCACGACAAATCTCATAGCAGATTGCTCTTCGGTTAAGTTACCTAGAGCAGAAGTAGTCTCATTCACTACTGCTTCAAGGGTTCTGGTTAACCTACGTATTAACTTACTATTCTGGATAGGTCCTATAAAGAAGAAGAAACCTTTATTAAAGTCTTGATACTGTTCTAGAGTAGTTTCAGTTTGATCGACAATTGGGGACTCGATATCCCTTCTAGGTCTGTGCACTAGATGTGTGTTTCTGTGATAATCGGATGGGGCTAGAAAAACTGGTGGCAGTAGGAAGGCAATGTAACATGTTCCATCCCAATCGAGGGGCAGACGAACATATGCGGTCTGACCACAAACAAAATAAGAATGACGTGAGGCTTTGAAAATAGATTTCCCACTGTCACTATACTCGACAATAGTAGTACAATCACTATGTCCTACATGTGCGGAACCATTCTTTCTGACACATAATTCGCCTTTGACTGGTAGTACTGAAATAGTAGGTAAATCTGGAGTAGTATCAGACTGAACATTCAGGACCATGAGATTCGAGGAATAATTACCTAAATCATATACTTCATTTTCTAGATCTAACCCTGTTCTATGGGAGAGACCTTGTTTGTCTGGAAAACATGTTCTGTTTAGAAGGGACATATTGGAGGATGACGTTAAAGTGGACCATGCTCCACACGAACCATTATGTGAAAACGGATAAGGAAAGAGTGGCAGAACTCCCTTCGGTGTCTGGAAAGGGGGGAGTCGACCACACACCCAACAATTAGTAGCATTGCTGGTCTGGTGTGAATAGTGTAACATTCTGATAAATGTATTATTTCGCATAGCAAGACGATAGGATAGCTCGTGAGGAGGCAGATCACTAAATGTGTGCTCTACTGTAGCATTAGCAAACTTGTTTACATGTGAACTTGGAAAACATAAATGTAAAGCATAACTTGTGCAGGTAACCATAAGACTCATAAATAGCAAAAAACTTAGAATGATGATACATCGTATAGAGTTTTGACTAACTCTCTCACTATGGGGGTCTATCTCATACATGTCAGGGACCTGTCTAACCGTTTCACCCGAGAGGGACTTAGACAATTAAACTGGCTGACTTAATTTACTAGACCGGAGTTTTAATTTATACTCCTGTTGCGGAGTTTTCTCTAACAGAGGAACTTTAAGTTCGGAATCAAGTTCAGAGTCTGTTTTTAGGCAGTCTTTAGTAATGGAACAGTCCTTAGCAAAAGATTTTTCACGAAGTCCATGGAATTTTTTGACGTGGGACAGGTGGACCCATCCCTTCCTGCCCTCCAACTTCACGGCGGTCCTTGTAGTCAATAAAACTAGGCGAGGCTCCTTCCAACGGGGTTCCAGCGGACTTGAACGATCAAAATTCCGCACCAACACGAGGCTTCCTGGAATGACTTCATGCGGTTTCACCTCGGTGTTGTCTGGAAATGCGGCGGCAACCTGTGAACGACAAGAGTGTAGGGCAGACATCAAGGAAGCTAGGTAATCTGTCAGCATATTACTGGAAACATCTGTAATACTGCGGGGTCTAGGTGTACCCCACATGTTTGGGGGGCGGCCGAATACGACCTCATACGGGGACAGACCTGATCTGGAATGTGCAACCATCCGCATATAAAATAGGGCAACTGGCAGGGCAACTAGCCAGTCTACACCTTTTTCTTTACATATCTTGGCAATACGGATTTTCAGGGTCTGATTATGTCTCTCTACGAGACCGGCTGCTTCAGGATGGCGCACACAATGGAACTTCCACTGGTACCCTAACAGAAGGGAAACATGTTTCATAAGCTCAGATGAGAATGGCTGGCCGTTATCAGAATACACGACCCTAGGGAGTCCATAGCGGGGAAAGAATTCACGAACCAACTGCCTGGCAGTGGTCGCGGCTGTGTAATCTGGAACTGGATATGCTTCTGTCCACCTGGACAAAGCGCATACAACTACGAGGACATACTTGAAACCTCGACATCGCTCCATCTGAATGTAATCCATCTGGAGGACTTCAAAAGGGTGGTCAGGAGGTTGGAATCCACCTTGTTCCACCGGGACACTTTTACCTGGATTGAACTGACAACATATCATACAGGTACGGACTTTCTGCTTGGCTCCAGCTCGTAAATGCTTGTTGAACCAAAGGTTCTGAATACTGTCTAACATAGCTTTTTCTCCTAGATGTGCTGGACTATGTGCGGTATTAATAATGACTTGAACCATAGAGTCGGGGAGAAACCATGTGGCTTTTCCCTTCGTCAACCATCCTTGATCTGTCTGGACCCCTCCTTGTTCGGACCATTTCTTGATTTCCTCGGGAGTAGCATGTAACTGTATGTCTATGACATCTTGTGTAGGGTCCTTAACTGTCATACAAGTAGTCTGATCTGGATTGAATGTCTGTGTTGTGTTAACTGGAATGTCTGGGGTCTGAGCTGTAAGCTTGGCTGTTCGATCTGCTAGATCGTTACCTTGGGAAATAATGTCAGTAACTTTCGTATGTGCTTTGCACTTCATGATAGCGATAGCTGTCGGTAAATGTATTGCATCTAACAGAGCTTGAATGAGGAGACCATGCTGAATCTTGGTTCCATGAGAAATCATGAAACCTCTCTCCTGCCAGAGCACTCCAAAGTCATGTACGACTCCGAATGCGTAACGTGAATCTGTATATATGTTTACTTTCAGGTTCTTGGCACGTATGCAGGCTTGGGTCAGAGCGACTAGCTCTGCTGCTTGAGCAGACAGGGTGTCAATACGATGTGTTTCTATAACTTCAATTTCAGTAGTCACTGCATACGCGGCTACTAGTTCTCCTGTACTTGTTCTCATACATGAACCATCCACATAAAGTGTCAGGTCGGGATTAGGTAATGCAATATCTGTCAGGTCTTGTCTTGGCTTTGTCATAGTGTTAACAACTTCCACACAGTCATGTGTGGCAGGATTTGAAGTAACTGACGGTAACAGTGTAGCAGGATTTAGAATGTTGCAGCGTCTGATTTCTATGTGTGGCTGGAACAGTGTCAGTTCATAACCTGTTAAACGTGCAATTGTCAAATGCTGAGTCTGTGTTCGGTTTAAAAGAACTTCCACGGAGTGTGGAACTTGTACTGTCAGGGAGTGTCCTAACACTATGGAATCACTTTGTCTGATTGCTAGAGCTGTGGCTGCAACTGACTTGAGGCACGCAGGCAGCGCCTGGGCTACTGGATCTAATGTGCTTGAAAAATAAGCACAGGGCTTGTATTGTCCTGCTTGATCTTGTGTGAGAACAGATAATGCAGTACCATCGCGTTCTGTGACAAAAAGTGTAAAAGGCTTACTGTAGTTCGGTGTAGCTAGAACAGGTGCTTGGCATAAGGCTTTCTTTAATTCCTTAAAAACAAGTGTATGTTCCTGGGTCCAAGGGAGGACAGTCGATACGGCTGCCTCCTGTGTCGTTAACTGCATCAGTGGCTTGGCTAGAAATGCATACTGAGGAATCCATTGTCTGCAGTAAGAAGTAAGGCCAATAAAAGCTCGTACCTCCTTCTGTGTCTTGGGTTGTGGAAGACTCGCTATTAACTGGATACGGTCTGGTGTCAACTGCCTACCCCACTTGGACAGTAAGTGGCCTAAGTAGATCACTTGCTGGACAAAGAATTGTAATTTGGAAGGGGACACCTTGTGGCCCTGCTCGGCCAGGAAATACAGAACGGTAAGTGACGCACGCTCGCAGTCACGTTCAGAACGGGCTGTGATCAGTAGATCATCGACATACTGGAGCAGGGCAGTGTCAGTTGGCATGTGAACATTGTCTAGTTGTCTCTTAAGTGCTTGACTGTAAATACTAGGACTTTCTGTGAAACCTTGAGGAGCTCGTGTGAATTTATAGCTCCTTCCATTTAAACAAAAACCAAAAAGGTACTGGCTGTCTGGATGAATGGGGACACTGAAAAATGCATTCTTGAGGTCGATAACAGTGAAAAATGTAGCTTCAGAATCAATGGCTGTCAATAGAGAAGAAATATCTGGGACTACTGGATACTGGGGTATGATACATTTATTAAGCTCTCGAAGGTCAATCACTAATCGATATACTGGAGGTGCATTTGGATCAGTACGTTTCAGAACCGGAATGATAGGAGAATTACATACATTGGAGTCAGTTTCTACAACCACTCCTTGAACAATAAGCTCGTCAATAATTTTGGATAAGGCTGCTACAGCCTCAGGTGGCAATCTGTACTGTCTGATTCGTGGCAAGACTATTCCTTGTTTGAGAGTCACACGATGGGGTGTGATGTGCATACATCCTACATCAGTTGGACCTTGCGCCCATAAATGCTGCGGAACATTCAGTAATCTTGGATCAAAATCACGTAATACATAGTGACCTTTAAAGTCTCTCAAAAACAATCGGACTCCTTCTGGGGAGCAGCAAATTACTGCACCTAATTCCTTCAGTGTTTTAATACCTAACAAATTTTCTGGACATGACTTCGTAAGTAACAAATCAGTAGTTCGGGACAATGGACCAACTTCTAGGGAAACTGGTTTCGAAATTTCGTTAACAATTGGCTTTCCTGAAAATCCAAGGGAAACATTTTTAGAGCCTGAGAGCGGAGCCCCTGGAACCTCGTCATGACTGATAGTAGTCCTACTTGCCCCTGTATCAATCAGAAACTTTCTGTCTTTCCCCAATACTTGACTGTGTACATAGGGACCCTCTTGATCTACAGGTATCTCGATGAGAGGCAAGCATACCTCCCTCTCTAGGCTGTTTCATGAATACTGTTGATACTCTGGATACTCTGACTGAGCATACTGGTACATTTGCTGTGTAACATGCTGTGTTGCAGCGATGGGCTGCGGTGCTGGAACTGTCTGTTGTGCATTCTGTGGTGACTGAGAAGTCAGTGAAACTTGTTCTTGTCTAGGCGGACGTGGTCTTTCTTTAGTCTTACCAGTAGCTATGTTGTGTTTCAGAACTGCACACTCGTTTATAAAATGACCTGGCTGTTTACAATAATTGCAAGTCACTTTAACGGGAGCTGCAGGATGACTGGCTTGATTCGGACCCCTCTTCTGACTGTCTTGTGGAACAGATTGTGCAACTAATACTTTCATTTTCGTGTCTTTCATACGTCTCCTTTCGTGTTCTTGCTCTTCCCTGATTCTATTCTGGTGATACTGGAGCATCTGGAGCATTTGTGACGGAGTATTAGCTTGCCAACTACTTTCGACTTTCAATACTCGATTTTTAACTTGTGGACTTGAATTCTCGACTAGTTTGGTAACAAAAAGATGAGGGTACGACTCACTACTCGTCTTCAAACCACTGTTAATAATAAAACATTTTTCAAATCTAGAATAAAAATCACTAGTGTCTTCATCCTGTTTCTGTTTACATGCTGAGATTGCATCCCAATCTTCCTTTTTCGTGGCTAGTAACCTTGGCAAAACTTGTATCAATAACTCGGGCAATTCTTTACATTTGTCCCCAAGACCAGTACCTGGTACTCGTATTTTATCTTCAGCTTCTAGAGCTGTCCAATCAATCTTTTTCTCTCCCACCTCCCATTCTTTTTCCTTGAGTTTTTCATATACCCCTGCGGGCAACAGGACCTTTAACATTTTAATGATATCTGGATACGTGTATTCTCCCATACGGAGCATGTCTTTTAATTCTCGATGGAACCCTGCTGGATCTTTGTCGTGACAGGGAATTAATTTCTTCATCTCTAGGAGTTCCATCTTGGTGATAGGGGTGTAAACAAATACTCGTTGCATTTCACCACCCGCTGTCCCAACTGGGTGTACTTCTCGTAACGGATGCTGTCTATCTATGTAAAATGGTTTACTTTCTGGAGGTGAGACATGAACAAAATGCGGATTCAAAAACGTTCTATATTTGTGGCGCTGTTCTAGAATGACACTAATTAAATCGGTACCTAAACCTCTCCATCTATACTGGAGTAACTCGCTCAGAACATCATGTAACGGACCTGGATCAGAATGTTGTCCCTCATACAGTGTAATGAGGTGCTGGATCATATACATACCCACCAGTCGTTGCTCGGTTGGGGGCAGTTTCAGAAACATTTGTGCCACTATTTCGTCTGGAAAAGTGGTAGAATCAGTAGTCCATCGGACTGCTGACCGGGCTAATTCTTGTTCATGCATGGTACTAAGTTCACTGTAACCGATTCGTGATTTCAGAATGTGATCGGTAGCTTGAAATACTTGCTCAAGAGAACCTTGTTCTGGTGCTGGAAGAGGAAAAACTTTCTTGTGATCTAGGCGTGAATGCTGGTCGGGAAGTCTAGTACTACCTACATACGCTATTCTGGTGGGATTCTCGTCGTCTACCTCTTCAGTAGAAGAGTTGTCTTCTTTCTCACGGAGTGCTGCTTTTCGTTTCTCGTGTAACTTTATTATTTCCCTACGGATCTTCTTATACATACTGTCTATACAGTTCTGTGTCTTGTGTTTTCCCTCGGCTATATGATCACTCCACCTTGTCAGGACTTTCATTTCGGTCGGATCTTTATCTGGATAATCTTGTTCCCTTATTAAACAATTAATTAGAAACTTTAATAGCATGAGCTGGATCTCGACTTTTCTTTGAGACATGGCTTCGCCAATACTTTCTGGATCTACTCCTGTACGGATGAAACGATATATTCTGTCTAGATATTCTTTCATATTCGGTAGGGTGTCCAAATATTCGGTCACCCGTCTTACACGCAATGAATACAGGACCATATCATCATCGCCTGGGACTGGATCATAACGGCATTCGGTAAGAGCTCGCTTGATATCTGCAACTGACTGATGTTTGGGCGAACGCTGTAACGCTCGGGCATGTAGCTCGAGTAATGTCACACGTTTGTGTTGAGGCGGGGTTCCAGGAGGACTTCCCCCTGAGGCCCCTAAACTAGAATCGTCGACGGGTATTGTACGTGCTGGAAGAGTGACTGACGTAGCGGGTACATGTACTGTAGGCTGGACCAGGGGTACCGTAACAGATGCTGCAACGGGTGCCCCGGTGGCTGGAGGAACGGGGATTACATTACTTACAGGAGCTGGCGGAACAGGATTTGCATATTCTGGGACTGTGTCGTCCAAATAGGACGAGAGAAAAATATCAGCTGCGGTCGGTTTGTGACGTAGCTTAATCGGAATTAATGGCGGCGGAAAATTACATGGTGCTTCCGGGGTTGCTTTCGGCAAGCCCTCGGCAAGAAGAGGATACATACCCTTAATAAGGGCATTTCTCTGTCTGTCGGACTGTTCGGCTTTAACTCGTTCACCTACTTCGATTAATTCCCTTTCTTGGGCTCTTTCTGAGGATTCTCTACTTAATTCTGTCTTTCTGATTTCTTTTTCGGTTCTTCTGTGAGATTCATTGCGCCATAACTCGATGGCATCTTTCTGGGACTGTCTAGATTTCTTTTTCCATAATACTTCTTCTACTCGCATGATGCACTCGGCATCCCATGTACCTGATACGGGCCATCTATATTTCTCTTCTAATTCCTTGGTGTACTCCACCCATAAGTCTAGATATAATATGGCACTTATGCCATGCTTATGATACATAAAATGACCTGGACTGTCCCTAGGCGGGACAGGAACTGCTTCCTCAAGCAGACCTTTTCTAGTTTTTAGCTGACGTAATTTCGAGAACAGAGGCATAACTTAGGCTGGAGTCTGGACACAATACAATACACGATAAACACAATAATAACTGAAAAACGAATCACTCATACCACGACATTGAAAACACATGGAATAACATTTATAATAACAGTTCGGACAGAATACATGACTTTTCTCGAGAACAGAACTTACTGGAACAGAGACTTACTAGAATGACTAGATGCACTGCTAAAACAGTACGAAACTTACCGGTCCCATAAAGAGACACGTCAGGACCCGCGTCCACCTAGATGAACACTTCGTGTTGGATCTGTGTACCCAAACCCACGGACCAGAGACAATTAATTGACCCTGTCTAGATACTACCCCAGCAACGGTACTCACCGGGCAGCAAGAACGGAAGGCCTCGGACTGGACTAGACTGCTACGACGACGGACGGACGAACTTCGGACTTCAGTTACAGGTGGGCCTCTGGATACCTCGGACCTTGGACTCTCGGCTTGGGCTCTGGTCGGGACTCGCCGCGTTCCTCACCGCCTCGTCTGGACGCTGGACCGCAACCTCCGTCTCCTCCGTGGGCCTGAGGGATACTTGAAGCAGAAATATCTGCATGTGCACGGTATGGTTCCGTCACGGCTGCAGAGGATCAGGGGGCCTGCGTGGCTTCTCCGGCGCGTGGGGAATGTACTTTGAAGGATTTGAGTGCCATGAAGATTGCCATCAGTTCTAGATAGTTGATGTGCATCCTCTTTTGCTGCGTTGTCCATAGACCCTGCACCGTGTAGTGGAGCACATGAGCCCCCCATCCTTGGAGAGATGCGTCCGTCGTCAGGATAATCTGTGGCACAGGCTCTTGGAACGGTCGGCCCTTGCAAAGGTTGTGTGGATTCCACCAATGCAGAGAGTTGCATGCCCGACCGGTCACCAACACTAGGCCTTTCAACTGTCCTTGAGCCTGAGTCCACTGATGCGCTAAGCATTCTTGGAGCGGACCCATATGCAACCGTGCGTGCGGGACTATGAAGATGCAGGAGGCCATCATGCCTATCAACACTCTCGCTGGGAGTGAGTGTTGCGGTCTGAACCTCTGGATGAGCGACTGGATGTTGTCGATCCTTGCTGGGTTTGGCTGGGCTGTGGCAGCCAGAGTATTTATTTATCGTCGCGCCCAAATACTGCCGCACATGGGCTGGCTGAAGGTGCGACTTTGGATAGTTTAGTGAAAATCCCAGACCGTGAAGGAGGTGAATGGTGTGGGACATGTGTGCGGCGCACTGCTGTGCCGACTTGGCTTGAACGAGCCAGTCGTCTAGGTAAGGGTAGACATGTATGTTCTGTCTCCTGAGGTGCGCTGCTACTGTCGCCAGACACTTGGTGAACACTCTGGGGGCAGTGGTCACTCCGAAGGGTAGGATCTTGAACTGGTAATGCCTGTTTTGTATGGTGAACCTGAGGTATTTCCTGTGGGATGGATGGAGTGGTATGTGAAAATAAGCATCCTTGAGGTCCAAGGTTGCGAGGAAGTCTCCCTGGTTTAGCAACGGAAGAACCTGCTGCAGTGTCAACATGTGGAAGTGTTCTGAAAGAATGTACTGGTTCAGAGGCCTGAGGTCCAGGATTGGTCTGAGTGAGCCGTCCTTTTTGGGGATTAAGAAGTACAGGGAGTACACCCCTGTGCCTTCCTCCTCCACTGGCATGAGCTCTATTGCGCCATTTTGCAGCATCACAAGAACCTCCTGCTGCAATAAGTGCAAGTGCTCTGCTGACATAGGACGTTGTCTTGGGGGTATGTTGGGTGGAGTGGACGTTAACTCCAAACAATAAGCGAACTGGATACGTTTCCTTACCCACCTGTCTGTGGTGATGGACTTCCAGACTGGCAGGAACTGCTGGAGTCTCCCCCCGACAGGTGTTGGATGGTCGGGGGGCAGTGACAGGGAGTCACTGTTTGTTGGTGGCAGAGGAACGGGAGTTGTTGTTGCCTCTGCCTCTGCCCTTGGCGCTGTTTCCACTGTAACCTCCTCTACCCTGCTTGGGGTACGAGGATTGAGCCCCACCTTTATTGAATGGTGTCTGCTGTGCCAAGTGTCCTCTGGTAACACCTCGATTGCCTGAGCGACGAAAAGTGTTCCCTCTGAATTGCTGAGACTGGAGAGCACCCATGGATTTGGCCGTCTCAGTATCTTTTTTGATTTTTTCGAGGGTGGTGTCAACCTCTGGGCCAAATAACCTGTCCGGGTTAACGGGCTGGTTCAGGATAGTAGTCTGGATCTCTGGCTTGAACCCTGAGATGCGGAGCCATGCTTGACGCCTCAACATCACGCTAGTGTTGATCGCTCTAGCTGCCGTGTCCGCAACGTCGAGCGCACATTTTATCGCAGCGTTGGAGATGAGCTTGCCCTCTTGTATAAGCATCTCCGCTCCCTCTTTAAACTGGTCTGGAAGGTGTTGCAACAGTTGTTCTAGGGTGTCATAATGTGCCCTATCGTATCTAGCCAACAGAGCTTGCGTGTTTGAGATGCGCCATATGTTGGCTGCCTGAGCTGCCACCCTCTTCCCAGATGCCTCCAGCACTTTTGACTCTTTGTCCGGGGGAGGAGCTTCACCCGTTGTTTGAGAATTTGCCCTCTTGCGGGCATTAGAGACTACTAAAGAGTCTAAAGGCAACCAGCCCCGTATGTAAGTTGGGTCTCCAGGTGCGGCTCTGTATTTCTTCTCTATTCTGGGGTTGACAACCCTCGCTCTAGTGGGTTCCTTGAAAATGTCTGTGGCATGCTTCAGTACCCCTTTTAGCATAGGAAGAGTTTTCACTGTCTTTTCTGCAGCAGAGAAAGTGTCAAATAAAAAGTCAACCTCCACAGGGTCAGCATGCATTTCCACCTTATGGTTCATAGCTGCCCTTTCAATCAAGGCATTAAATGCCGCAGAGTCTTCAGTGGGAGATGTTTTCACGCTATAAACCTGAGGGTCATGGACAACCTGCTGGTCTCCTTGATCACCAGTGTTCATCCACGAGTCCTGTTGGTCCTCAGGGTCAGTGTTTGCAGGAAAACTATACTCCTCATCTTGCTCACCCTCTTCCCCATTTGAGCAAGTGGGTGAAGGTGTTGCACTCCTCCTAGGGTGAGGGAGAAGCTGCTCCACCAGTACTGGTGCCTCTGGTGCTGGTCTTTTTTGCTTTAGAGGAATAACAAACGATTCCAGGGGCTGGGATGTGATTTTCCTCTTGTAGAGCGTGAGCTTTCCAGTGTCGGCGTCGATGATATGCGCCGATTGCTCTTCTAGCACAGGTTGTCGATGACTTAAACTTCCACTCGGGTGAGTTTGCGTCGACCCTGCAGAGTCCTTGGTCACCATCCGTGGTGAAAAGGCCTTCGGCGCCACCTTAGGCGGTAGAGTGTAGAGGATCGGCATTGAAGCCTTCTTCGGTGGGGCCAACGGCTTAGGTGCTGAAGGTGTTTTCGGCTCCGACGCCGACGCCTTGTCCCGTATCCGCTTGAGGGAGTCCGAGACCTGCTTCGTAAAGGAAGCGGATGGTTTCGTCGACCCGATTGATGACCTCGATCCACTTCCAGGGGAAGATCCGAGCTTCTGTGTTGCCGCCTGAGGCTCAGGCGCGTCGCCGGCTGAAGCGCCACGATCAACATCCGAGGTCTTATGCGTTGACGCCGACAGCTTCGGATCGACCACCTTTGACTTTTGCGTCGGGTCTTCAGACTTCGGCTCGGTGCCCTTTGCAGACTTTGTCTCGACGGCCCTTTTGGCTTTTGGATCGGCAGCCTTGCCCGCAGTAGGCTCGACAGTCTTCTTTGACTTCGATTCGACCACCTTGCTGGATACCGGCTCGACGACTTTCTTCGAGCTTGGCTCCTTGACCACTTTCGGCACCTTTGCCTGGTCGATAGCCTTTTTAGACTTTGGGGCCTCCGAAGACGACGGCGTTGATGGCGGAGCAGACGTCTTTGGTTTCGATGGCATGTCGTCCATCTTTGTTTTCGTCGACACCGATGTTGTTAGTTTCGGTTTCGATTTAGGTAATGGCGGCTCCGCTGAGGCGTCCGTAGCCGGGCCGGAAGGCGGGGCCGTGGACCGAGGTGTAAGGTCGTGGGTAAGGCCGTGTGGCGATCCCGTGACCTGAGCCAATGTAAGAGTACGTACGGGGCATAGCTCTTCCTCCGAGCTATCTTCGATGGCCCCATATGCTTCTTCGTCGTCCCCTACCTCATCGACGTTTTCCTCTAGGTGTAGTCCTTCGACGTCTGCCCCGTAGTCAAACTCGACCTCCGCCGATTTAGGTGAAATTTGCAGGTGATGCCCTAGCTCGTCTGCTTCAGGGTTTTCGAAGATGTCGTCCGGCGCCGGAGCCGACCGCTGGGTCTCGAGGCGCGCCACGCGCCGAAGCTTGATCATCTTCTTCGATCGAAATCTCGAACAGGCCATACAGTTGGCCTCGTCGTGGTCCGGCGACAGGCACTTATTGCACACAGGGTGCACGTCGATGTGTGGGTACTTCGAACCACACACGGGACAGTTCTTGAACGGACTCCGTTCCATGCCGTCGAAAGTCTTGCTGCGTCGACAGGGCCTCGATGACCGAAGAGTCACCCGACTCCTCAGATATCCGACTCGACGAGTTGGAGTATACACGAGACCGAACGCGAACAATACCGACGGGGTAAAAGGAGGCCTTCTGGCCTTGAAAAAGTTTTTTATATCGATTCCGAACAGGAGATGTCGAAATCACATCCGAACCCAATGGCGGAAAAAAAACAATCTGGGGATGGAGTCGATGCCCATGCGCACTGTAGTCCAGGGGAGGAGCCACCTATCTCGTGATACTTCGAAGACTCTTCCAGGACAACAATATGCAATCATCCGGACCCAACACTAGGCGGCGATCTATGCTATAGATATGAATTTAGCAGCCCACATGCCTCGAACACATTGTTACGGCATGTATGGAAAAGACATATGCGTGGTTAACTTATTAGGTAAGTTTTATCCCTAACCCATGTCCGCTGCCCTGAGACCTAAAATGACCCCCTCCCTCCTAAAAACCAACCCTCTCCCCCCTGAGCCCTAAAAACTTCCTCCCCCCAGCCCCAAAATCAACCCCGCTCTCCCCTTAGTCCTAAAATCTTTCCCAAACCCCCCTAGAGCCTTAAAAACAACCCTTCCCCCAAGGCCTAAAAAGTATCCCTATCTCTGCTTCCCACCCGGAGCCCTAAAGTGGCCCACCAATCCCCTGCCCTGAGATCTAAAACTGACCCCTCCCTCCTGAAAACAACCCCCCAACCCTAAAAACGACCTCGCCCTCCCCTAAGCCAAAAAACTACCCCGATTTACCGAGCCCTAAAAACTTCCCATGCTACCCTTAACCCCTTCGACGCTCATGACGAGCTCAGCTCGTCATGAGTTACGCCTGTCGTACGCTGATGACGAGCTGAGCTCGTCATGTAACGCGGGTTTTAAAAAAACGCAGCGCACAGTGGGAAAACCGCTAGCGCGCATGCGGTTAAAAACGTAGTTAAGGCATATGTGTGGTTAAGGCAAGTTTGCATTGTTGGAACACTGTGGCTCTGCCCGCATTGTTCCAAATGTTTCCCACTAAAAGTCCGACCTGGGACATGAGTTGCAGAGGTTGGCTGGAGGGATTTCAGTGTGGCTAATTTGTAATTTCTTTTCTTCATGCCCAGCCTGAGCACTGTTTGAAATGCTTGTGAAGTACTCAATGGGTTTACACTAAACCATTCAAAGGCACTTGCTTGAGTAAGAGGCAGTTTGGAGTCCTGATGAACCTCACATTCCAGGGCCATTGAGTAGGGCTGGGTGTAACTTCATTATGCCAGAGTAATCTGGTGTAATCTCTGGAATTTCATGGATCATAAACAACGTGTAATGCCTGAGATTACAACATTGTGCCACATAAACTGTTTGGGGAAAAATTCTATCAAGGGAGTGTGTAAACAACACAATCCATGCACAGGAACAATACAATTGATCCACATGCGAGCAGCAGTACTTTAACACAATACCAATAAAACAACTCAGAAATACATTTTGTGTGACCCGTTTACAGAAACTGATCATTTGGGTAAGTTTTGAGCACAAAATGCATCTCTTTTTTTTATGCATCCATGGGCATATTTATCAAGGAGTTGCATAGCTCTTGCACCACGCACTATGGTGCAAGAGCGCCACAACTCTAACATTAGATTTATCAAGCCAAGGAAGGTCACCTTGCGCCTTGATTAATGCAGCGCAAATCGATGCATTACACTACCCTGGGAAGGCGTTCCATTGGTGGAACGTGGGTATTCCCACGCATCAACCCACAGATTTTGGCACATTCCCAGATTTACCATTACTGATAAACCTGGGAATGTGTCAAAAATGTACCCCTCCGTGTCGTGTAATGAGGAGAAGGAAAATGCTACTTACCAGTATGCATCTGTTCTTGGCATGTAGGGCTGCTGACATTCAAGTCTTAGCATAGATCGCCGTCTAGTGTTGGGTCCAGATGTTTGCACTTTGTTGTCCTGGAAGAGTCTTTGAAGTATCACGAGATAGGTGGCTCCTCCCCTGGACTACAGTGCGCATGGGCATCCTCTCCATCCCCAGATTGTTTTTCTCCATTGTGGCAAAGATGGAGTATAGAAAAGTAAGAGATGACCATGTAAGTGTATGTAGAAAAGATTACTGCAGCTGTGACAGGTACCGGGGAGGAGGGTGGGCGATATGAATGTCAGCAGCCCTACATGCCAAGAACAGATGCATACTGGTAAGTAGCATTTTCCGTTCAAGACATGTGCGCTGCTGAATTTGTATCTTAGCATAGACTGTATAGCAGTATCTCCTCTAGCGGAGGACGCCTGCCCCAGCTGCAGCAGTTTAAAAAGAGTTTTATGGACAGCCTGGCCTACAGCAGCTTGCTGCTTTGCTTGCACGTCTACACAGTAGAGTTTAGTGAAAGTGTATATGGTAGACCATGTAGCCGCCCTACATATGGAGTGGTGTGGCTCACTGGTTAGAGGCGGCAGCCCCGAGAGCAGAAGTCAGCCCGGGACCAGGGTTCGATTCCCGACGCGGCAGGGTCGTGGACCAGGGTCAGCGGACTCGATAATTCTCACCTCGGTGCCCACTCTAACCAGGGGTCCCACTCGGCAACTCTGGGCATTAGCTTGCCTAATCTCCACAACGGCCCCCCCCAATGCTGGGGATGCTTGGCTCCACCTTGGGGATTCCCAGCAGGGACCATCCCACAGCGAAAGCCAGGACGGGTTCCGCAGCGGTATACAGCGCCGAGATGCCCCCCGGTGATTCGCGCGCTTTACAAAAAAATACATACATACATACATAACATACATACATATGTCTTCTAGGGGAATAGTTCCTAGGAAAGCCATGGATGCCCCCATTTTGCGCGTGGAGTGGGCTTTTGGGGGGACTGTTAGAGTGCGCTTAGCCTTTTGATAGCATATTTGAATGCATTTAACTATCCATCTGGCAATTCCTGATTTTGAAATGGGATTACCCTTATGTTGTGGAGAAAAAGCAACAAATAGTTGTTTTGTTTTCCTGAATGACTTGGTCCTGTCAACGTAATATAGCAGAGCCCTTCTTACATCTAGTGTGTGTAGGGCTCTTTCAGCCACTGACTGCGGGTTTTGGAAGAAAACTGGCACTTCTATTGACTGATTGATATGGAAAGTGGATATAACTTTTGGCATGAATTTAGGGTTAGTACGAAGCACTACCTTATTGCTGTGTATTTGCATGAAAGGTTCCTGAATGGTTAGTGCCTGTTGATCACTCACTCGCCTGAGGGAGGTAATGGCAATCAAAAATGCCACCCTCCATGTTAGGAATTGTAATTCACATGAATGGAGTAGTTCAAAGGGAGGTCCCATAAGTCTGGTAAGTACTACGTTTAAGTTCCATACTGGCGAAGGTGGATTGTTTGGAGGGATGATTCTTTTAAGTCCTTCCATAAAAGCTTTGATAGGTGGTATTCTGAACAGGGACCCATGTTGTCTGTTTTGGAGATATGCTGCTATAGCAGCAAGATGTAGCCTTATGGAAGAGTATGCCAGATTGCATATTTGAAGATGTAACAGGTAACAGATTATGTTTTGGATGGAGGCATCTAATGGATTGATTTGGTTATTATTGCAATAAATTACAAATCTTTTCCATTTAGCTGCGTAGCATGCTCTAGTAGTTGCTTCCTTGATAATGTTCATGCAGTCTGGAGGCAAGTTAAGGTATCCGAACTCTAAGACTTCAGGAGCCAGATCGCTAGGTTCATCTGATTAGGATCTGGGTGCCTGATTTCTCCATGCTTCTGAGTTAATAGTTGTGGCAACAGGCGCAGTCTTTGATGGGGAACTACTGAGAGTTCTAGAAGCGTTGTGTACCATGGCTGTCTTGCCCATGTGGGAGCAACCAGGATCATTGTGAGTGACTGTTGCTTTAGTTTGCGTGCCATTAACGAAATCAGTGGGGTTGGTGGATAAGCGTACGCAAATCTGCCTGACCAGTTCATCCATATCGCATTGCCTTGTGACAACGGGTGTGGGAACCTGGCGGCAAAGTACTGGCATTTTGAGTTTTCTTTTGTGGCAAACAGATCTAACTCTGGATGCCCCCACTCTTGGAAGAATGGTTGGAGAACTTGAGGGTGAATCTCCCATTCGTGTATCTGTTGGCTGTGTCTGCTTAGTAGATCTGCTATTTGATTGTCTTTCCCTGGTAGGTGTTCTGCGAGGAGAAAAATGTTTTTGGGAATTGCCCATTTCCATATGCTCTGTGCTAGGTGAGACAGCTGTGGAGTGTGTCCCTCCTTGTTTCTGGATGTAGTACATGGCTGTCATGTTGTCCGTCCGGGTTAACACAGCCTTGTTGTACAAGTATTTATGGAAGGTTTCATTGCTAGAAATACTTCTAGCAACTCTAAGTGGTTGATATGCAGTGTCTTTTGTTTGACTGTCCAGAGCCTTTGGACTGTGAATTGAAGTAGGTGGGCTCCCCAAACTGTCAGTGATGCGTCCGCTGTTAATACTACTTGTGGAACTGGCTCTTGGAACAGTCTCCCCTTGGAAAGCTTTTGTGGGTTCCACCACTGCAGAGAGTTGTAAGTGCGACTGTCTACCAACACTAGGGGCCAGATGTAGGTAGGCATTTACCGGTCGGTAACGGCCGAATTCGGCCGTTACCGACCGGTAAATGCAATTTGAGATGTAGGGCCCTGTATTTCACAGACTCGGTAAATTTACCGATAGGTAAATTTACCGATTATGTAAAATACCGAGTCGGTATTTTTACGGAATAGGGAAAATTGATATGTAGGTGGGACTCTTCTGAGTCCCACAAGCATTAAAAAATCGGTATTTTACCATCAAATACTATTTGATGGTAAAATACCGATTCTGGTGTGCTTGCACATGTGTGCATGCACACCTATGCCATATGACAGGCAGACCTGCCCTTAGGGCAGGTATGCCTGCCACATGGCACCTGAGCCTCTTTTGGGGGTGCCAGAGGGTGTCAAAGTGACACCCCCTGCACCCTTGTGTCAATCGGTATTTACCGATGCGGTAAATACCGACCGGTAAATGCCCAATCATTCCTATGGGCTTCAAAGCCCATAGGAATGCATGGGCATTTACCGGTCGGTATTTACCGCATCGGTAAATACCGATTGTATCCGAATCGGTAAATGCACATCTGCATTTACCTACATCTCGGTACTTTTATTTTACCACTTCTTAAATACCGAGTCGGTATGATGCGGTATTTAAGAGGTGGTAAAATAAAATTTACCTACATCTGGCCCTAGGTCTTTTAGTTGTCCTTGAGCTTGGTTCCACTGCCGTGCTAGGCATTCCTGCAATGGACGCATTTGAAGTCAGGTATGAGGGACAATGAATATGCAGGAGGCCATCATGCCTATAAGCTGCATGAACACTCGAGCTGGCAAGGAGTGTTGTGGCGGAAATCTTTGAATGAGAGTCTGTATGTGGGCTATCCTGGCTGGATTTGGATATGCCTTTGCCACTAAGGTATCTATTGCTGCTCCTAGATATTGTTGTATGTGGGAGGGCTTTAGATGTGATTTTGGGTAATTTATGGAAAATCCCAGACTGTGCATCAGCTGGATTGTCTGAGACGTATGGCTTGCACATTGTGCGTATGATTTGGCCTTTATGAGCCAATCGTCCAGGTATGGAAACACGAGGATGTGTTGCCTTCTGAGGTGTGCTGCTACTACTGCTAGGCATTTTGTAAAAACTGTTGGTTCTGTAGTTACCCCGAAGGGGAGAACTTTGAATTGGTAATGTTGACCTTCTATTGTGAACCTGAGATATTTCCTGTGCGCTGGATGTATAGGTATATGAAAATATGCATCTTTGAGGTCTAATGTAGCAAGGAAGTCGCCTTGCCGGAGTAATGGGAGTACTTGTTGTAGAGTGATCATATCGAAATGCTCTGAGAGTATGTATTGGTTCAGAGGTCTGAGGTCCAGTATGGGTCTGAGGGATCTGTCTTTTTTGGGAATTAGGAAGTATAGAGAGTATACTCCTGTTCCCTGGTGTTGAAGAGATACTGGCTCTATGGCTCCCTTTTCTAGCATGGATGTGACCTCTTGTTGTAACAGCGTGATGTGTTCTTTGGACATTGGACGGTGTTTGGGTGGCATGTTGGGTGGAGTAGGAGTGAGTTCCAGGCAGTAACCATGCTGGATAATTTGTCTCACCCACCTGTCTGTGGTAATGGCGTTCCAGACTGGTAGGAACTGTTTTAGTCTGCCTCCGACCGGTGTTGAGTGGTCTGGAGGGAGTGTGAACAAGTCACTGTTTGGTGGCGGTGGAGGCTCTGGTGTTGTTGCTGCGAACGTCCTCTGCCTTTGTTATTATTGCCTCTATAACTTCCTCTGTTTGAGCCTTTATTAAAGGTGCTCTGGGTATTACTTTTGAATGTTGAGGAAGTTTGTGATATGTTGCCTCTCCCTGAACCTCTGAAGGAGGAGCGACTAAAGAAACTTCTGGGTTTTTGAAACTGAAGTGCGCCCATAGACTTAGCAGTTTCAGTATCTTTTTTCATCTTTTTTAAGATGGTGTCTACTGCAGGGCCAAACAAGAAATCTTGGTTAACTGGCTGGTTGAGGATGGTTGATTGCACTTCGTTCTTAAAGCCGGAAGTGCGTAGCCACGCATGTCGGTGTAGTAATACGCTAGTATTGATGGACCTGGCTGCTGTATCAAGTGCACATTTAATGGAAGTGTTTGTGATAAATTTGCCTTCCTGTAATAGGTCGTTAGCTTTAGCTTTAAAAGGTTCTGGCAGGTGTTGTAGTAAACTCTCCAGTTGGTCATAATGTGCTCTATCGTAGCGTGCTAATAGAGCTCGTGTGTTTGCAATCCTCCAGGAATTTGCTGCCTGGGAGGCCACTCTTTTGCCTGAGGCTTCTAATATCTTTGACTCCTTGTCAGGAGGGGGAGCATCTCCTGTTGTTTGTGAATTAGCTCTCTTTCGAGCGTTTGCTACAACCAGTGAGTCTAATGGCACCTGGGACTTAATATATGAAGGGTCAGTAGGGGCTGATTTATACTTTTTTTAAATTCTGGGATTGAGGACACACGCTCTGGCTGGGTCTTTGAATATGCCTGGCGCGTGTTGTAGTACCCCTTTTAACATAGGAAGTGTACTTACACTTTTTTCTTAAGTAGGAAAAGTGTCAAATAGAAAATACTCTTCTATTGGGTCAGCGTGCATGTCTACACAATGGTATTTAGCTGCCCTATCCACTAGTTGGTTAAAAACAATGGTGTCGTCAGTAGGCGATGGCTTTGTAGGATATGTGGAGGTGTCAGGGATGGGTTGTGGCTCGTATGTATCATAAGGATCATTCTGGTCATCCCATGTGTTATCCTGTACATCCTGATCCTCGGGTTCTACAAAATTATCCTGAGGATCTTCCCCCATGTTTTCTGTCTCATCATAACCTGAAGGTGTAGGAGAGTAAGAAACAAAAGGCATGTTAGGAATGAAAGGAGGAGGAGTAAAAGGCCTTGAAGGAGATGTTCCAAATTCTTTTTTCTTTGGAGGAACAGGGGAAGAAGTGTCCGTATCCAATGGTCTCTTTTTCCTCTGGTAAACTGTTAAGTGTCCTGTTTCAGGGTCTATATACAGTTTAGGTTGTTCTGCGCTCACTGGATCAGGATGGAAAAGTTCTTCCTCAACTGTCCGTGGTTTTGGCGCCGATGGTTTTGGATTAGTCACTTGTTTGTGCTGAGTCTTTGGCTCGAAGGCCTTCGGCTGTGGAGCTTTTTTCGTCTCGACTGCTGTTTTCAGGTCGGTGACCATTTTCGGTTCGACAACTCTTTTTTGTTCGACGTCTTTTGTTGGCTGTACTGCCTTTTTTGGTTCGGCGACCTTCTTTGGTTCGACAACCTTTTTCGGATCGACCGGTTTCTTCGGTTCGATACCCTTTTTTGGTTCGACGTGTTTTTTGTGCTCGACGACCCCTTTCGGCCCGATGTTTTTTGTCGACTCGAGGGCCTTCTTCGGGTCGACAGGCTTTTTAGTGTGATCAGGTTTTTGTAGATCTACACTCTTTTTAGGCTCGACTGCCTTTTTTGGGTCGACGTTTCTGTTCGGATCGACAACCCTCTTTGGTTCGAGACCCTTTTTTGGATCGATGACTTTCTTTGGCTCGACAATCCTTTTAGGTTCGACGGCCTTTTTGGGAAGAGTGTTGATCGTTCCTGGGGTATCAGAAGGCTTTGGTTTGGTCTTCGGAGCCGAGCGCGGGGCCTCTGAAGGAGTTTGTTGATCTCGGCTAAGGCCTTTAGGCGATGCTTTGACCAGAGCCTTGTCTTGAGGTGGAAGCAGGGTTGGGGGCTTGGTACTCACGGTTTGCCCCGGTGTGATCTGGTCATCGGAGTCCGACTGGTTCTCTACGGTGACGATTTCTAGGTCGGAGTCCGCCGCATCTGGGAGGTCGTGTTCGTCATCAAAAATGTTCTCCGGTTCCGGTGCCTGCCGCTGCATCTCTTGCCTAGCGGCCCTTCGGTTCCGGATAGTTTTCTTCGACCGGAACTGAGCACCAGCTGGACAGTTTTCCTCGTTGTGCTCGGGAGATAAGCACTTGTTGCATACTGTATGTTTATCAGTATGTGGGAATTTGGAGTGACATTGTGGGCACCTTTTAAACGGGGTCCTTTCCATCGCCAGCAGGCCCACGTGGCGTCGAAAAGGCCCAACGGCCTGCGTCGATGACCGGATCGAGATGGAAAGTATTATCGAGTCAAGGGGTACCGAACGAGAACAATACCGTTGAGGTAGAAGGCCTTTTGGCTTTAGAAAGTTGAAAAGTTTCGGTTCCGAAGTTGGAGTTGAGGAATAGCATCCGAACCCAATGGCAGAAAAAAACAATCTGAGGATGGAGAGAATGCCCATGCGCACTGTAGTCCAGGGGAGGAGTCACCTATCTCGTGATACTTCGAAGACTCTTTCAGGACAACAAAGTGCAAACATCCGGACCCAACACTAGGCGGCAATCTATGCTAAAAAATGAATTCAGCAGCCCACATGCCTCGAACATATGTTTATTTCTCATCGTAACTTTCTCTTCTATGTGTGCTACGTTCTGCAGCCGCGCATAGTAAGAGGAAAATGTCTTTCAGGATTCAAAGGTGGAAGGTGTCCCTTCCTGCTTACAAAGCCGGCACCTGGCACAAGGGTGCCAGGGTGACTGTGTTAGCTCCAGGCAGCACATTGTGAGCCAGTGCAGGGAAAAGCCAGGAATGCACCATACAGTGTTAATTCCTGCCCTTTCCCTAGCATGCAGCTCAGCAAGATGACTTGCTGCATGATATCATGATAAATATGACCCCTATTTTTTTTGGGATTACAGTGGGAGTGCCATAGAGAGTGAATCTATTATATATAGATTATTGATTACATCTTCCGGAAGATTCCACAATGTGTTTTGTTTAGCCCTTTGTCATTTTGTATTTCGATTTTGGAGAAAAAGCATCACTCTTTTTTTAACTGTTATCCCTGCTGCATCATCCACCAATGGAATCTTTACCGTTCTTGAAAAAACTAAGAAAGTTTAGTGTAGTACTTTGCATGTTTGTTGTTGCCATGTACCACTATTTTTGTTCCTGTGTTTGTTTGCTGCTGAACTGCCTGGAGTTTGGAGTGGGGTCAAGGGGTAAAGACAGGCCCACGTGATATAAAGGTGCAAATTAGGATGTCGGGTGGAGTTTCCTCCGCCCGACTTCGTCTCGGTCATGGGACCGACCGACACTCGGTGGGCGGTCCTGACCAACTAATTAGGATGCCACCGAACAGTATTCCTATACTTTATAATGGGAGCATGTATTCCGGCCCGGGTGCAGGGATCAACACTGGGGCACCATAGGTGCCCCGTCGGCCTCCAACCGGAGGCCGTGCACCCAAGGGGGCCCCAAAAGTAGAGTTCCAACAGCCTTTCTGTGTTGGAAATCAGGCCCTAAGTGATAATAAACATTTTCAAATGGTGGAGGTCTGGGGTTATATGTATTTCCTTATTTTTCTTGTGTCTTGTCAATGCAGTCAAGATTTGTCATTAAACGGTGTAGTTTTATTGTTTAGGGCCTAGTCTGCTGTACACCATGATTGTATTTTTAATGTATTTTTCACATTCTCACTGCTGCTGTGCTAGAGGTATTTTTTTTATTATTTGTTGTTCATGGAGGGAGAGTAAAGGTAGGGGAATCATTTTATCTTTGTTTTCCATGCCTCCTTTTTGTACCGTGTGGTGACCAACAATTTATGGAGCCAGCGTGTGTGTGCGCATGTGTGTGTATGTGTGCATGCACATGTGACAGAGTGACATAGGTGGCATTTGGCTTTATTCTCCATGCCTCTATCTTTGCTGGCCATGTGGTGATCACCATTTTCTGAAGTCAGTGTATGTGTATGTTTCATAGGTGGCAGTTGTGTCTTTGTTCTCCTTGCCTCCTTCTTTCCTGGCCACGTGGTAACTACCATTTTATGTAGCCAGTAGGTGTTTCTGAATTGTAATCATTTTATTCCATGTTTGAAGGCCTTTTTCTCTTGGAGCATTAATTGTTACAGCTATTTAGCCCATATTCCTTTTCTTCACTTTTTGTTTTTCCTAATATATTTTTCATGTTGTATTTGTTGATGCTTGTGGCTGGTTATAGTAGTCTGTAGTACATAGTTGTTATTTTTAATTAATGTAATGATTTTTTTCTTCCTCCAATAGAGGCCCCATTTACCCTGGAGTGACACCAGGTATGTTTTTTAATAATGTATTTGATTTTTGCCTGCCTTTTCCTACCTCCCATGTAGGTCCCATGGGTCCCGGAAGGATACCAGGTAGATTTTTAATTAATGTATCAACCGGAAGTCTCCTTACAGGGGGGTGCCGTCACTCACTGCACCTATCTGTAGGGGGCTCCCTGTCACTTCTTTAAAGTGTAGGTAGGTGCCGCCTGCTCAAAAAAAGGTGGAGCAGCTGATTCTAACAGCTGCTCCCTATTTCTCTAATTCACTGCCCTTGGAGCAACGCAAATTCGTGGATGCCCTGGGTGAAGCACAATATATGTAACAGGGTGAACTGCCCCTGTTTGTGCCTGGTGGGCCTGTTTGAAGGTGTGCTGTGGCACAGTCAGGGACAGTGTTCCCATTGCATTATAGAGGCCTGGGTATTTTTTACATTTACATTTAATTAATTTATATAATATTGTGATGATGATGATAAGGATGAGGATGATGACTTGATTTTTACTTACGAGAACTGCAAAGTCTCAATTTCTTCCTTTTAATTTTTATTTGCCTCCAGGTGTCCGTCAGAGTGCTTCGGACCCTGACCTCTAGGGAGTTTAATCCCCACCCTAGCACCGAATATTGAACCATCTGGAGTTTGTGGCGCAACTGCTTTGAACTGCCTGAATAAAGGCTATTACAGTAATCCATCCTTGATGCTATTAGAGCAAAAGCAACTGTTTTCCTTGGGGGTAGATGGAGGAAGTCAAATAGTTTATTTAAATATATCATAATTGAAAAGCAAGTACTGGCCACTGATAGTGCTTGTAGGGGGAAAGAGAGTGCATTATCAAATATGACTCCCAGATTGTTTGCCACTTCTACTTTGGCAGGAAGAGGGGGCACCGAGTCCGGCCACCACATCTTAGGGGAAAACAGATTTGACTTTCCAAATAGGAAAATCTCAGTCTTATCTTAAATGATTTTTAAACATCTATCTATCTATCTATCTATCTATCTATCTATCTATCTATCTATCTATCTATCTATCTATCTATCTATCTATCTATCTATATTACCTAATGGCAGTAGCCTCTAAGGAGTCGTTTACGATCCCATTCGGAAGGGCTCCGAATCGGATTCGGGTTTTCCGGATCTGATTCAGAACCCTTGTTTCCGACCGAATTGTACACAGTTCCGAACAACCGATTATGATACCTGGAAACCGTAGGGCTGTCCGAATAGGTCCTGAAAGACATTCGGACAGGTTGAGCCTTTCAGAGCTGATTTGTACAGCTCTATGGACACGGAGCGAGCGATTATGATAACAGATTCGGACAGCCTTTCTGATTCGATTTTCCCAAAACCAAACGGCTGTCGGAATCTGTCTTTGGGGGCCCGAAGCAGGCCCCCTTCACATGGGGCCCTCTGAATCAGGCCTGTGTTCACGGTCGGAACACAGGCTCCCATTGGAGTCCATTGGAGTCCAACCGAATCGTATGCGGAAGCATCCGGATGCATCCAAATCGCACGGGTGGACTCCACCCAATCCAAGTCGTTTGAAACTAATTTTTAGGATCTTGCTGGACTCTCGTAGAATAGTGAATACTAATAAGGAGTAGATGAGTTCTTAATACACTTTACTAGTAGGAATGCATACTGTGGTTCTTGTTTTTGAGAAGAAGTGAGTAATAGATAAGTACTGTGATAAGTAGAAGGTTCATTTAAATGTCAAAAGCAGGTAGGTGTATATGACATTTTAATAAACTCTGCTATGCACACTTGTTACTGTAGGAAGGAGTCTTTCTGGAGATGGTATTTATCAGAATCTACTATTCATGCTCATTGGTTTAGGAAGAGTTGTGAGTAGAGTTAAGGCTTGTCCACTCACCCCACTATCCACACCCATCATCTGAGAGAGAGATCTCAGCAGAGAGGCCAGTCTCTCTCCACACACCCTACCGTCAGCGTCCAACCTAATCCCCAAGCTTTTTACAGCCAGGCTTGGTTTTGGGGCAGGGCCCAACTCCATAGGCCAGTAGAGATCACTCCAAGGTGAAGAAATGGATGGGATAACCAAGATCTCAGTTTTGTCAGGGTTGACTTTTAAAAGGTTATCCGTCATCCATTGCACCGTGAACCTCAAGATGTTCTGGGATTGGAGTTGCGCAGCCGTGGTGTCATTTATACTTAGCAGCAACTGCGTGTCATCCGCATAGTTAAAGACTTTACAGTCCATCGCAGCCAGCGAAGCAATCAGTGGTTTCAGGTACAGATTAAATAGAAGCGGGGACAGGGCAGACCCCTGCGGTACCCCACACTCTAAAATCCCCACCTCAGATGTTTCATCCCCTAGTTGTATCTTTTGGGTCCTTCCTGTAAGGAAGGATTCCAACCACTGAAAAGCCAAGCCCTTAATCCCGAAGTTCTTTAATCTATCCAAGAGCAAGGTGTGGCTGACAGTATCGAACGCCGCTGATAGATCTAATAAAATCAGGGCGCTCGCTTTCTTACAGTCAGCCCTACCTCTTAGTTCGTCCAGCACCGAGAGCATCACCAACTCGGTGCTGTGATGGGCTCGAAAACCTGCCTGTCTATCATGGAGTAGATGGTGAGATTCCAGATAGCAGGACAGGGACTGTAGAACATGCTGCTCAAGGATTTTTGAGAGAAAGGGCAGCTGGGAGATGGGTCTGTAGTTCTTTAACACTGCAGGATCCGACCCCTTGTTGTGTCCCACAGGGTTCTTCCCTCAGTCTGACATTATTTAACATCTGTCGACACATGTGTTGGAATTGGCACCCTTGATTCAACAATTTGGATTTAGTTTGACATCTTACGCAGATGGCACACAAATTGTGGTGGTAGCTTTTAAAAATGAACCCACAATCTCACTCCGCTTTCAACAGTGCATGCGGGAAATAAGTACCTGGATAAGCAAACGTTTAAAGCTCTTTTCAGATAAAACTGAGACAATGATTTTGGAAGTCTTTCGCCAACATGGGCTGCCACTTGGTGGCCAGTTGAACTAGCGGAGCTTCCCAAACTAGTAATCAAGGCAAAACATTTGGGAATTGCATTGGACAATAAATTAACCTATGTGACCAAATAAACACCATGGTTTCTTCCTCATTTCTCATAATTAGGAAAATAAAGACAATTCTTCCTTATCTGCCAGCAATTCCAGGAGGACTGTGGTAACTGCACTTGTTTTATCTAAATTAGATACTGTACTGGTTTGCACCTAAATATGAAAGGTCAACATCTAAAAAAAATACATATGATACAAAATGAAGCCGCAAGAGTCTTACTGGATCTGCCCAAATATCAATCGGTTTCCTAAGAAATTTCGAAACTGCACTTGCTTCCAGTGGTAAGCCGTATTAAGTTCAAGGCCATGTGTCTGGCCTATAAAGCTTTAAACAATACAGGACTCGATTTTCTTAAAAACCTTTTTAATTGGTATCATCCTAGCAGACTGTTTCGGTCCACTGAAGCTAAGTATATGACTGTTCCCAGATTTCGTAAAAACAACTGGGATGGTCGCAGCCTGAGTTATGTAACAGCAAAACTCTGGACCACTCCTCCTTTGCATATCAGATCCTCGCATTCCTTCTCTTCCTTTAGGAAGGGCCTTAAAACAAGGCTTTTTCAGATCTAAGCCGTGGGTCTAGTGGTAATGTGCTCTGAGCTTTAGCGCCAAGACACCTCAGGGGATTCGTGCAATTCAAATAACATAGCATAACGCCATATTTTCCTCATAATAACCACTTTGCAAAGGATTTTTACTTAGATTCATGGTATGCAAATCTTGTTTTTTATATGGATATCAAGAAAACCTAGGGCCAGATGTACGACCAGCAAAATTGCGCTTTCCAAATTGCGACTCATTTGCGAGTCGCAATTTGCAAGGTGCAATTTGCCCTGCTAGGCTCATTAATATTAATGAGCCTCTCGCAATTAGTGAGCCCATTGGGAATGACAGGCCCTCCCAGGTATGGTGGCCTGATGGGCTCAGCAGACCACCATCTCTGGGACTGCTTTTAAAGAAAGCAGTTCTTTATTAAAATGCAGCCTGCTTTCCTTAAAGGAAAATGGGATGCATTTTAAAAAAAGATTTACGTTTTCATTTCATTTTTTAAGGGCAGGTAGTGGTCCCTGGCACCACTGCCTGCCCTTAAATTTTTTTTGGGGTAACAGTCACAAAGTGGAAGGGGTCTCCGGCGGACCCCTTCCAAATTGCAACTGCATTACCACCCTCTTGAAGGGGGTGATAATTTTTGAGTGTTTTGCAACCGCAATTGTGGTCACAAAACATTTGTACATTGATTTGCGGACGCAATTAGGAAGGGAACACCCCTTGACAAGTGCGACTCACAATTCCTAAATAGCAAGTCGCAAATAAATTGCGACTCGCTATTTAGGAATTGTGCAAGGCCCTGGGCCATTTTGCGTGCGCAAATAGGTCGCAAACCCGTTTCCGCATGCAATTTAGGGTCGTATATCTGGCCCCTAGATATGACCCTTTTGCACCTGCGGTGGACACCCCGAAAACAGCTAAATCTCATTGGGAGGGATGAGTTGAAGGCAGGCTTAGAATGTGGAGTTCTGACTTACACGCAGCCGAATAAAGTCTTATAAAATTACCCTACGTGTGCGGCATAGTTATTGACGAGTGCCTAGACTGGCAGGACACAACAACTGGCAACAAGATAGGGGATCCAAAGCCGCTCTTCCAGAGAGTGTGCCATGGTCCAGCAAACTGCTCGTGTGTGCCACGTGTGTTGCAGTTGAAGTGTAGAATCAACGCTGGCACAGGTGGAGTCTCAGCGCAATGCCAGCCTGTATAAAACGCTTGAAGAATAAGTAAGCTACGTGTCAGTGGCCAGGAACTGAATGAAACACAATACACAAATTAACGCCATTTGCTATGCGGAGTAAGAACGCTAAAGGTAGATGCAACCAGGTTACATTGTTCAATGGAAATTCATCTGCTACAAAGTAGAGATTAACCAGGTGGTTGTGAAGAAACATTTAAGTACCAAGCGCACCACAAATCATAACATTATCTGCTTTCAAGGACAAGTAGAGTACAAGGTCTATCTACTTACTTAAACCATTAACGAATCGTTGTGCCACAACGTGCTGAGAAGCAGCCCCTGAAGGAGAGTCAGGGGTTGTGCCTGCGGAGTTGTCCCCAGACTAAATGGTCCACCACCAAAGCTGTCACACAGGAGCTGAGAACAACTCTCCAGACACCGATCAAGTAAGGAACTCCAATGAAGAGCAAGTACAAGATCCAAACTTCAAAAGTTGGTAAGGCTGACCCTGCAACTAGCACGTCAGAAGGTGCTAGAGAAGCTCTGTCTGATTAAGTCCTACAAGAATCACCTGAGAGACCATTACTGGCCACCAATGTATATACGGCTGCTGCGTACTTAAAACTACCAACTGCCTTTAATACTGCCAAAGAACACAATTTTGGCCATAGATGGATTGGATCGAAAGAGACTTTTAAAGATTTCATAGATGTGAAAGTTTAAAAAAGATGATAAAAGTGAATAAAGTATCTGTGGAACATGGCTGATGATGGAGTGTAAGAAGCCATGAAAAAGATACAACAAGAAGGTGCAGTGACGTACAGTCAAATCAAAACAGCCTTGAATGTCAAGTGTAATCCAGTGCCTAATATGGATTATGAAAGATAGATATTCAGTCAAGAGCACTAGAGACCAAGTGAAATCATCGATGAGTTTGTGGAGAGACTGGATGTTCTGGTGAAGCACTGTAAATTCAATGAATTTAATGATGAGGAAGCTACTCGCCTCAGAGTAATAGAGACATGTCTGTCAGATTACTTTTGATGAAGAATGTGAAAGGAAACTCTGAGTTTAGAACAAGTCTTCAAGGTTGCTCGAGCTGAAGAGCGTGCTGATCATCAAGAGACTGACATGGAGGCGCCCAAAGTGAGTCAGTCATGAGCATGAAAAGTAAGTCATGGTACAAGGCTGAGGGACACAAGGCAAAGTCTCCACAGAAAAAGAGAACGTGTTACATATGTGGATTGTCCTTTCCACACAAAGGTATATGTCCCTCGAATAGACAAATATTCCTCGGCTGTGGTAAAGAAAACCATTTCATGACGACTTGCAGGGCTAATAGAAAAGTAAGTGTGTCACAGTGCGAAGACAAAATGGCCAACCAAACGCTACCTCAGGGACTTTCAAAGTGCTCCCACAAGGCCAAATGGTCACACTAACTGAGGCAAATCAACACCAAATGAATTATCATCTAAATCATTGAAAAAGAGTTCCTCATTCTCAGTTTCTAGTGGAAGTGACAATGATAATTGTGTGATGTCGAAGTTTACCTCAGAAAGGCATGCATATGTGAGACTGGTCGAATGTGAGAAAAAACTCAAAGTGAAGAAAAATCATCATGAAAAACACTAAACACATTCAAACGTTGTCTGAAGGTCACTCTAAAAATAAATGGGTCTTCAATACCTTTCATAATTGCCAGAGATGAATCGATAAATATCATGCCTGAGGAGGAGTATCAAGATCTGTCTCTGTTAGCACAACTTACTAAGTCAAAAACGAAAGTATACACATGGGCTGCTTCCATGCTTTAAAGAGTCAAGGATCCTTTGTAGCCAACAATGAAATACAAGAAAAATGTGGTACAAGCACCTATTCAAGTACTTCAAGGTACAGCTTTAAGTGTCTGTTTGCTTAGGTTCAATACTACTGCTGATACAGGACTGATATTGGTGAAGTACAATATAAATGCTCATCATGAAATTGTAAGTCAGTTTCCTTCATTATTTCATGGGCTAGGAAAACTCAAAACAATGAAATAAAAGTTACACATCATCCTATTGCTCAAAGACACAGACTAATTGCATTTCACTTGCAAGATCCTGTTGAAAAGGAACTTAATTCGTAGCTTAAACATGACATCATTGAATGCTCCACTGGTCCGACACCATGGGTTTCTCCCATTGTAGTAGTGCCCAAAAGAGACAGTGAAGGAGCTATATGCATATGCCTTGACACATGTCAGGCCAACAAGGCAATTGAAAGAGAGTGTCATCACAACCCGCACATTGCTGACATGATAACTCAAATGAATGGTGCAAAGTTATTCTTTCAACTTGACTTAAATAAAGGATAACACCAAATGGAGCTTGAAGAAAAATCCAGGTACATTTCAACCTTTTCTGCGCATATTGGTCTGATTCGCTATAAAAAATTAGGTTTTGGTGTTTCCTCTGCCACAGAACTTTTCCACAACAGCATTCAATGTATCATACAGCCTGTAGCAAATGCATTTAACTATAGTAATGACATATTAGTTTACGGAGCCACGCAGAAAGAACATGAAAAAGCGCTCATGCAAGTATGTCATTTGTTGCCCAATGCAGGCTTAACTCTGAATGCTGAAAAATGGGAATTCCACAAGAAAAGCATGGAATTCTTCAGCCATGTCTTATCTGATGGGGGTATGAAACCAGATTCAGCAAAAGTGCAAGCATTATCTATTGCAAATTCCCCACAAGATACTTTTATGTTATTATCCTTTCTTGGACTAGCCAGTTACTATTCATGATACATACAAGAATCTGCTATTGTCAGTGCACCATTATGAGAACGAAATAAAAAGAATGCATCTTTTCATTGGTCCCGTGAGTGTGAGAAGAGCTATCAATACATCAAGCAAGCCATTGAGAGTACCACTGAAATGGTCTACTTTGATCCCAAACTACATATAGAGATTGTAGTTGATGCTAGCCCTGTCAGGTTGGATACAATCCTAGCACAGCGGACAGCCAAATGCCCTAGACATATTGTGACATATACCAGTAAGAGTCTGTCACAAACAGAACATGCTTACTCACAACTTGAGAAAGAAAGTTTGTTAGTGGTCTGGGCTTGTGAATATTTTCATGTTTCCTTGTACGAAAGCTTTTCACTGTAGTGACTGATCATCAAGCACTGTTGATGATATTTGGCAATCCCGAAGCCAAAATGCCTCCTCCAATAGAACGTTGGGGTTTGAGGCAAGTAGAAAGTATTTCAATATATATATATATATATATATATATATATATATATATATATATATATATATATTCTTTCAATCCTTCTCCACAGCATACAAAGTAGGCACCGACTCCGTGAGGTAAGTATTAAGGATTATTCTTTATTCCATACCGTAGACGCGTTTCGACGGACCCAGCCGCCTTGGTCACTACATCTACTTCTCCCCAAGTGCATACTCATTTTATAGTGTTCCAAAATACCATGTGACCCAAATGAAAAAATGTGAAAACAGTTTGAGTAAGTGAAAAAATTAGAAAGAAGACCATTGGTTGTCATGGTTACAGGCACATAAACGATAGGCACAGTGGAGTTGAAATGGTTAAAAAATGCAAGTCATGGTAAAATAAATTCGATACAAAATAACTTTTACAATGTTATTACAATTTTCCATGTTACATTAATTGTCACTTGCTGCTTGTGTAGAAATATACAATGGATTGGTTAAAATACCATGTCGAGAACCCAAATGCTTAGCTATTCTTAGAAGTGATGGAAAGTGAGAACATTTTGTCAACCCATTGTTTTAAAGGTCTATGTGCGTGCGCAATCTGTAACTCCATATCGGAATTTCAACAGCCTGCGGGAAAGAGGTTGCCGCTGCAGTGTGTTTACATGGCGCTTGACTGAGGATGCGGCCTTACTTGAGGTGAGGCGCCGGTTTGGTTGTCTTGTTTGTGCGGATGGCACTCGTGTGCCTAAGTGATGGCATATTGTCATGTGTCAAAAAAGGGGGGCTTGGGACCTTACTTAAGACTGTGCGCATGTGGGTTCCTAGTGGATTTTGCGCGCTTGGAAAAGTGAGGTCCGGGTGAGTCAGCCTTTGATGGTTTATGGCATCCCGCTATGTGCTTGAAATGGACTTGCCTGTCTGTAACGAAGCGCGCTGTGGGACGTTTTGAGAGTCGCTAGCCTGGGTTTCTAGTTGTTAATAAGTAATGCAGCCCTTAATGAAATTATAGTCTATCCAGTGAGGTGCCAAATTCATTTGGTGTTGGTGATTGTGTTAGCCATGTGCTGTGCGTGTATTTACAAGAGATGGTGAGTTTTATATGTTTGTGCGGAGGAGGTGGGGTGAGGATGCGGGATTGTAAGTAATGTTTTGAGCTGGTGTTCTTTCAGCATGAAGGATGTTGTCAGAGATGTACATTTAGAGCTTCATCTGCGTTGATCCCATGTGGGGCTCTGCTGTTCAGTAAGATTATGTACCTTGATTCTAGTCTCCTCAGTGTTAGTAGTCTGTTTCCCCCTCTCCGGGGTTTTTGGACACTGTCTAGCACAAAATAGCTCAAGTCCCCTGCTCTGCCATGGTGATCTCTGTTTATGTGCCTCGCTACCGGGTAGGCCGGGTCATCATTAGCGATCGCCCTGAGGTGTTGTAAAATCCTCACGTGTACGGGGTGTAATGTGCTGCCTACATAGATTTTATTGCAGGTGCAACGTAGCACGTATACTGCGTAATCTGTTTTGGAGGTAAAATGGACCTTTATTTGCAGTGGACTTTTCCTGAGAGGTGTCGTTATTGAACGGATATTTTTAGCATGTTTGCACGCTTTGCACTTTGTGCACTTGAAGAACCCTTCTTGTGCCTTGAGCCAATCAGGTTTGGGTGTCTGAGTTGGTGCGTTGTTCACCAATTCTTCCCTCCTCGATTTAGCTTTCCTAAATGTGAGTTGTGGCAGCTTGGCGCATTCTGCACCAATCACAGGATCACAGCAGACAATCGGCCAGTGCCGGTATAGGATTTTCCGCAAGTTTGTATGGTATTTGTTGTAACCTGTGATCATGCGTGGGATGGTGTTGTTTTCCTGACTGGGTTCCCTCTTGTTAGAGACTTTGTTTTTTAGGAGTTCTTCCCTGGTGTATTTTCCGCTTCTCTCTGTTGCTTGGGTCAGTGTGGTGTCCTTATATACTCTCTGTCTGAGTCTTGTGAAGAGACTGGATGTGCAGGTCTCTAGATCTCTGGTGGTACTGCAGTTTCTCCTCATTCTTAGGCATTCTGCATAGGGAATGCTCTCAACTAGGCTTCTGGGGTGGGAACTCTGCGCGTGTAGAATAGAGTTACCCGCGGTCTCTTTTCTATATGTATGGGTGTGGACTCTGTTGGCTTCATGATAGATTTCTAGGTCTAGAAATGTAATCTTTTCTTTGCTTAGGTTACAAGTAAACCGCAGGTTCAGGGTGTTGCTGTTGATTTTGTCAGTGAAGTCAAGTGCTTCCTGTTCTGTCCCTTTCCATAGGATGAAAATGTCGTCGATATATCGACGGTATATCATCACAATTTTCGACATCTCATCCTGATATTGGACCCTGAGTACCTGCTCCTCCCACCAGCCCATATGCAAATTCGCATAGCTGGGGGCGAAGCAGGTACCCATGGCTGTGCCCTATGTCTGTTTGTACAGGAATTTATCAAAAAGGAAGGTATTATTCTCCAGACACCATTCTGCCATTTGTAGGAGCATTTGTGAGTGTTTGTAGAATTTGATCTCCCTAGTGCCTAGTTGCAATGCTTTGAGACCGTCCCTATGTCTGATGCTGGTGTATAGGCTCTGCACATCGAGTGTAACTAGTACATAATCATCCTGCCACATACAGTCAGAGATGAGTGATAGATAATGTCCAGTGTCTCTTGTATACGCAGGTAGGGCATTGACAAACGGTTGGAGAAAAAAGTCCACATATTGACTGGTCTTCTCGAAGAGACTTCCTATAGCGGATATGATCGGCCTTCCAGGTGGTTGTAGGCGGTCCTTGTGGATCTTTGGAATCAGATATAGTTGGGGTGTTATAGGGTAGTCATTCTTTAAAAAATCAAATTCTTGTTTCGTTATCAGTCCTTGTCTTTTCCACTCATATAGGCTCGCATCATATCTTTCCTTGATATTCACGATGTTGGTGGATGTTGTCCTTATATAGCAGTCCTTGTCTTGTAGCTGGAGTTGTGCTTCGTGGTTGTACATGTTCAGGGGCCATAGCACAACATTACCCCCTTTATCTGCACAGCGTACTACAATGTCTGGTCGTGATCTTATTTTTTCCATCAGTTTAGTGTATTTCATACTTTGATTGGATTTTTTTCTGTTAAATTCATTACTGCTTGATAAAGCCAATGTTTTTATATCCTTTATTACTTTATCTGCAAAAATGTCTATGTTGTCTTTCGGCATGAGAGGGGTAAATACCGACTTTGGACTGAATGGTGTTTTACAGATGGCCCCAATCGAGATTTCTGATGCTTTCGCTGCCTGCGTGTTGCTCATGCTCTCAGATTCAGTTGCAGCGTTCAAATGTATTTCAGTTAGATCTCTCAAGAGTTCCATGTCTGTGACGCTTAGGGTTCCGCACTCTGTCTTGCCAGTTGTTAATAATTGTTTTTCTTGAGTTTTTCCTTTTGTGTTGGAGAAATATTTTTTCAATTTTAGTTTCCGAGTGAATTTGTACAAGTCAATCCTAGTGTCTGTATAGTTGAAATTGGCCTCTTTGCAGAAGTATAG
Organism: Lissotriton helveticus; assembly: GCF_964261635.1. Taxonomy (NCBI): domain Eukaryota; kingdom Metazoa; phylum Chordata; class Amphibia; order Caudata; family Salamandridae; genus Lissotriton; species Lissotriton helveticus. The sequence continues at coordinate 58,915,673 of NC_136061.1, forward strand.
GCCTATAGCCAATGTCTTTTCTTCCTCATTTGTCAGAGCCATGTCTGTTAGATTAATGACTGTGTTGGAAGAGTCTTGTGTGTCTATCATTGTCTCTTGTTCCTTCAGTAGGTGTTTCTGGTTCTTTGAGCCATTTCTCCTCCACCGCCTGTTTTTTCTCCTTCTGTTCTTGGAGGGGGAGTGTTTGTTTGAGTCTGTCCCTGTCTTCGCGTCGTTGGTCTGAGGCTTGTGAGGCGCTCCATGCGTAAAAAAGCGAATTCATCCATAGGTGTTGGAACCTTTCTGTGTTGATCTTTGTTTCTGCTTGTTTCTGGTTCTGACTCTGCTCCTGAGCTGGCCTATGATTCACTCACACCCGCCGGGTACTGTGGCGTGCTGTTTGCAGATGATAGTTGTTGACGGCGTATATTGTCAAATTTTCGTGAGAAAGTGTAGATTTTGCCTTGTTGATAATCGTTTCTGTCCCTTTGGAACTTCACCGCCTTCCTCTCCTTTATAGTTTGTTCCTGTTTCTGCACTTTAATTTTAATGTCTGCGAGTCCCTTTTGTACAGCTGCCTGATCTGTAATTGTTTCTAGTTCTTTCAGTAATGTTTCGATTTTTGCCAATAATTTTGCTCTGTCTGTTGTTGCAAATTGTACCAGAATTTCTAGCATGTTTCTCGAAGATTGGGCGCTGTTGTCTGCCCAAGCCCTTAGCATGTCGGGATCAGGATTCTCATATGTTGGGGCCACAAGGATTCTGAGGCCTCTTGGTACTCTTCCCACTTCTAGGTATTTTTTGAGGGAGATGATTTCCCACCATTTTGCCATTTCCTGTCTGCGATATTTCTCCAATTCACTCAATAGTTTTTTGAGGTCACTGCCACCACTTGCTGCTTGTACACCCCTTTATTCGAGTTGGTAGTATTGGGGTCATCCTTTTCGCTGAACACATCTAATGCAGCTTCCTCGCGTTCTCTGACCTCCTCCTCCGCCATTGGTATGGAATTGTTTGTATTCCTTGTCCCTTACTGCCTGTTTGTTGAGCGATGCTCACAGGTCTCTCTCTCCCTTATGTTGGGTACAGATCTGATGATACTGACAGGCACTGTGTGTATGTGTGAGTTCTACCGTCCCTTCTGCCCGCCCTCCGGCACACACAAGGTCAGGGTACTCACGTTTACACAGCCAGCGCGTCAGTTTTCGTCATCCGATTTCCAATGCGGGGGGCTCTCAGTTTTCCTCGTCAGAAGACAGTCCAATGATTTGTACCGGCAGCTGAGTGCACCAGAACGAGGAGGGTCGGTGTAAGAGGTTCCGGGATGCCTCTATAAATTCTTTCAATCTTTCTCCACAGCATACAAAGTAGGCACCGACTCCCTGAGGTAAGTATCAAGGATTATTCTTTATTCCATACCGTAGACGCGTTTCGACGGACCCAGCCGCCTTGGTCACTACATCTACTTCTCCCCAAGTGCATACTCATTTTATAGTGTTCCAAAATACCATGTGACCCAAATGAAAAAAAGTGAAAACAGTTTGAGTAAGTGAAAAAATTAGAAAGAAGACCATTGGTTGTCATGGTTACAGGCACATAAACGATAGACATAGTGGAGTTGAAATGGTTAAAAAATGCAAGTCATGGTAAAATAAATTAGATACAAAATAACTTTTACAATGTTATTACAATTTTCCATGTTACATTAATTGTCACTTGCTGCTTGTGTAGAAATATACAATGGATTGGTTAAAATACCATGTCCAGAACCCAATATATATATATATTTAAAAACAAGTAATTAATTTATTTATTAATCCTCAGTATGAAGATATATGTAAGTGGGAGACTGATTCAATGCATTTTGAGCTTCGTATTCGAATTAGTAACAAATCTTCACTAAATGTTCAAAAAAGTGCACTGCTGATTTTTGTACCGCTGATTCTAGTTGTGCATTGAAAATTTTGCAGTAATTCGTCCCATAGAGATTTTAAACATGACTACAGCCCAAACCACTGGACCGAACTACACTAAATTTGGCAGAAAGGTACCTTTGGTCCAGAAAGTGCCCTTTTTTTTTATTTGGTGTAAATCCGTTCAGTAGTTTGTAGATATTAAAGAAAATCCAAATCTTTACATCAAGGTGTGCAAATAATTTGCAACTATTTTGCGATGAAACGCGAATGTGCACACCAACAGGAATGCCATGTTTGGCTGGCTGCAACCGGTGTACAAAGTTACTTCCGCCATTTTAAGTAAAGGGACATCGTCCTGAGGCTGAAACTAAACGTGAAAAGTGGTATAAGGTGTCAGGTTAGATGTACCGTGATCCCAAGGCTACAATATAGGGGTGTTTCAGAGACCCTTTATGTGTAAAATAAGTTTAAAAAAACAGGTATTTTACCCCATGTGTGATTTTTGTGAATTTGTCGCGATGCTCAGCGTGGCCCCCGTGTAAAACAGCAACAATTTGGTGAATATTGACACAAAATTCTAAAAAAAAAATACTTTCACATGCTCTCACAGGCCCACTGAGACACTCATGCACCAACTCATATATCACCAATGTCTCAAATTGACTCTAACAATTGGTAAATACACGAGAGCAAAAAAAGCCCAAATTTATCTGGCATTCATGTACTTATCTAAGGCATTTGACTGCGTGGTTCACAGCTAGTTATGGGAAATGCTAAAGGAGATGGGAGGGGATGAGGCTATTATTAACTTTATTAGGGAGCTATATCAGGATGCTACCGCTATGGTACGATACGGGAAAACTGGTGAATGCACCAAACCATTTAAAATTGAAAGGGATGTTAGGCCAGGCTGTGTCCTGGCACCCTTTTTGTTCACTCTCTATACAAATAAATTAAATGATGTCTTGACCAAGAGTGCGACAGATACCCGCTAGTTTCATTTTCGCAGAAGATGCAGACAATGCTGTCCTGCTGACAAGGACACTCATGGCGTTACAAAATCTTATCACACACTTTACAGGTTTTATGCATAGCCTAGATCTGCACATTAATAAAGCTAAATCCTACGTCATGGCAATAGACAGTGACAAAGAGAAGAAAATGAGATATAAAATAGAAGGGGAAATAATAGAGCAGGTACATTGTTTTAATTATTTAGGGATTGTTTTTGACAACAAACAAACGTGGAAGGAGATGATGCAAAATCAAGTCAATTTAATGATTCAAAGTAACACAGCCTTATTTAGATTTTCCGAAAAACTAGGCCATAAGCCCATACTGGAAATGCCTACTATCTATATGGGTCTGAGTTGTCTTTGTGGCACTGATCTTTCTAAACTATCTTTATTTTTGAGTGATCACTTTTATTTGTTTAATTTCACTTTCTGATTGATTTTTTTCCACTGTGATGTTTCAGGGTAAGAGTTATTTTCAATGACCCGTTTAAAAGCTGAACTTGCTTGTAATTTGCGTTACAAATTTCTTGCACAGGAAGATCATTTCATGCATTCAACTGTTTATATTTTTCATATTCATGTTTCTGTAGATTCAAGTCCCCGAAGAAGGGCCAAGGGCCTGAAATGCATTGGGCATTTTGAAAGACTGGAATGAATTCATGAAGCGTTCATTGATTTTTCAAAATATTGTGTACATCATGTACGAAGCAATGAATTAAATTGTAAAGCTGATGTTAAAGCTGTTGATATTGTTTTGTTTAAATTCATAACAGTTAGATATGACTGTGTTTAACAAGTAGGCTCGTAAAAGGTTTTGAAGAAAAATCTTGTGGGAACTACTATTAGTAATCGTGCACAGTGATCAAGTCCAAGTGACTTGTGTTAGGTTACTATCTATATGGCAAAAACTGTCCCAATGGCCACCCACGGGGCAGCAATATGGGGTATCACTGATGTAACACCACTCTAAGTACAAGAAGATAAATTCATTAAAAGACTGTTGTCAATTCCACAATCAAGCAATACTTTTATAACCCATAAAGAAGCAAATGGGAAACCGTGGCTTTAAACTTCAAAGATGTCTTTGGGTCTTGGTTTTTTGTATGATACCCCACATCTTTGCAAACATTTCCCCAAATCAAGACTAAAGGCGATCTTTCTAAATCAAGTCCCTCAGGATAGGTGGAATACCCACAAAGGGAAACAAACCGCAAAGTTGTATGAATCTATACTGCAGATATTAAATTATTCACACTCATACTTAAGGATAGTGGATAATAACCAGCATTGATTCATTCTGACTAGATTCAGACTGAACTTTATTCCGGTAATGCTTGGTTATCCAAACAAACAATCAATTTGTTCTTAAGAACTTATCTCCTTGCCCTTCTGACAATAATACTGCCCAATCGACTTTACACCTCCTCCTTTTTTGCCCATTAAATCTAATAGAGAGGAAAGTTTTTATTGTCCCGCTTTTAAGAAAATTATCAACGCGAACAGTAGCCTCAGCTTTCTTTTTATTCTACTCTTTAGATACCTCATTGGTCTGTTCTACACTAGCTTCCCTTTTACTGGCTGTTTTAAGAACTTTCAAGGCCTTTAGCATTTCACTTATAGCACTTTAAGATTAATTCTCTCACCATCATATTTTGCCTTTTTATATTTTATGAATGTACTTTTAGATCTAATCTATTTTATGTAAAGGATATTATTGTGGGCTCGCTATTGCTTTCAAATTTCGAATTTATTGCATGTCTAATTTTAATGTAGCATTCTATGACATCTTTTTATATGTGAACTATTATGCATTTTAATGAAGTGCAAAATAAAGTTGAATGATGATGATCCACCCAGAGACTCATGCACCCACTCACAGACCCATTCAGACATTCATACACCCACGCAGAGGTTCACTCATGCACTCACTCACAGACACCCACTCACAGACCCACTCAGACACTCAAGCACATACTCAGACCCACTGAGAGACTCATGCACCCACTGACAGACCCACTCAGACATTCATGCACTCACTCAGAGATGCAGTCAGACTCATGCATCCACCCACAGATCTACTCAGAGACTCATGCACCCACTCACAGACCCACTCAGACACTCAAGCACCAACTCACAGATCTACTCAGAGACTCATGCACCAAATCAGAGACTCACTTACACATTCACACACACATTCCGAGACCCACTCAGACACGCACACACCCACTCACAGACCGACTCAGACACAAGCGAACTTACTCACAGTCTCACCCACTCACAGCCCCATTCAGACATTCATGCACCCACGCAGAGATTCACTCATGCACTCACTCACAGACTCCCACACCCACTCACGGACCCACTCAGATACTCAAGCACATACTCACAGACCCACTGAGAGACGCATGCACCCACTGACAGACCTACTCAGACATTCATGCACTCACTTAGAGATCCAGTCAGAAACTCATTCATCCACCCACAGATCTACTCAGAGACTCATGCATCCACTCACAGACCCACTCAGACACTCAAGCACCAACTCACAGATCTACTCAGAGACTTGTGTACCAAAACAGAGAGCCACTTACACATTCACGCACCCATTCCGAGACCCACTCAGACACGCACACACCCACTCACAGACCGACTCAGAGACTCATGAACTTACTCACAGACTCATGCACTCGCTCACAGACCAACGTATAGACTCATGCACTCACTGGCCCACTCATAGACTCATGCACTCACTCACAGACCCACTCAGAGACTTTAGCACCCACGCAAAGACTCAAACAGACACTCACATACCCACTCACAGACATACTCTCACACCCACTCAGAGACTTGTGCTCCTACTCACAGACTCACACAGGCACTGATGGACCCATTCACAGGCCCATTCACACACTCACAGACCTACACACACTCAGAGACCGACTCACACATTCATGCGCCCACTCACAGACCCACTCAGTCACTCACACATAAACTCTCAAAGGTTACAGGCTACAGTTAGGAAATAAAATGTTTAAACCTTTGAAATTCACTAAAAAAAACAAAGGATACAGGTATGTTATAGTAAGGAAATAACATTAAACAAAACAGAAATTCATTGAAAAAAACAAAGGCTACAGGGACGTTATCAATCAATCAATCAATCATAGCATTTGTATAGCGCGCTACTCACCCGGGCGGGTCTCAAGGCGCTGGGGGAGGGGGTCCGTTTATTGCTCGAAAAGCCAGGTCTTGAGCTGCTTCCTGAAGGTGAGGTGGTCCTGGGTTTGCCGAAGGTGGGTGGGGAGGGTGTTCCATGACTTGGCTGCCAGGTAGAAGGATCTTCCTCCAGCGGTGGCTCTGCGGATGCGTGGAACGGTGGCGAGAGCGAGGTTGGTTGATCGCAGCTGGCGGTTGGGCGTGTAGAAGGTCAGTCGGTTGTTGAGGTACTTGGGACCCAGGTTGTGGAGGGCTTTGTGTGCGTGGGTGAAGAGTCTGAACGTGATCCTCTTGCTGACGGGGAGCCAGTGTAGGTCTTTCAGGTGGCCGGAGATGCGGCTGTGTCGGGGGATGTCCAGGACGAGTCGTGCGGAGGCGTTCTGGATGCGTTGGAGCCCTTTCTGGAGTTTGGCTGTGGTTCCGGCGTAGAGGGCGTTTCCGTAGTCCAGGCGGCTGGTGACGAGTGCCTGGGTGACCGTCTTCTTGGTTTCGGTGGGGATCCATCGGAAGGTCTTGCGGAGCATGCGCAGGGTATTGAAGCATGATGAGGACACGGCGTTGACCTGTCTGGTCATCGAGAGGGAGGAGTCCAGGATGAAGCCCAGGTTGCGTGCGTGATCCGTTGGCTTGGGAGTGGTGCCCAGGGCGGGGGGCCACCAGGAGTCATCCCAGGCGGAGGGCGATGATCCCAGGATGGGGACTTCCGTCTTGTCTGAATTCAGTTTCAGGCGGCTGTTCTTCATCCATTCGGCAACATCTTTCATCCCTTCGTGTAGGTTGGTTTTGGCGGTAGCGGGGTCGTTGGTGAGGGAGAGGATCAGCTGGGTGTCGTCGGCGTAGGAGATGATGTTGAGGTTGTGTTGGCGTGCGATGGCTGCGAGGGGGCTCATGTAGATATTGAAGAGGGTGGAGCTGAGTGATGATCCTTGTGATACGCCGCAGATGACTTCGGTGGCCTGTGATCTGAACGGGGGGAGGCGGACTCTCTGGGTTCTTCCGGTGAGGAACGAGATGATCCATTCCAGTGCCTTCCCTTGGATTCCGATGTTGCGTAGGCGCTGCACAAGGGTGCGGTGGCAGACAGTGTCAAATGCTGCGGAGAGGTCCAGGAGGATGAGGGCCGCTGTTTCCCCGTTGTCGAGCAGGGATCTGATGTCGTCTGTGGCTGCGATGAGGGCAGTCTCGGTGCTGTGGTTGGCTCGGAAACCGGACTGTGAGTGGTCGAGGGATTCATTCGTCTCGAGGAAGGCGGTGAGCTGTCTGTTCACGGTCTTCTCAATGAACTTGGGAACGGGAGGAGCGAGATGTGGCGGAAGTTCTTGAGGTCGGTGGGGTCAGCTGTTGGGTTTTTCAGGAGAGCGCTGATTTCGGCGTGCTCCCAGCTCTCCGGGAAGGTGGCGGTGTCGAGGGAGGTGTTGATGATGTCCTTGAGTTTGGGTGCGATGGTGGAGTCGGCCTTGTTGAAAACGTGTTGGGGGCAGGGGTCGGTCGGGGATCCGGAGTGGATGGTGTTCATCGTGCTGATGGTGTCTTCGGTGCTGACCGGGGTCCAGGCGCAGAGGGTGACGGTGGGGGGCGTTGGTTCGGTGGTGGGGTGCGTGGTTGGTGCGCCGAAGCTGTTGTGTATTTCGGCGATCTTGCGGTGGAAGAATGAGGCGAGTGAGTCACAGAGGTCTTGCGAGGGAGCGATGTCGTTGTTACCGGCGCTGGGGTTGGAGAACTCTTTGATGATGCTGAAGAGTTCTTTGCTGTTGTGGGCGTTGTTGTCCAGTCGTTCTTTGAATGCTGCCTTCTTGGTGGTCCGGATCAGCTGGTGGTGATTGCGGGTGGCGTTCTTGAGGGCAGTCATGTTGTCTGTGGTCTGGTCGGTGCGCCAGGCCTTCTCGAGGGTGCGGCAGGTCTTCTTGGAGTTCTTAAGTTCTTCGGTGAACCATGAAGTTTTCTTGCTGCCGGGTCTGCTGGGGGGGTCTTCTGTGGTGCGAGTTCGTCTGCGCAGTTGGTGATCCACTGTGTGAGGTTGTTGGCTGCTTCGTTGGGGTCCGTGGAGCTGGCTGGGGGGTTTCGGTTGAGGGCGGTGGTGAGCTTGTCAGCAGTGATCTTGCTCCAGTTTCTGCGAGGGGCCTGTTGGGGGTGGTGGTGAGTCGTGGTTCTTCTGAAGCTGAAGTGGACGCAGCTGTGGTCAGTCCAATGGAGTCCGGTGGAGTGGCTGAAGGAAACGTGTTTGCTGGAGGAGAAGATTGGATCAAGCGTGTGGCTGGCGTAGTGGGTGGGGGTGTTCACCAGTTGCTTGAGTCCGAGGTTGGCGAGGTTGTCCAGCAGGGTGTTGGTGTTGCAGTCCTTGTTGTTCTCCAGGTGGAAGTTGAGGTCCCCTAGGAGGATGTAGTCGGTGGATGGGAGGGCGTGTGGGCTGATGAAGTCTGCGATGTCTTCGCTGAATTGAGCGCGAGGTCCCGGGGGTCTGTAGATGAGGGTGCCTCTGAGTGTGGTCTTGGGGTCGGTGTGTATCTTGAAGTGGAGGTGTTCAGCAGTGGTCAGGGTGTCGTTGGCGTCGGTTGTGATGCGGATGGTGTTCTTGTGAATGATGGCGATTCCTCCTCCCGTCTGGTTGACGCGGTCCCTCTGGGTGATCTTGTATCCCTCCGGGATGGCGATAGCGATGTCGGGCGCTGAGGAGGCGTTCATCCAGGTTTCTGTGAGGAAGGCGACGTCTGGTGAGGTCGTGTCGAGCAGGTTCCAGAGTTCGATGGTGTGTCTGTGGACGGAGCGGGTCTTGAGCAGGATGCACTTGAGGTGGCTGCTGCTGGTGCTGGGCTCGACGGGTGCGGTGCAGGTCTGGAGGCAGGTGAATTTGCAGGCTTGGCAGGTGAAGGGTCCGTGGGTGCGCTTCGGGGTGGCACGGTAGCAGGCGGGGTTCCGGCTGGTGTTGAGAGCATGGAGGGTGGTGGAATCGTAGGTTTGTCGAGTGGTCTGGCGTCGGCGGGTACCAGGGGTCCTGGCGCTGGGCGCGGTCCAGGCGCAGATGGGCTTGCCTTTGCGCGTGCGCGCGGACTCTGCCATAAATGGAGAGTGGGGGGGGCGGAGCTAGGGAGGAGCAGCTGGGAGGTGGGAGCGGGGTGGCGAATGGGAGAGGGTCGAGGGAAACCAGAAGGAGAGGGGGCGGGGCCGTGGGGGGAGCAGCGGCAGGGAGCGGGGTGGACCAGCGGGGTCAGAAGTGCTAGGGCAGATGGCGATAACAGGGGGCCGAGCACAAAGGGCAACAGAACAGAACAGTACAATCAGGGCAATACTACGGCGATAACAGGGGGCAGAGCACAAAGGGCAACAGAACAGAACAGTACAATCAGGGCAATACTACGGCGATAACAGGGGGCATAGCACAAAGGGCAACAGAACAGAACAGTAAAATCAGGGCAATACTACGGCGATAACAGGGGGCAGAGCACAAAGGGCAACAGAACAGAACAGTACAACAGTAGAATCAGGGCAATACTACAAACCACAGCGGGGACACAGTCAGGGCAGCGGTACAGCTAGTGCGAGCGGCGGCGGCAGCAGGGGACCGGGTGACTTCCTGGAGGGGCCACGCAGCGGGTAGAGCGACCGGCACTGACGAGGTCAGGCTGGGTCACAGCTCCCTGTCGCACGGCCACTACGTTAAGTACTCAGTGGGAGGGAGGAGCAGCTGGGAGGTGGGAGCGGGGTGGCGAATGGGAGAGGGTCGAGGGAAACCAGAAGGAGAGGGGGCGGGGCCGCGGGGGAGCAGCGGCAGGGAGCGGGGTGGACCGGCGGGGTCAGAAGCGCTAGGGCAGACGGCGATAACAGGGGGCCGAGCACAAAGGGCAACAGAACAGAACAGTACTATCAGGGCAATACTACGGCGATAACAGGGGGCAGAGCACAAAGGGCAACAGAACAGAACAGTACAATCAGGGCAATACTACGGCGATAACAGGGGGCAGAGCACAAAGGGCAACAGAATATAACAGTACAACAGTACAATCAGGGCAATACTACAAACCACAGCGGGGACACAGTCAGGGCAGCGGTACAGCTAGTGCGAGCGGCGGCGGCAGCAGGGGACCGCGTGACTTCCTGGAGGGGCCACGCGGGGGGTAGAGCGACCGGCACTGACGAGGTCAGGAAACTATTTTTTTAAAACCTTAGAAATTCACTGAAATAACCAAAGGTTACAGGGACGTTATAGTTAGGCTCAGATTTCACTCATACAAAACCATGGAAATTCACCAGTTATAGCTACTGAGCTAACTATCATTTACTCCCACGGAATGCACTGCTTATGACCTCACATATTACATCACTCATTACATGGTCAGCGACATTACTGATGTCATCTCAAATGAATCCACTGATGACTTCATCCAGTGAGTATGTGTTTCATTAATGTTGCAGAGAGTTAAAGATATATATTAAGCTATTGCATGAGTTAAATAGCTATTCTTATTATATTACTAACTAGCAGCCCGTCCCGATGTTGTCCGGGTATGAATTGCTGCCGGCCAGTAGTATATTGTTTTGCAGGATTTCGTTTTGATAGCATTTCTTATCAGTGACAGGCCTGTGAAACGCTCCGATGCACAGTGCACTGCTGATGCACTTAAGAGTGCGCGTTCAGTAGTGTGTGAACTCGAGTTTCCCTACTTTATTTTTCCTTGCAATATTATATAGCGCGAACTCGACAACATGGCATGAGCACAGTTTACATTACAGAAGAACACATTCATTTGTGGTAAGCACGGGGAGACAAAGCGATTTGACTGGAATCACAGGATGTTGAGCTGATGCCGAGATTCGAACGTAGCTCCCCAGCTCTAAAGTTCGCAATTCTAGAACTTGTGGCAGAGGTGTGTCTAAAAGTGTATGTCGGTGCTGGCCATCAATGAGAGAGACCTGTGCATTTTTCAAATCGGTGGTGAAAAAATATGAGTATGTTGCTGGAGATGTGGGCCGCCGTGCCACCAATGTACTTACCGGGGGAGGGTAAACACCCATTATTCCGCAACTTTCTTTCCGCATACCACCACTCCGCATACTTTCATTACGAAAGTACCATGACTCCGCAATGCCATTATAACGCATGGCATTACATTTTATATCCCTTTTACCACGCATACATTTACAACAAAATTCGTTGTACATGCATGAATGGTAAAAGCATGTTTTTTTTTAATGTTTGGATAAGGTAAGTATGGTTATAGGGGTATATGTTTTGGGGTACTGAGGTATATGTTTTGGGGTGTTTGGGTATTTTAAGGGTTCAGATATAGTTTTGGGTTATGGGGTACAGGGGTAGTTTTAGGGTTTAGGGATAGGTATGGGTTTTGGGGTACAGGGGTATTTTTAGGGTTCAGGGCTAGGTTTGGGTTTTGGGGTATAGGGGTATTTTTAGGGTTCAGGGGTAGGTTTGGGTTTTGGGGTACAGGGGTATTTTAAGGGTTCAGGGCTAGGAATGGGTTTTGGGGTACAGGATTATTTTTAGGGTTCAGGGCTAGGTTTGGGGTACAGGGGTGTTTTAAGGTTCAGAGGTAGGTTTGGGTTTTGGGGTACAGGGTTATTTTTATGGTTCAGGGCTAGGTTTGGGTTTTGGGGTACAGGGGTATTTTTAGGGTTCAGGGGTAGGTTTGGGTTTTGGGGTACAGGGGTATTTTAAGGTTCAGGGCTAGGTTTGGGTTTTGGGGTACAGGGGTATTTTAGGGTTCAGGGCAGGGTTTGGGTTTTGGGGTACAGGGGTATTTTTAGGGTTCGGGGCTAGGTTTGGGTTTTGGGGTACAGGGGTACTTTTAGTGTTCAGGGCTAGGTTTGGGGTACAGCGGTATTTTAGGGTTCAGGGGTAGGTTTGGATTTTGGGGTACAGGGTTATTTTTATGGTTCAGGGATAGGTTTGGGTTTTGGGGTTCAGGGGTATTTTTAGGGTTCAGAGGTAGGTTTGGGTTTTGGGGTACAGGGGTATTTTAAGGGTTATGGGCTAGGTTTAGGTTTTGGGGTATTTTAGGGTTCAGGGATAGTTTTGGGTTTTGGGGTACAGGGGTATTTTTAGGGTTCAGGGGTAGGTTTGGGTTTTGAGGTACAGGGGTATTTATAGGTTTCATGGCTAGATTTGGGTTTTGGGGTACAGGGGTATTTTTAGGGTTTAGGGATAGGTTTGGGTTTTGAGGTACAGGGTATATTTATAGGGTTAAGATGGGTTAGTGTTTAAGGGTGTTGGGGTATTTTAAGGAGTGAGGGTGGGTTATGATTATGGGGTGGAGGGGTATTTAAAGGGAGCAGGGTGGACACCCGGAGCTGGAATGTACAGAACCTGGGAAGAAAAAACAATGAAATATTGGGCACAACGCTCGCTTTGTTTCCGTAATCCCGTGCCCCGCACACGCCCCCAGCACACGATATGAGACATGGCATGAAGGGCGGAACGTACCACACGCCCCCAGCGTTTGTCACGCCCCCAGCACAGGCCCACAGCACAACGCAGACACGCCCACAAGGGACTACTTTGCTGGCACGGTTCTTTTACCTTTTAAATGTATATGGTGGGCATCTGCATAGCCTATGTCCTTCTGCTGCAACTGCCCTTTCCAACGCTGTATTGGGTGTTGTGATTGGTGCTGTGGTTCCTGAGATTACCCGCCTCAAAGGTTTGGGCTCTCTCTTTATTATATTAGCATAGATATAGATGAGTGATACTCTTTCTAATTTGTGTGATGTAAGTGGTACTGTGATTGTCTATATCAGTGTGGTAGTGGGTATCTCAGTGGCTGTATGGGTGTGTGTTTGCGTGTATGAGTGGCTCTATGAGTGAATAAGTGGGTGTGTGAGTAGCTGTATGGGTGAGTTAGTGAATGTATGAGTGGCTGTAGTGGTGAATGAGTGGGTGTGCGAGTGGCTGTATGGATTGGTGAGTGACTATGTGAGTGGATATATGGTGGGGAAGTGTGTGTGCCAGTGGGTATATCAGTGACTGAGTGGCTGTGTGATTGGCTCTATGGGCGAGTAAGTGTGTGTGTGAGTGGCTGTATGGGTGACTGTGTGAATGCCTCTATGGGTAGATGGCTGGTTGTGTAAATGGATGTATGGGTAAGAGAGTGGCTGTTTTAGTTGGTGCATGGGTATGTGAGTGGCTATTTTGCACAGTAAGTATCTGTGTGAGTGACTGTATAGGCGAATGAGTGGGCATGTGAGTACTTATATTGATGCATGAATGGGAATGTAAGTGGTTTTTTGGATGAATGAATGGATATATAAGTGGCTGTATTGGTGAGTGAGTTGAAGTATCAGCTCTGTTATTAGATGTAGGAGTGAGTGAGTGGGTATTTCAGTACTTGTATGGGTGTGTGAGTGGTTGTATGGGTCTGTGGGTGGGTGTGAGTGGTTTGTAGTTGTGTGAGTGACACTACCTACTACTCCCCTCCCTGCAGTTTGGCATCATTAAGTATCTGAGGTTTCATATACATCACTTTGAGGAAGATTAAGTTGATGGGATATTAGTGTGTGTGCATTGGCTGCTATGATAACATTGATCCCCTCCTGCTATACAATATGGGATGGATCATGAATTTGAAGATATTAGTCCTTTCCAGCTTCTGTATTTCTTCTCTGCGATCCCTGTGGTACTTGGTAAAGACTTCTTTTAGGAGATCAAGTCTCAGTTAATTACATTAATTTAGAGTTTAAGAAAATGCTGAGTGATGATCTCTAAATTATATGCATCTTCGTGGAAGGCGGACTTGGGGCTCCGAATTATGAGCTTTATTATGCTGCGGCTCAACTCCAGTGGCCTGCTCAATGAATGGGTTTGCAATTGCACTTTAGAGCTAGGTAACCGGTTTGTGGGAGCACAGTCCGGTGGTGTGCTGTTGGGGTGGAACGCAAACTTAGCGAATAGTAGGGGGATGCACTTGAGGGTGGCTCAATGGTGTTGGGAAGTGTACATTAACTCTGGGGGAAGTTGGATACCTTATGCACTGGTCCTTATGTTGTGGGAACTACCAGGCTGTAAGGGTTTGTCAACACTCTACAATGTGTGCCCTTGGAAAGAGGCAGGACTTGTTACTTGGGGAGACTTGTTTGCTGAAGGGATGCTTAGGACATTTGATGATTTGATGGAATCTAGCAGACTGACTTCTGGGAATTTCCTCCTATACTCTGCATTGAAGAGTAAGCTTTACCTGAATCGGAATAGAACCCATGATACACCTGATACATACCCCTTATTGCAAGTCCATCTCACACACGGGTAGGTAAGAAGGGTAGTTGCATGTCTGTATAGTGCAATACTCCAGTTTAAGGGGGTGCAGCAACTTGTACTGAGGGAAATGTAGGAGACCGATGTTGGACAAGAACTGGCGGACGCTAAATTAGTGCAGTGCTTACAATCTATAAAGAGCATTTTTATGAATACACAACTAAAATATGTGCAGTTTAATTATCTGGACTGGACTTACTAGACTCCAGAGAAGATTGGTCAAATGCTCCTTAGTGCGTCTCCCTTGTGCCTAATATTCACTGAGGGAGAGGCCGATCTTTACCATGTGGTGTTCCTATGTACAACCATTGGTAGGTATTGGGATGAGGTGCTTCCGTATTCCTCTGACATTGCAGGCAGACAGATACGTAAAGTGCTCACACATTGTTTGCTGGCCCTGACATCACGTACAAAAAAAGACCAACAATATTAATAGATTTGTAGATATTGCTTTAAAACTCACCACACTGAATATTGCTATGTCTTGGAAATCCTCATCTGCATCATTGGTGGTTGATTAGATGGTTATTATAAATGAATATATTATTATCATTAATGTTAAGGATTGTTTTATTTGCACATATCTAGCTTCCTCGGTTATAGAAGGGGACATTTATGCTCAATTGCCCTTTTCTTAAGCATTATCCTGTAATGTTTTTGTTAGTGTTTTTCATAACAGACAATTTCTGCCACCGTATCCTTCAGATTTCAACACTGGAAGGACTTTCTGCATCTGAAGAACCTGAGAATTGTGCAACTTTTTGAATGTTTAAAGGTAATTGCACAACTTAACTTGAACACTAATAAGATAACAAATGAGTTTGTGGGCCATTTGAGTGAAGCAGAGTGTGAGTTTATCCATACTAATATTATAAAGAGAGAGCCCAAACCTTTGAGGCGGGTAATCTCAGTAACCACAGCACCAATCACAACACCCAATACAGCGTTGGAAAGGGCAGTTGCAGCAGAAGGACATAGGCTATGCAGAAAGCCACCATATACATTTAAAAGGTAAAAGAACCGTGCCAGCAAAGTAGTCCCTTGTGGGCGTGTCTGCGTTCTGCTGTGGGCGTGTGCTGGGGGCGTGACAAACGCTGGGGGCGTGTGGTACGTTCCGCCCTTCATGCCATGTGAGTCGTAATTGCGCCGCATCAAGGGGCACGCTGGGGGCGTGACACCCTGGGGCCGTGACAAACGCTGTGGGCGTGTGTCCGCGCTGTGGGCGTGTGTCCGCCCTTCCTGCCATGTGAACCGCAAATTACGCAATTGCGCCGCATCAAGGGGCACGCTGGGGGCGTGTGCTACGTTCCGCACTTCATGCCATCTGGGTCATGCATTAATCAGATCGTCTGCTGTAGCCGTGTGCTGGGGGCGTCACAAAGGTGTTCACCTCGAAGCGTGGTAAGTAACCATTCGCAAGACGCCCTTGGGGGACTGCCCGTTGTCTCACACATACTGGGGGTGCCGAATGCAGTGTGTGCCTTGGCCTGGGTGCGTCTGAAAGGGCCGAAGGCAGTGTGTGGCTTGGCCTGGGTGCGTCTAAAAAGCACTCGGGGCTGAAGAGCGTCGGTGTGGGTCATAAAAAAATAAGAACAGAGGGAAACAATCATTCAAGACTCACACAATTCTAATTGTTAGACAGTCGCCGCTGGCCCTCAAGCGGGGGCACACGCGACTGAGCGTGTCTGCGGAGACAATTACTGCAGCCTCTCATGTGCGCTGTTACTGAACTATCACATTAAACAAATTACACGCACCTGCGAACATCAGCCAGGGCTGTAGCCGGGCTCAGGCGGCAGATCACTAAACTAATTACATGCGCCTGCTAACATGAACCAGGGCTGCAGCTGGGACTCAAGCGGGGGAACAGGCGAATGACCGTATCTGAATACACACATTCTATTTCATACCCGGACAATGTCGGGACGGGCTGCTAGTTAAGGAATACAATGAAAAATGCTAATTGAGTTAGAAGAGAAATTTAGAAATTCAAAGCTGCATCGATTGAGAATGGAACAAGTAAAACAAGGATTGCATTGTGCAACAAAGGTCACAAGGTAAAGGTTTAATGGAATAAGTTGGAGGGAGTGAGTGTGAAAGAAGCTATGTTGTTGATGATATGGTCAATATCTATATGTAGAGGAATCTATTATGTTTGTGGTAAGACTGCTTATTTTAATCTCCCTAGTAATTGGGTGGGAAGCTGCTATCTTGCATTGGTATTCCCTCGGGTTTACCACATGAAAGACATGAATGATGCTTTTTGTTTGAATAGAGTGAAGAGTGAATTTGGACAAATTGTGTTAGATATGTTTAGATCTATGATTCCCTCTATCGGTGTGGCTTTAAATGATGTGAAGATTAGGAGATGGTCAAAGCTGGTTTATCGCCTTGCTTCTAACACTGCTGGAGCATAAACCAAGATTAACAAAGAATAAATGGATATGCTTGCCATGATTATTCAAAAAAGCAGTGTATTAGATGTCCTATTTACAAAGGAGGGCAGAGTCTGCTGTATGCTGAGAGTACAATAGTGTTGCTCCTTGATTACAAATAACAGTAAGCTAATTAAAGCTTATATAACAAATGTCTCCAATGTTTCTAGTAAAGCAAAAGCCCTTGAGGAGTATGTGGGAATCAGTTGGTTCCTGTTTTTTTTAGATTTGAAAAGTATTTGAAAATGTTAGAGAGCGGTTTTACAGCGTAGAAGGGAGTGTATTGCGCTCAAGTCTAACCCCAATAATTATTGCGTTAGTATGTGCAATTGGTGTTATCCTCTTGCTCAAACTTTTTGAAGCAATCGTTTCTAAAATGGAACTACATTGTGTGTGCAAGATGAAGGTGTCAGCAATGCAGTCAAGGTGTTGGAAGAATCGTGATGCAAATGACAGAAAGTCTTATATACTGTATTATGAAATGTAATAAGGAAATATTAAGGGTATTTTTGTGGGAGTTATTTTCTGATTAGAAATATATGTATTTACCAATATGAATCATTTTCAATTAAGACAAAAAAGCTGTCATGTTTAGAAAGTTGTTTTTCTGGCTGAGGCTAACTAGACCTTGACTCCATTTTGAAATGTAATGGCTGCAGAATTATAATTCTCATCATGAGTGTATATTTCACATTGAAACGGCATGCAGCATGTTGTGCACTAGTCATTTTGCAATATGTTGCTCTAAAAAAATCCAGGAGGTAGCCTTCAGATATTTTCAAGGCTCTCCCTGCCGGTGCACCTTATTGGAGTTATTCATGAGGATTGTTAATGTAGCTAGTTTGTTGTGACACCATCAATGGCATTAGGTCAGAAGCGGTGAATCAGTATATTGTGGGAAAATGCGAGCATAGCAGGGTTATATAAAGGTCTGTAATGCTAAAATGTGATTTACGTTCACGTTGATACTTTTGCTTACACTATGCTGCCGTTGCATTTTCTATAATTTTCTATGGTGAAATTCAATATATAAAAGACCCTCAAATTGGGGGTGAGCCACAGCTTTTTGGGCGTTTACTAAGGAAGTTACACGTCTTTCTAAGGATTTGCTGCACATTTAGGACATAGTCTATTTTGCAAATTTTGCTTAGTGCTGTATTTGTTTAAAACCCTGTAAGCCTTCTAAGCAATTAGTTTCTATGTTTTTAACTGATTTAGTCAGATTGCTATATTTTTTAACTGTATTGAACTGTAACATTTTAATAAACCTTCATGGTCTTTCTAAAGTACTCATTTCGAACTCACTATTTAAGTCAGTTTTCATTGTTGACATTGTTCTGACATGCTATTTTGAATCTTGTCTAGGCGCTCATTGTCTCCTATTCTTGAGGACAGCACCATCAGGGGCGGCCTTAGGCATGTGCAAGCTGTGCACCTGCACAGGGCCACCTAACCCCAGGGGCCACCACGCCAATATATATAGTATGGGGTTTGGGATGAATGAGGGAGTGGGGGTAGCGGATATATTGATAGAGGTATAGGGGGAGAACTATTAGTACATTGGAAAGAGTGGTAGAATGTGGTTTGTGATGAGTCATAGAGTTGAGGTAGAGGATATATTGGGCGCGGTATAGGGTGAGAAATAGGGTAGTGCTTTGGATATGCTGGATTAGAAGAATAGTAATAAATATATAAATACATAAGTACATGGAGGGTGTATGTATATATGCATAAGGAAGTTAATATATGTGGATTAAAGATGCCTTTAATAAACTCCGGCTTTAAAGTGTTGTACTTTAAATGAATTTATTTGTTTCTTATTTTTGTAATTCAATCGTGAAGCAATTGTAGATAAATAGTTGTAATAAAAGATTTGCTTGTTTATGCAGTCACTTATATAAATGTTAAAAACATAGAATCATGTAACTGTAAGTAATATGTACATTTGTTAAGCAGAATTAATGAATATCTATATTTTTAAAACATAATTACTATGCACATTTATACAGAGCAATACACATATATTGGTACATATATATAGTCCAAATAAATTCTTATATACAGAAGGATATGCTGTATATTTATGTTTGCGTATGGTGGTTATGTGGGGAAGAGCCAATTGTTGAGTAGTTTTCTGAAGATAAGGTGGTTATTTGTGGATCTTATGTTCAGGGGTAAAAAGTTTCATAGTTTGGCTGCTTGAAAAGATAAGGATGTGCCACCCCTTTTGTTTTCTTGTGCGTTGGGATTTTGAGGCGAGGTACCACTCTAGAGCGGAGGTTCTTTTGTTGAATGTATTTGGTGATTTCATTCCTGATGAAGAACAGTCCTGTTCCATGTATATGTAATCCTCTGAGGATGGATACATATTTGCCTGGCGGCCCCTGGCAGAGATTTGGCAGCCTCCGACTCTGTTCCACTTCCAAACACCCTGACCCCCCCCTCTTCGGGGCCCTGCCCGGACCCCCTCTTCCGGGGCCCCCTACCTACGCTCCCTGCCCATGTGGTTCTGAAATACTGGACCCTACTGTCATCCCAGTATCGAGATCCAATGCCCGTGCCACAAAATATCAACATCCCATGACGAATTTGGTGTCAACGGACCGGTAATGATTATGACATCATCCCTGTATATTTGCGTCATGATCGAGGAATGCCAACACCCCTAAATCGTAGTTTCAGTTTCGACCCCTCAGACTCCATTTTGTAAACGGCATCCATCTTGTGTCTTGCCCTCATGATAAGTCAATTGAGTAAGGTCGAGCTTGATCTAAAAGGACACGTCCACCTCTCCCTGACTCCCCCCTGACCCGTCCCAACTGACTCCCTTGCCTCCAGCCAAACCTGTTTGGGCAGCTCCTCGCCCAGTGGCCGAATACGATAGCATCAATGCATAACATACCACAAACCATTCACCGCGTACAGATCATGTTTTCTACACACACACACACCTGTCCGCGTTCCTTGTTTATGGCCAGTTTTATGACTAGGAGGTGCCTTTCTTTATTGGGGTTTCGTCGATATCTGATGGGAGTTCCGGGCCTGGCCGGGTAATCTATCACGAATTGGACGTCTAAAATATGGGCTTGCCTACATGACTTCGCTCTTTGTATTATTGTAGAAATATGTGTACAGCCATATCATAAACTCAAGAATTCTTGCTTGCAGCTATTATTTCTGTATATAAGGAGAAGGCTTGTTCTGTAAAAACGAACAGTCTCCTGAGAACACACGATCCGCGTTGTCGTGCTTCTAGGACACATGTTACTTGGTAGCTACCAATAAAACTTGATCTCTGACTGCGACTAGAAGACTCCGTGTTTCTGTGGTCCGGAACAAGGAAGAACTCAGAGGTCTTCGGGTGTTATTCCCTGGCACCACCGGGTTCTTAAAAACCCGGCACCTCAGTTGGCGCCCAACTCGGGGCGGTATCAAGCGGCGACGGTCCAAGCCAGATGTTCGTGAGGAGCTTCGTGTTAAAATTCCAGAGGACGGCCAGCCACTTCAGCGACCCCTGTATGTCGACGTGGTTCCGAAGGTCTTTGCTGCGAGGTTCCCCGCGTCCCGACGGCTACGAAGGACTGCTGCCCTGACTATCGCCTTGTTTTGGACCCAGTGATCCTTGGTAGAGCGAAACGATAGACGAGTCTTCTAGCGACGTCACCGATCTTCAAATACTTCAGTTAAGTATAAGTGGAGCGTCTCCCAGTCCTTAGTTTGATCCTTAGTTTTTGGTATCCTTGAGATACGCTTTGATTTGGTACTTGCAAGCCCCAAAGCCGAAGGACTCGTGTATTCACGAGAAATATCGTAATCGATAATCCTTTGAAGTTTGAAGCTAAACGAGTGAGCGAAGATGCCTTGCTTTAGCGGACTTGGAAACTTGTTTTGTCTTGGTTGTAGTAAGGACTCCCGATTAGAGGATTCTTGTCCGGTTCCTCCGATTGGAACTCCAACGTATGAGCTCTATGTGAAGCATGGCGTCGGTCCTATCCCATATAATGAAGTGTGGATAAAATACACCCGCAATGATGGTGTTTTAAAATGGCCCCAATATGGTAGTTTTGACCCAGAAATCTTAGACAACCTAGAGGTCAAATTGTTCAAGAAAAAAGCCCGGCCGGCGATGTTTGACTCTTTTCGCTTATGGCGCAAAGAAGCCAAACAGAAAGAAATGAAATTAGCAAAAAGGAATAAAAGAGGTATGTCAATGGTGCAAGCTGCCGTTGCATACAGAGATAACGAGGAAGAGCAGGAAAGCGAACAAATACTTAGGAGCAAGAAACTAGCAGTAGATAAATGTTACCCGATGCTACCAAATAAGGGACGAGGTCAAGAGGAAAGATCCGAGAAAGATCCGTTAATGTCCCAAATATTGAGCTCACCACCGCCGTATGCGTTAGACGCTACCGCACCACCAAAGCATTTTACTATACCGCGCCCCGGCACACGTAACCCAGCTCTTGCACGAACGCCAGCTCCTCTTCAGCTGGTTTCTACTTCTCCGGCGCAGCCTTCTCAAGGGCCGCCATCTTTGCTACATACTCCATCTACTTCTACCACTTTGCCTACAGCTCCAACTGTTCCCTATGATACTACGTCTGCCACTGTTTCAACTTCCTCTGCTATGGCCTCGATTTCTTCTTCGCCTCAGCCTGTCTTTTCTGATGCATTTGCCCCTCCGCAAGCTTCTCCTTCTATTAGACAAAGAGTGACAGGTACCGTCACTGGTCTGCTTTCACCTTTCTTCGGGTCGCCTAAAACGACCCCTAAAACAGAAGATAGACAGTTACGTAGTCAACTGCCTGATTACGAGGAAAGAAAAGTGCTGAATGAACTAGCACGCCAATGGATTGCGGATACTGTTAGATATGATGTTCAGTCTGTTATGGAAGTTTTCCGTCAATGGAATGCACCCACTCAGAGATACGTATTCGAAGAGATGTGTGTATATCTGTACGAAGATTTGGAGACGAATGATCCCAAATACACAATGGACGAACTATGGCGTACGCGTTTTAAGTTCCATGAAGGTATGATTATAGGTGCAGATGTTGAGAAAGCGATAGAGTTGTTGTTCTCTTATAGGAGTAAGGGAAACGTCTCTAGATCATTGCACCAAGACGACGTATCAGGTAGGAAAAGAGCTAAACAGTACCCCATGAGAGAGGTTCCTCCGGTTTGGAGGGAAGGCGATGCGAATGTAGTACCGCCAATTCTGCCACATTTCCAGCGTGTATGGGTACATGTCCCCTGGAAAAGATCAGAAGTTTTAGCGCTCAAGCAGACACTACCTGATCCCCGTAAAAACCCGACTGGGTATTATAAGGAGTTATCGCAGACTGCAAACTCATGCATAATGAATTTAGCAGATGTAGACATGTTGTTTGGGAATGTTGTCCCACATCCTTTATGGAGTAAAATTCATCATACGGACCATGACCAAGAACTAGGTGACTCATGGGCTAATATTACCGCTATAGATGCTAGACAAATTGGTGGTTCTAAACCTGAGCCGTTAATAGCCGAACTTCCCGGTAGAATTATCACGTACATGAAAACATTAATGCCTGAGTTACGGGTAAACTGGGACAAGCTATCTGCGTGCAAGCAGAAGAAGGATGAGAATGTGTCTGACTTTTTCACGAGATTTGAGGAGACTTTCACCGATCATAGTGGTCAAGATATGGCTACCGAGGGTGGTCAAAGATTGTTTGTAGACAAATTCGTACATAATTTGCTTCCTGAACTGTGTACTAAACTAAAAGATTCAGAGAGTGCTTGGGCTGTCTCTACGTCAGCGCAGATTTTAGCTACAGGCCAGTACTATGAAAATAGGCGCAAAGACGAGCTAGATAAGGTAGACAAAAAGACTAAAGATTTGAAAACTAAGGTTCTTCTCCAGCATGCCTATCCGCCTCGTATGGCTAGTCAGCCCAATTATCAACCACAACAGCAGTATTCGAGAAACGCGCAAGGAAACGAGTTTTCCCATCAGCGTCTTCCGTATGGCCCGAATCAATGTGCGTATTGCAAGGAAGAGGGTCATTTTAAAGGTAATTGTCCGGCTCTTGCGAGACGTTTAAACGGTGTTTCAGGTATAAGGGGTAGAGGTGTTCAAAATGTTCATAAGGGTAGGGGCCGTGGAAATTTCTCCCAGAACACAGCTTCTTTTCCGCCTCAGAATTCCATGAACAGCTTTGACCAACAGAATAATGCATCGTCTAGGTCAGCTCAGTACTATGCTGACGACTATTACACCGAACACGAAAATGAGGGTAATGATTGCTAGGACAGCCATGGACAAAGAGAGGGAGTCGTTTCAGTTCCAGTAGATCAGAATGGACCTTATGTCGAGGTGATTACCTCAGGAGTGTCAGAGCCATTTCTGCTGGATACTGGTGCTACAAAAAGTTCTATTATGCACTCAAAACTTCCTGGCGCACCTTTGTCTGGTGAAATGAATGTCTCAGTAGGTTTCTCTGGCGCCCCTGTTAGAAACCCGATCTCTAGTCCCATGTCCCTTTCTGTTGGCCCATGCGAATTAGAAGCACCCCTCATTTTGACAACAGGTTGCGGTGAAAATTTGTTAGGTTTGGATTTACTAAAGAGGTTGTATGCGACTTTGTACTGTTCTCCCTTGGGAGTACAGCTTACTTTAGGTAAGAAAGTCGTTTCTCCAATGTATGTGTCAAAAGAAAATATTGCAACTGAATTGTCGTGTCTTCCTGATGTACTCTGGGCTAATGGTTCTAATGATGTAGGTCGTTTGGAGATAGCACCGTATGTCATAACATTGAAAGCCAACGTTAGGTTGCCACGTATTCCCCAATACAAAATATCCAGCGAATGAGAAAAAGCGTTATTGACGATTGTTTATGATCTGATTGACAAAGATGTCATCGAAGAAACAACAGGAAATGTTTGTAACAGTCCAGTTTTACCAGTCTTAAAGCGTACCGATCCTTCACAGCCCCCTGTGTACAGGTTCGTGATCGACCTCAGAGAAGTGAACAAGGTAGTTATCCCACAGTTTCCAGTTGTCCCCGACATTACTGCCTTGTTGACGATGGTTCCAGCTTCAGCAAATTGGTTCTCGGTGATCGACCTGAAGAACGCTTTCTTCAGCATCCCGATTGCTGAGGAGAGTAGAGATATTTTTGGATTCAATTTAGGAGGACGAAGTTTCCGCTTCAAGTGCGCTCCTCAAGGCTACTGCGAAAGCCCATCAATATTCAGTCAGGCCTTGAAAACACAACTGGACACGATTGTTCTGCCAGATGGGTCAACTCTGACTCAGTATGTAGACGATCTGCTGATCGCTGCAGACACTGAAGAAATTTGCAAACAAGCCACGTTGTCATTATTGCGTCACTTATGTGACATGAAGCACAAAGTCTCTCTTTCCAAACTACAATTTTGCCGACAAGAGGTAACCTACCTAGGTCACATCTTGTCGAAGGAGGGAAGGAGACTGACACCAGAAAGAATACAGGCAATAGCAGAGCTGAGTGCCCCAAGGACACAGAGAGAGGTTCGAGCCTTCTTGGGCATTACATCGTACTGTAGACAATGGATACCGAATTTCTCACTACTAGCCAAACCCTTGCTGGCACTACTCTGTAAAGACACGCCCAATCCTATGCCCTGGTCTGAAGATTGTCAGACGAGTTTCCACGAGTTGCGTGATGCATTGTGTTCGGCTCCTGTGTTGGGAAACCCCAACTACAGTAAGCCTTTTACATTATACGTCCATGAGAAGGAAGGTTGTGCATTATCAGTCCTAACACAACACTTTGGGGACAAGCAGCGCCCATGCGCGTATTTTTCGGCAACTCTAGACCCTGTGGCTAAAGCCCTACCAAGTTGTCTGAGGGCTACCGCCGCAGCAGCTGTCTGCATTCGACAGTCTTCTGGATTAGTCATGAATAATACTCTGATCGTTATGGTCCCGCATGCAGTAGACATTTTGCTAAACAGGACGAAGACACAACATCTCACTAGCGCTCGACTATCCAGTTACGAACTTACACTGTTAGCAAGTCACATCCACATAAAGAGGTGTGATACACTCAACCCCGCTACGCTACTACCCATCCCGACAGAAACAGACGAGATTGATAAACATGACTGCTGCTTTAGGACAGAAGAAGAGACAAAAGGGAGAG
Organism: Lissotriton helveticus; assembly: GCF_964261635.1. Taxonomy (NCBI): domain Eukaryota; kingdom Metazoa; phylum Chordata; class Amphibia; order Caudata; family Salamandridae; genus Lissotriton; species Lissotriton helveticus. The sequence continues at coordinate 58,940,660 of NC_136061.1, forward strand.
TAGACTTACAGGACACTCCCCTTCCTGAATGCAATGATACTTTATGGGTTGATGGTTCATGTTTCAAGTTGCCAAATGGTGATACGACTGCAGCCTACGCCGTAACAACATTACACACCATTATAGAGACCGCGCGCATTTCCCACAATTCTGCACAAGCTGCAGAGCTAATTGCACTTACAAGAGCATGTGTGTTGGCGAAAGGAAAGCAAGTGAATGTGTACACTGACAGCCAATACACCTTTGGTGTGGCTCACAGTTTTGGGAGATTGTGGCGTGAACGTGGATTCCTGACGTCACATGGTGCAAAGATACAGCATGGTCAGCTAGTTAATGAGCTCCTCGAGTCACTGACCTTGCCACTACAAGTTGCCATTGTGAAATGCAGTGCACACAAAAAGATTCAAGACGATGTTGGCCGCGGGAATGCATTTGCAGACGAGGTTGCGAAAGAGACTGCAAGGAACACAATGAGTCGGATGTATGTTGTAGGTCCCGCTAGATGGATTACTGATGTGGGAATGTGTGAGGACACCATCGAAAGCGTGAAATCTATACAAGCCGAGGCAACTGAGAAAGAGGTGAATGAATGGAGAGAAAGTAAGGGTAGGTTAGATGCGAATGGTTGTTGGGTCGAATTGTCGGAACACCAGCGATGGCTATTACCTAACGCCTATGTACTTGCAGTAGTAACAATGGCTCATGGATTTGCGCACATCAGTTCGAAAGGAATATGTAAACTATTGGCCCCAGTATGGCAGAATAGTAATATCCCAAAATATGCAGAGAATGTGGTCAGAAACTGTATGGTATGTTTAAAACACAATCCCGGTAAGGGAACCCCAACTCCAGCTGGTCATTTTGCGCCTCCAACGTATCCGTTCGAGGTTTTGCAGCTCGACTTCATCCACATGGAGAGGTGCAACAATCTGAAGTATGTGCTCGTTGTTGTTTGCGCTTTTTCAAGGTGGGTGGAAGCATACCCCCTTAAGGACAATACCGCCTTGTCAACTGCCAAAACCCTTGTCAAAGAATTCTTCCCTAGATTCGGCATGCCTAGAATGATCTGGAGTGATAATGGAAGTGAATTCGTAGGACGTGTGATGAGGAGAGTGTGTGAGTGTATAGGCATACGCCAAAAGTTCCACGCTGCAAATCACCCCCAATCAGCTGGATTAGTAGAGTGCTACAATGGCACGTTAAAACTCAAACTAGCCAAGGTCCAAGCCAGTACAGGTCTTAAATGGCCTGACGCTTTGCCTCTAGCACTCCTGTCGACCAGAATGACCGTCCATTCCAGATTAGGACTTAGCCCCATGAAATAGTGTTTGGCCGCCCAGCCAACGTCTGGGGCGTGCCAAGGCCAAAGAAACTCAGCGAAATAGAACACCCCGTACTGCTTGACTATTTGTGCGAATTAACAACTAAATTGCGTGTTTTACACCAACAGGTTCACAGTTCCTCTCCGCCAGCCTCTGACGATCCGGGTCACTCCATCGAACCCGGCACGTGGGTCTTGGTGCGGAATTTCCATCGCACAAACAACGGACAGCCGAGGTGGACCGGACCTTACCTGGTACTTCTTTCCACGAGATCAGCCGTTCGGGTGGAAGGCAAAAAGAACTGGGTGCACGGGACCCATTGTAAACGGGTCCCTCTGCCCCTTCCATACGACCGGTGGGTCAACGAAGGAATTGCCGACTCCGAGACAGAATCCATACCTCGCTTCATCCCTTTCAGCGATGCACGTTTAAAAGAAACTGGTACCGAAAAGGAGAGTGATCATATTTTACAAGGACTTGTGCCACCGTCAATGCAGTTGGACACTTCAGAACCTAAGACATTGTTTGAAGACCACACCGTACCTGGGAAACAACAATATAATCTAAGGTCAAGACAAAGAGACTAATAAAAAGCAAATTAATGTGATTTCCCTTCCCCCAAGAACTATTTTTGATTTTTCAGCTCTCTCACTCTCAGGGAACTTGCTCATTTTTGATTTTCGAACCGCCATCCGGTTCTGCTGCTAGGGTCGTGGTTGAAGTCTGGGGAGTGCAGCTGGGGACGTTTAGGTCAACGGTTCTGGTTGGTCCAAGGGAGTTACCCCGGACTGAACAGAGCGCACTCCCTGGCAGAATCAATCTACCACCGCGGGCAGCAACTAGAGGATGGAGTTTCCTAGGGTAAAGAGACCTACCAGATTCACGAACATTGAAAGACAACTATGCACTGTACTGGCCAAAAGAAGGTTTTTGATAACATGTATTTTAATGTTGTGTAGCATAATGATGTTTTTGACTGGTTATACTCTATTCGTATTCCAAGTTACTTTTTCAAATGACACCCGGCCACCACCTCCTCCTACTATCTCTCCACACTACTTTCACCCTCTACCTGAACACGAGTCTGCCAGAAGACTCGAATTTGTAAACAACTCATTTATTCAACTTCTACACCAACACCAGTCCATAATGAACACATCGAACTGTTGGATATGTGGACTCATGCCACACACAACGGATAAGGGTATCCCATACTTCATCCTGCCATTCAGTTATTATGGTTATCTGTGGGCTTTCCAGACCATGTTCCTGTTCGCCCTAGAACCAAACCCGACCCGTTCCATTGAAAGCGATTCCAACAACAAGGCACTAGTGGCAGGGATAAGAAATATGAGTAGGGAGTTCGACACATATCAAACGATCCCCAAAGATGAACTCACTCCATACAGTCGTTGGAACATAACTAAGAATGGGATTTCCCTGAGTAAGGGACAGACAGCAAAGAAATCCCGCCCAGTTTGGATAGTGCCCCACAAAGGTCGCTTATGTCTACAAGGTATCGGCAGGGATCCAAAAGCACAATTAGGAAAGAGCATATGCACGGAAACATATGTATTCGCTTCCCGAACTTCCCCCCTATTCTTAGCAGCCAAAGGCACGTATTTCGTCTGCCACGACCAAGCCTATACATGGTTGCCCCCTGACTTCTCAGGCACGTGTTTCATCTAATTTCTGCTGCCTCCCACCTACACGGCCAGAGCAGATTACCATCGGACAAGGACAGCTAGAGGTGTCGTGAGTAAAGACGACACCGCGGGTCAGGAATTTGCAGACTTCGCAAAGGGTTTTCTGCCATTTTGGGGGCCTATGGTGAACAGCAGGAATATTCGCCAGCTATCGAGGATAGTTGAATCCGCCGTGATTACAACGGCCGGAGCCCTTGACAACTTGACAACCGAGCTTCAGTCGGATCGACTTATGACCCTTCAGAACCGAGTTGCCCTAGATATCATACTCGCCGATCGTGGTGGTGTATGCAGAGTGATCCAATCTAGTTGCTGTATTTTCATCCCTGATAATGCACCGACAGTGTACCAGGCCATCTCCAAACTACACGAAATATCTGGTTCCCTTCACGTGGAAAAAGGAGATTGGTCCCTTCTAGGGTGGTTCTGGGGCCTGATCACTGCCTGGGGATGGAAAACACTGATCTTCGTTGGGATGATCTTAGCGCTTCTGTTTATGTTCTGCCTGTGTGTACAGTGCGCTCCTGCACTATGTGGCCTCTGTGCTACCCCATGTGTAAGGAAGCCTGTGTCAAGGGACGAACTGAGCAGCAGAATGATGCTACAGCAACATCTCCACGAATTCATTAATACAGATTTGGACTCAGATTAACATGAGTTATTGCCTTATATGAGGGCAAAAGGAGGGTCTGTGGTTCTGAAATTCTGGACCCTACTGTCATCCCAGTATCGAGATCCAATGCCCGTGCCACAAAATATCAACATCCCATGACGAATTTGGTGTCAACGTGTGGTAAATAAATAAATAATACCCTATTTTTGACTAGACATATATCATAACAGATAGCTCAATAAATAAGAGTCAAGATTCGAGGTAGAAGGAGTTTTGCAGGTTTAATACAGCATAAGGACAGGATCAGGACAACCTGCATAGGAATAGGATGACAGGGCCCAGCAGCTGCTGGGGCTGGGATGAGCGCGCTAACTTTTAATAACAATACACGAGCATATATACATAGCGCAAATACATAGCATTACATTGCAGTAGGCGTAGCAGTGGGTGGAGCAGAAGGCGTGACGCGTAGCAGTCGCGAAAGATAAGAGTAAAAAGAGGTGTAACTGGGCGTATACATAGACATGTGGTGCAGACGTAACAGGATATGTCATGAATGGGGCGGAAACCATGGAGGGGGCTACCTAAGGAGCCGGGACCTCTAACCTGGTGGTGCGCGCAAACTGGTAATGACGTGTTACGAGGAGAAGCTGGGGGCTATGAACTCTGTGCTAGGAGCAGAGACTAAAGTCTGGAGGGTCGGAGCGACATGTACCTAAACCCTATCTAGTATCTGATGTTTAGGGAACATGTTGATATAAACTAGAAGTCATGAGGGGAAAAGCTAACTGACTCTAAGACTGGACCATGCATTATTCTACATGTAGTGCGTGATGAAGAATATTAAATGACCATTAAATACAGTATTTCTCTTAACATGGAGCCGCATAGGCTAGACAATGACGGAAACTATTGATGCAGTTCAGTAGTTTAGGAATGCAGAGAAGGAGGACTAAACTGATAGCTGGAATCATAACATATTCTTGGCAGACTCAGAGGCAGAGCCAAGCTGCACCGAGCACTGCGAGGCAGGAAGTAAGTGAAAGGTCGAGGATACAGGTGGGGGCTGGATCGCTCCTCAGCGAGGCTTCAGGAGACAGGAGCTGAATCTGATGTCCGGGCCCTGTTGAGGCCTGGAAATGGGGACTTTATAATGAAATAACGTGCACACTGAGAAACGTGGCAACGTAGCTTTACATAGGCCTGGTATTCGTAGTATTCACGAGGACTGGAAACTAGCATACTAGAGGTGGACACAACTATAATTGCGTCATTAATCGGACATGGGGAATAACATATGCATATTGGTCATGCACACATAACATATGATGGATGACACGTAGTGACACAGAACATGACAAAATTTACTTTTCCACATTCCCTCCTTGTCACTACGTTTCCATCAGGAAACATCAATATTCATGATACCGTCTATCATTTCATACAGTACCATTTGTTCATCTCGAATTGTCTTGGAACGGGATTTAGAACGGGGCTTGGGACTAGGAATACAAGAGGTAGCACACATGCCGCAAATCGCAGGGCCACATTGTATACAGAGGCAGCAGCTGAATATGATCGCTACTGCGATACCTAGAAAGGACAGGACTTTCCATCCCCAGGCGGAAATTATATTCCAGAACCAACCGGACCATGTCCAGGTGCCTGGATCTTGGTGTAATAGATGGGCAATTTTATGGAGTCTGGTTATAGCTGAATAAACAGACGGCGCGTTATTTGGAATGAAAATGCAACAACTGGATCCGATGACTCTACAGGCCCCGCCCCTATCGGCCAGTATGACGTCAAGGACGAGACGATTCTGGAGCACAACAATTCTCATAAAGGATTGCTCTTCGGTTAAGTTACCTAGAGCGGAGGCAGTCTCATCTACTACAGCTTCGAGGGTTCTTGTTAACCTACGGATTAGCTTACTATTTACAACTGTACCTAAATAAGGGAACACACCTTTATCAATATCAATGAATTGCTCTGCAGCAGTTTCAGTATAATCGACAATCGGGAGGTTTCTCTTGTGTCTAGTATGTACTAGGAAGGAATTCCTATGGTAGTCAGGTGGGGCTAGGAAAACAGGTGGCAGTAGGAAGGCAATGTAACAGGTTCCCTCCCAATCGAGGGGCAGACGAACATATGCGGTTTGACCACAAACAAAATAAGAATGACGTGAAGCTTTAAAAATAGATTTCCCACTGTCACTATACTTGATAATAGTAGTACAATCACTATGTCCTACGTGTACAGAACCATAATTACGAACACATAATTCGCCTTTGACTGGTAATACTGAAATAGCAGGTGAGTCTGGAGTAGTATCAGACTGAACATTCAGGACCATGAAGTTCGACGAATAGTTACCTAAATTATACACTTCATTTTCTAGATCTAAACCTGTTCTGTGGGGGAAACCTTGCTTGTCTGGGAAACATGTACTGTTCAGAAAAGACATATCTGTTAAGGATGACGTTAACGTGGACCATGCTCCACACGAACCATTATGTGAAAAAGGATAAGGAAAAAGTGGCAGAACTCCCTTCGACGTCTGGAAAGGGGGGAGTCGACCACACACCCAACAATTAGTGGCATTGCTGGTCTGGTGTGAATAATGTAACATGCGGATAAATGAGTTATTGCGCATAGCGAGGCGGTAGGACAGTTCATGAGGAGGCAGATCACTAAACGTGTGCTCTGCTGTAACATTAGAAGGCTTATTTACATGAGGAACTGGAAAACACAGGAAAAATGCGTAACTAGTGCAGGAAATCATTACGCTGAGAAATAATATGAAACTTAGAAAAACGATACATCGGTTTGAGTTTTGACTGGCTCTCTCACTATGGGGGTCTATTTTATACATGTCAGAAACAGTCTAACCGTTTCACCTAGGGGAGGACTTAGACAATCAAACTGACTGACTTATTTTACTAGACCGGAGTTTTTGCTTATACTCCTGTTGCGGAGTTTTCTCTAATAGGGGAGGGGTTGTGTCAATGTCATTTGCGGGACAGTCCTTAGGAACAATGTTTTGACAAGTCTTGATATCCTGGGAAATGTTTTTAGAGACCGGCTTTAATCCGTAGAATTTCTTGACGTGCGAAAGGTGCACCCAGCCGCGGCGTCCTTCCAATTTCACGGCTGTACGGGTGGTGAGGAGGACCTGACGGGGCTCCTTCCAACGTGGCTCCAGCGGACTTGATCTGTCAAAGTTCCGGACGAGCACCATCGAACCTGGAACGATTTCATGCGGTGCCACCTCGGTATTGTCTGGAAATGCGGCGGCAACCTGTGAACGACATGAGTTGAGGGCAGACATCAAGGAAGCTAGGTAATCTGTCAGCATATTACATGAAACATCAGTAATACTTCGGGGTCTAGGAGTACCCCACATGTTAGGGGGGCGGCCGAATACGACCTCATACGGGGACAGACCTGATCTGGAATGTGCGACCATGCGCATGTAAAACAAAGCAACTGGCAGAGCTACTAGCCAGTCCACACCCTTATCTTTACATATTTTGGCAATTCGGATTTTCAGAGTCTGATTATGTCTCTCGACTAGACCGGCTGCTTCAGGATGGCGTACACAATGAAACTTCCACTGGTACCCCAACAACAGGGAAACGTGCTTCATCAGTTCAGATGAGAATGGCTGACCGTTATCAGAATATACGACTCTAGGGAGTCCATATCGAGGGAAGAATTCACGAACCAACTGTTTGGCAGTGGTCGCGGCTGTGTAATCTGGGACTGGATATGCTTCTGTCCATCTGGACAAAGCGCATACAACTACAAGGACATACTTGAAACCTCGACATCGCTCCATCTGAATATAATCCATCTGGAGGACTTCAAAAGGGTGGTCAGGAGGCTGGAAACCACCTTGTTCCACCGGGACACTTTTACCTGGATTAAACTGACAACATATCATACAGGTACGGACTTTCTGCTTGGCTGCAGCTCGTAAATGCTTGTTGAACCAAATGTTCTGGATACTATCTAACATTGCTTTTTCTCCTAAATGTGCTGGACTATGTGCGGTATTGATAATGACTTGAACCATAGAGTCGGGGAGGAACCATGCGGTCCTACCCTTTGTTAACCATCCTTGATCTGTCTGGACCCCTCCTTGTTCAGACCATTTCTTGATTTCATCGGGAGTAGCATGTAACTGGATATCTATGACATCTTGAGTAGGGTCCTTAACTGTCATACATGTAGTCGGATCTGGAGTATGTGTCTGTGTCGGATTAACTTGAATGTCTGGAGTCTGTGCTGTAAGCTTGGCTGTGCGATCTGCTAGATCATTACCTTGGGAAATAATGTCAGTAACTTTCGTATGTGCTTTGCATTTCATGATAGCAATGGATGTCGGTAAATGTATGGCATCTAACAGAGCTTGAATAAGGAGACCATGCTGAATCTTGGTTCCATGAGAAGTCATGAAACCTCTCTCCTGCCAGAGCACTCCAAAGTCGTGAACGACTCCAAATGCGTAACGTGAATCTGTGTAAACATTAACTTTCAGGTTCTTGGCGTGTATACAGGCTTGTGTCAGAGCAACTAGCTCTGCTGCTTGAGCGGACAGGGTATCAATACGGTGTGTTTCAATAACTTCGGTGTCAGTAGTCACTGCATACGCGGCGACTAGTTCTCCTGTACTAGTTCTCATACATGAACCATCCACATAAAGTGTCAGGTCAGGGTCTGGTAACGGAATATCTGTCAGATCTTGTCTTGGCTTTGTCGTAATGTTAACTACTTCCACGCAATCATGTGTGGCTGGATTTGACTTAACTGATGGTAACAGTGTAGCAGGATTCAGGATGTTGCAGCGTCTAATTTCTATGTGTGGCTGGAACAGTGTCAATTCATAACCTGTTAAACGTGCAATTGTCAAGTGCTGTGTTTGTGTTCGGTTTAAAAGAACTTCCACGGAGTGTGGGACTTGTACTGTCAAGGTATGTCCTAAAACTATGGAATCACTTTGTCTGATAGCTAGTGCTGTGGCTGCAACTGACTTGAGGCACGCAGGCAGAGCCTGGGCGACTGGATCTAGTGTGCTAGAAAAATAAGCACAGGGCTTGTATTGTCCTGCTTGGTCTTGTGTGAGAACAGATAATGCTGTACCTTCACGTTCAGTGACAAAAAGTGTAAAAGGCTTACTGTAGTTCGGTGTCGCTAGAACTGGAGCTTGGCATAAAGCTTTCTTTAACTCGTTGAAACTAAGTGTATGTTCAGATGTCCAAGGGAGGACAGTCGATACGGCTGCCTCCTGTGTCGTTAACTGTATCAGTGGCTTGGCTAGAAATGCATACTGGGGAATCCATTGTCGGCAATAAGAAGTAAGGCCGATAAAGGCACGTACCTCCTTCTGGGTCTTGGGCTGAGGAAGACTCGCTATTAACTGGATACGGTCTGGTGTCAACTGCCTACCCCTCTTGGACAGTAAGTGTCCTAAGTAGACCACTTGCTGGACACAGAATTGAAGCTTCGAAGGGGACACCTTGTGCCCCATCTCGGCTAGGAAATACAGAACCGTCAGTGACGCTCGCTCGCAGTCACGTTCAGAACGGGCTGTGATCAGTAGATCATCGACATACTGGAGCAGGGCAGTGTCAGTTGGCATGTGAATATTGTCTAGTTGTCTCTTAAGTGCTTGGCTGTAAATACTAGGGCTTTCTGTGAAACCTTGAGGAGCGCGTGTGAACATATAGCTCCTTCCATTTAAACAAAATCCGAAAAGAAACTGGCTGTCTGGATGAATAGGAACACTAAAAAATGCGTTCTTGAGGTCTATGACAGTGAAGAACGTGGCTTCGGAATCAATGGCTGTCAATAGGGAAGAGATATCTGGGACAACTGGGTACTGAGGAATAATACATTTGTTAAGTTCCCGTAAATCAATCACTAATCGATATACTGGGGGTGCATTTGGATCAGTACGTTTCATGACTGGAATGATCGGAGAGTTACATACATTGGAGTCAGTTTCTACAACTACTCCTTGAGCCATGAGCTCGTCTATAATTTTGGATAAGGCTGCTACAGCCTCAGGTGGCAATCTATACTGCCTGATTCGTGGTAACATTACACCTGGTTTGAGAGTCACACGATGGGGTGTGATTTGCATGTAACCTACATCAGTTGGACCTTGCGCCCATAAATGCTGCGGAACTTTAGACAGTCTGGAATCAAAATCTCGTAATACATAGTGACCCTTAAAGTCACGTAGGAACAGACGTATTCCCTCTGGGGAACAACATATAACTGCACCTAACTCTTTCAGTGTTTTAATGCCTAATAGATTTTCTGGACATGACTTAGTAAGTAACAGATCAGTAGTGCGGGACAATGGACCTACTTCTAGAGTGACTGGCTTTGAAATCTCATTAACGATAGGCTTTCCTGAAAATCCAAGGGAAACATTTCTTGAGCCTGAGAGCGGAGCCCCTGGAACTTCGGCATGACTAATTGTGGTCCTACTTGCCCCTGTATCAATCAAAAACTTTCTGTCTTTCCCTAATACTTGACTGTGAACATAGGGACCTTCTTGATCTACAGATATCTCGATGAGAGGCAAGCCTACCTCCCTCTCTAGGCTGTTTCATGAATACTGCTGATATTCTGGATACTCAGACTGTGCATACTGGTACATCTGCGATGTAACATGCTGTGTTGCAGCAATAGGCTGCGGTACTGTAACTGTCTGTGGTGCATTCTGTGACTGAGGAGTCTGTGAAACTTGTTCTTGTCTAGGCGGACGTGGTCTTTCTTTAGTCTTACCAGTAGCTATGTTATGTTTCAGGACTGCACACTCATTTATAAAATGACCTGGCTGTTTACAATAATTGCAGTTCCCTTTAACGGGAGCTGCAGGATGACTGGCTTGATTCGGACCCCTCTTCTGACTGTCTTGAGGAACAGATTGTGCAACTAGTACTTTCATTTTCGTGTCTTTCATACGTTTTCTCTCGTGTTCTTGCTCTTCCCTGATTCTATTCTGGTGGTACTGGAGCATCTGGAGCATCTGGGACGGAGTATTTGCTTGCCAGGTGCTTTCGACTTTCAAAACTCGGTTTTTAACTTGTGGGCTTGAATTCTCGACTAATTTGGTAACGAAAAGGTGAGGATATGACTCACTACTTGTCTTGAGACCACTGTTGATACTAAAGCACTTTTCAAACCTTGAATAAAAATCACTAATATCTTCATCTTGTTTCTGTTTACAGGCTGAGATTGCATCCCAGTCTTCTTTTCTAGTTGTCAATAATCTGGGTAAAACTTGAATTAATAATTCTGGTAATTCTTTACATTTCTCTCCAAGACCAGTACCTGGTACACGTATCTTATCTTCTGCATCTAGGACTGCCCAATCTATCTTTTTCTCTCCCACCTCCCATTCTTTTTCCTTTAGTTTTTCATACACCCCTGCGGGTAGCAGAACCTTTAACATTTTAATGATATCTGGGTAAGTGTATTCTCCCATACGGAGCATGTCTTTTAATTCTCTATGGAACCCTGCTGGATCTTTATCATGACAGGGAATTAATTTCTTCATTTCGAGGAGTTCCATCTTTGTGATCGGAGTGTATACAAACACTCGCTGCATTTCGCCACCCGCTCCTCTGACTGGGTGGACTTCTCGTAACGGATTCTGTCTGTCTATGTAGAATGATTTACTTTCTGGGGGTGAGACATGAACAAAATGCGGGTTCAAGAATGTTCTATATTTATGACGTTGTTCTAAAATGACACTAATTAAATCGGTACCTAGACCTCTCCATTTGTACTGGAGTAACTCGTTCAGGATATCATGTAACGGGCCTGGATCAGAATGTTGACCCTCATACAGAGTAATGAGGTGCTGAATCATATACATACCCACCAGTCGCTGCTCGGCTGGGGGCATTTTCAGGAACATTTGTGCCACTATTTCGTCTGGAAAAGTGGTAGAATCAGTAATCCATCTGACTGCTGATCGGACTAGTTCCTGTTCATGCATAGTACTTAACTCACTATAACCGATTCGTGATTTCAGAATGTGATCGGTAGCTTGAAATACTTGTTCTAGGGAACCTTGTTCTGGTGCTGAATGATGGAAAATTGGCTTGTGTTCTAGACGTAAATGGCGATCTGGAAATCTAGATTTTCCTACATACGCTATTCTGGCAGTATTCTCATCGTCTTCCTCTTCAGGATCAGAGGTACTTTCTTTCTCGCTTACTTGTGCGGCTTTACGCTGTTCGTGTATCTTTATTATTTCTCTACGGATTTTCTTGTACATACTTTCCATGGCACTAATGGTATTGTGCTTTCCTTCGGCTATATTATCACTCCACTTTGTTAGAGTTTTCATTTCTTCCGGGTCTTTAGACGGGTAATCTTGTTCTCTTATTAGACAGTTCATTAAAAACTTTAATATCATGCGCTGAATCTCGGCTTTCCTTTGAGACATGGCATCACTAATACTTTGTGGGTCATCCCCTGTACGGATGAAACGATATATCCTGTCTAGATCTTCTTTCATATTCGGCAGGGTGACTAGATACTCGGTCACTCTCCTTACGCGTACGGAATATAAAACCATATTATTCTCGCCTGGGACTGGGTCATAGACACATTCGCCAAGGGCTTGCCTGATTTCTGCGACAGACTTATTACTCTTGGGAGTACGCTGTGATGCTTGAGCATGTAATTCGAGTGCTGATAAACGCTTGTATGGCGGCGGGGTTTGAGGAAGACCTCCTCCTGCGGCCCCTAAACTAGAATCATCAACTGATGCTTTCCGTCCTGGCAGGGTCGGTAATTGTAACGTGGGCTGGACTTGTATGGCGGGCTGACCCGGGGGGGCTGTTAAGGGCACCCCGGTGTCTTGAGGAGCAGGAATTACCTGATTTACAGGGACTGGCGGAGTGCGAACAGGATTTGCATATTCTGGGACTGTGTCGTCCAGATAGGACGAAATAAAAATATCAGCTGCGGTCGGTTTGTGACGTAGCTTGGTCGGAACTAATGGTGGCGGGAAATTACTGGATGCCTCCGGGGTCGCTTTTGGCAAGCCCTCAGCAAGAAGAGGATACATACCCTTAATGAGGGCATTCCTCTGTCTGTCTGATTGCTCAGTTCTAACTTGTTCACCTATCTCGATTAATTCTCTTTCTTGGGCTCGTTCTTGGGATTCTCTACTTAGTTCTGACTTTCTGATTTCTTTTTCGGTTCTCTTATGAGCTTCTTTGCGCCATAACTCGATGGCATCTTTCTGTGATTGTCTGGCTTTCTTTTTCCATAATGTCTCCTCTACTCGCATGATGCATTCGGCATCCCATGTACCCGATACGGGCCATCTATACTTTTCTTCTAACTGTTTGGTATACTCTACCCATAAATCTAGATACAATATGGCGCTTATGCCATGCTTCTGATACATAAAGTGACCTGGACTGTCCCTGGGCGGGACGGGAACTGCTGCTTCCAGCAGACCCTTTCTAGTTTTTAACTGACGTAATTTTGAGAAGAGCGGCATGACTGGACTATAATCTGGACATAATACAATACACAATGAAAACACGAAATCACGTCGCACTCATACCACAACATTAAAATACATGACGGACATTTAAAATAACAGTTCGAACAGAATACTACCTGGAAATACTGAGAACAGAATACATGAATTTTCTCGAGAACAGAAACTGACTAGAACAGAAACTAGATGCACTGCTGAAACAGTACGAAACTTACCGGTCTCTTAAAGAGACACGTCAGGACCCGTATCCACCGAAGTGAACACTTCGTTTGTGGGACTGTGTACCACCAACCCACAGACCAGAGTCAATTAAATTGACCCTGTCTAGATACCACCCCAGTAACGGTACTCACCGGGCAGCAAGAACGGAAGGCCTCGGACTGGACTGGACTGCTACGACGACGAACTTCGGACTTCGGACTTCAGTTACGGGTGGACCTCCGGATACCTCGGACCTTGGACTCTTGGCTTGGGCTCTGGTCGGGACTCGCCGCGTTCCTCCACCGTCTCGTCTGGATGCTGGACCGCCTCCTCCGTCTCCTCCGTGGGCCTGAGGGATACTTGAGCAGAAATATCTGCCACTGCGCAGAAGAGTTCCGTCACGACTGCAGAGGGTCAGGGGGTCGGCGTGGCTTCACCGACGCGTGGGGAAAGGGCAAGTCCCTATTCGGGCGCCATTATGTGGTAAATAAATAAATAATACCCTATTTTTGACTAGACATATATCATAACAGATAGCTCAATAAATAAGAGTCAAGATTCGAGGTAGAAGGAGTTTTGCAGGTTTAATACAGCATAAGGACAGGATCAGGACAACCTGCATAGGAATAGGATGACAGGGCCCAGCAGCTGCTGGGGCTGGGATGAGCGCGCTAACTTTTAATAACAATACACGAGCATATATACATAGCGCAAATACATAGCATTACATTGCAGTAGGCGTAGCAGTGGGTGGAGCAGAAGGCGTGACGCGTAGCAGTCGCGAAAGATAAGAGTAAAAAGAGGTGTAACTGGGCGTATACATAGACATGTGGTGCAGACGTAACAGGATATGTCATGAATGGGGCGGAAACCATGGAGGGGGCTACCTAAGGAGCCGGGACCTCTAACCTGGTGGTGCGCGCAAACTGGTAATGACGTGTTACGAGGAGAAGCTGGGGGCTATGAACTCTGTGCTAGGAGCAGAGACTAAAGTCTGGAGGGTCGGAGCGACATGTACCTAAACCCTATCTAGTATCTGATGTTTAGGGAACATGTTGATATAAACTAGAAGTCATGAGGGGAAAAGCTAACTGACTCTAAGACTGGACCATGCATTATTCTACATGTAGTGCGTGATGAAGAATATTAAATGACCATTAAATACAGTATTTCTCTTAACATGGAGCCGCATAGGCTAGACAATGACGGAAACTATTGATGCAGTTCAGTAGTTTAGGAATGCAGAGAAGGAGGACTAAACTGATAGCTGGAATCATAACATATTCTTGGCAGACTCAGAGGCAGAGCCAAGCTGCACCGGGCACTGCGAGGCAGGAAGTAAGTGAAAGGTCGAGGATACAGGTGGGGGCTGGATCGCTCCTCAGCGAGGCTTCAGGAGACAGGAGCTGAATCTGATGTCCGGGCCCTGTTGAGGCCTGGAAACGGGGACTTTATAATGAAATAACGTGCACACTGAGAAACGTGGCAACGTAGCTTTACATAGGCCTGGTATTCGTAGTATTCACGAGGACTGGAAACTAGCATACTAGAGGTGGACACAACTATAATTGCGTCATTAATCGGACATGGGGAATAACATATGCATATTGGTCATGCACACATAACATATGATGGATGACACGTAGTGACACAGAACATGACAAAATTTACTTTTCCACAAACGGACCGGTAATGATTATGACATCATCCCTGTATATTTGCGTCATGATCGAGGAATGCCAACACCCCTAAATCGTAGTTTCCGTTTCGACCCCTCAGACTCCATTTTGTAAACGGCATCCATCTTGTGTCTTGCCCTCATGATAAGTCAATTGAGTAAGGTCGAGCTTGATCTAAAAGGACACGTCCACCTCTCCCTGACTCCCCCCTGACCTGTCCCAACTGACTCCCTTGCCTCCAGCCAAACCTGTTTGGGCAGCTCCTCGCCCAGTGGCCGAATACGATAGCATCAATGCATAACATACCACAAACCATTCACCGCGTACAGATCATGTTTTCTACACACACACACACCTGTCCGCGTTCCTTGTTTATGGCCAGTTTTATGACTAGGAGGTGCCTTTCTTTATTGGGGTTTCGTCGATATCTGATGGGAGTTCCGGGCCTGGCCGGGTAATCTATCACGAATTGGACGTCTAAAATATGGGCTTGCCTACATGACTTCGCTCTTTGTATTATTGTAGAAATATGTGTACAGCCATATCATAAACTCAAGAATTCTTGCTTGCAGCTATTATTTCTGTATATAAGGAGAAGGCTTGTTCTGTAAAAACGAACAGTCTCCTGAGAACACACGATCCGCGTTGTCGTGCTTCTAGGACACATGTTACTTGGTAGCTACCAATAAAACTTGATCTCTGACTGCGACTAGAAGACTCCGTGTTTCTGTGGTCCGGAACAAGGGAGAACTCAGAGGTCTTCGGGTGTTATTCCCTGGCACCACCGGGTTCTTAAAAACCCGGCACCTCACCCAGGGCCGCCATGAGCCTAGAGCCGACCCTGGCACCATCCTCATTATCTGAGGGACAGCTCCCACAACTTCTTCATCAAGGGCAGGACTAAAAAGTAAGCTGAGCAGGGCCCTCCACCACTAGAGCTTGGAAACAAAACACATCTGCAGGAAAGCAGGAAGGCTGGGCTCAGTAGCGGCTTCTGCCAATGCGACTTGGGGAGGCAGCGCAGGGAAAAAAATAACAACAAAACAATGTATAAACACTTACCTTTCACTGCCGGCCCGCGTTCTTCTGCTACTTCGCAGGCCCGCGTTCTTCTGCTACTTCGCCGTCCCACGCTCTTCTGCTCCCTCGTCCTGCCATGCCTTGCTGCTCCTGGTCCTACATTCCCCAGAACACGGGCTCCCAGACCCCACCCAATCCCAGCGCTTCTCCCAGCATGAAAGAAGCGTTGGGATTGGGTGGAGCGGGACAGTTAACGCTCTGTGGGGAATGTGAGACTGGGATCTGAGCCCTGATGAAATCCCCCAGGAAAAGCCTGGA
The DNA here is from genome assembly GCF_964261635.1 of Lissotriton helveticus. Lineage (NCBI taxonomy): Eukaryota > Metazoa > Chordata > Amphibia > Caudata > Salamandridae > Lissotriton > Lissotriton helveticus. The sequence goes on from NC_136061.1 coordinate 58,957,063, forward strand.
GATATCAAAGTGTGCATCTAGGTTTGGACAGCCGGACAAACCTACATGCGTGCTTTCAGTGCCTACTACTACAACTCCACCTCTGATGACGCAGAGACATGGCCCCGCCCTGCTCCAGACTTGCGGTTGCAGACTAAAAATGAAAAATAAAATGACATTAAAATAGTTTTACTTTCATTTTATTTTTCTTCTCTGTGCTGGTATTTTGCCAGTGGGGCGACACTCGCCCGCCATAGCAGAGGAGCCTCCCCTGAGTGCTGCTGATTGCATCCATGTGCATTACAATCTCTCTGCGCCATGTGCAGGGCAACTAAAATGATGCGACAGAGGACTAAATTATGCGGCAGTAAAAGGCAAATTCTGCGGCATTATGTGGCACACATTTTGATAGTATAACTTCGTTACTTTGTAATTTGTTCACATTGTAATATTGTCTTGGCAAAGATTTCACCATATTAGTACCAGATTAACAACTAAATAAATTGCCACTTCTTTAGTAACTTTTGAACTGTTTGAGCTAGAAACAATTGTTCTTGTTATAATCTGCAAATTATACAGCAGATGACGGATTATGTAGCAAATACGGCACATCCATAATCATGCAAAAAAACGTTGCAGCCGCAGAATCGCATAATTGCACTGACCGTGGCCATGTGTTATGCACAGGACAGCACAGTGTGCTCTGCAGCGAGTCTTGACAGAGTTATCCTGTTTATTTTACCTGTCATGACACAAAAGTGTATTATGACAAAACCAGGGTGCGGTTTATGTTACAGTAACCGCCCTAGGTAGAGCAGCTAACATGGAGCACTTGACAGAAGTTGGGAGAGACACTCAGGTGGGGAATCAAATCAGAAGTGAACCAAATTCTGATATTTTATTGTGGACCATGCCTGAAGAGAATCAAACTTGAAAGAGTGATGTGCCAGTCTCATCTCTGGCATGCCTGCGCCCCATTGACAACACGACTCTGGTACAGTGAGTGGGTGAGAACCCTGCCCTTGGCTTAACCCCCTTCACCCTTACCTACAGCCGAGATCTGGTGTCCAGGAACTTTAGTGCCTTCACTAATATAGTGTTTCACATCCTGGTGGAGGCTTCTAAGGACTTTAGGTCGGCGGCTCTATCCCCAGTAATGTAAGTACCCATGCATGTAATAGTATTCCCCTGGAAGAAATCTGGCTGGAATGCAAGGAATGCTGTACGCATTTTGTCATTTTGACCACCACGAAATGATAAAAAAAAGATGAATAAACTCTTCTGAATACCGTTTTAGCTGATCCCCCTTCTACCTTCAACTGTAAATTCTCTTGTTCATTCATGTATTGGAAATGCTGTTTTGATAGCGCTGATGTCACTTGCAGGCGCTGGAAATGATGGCCAGCCAGAACGTAGATTGCATTTGGTAAGGTACAAGCGTTATTTAAATGAAAATAGCTTAAAGCAGCTATATAAGACAACTGCTTGGAGATGGCCTGTCTCGTTTCGTTGGCACTAGAAACGATAGTGCCCTTGCTTGACATAACACTTCTAAAAATAAAAGTCACTTTTGCGAGCTCGAGTGATCGGATGAGTTAACTGCTTGCTGCTGACATCTGTCGTGGCCTGCGGATCAATCAGTCGCTCCCTGACAGGCGCAACCAACCTTTCATCCTCCCGGTGCTGAAGTAAAGACCGGAGGGTGTCTCCAGCCATATATTACAGCGCGCGTAGTCAGAGTTCAAGGAAGACACAGCTTAAGACTCCGCCAGTGGCTTTGTAAATGTGCAGTGTTTCTAAATCTGACAACTGCACTGTGCCTGTGTGCGCCGCAGTTTGGCCAATACAGACAATGGTGTGCTGGGGATACAGGGCCTCATTTATGAGGCTATGCGTCACTCTTACGCCGCTGGTGCGTCACTTTTTGTGACGCACCAGTGGCGTAAAAGATGCGCCTTGTTGTGCCATATTTACAAAGTGACGCATCTGTAAACTCCTGTGCCACATTATACCTGCGCCAGGTATAATGTATGCAAGGGGGGCGTATTGACGCAAAGAAGGGTCGTAGAAGTGACGCAGTGAAATCTATGTGATTTCGCTGCGTCACTTCTAGGACACAAATGCATCAATTTCTTACGCCTGCCTCACAGCAGGCGTAAGACTGACGCAGGCCCTTTCACATGGGTCTTGCCCCATGTGAAAGGATACATTGCTGGATTGCGTCACTTTTGTGACACACTCAAGAAATGCGTCACTTTTGCACCATACAGATACGTCAAAAATACTGACATATCTGTAACTCCTTGCACAATGATGCGTCATACTGTAAATATGACGCATCATTGGTGTTGCAAGTAGGGCGCAGTGAAAAGTGACGCATCGCTGTTTTCACGCAGCAAAGCGTCACTTTTCATAAATGAGGCCCACAGTGATTTGCTCAGGGTCACACTGCGTGACAACCTGGGGATCACTTCCTCGAGGTGTCATCCCCCTGATCACAATAAATAGCACAGGAGCAACCTGTAGACCTCAGGTGCTGGTAGGAGGGACGATGGGGGTGCTGCAGCATCCCTAAAATAACAATGCTGGAGTTCAGAAGGTGAACGAGCAATAAAGCTGCCTTTACATTTTGGTTTTTATCTTGTCATATTTGCTCTGTGTTCTGAGACAGAGGCCAAATGTCAGGCTATGTCTTTTCACAAATTGCTGCCTATTATTTTAACATGAAGATGGTATTTACTTTTCTTTTACTGCCTTCAAAGTGAGAGGATTTTATAAAGTGCACCATGCTTCAATCTTTCTGGGGCACACAGACTGTGAAAGTAAAGGCTGTTGGATGTCATTTTTCTCTACTACACAACACAATTTAAATACCTGTAAATGAGCTGTACAAATATTTCAAAATTAAACAGCAGTTAGGAAAACACAAACGTCGCACATTTAAAAAAAATTATAGGTTACAATCTAAAGATTTTACGGGATAAATGCAAATCAGGAAATTGTACTTTATTGTCAAATTAATAAAAATATTTGAAAAAAAAAGATATTTTACTTGGAGAAGCTCAAATTATAACTAATGCATGAAACCTGATTTCCACAAATTTGTATTTGCACGCTATATAGTTTTCAGTAACACTGAATGCCTGTGTAAATTTAGGGGCATATTTACAACAGACAGATGCAATGCGGCACAGCAAGCCAGCGTGTTGCGCCATAAGAAAAGTGCAGGGCTGCATCGTATTTACGGCAATACGCAACATACCTGTCCCTTCCTTTGTATTGGCGCACAATTGGCTGCCTAGGGCCAATGCAAGCACCCTTGTACCATGGTGCCAGGGTGTCTGCGTTGTGGGATTGATTGCTTTTGGGCAGAAAGGAACACCTTTCTGCACAAAAACAATAAATGGAGATGTTTTCCTCCTTCAATGTGTGCTGCAGAATGATATAAAGATATTTTTCCTTGTTACGGCTCCCCTGGGGAGGCATAGGCTTTTGACGCATTCCCAGGTTCACAAGTTAATGTTAATGTTAATGACATTTATAGAGCGCACTGCTGCCCATGGGCGTCCTGGCGCTATGTGAGATGTCCCCCTAGAGGATGATAGTGTTATTGCCTTGAGCTTTATGAGTTGAACAACCAGGTTTTTAGGGCTTTTCTAAAAGCGAGCAGCTCCACTGTGCCTCTAAGAGAGAGTGGAAGGGCGTTCCAAGCCTTGGCGGCGCCTACGAAAAAGCTCCTACCACCCCAATTGGCTTTTTTTGCCAATGGAATGCAGATCAATTTAGCTTCTGAGGAGCGCAGAGATCTTGTCGGGGCATACCAATTGGTATTTTGGATCAGATGTTTTGGACCTGTTGAGTATAGTGATTTATGAGTTATGCATAGGGCCTTGAACAAAACTCGCTTCTTAACTGACAACCAATGTAGCTTTTTTATATCCGCCGAGATAGATTCATATTTTGGGGTGCCCGCTAGTAGTCTGGCTGCCGCATTCTGTAGGAGTTGTAACTTCCTTAGGAGACCTTCTTGCTTGTTGACATATAGGCCATTGCAAAAGTCCATCCTGGACATAGCTAAGGCCGTAATTACTTTCTTCTGACTGTCTGTGGGGAGATAGGCCAGTATTTTTTTACATGATTTTAAAATGTATGAGGTTGTTGAGACAACTGAGTTTACTTGGTCTTTATGGGTCAGTTTGTTGTCAATTATAAACCCTAGGTTTTTAACTTTTCTGACCAGTGTTGGAAGGGGCCAAGAGAATCTGGCCACCATGCTAGGGTCCAGAATTGAGGGTTGTTTCCAAACAGAATCACTTCCGTTTTAGCAGAATTGTGTTTCAAACAAATCTGGGCCATCCAGCCACCCACTGCTGTCATACAATCGTGAAACCGCCTTGATGGCTCCTGGGTTTCCTTGGGGAGCATACAGACTACTATCTGGGTGTCATCGGTGTATGAGGTCAGCTTGAGTCCAAAGGAACCAATAAGGGGAGCGAACTGCGAAACATAAACATTAAAGAGGGTGGGGCTCATGGATGAACCCTGCGGCACCCCACAGGGGAGGGAGATTGACTTTGCAGAGAAGTTGCCAAGCGTAACTGTCTGCACTCTGTCTGCTAGAAAAGATTCAATCAATTTCCAAGCTTTCCCTGTGACACCAATCTCGTGCAGCCGGTCCATCAGCAACTTATGATGGACCGCCTCAAATGCCGCTGAAAGGTCCAACATAATCAGGGATCCGTTTCCTCCCTGATCCAGGGTGGCTCTTATTTCTTCGGTAGATTTAATGAGAGCCGACTCAGTACTATGGTTACCTCTGAAACCATACTGTGAGGGATCAAGTTTATGTTCTTCCTCTAGAAAGAAACTAAGTTGGGTGTTTTTTCTGTTATTTTTGCGGGGAGCGGTAGTCTGGAGATTGCCTAAAATTGTTGGGGTCCATGGGGTCAAGTTTAGGCTTTTTGAGCAAGGGAAGAATTGATACTGCCTTCCAGGCTTTTGGAAAGTAGCCCTCCGAGAAGATAATATTGATGGTCTTTGTCAGGAATGGTGTAACTGATTCGGGTACCAACTTCAGTATGGAGGGGGGGACAGGGGTCTGTTGGGGATCCTGATTTAACTTTCGTAAGAATGGTGTGTACCTCTGCTACTGTAGTTGGTGTAACGTCCTTGTAAATCTGGGAATGTGTCAAAATCCATGAGTGTTGCGTGGGAATACTCACCGCAACGCCCATGGGACACCTCTTTGACGCAGAATAAGGCAACCCAGTGACTTGCGCTGCTTTGTCTTACTCGGTATCTACGAGGTCATAAAAAGCCACATAAAGTTTGCTGTGATTAGTAAGCAGATACAACTGAGAAAAGTAATAAACATTACTAACAGGCTGTAAACATTGAACAACCCGACCTTGACATCTAATATATCAATCTAGACCTACCCTCACTATGTGTTCCTGTGCTATGTGTGCACATGGATATATTAGTGTTCTTTGGAATAAGTGCCGAAACCCATACCTGACATGTGGGGTTAGGTGGTCCACATATTGGGTGTAAACTTAGTTTACGCAAGGCTGCTGCCTCCATTTCAAGACTGGTCTCTCTGCTGTAATTCTCTCCTCTAACCTCCAAGGGGCTGAGACATAGTTTATATTATGGGAACTGTTGTGTTAGAAAGACTAATCCTGTGTTACTGTGTTGTGTCTAAAAATGTTAGTAGATGTTGCTGACCAGGCACAGAAAAACAGTACACCATGTTGTTCAACCTTGTCCGAAATGCTCAGAATGAAACACTAGATGAGTCACTAAATAACAAATAATATGCACCGCATATTTCTAGAATAATATCATGTCACAAAAACAAATGCATTATGTGTGGCTGTACAAAGCAAAGGCAACCTAAAGATGCTAATACGAGTAACCAAGGAGAACCAAAGTGGGTCCAGAAGGGGAAATACTATAGCGCCTGATGTGTCATATTTACTGGACGCCGTTTTGATGTATTGGAGGAATGGGTGTGAACATAATGAGTGACTTGAGAGATTGTTGGAAATCTCCAGAAGGTCAGGTTTGACTTTGAAGAAAGGGAAGTGCAGGTTTCACTGTGAGGTGTAGATTATTTGGGGCACCATGTGTTGAGTAAGGTGTCAAACCAAAAATGAAAATCCAGAAAACTATTGAGGAGGGGAAACATCTGGAGCAACGACTCCGGAACAACAAGTTCCGGAGTCACGCAAGCCAAACAACAACTTGCACGAACAACGAATTAGCCTTAACCACGCATGTCCGTAGTTTAGGCTAACTCGGTCTAGTGTTAGGGATGGGTCGGAAGAGAGCCAAGGACAGGAATAAGACACGTAGGAGGGGTTTGGGGTAGTTTTTCGGAGGTGGGGGTTCGTGGTAGTTTTTAGGGGATGGGAGGGGTTCAGGGTTGTTTTTTAGGGGGTGAGGGTCTTGGGGTAGTTTTTAGGGGATGGAAGGGGTATGGAATAGTTTTTAGCAGTTAGTGGGGTTTGGGGTAGTTTTAAGGGGTTCAGGTTAGTTTTTAGGGGGTGGGAAGTACGGGGCAGTTTTTAGGGGGTGGGAGGGATGTGGGTTAGTTTTTAGGTGGTGAGGGAGCTTCTGGGTAGCAGGTAGTGGGGCTTGGGGTAGTTTTAAGGGGTTCAGGTTAGTTTTTCGGGGGTGGGAGGTACGGGGCAGTTTTTAGGGGGTGGGAGGGATGTGGGTTAGTTTTAGGTGGTGAGGGAGGTTCTGGGTAGTTTTTAGGGGGTGGGATGGGTTTGGATTAGTTGTTAGGGGGTAGGGGGTAGTTTTTAGCGGGTGGGGTGTTGGGTAGTTTTTAGGGGGTTATGGCGATCGGGTGAGCTTTTAAGAGGTTGGGGGTGTATTTAGGGCTCAGGAGGAGTGGGAGAGTGGTCGTAACATTAGCCACGGATGGAAGTTTACCATGCATGCGTTTACCACAAAAATTTGTGGCAAAGGAATGCGTGGTAAAAAAAATCATGGTTAAGACATGGTCGTTGTAGAGACCGCGTTGTTAAGGAAGTCGTTGTTGAGGAACTCATTGTTGCAACACACAACCATTGAGGAGGCATCTGCGCCCAGCAACAAGGATCAGCCAGGTCTTTCCTGGGACTGATTGAGTACAATGCTAAATTTGTGAAGAATATTGTTTTAAAACAACATGTTTATGAGATTTATTAAAAAAGAATGTGAAGTATGTGTGGAGTGACAAGTGTGACACAATGTTTACGTCGATTAAAATGGACATTGTAGAGGACAGACCCCGCAAATCAATCAGCACTCATGATCAGTGCATCATCACGACTGACAATAGCAACCATGGTCTTGGTGCAGTCTTGATGCAAAGAGGGACGACGGCAAGAAGGAAATCACTGCATTTGCATCCATAGCTCCTCATGGGGGAAGAACTAATCTATACCACCATCGAGAAAGAGGCTCTTGGTTTATGATGGGGCGTGTAGTATTTTAGAAATTTTGTTTGGGGTAGCAATAAAGCACTGATCATAAACTTTAATAGAATGATTTAATACTGTCAATGGTGGAAGGTCCACCCCATGTATTACGAAATGGCAAAACTGAATGCGAGAATACCAATGCAGGTTGCAGTATGTTCCAGGAGTTTGTGACTTTGCTGCTGGCTGTGTTTCCAGATTAACCATGATAGAGGATGAAGACAATGAGAAAGGAGATTATGATGTGGAAGCTGTATGTGCTGTGAGTGTGGTTACATCTGGAGTGCTTTCTGAGGAAGAGTGGCGGGTGGCTTTAAGGCAAGGATAAGGTGTTGCAGGAAGTGATGAAGTGTGTGACTGATTGATGGCCCAGTGCACGTTACATGAATGAGGAGCTGGTTCAGTTGTAGAGACCTGCCAACGAGATGTCCATCACAAATAGCATTTTATTAAGATGTGAAGGTTTGGTGGTTCTAGGGGAAAATAGATGGAAGGTCCTCGAGTTGACACATGAAGGACATGTGAGCATGGTCAGAAAGGATTATTGGTGGCCTGTAATGAACAGAGCAGTTGAACACTGTGTGAGTGGATGTATTTTGACTGATAAGACGCAGATCACCATACCATCTTCTGTTACTCCAGTGGTCAGCAGTGGGGTGCCATGGCACAAATTAGCGTTTAATATGTCCGGTCCTTTTGGCGTTTTGGGCAGTTCGCCTAAATATGCCTTGGTATTAATCGACTACATGTCCAAGTGAATGGAGATAAAATTAATAAATATTGTCAATTTGAAAGTAGTTATTGATTTTTTTCAAGATATCTCCATTAGAGAAAACTTTCAGGATGAATTGATAACAGACAACGGTAGTCAATTGGTATCCAAGGAAATGTGTGACTTCTTTAAATTGTGTGGAATTAAACACATAAGAACATCATTGTATCATCCCACAGCAATGGCCTCGTTGAAAGGGTCAATTGTGAAGTGAAAGGCAAACTTCAGTTGGCCCTGATTATTGGTCTAAATCAGAGAAAGATGTCAAGAACATGCTGTGGGCCATGAGAACCACCCCACATGTTAGCACAGGGGTATCACCTTTTTCCCTTTAAGAGGCAGAGTCGCTCGTACGCATTTGTACAGGGAGTGGATTAATAGAAAGAACCTGAATGGTGAAAAAATGAAGTGTTTTGGATGTGCAAAGTTGTGTACAGGTGAAGTATGCTTCTAAAGGGGGAAGAGGAAAGGTGTGTAAGATTCAAGCCGGTGACCCTGTAAGGATACGTGTTCTCTGGCCCATTCTCAATGGTCAGTCTAGATTTTCACCACCACATTTGATGAAGGAAGTGAGAGATCAGGACATGGTTCTGGAGAATGGCAATGTTTGGATCAAAAGCAAGGTGGTTGTGGTACCCAAGACCAAGGATGAATATGTATGTGAGAAAATGGGTGCTGAGCGACCTAAGGGGTCAAAATCGACAAATGTTCCAGGGTTTCGCCCTGGTTCTGTGAAGAACAAATGTTTGCTTTGATTTTGCAATGTAGATGGTTTCAAAGAAATATTGTTTTCCAAGTGTCAACATTTCAGTTTCACCACATTTTCCACTTTTTTCCTAATGTTATGCTCTCGTTATTGTAACATTTCTTCAAGTATTAATTTGCGCTCCTGCAAGACTCTCGAGGGAGTCCCTCAGAACCAACAGCCCAGATCGACAAATATGTTTGTACCTTCATTTTTCGAAAACTACTGAACAGATGTACACCAAATTACAAAAAGTAAATCTGTGTACCAAGATCTAGCTTCCTGACAAATCTGATGTAATTCCGTTCAGCAGTTTTTGCAGTAGCGCTGCCTGAAGAAGTCTATGGAAAATACATGAGAAAATTGGTTCTGGGACCCACTTTTTTCTTGGCCTTCGCTTGATGGATCACCCGAAACCTCCCAGGAAGGAGGTGGAGTGAATTTGCTTTTTTTTTTTAAAGTTTCATGAAGATTCATCAAACGACGCCAAAGTTATTAGCAAACCAAAATACGCCTTGTCTATGGAAAAGCTGTCCTAACTATATCTACCCAGTGGCGACAGTCAATGGGTAATAAACACAAATTTACTAAAATCAAGGGGCCTCATTTATGAGGCCGGGCGTCACTTTTATGCCGCCGGTGCGTCACTTTTTGTGACGCACCAGCAGCGTAAAAAATGTGCCTTGTTGCACCATATTTACAAAGTGACGCATCTAGGTAGATGCGTCACTTTGTAAACCCCTGCGCTACATTATACCTACGCCAGGTATAATGTATGCAGGGGGGGCGTTCTGACGCAACGCAGGGTCATAGAAGTGACGCAGTGAAATCTATAAGATTTCACTGCGCCACTTCTAGGACACAAATGCGTAAATTTCTTACGCCTCCCTCACAGCAGGCGTAAGACTGACGCAGGCCCTTTCACATGGGGCTAGCCCCATGTGAAAGGACACATTGCTGGAGTTGCGTCACTTTTGTGACACCCGCCAACATTGCGTCACTTTTGCGCCATACAGATACGTCAGAAATACTGACGTATCTGTAACTCCTTGCGCCGTGATGCGTCATACTGTAAATATGACGCATCATTGGTCTTGCAAGGAGGGCGCAGTGAAAAGTGACGCATCGCTGTTTTCACGCAGCGATGCATCACTTTTCATAAATGAGGCCCAAAAGATCTTGGTTAAGTCGGGGCTTAAAAAAGAAGGATATTGCAAAAAACTTTTGCACTTTCATGATGTGAAAATGATGCTAATAAGGGTAATGTTTATTAACCCTATACAAATAACAAATAAAAAAACTACCTCGCCAATGTAAACACACACGCATACACTGACCCCACTCCTCCCCCAACCATCTCTCTCTCTCATTTCGGCTTTAGTGCAATGAACCCGTGGTTCTTAAAACATCAATACTGTTCAAATATTGAGAAAATCGGCCAATATATTCCCTATCTATCAAACTTAGCAACCATCTGTAAACAGATGCAGAAATGATAAATGCATTCCCTATCGATGTGATCCACAGTGCAGCAAATATTCCGTTTAAAATCAGGCCTGCAGTGCTCCCTAGAGCCTATGACAGAAAGTGCAGTTGAGCTTCTGCAATTACATTGTTGACGTTGATTAATACCAGAGGCGAGCTGACCTGTACGTAGTTCGTTCGTGTATTTTGCCACTTTTCCAGAGATACCTGAATCCAGACGTTGCCTCGAGTGGGGAAGCAGCACAGTAGTCGTCTAAGATATAGACATTCTGCGCGTATTACATTCTAAAGCAGAAACAGAGAGCTTCTCTTGTTTCGTTATTTGGGCTTCATTCTTCAAAGTTCTTTAAACAAATCCCACATATTGTTCTGAATATTAAAGCATCCATTCATCCAAGCGATGGTGCAGCATGCACTGTGACAAGAGTCACTCAAACAGAACAGGAAAAACACAGGCCAAAATAATCATGCAAGGTGTAGCGCTCTAGTGGTCAGGGCCGGACTGAGAACCACAACCGGCCCTGGCAAAGTGTTCGTCCGGCCCCCCTGGGGGTGCGACCGAGCTCTTTGCTGGGGCCGGTTTTGCCGATTTTGTTACACGGCCGATTTTGCAGCTATGCTCAGTTCTGGGACACCCCAGTTCTGGGACACCCCCGCGCCGCACGGCCACCAGCTGCTGCGTGTGCCTTCCCGCCCTGTGCCTCGCCTGCCCCGTCTCCGCCGCGAGACCACGCCCCCTGCCTCCGAGCGGCGTGGTCTGCACTTGATTCCTGCACTGTGTCCCTGTAATCGTTTTTGCCTTGTTTCTGGTCCGTTTAAATTGTAATTGTATTGCTGTTTGTTGTTCAAATTGTTTTTTCCCTCCTCCTTTGTTTTCCCTGGTTTGCCTCCTTCTGCCACCCCCGTCTCTTCCCTCCCCGCTCCCCGCTTCCCGCCACCACCGCTAACCCCGCCCCTTTTCTTTCTGTACCCTCCCCGCTCCCGCCTCCCAGCGGCTCCGCCCACCCGCGCACTTCGCCATATATGGCGACCGTGCGAACGCGCAGCGGCCACGCGCAGCGGGCGCGCCGATTGTGCGCCAAAGGTAAGCCCGTCTGCGCCCGTCCGCGCCTGGACCGCGCCCAGTGCCAGGACCCCTGGCCCCCACCGACGGAAGCCGACCCGACGAACCTACAGCGCCGCCGAACTCATCGCACTCAACACCGGCGGCATCCCGGGATGTCATCGCGCCACCCCGAGGCACACCCACGGACCCTTCAGCTGCCACGCCTGCAAGTTCACCTGCATCCGGACCTACCCTGCACCCGCCAAGCCGAACACCAGCAGCAACCACCTCAAGTGCATCCTGCTCAACACCCGCTCCGTCCACAGACACGCCATCGAACTCTGGAACCTCCTCGACACCACAGCCCCTGACATCGCCTTCCTCACGGAGACCTGGATGAACGCCTCCTCAGCGCCCGACATCGCCATCGCCATCCCAGAGGGCTACAAGATCACCCGGAGGGACCGCACCGCCAACCAGATGGGAGGAGGCATCGCCATCATCCACAGAGACACCATCCGCATCACGACCAACACCGACGACACCCTAACCACCGCCGAACACCTGCACTTCCAGATCCACACCGACCCGAAGACCACCCTCAGAGGCACCCTGATCTACCGACCCCCTGGACCACGCACACGATTCAGCGAGGACATCGCCGACTTCATCAGCCCGCATGCCCTCCCCTCCGCCGACTACATCCTCCTGGGGGACCTCAACTTCCACCTGGAGAACAACAGCGACCGCAACACCATCGCCCTGCTCGACAACCTCGCCAACCTCGGACTCAAGCAGCTGGTGTCCACCCCCACCCACCTCGCCGGACACACACTTGACGCCGTCTTCTCATCCAGCAAAGACATCGCCTTCAGCCACGCAACAGGACTCCACTGGACGGACCACAGCTGCGTCCACTTCACCTTCAAAAGAACGACCATCCACCACCACCAGCAACAGGTTGCCCGAAGAAGCTGGAACAAGATCACAGCCGACCAGCTCACCGCCTCCCTGAGCCAGCACCCTCCTGCCGGCTCAGCGAACCCCAGCCACGCCGCCGACAACCTCACGAAGTGGATCAGCAACTGCGCGGACGAACTCGCCCCTCTGAGGACCCCGCCCAGCAGACCCGGCAGCAGAAAAACCCCATGGTTCACCGACGAACTCAAGAGCTCCAAGAAGAACTGCCGAGCCCTCGAGAAAGTATGGAGAAGGGAACCAACAATGGACAACATGACCACCCTCAAGCTTGCCACCCGGAAACACCACCAACTGATCCGCGCCACCAAGAAAAATACATACAAGGACCGGCTGGACAACAACGCACACAACTGCAAGGAACTCTTCAACATCGTGAAAGAGCTCTCCAACCCCAACGCCGGAAACAACGACATCACCCCGTCGCAAGACCTCTGCAACTCCCTCGCGTCCTACTTCCACAACAAGATCGCGGACATACACAACAGCTTCAGCATCCAACCAACGCACGCCACAACCGCAGCAACGCCACCCACCACCACCCTCCGCGCCTGGACTCCGATCAGCACCGAAGACACCATCCGCACAATGAACTCCGTCCACTCCGGATCTCCGACCGACCCCTGCCCTCACCACGTCTTCAACAAGGCCGACGCTGTCATCGCACCCCACCTGCGGGACATTATCAACACCTCCTTCGACACCGCCACCTTCCCGGAGAGCTGGAAGCACGCAGAACTCAGCGCTCTACTCAAGAAACCTACAGCGGACCCCACCGAACTCAAGAACTACCGTCCCATCTCGCTCCTCCCGTTCCCGGCCAAAGTCATCGAAAAGACCGTCAACAAACAGCTGGCCGCCTTCCTCGAGATGAATGGATCCCTCGACCCCTCACAGTCTGGCTTCCGAGCCAACCACAGCACCGAGACCGCCCTCATCGCTGCCACCGATGACATCCGAACCCTGATGGACAACGGAGAAACAGCGGCCCTCATCCTCCTGGACCTCTCCGCGGCATTCGACACTGTCTGCCACCGCACCCTAGTGCAGCGCCTCGGCAACATCGGAATCCAGGAGAAGGCACTGGAATGGATCACCTCCTTCCTCGACGGAAGAACACAGAGAGTCCGCCTACCACCGTACAAGTCAGAGGCCACCGAAGTCATCTGCGGCGTCCCTCAAGGATCCTCATTGAGTCCCACCCTCTTCAACGTCTACATGAGCCCCCTCGCGGCCATCGCACGCCAACACAACCTCAACATAATCTCCTACGCCGACGACACCCAGCTGATCCTCTCCCTGACCAACGACCCCGCCGCCGCCAGAGCCAACCTGCACGAAGGGATGAGAGATGTAGCCGAGTGGATGACGACCAGCCGCCTGAAACTGAACTCAGACAAGACGGAGGTCCTCATCCTGGGCTCCTCGCCCTCCGCCTGGGACGACTCCTGGTGGCCCCCCGCCCTGGGCACCGCACCCAAACCAACGGACCACGCACGCAACCTGGGCTTCATCCTGGACTCCTCCCTCTCCATGACCAGACAAGTCAACGCCGTCTCCTCGTCATGCTTCAACATCCTACGCATGCTACGGAAGATCTTCTGGTGGATCCCCACCGAGACCAGGAAGACTGTCACCCAGGCCCTCGTCACCAGCCGACTGGACTACGGCAACGCCCTCTACGCCGGAACCACCGCCAAGCTCCAGAAGAGACTCCAGCGGATCCAGAACGCCTCAGCCAGACTCATCCTCGACATCCCACGAAACAGCCACATCTCTGGACATCTGAGAGACCTGCACTGGCTCCCCGTCAACAAAAGAATCACCTTCCGCCTCCTCACCCACGCACACAAAGCCCTTCACGAGCAAGGCCCGAGCTACCTCAACAGCCGAATCAACTTCTACGCTCCCAAACGCCACCTCCGATCAGCCAGCCACGCCCTCGCCGCCGTCCCCCGCACCCGAAGAGCGACAACAGGAGGAAGGTCCTTCTCCTACCTGGCCGCCAAGACCTGGAACTCCCTCCCGACCGACCTGCGCCTGACCCAAGACCACCTCTCCTTCAGGAAGAAGCTCAAGACCTGGCTGTTCGAGCAGTAACGGCACCCCCCCCTCCTAGCGCCTTGAGACCCTACGGGTGAGTAGTGCGCTCTATAAATGTCTTGATTGATTGATTGATTGATGCTGCTAGAACGGCCCTGTAACAAAAACGGCCCCCAGGGCCCCAAACCGTCCCCTACCCTTGCGGCGCACCGGGGGATTGCCTGGTGCCCGCAATGGCCAGTCCGGGACTGCTAGTTGTTCTGCACTAGCCCCGTCCATACCCGGAAACACGTGCACGATTGTATCACCTTCTGGCCAGGCGTGGCAAGAAGGCTATAAATAAATGGGCCGGGGTCGCTCGGGACTTCTGGTCGAGCCCACTGTAGTGTCCGTGTGCATTAATTGTATTGTATCCCCTCTGTGTATATGCGGTGCCTTTGAATCCCGACACTGGCGACGAGGGTGGGATAACAGAAAAAGAAACCCCCCAGAAAAGCGAGACGGCGTCACCTGCGCCCCTGATGAGGTTCGGGGCAGAAGAGGAACTGAAGCGAAGAGAAGCGCCCAGCGTCGCGAGCACCCTGTGGTCTGAGGCATCCGAAGACGTAGTCGACCGCACCGGTGAGCAGCGTGTGGCAGGAGCTGCGTGAGGGCACCGGCGCGGTGAAAAACAGAGACGCGAGAGCCAGCGGTAAGCCTGCGTTGTTAGGAAGCCCCGGTTGCCGGATATAACTGACGCGCATGCGCAGACCCAGCGAGGCCCGGCAAGAGGAGCGCGAGGAAACCCTGACAAAAGGAGCAGCTAGGGGAGTCATGTGCCAGCAGGGCGAGTAAAGCAGCAAGCGATTGAGAGCCCAGAGGTGCCCCCACAAGCAAAGCATAGAGAAAAAAAAAATAAGCATTGGGAAAAGGAAAACGTCAAGCACACAAAACAAACCTTGGCAAAACCAAGAGCCATAGAAGTCTCACAGCAACAAAAGGACCAAAAACAGAGAAGACATAGATAGACACTACACCATGTCAAACCAACCGAATGCCGCAGCAGTAAACCAGCAACAAGCAGGGGCTCCAGCACAACCTGCAGGACCTCCGACTACACTATCAGCCCATTCCCAGATCCAAGCATTGCCACCCTTCAGTGAGCTCATCGACCCTGCGACGGCAGCACCGAGGTGGGCAGTATGGGTCGGACAATTAAATAATTATTTCACAGCCACACGGGAAAAGGACAATGAAGTTAAAAGATCGCTGCTGTTGCACTTTGGAGGAACTGAAATCTACAAGCTATTCTCCCACCTCCCAAATATTGGAGCCGCGAATGACTACGACGCAGCTGTGCGGGCACTCAATGCACACTTGGACCCCCAGCTCAACCCGCACTATGAGAGGTTCAAATTCCCCCATTCAAGACAAAGAGAAGGAGAAACAATGGATGCATTCCACGCCCGTCTAAGGGAACTAGCGAGCACATGTACCGAGGATGAACAGATAAAAGAAGTCACCGCGCAACTCATCCAAGGATGCCGGAATAAAACACTGAGAACGCTAATATTACGTCAACCGTGCATCACACTAGATGAGATATTGATATTAGCACGATCGCATGAACTATCTGATGCCAGATCCACGGCGAAGGAAGCTGCCCTGAATCCACATGCTGAGGCTGGAACCAACGTGAAAATGGAACGAGTAGACGCTGCCCGCACCCCAGGCAGGGGTGGACGAGGAAGATGGCGACCAGAACACAACGACGGCCGCCATGTGGTTACTGTGGGCGAGAAGAACACAATCAAGATGGCTGCCCTGCACGAGGAAAAACTTGCTTAAAGTGCGGAGTGCCAGATCATTTTGCAAGCGTATGCCGAGGAGGATTCCGTGGAAGAAACCCGTCTGGAAAAAGGACAATCGCCAGGGCGGTCAGACAGTTAGCCATAGACGACGCCCACCAATCGCAGCCGATAGCGACGACCTGACACCACCGCCACTCACGCCTACATGACTCCTCCACCGAAGAGGACGACGAATGCTATTTTGTGTCCTTCACGAAAGACCTGAAGAGGAGGCGGAGACCCCAGCCAAAATGCCAAATTCCGATCGATGGTTCATCGGTCACTGGAGTAATAGACACCGGAGCCACGGTAAATGTGATGGGCATACAACACTACAAAAACCTCCATCCCAGGCCGAAACTCACGCCCTCCAAAGTACGAATTCTAACATATGGGAGCCAAACACCACTTCCCCTGCGCGGCAAAATGCTGGTACAAGTCAAAGCAGAAGACAAGGAAGTTATGACGACGTTCCACGTCGTCGACAAAGAAGCTGACCTCCTAGTCGGGAGCCACATGGCAGAGGACCTCAACCTCATTGCATTTGCCAACGCTGTCAAGGTGCTGCAGACTGTAGACATCCAGCAGCTGTTTCCATCACTATTTCATGGGTTAGGAACAATAAAACGTCAGCACGTGAAACTACACATCAACATAGCCATCCAGCCCGTGGCTCTAAAGCACCGAAGAATCCCCTTCCACCTAAGAACGGCTGTCGAACAGGAATTGGCGCAACTAGAAGTGCAAGGGGTCATCGAAAAAGGGACTGGCCCAACACCATGGGTGTCACCCATGGTGATAGCCGGAAAACCCCGACAGCCAGGAAAGATAAGGATCTGCATACACATGCGAATACCAAACAAAGCAATAAAGAGGGAAAGACACATCACACCCACAGTAGAAGACATCCTGACAGACCTGAATGGGGCCCAGTGGTTCTTGAAACTGGATCTTAATGCGGGATACCCCCAACTAAGGCTTGCCGAAGAAAGCAGATACATAACAACATTCTCGACTCATCTAGGATTAAGAAGATACAAGAGGCTAAACTTCAGTATATCATCAGCAGCTTAAATATTTCAAAACACCATAAAGGAAATACTGTCTGGCCTACAAGGGGTGCTAAATGTCAGCGATGACATTTTAATACATTCCAAAACCAGTGAGGAACATCACCGAAGACTGAAGGCCACCCTCAAGAGGCTGGCAGAGCATGGGGTAACTCTACATAAGGACAAATGTAATTTTTTCCAAAAATGAATAGAGTTCTTTGGGTATGTTTTCAACTCTGATGAAGTTCAGGTTGACCCCAGGAAGTCTCAAGCTATCAAACATGCTACTGCCCCGACGACGGCATCGGAAGTGAGAAGCTTTCTGGGCATGGCCCAATACTGTGCCCGATTCATCCCAAAGCTGGCCACCCTAGCTGAACCCCTAAGAAACCTAACAAAAAAGGAATCCCCATGGAGATGGACGGACACCGAAGAGGAAGCTTTTGCCAAGATCAAAGATGCACTCCTAGACGGGACCACCATGGCCTATTTCGACACTGCAAGACAAACTGAAATTTAAGTAGACGCTAGCCCCGTTGGGCTAGGAGCCCTGCTCACACAACAAACAGAACCAGGGGTGTGGGCTCCATTAGTGTTTGCGAGCAAGGCACTAACTGCGATCAAAGCAAGATACTCGCAGATTGAAAGAGAAGCCCCAGCAGTGAAATGGGCCTGTAATCATTTCCACCTCTACATCACTGGACACCCATTCAGGATGGTGACAGATCACCAACCACTAATTCCTTTATTCAGAGGTACAGCGCCGCATCCACCCCCTAGAATCGAGCGGTGGGCTATTCAGATCCAACAATATCAGATGGACCTTGTATACAGACCCGGTTCGAAAAATCCAGCGGATTTCTTATCTCGACACCCAGCAACCAACACAACACCAGAAGAAGAACTAGACAAGCAGACAGAAGAATTCGTAAACATGATGTCGCAATGGACCTGTCCCCAAGCCCTATCCGCTGAAACAATCCTGTCACAGTATGCCAATGTGGTAGTTTTGAAAAGAGTCACAGAAGCGATCCAGAACGGGTCATGGGAACACTTCCTAAAAGAAGTCCAAGGGTGGAGCGAAGCTGATCTCCTGCGCCTAGGTCAGTTCTGGAAAGTACACAAAGAACTAAGCATGGCAGAAAATTGCCTCATCCTCAGAGGATCGAGAGTAGTGATCCCTCTAACACTGCAAGATCAAGCAACAGCTCTGGCCCATGAAGGACACCAAGGCACAAGAAGGATGAGAACCAGAATGCGCGAAAAAGTATGTTTCCCACCCTCGAGAACAACATAGACACAGTAGTGCAGAATTGCCGAGCATGCCAAATGACAAGTGGAGCGGAAAACCCCGCACCCATAATCACCGAAGACCCAGCACCAACACCATGGGCGTGGGTCAGTTTGGACTTTGGTAGTTTCCCGGATGGGAGAGTTACGGTAGTACTAATGGACAGCTATACAAAATATCCCATAGTTGAACTAGCACAGTCCACGAGCTTCACAAACGTACAACCGATCCTAAGCAAGGTTTTCGCGGTGTTTGGAATTCCACACCGCCTCAAGACAGACAACGGACCCCCGTTCCAAGGGAGCGAGTTCAAGGAGTTCCTGAAAGGACTGGGAGTGAAACATCATCGCATCACGCCTCAATGGCCTCAGGCAAATGGCGAGGTCGAGCGTTTCATGAGGACCATCAACAAAATACTAAGGATAGCCACCGTGGAAGGGACAAACCCTGAAGAAGCACTCCAACACTTCCTCCGAGAGTACAGAAGCACTCCTCACAGCACAACCCAGAGGTCTCCCTGCTCGCTCATGCTATCTGGACCAAGGCGAGACTTACTCCCCATGGCAGAAAACTGGACGCCTGACCCGTATAACCCAGGAGATACGCAAGATCGGCGGAAATGGACCAACGACAAAGCAAGCAAGAAAAGAAAGGCCCAAGACCGGACACTAGTCCCGGGAGACTCAGTAATCATTCGTGTGAGACAGCCAGGGGGCAAGTTCCGCACACCATATGAGGCCACGCCATGGACAGTCAGAACAACCAAAGGCACTGCAATAACAGCACAACGAGATGGAGAAGAAGTGACCAGAAATGTTTCATGTCCAAGCGAATACCATCGACGCCTACCAGGGCGGAACAACTAGATGAACCAGCAGCAGGGTGCAGCGCCACAAGTGAACCCGAGGAAGCCCACCATTCCGCAGTGGCAACACCCATTTCGACTACAGTTTCTATGTCTCCACAATCTACACCAAGAACCAATCTGGAGTGCTCGCCAACGAGAGGACGATGGCGGTACAACCTCAGGCAGAATCCAAGACCCAACCAGAGACTAATAGACTTTACCTGTTAATTCATTTTTGTGTTAATTATTTAAAAGACCAACTTCGGAAGGGATGTAGCGCTCTAGTGGTTCTGTACTAGCCCTGTCCATACCCGGAAACACGTGCACGATTGTATCACCTTCTGGCCAGGCGTGGCCAGAAGGCTATGAATAAATGGGCCGGGGTCGCTCGGGACTTCCGGTCCAATGAGCCCACTGTAGTGTCCGTGTGCATTAATTGTATAGTATCCCCTCTGTGTATATGCGGTGCCTTTGAATCCCGACACAAGGGACCTCTGGGAAGACTGCAGCCAGGGCAGCATCCGACTGAAGAAGCGTAAACAAGAAAAAACAAGGTAACAATTTATCGAGATCTGGAAGGACATCCCTGTCCCCATCAGGACTCAGCTCCTAAAGAAGACAAAGAAACATTCCACCTCTGCTCTCAGAACCCAGCTCTCCATTACTGTATCTTTTCCTTTGGCCCTATACAACTCTTCACTGCCTTTGTTGCTAGATTCGCAATAACCAAACAACTAATTCATTCATACCTTTGTATTTAACGAATAAAATAATGCAACCTTTGCTTGGCTGGCTGTCTCTACACTTAGGGATGAGCAGATTTACAATCTGCAAGTCTGGAAAGTCTGGATGCTGCTTATTTGAAAGAGAAGCCATAGACTGGACGCATGATTATTTTTGGGGAGGTGTGGCGCAGCAGCAAGAGCAGCTGACTCCGGAGTGTGGGGCTCATGGTTCGATCCTTGGGGCAGCAGCAGGTCAGGTCAGCATCATTTGACTGCAATAGCTAAATTAATCCCCCGACACCACCCAGCGCTTCAATACCCTTTAGGGGTGATATTTTTGCGCTTTATAAATGGGAATTATTATAATTATTTAGGATCATTAAATACTTTAAAATATATGAGGCTCTTGCCTAATCCGTCACAAGCAAATGCTCTCGTTAGATTAAGAGTGAGTTTTAATTTGGGGATGTGAGGTCAGCTATCAAGGATAAAGATGACAAATGACCTTTACATGGAGTCATATTTTATTGAACTGTGGCCTCTTCTAAAATATACTATGCATGGTTCATAAATCCTTTGATCTTAAAATTGAATTACTTAACCAGATCAACGGAAATGGAACTCTTGGATGAAATGAAATACATTGATGTTGCCAATGCCATAGGATATGTTTATGGTGTGTTTAATATAATATTGCATTGTGAGCCTGTCTGCTTACATATACACACATATATTTGTCACACATTACCACCTACAGAAATCTACTTCAACAATACCATGGTAAAAGGTGTTTACAACTGCTGCCTCACGTTGACTCAGGACCAGTTGGTGAGAGCAGCAGTCAAAAATGTGCTTTTAATGGGCAGGAACTGTACGGTACTGAGTACTTACACTACATTCCTTTTAATGGAGATTGCCTGCACTTCTGCATTGCAGTCGATATTGCGCAGTAGCTCTGTGTCAAGTGTGACACCATTCGCCTGTTATCGAATTCTGTAAATAGCATTTGATGTGCCTGGATTTTTACATCTTTAATTACAATGGTGCAAAAAAGAACTCCATGGGCCGTATGATGAAGAGCTGTGATGGCTCAGTGTAGAGCCAAGCATCTGAGGTGTCTAATATACATACAGATAACCCCCAGGTTAATGCACTCTTTAGACATAGCAAGTCAAAAACAGTCAGAGACACTCTTTCCAACTTGAGCTGTCTGCATTTCATGACCTGACCTGACCTGGTCAGAGCCGGTCGTTCCTCCCGCCGCGTGGCCCACCCCGAGGTTCCCGGTATCCGCCACCACTGCCGCTGCCAGTTCGTCCTCTGTGCCCCTGATAAGTATTGTGCCGTAATTGTTGTTTAGCATCGTCCTCTGTGCCCCTGATATTATTGTGCCGTATCTGTTCTGCCTGTCCTCTGTGCCCCTGATATTATCGTGCCGTATCTGTCCTCTGTGCCCCTGATATTATTGTGCCGTATCTGTTTTGCCTGTCCTCTGCGCCCCTGATTTTTTGTGCCGTATCTTTCCTCTGCTGTGCCCCTGCTCGCTCCTGTGCCTCCACCGCCGACCCACCCCGCTCCCTGCCGCTGCTCCCACGCGGCCCCACCCCCGCTCCCTCCAGCATCACCGCTCCCCTCCCCACTCGCCACCCCGCTCCCGCCTCCCAGCTGCTCCTCCCTCGCTCCGCCCCCTCCACTCTCCACTTATGGCAGAGTCCGCCGTGCGCGCAGCGTTCACGCGCAGCGGGCGCGCCAAAGGCAAGCCCGTCTGCTCCCCTCCACGCCAGGACCGCGCCCAGCGCCAGACCCCCTGGCCCTCGCAGATGCCATCCCACCCACCGGACGTACGACGCCGCCACCCTCAGCGCACTCAATACCGGACGCCTCCCTGGCTGCCACCAAGCCATCCCAGGACGCACCCACGGACCCTTCACCTGCCACTCCTGCAAGTTCGCCTGCATCCGGACCTGCAACCCACCCGCACCCGCCAAGCCAAGCACCAACAGCAACCACCTGAAGTGCATCCTGCTCAACACCCGATCCGTCCGCAGACACGCCGTGGAACTATGGAACCTGCTCGACACCACATCTCCGGACGTTGCCTTCTTCACGGAGACCTGGATGAACGCCTCCTCAGCACCCGACATCGCCATAGCCATCCCGGACGGATACAAGATCACCCGGAGAGACCGCGTCAACCAAACTGGAGGAGGCATCGCCATCGTCCACAAGAACACCATCCGCATCACGACCAACTTCGAAGACACCCACACAGCCGCCGAACATCTCCACTTCCAGATACACACCGACCTCAAGACAACACTCAGAGGAACCCTCATCTACAGACCCCCAGGACCCCGCACACAATTCAGCGAAGACATCGCAGATTTCATGAGCCCACACGCCCTCCCCTCCGCTGACTACATCCTCCTAGGGGACCTCAACTTCCACCTGGAGAACAACAACGACAACAACACCACCACCCTTCTGGACAACCTCGCCAACCTCGGACTCAAGCAACTGGTAAACACCCCCACCCACTACGCCGGACACACGCTTGACCCAATCTTCTCCTCCAGCAAGCACATCTCCTTCAGCCATTCCACCGGACTCCACTGGACAGACCACAGCTGCGTCCACTTCAGCTTCAGAAAGACCACTACCCACCACATCCCGCAACAGGCCCCCCGCAGGAACTGGAACAAGATCACCACCGACCAGCTCACCACATCACTGAATCAGAACCCTCCCGCCAGATCAACGGACCCCAACCAAGCAGCCCTCAACCTCGCACAGTGGACCACCAACTGCGCAGACGACCTCGCACCCCTGAAAACCCCTCCCAGCAGGCCTGGAAGCAAGAAAGCCTCGTGGTTCAACGAGGACCTCAAGAACTCCAAGAAGAACTGCCGTACCCTCGAGAATGCCTGGCGAAAGAAGCCGACCACAGACAACATGGCCGCCCTCAAGCACGCCACCCGCAAACACCACCAGCTGATCCACACCACCAAGAAGACAGCATTCAAGGAACGACTAGATAACAACGCACACAACAGCAAGGAGCTCTTCAGCATCGTCAAAGAGCTTTCCAACCCCAGCGCCGGAAACAACGACATCACTCCCACACAAGACCTCTGCGACTCACTCGCCACGTTCTTCCACAGCAAGATCGCAGACATACCCAACAGCTTCGGCGAACAGACCGCGCACCCCACCACAGAACCGACGCCCCCCACCACCACCCTCCGCGACTGGACCCCGGCCAGCACTGAAGACACCATCCGCACGATGAACACCATCCACTCCGGATCACCGACCGACCCATGCCCCCACCACGTCTTCAACAAGGTCGCCTCTGTCATCGCGCCTCAACTCCGGGACATCATCAACTGCTCCTTCAAAACCGCCACCTTCCCGGACAGCTGGAAACAGCCCCCTCCTGAAGAAACCATCAGCAGTCCCCACCGACCTCAAGAACTACCGCCCCATCTCGCTCCTTCCGTTTCCTGCCAAAGTCATCGAGAAGACCGTCAACAGACAGCTGGCCGCCTTCCTCGAGACGAACGGATCCCTCAACCACTCACAGTCCGGCTTCCGAGCCAATCACAGCACCAAGACTGCCCTCATCGCAGCCATCGACGACATCCGAACCCTACTCGACAACGGGGAAACAGCGGCCCTCATCCTCCTGGAACTCCCCGCAGCGTTCGATACTGTCTGCCACCGCACCCTAGCACAACGCCTCAGCAACGTCGGAATCCAAGAGAAGGCACTGGAGTGGATCACTTCGTTCCTCGCCGGAAGGACCAAGAGAGTCCGCCTCCCCCCGTTCAGATCAGAGGCCACCGAAGTCATCTGCAGTGTATCACAAGGATCATCACTCAGCCCCACCCTCTTCAACGTGTACATGAGCCCGCTCACAGCCATCGCACGCCAACACAACCTCAACATCATCTCCTACGCCGACGACACCCAGCTGATCCTCTCCCCCACCAACGAGCCCGCCACCGCCAGAACCAACCTGCACGAAGGAATGAAAGTAGTAGCCAAGTGGATGAAGAACAGCCGTTTGAAACTGAATTCAGACAAGACGGAAGTCCTCATCCTTGGACCATCACCATCTGCCTGGGACAACTCCTGGTGGCCCCCGGCTCTAGGCAGCGCACCCAAACCAACGGACAGCGCAAGCAACCTGGGCTTCATCCTGGACTCCTCCCTGTCGATGACCAGACAAGTCAACGCTGTCTCGTATTCATGTTTCAACATCCTACGCATGCTCCGAAAGATCTTCCGTTGGATCCCCACCGAAACCAGGAAGATGGTCACCCAGGCACTTGTCACCAGCCGACTGGACTACGGAAACACCCTCTACACCGGAACCACAGCTAAACTGCAGAAAAGACTCCAACGCATCCAGAACGCCTCCGCACGACTCATCCTGGACACCCCCGCCACAGCCACATCTCCGGACACCTGAAAGACCTGCACTGGCTCCCCGTCAGCAAAAGAATCACGTTCCGCCTCCTCACCCACGCACACAAAGCCCTCCACGACCTAGGCCCCAGGTACCTCAACAACCGCCTGACCTTCTACACTCCCACCCGCCAACTTCGATCGACCAGCCACGCCCTCGCCACCGTTCCACGCATCCGAAGAGCCACCATGGGAGGAAGATCCTTCTCCTACCTGGCAGCCAAGACCTGGAACTCCCTCTCCATCCACCTCCGTCTTACCCAAGACCACCTCTCCTTCAGGAAGCAACTCAAGACCTGGCTGTTCGAGCATTAGCGGACCCCCCCCCCCCCCAAAACGCCTTGAGACCCTCCGGGTGAGTAGCGCGCTATACAAATTTCCTGATTGATTGATTGATTGATGCATTTACTCAGAGAAATTCTGGAGCATATTCACTAAAAAATGTTGGAGTGCAGAGCAACACCAAATCTGGCAGCACCACGTGCCGACATTTTAAAAATGCAGGGATGCGCCGTATTTACAACAGTACGGAGCACCCCTTTTTTTTCCGCTAGTGCTGGCACTAAAATTAGCTGCCTAGCGCCAACGCTAGTAACCTTGCACCATAGTGCAAGGGTGCCTGAGTTGCAGAGAATGATTGTTTATGTGTAGGAAGGTGTCTCTTCCTGCACATAAACAACCCATAATGGCTATCAGTTACTTCTATGTGTGCTGCATTCTGCAGCACACATAGAAGTAGCAAATTGTCATTATTTAATGATTGTTTATGTGGAAGAAGGTGTCCCTTCCTGTACATAAACATTCATTAATGTTTTTTTCCTCTGAATGAAGAATTCAGCACACAAAGAAAAAGCAAAAACAAAGAGAAATAAAAGCATTTCTTCTTGTGCACCATTCTAACTCCTGCTCTTGCATGGTGTTAGTTTTTGCCGCTTCCACAGATTTACACTTCCTTGTAAATCTGAGGAAGCGTCAAAAAGCAATGGGTGTTGGGGTGAAATGCCCACAGCAACACCCATTGCATGACCCTTTGCGACGGAGGACTGCGGTGTAAGGGGCATATTTACACGGTGGGGTTAAGCCACGCTAAGTGGGTTAGCACCAGCCTGTAAATATTGAAAATGGTGCTAGGTCACCCGAGAGACAAAAAAAGTGACGCTCATGTGGCAAGAGGGGCTTGTAAATATGCACCCTTGAGCTATATATAGAAACTTTAGACACCTCAAACAAAAAAACAGGAGCTCAGATCTGGCTAGCTGAATCAGGGCAGCTTTTCATGATACGTTACTTCATCATGAAGATACGGCCAAAGTTCTAGAATAAAAAGTGATCTGGAGTAAAATAATTGAAGTGGCTGAAAGTGAAAGGCAGCTCTCACCATGTTTCCTGTTGGGTTAGCCCAACACCTGGAGTGAAGTCTCTGGGGACTCAGTGTTCATTGCCATTAAGATTGAGCAATAATTTAAGAATGCACTTTACAGTTTGCTGCATTGTGCTGCGTTATAGGGAAAGGACAGGAATGCGCAATATTTAACATTATATGGCGCATTACTGTATTTTTTCTGAGCTGGAGTACAAGGTGCTGCCTAGCGCCTATGCAGCAGTAAAAATGGTTCAAGGGTGCACAAAAACAATCCCCGGAGGAATTTACTCTTTCTATGTGTGCTGCAGAATGTAGCACACATAGAAAGAGGAAACAGTTAGGAGAAATAAAGATATTTCTCCTACTTATGCCTCTCCTGAAACAGCATAGCATTTTGGCGCATTCCCAAGTTTACCAGTAATATTAAATCTGAGAATGCACCAAAATCCATTGGTGGATGCTTAGTAACACCTACGCTCTACACGTGGAATGCCTCCCAGGTGCAGAGGAACGCAACTCAGCAATTTGTGCTGCGTTGCAATAGTCCAGATTTATCTTGCCACCCAGGGCTACGCTAGGCTTACTAAAAACACTATAGTTTGAGAGCTTTTTCTGACAGTTATGTTTTGAAAAGAAAACGAATTCACAGTAATGTAAATTTTTAATTCTCTTGGGTAGAAACAAGTGGAAAAAACTAGGTTTAAGTGTTTGTTGAGGGGGCGTAGCTAACCGCCGAACATGGGGGATGCTGCTTAGCCGACCTCTGGAGCCCGGGCAACACGAGCCTGCTACATTACCACGAGCCGCGACTCATCGGGGCCAAACTGCTGAGCTACCTCCGCGGTGAGGCCGGGGCATGCCTGCTGGCCGACTGAGACACCGGAATCGCCATTGAGGGGTGTGAAGTCCGAAATGAGGTCTACTCAACATTAACCCTGGGCGCCCGATTCGGCTACGCCCACGGAGTAGGCGTAGTGTTGCCTTCTATGCATTTTGCGTAGACAGCGTAGCCGGCAACACTACGCCCACTCCGTGTGCGTAGCCGAGTCGGCCGCCACCCGCCTCCCTCCCGCCCTCCCCTAGATACATTATTTAAGCAATTACCCTGATTAAAACAATTTTAAAGCACTTACCTTGTCCGGGGCTCGTCCAGGGCTCCCTCTTTGAATAGCGTCCTTTTCCTGGATACCAATGCGCATGCGCGGGCGGCCGCGCATGCGCATTTCTCCCGAGAAATGCGCATGCGCGGCCGCCCGCGCATGCGCATTGGTATCCAGGAAAAGGACGCTATTCAAGAGGGAGCCCCGGACGAGCCCCGGACAAGGTAAGTGCTTTAATATTGTTTTAATCAGGGTAATTGCTTAAATAATGTATTTGGGGGAGAGCGGGAGGGAGGTGCGTAGTGGGGCTACGCGGAGTGGGCGTAGCTTCTCGCCCTCTCCGCGTAGCTCCGCGGAGCCCCACTACGCCCAGCCTTACTCAACATACGGCCCCTGCAGAGTGAGGGCAGCCTGAACAAGCGGAATGCAGGCAGAGGCCTTTTGGTGAGACGTTGCGGGCCCATCGAGAGCTGTAGGGGGGCGGCCACCTCCCTGACACCCCTGCCGCCCGCCTGCTGCCCGAGTGGTCCGACTGGTGAGCACGCCGGTGGCTGGGGCCGCGGCGCGGGTATCCGAACGCCGTGAGCCCTGGTTGCATCCACACCACTGAAGGCCTCCCCTGTCTGGCACGCCGTGGCCCACGCTAGCGAGTGGCCCGGCCTGCATCGCTAACGAAGGAGAAACTACGGAACATCCAGGTGGGCCTGCGCACTCACCCAACCCGATGTGGCGGACCAGCCGCAACGTAAGCATTGCAGGATCACAGGTGAGAGCGGTGGGGCGGGGGGAAGCATGGGGGCGCTGACCACTTCTCTCCCACCCCTCCTGCTTGCCCCCCCCTGCTTATGGGGCTAGAGTGGAGAGCACGACTGAGCCCAGGAGCCAGACGAGGGTCTGAGAAGTGCCTGCATTTACGAGTGAGGCGAGTGCTGCCGCCAGGCGGACCTTCTCACCTACTCAACCTCTCTTCCACCCTCCCTCCCCATCAGAGAGAAATGTATTACATTGGAGGCCGCACAGGCGAGCCCAAGCGGGGCCCACACAGGGGGCGGACCGCAGTCACCGAGCGGCCTAACTTTAGCTTAACACGGCAACAACCCACGTGGTGCACCCCGCAAGCTGCAAGACGCCTGCCATGATAATAGTGTTCTGACAAAGGGCCCGAGATGACTGCCATCCACTCAGGTACCCACAACAGCATTGGGAAAAGTAAAGAGGCTGTAGTGGGATAAGGCACTGTAGAACCAAAAAAATCCCACCCCAAGGAGGAGTGGGGGCTTGGTGGTGCGGGAATCACCCGAGGCTACTCTTGCCCTCCTTATATAACAAAGTAGACCCTGAAACCTACGTCTGCAGAGAGAACCACCTTTATTACAATAGCCTGGGCTATGGAACAGAGTACCAAGCTCGTCAGAGACAAAACCCAGGAGGCTGCTGCTTTACTCCGCAGCGTATAAGCCTTATATACATTTTACCCCACTCTTTTGGCATTCAGTCCATTGTTCAATCAGGGCGGTGTTTGTAGTTGATAACCTGATCAAGGCTCGGCATTCAGTCCATTGTTCAATCAACCTGATCAAGGCTCGGCATTCAGTCCATTGTTCAATCAACCTGATCAAGGCTCGGCATTCAGACCATTGTCCAGATAACCTGATCACAGTATCAAGGACGTTTACCAAGCAGGCAGCAGAAGACGAAAAACAAGTTTGTTTACACAGGGCGTGGATGTCTCATGGCTTTCTGTCGATGAACTGGCTACCCGCAAAGAACAGGGGGACTTGGGTATGAGATTGTTTTGAGCGTCAGCAGAAATGTAGGCTGTAGGCAGGGTTTGTCACGAGATGGCAAGGCATGGAGGAATGTAAGGTAAATAACGGAACATAGTGAAAACTCATTTTCTTCAGGCCCTCCTTTTGCCATTGAGTGGCAAAACATGTTTTTAGGAAATGTCTATCCGCATTAGGTCGCCAATCTCTTGTTGAAGCATTATCCTTACGTTGGTGTCATGTGTACTGACCGGGGAATTATTAAGGGCCTGTGCACATGTAGCACAAAGCATAGGCAAGCACTGTACACACAGGCAGCATGAGATGACGGCTGCTCTTCGCAAGGCAAGAAAAACGAGGATGCCCCATACCCATCTGGAAAGAAGGCACCAAATCCAGCCCGTGAGGGACCAGTTGTCTTGCTGTTGATGAATCTCAGAGGAAAGTTTATGCAGACGTTGGATAGCTTGATAGACTGATGGAGCGCTATCAGGTATGTAAATGCAGCAGCTGGAGCCGATCAGTTTACATACACCACCACGGTCAGCAAGGATGATGTCAAGCACCATTCCATGTTGTAGCGTCATCAGGCGGTCCGCCTGAAGCGCCGCGGTGATGTTGCCCAACGCCCATGCTGTTTCATTAATGGTTGCCTCCACCACTCGGGTAAGGTGTCGTATGTTGCGGCTGTTGACCATAGGACCCAATAATGGCAGGAAACCTTTGAAGAAGTCCCCCGCCTCCTGTCCTGCAGTGTCATCGGCTTCAATTACTCCCCTAGGCATACGCTGGTGGAGGTGGGGCTTGGTCAAGTGATGCGTCCCTACAGCAGTAAAGGTAGGAGGGAGAAGAAAGGCCAAATAACACACACCTGACCAATTTCCTGGAAGCCAGGTATAAGCAGACAGTCCACAAACAAAATAGGAATTTGGAGAAGCGATTAGGAGTGGTGGTGAGGTAATATTCAGTGTACTGACTATTGCGCAGTTACTGACTCCTACCTCCCGGGTCCCCAATCCTTTCAGGCACACCTGGCCATGCATGCTGATCACATTGAAAGCCTGCAATTTCGTGGGGAACTTTGCCTCTGGACCGAAAGCGAGAAAAGATTATTCTACTCGAGGTGTTGAACACAACCATCTCATTGCGTTCAGCACGAGAGATGTTCAAGATGTCAGATCTCGTAATAGGGCAGAAAGGATTACTGACATTGCCTGTTCTGTTTCGGGTGAAAGTGTCATAAAAATCGCCAAAGATGGAGCTCCTTGTTCAATTGATCGTATATGCATCAGTGACGAGCATCCTCCAAGCCAGACAGGACCCAAAAACAGAAAACGGATAGACGAAATTGGGGACAGTGTGTGTCATAGAGTGCGGCATGAGCCCACATACCCAACAATTCGAAGTATTATTCACAAGCTGATGCTGGTGCAATAATTGTACAAAAGTATTGTTCATGAATTCCAGGTGTCGTGGTAGTTCCCGGGGTGACAAGGTGGCATGGAGATGTTCTGCAGGTGTCGGTGTCGCAGCCAGAGGAGCTGGGGGAGAGGTCAGCAACAGAAGCCATCCCACATCCAGCAGGATGAGGAGGGCAAAAAGTATATTTATTTATTTATTTATGCATTTTTATATAGCTCGGACTTTACCCGAAGGTGTCGAGCGCTTCACAATAGGAACAGAACTGATACATGAGAACATTACAAGTGAACAAAACACAAAAGCAAACGTTACATTAAATGACGCAAAAATGACAATCGTGAGCCAACAGAATACAAGAGGTAACAAACGGTGCATTACAAAAGTGACAATCGTGAGCCAACAAAATACACAAGGAAGCAAACGGTGCATTGCAGGAGAAAAAAGTGACGTGTGCAGGTTACGAAAGCGTAAAAAAATAAACATAGAGGTATAATACTGCAATATATGGAGGACACTCAAGCACAAGAACAAACGTTACGTAGGCACTGGTGGCACTTGTGCAGGTATCGAACAAACAGATGTGAGAGGTAGAAAACAGTGTGTTGCAAGAAAAAGTGACAGGTGCAAGTTACACACGAGTCCCAGACACAGGTAGAAGGATAATACTGCAATAAAAGGCAGACTCTCAAACCACAAGAACACACAGGGAAGAGACTTCCATAGTCATGTAAAGTAGATTTTTCAGTAAATTGAAGGGCTTCCTCCAGATAATGGAGAGGGCAAGGATTACATTTGGAAATGTCTTTGAAGAAGGAGAACTTTGAGGTCAGTTTTGAAGGCCTTGGAGGAGGTGGTGGTCCGGAGCTGAGGCGGAAGTGAGTTCCAGATTCTCACTTCGCTGCCTGAAAAGGATTGGGCCATCGATCTCTCCTTCTTGAAAGTGGGAGGTTCAAGCAGAAGATTTTCCGCATTTCGTGATGGTCTAGAGCCTCCAGAGAGTTTCAGTTTATTCGCCAGGTAGCGCGGAGAGGAGGAGTGCAAGGCTTTGTGGGTGATGCAGTCAGTCTTGTAGATAGCTCTAGCCTCGATGGGAAGCCAGCGGAGGGAGGATAACATGGGAGTGATGTGGTCGCTTCTTTTGGCCCCGTAAATGAAACGAGCTGCTGAAAGTAGAACCGCTTTAACCCCTTCGCTGCTAGGCCTTTTCCCCTCCTGTGCTAAGGCTTTTTTTGGCGTTTTGGAGTAGTGCGCGCTTAGGCCCTTTTAACTTTTTGACCACATAAGGTATCCACGCCAAATTTGCGTCCTTTTCTTCCAACATCATGTGGATTCTAAAGGCGCCCAGGGTTTGTGGATTCCCTTGGAGGGGTCCCAGAAATTAACCAAAATATAGTGATTTTTTTGTTTTTTTCAGAAAAATGGGAAAAACGGGCTGCAAATGAAGGCCTCTGGGTTTTTCCCTGAAAATGGTATCAAAAAGGGTTTGTGGGGCTGAAATCTCCATTTTCTCAGCTTTTAGGGAATGACAGTCTTTTGTCAGAGAACCGAAATTTTTCACTCAGTTTTGGCATTTTTCTGGGACATAGCCTATTTTTGCTATTTTTAGAGCTTTCCACCTCCTTCCAGTTAATGGTAGAAATGAGTTTGAAAGCAATAATGGATCCTGGTAAGCTTTACATTTTCGAAAAGTAGACAAAATTCTGAATTCAGAAAGGGGTCATTTGTCTAAATCCATGAAGGTTTCGTTATAGAAACTAACAGTTAGATATTGGAATAATTGGAAATTTGTTGAAAAAAACAGCCTTTTGTCTCAACGTTTTCACCTATAACTTTTTTTAATTTTGACAGCTCTTGGAAACCAATATACCGTTACATCCGTTAGACCTTCCTGGTTGTGGGGATATATAGGACTTGTAGTTTCACCAAGAACCCGACGAACCCAGATCCAAAAACTGAGCAGCAACTTGCAATGGTATTTTTTCATTTACTGGGTATAGTGCACTTTGTCTTGGAAAATGTATACATGGAATAATCTGTATGAAAGACACCTATGTATTTCTGAATTGGGTACAAATTATAGAGTTCAGAAACAGTATATAATTGCACATTTTCAAAATTGGGAATACTCATACTAGCATGAGAATTATTGGTCATTTTTCATAAAGATTTTTTTTTTACACAATGTCTTTCAATGAAAGGGAGAAATGCATGAAAGCTCAATTGGTAATAACAGTTGATTTACAAATCTGATTTACCCTAAGTGTCCTGATAAAAACGGTACCTCACTTGTGTGGGTCGGCCTTGTGCCTGCGACAGGAAACGGCGCAAAATGCAACGTGGTCACACCTACATTTTGCAGTTACAAATTGACCCTTTTTTGGCAAAGTGCCTACCTGTAGTTTTTACACCCTAGCTCTGCCGGCACCTAGGGAAACCTAGCAAACCTATACATTTATGAAAAGTTGACACCCAGGGGAATTCAGGATGGGGTGACTCGACTGCCTACCACCAGGTTTTGTTACCCAGAATTCCTTGCAAAGCAAAGATTTTGACAAAAAAAACACATTTTCCTCACATTTCTGTGGTGGAAAGTTCTGGAATCTGCGTGGATCAACAAATTTCCACCCACCCAGCGTTCCCCCAGGTCTCCCGATAAAAACGGTACCTCACTTGTGTGGGTCGGCCTTGTGCCTACGACAGGAAACGGCACAAAATGCAACGTGGTCGCACCTCAATTTCCCAGTGAAATCTTGCGCTCTTTGGACAAAGAGACTACCTTTTGTTTTTGAGCCCTAGCTCAGCCGGCACCTAGGGAAACCTAGCAAACCTATATATTTTTGAAAAGTAGACACCCAGGGAAATTCAGGATGGGGTGACTCGACTGCCTTTCACCAGGTTTTGTTACCCAGAATCCCTTGCAAAGCTAAGAATTTGACCAAAAAAACACATTTTCCTCACATTTCTGTGGTGGAAAGTTGTGGAATCTTCGTGGATCAACAAATTTCCACCCACCCAGCGTGCCCCCAGGTCTCCCGAAAAAAATGGTACCTCACTTGAGTGGGTAGGCATAGTGGCTGCGACATGAAACAGCGCAAAACGCAGCATGGTCACACCTCAATTTCCCAGTGAAATTTAGCACGTTTTGGCCAAAAAGACTACCTTTTGTTTTTGCGCCGTAGCTCTGCCAGCACCTAGGGAAACCTAGCAAACCTGTACTTTTTTTGAAAACTAGACACCCAGGGGAATTCAGGATGGGGTGACTCGTCTGCCTACCCCCAGGTTTTGTTACCCAGAATCCCTTGCAAACATAAAAATTTGACTAAAAAAACACATTTTCCTCACATTTCTGTGGTGGAAAGTTCTAGAATCTGCATGGATTGACAAATTTCCACCCACCCAGCGTGCCCCCAGGTCTCCCGAAAAAAAATGGTACCTCACTTGCGTGGGTAGGCATAGTGGCTGCGACATGAAACAGCGCAAAACGCAGCATGGTCGCACCTCAATTTCCCAGTGAAATTTAGCACGTTTTGGACAAAAAGACTACCTTTTGTTTTTGCGCCGTAGCTCTGCCAGCACCTAGGGAAACCTAGCAAACCTATACATTTTTGAAAACTACATACCCAGGGGAAATCAGGATGGGGTGACTCGTCTGCCTACCCCCAGGGTTTGTTACCCAGAATCCCTTGCAAACATAAAAATTTGACAAAAAAAACACATTTTCCTCACATTTCTGTGGTGGAAAGTTCTGGAATCTGTGTGGATCAACAAATTTCCACCCACCGAGCGTGCCCCCAGGTCTCCCGAAAAAAATGGTACCTCACTTGCGTGGGTAGGCATAGTGGCTGCGACATGAAACAGCGCAAAACGCAGCATGGTCGCACCTCAATTTCCCAGTGAAATTTAGCACGTTTTGGACAAAAAGACTACCTTTTCTTTTTGCGCCGTAGCTCTGCCAGCACCTAGGGAAACCTAGCAAACCTATACATTTTTGAAAACTAGATACTCAGGGGAATTCAGGATGGGGTGACTCGTCTGCCTACCCCCAGGTTTTGTTACCCAGAATCCCTTGCAAACATAAAAATGTGACCAAAAAAACACATTTTCCTCACATTTCTGTGGTGGAAAGTTCTGGAATCTTCGTGGATCAACAAATTTCCACCCACCCAGCGTGTCCCCAGGTCTCCCGAAAAAAATGGTACCTCACTTGCGTGGATAGACATAGTGGCTGCAACAGGAAACGGTTCAAATCTTACGGTGGTGAATTTACATTACCTTGTTGCAAAACTACCTTGATTTGGGGGGGGGGGGCATCTGAGTTTGTGGCCCGGGGCTCGGTGGTATTCTTTGAAAAGTAGCAAACCCAAACAGTTCTGAAAACTAGACACCCGGGGGAGTCCAGGGAGGTATGGCATGCGTGGGTCCCCCAATGTTTTCTTACCCAGAACTCCTTGCAAACCTTAAAATTAGGTAAAAATAGCACTTTTCCAAACTTTTTGGCGTGGGATCGCCGTGCCGGCAAAAATGTCCTACCACCCTGCGTTCCCCTTGTCCTCCCGCGTAAAAGGATACCACACCTTAACAGAGTTACTCAAAAGTCCAACATTCAAGCACGGCTATCTATTCCTCAAAGACACACACATACAGGTTGGATTTGGCACGAGGGCGAGTGATGGTTCAGTACATAAAATCTTATTAACAAGATATTTCAAAAAAATGAAATGCTCTGTCAATAAATAAATGCATAAAAACCGAACCAGTGACTCGCAACTCATGAGCTGTAAAGCCACGACAAGGCACCAACCGTTTTACAGGCCATTCACGCACCTTTCCTTCCTGATACAAAGCAGACCATTGACACCATCCGAATGGAAAAGCAACACATTACAACAATCACAATAAGGGACAAGGTACACCCTACTGCAGAAAGAGAAAAAAAACAATTATTACTGCACACCCATCTAATCCGCAAGCACACACACATACTGGTTGGATTTGGCACGAGGGTGAGTGATGATTCAGCACATACAATTGGATACGCAAGTAATTTCATCAAAAATGAAATACACTGCGTATAATTGAAAGTATGATAAACTGAACCACTGACTCACAGCTCGTGAGCTGTAAAGCCACGTGAAGGCACCAACCTCTTTACAGGCCATTCATACACCTTTCGTACGCTTGACACATACAAAACATTCACACCGCCAGCCGCGGACCCATCACATTTCAACACTCACACCAGCAAACAGCGCCATTCAAGGGCCCATCACTTTCACACGCCCATATTTCTGACACTGCAACTACACAAAATGATGGACTGTGTGGAGTGTCACTCAACTAGCAGTGTGTGTAGTGACCAACAGAAAGTAACTACTCACACACCGCCTGCCGAGCCCCAGTCCACCCACACCACCATCCAAGCACCAGACCATGTACACCGCCAGCCAAACACCACTCAGCGCACACCGACAGCCAAGTACCACTCCACACACACCACCAGCCAAGCATCACTCCACGCACACCACCAGCCAAGCGCCACTCCACAAACACAACACCAGCCAAGCACCACTCCACACACACCGCCAGCCAAGCACCACTCCACACACACCGCCAGCCAAGCACCACTCCACTCACACCGCCAGCCAAGCACCTAACCATGCACTCCGCCAGCCAAGCAAAAATCCACGCACCCCCCCAGCACAACTCCAATCCATGCACTATGCCAGCCAAGCACCAGACCACGCACACCACCAGCCAAGCGCCATCCACTCACACCACCAGCCAAGCACCTAACCATGCACTCCGCCAGCCAAGCAAAAATCCACTCACCCCCCAGCACAACTCCAATCCATGCACTATGCCAGCCAAGCACCAGACCACGCACACCACCAGCCAAGCGCCAGTCCACGCACACCAACAATCCAAGCACAATCCTGCACACACCACCATCGAAATTAGAATTTTTTTAAGAAATACCACAAATCAAATGAAGAAACCTACAAATCTGCTAACACAAATTCAAAAACTAAATGCTTTGCACTAATGCAAACCTTAAAGCAGACTAAAAAATATTACAGAATACAGACCAGACAGTACACTTACAAGCTCAATGAAACTCCCAAAACTTCTTTTGTGTGTGGTACGATTTAAAACAAGCTGGCACACACAATCCAGGACAGTCAGGGCAGTACATACGAGACTCCCTCCGCACTTCTCTTCGCCAACAGACTCTACATCTTTTAGTGGGATGGTCTTTTGCAGTTGCGGGAGGAATGTATTCTGGAAAGTGGCGATCTTTCAGTCTAGCCACTTCCTCCACCACTCCAAATCTTGGCACACTTGCCTGTTCCACTAGTACAAGGCTGCCTATTATAGTCTCCTGAAACTTAACAAAAGGCATCTTTGACTCAGGACAAGATTTCTGGAAAACAACAAAAGCATTAAAGGATGCCAAGTGGAAAAGATGGATAGCCAACTTTTTGTACCAAACGTAAGCCTTTCGAAGAGCAGCATAAGGTTCCAACCTCTGATCTACTCTGTCAACACCACCCATGTACTTATTGTACTGTAAAATGCACACAGGTTTACGCACTTCAGCACTCTCACCCCGAACAGGCAGAGCTTCAGTGCTTTCGTCATGGATAGTAGTCAGCATGTACACATCTCTCCTGTCTGAAAACTTCACAGCTAGAAGCTTCCCACATCGCAATGCAGTAGACTGTCCCCGCACAAGCCTTTTGCAAACAAGTTCTATTGGGAAACCTTTCCGGTTACTGCGCATCGTGCCACAAGCAACAGTGCCCACTTTGGCCAATTCCTTGAACAAACGCACACTAATGTAGAAGTTATCTACATATAAATGGTGGCCTTTGTTAAATAATTGTCTACCTAGTTCCCACACAATTTTCTCAGTCACTCCAAAAGTGGACGGACAAGCAGAAGTGTTTATGCTGGAATCCTTACCGGTGTACACCCTGAAATTATAAACATATCCAGTATCACTGTCACACAGCATATACAGTTTGATTCCATAGCGTGCCCTCTTACTAGGAATGTATTGCCTAAAAACCAAGCGGCCCTTGAACAATACCAAAGACTCGTCCACAGCTATTTCTTTTCCAGGAGCAAAGATCTCAGGAAAACGATCAACAAAGTGATCAAGGACAGGCCGAATCTTAAAAAGACGGTCACAATCAGGGTGATCGCGTGGCAACGCTAAATCATTATCATCAAAATGCATCATGCGAAGAAGCATATATCGATCACGAGTCATAACTGCTGGAAATATAGATGTTGCCATCAAGGGACGAGTGGACCAATAAGAAGACATTGATGGCTTCCTTAGCAAGCCCATCAAAAAAGTTAATCCCAAAAACTTCTTCATCTCTTCAACATATGTGGGAGACCAATGGGTAGCTCTAGAATGGGGCTTAAGGCTGGCACTGTGGTCCCTCAAATACTGATCTGCATACAAATTAGTTTGCTCCACAATCTCTTGCAAAAACTCATCGTCAAAAAACAACTGAAAAAATTGAATTGGCACAAAATTGTCAGTATTCACTCTACACCCTGGAACACCAGTGAAGTCTGGCAATTCCGGCTGCACCATGCCAGGGGCAACCCAGACGTCCTCACTAACATCGGGAGAAGAAGCCACCCTAGCCTGCAGCCCAGATGCCTCTTGCTGCACTACATCAACGGGAACACTAGCATCCCCAGATGCCTCTTGCATCACTACACCAACAGGAATACTAGCATCCCCAGATACATTTTGCATCTCTACACCAACAGGAGAACTCACATCCCCAGCTGCCTCTTGCATCTCAACATCAACAGAAGAACTCGCATCCCCAGATGCCACTTGCTGCTCAACAACAACAGAAAGACTAGCAGCACCAGATGCCTCATGCTGCTCTACAACAGGAAGACTAGCAGCACCAGATAACCCTTGGCGCACCACATTAATGTGAAACCTTTTGGGCGCAGCCTTTACCACACTTGCCTCTTCCCGACGAGAAAAAAAGGGAAACCTTGAGGACCTAGGCTGCCGCTCAGATGGCTCTTGCCTCTCTACCGGCACATCAATGTCCCTCTCTACCACAGGCACTTCATCAGCACTAGAAGAAGAATCATCATCCGATGATACCATGCGAAGAGAAAACTCACTGCCTGAATCTTCTGCACCTACCTCATGCTCCGAATCGGAGTTAGTGTCTGGACCATGGTCAGAGGAAGCCTCAAAAAGCAAACTAACAACCTGCTTAGCAGTCATCCTGCGAGCAGCCATTATCCTTACAAAGCAAGAAGACTACACACACAAGTGAACAACAACCTACACTGTGCAAAGTAAGAAGTAAACAAGGTAGAGTCTTCACACAAAAATCAATACACTGAAAAACAATTCAAATCTAACCAAATATAAGAACACTCACCAGCACCTACTCTGCTGAAACACAGCAAAAAGAAAGGAAATCCCACTAGAAAGAAAAAAAAAGTATAGATTAGACAAAGTACACATCAAGCAGCAATACAAAAAAAAAGTTAACAATCAAGAAACACAAAGCCACACAAACAGCAATAACTACACTTTTCATAAAAACACATTCATCTAGGGAAAGTAGTACAAAAAACATTTACTTACCAAGCACATGCAACTACACAAGCTGCAAAACCAGCATTAACTGAACCACAACCTACACCAATACAAACAGCAAAAGCCTGGATCAAAAACAAAGAAGAAAAAAAATATTAATACTACATTTCACAAACAACATAACAAATGAATAAACAACACACAAATTTACCCCCAAAATCACATCCACACAGATGGGCCATCAAAAAGGGCAAAACGGACAAAAGTACGGGTTGATTTGCCCACCTGGGGGGGCAGAAAATCTAAATTTAAAATCCGACCCACCTGGAAGCGACCCTTGACCAAGGGGTCACTTCCTACAATCTAAAATAAAATCCCTGGTGCTAGTGGGGGCATTTCCACCGCACAATCGCAATGCTGTGCGCGACCGTGAGGCAGAAATGCCCTGCAAAGAGACATCAGGAGAGAGGAAATTCACTTGCCTCTCCCCTGATGCCTCTTTGCAGCCCCAAACCCCCCAAAAAATCTCAAAAACAACCTAACACCTCCAGGCGCAGGAAGCAAATGGCTTCCCGACCGCCTGGGAATCCCTGAAGATGTTGGCGCGTGCTGTGCGCGCTGACGTCATCAGGGATTCTCATGGGGAGGGGGGCAGCAGAATTACTGTGGTTAACTGTGATGCTGGACAGAGGCACTTGCATCCTTGATTTTCACAAGCGCAATCCAAAAACAGTTCCTGGAGCTTCTTTCTCCCCATCTGCTGCTCTCATCAGTCTCTGACCATTTATACACATAAGAGGCATGTGAACTCACACAGAAGACCCCCGTTTGGCCACGCCCACCAACTAGCGGAGTGCACCATCTTTCCTAAATTTACCCACTATGATGGACAGCTCACTCAAGGGACCTGTGCACACATCGGTGCGATGGCATAGTAACACACACGGTCACTGGAGACAAAGCAAGACAAAGCAAGCGCTCGAGTTGCAGCACAAATTCAGGAAAACATTCATCAGCCCAAAAACATTTGTGACCTTCCCACTATGATGGACAGCTCACACAAGGGACCCCTGCGCACATCTGTGCGATTGCATAGTAACGCACACATGGACACAGGAGACAAAGATGGCGCTCGAGTTGCAGCACAAATTCAGGAAAACAATCATCAGCCCAAAAACATTTGTGAGCTTCCCACTATGATGGACAGCTCACTCAAGGGACCCCTGCGCACATCGGTGCAATGGCATAATAACACACACAAAGGTCACTAGAGACAAAGCAGGTGATCGAGTTGCAACACAAATTCAGGAAAACATTCATCAGCCCAAAAACATTTGTGACCTTTCCACTATGATGGACAGCTCACACAAGGGACCCCTGCGCACATCTGTGCGATTGCATAGTATGCACACATGGTCACTGGAGACAAAGATGGCGCTCGAGTTGCAGCACAAATTCAGGAAAACAATCATCAGCCCAAAAACATTTGTGAGCTTCCCACTATGATGGACAGCTCACTCAAGGGACCCCTTCGCACATCGCTGCGATGGCATAGTAACACACACATGGTCACTGGAGACAAAGCATGTGTTCGAATTGCAGCACAAATACAAAAAAACATTCATCAGCCCAAAAACACTAGTGAGCTTTGCCTAGGCAGGACAGGTGTGTTTTTTAGCCACTTCAGATAAACACAAAGTAAAAGTAATGAAGGACAGAGGCACTTGCATCCTTGATTAAAATGAGCACTATAATTATAATTTCAAAATGACCCCCATCAGCATTTTTTTTTAAAAACGGCCATTTATAAACATAAGAGGCACGAAAACACTTCAAAGTTACTGTTCCCCCAAAAAGGGGAGCGACCCTTCCCCAAGGGGCCGCTCCCCGAACAACGAAATTGGAAAATAAAAAAAATAAAATTTAAATCCCTAGCATTCCAGGGGCACGATCGCACGATCGTGCAGCAGGAATGCTCTAAAGTTGCATCGAGGGAAAGGAAAAGCCTTTCCTTTCCCTTGATGCAAGTTTCAAAACAATCCCCCCCGCCCCAGCCGCAAAACGAACCTCTTTCTCCAACGACGCGCAGGAAGCAAATGGCTTCCCTGCGCGTCGGTAAACAAAGGGAACCTCCAGTGACGCCAGCGCGCGTCGCGCGCTGACGTCATTGATGACGCGGGCGGGGAGGGCGGGGGAGGCAGGGGAAGGTCTTCCCCTGCCATCCCCGCAGAAAAGAAGAAAATCGGGCAGACTCGGGGGGGAGCGCTGGCGCTTCCCCCGAGGGTGGGGCTCATGACGAGCTGGGCTCGTCATCAGCGTGCGAGCGCCCTGCTCCATGACGAGCCCAGCTCGTCATCAGCCCCGAAGGGGTTAAGGGGGGATAGGTGGGATTTGGGGAGGCCAGTCAGAAGAGAATTGCAGTAGTCCAGTCTGGAGAGGACCAGCGATTGGACCAGGGTTTTAAGGTCATGCACCGGGAAGAAGCGACGAATCCCCCAAAGAAGGCGC
Source organism: Lissotriton helveticus (assembly GCF_964261635.1). Lineage (NCBI taxonomy): Eukaryota > Metazoa > Chordata > Amphibia > Caudata > Salamandridae > Lissotriton > Lissotriton helveticus. Next base: position 58,998,548 of record NC_136061.1, read on the forward strand.
AGTTGGTATCGGGCAGACTTTGCAATTGAATTAATGTGGGAGAGTAGATTGAGTTTTGTGTCGAGTATGACACCAAGGGATTTTGCGCTGTCGACAATGATGGGTTTATTGTTCAGCAGATTCATCTGGTCCATCCATGATTGCACCGGGGGAGGAGAAAGTGAGGAGGAGAGGAGGAGGAATTCAGTTTTGGAGGGGTTCAGAATCAGTTGATGTGTTGACATCCACTTATGAATGGAGTCGAGGGTAGAGCTTAGGATACAGAGATCGTGAGTGGAGGCAACCTTGAGGTAGATTTGAGTGTCGTCAGCGTAGAGGTGATAGTTGACCCCAGATTTACTTAGGAGATTTCCCAGAGGTTCCAAATAGAGATTGAACAATGTGGGTGCAAGAATAAAGCCTTGGGGAACACCTTGACCCACTGCCAAAGGAGGTGAAAGACTGACCGCTATTTTGATCATTTGGGATCTATCAGAAAGGAAAGAAGCAAACCATTTAAGCACAGTGCCCTCCATGCCCATTCTCTGTTGAAGGGTGTTGAGGAGGGTGTTGTGGTTGACAGTGTCAAAGGCTGCCGAAAGGTCAAGGAGAATTAGAAGACAAGACCCCCCCGAGTCTAGTATTCGCAGCGCGTCATCGATCACTTGCAACAGGGCAGTTTCAGTGCTGCAGTTTTGGATGAAGCCGGACTGAAAATTGTCAAGAAGATCATTGTCCTTGATATGACGAGAGAGTTGTTTCGCAACACATCTTTCTGTGATCTTCGCAAGAAAGGGTAGGTTAGTGATGGGGCGGAAGTTGTAAAGGTCATTCGCATCCGCAGTGGGTTTTTTAAGCAGAGGGGTGACCTGCCCAGTTTTGAAGGGAACGGGAAGGGAGCCTTGACAGAGGGAGTGGTTGACCAGAGTGGTCCAATAGGGAAGAGAAAGGGTATAGAAGTCAATGGCAATGGCACTGGGGATGGGGTTGAGCGAGTGGTTGGAGGGCTTTGTTTCGAGGATGCATTTTAGGAGGACACCTTCAGAGATGGGGTCGAAGTTCTGCCAGATGGCTAGTGATTTGCGCTCCTCTGGAGGGGTAGGATGAGCGACCTGAACCACTAGTGATTTCACTTTTTCGTCGAAGAATACAGCGAAATCAGCAGCTTTCTTTGTAGCATCAGATCAAATAGTTTTTTGGGTCTATTTTTGGCTGAGTCAAGGAGGGTTCTGAAGTGTAGTGGAAAGGAAACATTTATTGTTCAGAAGTTTGACATATTTCTTGTGCCCTTCAGATCCTCGGACTGCCGCCATTGTGCTCTGCCTGTTGTCACTAGCAGCTGTCTGTGATTGTTGGTTGCATCACTGGATGTGGATACCAAGAGTCCTATGGACGTCCCTTTGGTCCAGCATACCAGCACCGGTCTCGGTCGGAGATATCACAGCCCCACAGCCTATAGACACCATACAGAGTCAAGGGCCAGCTCCTTTTTTTTGGTCTAAAGTTGTAGCGAGTAGAAGAAGGTATGAAGTGGTCTGGAAAGAGAGCTTCTTGTTCCTTCCTCTGATCCTGCAGAGGAGGGATGACTGGACCCCCAAGATTTGATCAGTTTCGGCTTCCGTAGTAGTGTAATGAAGCCGAGCATCACTGAAAGGGACAAAGGTCGGTATTACTTCTGTGTCGCAATCCGGCAGTCCTTCTTTCATCCTTTGGTCGTACGGGAGGGGGAGAGGCACCCTCTTACAGTGGTTAGCATGTATCCAGTTCTTTCTTCCTTTGACTTTTACAGCAGTGTGGGTGGCCAGAAGAACCTGTCGTGGGTGCGACCAGCGGGGCTCCAGACACTTGGTACGCTGAAAATTTCGGATCACCACCCAGTCACCTGGTTGAATGGTGTGACCCGGGCCTTCGCTCTTGTCGGGGATAGCAGCGTGTACCTGATGATAAAGAGTACCAAAGGAATCGGTTAACTGGTATAGGTAATCAGTCAATACTGGGAACTCAACATAAGACAATATCTTTGGCCTTGGTACGCCCCATACATTAGCTGGTCTACCGAATACCAATTCGTAGGGAGATAATCCTATCCTTGAGTGGGCAGTCGTCCTTACTGACAAGAGAGCAAGGGGTAGGGCATCTACCCAGGTAACACCTGTTTCCTTCACTATTTTGGCCATTTTAAATTTAAGTACCCCATTGTATTTCTCCACTAAACCGGCTGACTAGGGGTGATTAGCAGCATGTAACTTTTGCCTGACACCAAGCCCGCAACACACAAACTGGACCACATTGGCTGTAATATGTTGGCCATTGTCACTCCAAATCAAACGGGGCAACCCAAATCGGGGAAAGTATTCTTTCAACAAAACTTTAGCCGTTGTAATAGCTGTGCAATCCTTAGTGGGGTAGGCCTCCACCCATCTGCTGAAGGCACAGACCACTACAAGGACATATTTCAAATTCTCACACCAGTCAATGTGGATATAATCCATCTGGATGGCCTCAAAAGGAAACATAGGAGGGGAGAAGCTACCAGCGGGGGTAACTGTACCTTTTCCTGGATTGTGCATAAGGCAGATCATACATGAAGGCGCGCCTAAGGCAAGCCCGTCTGCGCCCGTCCGCGCCCGGCCGGGACCAGGGGCCAGTCCCCCTGTTCGTCGAGCCTCTACTTGGAGGTATTCAGCGGAAGAACTGCGCACATTGCGTGGCACAGGGCCCCTTACAATGCCTATGCCGGTTATTCACAACCTTGAATGCCCTAGGCAAACGCTACCTCCCACAGGCCTCCCTGCTACTGCGTCACTGCCCCTCGAGGACTTGGGTTTGAGCCTCTCACTTACCATCCCGACCCCAGACAGGTCGGACGGCGAATGCGATAGGCTGTCGATCTGGTACCTTAATACCAGGTCGCTGGTTAAACACCAAGTCGAGATATTCTATCTACTCGACACAGTCAGACCTGACATCCTCCTCCTGTCTGAGACCTGGCTTACCATAGAATCCTCTCCTGACATCTTGGCTGCCGTCCCTAACGGCTACTATGTCCTTCAAGCCAACCGCCCCCAAGGAAAAATTGGAGGGGGGTTGCAGCTATCATCTCCCACTCCTATAAGTCTAAGGTGCTGATTATGCCTCCTATACCCTTCACTGATTTCCTCCTTTTCAAACTCGAGTTGGAAGCCCTCCCCCTTACCTTTGCCCTATTCTACTGTTCCCCCGGCCTGGCTCCTAGCTTTCTGCACAGTTTTGGTAGCATGATAGCTGAACTTACAATTAATCATGCCAGTACCCTGGTGGTTGATGATTTTAATTTCTGGCCCAACGACCCACATGAAAGTACCCTTTCCAAAGAATTCACTTACCTGCTAGCTGGACCCAACTTCTCTCAGTTCATCCAAGCACCCACCCACGTAAAAGGCCACATCTTAGACCAGGTTTGGTCGCTCAATCAGGAAATTTTTGATGTACAGATTTCCCCATGTGCCTGGTCGGACCACTCTTTCATTTCCTTTTCGATCCCCAAGTATAAGTCCCCAGACACAACATCCTGTCCTTGCAGTCCCTTACTTAGCCGTAACTGGGGCAGAGTTGACCTTCCATCGCTCTGTCTTTCCCTTGCATCCACGATTCCCCCACTTACTGGAGAGGCTGGCTTTCCCCTGCCTGTGGATGCACAGGCTGAGAACATTCACAACTGGTTGGCTGCTGCCCGAGACACATTTGCCCCCCTAAAAAAACTCAGGACCAAACGCCCTCATGACGCTCAGCGGTGGTTCACTTCTGACCTTGCTAATTTGAAACTCGCCCTTCGACAAGCGGAGCGCAAATGGAGGACCCTATACTGCCCCGACAAAAAGCTGGCCTTTATCACGGCCTTGAAAGAGTACAAAGCCGCCATTCTTGCGGCAAAAACTGAGTGCTTCTCTCAGAAAATTCTCAATTCCTCAAATAAATCTAGGGAAATCTTTCAAATAGTCAACGAGCTTGCTAAGCCTGACCGGGTCACAATGTCCCCCCCTCTGTCTCAAACTCTTTGTGACTCGCTAAACAACTACTTTGTTGAGAAGATAGAGCTCATCAAAGCTAGCATCCCCAGTTCAGGTCCGGGACCCGATTTCAGCGACCCTCCTACCAACCCCGCCCTTCTGCTGAATCTTCCCCCTATTACTAGTGAGACTTTTCCCCTGCTCCTCCGTAAAGTTCGCTCCGGCTCTCCTTTTGACTGCTGCCCAGCTCATGTCACACAGAAGGTATTTCTCGACCTCCCTGAGACCCCCCTCTCATTACTCAATAACTTTAAGTTCCTAAATCAGCACCAGGCAGGATTCAGACCCCAGCACTCCACAGAATCTGTCATGGTGGCTGTTCATGATGAACTTAGACAGGGTGCGGACCAGAATGTCTCACAGGCCCTGGTGCTCCTTGATTTGTCAGCGGCGTTCGACACCGTTGATCACTCCATCCTTATTCAACGGGTCGAGAACGCCGGCATCAGGGGCACCCCACTTAGGTGGCTCGCATCCTTTCTAAAAGATCGTAAGCAGGCGGTTCGCCTGGGTCCCTTCAAGTCCGAAACCAAGGACCTTACTTGCGGGGTCCCCCAGGGTTCCGCTCTGTCGCCCCTATTGTTTAATCTTTACATCCTCCCGCTGATTGCCCAACTGAGAGAGAAACCTGTGGTCATATTTAACTATGCGGATGACATGCAGCTCATCTTCAATATTGACACCTCCCCTTCCTCAATAGAGAACTTCCAAAGTACCATGATGTTCATCAGCAGCTGGATGCGTGTGAACCAGCTCAAGCTCAATCCAGACAAGACTGAGCTGGTGCTTACTGGACCACTGAACAACCCTAGGAATCCCAGCTTCTGGCCATCCTCGCTGGGCGAACCTCCCTGCCCAGCGAACTCGGTCAAAAGTCTTGGAGTTACCATTAGTAAGGATCTGTCCCTGAAGCCCCAAATTAAAACTGTGGTGTCAGCCTGCTTTCTCCATCTGCGCCGCATCAGGAAAATCAGCAGGTTCCTGACTCGTGAGGCCTTGGTTCACATCGTGCTGGGCTTGGTGATGTCTCGCATTGATTATGCAAATTCCCTCTACATCGGGATTCCTCTCTATCAGGCCCACCAACTCCAGCTTGTTCAAAACCAGGCGGCAAGATTGATCTTCCGACAGCCTAAACACTGCTCTGTGAAACCTCTCTTGAAGAGCCTGCACTGGCTTCCAATAATCCAGCGCAGCCTCTTCAAAGTCGCCCGTCTTACTCATCTAGCCCTAGCCAACCAAGGTCCCTCCTTCATTGGTGTCCTTCTTCACCGCTATACACCCTCGCGATCGCTTCGGTCAGCTGGCCTTAACCTCCTGCCCACCTGCTCGTTTAAGCGAAAAAGGATCGGGGTTTGAGATTTGCCTCACAAGGCCCCCTCCTCTGGAACTCTCTCCCTCTTGAACTCCGTCACATTTCTTCTTACCCGGCATTCAGAAAGGCCCTGAAGACATGGTTGTTCGTACAAGCGTTTGATTAAACTCTTCTCTGCACTGCCCTCTGCTAATCCGTCCCTAAGCGCCAAGAAGCCTTTGGTGATCGTGCGCTCTATAAATTTCTTTTTCATATCATATCATATCATATCATATCATGACTTAACCACTCGGTCAGCATGTAGGGGTATTTTTTCATTATACCATGTTGGCTCTAGTAAGTTGCATATTTCCTTCGCACTGATATGGGCAGGGCCATGGGCCATAGTGACAACAGGGGGGGTATGACTGTCTGGTGACATCCATTGCCTCCCTTCGGATATACGCACCAAACATCCCTCTACCTCCTTCTCTGCCAGATGTTCCTCCCATGTGTGCAGTTCTTTTGCAGTGGCATGAGTTTGAATCTAGACCACACTCTGACTAGTATTTTCCACCATTCCTCCTTCCACCACCCATCTGGCTGGTCCTGTCACAAAAATTCCATCTGATTTACTTAGAGCAGTCTGTCTTGCTGTTTGGTCTGCAAGGGCATTGCCTTCCCCTACATCATCAGTCACTTTCTGGTGGGCTTTACATTTAATCACTGCAACTTTTCTCGGCAACATCAAGGCGTCTAGAAGTCTGTGTATCAGGGGACCATGCTGTAGTCTAGTCCCATGTGAGGTGAGAAAATGTCTTTCTTTCCAGAGTCTGGCCAAAATTGAAAACCACCCCAAAGGCGTATTGACTGTCCATATAGATATTAACTGTCATGTTTTTCCTGAGTTCACAAGCTCGTGTCAAGGCCATTAATTCAGCCGCTTGGGCCGATGCCTGTGGAATTTGTGCTGTCTCATTTACCTTAACAAGAGTGGTCAGGGCATATGCAGCAGATGTAGTTCCATCCGATCTTTTAAGACACAAACCATCTATGTATAGTGTTCCCTCAGCGTCTGTTAGGGGGGTGTCTTGTAGGTCCACACACCCCTTTGTCTCTTCAGTCCATAATATGCAGTCATGAGGGTCAGAATCCTTCCCTAGTGTCTCAGTAAAGAGTAGTGTAGCTGGGTTTAGAATATTACATCTCCTAAAGTCAATGTGACTGGCAAAAAGAGTGAGCTCATAACCTGTAAGTCGTGCACTAGTAAGGTGTTGTGTCTTGGTGTTGTTGAGCAAGGTATCTACTGCATGTGGGACCATTAAGGTCAACGGTGAAGACATAACAATACCTGCGCTCTGGCGGACCATAAGTGCAGCAGCAGCAGCAGCAGCAGCAGTTGTGCGTAAACATCCAGGGAGGGCTCGGGCTACTGGGTCAAGTGTAGCCGAGAAATAAGCACAAGGGCGATGTTTGTCTCCAAAAATCTGAGTTAAGACAGCGCAAGCGCAGCCATGTGTCTCATGGACAAAAAGAAAAAATTGTTTGCCATAGTCTTGGGTGCCTAACGCTGGAGCTGTACATAAGGCATCTTTGAGTGTCTGAAAGGCAGCTACATGCTCAGTTGTCCATGGGAAACCTCTCTCTTGCATATCTTTAGTAGTGAGAGCTAAAAGAGGTTTGACAATGGACGAGAAGTTAGGGATCCATTGTCTGCAATAGGAAGTGAGGCCTATAAAGGCACGTACTTGTTTCTGTGTCAAAGGGGGAGGCATGGAGGTGATTAGGGCCACTCGGTCAGCGGTAAGTTGTCTTACCTCCTTCGAGAGGAGGTGGCCGAGGTAGGTCACTTTTCTCGACAGAATTGCAATTTGTTCAAGGAAACCTTATGATTGTGGGAGGAAAGGTGGTGAAGCAGACATAACTGTTGCTTGTTCACAAAGTGGAGCAGAAGTGGCTGCATTTAAGAGATCATCTACATATTGCAACAGAGTGGCTCCTGCTGGGAGCGTCAGGGAGTCCAACTGATTATGAGAGCCTGACTATAGATGCTGGGGCTTTCAGTAAAACCTTGGGGGGCGCGGCAGAACTGGAAACTCTGCCCTCCAAGGGAGAAACCAAAAAGATGTCTACTGTCCAGATGTATGGGAATGCTGAAAAACGCATTCTTAAGGTCAATAACAAAAAAAAAATGGGTGGCGTCGCTGGGACAATGGTCAAGAGGGCTGTGATATCAGGAACAACAGGATACTGGGAGACAGTAATTTTGTTGAGAGCCTGCAGATTGTTGACAAACCGATAGATTTTAGGGGCCGCGGGAGAGGGATCAATATATTTTTTACGGACTGGAATAATTGGGCTGTTACACTCATTACAACGGGACGCCTCAATCAATCCCTTCTTCATGGGATCTGATATTATAGATAATCGGGCAGCCTCACCCTCCTGGGGAAGGCGATACTGGCAAAGCCGGGGCAGTTGGGCACCTTGCTGGATACGGACAGTATGCGGATAAATGTCAATATCCTACATCAGTGTCAGAATTGGCCCAAAGTGATGAGGGTAAGGCCTGCAGAACGGGAGGGAGGGGTCCAGAGATAAACATAGTGGCGGAGGAATCTGGTGATATAGTAAGGAACACGTCATCAGGACTACAAGAAATGGTAGGATGTAAAGTCTTTAACAAATCCAAACCCAGCAAATTTTCACTACATCCAGTCGTGAGAACCAAAGGAGCATCCATATGAGCTGGACCGAGATCCAGCAGGAGAGGCTTAGAAACAGGGTTGGTGACAGGGACCCCAGAAAAACCCATGGAGAGATTGAGAGAGCCAGAAAGGGGTGCCTCCGGTATCAAGGTGTGCGCAACAGAGGATCTAGTAGCCCCGGTGTCTAGGAGAAACTTGTTTTTATCCTCTGCAACTGACATCCGGACATAATGACCTCGCTGATCCACAGGAATCGGCACTCTTACATTACCCCTTTCCTATGGCTGGTAGAAACCTGTCTCATCGATCTCATCATAATCATCGTTAAAGTAGGTCCTAGTGGCCTCATACCTGTCGTCAAATCTGTTAACTGTACCCTGAGGTGGACCCATACGGGGTCGTACATTAGGGTCTGGCGCACGCCTCTGCCTAGGAGGTCCCACATTTCCTACCCTTTGGGTTTGGGCATAGTTTTTCCTGACTGAATATTCTGGGCTAACACCGGGCACTCACTAACCCAGTGGCCATAAGCCTTACAGTAGTAACACTGGTCCTTATCAACGGGACCTGCCGAACTGATGGACTTCTGTAAATGAGACTGGGGCAGCCTCTGGAACTGGCCTGAAAGCGGACCTTGGCCTCTAGCATTTTGTTCCCGGGGGGGATAAGCTTGCTGTAACAAAACCTTTGTCTTGTTCTTCCTAACCTCTTTGTCTTTATCTTCATTCTCTCTATTCCCATGATATTGGGCCATGGCAAGTATGCCTGCCATAGTCTGAGCTGATAAGGTACTCTCAACCTTTTTAAGGCGGGCCAAGAGATCCCGTAATAAATTCGATACAAATTTATCAATAAACACTGAACCCGAGCCAGGGGCTCCAGGGTCCAATCCACTGGGACTTTTGTACTCAGTTTCGAAGCGGGTGAAAAAATCAGCGACAGACTCATCCTTACGTTGTTTATATGCATTTATCTAATCCCAATTAACAGCGATTTTAGGCAAAAGGGTCTTTATGAGTTGTAACAGATGGCCAGGGAGAGCCAGAATAGCCAGATCAGGCTTAGTCCCTCTCTGTCATTCTCCATCCTCTCAAAGTTGGTCCAGTCACCATGCAAAGCGGCATGGCGTATTTTGTCCCATATGTCGGGTGGTACTACTGACCCGAACAATAAGTCAATATCCTCTAAGGTAAGGACACCAGAGGAAACAATCTGACCTAATTCCTGATAGTAAAGAGACAGATTCTTACGGGGGTCTGGTAATTGGGATTTCAATTGAAGAACATCCGCTCTTTTCCATGGGACATGCACCCACATCCTATGCCAGTGGGCTGGGGCTGCTCCAACACCCTTGTTATTGGCGGGCACTGCAGGGACAAAGACGGGAGCTGTCTCTCTCATAGGCATAGCTTTGTCATTCGGAAGTGGCGGAAAAGCCGTTGTGTCTCTGAATGCAATCATGGTAACAAGAGCTTCATGCATATCATCTCCCTGAACATGACCCTTGGCAATAGTTAATTTTAAATCAATCAATCCCCGGGGAGTATCCATGAACAACGCTTCGTATCTTTTCATTATAAGTGTGTACATATACTCGGCCATGTCTGTTTGTTGTATGGCCGTCCATTGTTTAAACGTCGGCCGGATATCTTTAACGCCATAAATATTACCATTATTTATCTAAAATGCACATTGTTTTCGCATAGTGTCCCTTTCACTACCCCCAGCGAGTTCAGCAGACCTCAAAGACGCCTTTCTAGGGGTACCGAAGAATCCAAACAGGGTATTGGGCATAAGGGAGGACCATCTTGTTCGGTCCGGAGTGGCATAGGGGTCATCAACAGGGGTACCAATAGACTGACCATCAAGCAGACGGGAATGTATGGTCGGTGTTGAGTCAATAGGTGGTGCGGTATGAACTGTTGGAGGGAGGGGTGCTGGCAGGACGACTGGAGTTAAAGGATCAGGCAGTGGTACAATGGGTGGGGCAGCCTGAACCACCACTGGTGGGGTGGAGCGTTAGGAACATTTTGAGGAAGAGCTGGATACATAGGAGCCGGAGCATAGGCAGGAGGTGGACCTTCAAGAATAGCATTCAACAACGAGTCCCCCTCTTCTCCTTCAACCCCAAGGTCCCTGGGAGAACGAGCGAGTAACATTTTGTCGTCTTAGCCCTATGATGCCTATTTGCCATTTTAACCCCTTCCTGAACCTTATTTTCACATGATCAGCCATAGACATCCTCTCTTTCTTTTTGTTCAACGCTTGCTTTTTTCTCATTCTTGTATCTATTTCTTTCCTCCACAACACGGTGCCGTCAAACATGGCTTGACCAGACCGTTTGCGGAGCAACTGCTCCTCCAGGCTCAAAAGGGCCTGGAGATCAAAGGAGCCAAACTGTGGCCACTGTAATTCAACATTGCTTCGTTTTGTATATTTTACCCATAAGGAAGAAAGCATGATAGCAGATGGCCCATATTTAACATACATTTCATAACTTGGAGTTCCTTCAGGAGGAATCAGGCAGGCTGCCTCCAGAAGGGAGTCCTCTGTACATATACGCAAACAACATAATTTTCGGAACTTACTACTGACTGGCATATTTTTACTTCAGGCAGACAACAGTGGGAGAAAAACACTCACCTCACTGGCTTGGCTTTTGCAAAAGTCAATACAGGCATAAAACAGAGCACAAGTGGTGGATGATCAGTCCACCTTTACCCGCAAACGTTGTTCTCTTCTGCAGACGCAGGCACGAGTCCAGATCCAGACAGAAACCGCACTAAAGAGGACACCAGCGGGACGCGGTCAGGTGGCCTAGACCGGATGGGGAAGACCGTGCGCAAGACTTCTAGTCTACCGGACTCAAAATGGTCCCTGGGGTAGGGTGCCTCTGTCGGACTTCCACCACGGGCCCCCTCACGACCACCGGGCCAGACCTACGTCTCCATGGTGTCCCTGTTCAGGCGCCATTTGTAGAACCAAAAAAAGCCCACCCCAGTGGGGGCTTGGCAGTGCGGGAATAACCCGAGTCTACTCTTGCCCTCCTTATATAACAAAGTAGACCCGGAAACATTTGTCTGCAAAGAGAACCACCTTTATTACAATAGCCCGGGCTATGGAACAGAGTCCCAAGCTCGTCAGAGACAAAACCCAGGAGGCTGCTGCTTTACTCTGCAGCGTACAAGCATTATATACATTTTACTCCACTCTTTTGGCATTCAGTCCATTGTTCAATCAGGGCGGAGGATTGTAGTTGATAACCTGATCAAGGCTCGGCATTCAGTCCATTGTTCAATCAACCCGATCAAGGCTCGGCATTCAGACCATTGTCCAGATAACCTGATCACCGTGTCAAGGACGTTTACCAAGCAAGAAGCAGAAGATGAAAAACAAGTTTGTTTACACAGGGCGTGGGTGTCTCATGGCTTTCTGTCGATGAATTGGCTACCCGCAAAGAACCTGGGGACTTGGGTATGCGATAGTTTTGAGTGTCAGCAGAAATGTAGGCTGTAGGCAGTGTTTTGTCACCAGATGGCAAGGAATGGAGGAATGTAAGGAAAATAATGGAAGCTAGTGAAAACTAATTTTCTTCAGCACCATTGCAGGAGGCCTACAGAATGATAATCGCAAAAGGGGCCCAGACAGTAACTCTCTGGCAGGCGACTTGCAAAGCGGTGCTTAGCGTGTCTGGATCAACGAGTAGAGACCCAGAGTGGGCACACATATCTGGTGGTGAGTGACCGCGCACCACGACCAAAAGAATACACAAGACATTGGGACACACAGAGGGGACCTGAACACTGAAGTCCTGAAGCAGTCCAGAGGACCACACTACTTTAGTCAGCTCGGGTGGGCACAACACACGCATAAAAACGATCAACAGCTGAATCGTCAACCATATACTAGCAGCAGTTACCAAGGAGGCAACGGGCACGATCCATGGGGTGACCCAAAGGGAAACTACCGGAGGCAACCTCCACCAATACACAACAGACAGAAGAACCAGAACACTCTACACCCCCGCTCTCGCTCAACTTTGTACTGCTCACGAAGGCAGAGGCGGCCCCGGACAAGTTGGATTTAATACTGTTTCAACTTAAGCTTTATTCAACAGTAAATGTCATAAAGCATTTCACATAAAACCATATATCACAAGTTTTAAGTTGGATTTAAACTTCAAGAGTTCAGGGAGCCCCTACTACGTCCCAAAGCCTACCAAGCAGCCCCAAGCGAACACAGGGATGCAGTCGCGCCGCAATGTGAAAACTACCCACAAACCGCAAGTACTTAGCCCTACCCACGAGCAGGCCCAGCAGAGCAAAGAAGAGGCTCTGGCTGCAGCAAACACACTCAGAGAATGTGGCCTCCGTACAGTATCTGAATCCTCGGAGAGAAGTACTGTGGGCTCTGATTCTGAGAACAGCCTTGCTTTGTTCCCTTCAGTGACACCACAGTCTGCAGATGATCTGCTGGGCTAGTGAGGCCCAAGGGAGGTCGGCCTCACCAGGGGTATAAAATCTTTATTTGGATAAAAGAAAAATATCCTTAAAAGCATTACAAATTGAATCCACAAATTGGTACATTGTAATTAAAAAACTTCAAAACATATTTTTTCACAGTTGAATCAGTAAAAATCTATCGACGCCTGTTACTCGAGTTATATTACACCTTAAAAATTAAAACAATTGAGTATTAGACAGCGATGACACTTAGCGGAGAGCAGGGAGAATTGATGTGCAGGCGTTTAACAACTAGGACTCATAATTTTATACTTAAAACTAAAGGCTAAAATGCAGCTTGGTTTGGGTCGCTGGGCGGAACAGGGCGGGGGATTGCTGCTCCTTGCGCCTTTGCTGTAAAGATGCGATAAGCATCCCGAATATATGTTGTAATGGCGATATTCAGAGCTATGTTTTCTGGGCACAGAGAGGTGATAATTGCCTGTCTACAGGTCCGAACACCCAACCTGTTCCACTCTACTCTGAGTTTACGTCTGCGTTGGGACGTAAGTGCGGGACATAAGCAAACCACGTGCTCTAGCGTTTCAGTTGTCATACCGCACCCTCTGCAAGTTAAATCTTCCGTGGTACCATGCCATATAGGCAGATCTTTTAAAAAACGCCAAACCCCCAATCTAATGGCCAGAAAACTCCGCTTTAAAAGCAATGAATAAGTACAGGAGAGGTAAGTAGCCGGAGATATGCGCCCATAAGAGTTCATGACTGACCATGCATGACTGCGTCTGCGGAGTAGCTCTTTTATTTATTTTTATTTATTTTGAAAGTTTTATATAGCGCGGACAAGATCTTTGCAGATATCAGAGCGCTTTACAAAGAAGGGGTACATGAGGGAGCATAGTCAAACAGGTAGGTCAGTAAAGCTAACAGAACAAATAGGTGGGGGCAAAGCCAATCATGTAAATCAATAATACAAGTAATACACATAAGCAATGGGTCGAACAAGTAATACAGATCGGTGCATAGTCTTTAAAGATATCGAAATAATAGTTCAGGTGTATTTAGCCATGAGGATAGCTTTTACTTCTTTCTTAAAAAGTGTAGTGGAGGAGATGAGCCTGGTTTCGGGAGGGAGCGAGTTCTTCTCAGGAATGGGTGCCATTCCTGAGAAGGAGCGTTTATAAGTTTTTTCCTTCCGGAATCTTCGAGGCTTCAGCAGAAGATTGTTTGTGCCTCTAGTGTTTCTAGAGCCGCCAGAGATTGTCAGCTTCTGAGTGAGGTAGCTGGGTGAGTTCAGGTGTACCGCCTTGTGTGTCATGCAGGCGATTTTCAGATGTATTCTGGCTTCAAAAGGCAGTCAGTTCAGGGATTTCAAGTCAGGGGAAATATGAGAGTGCTTTTTTGACCCAGTGATGAGTCTCGCTGCAGCGTTTAGAGAAGCTCTTAGGGGTGCGCTAGTAGTTAGGGGGAGTCCGCACCCCTAAGATGCTGCCATATTCTATTCGAGGGATGACTAGTGCTTGTACCGCAGTTTGGAAGTCTTTGGCTGGGAGGAAGGGTTTAAGTTTCCTCAGGGTATTGATTTGGAAGTTCGCTCCCTTAGTGGCCTTGCTGATATGTTGCTGCATGTTGAGATTGGTGTCGAGTGTTATGCCTAAAGATTTTGCTGAGTCCACGATGGTGGGTTGGACATTGAGTGCGGTTGGGTGTTTAAGCCAAATTTGAGTGGTAGAGATCTTCGCTGGAGGTGAGATCAGAAGGAACTCTGTTTTCAGAGCATTGAGTTTGAGATGATTATCGGCAAGCCAGGATTGTGTGCTTCTGATCGTTGAGTTCAGGAGCAAAATGTCTTTGGGGGATTGTAATTTGAGATAAAGTTGGGTGTCATCGGCGTACATGTGAAAGTGTACATTGGATGCTTGTAGCAAGGTGGTGTGAGGTTCCATAACTAGGTTCAACAGAGTCGGGGATAGGGAGGATCCTTGGGGGACGCCTAGCGATACAGGTATTGGCGAGGACATCAGGTTGTTGCTCTTGAATTTCTGCGACCTGTTGTGTAGAAAGGAAGTGAACCACTTGAGGACAGTTCCAGATATACCCATTCTTGTGTTTAGCAGTTCGAGTAAATTCTCATGTTTAACGGTGTCGAATGCTGAAGAGAGATCAAGAAGGATGAGGAGGCAGGTGTCGTTTTGGTCTAGGATTTGAAGTGCGTAGTCGATTATGTGAGTCATAGCAGTTTCTGTACTGTGCCATGCTCGGAAGCCTGATTGATGAGGGTTGAGGAGATCAAACTGATCAATGTGTTTAGTCAATTGTAGTTGTGCGCATTTTTCCAGCAGTTTGGCGAGAGTGGGAATATTGGTAATGGGATGGTAATTGTTCAGATCAGAGGGGTCGGCAGTAGGTTTCTTTAGTAAAGGTGTGACTTGTCCAACTTTGAGGGAGTCAGGTATGGTTCCTTGTTGAAGAGAGCTGTTGATAATTTTAGTCCAGAGTGGGAGAAGCAAAGGGGTAAAGTCTATTACAGCGTTAGCAGGAAGGGGGTCAGTGAGGTGATTGGATGGTTTCAAGGTGTTGAGCAGTTTGCCAATTTCTTCTTCAGAATAGGTGCCAAAGGATGACCATGTAGCATTGTTTTTTGGTTCAGTGGGTGCTATGCTGTGGGGTTTGGAGTAGAGGCTTGCGTCAATGAGGAGATCGCTCTTTATGTTGTCAGTTTTTTGGATAAAGAAAGCGGAGAAGTCTTCACAGGAGGGCGCTTCGCGCACAGTGCTGAGTGGTTGGGGTTGTTCCTTGGATTGTGTTCTGATTAGCTCAAACAATTTTCTCGGACGGTTTTTTGCTTGGTCGAGCTGGAGGCTGAAGAAATCTGATTTTGAGCGTTTTATTTTCCTGAAATAGGCGTTTCTCTTTTTCTTCAGAGTTTTTAAGTGCAGTGCAGAGGGAGCTGATCTCCAGGTGCGCTCTGCCATTCGCATGTCTCGTCTGTCCTCATTGAGACTCCCATCGTACCATGGATTGGAGATTTTAGTGGAGACTCTTTTTAGCTGCATAGGTGCAGCCTCAATAATTATTGAGGTCATAGCGTTGAGATAGTGGTCAGTCAAGGATTGAACGTCCGTAGCGCCGGTAGGTGGAAGTAGGAGATTGCAGCTGTTAGGAGGCAGAGAGCTTGGGTTGAGTTTTTTCAGGTCTCTTTTCCAGACTTTGGGCTTGGAGGATTGAACTGGGTTAAATTTAACTTTTTCATTGATGAAGAATGTGACAATATGATGATCTGACCAGTCACAGGGTTAGATGGACTCGAGTTGGATAGAGTTCTCTTTGGAGATGATAAGGTCAAGGATGGAGCCTTTCTCGTGGGTCGGGCTGTTGCATATTTGGGTGAGGTCAAGGGCATTGAGGAAATTTTTTAGACTATTTACCACCGCGTCATTGCGATCGTTCCAGTGGAGGTTGAAGTCGCCAAGGTATATTTGGGTGAGCTGCCGTCCGGAATTGGTTGAGATCATATCCATGATTTGTTGGGAAAAGGTGAGGTTGTCCCTGGGTGGGTGGTAAATGCCGTGAAGAGAGCATATCGGTTTGCCCTCACTGATAATGTCGAGGCAGATGTATTCAAAGGATGTAGGGGATGGTAGGGAGGTGGAGTTGACTTTCAGAACAGAGAGGTTGTTCCTGTAGATGCATGCGATTCCACCACCTATTTTGCCGGACCTGTCAAGTCTAATGATGTGGTAGTTGGGAGGAACCAGAATATCCATTATAGGTGACGAAGATTCAGTTAGCCAGGTTTCAGTCAAGATGATTAGGTCAAGGTCCAGTGTTAAGATGAGATCAGCGATGACCGCGGAGTGTTTCGAGGCCGATCTGCAGTTGAGGAGAGTGCATTTGAGACGGGGTGTGTTGAGGGTGGTAGAGGGTTCTAGAGAGAGAGGGACTTTTCTAAGGTTATTAGGGATGGAGATTCTGCTGTTTAGTGTGGGGGGTCTAAGGGGATTTGAGTGTATCGTGGGAATGGTGCGGTGTGTGGTGGATGTGTGATGATTTGAGTGTATCGTGGGAATGGTGAGGTGTGTGGTGGGTGTGTGATGATTTGAGTGTATCGTGGGGATGGTGAGGTGTGTGGTGGATGTGTGATTTTGGGGGGCTGGGTCGTAGGAGCGGAGGAGGGTGAGTGTGTCGAGGTCCGAAAGAGGGTTGCAGGGGCGGCGAGGGCTGTTGTTGCGATTGCGCACGGGGATTGAAGTCCAGTGTGGGGAGTGTTGAGTGAGAGAGTCAACCGGAAGGGTGGGGGACATGTTGGGAGGGGAGGTGGAGGTGGTTGAGGGGTAGCAGGGGCGACGAGGGCGGTTGTTGCGATTTCGAACAGGGATTGAAGTCCGGTGTGGGGAGTGTTGAGTGAGAGAGTCAACCGGAAGGGTGGGGGACATGTTGGGAGGGGAGGTGGAGGTGGGTGAGGGGTGTATGGGGTGTGTGGAGTGTAGTTCTTTGATGTGCGCATGTCACCTTTGACCTGGATGAGGGTGGCCATAATCTTGTCCAATGTGGGGTAAGTGTTGGAGGTGGGAGTGGAAATCAGAGGTGAATGACTGACCAGGGAATTAGCGTGCAGATGGGGGAGTGGGCTGGTGTTCGTGCAGGGCTCCGTTGTGTCAGTGTGCGGGATGGTGTTAGGGAGGAGAGAGTGTTTGGGCCGGAGGGGTGTGGATGAGGTAGGGAGGAGGTTGGTGGTATGGGTGAGGGCATTGGTGGTAGGCGGAGAGAGAAAGGTGGAGGATGGGTGTATGTTAGTGGTGGTGGGAGTGCAGGAAGGGTAATGGGGGCTGGGAATGGGGGGGGAAATGGGATTGGAGATGGTCCTGTTGTGGGGAGGGGGAGTTAAATTAAGAGAGGAGGTGTGTTCTGCGTAGTTAGTTAGAGGGTAGTGGGGACTGAGAATGGGGGGGATAAAGAGTGGGATTTGTCGTTGTGCGTGTCGTTCTGGTGCTGAACTAGTTTAGATGGGTTGTGGGTGGGAGCTGTGATGTCAGGGAAGACATAATAAGTGTCCATAATAAGTGAGCACATTCTGACGCTCTTTTTGATACATGTTTTAAATGCTGTCATGCTGGGGTTGAGAGCCCATAGATCACCCGCCGCCATTTCGCGGATAGAGTCTGTAAAAAGGCGGCCATACGAGCCCCCAGGGTTCTTCTGACTGATCTCCAACCAAACTAGAGACTCTAAAGTACCTATAGCTGCTTTTCTAAGTTTGTGACAAAAGTTTAGATATGTGCCGGTGTTGAAAGCCTCATGATTTAATAAGCCCAGTTCTAGCCTGATCTGGGCAGCAGAGGCGGATTTGGGCAAATGTAGCACTTTTTTGTAAATCTTGGTCACAAGTTGGTTCAGGGTTGTGTTTAGCTTACCCCTAAATATTTCATTACCATACGTAAGGGTGGGTCCGATTTTTGCTCTCAAAATTTCCAGTAGGAATGAGAGGGTTGGACCGGACAGCTCTTTAGCAAGCTTAGATAATGTGACCTGTAGGATCGTGGCTTTTACTGCAATTTCGTCACGCTGTTTGAAGAAGTTACCCCTGGAATCAAAGTGGACCCCTAAGTATTTATATGAGCGTCCTGTTGTTAGATTATTATTATTATATGACCACGCACCGCCTCCATTGCGTTTCCTCCCAAAGGACACAACTTGGGTTTTCTTTAAGTTTACCTCAAGTTGGTTCTTAGATGTGTAACTGTGTAGCCTGTCCAAAAGCCTTTGGAGCCCGACCCGAGTAAGGCTAAAAAGAACCAGATCGTCGGCGTAAAGAAGATTGCTTATTGCTACGCCTCCAACCTTAGGGGGGTGACTGTTTATTTCATCAAGTGAGACCGGCAGGTCTGCAATGAACAGGTTAAAAAGAAGGGGGGCCAGCACGCACCCCTGTTTGACTCCTCTGGTTGTCATGATTTTCCGTGAGAGGTGCGTGCCGGACCCCAGCTTCACCTGAACCCAGGTGTGTGAGTGAAGTTGGATTATCGCATCCAGGAGTTTTTCAGGGATCCCCCATTTTTTCAGTTTACCCCATAGAGCTGCCCTTGGTACCCAGTCAAACGCTGCTTTAAAATCAACAAAACAACAGTGCATGGATCTTGATGATGAAAGTGTTTTGTCGATAATTATAGACAATGTAAGCAAGTTAGTCTGGGTCCCTGAATTGGCAGTGAAGCCTGTTTGGTTCATTGGTAGCAAATCACGCTGTTCTGCCCATCCCTTCAGAAGAATGCCTGTGTAATGCTTTGCCTCGATCTCAAGGAGGGCAATTAGTCTATAGTTGCTTGGAGTGGCACGGGAGCCTGATTTATGGATTGGGTGAATTATAGCCCCACGCCAGGAATCTGGAACAGTTGAAGTCCTAAGCACAAAATTAAACAAGATGGTTAAGTGCCCCGACCAAAGAGCTTTGTTGGATTTGAACAGTCTCTGAGGCAAACCGTTTGGGCCCGGGGCCCGTCCGATCTTGCTTTTGACACAGCGTTGACAACCATTTCTTCGTTGATCTTGATGTCGTCTGTACAATAGCCTTCACAGTTTGAGTTCTTGCGTCTGCAGATGCTTTGGGGTGCTTCTACCGCTTTAGAGGGGCTGGTTCCTGTTGTCACTGTGCTTTCCGGGGACCTAAAGTGGTCGGTCATGAAGGCGGCCCATTCTGATTCCTGTATGTTTGCCGACCCAACTTTTGATGCCCCTGAGTTGGAGCGGTTGATCAAGGCCCAAAATTTTCTCGCATTGCGGTTTTTGCTTTCCCGAAGGAGCTTGGCCCATAGCTGGTTTTGATATAGACGTTTGTCTTTTTGTGAGGCCATCCTGAATGATTTTTGAGCTGATTTGTACACATTACTGAGATCATTATTTCCTGGAGATTTTGTGAGTGCCCGCAAGGCGTTGTTCCTGGCTTTCTTCAACGCCCTCGACTGGGTTGAGAGTGAGAACTTCTGGATTGTGCTGGCGTTGTGTTGGTGCTGTTTAACAGGAAAAAGCATGACCAGTTGTACGCAGAGAGTCGTCCATACGGCAATCGGGGAAGCAGTCTGATTTGTGACCCCATTGATAAGAGCCAAACTTGTCTTCATGATGATAGGGCTTATATCGTCGCTCCATTTTAAGCGCCTCAGATTCTCGGTATAAATCCCAATACAAGTACTTAAGGCAGACGAATGGTACTCCGGCTTTATGTTAAGAGTAATGACTTGTGGACGGTGATCACTTTCCCGTCGTGGTAGGATGCTAAAGCTGGCCAGATGAAGGAACAGGTCTGAGTTGCAGATAGAGAAGTCCAGAAAGGTTTTCTTGTGCCCGTTTGTCCAGGTCCAATTTGGGGGGGTGTCATCCGGTGTCCTTCCGTTCATTACCAGGTATCCAGCGCTGTAGAGTTGTAACACGAGGAGCTCACCCAGGGCACAGTGGGCTTGATTTGGAGGCTTAGATTGGTCTGGCACCTCCAGTTGAGTAAGAGGAGAGAGTCCATCAAGGTCTGTAGGTTTGCCCTGGAAGAGATTTGTGCTGAAGTCCCCCGTTGCTATGCAGTCCGAATCGGGGTGGTCAGCGGCCAAATCGCTCATGATTGTGGATAAGCGTGCCAGATGTCTTTTTTTTGTCCGCGTGCTTGGGTTGATATACACATTGAGGAGAAGGAGTGAGCGTTGCTTGGACCATGATTTAATTTGAACCCTAAGTAGCCAGTCTTCCTCAAAGTTTAGCGGAACAATCGGGCCTTTTAGGGTATTTGAAACATAGATTGACAGTCCCCCTTTTGGGTGGCCATAGCGGCAGACTCTAATTCCTGGCTTCCATAATTCAATAAACCCTGTGACTGGTGAGCTCTGAGTTGCCCATGTTTCTTGCAGGGCAATTAGTGCATGCCCGTATATGAAGGAATGTGTCTCTAGATTGGTTAATTTGTGCTGGAGGCCACTGATGTTCCATGAACACAATGTGAAAACAGAGTCTGTCTTTGTCACAGTTTTTTGAAGGTATGGTTGTACCGGTGCTTGGTGATTTTGATCCACTGAAAGCACATCCGGTGGTCAGACTGTTTTCCCACATGACAGGACGGCCGGAAGCCATCCCCATCCCTGGATGTTGTCGGGGTCGTGTCCCCCAGTAGAGAGGGGTGTCTGTGTATCTGCGATCCCCAGCGCGTTTTTTAGGATTGAATAAGGCTTAATTTTGTTGCCAGCTGGGAGACTTTCTGCTTTTGTTCCTACTCCTGGCCGATTTAAAAACACTAAGGGGTAGCCAAGGGTGGAGTAAGGGTACATTCTAATGCCCCAATCCCGGAAGGCGGTTTTGTGGTCCATGAACACTCCTGCCCAGTAGGGTGATCTAAATGACACCAGGGTTGCCTCAGAAGGTTGGGAGCCCCTTGGGGGCAGGAATTCAATTGAGTCTATATCATCCGATAATAGTGCTTCAAACCCCGGGATGTCGTTTACTAGTTTTAATATATTTGACCTGTTAAGGGTATCGTACCTCCTTCTTGATTTATATTCGGGGACTAATAGGATCGTAGTATGTTTTAGGTCACTTTTGATCCCCGTGAGGCCGTGAGTTTTGGTTGGGCTAGGGGCTTTTTCAAGGGGGACCCCTATGTCAATTCTTTGATGGGGAGGAGGCTGATGTTGAGATTCTGGCCACGTTACCTGCCTGGTTTGCTGATTAGTTAGTTTATGAATGAAGATTGTTGCCTATGTGCCTCGAGATGGAAGGATCCTTAAGTGGTGCCCTTGGTTTTTCTGTATCGAACTGCGGATCGGGTCCCTCTATTTGTGCAGGCGCCCCTAGGGGGCCAGATGGAGTGCTTAGGGCACGACCGCTTGAGGAGGGATTTTGACTGGGACTTAGGGATAGGCCCCCTAGTGGATCATTGTGCGCTACCTTTATAGGGGATGAAGGTGTTGATAAAATGTTTACACCTGCGTTCTTGAAAGTCGTTGTAAAAACGGGAAATAATTTCTGGGGGGCAGATGTTTCTTTGACTTTTTGTTTATTTCTATGTTTGCGTTGGCGTTTGCGCTCTCTCTTGGAAAGAGGAGGCATAGGGGCGGACTGTATTTCTGAGTTGAGGGATTCAGAGGTCACCAGGCTACCTTGGAGCTCTCCCCCGTTAGGGTTGATATAGTTTACTAGCCCGAATGGGACCGGAGCCCTTCGCCTAGTTGGAGATCTTGATCCCCACTTGTCTGGGGAGCAGATGCAAGGGATGACTGGGTGTTATCAGATTCTAAACACGAGTTTGTAGAGGTTTGCGGTTTTTGTGTAGATATTTTTGCGAGCCGCCTTCTTTCAGCTGCCTAACCTCGTCTATAACGATGGAGAGGATGGCTGGCAGAGAGGAGAGTAAGTCAATGATTGGAGAACAGCAGCAAACCGACTGTACTAGTTTTGAGGATGATTGTGCGTCGATGATTAAATTGTTCAGTTTGTCTAGTTTATTGTCGATCCCTGCTGTAAATACTGCTAGCGTGTTCAATAAGTTAACCTGCGTGTCCAGTTTATCTGAATGGTAGTTTAATGCAATAACTGTCGATTGAAATGTTTCAAGTAGTTGGGGCCAAAGACTCTGTGTAGTAGGTGCTTCTTGCTGTTTGATTATTTTCGGACTTGAAATAGGAGGGGATTGCAGATTTTTCAGAAAAAGGGACAAGTCCGCTGGGTTGTGATCGTTTATATCAGGTTTATAGAATGAGCTAGGTGAAGTTATTTTTACTGTTAGGGGTGAGAGCAGGCATTGTTGTTGATTGGGCAGGACCGGACTTCCCTTTGGAGGACTATTGTTGTCCAGCTGGAGTGAGTTTTCAACGACATTGTTAGATGCCTGGTTGAAGAACTTGTGAATTTGTGGGAAAATTAATTGGCGGTGAGACGCTGAAATAACCTCCTTTGGGATGTTAAAATGTTGAGATAACTGGGAAGGTGAGGTCACTAGCTGGCTTGCTTGGGGGAATGCGTCGGTGGTTGGCGGCAGAGCGGGCGGTGGGGTGCAACCTGCCTCTTGCTTGTTGGAGGCAAGTGGTCGTTGAGGCTGTGTCAATGGGAGCTGGTTGTCTGGTGACGAATCTTCCGCCGTCCTCCCGCCACCATCTAGGGCTAGTCTCTGGTCATTTAGTACAGACCCGAAGATGAATACTTCTTGGTCGGGGGCCGACGTTTTAGTAGTTGTTGAAAACAGCATTTGCGGAGAGAGCGTGTTTAACTTTACCGGTTTTGCCAGATGTCCTGTATGTCCTATGATGCAGGTGTTCGTAGCCTCCCCCAGTTGACGGGGAGAAGTAGCCATTAGTGAACCCGGCGCTTTTTTAAAGTAGTCCAGTAGCGACTGGGGTTTTAGCCCGCTCAAGGCTTGTGCCTGGCCCAGGATCTTGTTGTTCTTGCTGAGGTGTTGCTTCCCCAATGCGGGCAAATTTTGGAGCTTACCGAATTGCGAGGGCTCGTAGGAGTGGTTTTGAGGACAGCCTCCGGTTTAGCCTTCTTCCTTTTTGTTGTTATGGCGGTTGGTTTTCTTACTCTCCCCGATCTCATTGCTTCTGTTGGGAGGCCAGATCGCACGGGACCGCTGGTGGTAGGACCAATAAAATGGAGACTTCTTCTGGAGTTTCCGGTCTTCCCTTGGGAGGTTCTACTAGCTACTGGCTCCTAGGTTGAATGTAAAGACGTGGGAAGCGATGGGAGGCAGGATCCCCTTTTGCCTCTCTGGCAGGATTTCAAAGTTTTTGCTTGACTATCTTGTGTCGGGGAGGCCCAACTGCCAAGGATTCTGCTGTTACTGCTGTTGTTGCTGTTTGTGAGCTGTACGCGCGTGAGGCAGCCTCCAACTATCCCCTGCTCAGACCTCACCCCCCCCCCCCCCCCCCCCAGGCACCCACCCTGCAAACTGTAGCCACCCAGTAACTGGACCAGCCACTCCGGGGGCCAAGGAACTGTGCGTGGCACCGAGCCACACCCTCCCCTGATGCTAAGCTACGGCCACGTGAGGGGAGGGGGGAACGTGTGCCTTCACAGCCTGGTCACCGGTCAGTGGTAGACACCAGTCGAGTGACCACAGGGCGAGGGCAAAGCAAGGGAGGGGTTCAACACCAGTCGAGTGACCACAGGGCGAGGGCAAAGCAAGGGAGGGGTTCAGTGGGGTAAGGGGCGGGGAGAGCAAGGGATAGCGCCTAAAGTGGACGACCCAGCAGGGGGGCGGCACACCACAAGAGGAGCGAGCGCTGACGAGCAGAGCCGGGCGAGAGGAAGAGCTACTATCCTCAAGGCTACCGAGGGCTTGGAGACAGTGAAGAGCGCCGCGGCGTCCGTGACCTTTTGGGGTAAAACTGATGGTGTAGGCAGAGTTTAGCGGTTTAGCGAGAGCTGAGCTGGCCGACACACCGTATGGCACACCGTACGGACCAGGGCGGAGCACGTTCGATCAGGGCTCAGCCGCGGCTTGTAAATGCCTGCCCGCGGCTGCCCGCGGCTATGTGGCACTCGCGCTGTTAGGCGCCACCACTCCCGCCGCTCCCCCCCTCAGCTTGCTCGAGCTCTACCACTGCCGCCTCGATGCCGCATTAACCCCTGACCACGGACCCCCGGTCACCTTATCCACGGCGTCCCGTCCCGTCGGAGCCTCCGCGTCTCCCTCCTCCTCGCACAGCTCGCCCTCACCAATCACACGGACATAATGCACAGCAGGGATGGCACATATCCTTTTATGTGGTTAGATTGGTAATGTAATGAAACTAGAATGAGTCCCGGGCTTTGCAGAGCCCGTATATGTGGGTACAAAACCATGGCTGGCGTAAGCGACAACCCCCTAATTGCAAATGCACTATATAAATGTAGCAGTGTTGGCACAGTTGTGTTTTTTGTATGGACCAGCACAGTTCAACGGTTGGACCTTGTATTCACAGTTCACAGGGAGTTCGGGGGTTCTGGCACACAACTGATGATGCGTCCTAAATCGAGGTGCACGCTAACTACTTTGGTTCTCCACCTAATATACCCCCAACCACACATGCTCTGCTCCTATAACTTAGTCACCTGGAATGTGCGGGGGCTAGGCTCGGTGCAAAAGTGACATAGGGTGCACGCACAACTGATTAGGCGAAAGGCGCAGATAGTGTTCCTGCAGGAATCACATCTCACAGAGCCGGAACCCGGGAACCTTCGTAAGAAATGTCAGGGACAAGTATTCTTCTCCACTAATTACTCTGCCTTTGCTAGAGGCGTGAGGATCTGGATCAGGCATGGGGTCCCGTTTGTAGAACTGGAAAGGCGTGAGGATCTGGATCAGGCATGCGGTCCCGTTTGTAGAACTGGAAAGGCGTGTAGATGTGCAGGGTAGGTATATACTCCTCCATGGGATACTTGATGCACTGGGAAACATCATTAACAACGAAGGCAGTACTACGCGTAACGTTTACAACGAGGCACTTACCACGTAAACGTCTTTCCAACGCGTATGCCTTCAACGATCCTATTTACCACGAAAAAAAAAACCGAAGGATTAAAAAGGGGGGTTGGGGGGGGTCTCCCCCCCCATAAAAAAACGATCCCGCCGTGCCGAAAAAAACAGTGTCATAAGAGAGGAAGCGGAATAAACTTCCGTTTCCTCTTTATGACGTAAGAACGACGTGGCAAAGAAGATGAGGGGAAAACGAATTCCGTGGTAACGCATGCGTGGAAAAGGCATGCGTTGCAACGGAATTCGTGGTAACAACATATAACCGATGCACTTAGTGCTAGGTAACCTATACACCCCACATTTTAACCAGGATAAGTTCTTCAAGGGTCTAAACACGCTACTAGCGGATTGAGAGGCATACCTGTGGATTTTAGGGGGTGACTGCAACGCAGTCATGGATATATTACTAGTCCGATCGCACCCCCCTCTCCACGGAGCGGAGGCCCTTAGTAGAGGGGTGGACACTGGGTGATATGTGGAGAATGAAGACTCTGGCATGCTAGGAATACTCCTTTTATTCCCCAGTCCACCAATTGCATACACGAATCAATAGAATACAATGCTTTCTCTCCATAGCCACGCAGGTGACTCACGCCACATACATAGCAAAAATCTTCTGAAATCACCACCCTTTAGAGATCTCCATTACCTGGGGCAGAATCCCTACAACAGTCCCCATGTGGAAGTTAGGGCCCCAAATATTAGAAGGTGCCGCATTCCGTAATACTCTGTCCGATACCGTCACAAACTACTTCATAGAGAACGGGAACACTGCGTCCTCGATCCTAGTCGAATGGGACGCGCTCAAACAGTCATAACAGGCACAGCAATCAGTGCCATAGTGGGTGCTAGGCAGGAAGTACATAAAAGCCTAAAAGTGGTGGAGAATAAAATGAATGTGTTAGAACAGGAAGAGGCGAGCGACACTGCAAAAAAGGCTTACCTGCCAGAGGCGCGCATACAGCATTCTGAGTTGCTAGAGACCCTCAGGGTTATGGACCACAGGGCTTACACCCAGATAAAGCACACAGACACAGATACATCGGGGACACTCCTAGCTAAGATACTGAGGGATGACCCACCGACTACTGTAATCTGCAATATCACTATGCCAGGGGGAGACACGGCACATACCCGCCAGGGCATATACGAAGCCTTCTATACATACTATTGCACGCTATATAGTAAGCCACCCCCAATTGACAACACGCTCATAGACGCATTTTTAACAGATCTGCCCTACCCCCAGCTCACCACAGACGCGCAAGAAAACATGGCAGGCCCTATCACGAGAGCTGAAATAAAAGCTGCTAACAGGGGGCTTCCACGCAACAAAGCGCTGGGGCTGGATAGTCTACTGGTGGAATTTGTTTATACATATTCTGAGGCCTTAGTTCCCCAGCTGGAGGAACTGTACAGCAGATCACTAGAGCTGGGTCATCTTCCCCCTACTACCATGCAAGAATTAGTAGTTTTGTTTCCCAAGCCGGGGTGGGATACAACAGACTTGACGGGCTTTCGCCCACTATCCCTTTTGGGGACAGAATATAAAATACTAAGTAAAATACTGGTACGTAGGCTCCTTCCTTATTTAAACACGCTAATACATATAGATCGATGTGGATTTATGCCAGCATGTCTTTAAACATCAGAAGACTGCATCATATAATGGCAGCTACCCCCGAGAATTATGTAAATGCTGGATGCGTTTCATTAGATCTCAGAAAGGCATTCAATACCTTCACATGGTAATACATGTTTAAGGCCGTAGAGAAGTTTGGCTTGCCTCCTGAGTAACCTCCAATGGATACGTCTACTATACGAGGTCCCTACTGTGTGAGTCCGTACTGGTGGACACATATCGTGAAAGTATCCAGTATACAGGGGTACGAGGCAAAGGTGCCCCTTGTCCCCACCGTTATTTGTGCTTGCGCTGGAGCCACTGATGCTTAGGTTGCACCAGGAGGTAAGCCAAATTGGGATTCAGCTGGGCAACTCAACACATCTGATATCAGTCTAAGCGGATGACATCTTTCTCTTTGCACATGATCTGACGGGTGAGCTGGACCCAATCCCTAAAATGTTCTCCCGGTTCGAGTGCATATCGGGTCTAGCTAGTAACGAGTCAAAATTTAATGCCTTCTTTTTCTGGTACAGTGCCCGCCAAGATGAGATCAGCATTTGGCCGTACACCCTACCGGTGGCACGACATACGTTCAAGTATCTAGGCAAACATATAAACAGGTCTCACGCGGACATGTTTGAAGGCAATCTCACTAGAGCGATCAGGGCGATACGGTCTACGGTTGCCTCTGGACTTCTTGCCTCTTGTCGGCAATGGGCATGTGACAGTGTCAAAAATGGTGGTCATCCCCACCTTTTATATTACTTTACCAATCTGCGAATAATAGTTCCACCTTCTATCTTTCATATTCTGGACACCATACTCCTGGACCTAATTTGGAGGGCTGGACGACGAAGGGTGAGCCTTAAAAGATTGTAGCTAGAGACAAATAGAGGGGGCCTGGGGGTGCCGGATTTCCGAGCCTGCTATTATGCGAGCCAATTACAATGGCTGTCCTACTGGACTGCGGGCCGCAATTTGCAAGAGCTAGGATATACCATGCAAGATATCCGCCATGGGATCCTGCACACATTATTACTACCAAAGAGTAAAACCCCCCCAAAGGCACCGCCTTTACTGCGAACAGCACTACACGTCCCGCTGCCTTGCATATGCTCGTAACATCCCGCTATTGTGGATCCCAATACCCAGTGGAAGGCTCACGAGACACAGGATTCGGGCCTGGTCTGATGAAGGGGTTGACACGGTTGGAGCACTATTCAGTAATGGAATCCTACTGGACCCTGCGAATTTTGTACTGGAAACGGGAGTGCCAAATCATTTATATAGGCTGCATGCTGCGATATCTCAATATGTGAGGAAACACTGGGCCCCTTAGAGAGACGAACCCCTGTCACACGAATTAGTTCAATCACTATACTAGATGGGCGAGGGGTGACATCTCATCAAATGGCTATATGTCGGAACCAGGGCGCATGCAGCGGAGCCCTTCACCGACATATGAGCCAAATGGGCTGTGGACGTAAGACAGGAGCTGTCCGACAAGGAGTGGGCCGGAATCTTAAAACATCCCAAAAAAGTGACCCGCAATGCAAAATTTAAATTTATACAATGAATAGATCTCCATAGGGCCTACCTTACACCACGCCGCCTACAGCGGATGTTCCCAAACACACAGCATTACTGCCCTCGATCCAAGTCGGAAGATGCAGACTTAATCCATATGTTATGGTCATGTCCGCGCTGCAGAGGGTTCTGGGAAGAGGTACGACGTGGCATAGAGGCAGCTACACACCTTCGCATTGGGGACTCCATAGCTAGGTCTCTGCAAACGCACAGCCCCCAGAAAGTCCAATTCTGATTCCTAGATCTCGCTCTCATTATAGCCAAACGGTCCATATCCATAAGGTGGACGGCAGTAAAACCCCTGCATTCTACACCTAGCACAGTGAAGTAGTGCGCTGGGGCGCACCCGAAAGTGAAGCTATGAAATATCCATGGAGTGGGAATGTTATGCTAGAAGCCTTCAAAGCCATAGACCTCTATCGACTACCTAGCACCCCGAATGCACAGTAGAACAAAATGACTAGCCGTAGCGCCAAGATGCAGTCTAAAGTAGGAATAGTCGAGATACACGATCACCAGTGTTAAGAAAATTGTACAAGAAAGCCTATGAAGCTACACCATATCTGAATATGGATAAATTGGGCCAGAATGGAGGGGGAGGAGTGCGGGGGGAAGGGCAGTTGTTACTAGTTAATAATACCAATTTAAATATCGAAGTTTGTGCAACTACAGAGATAATAATTATACCAATTCAACTACTGGATATGGAGTATATGCAACCGACTACTGTAAAATACCAAGATCAAAAGAGATGTAACTTTTATATGTACTCAATGGATGCACTGGTTATAAAAGAAAACCAATAAAGTATGTTTTTAAAAAAAAAGTGGTTTGTTGAAACAGAACCATTGGAAGCAGTAAAAAGAGTATACATATTTGGGTAAGATTTCTAGCTTTCCATTAGATGATGAAGCACACATTGCCAATTTTACCCCGAGAGCGATGAATCATGTGCATGGGCTACGAGGTTTTTATAATGCACATGGTCGTAGATATATCACATCTCTTAATGTTATACCGAATAACCTCCATCTCCCCCCGCCCCCCACCTGCTATACTATATACAACAATTTATATTAAGTACTATGCATTTCTAGATTTGGTGGAAGAGAAAATTCTCAAAAAATTGTGCTCTCTAAGTACATCTACACCACTAGGTGCTATTAGGTTAGAACTTGGACTGCCCATTGCTTATGTGTTAGGCGTGGCCACATTATTAAATCGTGGACTCTGAATTGTGCTGCTTAAAAATGATTCCTTGAGGGAACTGTTAGCCAGGGAGATTATGAAGGAAAATTGCTTTTCTCTTACACTTGGTTAAAGTTTATTATTTGCCCTGAAAATATTTAAACTGAAGAAAGAAATATTGATAAATATGACTAGAGCTAAAAGGGTTTCTCAAGAACTCTTGCCTTGCGCTTAAAAGTGCCTGCCGGAAACTGGAGAAGATATGGCTCCACGAACGCACTCCGGACAACCACGCAGCCCACAAGAACGCCACCCGCAGACATCACCACCTCATCAGATTAGCCAATAGATCCTCCTTCAAAGACCGCCTGGATAACAACGCACACGACAGCAAAGAGCTCTTCAGCATCGTAAAGGAACTCTCCAACCCCAGCGCCAACGCCAACGACATACTGCCCTCACAAGAACTGTGCAACTCACTGGCCATCTTCTTCCACAGCAAGATCGCTGACATCCATGACAGCTTCAACACCATGACCACCCCGACTACGCCAGACCCCACCTCCCCTGTGAACACCACCAGCGCCAACCGCCTGACCTCCTGGTCCAACGTCAACGACGACGAGACATGCAAGGTCATGAACTCCATCCACTCAGGATCTCCGTCAGACCCATGCCCACACCACGTATTCAACAAAGCAGACGCTGCCATCGCACCCCAACTACCGAAGGTCATCAACATCTCCTTTGAAACAGCAACATTCCCGGAAAGCTGGAAACACGCCGAAATCAGCGCCCTTCTCAAGAAGCCCAAGGCGGACCCCAAGAACTTCCGGCCCATCTCTCTGCTCCTGTTCCCGGCGAAGGTCATCGAGAAAATCGTCAACCTGCAACTGGCCCGCCACCTGGAAGACAACAAGATCTTGGACCCGTCCCAGTGCGGGTTCAGACGAAACTACAGCACCCAGACAGCCCTCATCGCCGCCACAGACGACATAAGGCGCCAACTAGACAACGACGGAACATCAGCCCTCATCCTCCTGAACCTGTCTGCCGCCTTGGACACAGTCTGCCATCGCACTCTAAAGACACGCCTCCTAGAAGCTGGAATCCAAGAGAAGGCCCTGGACTGGACCACGTCCTTCCTCTCCGGCAGAACCCAGAGCATCCGCCTTCTGCCCTTCCGATCCGAGGCCACCTACATCATCTGCGGCGTACCCCAGGGCTCATCCCTCAGCCCGACGCTGTTCAACATCTACATGGCCCTCCTCACACATGTGGCCCGCCAACACAACCGCAACATCATCTCCTACGCCAACGACACCCAGCTCATCCTCTCCCTCACCAAAGACCCGCACACCGCCAAAAGCAACTTCCATGAGGGAATGAAGGCCATCGCCAACTGGCTGCAGAACAGTCGTCGGAAGCTAAACTCCGACAAGAAGGAGGTACTCATCCTCGGACCCACCCCCTCAGCCTGGGACAACTACTGATGGCCAACAACACTGGGAGCAGCACTCACACCCACCGACCATGCACGCAACCTAGGATTCATCCTCGACTCATCCCTCTCCATGTCTAAACAGGTCAACGCCGTCTCCTCCTCCTGCTACAATACCCTCCTCATGCTCCGCAGGATCTACAAGTTGATCCCGACCGAAACAAGAAGAACGGTGACACAGGCCCTCCTCAGCAGCAGACAGGCCTACGGCAACGCACTCTACGCAGGAATCCCAGCAAACACACCTACGACAACTACAACGCATCCAAAACGCCTTTGCCTGACTGATCGTCAACGTCCCCCGCCGCAGCCACATCACCCCCCACCTACGAGACCTACACTGGCTCCCCGTCGACAAGAGGATCACCTTCAAGCTCCTCACCCACGCACACAAAGCACTCCACAACGCCGGACCAGCCTACCTGAACAGCAGACTCAACTTCTACACCCTGACCCGCCAGCTCCGCTTCACCAGCCTTGCCCTCTCCGATGTCTCCCACATCCAACGAACAACCTCCAGCGGCAGATCCTTCTCCTACCTCGCCGCCAAGACCTGTAACACCCTCCCTACCCAACTACGGCAGACCCAAGACCTACTCGCCTTCAGAAGACTCCTTAAGACCTGGCTCTTCGAGCAGTAGCGGCAACCCCTCCCGTCAGCTCCTTGAGACCCTCACGGGTAAGTAGCGTGCTTTACAAGTACTCTGATTGATTGATTGATTGATGGAAAAGGCAAATGGATATATACTTTCGTAACAATAAAAATAAGTTCTTACCTATTAGTTCACCAGTAAAGAAAAATCTGTGCAGCCATATTTGGAATATAACTTAAACCACAGGGTGCGAAGTGTTATCTTTTTGAAGCGATTGAACCTGCTCCCCCTAAGAGGTATAATGAATGTATGGAAAAGTGAAAAAAGAGAGGACCGCGCAAGTACGTTTTGTAAAGAGGGTAGTTAAGATCTAGACATTGGGGCAGATTTACCAGCCCCTTGCGGCACTTTTGCTCCACCGTTGTGTCACTTTTTGTGATGCAGCGGCGGCGTTAACAATGTGCCCGTAACAACCCATTTACAATGTGACACATCTAGGGAGATGCGGCACCTTGTAAAGCCCTCGCCACATTATACCTGCGTCAGGTATAATGTATGCAGGGTGGGTGTTCCCAAGCAAACAGTCATGTAGAACTGACGCAGTGAAATTTACTTTTCACTGCGTCACTACGCCTTCACTGCGTCAAAGTCCCTATGCCTGCTAAGACCAGGCGTAAGGAATGATGCAGGGCTTTTTGAATGGAACTCACCTATCTGTTGTGGCGCAGTGCTGGAGTTGGGTCACTTTCATGAGCAACTGCAGCAATGCGTCACTTTTGTGCCAAAAGATGCGTTAGAATTTCTGACGCATCTGTTAATCCTTGTGCCATGGAGCACTGTATTGTAAATACAGCGCATCCATGGTGTCACAAGGACATTTGGTGCTGGCACTATGAAATTGACGCATCTATGCAGATGTGTCAGTTTCTTGTAATTGAGGATCTGTGTGTTTTTCACTTGCCAAGCGTTATTAAGAGCACAGGAATTTTTACTTGTTCTCCCTTTTTTATGATTTTGATAAGGTTTCATCTGATGTTGTACGCTATTTTCTTATTTCCTCCCAAAATGAAATGATCTGTTTTAGACTTTATACATTTTTTAGAAGTTTTTTAGATGTACATTAAAACTGATAATTAAAGTCTAGGTTTTTTCAAAACTCTTTTGTTTTGCTTAGCATCGCTAATTGTAGGGAATGATAATTGGGATCTCCTTCCTAATAAATATTTCAAGAAGCTATGACGAATTTGCCCATTATTTCCACATACAATGAAATTATATGCTACAGATCTTTTCAAACTTTTTGGAGAGTTTTTTAAATCTATGGTAAACTGGATATTTAAATATTTGATTATGTAATTATTTCAAAAGCTAGCCTGTACTGCTAACCACGCAGAGCTATCATTTTGACACCTCTGTCATAAACTTGATGTCGTCAGTTTGTTGATGGACGTTTCTCGCCCATTCCTCGTAAAATGAATTCAACATGAAATTATATATTTTAGAACGTCCTTAAATTATTTAGTGGTTTTTTAGATATGTACTTTGATCTGTAGGGCAAATTTACAAGAAAAGTGACGGGTGCAGTGTTACCCTTCTGGCTTAACGAAGCGCTCCGCCACTTTTGAAATGCAGGGCTACAACATATTTACAACAACACGGTGCAGCCCTGCATTTCCCCCTGCACTGGCGCTAATTACAGCTGCCTAGCAGCAACACAGGCACCCTTTCACCCTAATGCAAGGGTGCCTGCGTTGGGGGAATGATTGTTTATGTGCAGGAAGGTGTCCGTACCTGCACATAAACAATCTTAAATAGCGATTTGTAACTTCTGTGTGTGCTGCTTTGCGCTGCACACATAGAAGTTGCAACTCGTCATTTTTAAAATGATTGCTTATGTGCAGGATGGGACACCTTCCTGCACATAAACAGTTATGCATGGAGTTTTGCTATTTTTATGTGTGCTGCACAATGCAGCATACATAAAAACAGCAACAACTAGGCTAAATAAAGCATTTCTCCTTGTTGCGCCATGTGAAGACTAGGTTTTTATGGTGTTAATTGTGATGCTGCCCCATATTTACACCACCCTTGTAAATATGGGGCAGCATCAGAATCAGTGGGTGTTGCGGCGGAACTCCCACCGCAACACCCATTGCCCACCGCTTTCACGCTATATATAGTGTGAAAGGGTGCCCTATTTACAAGGCAGCGTTAAGCCACGTTAGGTGGCTTAACGCTGCCTTGTAAATAAGGCGAAGCCTGTATCGCCATTGAAAAAAGTGACGTTCCTGTGGCGCTAGGGACTTGTAAATATGCCCCGATATTTTATATGTGTGTGATGCAAATTTATAATGTATCTTGTTTGGTTCTTTCCGCTAATATTGTGCTTGAATTTGATAAAAATGCACCTGTGAGCTAAGTTAGGCTCATATTAAGTATAATAAAATCTTTAACTTCAGTGAGGTTGAACGGTGTGTGATGTTACTTCTCTTACCCCAGGCATTTTGGTGAATCAACCTCCATGGCTTGGTTATTTTTAAGTCTAGATTTACCTTTCTGGCCAGTTTTGCTTACTCAAAAATGTAATTAAGTAAAATAACATCCATGTACACATAGTCAGCCCCCTTCATCCACTGGTCTGCACAACTGTCAATCACATTTCCCCCCCCCCACCAATGTATATAACCTGAGGAAATTGGTTAGCCCACTTTACTCATTGGCTCTCTTGCTCACTAGGTAATGTAATTTTCCCTCATCACAATTGCACATCTACCTGAAAATGAGTGCAATTGAGGGCCTGGGTGGGTGTGCCTCTCCTTTCTTATTAATTTGTTGTCCTTTTTATATGCTTTTTCCCTTTATTCCGTTTGGCACAGCAAGTGGCCTGTATCTTCTGTCGGACTTACATTTACCAACAGCACCCACAGCAGCAACCTTATCGGTCCTGCAACTGGTGGAGGCACATTCGTGCACAGCATATGGCTGCCCTGGTATTGCACAATGTCCCTGTGTCCGCTTTCTGTGTAGTAGGGGTTCATCTAGCCCGGCATCATCTCTCTCCCTCACAGAATGGTGTCACAGTGTCCACCATGCAATCTGCCTTGGTGAGAGTCATTCAACCTGGTTGGCCTTGGTGCTGCAGCTGGGTTGCCAGCAGAAACTGAGTACAGTTTT
Source organism: Lissotriton helveticus (assembly GCF_964261635.1). Classification (NCBI taxonomy): domain Eukaryota; kingdom Metazoa; phylum Chordata; class Amphibia; order Caudata; family Salamandridae; genus Lissotriton; species Lissotriton helveticus. The sequence continues at coordinate 59,033,192 of NC_136061.1, forward strand.
GCAGCATGCCCTTTCCTAGTTAGTCAGTTATGTGACAGAGACGACCAATGACTGTGCAATGTCATCCATCAGCTGCCCACTTCTGCCTTCTGGCTGGGGGTGCTGTGGCCTCAACTGGCTGGGGTCCTTGCCTGTTAATGTTGTGCTTGAGGTAAAAATGCCAGTGAAAGAGTAAGTTGCCTTGATCTAGTCTGGATGGGTTTGGGACATGTGTGTCTCAGCTTCAGGGTGTGTGGATTACTGATTCCAGAGAGAGTGATGCCCAGTACCGGCAACAGCTCTACACCTGCTTGGACTGAATGTTCTGAAGGGTGATACAGCATGTTTCTATCAGTGCCTGTTACTATGTCATCAAGGTTGTGAAGGAGGTGCACAACTGTGAAATATTATGGGAAGACAATGTAGCATGTGTGTGTGTGTGTGTGTGTGCGTCTGGTAAGGGGTAACAGGTGAAAGGAAGTACTTGTGTTTTGTGCCCGGTGTAGGCCCAAGTAACAAAGCTGCACATTTTTCTTACACTGTCCTAATTTTGCACAATACCATTTCATCTGTGATATTTTGCATTTATTTGCGTGCGTGACAATGTTGGATTTGTTTCTCTGAAACTACTTCTGTTTACACATCTAGATTCACATAACATTCTGACAATGCCTCGCACACCATGTACAAGGCCTTTTTATACACAATGTACAAATGTCGTTTTATCTTCATCCATGATGTGACAGGGCTATCTACAAATCCATAACATTGCTAATATATGAGTACATGACAAGGATGCTTTCTACTATGAATAATGAGCATCCCGAAAGATTAGCAGAGGAGGCATGTCAGCTGACACCGAGGGCCCCTGCATACTAAGACTTCACCACACAGCGGTCTGACACCTCTGTGAGAGGTTTCCAGTTTGTGACCAAGATGGGGTCCTACATTCTCTCCTGCCAGGTAATGGGGGTTGGATCGTTCCTTGCGGGGATTCTTGGCTCTACACCTACACACACTCTAGGAACACGGAGAGTAGATTTTGCATTGTAGAAGTAGGATTGCTGCCTTGTATCATATGCCTACATATATACACTGTTTTAGCACCATGGTGGAATTGTATCTACTATTTACTCTTTTGGTGCTTGTAATCACTTTCATCTGCTCCTGTCTACTGATTATCACAGCACGGGTATTCTATACAAGAATAACGTTGGTTCAATAAATATATTGAAAACGTCCTGATCTGTTATCACGGTCCCTGAGGGGTCAGGGTTGGTATGTTGAGTTGCCAGAAACTATACGCTCCCTGGTAAGGTTAGGGGGCACTGTGAGATAGCTAGTCTCTAGGCCAACATATCCTGTGGGGTGCTCGGAATCAGTCTAGGCACCAATGCCAACATGTATGCTGTCCAACAAATGCACAGGTTTTATGGATTTGTGGGAACTACACAACATGGCGCCACTAACGTTGGTTGGGTTCCTATTTAACGGTCTATCTCAGAAGTTCAGTAGTGCTTTTCTCAGAGACTCCTACTCATCTCCAAACCAGAGACACCCATGCTGGGAAGGGAAATCTGCCTCAGCTAAGTGGGTACACCCTATGTATTGGCTGGGGGTTATTCAAGCTTGTAGGATACATTTTCACCACGTTATGCTTACCCTGTCTTCATAAATGAATCCATCCATTCTGGGTAGCACAGAAAACACAAGTCAGCTTGAGGCAGTTTTTCCTCATATGGGCCCACAGGAAAAACACAGAATATTAACAATTTGCTTGCAAATGTGGATGCCTCCCCTGGTGGACAATTGGGCCACTTGGGGTGCAGTTGTTGCTGCCGTTTACACCTGAACTCATGGTACCCCTTCACTGGCTGTCTTGCCTGATGTATTGAAACAGCTTATGAATGAGTACAGGGCAGCACCTGCCTTGGACTTAGGGATGAAACTGATAGGCAAGTTTGCAGCAGTATCCACCTTTATGATGAGTAACATAAAAGGGGAGACAGCTCCGTTAGCTATATGCCAACGCCTGAGGGAGTTCACTCCTGCACAGCAGGAGCGGGAATTGCCTAAAATTATTGAAGAAACCTATGCCACACTAGGTAGAGATAATTTGAGAGCCAGACCTGGGAAACCACAGGTTAAGAGTATTTCTGAAAAAGATATCTCCAAGCAAACACCTGATTCTTCCAAAAAGAAATGGGACAATAAACAAAAAAATAAATATACCAAGACATATCACAGGAAACCACTGAGAAGAAGTATAATCTGAGAAACAGTGATAATATTAGAAATACTGATGCACATTCCTCTTGTTCTTTTCAGGATTCACCCGATACTCGTTGGGAGAGAGGTGGACGATCAGAGCAAAGATCGGAAGTGTGTGTGAAAAAAAAGGGAAACATATTGCACTTCAGACTAATTCCTTAAACAAAAGGACAAACAAAAAATATGTTAACCTCAATTCAAAAAGAAGAATGTAGCTGGGATTCCAATAAGACATGCCCAGGCTACTGAGTACTCAGCTTCTGACGGGAAATGGGCAGTGACGATGCTGGACAGTGCAGCAGAAATCATGAGAGATCTTCGGAATCTGATGGATTATCTGGTGGTAGTAGTGCTGAGTGAGCATATCACGCTGGAAACACCAGATACAAGGGTAAGTGTCCCCCATCGTTTATACAAAATAACACTCCAATTGGAGAGGGTCATACCCAGGTACATCAAGGTTCTCCTCTGGGAGAACATGACATATGGGTACAATTTTCATTTGCTGTAAAATGATTGGCCACCTGAGTATGTAATGGAGTGCCCAATGGGTTAAACAGTAATTTTACCTGCTTTCTCTGACATCGTTCCAGAATCAATTAAACATTCATATGCCAAGGAGTGGGTATTAGCGCTAGCTCCTGCATTATACCGCAATTATGTTGTGTGGGATGATGAATCACCTCATCACAAAATCCTATTTAAAACAACTCCTCAACCCCATAGACAGAACCCAATAAAACATATAGTCAAAAAATAAGTTAGGAAAATCCTAGAACAATTTGAATACCAGGGTGTAATTGAAAATTGGCCCTCATCCATGAATTATCCCTTGTTTTCCGTAATGAAACTGGACAATTCATACTGTCAAATTTTAGACTATCGACATATAAACACATCCACATGCACATTTGCAGTACCAAGTGCACATAGTGCCACACTAATGGGTAACACTACAGAAAAAATACAAAACAACAACAGATATCTCAAATGGATTTTTCTGCCAAACTATAGCATTTGAAAGCAGGTATTGGACAGCATTTTCAGCTCTAGGTTCACGCCGGCAATTTTGCCGTTTACCTCAAGGGTATAAGAATGTCCCTGGACGGTTTCCAGCCAGAGTGACAGAGTTACTTCAAAGTTTGATGAGGAGGCATTGTCCTATGATAGATGATATCTATCTGCTGGATGATGAATTAATGGAACACTTGGCCAGAGTAGACGGCATCATTCTGGGGTTTGCATACTCGGGCTATAAATTTAATTTAAAAAAATCACAAATTGCCTATCTCAATGTCCTGTTTCTGGGATATGAGTGAGTTGTCAAGTGAAGGATAAAGCCTGGTGGCATATTTTTAAAGAAAAATGTGTATTGCTCCAACCTCCAACGACTACAATTCATTTTAGGATTTTTAAATATTGACAGAACATACATTTTGGAGTACGCAGAATGAGTAAAACCATCCCATGACTTGATTAGACCTGATTTTTCCATCAACCATTGGACACAGGAACATACAATCATTTTACGTTCCGTACAAGCTGATATGATAGCTTCCAAACATTTACACACATGAGCGACCCTTGACCTTCCTGGTAGGTCGCTCCCCCTCCGCTGCAGAGCCACCAGTGCTAGGGCCATCCTTCTGCTGCCTCCTGCCTGCGGACTCGTGCTCCTGGTGCCCCGCACCTGATTGCCGTTGCTGCTGCTTCCTGCTGCTGTGTGCCTGTGCCCCTGCCCATTCTCTCCATTCTGTACCCTGTGTGCCTCTGCCCCCGCCCATTTTCTGTACCCTGTGTGCCTCTGCCCCTGCCTGTTTTCTATTCTGTGCCCTGCTGCTGTGAGCCTGTTCTGTGGGTTCTCCCAGTCTAGGTGTTCGTTCATTTTTGCTGATTTTTCCCGCCGCTGCCTCCCCTGCGGCCCCACCCTGTGCCCATTCGCTGCCCTGGCAACCCGACTCCCGTCTCCCAGCTGATCCTCCCTCCTCACCTCCCCTTATACGGCGGCTGCTGCGCGGTGAGGAGAGCGACCCTTGACCTTCCTGATAGGTCGCTCCCCCTCCGCTGCAGAGCCACCAGTGCTAGTGCCATCCTTCTGCTGCCTCCTGCCTGCGGACTCGTGCTCCTGGTTCCCCGCACCTGATCGCCATTGCTGCTGCTTCCTGCTGCTGTGTGCCTGTGCCCCTGCCCATTCTCTCCATTCTGTACCCTGTGTGCCTGTGCCCCCGCCTGTTTTCTATACCCCGTGGGCCTGTACCCCTGCCCGTTTTCTATTCTGTGTCCTGCTGCTGTGAGCCTGTTCTGTCGCTTCTCCCAGTCTAGGTGTTTGTTCATTTTTGCCAATTTTTCCCGCCGCTGCCTCCCCTGCGCCCCCCCACCCCTCGTGCCCATTCGCTGCCCTGGCAACCCGCCTCCCAGCTGATCCTCCCTCCCCACCTCCCTTTATATGGCGCCCGCTGTGCGGCCGCGTCGCACCTAAGGCAAGCCCGTCTGCGCCCGTCCGCACCTGGACCGCGCCCAGCGCCAAAACCCCTGGCCCTCACGCAACCCGTGATGCCTGCTACCGCTACGACACCAACACCCTCATCGCTCTCAACCACGGACGCACTACCAACTGCTACAACGCCACCCCCAAGCACACCCATGGCCCCTTCACCTGCCAGAACTGCATCTTCTCCTGCAACAGCAACGCTAAGGCACTCACAGCAGCGGAACCCAACCAACTGCGATGCATCCTGCTCAACACCCGCTCTGCACGCAAGCATGCAGTCGAGTTCTGGGACCTACTCACCACCACATCACCTGAAGTTGCCTTCTTGACCGAGACCTGGATGAACGAAGCCTCCGCCCCAGACATTGCAGTGGCCATCCCCGACGGATACAAGATCTCGCGCAGAGACCGCACCAACGGAGTCGGAGGAGGTATCGCCATAATCCACAAGAACACCATCAAGGTCTCCATAAACACCGACGAGACCCTCACCACCGCCGAACACATGCACTTCAAGATCCACACGGACCCCAAGACCACCCTCAGAGGCACCCTCATCTACAGACCACCCGGCCCACGTCCCCAATTCTGCAACTCCATCGCCGACTTCATCAGCACGCACGCACTGACCTCCACCAACTACATCCTGATCGGCGAACTGAACTACCATCTGGAAAATAACAACGACAGCAATTCCTCCACCCTGGTCGACAACCTCACCACCCTCGGACTGAAACTGATCGTCACAACCTCGACCCACATCGCCGGCCACACGCTCGATGCCATCTTCACCGCCAGCCCACACGTTGCCTTCAGCCACGCTTCCAAGCTCACCTGGACCGACCACCACTGCGTCCACTTCACCTTCCAGAAACCCGTCACTCACCACCGCACCCTACTGATCCCCCGTCGACGCTGGGGCAAAGTCACCAAGGAACTTCTAGAACCACACCTCACACTCAACCCACCGACCAGCCCCACCGACCCCAAGGATGGGGCCCGCACCCTCAGACTCTGGATGGAGGACTGCACCAACACCGTAGCACCAATGAGACAACCCACTGACAGAGACTCCAGCCAGAGAGCCAGCTGGTTCACCCCTGGCCTCCAAGCGCACCTGCTGGAAACTCGAAAACACCTGGCTCAACAATAGAGCGCCCGCCAACCGCACAGCCCACAAAGATGCCACTCGCAACCATCACAACCTCATCAGGACCACCAAAAGAGCCTCGTTCAAAGACCGCCTCGACAACAACGCCCACAACAGCAAAGAGCTCTTCAACATCCTGAGAGAACTCTCCAATCCTAGCTCCTGCACCAACGACATTCCGCCATCGCAAGCCCTGTGCGACACCCTCGCTGCCTTCTTCCACCGCAAGATCACCGACATCCACAACAGCTTCAACCCCTGGCTGAACCCTACGGACCCTGCCTTGACGAATACTCCGAACCCCACCGTCCATGACTCTCTGACCACATGGACCAACGTAAGCAAAGAAGACATAATCAAGACCATGAGCACCATCCACTCAGGCTCCCCGTCTGATCCTCTTCCCCACCACATCGCCAACAAAGCCGACAGCCGCATCGCACGCCACCTGCGTAACATCATCAACCTCTCCTTCGAACCCGCTACCTTCCCGGAGAGCTAGAAGCACGCTGAGATCAACGCCCTCCTGAAAAAACCCAAGGCGGACCCGAGCGACCTCAAGAACTTCCGGCCCATCTCCCTGCTCCCGTTACCAGCGAAAGTCATGGAAAAGATCGTCAACACCCAGCTCACCAGCTACCTAGAAGACAACAACATCCTGGACCCCTCCCAGTTAGGCTTCCGCAGCAACCACAGCACCAAAACCGCCCTCATCGCCGCCACAGACGCCATCAGAATCCTACTCGACAATGGCGAGACAGCAGCCCTCATCCTCTTGGACTTCTCCGCCGCCTTCGACACCGTCTGCCACCACACACTTCGCACTCGCCTCCACGACGCAGGGATCCGAGACAAGGCCCTGTATTGGACCACCTCCTTCCTCACTGACAGAACCTAGAGAGTCCTCCTCCCCCCGTTCCAATCCGAAACCAACAAAACCATCTGCGGCGTCCCACAGGGATCCTCCCTCAGCCCGACGCTGTTCAACGTCTACATGGCTCTCCTCGCTCGCATCACCAGACTACACAACCTCAACATAATCTCCTAAATCGACGACACCCAGCTGATCCTCTCCCTCACCAAGGACCCCCTCACCGCCAAATCCAAACTGCACCAGGGTATGAAGGCCGTCGCCGATTGGATGGAGGCAAGCTGGCTTAAGCTGAACACGGACAAGACAGAGATCCTCATCCTTGGGCCCAAACCCTCAGCCTGGGACGACTCCTGGTGGCCAGCATCACTGGGAACCCCCCCAACACCAACCAACCATGCACGCAACCTAGGGGTCATCCTTGACTCCAAGCTCAGGATGACCAACCAAGTCAGCGCAGTCTCCTCCTCCTGCTTCCATACCCTCCGTATGCTCCGCAAGATCTACAGATGGATCCCAGCGGACACACGGAAAACCGTCACCCATGCCCTCGTCAGTAGCGGACTCGACTAGGGAAACGCCCACTACGCCAGCGCCCCGTCCAAACTCATCAACAGACTCCAAAGAATCCAGAACGCCTCAGCACACCTGATCCTTGACGTCCCACGCCGGCACCTCATCACCCTGCACCTGAGAGACCTGCACTGGCTCCCCGTCGACAAAAGAATCACATTCAAACTCATGATCCATGCACACAAAGCACTCCACAAGACCGGCCCAGCATATCTCAACAACAGACTCGCCTTCTACGTACCCAACAGGAAACTCCGCTCCACAGACCTGTCCCTGGCCGCCGTCCCGCACATCCACAGAACCACTTCCGGGGGCAGATCCTTCTCCCACCGCGCCGCCAAGACCTGGAACGCCCTCCCCCTACACCTATGACAGACCGCAGACCTCCCGGCCTTTAGAAGACTGCTCAAGACCTGGCTCTTCGACCACTAGCTGCAGCTCCTCCCCCCCCCCCAGTGCCTTGAGACCCTAGCGGGTATGTAGTGCGCTTTACATATCCCCTGATTGATTGATTGATTGCAACCAAAACTAACCCGGTGATCTGCATAGTCGTTGAACTAACTGGGTACACCTACATCCTGTTCAATGAAGGTGATAGAGTACCAATTGCATACAAATCACATCTGTACAAACACTGACATGCGCTCTGCACCCACTGAAAAAAATCTCACAGCTATATAGACTGCTGTTGTGAGAGACAGAGCACTAGCTCAGGGAAAACACATAATTGTCGTTACCCCGGTCCCGTCCTTAGAGGCCATCACTAAAGCAAACGTTCCAAATGCCAAAAACATTACATCCGCAATTGATAAAATGAGCTACCTCTCTCACAGCAAAAGATGTAGATCACAGATTTTTACTCTACATTACAAACACAAGCATTTTTGCAGAAGGAACAAGAATATCCTCTACCAAATTAAATAATGCCTCTAGAACGATATGATTACATCATCTACAGCAGTGTTCTTCAATCTGTGGGGCGCGCCCCCTTGGGGGGGCGCGACACCTTCCCAGGGGGGGCGCGCACTCCACTTCAATCTCACCTTTGTTCCCGTCCGTGCAAGAAGACTCCGGTATGTGGAAGGGGGAGGGGGGAGATCAATGGGGCAGGAGGTGCCCGTTCTTTTGTCCTGTTATCTCTCCCAGGAGGGGGTTAATTCAACGAGCTGACAGCTTCAGCTGCAGTGGGAGGTGAGGGGTCTCCTCTGCTAAAACTGAAAGCGTGTCTGTTTGTTTGCTTTCGGTTTTAGCAGAGGAGACCCCTCGCCTCCCACTGCAGCTGAATTAACCCCCTCCTGGGAGAGTTAGCTCTTCCCAGAACGGAGACAAAGTTTCCAGAGTTCGAGTCTCTGCAATGAAGCTCAACATCCTGTGATTCTGGGCAAATCACTTAATCTCCCTGTGCCTAACAAAAACAAGTGGCTAAAGAATCAGGTGACAAGACTAATACAGTACGTACCGGAGTACGAGGACGGTGCAACAGGTACAAGGCAGGCTCTGACCAGAAAAGCTGGTCAACCCCTTACCGCTTCACTCCTGGAAGCATTGGCTGCAAAATCTAAGCGCATATATGAGAAGGGAATCCCCCCCTCTCACACTTAAGAGAAACACCTTAGTGAGTGTAACACATAGCCTGGATTACACTCCTTTTTAACCTGCACTACACTCTATTTTAAAAAGGTCCTGAGGAAAGCCAGATTTAGTTTAAGGCACTGGCTGAAACATGTCGACCAACTGATGGATGTAGGAGGTAGTAACCCGCCTCCCTTAAACATCCCCAAGCCTTATTTTAACCGCTGACGGGGGCCCAGTTATTAAAATGTAATTTACCCTCGGGTACTGGGACCCTCGCCAAGCCGTTTTAACTCACACTTCATTTTACACCTCACACTGCACTCTCAGGAAAATACCAGCTCCGCTGTAATCAGGCGTCGCAGCACACCCGGGACACATTAGGTGTCACTGGGTGGGCCCGATGATGAAGCATGCCACCAACCAGGTTGGTGGGTGAGGGCTTCATGAACTCACCAACGAGGTGCCCATGACAAATCTAATCAGAGTCCTAACAATATTGGTCATATTTAAGCTAGTCTCTTTTGATAACACACAAGACTAATACAGAGTCAACACATGCAGATTAGGTCAATGTATCAGAGGGATGCTACTCGAACACAGGGATAGTAATAGACACCAATGCCATAGACAAGTCTTTGATTTAAGTAGCTTGATGGGTCTACATATGTGCACTGAAACTGGCTACTGAGAGACTGGTAAGCCTCACCAGTGGCAGCAAAGAAACGAAATAAGGGACCAGAAAAGCACCCACAGACAGGGAGAAAGATCACAAATGTCACTATATTATGCTGCATTTTCTCCCAGCCAGGGCTGCAGAGAACCCATTATGGGAGAAAGTGCATCTGCATGTACTCCATCTGCTCCAAGAGGGATCCAAAGATAAACAAATGTTGCCACTCAATCCTTCAGAAGGACACCAAAGGCCGTTCCAAATAGTACAAGGTACACTTCAAACTTCTAAGTATGATTTCACGATACAAGGGGTGCGGTTGGTTAATATTATTCCAACAGTGATTGGCCAAGATACGACAGGCACCAATCTCTGATTACTTGAGAGAAACCGGATACACTTCAAGGATTTCCGTTGGTGTATGCCGTATGGACACAAGATAGATTGAATTAATGGATTTCAGCTAGTATTTCCGGTTACACCGGTGTGCAGACCTATTAGGGAACATGAACCAAATAATAGAGGCGGTTGTTGGCGCGCATTTTTATATGCAGAAACGTACAGGGAATAGTCAACTTATGATACAAGGGGTTTGGTTTACTAATATTATTCTAATAGTGATTGGCCAATATACGATAGGCATTTGCGCCAATCCTTGACTATTTGAGACAAACAGGAAATACTTCATGGATTTCCGTTTGTGCATACCGCGACCCGTATAGACATAAGACAGATTGAAGTAATGGATTTTAGATAACATTTCCGGTGACACCGGTGTGCGGACCTATTAGGGGACACGGACCAAACAATAGAGGCGGTTGTTGGCGCGTATTTTCATACATTCCGGTTGGATAATGAAGCATTCAAATAGAGGCAGGAACGAACAGGGAATTGTCGACTTTTTACCAAGCGAGTCGTCAAGGAAGTAAGATGCGGGAGAAGCAGATCATTATTGACGGAGGTAGGTGTATGGCAGAATCGAACTTTACATGTCACATATTTTTGGTAGAATAGAGGCTACATGGTTATTGAAAGGGGACAATTAATTTAGTCTGCCTCCGTGTTTGTCTTTGTGATTCTGTTCTCAGGAGTTTTGAATTGAGAAATATCTGACGGAGAAAATTTATGGCACGCCGACCAGGCAGCATTGGCAAGATTTTATGGGTAGGAGTCCTTTAAACTCGAATTTCTGGTAGAATAGACTTAGTGTTTTTACAATGATCCAGGAATTTGTTACCTTGAATTTCTGGATTCAGGTGACTGTATGTTTTCTTCAGGTAGCGATACCATGCCAGCATTATATAGAGCTTGGTGAATTTATAGGGACCGAGAATAATTATCGTTGATCTCCAAACATGGACTGTTGAGAAGATTAGGATACATCCTATTTATATTTTTTAATATATACATTTTCTTTTCTTAGATTAGTTGACTATAAGAGATACCGTGCTCTTAAAACTGAAGACTTCTCAACCGCTTCTATGAAAACTATTTGATTCAAACGGAAGAATTTCCCCCGTTTTTTGATAATCTAGGTGAGCGATCATTTATTATTTAACTTTTTGGAAGCAGGTGATAACTGTAATTTAACAGATGCACATAGATACTGAATGAATCATTCTGTTTTTAAAATGTCTTTGTTTCAGAAAAATCATACGAAGAAGGTTAAAGGTTTTAGACATTGGTCACACTCAGGAGGAGTGTTCTGTTTATGATTCTCAACTTGATGGCATCATTTGGTAGAATGTTATATAGGCAGGCATTGCTTTAAATTGCTTTAGATTGTTATATAGGCAGAATTAAGAGGAATTTTACGTAAATGAATTATTGAATGTAAGATCGATAATGAATGTATCAGTGAATGGTTAGTTATTTTTCCCTTTTTTCTTTACTCTTTACAGCCCTGATGATGTCCCATTGAGGACGAAACGCGTAGGCTGTATTTGGATGTATTTGATCATCAATTGAACTGGCTGTATTTGATCATCATTTATTTTGAAGCATCTTTGAAAAATAACATTTGAAGTGAGAAAAGAAATATAAAAAACGAAAAGAAGAAGCAAGCCTGCTGTAAAGAGTTTCTTTTGTTGTTGGATTAATTATGTCTACATACGACTTTTGAAAGATTTTATTTTCAATTCGAGATACTCCTTGGTTTTGTATATAATACACTTCAAACTTGCCTGGAATTAAGTCCAAACTCCACTTCTTTAAGATTTATGGGGGCTGTTCCAAGCCACAGGCAATGGAACTGGAATATAACTTGTGAAACATAAGTTAAGATTTTGAGAGCCTGGTACATAAATGCCACGTGTTCAGGCTGCTCGGACATGTTCTGACTACTTCTGAATGCGCCAATTCACACATCTCAATTCTTTTCTCTCAGCATGAAGCCAAAAGTACAAAGGAGGAGATGGTTGGTAGTTCAACAGAGGACAATAGTGTGGCTTGAATTTAAAAGTGCACTGAAGTCCCCAAATTTGTAAGTGGACAATCAAGGTTATTAACAGCAACAGACTGGGGAAACCCTCATAAATATATATAATATATAATATAAAACCATTTATTAAGCGCCTGGTTACCCAAAAACAGTGTGTCCCCGCGCTGAAAACTGCAAAATAACTTAGAGGATGAGACAGGAGAGGATCATTAGGGAACAGAAACGGAACAAAGGTTATGCCCGGGGAAAGAGAAAAGTTTTAAGTTTTCTTCGGAACATATTCTCAGAGGGCTCCATCCGGAGACCGAGCCGAAGTTCGTTCCAGCATTTGGCAGCTAGAAATCTGAACGAGCGTCCGCCCATCCTGGCTCTGGTGATTTTGGGAAGTTTAAACCTCATCGTGCCGGCTGATCTCAGGTCTCTAATGGGGCGGTGTATCGTAAGAAGATTTTGAAGATAAGCCGGGCCTATGCCCTGAGCGATACGATGAGCAAAGCAGAGGGACTTAAATTTAATACGCTCTTTTATAGGTAGCCAGTGGAGTTTGGACAGAGCGGATTTCCCTGATGCTCTGCGGGGTAGTTTGAGTACAAGGCGAGCTGCGGCATTCTGAGCGCACTGGAGTTGGTATAATCCTTTTTGGCTCAAACCTAAAAGCAGGGCATTGCCGTAATCAAGGTGGGGGGTTACCAGGGCATGGACTATAGTCTTTCTAGAGTCGATGGGTAGGAGGTCTAGAATTTTACGGAGAGCCTTCAGTATACTGAAGCACCTGGCTGTTACTTTGTTCACATGGGATTTGTAGGAGAGATCAGAGTAGATTCCATCCAAAGGGGAATGGCAATGAAGAACAAGCTTGGGGAGACAGCTGCCTGAAATAAGGAGGAGGGCCAGCGTGAGGAGACCCAGGGACTCAAATAAGAACAGGGCCAGGTAGTGCCATAAGGAGAGGGCCAGGCTGAGCCAGCGCAAGGAGAATGTGGAGCTGAAATGCGGAGCGGTGCCAGCCTGAGAGGAGACTGCGGGGCTGAAATGCAAAGCTGTGCCAGCCTGAGAGGAGACTGCGGGGCTGAAATGGGGAGAATCTGCGGCACGCCTGGGTGGAGAGAGGCTGTGGGCAGTTTGGGATGCACAGATCTGGACACACATGAGACCACTGCGTGAAGACTGGCAGGAGGCACCGCACTGGCTTAAGGACTGTGTCCAGCAAGACCACCTCACGTCAATGGGAGGGACCGGTTCAGATGGCAAGGCAACCCTGCGCACGGCACCATTACTAAAGATGCAACCCTAGCACCCAGCAGCAGAGGGGGTCTGATCTGGCTAGTGGCAGAGCTGTGGGCCCCGGTTACTTAGATTATCAGCTCTGGGCACATGGGTAAAGAGACCATGGGTTGGCCTGACCGAGGCGGGAGGGGGGCGATTGAATACCAACAGGTCTTTACATCTGAGCAGACCTTGGCAGCAACTTTGGGAAGAACACACACCACCGCCCCTCTTAAAGGCATTAACCAAAATAGGGAGCTCGGATTTACAGAAAATATTTGAAGAATATCAAATGTTTATCACCCAGTGGGAAATGGTCCGCCCACAGTGGATTGTTACTCAGGTACAACTGCTAACTATCCCTGCTTTGTAAAACCTAAAAAACACCTCCCCCCGTTTTTAGTCGACCCTCTGCAAAAACCGGGACATGAGCTAAATATGCCCGGAATGTGCGCGTGGCGGTCGAGTCCAGAAATTTCTGTCAGGTGGTGGGGGGGCCCAACATCTAAAAAAAATCAGCTGGGGGGGCTCAAGCTACAAAAGTTTGAAAACCTCTGATCTACAGTGATGGATCTGCTCAGCCTGCTGTAGGGACAAGGCACCAGTATTCCATGGCATGCACAATCGTATAGGGGCACATGCATAATGGAAAGTTCTGTCCTGAAAAAAAACCACACAAAGTCCCTAGGGGATTACACAGCACAGCTGGCAGAACTCAAAGACCTAATTTTGGAACTGTAAGGCATGGATCACAGATTCCCCACACTTATATCGTTTTACTATGTCCAGTCCTATAATCAATACCTTCATTACTGGGGCCAGAATGAATTTAGAGATTCAAAGGGTTGGACAATTAAGTACAAGTTGCAATGGGAACAGGTGGCAAAGCTGAAAGATTGCTTGCCACGGGCTCATGTTTCCCACACATTGAGTCATCAAAGTGTTGGCATTCACGTCGCAGGGAATTCCATGGCTGATGAAGCCTCTAAGGCAACAGTTCGCACTGCTGCCGTTGCTGAAATTACTTGTTATAGCACAAGATTAGACAGAGACTTCATGGTGGTCATGATTTGTGCTCACAATGACGCACACCTGCTGAAAGGCTTTCCACCTAAGTACTCCTAAAAGTTAGATGCTCAAAACATAATGTATGCTCAGATTCCAGGAGTGAGGGATGGTGTAATACCACACATCAATCACAGAATGGGATTAATACTAGCTACACATGAGGGTCTAGGGTCATGAGGGTCTATGGTCAGCACACATAGTCTTGCTACTAAAGAAGCGCTATTGGTGGCCAGGTCTAACTAAACAGACCAAGTACTTTGCCCTCATATGTGACATCTGCCAGCAGATGAAAGGCTCAACCATAGCATGTCTACCACAGATACCTTTATTGATCTCAGACAACCCTCTAGTACTTGTTTATTTGGATCACTGTGGCCCTTTACACTTGGATGGAACTTACAAGTACATCTTGGTGGCAGTAAATTCATGCTCCAGATTGCTGTGGGTTTGGCCACAGCGCTCGGTTGATGCTCAAACTGTTAAAAAGGATTTCTGAGTCATCTTGACATACACAATTGGCAAACTACATTCCGACCACGGCCTGGTGTATAGCTCTCGGGCTTACAAAGAAGTCATGGGAAATTTGGATGTGGCTTTGTGATACTCCCTCCTCTATCATCCTGAGGGAAATAGTTGAGAGGGAAAACCGTGACTTAAAACAGTCCTTATCAGCAAGGGTATTAGGCTTGGGTCGCAGTTGGGTCAATCACCTATATGGGGTCCAGAGGGCACTCAATACCATGGCAAGAAAATCCCTAGGGGGTCGTACTCCATATGAAATCATGATTAGTGTGAGAATGTGAGTACCAGACCTCGATAATGTCAGCACAGTGGAGGGGGAAACATTCTTTGTCATCAATGAACTTCTGGCTGCATTACAGGAACTCAACGAATTCAGGGCGCACAAATCAGCGTCCAGGTAAAACTCACCACCACTGGAGTAGTGAAGGTTGGCCACCAAGACCTGTCTGGGTCCCGAAGATTTTTGATGGTCAGGGAAAGAATTGTGGATAAAAAATTATTTGGGCCATCTTACCGAGTGCCTGTACCCGTCCTGGCTGTCGAGGGTACCAGAACTGTACTTCTCCCACCTCTTGCCGGCTGCCGAGACAACAGGTTTTCTCTCAATTGATCTGATAAAACCACACTATGTATCAAATTCTCAACAGAAGGCCGTGTGTGCTCCTGGGTATTCGCCGCACTCCTCTCGCTACCGTTCAGGAAGTTCAGATGGAAGCTTTAATATCGACAGAAGCTTCACCTCTCCAAAGGGAAACTGTAACCAACAATGAAGCAGTTCTACTTCTTATTGAAACAACTACAACTGTACAGTCAACAAGTACAGAAACACAAATTTCAATTGAAGAAATCAACAACGTCTATGTGATTATGCCACAGATTGAGTCATCTCACAGTTTTACAAAACCTGCTTAGCTTCCAAAAATAGACCGGGCAGAATCTGGCTACTTTGTCCATTATGGCGTCTTTTCATCAGTTTTAAGTGAACCTGAGATACCAATGCCTCTCCCTTTCAAGTTACAAGTGCATGCCCCCTTATCTTTGGCTGAATAAGACATACTTTGTTACCTCTTGGTTACATCTCTGGATTACAATCGGATTACTATTCCTGGTTCTCTAGATTAGTTTGGCGACTGTCTTTTTCCAGCTTCTGATCGGACAATATCTACCATAATGCTCTGCAGTACAACTAGTGTACTTGGTTCTGAGACAACATGCATCATCGCACCGTGAACTAAGGGACCTGTCCCTTGTGAACATTACAGCAGTTCACAGTTCTGGAAGGAATAGTGTGGGGCAGGGTATTGTATGATTGGTATAGTCCTACTGAACTTTTATGAATACTATATTTTTTTAAATGTCCTTAAATTATATTATCACCTCTAGCACTTTGTCTGATGACTGGGACATTAAAACTGCTCACAAGTTGCTTGTAGATCTAGAACAATCAGCTGCATTTTCAGCTGACGCATTGTAAGATCGTACATCTAATTTTGGTGACATGTTTTGCTATCAACATTATGGTCACCACTTCTTACATAAAGCTAGTATCCCCTGTGTTGTCTATAACTACACCCCATGAGAACACTGCCCAATACTGCCGAAAGGTAGTTTAAAAACATTTGCACAAAAGTTTGCTTATTTTTTTGATTTAGAGACATCAGACGCTGTTGAGTAGAAAAGTAAAATCTGGCACTCCGGCCGATCCTTTAAAACCTGTCCAGTTCAGGGACTCACTTTCTTTCTTCCTGGCCCCTTTGTGCCAGGTTGTTAACACCTCTTTTTCTACAGCTGTGGTCCTGGTGCTGTGAAAACAGGCGAGGCTATCTCCTATACTTAAAAAACCTTCGCTTGACAGGGCAAAACTGGAAAACTTTCGGCCATTATCTCTCCTTCCTTGGGTAGCCGAGATTGCAGAGGCTCATGTTAATAACATACTAACGAGATTCCTGAACACCAATAACATCTTGGATCCCTCTCAAAATGGTTTCCGCTCTGGTCACAGCACGGAGACTGCTCTCCTGGCTGTGACAGAACATCTGCGGACCATCCTCCATTCCGGTCACACGGCAGCATGGTTCTTGCTTGATCTGAGTGCCACATTTGACACGGTTTCACAAGGGATTCTGCTACAGCGTCTGTAGGATTCCGGTGTTTTGGGCCTAGCATTAGAATGGTCTAGATCGTTTCTGACAGAGAGATCCCTCCGAGTGTCGGCCCCCCCATTTCTTTCTCAGGCTCATTCCATCAACCAGGGGGTGCCTCAGGGCTCTGCAAGGAGCCCTGTACTGTTTAATCTATATGTTCAGCCTCTTGCAACGGTGGCCAGGAATATGGGCCTCACTATGGTCTCGTATGCAGATGATACGCAGCTGAAGGTGGCTCTTTCTGATGATTCCACACAAGAAGCTTCTAGGTTTAGGAGCGGCCTGGCCTCCATTGCGGAGTGGATGAATAGAAATTGCCTCCAGCTGAAAGCTAATAAAACGGATGTATTGCTGGTGGGGAAGGACAGGAGCTTGTGGAGGGAGCAATGGTGGCCTAACATGCTTGGTAGCACCCCTACCCCTAAGTCTGTGGTTAAGAACCTGGGGATATGGATAGATTCTACCCTTAGTTTTCAAGATCATACCAAAAAAGTTGCTGGCACTTGTTTTGGCCTAGACTATGTTAGTTCTCTCCTTTTGGGGGCTAATCAGGCTGAGTTAATGCAATTGCAGCCTGTTTAAAATGCTACCGCTAGAGCCTTTTTGGGACTTCCGCGTAAATTGCCCCTCTGCTGGCGCCATCCGGATGCTACATTGGCTACCCATGGCCAAGCGGATCCAATTTAGGGCTCTTTGCTTATCTTTCAAGATCGTGAAGCTTGCCTCGCCCAGCCTCCTAACTAACTTGCTAGCCCCTTATGTTCCTACTCGCCAGCTGCGCTCCTTGGGTCAGCGTCTGGTTAGAGTCTCCTGTGTTAAGCGCCTTCAGGCCGGGGGTCAATCCTTTCGCTGCTTGGCAGCCAAGCTATGGAATTCTCAGCCTCTCCAGATCCGCAGCATGGATTGCCTGCAGGACTTTAGAAAAGCAATTAAAACGTTTCTCTTTCCCTCTGCCTAGGACATTTTTTGTCCTTCTGTCTGTTTCATACGCCTTCTTGCTCTGGTTCTTAGCCCTGATCGTCTGATGCTGGCAGCGCCTGGACACCTCTTTGCTGAGGCAGCTGCGCGCTATATAAACCTAGATAAGATAAGATAAGACCCAGCCTCTTACTTTTATAGGCTTGCACCTACACCCTTTTAGAAAGACACCATAGACACAAAATCTGTCTGGGGACAAAAGATTGGCAGGTTAAGGGAACAGAGGCCTCTTTCAGAGCATGCCTCATACCATAAAAAATGATTTTCCTGAACAAAATAGTGCAACAAACTTCCTGTCTTGGAATGATCAAAATGAAGCATTTGAACACACCTCATATTCCCACATTCCCCTGTTTTGAGAACTGGAAGCATTCCACACAATACAGTGAGGATACACTAGATACCAGGACATACAATGGTTCTTATAATTCATCAGAACTCAATTGGAAGGGATGGTTGGTTTGACCAGTGGACAATAATGAGCGTCAGTCTAGATTCCTGGGCAACACCCAAGGGTTTAGGATCAATAGGCCTGATCAGTGAAACATACAATAAGAACACTCTGGGGTGGTGACTTCATAGTGTTGGGAAGTTGAGCCTTGAGTGGCTAAAAACCTCAACACTTTCTCAGGTGAAGAAACACTGGTTCCTTCTTTCAGATGACATGGATCTCAGGGATTTTTTGTTAGGTCCCCAGAACCCATGTCAAAAGCGCTTCTGGTATACAATATACAACGATCTGTGGAAAGTTTCTCAACAAGAGGCTATGACCACATTATCATCCAGAATGTATTCACTGGGCAACATAGTATCTTCTGCAATTGACATGATACAAAAAGTTATGTCTATTTTACAACATGGACAATCACAACCATGGTCCATTGTGTTACGAAGCTGGCCAAGTGCCGTGGTGTTATATCAACAGCACAAGCTTGTTCTCGGAATACGAGCTGATTAAAAGACAGAATGGAAAATCCATGGTTACATCACCCTACCAGTCACAGCTTTCCAATTCCAATATTGTCTACAATACCACCTAGTAGGGGTATATGAAGCACAAGGGGAAGGTTATGTGTATGAATACCGGGAATTACCATTCAGGTTTAGATGCAGAAATGGGGACACAGAAGTTTTCTCAGCGGTTTAGACTGTGAGAATGCTTTGACTGGATCACTAGTATGCAAGGACATGTCACTTCATGGGGCATGCAATGCTTCAGTCACAAACCTGTTTTGTTATCTGAAAGGTTCACTGGTTGCCGCGATTATTCCAGCTTTCAAGCTGCTCTCGAATGGGAGCTATTTGATGATGAATGATCAAGGTTGCAGAATGGAACCAGACAACGCTTATCTGGTAACGGTTAATTCCATAGTCACTTGTTGCACACAAGTGCTGCTTCCTCCTGCCTGCACAGTTAGGGAGGCAACGCAATAACCTTCGATAAATATTTTCAACATATGCTTTGATTCTTTAAGCAAACTGAAAGCCATGCCTTTTCAAAAGATGTGGTCTTAATATCAGCCAGAGAGACATTTGATCTCCAGGTTGCAAGGTCCTCGTCCGAGATATAGATGCTACTCCATACTAACTTCCAGAGCCATTTTAGGGGAGCTGGTCAATTGTATCTTTAATATGTCTGATACGAAGGGAATAGCATACTTTTTTTAATGTGTTGGGTCTAGACTAGTTAGACCTTTCAGATGATTTTCGGAGTTATATAATCTTTCTTACCCTCCGTGTTGGTAAGCATTTTTGGAGGTCTCCCGCTTGTCCTGCTCATTGAGACGGGAATCCTGGTTTTAATTTTTCTGCCCAGTAATAGACATCCAAGGCAACGAGGAATGGAGACACACTGCTTCGGCACACCTCGGCTTCGAGAACTGAATGAGCACTGGTTCTAGTCTTTCGGGACTGTTTGGCATCACTGCGCATAACCTGTCTTCCGCTGCCTGCTTTTCAGACATATATGCGTATTTAATCTATGCCTCGGATCACAATCAATTGCGCCACTGGACATTGAAGTACTGATAGACCCCTTAAAGGCCCATCAGTATTGTTTTGTCGAGCCACTTTGGGATGCTTTGGATCCTTGTAAACTGGATTCCGGCTCCATGATACACTTACAGGATGCAGTCCCTCCCTCAGCGACTGCTGTAGGAACAGGATAGAATCACCTTTGCTCCATAAACATGATTTGAGGTGCACCTCTTGGAACATCATCTGAGGTTGCCTGCGACAGCAATGTTGTGACTACCACTCGGAACACATACAAAATTGGCTTTTCCGTGTGGTGGGGACGATTTGGCCCGTTTTAAAGAATAATGATTCAAAACAATATTTTTTCTGCTTTTCTAGGCACCATGGCTTTCTGAGTACTTGGAGTTTTAAACAGTATAATGACTTTTAAAGGTTTTATGAATATTTTAAAGGGAAGCCTGCTTTTAGCTGATTTTAAACAGTGGTTTTAGACCTTTTTAGTTAGCATTTCATTATGGCATGCTGTCTCTATTAAATAGCTTGTATATATCACGAGTAATGCCACTGGCCATGTCATGAGTGATGTCATATGTGAGGTCATAAGTAGTGCATTGCTGGAGCGTATGTTGTAGTTAGCTCAGCAAACTATAACAGCTAAATTTCACTGGTTTGCATGAGTGAAATCTGAGCCATACTACAACGCCCCTGTAACCTTTGCCTTTTCAGTGAATTTCTGAGTTTTTTTTAATTCTATTTCCAAACTATAATATCCCTGTATCCTTTGTTTTTTCCAGTAAATTTCGAGTTTTTTTTTACGTCAAATAAAATTCCCATTGTAATGCTCGGGGAGTTTGAACCCAAGGCTAGGCCTGGCATTGCTTTGCTCCCACCAAGGCTTTTTCTCCTGGCCCCCTCCTCCTTGCCATCTATTGTTCAAGCCCATGATCCTGCTCCCTCTTTACAGCACCATGTAGCCCTTGTGCTGCCACTGCCCTCTCCGCCTGCCCTGAACAGTTAGTTTGCTACCCCACCCACCTCCTCCCTACCCTCTGTTATCTGAGTCCATGCATCATCCCCCTCCCTCCTTGCCTGCATGGTAGATGTGCTACCACTGCCCTCTATTTAGCTTGATGTCCCTGTCCATGCTCCTGCCTTCCATTGCGCAATTCTGTGCCTCATTATTGCCCTGCTGCTTAGCTTATGTGCTTAGCTCGCTGCTCAAACTCTCCTACCCTGTGTTCTCTGATGTCTGTGTGCATGCCCCTGCTCCCTCCTTGTTGCCAACCATGTTCCATGGACCTGACACTGCCCATCCTATCTACTCTTGAGTGTTCTGTTGATTTGCCACTGTCCCTCCTACCTGCCTGGCATGGTCAGATGGCAGCTCCCTGTCCCTGCCACCTCCCTCCACCCTGCCCGTCAAAGTTCCATGCCCCATTCCCTCCCGTGTGTCTTCCATGGTCCATTTTGCTGCCACTTCCTTTTGCCCTCTATACTCTGCTGTGCTGCAACTGCTCTACATGCCTGCCCAGTGTGGTCTGTTGTAAAGCTCATTCCCCTGCCTCTTTTTTCTGTGTCCATCCCCTACCCCTCCTTCTGTCCTCCATGGTCCTCTGTACATGCCCAAACCCCCTCCCTTCTGCCCACCATAGCCGTTGTGCTGCACCTGACCCACCTGCGTGACATGCATAGTCTCCTGTGCTGCCACAACCCCTCCCACCTGCCCTTTGTGGTTAGCTTGCTATCCCTGACCCCTTTCTATCTTCCCTCCGTTGTCAGTATGTATGCCATCAAAGTCTCATGGTTGCCCTCCATGGTGTGCTGTGCTTCCAGTGCCCATCCTCCGTGCCGTCCATGGTCAGCTTGCTGCTCATACCCCGCCCCTTACCCCTAGCCCTCCATTTTCCATGTGCAGACCCTTATCCCCACCCTCTTGTCTTGTGCGGTCCGCTGTCATGCCCATGCCCCTGCCCCCTCCCTCATGCCATTCATGTTCTGTTAGGCTGCAACTGTCCCTCCTGCCTGACCAGTATGGTTGGCTTGCTTCCCTTGCCTCTTTCCCCTCTGCTCACTGTTGTCCATGTGCATGGCCGAGTCCTCTCCCCATTGGTTTCCATGGTCCGTTGTGCTATCCCGCTTGCCCTGTGTGGCGTATTGTGCTGGTGCAACCCCGACACCTGCTCTGTAAGGTCAGTTTGGAGCCCCTGCCCATCTTCCTCCTGTCCTCTCTTATCAGAGTCCAAGTCCATACCCTATTCCTCCTGCCCTCCATGATCCAATGTACCTTACTTGCCAACATTATGAACTTGGTAAGAGGGAGATTTTGACATAAAAACCTGGGGAATTGATTTGATTTAATAATCACTGTGGTGTGGCTGTTCCTAAAGAGGAGAGGATAGATCAGCCTATTATGGTTGAGAAAGTGTGCTTCTCTCACTAAGGTTATTACGTTTGTCTTTGGGAGCTTGGGTACTGGACCTCTCATTTTTTAAACTGCTCCCGGTCCCCCTCTCCATTTATGATTTATGAATTGATTTGATTGACTTACCCTGAAAAAGAGGAGATTTTAGGCAGGTGACAGATAAAATAAGCCCCTTTGGGCTTAAAAGCATCGGGAGTCTCCTGCCTCTATCAGGTCCTTTGGCATATATGGTTGCACTGCCACTGCCTCACCCTTCTGTCCTCATTGTTCTTTTATATTGCCGCAGCGTCTCGTGCGTGTCCTGTGTAGGAGAGTGGGGTCTGCAATCCTATGGTCACCCCAGATTTTTGCTTTTTGCTTCACTGGTTTACGACTTTCCCTGGCTGTGGTCCTGCTAATCAGACCCACATCCTAGCTGTTCTCTCTCTAAATTGACAACCATGTACTTTAGGTGCATTTACCAATTGGTACTGGGCCACCTTATCAGTCCCTGTATAGTTTACCTTAGGTATCCAGGGCATAGGTGTACCCGGGGCCTACCAGGGGCTGAAGCATGTATTATGCCACCCCTGGCTGGCCATCTAAAACAGACACAACTGGCTGCACGACAGCTGGGGCAAGGTGGTGTAATCACCCTTTGCTGTAGCTATAGTATACCTATATCTAACCCTAAAATGGACACATATATTCCTATCAGTCACTCCTATGGCAGGCCTTTTCAATCCTGAAGGCAGAGTGCTTGGAATTATGTGAGATGGTGCTCTGGCATGAGCTGAGCCCGTCTGCAGCTTGCGGAACCAAGTCCTAATAGCTGTTCCATGATAACGCTATACCATATACTCTTAAGTGCATTATAATCCTTGCGGTTGAATGCTAACTCTGGTATAACATTATCAAAACATGTCGAGTAAGGTGTCATACGAATTAGAATACTACCCCCACGCCAATTCTGGCGACGGGGGTAGCATTCCACCCTTCTAGAGGGACACGACATGTATGTAACTGTGAACCCCGGTTAAAGTTAACTCGAGCCTTGGCATCACAAAATGGATGCTGCCACCACAGACACAAGTATGACCTCCTGCTGCTGGTAGTCCTTCCAGCGAGGGAGGCTTGGACAAAGGGTTTCCTGCCTTGGGAGGTGCTAGCACCACCCCAGACAGGATTTTGTGTATTGGGTAGGATAGGCCTGAAAGGAATGAGACATGCCTGGGGCACACAAGGTGTCCTGTGCATACACCGGTTCAAACAAGTTGCTGGGGCATCCCTGCCCCAGCTCTGGCGCGAAACCGGACAAAGGATAGGGGGTGTAACCACCCCCCTTCCTGGTCCCACCCAGGGGAGGGACCTAGTCACCAGTATAGCCTCCTTTAGCAGGATAAAGGTAGGAGCTGGTCCCATTCCAAATTAGATTAATCCTGAACTACTCTACAAGAAGAAACTCTGGACTTCGACGTTCTGCTCCACAGAAGACTGAAGAAATCTCCCTTGTGGGCAAGGAGTATCCACCCTGCAACTGCAGGCACCACCAAGCTTCCAGCGGCTTCACTTTGTCGTCTTCCCTCGAGGATCCAGACTTCAGAGCCCGACCAGACCCAGATTCCCAGACCTCTCCGACCTCAACTCACATCTGCAGCACAGCTGAGACCCGTGGGTGCGACGAGACACGTGGGACCGGCCATCTTGAAAGAAACTGCACTTCGCTTCCAGCACGACTTCCGAGGTAAACTCGACCAAGTGCTTTGGGGATTGAGAAGCCCCAGCCCCGAGCAGCTCCTGCACCGAAGATCAGCCCTCCAGCTTCCACGAGATCTGCGTGGGGCCCTTCTGCTTGTTTGCTGCTCGACGCGTTGTCTGGTCACTTGCCGGCTGGCTAGTGGCCTCCAAGACGACGAACCTTGAAATCTTCACTGCTGGTCTGGTTGCTCCAGACTGGCCCTTGCTCCCTTCCAAAAGAGGGGCACCCCGGACTCTCCTAGTCCGCACCAGACGCCTTTTCCACTCACCGCGTGGGTTGCCTTTGCCAAGGCCTGTTGATGCCGAATCCGGAACCAACACCGCCAACAGCGAGAGCCTGCGTGGGACAGCTCGTGCCTCCATCCTGGTCGTCGAAGACGCCTCCTGGTCCACGTGGCTGCAGAGTCAAGCGTCCACTCTTCACATGATCGCGACGACGACATCTGGTTCCTTCCTGGTTCCACTCCAGTCACTGGCTAGTGACTGTTAACATTGTCCCCTCTGCTTTCAGGTCTTCAGCATCTCTGATCCACCCTTGGATCACACCGGACATCTTCCTCCTGGTCGCCTGCAGCATCTTTTCCTCCAGGCTCCATAGACTTCAACGCCGGAACCCGACAGGACTTTGCACCTATGCACCCGCAGCCCGTGGGTGAGGTAACAAGAGCATTTCGGTGCTCAAGGGTAGATTGACTCTCCAAGTGTCCAGTTCCACCGTCTTTTTAGTCCTAACTAGTCAGGATTGTCCGTACTCACCTTTTTCTTGAACTGTACTGTCCATAGACGTTGTTACGCATCTCGCGTGTGAGTTCACACTCTGCACACGTGTTCCGTGGGCCTCCTATTACTTACCTAGAGTTAGGGTAGCGTGGTCCCAACGATCCTTCAGCCTCTGGACAGCTCCATTCCTTCTATCGATTTCCTTATACCATTTACTTAGTATATGGTTTGCCGTGCCCCTAGGGCACCATTGTAATTTTGTGCAACTTATCGTATTTTTCCTAAGAGATTGTCATGTGCTTAGCCCTCTGATCTCATAAAGAGTTCAGAGGTGTTTGTTATTAATAAATATATTGTTTATTTTCATAACAACCTGTGTGGTGTCCTTTCATCTGGTATTCAAGGGGTTATATTGTGGTAAAACAGCTGGTTTCACATGCCAAAAGAGTTTAGCCTAAGACTGCTCTGTCCATGCTACCATTAGGATAGCTGGTCTATAAGGTTGACTTACAACCAATCACCATAAGGGTTGTTTGGACTGATACAAGGTGATCACTAGAACTAGTGAGCCTCATATATCAGGCCAACTTCTCACATTGGTGTGCAGCGGTTGGGATTTGAGCTCGCTGTTGTTTTTACCAAATATAATCTTGAAATATAATTTGAAAGATCACATAAGGTACTATAGGTACATATAACAAGCTTAGAAATACTCTGAGTTCTACTGAACCAGCTGTTGTAGTAGAAAGGGCCTAGCACACCCTGACTACAACTCTTAGCAAGCGATCAGTAGGAAAACCCATAGTGTAGGTAGGTGCATCACTTACACCTCACTAGAAAGCATGTCTACCCATGGAGAGACTTCAGAGACTCCCCTTGTGGTTAGTGACCCTCCACAGGTCCTTTCCAGATATGCAGCACTCAGTTTCCAGGAGATGAGACAATTGTGTACCTCCAGGAAATTGAAACAGGGTTCTAACCCTACAACTCCTTTTCTGTTAGGGCTCTTAGAGACATATGATGCTAGAAGGGCTTCTAATGCAGGCCCCTCTAATCCAGATGGGAGCATGCCCCCCTTAGAAGGTACACCTGGTGATCCAGACTCCAACCTCCCTGAAGCAGAGAATGAAGATAGTAGGGAAGAAGGGGATCTATCTGAGGATGAGGCATAAAATGGGCAACCTTTAGTCAGCAGACTTACAAGGGCCAACTTAGACCTACATAGGGAAGGAACTGGGGGAGCCCCAGTGCCATCCACAAGCAGGCCTAACTTTGGAGTTAGGAGAGATAGATCTCCTTCTAGGGACTGCAATAGATCTGTGCACTCTCATGCATCTGCTCAGAGGAGAATGACTTCCCCTCAGAGGAGAGAGCATGAAGCAAAGATGAGGGAAGCTAATCTGAGGATCCAGAGGGAAGAACTTGCCCTTGCCAAAGAGAAGCTTGCCTTTGCTAGAGAGCAACAGTTGAGTGGGGTAGTCCCCACTGGTGGCAGCAATATCCCTAGGGATAAAGAAAGGGGTTTTGATACTAGAAACCTGAGTAAAATAGTGCCCTCCTATAAGACAGGAGATGATATCCACAAGTGGATAACTGCTCTGGAGAGGGCCTGCAAAGTACAGCAGGTACCCCAGAGTCAGTGGGCAGCTATATTGTGCTCTCCTTTGAAGGTAAAGGTAGAGATAAGCTCCTCACTGTTAGAGATGAGGATGCTAATGATTACCACGTCTTGAAAACTGCACTGATTGATGGGTTTGGCTTAACAACTGAACAGTACAGGTTAATGTCCAGAGACACCCAGAAAACTCAGGCTCAAGATTGGACTGACTTTGTTGATTGTGCCACTAAGGCTTTGGAAGGCTGGTTACTGGGAAGTAAAGTTACTGATTACACAGGATTGTATAATCTAATTATGAGAGAGCAAATCTTAAATAATTGTCAAAACCAGTTGTTGCATCAGCACTTGATTGACTCAGATCTGACCTCTCCCCAAGAATTGGGAAAGAAGGCAGACAGATGGGTCACGACAAGGGTCAAGCAGCAGAACCAGAACCAGGGTGGTGGCCAGAAGAAAGCAGACCAGAAGTGTAATAATGAGAATAAGCAAGATGACCAGAAGTCTTCAACAGGGCCCCAACAATCTAAGGAGGGTGGGTCCCAGAATTCCCAGAAGAAGAAGAATGATGGTCTGTTGAAAATAATTGGGGGGGCACTACCAACCAGAATATAAGATCCTTAAGTATTGCCCGGCGGTGTCGCCTCTTGAACCCACAAAGAAGTTAAACTATTGAAGAGGCAGGCGCTGGAGTCTGGAAGGCAGGAAACAAGGTTTTTATTTTCTCCGGAGGAGAACACAACGAAACGGACAGAAGGTATCGTTCTGAGGTGCTCTCCATACATTTCTGAGGCCTGGCCTCTTATACACTGTTTTATGACTTTATTGTAGATTACACATTCATGTTAAAGCTTTGATGTATGGAAAAAGACATTCCCGGAACTCCCCTTTGGGCCCGTTCCCACACACATTTACAGTTGAAGTCCCCACCCTAGTCACAACAGGTGATGGGTATCACGCAGCTGGATATTCCGCCGATTCACGGAATGTGGGGGGTTTGATCGGATCTCATGGAGTGGGGGCTTTGATCAACCCGGGGATCCTTTGATGGGGGAAACTTTCTATTGTACGGGGAGGGGCAAGGAATGGTATCGGCAGAGCTGGGTGTCGGCCTGGGAACGGGGAAGACAAAACGGGCACACGGGGAAGAAGGGGGTTTGCATCTAAGGGCCGGAGATCATGAAAGGGAAGCAGGGGGGTGTCGCGCTGGGAACAGGATGAGGGCCTGGGGCAGAGCAGCGCCGAAGAGGGGTTTATGACTCAAGGCAGGTGCAAGCAGGGGGTGGTCAGCGTGCAGGCTTAGTGAAGGCGAAGGGCTATGTCAGGGGCCAGCGGCATGCAAAAGGGTTCGTTCTGATCGGGGCATCTTAAAAAAATGGCGGGCGCGCACGACAAAAGTGTGGCATCAGGGGAAGAGGCAAGATGGCGCAGATAATGTTCACCAAAACGTACTAATTTTCAACAGTCCTCCCTTTAACATATTCAAGACATCTTGCTGGCTCATTTTCTACTCGGTTCTATTGTGGTGGGCATGAGAAAGAAAACGGTAGGAACCCTAGATGAAAAGAGTTGTAAACAATACATTTTAACATTTCTAGTTTTTAGGAGGTGAGCCTATTTGATAAACTTTGATCAATTTGTTTAGCAGGAAAGTCATAGGAATGCAATACAAAAACGATTCTGTAGCGAGAGCAGCAAGTATATTTCATACTGGCAGGTTATTACATATATATCAGGTTCGGATTGGAGCATGATCAATACAATGGCGGCTGGGAGAGAAATGAGGTCTAGCAGAAACGGCGATTGGGGATGTCAAATGTTCGAAGTTTAACGAGTTCTCATCATTCTTTGTTGCCTTTCGTTGGCGCTGTTGAGCACCGGCGGTGGAGCTACAAGTCCAGCTCTGTTCTAAGTTCTGCGTTGCAGGGCACGACCCTTTCCTCGCGTTTCTGGTCGGAAAGGTCCTTTTCGCCCTGTGTCCTTTTAGGTGATTGTCAGAAAGTTCAGATGGAAGAAGAGCGTACAAAACAGTCCATAGGGTAGGTCAGAGGAAAAGGGGGATGGAGCAAGGCCAAATTAGGAACAAACTAGGGGAACGAGAGACTTCAAATAGGCGGGCGTGTGACCGAATTCAGAGAGCGGGGACTTGTCGACAAACACTGGACATCGAGCAGGGGCATCAGGTCGACCCTTTCTTCTCATGTTGTCGAAAACAGTGCCTCGTCCTGCAGCTCTTTTCTGTCGTGGTCTCGCCTTGGCTAATGTCGCAGGTGTTCCTTAGCCTGCAGTCAGGCCTCGTGCTCCCACATCCGGTCCTTCTCTCCTCCAACAGCAGTACCCTTAAACAAGTTTGAAAAGACAGTCTTTAGAGAATTTGCAGATGAAGATAATCAAAAAGTCTATTTCTCTCCCAGCTCCAGGCAAAGAATGAAAATGCCCGTTGTATTAGTGTTCACAACTGGCATAGGAATGACCGGTGACGGGCCTGTTGGATTTACTATGACTTTCCTTTACAATTATTTATTACAGTCACGACAGTTCATCTGATGGTGACCCACCTTCGTGAGACGAACCTGGCAAAGATATGCCGTTCTCTAGAGTTTTACATTTACAAAGGGTACTGTGAGTCGTCAACATGGTACTACACAGGTATTTTGCTGAGAGACGATCATGGCTAAACATTTCCTTTCTATCGATGCATCCTGCTTTTCAACTACTACGGGGTTTATTTCGATGATTTCTTTACCTTGGACTAGTCTGTTAACCTTGTAAAACATCATTCTGGATCCTACGTAACCTTTTACAGCCCGATTACTTAATTAGGAAAGACAGGGGTTTTATGGGAAACGACCAGGGACATAGGAAACTTGTGGTAAGGGCATAAATCGACCCATCCCTCACAACCGGAAATGAGGGGTAGTTTCATAATTCCAGTTTTTGGGCGGCTGATACAGGGGAGGTAACAGGGGTGATCATTTTTCCGGTTTGGATATTGCGACAATTCGGGGAGGGGAGGGTCGCGTATTCTGAGGTCCTTGTTTTATACCATAGGAGCCGTTGACATGTAGTTCCCTTATTTCGGGTCAGATTAGGGAACCTCTGTCGTCTTACCTGTCCTTTCCCTTACGGCCCAACCTCGGTTCATTGACTTCTAGCGGAAAAGGAGAGGTAATGACGCGGCCTCAGGGTGATTGTATTAAAGATAAGTTTTTGTGCAAATACTGACGGTATTTGAAGCCAATTAGGTGGTGTGCTAGGGGTGGCAGTCTGCCAATTTCGGGGCTAATCACTCGGAAGAGTGGGAGTGCAAAAATAGAGGGAGAGAGAGAGAGAGAGAGAGAGAGAGAGAGAGAGAGAGAGAGAGAGAGAGAGAGAGAGAGAGCGCAACGGCAGGCTAAATAGTACACGTGCAACAGAGAGGGTGGCAGTGTATTCAAGAAAGGCTATTTAGTGCATTACACAGTAAAGGGCATTCACGGGTCTGCGTTAGAATCTTGTAATCATGCAGTTTGAGCATTAGACAGGGTAGAGGGGACGTGCCTTGAGAAAAAGGAAAGAAGAAAGGAGGTACCATTTTGTCGCACTTTCTCGCATTCTCGGTCCTTCGACCAGTTGGGTCAACGCCTCAGTCACACACACACATTCCCTCATAGTTTCGCATCATACGTGACATGGGTTCATTCGTCCGGTCTGGTTTAAGGGTGTTCACTTTTTATCAGGTTGTGCTAATTTTTCGGGTTTGTTCGATACGTGAGTAGTTTGCAGGCGTGCTTAGACACCACCTTGCGGCGCTAGTCCGCTTCGTGTATTTAGACATGGCAAGGCTTCAGATCTTCGCCACACCTCGGCTGTAATCTCTGATGTAACCTGCAGAGGGAGGAAAAAAAGGGGGTGGGGGAGACAGCATTCGCGCATATTCAAATACATGGATTCATAAGTTCTTTACTTACCTCTTACTCGTCTTTCCTCCTCGGGGCAGGGTCCCCGGGGATATGGTTTCTGGAGTCGAGGGGGGTAGTGTGTCCATATAGGTCGTGTGCGGGGAAACGTAAAAAGGAAACCAGAGGTGCTTAGTGCGAGGTATCTAGTCAAAGGATGTATCTCACTATCGGGATCCTTAAACCTCTTTCAACGCTGTGGCGTTCTAAGGTTCTTCGGTTCTTGGGTCAGCTCCGTTCCCTGATACTTTGGAACGTTGTACTTTATAACATTTATATTATTTCATTTCACCCTCCTTTTACATTCCCTCATTTACACCGTTCGTTTTACCCATCCTTGGAAGTCAAGGTCTTCCTCTGCGCGAGAGTTCATGGGTCAGTCGCGTACTTTGAAGGCGGAGTGTCGTGTTGTCGATCCGATCCGTCCTCCAGGGCTGGGCAACCATCTTCTTTTAACCTTAAAGAGAGAGCAGAGTAGGGTGCACAGAAAAGAACTTTCCCACCGATCCCACATTTTAAAAATAAAGCATGCAATACCCGTCCATGGTTTCAAAAACTTTATTTTGCAAAATCATTTCAGCATGTGGATTATGAGGGTGCGGTCGTATTTGGCCGGTCGTGGCAATGGCTAAAGTGCGTACAGTGGGGGGTGTCGTTTGCAGCAATAAAAACATCGGAAAGTTTTACTCATTCATTTGTAAGAAACTAAAACGTCTATTAATTGGCTGGGGGTTCGGGGGCATTTATTTTCATAATTTAGAAGCATAATCATAATAGTTGTAATCAGATTTCCTATATGCATACCGTACGTGTGCGTCGTAAATGAGGTTTACATCAGTTATAAAAACATAATACATTGTACATTTGTAATCAACATTTGTAACGGGGATCCTTTCATACTGTTCGTCGAGTGAGTTCTCCTTGTCTTTTCTAGCCAAGTGTACAAAGGATCATATAAAATCTCAGAACATCAAGTTTATATTAGTGCGAAGGAACACCACGAGGTGTTCGTAAGTTCCGATTGATACCAGCGCCATTTTGGGCGGGGCCGGCTCAGTCCGGAAGCAGCATCAGGGGGAAATGTTTCCCATTACTGGCAGTTTGGACCAGAGTCCCTTTCGGCAGTTCTAGAATTCATGCTAACAGAAGGAGTGGCAATGTCATGTTTGTTTCGTTGGCGATCAAGGCAGCCGTCCCTTACCGGAAGCCTGCAAAGGCCGAAGGTTCCGCCGGGGACCTTTGTAGGATCTTCAAGGCTGCGGAGATGCTGTCGGAGATGGGGGCTCGTGCTCCAGGGGGCAAATGTTCGAGTTATATTGCTGGTCAAAGTTACTCTAGTGGCCGGGGCCCGCCTTCCAGCGGACCCAGACGCCATTTTGAGGCCCTACAGGGGCCACTCTCGTCGAGTTTGCAAGAGTGGGAGAGATCCTTCGGAGTGAAAGGAAGAGGTCCCTGTTGTGTGAAAGCGGGACGTTCAGCTGGGGTGCAGCTGTGATGCCCCCACCTGGGGGGGCGGGGGGCGAGGGAGACTCGTCCGCATCGTCTCCTTCTCCCGGTGCACTCCATGCCGCTCCTTTTCATCGCCCCGCATGAAGGTCTCTCCACATCCGGTGTTCCCCAAGTCCTGTGCTCAGTGCTGTGGGAGTATGGCCACCTGTGGCGCGCATTCGGCGCGGCACGAGTATCAGTGCAGTCATTGCAGGTTCGGTGTTCCGAAAATATGGCCACCATTGCACGTTCGGTGCTGCGCAAGTACTGGGGTGCCACCATGGTGTGTTCGGTGCTGTGGAAGTATTGGCACCATCGCCTGACTGGGGGTGTTCGGCGTCGGGCCGGGGGCTGGGAGACCTCCTATCGGTGGAGGTGGGAGAGGCTCGTCCGCGTCGCCTCTCCCTCCCAGCCCAACTTGGACAAATTGTTGTGGAGGTACGTGCAGGACATCCCGCCGTCCAGAGCTGCTGCGGCTGTTACGGAAGGGAAAAGAAAGAGGTGCCTCGTTCTTCTCTGGACATGTGGCGGGACTACTTAAGTCTATCCAGGCCCGTTGCGGCTGGCTGAGGAGACATGTGGCGGGACTACCTACAACTGCCCGGGCTGCTGGCTCCTGCCTCTCCTCCGGCTCCCCCATACGTTAAGATTTCCTGACCAAGAGTTGGCGGCCGGGCCCGCCTTATATGGGTTGCCGTTGGTTGGGCGTAGCCGTAACCCTGCCCTACTTTGGAAGGTTCCAGAATGGGGGGGGCGAATGTTCTGTTTGACTTTCATTTTCTACAGTTTACCGTTATTATTCCTTGTTTGTTGTGCTAAATTAAAAGTTCAAGTTCATTAATGGTCTACGGATTTTGTTTTACCATTTCTTTCTTTCCAGGTTGCTTTTATGCTAAGTTTCTGCTAACAGAGGTTGAGTAACACGGAAACACGTGTAGAGGGATGACGCAGATTTGTACATTACATACACACAAACTCAGACGGGGACAGTACAAGTACGACATACAAAGACCCAAGACGAATATAAAACAGTTATTGGTCATAATTATCTCTTTCCGTCTGCGAATTTGAAACGAGGCTGGGTTCCCGTCTTGACGTTGCCCGACCTAGGAGAACTTGAGCATGCCGCTGAAATTGTCCTGGCGAAATCTGTGCCATCGGGCATAATCAAACGTGGTGGTTCTGTCTGGTCTGTCTATGTAAGTCGGGTTCTTCTTTGTCTCGCGCTTTTTCTCGTACTGCCGGTCTGTCGTTCCTGTCGGCCCTTTGCCTTTACTCACGCTCAGTAGAGTCGGGCATTGGGCTTTCCAGTGTCCGACATACCTACAAAAAGCGCATTGGTCTGGCCCTAAGTCTGGTCGTCTTTTGCATAGTGTCGGGGGATAAGTTGTGGGTAGCGGTGTCCTGGGGTTGTCCTGTCGGTATATTTCTCTACTTGGTTTGTCCTCGTCTTTTCTCTGTCGTTGCATAGCCTCTCTGCGCCACATACCGAGACTGTCGAGCATAATTGGCGTTGTCTTATTATTTCGAAGGGCTATTTCTAACGTTTCTATTTTATCAAGGTCAAAGGATCCTGCCAGTGGCCACTGTTTGTCTTGACTCTCTTCGGTATACCTGTGCCACAATTTATTATAGGCTATGGTGACTAATCCATAGTTTATGAACATGTCCTTATTAGGGGTGCCTTCTAGTGGAGCTATATGGTCCACCTCTAATACACGGTCCGGGCTAAACAGGCTATTAATCAGTGGGGAGAAGACAGACATGACGGCTCGTAACGAGGGACTAAAAAGTCAGCACTGCCTATCTTATCACTAGGTGCAAAGACTGGACAGAATATTTCTATTCAACGTTGTTTGCAGGCAGTGAATACCTCATGGATCAAAAAATAACAAAAAAAGACCAATAAATAACAATGGGGAGAATGAGTAGGTCCGCAAAGATCTGCGTTACCTACCCTTTTTCACTATCTGCAAAAAGGGTGGTCTCTTCCCTGTTTGCAGACAGGGAATCTCCAGGAAACAATAGTTTTGCGAACAACAGTTCAGTTTCAAGTAATTATTGAGTGGGGGAGAAAAAATAAGCACGGCTGCTGCCCTACCTATCCTCCACTGCTTGCAAAGAGAGAGCCCGTTGTTTCTCCGTTTGCAGACAGTGAATCTCCAAATAAATAAAAAGAGCAATACTAGTATTTTTAAACAAACAGGCAATCAAGCAATTTTTTCGCAACTTGTCGTGGTAACACGACCTTACCCGGACCGCATGGACAGTTTCCTGTCTTCCGAATCCAGCGCCCGATCGTCCTCTCTTCTCCGTTATCCTCGCGGCACTCCTGATGGTTCCCAGTCAGGACCGTAGATCACTCGAGAGAGGTCTGTTCGGAACCAGTGAAGTTCGGATGATCGGCTGTCAGACGAGGGTCTATCGGACAGACGCGTTCCCGATCGTTGCAGTCGTTCACTTTGTCGTCAGGACCTCTCCCACTGGATCCATGGGTCGCTGATGGGCCCCACGCTTGGGACGCCAATTGTTGAAAATAATTGGGGGGGCACTACCAACCAGAATATAAGATCCTTAAGTATTGCCCGGCGGTGTCGCCTCTTGAACCCACAAAGAAGTTAAACTATTGAAGAGGCAGGCGCTGGAGTCTGGAAGGCAGGAAACAAGGTTTTTATTTTCTCCGGAGGAGAACACAACGAAACGGACAGAAGGTATCGTTCTGAGGTGCTCTCCATACATTTCTGAGGCCTGGCCTCTTATACACTGTTTTATGACTTTATTGTAGATTACACATTCATGTTAAAGCTTTGATGTATGGAAAAAGACATTCCCGGAACTCCCCTTTGGGCCCGTTCCCACACACATTTACAGTTGAAGTCCCCACCCTAGTCACAACAGGTGATGGGTATCACGCAGCTGGATATTCCGCCGATTCACGGAATGTGGGGGGTTTGATCGGATCTCATGGAGTGGGGGCTTTGATCAACCCGGGGATCCTTTGATGGGGGAAACTTTCTATTGTACGGGGAGGGGCAAGGAATGGTATCGGCAGAGCTGGGTGTCGGCCTGGGAACGGGGAAGACAAAACGGGCACACGGGGAAGAAGGGGGTTTGCATCTAAGGGCCGGAGATCATGAAAGGGAAGCAGGGGGGTGTCGCGCTGGGAACAGGATGAGGGCCTGGGGCAGAGCAGCGCCGAAGAGGGGTTTATGACTCAAGGCAGGTGCAAGCAGGGGGTGGTCAGCGTGCAGGCTTAGTGAAGGCGAAGGGCTATGTCAGGGGCCAGCGGCATGCAAAAGGGTTCGTTCTGATCGGGGCATCTTAAAAAAATGGCGGGCGCGCACGACAAAAGTGTGGCATCAGGGGAAGAGGCAAGATGGCGCAGATAATGTTCACCAAAACGTACTAATTTTCAACAGGTCCTAAGAAACCATGATGCCAATACTGTAAAAGTAAGACTCACTGGTTTAGTGAGTGCACCAAGAAAGGCCAAACTCCTACCACTACTATCCCTAAGACACCTGCACCCCCTAGTACAGTTAGTAGTGGTAGTGTACCTCCCAAGGCTATAGTTGGGTTAACCCTGGGAACTGAGGTGGGTTCTGAATTAGTCAGAATTCCTACTCAGGCAGTTCTTGTTTGTACTGGGGACATGGATATGACCCCTACTGTAAGTCCTAGTACTCTGGGCAAATACAGACAAACGCCTTTAATCAATGGAAAAATGTCTCCGGCCTACAGGGACACATGTGCCAGTGTCACTATGGTGACACCAACATTTGTGGACCCTGACCAGATCATGCTAGGTTCAGATTACCTAGTGACCAATGCTAGCAATGTCACTACCAATCACAGTATGGCAGTTGTTAATTTCTCCTGGGGAGGGGTAACTGGCCTCAAAAGGGTTGTAGTTAGTTCAGACCTCGCAGTAGATTGTCTTTTGGGCAATAATTTGGAATCCTCACTGTGCTCAGATGTGGAGTACAGGACTCATGTAGAAATGCTAGGTCTCTCCTCACATGTCCTTGCTGTGACCAGGTCACAGGCCAAGAAATGCCCAGCTGAACAAGTGCTGGATCCTGGAAGAATGGACCAGACACTACCCAAGAGGAAGAGCAGTAGGGGTAAGGCTGAGCCTTCCCCCCTGCCTCAGGTTGAGGATCAGCCCTCACAGGAGGCTGACCCACAGACCTCAGAAGGAACTGTCCTAGAAGAGATTGAACCTGAACAGGTTGAGTTTCTTGGGACAGGGGGACCTTCCAGGGCAGACTTGAGACAGGCACAGTTAGACTGTTCCTCCCTTGAACCCCTCAGACAGCAGGCTGCTGCTAAGGCTGCAGGGAATGCTACAGGTGCCCGCAAGGTATATTGGGATGATGGACTCCTATACTCTGAGGCAAGAGACCCCAAGCCTGGTGCTACCAGGAGGCTGGTCATCCCCTTGTCTCTTAGAGGTTTCCTTCTTACCTAAGCCCATGAGATTCCCCTTGCAGGTCACTTAGGCCAGAACAAGACTTGGGACAGGCTTGCCCCACACTTTCACTGGCCTCATATGTCTGAAGACACCAAAGAGTTTTGTCGCTCATGTGTCACCTGTCAAGCCAGTGGCAAATCAGGTGGCACAACAAAGGCCCCCCTTATACCACTACCTGTGGTGGGGGTACCCTTTGAGAGAGTGGGGATAGACATAGTTGGACCAATGGACCCCCCAACAGCATCTGGGCACAGATTTATACTGGTGGTAGTGGATCATGCCACCAGGTATCCAGAAGCTATTCCCCTTAGGACCACTACAGCTCCTGTTGTGGCCAGGGCCCTACTTGGAGTTTTCTCCAGAGTGGGGTTTCCTAAGGAGGTTGGCTCTGACAGAGGTGCAAACTTCATGTCAGGATACTTGACTGCAATGTGGAAGGAGTGTGGTGTAAATTACAAATTTACCACACCCTAACACCCACAATGCAATGGGCTTGTTGAGAGATTCAACAAGACCCTAAAAGGGATGATAAAAGGGTTACCTGAAAAGCTTAGGCGAAGATGGGACATCCTTTTACCCTGCCTCCTGTTTGCTTACAGAGAGGTCCCACAGAAGGGAATTGGTTACAGCCCTTTTGAGCTTCTGTTTGAGCATCGTGTAAGAGGACCCCTATGTCTTGTGAAGGAAGGATGGGAGTTACCTCTCAAAAAGCCTAAGCTTGACATAGTGGACTATGTACTTGGTCTCCGCTCCAGGATGGCAGAGTACATGGAGAAGGCATCCAAAAACCTTGAGGCCAGCCAAGAACTTCAAAAAGCTTGGCATGACCAAAAGGCTGTCCTAACTGTTTACCATGCAGGACAGAAGGTGTGGGTGTTGTAGCCAGTGGCCCCAGCAGCTCTCCAAGACAAGTGATCTGGACCCCATACCATCATTGAGCAAAAGGGAGAAGTCACCTACCTAGGGGACATGGGAACTCCCAGGAGCCCCCTCAGGGTGCTTCATGTAAACAGGCTCAAGGCATTTGTCAACAGGGAGGACATGGGCTTGTTCATGGCCACAGATGAGGGGCAGGAGGAAGGGACTGACCATGGCAATGCAGATGGTCTCTCCAGGTATTTCCACTTAGAACAGGAAGACTCACCTGGTCAAGGTTAGTTTAATGTCCCTAAGTGTGGGGGGGGGGGTTATGTAGGAGAGTGGGGTCTGCAATCCTATGGTCACCCCAGATTTTTGCTTTTTGCTTCACTGGTTTACGACTTTCCCTGGCTGTGGGCCTGATAATCAGACCCACAGCCTAGCTGTTCTCTCGCTAAATTGACAACCATGTACTTTAGGTGCATTTACCAATTGGTACTGGGCCACCTTATCAGTCCCTGTACAGTGTACCTTAGGTATCCAGGGCATAGGTGTACCCAGGACCTACCAGGGGTTGAAGCATGTATTATGCCACCCCTGGCTGGCCATCTAAAACAGACACAACTGGCTGCACGACAGCTGGGGCAAGGTGGTGTAATCACCCTTTGCTGTAGATATAGTATACCTATATCTAACCCTAAAATGGACACATATATTCCTATCAGTCACTCCTATGGCAGGCCTTATCAATCCTGAAGGCAGAGTGCTTGGAATTATGTGAGATGGTGCTCTGGCATGAGCTGAGCCCGTCTGCAGCTTGCGGAACCAAGTCCTAATGGCTGTTCCATGATAACGCTATACCATATACTCTTAAGTGCATTATAATCCTCACGGTTGAATGCTAACTCTGGTATAACATTATCAAAACATGTCGAGTAAGGTGTCATACGAATTGGAATACTACCCCCACGCCAATTCTGGCGATGGGGGTAGCATTCCTGTCTTCTAGAGGGACACGACATGTATGTAACTGTGAACCCCGGTTAAAGTTAACTCGAGCCTTGGCATCACAAAATGGATGCTGTCACCACAGACACAAGTCTGACCTCCTGCTGCTGGGAGTCCTTCGAGCGAGGATGGCTTGGACAAAGGGTTTCCTGCCTTGGGAGGTGCTAGCACCACCCCAGACAGGATTTTGTGTATTGGGTAGGATAGGCCTGAAAGGAATGAGACATGCCTGGGGCACACAAGGTGTCCTGTGCATACACCGGTTCAAACCAGTTGCTGGGGCATCCCTGCTCCAGCTCTGGCGCGAAACCGGACAAAGGATAGGGGGTGTAACCACCCCCCTTCCTGGTCCCACCCATGGGAGGGACCTAGTCACCACTACAGCCCCCTTTAGCAGGATAAAGGTAGGAGCTGGTCCCATTCCAAATTAGATTAATCCTGAACTACTCTACAAGAAGAAACTCTGGACTTCGACGTTCTGCTCCACAGAAGACTGAAGAAATCTCCCTTGTGGGCAAGGAGTGTCCACTCTGCAACTGCAGGCACCACCAAGCGTCCAGCGGCTTCACTTTGTCGTCTTCCCTCCAGGATCCAGACTTCAGAGCCCGACGAGACCCGGATTCCCAGACCTCTCCGACCTCAACTCACATCTGCAGCACAGCTGAGACCCGTGGGTGCGACGAGACACGTGGGACCGGCCATCTTGAAAGAAACTGCACTTCGATTCCAGCACGACTCCCGAGGTAAACTCGACCAAGTGCTTTAGGGATTGAGAAGCCCCAGCCCCGAGCAGCTCCTGCACCGAAGATCAGCCCTCCAGCTTCCACGAGATCTGTGAGGGGCCCTTCTGCTTGTTTGCTGCTCGTTGCGTTGTCTGGTGACTTGCCGGCTGGCTAGTGGCCTCCTAGACGACGAACCTTGAAATCTTCACTGCTGGTCTGGTTGCTCCAGACTGGCCCTTGCTCCCTTCCAAAAGAGGGGCACCCCGGACTCTCCTAGTCCGCACCAGACGCCTTTTCCACTCACCGCGTGGGTTGCCTTTGCCAAGGCCTGTTGACGCCGAATCCGGAACCAACACCGCCGACAGCGAGAGCCTGCGTGGGACAGCTCGTGCCTCCATCCTGGTTGTCGAAGACGCCTCCTGGTCCACGTGGCTGCAGAGTCAAGCGTCCACTCTTCACATGATCGCGATGACGACATCTGGTTCCTTCCTGGTTCCACTCCAGTCACTGGCTAGTGACTGTGAACATTGTCCCCTCTGCTTTCAGGTCTTCAGCATCTCTGATCCACCCTTGGATCACACCGGACATCTTCCTCCTGGTCGCCTGCAGCCTCTTTTCCTCCAGGCTCCATAGAATTCAACGGCGGAACCCGACACAACTTTTCACCTATGCACCCGCAGCCCGTGGGTGAGGTAACAAGAGCATTTCGGTGCTCAAGGGTAGCTTGACTCTCCTAGTGTCCAGTTCCACAGTCGTTTTAGTCCTAACTAGTCAGGATTGTCCGTACTCACCTTTTTCTTGAACTGTACTGTCCATAGACGTTGTTACGCATCTCGCGTGTGAGTTCACACTCTACACACGCGTTCCGTGGGCCTCCTATTACTTACCTAGAGTTAGGGTAGCGTGGTCCCAACGATCCTACAGCCTCTGGACAGCTCCATTCCTTCTATCGATTTCCTTATACCATTTACTTAGTATATGGTTTGCCATGCCCCTAGGGCACCATTGTAATTTTGTGCAACTTATCGTATTTTTCCTAAGAGATTGTCATGTGCTTAGCCCTCTGATCTCATAAAGAGTTCAGAGGTTTTTGTTATTAATAAATATATTGTTTATTTTCATAACAACCTGTGTGGTGTCCTTTCATCTGGTATTCAAGGGGTTATATTGTGGTAAAACAGCTGGCTTCACACGCCAAAAGAGTTTAGCCTAAGACTGCTTTGTCCATGCTACCATTAGGATAGCTGGTCTATAAGGTTGACTTACAACCAATCACCATAAGGGTTGTTTGGACTGATACAAGGTTATCACTAGAACTAGTGAGTATCATATATCAGGCCAACTTCTCACATCCTGCATGGATCATTTGTTGTCCATGCCCCCCTTTCCCCTGTCCGCTTTGCTCCCACTGCCCCTCCTGCTTGGCCAGCATGGTCAACTTGTGGTCTCTGCACCCTCCTCCATGTGAGGGTCTTATGCCCATAGAAATTATAGTTAGTGCTCTAAACAACTAAAATAAGGATATATTTTCTGAGTACTCAAATAGCGACAAAGCACTTTTAAATAATTTGTTATCTTTGTTTTTTTATCCAGTTCATCACTTGATCAGATGTTACACTTAAGGGAGAGGATGTGGTGTTACGGCCAGAGCTGCATACTTTGCAACTGGGTGAACCCTGCTTAGTGTTTCAGCATAAGCTCAACATCCTGTGATTCTGCACATTTCACTTAATCTCCCCATGCCTAAAACCAAAATAAATGTGTCCTTGTGTAATGAAATTGATGCTCATGTAAAGCAATTCAATACCTTTAAGTCTGTGCTTTATAGAACCGCAAAAAAAAAGAATTTTGTGTTTTGCACACTTTATCATTGGGCTATACTTGGGCTACATTTGGTTTACATTTGTGCTATATTTGGGCTCTTTTTTCTCTGGTGGCCATCTTGGGAGACTTATTTGTATTAAGCTTCCGGATTTCCTAATTTACTACAGTATCCTCGGTAGAAAATGCTTTCAGTTTTCCACTTCGATTCCATCAAGACGGCGTTCAGATGTACCACACTTTTGGCATAAATTCAGAAATTTGCACTCTAGTTGCTCATTAGGACAATGTAGTAAGCTGCTGATCACCAGGGAGTTAACTGGCAGTCTGCTGCTGGTATTGAAATTGCATGTTCAGTCTGCATGTCAGACGTTTTAAAAAAATAGAAGAGGAAGATATTTGAGTACACTCTTAAAATTTGTCCTTATTATTCTTTCTACAGCACTAAACCATAATTTCTATGACAAACTGAACCCCCTCCTTTTGTTCCTTTCTAAATTAAATGCTTTACATTTTACCAGCTTGATTCAATCAAGATGGCCTCAGGTGTGCCATATTTTTGCCATAAGACTGTTAGCGCTCTAGATGTTCTTTAGAACACCCTGGGAGGCTGCAGTAGAACACAAGGGATTCGTCTCATAGGCTGCTCCTGTTGGAAGTACATGAATTACTGAGAATGTCAGACTTCATTCTCATATGGCTGAGAAAGATAGTGTGGATTCAAAATTTGCAAACATTTGTGACAATAATTTTCAATTCTATTAAGGACACAAAATATCAGAGAGTAGAACCCAAGGCAAAAGATTTTGAAGCCATTGCATCACGAGCTGAATGGGCCCCAAACATGGACACATCAATGCCTGCTTCGCCCATAAGCCAACTCACCCAGCTCGCCAGGGTAGCCAGGGTCACGGGGCAAAAAGGTTTCTGAAAGACGATCAACAATTTCCCTCTCATGTCAGAACGAAACTTTGCAGTACTCACCTTGTACACCTTCAAACAAGGTACCAAGCACAGTTTAGGATTATCTGGAAATGCAGGAAAAGAAACCGAATCAAGTCTTGCATTTGGTGCGTCCAGAAATGGCGAAAGTGACCCCTTCAGGGTAAAAAGTACGCCCTGCCAAATCCAAGGCACGGATGTCAGACACTCTTTTACATGAAACAAGACAAAGCAGCATGGTAAGCTTGGCTGACAGCAGCTTCCGCGACAGATTCTTATTGCTCAGCCA
The DNA here is from genome assembly GCF_964261635.1 of Lissotriton helveticus. Classification (NCBI taxonomy): domain Eukaryota; kingdom Metazoa; phylum Chordata; class Amphibia; order Caudata; family Salamandridae; genus Lissotriton; species Lissotriton helveticus. The sequence goes on from NC_136061.1 coordinate 59,075,201, forward strand.
TGACTCCAAGAATCATTGGACAATGGAGACATCCCACAATACTTACCATCCACTGGAGTGTGACCCACCGAAATGGACGATCTAAAGTTATTATTCGTTCTGTATGCCATACCTGTTCAGGTGAGGGAGGACAGAAAATGTAACACCAAAGAGTAATGTGCTTTAATGGGATCAGTATCCCGCTCACGGCACCAGCAACCCCACCGTTTCCAAGCGGAGGAATATCGTTTGTGGGTGTTAGCGGACCAGGCCTGATTGATGAATTCGTTCTCCTCTCGTGTAAGACCTGGGACATTCCATCTGTCCCGGAAACCATCCAAATCACTACAGAAAGGTCCGTGACAAGACCAATGGAAGTGGAAGTCCCCCTGGATCCATACAGAGATTCCAACGAAAGGGAATCAGGATTGAGCAGGCACAAGTCAATTCCAGGAGAACTGGGAACCAGGCTTGCACTCTCCAAAAGGACGTTACTAACACTAGCTCCACTCGTTGACGTCCCACTTGTGCCAACACTATGGGAATCATCAGGAACGGGGAAAATGCGTAACACAGCTTGGGAACCCCGTCCTGAAGAAAGGCATCCGTGATCAGGGCTTCTGGGTCTGGGAACCAACTGAAGACGACTGGGATCTGCTGATTCAGATGTGAGGCAAACAGGTCTATCATGCAAAGGCCCTATAGATGATTCAATGCATGGAAACCTCTTGGATGGAGTCTCCAGTCACTGAAATCCTGCAGATGTCGGGATTACCAATCCACCACTGAGTTGCTCTGGCCAGGAAGATATTCTGCCACCACTGAGATCTGATGCTGAAGGCAAAAGTGCCAAAAGTTTTTAGCAATCTCCGCCAGCATGCGAGATTACGTCGCCCCCCCCCCCCCAGCTTGTTCACATAGCGAACTGCTGAGACATTGTCCATGTGTAGCAGGATGCAGGAATCCGTCTTCACTGGCAAAGGAGCCCGCCAGGAGCTCCAAACAATTGATGTGTAGAGAGAGTTTGTCTTGAGACCAGAAGCCCCTTGTGGAAAATGGGCGGCACCTGGCTCCCCAACCCCACCGGCTGGCATCTGACTGGATCAAATTTCCAGAGTGGAGCCAAAGATCGCTCTGCCATTCCAGGCATTCTTGTGATCCAACCACCACAACAGCTTTGACCTTGCTTCCTCTGAGAGGAAAATCTATGCAGCATAGCTGAGACCTTTCTGAAGATGCCAAATCTTGAGTTGCACACAATAGTGAAGGGGGCCTAGAAAAATGGCTTTTATCGAAGATGCTAGCAAACCCACTATCCGGGCAATCGATCACAATGATACAGTCTGCCTGCTCAGAATCAATCTCAATTCCTTCTTGTTATTCTTGACCTTCTGAGGTGGAAGAATCAGGTGTCATTTGAGAGAGTCTATCTGAAATCCCAGAAACTCTATATTTTGGGCCGGGGTCAGAACCGATTTCTGTGCGTTCACAAGGAAACCCAATTGCTGGAGCAGGGAGATCGGCCGTTGCAGGTTAGTGACTCCAGACGGGGGCATTGTGCCATGATGATGATATCATCCAGGTAAACAATTAACCGGACACCCGAGCCCTCAACTGCTCTACATCCGGAGCTTAGGAGCTTTGTGAAGCACCACGGAGCGAAGGAAAGGCCGAAGGGGAGGACTTTGTATTCATAGCTGACGTCTTGCCACATAAACTGCAGAAAGCGTAGGTTGGGTGGAACATGGGGACGGAAAGAAACACGTCCTTCAGATCCAGCCGGCCCAACCAATCTCTCAGTTGGAGAAGATCCCGCAACGGATGGATGCCCTCTATCTTGAATTGACGGTATACCACCCAGCCGTTGAATTCGTTTAGATTTAGTACCAATCGTGAGCCGCCCCCTTTCTTCTCCACCAGGAAGACACAACTGAGAAATTCATAAGGATGAGAAGATAAAATCTTGCTTGTGACGGGAAAAAGACATTATGGGGGGGGAAAGCTGTCTGGAGAGCTTTACAATTCTAGTTTGTAGCTCTGCACAGTCTCTAGGACCCAAGCATCTTACGTGATCGCTTGCCAAGCCTGCAGAAAAAACGGAATCCTGCCCCTCAACACCACTTCTGAACACACAATCAGTCTCACCTGTGGATCCTGCACACTCAATGGCTCCTTGGGATCTTCCATAGCACCCTTCTTGAAGCGGTTTCCGTTGACCTAGCAGGAGGGGTAGAAGGTTGAGTTTTTTGGGTCCTGATACCCTCCACGCTGTTGTTGATAATAACCCCACTGAAGGCCCTGGAGGTACGCACAGCCAAACTGACACCCTCTGATTAGTCCGGCCCTGCCAAATACCGATCTGAACACCTTATGAAGGGATCTCAGAGCTTTGTCCAGGTTGCTGGAGGTAGAAACAAACCTTGAGAGCTCCTTCAAAAAGGACTGGCCGAATAGCAACACCTGCGCCATTGGACTTGCTTCCAAGGATGCTAGCTCGGTGAGCTTGGGGTCCAGATTTAGCAGAATGGACCTTCATCTCTCGCTGGACATGGCACAATTGACATTGCTCAACTGACAGACTGAACGCTGTGCCCACCCAATGATCTCCTCAGGATCAATGGCCATGGATTTAATTATTTATTTATTTATTTGTTATGCGCATGAATCATCCCCTGAAGGGATATCTCGGCGCAGCGGCATCACAAAATGCAGGGTTAAGAGCCTAACAGTTTAAAATAATTGAGTTTTTAATAGTTTTCTAAAATTGTAAAGAGCGGTGCATTCTTGAAGGTGTAGGGGAAGTTTGTTCCAAACATGGGAAGCCACGAAAGAGAAAGCACGGCCACCTGAGCGTGTTTTCTTTATGCGTGGTACCATAAGAAGAGACTTTTTGGCAGATCTCAAAGATCTTGTAGGACGATAGGGAATACATTTTTTGTTCAAGTAGCTGGGTCCCTTACCATTAAGTGCTTTATGCACAAGGCAGCAGATCTTCAAGGTAATCTGCTTCCACACTGGCAACCAGTGCCGTGCATGTAATAGAGGGACAGAGGCTGATCTCGCTGGAAGGTTGTGAATTAGACGCGCTGCAGTATTCTGAACCACCTCGACCTTGTCCAGGAGGGATTTGTTGACTGCAGCCAAGAGACCATTTCCATAGTCCAGGCGACTGATCACCAGTGCCTGGACTAGGGTCTTACGTACTGCCACTGGGAGCATTGGAAAGACTCTTCGTAATAGCCACATAACATGAAAACAGGAACCAGTAGTGGGAGTTTCATAGTTAGCGTCTGATCAAGTTTTATGCCCAAATTCTTTACAGAAGATTTTGGAGTGGGTGGTGGTCCTAATTCCGTTGACCACCACACAGGAGACCATAATAGTTGAGCAGCCCCGAAAAGCATGATTTCAGTTTTGCCACCATTTAGTTGGAAAAAGTTAGCAGCCATCCACGCTGTAATAGCTTTCATGCCATCAGTGCAATGCTCTCTCATTTCGGACGGGTCTTTTTCAAAGGCTAATAGAAGTTGGGTATCATCAGCGTATGAAATAGGTGTAAAACCATAGGCTCTTATGATGTTTGCAAGAGGAGTGACATATATTTTGAACAGAGTGGGGCTTAAACAACAGCCCTTGGGCACTCCTTTGTCTATATTCATGGCACGTGACCGAAAGGGTCCCAAGTAAATAGTCTGTATTCAGTCAGACAGATAGTTTCTGAACCATTGTAGCACCTGGCCCTGGATACCTATCTACTCCAATCTCCGTATCAATATAGGGTGAGATATTGTATCGAAGGCCGCAGACAGGTCTAACAGCACAAGCATAGATGGAAGATTTTTGTCTTGACAGCTTCTGATATGGTCTGTGACAGCCAAGAGAGCAGTCTCGGTGCTGTGCATAGGTGTGTAGCCTGACTGAGATGAGTCTACGATCTTGTTAGACTCTAGATGGTCCATCAATTGTTTATTGATGTTACTTTCTATTATTTTGCTAGCCCAGGGGAGGAGAGATATAGGACAATAGTTGGAAACATCTGTAGTAGGAAGATTGTTTTTATCAGGATAGGGATAACCTGTGCAGCTTTCCACTCGGAATTACGCCAGTGCTCATGGCCAATTGCTGAAACAGCATGGTTGCTTTCTTCGCAGGAATAAGATCCTGAGGAGAGCCTGATTTAACCACTTTTAAAGCGAGTTGAGTGGACTCTATACTGAAAGGAACAAACTTCTTGAGAATGCAGGGGCAGGTTTGCTTATAACCGATATACAGAGGATCTGAGTAAAAGCAATGTGTCAGGTTTGCGAGATTATTATAAATTAGATTTACTTTGTCCTCCAGGTGGTCGGCAATCTGATCGCAAAATATTTGCGATGGGGAGTATTATTATTGCAGGCCTGGGGATTGATGAAGGTATTAAGGGTTTTAAAGAGTTCCTGGGAGAAATTGCCAGCGCTCACAAGCTGCTGAGCAATAACACATTTCTGCGCTTTCCTAATGTTGCTGTGGTAATGCGCTAAAGATTTTTTATAGGCTTCTTGATTGTTAGGTATGGGAGTAGTTCGCCATTGTCTTTCCGACTTTTTACATTGGGGTTTTTCCTTGCGCCAATCCAGTGTACACCAGGACGTGTGTGGAGTTAATCTTGGTGAGGAGTGGAGTTTTTCATGTGCTAGAGTATCAATGGCAGTATTGAGAGCTAAACTAAATAGTTTGAAAGCTTCCTTGATGTCTGTTGCAGTCTCTATATCAGGGACAGTATATATATGCTTTCATAAAGGTGCCAGTAGAGACTTTATGCCATTGTCTACTATAGATTGGCTTAGGTGGATTATTACAAGATACGGCCATATGAGACGCTGAAATATGAACGTTTATTAGCGGGTGGTCCGTCCAAACAAGAGGACAAGGGGTTTCACAGGACAGCAAGGGAGAGTTGGTAAAGATCAAGTCAAACGTGTGACCAGTAATATGAGTGGGACCCATAATACATTGTTTGAGACCTAGGGAAGCCAAGTCCGAGCTGAGTTGTTGCTCTTCTGCGTTAGAAGGCTCGTCCATATGGACATTAAATCCCTGAGTAGCATAAAGGTATTAGAGGACAATGCCTGTATCGCAATGAGCTCCATAAGTTTATGACTGGTGTTCAGCAAGATGGCCGCCTGGTAGGAGCTCCCGTGAAGAGCTCCCAGTGCTGGGGATCCCTTACCGGGCATTATCCCTGTTAGCACCCACTAGCTCGTCGGAACGAAAGCAGAAAAAGTAACTGGAGTAAAAGTAACTGGAACCACAAGTAACTGGATTGCCCGAGCGGTCCGCTGACCCGATTCACGGAGGTTGGAGCCTGAAGCTGCGGGAGCCTGCTGAGCCGCCACTGGACACTCGCCTTCATGCACATCGCGCCGCCGAGACCGAGACTGAGCGGTACCACAAGCAACTGATTGCCCGGATTGCCCACTGACCTGATTGAAGGAGGTTGGAGCCTGAGGAACCGGGAGCCTGCTGAGCCGGCACTCTTTGTCGGGGACTGACGCCTGCGGAGCCCCGCAACCTGCCATTGGATCCGTGTACACCCCCAGCGCGGCGCCGTGGCTGGGCAGTTGAAGCTCCGGGAGTCTGCTGAGCCGGCACCGCGGATTGTCCTGCGCTCGGCCCGCACCACGGCAGAGGACTCACGGCGGCATCGGGGGCTGAGTGAGCCCCCCCCCCCCCGCCCGCTCCACGGCAGCTGCAACCAGCGGAGAATAACAGAGGTGCAGATCCGCCGGCTCCACAGCAGTGAGTCACGGCGGCAGCGGAGGGCAGAGAGAGCTCCCCCCCCCAGAGACAGAGACAGCGGCAGAGACGAGGGCTGCTGTTACGGTTGCTGTGACCGGCCCACATCTTGCTGCGCTTTGCAGTAGTTGTGTGGCACCGCTGCTCAGAGGAGTGAGAACTGAGGCTGACGGGACCGGGAGGGACCAGGAGGGACGCCGGATCAGTGGAGGCTGGAGGCGACAGCGACATCTGAGGGCTGAGAGAGGCCCCCATCCAGACCTGTACACGCTTTGATTAAGGACTACAACTGCAAAACTTTGCTGGCAAACTCAACAGGCTTACGGTGCAGCTTGCACATAAGGTATTTATTTCACCCCACCCGCCTGCTCACATTTTCTAAGCTATCTCCTTTGTTCAAAATGGCTGGGGCCATAAAACTGTAGCAATAAATCCCCCTCATGCCTCCGATGTCCACGAGGCTTACAGCTCAACTCCCCCACACAAGACTACCAGAAGTAGAGATAAGCCTCCTTCCCATCATGCTATGAACAGGGCTTGCTCTAACGGAAAGTGAAACTGCCCTTCCCTGTGCTCAAAGTAATAGCAGCAGACAGAGGACTAATTCCCCTATCTCCCATATCGGTTCGGCCATCTTAGACTGTCTATCCTGGGCGACCATCATGGACTAATCATTCCTCAGGACTGAGTGTCTGCCTTCCTACAGTGTTATTACATGTTACTCTACTATATGTTATGATATTATATGCTTACAGTGGTATTTTATTTACGCTAGTCATTCCTCAGGACTGAGTATTTGCCTTTCTACAGTGGATTACATGTCACTATACTATATGTTATTATATTATATGCTTACAGTGGTATTTTATGTACGCTAGTCATTCCTCAGGACTGAGTGTCTGCCTTTCTACAGTAGTATTATATGTTACTATACTATATGTTATTATATTCTATGTTTACAGTGGTATTTTATTTACAGGGGCATTATATTCCTAGTTGGATCTTGCACATATCACTCTGTCCTCACCTGTAATGCACCAATGTTACCTCATATATTTACATCATAAGTTTACACGCCAGACGAAGATAGGGTGTCTGCCTTTTACAGTGGTATTATATGTCCATATTCCTAATTGTATCCCTCACATTCCTCTTTTTCTTCACCTGTATGCACCGATTGCTACCTCATATTTTTTGGCTGCCCACTAGGGTCACTGTTGGTCTCATAAGTCTATATTCCGATTTGTATCCTGCACATTCCACTTCTTCTTCATCTGTATGCACCGATTGCTACCTCACATATTTTGGCTGCTCACTAGGAGCACTTTTGGTCTCATATAATTCTTGGTGCAACTGTATTTTGGCTATTGACTCATGTACCTCATTTGTTATTGACTACTCACTACTTGACTACTATTTGACACTATTTGACTACTCAGTATTTTGGCTACGGACTCTTGTACCTCACTTATACTGCACATCCCACTTTTTCTTCACCCTATGCACCAATTGCTACCTCATATATTTGGGTTGCTCACTAGTGTCACTTTCGGTCTCATATAATTTTTGGTTGTAATTGTATTTTGCTACTGACTCATATACCTCATTTATTTTTGACTACTCTCTATTGTTATATAGCATATAACTTCTGGTGCAACTTTATCTTGCTACTGATTCATGCACCTCATTTATTTGGAAACACCCATTTTTGACTATTCACTATTGTCACTTTTGATTCAGGTATTTTTCTATCTGCATTGGTATTTCAGTCTAGTATATCATCAGTATTATACCTATATTCTATGCTGTACATGTTTGTAACCCACTACGACCTCACTGTAATTACTGCACTGATTAATTGCTCATATTGACCTGCTACACTTATGTAACCTGCTCCCATTTCAAGTTTCATTCCTTCATGCGCCAGGACGCTCCTTAGCTGGAGCATCTGTGCGCCTAATAAAAAACCACATAACATAACATAATTACTACCTCATATACTCTGGCTGCTCATTAATGCCACTGTTGTTACATGCAATTGGGTATTAGTGTATGTGTTTGTAATTCTGCTCCAGTTCATCATTATTGTACACCCTACATCTGTGCAACACGCACCCACTACAGATCTTATCCCTGTTTGCATTGACTACCACCGCATACACTTTGGCTGCCCACTAGTGTCACATTCATTCCATGCAACCGGCGATTACTGAGCACCCTCCCACACCTACCGACTCCGTCACCCCAACATGGAGCTCATCGGCAAGCACACATACAGAATCAACTACCCACCCGCACTCACCAAAAAAGCCGCTAAACGCTTTAAACACAACTTACTGAGGTCCCACCCTGAAATACCCTTTGCAGACACCTACTACTCACCGTTCAATGGTGCCGTAAACATTGATATCATCTTCCACACCGCACGCAGAGCTCAATGGAGAAAAACGTTCCTCTCTTTACTCACCGTATCCAATTCCAGGAAATCCGCTCATGGCCAAACACTCTCCATAACACCATCCCAACTCTTCCCAGGCAGAACCTCCATCACTATAACAACGGGATTGTCCTAATCCAATCCACAGACAGGAACCTGGAACTACTAGATAACCTGTTTCACACTTTCTTACAGCACCTCTCCAATCCGCGGACCCCACTCAGTCCGACCACCCTTGATCTCACAGCCCCCAACCACAACGATGCTAACCCAGCTCAGTCCCTAAACGACACGCACCTCTCCTCCACCACCGGCACCGTCGTCATCCACCCACCTACTGCAACCACTTCACACTCCTCAATCACAGACTTAGATCTCTCCCCGACATACACCAGCCGCACCCCCTCCCGTCCCACCAACACCCTGACCTCCATTCATACCACTCTCATTCCTCTCTCCCCCATCACCACAGCCCCCAACCACAACGCCTCTAGCATACCTCAGCCCCAAAAGGACACACACCTCTCCTCTACCACCAGCACCTTAGTCATACACCCACCTACGGTTGATACCTCACACCCCTCAATCACAGACATAGATCTGTCACCCATATACACCAACCGTAACCCCTCCCCCCTTTCACCAGCCCACATTCCCACTCTGTTCACCCATGACACCACAGCTCCCACCCACAATCCGCCTAACCGAGTTCAGCACCAGACCGACACGCACACAGACAATCCCCACCCTTTATCCCCCCCATTCTCAGCCCCCACTTCCACTCACTAACTAACCACACTGAACACGCCTCTATCAACTCAACTCCGCCTCCGCAAAAGAGAACCACATACAATCACACTCCCCCCCATTCTCACCCCATTACCCTACATGCGCCCCCACCACCACTAACATACGCCCATCCTCCACCATACACTCTCCACCTACCACCAATACCCTCCTCCATACTATGTCAACCTCTCCCAACCCTCCAATACCCACCACCAACACAAATCCCACACTAGACTACGTTATGGCCTCCCTCCTCCAGCTCAAAGAAGACATCCACATCATCAAACAACTACTCTGCTCGCATTCCAGTCACTCCTCACCCACCACCCTCCTCAAGCTCAAACAAGACATCCACATCATCAAACAATTACTCTGCACACATCCCAGACACCCCTCACCCGCCTTCACCAACACCACCGTTCCTAACAGGACCTCCACTTGGTCGGCTGACTCTCGCACTCAACGCCCCCCGCACTGGACCTCAATCCCTGTTCGCAATCGTGAAAACCGTCCCCATCGCACCTGCAACACACTATCGGACCTTGACACAGTCACCCTCCTCCGCTCCTACGACCCAGCTCCCCTTAACAACATACCCTCCACCCTTCGCGCCATTCCAACAATTCATCCAAATCCCCTTCGACCCCCACGCAAAACAACAGAATCTCTATCCTTAGTAACCTGAGAAAAGTCCCCCTCTCTCTCGAACCCCCTTCCACCCTCGACACACCCCGTCTCAAATGCACCCTCCTCAACTGCAGATCGGCCTCTAGGCACTCCTCTGCAATCGCTGATCTCATCTTATCACTGGACATTGACCTCATCCTCATGACTGAAACTTGGCTAACTGAATCTTCTAAACCCATATTGGACATACTGGTTCCCCCCAACTACCACATCACCAGATTAGACAGGGTTGGTCAAAAAGGTGGGGGAATCGCATGTATACACAGGAGTAACCTCTCTGTCATAAAAGTAACCTCTCCCTCCCTACCCTCCCCAACCTCCTGTGAAGACATTTGCCTTGATATTATCAGTGAAGGCAAACCGATTTGCTCTCTTCACGGCATTTACCACCCACCAGGGGACAACTTTACCTTCTCGCAACAAATTATGGATTTGATCACAACCAATTCAGGGCGACAACTCACACAAATATACCTTGGTGACTTCAACCTCCACTGGAACGATCATAATGATGCGGTGGTAAATAGTCTTAAAAACTTCCTCGACGCCCTTGACCTCAGCCAAATATGCAACAGCCCGACCCACGAGAAAGGCTCTATCATCGACCTTATCATCTCCAAAGAAGACTCTATCCAACTCGAATCTATCAAACCCTGTGACTGGTCAGATCATCACATTGTCACGTTCTTCATCAACGAAAAAGTCAAATTTAACCCGGTTCAATCCTTCAAGCCCAAAGTCTGGAAAAGAGACCTGAAAAAACTCAACCCAAACTCTCTACCCCCCAACAGCTGCAATATATTACTTCCTCCCACTGGCATTACGGATTTCCAATCCTTGACGGATCACTATATCAACGCTATGACCTCTTTAGTTAATGAAGTTGCACCTCTGCAGCTAAAAAGAGCATCCACAAAAATATCCAATCCTTGGTACAACGGGAGTCTCAATGACGATAGACGGGCCATGCGAATGGCAGAGCGCACCTGGAGATCAGCTCCCTCCGCCCTGCACTTAAAAACGCTGAAGAAAAAGAGAAATGCCTACTTCAGGAAAATAAAACGCACAAAATCAGATTTCTTCAGCTGTCAGCTCGACCATGCCAAAAATCGTCAGAGAAAGCTGTTTGAGCTAATCAGAACACAATCCAAGGAACAACCCCAACCACTCAGTACTCTGGGCGAAGCACCCTCCTGTGAAGACTTCGCTTCTTTCTTTATCCAAAAAACAGACAACATAAAGAACGATCTCCTCATTGACGTAAGTCTCTACCCCAAACCCCTCTGCACAGCACCCACTGAACCAAAAAACAATGCTACATGGTCATCCTTTGCCACCTACTCGGAAGAAGAAATTGGTAGACTGCTCAGTACTGTGAAACCAGCCAATCACCTCACGGACCCCCTTCCTGCCAACGCTGTCAAAGACCTTACCCCGTCGCTCCTCCCACTTTGGACTAAAATTATCAACAGCTCACTTCAACAAGGGACCATCCCCGACTCCCTCAAAGTTGGACAAGTCACACCTCTACTAAAGAAACCTACAGCCGACCCCTCTGATCTAAATAATTACCGTCCCATTACCAACATTCCGACTCTTGCCAAATTGCTCGAAAAATGCGCACAAACTCAATTGACTAGACACATTAATCAGTTTGATCTACTCAACCCTCATCAATCAGGCTTCAGAGCGGACCACAGTACAGAAACTGCTATGATACACATAATTGACGACGCCCTCCAAATCCTAGATCAAAACGATACCTGCCTCCTTATCCTTCTTGATCTCTTCTCTGCATTCGAGACCCTCAAACATGAGAACTTACTCGATCTATTAAACACAAGAATGGGTATATCTGGAACTGTGCTCAAGTGGTTCACATCCTTTCTACACAACAGAACGCAGAAATTCAAGAGTAACAACTTGATGTCTTCTCCAATACCGGTAACACTAGGCGTCCCACAAGGATCCTCCCTATCCCCAATTTTGTTTAACCTAGTTATGGAACCTCTCACCACCTTGCTACAAGCATCCAATGTTCAATTCCACATGTACGCCGATGACACTCAACTTTATCTCAAAGTACAATCTCCCAAAGACATTATGCTCTTGAATTCAACGATCAGAAGCACCCAATCATGGTTGGCTGCTAATCATCTCAAGCTCAATGCTCTTAAAACAGAGTTCCTCTTGATCTCACCTCCTGCGAAGATCACTACCACTCAAATCTGGCTCAAACACCTAACCGCACTCAATGTTCATCCCACCATTGTGAACTCAGCAAAATCTCTAGGCATAACACTTGACACCAACCTCAACATGCAGGCACACATCAACAAAGCAACTAAAGGGGGCGAACTACCAGATCAATACCTTAAGGAAACTCAAACCCTTCCTTCCAGCCAAAGATTTCCAAACTGCGGTACAAGCTCTAGTCATCCCTCGAATAGATTACGGCAGCATCGCCCTCTGCGGTCTCCCCCTAACTACCACGGCACCGATAAGAGCTTCTCTAAACGCTGCAGCGAGACTCATCACCGGTTCAAGAAAACACTCACACATTTCCCCTGACCTGAGAGCCCTGAACTGGCTGCCTTTTGAAGCCAGAATTCATCTGAAAATCGCCTGCATCACGCACAAGCCTGTTCACCTGAGCTCACCCGGATACCTCGCCCAAAAGCTGACGATTTCCGGAGGCTCTAGAAACACTAGAGGCACAAACAACCTCCTACTAAAGCCCCAAAGATTCCGCAAGGAAAAAACGTATAAACGCTCCTTCTCAGGAATGGCACCCAGGATCTGGAACTCACTCCCCCCTGAAATCAGACTCATTTCCTCTACCATGCTTTTCAAGAAAGAAGTAAAAGCTATCCTCATGGCTAAATACACTTGAATTATTACTGGGGAGGATATTTACAGACGTTGTACCATTCAGTTTTACTAATCTTTTTTGCATTTTTGTATGACGCGGGTTATTGACCTGCCTGAGTGTTTTACGCTATCAATTATTTGTACTTGTATCATTATTGATGTATCTGGCTGACTATGCTCCCACATGTACCTTCCCCACCCCAATTGCTATTTACTCACACGATGTTCCTCTCGTCTGTAAAGCGCTCTGATATCTGCAAAGATCTTGTTCGCGCTATATAAAACTTTCAAAATAAAAATAAATAAATAAATGACTAAAAGGTGCCAATGGGCCAGGGGGACGGTAGACAAGAGCTCCTTTCCAGCTATTCTGGGGAGAAAAGTCAATTTTAAAGACACATACTTCAGCCCATGCCTCCGAGACAGATTTGGTAATCGTGACATTAAATGAATTATTAAAAATAATTTCTAGTCCTCCCCCCATTTTATCTAGCCTATCTAATCTAAGTATGTTATAGCAAGCAGGTAAGGCCATAGTAATAGCGGGGGTGAAGTGCGGTTTGAAACCATGGTTTCAGCACGCGCAATGTAATTCATTTTATTTATTTATTTAGTTACTTATCTCTGTTCGGCCTACGCCGTAGTTTACTACCCACAGCCCTGTCCCTCCCCCGCCCCATTGCCCCGCACCACTCTCTCCAGGAGCCGCTACTACCAGACGCTTTCATTTTCAGCACATTTTTCCCAACAAAAAAAAAACAATATTTAGCTGTATTTTGCCTAATATCTTGGTCTCCTTCAGGGCAATACACAAACTCTAAGTACCTCTAGAATCCCCATGATGTTGTAAGAAAAGGACGCAAATTTGGCGAGGATGCTGTACGTGGTCAAAAAGTTACAGGGACCTAAGCGCAAACTACCCAAAATAGCCAAAAAAAGGCTTGGCACAGGGGGGAAAAGGCCTAGCATCGAAGGGGTTAATGATCTTCGTAAGAGGGCCCATTCACATAGTTAGTGTGCATCATACTAAGGGCTTCCTAGTAACCTTGCAGTATGGTTCCTAGTTAAAGCTTCCATTCTCTGTGAAAAAGTTGACATTTATTGAAGGGAAACTCAGGATTTCAGGAGTGAATAACGCACAAGGGGGAAGAAATGTATTCACAGACCACGCAGGTACATGTTTCTTGTTGTTCCAAGCCAACTGCAAGTTCAGTGCCAATGAAACGTTTAAAATATCTATAATATTGTGGAAATAAGTTGCAGAAAAACAATTATACAATTCAAGCTTCCAATAAAAGCTACAATAGGTCCACGAAAAAAGAGCCTTCAACTTATGGTCCGACCACTGCCATCACTGCGGGTCCACCCACAGTATTCTGAGAGTGGCGATCGGACCGCCACCCCCGCCGGGATCCAAAATCCCGTAGAGGTGGTGCAGTGGTCAGAAGCAGTAAAATGCTGGTGATGGCACTGCCGAGCATTTTATGAGTTGCCTGTCTACTGCCCATTTCATGGGGGTGAGTCCACCACGAACAGGGTGATGGAAAGGCAACCAAAGGTGCCCTAACAGGGCTCCATGGCGCTAGTGGGCTTGGGGTGCATGCAGCGGGGGCATATGTTGTGCCCCCCTGTTCCTGCACAATGTGGCATCTACAAGAATGCACAAAAAAACCTTAGGCAACTATACATTCATAAAATATCACATTGATCATAATGGTACTAGGGGCAAAATATGCAATGCCCAGAGGGACAATTATTATCACATTTGTGGCATGTAGGACTTAGTGCATGCCACGCTGTGCAGGAACGTGCAGTCGGTGCTCTAATGCTGGCAGTCTGCATGTTAGGCTCTTCTCTGAGCCTAATAGACCCCCGCCATGAGACCGCCCGCCTGCCATGGATTACACTCATAATCCGGCGCCCACGAGCACCACTGGTTTGGCGGTTCTCCTGTGGGTGCAGCGGTGATAGGCCGTCAGGAGGACCGCCAAACTCTTATAAAAGTTCTTAGTGTTCAGGTGTATATTTTTTTAGAACATGTTGTGCCAGTGAACTCTTGCATTTTCCACAGAATAATCCTGTGGTCACAAATTAGAATCCCATAATATCGAGTCAGCCTTTCATCCTTCTGAGGTCAGCCACTGAAGTTGAGTTACAACAGTGCCAAGGAACGGCTTCAAGTGAATGAGCGCTTTACAGGTGAAATTACTTGCTTTTATCGCTAAAAGAAAGCTTGTGTGTATGGGTTGGGGAATGCGAGGCGTTTATGAGGCTAGTGAGTGGATGGATGAATGGCACATTAATACGTTTTCATGATGAACAGGATGTTTGTTGTGGCCTGTACCAGCCCATCGAACGCACAGCTTTCACTCTCTGAGTCTCATAAAGCTTCTGAGAAAGAAGTCCCTTTGCTGGCCAGAAACGACCAGTCGTTTGCCCTCGAAAGATGCTGCGATCTGCGGCCCGGGCCTCTGATGGTGCGCGCCTACTCCACAGCGACAGAACCCACCTCAAACCGGATGATACAAATGCCAATATTCGAGGACTCGTCCTAACACGTGAGTATGTAACCAGAAAACGACCCCACTCTGTCGGGGCTGGCACTGATAGCTCTCCCTGTACTGCCCTGAGAGGTGCAAGCACGTGCAGTGCACTCCCCGTCACCCCAAGGCGGCCTAGTGCACACGAGGTGTGGATGAAGCACCCGCAGGAAGCCCCTTCAGTTATGGGGGCAGGTGTTTCAGAGACATGTTGAACTGTCGAACCGGTGCCCCCAAGATGCGTCTCTTCTGTGGCCTCACTCCTCCACCTCTGACGCTGGAGCCGGCCCTCAGCCCGGGGCGGGGTCAGGGCACGCATTAACCTTGGTAAGTGACCTGATCTGTGCATCTCTCCAGGCCGTGGCCTTTCTGCAGAGGGTCGGGGCGAGCTGCCAATCCCCGGTCACTGTAATGTTCACACCTCAGCGGAGAGGTATGGAGGGTGGGTGCCCCCCAGCGCTGCCACAGAGGATTACAGGCTCTCAGACCCCACAGTGGGGGGTGAGGGGGCGGGAGAGGGGGCGCGTGCATTAAACACCACGTATCACCTTCGCAGTGTGCGCCTGGGACTAAAACAAATCCAACATGAAGAGACCTGAACGTAGTGCCTCAGAGGGGACTCAGGGCATATAGGAGCTGGGAGGCGGAGCTAGGTGCCTTGACTGTGCTTCTCTGGGTCGTTTCAAAACACGCTGCACTGAGCACGGATGTGCAATTCTTTCGTGCACATGGAGTACAAAGTGCTAGTCTCTGGTTTAGAGGGGAACTTGTGCATTGTGAGGGGCGTGCAAGAGGGGCGCGGGTCTGCTTCCTGTGCCCCCGACCGGCATAGCTTCGCCAGGGCTTTACTGCTAAATGTAGCCCGTATTATGGCACCAAGCAGGGAGATGTTGGTCCCCTCTTTTCTCTCTCTCTCTCTCATGATGAGAGCGAGAGAGAGGTAGTGGCGTAACATTATCCGCCGCTGTGAAGCCCCCATTCCCCCTCCGTCGATCCCCACCCCCCGGCACTGCGCCAAGGCCGGCTGGTGACATTTGAAAGTGGTGAGGCGTAAATACTCAACGCACATCAGTAGTGTTTTTAAATAATTTTTTTCACCAATCAACTAAAAGCCGAATGTAAAATGTAATATAGATCCCCCCCATACCGTAAACGGTGCACATGAATTATATGCACTTTATGAGCTGCATGGCACACATTCTTGTAGCAGGCATATTAACCCTGCGCTACCTTATGAGTCAAAACTTCCGCTAGACAAACCTCCAATCTCTCTCCAGCACGAACATTAATCACTGGATTTATCTTGACATTTTTAATGCTGCCTGAAATTGCTGGAGGTATGGAATGCGATAGCAGGGGCTTTTAAAACAATAATATACGTGTAAATAGGGCGCCCACTCCTGAAGTCAGCACCCGGTGCGGTGGCACAGGTCGCACCTCCCTAGAGCCAGCCCTTTCCGAGTGTTCAACACTGCGTTCAAATGTAATCACTGACACTACATCCTGAAGACCAACCGTGAACACAATACTTTCCATAGTATGGCAGCTGGAGCTCGCTGTTCTGAAGTGTTCTCAAGTGTGGCTGTAGCCTCTTTTTTTTAGAATCTGAAGTTGCTGCGCCCTTAAGACATAGAGCGATTAAAAGCCGCCGCCCAGTTGTCAGTACACCAACTGTCCTGCAGAGGATAAAGGGGTCACTATTGTTTCTTCACAGGACCCAATGGACCGAGGACATCAAGTTTGCAACCTCAAGTCCATTTTAAGGGGCGCATTGTAGTTCTTGTGTTAAGATTGCCTTGTAACTCTGCAAAGGCTCAGGGTGGCACACTGCGGCCTTGAGTTCCCCCACAGGTGTAGCTGTAGGTCCAGGTGAGCCTGAATGCATTGTTTGTTATTCTATGCTGCCATCCTAAAGTGTTTTCGTCTCTGCTTGAACTGCTTCGTTAATAGCACATTGATATAAAATGGGTAGGGACTAGTGAGACAGGCATTTATCCCTTTGGCAATGTTGACCCTTCGGTCATAGCTTGCATTCTCATCTACCATCCGTCTTTTTAGCGAAGCAAATCTGCATGTTTCTATAATTTGTTACAACGATGCGATAGCAACCCTTGTAACTTACCCTCTTGGTCTTTTACTTAGCTATTTATTTTAAATAATCAGGTGCACACACTAAAATGTGAAAGATTAACAGCCACGACCTCTATACCAAAGCACCCAGTCGTGGGAGGGGGGTGTGGGGGTCGCGCGGGGGATCGGGTTCCTGGGAATGAATGAAATAAGTAAAATAAACTTACCTATAGCCGGACCGGTCCGCGCCATCTCTGCTCACTGACCCCTTAGCTACTCACATCACGCACGTATGGGGACTGGCAGCCCCTCGCAGCCAATCCTGGCGCTTGGGGCACAGGTTTCTCTTCGCCCAGAGCACGCCCATTAGGAGCCCACAGGGCTCCTAATAGGCATGCGCAAAAAAGTACAAACGCAAGTGCGCATGAGTGGGCAGGGGTAAAAAATTCACCCTCCGTCCCCACTCATGCGCACTTGTGTTTCTTGCCCTGGTGACATGACATCATCAGGTCAGTCAACATGATGCCACCCCGCCCATCCTGAAGGGGATGGGCAATGTGATGTCATGCTGACTGACATGATGATTGGAATGTCAGTTCTCCCGAGTCCCGCCTGCCTGATTCAGTTTACTTAACGCCGTCGCCGAGGGAGCTGCGGGCGGCTGCGGGGGGGCGGGGGGCTTCGCCCCCATGCCCCAATGGACGCACCGCGCCTGCACTGCGCACAGGCAGCGGGGCCCTGCCTGAGAGCTCCTGAATGGATCCAAGCCCCCCCCCCCTCCAGCACTGCGCACAGGTGGCGGCCCCTGGCCTGGGAGCTCTTGGATGAGTCCAGGGGGCCCCCACCGGCACTGCCCACAGGCGGTGGACCCCTGGCCTGAGAGCTCCAGGATGGGCCCAGGGGGCCCCCGTCCGGCACTGCGCACAGGCGGCAGGCCCCTAGCTTGAGAGCTCCTGGATGAAACCAGTGGGCCCCCTCCGGCACTGCGCACTGCAAGTGGCTATCGGAGGTTGGAGGAACCCAAAAGAAGAGAAAGACTGCAGAGTGACACGGGGGAAACACCCAGGATGACAAGATGAGAGATAACCCTGACACAGATCAGCCACCCACCTGCATAGTCACACATCATGCCCCCACAGGGGTGCATCCCCCATTCAGTGTAGTGGTCGACCCCATCACCGCGTCCCAACGCTGGAAGACGTGGCTAGGGAGACTGGAAAACTACTACGTAGCAATGAGGGAGACAGACTGAGCAGTGAAACGCTCATTGTTGCTCCATTATGCGCGGGGGAAGAAGTATATCTTCTGTTCAAGCACCTTCCGAATAGAGGAGAACCCACTGACTACGAAGCCGCTTAGGCCGCACTTAACGCACACTTCGATCCGCAGTTGAACGCGGACTTCGAAAAGTTCAAACTGCGCCAGGCCCGACAAAGAGAGGGAGAGTCGATCGATACGTTTTACGCCAGACTCAGAGAGCTAGCCAGCACCCATACAACAGAAGGTCGAGCCACCAAAGAGATCCGTGCTCAAATCATCAAAAGGTGTCTGCAGCAAAGTACTATGAGGGCTGATCTTAAGGCAGCCGAACATACCCCTCAACGACATACCAGTCCTAGCCAGGACACATGACCTCTCAGCAGCCAGAGCCAACGAGATGGACCTGGTCTTGACACGGGCCTCGGACAAGAACTCAACAGTCAAAACCGAGCGAGCCGAAGCGATGAAACCACGAGACAGAGGGAGTGGGCAATGAGGACGACCCTCCCACACCCCGAAAGGACAATGTGGATACCGTGGGCGAGAAGAACACCCCATCTAGGCGTGCCCGGCCCAAGGATGGACGTACTCCCACTGCGGGAAGCCTAATCACTTTGCGTCAGTGTTCCGGAAAAAGAACCAACGCAAAGACAGTAGAGGAGGGGGAAAACCGATGTGGAGCATGGTGCGCCATCTGTCGAGTGCCTCCTTGGCACCGTCCAGTAGTACCAGAAGGAATAAGCAGGCCACTTTATGAGTGGACAACTCCTCCACAGAAGAAGATTAAGTCGAAACATATCTAGTCTCTTTTACGCAAGAGCTCAAAAAACGGAGGAGACCACGGCCCACTTGCACTGTGAGAATAGCCGGGTCAGAGGTGAAGCCGGTCATCGACACCAGAGTCTCCGTGAACGTCATGTGGATCCAACAGTATAACAAGCTGAGACCAAGGCCCGAACTTTCGCCGTCAAAGATGAAAATCTTCGCATACGGAAGCAACTCACCCCTGCCTCTATGAGGGAAGATGACAGTGCCTATCCGGTCAGAAGAATACAAAATTGTGCAAATGGTACACATTCTGGATCAAGAGCCCGACATGCTACTCAGCAGCCATGCCCCAAATACCTAGGCCTAGTGACATTTGCAAGAAGCGTATGGCATACCAGACTGAAGAGTTGCTGAGCCAGTTCGCAGACCTCTTTAAAAGGCTAGGGAGCATCAAAAAGGCCCAAGTAAAACTTCACATCAACCGGCAGTGGCCCGACAGTGTTACAACACAGGCAAGTCCCCCTTTCCACCTTCGGCTGCTAGTGGAGCAAGAACTTCAGAAGCTGGAGGACTAAGGTGTCATCGAGTAAGTTTCTGGGCTAACCCCATGGGTGTCCCCCATGGTCATAGCAGAGAAGCCACGACAACCTGGGAAGATCAGATTATGTATCGACATGCGCCTCCCTAACAGGGCCATTTGGCGGGAATGCAACATCACGCAAACAATGGACGACATAGTAACGGACTTCAGCGGGGCCCGGTGGTTCTCAAAACTAGACCTGAACGCGGGATACCACCAGCTGGTTCTGGCCAAAGAGAGCAGATATATCACAACGTTCAGCACCCATCTGGGTTTGCGACGCTACAAGTGCCTTAACTTTGGGATATCCTCCGCAGCGGAGGTATTCCAAGACACGGTGCTGGAGATCCTAATCGGCTTACCCGGCGTGCCAAAAGTAAGTGATGACATTCTCATCCATTCCGCCACCGCAGATGAGCACTACCGACATCTAAGGGCCACGCTACAGTGACTTCAGGAATAGGGTGTGACCCTATAAAGGGAGAAGTGCCTCTTCTTCCAGAAGGAGATAGAGTTTTTCTGCTACCTCTTCAACCAGGAGGGAATCCAGGTAGACCTACAGAAGTGTTTACCACAAATGAGCCGCTCCTAGTATGATGACCTAAGTTCTAAAGTGTAATGGTGTTAGTTTGTGAGTGCAGGCATCTCACAAAAAGTGAAAGACTGGTCTCACACACCACCTGGTGTTATGCTTCATCATTGACCAGTCCTCGCCCTCTAAAAACTTGGTTTGATAGAGGCGGGGCATACACCTGAAGACAGGGATGCACTTCTAAAGCTAAGTGGGGGCCCTTATAAAAAGTGAAGTTAAAATGCCATTACAAATGTCATCGAAAAGATGAAGGCCAGGATGCGAGAAAAAATCTGGTTTCCACAGCAGAGTGGAGGAGGACGTGAGGAAATGCCCAGCGTGCCAGCTCACAAGTGCACCGGAACGACCAGCACGGATCCAAAAGGAGCAGCATGGGAAAGCCCCGTGGGAGAAAGTGAGCATCGACTTTGGAAGTCTTCCTGGTGGCAGGGTGACATTAGTCGTAATGGACAGCTATTCCAAATACACCGTAGTAGAAGCCGTGAGCTCCACCGCATTCTCCCGGATTGCCCCAGTGCTCAACAAGACGTTCGTTGTGTTATGATGCCCGGGAGAGCTCAGGAGCGATAAAGGGCCCCCGAAGGGAGAAGAATTTTGTGACTTCATGCAACTACATGGCGTACGGCATAGCTGAATCACCCCTCAGTGGCCACAGGCCAACAGAGAAATTGAAAAGGTCCTGTGCATCGCCGTGGCCGTATATGCTGACCTGGAGCGCCACCTTCAGATGTTCCTTCGAGAGTACCGAAGCACGCCGCACAGCACCACTCACCCAGCCCCGTGGACGATGATGTTTAATGGCCCACGACGAGACACCATTCCCACCTGCCCCAGGTGGACCCCGCTGCCATATGATGAAAATGAAGCCAGGGAGCCGAGGAAAAAACAAAACAAAGATGCTAGCCACAAGAGACAAGCCAGACTCCGTGAAATTCGACAAGGAGACTAAGTGTTAAGGAAAATTCCGGACTCCCTATGAGCCAGGCCACTGGGCAGTAACCGAGGTCAAGGGGACGATGGTCACCGCGGAAAAGGAAGGAGAGAGGGTGAGCAGGAACATCTCATGGTTCAAGTGGGTAGACAGCGCCCCCGACCACCTGGGGGGAAAGGTACCCGGAAGCGGAAGAGAATGAAAAAGCGGGGACGGAGGGAGAACACACTGGCGCCCCTCCTACCAACCACCCAGGTGTGTCACATGAAGTCAACCAAGAGGCTGGCACGACCCCTTGAAACCCAGAAGGTCAACCCGAAGCACTCTCGAGATCCAAGGCCCCAAACCCTACACAAGATCAACATCCAAGATATGGACTGAGAGGGAACCCAGTTCCAAGCTAAAGGGCTTTGCAAGCGGCTGGCGAGTCCAGGGCCAGTTCGTGAGGAAAAGAAAAAGAGATTGAGTTGAGATGGGATGTAGTGAGTTAGCGGTGCAGCTCACACGCGACGCGTGCCGGATATGCCGCATTCACACGCTCGGGCCAGGTGTGGCCTGAGGCATGTCAATAAAAGGGGGAGTGGGCGCACAAGGAGCTCGAGTGCCCATACCAGTAATTGCGCTGTGTGTCTAAATATTTATCTGAATCCAACATAAAGGGGCGTCATTTCGCCCCCATCCAAAGGCACAGCGTTACTGCTGCTTAACTGCTTTCGTTTTTAAACCCAATTTTCTCCATTTTTCATTCATTAAATCCTGTACTTAAACCATCTTGTCAAATTCATCCAATTTGATCCACATGCACGGAATGATGCCATTTTTCAAAGCTTCTTATGCTGTTGATGTGCCCATCCAGGCCTCTTTTCAATAACACGTACAGACGCATTTATTCATCCAGAAGCAGCGTTTATTAAATACCCAATGCATTTCGGGCTACTGGGGCCCTTCGTCAGGGGTCACTACAAGTAACAATATAAACAAGCATTTGTTATTTAACCATCCTGTATGTGCAGTGATCTGAACAATTGTATTAGCTTAAACTGCATTTAACAGTGTCACAATCTTAATGCTCACATAATGCTAATCATTACATCCCAGTCTTTCCTCATCTATCTTTGCGAGAAAATATTCCTCATCTCTTTCTGCCTGCTAATTTAAACACTCCCATTGGTGTTCTAATCCCTCCCATATTGAGTTAATGCTCTCCACCTGATCTTGACACTTAGTCCAAACACCCTGCCCGTTACTCCTATTGAATACAAATCCCACCATGCAACATTGTAGCCAGCATTATGTTTAAAAATAGATATTCGACAATAAAATGAATTGTGATTATTTCACAAAATTTAAATACCAAAACATTTTAAAATTGCAATGTACGCCACCGCTCATATCGCACGACAATGCTGAAACTGTTCTTGTGTGAATAATTTGTCCCTTTCATACGAGCTTGCTGGAGAAACAAGGTGTTCCGCCGTGCTTGTGGAAAAAACTTCATTCTCAATGTTCCTTTTATTATCGTTCATTTGTGATTCGAAGCGGGTGCAAACCCGAGTTTGGGCAAAGAAGTAAATATGCATATTAGAGGTAGGGAATGCACACCTATTTTAGTTGTAGTCAGATATTTGTCGAATGATTATAATGATGCGTGCTCCTTGGAAAAGCGCCTTGCCCAGATAGCGCTGAAAATAGATAGGGGGATATTATATTAATTTAAAAACTTAGTCATGTGTAACAGAAACAATGTGCGGGAGATTTCACAACTGGGAGAGAGAGGCAGCAAGTTAGATTGAAGATGGTGGGTAGGAGGTACGTAGTACTTGTAAATGACGTGGAGAAGTGGGGTTAAGCAGTGCTGATTAACATCGGAGCTAATCTTGTTAGATTAAGACAGTTTAGCAGTTAACCGCTTCAGTAGCAAGATGGAAAAAGAGGAGTTCAGACTGTAGCTATATTTAAATGAGTTATTGGCAGAGCACAGAGGACGTTACAACTAGAATAAAAGGATGCAAATTGATGTTGTTAGAGGCTCATTTCATGAAAAATGTGGGGGAGCTTGATTTCACGCCCTGTGGGATGTAATGATTAGCATTATGTGAGCATTAAGATTGTGACACTGTTAAATGCAGTTTAAGCTAATACAATTGTTCAGATCACTGCACATACAGGATGGTTAAATAACAAATGCTTGTTTATATTGTTACTTGTAGTGACCCCTGACGAAGGGCCCCAGTAGCCCGAAATGCATTGGGTATTTAATAAACTCTGCTTCTGGATGAATAAATGCGTCTGTACGTGTTATTGAAAAGAGGCCTGGATGGGCACATCAACAGCATAAGAAGCTTTGAAAAATTGCATCATTCCGTGCATGTGGATCAAATTGGATGAATTTGACAAGATGGTTTAAGTACAGGATTTAATGAATGAAAAATGGAGAAAAATTGGGTTTAAAAACGAAAGCAGTTAAGCAGCAGTAACGCTGTGCCTTTGGATGGGGGCGAAATGACGCCCCTTTATGTTGGATTCTATTTTCAGCGCTATCTGGGCAAGGCGCTTTTCCAAGGAGCACGCATCATTATAATCATTGGACAAATATCTGACTACAACTAAAATAGGTGAGCATTCCCTACCTCTAATATGCATAATTATTTATCTGCACACATTGTGTTATGCCCCTGAGAGCACCCATTGCCATCTTTACAGATTGGTCCCGGGGGCCCGCATCCATGTAATTTCCGGGGGGGCGGTGGGGGAGTTTCATTACACCAGAGAAAGCGAGTGTAGTTAGGGCATGTTAGGTAGTATGTATAAGGAATGTATGTACTATGTACGACTGGAGCCGTACATTAATTACTTTTAAAGTCCTGAATTAACGGGGTACATAAGACGGAGCCCCACACTGGCTTCTCCAGGGCTTTCCTAGGTTCTTTGTAACAGACCAGACTCCAGGGGGTGGAGTGCAGGAGGCAGAGGCTCCCAGTCCTAACAGGTTGAGACCTTCCTTGGTCAAATCACGTCTTTGGAAAGTACGCTAAAAAAATGATTTGATCACAGCCTTGGCGAGAAACCCCTCAGCTATAGTGAATGTGGCAGCCGGTAACTTTGAAAATTAGCTAAGTCATTCAGTAAACAGGCTGGCGCCGGAAGTAACTAAGCACCCTAGGAGAAGGCAAGCTACGTCACTCTGGTACTTAGCTGAGCTCAGACAAATTACAGTCAGATGTAAACGTAAGGAATGTATTTGGAGATCCAACTATAGCATGGAACATAGAAAAGACGCCAACACAGCCTTAGAGGAATATAAGATTGCTATAAAACAAGCCAAAACTCTGAATTTTACCTCTAAAATTCAGGAGGCTACTAACTCCTCTAAGGAATTATTTAAAACTGTAACTGCTTTGTCAAAGTGCCCGCGGGATACTGTGTTTACACCTGACCAAAACGTTGTTGACAAAATGGCTGTTTTCTTTCAAAACAAAGTACAGACAGTCTACAATGAACTCTTAAACACCGCAGCTGCTCCTGGGGAGGACTGCATAGAGGGACGGGAAGATACTGTACCTCAGTGCAGTCTGCCACGGTTCTCAGTGTTAGGGGAAGAACATGCTGCCGACCGGTTTCTACAAACTAACTCCGGGTCCCCCCTTGACCCTTGCCACCCTTACATTTTACATCTGGCTCCGGATGAGATCAGTGCATCCTCGACCCCCTTACTAAATGAGATTAAAAGTTCAGGGGACTTTCCATTGCTTTGGAAAAAGGCCTGCATCAGACCTATCCTAAAAAAAAAACTTGATCCCTTGGAGACCAAAAACTATCGCCCAATATCCTGTCTCCTTCTACCCTCTAAGATCCTGGAGACAGCCATGAACTCTGAATTGACGGAGTATTTGGATCATAATAACATCCTTGACTCCACCCAGCATGGCTTCAGATCTTCGCACTCTGCTGAGTCAGCCTTGATTATGACGACAGAAAATATCTGCAAGGTGATGGATGGAGGGGGTATGGCCGCCCTTATACTGCTTGACCTAACCACCCTTATACTGCTTGACCTAACTGTGTGGTTCTGAAAATTCTGGACTGGTGTAATTATTCTGGACTCGAGAATAAAAACTTCATCATAACATGACGAATTTAGTATCAAAAGACCGAGAATGACGACTACACCATGTACAAGCATTTTCAGCGTATTCGAGTGACAATTTCACCTAGAAATCGCCATTATCGTTCAGAACCCTTGGCTTCCATTTTATGCATGGCAGCCATTTTGTGAGTTGCCCTTTACATAGGCCTTAATCCAGCTAAATTCGACCTCAAAAGGACACGCACTCCTTAATCGACTTTCCTGTGACCTGTGCAAGTTGGAACCATTGCCCCAGGCCAAACCTGTTAGGTTAGTTCCCCTCCCAGTGGCCGAACAAGATAACATCAAGGCTCAATAAGCCATAAAACCACTTCAGCGCACACACGTGCCGTATCTTGCTCACATCTGTCTCTGCTCTTTTGCTTCACTTGCTTTATGGTGGGGAGGTGCCCGTTTTTATTGGGGGTCCACCGATATCTGATGAAATGTTGGGCCCTACCGGGTGATTTGTTGTAGGCAGCACAAAGTGAAATATGGACATGTCATCATGACTCTG
This sequence comes from Lissotriton helveticus, assembly GCF_964261635.1. Classification (NCBI taxonomy): domain Eukaryota; kingdom Metazoa; phylum Chordata; class Amphibia; order Caudata; family Salamandridae; genus Lissotriton; species Lissotriton helveticus. The sequence continues at coordinate 59,101,123 of NC_136061.1, forward strand.
CTTTTTCTTTGTATTGAAAATATGTCAATGATCTACTGTAAAACCAAGAATGTTTGCCTGAAGCTCAAAATTCTGTATAAGAAGAGAAGCCTGACTTTGTAAAGGGGAGCAGTCTCCTGAGAATATACTTCCCGTGTGTTGTACTTCTAGGACACTTGTTACCTTGGTTGCAGCCAATAAAAACGATCCTTGACTTCACCTAGAAGACTCTGAGTTTCTGTGGTCTGAATCAGGAGAACCCGAGGTCTCTGGGTGTACCCTGGCACCGCTGGGTTACCGGATCGATACCGGTTCTGAAAAACCCAGTACCTCAGTTGGCGCCCAACGTTTGGGGCGATTCCAGCAGTACCAGCCCAGCCAGAGGTTCGTGAGGAGCTTCGTGTGAAAATTCCGGAGGACGGCCAACCACTTCATCGACCCCTGCATGTCGACGTGGTCCGAAGGTCTTTGCTGCGAGGTTCCCCGCTTCCCGACGGCTACGAAGGACTGCTGCCCTGGATATCGCCCTGATTTGAACCCTTGAAGTTTGGTAGAGCGAAACACTAAGACGAGTCTTCTGGTGACATCATCGATATTCCAGTTAAGTATAAGTGGAGCGTCTCCCAGTCCTTAGTTGGTTTTGATTTGGTACTTGCAAGCGCCAAAGCCGAAGGACTCGTGTATTCACGAGAAATATCGTAATCGATAATCCTTTGAAGTTTGGAACTAGACTAGTGAGCGAAAATGCCTGGTCTTAGACTTGGAAATTTGTTTTGTCTTGGTTGTAATAATAGGGACTCCCGATTGGAGGACTCGTGTCCGGTTCCTCCAGTTGGAACTCCAACATATGAATTATATGTGAAACATGGAGTAGGCCCCATCACATATAACGAAGTATGGATCAAATACACCAGAAAAGATGGTGTTTTAAAATGGCCCCAACACGGTAGTTTTGACACTGAAATCCTAGACAATCTTGAAGTTAAACTGTATAAAAAGAAAGCCCGGCTGGCAATGTTTGACTCTTTCCGCCTATGGCGTAAGGAGTCCAAACAGAAGGAAATCAAATTAGCTAAGAAAAATAAGAGAGAAGGGGGACTTTCAGTAATGCAAGCTGCTATGCAGTACAACGACAATGAAGAAGAACAGATGAGTGAGCAGTTGCACAGGCAACGTAAAATGGCAATGGATAAATGTTATCCAGTTTTGCCGACTCCTAAGCAAGATGCAGCAAAAGAGCTTGAAAAAGATCCATTAATATCGCATTTGTTAAGTTCGCCACCCCCCTATGCACAAAATGCTACGGCACCTCCGCAACCTTTAGTTGCGCAACCTATAATTGCATTGCCCCCTGCTTCTCCACAGCACCCACCAGCTACTCTTCAGCTGGCTTCTGTTACTTTGGTGCAGCCTCCTCAAGGCACACCGATCACCTCTGTTTCACCTGTGCTTTCTACCATTTTGCCTAGTGCACCCTCTGTTTCTCCTAATGATCCCTCTGCTATTGCTTCTGACCCTGCCTTGTCTCACCCAGTTCTTCTACCCGTTCTTCCTTCAGTTTCACCTTCCGTTCGGCAGAAAATGGCCAGCACTGTTACTAACCTTTTCGCACCTCTTTTCGGGTCGCCTACTACGACCCCTAACATGGGACGCAGACAGTTGCGAAGTCGACTGCCTGACTATCAAGAGAGAGATTCACTGAATCATTTAGCACGTAAATGGGTTATGGATACTGTGAAATATGATGTAGAGTCTGTCATGGAAGTCTTCCATCAATGGGAAGCACCGACGCAGAGATATGTCTTTGAACAAATGTGCGTCTTTCTTTGTGAGGATTTGGAAGACAATGATCTAGAATGCAACCCGCAAGAGTTGTGTCGTGTGCGGTTCAAGTTTGGAGAGGGCATGATCGTAGGTCCCGATGTCGAGAAAGCGGTTGAAATATTGTTATCATATCGGAGTAAGGGGAGCGCTTCTGGGTCACAATCTGAGCATGGTACATCTAGTAGGAAAAAGGCGCGACAGTACCCCATGAGAGAAGTTCCCCCACAATGGAGAGAGGGCAACACAACTGTCGACCCCCCTATTCTGCCACACTTTCAGCGTGTATGGGTACATGTCCCATGGAAGCGAGCTGAAGTTTTAGCACTCAAACAGACATTACCTGATCCGCGTAAAAATCCTGCAGGGTATTACAAAGAGTTGTCACAGACTGCTGGATCATGTATCATGAATTTAGCCGATATCGATATGCTATTTGGGAATGTGGTTCCACAGCCTTTATGGGGTACAATTCGTCAAACAGACCATGACCAGGAGTTAGGTGACTCATGGGCTAATATTGCTGCTGCAGATGCCCGACAAGTTGGTGGTGCTAAGCCTGAGCCTTTGATAGCAGAACTGCCTGGTAGAATAGTTGATTACATGAAAACGATAATGCCTGCAATACGCGTAAATTGGGATAAGTTGTCTGCATGCAAGCAGAAGAAAGAAGAGACAGTCTCAGATTTCTTCACCAGGTTTGAAGAAACATTTGTCGACCACAGCGGTCAGGATATGACCACAGAAGGTGGTCAGCGTTTGTTTGTCGATAAGTTCGTGCACAATCTGCTTCCAGAGTTGTGTAAAAAGTTAAAGGATTCAGAGAGTTCTTGGGCAGTTTCTTCTTCAGCACAGATATTGGCTACTGCACAATATTACGAAAATAGGGACAAAGACGAGAAAGATAGAGCAGACAAAAAGACTAAAGAGTTGAAAACAAAGGTTTTGTTACAGCAAGCCTATCCACCGCGTAGTGGTGGTGGACAAAACAATAGTGGTCAGAATAACTATCAGAACAATTTTTAGCAGCCTCAACAGTATCAAAGGAACTCGCAAAGAGTCGAGTATACTCAGCCTCGTGTCCCTGTAGGCCCCAACCAGTGCTCATATTGTAAAGAAGAGGGTCATTTTAAGTATAGTTGTCCTATCCTGTTTACAGCGTGCAAATGGTGGTTCAAACACAAGAGGTAGAGGTGTTCAGCAAGCGCCTAGAGGTAGAGGACGTGGAAACGTCCCCCTGAACGCACGTCCCCTTCCACCTCAAAATTCTATGAATAGGTTCGATCAGCAGAACAACACATCTGACAGGACAGCTCAATACTATGTTGATGATTACTATACAGAGGATGAGTATTTGGAAAGTAATAACTGCTAGGACAGCCATAGACAAAGAGAGGGAGTTGTTTCAGTTCCAGTAGATCAGAATGGACCACACGTTGAGGTGATTACATCAGGTGTGTCAGAGCCTTTTCTGTTGGATACTGGTGCTACAAAGAGTTCTATTATGCACTCCAAACTCCCTGGCGCACCTTTGTCTGGCGAAATGAACGTTTCTGGAGGTTTTTCTGGCGCCCCAGTTAGAAACCCGATTTCTGACCCTCTGTCTCTTTCTATTGGTCCTTGTGAATTAGAAGCACCCCTTATTCTGACAACAGGTTGTGGTGAAAACTTGTTGGGATTGGATCTGTTAAAAAGATTGTATGCGACTTTGTACTGTTCTCCTTCAGGAGTACAGCTTACCTTAGGGAGAAAGGTGGTTTCTCCAATGTATTTGTCGAGGGATAAACTTCCAGCAGAATTGTCGTTTCTTCCAGATATTCTTTGGGCCGCTGGTCCAAATGATGTGGGTCTTTTAGAAATACCACCATATGTTGTAACATTGAAAGCCAATGTTAAAATGCCACGAATTCCCCAATATAGGATATCTAGTGAAGGTGAAAAAGCTTTGCTAGCGATCGTTTACAAATTAATTAAAAAAGATGTGATTGAAGAAACACGAGGCAACGTTTGCAATAGTCCTGTTCTGCCTGTTTTAAAACGAACTGATCCCTCTCAGCCACCTGTGTACAGATTCGTGATTGATCTTAGAGAGGTGAATAAAATAGTTGTGCCACAATTCCCACGTTATGAACTATGATTCCAGCTTCTGCCACTTGGTTTTCGGTGATTGACCTGAAGAATGCTTTCTTCAGCATCCCGATTGCTGAGGAAAGCAGGGATATTTTTTCCTTCAGTTTAGGAGGTCGCAGCTTCCGCTTTAAACGCGCTCCTCAGGGCTACTGTGAAAGTCCATCAATTTATAGTCAAGCTCTAAAAACACAGCTTGATACGATTGTTTTACCTGAAGGTGCTACTCTTATACAGTATGTGGATGATTTGCTCATTGCTGCAGATACTGAGGAAATATGTAAGAAAGCCACATTGTCATTGTTGCGTCATTTGTGCGATTTCCATCATAAGGTGTCACTTTCCAAATTACAATACTGCCGACAAGAAGTGACCTACTTAGGTCACCTCTTATCAAAGGAGGGAAGGAAACTGACCCCAGAAAGAATTCAGGCAATAGCGAAATTGAGTGTGCCAAAAACACAGAGAGAAGTGCGTGCTTTCTTGGGCATTACATCGTACTGTAGACCGTGGATTCCAAATTTTTCATTATTAGCCAAACGCTTGGTGGCATTAACATGTAAAAATACACCCAATCCTATTCCTTGGTCTAAAGAATGTCAGAAAAGTTTTTCTGAATTACGCACAGCATTATGTTCGGCCCCGGTGTTAGGTACCCCCAACTACAGTAAGCCTTTCACATTTTATGTCCACGAGAAGGAGGGCTGTGCATTGTCAGTATTGACTCAGTTGTTTGGAGGTAGGCAGCGTCCATGTGCCTATTTTTCGTCGACTTTGGATCTGGTAGCTAGAGCGTTGCCAAGTTGTTTAAGAGCCACAGCAGCAGCAGCTGTTTCTGTTCGACAGTCTGCTGGTCTAGTAATGAATAATACACTAGTCGTGATGGTCCCACATGCGGTAGACACGTTGTTAAATAGAACCAAGACACAGCACTTAACTAGTGCTCGATTGTCAGGTTACGAATTAACATTGTTAGCGAGTCATGTGCACATAAAAAGGTGCAATACTTTAAACCTAGCCACATTATTGCCTATTGTAGAGGAATCAGGTGTTTCAGAACAGCACGATTGTTTTCTGAGAACAGAGGAGGAGACAAAAGGGAGAGTAGATCTATCCGATACTCCTCTTGCTGAATGTGATGGTACATTGTGGGTGGATGGTTCATGTTTCAAGCTCCCGAATGGTGACACGACTGCAGCATATGCTGTCACGACTTTACATACAATTGTTGAGGCTGCACGTGTCCCACATAATTCAGCTCAAGCGGCAGAATTAATTGCACTCACGAGAGCATGTGTGTTGTCTAAAGGAATGAAAGTGACTATCTACACTGATAGTCAGTATGCATTTGGAGTGGCTCATAGTTTTGGACGATTGTGGAGAGAACGTGGGTTCCTGACTTCGCATGGAGCTAAGATTCAGCATGGTCAGTTGGTGAATGAGCTTCTTGAATCACTGACCTTGCCTCTACAAATGGCGATTGTGAAATGTAGTGCCCACAAGAAGGTGACTGATGATGTTGGTCGCGGAAATGCATTTGCTGATGAGATCGCGAAGGAAACGGCAAAGAATGTGATGAGCCGAATGTATGTTGCAGGCCCTGCAAGATGGACTGGTGATGTTGGAATGTGTGAAGACACGATAGAGAGTGTGAAGTCCATCCAAGCTGAGGCCACAGAGAAAGAGTTGAGCACGTGGAGAGAAAGTACGGGCAGAATGGATACGAATGGTTGCTGGATTGAATTGTCAGAGCATCAGAGGTGGTTGTTACCCGATGCGTATATGCTTGCAGTGGTTACAATGGATCATGGAATGGCTCATATCAGCGTAAAAGGGATTTGCGAGTTGTTGGCCCCAGTATGGCAAAATTCAGGGATTCCCAAGTGTGCGGAGAATGTTGTCAAGAATTGCATGGTGTGTCTGAAACACAATCCTGGTAGGGGAACCCCAACTCCAGCTGGTCATTTTGCACCTCCTACATATCCGTTTGAGGTTTTGCAGCTAGATTTTATTCACATGGAGAGGTGCAACAACTTAAAATATGTACTCGTTGTTGTTTGTGCCTTCTCAAGATGGGTGGAAGCATACCCCCTAAAAGACAATACTGCCTTGTCCACAGCGAAAGCCCTTGTGAAAGAGTACTTCCCCAGATTTGGAATGCCTAGAATGGTCTGGTCTGACAATGGGAGTGAATTTGTGGGTCGTGTGATGAAGAATGTATGTGAAGGGCTAGGCATTCGGCAGAAGTTCCACGCTGCAAATCACCCCCAATCAGCTGGATTAGTAGAATGCTACAACGGCACTTTAAAACTTAAACTGGCCAAAATTCAAGCGAGCACAGGTCTTAAATGGCCTGACGCTCTACCCTTAGCACTCCTATCCACTAGAATGACTGTACATTCGCGAGTGAAAATTAGCCCCTATGAGATAGTCTTTGGCCGTCCGGTCAATATATGGGGAGTGCCTAGACCCACCAAGTTCAGCGAGATCGAACACCCTGTTTTGCTTGATTATCTGTATGAATTGACGCCTAAATTGCGTGTTTTGCATCAACAGATTCACGACACCCTGCCTCCGGTCTCTGAAACTCCAGGCCACGCCATTGACCCTGGATCCTGGGTGCTGGTTAGGAATTTTCAACGGACAAAAAACGACCAGCCCAGGTGGACCGGACCGCACCTCGTCCTTCTTTCCACAAGGTCAGCCGTTCGGGTGGAGGGGAAGGCCAACTGAGTCCACAGGATCCATTGTAAGAAAATCCCTTTCCCTCTGCCTTATGACCAGTGGGTCCAGAAGGGTGTCGCTGACCCAGAACCTGAAACCGTGCCACATGTCACACCTTTCAGTGATGCACACATATAAGGAACTAACTTTGAACGTGAAAGCAAGAACATTTTGCGCAAGGCTGTGCCACCATCCAAGCGACTGAACTCTACAGAGCCTGAACTCTTGTTCCAGGACCAAACAGTACCTGGAAGACAACGGTATAATTTGAGACCGAGAAATACGAACTAATAAAAGCAATTCCTTTTGCAATTCGAGACCAAGATCCATGGACTAATAAAAAAATTATTTTTCCTTCCAAAACACCATTTTTTTATGTGCAGCTCTCCCATCTGAAGAAAACTTGCTTATTTTTGTTTTTCGAACCGCCATCCGGGTTCCGCTGCTAGGGCCGCGGTTGCTTAAAGTCTTTGGGGTGCAGCTGACGACGTTAGGTCGGTAGTTCTGGTCGGTCCAAGGGAGTTGCCCTAGACTGACAGAAGCATCCCCTAGCAGAGTCAACCTCCCACCGCGGGCAGCACTTTAGAGAGGATGGAGTTTTCCGAGGTGGCGAGACCTGCCACACCAACAAACTTTAAACGCAAATTATGTAAAGTGATGACAAAGAAAAGCTTTTTAATATTATGCATTTTTATGTTATTCAGTGTGATGATGTTTTTAATAAGTTATGTTTTGTTCTCTTTTCGTGTAACATTTACACCCACTGCATCACCTCCTCCTTCTACTGTTTCCTCTCTTTGTTTTCAACCCCTTCCTGAACACGAATCAGCTAGGAGATTAGAGTTTATTAATAACTCCTTTGTTCAGCTTTTACACCAACACCAACTGGTAATGAACACAACTAACTGTTGGGTTTGTGGCCTTATGCCTCACACTACGGACAAAGGTATCCCTTATCTAGTCCTGCCTTTCAGCCATAATGGTTCTGTGTGGGCATTCAGAACGATGTTCATATACGCACGTGAAGTCCAACCCCTACGTTCTGTAAAAGACAACCTCAAGACTAGCGCCCTAGTCAAAGGCATAGTTGACATGATCAAGGAAGAAATTTCTTATGAAAATACCCCGGAAGATGAGATATTTGCATATATAGGTTGGAACGTGACCGGATATGGAGCTACCTTAAGTGAGAAACAGCAAACTAGAAGATCGTCCCCGATTTGGATTGTACCCCATCAGGGTCAACTGTGTCTGCAAGGTATTGGCAGGAATCCCAGAGCTCAGTTAGGGAAAAGTGTCTGTACAGAAACGTATGTTTTTGGGTCTCAGACTTCCCCTGCGTTTTTAGCAGCTAAGGGTACCTATTTCATCTGCCATGATAGAGCCTATACATGGTTGCCCCCTGACTTTTCGGGCTCATGTTTTGTTTCATTCCTGTTGCCTCCCACCTACACAGCAGCAGCAGATTACCACAGGACAAGGATAGTTAGAGGTGTCTTGAGTAAAGAAGACACTGCAGGTCAAGAATTTGGGGACTTTGCAAGAGGTTTTCTGCCGTTCTGGGGACCCATGGTAAACAGCAGGAACATAAGGCAATTAACAAGGGTAGTTGAGTCCACCGTGATTGAAACTGCTGGTGCCCTTAGTAACTTGACTGCTGAGCTTCAGTCGGATCGTCTTATGACCCTTCAGAACAGGGTTGCTTTAGATGTCATACTTGCAGACCGAGGTGGGGTATGTAGATTGATCCAATCAAGTTGCTGTATTTTCATCCCAGATAACGCTCCAACAGTGTACCAGGCCATCTCCAAACTACATAAGATTTCCGAATCTATTCATGTGGATAAAGGAGATTGGTCATTAATGGGATGGTTCTGGGAACTGATATCCGCCTGGGGCTGGAAAATTCTGATGGTCATTGGGATGGTCTTAACTATTCTTTTCCTGTTCTGTCTATGTGTACAGTGTGCTCCTGCAATATGTGGCCTTTGTGTCACATCATGTGTAAGGAAGCCTGTATCAAGAGATGAACTAAGTACTAGAATGATGTTACAGCAACATCTCAATGACTTTAGGAATATAGATCTGGACTCAGATTAGCATGAGGATAGATTAATTGCCTATGTAAGGGCAAAAGGAGGGTTTGAGGTTCTGAAAATTCTGGACTGGTGTAATTATTCTGGACTCGAGAATAAAAACTTCATCATAACATGACGAATTTAGAATCAAAAGACCGAGAATGACGACTACACCATGTACAAGCATTTTCAGCGTATTCGATTCACCTCGAAATCGCCATTATCGTTCAGAACCCTTGGCTTCCATTTTATGCATGGCAGCCATTTTGTGAGTTGCCCTTTACATAGGCCTTAATCCAGCTAAATTCGACCTCAAAAGGACACGCACTCCTTAATCGACTTTCCTGTGACCTGTGCAAGTTGGAACCATTGCCCCAGGCCAAACCTGTTAGGTCAGTTCCCCTCCCAGTGGCCGAACAAGATAACATCAAGGCTCAATAAGCCATAAAACCACTTCAGCGCACACACCTGCCGTATCTTGCTCACATCTGTCTCTGCTCTTTTGCTTCACTTGCTTTATGGTGGGGAGGTGCCCGTTTTTATTGGGGGTCCACCGATATCTGATGAAATGTTGGGCCCTACCGGGTGATTTGTTGTAGGCAGCACGAAGTGAAATATGGACATGTCATCATGACTCTGCTTTTTCTTTGTATTGAAAATATGTCAATGATCTACTGTAAAACCAAGAATGTTTGCCTGAAGCTCAAAATTCTGTATAAGAAGAGAAGCCTGACTTTGTAAAGGGGAGCAGTCTCCTGAGAATATACTTCCCGTGTGTTGTACTTCTAGGACACTTGTTACCTTGGTTGCAGCCAATAAAAACGATCCTTGACTTCACCTAGAAGACTCTGAGTTTCTGTGGTCTGAATCAGGAGAACCCGAGGTCTCTGGGTGTACCCTGGCACCGCTGGGTTACCGGATCGATACCGGTTCTGAAAAACCCAGTACCTCAACCGCACACTGGAAACCAAGCGGTATTGGTGCGAAGGCTGAAGGCTGCCGGCATTAGGGATAAGGCTCTAACCTTACTAACATCATTCCTGGCATCCAGGGACCAACTAATTCACAGGGATGGACTTCAGTCAGGAAAGTTCCATCTCCCAGGTGGAGTTCGCCAGGGATCGGCCCTGTCCCCGACTATGTTTAATCTGTACATTGCCGCATTAGCAAGACTAATAAAAAACACGGTCTTCTGCTTGTGTCGTACGCAGATGACACCCAGTTAGTGGTGTCAGTTACGCAAAGTGTGGATATGACGGCGGAACGGTTCCGCAATTGCCTTACCGCACTGATGGCTTGGATGAACACTAACTTGTTGAAGCTTAATACGGAAAAAACTGAGGTTGTAGAGTTCGGTCGGAAATCTTGGGTTCGGAGTCAACTATGGTGGCCCCCTGAAGCCAGAGCGTGCCCTGTCCCTGTGTCCAAGGCTAGGAATCTAGGCTTTCTGTTCGATAAAAATCTAACGCGCGCCCCTCAAATAAATCAAGTGTCTTCAGCCTGCTTCTTTACACTGAAAGTCTTGCGTAAAATCCTTCCTTGCATTCCCTTTTTACTAAGGAAAATGGTAGTCGGAGCATTAGTTCTGCCGAGAGTAGATTATTGCAACACTCCTGGGAGCAGGCGCAAGGCAGTTTTCCAAACATCAGTCACTCCAAAATGGGGCCGCGCGGGCATTGCTTGATCTACCTAAACACCATCCTACGTCCGCCAGCATAAAGCAGCACCACTGGCTTTCAGTTCAACGGCGAGTGGATTTTAATACCCTCTGCCGAGTGCATAAAGCCCTATATGGAGGAGGTGCAGCGGATATACAACTACTTATTCCCCAGTATGTGCCATTACGCTGCTTAAGGTCCACTAACACTGGACTGGTACATCTCCCCAAGATAAGAAGAGTTAGGTCAAGCAGCTGTACTGTGGAATTCGCTCCCCGCACAGATACAACTACATTCTAGCAGGACTCTTTTTAGAAAAATGATAAAAACTTGGCTCTTCACCAAACCATAGATCTGCTAGCTTCTCCCGGATTGCACACATCTCAGCGCCACAACGCCTCGGAAATAGTGCGCTTTATAAATATTCAGTCAGCCAGTCAGTCAGACCTAGCTCACCTCCAATATGCGAGGTATCCCCTTTGTACTGCATAACTGGACCTACCTTGGGACCTGTGCCCGGCTCTGGCATCGACACTGCGGGGTGTCCTGGTGGCCTGCTGGTGACATAAAGAATCTACTTGAGCACAGACTCAATCTGTGAAAATGTCTTAAAGGGCACGTTATCAAGATGCAAACATTTTTACTTTTATCTCTATTGAAAATGTTAATAAACTAAAAATCGTGAACCAGTCCTCAGACATGATATGAGCTCACTGCATTTGAACCACAGGCAGTGGTCAGCCCCTAAGTGCTGTATGCTTCTAGTGTGCACCAACTTACAGTTTCCACAATGAAAGTGTCCTGAGGTTGAGGGATGGAGGTGCCTACACCAGAGCCTCAAATGCTGCTTACGGGCCTGAAATCAACTATGGACCATTTATACTGGACTGGCCACTTAGTCCTCATCCCTTTGCATTCTGGGATTAGTAGTTCTAATTTTACCATAATAGTCTGCTCACCTAAGTTCCAGAAAGCACGCTACGGTTGTGGAAAAAAATTAATCTGGCTAGGGGTGTAACACGTGAGATGTGCCCACTTGGCAGCTTTTTAAATCCCACTCTTAATCAAACATGGTGTCACTGGTTCAGGTCAGCCCACATCCTAGCTCTTTTTGCTCTGAATTATAAGTCTGACACTCAAAGCAATTGTGTGTGTGTGTTTCCAGATGGGTTGTTCATTTGTGAAATCCACATATATGCAAAATAATTTCAACATGTGCAGTTTTTACTTGCACATTTTACTGATCTACGCTTTTATGTACAACGGCTTAGGTATATCTTACATTAAAACAAGTGCAACGTTTATCCTTCAGAAGTCGTGATTTTGTTGGAAGTGTGCTTATAAAGTGGTGTGTGTAAACATTTGCTTTGTTTATACTTCTGTTCAGCTGTTTTTAGATCTTTTAATCTATATCTCGCTCAGGCCACATTGCAATTCCTGATCTGATTGTAAAAGGAAATTGCGATTCTCCTATTACCATGACTAGAGAATCTGGATTTCATTAAAGACACCGAGGCTGACATTATGCAATGTCTTTTATTGCAGTCTCCAAGCAGCTGCATATGTCATAATACAAAGGTTCCATAAAGAACATTGAAACAAGGTAAATGGTATGGCATGACAACAATCTGCCTCTTTTAAAACAGGCGAAGAGAAAAGAGAAAGTTCAAAGGTTTCGGAATGCAAACTTGAAGGCTTCCAAAGGATCCAAATGGAGACGTGAAGAGGAAAGTAACCAAACAAGGATTCAGCACAAGGTATCCAAGGTTATAAAGCAGAGTTACCTAATGAGAGACTCTTGAGCAAAAATAGAACATTTCAAGCATGAATGAATGTAAACAAATAATAAAACATTACATCAGCATCAATGTAAACACAAGTAAAAAATCATCAAACACTAGGAAGTGGGATAATGTTAGCCTCCGTGTCTTTAATGAAATCCAGATTCTCTAGTCATGGTAATAGGAGAATCGCAATTTCATTACAAGAACGGAGGCTACATTATGCATGTTGATAGCTTTGTAATACAACATTAGGCATATGTTCAATAGGTTTACAATAATGTCTAGCAAAGGTACTAGCGTTCGACCAGTCGGCCGCCGCTTTAAGAATATCATCTAACTTACCTCCAGACCATAGAAATTTACTGGCCATAGCACCTTGTAGTGTTCTCAGTTCTTACATGTCATCCTTCGAATGTTGTTCTTGTATCTAAAATACGAAGATTGGAATGCACAATCTGTGACTCAGAAAAGACTGGGAGCAGCTGGCGGTTGGCAGTTGCAGGACTGATTGGTGGTTGGGGTTAACTTTACTCTGTACCTAATAAAGCAACCGCTACCTTATCTGTCAACTCCTCCGTTCCTTCTTCATTACACACCTCTGATAGAATGAGCTAGACATTTTGATAAATCAATACCTGCTAAGTTCATGGCTGTCTTAACCCATCTAGCAATGTAAGTAGAGCTCTATGAGGTTTGATAAAGGAAATAAGAAGTTGTTTTTCATCTAAAGGACGTAAACTGGACATTCTTTGATCATATGCTTTCGTGCACTCGACCACGCAAAGTTTTGGGCAAGGGTCGAAACGTGGATAGAAGATAGAATCAGACATGGTTTTGGTTCTTCTGTAAACCTCGAATTTGACACCAAATAAGTTATAAGACCTATTAGAGTTCTCCTGGGCTTTGCGTCAGCGACTGTACGACAAGAAATAAGACAAAAAAGAGTTGCTAGTTTGATGGAGAGGAGTTTTCTATTCAGAAAGGGATTCTCAGGCCAGGAGTTAAAAAGATCCAGAATCAAGTTCACATCCCATAGGGAATCATAGTTGGGTGTTGGGGGTCTCTTCAAACGAATGCTCTTCATTACTCTGCAGACAATAACATTTTTACCCACAGTTTCTCCGTTGACAAGTGCAGGACCAGCGGAGATAGCAGATCTATAGCAATTGATAGATCTGCACTTAAACCTTTATCAAATAATTCAACCAGAAAGTTTACCACATCAACAATAGGTGCCTGAAGGGAATCTTTCCAGGTACCAACGTACCCAGAATTTCCAAATGTTATTGTATCGGTAGTGGGTGCCTGGTGCTCAAGACTCTCTAAGGAGAGTTGCAGCTGAAGACGAAAGTCCTGAGATTTCGTTAGATCTCCTGACACTTTCCAAGCAAGAAGGTTCAAACTCCCTGTTTGGGTTAGGAGATGGGAATCTCTGTTTACGTCTGTGAGGAGATTCTCTAGAGAAGGGATTAGGAAGGGAATGTCGCATGCTAGTTCCAGAGTGATGGCGTACCCTGCTTGGGATGGCCAAAACTGAGTTATCAGGACCAGAGTACACCCTTCTTGTCTCACTTTCTGTAAGACCCTCTGGATCATGGCAAAGGGAGGAAAGGCATATGCGTTGATTCCTGACCAAGGTTGCAGGATGTCATTCACTGCTAATGCGCGGGGATCCGGCATCCAACTGAAATAATTCTCTAGTTGATACGTGAGACGGCTCGCAAAAAGGTCTATCTCGAAAGGACCCCAAATCTTGTTCAGGGAATTGAAGACAAGTGGATTGAGTTTCCAATCGCTGTGATCCAATAGGAGTCTGGAATTCCAATCGGCAGAGATGTTCGATTTTCCTGGAAAGTATTCTGCTGTGAGGGCAATTTTGTGTTCTAGACAGAGCATCCAGAGTTTCCTGGCTAGATTGGAAAGATCGGCAGATTTGGTACCGCCCAAACGATTGCTGTAAGCTATCATATTGTCCATCTTTAAAATGACCGACCTCCCCTGGAGGGAATGTTTGAAACTCATACGAGCATAAAGGCCAACCATAAGTTCCAGGAAATTGATGTGGTGAGATGATTCTTCCAGAGACCAGATCCCGCCTGTGTTCTGGTTCAAAAGGCATGCACCCCAACCGCGAAGGGAAGCATTGGATTCCAAAAAAAAATCTGGTTTCGAGCCAAAGATTGCCTTGCCATTCCAGGCCTCTAGGTTAGACTAGTTCTGATTTGGCGTCCTGATCCAGGGTAATCAGATGTGCGTACCAGAGGCCTGATCTCAGAGCTCTCCCTTTTATTCTTTGTAAGGCCCGATATTTCAAGGGGCCTGGGAAAATCGTTTGAATAGAAAAACAGAGAAGGCCCAAGAGTCTGGCTAGATCCCTCAGTGGAAGGTCTGTTTGTCTCAAAATATATCTTATTTCTTTCATGATTTTTGGTGGAAGGAAGAAGGAGGAGACACTTGGGGGTATCTAGGGTAAAACCGAGGAACTCCTGGGATTTTGAGGGAGTCAGGATAGACTTTTCTTTGTTTATAATAAATCCTAGACTTTCTAGAAGATTCATGACTGTCTCTAGGTCTAGGAGAATCTGTTGAAGGTCTTGAGACATTATCAAAATGTTGTTGAGATAAATGATAAGGCGAATGACTCCTTCTCTCAGGAAAGAGGCGACCGTCCTCATAACCTTGGTAAAACACCATGGGGCGGAGGAAAGTCCGAACGGAAGTGCCTGGAACTGATAAAGGTGATTCTTCCACATTAATTGGAGGAAAGGCTGATGGATTACGGCCATAGGAATCGTGAAATATGCGTCCTTTAAATCTAGTTTGACCAACCAGTCTTCTTTCAAGAGGAGGTCTCTCAGGAGGTGGATACCCTCCATCTTGAAATGTCTGTAGACTAGGAATTTGTTGAGACTTTTCAAATGTATTACCGGTCTCGAGCCTTTTCCTTTTTTCTCTACGAGGAATAATGTATTTATGAATGTTAAAGTGTCCAAAGGGACTTCTATTATTGCACCCTTCTTGCGCACAGAGGGTATTTCCTCTTCCACTATTTCTTGTTTTTCCAAAGAAAGAGGTATGTCTCCTAGGAAGGAAGATTGAAAGGGAACCTGAACAAAATCTATCATGAAGCCTTTGACCGTGTTCAGGACCCATGGGTCTTGAGTTATCAACTTCCAATTCTGGAAAAAAAGCTTGAGTCTGCCTCCCACCTTTAAGGGGATAGAAGGGGTAGGGGGGATGAGCACTTACTTGGTGGATTGGAGTTGAATGCCCCACGGGATCTCGATCCTCTTGAATCACGAGTTCCTCTCCCACGCTGGGGGTAGAAGGTGGATCCGGTGAATTGCTGGTATCCCCAACCAAAGCCGCGGTATCGTTGATAGAGCCTCTGGTTAATGTTAATGTTAATGCCATTTGTAAAGCGCACTGTTACCCAACGGGTGTCCTGGTGCTGAAGGATCGGATGTCCTACAGAGGCCTAAACAAGAAAGAGAAGGCAGATTAACTAGACTGGAACAGTCACATCTAAACTTCAGATGATTCATTATGACTCTAAGCTGAAATGGCAGGTCATTCCATGCCTTAGCTGCTCCGACCATGAAACGTCTACCTCCCCAGTTAGATTTTCTAACCAAGGGCACCAGTACCTGTTTCGCTTCAGACGAGCGAAGGGTTCTCCTAGGCACATACCACTGGAGGTTCTGTCTAAGATGAAGGGGTCCAAGTCCATAGAGGGATTTATGGACCACACACAAAGCCTTAAAGCTAACACGCTTCTTAATGGGCAACCAGTGAAGCTTTTTTATCTCCGCTGATATTGAAGCATGTTTAGGTGTTTTAGTAAGCAGTCTGGCTCAAGCGTTCTGCAAAAGTGGAAGCCTTTTTATAAGTCGCTCCTGGATGTTTAAGTATAGACTGTTGCAATAGTCCAGTTTGGACATGACTAAGGCAGTGATGACAGTTTTCTCACTATCCGTAGGAAGAAGAGGCAGAATTTTTTTGCAGGATCTTAAAGTAAAGGATGTTGTTGAGACCACTGCATTGACCTGGTCCTTAAGACAAAGTTTATTATCAATATAAACTCTTTACTTTTTTACCAACGGGTTGAGGGAGAGGGCCCATTTTATCTGGCCACCAACCAGGTGACCAAAAATTCGCATTGTTGCCAAACAAAATCGGCCGGAAGAAAGGCCCCTTCTCCCGGCCCTTCCAAAAAGGTTATTATTGAAGACTCTTTTCATATTCTGTTGGGCCTTATCTAGGGCTGTAAAGGTCGAGACATATTTCCCAAGTGACTTTAGGAATTCTTCTCCGAAAAGAAGTCCTTTTGGATTTGAAGATGGCTCCTTGTAGGCCATATCGGAAAGCTTGGGGTCAATCTTGTAGAGGATCAATCTACATCTCTCAGCGTTAATGCTAGCATTAGCGTTGCCTAAAAGTATTATTGCCCTTCGACGCCAGCCTCTAATAAGATTAACGTCAAGGGGAGTGCCGTGGATATGGCTCTCCTCAGCTGAGTCAAGGATTCTTGTTAGGGGGCCAAGGACGTCCAGAAGACAGTCCTGGCAACCTTTAAATGAATTTTCTATGCCCTTCCTCAGATCGCGACGGAGTTTAAAAAGAAATTTAATAACCTCTGGGTCAAGATTAGGAGTTTGACAAGTCTTATCTTCGATGGTAGGTCTTGAGCATTCTGCTCTAGGGATATTTCTAGTGTCCTTTTCCAGCAGGTTGCAAAGCCATTTCTTAATAAATTTAGAAACGTGGTCCTGTGGCGACCATTGTGAGGATTTTGGATGCTTTAAATTTAAGAGCGAAAACATTTCTTCCCCCAAAGAGTCTAGAATGTTGTTTTTTGAGGATGGAAGATGTTCCTCTTCCGTGTTGAACAGGTCATCGTCTTCATCATTTAGATCTAATATGTACTCGTCAGGTACATCCAAAAATTCATCATTGAGAGTATATTGGTCATCTCTGATATTGTCTTGAGCACTATTAGATATTGTGCCGCTACGGCACCCGAATTATTCGTGCCACAAAGAGCACCCTCTGCTGTTGTGCCGCTAAGGACACCCTTTGAAATTGAGGTGCGAGGACCTCCAATTAGATTTGAGGTGTCAAACCCTCCCACATATGAAGAGGTGCTGGGACCTACAGTGCTCATAGGGGTAGCAATTTCAATATTCTTAGATTTCTTAATTCGTTTACCCCTTAAGTCAGGTGCTCCATTAGATATATCCTCTTGAGAAGGAAGAGGTCTTTTGTTGGGGATGACCTGATCAAGGGTCTCCAACATACATGATCTCATTTCCTTTTGGAGCATTAACCTGAAACTCTCATTATCAAAGGTAGGAAAGGAAGCGCTAGCCTGCTCGGAATCAGAGTCAGACAAAGCTTCCTACCTTCTTTTTTTATTTTTTTAGAGCTGATCCTTAAGTGAAAATAAATATATATAGAATAAGGGTATGATTGTATACCCTATGGAATTCTCTATGTATTCTAAATTGCTCTTAACTCTCATTAACAGTAACAATATATATGTCTCCTAATCACACTCCTCTTTTTTTTTAATGGTAATTGTGGGCACAATAAAGGTACTAAAACGACTTGCGTTGCAGAAAAAACATCCAATTTGTCCTATTTAGTCCAGCTGATCGTCAACTGACGATCGCGAGCCTCGTTGCTATGGGGATGCAAGAAAAAACAATCCCCCAGGCTCATGGCTGGACGTAACGGCAGAGGAAAGGCCCTTGGCAGCCCTAGCACGTGACGCGCCTGCTGTCAAGGTACCTTCCTTTAATGTCGTCCTC
Source organism: Lissotriton helveticus (assembly GCF_964261635.1). Lineage (NCBI taxonomy): Eukaryota > Metazoa > Chordata > Amphibia > Caudata > Salamandridae > Lissotriton > Lissotriton helveticus. The sequence goes on from NC_136061.1 coordinate 59,119,104, forward strand.
TGCCTTGTGATCCCCACATCAGAGGGAGAAGGAATCTCCGATGGCGGGTTCACTTGGATCCTCAAGGAGCGTCGGATCAGCGCCTCTGAAGCGCGTCAGTAGGAGAATGTGCCACCCACATCGTAGGTCTCCCTTAAGGAAGCTGAGTGCGCGCGAACTCCGCCTGAAAAGTAAGAGCGCAATAGACTTACCTAACGGCCTGTTTCCAAGGGAAGGCTTGCTAACGAAAATGAGAAAAGCGATTAGAAGGGGCGAGGGGATCTCCGTAAATAGGACACCAGGAAGGAAATGTAAGGGAAACAGGTGAAGGAGGGGGGTTAGCCCGTAAGTAGGACATGGAACATAGTAAATGAAACAAATCAAAGAATCATTAAGAGTCATATAAATAAAACATTAAACATGTCATAACCCATCAAGATTCAGGCAAATAAGCGAGGTAAAGCACCAGATTAATATCTAACAAGATAAAGCTGAGGAGATACTCATCTGCTCGGAGCCGCATTTAAAAGATGCAGATTGTTGTCATGCCATACCATTTACCTTGTTTCAATGTTCTTTATGGAACCTTTGTATTATGAGATATGCGGCTGCTTGGAGACTGCAATAAAAGACATTGCATAATGTAGCCTCCGTTCTTTTAATGAAATTAAATATGCAGAATGCATAACAGGAAATCCTATATCTGCAAAACATATTTACTGTTTAATTTACATTTAAAACCCACACGGCGGAAGTATTAAACTTCACAAAATGGAAGTTTTTTTGTTTTTTGAGAATTAAAAGGGAATGAAGTAATTAACATATTCTGAAAAAGGAAACATTGCTCTGTTACATTTTTAATAGCATCGCATGTAAAGGTGTTTAGCACCTAAAACACACTTTTCTTTAAAACAAAAAACAAACACTTCAATATATATTGAACATTCGGTTGCAGACTAGGATAGCAAGATGGAGATCGCGTAGGTTCACTGTGGCCGAGCTCCCACCCTAGCTCCCTCTAACCCCTCCTGCCTGCTTGCCGTACCTGCACTGAAGTACCTCCCAATTTAACGCATGAGCCCGGATCGGCTTAGTGCCTGCTGCAACACTACGGCACAGCATGGTGATCGAGCCCGGATTCCCCAGCACTGCGGATGCCTTGAGGTGGTGTGTCGGCGCGCTGATGGCGCTCTAGGAGTGGCTGACCTGGTAGTACTGTAGCATCCTGAGCAGGCCTCATCCGAAGAGTCTCTGGATCAACTTTGGACTCATTCTCTGGGTCAGGCTCCTCTATACTGCATGTGAATGAATGAAATGATTTTATAAAGCGCACATTACCCGAGGGTGTCTTAGCGCTGAGCAGATCCAGGCCGGAAAGAGGGAGTCATGGGTTTACGGGGGGGAGGAGATGAAAACCAGGTGACCTCACTAATTTACAGTGGAAACAGCCAAGTCTTCAGCTGCTTGCTAAATACCTGCAGTGCCGGCTGTGCGCGGAGAGCCCGAGGGAGAGAGTGCCATAGTTTCCCCCCCGATACGCTAGCGTTCTGCCACCCCAGTTGGCTCGTTTGACTCTTGGGACTGTAACCATAAACACAGAGCTAGATCTACGACTCCTGCTGGGCACGTACTAGGTGAACCGTTCTTGAAAAGACGACGGGCCAGTCTTGTAAAGCGCCTTGTGCATAAGGCACAGTGCCTTAAAAAACACCCTTTTCTTCACAGGCAGCCAGTGTAGATCATGCAGTAAATGGGATACAGGTTTGAATGTGTCACACGTTATGGCACCTAAAACTGTCAAACATCCTAAAGAGAAGGTGGACATGTTGTCTTCTTCAGCACAGGCTGCTGCACTGGTGCCAGGGCCGGGGTCAAGACAGGAGTCTTCCCCAGTCCACACCAAGGAAATTTCAGGTAAGCCGACAGACTCTCGTATTGGAAAAAATATCGGCTGGAGAGTATGGGCGCAGGGAGAAGGAGGAATCTGCCAGACCACTCGCAGGTTTTAGCCAAAAAGCCTGGGGCGCTTCAGGCACCTGAGGAGGGTGTTTCGGGCCCTAGTAAAGATAGTCGTGTCCCACCTCAGCCAGCAATCACTGAATTCTTCCGGATTAAGGACGCAGTGGGGGGTCAGCCTCCCAGGAAATTGCCAAGGAGCTACAAATTGACAAGCCAGGCCGGAGCGCGGCCCTTGTAGCTGATGAACTGTCTAGGGTGCCTTTGGTGCAACTGGAAGGGACTGAAGTGGCAGATGATGGGGCTTCTTATTCATGTGCTTCAGGGCAGCTTTTACAAAGGGTGATAGGCGAACAGGGAGAGGTGGCTAGTAACCCTAGAGAGATGATCCAAGGGACCCCAGGCAAAGAGTGCATGCTCCTCGACTTGTAGCTCCTGGAGGAGCCATAAGCGATCCAGATTACAATGCAGAGAATAATGGTCTGGCAGTGGCGGACCTTACATCCGATGGGGCTGATCATTTTTAATCGCTCACAGATGGCTCTTGCTCTGAAGACTCTAATTCCGGTCTCAGTGAGTCCAGGGCAATTCTTCAACATCGGGCTCCAGTACACTTGAAGCGCCTGAGAAAGCCCTTAAACACCAACAGCACCGGAAGAGCTCCAAGGCAACAAAGAAACCCGAAAGAGCAGGGAGAAACACAATTGGGAGCGGGCTAAAATGGGACTATCCCCATACTTGGGATGTCAGAGACGGAGCCCGCCCAGAGTGTGACTGCTCTGTTTGCACCGCAGGCTGTGGGGCCAACAATCATAAATCCCGCTATGGCGTTGATCCTGGAGTCAATCAAAGAACAAAGCGCTGAGACTCATGCAGATGGTAAAAAAGCCAGGCAGGCTACAAAAAAACTGGAAGGTGCAGTCAGAAAGGTCAGGAAGGCTTGCTCTGAGTTTGGAGAGTGGCTTAACTGCATAGAGGAGAGAACATCTGTTGTGGAGACCGAGTTAGCAACTGTGAAAGAGCAGACTAAGTCACATGATGCCCAACTGAAAGATGTCCTGTGGAAGTTGGAGCACTTGGAAAATCGCCAGAGAAGGAATAATCTTCGTTTTCTGGGGATTAAGGAAGGCCTGGAAGGGGACGACATCTGATCCTATATGCTAGACCTTCTTGGGGATGCCTTTCCCGAACTTTCAGGATGGAACTGGAAGTTAGAAATCCACAGGGTCCACCGGTTTCCTTTAACCCGCTACAAGTCTACGCAGGCCAGCAGTGATCACAGGCAACCCAGGTCTATTTTAGTCTTTCTTGGTAATTTCTTTCTGCGTCAAGCCAATTTTGAGAAGCCCAAGTATCAAGTCCTCCTTTTTCATGCACCCTAACTTCTGCCACATAACGGGAGAGCACAGGTGGCGCCAACTGCAGGCTATCAAGTCTTATCAAGATGCTGGCTTTGAGGCCTTTCTGCTTGCACCAGCCAAATGGAAAACAATAGTTAGAGGGACTGTAATATTCTTTCCCTCCGAAATACAATCCAGTGACTATCTTGGGCAGGCTCTGGCAGATAGAAGTAATGTGTAGCTCATTGGGGTTTCTCACAGGAAGCACATAACTATGCTTAATTTAGGGGGTCTCTTTTTCGCACTGTTTGGTAATCTGTATCGCAGGGGCACGTGTATTAGAGTTGGGGGCGCTTTATGGAGAAAGGAGGGTCAGCGGCTTTATGGCTTCTCCTGGGGGCTTTTTAAAATGTATTTTCTCTTCTCTGTATTGCTGTCTCTTCGACGTTATCACACGATAACATCGTGGAGGGCCTGGGTGGGAGCTCACGGTGTCCGACACTGTCTTTATCACACAGACCTGTTTGGTCTGGCTGCTTTCAGTGGTGGAGGGAGGGTGGGCAGGTGGGACACTTGTCGGAGGAGAAGGGTTTGTGGGGGCGCGGGGTTTAAGAAAGGCGACAAAACCTGGCTTTTTCAATGCTTGGCCTGTAAGTCAGGTTTCTGTTAGTCTGAGACTTAGCGCCGGGACACTCTTTGCTGAGTAGCCATGTGCTCTACAAATCTGGTTCATTCTTTCATTCATTAGGTGGGGGCAAGGTTGCTGGTTGATTTGGCGCTTACATTGCTGCAAGGTTTTCTTAGTCTGTTTGTTTATTCAGCTGTACTAAAGGACAGGTTGCAGTTTAAACGTAAAAGCAGCCAGACGAATATGCCACTATGTAATGTAAAGCAGGTTTTCATGAAATTCGTCCCAGTCGGGCGGGATTTTGGCAGGCAATGCTTTTGGCAGAGCAATATCTGTGGGGGATGGCTAAGCTCCGTACTGCCACTATCAACATTTGCAGGCTAAATGATAGATCTTTAAGAAGATAGACTGAAGAAGATCTCACATTTCTAAGAGCAGATGTGTATTGCCTACAGGAGAGCCACATATCCTGGAGTGATAGTGCTATTTTGAACTTTATATGGCTGAAGTTAGCATGCCATACAACTTAGGGTGTCAGGACTAAGGGGGTAGCCATCTTAGTCAAAGGAAATACTGTTACATCTTGTTGAAAGACGGCAGACAAGCATGGCAGATGGCCAATAATGGAGTGCAAAGCTGGCAATGGTTCCTTTACACTGTGCTTACCCCAATTTACACCCCAGTCTTAGATGACCCCGGTCTATTTAATGTTTTAGCAATAGAACTACCTTCTTGGCCTGCACCATATATAGGGGCCTATTACGATGGCGGATTTCCCGCATCCACTGGGCCGCGGAGCCTTGAAAGACCGACCGCCATATTAGGATGGCTGGTGGGTCTTACAATCTGTCCTCCGCTTTTCCGCCGCGGGCGGATTCCGCCCGCGGCGGAAAAGCATTAACATGGCTGGCGGTGTCTATCAGACACCGCCATCCATATTATGATGGAGTACAAAGTGTGCTTTTCCATGGCGGCTTTTCCGCCATGGAAAAGCATACGGAGCTTCACTTTGGGGGCCCGTTGGTGGGGGGTGCACATGGGGGGTACCTATGGTACCCCCCTTCATTTGCGTGGACAAAGCGGCAGGCACCGCGCGGTGCCTGCTGCTTTGTGCACGCAAATGCCGTGCATGCACTTTTAACATTGCGGCGGGTGCAGCTTGAAGCACCCGCCGCTTGAAGCTGCACCCGCCGCAATGTTAAAGATTGAGGATGTGACCGCCAGGGTGGCGGTCACATCCTAATTGCACAGGAGGGAACTCCGCAGGCAATGCCGAGGTTCCCTCCTACGCTATGGTGGCGGACGGACTCAGGTCCGTCCGCCATCATAATCGGCCTTTTGGTGTGTGGGGATCTAAATTTTAATGGGTCTAAAGGGGGTCCTGGGGATAGTAAAGCTTGCAGTACTGGGCATAAACCGCAAACATCTTAATCTTTGAAAATAATTCTGAGCAATATTGGTTTAATAGATGTCTGGCCCACTCTGAAAGCTCCTGAGCCTGGATAGACTTATTATTCAGCCTCCCCTTGGCAAGCTTCCCAGGCTGGATTATTTTTTGGCGTCACTGGCTTTGGTCAAGGGGGCCCAGGTTGAACACTTTCCCAGCGCAATGTCTGACCACAACCCAATTGTATTTGAACTCCCTCTTGATGGATTAAGGAGAATGGCGAGAAAATTGACTTTTGAGAGGGCTCTTCTATCGAAACTGGAATATGTGAACCACATGAAGGGCTCGATCCCGGGATATTTTAATACTAATAGGGGTAGCTCCTCTCCTAGAGTGGTTTGAGATGCCTTTAAGGCTGTTGTAAGAGGGGAAACCCTGAGGTTCAGTATGGCTAAACAAAAGCGGGGCCAGGGACAGATAAAAGACTCGTATCAAAAACTCAGTGTCATGGAAGCAGAATTGATCAGCACTGTGGCAATCTGATCCCAGTGTTGAATTCAATAGATATAACCAAGACACGCCTGAATGAATCTATTGTGGAGAAAATCGTGGGGAAGTTCCTGGCAAAAAAATTAGGAATACAATGAATATAGCAAACGTGTGGGAAATCTCCCCGCAGTTAGGACAAGGCAACCGCAAGCCTAAGGGCATATTAGCCCTTATAAGGAACATGCAAGGTAGTGTGGTAATAGATCCCGCTGAGGTTAGAGATGCGTTAAGGAAATTCTACTCCGATCTTTATAGAGCCTCACCCATAGGGTGTTCTCGGGTCTCAGAGAAATATGTGAACTCAGATCCCTGCTGTAAAATTACTCAGGAGGAGAGATCCCTATTAGGGGCAGATATTTCATCAGAAGAGTTTCAGGTGGCCCTTCAGGCTCTCCCAGCAGGAAAAGCTGCAGGAACAGACTCTATCCCTCTGGAGTTCTACAAGGTTTTTTATAGAGAAATCCATCAGGTAATGCTTGGGCTGTTTTAGGAAGTTCGAGATGGGGCACTCCCCCCAGCCTCCCAGTGCACTGCTAATGTAGTTATTTAAAAAAAAAAAGGTTAAGGACCCTACAGCCCTGGGCTCTTATAGACCAATTACACAACTAAACAGTGATGCCAAGCTGTATTATAAAAATGTTGCAAGTTGGTTAGGGGGTGTAATACAGCACATAGTGTCGGCCCAGCAGCACAGGTTTATCCCGGAGAGAGGGACAGCGGATCATGTGCGGCGAGTAATTTCATTGACGCCACTAGGCCCTCGCGAAACCCATGGAGAGACGCCCGCTCGACGCGGAGAAGGCTTTTGACAGGGTGTTGTGGGATTATCTCTGGCTGATTATGGAGGCTAATGGCCTGGGGCTACCCTTTACTAATACAATCCGGGCAATATATCTCAAATCCACCACTTGTTTAGAAATAATGGGAGGTGAGTCGGAGCCTTTCTTGATTGAGAGGGGAACAGGGTGGGGCTGTCCCTCCGCTCCTCTGCTATTTGCATTGTACATAGATCTCGTTCTTAGGAGGTTGGATGCCTCTCTGGACATCCTTCCTGTCATTGTGAAGGGCTGGGATACGAAAATGTTGGCCTATGCTGATGATGTGACAATAATCCCCACTGACCCAGGTAGAATTTGGGAATCAGTCAGGGTTTCTGTTAAACAGAGCTAAAACCCAAGTATTGATAAATAAATACACGTCCCCCTCCGATAGAAGGATTGTTGAGAAAGCTACATATCTGGGAGTCAGCATCACAGCAAGAGTGGACTGTATAGTTGATTTAAATGACATCCCTATTACGGAAAAAACCAAGAAGGATTTCAGTCGATGGGATAATCTGAAACTCTCACTAATGGGGAGATGCAAACTTGTAAAAATTATGTTTTTGCCAAAGTTATTGTATGCTTTTCGTACTATTCCTCTGGAAGTTCAAAATGTCTGGTTTAAATTAATTGAGAGATTGGTGGCTAGATTCAACTGGGCCTACGGGAAGACTTGGAGGGCTAATGCATTCCTGTGCCTACCCAGAGATAGGGGGGTTTGGGGGCTCCCCAACTTTAAGTTATATTATTTAGCTGTAGCTCTGCAATATTACGGCCAGTTATTTAATAACAAGGCAACTGAGGAAGATATGCCAGGCTATGTGCCCTCAATTTATGAGCTTCTGATTGGGGCAACCGCTAATGGCTGTCTGTTGAAGTTTTTTGAGCGTTTTAAGACTCTGATTACTGCATTTCGAAACTGGGCAGGTGTTTGGAAAAAACTGGGTGTGGGCAGATAAAGTAGATATACTCGCTTGCTCAGGAACAATCAGCTCCCCAGAATATTTCAAGATAACTGTTCAGGTTTGTTGCATGGCGTTTTAGGTTCCGAAGTGAATTTTCCTGATTTTTGCCCTTATAAAGGTACAATTCACATTGCCCTAATATGTTAGGTACCCCACAAGGCTTACCTTGGCTTGTGAAGCGTTCTCGCAGAGACGACAAGAGCTACCGCCCCTGTACCCACCTGACCCCGTGGAAATCAGTATTACCCAACAGGGATGAGATGGACCCAGGGAAGGGAGCCAAGGATGTTGGAATGGAGGCACTGTGGTTTGTAGGGTGCTTCTCTGGGCTGGGGTAGAACCATGGAAGACAGCTACCAGAAAGAACAAGCATTTGAAATTCAATAGGTCTCGCATTAGGAAAGTTTGAGCTATGGTATTGTAAATGACACATTTTTTATTTATGTGTTGGTTTTCAAAATAGCGAAAATAATAGCTTTGTCATTTACAATGGCAATAGTTATAACTTTCGCAAATGTGACACCTATAGCATTTTGTAATATTCTATTATATTCTATCATATTTAGTTATTATGTAACATGTTTTCTCTGCCTCTATAACTGCATGTGCCATGTTATGTTTCTTCATACATTCTACATTCTGTACAGAGCTTTGCTCATACAACATTCTGCTCTGTTTGTCAGTTGTAACCTGGATACTGCTGTACTAGGATTTGATGCTGTGCTGCTCAATAAATCATCTTAACCACATCAATGCTATAGAAATTCCCCCTCTGTGCTCATATTTTAGAAATCCCATTGTTCATGATGAGCTCAGCTCGTCATGAGCACACAAGCAGTGTACTGCATGGCGAGCTGAGCTCATCATGAGCATGGAAGGGGTTAAATACTCAACTTTCTACTGGATTATTACAATTTTGGCGACGAGGACAACCTTACTCCTCCCATCTTCAGCACAGGAGCGGAGTTTGGACCCATTCCTGCACTTTTTGAAGAATTTGGGAATTTTGTATGTATTCCTGACTTCTTATTTCATTAAGGAACATTTTACTTCAGCTTATTGTTTGGAGCACTGTTTCCACGAGGAGTCCGTTTTATTTAGAAATTTAAGGATATTTTCTACTTCCTTCTACATCGTTTGCATCGTTTAAATTACTTGTACCTGTCACCCGATGCATCTTTCTACGCTATTCCACTCGTGACAGCGCTTCATGGCAACCAGTTTTTTATTCCGATGCTTGGCAACCGCATTGGTTCTGTTGTTGCTGTCGGTGATGAGAAGATAAAGGATACGTCATCCTGGAACACAGCGAAGGCGTAAGGAAGTCATCGTGTGTTCACAGCGCGAACTCTGCGCACAAAGCGACTGGAAGCGTCATCGTCCGAGCAAACGTCATCGTGTCACCGCACAGTGCGAGCAAACGTCATCGCGCTCCCATTGCGCAACGTTCTTTCATCACGTGACGCACGTCACGCTACCTACTACGTGCCTCCATTTTGTTGTGTGTTGCCTAGCAACGGTTTCACACGGCAATTTTCAATAAAACTAAAACGAACAACTGTTTTCCTGCCAAGTATCTCCATATTTTATGCAACAAGTTCGGCGAGTACAGTTTATTTCCATTTCTAATACTTTTATCTTTTGTTTTACACCCAAGACCATCGAGAGTCTATTGCAGATTGACTCTTTGGAGAACATTATGGATTCCTTCATTTATTCCAACATCGTCAAGTACTTTGACAATTATTCATTTATTTTGGTTATTTGTATACTACAACTATTTCTTTTCTTTCCTTTATTTATTTCATATTCTCTGCAATCAGATTTAACCTTTTCATTGTGTTATTTGTTACCTTGTTTTGAGTTTCCTTTTAATTATTTAGTGTATCATCACAATGCAGTTTGATCCTCCTTCTAAATTTTTACAAGTAAAGGGTGATCCTCCCATGCCTTGGTCAAGGTGGAAAGAAGAGTTCTTCAACTATATGAGAGCTATAGATGGAGAACGCATGGGAGCAGAAAGAAAAAAAAGTATTTTATTGCATTGTTTAGGGTCTGATGGACAAGAAATTTTTAGAACTTTACCCCAGTTATCAGTTCCCTCTGGTAGTGGTGATACTATGAATGTGTATACTGAGGCTCTTGGTAGATTAGTGAAAAGATTCAAACCTACGGCAAATATTGCTTTAAACCGTTTCAAGTTCTACACTAGAGCACAAAAGCAGGAGGAATCTTTTGATGATTTTCTCACGGCTTTAAGAGCTTTGACCTTGCATTGCAATTTTGGTGCTATGTCCGATGAAATGATCCGTGATCAGATTATTGTTCATGTTAAGAACAAAAAGGTTCAGGACAAATTATGGTGTATAGGTGACCCTAATTTAGAAGAAACTATTGCCATCGCAAAGTCCACTGAATTGTCTGAAAAATGGATGGATATAGTAGGTAAACAAAGTTCTAGCTCTAGTACAAGTAATACAGAAGAAGAAGTATGTTTTGTTAAGCCTAAAGTAGATGACAAAAATTTCATTCCTACACATGTGAGAGCAAAGAATAATTTTAGTGTTAATAACAGAAGGCAGGGGTGGGGAATTTGTATCGCCCGACGCCCTGGACATGAGGATTCTTGTTGCGGACAAGAATTTTTATTATCTGCTTAGTCCTGCAGACAAGTAGACATTCTCTTTAACCCTTGTGCCTCTAATATAATCACAAAGCAGTTATTATCCGATTGGAATATGCAATCTTAGTGAATGCGCCTTTTTTAAGTAATTACGGTAACTAAAAGCCTGGCTGCAGCTGTGAGAAAGTTTGTGCTGTTGTTTTATTCTCCCCTCCGTTATTTTAATCTCCCCATCGGGATGATCTCCCCTTCGCATCTGCACGCGTATTTAACCCTGCAAGTGCATTTGCAAAAATAAACTTTTGGCATGTCTTTCTAAGCTCCCCAGCCGGCCCTGCCAAAAAGCCAAAAAATACCGTTATTCCTCACAAGGTCCGTCAGGGCTGGCTCTAGGGCAGTGCGATCAGTGCCACCGCAAATATATTATGGCTTAAAAACCACCTGCTGCCTCGTTCCTTCCTTCCAGCAATTTTCAGATATCAATAAAAATTTCAAGATTACTCCGGTGATTAATGTTCTTCCTGGAGAGAGAAGGAGTTTTGTCTAGTGGAAGTTTGACTACTCGTAAGTTAGCTCAGAGGGTTACTATACCTGCTGCTAAAAACGTGTGCCATGCAGATTGCAAAGTGCATGTAATATTATTAGGTAAATAGGTTACTGCTAATGTCAGAGAGATATTTGTTATTTTGCAGTTTATAAGTTAGAATCCTAATAGAGAACAATGAGGTATTAACTGTCATCAAAGGTCTGCATGCAAACTGCAGGGTTTATATTAGACCTACATGTCCTTTTTTGCCCGGCTTTTCCTTAACCTGCTCTAGCTAAAAAGGTTCATTTGGGTAGAAATGAATTATTACTATTGAAGAAAACCCCTAACAATTAGTGTTATGTTTTAAATTCTGAATTTGTGCTTTTCCAGACCAAGGACTATATCTGCCTATCAGTAAAGTATGGATGACATGTGACTCTTACATCTTGTAATCCTCTGTCTTATGTAACGTGTTTCTTATACACTGATTTACACGCGTGATTGTCTCTGTTAAATGTGTGTATGATATAAAGTATCTGACACCTCACACTGGTATGAGTGGTGCTATAAAACGAAATAAATCTGAGAGACTGGTTATGGAGATTTGAGGGGCACTGTTAACTGGTGGTAGTGAGGGAATAGGAATCTGTGGAGATGGTCACTCGAGGGCGCCAACAAACATTGTCACACAGGGCGCCACCAATGCTAAAGCCGGCCCTGAGGTCTGTGTTAGAACACCGGCTCCCATATTAGTTATGCTTCCGGGTGCTAAAAGTTGCTGCACATGCGCTCGTAGTTAAACAATAAAGATATGCCAATAGTGGTGCTGGGTGGATTCCCCTGCAGTGGAAGATGCCTACGTGAGCGGGATCAGGGAAGGTGCATGTCGTACGTTACAATTCCTTGAGAGTGTACAGGAATGCTTTGTATGCAAATTCTCGAAAAGAGTAAGAAGTCAGAGGAGCCTTGCGAACTGAAGTTGAAGGCAAGGAAGCTGAACAAGGAGGATGTAGTGCCACTGGACGCCCTCAATTACATAAAGGGTTACGGATATAAGATGTACTTGTTTGATAAACATATACAGATTTCTCACTGCTTAAAAGCCCCTGAAGTCAGCTGTGTGTGAACACCAGAGAGCCTTAAAACCAGTAATGCAGGAAATATTTGATGCACTTGTAGAGAGTTCTGAAGTCTCCGTTTCAAGGAACTGCTGGGACATTCCTCTATTTACTGTGCAGAAAGATGCATGCTGCCATTTGTGATGCCATTTTCCACAGGAAAGCAGTTTCTGTCCAGGGGAATAGATCGTCTCATTTGCGTAGGCTCAGTGTCAAGGTTGATAAATACGAAATGCAGGAGCTTCCAGGAGGCACTTACCGAAAGCGCAAAAAACTTAACTAGTGGGAACAAAATCACAACCAAGAGGCAGGCAGCAAGCAACGGAGTGGGACATTGGGCGTGTTTCAAAATGCTCAATCCTTCTTTTACTACATTGTCTTAAAGGCATATGTTTCCCAATGGAGGTGGTACTGAGCTTTCTTCACTGGGAGCTCGCTGTCGGTGGTTAATGCACCCTCTGTGTCCCCTAAGGTGCCCATTCCTCCTTCTCCCTGTCTTCCCCAGTTTTCTAACTTCACTGTTTTCTGTTCCCGTTCAAGTAACCTATCTGATCAGCTGCTACAATTTGTGTTTCACCATACGTGGCTCACTTACCCTGAGCCCGAGCCTAGACTCTCATGGGGATGATCAGGCTCCCCGGGCGAAACGCTAGTAGTCTGACCCGCTCTGCGCGCTCTCCCCCACTTTCCTCAGGTATTTGGATCCTTTTCTCTAAATACCTCCTTTGTTTAATGCCACACCATAATCATAAATGCCCACCTCAAGCTGTTCTCTAGTGCCCACATATCTGCTTTGAATCCTTCAGTTGCTTGTGCCCAGCCTGTCTCTTCCTCCCACCACATTCTCTGAACTTTTAGCACCACATTCTAGTGCTATATATCAGTCGTTCACAAGTTCTCCCCTACTAGCCAGTACTTGTTGTTGATATTATAGTGCTTCACACTTCACTCGTGTTCTTTTCAAGCACTATAAAAACAGACTTTACCACTACTTAATCAGATGATAATCAGTGACCTTAGAAGGCTGAATGACGGAGGCTGCCCTGCCAGGGTTTTAGTAATCTTCTCTTCCACATCGAGCCCAAAACTAAGAGAACATTTAAAGTGCCATCATCCCTCCTTCTGTTCGAGTATAATCCTGGGTGGAAGCTATCTAGATCCTAACACCTAAATGCCACAGTAATGGGGGAAACAAAGGCACACAGCATGTTATCACTTAAGTAAAAAAAGCTAAGATTTGGAGGCTGGTTTTTGATTTTCTGTAGCTCCTATATGTAACACATATGCATGCACTGTAAAAATTTCAGCTGTATAAGTACGTATGAGTATTTATAGGAATGACAAAATAAATAGCAATTCCTAACTTTTTAAATTTAATACTTTCATAGCGGTACTTATCCCACTGTAAGGTGCCAGAGCGCTTTACATCTCACACACATTACACACTGACTATTAATCATACAAGTGTGTAGTGTCATAAACAGTCTTTAGTGGTAGGGATTATATGCCACGATTGTTTGGCTGGTAGAAATTGAAAGTTGGGGTTTAAAATATGACACTGCCTGGATGGTCTATTAATAATGCTCAAAAGACTATTTAGCAGCCTTATAATAACAGGTTGAGAACAAACAAGGTTCTAAACCCATGTCTTGCAGTTTACATGCAGGTGCTTGATGCCAGTGTATAGCTCACTGAATATTGCCTGGTGATTTTTTCAATAATTCACAGCTTGGGTGTCTGTTCTCTCCACCTCAATCCAGCCTGGTCCCCTTGAGGTCTACCTCCGTGCCATCTGTGAGTCTCATAACATTCCCTTCATTGATTCGGTATTATGCTATTGAAATATCCACTCTCAGAGCTGTGTACTGAATTACTCACTGGTGAGTGGCATGGTCCCTCCCCGATTCAAACAGGCCCTCCTTATTCCTCTATTAAAAAAACCTGGGGCTGATCCTCAAGCCTTGGTCAACTATAGACCAATCCCTTTACTTCCATATTTGTTGAAGATATTGGAAGCGCACATCTCCACATCCTTTTCCAAATTTATAGAGGATAGTGACTATCTTGAAACTAACCAAGCAGGTTTCCGTCCCTGTCACTCGACGGAATCTGTCATTTTGGCCGTTCAAAACACATTAAGATCAAATGCGGATAAAGGCATCCACCAGGCACTGGTTCTCCTTGATTTGTCGGCCGCGTTCGACACGGTTGATTTTTCTATTCTAATTAGCCGTGTCAAGCAGGCCGGCCTCAGGGGTGCTGCCCTTGAGTGGATCACTTCCTTTATCTCGAACCGCACTCAAGCGGTTCGCTTAGGGCCTTTCACTGCTTCAAGAACCACCTTCACTTGTGGGTTCCCACAGGGATCCTCACTTTCCCCTTTGCTTTTCAATTTGTATCTGCGCCCCCTCCTTCACCTCCTAAAACAATTCAATGTCACAATCTTGAATTATGCTGACGATTTACAGCTAATTTTCCCTCTGAATACTCCTGATTCAGTCGCCCACTTCCACCAAACTATGCTTATGATACAACGCTGGATGAGCTTAAACCACCTCAAGCTCAACCCGGGTAAAACCGAGTTAATTCTTCCCGGGGACAGCAGTATCAGCTGGGGCCCTCATTATTGGCCTTTGAGCCTTGGTCCTGCCCCAGTCCCTGCTTCTTCAGTGAAGAGCTTGGGTGTTACACTTGCATCGGATCTTTCATTAAAAGCTCAAGTCGGAGCAGTTGTTTCTGCTAGTTTTTACCAGATTAGGAAAATAAAAAAGATTGCACAATTTCTGACATACTCAGCCCTTATCCAGGTCACCATCGCACTGGTACTCTCCAGGCTGGACTTTTCTAATAGTCTGTACCTGGGCCTTCCATCCGGCCTTTTAAAAAGACTCCAACTAGTGCAGAACCAGGCAGCCAGACTTGTTCTTAAACAACCTAGGCGGTGTTCCATCAGGCCTGGCCTAGAACAATTACACTGGCTGCCTGTATCTCAAAGAATCATGTTTAAGTCCGGCTGTATCATATACAAGAGTCTACAAAACATAGGGCCTCAGTTCATCAATCAGTTGGTCTCCAAATACAAGCCCACTCGCAATCTTAGATCCATCAATAAAGACTTGCTGGTTGTTCCCTCTTACAGGAGAAAGCGTCAGGGCGGCAGCTGTTTCCATTACTTAGCTGCTGTCCTATGGAACTCCCTACCACTTTCCCTTCGGCTCAGCCCAGACTTTCTAACTTTTAGACGTTCTTATAAAACTTGGCTGTTCAGACAGGCTTATTTTCAGTAAGTTGTTGTGTTAGGTTCCTACTTCAACAGCGCCATGAAGCCCACGGGCGTACGTGCGCTTTACAAAAAAACCCTAACATAACATAACATAAAATTGTGCAGGCTTCTCAATTTTGACTCTTTCCTCTGTTTCTGTGGAGGCAGTTGGCAGGGCTGATGGAAGGCAGGAAGCAAAGTGAGCTGGTTAAGGTAAAAGGGTTGCTCAGAGAGCTTAGATGAAATCGCAGAGGGGGTAAAGAAGAATGAGCAGCCTGTGATAAGTGGAGGCAAGGTAGCAACAGTAGACAAGAGAGGGTTTTGGAAGGAATGAAGCCTATGGTGAAACTGGAGATGGAATAAAACCTCTTATGAGAGGGGAGGAGAACTTGTAGTGAAATGTGCAAGGGGTACAGAGCCTGTGATGAGGGAGTGGAGAGAAGGTCATGGGATGGGTAGTGAGAGGGATATCCATTCCAATGTATATAGTGTGAAGGTATATTTGTAGTAAGGGAGTGGTGTACTTTAACAGTAAGTGTGTGAAACCCTTGTTGTGAGAAAAGAGAACAGGCGGGTTATGAACGCTATGAGGAAGATGTGGAATTGGTATAGGCCCTATGGCAAGTTAGTGGAAAGGCAAATGATTACTGCTGATAGCAAGAAAACAGTGTGGAAGGTAATACTTTATAATAAGAGAGTTTGCAAGGGCAAAGAGGCAGAGATTGTCATGTATACTTTGGGTTTTATAGTTGACTAGTAATAAGTCCTTGCTAGTCTGTATAGCTTTTGGTTTTATAGACTGCGTGGGACTAGTGGATTTCTTTACAGGGCTAGAAGATTATTGTATCCCTTTGTCCCTTGGACAAGTACAGTTTTTCAAAAATTCCACACCCCTGCAGAAGGACTGATTTTACTTATAGTTCAGTGTCATGTTATAGGTGTGGAAGCAAATCACACATTGCTTCTTTCCAAGGTTGTCCTGCTATGAACAAAGCATGTAATATTTGTGGGAAAATTGGATACTTTAGTAGTGTTTGTAGAGAAAAACGTTTTAATACCCAGTTGCGAACAGGACAATCACGTACAACCTCTAACACTATTAATCCTACAAAAGTATCTTCCATTAGTATGGTTGATGAAGTAAAGCAGGATGTTGACCGTGGGTATGTTGTTTCCATTGTTCAAAGTGGGTGTGTAATGTTAACCAGTAAGAAATCTCCCAAATGCGTCTTTTATATTTTTTCTATTGCTATTGAACTTATGGTGGATTCTGGGTCCCCGTGGACTATAATCACTAAGGAATATTTTGATGAAAAATTACAAAATGTGTGTGATATTTCTAACTTACAACCGTCAGATATATTAGCAGAAGGTTTCAATGGGAATAAGATTGATATTGAAGGATTTTTTAATGTTCCGTTAAATTTTAGGGGAAGGTTAGCTCATATCAAATTGTACATTGCTGTGAAAGGAGTCAATGTCCTTGGGTGGCATGACCAATGGGAACTTGGCATAAAATTAAATCCGCGTGCCAAGGATCCTATCTCCTTGTGTAGTGAGCAAGAAATGATAAATGCCGTTTGTACTAGTGGTGAAGATAAAAATGTTATCTCAGTTTGGAGTAACAAGTTTGACAAAGTTTTCTGTGATCATTTAGGGAAATTAAAAAACTTTGCACATAAAATTGTGTTAAAGGAAGGTGCCCTTCGGGTCAAACAAAAGCTAACAGGTGTTCCTGTAAATGTTAGAGATGAATTAAAGGAAATGCTAAATGATTTGCTAAAAGATACCATTATAGAGCCTATTGAGTCATCAGAATGGGTTTCGCCCATAGTTTTGGTGCGAAAGCCTGACCAAAAATTGAGAGTTTGCATTGATTTGAGGGCTCTTAATTCCAATATTGTTATCGATTGTCATCCCCTTCCCAATATTAACTAACTTGTTTCCCTTTTTGATGGTGCGCAGATCTTTTCCACATTGGATCTTAGGTCCGCGTATCATCAAATAGAGCTTACTGAAGAATCTAAAAAATATACAGCCTTCATTACTCCTATGAGACTGTTTCAATACAGAAGGATGCCTTTTGGCTTGGCATCTGCTGCCTCTGTTCTTCAACGGGTTATGTTCCAAATTTTTAGGGACCTTGATATGTTTGTAAAGTGTTTTCAAGATGATATCTTGATATTTTCAAAAGATGAAGTGGAATACGCTTCACACTTAGATGAAGTGTGTAGTAGACTAGAAAGTTATGGTCTTACTCTCAAAGCACACAAATGCAAACTTTTTAGGAAATCGGTTGAGTATTTGGGCCATACATTATCGGGGGATGGTCTAGTTCTTAAAAAATCGAATGTGGAAGCCATTCTCAGCGCTCCAGCCCCAAGCAATAAAGAACAACTGCTTTCTTTTGCGGGTATGTGCGAGTATTACAGCAAGTTTGTTGTTAATTTTGCTACCAAAATGGAGCCGTTAAGAAAGTTATTAAGGCAAAGTAACACGTTTGTTTGGGAGGCTGAACAAGAAAAGGCGTTCACTGATATTAAAAATGATATTGTCAATTCTCCAACTTTGAGACCTTTTAGGATGGGTAAGAAATGTATCATTACCACTAACGGAAGTTTGTATGGTTTGGGGTGTGTTCTTTCTCAAACTGATGGTGTCATTGAATGGAATGTGGCTTTTTCTTCTAGGACGTCGAGTGAGACGGAGCGCAGGTATGCGGTTATTGAGTGGGAGCTCCTGTCTTGTGTGTGGGCCATTGAACATTATAGAATTTATATTTGGGGCAGCAAGTTTATCTTGAGAACTGACCATAAGCCGCCTGTACCTATTTTATCGGTTGGTGGAGGTTGGAACTCCACGGCAAGAATTGCACATTTAGCATCAAGGTTACAGGAATACAGTTTTACAGTAGAATACATTCCTGGGAAGAATTTTTTTACTGCTGACTGTCTGTCACGTCTTCCGTGTGAAAGAAAAGGAGATAGTGTTAACTGTCTTAGGGAGATTGACTTTCTTTTAAGTCTTTCTGATGTTCTTTCTCCTCAATATCAGGATATTACTGAACAGTTTTGGATGAAATGTCAAGAGGAGGATGGGAAATTAGTAATGTTCAGGACATAAATCTGGTAAATGTATTGCGCCAGCTGGTGTACAAGAGCTGATACTTAAGTTAGCACACAAAACTCATCCTGGCATCTCAGCCACGAAGCGTTTAATAAGGTTAAACTTTTGGTGGCCAGGGATGGATAGATTTGTTGACCGTACGGTTAGAGAGTGTAGCGAGTGTTGTAGTAATGATAAGATGTTGAAAGTGAATGTTCCACCCCTTAAGACGGTGGAGTGGCCGGAGTTTCCTTGGAACAAAATAGCTTTTCACATTTCAGGCCCTTTCCATATTTTACCAGAGGCCTCACGTTTTGCGTTAGTTATGATAGATTATCATTCTAAATGGCCAGAAGTAAAATTTGTGTCTAAAGTAACTTCTGAGGTTGTTATTTCTTTTTTCAAGGAAGTGTTTGCTAGAGAAGGATGCCCTTCTGTGTTAGTGTCAGATAATGGAGTACAGTTAGTCTCATCTGAGATGAAATCATTTTTACAGACCTGCAATATTAAACACATTCGGACATCCCTCTATGAACCACATGAGAATGGACAGGTTGAGCGTTTTAACTGAGTATTAAAACTTTTTGTTTTTGATGCTGTTAAGGAGAGTAGTCATTGGTTAAATGTACTTAGGGGGAAACTTTGGACATATCACATTACTCCTCATACCACCACAGAGGTAAGTCCTTTTAAGTTACTTAAAGGTAGAGATCCCGCCTCAAGTATTTAACCTTGGTGGTTTAAGGAGAAGTGTAAGAATTTGGAAGAGGAAGAGGTTGACATTAAAAAGGTTGCGAACAAAGTTAGTTGTAAACAAAGCAAGTCAGCAGAGTTGTACAATAAGAAGTGGAAAACCAAGGAGCATAGTTTGGCTGTTGGTGATTGGGTCAGGATTCTGAAACCTTATATAGTTAGCAAGGGAATGAGTAAGTTTGGTAGACCAATTCAGATCAAAAGAGTCTTCAGTAACTCTGTCATCACCCAAGATGGCAAGGTCTGGAATGTAAGCAAAGTTGCTAAGTGTCCAACGCAAGATGATGTACAGTTCCAGTCTCAAGGTAATCTTGTTCAATGTGACAATTCCAATGGTGGAGTTGGTTCAAGTTTTTTTTCTGACTCAGTAGCATCAAGAGTCAAAGATGATATGCGTGTCAGAAGAAGACCGTTTGCTTTACAAGACTTTGTATAATATTTTGTTGTTCTTTTCATTTAATGAGGGAGATGTGTTATATTCTATTATATTCTATCATATTTAGTTATTATGTAACATGTTTTCTCTGCCTCTTTAACTGCATGTGCCATGGTATGTTTCTTCATACATTCTACATTCTGTACAGAGCTTTGCTCATACAGCATTCTGCTCTGTTTGTCAGTTGTAACGTGGATACTGCTGTACTAGGATTTGATGCTGCGCTGCTCAATAAATCATCTTAAATACTCAACTTTCTACTGGATTATTACACATTTGTAATGCAATATGTGTTGTATTTATGTGACTTAGATGTATTGATATTACAAATAACAATGGCTTTTAATTTGTTTAAATAATTAATACTTAAATAAAAGTTATTGTAATTTATAATAGTAATAGCTTAAACTTTTGTAAATAACTTTTGTGAAGATTATGTCCAGTGTAATTTAATATGACGAAAAT
This sequence comes from Lissotriton helveticus, assembly GCF_964261635.1. Classification (NCBI taxonomy): domain Eukaryota; kingdom Metazoa; phylum Chordata; class Amphibia; order Caudata; family Salamandridae; genus Lissotriton; species Lissotriton helveticus. The sequence goes on from NC_136061.1 coordinate 59,139,020, forward strand.
CCAAGAACAGAAGTGAAATATTAACAGTTAAAAGTACCTAGAAGTGGTCAACTTCATATTGTTGCCCAAAGAAATAAAAACAAAACCACCAGCTCACTTGTTGATATGAAGCACAAAAAGTGATATTTGCCAAAAATACATTGTAATACATTGTATAATCAGCTCAACATGTACTGGCTTCTGTAGGTCAAGGAAGGCCACTCACACATGAGCATGCTATTACAGATATAGGCGAGTTTCGCCAGTTTTTAGTGGACAATGCATAATGTGCACATCAGGCGAGCAGATGTCCTGGATTTGCCAGAACAATGCAGGGCTTTCACCAATGGTCCTAGCAAATGTTACAAAATTCAGCACATATTCTGTGTTTTAAAGAGGATTAATACAACAAAGAGAGATGCAAGCTTTTATGTGCTACAGTGCAGGATTTACCACCATTCTTTTCAGAAAACAATGTAATAAATTCAGATGATGCTTTGAGTAAAAGTAGCATTTAATGTATTCCCCTCAGTGCCTGGTCGTTTGTACAGTGTCTTGAGTCATTCTGTCCCCCATAGTTGATGTGAAACTGTAGTCCTACTTCTATGTTTGTGAAATGTTTTGTTTTTCAAATTCTGATCACCCTAGCCATGGGTCAGTAGAGTAGGGAACTGCTGGACATCTTCAACTAGGCTATCCCCAAAGGGTACCCACAAACCGTGCAGCGAACACAGAAGCTCTACTCAACACACATGTTGTTGAAAACAACAGCTATACAGCTCTGGCTTCACAAATCAAGCCTCGTGATGCCTTGTAGTTGTTCTCTCCCAAAAGCATTTTACGGACGTTTCACACATCATTTGCTTTGCATAAATTATCCCGAAACCCCGTTTGAGGCTGACGTATAAGTAAGGAAAAAATAGCAATCAAGCGTCACGTTTAAAACAAGCGCTCCAGGTAACTAATAAATGTACGACATCCAAACGTGATCAAGCCCTTATCAACATCAGCTTTTCATTAAGCATTATCCCGCCTGAGCAAAGCCGCCTAGCCCGCGGCAACCGGGAAGCACGGCTGATGGCAGCGGGCATACATTTGCTGTCTGATTACAGGGCTGTAATTTCAACAGCTTGAGGTTGTGGAATCTGCCCGTTGTTTTCATTTGCAGAACTTTCACACATGCAGGTGAGCGCGTAAGAATATTGGCTGCTCAAATAAGAGGGTTAATGGGGGGCAGAATGTAAATAAAGCAACATGTTTAATCCTTGTCAAACAGCGATTTACACAAATTCACTGGTGAAGCGACATATGCATTTGACCTTTAATAAATGGAAAAACTCACACAAATAAATGCTGGCAGTGCGCCAATTTATGAGACAAACTACACACGAAACCATCTGTCAATCAATGCATGTTGCCATGTTCCACGCAGCGCAACAACTAAACACCGCATAGTGGGACGGCAGCAGGTGCAAACTTCTTACCGATGGTGAAGCTAAAGCCATCGATGCTGAACGTGGCGCTGCGGAACTTCTTGAAGCATTCCTTCCTGCTGCTCGGCTCCGTCATGTTGGTGACCGCCGTGCCCTGCGACGGCAGTGACTGTCCCTTTCTCTGCGCGGGGCTGGCAGTCAGCAGGAATCCTGCGGGCGGCTGCGCCCACTCTCCAAATCGCGCATCTCCGGCGCTGTGAAGCGCGCAACGGCTGCGAGTCCCTGCCTCGAGCCGAGTCTGTCACCGACTGCCACCCGCAGGGAAGCCGGAGTTCAGCAACTGCACGGGGACCCCAGGAAAGTGCGCTCGGATGGCAATTAGTGCAGCGCGCACGATGTGATCGGGGCAACCATGGGCTCGCATGTGCTCCTCCGTTATGATGGAGCGGGAGGAGGCTGCGCGAGCATATGTTATTTGACAAACACAGCCCATGCCTTCTTAGTAAGCAGACACATGGAACACGGCAGGCATTAGGCCACATCGCTTCCCAGTTAGAAGGCAGGCTAAATATAAACACCCTAAGTACGGCCATTGTAGGTCGCGATCAAACACTGCAGAGGCCGTCGTTGATGTTTTCTACACAATTCCACAAGCATTATTCAGAACCAACAAAAGGCCATTACACGAGCCAACAGTACAACTTCGTGGCTTTGCAATGTATTTTTCATATTTTTATTATTTTTTTTTTTTAAGTTTCAAAAACCTTTATTGGGTCACCTTACAATACACGGCTTTTCGCCTACAACCCGGAGGCCGGCAGCAATCGTTGAACCGTTAAACAAGAATCACAGCTGTTTAGCCAACAACCTCAGGGGCAGGCAGCGTAGTAATCAAAAGTTGTGAGCTTAGTCTGTTATGCAAGTCGAATCAGCACATCGCGACATGAGACAGTAAATAGTTCAGCATCGATATTTCACAGATTATAGCCGGTCACACATACCCCACTTCCCCATTCGCATTCATCGCCTAGGTGTCACAGTTTAGGCACATATCATGTCTCTAATGTTTCCCCTCCTCCTGAAGAACCTCGGTTATGGTGACTAATTGAGTGCAAGCTGCCCTGTCTGAGGGTCAATGTCTTTCAGTTTCAACCACTCCGCAAATGGGGCCCATATATCCTCTGGTCTAGACCGTTCCGGCATCTGTTCCCAATAACCCTCCAGTTGATCTTTACAGTATACAACCGCCCTTACCCAGGCCACTGCCACCGGAGGTGGTCTCTTACGCCAGTGTATGGCCACCTGTCTCTTTGCCATCAGTAACAGCATGGCCATGAGTTTTCGTCGCTTCACCGGGATATCTCCCACATAACCCAATAGCGCCAGAATGATCGTCCTCTCTACAGTGGAGCCTATTATGTGTTCAATGGGCGTGAGGACCTCATCCCAGTAGCGGGATACCTCCGGGCAATCCCATGCCATGTGTGTGAAGTGGGCGTTTTGCACATTGCACCTCCAGCATCTATCATCGTCACTCAGTCCCATACGGCGCATCTGAGTAGGTGTGCGGTATAAGCGATGCAAATAGTTAAAATGAGTGAGCCTGAGCCTATAATTGGGCGACAGATACTGTAGTTGTGCGCAGCAATAAGACCACTGTTCCTCCGAAATTTCCAGGCCTGCCTCGGCGTTCCAAGCCTCCCGCGATCTAGGCCTAATGAGTGGGTTTTCCTTCTGTGTGGTGCTATAAATGCGCGTGACTAGCTTGTGAGGCGAGGCGTTTGCTAGAATGTTTTCAAGCGCCGGTAGCGGAGGTGGTTCATTTGGGAAGTCGCCAAAGGTGGCCCTGCACGCAGCCCTCAACTGGTAGAAGAGCAAGGTATCAGACGCCGTAGGGGCCTCCGTGCCACACATATCTTGCAGCGTCAGGAATGTCCCTGTCGTGTATTTCTATAGGTTCTGAATCGATCCCCCTATTCCTGACCCTATTCTGGTTAAACTTACTAGCTAGTTAACTAACAGTCAGCCCATGAGGCAAGAAATCCCCCATGATGCAGATACCGTTATCTGACGCAGTCACACTACGGCACAGGAACGTGTTATCTGATTAGGTCATAACGCTTGAGATCTAATTAGACAAACGATATTCCTCCAGCCCCTGATAAGGCATACGACGTTCTCATAACAAATCAAACCTATGACAACCTGGATAATCCGTGCGGCCATTGTTTTGATTTCACAGAGAACTTTAGTAAAGAATGTGCTAACGAGCAAGTCGTATGACATCTTTATTGACGTACCTATGTCCATCCTTACGTCAATCCCGGCACCTTTAAGGTATAAATATTGCCGACCTTGCCCTATGCAAACCCACGCGTGGTGACAAGACGGAGCAGCCACCCTTGCCGAAGCCAAGAGCAGAAGCAGACCCCGCAGGCAGCAGCCCCGCCTTCCTGACGCGCTGAGAGACGCGCTGCTATCTCAAGCCGAGAGACCCAGCACCGGCGCTTCTGGGCAGCCCTCGCAGGCAGCCTGGAATATCGAGAGCAGAGAAAGAGATACCATTCCTCATTCATCCTAAATTCCAGGTACAGAAGTGAATAACCCCTCCTAGAGAATTCTTTAGTTATTCACTTGGCAAAAACAAACTTAACTTAAACTGTAACTTTCTATTCCCGCCCACGCATTAGACTTAGGTCAGGTACACGGGGTAGGCGTAGTTAGAAACACCAGTTGAGTACGTTTAGTCAAATGTATATGTGTATGTAAATATATTTTAATCATTTTAAACATCATATGGCTCAGAAACCATATCAATGTTTTTACAGTATTATTTTATACTATTGCTTCTAATGTATGCACTTTACTTAACTATAAGTATCGCAATAATATCGATCCATTTCTCTTGTACGAGAAAAGAGACTGATCAATAAATAACACCTTTTATTGAACACGCCCGTCTCTTCCTTTTCTCTACATTCTGATGAGACTAAGAATGCACGTACTGACTGAGTAAAATAATTGCCTTGTGCTCACACGACTCTCGAGATTGACTCTTGATTAGGGGAGAGCAAAGTTGTCATGTTCTATGGTTGTCAGAAACTAAATCCCTTCTTGTCTAATCAGGGAAGTTAATCCTTCCTTGAACATTCGAGAAAGTTTCTAGCGAACTCTGAGCTTAGCTGGCAAACCCAAAAATTAAGTCTAGTATCGACAGTAGTAGACCTAGTTAACGTCTGGCCTAGGCCTTTACTGCTGTAGGTACTATTCCAATGCGCAGAGCCTATTGGGAAAATAGGAACTACACTACATGGCGCCCAACGCGTTTGGAAAGGGCGATAAAACTAACGTAAGACATTTAGAGTAACTCAGTCGTGCTTTCTCACTCAGACCCCTTTTCCCAAATACTCCAAAGACGTCTGGAGTGGGTGAAAGGTTATTATATCCTCCAAAACCTCGCAGGAGGGAACTCCTATGTACGGTTCTTGGTCTAGTCAACGTTGAAGGATAAAACAGTTCCAGAATATTGTGCATCTAATCTCTGTTTCCATAAAGAAACCTGATCTGCAAATAAAAATAATACCATCCTGTCAGTAAAATGGGAGACAGCGATGGAGAAAGAGAGGCAATTAGATTAGCTACTGAAATAGCAGATGCTGATGCTACCATGCAAGCAGCAGACCAGGATATAATACTCATCCAGGTCGCCAAAAGGAGATCTATAACCTTAAAACTTATAGAAAATGGACTGACACCTAGAGGTGGCACAGTCATATTCGTAATTGAGGCACACGAATATCGGCAGACAGAGGTATACTATACATGGATACATTTTCCAGCAGCAAATGCTGTAACAAAGTACTTCCACTATTACAAAGTAGAGGAACCTCCTGAAACGTACACTCCTTTCGAGGAGGTGGAAGTACCACTCAAATTCCAAGAGCATTTGCTCTTATTTGATGGCGCCCTAAAACATAATAATCACATTACAAGGCTCGGTCCTTTAGGAAGACCAGGAGCAACGTGGCCGGTCTTAGCCGGATACACACCACATCCAGACATCGACGAGATGACTGCACCAGAGCTATTAATACAGCTAAAACAACTAGTAAAAATTCACAGACAATTAGTTCAGTATGTAATGCGGACTTCTACAATTCAGCCAGCGATTAAACTACCACAGCTGACCTCTCACCAGGGGAACACAAATAAAATTACACCACAGAACATCCAATCCTGCCTAGGTAAGGTTCCAGCTAAAAGGGAACAGATACCATTCTGGTTGGCACAGAAAATCACCCAAATAGAGGCGGTGTTTCCTGACACCACCCCGCTAGAGAAAGACAGGATTCTGACTATATGTCTCCCAATGGGAATCGCACCACACATTGAGGACTGTGACACTTGGGGTACAGTCTTTGCTTCCATCTACACAAAAACGCACGGTGTTCCATCCATTTCGGTGATACCAGATGTGCTAAAACAAATTCAAGATGAATACGGTCCAGAACCTGCTTTAACTCTTGGTATGAAATTACTAAAAGACTTCAAGCAGGTCTCGGCTATATTATTAGCCAACATAAAAGGTGAAGCAGCAAACGTGGCGATCCGCCAGAGGTTAAAAGAGACAGATATAGCAGACCAACCAGCTGAAATTGCCAGAATCATAGAAAAATCCTATGAAGAATTAGGCAGAGATAGTCTAGGTGGAATACCAGTAAAACCGCAACTGACTACAAGTCCAGAAAAAATGTTTTTTAATAATAATAATAATTCACCAAAAAAGAACTGGGATGGGAACAAACAATCCAATCCTAAAGAAAAGAAATTCCAGTCCAGAGGAAGGTCTCCTAGGCGAAGAGAGAAATCTCCAAACCCGAGACAAAGGTCACCCCAGAGTGACCCCTCTGGGAATAGATATAACCTTAGAAATAGGGATAATATTAAAAAACCTGATAGATATCAAGACATTGATACACGTCCCTCTCAATCTTTTCAGAATTCCTCGCAGAAATCGGAAAGAAGAGGACGATCAGAAGAGCACGCCAAGTCCAAAGACAAGGAACCTGCTCAACTGAAAAAGAAATCACAATTTCCAAAAAAGAAGGTAGCCAGTATCAAGGTAGTTAACAATGCCGAGAATACTGAGGACACAACTGAAAAACGGAGACTGGGCTCAGACAATGCTAGACAGCGCAGCAGAGGTGAGCATAGCTCGCAAAGTCCTTATGAATCATCTGGAGACAGTGGACACGAATGAATACCTTCAAGTGGAAACTGCAGATACCAGAGTTAGCAAGCCCCACAAAATATACGAGATAACATTACGTATAGAGGGAGATAAGACTAGGAAAATAAGGGGACTATTTTGGGATAACCTATCCAAGGGCTATGACATCCTTCTAGCTGAAAAAGACTGGCCACCGGAGTTTGTCAGGGAGTGCCCTCATGGCGAAGAAGTAATTATGCCTGCCTTCTCGAATCAAATACCGATTCATAAAAAATACACACTTGCTAGAAAGTGGGCAGTGGCCTTAGCACCTGCTTTATACAAAAATCATGTAGGATGGGATGAGGATTCTCCTCCTCACAAAATCCAATTAAAATCACAACCAACTGCACAAAGGCAGTACCCAATTAAGCAAGAAGCTAAAAAACAAGTAAATGAAATACTAGATCAGCTAGAATACCAGGGGGTGATTGAAACTTGCACCTCACAAATGAACAATCCTTTGTTTCCGGTCTCCAAACCAGACAATTCGTACCGTCTAGTTTTGGATTACCGACACCTTAACACATGTTGCAAAACCTTTGCAGTGCAAAACTCACACAGTGCTGCACTAATGAATAACATAGTGCGCAAAAAATACAAAACAACCTTGGACATCTCCAACGGATTCTTTTGTCAAAACATAGCACCAGAGGGGGGCGTGGCTTGCCGGGCGATGATGGCGGTCGCAGCGTTGTAGAGCTCCCGCCTGCCCTGACACAATCCTACCATTTATCCTGACCCCCGAGCCCGCTACCTGCCCTACCTGAGTGGCGATTGTCCCTGGCAGCATCTGGACCTGTCCGGTGAGGCGCGCTGTCCCCCCGGCTGCTCTGGTGAGCCGACATCGGATGTGGAGTGGTGCGGCCTGGGGCCGGCAGGCGGAGCCGGGACCTCAATTTTCGAGGCATCGGCTGGCGGCCGCTGGTCGGACCGGTGGGAAGCCTTCCTGATTGGTGCCTGCGACACCGGAGGTGAAAGGAGCTGCGGCGGTGACCAGTGGAGCGGACTCCCACGCCGGGGTGGCCCCTGGAAGCTCCAGTACCACTGCGGCCTATGCTGACCCCGAGAAGCCGGGGCCTCGATTTTGGAGACGCTGAGCTGACCCGCGCCTGGGAGGTGGTGAGTCGGCGCTGGGTGCCCCTGGGGTTGGTGGACCGAGCTCTTGCCACAGGACGCCATTCGTCGTGAGGAGGGGGTGCCACGGGAGACCCCCCGTGACTGCGGCCCATCTGCACTGTGGGTTGGCCCCCCTTTTGGTGGCGTGGGTCCGGAGGTACAATTCCCTTGCCTGGGACTGAGGCTGCCTGGTTCCCGGGGACGTGACGGAGGGCTCCCCGGACTGCCTTTGCTGTGACGACTGGGGGACCTGGCCCCCGGGGACACCGGAGTGGTGCTGTGCTCTGCTGGGCCTCTGGACGCCGGGACCTTGAGGTTGGCGGTCCCCGCCTGGCGCAACCGTCTTTGGCTCTCTGTCGGGGGAGCCGACGCTGTGGTCAGTGGCGCGTGGGGTCGAGGGCCCCTCTGCGACTGGACTGTTACGGATCCTGCGGCTGTGCTGGCTGGGCAGTGGATCGGTGGCAGGCAGTGTCCAGTGCAACCTATCCCCGCCAGCCTGGGGATTGCGCCTGCTGCCCAGGAGTGGACTGTGGCCTGATCCGACTGCGACACGCAGAGACCTGTGAGTGCCCCCTGATTTGGTGTGTCCACCTGCGGTGTGCAGCTAAGCCCCCGAGTGCATTCTACGTCTACTTTACTGCGGGTGCGGAGGGGCTCGCCCGACTTCCCCTGATCATGACAAGAGGTGGGGGCGGCGCTGGACCCAACAAGCAAGGTCCAATCGACAAGTTTACCGGACCCAGCGGGGGGTCAGGAGCCTCGGGTGGCAGCCAGAACGCGGGACCTGACAACGCGGCCCTGATGGCGGCCATCACGCAATCCAGGGACTCACTGGACGCCAAGATCGGGGCCGTTGGGGCTGATGTCATGCTTCTGCGCCAGGACCTTCGAAACGCGGTTGCTCGCATCACGGAGGCTGAAACCAGGATCACGGGAGTGGAAGATGATGTTGGTGCCCTAAAGAAGAAGGTGGCGGAGATGGACAAGATTCAGAGGGGTCTGGCACTCCGAGTTGAGGATGCAGAAGGGCGAGCGCGCAGGAATAATCTACGCTTCATTGGCTTTCCGGAGGATTGCGAGAAGGGGCCCATAGATGCGTTCTTGACGCGTTGGCTAGAAGGTTGGCTCCCCCCGGATGTCCTCTCGAGCTGTTTTGTGATCGAACGGGCCCACAGAGCCCTGATGCAGAAACCGCCTGTGGGAGAACGACCGCGCCCAATCATCGCAAAAATCCTCAACTTTCACGATAGGGATACCATACTTCGAGAAGCAAGGGCCACGGACGCGTTGCTGTTCGATAATCATAAGATCATGATTTTCCCGGACTATACCAGACAAGTGCAGCAGCAGCGTCGCTCCTTCCAAGATGCGAAAGCCAAGCTCCGGGGTTTGAAGATTCCTTATTCACTGCTCTACCCGGCCCGTCTACGCGTCGTTTTCCAGTCCAAGACTCACTTTTTCGATACTCCAGAGGCAGTGTATGGTTGGACGGATGAGACTATCCGGCTCCGGCCGAACGCCCAACCGGGCCTGAACCCAGGGCCATCACGTGGATCGTCGCAGGAGAGGAGTGACTCCTCCACTAGGGGTAAAAGACGCGGGAAATCTCGGTCGCGGAGACGCTCCCATTCCGGGAGCGCCCCGCGGGATGGTGTACAGTCCGACACTGATCAGTCCGGGAAAGGGCTTTGATGATCATGAGACCTCCATTTCCTAAGTCAGTTCTCTTTTCATCAGTGGACTATCCGAGAGGCCCGGAGCAACTGCCGCGATGGCCGAGGAACTAACGCCAGGGGTGGTGAGACCCAGACATTGGTTTGTCTCAGGTGGGGCGCTGTTGGTGAGGCCCGATTGCCTCGCCCTGACCGTGTTACAGGTCACTAGTGGTTCATTGGGGCTCGGGGTGTTGACATATGGGCAGCCTTGTCCTCTCACGTTGGGAGGCGGCCCCGAAGGGTAGTTCCCGTTAGTTTGGGGGGTGTAGTGGGATCCATTGGTATGGGTGGTTTTGGGCACTATGTTTTGGGCCCGAAGCTCCCCATGCCGCGACAGGTACTTCAAGGTTTCATGAGGTATAGGGGTGGGGGGAGGCGGAGTATTGGGTGTTGGGTGGTTTGTGGGGTTGTGTCAGTTGGGGGAGCTGGGAGGGCTGGGGGGGTGTTGGATGGGATGCACGTGATTTTGGCTACAGTGATTTGCATGCTACAGGGTGCCTGGGCTGGGTCCTGGGGCTTTCTGAGACTTTTTCGTCAGGACAATGGCTGATCCCGCACAATTGACACCTACTAGTGGATCTATGAGAATTTTAAGCTGGAATGTGAGGGGGATGTTGGACAAAATTAAGCGTGGGGCAGTGTTGCGCTGGGGCAAGAGAGACTCAGCTGATGTCATGCTATTGCAGGAGACACATATGTTGGGAACAAAGGTGCTAAGCTTACAGCGCTTTGGCTACACTCAAGTGTTTCATGCGGGATTTTCTAGAGGTTCGAGAGGGGTGGCCATCCTTATACACAGGAGACTGTCCTATACCCACGAGCGTCATTGGCTGGATCCCCAGGGTCGATATGTCTTTGTCAAAGGGGTGATAGGCGCGGAGCCGGTGGTGTTTGGCTGTGTGTATGCCCCTCCTCCTCTACAATGGTCCCTGGCTGAGCGCCTCTTTGCGTTGTGGGCTGAGATTCCGGACTCTTTGGCTGTGATAGGTGGTGACTGGAACGATGTGGTAGATGTGTGCCTGGATCGGCGAAGGCTGCAGGAAACTGCGGTGGCCACCTCCCCTACTCGCTTGAAGGCGATGGTTGATGGGCTGGGCTGGGTGGATGTCTGGAGGCATTTGCATGCCAGGTCGCGTGAGTACACATATGTCTCTGCTGTGCATGGCTCCTTCTCCCGACTAGACTGTGTGTTTGTGCCGGGGGCCTTTCTTGACAGAGTGAAGCAGGCCGTGATTCAGCCTCGTGGGCTGTCGGACCACTCCCCAGTCGTAGTACAGATCACGCTGCACAGGTCGCCCCAGCCGTTTCGGTGGCGGATGTCCTCGTGGCATCTCCAGCAACCAGACTATACTACTCACATGCGCGGAGCGATTGCCCACTACTGGCACGAGAACCTGACTGAGGAGATTGATGGGGTGATGGTCTGGGAGGCCATGAAGCCCACGTTGCGAGGCGTCGACATAGCTTGGTGTGCTGCAGCCCGTCGACGTCGTCGTGAGGCTATAGTGGCGGCGTCAGATAGAGTAGGGGTGTTGGAAGCTCGGTGTCGGACTGACGGTAATGGGGTAGCTCTCAGGCTGCTCCTGCAAGCGCAGCAATCTTACGCCTCAGTTTTACTTGACGAGGCGCGACTGGCCTGGCTGGCTACGAGGAGCAGGGTCTACCAATGGGGCGACAAATCTTGCACCATGCTCCATAGATTGTGCCAACAAACACTGCAGCCGGTTACTGTGCCGGGCCTCGTGGACGAAGACGGGTTGGCCATGACGGATCCGGCTGCCATTGCGGCGAGCTTCGCTCGCTATTATGCGATACAATATGCCCCTCGGGACAGTCTCCCGCCGGAGGCTATTGACAAGTTCATCTCTGACCTTCCCCCTCGCGCGATTACAGACGAAGCCAAGACCGCCCTTGATCTCCCCTTGACGGCGGAGGAACTAGGCGATGCATTGGGTCAACTCAACACTGGCAAGGCGCCCGGACCGAGCGGATTTCCCAGCGAATTTTATAAGAAATTCCACTTGCAGCTGGGGCCGCATTATAGGCGGGCACTAGAGGCAGCGCGGGAATGTGGTAGCCTGCCGATTGACTGGCGTCAGGCAGAAATTGTGGTTTTTCAGAAACCAGGCAGACCACCCGACAGACATGAGTCATATCGTCCCATATCCTTGATCAACTTTGAGGCCAAATTGTTGGCCAAGGCGTTGGCGAACCGCCTCCTCCCGTATATGGCGGATTTAGTCCACCCGGATCAAGCGGGCTTTATGCCCGGTAGGGCGACGCGTCACAATATCAGGCGCGCGCAGGTGGCCGTCGATGCGATGGGAGCGACGGGAGAACAAGCGGCGCTTCTACTAGCGGACATCGATAGGGCATTCGATTCAGTCAGTTGGACTTATCTCTTCGCTCTTTTGCCGCGACTCAACCTCGGTCCAATTTTTGTCTCGTATGTCCGGCTTCTATACACAGACATCACCGCCTCGGTGCGTGTTTCGGGGGCTGTGTCGGAGAAGTTCCCAGTTGCCAGGGGGACTCGCCAGGGGTGCCCCCTCTCCCCGTACCTTTTTGCCTTGGTCATGGAACCATTGGCCGCGTGGGTGCGCATTGATGCACAACTTCGGGGCTTTGTGTGGGGAGCTGGACTCTCGGACAGGATTGCGTTATACGCAGACGATGTCCTCTTCTTTCTGACAGACCTTCACCGTTCTGGCCCGCGGATCCTAGACATAATGCGTATTTTTGGTGAAGTGTCGGGACTCTTCCTTAACCCGCGTAAATCGACTTTATGGGTGCTGGGCGGGAGATCGGAGGTGTTCCCCTGGGCCTCGGCCTTGCAAGTCGCGGTTGGTGGTCTAAAATACCTGGGAGTTTTCCTGTCTGAATCTGCCGCGGTTGCATGGGAGCGCAATGTGTTGCCGGTGTGGGACAGAGTTCAGTCGGACGTCAAGACCTGGTCTCGCATGCCCCTTAACATCTATGGCAGGTCGGCGATTTTTAAGATGGTCGCCCTCCCTAGACTCCTTTACCAGCTTCAGAACTTCCCATATAGGGTTGACCCACAATGGTTCCGTCGCGTGAATTCGGTACTGGGACGTTTCCTGTGGGCAGGGGGTGCCTCCAGAGTGGCACTGCGGACTTGTTTCCTGTCCACGTACTGTGGCGGTCTCGCTACATCAGACATACTATCCTACTACCAAGCCTCTCATCTGCTGGTTCTGAATGAGTGGTGGTACGGTGGGCGTGATGACCCGGCATACGCCCTGGAACGCTTTCTTATGGGGGATGCCACGCTCCACACGCTGTTATACTCGGCCAGCCGGCGGCGGAAGCTGCCGCAGGCTACTCAGGTGGTTTTCATGCTTTGGAGACAGGTGCTACGTCGTATGGGCTGGTGGGGTCGCCTAACAGCGGAAACGCCACTCTGGAACAATGGCCGGCTCCCTGCACTTGCCTCACTGTCGGGGTTTAGTGGATGGGACTCTATTGGGATCTCGACGCTAGGCCATGTCCTTACTGGGACTACTCTTAAAACCTTTCAAGCCCTTAGCGCCGAATTCGACATGCCCAAGACCCAATTTTTTAAATACTTACAACTGCGTCACGCTCTCGCGCCGAGTCTAGTGGGGTTAGACCAACTCCCAGAATTTAGCCCCGTTGAAGCCAAGCTCTTCATGGGGGATCTGGGGGATAAAAAAGTCTCCAAAATTTATCAAACCTTAATTACTCACTGCTCCTCTTCCCTCTTGTCGTTGAAGGCCTCCTGGGAAGTAGATGTTGGCCCCTTGGATGAGGATGATTGGAGGGAGGCACTGGAGTCCCCCCGTGGGGCAGCCATCGCTGTGAGACTCCGATTTATACAGTTCAAGTACCTGCATCGGGCCTATTACACCAGAGAGAGACTGTGGAAGGCTGGCCTCATTGCCACCCCTGTATGCCTGCGTTGTGGGACGGAGAGCGGTACGCTGCTGCATACTGTGTGGTCGTGTGTGGGTCTGACTCGATTCTGGAGTGGGGTTTGGTCTTGCTTGTCAGAGGTGCTGCAATGGGACCTTCCTCGCACGCCCAGACTAGGTCTTTTACATATCATGGATCAAGTAGGGGGTAACATCTATAAGCGTCACCTCCTTCTGTTGGGCCTGACGGTCGCCAAACGGGATTTGGCAAAGGCGTGGAAGAGTGACCGCGCCCCCCCACTCAGCGCATGGAGGGCGGGACTAGATTTTCTCATGGGACTGGAATTGCCTGTGTTTGAGGCCAGGGGCTGCCCCCGCAAACATTACAAGATCTGGAAGCAGTGGGCAGAATACAGAGACTTGCCATTGGATCCTCCCGTTGACCTGGATGATGGACTGCCTACCGGCAGTGACCTCGGGGCCTAGGTGGCTCCAGGACGCCTATTGTGCTTTACACTATATGCTGCAGCTGATGGTGATCACGTGCACTGGGTTAGGGTGGGATAAGGGGTGGGTAGTCGGGGTTTTTTTTTTTTTTTTCTTTTTGGGGTTGTTGGCTGGGGGCGGGACGGTGGGTGGGGGGTTAGTTGAATGTCTAGGCTGTTCATGCATTCTATTATGTGTTTTCCACTGGCAGTGTCCTCCTGGCTATGGAGTACTGTATGTATGATTTGCCTGAAACCCTTAATAAACACAGTTGTGAAAAAAAAACATAGCACCAGAGAGCAGATATTTAACTGCATTCTCAGTAAATGGCACTCAAAAACAATTCTGTCGGTTAGCCCAGGGGTACAAGAATAGCCCGGGGGTATTCTCAGCGAGAGTAACAGAATTACTACAACAATATGATGATGAAGCATTATCTTATGTCGATGACATTTACTTAACAGATGATGACTTGGAGACTCACTTGAAAAGAGTGAACACCATAATACTTGGTTTCGCTGCAGAGGGTTACAAATTCAACTTCAAAAAGTCCAGAATTGCCCATCTGACGGTCCTATTCTTAGGATATGAGTTATCAAGTGAAGGCAAAAGCCTGGCAGACAATTTCCTAGAGAAATGTGCCGTAATCCAAGCTCCTAAAACACTAAAAAACCTACAGTCAATTCTAGGCTTCCTAAATTTCGGAAGAACTTACATTGCTAATTACGCAGAAAGGGTCAAGCCCCTTTACGATCTAATTAAACCAGACTTTAAAAGATCCAGTTGGACTCAAACTCACACAGAAATTTTGAGATCCTTACAAACAGACATGCTAATTAAGACAAAATTAGAAACCCGTGATAATACACGCAACCTTGTGATCCGAGTCATCCCAGGGAGATGCGGATTCACATACCTGACCTCTAATGAGGGAGAAAAGGTACCAATTGCATTCAAATCACACTTGTACACTAAGGCTGAAATGAAATTTAGCCCAACGGAAAAAATTCTTACAGCAACACAGACAGCTATAGCAAAAGAACGAGCCCTGGCACAAGGTAAACGAATAATAATCGTGACACCAATACCAGCCTTAGAGGCGGTAACAAAGGCAAGCATTCCAAATGCTAAAGCACTCCATCCAAGATGGATACAATGGGCTAACTCTCTTGCTGCAACAGACGTGATGTACGAATTTGATCCTTATTTAAAAACACAAGAATTTCTCCAATATGAATTTGAATGTCCTCCGCCAACCGAAATTCTGCCTCTAGATGACTACGGCTGTATAATATATACAGACGGATCAGCACAACCCGCAGTAGGGGGTAAACAAGCTTACAGTGCTGCGTGCGCGATTGTTAAAGGTCGTTGGCACGAAGGGAAATTTAAACCAACCCTCACTAAAACACAATCCCTAGGAGATTGTACAGCTCAGCGAGCTGAATTACTAGCATTTAAGATGGCGCTTGAAAATACCGATCGAGAATTCCCCACGCTCATAGTGTGCGATTCGTATTATTGCGTTCAATCTTATAATGAATACTTGCAGATCTGGCTTCAGAATGGTTTCAAGGATGCGAAAGGTGGCACAATCAAGCATAAAATGCTCTGGGAACAAGTAGCTCTTTTACAAAAAGAACTACCAAAGACTCACGTGATACATACACTGAGTCATCAACGTGATGGCGTTCACGTTGCAGGGAATTCATTGGCTGATGAGGCCGCGAAGGCAGCTGTGCAAACGGCTTCCGTAGCTGCCGTCACCCGGTCAAAAACAAAAATAGACAGCGAAATATTACAAGCTGTCAGCGCTTCAGAAAAGGATTCGATAGAACCACTCCCTAAAGGCTTTCCAGTAAAATACTCATACATAACTGATACAAACAATGTTCCTTTTGCTCGAATCCCTGGAGTGGGGGATAGGGCAATTCCAAACATGGAACATAGGTTAGGACTGATAATAGCGGCACACGAAGGGCTTGCTTCTACCCATGCTGGCGTCTCAGCCACTGTATCATTATTAAAACAGAGATACTGGTGGCCACAAATGAGAAGACAAACAAGGAACTATGTTCTAGCATGTGAAATATGTCAAAAAATGAAAGTATCAACTGTGAGACGTCCAGCACAGACGCCCCTTCTAATCTCGGATAAACCATTAGCCTGTGTTTATCTAGACCACTGCGGTCCCTTACAAAGGGATGGTAACTATAAATATATATTGGTCGCAGTGGACTCATGCACGAGATTCATATGGATGTGGCCCCAGCGAACGGCTGACGCCAGAACTGTTATAAAAGATTTGCGAGTCTTTATCGGCACATACGCAATTGGCATTCTGCATTCGGACAATGGTCCTGCTTTTAGCTCTCGGGCTTATAAGGAGGCCATGGTCAGCATGGGCGTGCAATTGCGGTACTCTTGTCCATTTCACCCTGAGGGGAACGGAATTGTTGAAAGAAAAAACCGTGACATAAAGCAATCTATAACGGCAAAGGTATTAGGTTCGGGAGCTGGGTGGGTCAAACATCTAATAAGTGTCCAACGTAGTCTAAATAACTTGCCAAGAAATTCTCTGAAGGGATTCAGTCCGTACGAATTATTATTCGGAACTAGGATGTTGATCTCTGACCTTGATAGTCAGACTTCAGTGGTAATAGAAAAAACCTTTGATGTCAAAGACCGTTTGGCTATTTTGCAGGACTTAAACAAAACAAGAAAAGACCTGAGCAACATACAGTTGAAACAACAGCCAACAACCACTGAAGAATCACCACCTGTCCCAGCAAGACCTGTCTGGATTCCAAAAGTCGGGGATCTAGTCAGGGAAAAGATCGCGGTAAAGAAGGAATTTGGGCCTTCTTACAGAAAAGCAGTTCCTGTCTTGTCTGTCAACGGGACAAGATCAGTTGTACTACCGCCACTTGCTGGAAAAAAGGAGAACCGAGTTGTATCCATCGACCTGGTAAAACCACAACATGTGGCCGATAACAAACAGTAGGCCAAGTGGACTCCCAATAAGTAGCAGAACACCAAGGTTTGCTACCAGTACAGAGGTCCTATCAAAGAGGCTCATCACATTCGAAACGCCTACAGAAGAACAACAAGGATTATGCAACAATGCAATAGAACTTAGACCTCTGAAAACCCAAATAAAGACATTTAGTAGAGACACACCAATCTATACAGAAGTACCAAGTGAAAATGCAAGAAACAAAAATCCTGAACCAATTGGAACAATTGACAGAACTGCATCCGGTTACTTCATCAACTTCGATGATTCCTCTGACGGTTTCAGCGAACAAAAGACACAGCCATCATCAAAATCCTTTAAAGACAAAGCGAAGGAACTTTTGAAACAACTAAAAGAAACATATCTGATTTCTCCATGGATTGAATTTTGGGTGGGTTTTGGTGCATTTATCCTCATACTTTGGCTCATCATGGTATTTACTTTGGGACGCTTCATTGAGGGAAAATATGCTAAAATGGACACAGCAAGTCAGAACATCAACTTGGTCCTCAAACCACACACATCTTCACACGTCGAGAAACGAGAACTTTCTTCAGAACTTTCTTCAGCGAACTTCACAGCAATTCCAATACCTGGTGGGGTAGCCTGGGACAACACTGACTATGAAATTTATGGTCCGGTCGAGATCCTGAAATATCCACACCAAATCAAGATCTCTTTGAGTGACTTTGCAAAACCAAACTCATTTGCTGATGATTGGGACTTTGAAAGTATTAACAATATGATGTCTGACTTAGTAATGTCTGCTAAATTTACAAAACATGATTATTTGCAGGGTTCTACAAATTATGATAGTATGTATTGCTATAACCACTATGGTAACCATTTCTTGCATAAATCTGCACAACCTAGAAATGTTTTAAGTTATAATCAATGGGAACATTGTGCTACACCTCCAAAAGGGAGCTCTAGAACCGTATATGACAAATATTCATATTTTTCAGGTTTTAACATAACTAATGCTGAAACATTTTATTACAAATTGTCAAACAAGACAGGGATGAAAACCATGATAACCAACACAAAATTGATATATTCGGATTCTTTCTTTGAAAAAATGAATACTTTTGGATTTGATTATTGGGACAAAAATGTTGATTTGAAAAGTGTTTGGGGTACAAAAGAATGGCAAGTACAGGGTATAGAAGCTTTGTTTAGAGCCTGCATGATCCCAGAACAAATGATATTTTTAAATGACACCGTCCAACAAACCACCTGTCTTGGCCTAGCCAAAATCAAAGATTTAAATAACCTATCTATTCCAAAGCCAACAATGTTTAGCAATAACTCTGATACAGATGAAGGAATAGACATAAACCATATACTTAACCAAAACAGAACACATCCTGATTGGAAACAATGGTTGATCTGGCCCACAGATACAAATAACTGTCAAGATAGATTCCTGAATAAAACACAGGGTTTCAAAATGACCAGGCCAGACCCTAGATATCCCCAAAGACATCACCCAGGGATAATAACAACCTACAGTGTGGGCAAATTATGCCTTCAATGGCTACAAACTTCCACACTGCCTGAAATTAAGCAACACCTAACTTTACTTACTAATGGTGCTGACTTGCGTGATTTCATACTGGGACCACGCAAACAGCGTCATAAGCGTTTCATAGCAGCCTCTGTATATGCAGCATACAATGAGGCCTGGAAGGTTACTCAAATTGAGACAGCAGAAAGAATACGGGAAATTGACCGTATTAATTTGGAAAAATCACTTTCTGTAGTGGACAATGGGTTAATGACTCTGTCCTCCAGAATTTTTTCATTGGACAGCATTGTGTCTTCAGCAATCGATATATTATCGCAAGACTTACTGTTATTACAACATGGTCAGTCACAATTGCGTTCTATTGTACAGCTTGGCTGGACGTTACAAAATCTGCGTTCAGGCTATGTGCCTTGGCGTTTAATCAACACAACGTCACTATTCCAAATCTTTAACCTTACTGATAGACAAATCGGTATGGCGCAGAAGGGTGCTGATTATACAATCTTGAGCATTGAAAAACTAGAAAGATTACCAATGACAATGTCAGAACGACCTGTCAGTGAATGGATAATACACGGAATCATAAATATTCCAATCTCAACCTTCAGGTTTCAATACTGCCAAAAATATATACAGGCTGGCATGTACGAGAAATTGGGAAACGGGTACCTTAAAACAACTTGGAACCTGCCCTATTCACATGCATGTGTCAGTAACAAAGGACAGAAAGTGTTTCTTAGTGGCAACAATTGTGCTATGTCACTGAGCGGCACGCTTCTGTGTAACGGTATTAGTTTGCACGGAGCCTGTGAAGGGAATTCATACAACCTTTCATGTCACCAGCAAGGCGCACCTGCAACTGAAATAGAACCATTCTTTCAAAGACTCTATAATGGGAGTTACATTCTTATTGTAGACCGCAGATGCTGTAGTCTTATGCCCGGGACTCCTTATCTCGTCACTACGACGGCGAAGGTCAAGTGCTGTGGACGTTCTTTATTCCCCAGCTCCTTTCCAGACAGGGAGGCAAGGGCATGGCCCGGTTTGAAAATTACTTCTATTCGAATAGATACTTTAAGCAGAATGAAAACAGTGCTTCTTCAGACGCCTACAAGGCTCACGTCATCTAAAGAAACGTATGATCTACAAGTCGCAAGGACGACTGCCGAGATACATACATTATTATCAACCAATTCCCCCGTACATTTCGCGGAAATCCTGAGCGAAATCTTAAATATTTCTGATACCACAGGGGTCTCAAAGGTATTTAAGACAGTATTTTCGATGGCATTAACACCATTCAAAGCCATACTGGGTATTTTTCCAGATTTCGTCCATTCGATTTTTGGCGGACTTCCCCTGATCCTAGGACTAATTGCAGGAATCCTATTCCTAGTCCTTATTTTTCGTTATGGCAACCCATGTCACAGAACAAAATCTCACGACAATGGAAGATACGATCCTAGCCATTGGATACCGGGACCGGATATCAAAAATCCTGGGACTCTCCCGGCTTAGAGACCTAAACATGACTTGGTTTCTATCATTTCGACCAATGTGGCAAAGGTGTGTTTTACCTGTACTAAGGTGTCTGCTATGCGGAGAAGAATGCGTGTTAGACACCTGTCTGACGCTACAATCGGATGCGCCAGTGGATGCAGATACACTGTTGGTTCCTACCAAGGTTCACGCACTGTGCTGCCCTCAAAGGCTGCCAATTCTGATGACGGCATTCCTGGAATCTTCACCACTGCGATTGAAGAGTAGTGAAGTTCAAGATGAAAGCAGCATCGAACGGGTACGACCTTCTGTCAGCAATGCAAATCAGAATGTCAATGGAGACAATCATGCGCATGAATGCATGGTTACCCCTATTTCCGACTTAGTGGAACTTTCCCATGAAGCAGTTGACAGTTTTTTCGAAAGCCTGAATGATATGATGTTCTCTCCGGAACAGAAATAGAGACTTTTGAGTAAACTCGCACACGGCGTTCCCTGAATTCGGCCTTCAACTTTAAAAATAAAGTCACATGAACAATTACAATCCAGTTCACGGACAGCAACTTTTTTCAGCAAGCCCCTAAAATATTTTTCTATATATTTTTTCCCGGGACACTGATCTTCTGCTTAAAGTAAGAAACTATTCCTAGAGAACTAAGATTTCTACTTTTTTAGGTTCTTTATAGACTTTATATAGACTTTAGCTGCCCACTGGTATGTTCACAATATATTTTATGTGATGAAATGGTTTCGACTTTTTTTCTGTATAGCCATATTAAGAGCCATTTCATGTGTATTTCTCATATACCAACAAACAATAATGCATAACAATGCGTGTTTACTTTTGCATTTAATTCATAGCTTAAGTGCATACAATATATATGACTGCAATTTTTCAGTATATTTGAAAATTTCAAAATGCATTTATGTATTTTGGGGTGGTAAGGTATACACTATACTCTATAGTATGTTGTACTATGTTATACTATGCATAGATTAGTAGATATGACCATAGTTAGCGTGGAGTGGGTGTCGTGTATTTCTATAGGTTCTGAATCGATCCCCCTATTCCTGACCCTATTCTGGTTAAACTTACTAGCTAGTTAACTAACAGTCAGCCCATGAGGCAAGAAATCCCCCATGATGCAGATACCGTTATCTGACGCAGTCACACTACGGCACAGGAACGTGTTATCTGATTAGGTCATAACGCTTGAGATCTAATTAGACAAGCGATATTCCTCCAGCCCCTGATAAGGCATACGACGTTCTCATAACAAATCAAACCTATGACAACCTGGATAATCCGTGCGGCCATTGTTTTGATTTCACAGAGAACTTTAGTAAAGAATGTGCTAACGAGCAAGTCGTATGACATCTTTATTGACGTACCTATGTCCATCCTTACGTCAATCCCGGCACCTTTAAGGTATAAATATTGCCGACCTTGCCCTATGCAAACCCACGCGTGGTGACAAGACGGAGCAGCCACCCTTGCCGAAGCCAAGAGCAGAAGCAGACCCCGCAGGCAGCAGCCCCGCCTTCCTGACGCGCTGAGAGACGCGCTGCTATCTCAAGCCGAGAGACCCAGCACCGGCGCTTCTGGGCAGCCCTCGCAGGCAGCCTGGAATATCGAGAGCAGAGAAAGAGATACCATTCCTCATTCATCCTAAATTCCAGGTACAGAAGTGAATAACCCCTCCTAGAGAATTCTTTAGTTATTCACTTGGCAAAAACAAACTTAACTTAAACTGTAACTTTCTATTCCCGCCCACGCATTAGACTTAGGTCAGGTACACGGGGTAGGCGTAGTTAGAAACACCAGTTGAGTACGTTTAGTCAAATGTATATGTGTATGTAAATATATTTTAATCATTTTAAACATCATATGGCTCAGAAACCATATCAATGTTTTTACAGTATTATTTTATACTATTGCTTCTAATGTATGCACTTTACTTAACTATAAGTATCGCAATAATATCGATCCATTTCTCTTGTACGAGAAAAGAGACTGATCAATAAATAACACCTTTTATTGAACACGCCCGTCTCTTCCTTTTCTCTACATTCTGATGAGACTAAGAATGCACGTACTGACTGAGTAAAATAATTGCCTTGTGCTCACACGACTCTCGAGATTGACTCTTGATTAGGGGAGAGCAAAGTTGTCATGTTCTATGGTTGTCAGAAACTAAATCCCTTCTTGTCTAATCAGGGAAGTTAATCCTTCCTTGAACATTCGAGAAAGTTTCTAGCGAACTCTGAGCTTAGCTGGCAAACCCAAAAATTAAGTCTAGTATCGACAGTAGTAGACCTAGTTAACGTCTGGCCTAGGCCTTTACTGCTGTAGGTACTATTCCAATGCGCAGAGCCTATTGGGAAAATAGGAACTACACTACATCCCTGCCGGGTATAGGTCCCTCCCTTTATGTAAGTTGTGCGCTTGCGCCCTTTTCGCTATCGCGTCATCCATCAGCGGTGTCAACAGCGGATTGCCCCTCAAGGGCATCGACGGGGCGTACAATTTGTCAATGTGTGCTCTATTCGCTATCTTTTTCCATGCCCACCTCACACTTTCGACTGTGTCAACATCCTGTCGTGGGTGCTTATAAGGGTGGAAAACTGCCGTGTTTAAGGGGGTAGGGGAGACTCTATCTATTTCAATCGCTACATGCGGTTGGTAGGGAACTGGATGTATCCAGTAATGTAGGTACTGTGCTTGCGCGCTGTAAGCATATAGTTCGAAGTCTGGAGCCCCCAAGCCACCCTGTGATAAGGGCAAAGTCAATACCTGCCAGGAGATTCGAGGCTGTTTATCAGCCCATATCAGGACCAGCACCGCAGTGCGTAAGCGTTTGAAAAAGTGCACATTCAGGGGAATGGGCAGGTTTACAAAAAGGTATAGCAGCTTGGGGAGTATCACCATTTTAGCAATGGCGATGCGTCCCGTCAGGGACAACGGAAGGTTTTTCCATCTAGCCACCTTACCCTCTATCCAGTCCATGGCTCTGCGTCCATAGGTCCTGTAGCGAGCGGCTCAGATGAATGCCCAGATATCGCACCCCCTCAGTCGCCCACCCTATAGGAAATTCCGAGGCAATCTGGGCCGTATCGTCAGTCAGCGGGAACATAGTGGATTTGGTCCAGTTAATCTGTATGCCTGTCAGACCGCCGTATCTGATGAACTCCCGCATGATCGTGTCAAAGTTGTCCCGGGGATTATTGAGATAGACAGTTATGTCGTCTGTGTATAGGGAAATAAGGATTCCCCGCGTTGTGAAGCCTATACTCTTATGGGCATGCTGCTGTCGTAATTTAGCTGCCAGGGGTTCCGTCGCGATAGCAAATAGCAGGGGAGACAGAGGGCACCCCTGCCTCGTGCCCCTGGTTATGTGAATAGGCTCAGATGTGCGCCCGTTCACTCGGATCCTGGCAGTGGGGTCAGTGTACAATAGCTGAATTTGTTGTAAGAATAGAGGGCTGAAGCCCAGTCGCTGCAGCAGGGTGAACAGGAAGCTCCACTCCAGGGAGTCAAACGCCTTTGTGGCGTCCAGCAGAGCCGCCGCTGCCTGCACGTGGGGGGCCAAATAGTGGAGCATACCAAAGAAGGTTCTCAGGTTATGCGCTGTGGATCTCCCCGTGACAAATCCCGCCTGATCTGTTAGTGCGATTTGCGGCACCATAGGCGTTAGCCGATCCGCAAGTAATTTAGCGTAAATTTTAGCATCTAGATTAATCAGGGACAAAGGGCGGTAAGAGTCCGTTCTAGTAGGGTCTGTATCAGGCTTCAGGAGCGTGATAATTATAGCTTCCCGAACAGTGGGCGGCAATCTACCGACCTCAAGCGCCTCCTGATACATCTCATGCAGCCATGGGGCCAGTAACTCAGCATATTCCTTATAAAAGGCAGCCGTTAGTCCGTCTGCACCCGGTGCCTTGTCCCCTGGCATGGCGCTTATTACCTTCTTAATGTCTTCCACCGTGAACGGTAGCTCCATATATTGTCGAGCTCCGTCGTTAAACCACGCAAGGCATATCTCATCTAAGTATGCAATCAGATCAGCCTGCGACGGGGATACTTTAGAAGAGTACAGGTCCGTGTAGTAATCAGTAAATTCCTGCAGAATGTCCGGCGGCGTGCGCGCCGTCTCACCCCCCTTCGTCTGCAACTCAGCTACATAAGAGGTGCCTCTTGGCGCTCAAAGCAAGTTAGCTAGGGTCCTACCAGGTCTGTCACCTTCACCATATTTACGCGCTTGCGCGTGCTTATGCATGTACACTACTTCACTTTCCGCCTCAGTTTGATATTCAGTCAGTTTGGACCTAATGTTTGCTAAAGTTTCATGTGATGGTCTGTCTACCTCCCTCCGTTCTAGGTCTTGCAGTTCGTTCTCTAATCTCTGTAGGGTGTTTCGTATGTCACGCAGCACTCCAGTTTTCAGAGCAATACAATCTCCCCTCACCACAGCCTTAAAGGCCTCCCATAGCACTCCAGGGGAATCCACCGAGCCCTCGTTTAGTGCGAAGTATGCCTCAATTCTGGTTCTGAGGTCCTCGCGGAAAACCTGGTCTCGTAAGGCCCCGGACGGGAATCTCCATGTATAAGGTTGAGTGTACGCCGGTGGCACCCCAATGGTGATCTGTACTGGGGCGTGATCCGACAGCGTGCGGGCAAGATGTGTGGTCTCAGTTACCCATGCATGTAAGTCTTTAGTAAGTAACCAGTAATCCAGCCGTGACCATGCCTCTCTGTGATGTGTTATGCAAGTGCCCTCCCTGCGTGTCGGGTGCGCAGCTCTCCATGCATCTACCAGTAGGAGGTCATCTCTCATCTCATGTAGCAGCTCCGCTGCTCTAGGGTGGTGTGTACGTGAAGTACCTTGCCTATCCAGTGTTGCAGATAGCGGGATATTAAAGTCTCCGCCCCACAGTATCGCCATGGGGCCCAGCCTCTGCAGTTCATGCCACAGCGCACCATAAACTTCAGGACTATCTGTGTTAGGTCCATAGATGTTCACTATGGCAACAGTCGTATTATACAGTGCTCCCACTAGTATTATGTACCTACCCTCTCTGTCGACAATGGTGGTATGTGTGCGCCAGTGTAGTCCCCTTCTTATCATTATCGCCACCCCTCTGGAATAGCTCGAGAACCCAGCTGCAACAATCACCTCCCACCTCCTGTTCCTCAAAGTGTTCGTGTCTGCAGGGAGTAAATGCGTTTCCTGTAATAAACAGATGTCTATACCATGCCGTGTCAAGTATGCGTGAGTGAGCCTAACTTTCCGGCGGTCGTTAAGGCCTCTAACATTCCACGTGAGACACTTCAACGTGGCCAAATGATTCGTATTCGTAGGTACCGCCATTACACAGTCAAGTCAATATCATCCATAAGCGACAGCCGCCAATGCTGCAGTTATCGCGTGAATATGCCAATCGGTAGTCCCAGAGGTCACAAGTAACAGACATCAAGCACGTTCCATATATTGTAAAGCTGACAGGCTCAACATTCCTTCGCAGTGGCATGCATGATGACCCAAAAAATAACAAGTATGGTGGCTCAGAAAATAACAAAAGTTCCAATAACAACATCAGGTTCCCCATCCCCCTCCTCCCACACCAACCCCCCAACTAGGTTGTGCATCATAGCCCTCCCCACCCATGAACGCATCCCAGCTCTCAGTGAAAGAACTATCACTAGGGAGCAGTTCCACTAGAACAGTAATTGCGGGAATCATCCCAGAGGGAGCGCAGCGTGACCACCTACTCGCCCTGTACTTATGACAGGGTGACCAAGTGCCGGTGCGAACACTGCCTCTCAAGGACCCATACATGCCATAACGTACAGTGTGTCAGACATATAGTCCAGTCGATTCCTCCACTCGGGTACGCCACACTCCTCTCCGATGCGGTGTGGTCACAGATATCCGTCCGAAGAACTTCGTCGCAGAGGGAGCGCACTTATCACTCAACATCACTTAGCCGGTCCGGATTGTCCTGCTCCCCCTGATTAGTTCTCTGTTTCTGCTCTTTCGCCAAGTGCTTAGCGTATTGAAGCGCAGCCTTCGCATCAACAAAAAACATCGGTTTCCCGGGACCCTGCACTCTTAGTTTTGCCGGATAGATCAAAGCATATTTCGTGCCCGTCTGCTGAAATATCTTTTTTGCGGGAATAAATTCTCTGCGGGCTGCCTGTACTTGGAGAGTGAAATCTGGATATATCGCTATGTTATTGCCATTGTATTGTAGCTTGCTTTTTTTCTCTGGACAGTTTTAGTATCGCGTCCCTGTCCCTGTAGTTCAGGATTCGGGCCAATATTGGTCTTGGCGGGGCTCCCGGTATAGGCACGGGTCCCAGCGATCTGTGCGCCCTTTCCACTAAAAACATTGAGGACAGGCCATCTCCAAAGAGGTCTCGCAGCATTGTCTCCATGTAGCGCTCCATGTTCGGAATGTCTGTGGATTCCGCCACGCCTGTGACGCGTACGTTATTTCGGCGCGAGCGCGCTTCCAAGTCCTCATTTTTCTGTTGAATTAGTTCCAAAACCTTGTCCATGCCTCGCACTTTCTTTTCCAGCTCCGTCTGGCCCTCCTCCGTTTCGGTCACTCTTGTTTCCAGCACGCTCACCCTTCCTTCCTGCTTGTCCATTCGCCGCGTGATGCCATCCATACGGGCTGCCAGGGTGTCCATTTTAGTATCAATCGCTTGTAGGCTCGTTTTCAAGTCCTGGAACATGTGACGAATGTCCTCAGCTGGGTACTGTTGCGAGCTCTCTCCGCCCGTTCCCGACTCATTTTGATCCTGATTCGCAGCTTTCTGCTTAGTTTTATCAAATGTGATTTTCGGTAGCCTCGTGTCCGGCTTCCCCATGGTGGCAGGCGTCCTCCAGGCCCCGTCCAGGCACGTCCGGCACCGCCGCTAACTCCACACAAATATCAGGCCAGGGTCGCCCCGCGCTGAGCAGGCGTTCCTTCACCGTATTATCCGACTTATAAGCTATCGGCACGTCTGCTGCTGTCTCTCTCGGCGGTCTATGGAGTGCACCAGCGCCCACGCGGCAGCGAGGCCTAGCTCGTGGCGCAGGGCCTGCTCCGCTCTCTATGTCGCAGTCTCAGGGCGTTGCACACCGTTAGACGTCCCGTCGCTGTCTCAGTTAGTAGTCATCAGCGATCATCAGGGTCCCTGGCAGGGCATGAGAGGATCTCCACTTCGCCACTATCAGCTAAGGTGTGCAGGCCATCCCGTTCCAAAATGGCGCCGGGGAGCTCCCTCGGGCGAGTCCGACGTCGTGGCTGGGGCTGCTTATGGTACGAACACCGGGCGTCTAATCAGCCTGGTACAAGCACGGATCATCTATCCTCCGCACTCCCCTTTCTGCAGACAATCTCGGCTCACGCAGCTGGTCTCCGCGGGGGCGCCGCACGTCGTCTCTCTGTCCTCTGGGGCGGCCGCTCCTTCTCCACCCACTCCGATGTTCCGGCCGCAAGGCGGCTAGCGGCGGCGCCCGTCCCGTCCGACAGTGCCTGTGAGGGGTCGCCGTCCGCCCGGTGGCTGCTGCTGTCTCCCAGTCGCCAGCCGCGGTCCGTTCCAGCCCTTCCCTCCGCTTCGCGTCTGCTCCGGCACACTCAGGTTAGGCGTAAATCCAGTCCCCGGCTTGTCTCCGCACGCAGGCCGCACTCCCTCAGCCAGCCACCGGGCTGCAGAGCTAGTTGATGGCCTTCCTCGACTCTGGATCTGCTGGAGGATCGACTGGAAGATCAGATAGTTAGGCAGACACTTGTTGGATCCGAAATGCAGCGTCGATGAGTCGGATAAATGTCGGATTATTAGCTTGGTCGGCGGAGCCGCTGAGTTAAGCAGCCATTCCGCTCGGCAGTCAAGCCACGCCCCCGTATTTTTCATATTTATTATTCGACAGCACAGTCTCGTACACACAGGTACAATAGAATGAAAAACCAGGCAGGCGACAATGGGGGCTCATACATTCACAAATGAGCCAGCGCTGAGGGGCGCTCAGCCAATGGCGTGCTAGCAGGGCGGAGTCCCGGAGGCGGCCGAAGGACAGGGGCTACAAATCCTGCGCAGCCGCGGGGTCCTGCCCCACCCGTGCACCGCAGCCGCCGTTCCCGCAGCACACCGCAGGTCCCGCCGGAGCATCAGAAAGTTAGTAGGCTGGAAGTTGTCAGCCTGTCCCTGCTCAGGAGCCCCTGGCCGCTTTGCTCCCGCACGCCCATCCATCGGGAGCCGAGGACCCGGCGATTGTCCCCAACAGCAGCGGTGAGGAGCGTGTGCGTGTGTGTGTGCCTGCGCTCGTGTGTGTGTGTGCATGCATGCGTGAGTGTGGCTGTTGCGTGCGTGTGTGTGTGTGTGACATTTACTAGCGCCAGCAAGGCGCCACTTGCTTTTAACTAGACGCCATAAACCTCACAGAGCCAGCTGGACAGAAGTAAGAACGAAACTGAAAGCTAAGGAAACTGAAAGCTAAAAATGTAAAAAAAAAAAAGCTAACGTCAAAACTTCACTGTCTAAGCGCGCATTGTAAGCTAATTCTGGCCTGCTCAATGGAGCGCGTGATCACGCGCGCGCGGCCCGCTCCGATCCGATTCTTGAAGAGACAGGAGATGCGCACGGCGCACGCGCATTGTGAGCCAATTCTGGCCTGCTCAATGGAGTGCGTGTTCACGCGCGCGCGGCCCGCTCCGATCCGATTCTTGATGATACGCGTGGCCATCTCTTGTCTCCTGGGAAGCTAAGCCGGTGACTATCGGTCTCACAGCGAGACAGCGCTTTTCGCGCTGTAATGAGGTACTGGGTTTTTAAGAACCGGCACAGAACCGGCAACCCAGCGGTGTCAGGGTGCACCCAGAGACCTCGAGTCCTTCTGATTTAGACCACAGAAACTCAGAGTCTTCTAGGTGAAGTCAAGGATCGATTTATTGGCTGCAACCAAGGTAACAAGTGTCCTAGAAGTACAACACACGGGAAGTATGTTCTCAGGAGACTGCTTCAATTCACGAAGTCAGGCTTCTCTTTTTATACAAAATAATAAGCTTCAGGCAAACATTCCTAGATTTTCAGGATACTATTCACATATTTCGAACACAAATTAGTAACAGAGTTATGATGACAAGCTCACATTTCGGTTGTCCAATACATAATAAATTACTCGGCGAGGTCCGGCATTTCAATCAGATATCGATGTTCCCCCAATAAAACGAGCACGTCCCCATCATAAAACAAGTAAGAGAAAAAGAGTGGGGCCAGGTGTGGGCAGGATTCGGCAGGGTGTGTGTGTGATGAAAGGGTTTTATGGCCGGGTGCGCCTAGATGCTATCTTGACCGGCCACTGGGAGAGGAACTGACCAAACGGGCTTAGCCTGGGGCGATGGTTTCAACCTGCCCAGGTCACAGAAAAGTCAATCAAGGAGTGCGTGCCCTTTTGAAATTGGATTAAGCCTATGTAAAGGGCAACACACAAAATGGCTGCCATATACAAAATGGAAGCCAAGGGTTCGAGGTCCAAATGACGATTTCGAGGTGAAATCATCACTCGAATGCGACGAAAATGCTTGTACATAATGTACTCGCCATTCTCGGTCTTTTGATACCAAATTCGTCATGATACGACGAAGTTTTATTCTCGAGTCCAGAATGGCTACACGAGTTCGGATTTTCAGTACTACAAACCCTCCTTTTGCCCTTACATAGGCAATTTAACCTAATCTCATGCTAATCTGAGTCCAGGTCGATATTCCTAAAGTCATTGAGATGTTGCTGTAACATCATCCTAGTACTCAGCTCGTCTCTTGATACAGGTTTCCTTACACATGATGTGACACAAAGGCCACATATTGCAGGAGCACACTGCACACACAGACAAAACAGGAAAAGGATGGCTAAGACCATCCCAATGACCATCAGAATTTTCCATCCCCAGCCGGATATCAGTTCCCAGAACCACCCCATTAGTGACCAATCTCCTTTATCCACATGAATAGATTCGGAAATCTTATGCAATTTGGAGATGGCCTGGTACACTGTCGAGGCGTTATCTGGGATGAAAATGCAGCAGCTAGATTGGATCAATCTGCATACCCCACCTCGGTCTGCAAGTATGACATCTAAAGCAACCCTGTTCTGAAGGGTCATAAGACGATCCGACTGGAGCTCAGCAGTCAAGTTACTAAGGGCACCAGCAGTTTCAATCACGGTGGACTCAACTACCCTTGTCAATCACCTTATGTTCCTGCTGTTTACCATGGGTCCCCAGAACGGCAGAAAACCTTTTGCAAAGTCCCCAAATTCTTGACCTGCAGTGTCTTCTTTACTCAAGACACCTCTAACTAACCTTGTCCGGTGGTAATCCGCCGCTGCTGTGTAGGTAGGAGGTAACAGGAACAAAACAAAACATGAGCCCGAGAAGTCAGGGGGCAACCATGTATAGGCTCTATCATGACAGATGAAGTAAGTACCCTTAGCTGCTAAAAACGCAGGGAAGTCTGAGACCCAAAAACATACGTTTCTGTACAGACACTTTTCCCTAACTGAGCTCTCGGATTCTTGCCAATACCTTGCAGACACAGGTTACCTTGATGGGGTACAATCCAGATCGGGGAAGACCTCTTCGCTTGCTGTTTCTCACTTAAGGTAGCTCCGTATCCGGTCACGTTTCAACCTACATATGCAAGTATCTCATCATCAGGAGTATCTTCATAAGAAGTTACTTCCTTAATCATGTCAACTATACCTTTGACTAAGGCGCTAGTCTTGAGGTTGTCTTTTACAGAACGTAGGGGTTGGACTTCTCGTGCATATATGAACATTGTTCTGTATGCCCACACAGAGCCATTGTGACTGAAAGGCAGAACTAGATAAGGGATACCTTTATCCATAGTGTGAGGCATAAGGCCACAAACCCAACAGTTAGTTGTGTTCATTACTAGCTGGTGCTGGTGCAGGAGCTGAACGTAGGAGTTATTAATGAACTCTAATCTTCTATTGGATTCATGGTCAGGAAGGGAGTGGAAAGAATGAGAGGAAGCACTAGTAGGAGGAGGTGTAGGACATGCCGGTGGTGCGAATGTTACATGAAAGGAGAATAAAACATATCCTATCAAAAATATCATTATACTGGATATCATAAAAATGCACATTATTAAAAACTTTTCTTTGTCATTACTCTACATAATTTGTGTTCAGAGTTCGTTTGTTCGGCAGGTCTCTCCATTTCAGAAATCTCCATCCTCTCTAGAGTGCTGCCCGCGGTGGGAGGTTGATTCTGCTAAAGGATGCTTCTGTCAGTCCAGGGCAACTCCCTTAGACCAACCAGAACTACCGACCTAACGTCGTTAGCTGCACCCAAAACACTTTTTAGGCAACCGCGGCCCTAGCAGCGGAACCCGGATGGCGGTTCGAAAAAACAAAAATGAGCAAGTTTTCTTCTGATGGGAGAGCTGCACTAAAAAATAGTAAAAGAATATTTCGTTTATTTGTCCATAAGTCTTTGCCTTAAAGCGTAAAAGAAATCATTTTTTTATTAGTTCGTATTTCTTGGTCTCAAATTGTACCGTTTTCGTCCTGGTACGGTGTGGTCCTGAAACAACAGTTCAGGCTCCAAAGTGTTCAATCGTTTTGACGGTGGCACAGCTTCTTGCAGAATGTCCTCGTTTTCACGTTCAGAGTTAGTTCCTTTTACTCGTGCATCACTGAAAGGTACAAATTTCGGCATGGTGCTAGTCTCTGAGTCAGCGGCACCTTCCTGGACCCACTGGTCATATGGTAGAGGAAGAGGGATCCTCTTACAGTGGACTCCGTGGATCCAGTGTTTCCTGCCCTCCACGCGAACAGCTGATCTTGTAGAGAGAAGGACGAGGTGCGGTCCGGTCCACCTGGGCTGGTCGTTTTTCGTCCTTTGAAAATTTCTTACAAGGACCCAGGATCCAGGGCTGATTTCATGGCCTGGAGTTTCGGAGACCGGAGGCAGGGTGTCGTTGACCTGTTGATGCAAAACACGCAATTTAGCCGTCAATTCATACAGATAATCAAGTAAAACAGGGTGCTCAACTCGCTAAACTTTTTGGGCCTAGGCACTCCCCATATGTTTGCCGGACGGCCAAAGACTATCTCGTAGGGGCTGAGTTTCACTCGCGAATGTACAGTCATTCTGGTGGATAGGAGTGCTAAGGGTAGAGCGTCAGGCCATTTAAGACCTGTGCTCGCTTGGATTTTGGCTAGTTTTAACTTAAGAGTGCCGTTGTAACATTCTACTAATCCAGCTGATTGGGGGTGATTTGCAGCGTGGAACTTCTGCCTGATACCTAATCCTTCACATACATTCTTCATCACACGGCCTATAAATTCACTCCCGTTGTCAGACCAGATCATTCTAGGCATTCCGAATCTAGGGAAGTACTCTTTTACAAGGACTTTCGCTGTGGACAAGGCCGTATTGTCTTTTAGGGGATATGCCTCTACCCATTTTGAGAAGGCACAAACGACAACGAGCACATATTTTAAATTGTTGCACCTCTCCATGTGGATGAAATCTAGCTGCAAAACCTCGAACGGATACGTAGGAGGCGCAAAATGACCAGCTGGAGTTGGGGTTCCCCTACCAGGATTGTGTTGCAGACACACCATGCAATTCTTGACAACATTCTCTGCACACTTGGGAATCCCCGAATTTAGCCATACTGGAGCCAACAACTTGCAAATCCCTTTCACGCTGATATGAGCCATTCCATGAGCCATTGTAACTACTGCAAGCACGTATGCATCGGGTAACAACCATCTCTGGTGTTCAGACAATTCAACCCAACAACCATTTGCATCCATCCTACCCGTACTTTCTCTCCACATGCTCAACTCTTTCTCTGTAGCCTCAGCTTGGATAGATTTCACACTCTCTATCGTGTCCTCGCACATTCCCACATCACCAACCCATCTTGCAGGTCCTGCAACATACATTCGGCTCATTACATTCTTTGCAGTTTCTCTCGCGATTTCATCAGCGAATGCATTTCCGCGACCAACATCATCAGTCACCTTCTTGTGAGCACTACATTTCACAACCGCCACTTGTAGAGGCAAGGTCAGGGATTCGAGAAGCTCATTCACCAACTGACCGTGCTGAATCTTAGCTCCATGCGAAGTCAGGAACCCACGTTCTCTCCACAACCGCCCAAAACTGTGAGCCACTCCAAAAGCATACTGGCTGTCGGTGTAGACAGTCACTTTCATTCCTTTTGACAACACACATGCTCTCGTGAGTGCAATTAATTCTGCCGCTTGAGCTGAATTATGTGGAATACGTGCAGTTTCAACAATCGTAATCAAAGTCGTGACAGCATATGCTGCGGTCGTATCAACATTCGGGAGCTTGAAGCATGAACCATCCACCCATAATGTACCATCACATTCAGCAAGAGGAGTGTCAAAAAGGTCAACTCTTCCTTTTGTCTCTTCTTCTGTTCTCAGAAAACAATCATGTTGTTCTGAAGCGTCTGATTCCTCAACGATCGGCAACAATGTGGCTAAGTTTAAAGTACTACAAAAGGGGATGATGGACGGAGCGCTTGAACAAATCAAACACTCACCCCCAGTCAACTGATCTGGGTTTAATCAATCATCATTCTTTAGTTCACTCAGCCACCCCAGTTCAGTTATGGCTATATGCAAATCAGTCTGACCCTGTGCCTCATGGGAACAGTGCAGCCCGAACTGCCAAGCCATGTCTTCCCTGGACCGGAAACAAACATCCTGGGACCGGTTTCGGATTCATAATCCTCATCAGCCAGGCTATCTTGAATCCAGTGGCCAAGTGAACAAGGGACTCACGTCTGAGCATACCCTGCCACACTTAGGGCGAACAAAGCGATACAAAAGGGGATGATGGACGGAGCGCTTGAACAAATCAAACACTCACCCCCAGTCAACTGATCTGGGTTTAATCCATCATCATTCTTTAGTTCACTCAGCCACCCCAGTTCAGATATGGCTATATGCAAATCAGTCTGACCCTGTGCCTCATGGGAACAGTGCAGCCCGAACTGCCAAGCCATGTCTTCCCTGGACCGGAAACAAGCATCCTGGGACCGGTTTCGGATTCATAATCCTCATCAGCCAGGCTATCTTGAATCCAGTGGCCAAGTGAACAAGGGACTCACGTCTGAGCATACCCTGCCACACTTAGGGCGAACAAAGCGATACAAAAGGGGATGATGGACGGAGCGCTTGAACAAATCAAACACTCACCCCCAGTCAACTGATCTGGGTTTAATCCATCATCATTCTTTAGTTCACTCAGCCACCCCAGTTCAGATATGGCTATATGTAAATCAGTCTGACCCTGTGCCTCATGGGAACAGTGCAGCCCGAACTGCCAAGCCATGTCTTCCCTGGACCGGAAACAAGCATCCTGGGACCGGTTTCGGATTCATAATCCTCATCAGCCAGGCTATCTTGAATCCAGTGGCCAAGTGAACAAGGGACTCACGTCTGAGCATACCCTGCCACACTTAGGGCGAACAAAGCGATACAAAAGGGGATGATGGACGGAGCGCTTGAACAAATCAAACACTCACCCCCAGTCAACTGATCTGGGTTTAATCCATCATCATTCTTTAGTTCACTCAGCCAACCCAGTTCAGATATGGCTATATGCAAATCAGTCTGACCCTGTGCCTCATGGGAACAGTGCAGCCCGAACTGCCAAGCCATGTCTTCCCTGGACCGGAAACAAGCATCCTGGGACCAGTTTCGGATTCATAATCCTCATCAGCCAGGCTATCTTGAATCCAGTGGCCAAGTGAACAAGGGACTCCCGTCTGAGCATACCCTGCCACACTTAGGGCGAACAAAGCGATACAAAAGGGGATGATGGACGGAGCGCTTGAACAAATCAAACACTCACCCCCAGTCAACTGATCTGGGTTTAATCCATCATCATTCTTTAGTTCACTCAGCCACCCCAGTTCAGATATGGCTATATGCAAATCAGTCTGACCCTGTGCCTCATGGGAACAGTGCAGCCCGAACTGCCAAGCCACGTCTTCCCTGGACCGGAAACAAACATCCTGGGACCGGTTTCGGATTCATAATCCTCATCAGCCAGGCTATCTTGAATCCAGTGGCCAAGTGAACAAGGGACTCACGTCTGAGCATACCCTGCCACACTTAGGGCGAA
Organism: Lissotriton helveticus; assembly: GCF_964261635.1. NCBI lineage: Eukaryota > Metazoa > Chordata > Amphibia > Caudata > Salamandridae > Lissotriton > Lissotriton helveticus. The sequence continues at coordinate 59,174,146 of NC_136061.1, forward strand.
CAAAGCAATACAAAAGGGGATGATGGACGGAGCGCTTGAACAAATCAAACACTCACCCCCAGTCAACTGATCTGGGTTTAATCCATCATCATTCTTTAGTTCACTCAGCCACCACAGTTCAGATATGGCTATATGCAAATCAGTCTGACCCTGTGCCTCATGGGAACAGTGCAGCCCGAACTGCCAAGCCATGTCTTCCCTGGACCGGAAACAAGCATCCTGGGACCGGTTTCGGATTCATAATCCTCATCAGCCAGGCTATCTTGAATCCAGTGGCCAAGTGAACAAGGGACTCACGTCTGAGCATACCCTGCCACACTTAGGGCGAACAAAGCGATACAAAAGGGGATGATGGACGGAGCGCTTGAACAAATCAAACACCCACCCCCAGCCAACTGATCTGGGTTTAATCCATCATCATTCTTTAGTTCACTCAGCCACCCCAGTTCAGATATGGCTATACGCAAATCAGTCTGACCCTGTGCCTCATGGGAACAGTGCAGCCCGAACTGCCAAGCCATGTCTTCCCTGGACCGGAAACAAGCATCCTCGGACCGGTTTGGATTCATAATCCTCATCAGCCAGGCTATCTTGAATCCAGTGGGCAAGTGAACAAGGGACTCACGTCTGAGCATACCCTGCCACACTTAGGGCGAACAAAGCGATACAAAAGGGGATGATGGACGGAGCGCTTGAACAAATCAAACACTCACCCCCAGTCAACTGATCTGGGTTTAATCCATCATCATTCTTTAGTTCACTCAGCCACCCCAGTTCAGATATGGCTATATGCAAATCAGTCTGACCCTGTGCCTCATGGGAACAGTGCAGCCCGAACTGCCAAGCCATGTCTTCCCTGGACCGGAAACAAGCATCCTGGGACCGGTTTCGGATTCATAATCCTCATCAGCCAGGCTATCTTGATTCCAGTGGCCAAGTGAACAAGGGACTCACGTCTGAGCATACCCTGCCACACTTAGGGCGAACAAAGCGATACAAAAGGGGATGATGGAGGGAGCGCTTGAACAAATCAAACACTCACCCCCAGTCAACTGATCTGGGTTTAATCCATCACCACTCTTTAGTTCACTCAGCCACCCCAGTTCAGAGATGGCTTTGTGCAAATCAGTCTGACCCTGTGCCTCATGGGAACAGTACAGCCCGACTGCCAAGCCATGTCTTCCCTGGACCGGAAACAAGCATCCTGGGACCGGTTTCGGATTCATAATCCTCATCAGCCAGGCTATCTTGAATCCAGTGGCCAAGTGAACAAGGGACTCACGTCTGAGCATACCCTGCCACACTTAGGGCGAACAAAGCGATACAAAAGGGGATGATGGACGGAGCGCTTGAACAAATCAAACACCCACCCCCAGTCAACTGATCTGGGTTTAATCCATCATCATTCTTTAGTTCACTCAGCCACCCCAGTTCAGATATGGCTATACGCAAATCAGTCTGACCCTGTGCCTCATGGGAACAGTGCAGCCCGAACTGCCAAGCCATGTCTTCCCTGGACCGGAAACAAGCATCCTCGGACCGGTTTGGATTCATAATCCTCATCAGCCAGGCTATCTTGAATCCAGTGGCCAAGTGAACAAGGGACTCACGTCTGAGCATACCCTGCCACACTTAGGGCGAACAAAGCGATACAAAAGGGGATGATGGACGGAGCGCTTGAACAAATCAAACACTCACCCCCAGTCAACTGATCTGGGTTTAATCCATCATCATTCTTTAGTTCACTCAGCCACCCCAGTTCAGATATGGCTATATGCAAATCAGTCTGACCCTGTGCCTCATGGGAACAGTGCAGCCCGAACTGCCAAGCCATGTCTTCCCTGGACCGGAAACAAGCATCCTGGGACCGGTTTCGGATTCATAATCCTCATCAGCCAGGCTATCTTGATTCCAGTGGCCAAGTGAACAAGGGACTCACGTCTGAGCATACCCTGCCACACTTAGGGCGAACAAAGCGATACAAAAGGGGATGATGGAGGGAGCGCTTGAACAAATCAAACACTCACCCCCAGTCAACTGATCTGGGTTTAATCCATCACCACTCTTTAGTTCACTCAGCCACCCCAGTTCAGATATGGCTATGTGCAAATCAGTCTGACCCTGTGCCTCATGGGAACAGTGCAGCCCGACTGCCAAGCCATGTCTTCCCTGGACCGGAAACAAGCATCCTGGGACCGGTTTCGGATTCATAATCCTCATCAGCCAGGCTATCTTGAATCCAGTGGCCAAGTGAACAAGGGACTCACGTCCGAGCATACCCTGCCACACTTAGGGCGAACAAAGCGATACAAAAGGGGATGATGGACGGAGCGCTTGAACAAATCAAACACTCACCCCCAGTCAACTGATCTGGGTTTAATCCATCATCATTCTTTAGTTCACTCAGCCACCCCAGTTCAGATATGGCTATATGCAAATCAGTCTGACCCTGTGCCTCATGGGAACAGTGCAGCCCGAACTGCCAAGCCATGTCTTCCCTGGACCGGAAACAAGCATCCTGGGACCGGTTTCGGATTCATAATCCTCATCAGCCAGGCTATCTTGAATCCAGTGGCCAAGTGAACAAGGGACTCACGTCTGAGCATACCCTGCCACACTTAGGGCGAACAAAGCGATACAAAAGGGGATGATGGACGGAGCGCTTGAACAAATCAAACACTCACCCCCAGTCAACTGATCTGGGTTTAATCCATCATCATTCTTTAGTTCACTCAGCCACCCCAGTTCAGATATGGCTATATGCAAATCAGTCTGACCCTGTGCCTCATGGGAACAGTGCAGCCCGAACTGCCAAGCCATGTCGTCCCTGGACCGGAAACAAGCATCCTGGGACCGGTTTCGGATTCATAATCCTCATCAGCCAGGCTATCTTGAATCCAGTGGCCAAGTGAACAAGGGACTCACGTCTGAGCATACCCTGCCACACTTAGGGCGAACAAAGCGATACAAAAGGGGATGATGGACGGAGCGCTTGAACAAATCAAACACTCACCCCCAGTCAACTGATCTGGGTTTAATCCATCATCATTCTTTAGTTCACTCAGCCACCCCAGTTCAGATGTGGCTATATGCAAATCAGTCTGACCCTGTGCCTCATGGGAACAGTGCAGCCCAAACTGCCAAGCCATGTCTTCCCTGGACCGGAAACAAGCATCCTGGGACCGGTTTCGGATTCATAATCCTCATCAGCCAGGCTATCTTGAATCCAGTGGCTAAGTGAACAAGGGACTCACGTCTGAGCATACCCTGCCACACTTAGGGCGAACAAAGCGATACAAAAGGGGATGATGGACGGAGCGCTTGAACAAATCAAACACTCACCCCCAGTCAACTGATCTGGGTTCAATCCATCATCATTCTTTAGTTCACTCAGCCACCCCAGTTCAGATATGGCTATATGCAAATCAGTCTGACCCTGTGCCTCATGGGAACAGTGCAGCCCGAACTGCCAAGCCATGTCTTCCCTGGACCGGAAACAAGCATCCTGGGACCGGTTTCGGATTCATAATCCTCATCAGCCAGGCTATCTTGAATCCAGTGGCCAAGTGAACAAGGGACTCACGTCTGAGCATACCCTGCCACACTTAGGGCGAACAAAGCGATACAAAAGGGGATGATGGACGGAGCGCTTGAACAAATCAAACACTCACCCCCAGTCAACTGATCTGGGTTTAATCCATCATCATTCTTTAGTTCACTCAGCCACCCCAGTTCAGATATGGCTATATGCAAATCAGTCTGACCCTGTGCCTCATGGGAACAGTGCAGCCCGAACTGCCAAGCCATGTCTTCCCTGGACCGGAAACAAGCATCCTGGGACCGGTTTCGGATTCATAATCCTCATCAGCCAGGCTATCTTGAATCCAGTGGCCAAGTGAACAAGGGACTCACGTCTGAGCATACCCTGCCACACTTAGGGCGAACAAAGCGATACAAAAGGGGATGATGGACGGGGCGCTTGAACAAATCAAACACTCACCCCCAGTCAACTGATCTGGGTTTAATCCATCATCATTCTTTAGTTCACTCAGCCACCCCAGTTCAGATGTGGCTATATGCAAATCAGTCTGACCCTGTGCCTCATGGGAACAGTGCAGCCCGAACTGCCAAGCCATGTCTTCCCTGGACCGGAAACAAGCATCCTGGGACCGGTTTCGGATTCATAATCCTCATCAGCCAGGCTATCTTGAATCCAGTGGCCAAGTGAACAAGGGGCTCACGTCTGAGCATACCCTGCCACACTTAGGGCGAACAAAGCGATACAAAAGGGGATGATGGACGGAGCGCTTGAAAAAATCAAACACTCACCCCCAGTCAACTGATCTGGGTTTAATCCATCATCATTCTTTAGTTCACTCAGCCACCCCAGTTCAGATGTGGCTATATGCAAATCAGTCTGACCCTGTGCCTCATGGGAACAGTGCAGCCCGAACTGCCAAGCCATGTCTTCCCTGGACCGGAAACAAGCATCCTGGGACCGGTTTCGGATTCATAATCCTCATCAGCCAGGCTATCTTGAATCCAGTGGCCAAGTGAACAAGGGACTCACGTCTGAGCATACCCTGCCACACTTAGGGCGAACAAAGCGATACAAAAGGGGATGATGGACGGAGCGCTTGAACAAATCAAACACTCACCCCCAGTCAACTGATCTGGGTTTAATCCATCATCATTCTTTAGTTCACTCAGCCACCCCAGTTCAGATATGGCTATATGCAAATCAGTCTGACCCTGTGCCTCATGGGAACAGTGCAGCCCGAACTGCCAAGCCATGTCTTCCCTGGACCGGAAACAAGCATCCTGGGACCGGTTTCGGATTCATAATCCACATCAGCCAGGCTATCTTGAATCCAGTGGCCAAGTGAACAAGGGACTCACGTCTGAGCATACCCTGCCACACTTAGGGCGAACAAAGCGATACAAAAGGGGATGATGGACGGAGCGCTTGAACAAATCAAACACTCACCCCCAGTCAACTGCTCTGGGTTTAATCCATCACCATTCTTTAGTTCACTCAGCCAACCCAGTTCAGATATGGCTATATGCAAATCAGTCTGACCCTGTGCCTCATGGGAACAGTGCAGCCCGAACTGCCAAGCCATGTCTTCCCTGGACCCGAAACAAGCATCCTGGGACCGGTTTCGGATTCATAATCCTCATCAGCCAGGCTATCTTGAATCCAGTGGCCAAGTGAACAAGGGACTCACGTCTGAGCATACCCTGCCACACTTAGGGCGAACAAAGCGATACAAAAGGGGATGATGGACGGAGCGCTTGAACAAATCAAACACTCACCCCCAGTCAACTGCTCTGGGTTTAATCCATCATCATTCTTTAGTTCACTCAGCCACCCCAGTTCAGATATGGCTATATGCAAATCAGTCTGACCCTCAGAAATGCCAGAAACCGGTCCTGGGAAGCTTGATTCCGGTCCAGGGATGACATGGCTTGGCAGTTCGGGCTGGACTGTTCCCATGAGGCACAGGGTCAGACTGATTTGCATATGGCCATGTCTGAACTGGGGTGGCGGAGTGAGCTAAAGAAGGGTGATGGATTAAACCCAGATCAGTTGACTGGGGGTGAGTGTTTGTATTGTCAACGCCCCGTCCATCACCACCTTTGGTTTTTCTTTGTTCGCCCTAAGTTGGCAGGGTATGCTCAGACATGAGTCCCTTGCTCACTTTGCCACTGGAGTCAAGCAAGCCCGGCTGAAGACGGCTGTAATGCCAGAAACCGGTCCTGGGAAGCTTGATTCCGGTCCAGGGATGACATGGCTTGGCAGTTCGGGCTGGACTGTTCCCATGAGGCACAGGGTCAGACTGATTTGTATATGGCCATGTCTGAACTGGGGTGGCGGTGTGAGCTAAAGAACGGTGATGGATTAAACCCAGATCAGTTGACTGGGGGTGAGTGTTTGTATTGTCAATGCTCCGTCCATCACCACCTTTGGTTTTTCTAAGTTTAAAGTACTGCACCTTTTGATGTGCACATGACTTGCTAATAACGTTAATTCGTAACCTGACAATCGAGCACTAGTTAAGTGCTGTGTCTTGGTTCTATTTAACAACGTGTCTACTGCATGTGGGACCATCACGACTAGTGTATTATGCATTACTAGACCAGCAGACTGTCGAATAGAAACTGCTGCTGCTGCTGTGGCTCTTAAGACAACTTGGCAACGCTCTAGCCACTGGATCTAAAGTCGACGAAAAATAGGCACATGGACGCTGTTTGTCCCCAAATAACTGAGTCAGAACTGACAATGCGCAACCTTCCTTCTCATGGACATACAATGTAAAGGGCTTACTGTAGTTGGGGGTACCTAACACAGGAGCCGAACATAATGCTGTGCGCAATTCAGAAAAACTGTTCTGACACACTTCAGACCAAGGAATAGGGTCGGGTGTATTTTTACACGTTAATGCCACCAAAGGTTTGGCTAATAACGAAAAATTTGGAATCCACTGTCTACAGTACGATGTAATGCCCAAGAAAGCACGCACTTCTCTCTGTGTTTTTGGCACGCTCAATTTCGCTATTGCCTGAATTCTTTCTGGGGTCAGTTTCCTTCCCTCCTTCGATAAGAGGTGACCTTATGATGGAAATCGCACAAATGACGCAACAATGACAACGTGGCTTTCTTACATATTTCCTCAGTATCTGCAGCAATGAGCAAATCGTCAACGTACTGTACAAGAGTAGCACCTTCAGGTAAAACAATCGTATCAAGCTGTGTTTTTAGAGCTTGACTATATATTGATGGACTTTCACAGTAGCCCTGAGGAGCGCGTTTAAAGCGGAAGCTGCGACCTCCTAAACTGAAGGAAAAAATATCCCTTCTTTCCTCGGCAATCGAGAGGCTGAAGAAAGCATTCTTCAGGTCAATCACCGAAAACCAAGTGGCAGAAGCTGGAATCATAGTCAGTAATGTAGTAATGTCGGGGACAACTGGAAATTGTGGCACAACTATTTTATTGACTTCTCTAAGATCAATCACGAATCTGTACACGGGTGGCTGAGAAGGGTCAGTTCGTTTTAAAACAGGCAGAACAGGACTATTGCAAACGTTGCCTCTTGTCTCTTCAATCGCATCTTTTGCAATTAGCTTGTAAACGATCGCTAGCAATGCTTTTTCACCTTCACTAGAAATTCGGTATTGGGGAATTCGTGGCATTTTAACATTGGCTTTCAATGTTACAACATATGGTGGTATTTCTAAAAGTCCCACATCATTGGGACCAGTAGCCCGAAGAATATCTGGAAGAAACGACAATTCTGCTGGAAGTTTATCTCTTGACAGGTACATGGGAGAAACCACTTTCTTACCTAAAGTAAGTTGTACTCCTGAAGGAGAACAGTACAAAGTCGCATACAATCTTTTTAACAAGTCTAATCCTAGCAAGTTTTCGCCACAACCTGTTGTCAGAATAAGGGGTGCTTCGAATTCGCAAGGACCAACAGAAAGAGACAAAGGGTCAGAAATCGGGTTCCTAACCGGGGCGCCAGAAAAACCTACAGAAACATTCATTTCGCCAGACAAAGGTGCGCCAGGGAGTTTGGAGTGCATAATAGAACTCTTTGTAGCACCAGTATCCAAGAGAAAAGGTTCTGACACACCTGATGTAATCACCTCAACGTATGATCCACTCTGATCTACTGGAACTGAAACAACTCCCTCTCTTTGTCCATGGCTGTCCTAGCAATCGTTGCTTTCCCATTGCTCACCTTCGGTATAGTAATCATCAGTATAGGACTGAGCTGTCCTACCAGATGCGTTATTCTGCTGATCGAACCTATTCATAGAACTTTGTGGTGGAAGAGACTGTGCGTTCTGGGGGACGTTTCCACGTCCTCTACCTCTAGGCGCTTGCTGAACGCCTCTACCTCTTGTGTTTGAAACACCATTCGCACGTTGTAACAGGATAGGGCAACTATACTTAAAATGACCTTCTTCCTTGCAATATGAACACTGGTTAGGACCCACATTGACACGTGGCTGATTATACTCGACTCTTTGTGAGTTCCTTTGATACTGTTGAGGCTGCTGATAACTATTCTGATAGTTGTTCTGACCACCGTTATTCTGGCCATTACCACCACCACGTGGCGGATAGGCTTGCTGCAATAAAACCTTCGTTTTCAACTCTTTCGTTTTCTTGTCTGCTCTATCTTTCTCGTCTTTGTCTCTATTTTCGTAATATTGTGCAGTAGCCAATATCTGTGCTGAAGATGAAACAGCCCAAGAACTTTCTGAATCCTTTAACTTTTTACACAATTCTGGAAGCAGATTGTGCACGAATTTATCGACGAACAATCGCTGGCCACCTTCTGTGGTCATATCTTGACCACTGTGGTCGACAAATGTCTCTTCAAACCTGGTGAAGAAATCTGAGACCGTCTCGTCTTTCTTTTGCTTACATGCGGATAACTTATCCCAATTTACACGTATTGCAGGCATTATCGTTTTCATGTAATCAACTATTTTACCAGGGAGTTCTGCTACCAAAGGCTCAGGCTTAGCACCACCAACTTGTCGGGCATCTGCAGCAGCAATATTAGCCCATGAGTCACCTAATTCCTGATCATGATCCGTATGACGAATCTTACCCCATAAAGGCTGTGGAACAACGTTCCCAAATAGCATATCGATATCGGCCAAATTCATTATACATGACCCAGCAGTCTGTGACAACTCTTTGTAATACCCTGCAGGATTCTTACGCGGATCAGGTAATGTCTGTTTGAGTGCTAAAACTTCAGCTCGCTTCCATGGGACATGTACCCATACACGCTGAAAGTGTGGCGGAATAGGGTGTTCAACGGATGTGTCACCCTCTCTCCATTGCTGGGGAACCTCTCTCATGGGGTATTGTCGCGCCTTTTTCCTACTAGATGTACCAGGCTCAGATGATGACCCAGAACTACTCCCCTTACTCCGATATGATAACAATATCTCAACTGCTTTTTCGACATCGGGACTTACAATCATGCCCTCCCCAAACTTAAACCGTACACGACACAACTCTTGCGGGTTACATTCCTGATTATTGTCTTCCAAATCCTCACAAAGGAAAACACACATTTGTTAAAAAACATATCTTTGCGTCGGTGCTTCCCATTGACGGAAGACTTCCATGACGGACTCCACATCATATTTTACAGTATCCATAGCCCATTTACGCGCTAAACGATTCAATAAATCTCTCTCCTGGTAGTCAGGCAGTTGGCTTCGCAACTGTCTTCGTCCCATGTTAGGGGTCGTAGTAGGCGACCCGAAAAGAGGTGAGAAAAGGTTAGTAACAGTGTTGGCCATTTTCTGCCGAACGGAAGGTGAAAGTGAAGGAAGAACGGGTGGAAAAACAGTGCGAGATAAGGCAGGGGCAGAGGCAATAGCAGAGGGATCATTAGGAGAAGTAGAAGGTGTACTAGGCAAAGTCGTGGAAAACACAGGTGAAACAGAGGAGATCGGTGGGCCTTGAGGAGGCTGCACCATAGGAGCAGGAGCCAGCTGAAGAGTAGCTGGGGGTTGCTGTAGAGGAACATTAGGCACAGGTTGCACAACTAAAGGTTGCGGAGGTGCCGTGGCATTTTGCGCATAGGGGGGTGGTGAACTTAGTAAATGCGACATTAATGGATCCTTTTCAGGCTCTTTTGCTGCATCTTGCTTAAGAGTCGGCAAAACTGGATAGCATTTATCTATTGCCATTTTACGTTGCCTGTGCAACTGCTCACTCATCTGTTCTTCTTCATTGTCTTTAAACTGTATAGCAGCTCGCATTATTGAAGTAGCCCCTTCTCTCTTATTTTTCTTTGCTAATTTAATTTCCTTCTGTTTGCTTCCTTACGCCATAGGCGGAAAGAGTCAAACATTGCCGGCCGGGCTTTCTTCTTGAACAGTTTAACTTCGAGGTTATCTAGGACTTCGGTATCAAAGCTACCATATTGGGGCCATTTTAAAACACCATCTTTTCTGGTGTATTTAATCCACACCTCATTATGTGTGATGGGACCTACTCCGTGTTTGACATATAATTCGTAAGTTGGAGTTCCAACCGGAGGAACCGGACACGAGTCCTCCAATCGGGAGTCCCTATTATTACAACCAAGACAAAACAAGTTTCTAAGTCTAAGACCAGGCATTTTTGCTCTCTAGTCAAGTTCCAAACTTCAAAGGATTATCGATTACGATATTTCTCGTGTATACACGAGTCCTTCGGTTTTGGTGCTTGCAAGTACCAAATCAAAACCAACTAAGGACTGGGAGACGCTCCACTTATACTTAACTGAGATATCGATGACGTCACCAGAAGACTCGTCTTAGTGTTTCGCTCTACCAAACTTCAGGGGTCGAAATCAGGGCGATAGCCAGGGCAGCAGTCCTTCGCAGCCGTCGGGAAGCGGGGAACCTCGCAGCAAAGACCTTCGGACCACGTCGACATGCAGGGGTCGTTGAAGTGGTTGGCCGTCCTCCGGAATTTCCACACGAAGCTCCTCACGAACCTCTGGCTGGGCTGGTACCACTGGAATCGCCCCAAACGTTGGGCACCAACTGAGGTACTGGGTTTTTAAGAACCGGCACCGAACCGGCAACCCAGCGGTGTCAGGGTACACCCAGAGACCTCGAGTCCTTCCTGATTAAGACCACAGAAACTCAGAGTCTTCTAGGTGAAGTCAAGGATCGATTTATTGGCTGCAACCAAGGTAACAAGTGTCCTAGAAGTACAACACACGGGAAGTATGTTCTCAGGAGACTGCTTCAATTCACGAAGTCAGGCTTCTCTTTTTATACAAAATAATAAGCTTCAGGCAAACATTCCTAGATTTTCAGGATACTATTCACATATTTCGAACACAAATAAGTAACAGAGTTATGATGACAAGCTCACATTTCGGTTGTCCAATACATAATAAATTACTCGGCGAGGTCCGGCATTTCAATCAGATATCGATGTTGCCCCAATAAAACGAGCACGTCCCCATCATAAAACAAGTAAGAGAAAAAGAGTGGGGCCAGGTGTGGGCAGGATTCGGCAGGGTGTGTGTGTGATGAAAGGGTTTTATGGCCGGGTGCGCCTAGATGCTATCTTGACCGGCCACTGGGAGAGGAACTGACCAAACGGGCTTAGCCTGGGGCGATGGTTTCAACCTGCCCGGGTCACAGAAAAGTCAATCAAGGAGTGCGTGCCCTTTTGATATTGGATTAAGCCTATGTAAAGGGCAACACACAAAATGGCTGCCATATACAAAATGGAAGCCAAGGGTTTGAGGTCCAAATGACGATTTCGAGGTGAAATCATCACTCGAATGCGACGAAAATGCTTGTACATAATGTACTCGCCATTCTCGGTCTTTTGATACCAAATTCGTCATGATACGACGAAGTTTTATTCTCGAGTCCAGAATGGCTACACGAGTTCGGATTTTCAGTACTAAAACAATCGCAGGCGAGACCTAAAAAGGAATACCCAGTTAGGAACAACCCCACACCCTTCAATCCCACTCACGCCTCTACACACATATCAACTGATAACTACCTGATGAAAAAGGTATCAAGGCTCCTGATGTCAACGTGAGCATAGGGATATGACAGTAGTTCCTATGCAGTCTGCTACACCAATACCAGCGCCAAACAGGAACGTAGAACCAGAGCCAGGTGTGCTGCCAGGCTAACCAGGAAATGCGCTCCAGCGCTGTGTTTAGGAACCACAAAGCAAGCGCTCCAGAGCGGTGTGTTAACCCCCAATGTATGCGCTCCAGCGTGGCGTGATAACCCCCCAAGGTATGCGCTCCAGCGCGGCGTGATAACCCCCCAAGGTATGCGCTCCAGCGCGGCGTGTTAACAAAGATAATGAAACGCTCCAGTACTGTGAAGCAACATAAGTAAAAGCGCTCCTGCGCTACGCAGCCAAAAGAAAATAAACGCGCTCCTGTGCAAACATGAAAAAACTCAAGGACCACAAAGGAAAACAAATGCCCAGGACTCGCAGGAACCAGCGCTCCGGCGCTTGGAAAACTCGCGAGCAAGTAGGGCAGAAAGCTGGAAACAAAAGCGCTCCGCCGCTAACAGAACAGGAATAGTTATTTGGAACTCCGAAACAAAGAGGCGAGGACGCTGCAAGTCCTCCAAATATACCTGCGACGGCGGGTGGCACGGCAGGCAGCTCCAACAGCAATCAGGAAGAATTCGAAGCGCTGATCCGGTGGGAACCGCAGAGTTTATGTGGAGTCCCCCGGAAGCGCTACTGAGGAGGAGGTTGCCTGTCAAGACTAGACCGCAACTGTAGCGGTGCGATATGTGTGCAGAGGACAGCGCTGGGGCGGCCAACACCGCAATGTGACAATATAGGCATAGAAATCACCTAGTCTACTTCAGTCCTACATCTAAACTATAGGATATACAATTCCAATGCACAAAGCCTATTGGGAATATAGGAACTACACTACATGGAGCCCAACGTTTGGTAAGGCACTAATTTAACGCTAGATACTAAAGTAACTCAGTTGTGCTTTTCTCAAAGACCCCTTTTTCCGATAAAATACTCCAATAGACGTCTGGAGTGGGTAAAGGGATAAAATACCCACCATAACTGATTATGACGAAAATCCTATGTATTAGGTTTTTTTTTTTTTTTTCAACGTTGAAGGATACAGTGTTCTGAAAATATTGTGCACCTTATCTTTGTTTCCTTGAAACTTGCTCTGCAAACTTTCATTAAACAATGTCGAATAACGCCGACAATAGCGCAACTGGTGGAGCTGCAGCAGCTGCAGCCCAGCCAGGCTTAGACGTTACAGGTTTCCAAAAAGACGACCCGGATGCTATAATCATTCCAGAAAACTTAAGGAAAACCATCACTATAAAACTTATAACAAATGGCCTATCATCAAGAGGTGGTAGGGTATTTTTTGTGATTGAGGGACACGAATATCGCAGACAGAGGTATTCTATTCATGGATTACCTTCCCTGAAGCAAATCCAGTATCATATGTGTTTCACTTCTACAAAGTAGAGGAACATCCAACGGAATACATTCCATTAGAGGATATTGAAATTCCACTAACTTACCAAGAGCATGCGCTCTGGTTTAAAGGCGCCCTACAACATCAAAATCACATTACCAGGCTTGAGCCACTAGGTAGACCAGGAGCAACATGTCCGGTATTAGCCAGCTATACACCACATCCTGACATTGAAGAAATGTCAAGTGAAGAACTATTAGCTCAACTAAAACAACTAATCAAAATACATAGACAATTGGTTCAATATGTCATGCGGACTCTAACAGTCCAACCCCCTATAATGATTCCACAACACACCCCTTACCAGGGAAACACATAAAATCACATCACAGACTATACAATCAGTCATTGGTAACCTACCAGCAAAATGGGAATGCATTCCATTCTGGGTAGCTCACAAAATTACTCAAATAGAGACAGTATTTTCTGATACTACCCCTCATGTGAAACACAGGATTTTACCAATCTGTTTACCAATAGGGACTGCACCACACCTGGAGGACTGCGACACTTGGGGTACAATCTTTGCTGCAATCTGCACAAAAACACATAGCGGTAATGCCAGACGTCCTGAAACAGATTCAAAATGAATACGGGGCAGAGCCTGCTTTAAATCTAGGTATGAAATTACTGAAAGATTTCAAACAAGTCTCAACAATAATATTATCTAATATTAAAGGTGAAGCAGCATCTGTGGCGATCCACCAAAAACTAAGAGAATTTGATGTAACGGACCAACCATATGAACTGGCCAGAATAATTGAAAAGTCCTATGAAGAACTAGGTAGAGACAGTTTGGGTGGTAAACCAGTAAAACCCCAGCTGACTTAAAGTCCTTAAAAACACTCTCACTGTTCCTAAAAACAAGCGGGAGATCACTAAACAAACTTCTAAAGAGAAGCATTCTTAATCCCGAGGTAGGTCTCCTCAAAAGGAGCCCTCTGAAAGGAGGTAAACCTCAGGAATAGGGATAATTTGAGAAAACCTGATATCAAGATACTGATACACGTTCCTCTCGTACCTTTCAGACTTCATCACAGAAATCCGAAAGAAGAGGACGGTCAGAACAGAAAGAAGAACGCGTCAAGTCCAAAGACGATCAACACGTTTCAAAAAATAAGAAAACCCAATTCACCAAAAAGAAGGTAGCAGGTCTAAAAATCAGACATGCCGAGGATCTTGAGAACACAACTCAAGAACGGGGAGTGAGCTCAGACAATGTTGGACAGCGCAGCAGAAGTAACCTTAGCTCGCAAGATCTTGAAGGATCATCTGGAGACAGTGGACTTGAATGAGAACATCAAAGTTGAAACTGCTGATACCAGGATTAGTGTCCCACACAAGTTATATGAAGTATCACTCCGGATGGAGGAGGATATAACTACAGGGGTGGGGGAATCATATCGCCCGACGCCCGAACCAAGTAGATTGTTATAATGGGCAAGAAGATTTATTGTCTTATTAGTCCGTTGGGCAAGTAGACATTAAATAACTATAAAAATACGAGCTGAGGCACTCTGGAGCTCACAGGCTTTGAGAGGCTGGAAGCCCGTGACTGGGCTCTAGCCAGTGATTGGTTGGGGGAGTCTTGAGCCAAACGTCAGTGTTCTACGTGAAAAGTGCGGGTTCCATACTGGTGCCGCCCACATGCTTAAAACAGCTGCTGAAAATCCAAGGGTGGGCCAAGAGTACGAAACACTGTTTCCGCTGCCTCTCTGCCGCCGAGTGACTTGATCCCCTGTTCAGTGCTATCCGTCCAAGGCAGGCCACTCTACTCATCTTTGGTGCACTGTGGTGCACTTCCTGGAATCGGGAGCGGCAGGTTACTGTCTCAGAGACAATGTATGCCCCCCCTCCCCCACACACACACACACACACACACACTGGTGTAACATTAGCCCCCACGGCGCGGGGGAGGGACTCTGGCAATTGTGCACGGGCAGTATGTCTTTTAATTACTTTTCACTACGTCGCCAGATCCCTCGGCAGGTGAGTCAGTCCGATAATGGTTTATGCTGCGGTCACAGCCTTAGGAAAATGGTGTGAATGTGGGTTCAAGGAGTGTGGCGCAGGGTGAAACGAATGGTTAACGTAATTTACTATACGGTTTGAAGGAGCCTCTCCAGCGATGCCGGCCAATCAATGAGGTGCCTGTTGCAGTTTAACAATGGAATCAGCGCAGCGTTGATCATGAGTGAAACACGATGAAAGGAAGTTCGT
Source organism: Lissotriton helveticus (assembly GCF_964261635.1). NCBI lineage: Eukaryota > Metazoa > Chordata > Amphibia > Caudata > Salamandridae > Lissotriton > Lissotriton helveticus. Next base: position 59,189,407 of record NC_136061.1, read on the forward strand.
CATAGAGAGATATTGACCTTAACTTTGTCTCTGCTTTTATGGACGAGGTCGCATTCGGGCCAAGGAGAAAACTATCATACTTTAAACACCTGGCAGGATTTCAGAAAATGCCACCTTGCAAGATTATGCGTGCTCTGTAAATAGATTTCTTTTTTAATTGCATCTTTTTTTCCTGGAGATCTACTAATAATGTTACGTTTAAATAAAAGAACGGCCACATAATGCAGCAGACAGCAAGTATCTTTTTGATACAGGCAATGCTGTGTGTGCAGCATATTTCACACTGTTCACTCTTGGCATTGAAACGTCGCAACCCAAACGAGGCCATCTTTACCAATACCCTCCCCCACAGTCTTGCCTTTTCCTTATTCCAAACCCCCCACCTCTTCTCTCCACGTATTCTCGCTTCATCAGTGCCCACACTTTACTTCCCAATCTTGCCTAATGTCAGTGTCAATTTTATAGGATTTAATCCTGTCAGAAACGGGTTATTGTCCACGTTTTGGGCTCGTTACTGTTTTTGTGTAACTTTTATTTGGTGGCATTTTTAGTCTCCTATACCTATTCTAAACAGCCCCCACCGTGCACAGCACTCTGGCGATTTGTGCCAAGTAAGCAGAGCCACTGTAATAAAGCGGCAGAAAAGGTCTAATTATGCGGCAAAAACAAGTCCATACCAGATCCATGGAAAAGTGACTCTTCCACCTGTGTGAATTTTTGTCTGAAGTCGACATAACGGTTTGTTTTTCTATCCCTACATAATTTGCCACTGGATGTTTTTCCTGTGTGCCCGTCTTTGCGCCTTCTTTATGCATGTTCCCATTTTGAAATATCTAAGCATCACCCCTTAGAGTGACCCTTGGAATGCTCAGCTTCTGAAAGAAATTAACTGATTGAACAAGTTGCTGCAACGTTAAAACTGTATATTTCACACGGCTTCCTACAACTCCCATGTCAACATCCAGCAACTGAATTGCACGATTTTCTTGAAGATAACAGACACACCTGGGTGGACAGTGGGGAGCTGGGGACATTGGAAGAAGAGCGACAAGTGGCAGAGAACTCCGATTTTAAAGAAAAGAGTGACTACTTTGTAAATCTCAGTGTGAGAAACTTGCACATCTATTGCTGAGCTGCACCTCTGTTAGGGAAGCGTACTCTGCTGGTGCCATTACTATACCAGTACTTTGCACAAGAGAACCCTGTACTGCTACTGCCAGTGCTGCACATACTTCTTGTGTGAGAGAAGAATGTGAAGATCTAGCAGTGAATGCACAATAATATAATCGCACCACACCTGCCCAGCAGTGTAAAAGGAGAGATTGAGTTAATTGCCCATTACTTCCTCGTGCATTGTTTAGTTGTGGATACTGCCTCAGTGAATCACAGCACCTCTGCTATGTAATGTTTGCTCCATGAACAGTTCATAAGCTCTGCCAAGAAGCGCAGTTCTTTCCATCCACACGTTGATCAGAGCACCACATGTGAGTATTTTTTTTAAAACTAGAAATCTAGTAGTTGGCATTAGTATGGAGAATACCCTTCTGTCCTACAGGTTCATATTTTAACACACACAGTCTGTGCCAAAGACTCATCAAGAAATGTAGTCAATTACCAGTCTGCACTCTGCCTTTAGGTACTATTTTTCTACATTTAGAAATCTGACACATGTCAGTATGATAATTGGGTGCAGTGCACAATGATGCATCTACATGCATGCCGTACAACCAGCCCGTTCAACAGTTGCATTTAAGGGTGCATGACTGTGCACTGCATAATTGGACTTGCATTGGAAATATATATTGGACAGTATGTTGCACTGATTTCAGTGCAGGTTCTCTCCATGCAAACCTACATTAGTGAGTTATGGAGTAGGTAGGGCAAGCAAATATCTTCCCAGGACAAGTAGATTTCTGTGACATTTTGTCCCTTGGCCAAGTAGATTTTAGAAAAATTTCCACACCCCTGTAAATAGAAAAATAAAAGCACTCTTTTGGGAGAAGCTCTCTAAGGGTTATGACATCCTTCTAGCTGAACAAGACTGGCCACCTGAATTTGTCAGGGAGTGCCCACATGGCGAAGAAATCATTATGCCAGCTTTCTCCAACCATGTTCCAATCCATAAAAAATACACCTTTACCAGGAAATGGGCCGTAGCCCAGGCACCTGCATTATATAAAAATCATGTGGGATGAGGATTCTCCTCAACATAAAATCCAGTTAAAAACACAACCAACTGCACAGGCAGTATCCTGTTAAGCAAGAAGCTAAACAAGTCAGGAAGATCTTAGATCAACTTGAATACCAAGGGGTGATTGAAACATGCACCTCGTCCATGAACAATCCTTTGTTTCCTGTCTCCAAACCAGACAATACATATCGTCTAGTTTTGGATTACAGACATTTAAACTCATGTTGCAAACCTTTTGCAGTAAAAAATGCACACAGTGAGGCACTCAGGAATAATATAGTGCGTACGAAATATAAAACTACATTAGATATTTCAAATGGGTTTTTCTGTCAATACATTGCACCAGAAAGCAGGTATTTGACCGCTATTTCAAGTATGGGGACACAGGGTCACTTCTGTCGTCTCCCACAGGGTTTCAAGAATAGCCCAGGTTTATTTTCAGCCAGAGTAACAGAGTTACTACAAGCCTATGATGATGTAGCATTATCATATGTTGATGACATATATCTAATAGACAATGTCTTGGATAGGCACTTGAACAGGGTGAAAATCATAATACTTGGCTTTGCCTCTGAAGGGTATAAATTCAATTTCAAGAAATCAAGAATTGCCCACCTCAATGTCCTTTTTCTAGGATACGAGTTATCAAGTGAAGGCAAAAGCCTGGCAGCAAACTTTCTAGAGAAATGTGCGCTGCTCCAGCCACCAAAAACGCTGAAAAACTTACAGTCAATTCTAGGTTTCCTAAACTTTGGAAGAACATACATTCTAAATTACGTAGAAAGGGTTGGACCCCTCTACTAATTAATCAAACCAGATTTCAAACACATCAATTGGACTCAAAAACACATAGAAATGTTACGTTAAGTGCAAACAGACATGTTAGCAACCACACATTTACAAACACGCGTAATCGTACGCAATTTAGTAATCCGAATTATTCCAGGAAGATGCAGGTTCACGTACTTAACCTTTAATGAAGGGGAAAAAGTACCAACTGCTTATAAACTGCACTAGTACACCCAAGCTGAAATGAAATTTACTTCTTTGCAGTAGCAAAAGAGAGAACCCTCGCACAGGGAAAAGGCATAATGGTCGTTACTCCTGTACCTGCTTTAGAAGCAGTGACAAAAGCGAGCATTCCGAATGCAAAAGCTTTACATCCGAGATGGATACAGTGGGTTAATTCTCTTGCTGCAACAGACATTGAATACGTTTTTGACCTCTATTTGAAAACACAAGAATTTCTACAATACGAACAAGAATGTCCTCTGCCCACTGAGATTCTGCCTCTAGAACAGTAGGAATGTATAATTTGTACTGACGGATCAGCTCAACCCGCAATTGAGGGTAGACAAGCTTATAGTGCTGCGTGTGCGATTGCTAAAGGTCGCTGGTGCAATGGTAAATTCCGCCCTATGGTCACAAAAACACAATCTCTCGGAGATTGTACAGCTCAGCGAGCTGAACTACAGGCATTCAAGATGGCGCTTGAAAATACTGATCGCGAATTCCCCACACTCATAGTGTGCGATTCCTATTATTGCATTCAATCTTATAATGAACACTTGCTGAACTGGATTGAAAACAGTTTCAAAGACCCGAAAGGTGGCACAATCAAGCATACATTGCTTTGGGAACAAGTAGCTCAGTTACGAAAAGAACTACAAAAAGCTCACGTGATCCATACACTGAGTCATCAACGTGATGGCGTTCACGTTGCAGGGAATTCATTGGCTGATGAAGCCGCAAAGGCAGTTGTGCAAACGGCTTACGTAGCTGCAATTTCTCGTTCAAAAGCGAAAATAGACAGCGAAATAATACAAGCTGTCAATGCTTCAGGCAAAGACAGTGGTAAAACATTATCAAAAAGCTTTCCACTCAAATACTCGTATATAACTGATGCAAATAATGTTCCGTTTGCTCGAATCCCTGGAGTGGGGGATAGAGTAATTTCAAACATGGAACACAGATTAGGACTAATCTTAGCGGCACATGAAGGGCTCGCCTCTGCACACGAATGTGTTTCCGCCACAGTGTCATTATTAAAACAGCGATACTGGTGGCCGCGCATGAGGAAACAAACCAGAAACTATGTTTTGGAATGTGAAATCTACCAAAAGAAGTAAGCCTCTATAGTGAAACGCCCGGCGCAGACGCCCCTGTTAATTTCAGATAAACCATTAGCTTGCGTTTACCTGGATCACTGCGGTCCCTTACAGAGGGATGGTAACTATAAATATATTATGGTCGCAGTGGATTTGTGCTCGAGATTCATTTGGATGTGGCCCCAGCGCTTGGCTGACGCCCGAACTGTTATAAAAGATTTACAGCAGTTGGCACGCTACATTCCGACCAGGGTCCTGCATTTAGCTCAAAAGCTTACAAGGAGGCCATGGCCAATCTGGGTGTTGCATTGCCATATTCTAGTCCATTCCATCCTAAGGGAAATTCGGTTGTGGAGAGAAAAAACTGGGACATAAAGCAATCTATAACAGCTAGGGTACTAGGCTCGGGTGACTGGTGGGTCAAACATCTAATAAGTGTCCAACGTAGTCTTAACAATCTGCCAAGAAGTTCTCTAGGGGGAATCACTCCATTTGAAATCCTTTTTGAAACTAGAATGATTGTCCAGGACCTTTATCGTCACACTTCAGTGGTAGAATAAAAACCTTTTGATATCAAAGACCGTTTGGCTGTTTTGCAGGACTTAAATGAAACAAGAAAAAGTCAAAGCAACACACTGCAGAAGCCAACAACCACTGAAGAAAAAACACCCGTCTCAGCAAGGCCTGCCTGGTTTCCAAAGATTGGGGATCTAGTCAGAGAAAAGATCGCGGACAAGAAGGAATTTGGGCCTTCATACAGACAACCAGTACCTGTTTTAGCAATCCACTGATCAAGACCATATTACTGCCGCCCCTTGCTGTAAGAAAGGAGAACAGGTTTGTATCCATTGACCTGGTCAAACCACATCATGTGGCCCATCATAAGTAGTAGGCCAAGTGGTCTCCAAAGATGTAGCAGATGCCCAAATCTGGCTACAATACAAGAGGTTCAAACTGAGACTGATAACATTTGAAGACTCTGCAGCACAGAACAAAGGACTATGTAACAAAGTCATGGAACTTGTGCCTCTTGAAACCCAAATAACAGTTTGTCAAGAAACACTTGTCTACAATGATATAGCACCCGAGGATACTAATATGACAAGTGATCAAGTGGTTTCAGCAATTTCATCAAATCCAGAAGCAATCTGTACAATTGACAGAACTGCATCTGGCTATTTTATTTACTTTGACACCTTTTCAGAGGATCCAAGTGAACCTGAAACACAGCCAGCTAAAAAAACTTTCAAAGAACAAATAACAGATCTCTTTCAACAACTGCAAAAGACATATCTAGTATCACGATGGGTTGAAGTATGGATCGTCTTAGGTATACTTTTTCTTCTACTTTGGTTGACTATGGTATTTACCTTAGGAATGCTGATCAATGAGAAATTTAGTACAAAGGACACAGAGAGAAAGAACATCAACTTATTCCTCAAGCCACATAAATCATCCCATCGTGAACAGAGAGATTTGTCAGCAGTGAACATCACAGCCATTCCTATACCAGGGGGTATAGCTTGGGACAGAACTGAATATGACATTCATGGTCCGGCGGAGCTGTTGAAGATTCGACACTAATTCAAGGTTTCTTTGAGTGATTTTGTTTCACCCAGCACGTTTTCTGATGATTGGGATTTTGAGACTATTAATAATATGATGTCAGACTTACAAATGTCTGCAAAATTTACAAATCATGAATACTTAGAGGGTTCATCTGATTATGAACAAATGTACTGTTATAATCACTATGGTCATCATTTCTTACATAGATCTGCAAACCCTAGAAATGTTTTTACTTAGAACTAATGGGAACATTGTCCAACGCCACCAAAAGGTAACTCAAAAACATTTTATGATAAATTTCCGTACTTTTCAGGCTTTAACATTTCCAATCCAGAATAATTTTCCTTTAAAACTGTTACTAGGACAGGAATGAAATGTATGTTGACAAATACAAAGAAAATGTATTCTGCGGCCTTTTATGCTCACCTGTCTACATTAGGTTTTGACTTTTGGAAAGACACCATTGAGACAAAAACTGTCTGTGGCACAAAAGATTGGCAGGTGCAAGGCTTGGAAGCTTTATTTAGAGCCTGCATCATCCCTGAACAAATAATGTTTTTAAATGACACTGTTCAGCAGACATCTTGTCTTGGATTAGCTAAATAAAAGATTTAAACAAACCGTCAGTACCTACACCTACACCTGACAGCAGTAACTCTTCAGAGGGGGTGATTGACATAAAAAACTATTCTACTTAACAACAGAACAGATCCTGATTGGAAATAATGGTTAATCATGCCCCCAGACACTAACAACTGTCAAGATAGATTCCTGAATAAAACACAAGGATTCACATTCACTAGGCCAGATCCAAGATATGTCCAGAGACAACATCCAGGGAGAATAACATCATAAAGTGTGGGAAAACTTTGCCTTGAGGGGCTACACAAATCTACACTAAAGGAAGTAAAACAACACTTATCTGTACTTAAAGATGGCGTTGATTTGAGGGACTTCTTGCAAGGACCGGCAAAACCGCGTCATAAACGTTTTATATATGCGGTATCTATGCCATGTATAATGAAGCATGGAAAACGACTCAAGCAGAGACTGCAGAACGAATACGAGAAATTGATCATATTAATTTAGAGAAATCTCTCTCTGTAGTTGACAATGGGTTAATGACTCTGTCATCCAGAATTTATTCTTTGGACAGCATAGTATCCTCAGCCATTGACATAATGGAACAGGACTTGGGTATGTTACAGCATGGTCAGTCACAATTGCGTTCTATAATGCTTTTGGGCTGGACGTTGCGAATTCTGCGTTCTGGCTATGTGCCATGGCGTATAATCAACACCCCGTTGTTATTTTCTGAATTTAACCTTACAGATAAACAAATCACTTTGGCACAGAGAGGAGCAGACTATACGGTGCTGAGCATTGAAAAACTGGAGAGATTACCATTAACTGTTTCTGAAGAGCCAGCGACAGAATGGATAATACATGAGACAATCACTCTGTCTGTGACGATTTTACATTTTCAGTATTGTTTAAAACATATACCAGCGGGCGTATATGGAAGGCTGGGTAAAGAATACATCAAGACATCCTGGGATTTACTTTATACACTCAAATGTTGGAGTGGGGGAAAAGAAGTGTTTCTTAGTGGTACAAATTGCGAAAGCTCACTAAGTGGTACACTCCTATGTCAGGGTATTAACTTACACGGGGCCTGCGATGGTTCCTCGAACAACTTATCCTGCCATCTGCAAGGTTCTCCAGCTGCAGTGATAGATCCAATTTTTAGGCAGCTTTCTAATGGAAGTTACATTATGTTGAATAATCACAGCTGGAGTTGGCATGTTGCCAGGAATCCCCTATCTCGTAAGCGTGTCAGTCAGGGTCACTTGCTGTATGCAAGTATTGTTTCCAAAAACTAAGACAGACGGGGAGTCGCCATTATGGCCTTCACTGAACATCTCTTCTATTCAAATTGATACTTTAAGCAGACTGAAAGCCATTCTTTTGCAAAAAGATGTGCCACTGACCTCCGCCAAAGAGACGTATGATCTGCAAGTTGCAAGGACTTCTGCGGAGATACATGCACTTTTATCGACAAACTGCCCCAAACATTTCTCAGAAATGTTAGGTCGTATTTTAAACATGTCTGATACCAGTGGTATTGTACAGGTATTTAAGAGTATTTTTTAGGGGCTGTTAGCACCTTTTGAAGCAGTCCTCGGCATATTTCCAAACTTCGTGCACTCTGGGGCACATGCATCAAAGCCTTTTGCGATCGAAAACGGTGCCATTCGCAAAAATCGGCTGTTTGCGATCGCAAACTTTGGCTTTTGCGATGCATCAAGGTTCAAGGCCCTTGCAATTTGAGAATTCGCAATTAATTGCGAATCCTCAAATTGCGATTGCATTTAAGGAATCGCATTTTGCGATTCCTTAAATGCAATGCATAAAAGTTTAGAAATCTGTGATTTCGTAAATAAGGGGAGCAAATTACCATGAAGTTCAACTTCATGGTAATTTGCAAAAACGTTGAAAAATGCACTTTTGTGCATTTTTCAAAGTTTCATGTTGCGCACACACATGCCCTATGGGCATGTGTGTGCGCAACATATGTGCACAGATCAATTTCAGGGGTGCAACAGGGTGTCCTTTGGACACCCCTGCACCCTTGAAATCGCATTATCAATTTGCGAGTCGCTAACTGCCTCTTGTTTTGGGTCTCGTAGCAGGAATACTATTTTTATTCATTCTGCTCCAATATGGCAAGTCAAGTCACCAGCGACACCCTGATTTCCTTAGAGAACACTCTCCTGGCAATGAAGTGTCGTGAGTGCATGATACAGTTTCTGGGCTTGGCTCGTTTAAGAGATCTAAATACCACGTGGTTTCTATCATTCCGACCAATCTGGCAAGATGGCATCTTACCTGTTCTACGATGACTGTTATGTAGAGAAGAATGGGTGCTAGACATCTGTCTGACACTCCCATCAGTCCTGCCAACGGAGGATGATAATTTGCTCGGACCGGTAACGGCTCATGCACTGTGTTGTCCCCAGTGGCTACCAATCCTGATAACGGCATTCATTGATATCTCACAGATGCAAACTGCAGACGGTGAGATACGTGGAGCAACAGGCACATAGGTACCAACTACTTCGAACATTGCTAATGTGGCTAACGCCGATGCTTCTCATCTTTGTGCAATCGATCTACTTAACGAGGTAGTCCAACTTTCACCTACAGTAGTAGACCAATTCTTTACCAGCTTAGAAGATTTGATGTTTTCTCCAAACAATGAGACTGACTTTTGAAGTTAGCACACAGTGTTCTGTGGGACTCTGTATTCGACCTTCACTTTCCAAAACAAACTTCTAACTTTGGAACTCTGTTTTCTATGATTTTACTTTTTTCCAAGATTTAAATATTTATTTTTGGGGCTCAAAGTAATCTACTTAATGTAGAAATATTCCTAGAGAACAAGAATTCTTTGAATACTTCCAAGAGACAATATTTGACCTTGTCCACAACCATACAAATTTTATATTATGTCATGGGATGGTCTCGACCTTTTTCTTCTGTATTTAAGAGCCATTTCATAAATGTAATTTCATGATTCATTCGGTTAGCGTTTTTTAAATGTCAATTATATGCTTTGAATGAAACATTGCTTTTAAATGCGTACAGCACAATTGCTCTTTTCGTGTACAACCATTTCAAATGCATTTTTATGTATTTAGGGTGGGGGTTTTAACACATTATGTTTTAGATACGTTTTATGTGCTTAGAACTTAGTAATGTCGTTCATAATAAAGTGGAGAGGGTGTTGTATGGCATTTTAGGATCCAAAGTAAATTTCCACCCGATTCATGCCCGTAAATAGGTACAATTAACATTGACCTAATATAGGCATATTTAGACATAGCCCATGCAGTCCAAATACAGGCATGGTTACTTCCACCTGTACCAAAACGTTACAACGATTTCTTGGAAAATCGGCTTAGCAGTCAGGGCCCTTCCCTTGCTTGAATATTGATTTGTCCAAGAACTCATGTACTTTACAAAGAACTACTATTCCCTTGGGGTTCTTTACTGACTTTATAATGCCCAACTTTACGTCAAACTAGGCACCTTCAAGGTATAAATATGCCTTCACTTGCTCTAGCAAGACAAGGTGGTTCAGAGCAGTTCGACTATCTGCTTGCCCGACGCAGATCGCTACAGCAAGTACTGAAGGAAGCCGACCCTCCAGCTGACGCACTGATCGATAGGCTGCATTTCTCCAGTGTTTCCAAGCTCCCCTTGCGGAGTGTTGGGAAATTGAGTCCCGAGACTGAGATACCAGACCTCCTTCAGTCTAAACTAAGGTATGGAGCTGATTAGAACCTAGAGAAACCTTGAATAGATTCTTGGCAAAGAAAAACTAAACCTATGCAACACCACACTTACTCCTTCCCGCGTACTAGACTTAGGATAGGTACATTGGGGTAGGCTTATTTTAGAAGCACCAGTTGAGTACATTTAGCCATTGTTATTTATGTATGTATTTATATATGGTTTAGAAACCATACAATGCTCTTACAGTATTATTTTATAATATTGTTCTCGCTGTACGCATTATACTTTGCAATCTGCTTTACGAATGCAGCAGTTTACTTTACTTGCATGTGAAAGAAGACTGTTGAATAAAACCTTTTATTGAAAACGCATGTCTCTCTATTTCTCTGCACCTCTGTAGAAACTAAGCATGCACGAGTGACTGAGTGAAATACTTATCTATTGTTTCCACGACTCTAGAGTTAAATTTCTTATTCTTGGGAAACAAAGTTGTCATGTTTATGCGGTTGTCAGAAACTAATCCCTTCTTGTGAATTCGAGAAAGTTTCTAGTGATCTCAGAGCTAGCAGGCACTCACTATTAAGTTTTGTATATTCGATAGAGACCTAGTCAACCTCAGTCGTACAACTAAACTATAGAATATACTATTCCAATGCGCAGAGCCTAATGGGGGTATATAGGAACTACAGTACAAGCTAGATGGGAACCAGTTGGCTTTGGCAGTATTGGGGATCTATTAGTAGGGCATCATATTACGTCACTTGAAGTGGTCAGGGGTAGATTTAATATTAGGCCCCAGAATATTTTAACTATTTGCAGTTGAGGGATTTTCTTTTGAGGAAGGCTGGGGGATTGGCTGGTTTTGCGCCAATTCCCTAGATGGAAAAGTTAACAAAGGCTACTGGCACGTCAATCTCACAATTATATGGCTGCTTGTTGTATGGGGTCCCATATGATCTGGATAAGCACAATGAGAAGGGATGTATGTCATTACGACGCGGTGTTTACACCGCGCTACCATTACAACGCAGTTATCACAACGCAAGTCGTTACAACGACTTGCGCTGTAGGCGCTGGACTTAGGAATAGTATGATTTACTATTCCAACTCCAGCCCACGTAACAGTAGGGAAGGTGTTTGTTAGACCTAGAATTTCTAGACTACATAGGGTAGCCCGACACAGAGTGGTTACAGCTAGTTCTGAAGGCTATTGTGTCATGCTTACATTACACACCCAAAGTAACTCCAGCGCATCACCACTTAAAAAATAAAGGACTCCACACCAGTTTGGAAAAATACGGTTTGATTTATAAAAGTTTTCCTTTTAAATATCTGAAGATTTCATCACCACTTTTCATGCAAAGTTAATTAACAACTTTACAATCAAATTCTGACAGTAAATCATGGATCGGCTATTTCACAATACTTGTCACACTTCTAGTTATCACTTTACAGTCAATAGTTAAGCTTTCTAGCATTTACCTTACATTCCCCTGTTCAGGAATAAAAGCATGATGTAAATGAGGCGATTATTTAGATCCAAACTCCACCAGTGCGGCGTTATCTGTTACCTTACCCTCTGATTCTCAGGGTCAACATTAGCCAGATATCACGATACCGTAGTATCTTCCCCCCTCCTTCTCACCTCTGCCTCTCACTTTTAATGCGCAGTAAATCTAGAAAGAGATAATCAAATTACTTTCACATTTCCCTTTGCCTTAGAATCTCTACTTCATTTGTCAGGATAAGGTCCTGTGTTATGGTTCTCAATTTACTTAAGGGGAACCCCTTTCACTGAACTGGGTTCCCGCACTCGCTCTCACTTTACAGCCCAAATGTCATTATTTCGCCCTCCAGATCTCAATCTCTTATTCGGGAGCGTCAGTTCAGTTAATGGCACAAAGTTTCGCGCTATGCGTGTGACTGTTGGCTGCTGGCCTTTCAAAGCCTTTGAAGGAAAGTCGCAGTCTACGTTTCCCCTCGCACCTCCCGAGAGTCAGGTTGTTCTTGCCGCCGCCCTTCCCCGGTTAACGTCCCAGCTTACTTGGGATTGGCTCTCTTCAGCACCCGCCTCCAAGACAGCCACTCAGTGTCCCTGCTGCTAAGGGAGCTCCGCCGGCGGTTCAATCGCAGATCTGCCTCCGGCTTCCGTGACAGGGGATTCCGGCGCTCCTCCTCCTTCGACGAGTCACCGCCTGCATCCGCCTTCCGCGAACAGCTCCGCCCTCCGCAGTACCGCCTTCTCCACCGCAGGTCGACGCCGCCTCACGCCTCTTGTCGACGCCTCCTCCGACGTCCTCAGGACTTCTTCCGCTGGCCCCCGCTCACGCTGTCAGCTGTGGCAGGGAGTTCCTCCAGGCAGATGGAAGGTCAGCTGGTTTCTCCACACACGGTGAGGCTCGATTCTCTCACGCGCTGCAGACACGTTGTCCAGGCTCAGGCACTCCTGGTACACTTCAGAAATAGTTCACATGGCACCACGGAGCTGTCACAATTCTCGCTTTACCGTTTGGCCAATTCTTTGGGGGTGATTTCTGGATAGGGGTCTCAGAGAAACAGTTATTGATCCGCAAATGCAGGGATTGGTCAAAACAAGAGGGGTCCCATCAGTCGAGGAAAGCAGCCGGCCCATAAGTCGATCTGGCTCCTAGGTTGTGTCAACCTCCTCAATAAGTTGCCTTTCTCCTCAGCAGGACCACCCCAACCTTTCTCTCTGGTCACTTCGCCCACTACTCAAAATGGCTGCCTGGCCACTGGCCTTTTATAACCTGGCCTCAGACCACTGGAACCTGCTAGAGGGTTCCAGAACTTTCCCTATACAGTCCAATGGGTCTTTCTCACTGAAGTGTCCGTTATGGCAGTTGCTGGACACCATTTTAGGTCTCAAGGTTTTCTCTCAATTTTGGTGAGGGAGGCTAGGCCTCAAAAAGGAAGGAAAAAGAATAGCGTCAAGGAACACCTAGCCCCTCTGTCAACACTAAACATTCCTGGTGAATAATAAAAGTAAGTGAAACACGAGGAGGTCAAGGGTGACAAAATAAATAATAATGGTAAGAGGACTCCCAGGAGCAGACAGGTCTAACAGTGTTGGAATAGTAAATCATACTATTCCTTAGTATATAGCGCCATTCAGCGCAAGTCGTTGTAACGACTTGCGTTGTGATGACCGCGTCGTAATGGAAGTGCGGTGTAAAGACCGCGTTGTAATGGTCGTCTCCCATGAGAAGTGGCAAGCGAGGCTCGATCTGTCAGATTCTGGCTTCCTGAAATCACTCGAGCTGGGTCAGTCAATTCTGTGCTCATCAAATCTGCAATCATAACATTATAAAACTGTTTTCGATTTGTTCATAACACCAGCAAATATTGCTGAATGGGGCGGGATGTGGGGATTTGCTCCTTTAGATGCCATGCATCTATTGCGGATCTGGGTTCACATGTTCTCCATATGCCCTAGCATAAAATCACTTGGTGGGAAATAGTAGTTTTTTAGGCAAAGTCCTTATAGATAATATCGCCCCATCACCTCAGCTTATGTTGTTGGGGGTGGATGAATCAGACAAAGGGGTCGGGGAAGGTCTAATTTTATAGCCATGTCAGTTTTTAGGCTCTGTGTGGCTTCAGCATGGCTTGATCCTCTACCCGGACCTTTCTGCAATGGAAGGGGCGCTTCCTACATGTCTACAATTTAGAAACGATTCATAAAGGGGGTGGTGATGGACAGAGTATCTGAATTAAGCAGAACACTCCTACCCAGTCAAAAGATCAGGGCTTGATCCATCACCGTTTTTTAGCTCACTGCACCATCCCAGCTCAGAACCTGGCTACATGCAAATTAGTCTGACCCTGGCCCAGTGCATCATGGGAACAGGGCAGACCAAACTACCAAGCCAATTCTTTACTGGAAAGGAAACAAGCTTCCGGGGACCGGTTTCTGGCATTACAGCCGTCTTCGGCCCGGCTTGCTTGAATCCTGATGGTGCAGTGAGCAAGGGACTCACATCTGAGTATACCCTTTCACACTTGTGGTGGCCAAAACGATTCATAAAGGGGGTGGTGATGGACAGAGTATCTGAATTAAGCAGAACACTCCTACCCAGTCAAAAGATCAGGGCTTGATCTATCACCGTTTTTTAGCTCACTGCACCATCCCAGCCCAGAACCTGGCTACATGCAAATTAGTCTGACCCTGGCCCAGTGCATCATGGGAACAGGGCAGACCAAACTACCAAGCCGATTCTTTACTGGAAAGGAAACAAGCTTCCGGGGACCGGTTTCTGGCATTACAGCCGTCTTTGGCCCGGCTTGCTTGAATCCTGATGGTGCAGTGAGCAAGGGACTCACATCTGAGTATACCCTTCCACACTTGTGGTGGCCAAAACGATTCATAAAGGGGGTGGTGATGGACAGAGTATCTGAATTAAGCAGAACACTCCTACCCAGTCAAAAGATCAGGGCTTGATCCATCACCGTTTTTTAGCTCACTGCACCATCCCAGCTCAGAACCTGGCTACATGCAAATTAGTCTGACCCTGGCCCAGTGCATCATGGGAACAGGGCAGACCAAACTACCAAGCCAATTCTTTACTGGAAAGGAAACAAGCTTCCGGGGAGCGGTTTCTGGCATTACAGCCGTCTTCGGCCCGGCTTGCTTGAATCCTGATGGTGCAGTGAGCAAGGGACTCACATCTGAGTATACCCTTCCACACTTGTGGTGGCCAGAACGATTCATAAAGGGGGTGGTGATGGACAGAGTATCTGAATTAAGCAGAACACTCCTACCCAGTCAAAAGATCGGGGCTTGATCCATCACCGTTTTTTAGCTCACTGCACCATCCCAGCTCAGAACCTGGCTACATGCAAATTAGTCTGACCCTGGCCCAGTGCATCATGGGAACAGGGCAGACCAAACTACCAAGCCAATTCTTTACTGGAAAGGAAACAAGCTTCCGGGGACCGGTTTCTGGCATTACAGCCGTCTTCGGCCCGGCTTGCTTGAATCCTGATGGTGCAGTGAGCAAGGGACTCACATCTGAGTATACCCATCCACACTTGTGGTGGCCAAAACGATTCATAAAGGGGGTGGTGATGGACAGAGTATCTGAATTAAGCAGAACACTCCTACCCAGTCAAAAGATCAGGGCTTGATCCATCACCGTTTTTTAGCTCACTGCACCATCCCAGCTCAGAACCTAGCTACATGCAAATTAGTCTGACCCTGGCCCAGTGCATCATGGGAACAGGGCAGACCAAACTACCAAGCCAATTCTTTACTGGAAAGGAAACAAGCTTCCGGCGACCGGTTTCTGGCATTACAGCCGTCTTCGGCCCGGCTTGCTTGAATCCTGATGGTGCAGTGAGCAAGGGACTCACATCTGAGTATACCCTTCCACACTTGTGGTGGCCAAAATAATTCATAAAGGGGGTGGTGATGGACAGAGTATCTGAATTAAGCAGAACACTCCTACCCAGTCAAAAGATCAGGGCTTGATCCATCACCGTTTTTTAGCTCACTGCACCATCCCAGCTCAGAACCTGGCTACATGCATGTCCATCACCACCCCCTTTTTGAATCGTTTTGGCCACTACAAGTGTGGAAGGGTATGCTCAGACATGAGTCCCTTGCTCACTGCACCATCAGAATTCAAGCAAGCCGGGCCGAAGACGGCTGTAATGCCAGAAACCTGTCCCCGGAAGCTTGTTTCCTTTCCAGGTAAAGAATTGGCTTGGTAGTTTGGTCTGCCCTGTTCCCATGATGCACTGGGCCAGGGACAGACTAATTTGCATATAGCCAGGTTCTGAACTGGGATGGTGCAGTGAGCTAAAAACCGGTGATTGATCAAGCCCTGATCTGTTGACTGGGTAGGAGTGTTCTGATTAACTCAGATACTCTGTCCATCACCACCCCCTTTTTGAATCATATAATTTAGAAACAGCACTTTACGAACCAAAAGGCAAGAGAGGAAGAAATAAAGGGAAGAGGATCTGGGGGCTGGTCTCGACTTGGGTATCTCTGTTTAAAAACCCTTCACTGCTAGGCCTTTGCCCCCCTGTGTTAAGCCTTTTTCTTTCCTATTTGGGGTAGTTCACGCTTAGGCCCCTGTAACGTTTTGACGACATAAGGTATCCACACCAAATTTGTGTCCTTTTCTTCCAACATCATGGAGATTTGAAGGGTACCCATGTGTAAAGTAAAAGTATCCAAATTTGTAGTTGATAAGAGTTTTAATGTAGAGTAAGGCACAGCGCAACCAGCAGGTTCAATAGGACAGGCTTAACTGACAAAGTCAGAATACAGGATCAAGAACGGGGAGCACACGCAGGTACACCATTCTGATTCCAATAAAAATAAAGAGATACAGAGTAGAATACAACACATCTCATTCCTTCAAGAAGAACTATTAGAAACAAAATTATGATAAAAATCTAGAAGGCAAAATAATTGGGCTGGAATTATTCTTAACCCTATTGGCAATGGATTGGGATGTAAGTGAAGTTTGTTGAATTTTATCATCCTGAACATTATGAGAATCAATAAATTTACACTTATCAACTTTCCTTATATTTCAGACTCTTCCATCTTGTGTGATAACAGAATTCTTACAAACCTTTACAATTTTGATAGGATTACTAAACTTTGAAGAACCCTTGGGTGAAAAACCTGTTTTTTTTAATTCTCACCCACTCCCCTACTACAAAACTGGGAATCTTCACTTTCATGTTATGATCAAATGAGGCTTTCATTTATCTTGTTTAAGTTCATTTATCTTGTTTAACTTCCACACGTTTGTCCACTTGTTTGATATCAACTTGATCAATAACCTTGTTAAGCTTTTTCACCCACCATGGACATATATATCCATGGTTCCCTGCCTTTGAGAAGCCGGAAAGGACTAACCTCAGTGACAGAGTGTGGGGTAACTCAGTACATCCATAACCTTTTTCTGACAACATCTCTCCAAGGATCACCAGATTTATAAGCAAGTTCGACCGCATCTTTGAGAACCCGGTTGAAATGTTCAACTTGACCATTTTCTCTAGGTTCATAAAGAGAAACAGTAAGATGTTTAATACCACATGACCCAAGAAAATTCTTCATTTCACGAGAAATAAGTTGGACACCATTGTCCGCAACCAAGGTTTCTGGTGAACCTTCACGAGCAAACACTTCTTCTAGGAAGGAAATGATGACCAGGGTGGTAGCACTTGCAACAAATTTTACCTCTGGCCATTAAGAATGGTAATCTATTAGTACAAGAGCAAAACGAGCATTGTAGGGAAGATGATGAAATGGACCAGAAACATCAAAGGCCACTTTCTGCCAGGGATGCTCTGGCCAAGGAACAGGATTTAAAGGAGCTGAAAATACTCTAAGCATCTTGTCACTGCTTATACACTCAGGACAATTCCTAACCTTCCTTTCTACCATCCCATCAAGTCCAGGCCACCAGAAATTCGCCCTAATAAGGCGTTTCATTGAGGACATGCCTAAATGAGCTTGATGAGCAAAATCAAGAATCTTTCCCTGTAAAGAAACCGGAGGAATAATCTTTCCACCCTTATAAAGATATCTGCCAATTGCTTCAATCTCGGTAGGTACCTGACAAAAAGGGGCAAAATCTGCTATGGTGGATTTGTCCTTAGGCCAACCATTTTTCAAACACCCAAAAATGAATAAGGACACACCATCTTTCTCCATCTCAGACATCCACTCAGATTCAGACAAACCATTAAACTCATTAGATACAAAAATATTAACAGTAGAGACAATTTCCATCTCTTGTTCACTTGAGGACAGATCATGATTAGGACAAGGAAGTCTGGAAAGAAAATCGGCAGTAACATTACTCTTCCCAGGAACATACAGCACTTCAAAATCGTATTCCTGTAACTTGGAAGATAAACGTGCTATACGAGCAGTAGAATTCCATCCACCACCAGGAGATAGAATTCCAATCAAAGGTTTGTGATCAGTCTTTAGAATAAACCTGTTTCCCCATATGTAATTCCTAAAATGTTCAACGGCCCAAATACAAGCCAACAGTTCTCTCTCTATAACTGCATACTTTCTCTCTGTAACAGACAAAGGCCTAGACGCGAAAGCCACACACCACTCCTCTTTCCCAGAGACTTGACTCAATACAGCTCCCAATCCATAGCAGCTGGCATCTACAGTAATAATGCACTTTTTGTTAAGGGAAAATTACTTCAATGTGGGGGCATGGACAATTTCATCTTTAATCTTCCAGAAAGCAGTTTCCTGCCTGTCAGACCATAAAAACTCAGAAGATTTCCTAGTAAGCTCCCTTAGAGGTTCCATTTTGGTAGCAAAATTCTGGATAAACTTGCTATAGTATTCGCATAGCCCCGCAAAAGATAAAAGTTTCTCTCTGCAGTCCGGTGATGGAGCATCCACAATAGCTTGAACTAAAGACTTTTTAGGTATCACACCATCCGCCGAAAGAGTATGGCCTAAATACTCTATTTATTTATTTATTTGTGTATTTTATAAAGCGCACAGCGACCCCAACGGGGCATCCCGGCGCTGAAACTCTGACGACAGGAGGCATTGGGACGAGGAACCAAACTAGGAGGAAAAGAGATGAGTTTTCAGGGATTTGCGGAATGCTGGTTCTGATTGGCAGGTGCGAAGGGCAAGCGGGAGCTTGTTCCAGTGCTGAGTGGCACAGACCTCAAATGTTTTTCCACCTGCACGGGAACGTTTAAATCGGGGGGTTTCCAGGAAAAGTAGGGACCTAGAGAAAAACTTACACTTCTTAGACTTCAGAGTCAGACCACTCTCACCCAACCTGCTGCAAACCTCTTTAAGATTAACAACATGATCATCTTCGTTCTTTGAAAAAATGAGAATATCGTCTTGGAAACACTTGACAAACATGCCGACATCTTTGAAAATATGATACATTACTCTCTGAAAGACAGAGGCAGGCGATGCCAAACCAAAAGGCATTCTCCTAAATTGAAAAAGTCCATGTGGAGTAATAAATGCAGTGAGGTGTTTTGAAACTTCAGCCAACTCAATCTGATGGTATGCGGAGCGGAGATCAAGGGTAGAGAATATGCTTGCACCATCCAACATACACACCATCTCCTTAATGTTTGGTAGGGGATGACAATCAGTAATCAAATTAGCATTCAATGCCCTCATATCAACACATAGCCTAATACTTTATTTATTTATTATTATTTAAAATATGTATAGAGCGCGACTGTCACCTGGCAGGTATCCTGCCGCTGGTAGCTACTCCTGGGGTTTATTGACGGGGGGGGGGGATGGACTATGGCTGACATGTTTAGAGGGGTGGAGGAAAGAGCCATGTTTTGATTCGTTTCCTGAAGGGGAGGAGATGAGGGATTTGACGAATGTCGACAGGCAGACTGTTCCACAGCTTGGCTGCAGCTACTCTGAACGATCTTCCCCCCATCCTGGCCTTCTTACATCTGGGCACTCTCGCCAGGCAGGCAGTTGTGGACCTGAGTGTTCTGGTGGGGGTATACCAAGAGAACAGACGTTGAAGAGGTCTGGGTCCTGCACCATGTAGTGCCTTAAAGACTAGGCAGAGGGCCTTGAAGGCAATGCGTTGCTTCAAGGGCAACCAGTGCAGCTCGGCCAGTGCAGCAGTGGCCGAGGATCTCCTGGTCCAGTCAAGAGCCAGTTTGGCTGCTGCTGACTGAACTCGTTGGAGTCTGTCCAGTAGAGTCGCAGGAGATTCAAGCAGCAGGCCATTACAGTAGTCGAGGCGACTAAGAATAGTACACCTGACTACTAATGCTCTGGCGGAGGAAGGTAGCAAAGGCAAGACCTTGCGCAGTGAGCGCATAAGGCCAGAGCAGGTAGCGACTGTTCTTGAGACCTGCGTTTCCATGCTCAGTTGGTGATTTAGCATGACGCCCAGGTTGCGAACACTGGTGACAGGTGGCGGGTTGTTAGAGTTTTCCGGGGGCCAGAACTCAGCGGGCAGAGGGCGGGGTATACGACTCGCAGGACAGAACAATACCTCGGTTTTCGAGGCGTTGAACTGGAGAGAGTTCTGGTGCAACCAGCTCGCAGTGTCTCTTAGACAATCGTGGAAGGCTTGCAAGGAGATGGAATCTTTGCCTTCCCAAGAGAAGAGGAGCTGGGTATCGTCCGCATAGTTTACTGTGGTCATGTTATGTGATTTAATTAACATGACCAGTGGTTTCAAGTAGACATTAAAAAGAATCGGGCTGATAGAGGAACCCTGGGGAACACCGTGCGGGACAGGGGAAAAGACCGATTGGAAAGGGGGAAGGGATACGGCCTGTTTTCTTTCGCTGAGGTAGGAGTGAAACCAAATCAGGGCTGAGCCATCGATCCCTGCCTCTCTCAACCGCTGGAGCAGAATCCCATGATTAACAGTATCGAATGCGGCAGACAGGTCTAATAAAATCAGGGCCACAGCTTGGCCCCTGTCTGCGCGCATTCGAAGCTCCTCCATGGCAGTGAGCACAGCAGTTTCAGTGCCGTGGGCTGGGCGAAAACCAAATTGGAATTCGTCCAGAATGTGGTGCTGCTCGAGGTGGGTTGAGAGGCATTTACTAACCCAACATTCAAGCACCTTCACCGGGAAAGGCAGGAGTGATATGGGGCGGAAATTGGACAAACATTCTGGGTTTAGCGTGGGTTTCTTTAGTAGCGGGGTGATAAGCGCTTGCTTCCAAGGGCGGGGGACGAAGCCACAGCTAAGGGATTGATTACAGATCAACCGGAGAGTGTGAAATAGTTCGTGCCCACATGCTTTCCAGATTTTCGGCGGTAGAGGATCAAGGGGGGATCCCGAGGTGATGCCCTGTGCAACTCTTTCAAACTCTGTTTGAGAAATAAGAGGGAAAACCAGTAGCCTATTCGTAGGAGGGCAGGCTGACCGCAGAGAGTCAGGATTGGTGGGGCTAACTTCGGGAAGGGTGAGATGAGTGTGTAACGGGGGCATTGCCAGATTGTTGATGATAGTCTCAATTTTGTCGGTAAAAAACTGAGCAAGGCTATCACAAAGGGACTGAGATGAGGGAATGGGGTTTTTGACGCAGTCAGGATGTAAGATATTGTCCAGGATCTGGAATATACTTTTTGGACTGTTGGCCGCATTGGCTATAGTGGCGCAGTAGTAATTCGCTTTACTCTCTGCGATGGCGGATTTGTAGTCACAGAGTGACTTTTTCCAGAGGATTTTATTGTTGTTGCAATATTCATGTCTCCACTTTCTCTCAGCCTGTTTGCAGGCTGATTTGAGGGTTTTCAGAGAGTCATTGTACCAGGGAGCAGGTGCTCTACCTTTAGGTTTACAGAGTTTAAGAGGGGCAACAGAGTCCGCGGTGGAGGTAATTCTCAAACTAAGGAATCTATAATTGTCTTCCACCGAGCTGGTGGGGGAAAAACTGTCCTCCACCTTGAAGACTTTGGTGGAAATGCTGAGTTTTTCTAAAGCTTTCCAGTTCCGATAAGAGAATTGTGGTGGCAAGTGATTTTTGGGCTTACTTGTTGTGGCATTATTGATGTAAAGTTTGATGAGCGAGTGGTCTGTCCAGCTCATAGGTAGAATGTCGCCTACTTGAGTTAGACCCGGGCTCGAAAAGATAAGATCGAGCCGGTTGCCTGCAGAGTGAGTGGGGTCCTTTATCAGTTGGTGAAGCCCCACACTATCACAGGACAGCAGAAGGTTGTCTAGGCCTGTGTCTAGGCTGCCGTTTGGCCAGAGATTAAAATCTCCTAGGAGTATAAGTTTATTATGAGAGGTAGCCATGTTAGTGATAGTCGTGAGGAGTGCTTGCTGTTGCGAGAGACAAAAGGCCCCAGGTGGGCGGTAGCAGATAATCACTGTAAAGGTGACTCCTTGGTGGCAGTTTATAGTCAGACCAAAAAGCTCGATTCCGGGTACAGGGTCTATTTCTAAGGTGTTCATTTGCCACGAGGCTCGAAAGATGACGCCAACTCCGCCACCGCGGCCTTTGGGTCTGGGGAGATGAAGAATATTAAAGTTTAGCGGGCAAGCAGCTGCTAGGTCGGTTTCGCAGTTTGCATGTGTCCAAGTCTCAGTTAGGAAAAGTACATCCAGATGATGTGAATCTATAAGAAGATTGATTTCAGTGGCATGCTTCGGTAAGGAGCGGACGTTCAAGAGACCTCCTACGATTAGGTCCTTGTGGGTGAAGTCGGTTAATGGAGAAGCAGTCTCTTCAAAGGTGAGCTTACCTTCGTGCGCATACCTTTGAAGATTAAGCAGTGCATCCCGAGTGTAGCAGGAAGAGAGTGGGCTGTATAGGGCAGGGTTTGTGGCGCTAGGCGCGTCCTCGTCGCGGACGAGCGCAGACGAGCTTGCCTTGGGCGCGCCTTCGGCGCGCATTCGGCGTGCCCGCTGCGCTCGTCTGCTGCGCTTCCGGTATTGGCACATGATTTATGGTGGTCGCTAATGACGTAGGAGGGGGCGTGGCCAGCAAGAGATGGGCGTGGCTATCGTTCTCCCTCGGCGGTCAATGGCGCCAAGAACGAGTGGTTTTCGTTTTCCCAACAGCTAGTCTTCAGCTGCAGTGGGAATGAGGAGAGTGTGCAAATCAGCAGGTATTATTAAAATCAATACACGAATTACAGGTTTTAAAAAAAATAACAGTAAAACACCTCCCGGCTTTTCGCCTCAGGAGTTAGCAATGCAATGGAGCAACGCGAGATTCAGCGCGCCCTATTTATCACAACAGAGGGGGCGTGGCCAGCAAGAGATGGGCGTGGCTATCGTTCTCCCTCGGCGGTCAATGGCGCCAAGAACGAGTGGTTTTCGTTTTCCCAACAGCTAGTCTTCAGCTGCAGTGGGAATGAGGAGAGTGTGCAAATCAGCAGGTATTATTAAAATCAATACACGAATTACAGGTTTTAAAAAAAATAACAGTAAAACACCTCCCGGCTTTTCGCCTCAGGAGTTAGGTTTCTGTGCTAAAACAATGGGCGAAACCCACTCAGAAGATTCAATGTCTTCTATAATTCCACCTGGAACCATCTCCTCAAGTAACGATTTGAGTTCAGCTCTAACACTAATGGGAACCCCCCTCAATTTCTGTTTGACAGGGATAGAATTCTCCTTAACTTTAATTTTATGTGTGAAACCTTTAAGTCTGCCAAGTTTTTCTGAGAAAACATGAGGGAACATCAACGTAAATTCCTTCTCCCTGTCACAAGTAGTGGCCACATTATTACTTTCGACAGTAGCACATTTAGTTCCCTGAATACCATTTACAACAGCAATAAGAGAGACAGGATCTTTATCCCTTGGATTTAATTGGATCCCAAGTTTGGCTTGGTCTCTCCAACCCAAAACATCCACCCCCTTGAATGCCACGTACAGTTTGATCCATGCTTCATTTCCCTTTAATTCAATTTTAACCTCTTTAAATCCAATAAAATCAATATAATATCCATCAAAATTCTTCACCCTGATATCAGGTTCACATAACATTTTGTGATCAATTAAATCCCCAAATCTTTCAATACAATATTGTTTCGTAATAATAGTCCACGGCGAACCCGAGTCTGCCATGAGTTCAAGGTTTTTTCCTAAAATACTCACAATACAGTTCGGTGGACCTAAGTTATCAGCTAATTCAGTGTACTGTGAATAGAGACAACGATACCAGATTCAATTTTAGATTGGATATCTTCATGAGAAAGTGAATCATAGGAGATAGTTGACACTTTACCTTTTGAGTAACCAGATGATCCACCAGCAGAAAAATTCCTTTTGGAATTGATATCCTTACACATTTTAGAAAAATGCCCAACACGACCACATTTTGTGCATTCCTTCCCAATGGCAGGACATCTTGAAAAGGAAGCAATGTGACCTGGGTTTCCACACCTATAGCAATAATAACCTTTATGTTGACCTTTGAAACTGGGATTGGACTTAAAATTATTAGTAGAAGAAGAATTACTGGAAGTTATATTGTTGACAGTACCCAAATCAACAGTACCAGGGGTCACATTGTTAACCAACGAGGAAACAGAAGTGGAACCAGAAGCTTTACCTTCCAGGCTTTTACTTTCCAGGGTTCTCATCCACTTCTCTGACTGTTCTAAGGCTTTGGCAGTACTAATTGCAGTGTCTAAATTTGGGTCACCTAAAATCCAGAGCTGTTCTTGGACTTTTTCATTCCTGACATGAACAATAATTTGGTCTCTAATCATTTCGTCGGTCATTAAACCAAAATTACTATGTAGAGATAGAGCACGAAGTGCCGTAAGAAAGTCATCAAAACTCTTGTTAACCTCTTGTGCCCTAGTATAAAATTTATACCTGTTTAAGGCAACACTGGTGTTGGGTTTAAACCTATTTTCAATGCGTAATAAGGCCTCATCATACACATTATGATCACCCCCAGATCTCATTGGAGGAAGGGTTCTATATACATTTTGTCCTTCGGAACCTAGACAGTGAAGAAAAATATTTCTCTTTCTCTCTGCAGACATCCTTTCACCGTCAATAGCTTTAAGATATGTGATAAACTCCTCTTTCCATCTTGCCCATGGAACAGGAGGATCACCTTTACTCTGTAAAAACTTATTTGGGGGATCAAACTGCATTCTCGGACAATAAACACCCAAGTTCAATATAAAATATGCACTGAACCTATATACTGTATGATAGTAATAAAAGAAATAATCAATAAACGAAAATACACCAGAAATATAGGTACATATACTTCAGTCAAAAAATAAAATAAAATAAAAGTAAGTCTTTGATAATGCTGGTGAAGTTGTGCACATCAACGCAGAATTATTCAGTCAAAATGTGCAACAGTTCGAAAAAATAAATAAATGTAGGTAATATATTAAAATAAAGTTAATGTCGTGCACATCGACAAAATGCAGGTAAATACACAACGGAGAAACCTCCTTAAATAGTATCCAAATGACCTCAGCGAGAGGTGGTCAGACTCTAATGAAGTCAAAACGGGTCCTGATCGAAGAGAAACAACCGGCACTGAAATAAAACAAAATGGCGTCTGTTGATGACGTGCGACGCCACGTTACGTTCTCCACGTTGGGAAAACAAGCTCCACTCTTCAATACGTCACTCGAGCGTCACAGAAAGATACCGTTGAAAGCAGGCAAATCGAGGAAATGACACAAAATCCACCAAATCTTCGTACGACGGAGTGAGAAGACAGGAGCGGGACGAAAGTGACCAGGAGAACCAGGGAAAAGCGGCTCAAAACATCTCCGAAGAAGAGAGCGGGTCCGGAAGCAAAAGAGAAACAACTTCGCACCTGTGCCCAAGGTAATGCTGCAGAAGGCGAATTAGAAAATCGTCCCCAAATTTTTAAAGTAAAATTATCCAAATTTGTAGTTGATAAGAGTTTTAATGTAGAGTAAGGCACAGCGCAACCAGCAGGTTGAATAGGACAGGCTTAACTGACAAAGTCAGAATACAGAATCAAGAACGGGGAGCACACGCAGGTACAACATTCTGATTCCAATAAAAATAAAGAGATACAGAGTAGAATACAACACCATGGTTTGTTGATTCCTCTGGAAGGGACCCAGAAATTATCCCAAAATGGAGCTAAATTAGGCTATGGAAAAAAGTGTTGCAGATGAAAGTGTCTGTTTTTTTCCCCTGCATATGGTATCAACAAAGGGTTTGTGGTGCTGAAATCACAATCTTCCCCAGCCTTGACAGACTTTTGTCAGAAAACCAACATTTTTTACACAGTTATGGCATTGTACTGGGACATAGCCTATTTTTGCTATTTTTTTTGTGCTTTCAATCTCCTTCCAGCCAGTGGTAGAAACGGGTATGAAAGCAATAAAGGATTCTGGAAAGCTATACATTTCAGAAAAGTAGATAACATTCTGAATTCAGCAAGGGGTCATTTATGTAGATCCTTCAAGGTTTTTTATAGAAACTAACAGTTGACAATAGGAAAAATTGAAAATGAGTTGCAAAAACGCCATTTGTGCCAACATTTTCACCTGTAACTTCTAAGTATGACAGACTTTTGAAAGTAATATACTGTTAGATTTGCTGGACCCTTCTGGTTGTGAGGATATATAGGACTTGTAGGTTCACCAAGAAGCCGAGCTATCCAGAGCCAATAACTGTGCAGCGTCTTGCAATAGTTTTCATTGTGTACTGGGTATGTAGCAATTCATTTGGGAAAATATAAACAGTGAAAAATTGGTATGAAAGACACCTATGTATTTCTGAAATGGGAAAAAAATATAGAGTTTAGAAACCGTAGCTATTTGAACATCTCCGAAATTGTGGGTACCCGTACTAACATGTGAATTATAGGACATTTTTCAAGGTGACTTCTTTTTTACACATTGTCTTACATTTGGAAGGCAGAAATGCATCGACAGTCAATAGGTAATAACAGTTGCTCCACAATTCTGTGTACCCCTAAGTCTCCTTATAAAAATGGTACCTCACTAGTGTGGGTAGGCCTAGTGCCTGCAACAGGAAACGGTCCAAAACGCAACGTGGAAACTCCACATTTTCACAGAGAAAGCAGACACTTTTTTTGCAAAGTGCCTAGCTGTGGATTTTGAACACTATCTCAGCCGGCACCTAGAGAAACCTAGCAAACCTATACATTTTTTAATACTGGACACCCAGAGGAATCTAAGATGGGGTGACTTGAGTGGCTCCCACTAGGTTCTGTTACCCAGAATCCCTTGCAAACCTCATACTTTGTCCAAAAAAAACACATTTTCCTCACGTTTCTTGGAAGGAAAGTTCTGGAAGCTGCGTGGATCCACAAACTTCCACCCAGCACCCATTCCCCAAAGTCTTTCGATAACAATGGTACCTCACTTGTGTGGGTAGGCCTAGTGACCGCAACAGGAAATGACACAAAACGCAACGTGGACACACCACATTTTTACAGTGAAAACTGTCCCTTTTTATTTGCAAAGTGCCTAGCTGTAGATTTTGAACCCTAGCTCTGCCGGCACCTAGGGAAACCTAGCAAACCTAAACATTTTTTAACACTAGACACCCAGGGGAATCCAAGATGGGGTGATTTGTCTGGCTCTCACCAGGGTCTGTTACCCAGAATCCCTTACAAACCTCAAACTTTGTCAAAAACGCCCACATCTTCCTCACATTTCTGTGATGGAAAGTTCTGGAATCTGTGTGGCTCCACAAAATTCCACCCACCCAGCATTCTCCAAAGTCCCCCTATAAAAATGGTACCTCACTCGTGTGGGTGGACCAAGTGCCCGTAGCAGGGATGGGCCCAAAACGTATTTTGGAGATGTCACAAATACCGATCACAAAATGACCTGGTTTTGCACGGGGGGTCACCTGGGTATTTGGCCCTGGGCTCTGCGGCCGTCTAGAGAAACCTACCAAACCCACACATTTCTGAAAACTAGACACCCGGAGGAGTCCAGGGAGGTATCGCTTGCGTAGACCTCCCAACTTTTTCCTACCCAGAATCCACTGCAAAACTCAAATTTAATTGAAAAAAATCACTTATTTCTCAAATTTATGAATGGGAAAGCTGTGGGATCACTGGGCTGACACAAATTTTCTACCACCCAGCATTACCCCAGGTATCCTGATAAAAATGGTACCTCACTGGGTAGGAAAATATTGGGGGATCCACCCAAGCCATACCTCCCTGGACTCCCCGGGTGTGTAGTTTACAGAAATGTTTGGGTTTTGTAGGTTTCCCTAGATGGCCGCCGAGAACGGGGCCAAAATCGCAGATGACCCCACATGCAAAACCATGTAATTTTGTGCTAGGTAATTTTGATTTCTCCACAATACGTTTTGGGCCCTTGCCTGACGCAGGTACTTGGCCACCCACACAAGTGACATACTATTTTTATCAAGAAACCTGGGGGAACTCTGGGTGGTAGGAAATTTGTGTCAGCCCAGTGATCCCACAACATTCCCACCCAGAAATTTGAGAAAAAAGTGATTTTTCCAGCTAAATTTGAGGTTTGCAGGGGATTCTGGGTAGGAAAACGGTGGGGGATTCACGCAAGCCATACCTCAGAGGATTTCCTGGGCGTCTAGTTTTCAGAAATGTGTGGGGTTGGTAGGTTTCCCAAGATGGCCTCCAAGCCCGGGGCCAACAACCATGGTGACCCCCCTTGCAAAACCAGGTTGTTTTGTGATAGGTCATTTTCATGTCTCTCCAATATGTTTTGGGTCCTTTCCTGTCGCGGGTACTTGGTGCACTCACATGAGTGAGGAACGATTTTTATCGGGAGACCTGGGGGAACTCTGGGTGGTAGGAAATTTGTGTCAGCCCAGTGATCCCACAACTTTCCCACACAGAAATATGAGAAAGTTTTTATTTTTTTCAGCTAAATTTGAGGTTTGCAGGGGATTCTGGGTAGGAAAACATTGGCAATCCATGCAAGCTATACTCCCCTGCACTCCCCCGGCTGTCTAGTTCTCAGAAATGTATGGGTTTGGTAGGTTTCCCTAGATGGATGCTGAGCCCGGGGCCAAAAACCCAGGTGATTCCTCTTGCAAAACCAGGTCATTTTGTGATAGGTAATTTTGATGTCTCTTTAATACATTTGGGCCCTTTCCTGTTGCCGGTACTTGGCCCACCCACACGAGCGAGATACCATTTTTATTGGGAGACCAGGGGAAATGCTGGGTGGTAGGAAATTTGTGTCAGCCCTGTGATCCTACAACTTTTCCACACAGAAATTTAAGAAAATGTAATTTTTTCAGCTAAATTTGAGATTTGCAGGGGATTCTGGGTAGGAAAACATTGGGGGTCCATGAAAACTATACCTCCCTGGACTCCCCAGGGTGTCTATTTTTCAGAAATATGTAGGTTTGGTAGGTTTCCTTAGATGGCCACTGAGCCCGGGACCAAAATCGCAGGTGACCCCCTTGAAAAACCTGGTTGTTTTGTGATAAATTGGTTGGTACCTATGTTTTGGTCCCGGGTTTGCAGACATCTAGGGAAACCTAAAAAACACAGACATTTCTGAAAACTAGACACCGGTAGGAGTCCAGAGGGGTGTGGCTTGCGTTGATCCCCCAACATTTTCCTTCCAAAAGTTCACTGCAAACCTCAAATTTAGCTAAAAAGTCACATTTTCCTCTAATATCTGTGTGGAAAAGTTGTGGGATCACTGCACAGCACACATTTCTTACTACACAGAATTCCCCTCAGTCTTCTGATAAGAATGATACCTTACTTGTGTGGATGGGTCAAGTGCCTATGACATGGAAGAGCCAAAAACGTGTAGAAATTGAGGGGGGCCCAGAGCAGATCTGAAATGAATGAATGAATGAATGAAGTGGGATTTACACATGCGCAACTTAGCCCCATGGGCGTCAAGGCGCCTACCAATAATCTAGCTGAGTCGACGGATGTAAAGAGCTTACTGATATGCATCAACAAAAAACCAAGTTTTTAGAGCCTTCCTAAAGAGATCCAATGAGGGTTGTGACTTAATCTCAAAGGGAAGTGAGTTCCATACTTGGGGTGCCAAGATGGAAAAGGCCTTGCTCCCCCATCTAACCCTCATAGAACGAGGAACTACCAGGTGATTAAGCTCAGAAGAGCGTAGGCACCTACTCGGAACATATCGAGTGAGCCGAGATCCCAGAGCATCAGTAGGACCAGCCATGAGAGCACGATATGTAAGGCACAGAAGTTTAAAGGATACTCTCGAGGTGATAGGGAGCCAATGAAGACTCTTCCTTGCCATGGTCACAGACGACATCCAGGGCAAGGCCAAAACAAACCGTGCCGCCGCATTCTGTACGACCTGTAGGCGCTGTAGGAGGCCCTTGTTAGCTCCGGCATAGAGGGAGTTACAGTAGTCAAGCCTTGAGCCAACAAGGGCAACCACAACCTGCTTACGTGCCTGTAGGGGGAGATAGTGAAGGATCCTCTTCAGAGTCCTAATAACACCCCAACAGGTGGCCACAGTTTTGTTGACCTGGGCTTCCATAGAAAGCCGAGTATCAAAGATGACCCCAAGGTTCCTCGCCGATTGAGTGGGAGTAGGGCAATTGCCTAAAGATGGAGGCCACCAGGCACCAGACCATATGTCCTGGTCTTTACCAAAGACCAGGACCTCTGTTTTGTCACCGTTCAACTTTAGGGAGTTGAGAATCATCCACTCTGCAACAAGTTGCATACAGGACCTAAAGTTAGAAGCGGTGACAGTCACAGAGTGGGTCAGGGAGACCATGAGCTGCGTGTCATCAGCGTACGATACTACCTCCATCCCCTGAGATCTTACAAGTCTAGCAAGGGGGGCCACGTAGATATTAAACAGGGTCGGACTCAATGCCGACCCCTGTGGCACCCCACATTGCAAGAGCTTAGCAGGGGAGAGGAGATCACCCAGCATCACACGCTGCTCTCTTTGCAGTAAGAAGGAGCTCAGGACTTTCAGAGGGACCGGATCTAAGGGAGAGGCAGATTTAATTCCATCCAGCAGGCAGTTCAGCCCCTCCAGAGAGAGCTCAGGGAAGTGGTTAAACACCTGGGAAGGGTTATCGACCGCAGCTTCAAGATGTCTAACTCGAGCGGTGTCCTCTTCACTCAGGACACTCCTCTGAGTTTGCAGTGCCAAATAGATATCATCTATTTTTTTTAAAAAGAAGTCCGAGATGTTGTTGCAAAGCTCCTGGGTGACTACCACAGGGTCAGGGGCCTGAAGAGAGCAGAGAGAGCTCACGATCTTAAAGAGCTCTTTAGAAGAAGTGGGAGAACGAATTAAGTTGGTAAAATAATCCTGTTTCTCCTTGATGACTCTACTTTTGTACTCTCGTATCAGGCGCCTGTATACTTCCCGGTCAGTTGGATCCCAGGATTTACGCCAACACCTTTCCTTCCTTTTACATTTCTGTCTGAGTAGCCTCAGAGTTTCCGTAAACCAGGGGGCAGTGGGTTTTTGTCGCGCAACATACTTGAGAGAGGCAGGGGCTAGCTCATCCACCGCTGTGGAGAGAGAGTCAGCCAGCTCTTGAGCTGCATCATCTACTTTCATCAGGGATGTCCTATTTACAGTCGGGACAAAAGGTACAAGTCCCTCATTCGTAATGTTTCCAAAATTTCTTTTAAGGCATTTCTTAGTGATAACCAAGTTACCTTCCATATTGGGCATATTCAGATATAGTGGTACTGCCAGATGATCAGACCAGACTATCGGCAAAGGAATGCCGACCGTTAGCCTGGAGTCATTAGAGAACACACCGTCAAGGGTGTGACCCGCCTTGTGCTAAATGGCAAATTGTGGTAAATAAATAATTAATTACCGGTTCTATTTTTGACTATAATCAATAAACAGGTAGCTCAATAAATAAGAGTCAAGATTCGAGGTAGCTGGAGTTGACAGGCTTTAATAGGCATAAAGGACTGGAACAGGACAGCCTGTACGGGAATGGGATGGCAGCTGCCGGGGGCAGGATCTGGGAACATAAGGGATAACTTTTAATAACAGTGCACAATATTTATAGTTAAACAAATACATTGCATTCAATACAGTAGGCGTAGCAGTAGGCGGAGTTTGTAGCAGTCGCGAAAGATAAGGCATAAAGTGGGTGTAACAAGAGGTGTGTACAGGGCGTATACATAGACATGTGATGTAAACGTAACAGAATATGTCATAAAAAGGGGCGGAAACATGGAGGGGGCTACCTGAACAGCTGGGACCTCTAACCTAGTGGTGCGCGCAAACTGGCAATGACGTGTTACTAGGGAGAACTGGAGGCTATGACTTCTGCGCTAGAAGAGGAGACTAAAGGTCTGGAGTGTCAGTGCGACATGTACCTAAAGCCTATCTAGTATCTGGTGTTTAGAGAACATGTTGATAGAATCCAAAAGTTATCAGGGTAAAGGCTAACAGACATTAAGACTGGTGCATGCATAATTCTACATGTAGTGCTTGTGTGAGGAAATTCTATGAATATTAATACAGTATTTCTCTTACATGGAGACATAAAGGCTAGACCATGACGGAAACTATTGATGTGATTCAGTAGCTTAGGAATGCAGAGAAAGAGGGCTGGACTGATAACTAGAAACATAACATACTCTTGGCAGACTGGGAGGCAGAGCCAGGCCGAGCCGGGCACTGCGAGGCATGAAGTAAGCTAAGGGTCAGGGATACAGGTGGGGGCTGTATCGCTCCTCGGAGAGGGTTCAGGAAACAGGAGCTGAATCTGAGTCCGGGCCCTTTTGAGGCCTAGAAACGGGGATAATTCAATGAATTAACGTGCACACTGTAAAATGTGGCAACGTA
Organism: Lissotriton helveticus; assembly: GCF_964261635.1. NCBI lineage: Eukaryota > Metazoa > Chordata > Amphibia > Caudata > Salamandridae > Lissotriton > Lissotriton helveticus. The sequence continues at coordinate 59,221,838 of NC_136061.1, forward strand.
GGTTTACATAGGCCTAATACTCGTAGCTTTCACGAGGACTGGAAACTGGCATACTAGAGATGGACACAACTGTAATTGCATCTTTAATCGATCAGAAAGGGGATACATGCATATCGATCATGCACATATGACATAACATGGGGAACACGTAGGCACATATAACATGGCAAAATTTACTTTTCCACAATCCCTCCTTGTGCCCTACGTTTCCATCAGGAAACATCAATATTCATGATACCATCTATCATTTCATATAGCATCATTTGCTCGTCTCGAATTGTCTTGGAACGGGACTTAGGACTAGGAATACAAGAGGTAGCACAAATGCCGCAAATCGCAGGGCCACATTGTATACAGAGGCAGCAACTGAATATGATCATTACTGCAATACCTAGGAATGACAATACTTTCCATCCCCAGGCGGATATGATACTCCAGAGCCAACCGGACCATGTCCAGGTGCCTGGATTCTGGTGTAACTGATGGGCAATTTTGTGAAGTCTGGTTATAGCTGAATAAACAGACGGCGCGTTATTAGGAATGAAAATGCAGCAACTAGATCCGATGACTCTACATGCTCCTCCTCTATCGGCCAGTATGACGTCAAGAACGAGACGATTTTGGAGCACGACAAATCTCATAGCAGATTGCTCTTCAGTTAAGTTACCTAGAGCAGAAGTAGTCTCATTCACTACTGCTTCAAGGATTCTGGTTAGTCTACGTATTAACTTACTATTCTGGATAGGTCCTATAAAGAAGAAGAAACCCTTATTAAAGTCCTGATACTGTTCTAGAGCAGTTTCAGTTTGATCGACAATTGGGGACTCGATCTCCCTTCTAGGTCTGACGTGTACTAGATGTGTGTTTCTGTGATAATCAGATGGGGCTAGAAAAACTGGTGGTAGTAGGAAGGCAATGTAACATGTTCCATCCCAATCGAGGGGCAGACGAATATATGCGGTCTGACCACAAACAAAATAAGAATGACGTGAGGCTTTGAAAATAGATTTCCCACTGTCACTATACTCGACAGTAGTAGTACAATCACTATGTCCTACATGTGCGGAACCATTCTTTCTGACACATAATTCGCCTTTGACTGGTAGTACTGAAATAACAGGTAAGTCTGGAGTAGTATCAGACTGAACATTCAGGACCATAAAATTCGAAGAATAATTACCTAAATTGTAAACTTCATTTTCTAGATCTAACCCTGTTCTATGGGAGAGACCTTGCTTGTCTGGAAAACATGTTCTGTTCAGAAGGGACATATCATTTGAGGATGACGTTAACGTGGACCATGCTCCACACGAACCATTATGTGAAAACGGATAAGGAAAGAGTGGCAGAACTCCCTTCGGTGTCTGGAAAGGGGGGAGTCGACCACACACCCAACAATTAGTAGCATTGCTGGTCTGGTGTGAATAGTGTAACATTCGGATGAATGTATTATTACGCATAGCAAGACGATAGGATAGCTCGTGAGGAGGCAGATCACTAAATGTGTGCTCTACTGTAGCATTAGAAAACTTATTTACATGAGAAATTGGAAAACATAAATGCAATGCATAACCTGTGCAGGTAACCATCAAACTTAGAAACAATAAGAAACTTAGAAAAACGATACATCTGATACAGTTTTGACTAACTCTCTCACTATGGGGGTCTATCTCATACATGTCAGAAACCTGTCTAACCGTTTCACCCGAGAGGGACTTAGACAATTAAACTGGCTGACTTATTTTACTAGACCGGAGTTTTAACTTATACTCCTGTTGCGGAGTTGCCTCTAACAGGGGAGGCTTGAATTCAGAGTCAATTTTTAGGCAGTCCTTAGAAATGGAACAGTCTTTAGAAATGTCCTTTAAAAATGTCTTTTTCCGGACTCCAGGGAATTTCTTGATATGCGACAGATGGACCCATCCCTTGCGGCCTTCCAACTTCACGGCCGTGCGGGTGGTCAGAAGGACTAGTCTCGGCTCCTTCCAGCGAGGCTCCAGCGGACTTGAACGATCAAAGTTCCTGACCAGTACTAGGTCACCTGGAATGACTTCATGCGGTTTCACTTCAGTATTGTCTGGAAATGCGGCGGCAACCTGCGAACGACAAGAGTGTAGGGCAGACATCAAGGAAGCTAGGTAATCTGTCAGCATATTACTGGAAACATCTGTAATACTGCGGGGTCTAGGTGTACCCCACATGTTTGGGGGGCGGCCGAATACGACCTCATAAGGGGACAGACCTGATCTGGAATGTGCAACCATCCTCATGAAGAATAAAGCAACTGGCAGGGCTACTAGCCAGTCTACACCTTTCTCTTTACATGTCTTAGCAATACGGATTTTCAGAGTTTGATTATGTCTCTCTACGAGACCGGCTGCTTCAGGATGGCGCACACAATGGAACTTCCACTGGTACCCTAACAAAAGGGAAACATGCTTCATTAACTCAGATGAGAATGGCTGGCCGTTATCAGAATACACGACCCTAGGGAGTCCATAACGGGGGAAGAATTCACGAACCAACTGCTTGGCAGTGGTCGCGGCGGTGTAATCTGGAACTGGATATGCTTCTGTCCACCTGGACAAAGCGCATACAACTACGAGGACATACTTAAAACCTCGACATCGCTCCATCTGAATATAATCCATCTGGAGGACTTCAAAAGGGTGGTCAGGAGGTTGGAATCCACCTTGTTCCACCGGAACACTTTTACCTGGATTGAACTGGCAACATATCATACAGGTACGGACTTTCTGCTTGGCTGCGGCTCGTAAATGCTTGTTGAACCAAAGGTTCTGAATACTGTCTAACATAGCTTTTTCTCCTAGATGTGCTGGACTATGTGCGGTATGGATAATGACTTGAACCATAGAGTCGGGGAGAAACCATGTGGCTTTTCCCTTCGTCAACCATCCCTGATCTGTCTGGACCCCTCCTTGTTCGGACCATTTCTTGATTTCTTCAGGAGTGGCGTGTAACTGTATGTCTATGACATCTTGTGTAGGGTCCTTAACTGTCATACAAGTAGTCGGATCTAGAGCGAGTGTCTGTGTCGTGTTAACTGGAATGTCTGGGGTCTGAGCTGTAAGCTTGGCTGTTCGATCGGCTAGATCGTTACCTTGGGAAATGATGTCAGTAACTTTCGTATGTGCCTTGCACTTCATGATAGCAATAGCTGTCGGTAAATGTATTGCATCTAACAGAGCTTGAATGAGGAGACCATGCTGAATCTTGGTTCCATGAGAAGTCATGAAACCTCTCTCCTGCCAGAGCACTCCGAAGTCGTGTACAACTCCGAATGCGTAACGTGAATCTGTATATATGTTTACTTTCAGGTTCTTGGCACGTATGCAGGCTTGGGTCAGAGCAACTAGCTCTGCTGCTTGAGCAGACAGGGTGTCAATACGGTGTGTTTCAATAACTTTAGTTTCAGTAGTCACTGCATACGCGGCTACTAGTTCTCCTGTACTAGTTCTCATACATGAACCATCCACATAAAGTGTCAGGTCGGGATTAGGTAAAGCAATGTCTGTCAGGTCTTGTCTTGGCTTGGTCATAGTGTTAACTACTTCCACGCAGTCATGTGTGGCAGGATTTGAAGTAACTGACGGTAACAGAGTAGCAGGATTTAAAACGTTGCAGCGTCTGATTTCTATGTGTGGCTGGAACAATGTCAGTTCATAACCTGTTAAACGTGCAATGGTCAAGTGTTGAGTCTGTGTTCGGTTTAAAAGAACTTCCACGGAGTGTGGAACTTGTACTGTCAGGGAGTGTCCTAATACTATGGAATCACTTTGTCTGATAGCTAGAGCTGTGGCTGCAACTGACTTGAGGCACGCAGGCAGAGCCTGGGCTACTGGATCTAATGTGCTCGAAAAATAAGCACAGGGCTTGTACTGTCCTGCTTGGTCTTGTGTGAGAACAGATAATGCAGTACCATCACGTTCTGTGACAAAAAGTGTAGTTCGGTGTAGCTAGAACAGGTGCTTGGCATAAGGCTTTCTTTAATTCATTAAAACTAAGTGTATATTCAGATGTCCAAGGGAGGACAGTCGATACGGCTGCCTCCTGTGTCGTTAACTGTATCAGTGGCTTAGCTAGAAATGCATACTGAGGAATCCATTGTCTGCAATAAGAAGTGAGGCCAATAAAAGCACGTACCTCCTTCTGTGTCTTGGGCTGTGGAAGACTCGCTATTAACTGGATACGATCTGGTGTCAACTGCTTACCCCACTTGGACAGTAAGTGGCCTAAGTAGATCACTTGCTGGACACAGAACTGAAGCTTCGAAGGGGACACCTTGTGCCCCTGCTCGGCCAGAAAATACAGGACTGTAAGTGACGCTCGCTCGCAGTCACGTTCAGAACGGGCGGTGATTAGTAGATCATCGACATACTGGAGCAGGGCAGTGTCAGTTGGCATGTGAATATTGTCTAGTTGTCTCTTAAGTGCTTGACTATAAATACTAGGACTTTCTGTGAAACCTTGAGGAGCTCGTGTGAATTTATAGCTCCTTCCATTTAAACAAAAACCAAAAAGGTACTGGCTGTCTGGATGAATCGGAACACTGAAAAATGCATTCTTGAGGTCTATGACAGTAAAAAATGTAGCTTCGGAATCAATGGCTGTTAATAGGGATGAAATATCTGGGACTACTGGGTACTGGGGTATGATACATTTATTAAGTTCTCGAAGGTCAATCACTAATCGATATACTGGAGGTGCATTTGGATCAGTACGTTTCATGACTGGAATGATAGGAGAATTACATACATTGGAGTCAGTTTCTACAACCACTCCTTGAGCAATGAGCTCATCAATGATTTCGGATAAGGCTGCTACAGCCTCAGGTGGCAATCTGTACTGTCTGATTCGTGGCAAGACTATACCTTGCTTGAGAGTCACACGATGGGGTGTGATTTGCATAAAACCTACATCAGTTGGACCATGCGCCCATAAATGCTGTGGAACATTGGACAACCTTGGATCAAAATCACGTAATACATAGTGACCTTTAAAGTCACGTAAAAACAATCGTATTCCTTCTGGAGAGCAGCAAATAACTGCACCTAATTCTTTCAATGTTTTAATGCCTAACAAATTTTCTGGACACGATTTCGTAAGTAACAAATCAGTAGTTCGGGACAATGGACCAACTTCTAGAGTAACTGGCTTTGATATCTCGTTAACTATAGGCTTTCCTGAAAATCCAAGGGAAACATTTCTAGAGCCTGAGAGCGGAGCCCCTGGAACCTCGTCATGACTGATAGTAGTCCTACTTGCCCCTGTATCAATCAAAAACTTTCTGTCTTTCCCTAATACTTGACTGTGTACATAGGGACCCTCTTGATCTACAGGTATCTCGATGAGAGGCAAGCCTGCCTCCCTCTCTAGGCTATTTCATGAATACGGTTGATACTCTGGATACTCTGTCTGGGCATACTGGTACATCTGCTGTGTAACATGCTGTGTTGCAGCGATAGGCTGCGGTGCTGGAACTGTCTGTTGTGCATTCTGTGGTGACTGAGAAGTCTGTGGTACTTGTTCTGGTCTAGGCGGACGTGGTCTTTCTTTAGTTTTACCAGTGGCTATGTTGTGTTTCAGAACTGCACACTCGTTTATAAAATGACCTGGCTGTTTACAATAATTGCATGTCCCTTTAACGGGAGCTGCAGGATGACTGGCTTGATTCGGACCCCTCTTCTGACTGTCTTGTGGAACAGATTGTGCAACTAATACTTTCATTTTCGTGTCTTTCATACGTCTCCTTTCGTGTTCTTGCTCTTCCCTGATTCTATTCTGGTGATACTGGAGCATCTGAAGCATTTGTGACGGGGTACTAGCTTGCCAGGTACTTTCGACTTTCAAAACTCGATTCTTAACTTGTGGACTTGAATTCTCGACTAGTTTAGTAACAAAAAGATGAGGGTATGACTCGCTACCTGTCTTCAGACCACTGTTGATAATGAAACATTTTTCGAATCTAGAATAAAAATCACTAGTGTCTTCATCTTGTTTCTGTTTACATGCTGAGATTGCATCCCAATCTTCCTTTTTCGTGGCTAATAATCTTGGCAAAACCTGTATCAATAACTCGGGCAATTCTTTACATTTGTCCCCAAGACCGGTACCTGGTACTCGTATTTTATCTTCAGCTTCTAGAGCTGTCCAATCAATCTTTTTCTCTCCCACCTCCCATTCTTTTTCCTTGAGTTTTTCATATACCCCTGCGGGCAACAGGACCTTTAACATTTTAATAATATCTGGATACGTGTATTCTCCCATACGGAGCATGTCTTTTAATTCTCGATGGAACCCTGCTGGATCTTTGTCGTGACAGGGAATTAATTTCTTCATCTCTAAAAGTTCCATCTTTGTGATAGGGGTGTAAACAAATACTCGTTGCATTTCACCACCCTCTGTCCTAACTGGGTGTACTTCCCGTAATGGATGCTGTCTATCTATGTAAAATGGTTTACTTTCTGGAGGTGAGACGTGAACAAAATGCGGATTCAGAAACGTTCTATATTTGTGGCGCTGTTCTAGAATGACACTAATTAAATCGGTACCTAAACCTTTCCATCTATACTGGAGTAACTCGTTCAGAACATCATGTAACGGACCTGGATCAGAATGTTGACCCTCATACAATGTAATGAGGTGCTGGATCATATACATACCCACCAGTCGCTGCTCGGCTGGGGGCAGTTTCAGAAACATTTGTGCCACTATTTCGTCTGGAAAAGTGGTAGAATCAGTAGTCCATCGGACAGCTGATCGGGCTAGTTCTTGTTCATGCATGGTACTAAGTTCACTATAACCGATTCGTGATTTCAGGATGTGATCGGTAGCTTGAAATACTTGTTCAAGAGAATCTTGTTCTAGTGCTGGAGGATGAAAAACTTTCTTGTGTTCTAGGCGTGAATGTCGGTCGGGAAGTCTAGTTTTACCTACATACGCTATTCTGGTAGGATTCTCGTCGTCTACCTCTTCAGTAGAAGAGTCGTTTTCCTTCTCGCTTACTTGTGCTGCTTTGCGTTTCTCGTGTAACCTTATTATTTCCTTACGAATTTTCTTGTACATACTCTCTATACAACTTAGTGTCCTGTGTCTTCCCTCGGCTATATTATCACTCCACCTTGTCAGGACTTTCATTTCGGTCGGATCTTTAGTCGGACAATCTTGTTCCCTTACTAAACAATTGATTAAAAACTTTAATAGCATGAGCTGGGTCACAGCTTTCCTTAGAGACATGATTTCGCCAATACTTTCTGGATCTTCTCCTGTACGGATGAAACGATATATTCTGTCTAGATCTTCTTTCATATTCGGTAGGGTGTCCAAATACTCGGTCACCCGTCTTACACGCAATGAATATATAACTATATTATCATCGCCTGGGACTGGATCATAACGGCATTCGGTGAGAGCTCGTCTGATATCTGCAACGGACTGATATTTGGGCGTACGCTGTAACGCACGTTCATGTAACTCGACTAACGTTACACGTTTGTGTGGCGGCGGGGTACCAGGAGGACCTCCCCCCGCGGCCCCTAAACTGGAATCATCGACTGATACTCTTCGTGCTGGCAGAGTGACCGATGTAGCGGGTACTTGTACTGTGGGTTGGACCGGGGGTACCGTAACAGGTGCTGTAACAGGTGCCCCGGTGGCTGGAGGAACAGGAATTACATTATTTACAGGAGCTGGCGGAGCAGGATTTGCATATTCTGGGACTGTGTCGTCCAAATAGGACGAGAGAAAAATATCAGCTGCGGTCGGTTTGTGACGTAGCTTAATCGGAACTAATGGCGGCGGGAAATTACATGGTGCTTCCGGGGTTGCTTTCGACAAGCCCTCAGCAAGAAGAGGATACATACCCTTAATAAGGGCATTTCTCTGTCTGTCTGACTGTTCGGCTTTAACTCGTTCACCTATTTCAATTAATTCCCTTTCTTGGGCTCTTTCTGAGGATTCTCTACTTAATTCTGATTTTCTGATTTCTTTTTCGGTTCTTTTATGAGATTCTTTGCGCCATAACTCGATGGCATCTTTCTGGGACTGTCTGGCTTTCTTTTTCCATAATGCTTCTTCTACTCGCATGATGCACTCGGCATCCCACGTACCTGATACGGGCCATCTATATTTCTCTTCTAATTCCTTGGTGTACTCTACCCATAAATCTAGATATAATATGGCACTTATGCCATGCTTGTGATACATAAAATGACCTGGACTGTCCCTAGGCGGGACAGGAACTGCTTCCTCGAGCAGACCTTTTCTAGTTCTTAACTGACGTAACTTTGAGAACAGAGGCATGGCTTAGACTGGAGTCTGGACACAATACAATACACGATAAACACAATAATAACTGAAAAACGAATCATTCATACCACGACATTGAAAACACATGGAATAACATTTAAAATAACAGTTCGGACAGAATACTACCTGAAATACTGAAAACAGAACACATGAATTTCTCGAGAACAGAACTGACTAGAATGACTAGATGCACTGCTAAAACAGTACGAAACTTACCGGTCCCATAAAGAGACACGTCAGGACCCGCATCCACCTAGGTGGACACTTCGTGTTGGATCTGTGTACCCAAACCCACGGACCAGAGACAAATTAATTGACCCTGTCTAGATACTACCCCAGCAACGGTACTCACCGGGCAGCAAGAACGGAAGGCCTCGGACTGGACTGGACTGCTACGACGACGGACGGACGAACTTCGGACTTCAGTTACAGGTGGGCCTCCGGATACCTCGGACCTTGGACTCTCGGCTTGGGCTCTGGTCGGGACTCGCCGCGTTCCTCCACCGCCTCGTCTGGACGCTGGACCGCAACCTCCGTCTCCTCCGTGGGCCTGAGGGATACTTGAAGCAGAAATATCTGCACGTGGCCGGTATGGTTCCGTCACGGCTGCAGAGGATCAGGGGGCTTGCGTGGCTTCTCCGGCGCGTGGGGAAAGGGCAAGTCCCTATTCGGGCGCCATTATGTGGTAAATAAATAATTAATTACCGGTTCTATTTTTGACTATAATCAATAAACAGGTAGCTCAATAAATAAGAGTCAAGATTCGAGGTAGCTGGAGTTGACAGGCTTTAATAGGCATAAAGGACTGGAACAGGACAGCCTGTACGGGAATGGGATGGCAGCTGCCGGGGGCAGGATCTGGGAACATAAGGGATAACTTTTAATAACAGTGCACAATATTTATAGTTAAACAAATACATTGCATTCAATACAGTAGGCGTAGCAGTAGGCGGAGTTTGTAGCAGTCGCGAAAGATAAGGCATAAAGTGGGTGTAACAAGAGGTGTGTACAGGGCGTATACATAGACATGTGATGTAAACGTAACAGAATATGTCATTAAAAGGGGCGGAAACATGGAGGGGGCTACCTGAACAGCTGGGACCTCTAACCTAGTGGTGCGCGCAAACTGGCAATGACGTGTTACTAGGGAGAACTGGGGGCTATGACTTCTGCGCTAGAAGAGGAGACTAAAGGTCTGGAGTGTCAGTGCGACATGTACCTAAAGCCTATCTAGTATCTGGTGTTTAGAGAACATGTTAATAGAATCCAAAAGTTATCAGGGCAAAGGCTAACAGACATTAAGACTGGTGCATGCATAATTCTACATGTAGTGCTTGTGTGAGGAATATTCTATGAATATTAATACAGTATTTCTCTTACATGGAAACATAAAGGCTAGACCATGACGGAAACTATTGATGTGATTCAGTAGCCTAGGAATGCAGAGAAAGAGGGCTGGACTGATAACTAGAAACATAACATACTCTTGGCAGACTGGGAGGCAGAGCCAGGCCGAGCCGGGCACTGCGAGGCATGAAGTAAGCTAAGGATCAGGGATACAGGTGGGGGCTGTATCGCTCCTCGGAGAGGGTTCAGGAAACAGGAGCTGAATCTGAGTCCGGGCCCTTTTGAGGCCTAGAAACGGGGATAATTCAATGAATTAACGTGCACACTGTAAAATGTGGCAACGTAGGTTTACATAGGCCTAATACTCGTAGCTTTCACGAGGACTGGAAACTGGCATACTAGAGATGGACACAACTGTAATTGCATCTTTAATCGATCAGAAAGGGGATACATGCATATCGATCATGCACATATGACATAACATGGGGAACACGTAGGCACATATAACATGGCAAAATTTACTTTTCCACAGGGAAGGACACCCTTTGGACCAGCTCACCTGCGTCCAGGGCATTAACCAAAGAGCATGTCTCCAAGGATAACCGATCATCTAAGTGGAAGTTCATATCACCAAGGACTGTAAAGGAAGATCTCCCAAGATAGGGTTCCATAATTCTGAATAGTTCAGGGCAGAAATTAGCCCTGGGTCCCGGGGGTCTATATACCAAAATTCCGGTAAAAGAGATCGAAGAAGCACATATAATGCAAAAGTATATAGCCTCAAAGGGATCCGAGGGAATTGACAGAGGTTTGATAGTGCAAGAGAGGGTGGTTTTATAAAGGACTGCTAGCCCCCCCCCCCTACGTCGCACTCTATCTAACCTATGAAGAGAATATCCTTCCGGTATAGCCAGAAGAAGATCATGGCCCGAAGAGTCAGAGGCCCATTTCTCGGTTACAAAAACCCAATCCGGTTGCCTGTCGCTAACAAAATCATGGAACTCAATATTGTGTTTGATGAGGGAACGTGCATTAATCAGGAAGCCCTGCCTAAGTTGAGAGGGTCTGCCTCCATCATGGGAAGGAGGAAGAAGATTAGTAGCCACCCGTGAAGTAGTATTACAACAGGATTTACATGAGGAACATACCCAAGTCTGACGAAGAATCTCAGGGCGCAGCCGATGGTGGCAGGGAAGCACAGAGGGTCTGTAACGCAGTAGATCACGCGATAGATTTTCCCGAGGTAACGGTACCGGGCCGACAGGAGTCCCAGGGTCCAGCCCGTCCTGCAGCGCGTCCTCAGCGCGGACGGGCGCAGACGGGCTGAACTCTGGCGTAACTCCGGCGTCAGTCTGGCGTCCCCGCAGCGCGTAACCGCTGCGCGTCAACATGACTCTCTTTTTATGCCCGCCTAGCGTCCTTGTGACGGCTAGAGCGAGTGGGCTGCAAAAATGCGCCGGAAAGCGGCACCGCCTACCCCCAGGATGGCGCAGCTGCAGGGAGAGACGCCGGGAAGCCGGGAAATGAAGTTTGTTCATACGGTTTTAGGCTGACGCCGCTTTGGGCATCCACACAAGTGAGGTATCATTTTTCTTGGGAGACCAAGGGGAATGTTGGGTAGTAATTTTGCCTGACTGACCGACTGAAATATTTGTTAAGCGCACTTATGCCGAGGCGTCTTGGAGCTACAAAGAGGGTTTGGCTACTACTGGGTGTCTAGGCCGTGATGAAAAGCCAGGTCTTTAGTGCCTTTCTGAAGCGAATCTTATTTGTTTCTAGGCGAAGCTTGATCCTTCTCACATCAGGCCCAGCTTCTGTGTGAGAAGGACTTGCCCCCCCCCCCCAGCGTGCTTTCTTTATTCTCGCGATGTTGATCAGGCCCAAACCGCCAGATCTTAGTGTACGGTTTGGGACGTAGCGAGGAAAGAGAGCTTTCATGTCCTCTGCCCCTCCTCCAATTATGGTTTTGTGAACTAGACAGAGGGCCTTGAACTGTACTCTTTGACGGACTGGGAGCCAGTGAAGTTGACGTATACCCTTAGATATTGGTTGGAGCTTCGGAAGATCCAGAAGGACTCTTGCTGCGGCAGTTTGCATTGACTGGAGTTTGGAAAGCTGCCTTTCACCCATTCCCAGATACAAAGCATTACAGTAGTCAACGCGAGAAAGAATAAGAGCACCGACTACCGTTTTTCTTAGCCTGGGTGGGATAAAAGGCAGTATTTTTCTAAGGATTTTGATAGTGAAGAAGCAAGCTGATGTAACTTGATTGACTTGTGATGTGAGAGTGAGATCTTTATCAATCCAGAAACCTAAGTTTCTGACTTTTTGTGCCAGCACGGGGCAGGTGCCAGCTTCTGGAGGCGACCAGAGTTGGCTCCAGATGGAGGTTTTATGTCCTAATTCGATCACCTCAGTTTTTTCAGTATTTAATTTTAAGAAGTTCTTGTTCATCCAACTCTTTATGCTTAGGAGGCAGTTTCTGAACTGTTCCGTGGTGACTTCTACCGTTTGCATGAGCGATACCATTAAGTGTGTGTCGTCAGCGTAAGACACCAATTGCAGGCCAAGTGCTTTTATTAATTTGGCTAGTGGGGTCACATAAAGGTTAAAAAGGGTAGGGCAGAGTGCCGACCCCTGTGGGACCCCACATGGGAGAGAGAATTCTTCTGACTGCAAACCATCCCAGTAAATTTGATGGATTCTGGTGTCTAAGAAGGATTTGAGTAGGGTCAGGGCAGTATCTCTAACGCCTACTGATTTTAGCCTGTCTAATAGGACCCCTTGGTTGACAGTATCAAACGCTGCCATGAGATCCAGTAGTACAAGGACAGCTCTGCCTCCCTTGTCCATGGTCCTGCGGGCTTCCTCTGTAGCTATTATTAGGGCTGTCTCGGTGGAGTGACATGACCTAAAGCCATGTTGGGTGTTGTCAAGAATATTGTTGAGGTTGACAAACTCCATTAGTTCCTGGTTTAGGGCTTTTTCTAGTATTTTGGTTGGTAGAGGGAGACAGGATATAGGACTGTAATTTTTAGTCTCCAGTGGATCATAAGAATCCTTCTTCAGGATAGGTCTGATGCTGGCCTTTTTCCACCTTTGATGGAAGATTCCAGATTTTATTATCTCATTGAGAAGCGGGGTTAGGAACGTGCTAATTGCTTCACGGTGATCCTACAACTTACCCACACAGAAATGTAAGGAAAATGAGGCTTTGTAAGTGAATTTGAGGTTTCGGGGGGATCTTGGGTAAGAAAACGCTGGGGATCTATGCAAGCCACACCACCAGCCAAGAGTCTGTACACGCACACAACCATCCACACACACCACCAGCCAAGCGCTATTCACGCACACCGACAGTCAAGTGCCATCCACACACACTGCCATTCAAGCGCCATCCATGCACACTGCCAGCCAAGGACCACCCACGCTCTCTGCCAGCCAAGAGCCATCCCCGCACACCCCCAGCCAAGCAGGGCCGGACTGGGAACAGCAACCAGCCCTGGCAGAGTGCTGCTCAACCGGCCCTGGGGGGGGAAGGGGTGCTAGTAAAAAGCACTGCTCCCACTTTCGTTACTGGGGCCCGATATTTCAGCACTGCTGCAAAACTGTCTCTCCGGCACATCGGGGAAATGCCAGGTGCCCGCTACGGCCAGTCCGGCCATGCAGCCGAGCACCATCCATGCACAAAGCCAGCCAAGAACCAGTCCACGTACATCGCCAGTCAAGCACCACTCCACGCACACACCAGGCAAGCGCCAATCTACATACTCTGTCATCAAGCGCGAGTCCACACAAACCATTAGCCAAGTGCAGGTCCACACACACTGCCATCAAAATGCCAACCAAAGATCAGTACTGGAATTTTGCGGCGGTGGGGGCATTAACAGCCCCACCCCTACAGTCAACGGAAAAAAAAAAATCCCAGCCATCTAGTGGGCTTTCTGCTCCAGGGGGGGGGGGTGTTGTCAGATTGGGGGCTACTGCCCCCATATGGCCTCCGGGGAGGGGCAGAAAGACTGTAATTTTACAGGGGGGCTGGGGGTATTGGCATGCCCATATTCGGAAGCCCCCACCCCTCATTTAATTGGAAAACAAATCCCTAGTATCTAGTGGGCTTTCTGCATCCCCGGGGGGTCGGGGGGGGAGATTAGGGACTACTGCTCCCATACGCGGGGGCAGAAAGACTGATTTTACCCAATTTATTTTTGGTGGTAGCAAAGGCTCTTGCCCAAGGGACCGCTCCCCCCTCCCTGGTGCCTATTGGGTGGATCCCTGCTTGGGGATCACCCTCCTGGGGCGAGCCCAAGCAGGGATCCACTAGGGAGATTCTCCCCTTTCCAACGATACCTTTCCTGACTTTCTCTGTGCTCAGGGGGCTGAGATAGCCCCTTGAGCATGTAGAAAACAAAACTGAAATGAGCATTTCAGTTTCGGTTTCACTGAAATTAGGTCAGCTCCATGTGCACGCTGACATCATTTCAGGGAAACCTAACAGCCTCGGGAGCTGGGGAAGCTCTTCCCCAGTTCCCGAGGCTGTTGGGGGGGGGGGAGAAATCCCTCGGGTGCCCGCACCAGAGGGATTTCAATTGGCATGTGCGAGGACAGCCGGAAGCCGTCCTGCACACATGCCCACCGTGTCTCAGGATGGCTACAGGCCGTCTTGAGCACGGACGGGGTTACATAAGCTGCTGGGTTTTAGGCTTAGGCAGCATTGGGTTAGTGCCCGGAATTAATTAATTTTTAAAACTGCGCCCATCTCCTGTTGATTTCTATTGGTGGATAAGTTAATGAATGTTGTCATTTTGTAATGTATTTATGTAAAACTTGATGTTTATTTCATTAATAAAAAATGGTTAAATTAATGTTGATTGAACATCCATTATATCACAACATCCATAAAGGCAGTAACAATAAGAACAGCACAAAACAAAGATAGCTATAAGGAAGAACACTATAAGTACAGCGTCATAATAAAGAAACTAGAAAAACACACTTTTTAACTTGCATTAGATCAACCATAATGCAGAATCCATTCTAAATACAGTCATAAGGTTGAAAATATAAACTGCCCGTAATAAACCATTTCTCTTACCCCACCCTAAACACAGAGCTAGTCCATCACAGGTGTAAAACTGGCATCCACCCACAGGCATGGTATCACAGACGTAAATCATGTGCACTAATATCTCACAATTTCAACATACATTAGGTCACTAGATTATTGATTAGAACTAGCTCCTCCTGATTTCTTCTACCATAAATAAATACAAGCTCAGGACCAACAATTGAAATATACATTGCATGGCTGAACTCACAGTAGATGTTGGAAAGGGTGGCATTCATGGATACCCATTTCTCAATCAATAAATTAGTATTTCTTAACCACAACTACTCACTTGCAAGGGTATCAAGGCACTGGGGAGTAGGGTAGCAGGTTCGCCTGGGCACTGAGGTGCAGTCGAAGTGCCAGGTCTTGAGATCCTTCCTGAATTGGGTCAGTAAAGGAAATAGCCTGAGGTGGAGAGGCAGGGTGTTCCAGGTTTTGGTGGCGAGGTAGAAAAGGATCTTCCTCCGGTCCTGGTCTTGCGGTTCCGCGGTACGGTGGCAAGGCCAACTGGGCGGAGCATAGGTGTCTGTTGGGTATGTAGAATGAGAGGCAGTGGTTCAGGTATGCAGGTCTGGCGTTGTGGAGGGCTTTGTAGGCGTGTGTGAGGAGCTCTAAGGTGACTCTTTTGTTGACTGGGAGCAAGTGGAGTTCTCGCAGGTGTTTGGAGATGGTGACTGCGGGGGGATTTTGAGGACCCAGCTGGCTGCGGCGTTGTGAATGTTCTGTAGTTTCCTCAGGAATTTCTGGGTGACATCTGCATAGAGTGTGTTGCCGAAGTAGAGGCTGCTGCTAATGAGTGAGTGGGCGACCGTCTTTCTGACCTCAGTGGGGATCCATCTGGCAGTCTTTCGAAGCAGGCGAAGAGCCTGAAACCATGATGAGGAGATGGCGTTGATCTGGCGGTTTAGAGTGGGTGAGGACGGAGTCAAATATGATGCTGAGATTTTGTGCATGGTCCGTGGGTGTAGGGGGATTCCTAACGCAGCGGACCACCAGGACTCTACCCAAGCTGAGGTGTTGGGTCCGAGGATGAGGACTTCGGTCTTGTCCGAGTTGAGCTTGAAACAGCTGTCTCTCATCCAGGTGGTGAAGGACTTCATCCCGTCGTGGAAGCTGTTTCTGGTGATTGTGGGCTCGTTGGGCGAGGGAGAGGATCAGAGGGGTGTCTTCAGCGTAGGAGATGATGTTAAGTCTGTGGTTCCTATTGCTGCGAGTGGGGCCATGTAGACGTTGAAGTGGGTGGGGCTCAGGGCAGAGTCCTGTGGGACTCTGCAGCCATGGGTTCGGCGAGGAACAATGATAGTCTGACTCGATGTGTTCTGCCGGTGAGGAAGAATGGTTCAAGTTCAGGGCTTTGTCGCAGATGCCAGAGTCTTGGAGTTAGGGTGCGATGAGACGGTTTCAAAGTTGGCTGAGTGGTCCAGGAGGATGAGGGCTGCAGTTTTTCTCCAGTCATGGAGGGAGTTGATGTCATTGTTGGTGTCGAGGGGGAGGTCTCAGTGCTGTGGAAGCAGGATTAAGAGGAGTCTATCACATGTTTGGCTTAAATGTACTCGGAGAGCTGGGCGTTGTTGGCCTTCTCGATGACCGTGGCCGGAAAGCAGTGAGATGGCTCTGAAATTCTTGAGGTCTGTCGAGACGGCGGTCGGTTTCTTCAGATAGGGGTTGATCTCGGCTTGTTTCCAGTAGTTGAGGAAGGTGGGGTCTCAATGGAGAAGTTGATGGTGCGTTGTATTTGAGAGGTGATGGAGGTGGTAGCTCTGTGGAAGATGTGGTGCTGGCAAGCGCCCAAGGGTACTCTGAAGTGAATGCTCTGATATCTGGTGCATTCTGACCTGTTCTCTACTCAGTGGCGATAATGACGCTTTTTTCATATCATCAGAAATGTTTTCATTTATATGACATTAATGTATAGGCACACAGTTGCTATTTGTGAACGATAATTTGTTTCATTATATTTAGATCGACTATAGCTAATGTAGGTCTGAATTTAAAATGGCTAACGTGTTTTACATCTTTGTCCTGTGACACATGAAGCTTTAATATTAAGTAATCTGGAGTTCTTACTGTTGAACGGTATGCTCTGTTTCCTTCTTTGCCACGTGAAGAAATGTTTTCTTTTCTGTGTGATAAACATGGAATGTTTCAATGAACAGCACATTCAAAAGACACCTGCAGTGTGTAGTTTAGCATGGTCTTGGACTGCCGGCCACCTCCCCCCTTAACACACTGACTGAATTACCCAACTCAACCAGTCAACACATGGGGGTCTTTGGAAGTCAAGGGGGGGTACAGGGCCCCCCCCCCCTGGCCGTATTTATTAAAATATAAAAACAAATCAAAAATTTTAATCAAATAAACATTTCTGACAATTATTAAAATGCACACTTTTCAGAAGATTAGATTGACATCCGTTTCGACATGGTATGATGGGCTAACCTTAACAAATAGCTAGTACAGCGTGTTTCCTAACGTAATCTAATCATCCTGAAAATTAAACTGCATTCTAATATTTTTAATA
This sequence comes from Lissotriton helveticus, assembly GCF_964261635.1. Taxonomy (NCBI): domain Eukaryota; kingdom Metazoa; phylum Chordata; class Amphibia; order Caudata; family Salamandridae; genus Lissotriton; species Lissotriton helveticus. Next base: position 59,239,144 of record NC_136061.1, read on the forward strand.
AAGTCCTACGGCAAGGTCGCCAACCGGTGTCAGATCCTTTTACAGCTGCGCTCTCACGTTGGAGATGCGCATGCGCAACCCAGGGCACGTTACACCCACGTGCGCTCCCTGAACTCCATTTAACCATAACAGGAGGGCCCAGACACTCGCGCACCTTAGTGACGTCATAGTGTTGTGAGGGGTGGCTACCAGCCTGAGGAAAGCGTAGACTCCCTCCCCCGCACCCTTTAAAACGGGATATCATATCCTGCCCCTGAAGTTCTGAGAGAGACCAATGGCCCCTCCCGCGGGCGGCCCCTTTCGTGAATGGGTCCGCCCCCCCGTAAGGACCTTAAAATGCTGCTCACCGATTAATGACCTTACCGCCAGACACACATAATAAATACGACATTGCTATTCTAAAAGGAAAAAAGGCCTAAGGAGAAAATTGTTAATACACAGCAAAGCACAAAACATATACATATACAGATACTCCTGTAAGCGGGAAAAAAGGCCTAAGGAGAGAATTAGTTAAATATCACGGCACTGCACAAAATATTTACATCTGTTCTACCTTCCAGTAAACGGGAAATTCAAGGCCTACTGGATCAAACCCCCTAACCTATAGTCCGGCACATTGACAAACCTGATTCTTACCATTTGCCAGGCCCCAAGGTCTGCTAACAAGGGATGGAGGGTGGGGAAAATTACACGGCCCCACGGTGGGGGCGAGGAGCGAGCCTGGGAGCGCGGGCACAAAGAGGCCGCTTCCCGCGCTTCCCAGGCTTTTAACCCTTTCGCCGCCGCGACCCCGCCCCCTCGCCCCGGAAGCACACAAGTACTTCCGGGGCGAGGGCGCGGGGCAAGCGGCCCCGAAAGGGACGGGGTGTGGGAGGGGCCGGGCCCCGCCATGCTTGCGTGGGGGCCTATTGGCCCCCCCTTGTATCATGGTCTTGGACTGCCGGCCACCTCCCCCCTTAACACACTGACTGAATTACCCAACTCAACCAGTCAACACATGGGGGTCTTTGGAAGTCAAGGGGGGGTACAGGGCCCCCCCCCTGGCCGTATTTATTAAAATATAAAAACAAATCAAAAATTTTAATCAAATAAACATTTCTGACAATTATTAAAATGCACACTTTTCAGAAGATTAGATTGACATCCGTTTCGACATGGTATGATGGGCTAACCTTAAAAAATAGCTAGTACAGCGTGTTTCCTAACGTAATCTAATCATCCTGAAAATTAAACTGCATTCTAATATTTTTAATAAAGTCCTACGGCAAGGTCGCCAACCGGTGTCAGATCCTTTTACAGCTGCGCTCTCACGTTGGAGATGCGCATGCGCAACCCAGGGCACGTTACACCCACGTGCGCTCCCTGAACTCCATTTAACCATAACAGGAGGGCCCAGACACTCGCGCACCTTAGTGACGTCATAGTGTTGTGAGGGGTGGCTACCAGCCTGAGGAAAGCGTAGACTCCCTCCCCCGCACCCTTTAAAACGGGATATCATATCCTGCCCCTGAAGTTCTGAGAGAGACCAATGGCCCCTCCCGCGGGCGGCCCCTTTCGTGAATGGGTCCGCCCCCCCGTAAGGACCTTAAAATGCTGCTCACCGATTAATGACCTTACCGCCACAGGCCAGGTAGTTAACCGACTATCTGCCCCCCCCCCCCCCCCAACCGCCTACACTGAAAGGTCATAACTTCCTAATCCAAAAACCCCCTACCCCTGCTATTTTGTTCCCCACCCCTATGGCATCCCTGACTCTGTCAGTAGAGCCTTTAATAAACGTCAACTCCTCATTATCAGCCGACTGTTAATCTACATGGTCCTGAGATGACCCCTTGTGGGATATTCTGTCAATAATGTGTATGAAATAGTTTCTCCAACCAAGTGTAGATCCTCTTTATCGAGTGATTCTTCACCGAGTGACTCCGTGCACTCGCCTAATTCCCCCCCCCCTCTTACGTGCAGCCGGGGGAAACGCAGCCCCCCATGGTGCAATCTGGGTCCTATCATCGTTACCCCATGTCCTAACATGAACGAAGGTGTGGGGGCACGCCTCTCGAGGGTCCCTGCAGATGCTGTGACCGGGGGTATCCTGGTACTCCCATTCTACTCTTCCCACTGGCCTACTGTACAGTCTGCTAACCATCCACACCTCGCCACTACGCTCTGGAAAGTGTTAAGTGAATGGTACTACATTTACCATGGAAGTCCCCACTTCCTGAACCGGGGAAATGAGGCGTTGCATAGACCTATCATTCCTGGGGTTGCCGAAGCTAGGAATGCACACCCTTGTGTACTGTCCCATCTCTACCGTTGTCACTTGCCCTTTGGTGATCTATGCATATCATGCTGACACTGGTGGCCCCGCGTGCACAGGCGCCGTTACTGTAGGTATACCTTTTCCTGTTACGGCAAATACTGCCATTTTGTGAAACCACATCCTGCTACATTACTGCCGCCAGCCCAATATAAGGGCTTACACACCAAAACAATCAACTCTGTGTTGGCACCTCCTGCGTCCTTTGATCGCTCGCCCATCACACTTGTGTTGTTGTTTGCCATCCTCTACCTGACGTCAGCATCCCTTGGGCTGTCCACCTGTAGCAGCTGTTGTGATGCGGAGCACTCCAGATATCCACCATGGACCCGGCCATACATAAATGAAAAAGATAAACACAAACCATTAGTGTTTCTGGCGATAACTGCAGTACATGTGCTAGTCTTACATTGCCATCCCTTGCCACGTTTGAGATACGATTAGCATCAGATGCATACTCCTAAACACTTCCGACTAAGTATCGAGCATAGCCTCAGTTTGGGTTCCCTTGTAGCGTGACTGTATTAGTGTTACGAGGGGTGCCCTGTAAAATGGCCTTCATTAACAAACACTACCCAGTGTGCAGTGCAGTGACACAAAGCATGGAGTCCCCAGTGCATACCATAACGCCCTCATGACTCCTTAAGGATGATTAGGATATCAGTTCAAAAGGAACAGTCCGTTTGCATTGGCACCCACCCAATCACAACTTGATGAGATATACGTGTTCTAAGTATCGAACCCCTTGCGCCTGACTGTTGGCTTGGATCGTGGCTGACAGTGGTAACGCGTAATATAACTAAGGGGCAACCATAACCTATATATATTATTCTCATGATCCCAGACTGAGCATCATTTCCCTAACAAGTTGCAAGTAGCAGGTGGCCCCCCCGCTGCCACACATGATTGTCCAATCAATTCATAGTATACCGCCACCTATTGTAAATCATGATGCAACATTAGTTTCAACAGATCAGGGTTTAATGTGTTACCGTTCATCAACCCATTCTGCCTCCCCCAGTTCAGCCCTGTTCATCTGCACCAGCAGTATCAGAGATGGGATTTAGGCATGGTCGCGACCCTCCTCTTTAGATCCACTCTACTATAGTGAGTTTTTGCGTGCTCTATGTCCTCTGAGGAAAATACCTGAAACTAACAGGTCTACCATGGAATGGCAATTTCCTGGCTGACCCTTGGTATAGCTGACTTACTTGGGCAAAAAACAGGTGGGGAAGAATTAAGTGCCAAATGCTGTTAAGTCGACTCGCACGTGCATATAGGCCTAGGCAAGCACGTACGCAAGTGTAACTTGAATCAGCAAGCCCCCCGGTCACCCCGAACTAGTATTGTCGATTACGTAGACCACTCTGCCATGTTACCGTTGTAAGTAGCGGGCAGATACCCAGGTGAAGTGAAAACACGAAAAAATTCCCGCACCCAGAAAATTATTATGGGGTTGCGGGATCAGTGCAAGGAGGGTGTTAAGCAGGGATCAGATTGCAGTGCCCGCCCAGCCCTCATGGTCACATTGTCTAACTACCCCCTAAGTAGCTACCACGACTGTCTTGTTGCTGAGTCATAAAGGCACAGCGAGGGCACAGCAACTGTTATCCTAATGTCACAGCCTTTAAACCCATGTGGGCAGCTTTTCATGTTCCTTGCACTCAACCATTCTGACAAATGATCGTTTGACGTGTTCTTGCCCCACTGTAGGTGTACAATGGGCGGCATCCCTGAGATTAGAATTAACATATTAAATGCATTTAGATACAGTGCCTCTAAATATAACATTTTTTAAAGCGTGTTGGCTACCCTGCCAATCTGTCATGGGTGCAGCCCTCCTGTGCCTACATTGGACATTCCTGATTTTAAGAAAAAGATACAATTCTTCCCCTTTCAGCAGGCACTTTATTATGGCCCTGACCCATCCTTTTGAATAACTTGTGAGCTAACATGGCCCATTGCCATATTGCTATCACCAGTAGCCGGTGGTCACACCGGCCAACTATGTACTGAACCCTCTTGTTTGTAAACAGGTGTGATAGGATGTGGGATAGTACTTAACCTACCTACACAATTCTACTTAAAATTCCCACTGCCTTATTGCCATCCCCAATAGCAGGTGGTCCCCCGGTCTACAGTTCACTGGACCAACTTGCTTGTAAACAGGTGTGATAGGATCTGTGATAGTGCCTTTCCTACCCCGCTATTGTACTTAAATGAAAATTCGTGAACCTCAGAGGCTGGCAGTTGCTGGTAAATTGAGCCAAGACCCGCAAAGACAGGGGATTGACTCCTGGTCCCGGGCTAGACCTCTGCATCAGGGTCTGCCACTCTAACCATTGAGCCACACTTCTCCACCCAACTGGAGCCAAACGGTACTTGATATACCGTGTAAACATTAATACATCCACTTTGGCCATTCGAAACTGAACTGGACTGATGACGTCACTTCTAGCATGAAAATATGGTTCCACTGTGGCTCTTTATACAGAACGGAGCTGGGCCTATCATGTTTCCACCTTAATCCCAAGATATGTGTTTTAACGGCAATTTGAGCATAATTGATGTAAAACGCAGGGACAGGCTCGAATTTATTGTCCAGAATACTCTGTCGCCCACGTGCAGTAATACTCTATCCACCAACCCTCAGTTTTATAGAGATAATGTCTGACAAAGGAAGACACACAATAGTCGCTAACCGATGACCCAGGTCCCGGGGCATAATCAATAATCAGATACTGACAATTACAATAGAAAGCGTGAGGGAAACGGTCCCGCTGGAAGAGAAACTGCCCTTACAGCTGTATAAGTATCTTGAAATACCTCGAATTACCTTTGTTAAATAGAAACCTTGGGCCTGTGTCCCAGTCAGGCGGCCACAACCGCTCGCCTCACCCATTGCCCCCCCCAGCGCTGGGCTTGACATTACTAACACATCACTAACCGAAGGACTTGTAAAATTGTGCCAGGGTGACCTCATCCATTGAGTACACCGCAGCATTACCCAACGTACATCCAACTAGAGTGATTAAACCCAACGACACACTCCACTTGATAACTCATCCTATTTTGTAAGTACTTTGAAATGCACAGCTCCCTCCTTGCTCCCGACACGGGGTAACTGCGCGGAGAAGGCGGGTAGCGTTATCCCTTAAAACAACCCTCGTCTATTCACATAAATAAATTCATATCCTGCAGACAGCGTAGCGCGCGCCAAAACATGCGCATAGAATTGTGGATGAAAACAGGGAATGTGTCTCTCAACGGGGCGTGACCAATGTAATGATTGGTTTAAATTCGCGCAAGCCAGCAGGAAGATACAACCACCAGTAACCTCATACCTACCAAGGTTTTTTTTTTGAGTCAGTCAACTTAAGCAGGAACCATGGACAAGCAGCAACTATGGCTCGCATTCAACCCTGCAACACCACTCCACTTAAAGCCCTGGGACCCCACCACGATGTTTCCAAAGAGAAGGGAAAAATCCATTTTCTCCGGGGTTCCCCTCCCCTACAACGCTCTCTGGGCACAACATCACTCTTGAACCACTCCACAAGTGAGAAGCCACCCGTGCCAAACTGGAGTCATCTCCCCTAGCATCAGCAAACTATGTAATGGGGAAGGGGCCCCCCCTTCTCCTTCCCGCCGCCCCCTCCCCTGTGAACACCGCCAAATGTGAGGGGCCTCGCTGCAATCCGGCGCCACCTCGTGGCGGTGTCGCGCCCCCGCGTCGGAAGGGCCGAGCTGCGCATCCTCCAGCACGTGCTGCACAATGGAGTAATTGCTAGTGGGCATGAAGCGTGGCGCATTTGCTTCTACAGAAGAGCGCCTCTGCAGTGTCACAGCAGGCACGGACCAAAACAGACCAGAACAGCCGCGTCAAAGGCAACAACAAAAAACACTGCAATCCTATTCACACAGAGCCGGCACGGCAGGAGCTGCAGCAGTGCAAGGGGGCAGTCAAACAGAAACATACACCTGACCAAGAATGTGTACAAAAACGGGAGCAGTGCAAGGTTTCTGCACAAGCCTCACAATGTACTGGAAGCAAAACTGGACAGCAGCAGTGCAAGGGAGTAGTCACATAGAAACATACACATCTGACTAAGAAGGTGTACAAAAACGGGAGCAGTGCAAGGCCTCTGTACAAGCCTCACAACGCACATCCAAGCACTGCCTTGAGAAAGTATTTTTTTTTTTTTTTTTTTTTTTGCAATTGAGTCACACAAAATGCGCATGGCTGCTTCTATCCGGCACTGTCTTAGTGTTGCCCTTCGTAGACTTGGAACTAAGATAAAACATCGTTACTTCAAGCCACCGAACAACAGATAGCGTTAAAAGGAGCCTATTATAAGGTGTGAGAAGAGCGTTGGTAAAGGTTGTTTGTATCAATAAAAAGGGTAAATTGGTCATCACCCTTAAGGGAGATTAGGAGGTCCCAGCACACTTGCTTCCCTTAGAGCTGGTCTAAAGTTTGCAGTTGTGAATCGAGCTACATCAGGTGTCAAAAAGATGTTGGTGTGCTGCAGTGCCAAGCGCGACCCGGGCTGCACCTTGTCATGAGGCATATCACTCATTTTCGCGCAGCTTGGCTACTACGAGCACTGCCACACTTCCTATGTGAATAAGTAAAAATGTCCCTACATACACTAACCCCTCAGCCCAAGTGTTGGTTGGTCCGGTGCTGCAAACCAGTCGAATTGCAGGATCAGGCCCCGGGCCTCATACAGTCTCAGCAGTTTGGTACCTCGGGGTCAATGCTGGTGAGTAGTCTGAACCAAGGTGGGCTCAATGAGAGCGGATGTCCCCCACTGCAGCTTTTGTAGCTCAGTCTGACAGAGAGAGCTGCTCCGCATGTACATACATCATTAACTTAATACTATGCAGGCTCTACCGCATCGTGCCGGTTCGCTCCTTAATTATGGCGGAAATTACACCCCACAGTGCACCATAGCGCGGGATTACTCACACTCTGTCCCCGTCGTCTCGCCTGCCGATCAGCCCGCTCGCCACCTGGAAAACCGTGATGCGCGGCCGCCCGACTCTCCCACTGCCCCGATGAGCACGCTGGTCCGGTTTTCGGCGTGTCCTTTTCCAGTGTTCTCCAGGTCCGAGCCGTTAGGCCAACTCCTCTCCCTTCGGTGCTCTCCCGGTCCGACCTCTTGCAAGGCTGCGAATTCACCTCGGGATCACGCATCTGCAGAGGAAGAGTAAACAGAAAATTACACGGCCCCACGGTGGGGGCGAGGAGCGAGCCTGGGAGCGCGGGCACAAAGAGGCCGCTTCCCGCGCTCCCCAGGCTTTTAACCCTTTCGCCGCCGCGACCCCGCCCCCTCGCCCCGGAAGCACACAAGTACTTCCGGGGCGAGGGCGCGGAGCAAGCGGCCCCGAAAGGGACGGGGTGTGGGAGGGGCCGGGCCCCGCCATGCTTGCGTGGGGGCCTATTGGCCCCCCCTTGTATTTCATGTATTTCATCTAGGCACAGGTAGTGTGAGTTTGAAGTACATATAGAAAAGCTTGCTAGTGAGAGCGATGGGAGCCTAATGAGTATGCAATTGTATCATCTTGCCTCAACCTGTCTAGATACCTTCATGAGAACTGTGTCTACCTGTGTAAATGTCAGAGATGTGCTTTTTAAATAAGTGCAGAGCTGAACTGAGGAGTCACATCAGGATTTCGAATTAGATCAGAGCAGGAGATTCAGAATACTGACTTGTCTTGGCCCTTTGCTTTGAGGAGGCCCCACGCGAGATTGTCCACTGATTTTATAATTTCAATGAACTGATTTTCATTTGAACTGAAGAATCCACATCCAGATTCTTGCTTCCTGTAAATCATTAACTTTTAGCAAAACTTCATGGTTTGAAACTGAATTCTTCCCCATCTTTTTTGTGGCGTCTAATGTGCATCGATTGTTATTGAATGTTATTCTTTTTCTAGGCCAAGTAGTGAACTTCGACCTATCCCATAGCGTTTTAAGGTCCCCAAAACTTGCACATAGAAAGCTGCTGACAGCCTCAACACTGCTTTACAGTGACTTTGTTGCTAAAGAAGCTGTGTTAGAATCAGCAGGACTGGGCATGAACCCAAAGGGTACTCCTGTCCATACCTGTGTACACGTGCTGAAATTGTAGGAAAATTAGTAAAATATGAGGGTGTAGGCTCAGAAGTGTCTGGAGCAGGAGCCCAGTGCCACTCTGCTCCATTATGACCTACATTGAATGTATGGTTGGTCAGATACGTGGGTCCTGAGTCCAATGACAGGTGCATTCGTTTCCATGATGCTCCTACTGTGAGAGTTCTAGACTCTGCTCTGAGGCACTCTGTCTGGGGTCTTCCTAGTCTTTCTTGGCGATGGCATCTCTTGAGAGTTCTTTGGGGAATGCATGGACCACACAGCCCTCTTTTTGATACAGGACTCGGAGAGGAGCTGTTTTAACCTGGATTGTATCCTATATTCCTTTGATAGTGTACTTTGTTAAGAAAAAAATCTCTTGAAATGGATCAACATGAATGTTATCATTCACCTAACACAACAGTTGTTTGGGGACGAGGAGTGCCTCCGCTGAAGGCAGGTTATACGCACCATCACCCCTGAGGACCACTTGAACTGTAAACCTGGGATTGTCTGAACCTACGGTTTAATGGCGTTTACTGTGTCATTAAATGTACGTGCCCTAACTGAAGGTTGGCACTTTTCCCCTATATTTATATATATTATTATTTCTTTATTCTTCTGCTGGTTGTACAGGTTTACCGGTACCTGTCATTTTCTTTCGAATGCTTCAGAGTTCTCTGTTCTGCTCGCGCTGGTGCCGCGTGCCGTAGCCGCTCGCGCTCACCAATCTAAGCGAAAGGAGCCAGTCATCTGTCAGTGCGCATGCACTCACGCAAAGTATTCTGGGGGAGACACTAAAGTCATTCTCCATGAACTTGTGCGCACGCAAAGTACGTGTAGGTGGGGTCACGCATGCGGCCATTTTGTGTTTTTCTTTTCCTCATAACTTGCATTAGCAGCATCAGTTCTGTCATCGGGAGTCCGTTTCTTTTTAATGTGCGAGGCAAAGTGTGAGGTACGTGACAGCAGGTGACATTGCTTTTATTCATTGACTTCATCAAGGAGTATCAGAAAGAGATTCTTTTAATTCAGTGGAAAATATTTTTCTTGCTTTTGGAACTTCGGCAAGTCTTCTGTGAACTACATTTTATTGAATTGCCTGTGACATGAAGTTGTAATATTCACTTGCTATAACAGTTATTTTATATAATTTTAAATTATTGTTTTGCCAAGTTTGTTCCTGTTTACTGTAGAATGGCTTCCCCCAGCATGTCCCAACCTCCTCCATGTTTCAATATCACTTGTGAGCTGCTTCATAGCTGGAAAATGTGGAAGATATTATTTGACTCCAACCTAGTGGCCATTGGTGGGGAGAGGGTTTCTCCAGCTAGGAAACAGGGTGTGCTTTATTTGAATTAAGGAATTGAAAGGAGGACATTTTCGAGAGTCTTAAAAATATACCTATCGGTAGAGGTGATTGTGAACCAAGAGATGTACATGAAATGTTGGTCAAAATACTTGAGTCGCATTTTGGGAACCGATAAATGTTGTCCAAGGGAGACATACATTTCTTTCTTGTGTACAAGCTGACTGAAAGGATTGATAATTATGTGCTGTCCTTACGGAATTTGGCTTGGACAATAAAAAAGCATGACAGTGAAACTTCTATCGCATAGCTGCCAAGGTTTCATGTTGCTGTGTGTGACATTTTCATAACTATAATTTAATTATGAGTGACATTTCAACAAATATGAGTGACACTTTATCGCGAGCAAAATCAAGCAATGAAGACGAGGGAAACATAAATATCATAAATTATATGCATTTGAGCAACAGGAAATTCTAAGAAGATCTTAAAACTGCTGCAAAACCCCAGAAATGGAAGAACACTAACCAAAACCGAGTGCATGATTGCAGTTCTCAGCGACAGAGTGCACACTCTGCAGATATCATAATGCATAGATCGATAGGAGAATGCGGATGGTAATACACAAATCGCTTAGACTACATGCCAGAGGCACTAAACAATAATTAAATATGCTATCAGGGATTCTGTGTTACCCATATGATAAAATATTACGAACAACCACAACTGTTATTTATTGCATGTGAAAGGTGCAAGCCACAGACAGTATATTCAATATATCCAATACATTATGGTTTTACCTGTGCTGGCTATGTACTCATATTCTCGAGTCACTGTTTTGTTAATGTATAAAGTAAATATAACACCTGCCTTTTTACAGTACTTTGAAACATTAAACCCAAAGCAGTAAACACTGCATTGTTTGTAAATCTACAGATTTAACAATTTTGTGTCGCTGTCACTTGAAGCTGCCAACAGCAATGCCATCTGTTATAGGGCTTAGAATCTGCCCACCCGAGGTTGTAGGCCTGGTAACAATGTTATTGTTTGTTAGGGTGGTACGTGAAAGGATATTTTCATGCAACCTTTCAGCCCTCAACCTCATCTATCTGTGAAGGCCATTGGACTGTCAGAAGTCAAGTTCGAACATTTGAGTGGAAGTATACACTGACAGGCCCTTATGCTGCATAAACACAAACTGCCGAAATCTGAGACTTATTAAATGCCGCCGCTTCAGCCGGGAAAATCATTACAAACATTTTTCAAACCAATACTATAGGCGCCCACACGCTGTAAACAGCTGCAGGCTACTGCTGTAGGAGAAAGTAGTGATTTGCTGTAAAAGGGGGTTAATAACTACGGTACTTTGCGGGCTCAAGCATTTTTAAGAGATTAGGAAATACAAAAAACATACGGGCCAAAGCACTTATGAGAAACTAAAAGAAAGGACCAAACGCTTCCAAGAACAAACAAAAAGTAAAAGGAAAGAAAAGGATGTTTCAAGAGGGGGGCTAAACAGAGGGCTGCATGTCCTAATTATTATTGATGAGGCGAGAGAGATGAGTAAGTCATTTAGGCCAAGCCTGCACAAATAATTATGGTTGCAACTGTGCTGCGTCACAGTATTTTCAACAACTTAATAATTTACCAACTGACTGGACTACACTGTCTGTCAGTTGAGCGGTCCGAGCACTCCCAGATTCTCAAAGTAGACACTTAGTAGCGTTCTAATTATTCATTGTACAGTGTGTTTGCTTGAAAGTCAGATCCCGGTTATGACGCTCTGACTAAATTAAATATTTTCAACAATGTTAACTACTGGACTACAGACCTGAGAGTGCTAATGACAGTCTAACAGAGCGACCCATGGTCTGGGTTGGCCGCAACGAGTCACTGCTGCTCTGGCTCAGACTCCAGACTCACTCGAGCTTCATTCTTCATTAGATGCCGCAGGCACCGCAATATTGACGGCATAACAGGTAGTGGTGCGAGCGCAGCGTCTGGGAGGCTGCCAAACTTATTTAGGAAACCTAAACTGCCGCCCATTAAGCCCTGTATCGTCTTACAATTGGGAAAATCATTCTTGCAGTCTCCGTGACGCCATCAGGTCACGTGAATCCCGCCACGAATACAGAGCCAGCTCCCAAGTCTGGAGCAGCAATCAGTATGTCAATCAAACACTCTGTGGCTGCCGGAGCAGCGCAGTTCCGTGCTGCTTTGCTCACTACTAAATATAGCAGCGCTCCAGCGCTATAAATGCGTGACTTCGCATTTTAGTGCGGGGATGCGCACCGCCACACGAAAATGCGTTAGTGTCACGCCCGATGCGTGATACTTGGCAGGGCTGCTATCGAGACTTGCACCTATCCTGCTATCTCCAAGGTTCTTATAACAAAGGAATTATCCTAAGTACGTAATTTCTTTCTTGTGTACAAGCTGACTGAAAGGATTAATAATTATGTGCTGTCTTTACGGAATTTGGCTGGGACCATAAAAACGCATGACAGTGAAACTCCTATCGAGACTTGCACCTATCCTGCTATCCCCAAGGTTCTTATAATAAAGGAATTATCCTAAGTACGTCTATATGCACACAGTTCAAGCACCCACTGTCAAGGTGTGGTCATAACTGGACTATGCAGTTTTAAAACAAGAATGAACTGATGCATCAATAATGCTTAAATAGTAAAAAGAAATCAAATTCAGTTTCGGAGATGTATTTTCCAAATCTTTTTTATTCACAACTGATTCAGACGTGACATGCGTTATGTAGTGAAGAACAGCCAACACGTTTTGTCCAGTACAGTGGACTTCTTCAGGGCATGCGCAGAGTATTCATACATGGTAACAAAGCTACCCGTATTTCCATCACAAATTGTTGAGAAAAACCATGGTGGTTCCCGTAGGTAAAATCCAAGTAGAAAAAATTGAGAGAATATATTCCAAATAGAGGCATAATTATGATGAGATCCATCTGTTAAAGTCAAATATATAGGTAGGTCCAAAATAAGGAGACCAAGGGCAGATCACCTCTCAAAGTGGCACCATGATAAGCGCTGGTGTAACAATATTTCTTCTCCGGTACACTCGCACGAAAAAAATGAAGTCCATTGTACTGGACGAAACGTGTTGGCTGTTCTTCACTACATATCGCATGTCATGTCTGCATCATTTGTGAATAAAAAAGAAGATTTGGGAAAATACAACTCTGAAACTTAATTTGATTTCTTTTTACTTATGTTTAATATTTAGGCATTTATTGGCGCACCAGTCGATTCTGGTTTTGGAACTAGGCTCGGACTTGTGATTTGGTGATCCAACTGATTCTCTTATTAGGGATCAGTGGGCTCGTTCTACAATTGTAAAGAATTCTGACGTGAGGAGGCTATCGCCATTATTAAGGGTGTGGAGTACACCTCTCAGTGGGTGAAAGAGATGAAAAGGGATGACAACGGTAAATCGAAAGTTTCAAGAGTGGTCCATAAGGCCTCACCGAGCCCTGATATTAATTAGCTGGAGAAGCCATCTAGTGAATTGTTAAAGCTGAATAGAGGAAAATTCAGTTGTTACAAATGTAGCAGAGGAGCTCATGGTTCCAACAATTTAAGTTACATGCCCAGAAATACTATGTGTAGGAAATGCGGCAAACAATGCCATTCTGTTCATGTTTGTAAATCTGGTGATGAAAAAATGAAAAGGGAGAGTTCTGTGGGAGGCAGATTGAGGAGAATGTGGATGGTGTGAGGAAAACAGTGTTACATGTAACTGATAATCCTGCTCCATAGGAATGTGATGAAGGGCCCCTCAAGATGCCTGATGCTCCTTGGTGATAAGAATTGGGAAAGAGTGTTTGGTAATGACAATATTGCATTAGCGGCCGTGGTGGGAGTGCTGCGGGGCTGTGGGGGTGGAGCTGGAGCAGGTTAGGGGTAGTAAACTATGGAATACGGCTCAACGAAGGTAAGTAAACAAATAAATAATACAAATTTCATTGCGCGCGCTGCATCACATTTGACAATGCAGCACACGCATTGAAATTTGTTTTATTTATTTATTTGTTTACTTACCTCTGTTCGGCCGTATGGCGTAGTGTACTACTCCCTACCCTGCTCCTCCCCCACCTCACCGCCCCGCAGCCCTCCCACCACCGGCCTCTACTGCAACATTGTGGTGCAAAAGCCTGGCATTAATCCAGTGGATCACTGTGGAGTGGCGGCTGATTTCATTGGGTATGTACCCATGAGATCAACTTCAAGAGGACAGTTGGAGTGGTCTTCCAATTGTGATGTGGCCTTTAAGATGGTTATGGAACAATTGAGTTGTATGCCAACTTTGGACCATTTTGATTTGCACAGGAAACTGTGCTTACAATGGATGCTAGCCTTAAAGGCTTGGGGCAGTGTTGTTACAGTTTGTTGATGGAAAGGAAAAGGTTATAGCATTTGCCTCAAGGACCCTCAGTGGGTCTGAATCGAATTACTCATCATTGAGCGGGAGGCACTGGCCTGTGTGTGGGCTAATCAGCAGTTTAAATTCTACTTGTGGGGGTTTCCTTTTCTGATTGAATGACCACAAACATTTGGTCCATATTTCTCTACCAAAGAGAGTCAACGTTTTTCACCAAGTAGCATGAGGTGGCTTGATAATGTGAGGTAATATAATTTTGAGGTGCAATATATGTCAGGGAAGGAGAATAAAGTAGCAGACTGCCTTTGAGGTTACCACTGGCAAGACAATCTGATGATGAAACTTGGTGTGGTGGTATTGATCAGGCCGTCAAGCCTATCCATGGATCTAATTAATCAGCAATGGTGAGGAAGGAAGATTGGATGAAGGCTGTCCAGAAGGATGAGTTGAATAATAAAATTGGAAGTGTTGTTGTGGATGCTAGCCAGACTCAAGTGAGTCGGAGTATCATGTGGTAAAAAACAAGCTGTATTTGTTGGTAGGTGTGCTGTGTAGGTGTGGCAAGAGGGTTGCTCTGAAGTTCTTTAGAGAACAGTTGGTGCTCATAATGATAGGAATAAGGTTGTACGTCAGGCATTGTCGTCACGGGTAGCTGTGCCTATTGACCATGGAGGAAATTAGGGTTGGATTTTGTAGGCCCTTTTTATTTGCTTCAACCAAAAGAACATTTTGTAATTGTCTTGATTGATTATGACACAAAATTGGTTTCAGTGAAATGTGTGGGAACTGTGTAATCATGTGGTGCTGCAATTTCTCAAAGTGGAATTTGCTTATGAGGGCATTCATTTAGATATAATAAATCTACGCACAGCTCTCTACTACCCGCAAGGTAATGGTTTGTTTGAGGTTATGAACAAATTTGTGAAATCCAGTGCACAAAGAGCGTTGCAATTGAGAATCTAATTGAGTGAGGTGTTTGAGAGATACCTTGTGGGTGCATAGGACCACACCCAAAAGTGTGAAAATGATGTCCCCTTTAAGACGCATGAGAGGGATAAAAGCAACTTTCAAGTTGAATCCACTCTGTTTGGGAGTGTTGTCTTCGTCTGGTGAGGGTGCAGATAATGTACGGTTTAGAAGTGAGAGGCATCAGGGGAGATACAAGCTACGGTATGATAATCCACACAGACTGAACAGAGACCATGGGCAGTTCGTGAATGAGTTTTGGTTAAAAAAACAGGTTCGTGGGTAAAGGTGTCTCTGCGAATATGGGCCCTTTTAAACTTAAATAGGTCAATTCAAATATGGGGATCCTGCACACTGGTGAGGTCTCGAGTATGTTGTGCTTGGTAAAGTGTTCTGACAATGTTGTGAAGGATGGTTTGCATGAAGAAAACGTTCGTCCAGAGGATGCATGGAATGATTTGAGCCAGGATGGAGGTTCGATGGTCATATTCGGGGGGAAAGATGGAGCCACTGTTGCCTGATGGAGACGTTCTGGCAGAGTTATTAAACATCCTTGGTGGTTGAAGGACTTCAAATAATTACTCTAGACATTGTTGCCAATTTGTTTTGCACATGTGTTGTTGAATTTTATTCAACAGTTTTCGCTGGCTTGTTAATTTTTGTACTGTTGGAAATATGTGAGTTTTTACTGTTGCTGAGTTTTTACTCCTAATAAGAAGGATAACTGTGAAGGTGATTGAAAGTGGGTTCAGAATAAATGTGCTAACAGGTGTAATGACAGATATCTGCAAACGAGACAGTTCGTTATGTGAAGGCATGAGGTGTTGATTTGCAGGTACAGGTTGTTGATGGCGGTGAATCATGTTAAGACATCAGTGAAGTAGTCTGGGGACATGCTATTAATAGCCTTGTCAACCAATTTCAATAACTTGTGTATGTTAATTAGCGGCGAGTTCCGTAGTGCGGCTTGTGGGCATAGAGTCGCATCTGTGAGAGGAGACTGTTTCCCCACTACATGGCCCATGGCATTGAGACAATCAGCTATTACACACACTTCCCGGTCTGCCATCCTGACACCAACTGTTCATCCTAATATATGTAGACTATTGTCTCTATGCGTCCTTTCTTAATGTTACAAAGTGAACCAACTCCTCCCCCCTCCCTCCACCCACTTCCCGGTCTGCCATCCTGACACCAACTGTCCATCCTAATATATGTAGACTATAGTTGGTAGAAATCTTTTCGATTTTCCTATTTTACATGTGTCCAGCCTGTCTTTCATTGCCTGAGTTGCGATTTCGACTGGGCCCTGGATTTGTGTCTCTGCAATACGGTGTCTCCCGATGTGGATTATAATCAGCTTATGAGCCCCTTAGTTGCTCATGAATTGCTTTGTTCTGACTGAGGGATTATGGCCTTTGCAGCGATGCATGGAGTACTGGGTCGTTGGAATGTGTTCGCAGCGGCACAAGATTTCTTGGCACACAGCTTCATTGAGAACCCACCGAGTTGTCCTCTGATGGTGCTAGAGGCTCCGGTAATTGAAGAGCATGTATGTTCTTTCCCACTATTAAATTGGATGGCTGAACTGTCTTTGGATGAGAACAGTGACTTCCTATTGGAGGCTGTTGCTGCATATTTTGCATATTCAATGTTAGGATGAGCAGTGTCATCGCTTCACTCTCCTATAACCGAGGACATTTATTGGACATCAACATTTTTTTTTTATTATTATAAATTTCTCTGCCCAAGGCCTATTGACTTTGCTACGGCCAATAACTACATTTACTTGACTATGAACATTTTAAAAGACCACATTTTTTCCTTTTTTAATTTTTTTACCTTGCGCAAATTTTGGCTGACTGTCGTTCTTGAACTCTGCATTCCTGAAATTTGTCCCTTATCTTATCTTATTCGTGCTCGGATCAAGGGAGGGTGTCATATAGATAGGCTTTGCCTTCACACTGTGTTACGTTAACATGAGCTTATTAGAAGTTTAAATGCCATTTTACCTTTCTGTTGCTTCTGCACACGGCACATATTGTTATTAGAGCTTTGAGCCTAGTAGAATATTATGTTTTGCTATTGTATCAGCTTTGCTTGGTAAGCTATGTCTGAACAGTGAGTGCCGAGGCCTTCAAGGTTATTTCAACACAGTGTTGTTGTGAGGTCTGATCTGCGCACATTCTAGACTTAACACATATGCAGCTGCGGCCAACTCTGGCTTTAGGCGCGTTTAATAATGCACTGCGCAGAGCATGCACACACACTTGATGAATATTCACATTCAGAGACCTGGTGGAAGATGATGTGATCCCTTCCCACTAAGATCAGAGGTATGGGGCCGCCCTTCTAAAACCCTAAGAGACCTTCTTTAGATATAATATAATATACTAGCAAGGGAGGGTAATAGTTAGGTGCCATTTAGCATTTTAACATGCTTTCTCCCTTTGTATTTTATGGACTAGTAACTATGCTGATAACCTTGTTGCTTGTAACATGTTTGCTTATATTAACTAAGATACTGCGCTTGAGAACACGGCATTAGAAATAAACATTTCAAACTTGCACGTGTCTTCATTTACTCCTCGTTTTGGATTGGTATGTTAGTATAACAAAAGAGTTTTCATGTGTTCCACGTTACCTGAGGTGTTCTAAGTCCATGTTCTGTGTTGTCTAATCATTGGCGGTATGGAAAAACCAATGAGACACTGATTGCTAGTCTGGAAGGGGATTTTAGATACTGAGGTGAGTTTTGGTACACCCTAATTCACTAAGGTTCTAGGTCTCTATGCACAGTTCTGTGTAGGAGCCGAATCCCTGTGACAGATGTAGAAGCGGAGGATGATGACGAGCCAGTCATCATGAACATCACTCCCGCCCCAGTGGAAATGGAGACTGGCATTATTACCCCATCCTAAGTTGTTGTGAGGGATGTGGCACGGATACCACCAACACAGCTAACACCAACACGACCTCCAGGTAACATATTTGTATTTGCAAAGACCCAGCAGGGAACTACATCTAGCACAGCCACCATCTCAGTAGGCAGTGTTACTGGTACTGCACAGAATCAAATTCCAGGCACAACCTCCAGTTCATCCGGCATTGCAAGTGGCACCTCCAGCGGCGCAAGAAAGGTTACCTCCCCAGTTTGGGACTTCTTTTCGGTTAGCAGTAAGGAGGAGAACACAGATATATGCTCAATTTGTCGACATGGTGTTAGTCGGGGTAAGCCTGGTACAAACTATGGTACTTGAGGCCAAACAACCCATCTGAAAATACTCCGCTTGATCCACCTTAAAGGCCAAAAAACTGCACCCATTGCTGTTGGTGGGGATGAAGAAGTAGGAGAAGATATGATCGCGGTGGAAGGTGAAGAAGAGGGAGACATTTTCTCTGGTACACAAAGTAGCCCTAATGCCAGCAGTGTAGTGGTACCACCTAAATCCTCATCAGCCTCAGCAACATCTCAGTGGTACCGTAGTAAGAGTCAGGCTGAGACACCAAGGCAACAGTGTACCGCAATGAAAAAAAGTGTGTTGTTGAGCCTAACTGGGTTCAAGAAGTCACAACGGCCCCAACAGCGCTAGGATGCCTGGCTACACCCTGGGGGTGCCCAGGAGTGGACACTTCACAGGGAAAAGCCAGGAAGGATTCCACAGCGGTATGCATACAAGCGCCTTGATGCCCTCGCGGTGATACATGCGCTATACAAGTACTACATTTACATTTACCTGCATCAGTAGCACCAGAAAGAAAAAAAATCCAGCCTACCATTGTCAGCATCTTTAGGTCAGAGGGGCAGTACGAATGCAACCACCCAACAGCACGTTTGTACAATGCGAAGCTGGCGAAAATGTGAGTCCCGTTGCAGAATGCATAGACTAGGAGGAGAGACTGACAGTACTAGTAGTACAAGTCACTCAGTGAAGGTACTGCATCTATCTGTTCGTGTGTCACAAAAATCGGCAGATTATTTAAATCAAACACTGGCTGCGGCCCTGCAAATTAATTCTAAACATAGTGGCACAGTAGCACTAGCAAGCACAGTACATAACATTTATTAACAAGTATCTATAGTCCCACTTCCTCGGCTTCTAACATTTGTGGGATTTTCAGGCATTATACTAGCACTATGGACTCACTCGAGTACACAAGTCTTCTTCTTCTCTCTTGTTTAGCTAAATGAAGTAACCTTTTTGTAGCCGGCATGCTAGCTCAGTCAGCTTGCCCCCACGACACATACTTGTGATGCAGACTCACGTTAGTTTTATTTACTACTGTCTGCATGTGGGGAAGCTGACTACTACACAATCGTCTTATTTTTCTATTATGGGTGGCACTGGCCATACTCTGTTACATCAAGGGCAACTGCTCAATTTCACTTTCACCCTGCCCTGACTACAATACTACAACAAGACAGATGATGTCTGATCCAAATGATCATTGCTTATATATGGGACGACATGAGGTCATTTGTTTTGATTGATTGTGTAACCATGCAGCCGATAGGCCACCCATGTCAAGACTGACACAGTTGAAAATAAATTAACATAGGTAGGGAGTGGGCCTCAGAGTTGGAGGGAGGTGCTTGATAACAACATACATGCATAATATATATGCTGTGCTTGCAAACTACTGAGTCAAGGGAGTATTCTCCTTGGCTTTGCTACTCTGGGACAGTTTCTTTTTCTTTTACATTCTCTTCAAAGACTCTTCATCCAGTAACAGTGTCCACCTATGCTATCTATGATGAACACCACCCTGGCACCCATCCAATCAAAGTAAAAATATCTATCATTCTTCTTAATCTCTCAACAAATATTTTTATTTTTTAAACCAGCACCCATGCGTCCTTCCTTCCTTGCTTGCCTTTGAGTTTGACCCATGAAACACCCCGGAGGATTCTTTCGATTCACCCATACAGTTTCACCCACCCAGACAGGCATCTTTTCTATCACCTTCCACCCATCCTTCAACGACCCATGCATCTGATTCCTATCAGCCACCTATGCATGCATGCATCCCACCCATCCTTCTCTGTCAGTCATATATATTACATCTAGCCAGTCCTTCCTCCTTCCATCCTTCTTTCCCTTTTCGTTCAACCCATCCATCAAGGTCATCTGATCTGACTCTTAGTCTTCTCCATAAAACTTTCACAGCGGAGTTGAAGTCAGATAGAAGAGGCCGTTAGTTACTCAACTCCTCCCTCCGCTAATGCTTTTGCTCTAATTCTTAGTAAAGAGAGTCTTCTTCAACCGTTGTTCACAACAACTTAGTCTCTCTCAATTTACATAACACCCTTGCAGCCAGTGTGTAACTATTGTCAATAAGGTGACGCTCCTCGGTAGCGTACACGGAGCCAGGCCTGCTGCCAAGGTCAAGGGGGGGTGCGCTGCACAAAAAAAACAAGGGCGGCCACGGCCACCTCGCTGAAAAGGACCCTGGCCTGCACCCCTGCCGGGCGCAGTCTGCCGCAACGCAGGCAGCTCTTCGGCGCAGGCGCCTTGCCTTGGAGCTTATACCCTTTCCCTTAGCCATGGTTCTAGGGTGGAAGGGGGGGAAGAAAAGAAAATTTAGCAGGAAAAAATAAAGTTAGGGGAAGAAGTAGGAGAGTAAAGAAGAAAGTAATATAAATCATTAGAAAAGTAAAATAAACATGGTATAAGTAGAAATAAAACACAAAATATAGACTTAGGGACAGAGAGGGATAGGTAATAAATAAAAAAGCTCAGAAAAACAGTGTAAAAACAAAGGATTGAAAAGATTGGAGGGGAATTGAAAAACAGGCCCGAGAACCGTGCAAAAGGTAGGAAAACAAGATGGCCCGCCCATTTGCTACCGCGTGGTGAAGTTTGCACAATATTTTCCCCGCACACGTCATCCGTGTTGCATAACGCCAAAACATCTCGCGAGCATACACAAATACATGTGAGCATGCAGAAACAAGCAACTCCGCATGCTTGCGTAGCGTCGCAGAATTTTTTGCAACTTCACGTAGCCTCACGTAGCGTGGCTACGCGAACTTCGCCCAGGGTTCCAGCGCCCAGGGTTCTAGCCCCCATATTTCTTAAGTCCTCTAGCCCCCATATTTCTTAAGTCCGCACGATTCTGTTGTTATGGAGTCTATTAGAGACTCCAGCGCAGTTTGTACCCCACGTATCGCCGCCATAATGTCATGCAGGGATAGAGTGTCTTAATTCGTCGCCACCTGTGCCCCCGAGGGCAGGCGTTCGCGTGGGGGATCCTGGGCCTCTGTACCTTTCGGGAGGGTGAATTTGTCTAGTTCATTTGATGGGAGTTCTTGCCGTTTTTCCTGCCTGGGTTACGGCGCCCTTGTGGATCCTATGTTGGGGGTCGCTGCGTAAGCCGCTGCCTACTGCCTGGGGTTACCGAAGAGGCCTCTGCGGCCTGTTAGGTTTTCACCCTGCGTCCCTGGCGCGCTGTCCTTCCCCGCTCACCGGCCAGCAAGCTTTATAGGCCCTTGTCCTATTTGTAAATTCTTACTATGATACAGCTTCACGGGCTCATTCTTTTTTGTTTTTTGTTTTATTCCTGCACCACACTATATTGGAAGGCTCCCGCCAGGCCACTACGGGACTGTGCATCCCTTAACATTCAGTTTGTGCCGACTGCCTGGGGGGGCTACCGTCTAGCTACCGGCCGAGATCACGCTGTTGGTATGTTACGTGAGTGGTTTCCCCAACCACTGCCTTGGGCACCTTATGGCTGATTCGTGTAGCCCTAATTATCTTCTGCTCTTGACCTCAGTCCCCTCCAGGTCCCTGCCGCCTGTCACTTCAGCCCCCGCCGCCTGCCGACGACCGCACTTCCTCACACACCTTTAGGACAGCTGGGCTCCTAGACTAGTTTCAGCCCTCTTGGTTGTCAATTCCCTATTCTTGCCGGCCTCTCTTGTATTTCATCCTCTTTGCAGCTGCATACCATGCTGGGCCGCCCTTGCACCTCCCATGCCCTCAGCGCCCCCCCGATCCTTTTCGGTCGAGTGGTGGGTACCTTATGGCCACCGGGCGTCCTCCAGTGCCTCTCTCACGTCCTTCCGATCTTTACCGGCCCCAGGCAGCAACGTGGACGGGCAACTCCTAGCTCAGACAGGGCCCCGACCACAGCCTGTCCCAGTCTCAGCCACACACGAAACAGGCTCCCAGTGTGTGCGGAGCTGTTGGGAGGCGGACCCATCTCTCTTCCGGCCCGCTGGGAACTGCTTTCCTTCCTTCTTGTTCACCGCTTCCGCCCCTTAGCGATGATGCACACCAGGGGCGTGCCTTCTCCTCGTCACTAGAGGCCAGTGCTGTGTCACCTCAACCAGGCCCTGCACTGTTGTCGTTCGCTATTTGGACGCAGATTGTCGCACCGGGCACACACTTGCCGACTATACCCTTATTTCCACTTGATCCGCGGAACAGCATGGTTTTAACTTCGATGATTGCCAGATTTATGGGGGATTAGAGGGAAATGTTTGGGAGCCGCTTTAAGAAGCGGCCATCTTCCTTCGCAGCAAGCCACGCCCCCTCTAAACATTGTTTTTAACATGCCCTTTATGTATATTTCCATTTTGCCTGTATTAGTAGATTCCGGCACCCCAATTATACAAAAATTACTCTGCCGGGAGCATGCTTCCAAGTCTTCATTTTTTGCCTGAATGATCGCCTGGATATGTTCCATGTTCAAAGTTTTTTTGCTCAACTTTTGCAACTCATCTTCGGCTTCTGAAATTCTTTGTTCTGTTTCTGTGATGCATGCGGCCTGCTTTTCCATTTTTGCCACCATGTTGTCTATGCGCAAATTCAGGGAGTCTATTTTTCCGTCGATAGATTGCAGACTGTTCTACATGGCCAGCAGCGTTGCTTCAAGAGTACTATTCCGAACTGTCCCCTCACTCTGCCCTCCAGCTGCTCCTGCTTCTGTGGTCTGTTTCGTGTTGCCCCTTGTATCAAAGTTTAGGCGCGACTGCGTTTTATCTATCTTGCCCATTTTTCTTGCCATTGCAATATCTCGCTTCAGTATGCCAGTACAGTCGGTGTCTGGATCGCCGCAACACTTCACAGATCTTTGGATAGACCTTATCTAGGTTGCTCCCATGCAAACCACTCGATTGGCAGCTTTCACATTTCGTGAGGCGCTATGTCGTGCTTTGACACAAGCGCTTCAATGCCGTTATTCCACTGTGTGCTAGTTGCCTCATAACGCAGTGCTGTTTCTATGGTCTGGCTCCCGCACTGCACCTGGGCCTTATCTTGGATAGTTCATTTGCAGCCTGCACCATCCTCCCAGCTTCTGGTTCCGCAGTCTTTACATTGCCTCACCTCTAAAATCTGGGGCCATCTCCCTACTTCTGGTGAAATACTTGGGCTCACACCCTTGCAGCACGCTGCGCTCTGTTGACGTTTACACACCACGCTGTAGGCCTGCTGTGTCTTCTGAAGCCCCTGGTTCAATTTCTTCTTTGCTGCCCAGTTGTACAGCCCACTGCTGCTTAGTGTGCGGGCACACGCTCTCTATGTCTCGTCTCCAACTGTACCAAAGCTGCAGTGTTTTCTCACCTGCAATGCCCGCAGCCACCACCTCCGATGTCAGTATTGCTGGCAGACAGGCCGCGTTTCAGTCCGACACGCCGTGCCGAGTACGCTGACTTGTTTCCGCCGCTTGGCCTCACTACACTTCTGCCTCCGTCTTTCGGGTATCAGCATCCGCGCGCGGCTCAATCGTTTCAGCTAGCCTTCGTACACACCTCAGGTTTTTTTGTTTATGGCCACCGGCGTCTGAAGAGGATTTTTGTCGGATCTTTAGAACTGCACTAATGTGCGGCCATCTTGCCCTGTGGTCTCTGGCGCCTCCCCGGAAAACCAATTGTAAGGAAAGACAAATTTAACGCAAATAAATCAAAAATTAAAGTAAGCATTTTCAAGGAAAGATGACCTTCCAAAATCCAAAAATTACATTAAATGTGTACATTCCAATTTTTACAAAATAGAGGTGCACCACTGACTTGCGCTTGAAGTGAGACCTTATTGCTTTTAGCCCGATATAGCAAATTTTTATCTTGCTTATATGACTTTTTTAACAACTGTTTTATTCTGTACCTCCCTGCAGGCCTCTGTCCTCATCCTTAACCCGCACTGCTCCCCGGTCCACCACAGGATTTCCCGCTTGTTGTGGAGGGAGTAATCGGCACCATCTACTTCCGGGCAGGAGGCGGGGGGAGGCAGCGACTCACGGTTATCAACCCACCTGCGGAAACTATATAAATCAATGCCAGACGATTTGCTCAGCGGACGCGTGCTTGAAGTGAGACCTTACTGCTATTAGACTGATATAGCGAATTTTTAACTTGCATATTTGACTTTTTTAACAACTGTTTTACACTGTACCACACTGCTCTCTGGTCCACCACGGGATTTCCCGCTTGCTGTGGAGGGAGTAATCGGCACCATCTACTTCCGGGCAGGAGGCAGTGACTCACGGTTAGCAGCCCAGCTGCGGAAATTATGTAAATCAATGCCAGACGCTTCGCGCAGCGGGCGCACCAAAGGCAAGCCTGTCTGCATCCGGCCGGGGCCAGGGGACAGAACCCCTGCATGTGTACCTATAGCCACTAACGTGTATACCCCAATAGCTCCTGAGTCTCAGAGAAAAGGCCATTGATAAACGTAATCATCTTCACACTATGACTGCCATGGAAGACCAATCCAGCTGTCACCACTGCGCATTTAAGCTTTGTCCGGCTCCCAAAATCTTAAGCTAATCTAAAAAGAATTCCACTCTAAAGGTGCTGCTACTGAATTGCAGATCATTCTATAAACACGCAACCGAAATCTCCATGCTGATAGAGGAGCCACGCCCTGACATTTCCTTCCTTACAGAAACATGGCTCCTCAATGAGTCCCACCCAGTCCTCACGCAATCCCTACCTCAGGGCTATCTCATACAGTGCCTGGGCCGTAAGAATGGCAAAGGGGAGGGCATAGCAATTATCTTTAAAAACCTGTTTAAACCACAGACCCATTACGCGACTGTGAGAGCCTCCTCTTCTCTATAGGTTTCTCACCGACCTTTACCTTTTCGGGACTACTAATATACTGACCTCCAAGGGCAGTTGGCCAATTCCTCGCTGCCCTCCTGGAAACTGTTGCTAATTTAGCTAGTTCCCCTTCCAACTTCTCGGTGCTAGGTGATCTCAACTAGCACCTAGACGATCCTTTGGTCTCAGTGGCGTCCGAGGCAATTGGGAATCTGTCGGCGCTTCAGTTAAATCAGATGGTATCTGGACTAAACCACATCAAGGGGCACCTTCTTGATCCCATGTTTGGGTCTCCCCTACGCAGCCGCATGCGCTGCATAGGAAGGAGACATTTAGCCATCAATTCGCCTTTTCAGCAAAAAACGTGCACGCTTTGCATTGCCTTCAATGGCAGCGCGTGCACGTTTGGCGATTCCCTTGCGGGAGCGAGCAATGAAACCATATGGTTCCTGCTCGCTCCCGCAAGGGAAACAGGCGCAGGCCCCCTCCTCTCACCCCTCCTCCTGCTGCCTCCTCCTCTCCTTGTCAGCGTGAGGCGCACGCTCTTTTTACACTTCTTTTGGAAATATGGCCTTCATTTTGCACAGAAATAGTGTTTACAGTGATTTACAGTTCAGTATGTCTACACTACATTTGCCAGCACTGTAAAACTGATAAAGTTTAAATTGTTAACGGTGGGATGTTCGGTTTCCATTATTTATTCTTGTTTAAAAAAAATCATACTTGCGACATCTATAGTTTCCCCACACCTCACGAGTGTATACCTGCCAACATGTCAGAACTTCCAAGAGCTTGAAAGAGAGACATTTGTATTTGGCCATTGACTTACACTTGAGTATGGAAAATGTAAAAAAAAAAAATGAGGAAAACCGAATCTCCTTCCTAAACTGAGAGTTAGCCTCTATGTGTTTTAGTTCCTTATCAAAGCATACTTTTTTCTTTCTATTCTGATAAATGTAGATTTGCTTGTCCAGAATCCAATTTACAGGTACCAGAATGCTAAGGAAAACAAGGCTGGCCGAGTCACTGATAAGGGAAACAAACCTTTGTGTTTCTGTGCATTTGTGGAGTGGGGAACAGAAAATAGGCATTCCCTTAAATGTTTCTCTGGTTTTCGAATAAAAATAAAAAGTAATATTTTTCTGCATGATCTGTCGAGTTTGCATGAGCGTGTCCGCGCATTTCCGGAGATACCAAAGAAATTATGGAAGCGCCGAGAGGCTGCATTCAAAGAATGAAAATCGTTCCAATGCTGCTTTCGCTTTAGATCTCTCTGAAATGTGTATAATTACACCAAATGTTTCAGAAAATGTCCACTTTTCCTGAATTCCGTAGAATGTCGAACGCAGTCTCAAATGTACATGGAATAAGAAAAACATGAAAAAAACAGAAAAGAAACGCTCTATTGCAAGCACTAAAAACAACGATATGAAATATATAAACTCATATTTTATATATATATATATAAATATCTATATCTATACTACTATTATAAAGAGAGAACTTTGAACCTTTGAGGCGGGTAAACTCGGGAACCACAGCGCCAATCCAAACACCCGATACATCGTTGTAATTGTCAGGGTCTGCAGATGGACATAGGCTATATAAAAAAAAAATATATACGTTCTTTAAAATATTTACGATTAAAAAAAAGTAGTCCCTTGGAAGTAGCGCCGGCCGCGATGTGCGTGCTGACATCAGGAGCGCGGGGAGGAGCGGCGTACAGGAGCGCGAGGAGGAGTGGCGGACATGAGCGCGGGAAGGAGCGGCGGACAGGCGGGGAGGAGCGGTGAGGAGCGGCGGACAGACGATGAGGAGCGGCGGACTGGCGGGGAGGAGCGGCGGACAGGTGGTGAGGAGCAGCGGACAGGCGGGGAGGAGCGGCGGCTGAGGTAGGTGAAGCGGCCCGTGTGCGGCTCATTGGGGGCCCTGAAAGTGGCGGGTGCGCTCCGGGGGACCCACACACAACGTCGGGCGGGCAGGGGGCCCTGAAGCCTGAGACAACGTAAGGGCGGGCGGGGGCCCAGAAGCCTGATTGCTCCTGGACAACGTCGGTACGGGCTGCTAGCATATATATATACATCTTCTTTCAAAGGTTGCCCTGCATCGAGAAACACACTCCACCGGCCGTTGAGTTTCAAACCCTTTATTTTCAAAGCAGGAGTGCAACTCTGACACACCACACCCATTTGCCTAATGCATTTCGAAACTATCACGTTTCTTCCTCAGAGGCATATTGTCAGCACACCATTTTGGGTTTCCACAGTTCCTCATGTTACTGCACCAGTTTATATGGACCTCCGGTGTGTCAGTTTCATAACGGTGCATGCTGGGACTTGTGATACGGTACCCGCTTGTAAGCCTCCAGTGGCTCTTGTGCTACACAATCGATTTATGGACTAATTTTCACCCTCCAGTGGGCTTCGGTGTTTCATTCCTGCTTTCCGATCAAGAAAACAGCTGCGCCTTCCCATCCTGAACATTACAGGTAAGACAGACCCCAGATAACTGAAGGGGCGGTGCAGTCTCTCCACGGCTGGACCTGCAGCGTGTTAATATATATATTTTTTTGTGGTATTTATATAGCGCATGGCTACCCGGAGGCATCCCAGTGCTTACGATAGACAGAAGCAGATGACCAGAACATATTAAGGAAACAGCAGTGTCTTTAGGGATCTCCGGAAGGAGAGATGGTTGGGTTCGGCACGAAGATAGGGCGGTGAGGGAATTCCAGACTTCGGCAGTGTGCAGGGAGAATTGACGGCCTCCACTTCTGGTTTTATTGACTTTAGGAATGCATGCCAGGTTAAGAAATTTGGATCGGAGTGCTCTGTTGGGCTGGTAGCGCTGGATGACTTTGAGGATGGGGGGCCTAGGTTGTGGAATGATTTATGGGCGATACAAAGTGATTTAAATTTGATTCTTTCCTCAACGGGAAGCCAATGGAGAGATTTCAGCTCTGGTCTGGCGGATTGCATTTTAGGTATGTCAAGCAGTAATCTCGCAGCCTGATTCTGGACGGACTGAAGCCTCGAGATAGTGGCCATCGGAGTACCCAGATAAAGCGCGTTTGCGTAGTCCAACCTGGACAAAACAAGAGCCTGCACCATGATCTTTCTCGCCCTAAATGGCAGGATTGGGAGAATTTTGCGAGGGATTAGGAGGAGACCGTAGCAGGTGACGGCTGTCTTCCGAGCCTGGAACTTAAAGGATAGGTCCTGGTCCAGCCAGACGCCTAGACTCTTGACCTGGGTTTTGGGAATGGGGGCCGGACCCAGGACAGTGGGACAGATTTCTCTCATGTCAAGTGGGGAACGATTTGCCAAGACCATAATTTCACTTTTATCCCAGTTTAGTTTCAAAAAGGAGTCCCTCATCCAGGAGGCTATTACTTGAAGACAGGAGTTTAGGGGTGGGTTACTGTCTTTTTTGTTGAATCCAATCACCAGCTGAGTGTCATCAGCATAGGTGATAATATGGACTCCAAAGGGGAGAACTGTTTCGGCGATGATGTGAGTATATACATTGAAAAGAGTAGGGCTTAGGAAGGAGCCCTGGGGTACTCCGCATTGGATTTCTTTTTTTTGGGAGGCTACTTCATTGTGGAACACTTGAAATGATCTATTATTTAGAAACGACTGGAGCCAAGCCAGTGCGGCACCGGAGATACCTATGTTGCTCAACATTTGGATTAGAATGTGGTGATTGACGGTATCGAAAGCCGAGCTAAGATCAAGAAGCAGGACTACCGCTGTGCCACCCGAGTCAATTATTTTTCTGGTTTCCTCTACTACCGAGATCAGGGCAGTTTCTGTTCCCTGTTGTGGGCGGAAACCTGTCTAACTGTGATGGAGAAGATTGTGGGTCTCTAGGAAAGAGGAAAGAATCGGGTTGACGTATTTTTCCGTAATTTTACTTATCCCGGGCAAAAGAGAAATGGGCCGGTAGTTTCCTAAAACAGATGGGTCCAGGGAGGGTTTCTTCAGCAAGGCCTTCACCATGGCTTCCTTCCAGGCAGGGGGTACCATTCCTGATGCAAGTGAGGTGTTGACTAATTCTAGGATTACCGGAAGGACTACATCTGCTACCTGTGTGAGCCTACGTATGGGAACAGGGTCTTTGGGAGAGCCACTTTTAACTTTGAGGAACAGTTTTTCTAATTCTGACATTTCCAAGGGCGGAATGTAATCAAGGCCAGGCTGCCTGTTACCGGGGGGAGTGAGGGGGGTGTCTTTATTTACAGGGGGAAAGAAGGAAAAAATAGTGTTGATTTTTGTGACAAAGAATTCGGCAAGTTTGTCACACTGGGTTCCTGAAGTGTCGGGGTGGGCAGGATTTGGGGGAGGTTTTGAGAGGGTTTTCACAACATTAAAGATCCCATCGAGTTGGATGCAGTTAAGATTTATCCCTCGTAGAAGCTGGCCTGTGCGGTTCTAATATTGGCTTTGTAAAGGCTGATATTTTTCCTGTATTTCTCGTTTGAGTCTGGGGAAAAGTTTTTTCTCCAAGCTCTCGCCGATTTTTTACAGTTCTGTTTTAAAACTCGGAGAGCATCCGTGTACCACAGCTTTTTAGGGTTTTTGGCCTTGACTTTTAGGTATTTTACAGGAATGAGGGAATCCAGGGAACTTGTAATCCAGCGCTTAAAATTTTCGTTGGCTATAGCTATATCTGCCGATGGTGCCGGTTTGGAGGTTTTCAGAGTAGTAGCCCATTGTTCTGATGACAAATTGGACCAAGGCCTGGCTTTTACGAGAATGGGGGCTGTTTTCATAGTTTTGCCTGGTGGGGACCATATAAAAGGTATGATACAGTGATCCGACCAGGGAACCGGTATTGCGTTTTCCCCCATCAGAGAATTCAGGTTCGAGAAAATTGCATCCAGTGAGTGGCCCTTTATATGAGTGGAATTAGAAACTTTATGCGACAGTTGGAAGGCCGCAAGATCTTTAGTTAGTTCTACCGCCAGGGTCTGTAAGGGATCGTCAAAATGGAGATTAAATTCCCCAAGTATAGAGAAATCAGCGGATGAGCTGGCTAGGTTAGCAACTAGAGAGCTGATTATGATTGCGGATAATCCGCATCCTCTGGGCCGATGGAAGTCACCGCCGGGCTGGAGGATGCGGATTAACCGCTGCGGACTGAAGAAATACCCCCCGTCAGATTAGGTTGGTGGGGGGATATTTTTTCCGTCCGCATCTTTTCCGCCGCGGTCGCCTTCCGACCGCGGCGGAAAAGCTCTAACATGGCCGGCGGTGTCTATCAGACACCGCCAGGCATATTAGGATGGCTGCGGTTCTATGCCTTTCCGCGGCGGCATTTCCGCCGTGGAAAGGCATACAGTCTTTTCTTTGGGGGCCCGTTGCGGGCCCCCAGGGGTGAAGGGGGGGTGGGGGTTGCACATGAGGGGTACCTATGGTATCCCCTGCCTCTGTGTGCACGAAGTGCTTCGTGCATGCAAAGGTCAACATGCAATTTTTAACCTTGCGGCGGGTGCTGCTTGAAGCAGCATCCGCCGCAA
The DNA here is from genome assembly GCF_964261635.1 of Lissotriton helveticus. Lineage (NCBI taxonomy): Eukaryota > Metazoa > Chordata > Amphibia > Caudata > Salamandridae > Lissotriton > Lissotriton helveticus. The sequence continues at coordinate 59,269,827 of NC_136061.1, forward strand.
TGTTAACTGTAGGGGATGTGACCGCCAGGGTGCGTTCGCATCCTAATTGCCATGGAGAGACCGCTGCTGCCCATGCGGACGGTCCCTCTTCCTCGGGGGGTGGCGGACGGACGTAGGTCCGTCAGCCATCCTAATAGGGCCCATGGTCAGGAAGAGATTTGCAGAAGTTCAGGGAAGGCCCGGGGGGTTTATAGATTAACATGCCTGTGAGAGTGAGTACGGGGCTAAATTCGATGGTGAATATAACATTCTCACAGTCTATGGCAGGGCTGCCCAGGATTCTGCAGATCAGTTGGTGTTCATAGATGATAGCGATTCCACCACCTTTCCCTACTGGATGGTCCATACTCGTGATGGCATAGCCCAGAGGCAAGGCTTGGACGAGGTCAGGATTGGAATTAGGGGAGAGCCATGTTTCTGTAAGGAAAACCGCCTCCGGCTCTTCTTCAAGAAGAATAGAGATTTCGGTGGCGTGGCATGGCAGAGATCTGAAATTTATTAAAAACATCTTAAAATTCAGGTTGTTAATGGTGGGGGGGGCAAGTTGTTTCCTAGCTGAAAGCTACAATGTGGACAGAGTGGAGGTAGGCTGTACGGTAAGATGGTATGTTTGCATGCTCCCATCAGAGGGGAGTTCAGGTTGCAAAGTGCCTCTGGGCTATTGCATAGCCGCTGGCCGGCACGGGGACAAGGGTCTGTGGCCCCTGGCCCCGACCGGCCGTGGACGGGCGCAGACGGGCTTGCCTTTGGCGCGGCAGCGGCGTGCCCGCTGCGCGTCTGGGTAAGCATTGCTTTGTATGCACTCGAGTGGGGCGGGCGACTAGACCACTGACCCTGACCCCCAAGATGGCATCCCCGCCAACTAGCAATGTGGCCCGGGTCTCCCTCCGCGCAAACGGGAACACTCGCGGTGGAACGGGGAGGAGGGGCGAGCAAGAATTACAGCGGGACTACTGGAGTAAGGTGAGCAAGAGCGAGGCTAAAATAATTAATTTTTAAAAGCTAGTGCAATTGAGGCAGGTACATGTAAAACCTTTGAAAACACAAGAGGTCCGTGCAAAATAGCAATTGCAAAGGTTTTCAAAGGTTGCCCTGCATCGAGAAACGCACTCCACCGGCTGTTGAGTTTCAAACCCTTTATTTTCAAAGCAGGAGTGCAACTCCGACACATCACGCCCATTTGCCTAATGCATTTCGAAACTATCACGTTTCTTCCACAGAGGCATATTGTCAGCACACCATTTTGGGTTTCCACAGTTCTTCACGTTACTGCACCAGTTTATAAGAAAAATCGCTACCATTATGCTCAATATTCCCCCGCCTTCCCCTTCCTTTTCATGTCCCCAACCCCCGACCAATTTACCCTGATTTCCAATGATGCTTTCTCTACCTTGCTCATGAAGGTCAAATCAGGGTCCCCCTCCGACAGCTGCCCTGCCCACATTCTGAGAGAGATTTTTTCCTTCTGTCCTGAGCCCCCTTTAACTCTCCTTAACAACTCTCTCACCCAGGGAATTGTCCCTGACCAGTTCAAATCAGTCAAAGTAATTCCTATTTAAAAAAAAAAAAAACAGGTGCTGATCCCACTTCCCTCTCCAACTTCCGCCCGATTTCTTTACTCCCTTTTCTGGGAAAGATCTTGGAGAGCCACGTCACCACTTGCCTCAATACCTTCATTGAGGAGAACCACTACCTGGCTCCTCACCAGGCAGGTTTTCGCCCAGCTCATTCCACGGAATCTGTTGTCCTTTCCGTCCTGGATGAGCTCAGACGGAGTGCTGATATCAACTCCCCTCAAGCTCTGGTTCCCCTCGATTTGTCCGCCGCCTTCAACACGGTCGACCATTCCATCCTTATCGACCGTGTCGAGGGTGCTGGCATCCGGGGATCTGCTCTGACCTGGCTCATCTCATTCTTGGGGAATCGCACCCAGGCTTTTCAGCTAGCGGGCTTTTCTGCTCTCACTTGCTCTGTCTCTTGTGGGGTCCCCCAGGGCTCCTCTCTTTCCCCCCTTCTGTTTAACCTCTACATTTTCCCCCTTATTTCCGCTCTGCAACAAATGGAGGTCACGGTATTCAACTATGCCGATGACCTCCAGCTCATCTTTAATCTTTCTCCCCTGTCTGACTCAATCCTTAATTTCCAAACCATCATGACCTTCATCAGTGATTGGATGAACGGCAACCATCTAAAGCTAAATCCCGATAAGACCGAGCTGGTACTCACGGGCAGCTCTCCCAGTCCCTGGTCCTCTGCCTTCTGGCCTCCCTCCCTTGGTCTCCCCCCGTCACCCTCTGCCTCTGTAAAAACTCTGGGTATCAAAGGTAGCCACAATGCACCTCACAATGCGCCCCCAGATTAGCGCTGTGGTTTCATCATGCTTTTTGACTCCCCGAACCATGCGCAAAATCTCCCGCTTTTTTTCCTTTACAGCTCTCAAACTCATTCTTCTGGCCATGATCCTGTCACGTCTCGATTATGGCAATGGCGTGTATGTAGGCGTTCCAGCATACGAACTCCGGCGCCTACAACTAATTTAAAACCAGGCTGCCCGTCTGATCTATAGACTTCCTAAATCCCACCATGTCACTCCACTGTTAAAAACTCTTCACTGGGGGAGGAGCCAAGCTCGCGAGAGTAATGGTCGCCTTTTAGCTCGGCTCCCGCAGCCCTCCGGCCTGATTGCCTATCCTGTCTTCTATCCTGTCCGGAGACGACACATTATCGGGGAGTTGGAAACAGAACACCTTGTTGTACTTACCATTTGGCCAGGAGATCTCAATGTGCAGCGGCTCCGAAGTTGTGCCCTCCGCAAGATCGGGGCCTCCGTGGAATCTAGACCGGGACCTAGCCGGTGGGATCCGACGGCTCTCGGCCCCGGCCGAGAGCGTGAACCAATGATGAGAGCCGTTGTGCGAAAATCCCGGCGATCCTGATCCGGGCCTGCCCTGGTGACCGCGCGGCTGATGTGGGTGAGATACACCGGGGACTGACTCTGTGAAGGGGTCCTCCCCCCGCCGCTGCTTTGTCAGGCGGCCCTGGTCCTCTGCGCCCGGACTCTGCTTGTTGGGGGCGCCGGTGCTGGTGTAGGCGGGGACCCGTACTGGGCGGACATCCTTTCGGCACCAAGGCTGCCATTGCTGCCATTGCTGGGACCCCCGGAGCTCTGTAAAGTCCTACATTTTTTAACTGTTTTTCCGGGAGTCGTGGAGGGCGGCGACTGGGCTGACTTCACGAAATGGCGGCCGACCCTCTGGAACAAGAATCACCCTGTGGCGGCGGGCTTGGGTTGCCTAATTGCGCGGGGATCTGGTCTGGTGAGCGTGAGCTTACGGTCAGAGATATCCTGGAAGCTCTGAGATCCCTGCGCACATCCCTGGACCCCGAGGTCCCTGTGGGTCCGCCACGATCTGCCGCCATTTTGGGCAGCCGTTTCTTCTTGCCGCCCTCTTGTTTCAGTGACTCCATTGCCTCTCCCCCCTCGATTGCTGCAAGTGTTGCTGCCGCTGATCGAAGATCGTTTTGTGTGCCGGTGACTTTGGAGCTCCCTGTTTTTCGAGGTTCTGACCCCGGGGACTTGGACATTGTGCCGCGGCCCTGTCCGTCAGGGATGCCTGGAACTATTGGTGGACTGCCGCCTGCACCTGCTCCGATGGCTTTGCCTTTGTCTATCATAGAGACCCCCTCGCCCTCTGCAGCGGCGAAACTGAACTCCTGTTTTTCATCATCCGTGCTGCGATTGCTGATACATCTAAACTCTCTGTTTGGACTTCTGCTCCCCTGCGGACCGATTTACCCCCCATGTTGTTATGGTAGTCGCCATTTTTCTCGATTGTATGCTGGTCTTGTATTTAGTATTTCATTTTACACTGTCATGTGGTGGGTGGGATTGGTGGTTCGGAAGGGATGGGGGTGATATGCACGACTCTTGGTTGATTCTTGGTATACGACTTGGTGGCGCGGTTGTTTCTGCCCGTGGAGAGGTGGGAGGTCTTCTTCTCTGTACGTTTTATGGCGCTTGATGGGGTGTCGTCCTGGTCTGTTTTTGCTGTGATTGTTTGGTTGGGCGGGGGGCGGCGGCCGTCCATATTGATTGCTGTTCTTATGCTCCTCCCTCCTGTTTTCTTCTTTCTGTTTCTGTTTCCTTTTTGTCTCATTCTTCTCTCTTTCCTTCTCGCTATATTTCGGGTTCTGGTTTAGGGCGACAGGCACGCTGTTTGAAGGGTAGGCCATAGCCTTCTACAGGGGTGCAGGGTGGGATGGGTGGGTTGGGTTCTATTTGTTGTTTGTTTTCTGGTTCTATGGCCCTTTTGTATCTCTTTTTCGTAAAGCCGCGTCTGTCCCGGCCTCCCGTGGTGTGTTCGGGGTGGGGTGTGTGGCGTCGTTAACCCTCCTTTTATGATTCGGTTGCTTTTCTTCTCGATCGCTGTACCCTCACTGGTGCTGAAACTCCTGTTGTCTCCTGTATTCCCGCCACGGGACGCCTGTGTCGACGTGTCTTCTTTCTTTCGTTTTTGTATTTCATTTCTTTTTTCCCTTTTACATTGTTATCCTTGTCCTCCTCCCCTCCCCCTCCTTCCCCCCCTCTTCCCCCTCCTTTCCTCGTCCCCGCCCCCCTCCCTCCCTTTTTCCTAGAGGTCACTATGGCGGGCTGGTTTTGAGGTGCTGTTTCTCCGATCCCTCTGTCCTGGCTTAGCTGTGGTTTGGGTGGTGGGCATGTGACGATGATAATGCTCAGGTGTCGATTATGTCTCAATTATCCTGATCTTCTTGTGTGCATTGTGTTATCTCTCCTGTACTGCGGCCCCTTGCCCCCTTATTGACGCTGAGGCTGGTTCTGGGACATCGGACGTCTCTATATTGAAAGTGAGCCTGTCATACGCCTTCTCCCCATATTATAAAATTAACCTTTTTTTGCTCCTGTGTTTTGGCCCTCTGGTTCCTAAGTCTCTTCTCCCCTCTTAACGATTGTACTGCCTCTGCTTCGTCCTGATTGATTCTGTAATGTTTGCCTTGGAACATCTGATTGCTTTACACATTGCGGCCGGCCGGTTTGGTTGTAGGCCTAGACTTGTATATCCTTTTGATGCCAATAAAGGTTTTAAAAAAAAACAAAAAACTCTTCACTGGCTGCCCATCTCTGAACGTTCCTTATTCAAGATGGGCTGCATGATCTTTCTCGCCCTGGCTGGCATTGCGCCTGCCTTCATTAATTCCAAAATTAAAACTTTTGTCCCCACTAGAGATTTGCGTTCCTCCTCCCAGCTTCTCTTATGTGTTCCTCGCTTCAAGAGAAAAAAATTCGGAGGCATGAGGTTCTCCACCTTGGCCCCACCTTTCTGGAATGCCCTCCCTTTTTCTATTAGGTCTATTTACGCCTATCTGGATTTTCGTAAGGCCCTCAAAACCTTCCTTTTCTCTGGCGCTTTCTCACTTTAAGCTACTACCTCCGTTCCCTCTGGAGCTTTCAGTCCCCAGCGCCAAGAAACCGCATGGTGATCGAGCGCTATACAAAACCCTTAACTTCAAATTTATATCGTTTCATAGCGGTGCACGCTGGGACTTGTGGTACGGTACCCGCTTGTTTGCCTCCAGTGGCTCTTGAGCTTCACAATCGATTTATGGACTAATTTTCACCCTCCAGTGGCCTTCGGTGTTTCATTCCAGCTTTCTGATCAAGAAAACAGCTGCGCCTTCCCATCCTGAACATTACAGGTAAGATGGACCCCAGATAACTGAAGGGGCGGGGAACTGTGGTACCTTATGTTTTTGTACATTAATTCGACATTGCGACATGATGTATTGAGCGTTTTTACCTTATCAAAATGGCTGCCATGATTGTATACTGCTACCACACGCATGGGATGTGACTCTCATTTCTATTACGGACGTGGGATAAATATGGGTGCACACATTACAACGGCTGAAACGTGAACAAGCCGTAAGGTGAAACGCATTGTTTCCTGCCGAAATAAATTATCGCGCATGAGCAACTGATGGTGTCCGAGTACGTTTGTTCTCACAAACTGGGTATTTTTTTTAATTAACAGGGCAACCGGTAGCCCCACCTCGGACCGCCCACGAGCAGGCTTGATGAAATTCTATCACCGGAGCTGTTGGTCTGCAATACAAAGGAGACAAAGGAGATTTACGAGTTTTATATATATATATATATATATATATATATATATATATATATATTACCTACTGGCGGTCGCCAGTAGGTAGTTATAGTTAGGATTGATTTCCATAGGGAAATCGTAACATTCTATTGGGAATAACTTTGGCGCCGGTGGAGGAAGCTGCCTGAAATTTTCCTCAACTTTGCCTCGCGGCGCTCCGCTCCTTCCCTGAAAGTTTGGGGGGCATTTGTCAAGCGGGGGCCGAGATAAAAGGGGGGTCCCAAAACGTGTTTTCCCCATGTTAATTTCCATAGGGCGGTCGAACTCACTTTCAGCTCGAACGGCTAAATGGATTTTCACAAAACTTGGCAAAATTGTAGGGACTGGTAGCCCGATGTGCCTTTGCTATGTCTCAAGATATGTGCTCCAGAGGATTTTGCGTAATTTAGGTTCAAAAAAATATATATATCTATAGCCGCGCCCCGGTACGCGCACCGGGGAGCGCACCGGGCACGCTACGTGACTTGCGCACGGAAAGCTGATTGGCTCTTGGGTGTCTGTAAACATTCGAAACAGTCCGCAGTGGCCGCCATCTTGTGTCTCGGTAGGATCGAGACACAAATGGTGGCAAAAAACAAAGGGGGAAATGACCAAAAGGGGGCAGGGTACACCCCTCCTGACCCCCTAGGTTTGATGTGGGGGCCATGTTTTTTTTTAGATTTACGCGGGGGGAGCGCCCGGTACGCGCACCGGGGAGCGTACCATGGAGAAAAAAGAATGACAGAGTTTCCAAAAAATGTAGCATTTTTTTATAAATTGGAGGTAGTTCTAAAAAGAACTTTTTTTAATTGTTTTGGTTGTTTATATTTTTTTATTGTTTTTTTGAACATTTTTTTACTTTTTTGGACTTTTCTGAACAGTTTTATATTTTTTTTGTATTTTTTAAGGGGAGAAACAAAAAACAGGGAATTCTAAAGGGCTCAACAGGAGCAAAAAAAAAGGCGGAAAAAATTAATGTTTTCTTGGGCATTTGTGGTTATCCCAAGCACGATTAATAAGTGTGATGCTTTGCTCTCCATAGCATATCGTTTTTCCACAAAAAATACAAACCATTTTAAAATTGGAAAATTTTGGTTGTATGGTGGAGCATATCTCCCTAACTTCCGGTCCCGATGGGGTGGGAACATTAGTTTGGGAGGTGCTGGCAGAAGATTGGACAGGGTTTCTGGCCAGTTCCCTGAGCTCTGCCCTTGCATAGTTATTTGGATGCCTGCGTTGCATATGCCTGATCATCGTGTGGTTGCCAAAGGAGTATTTTTTGTTGGGATTCCCCCTTGACAGCTCCTGATGACATATTAAGCAGGTTGCCTTAGGCGCATTTACTTTTTTCTTGTCCTTGGGGATTGAAAAAAACTGCCAGATGATGTGCTCTTTAGGTTTGTATGTAATATTGTCCTCTCGGACGAATCTCCTCTCCTCCTCCTCCTCATCTTCCTCCTCTTCTTGATCTCCACCACTGTGAAGTTGCGGTGGTCCTTGTGGTGGTGGTGGTTGTGGTGGTGGTGGTGGTCCAGAAGCTCCAGCTGCTGCAGCTAATGTAGCCATTTTCTACTGAAATAACTGCAGGTCTACCTCTCTCAAAGCACAAAAGTAGAATGAGGAAAAAAGGTGGGGTCTTTCATCATTTAGAAAAGAAAACTGTTCTGAACCAATGAAAAGTGTTATTTTTAGGTCACATGACCTGGCCTTACATCATTAGGAAACCGAAAGTGAAATGAACCAATAAAAAGTTTTATTTTCAGGTCACATGACCCGACGCGCTTACGCTACGCGCCCCGGAGCGCGCCCGTAGTCGCGCTCCGGGCCGCGCCTTGGGGGCGCGTAGCGTAAGCGCGTCAGGACGTTGCGCGATCGTATGCGCTCGCGTGCTTCCGGGTGCGCTTACGCAGTGCGTCATATGACGCATCACGCGTTTACGCGAAACGTCACGATGTTGTTTTCGTTCGCGAGAATAGCGCTAACGGGACGCTCACCGGTACGCGCCCGTGAGCGCTCCAGGGCAAAAAAAAATTACATAATTAAACAATATAAAATTCATTATAACATTTTTTACTTTTTATACCTATAGAGATTTGCTATTAAAAAGCCTATGAAATTCACTGAAAAAACCATAGGTTTCACACCAGTTATAGTTAGAAATTAGCATTTAAAAAACCTATGAAATTCACTGAAAAAACCATAGGTTTCACACCAGTTATAGTTAGGAATTAGCATTTTAAAAACCTATTAAATTCACTGAAAAAACCATAGGTTTCACACCAGTTATAGTTAGCTGGAAGTTTTACTCGCATAAAACCATTGAAATTCCCACGTTATAGTTAGTTGGACTCACTATAACTTGCGCGTGCAATGCACTGCTGATGACGTCAAATATTACATCACTCATGACATGGTCAGTGACATCACTCATGACTCATGTAATATTTGACGTCATCAGCAGTGCATTGCACGCGCAAGTTATAGTGAGTCCAACTAACTATAACGTGGGAATTTCAATGGTTTTATGCGAGTAAAATTTTGAGCTAACTAAAACTGGTGTGAAACCTATGTTTTTTTCAGTGAATATATATATATATATATATATATATATATATATATATATATATATATATATATATATATTACCTACTGGCGGTTGCCAGTAGGTAGTTATAGTTAGGACCTAGTTTCCATAGGAAATCCGCCGCAACATTCTATTGGGAATAACTTTGGCGCCGGTGGACGAATCTTCGCAAATTTCTCAAAGAAGATGGCCCGCTCCGCTCTGCTCCTTCCCTGAAAGTTTCGGGGGATTCGTCAAGCGGGGGCCGAGATAAAAGGGGGTCCCAAAACGTGTTTTCCCCATGTTAATTTCCATAGGGCGGTTGGACTCACTTTTAGCCCGAACGCCTGAATGGATTTACACCAAACTTGGCAAAATTGTAGGGACTGGTAGCCCGATGTGCCTTTGCTATGTCTCAAGATATGTGCTCCAGTGGATTTAGGGTAATTTAGGTTAAAAAAATATATATATCTATAGGCGTGCCCCGGTACGCGCACCGGGGCGCGCTCCAGCGCGCTACGCGAGTTCGCGCGCGGAAAGCTGATTGGCTCTCGGGTGTCTGTCAACATTCCAAACAGCCCGTAGCGGCCGCCATCTTGTGTCTCAATAGGATCGAGACACAAGAGGTGGCAAAAACAAAAGGGGAAATGAGCAAAAGGGGGCAGGGTAGACCCCCCCCTGACCCCATAGGTTTGATGTGGGGGCCATAAAAGGGCTTTGCGGGGCACCAGGAAGCGTACCGGGGAGCGTACCATGAGGAAAACCCAGTGAAACAGTAAAATAATAATTTAAAGTGCTTAGAGGTAGGGTAGCTTTGCATAGAGTTGTTGTGTTGTGTTGGTGATTTAAGTACCAGCATGTAGGTACCAATACAGAGTCTTAAATTCCATGTACACCGTCTCCTCTGTAGATAATTTGCATGTTGTTACAGAAGTTATTGTAGTATATGGAATCCATACCATAGTCTGTCAGGAAAGCAGAAACAACATGGAGGCAGGAGATGAAAAGGAGATGTGAAATACACATTGGAGATAATATAGTGGGAGAAAGGAAGTAACTATGAGCAAAATTACTATGTAACACAAAAAAGTTGCACAGTATACTATAAGTCTCACTTTATATTATATTCATTTTGGTACTATTTCATGAATCACATATAAAAAAGAATAATGTCTAGAACAATTTTTAATTATAAAATAAAAATTTATTGCTGCGATTTTTCAAAATTTAAAAGAACTTCCAACATTATATCGTCAGGAATGTCCTAATTTTCAGTCCATGATTCCATTTCTTCCACACAATTAACTAACTCTTCGTCCAGAGACTGATCCATAAAGTCAAAGTCTTCCTCAGGATTGTTCTCCAGAAGAATTTCGAAAGAAATATCTGGTTTTCCTTCCATTTTCTTGCTGTAAATTGCATTAAAAATAAATATATCAGTAGAGTTAGGGCAGTGTTGGGTTTAAGTTTAGACAGGTACTTCTGAGTTTTTAACAGTGAAGTTATCTTTGGGCAGTGTATGGTATGAGGTAGGAAGTAGAAATATAAAAAAGTGTATGTGAAGAAGCCTAAGTAAATTCATAATTATACCACAGAAGCCTAACTCAATCCATAAGTATAACAGAGAAGCCTATCTAAATCTATAACTATAACAGAGGGACAGTAAATAATTATCAGAAAACGTTTTTACAAATTAACTTAAAGTGCCCCTTACAAATTAACAACTTACCTTATTAAAAGGTGATGAAGATAAATGGAGAAAATTCTTTCAAGATGTACCTCAGGTAGTTGTAGTCAAAATGGCCCTGTTTCCCTCTCATTTTTCATATATATTCATGTACATAACCAATCAAATGTCAGGAAAAAAAAGTAGAAAATGAAAGTAACATTTTAATTGGTTGTAAATCCTAACACTTCATATGTGTTTTTGTCATGTAATTTATCTCAGGATATTTAGACAGTGCTACAGTTCAAATGGCTCAATGGAATTCCACCACATTTGGGAAAATGGTAGGGACTGGTATGTAGTAGGGCCTATTCTATATTTGGTGAAAGTGTCTCCAGTGGTTTTTATGTAAATTAACTTTAAAACATTTTTGGGAGCGCTTACCGGTGCGCGCCCCGGTAAGCGTACCAGCAGCGCAACGGGAGTCCGCCATCTTGTGTTTCGGTAGATTTGAGACACAAGATGGAGGACAAACAACATTGGGAATGGGTAAAAGGGGGCACGGTAGAGACCCTCTGGCCCCCTAGGTTTTCTGAGGGGGGCTTAGGAGGCCCATATAGGCCCATTTTTTTTTTTTTTTCGCGGGGGGAGCGCACGGTACGCGCACCGGGGAGCGTACCGGGGAGCGTACTTTGGTGAAAAACAGTGAAAAAAGTTAGAGTAAAATAATCATTTTGAATGATCAGTGTAGGGTAGCCCTGAAAAGAGCTTTTCGTTCTGTGGTTCTGTGGCTGATTTAGGTACCTACAAGTAGGTTCCAATGCACAGTCTTAAATTCAGGAGGAATATTCTATTCTGAATTAATCAAAAAGGAATGGACACTGGTGTCTACTAAACCTTTGGTTAGTCTTTGAAAACCCTCATAGACAACCTGATTGAATCGATGCGGTATATCTTTTATCCGCCCCGTCAGGTGTCATGGCATATTCATAGGGAAGTCAAATAACGTGCGGTATGCCTGCCTCACCCGAGGCTACCTCTGGTCCAGGTAGAAGTGTCCAGAAATAATAGGAAGGGATTTTTTTTTTTTTTTTTTAAACAGTGTGTCACCAGAGAGAAATATTTAATGAGAAGGCTGACACTGTTGTTAAAAGATTCGATATATATGTAATCAGGCAACTAGATTACCATATATCTATATATATATGGATGCGTCAACATGTTTCAGCTCTATGAGCCCAGCCGGGTCTGTAGAGCTTTCGTGAGGACAAAAAGACAAAAATACATACATAGAAGGTACTCACACAACTTGTTTAGGTTCCTATAGCTATTATAGCATGTCTTATATAGTCACCTATAATGTGGGAACACAAACAATACACTACATTATGGTATGTTAAATGTGGTGATTAGGCATAATACTTTTCTTAAAGCACACAGACTAGAATTGCTAGTGAAAGATATGCACCTAATTATAGATACATAAATAGTGAGAAGGTAGGAGGGCAGGAGAAAACAGGTTTACGATCTATAAACACAGGGAGAAAGCTACTTATGCATTTCGTGTTTATTGGTGGAGTAGGAGGGGAAAAGGAGGGAAAACTGAGAATACTAGGTCCCAGTAGTGAAACTATGTTGGTGTTATTAAAGTGTAGCATCTGTTCTACAAATGCGCGATGTTATTACGCATTTACGCGCTTTGACTCTGATAAAATGCATATTTACACACGTGGCAAAATTACTGAAAGAAATACCTTAATAGGTGTTCTTAGAAGCTTCTACAGGAGTGAAGAGTCGCTAGGAGTGGTCTTTGCTAGAAAATTTTATCAAATCAGTTAGAATATGATAAATAGGACTTCTTACCCGTGTAGAGTCGTCTTCAAAACTAATTCTTACCCACGAGGACCAGCTTTCAGTCCCTGTGCTGACTCTGCCCCTGGTTACAGGCGGGGCTCTGCCTCCCGGCCTTTTGGCAGGAGTCTAGACACTAAGAAAGGACTCAAATATTAACAAGTTCGTCCCTCCAAGATGGTTCCCACCTCCAAATCAAAATGCGAAAAAGCTTTATTTATATTTTCTTAACGACAAGGCTCATGGACCTGTTGTATACTCAAAAGGGGGGTGCATTATTGAGGGTGCAATATTAACCAACTCAAAAGGGGGACACACGGACACAGGCCTGTTGCTATGGTTAGTTTTAACTCCTGACAAACAGAGTTCGTCAGTGGATTTATTGTATCAATATATATTTGCATTCTGGTAATCGTATTTCACTTACTTATTTCACTGGGATAATGCCAAATTTATATCACAGTTACCAAACTGGATGAGTTGTTCCTATCATCATCTGGATGAGTTGTTCCTGTCATCATCAGAATGGATTGTAAGTTTGATTCAAGTGTTCTTAATAGGAATGTTTTCAATAAAACTGACTCCTGGGAATATTGTCATTCATCCCTGATATATGGGTGCCAAGACGGTCCACCCACCTTTGTTCTTTTTCAAAAAGGACTTGCTCTGCATTGTTGTTCTTGTCTTGTAGCATTTCGAGTACTGTCCAGCTCAACTCATCACAGGTGTGTCCTGCTTCCACGAAGTGTGTGCAAAGCTTCGTGTTGTTTTTCTTCATTCTGACATTGCTCCTGTGTTCTCCAATTCGTAACTTGATTTTTCTACAGGTCATACCTATATATTGACGTCTGCAGGGGCAGGTGACCATGTAGATTAGATGTGTCGAGTTGCAATTAGTATGTTGCTTTTGGGTCCATTTTAAAGTATCGGTCAGTTGTAGAGTTTTAGTAGGTTTTGTAAATTTACATACACCACAAGTGCCACATGGATAGTGGCCAACTACAGGTTCCATCCTGACATCTCTAATGACAGAATGGATTTGTTTTGTCTTTGGTCTTGTATGGACCAGAACGTCTTTGATGTTTTTAGTTCTCTTATTAGCAAATCTTGGTTTTGGCCAGTCGAATTGTCCAGAAGTGATTATCTGCCAGTTTTTTCTGATGAGTTTCTGTACATCGTAAGTAGCCGGACAATAGGTGGTGACACATGTTACTAGATCTTTTATTGGTTCTTTTCTGTTGGTCTGCAAGAGACATTCACGTGGTTGATGTCTGGCCCTTTTCATGCATTTCGTGATCACAGAAGGTGTATAATCCCTCAATTGTAATTTCTGGCTCAATTCCCGTGCTTGTATTTGGTAGTCGCTGCCTTTACTACAATTACGTTTGTGACGTAGGAATTGGCTAAAGGGAAGATTGTCCTGCAATGGTCGTGGATGGTAGCTACGATATGAGAGCAAGCTGTTCTTTGCCGTGGGTTTTGTGAAAGTTTTAGTCTCCAACTTCCCATTTTCATGGAAGATTGTCAGATCAAGGAAGTCTATGCTTTGGTTGCTGGAAGCGAAGGTGAACTTTAGCCAACGGTCTCTTTTATTCAGCCATTCCATGAATTTAGTCAGATCTCCTTTGATATCCCAAATTAACAGAATATCGTCAATGTAGCGTTTCCAGTACATAATACTGGAAACATAGGGATTTGTGGTATTAAGCACAGAATCTTGTTCGAGTTGGCTTACATAAAGTCCCGCTACCGAAGGGGCACAGGCGCTCCACATGGATGTTCCATGGCTTTGTAAGAAAAGTTGACCATTGTACTCAAAATAGTTTTCCTTTAAGACTAGACGGCAGCATTCCAAAATGAAATGGCGAGGGGTTTTGTGTGGCCAGCCTTGGTTAAAGAGGAGGTCTTCCAACATTTGTAAGGTGTCTTCCTGGGGCAGGCTCGTGTACAAGGCCTCAACATCAAGGCCTACCAGCAACATTGTGTTTGGATTGAATTTTAGATCTGCAATTTGGATCAGGAGGTCCCTAGTGTCTTTTAGGTAGGTTGGTGTTTTTTGGACCAACTGCTTCAAGTACTCATCTGCAAATTTGGAGAGGGGCTCTAATAATGACCCTATTCCCGAGACAATTGGGAGTCCCGGGTGAGGTGACTTGTTCTTGTGTGTTTTGGGTAACAAATAAAAGAATGGTATTTTAGGGCTTTTAGGCGTCAAAAATTCTGCCTCCTTTTTTGAAATCCATCCACTGACTTCAGCTTCGTGTACCATGATAGCGATGACATTTGTCAGTCTGTCGGTGGGATCTTCTTCAAGTTTTTTGTAAAAATTCTCATCAGACAGGAGGGATAGGCATTGTTGGTTATATCCCTCTTTTGATAAGATCACTACCCCACCCCCCTTGTCTGCTGGTTTTATGACGATATTATCATTATCCTTCAACTCCATCAAAGCAAGTCGTTCCTTTTTGCTCAAATTTTGATAAGTCTTTTTGTTGGAATCCAAATTGTCGATTCCTTTCATGATGGCCTGCTCAAAAGTTTGTATCTCAATGGGTACTGTAGTCATCGGAGGACAAAACTTAGATTTCCTCTTCAGGGTAGTGTCACCTTCGTTATGTGGACTGATCGATTCGTTGAAAAAGGCTTTTAATTATACCACAGAAGCCTAACTCAATCCATAAGTATAACAGAGAAGCCTATCTAAATCTATAACTATAACAGAGGGACAGTAAATAACTATCAGAAAAGTTTTTACAAATTAACTTAAAGTGCCCCTTACAAATTAACAACTTACCTTATTAAAAGGTGATGAAGATAAATGGAGAAAATTCTTTCAAGATGTACCTCAGGTAGTTGTAGTCAAAATGGCCCTGTTTCCCTCTCATTTTTCATATATATTCATGTACATAACCAATCAAATGTCAGGAAAAAAAGTAGAAAATGAAAGTAACATTTTAATTGGTTGTAAATCCTAACACTTCATATGTGTTTTTGTCATGTAATTTATCTCAGGATATTTAGACAGTGCTACAGTTCAAATGGCTCAATGGAATTCCACCACATTTGGGAAAATGGTAGGGACTGGTATGTAGTAGGGCCTATTCTATATTTGGTGAATGTGTCTCCAGTGGTTTTTATGTAAATTAACTTTAAAACATTTTTGGGAGCGCTTACCGGTGCGCGCCCCGGTAAGCGTACCGGCAGCGCAACGGGAGTCCGCCATCTTGTGTTTCGGTAGATTTGAGACACAAGATGGAGGACAAACAACGTTGGGAATGGGTAAAAGGGGGCACGGTAGAGACCCTCTGGCCCCCTAGGTTTTCTGAGGGGGGCTTAGGAGGCCCATATAGGCCCTTTTTTTTTTTCGCGGGGGGAGCGCACGGTACGCGCACCGGGGAGCGTACCGGGGAGCGTACTTTGGTGAAAAACAGTGAAAAAAGTTAGAGTAAAATAATCATTTTGAATGATCAGTGTAGGGTAGCCCTGAAAAGAGCTTTTGGTTCTGTGGCTGATTTAGGTACCTACAAGTAGGTTCCAATGCACAGTATTAAATTCAGGAGGAATATTCTATTCTGAATTAATCAAAAAGGAATGGACACTGGTGTCTACTAAACCTTTGGTTAGTCTTTGAAAACCCTCATAGACAACCTGATTGAATCGATGCGGTATATCTTTTATCCGCCCCGTCAGGTGTCATGGCATATTCATAGGGAAGTCAAATAACGTGCGGTATGCCTGCCTCACCCGAGGCTACCTCTGGTCCAGGTAGAAGTGTCCAGAAATAATAGGAAGGGAATTTTCTTTTTTTTTTTAAAACAGTGTGTCACCAGAGAGAAATTTTTAATGAGAAGGCTGACACTGTTGTTAAAAGATTCGATATATATGTAATCAGGCAACTAGATTACCATATATCTATATATATATGGATGCGTCAACATGTTTCAGCTCTATGAGCCCAGCCGGGTCTGTAGAGCTTTCGTCAGGACAAAAAGACAAAAATACATACATAGAAGGTACTCACACAACTTGTGTAGGTTCCTATAGCTATTATAGCATTTCTTATATAGTCACCTATAATGTGGGAACACAAACAATACACTACATTATGGTATGTTAAATGTGGTGATTAGGCATAATACTTTTCTTAAAGCACACAGACTAGAATTGCTAGTGAAAGATATGCACCTAATTATAGATACATAAATAGTGAGAAGGTAGGAGGGCAGGAGAAAACAGGTTTACGATCTATAAACACAGGGAGAAAGCTACTTATGCATTTCGTGTTTATTGGTGGAGTAGGAGGGGAAAAGGAGGGAAAACTGAGAATACTAGGTCCCAGTAGTGAAACTATGTTGGTGTTATTAAAGTGTAGCATCTGTTCTACAAATGCGCGATGTTATTACGCATTTACGCGCTTTGACTCTGATAAAATGCATATTTACACACGCTGCAAAATTACTGAAAGAAATACCTTAATAGGTGTTCTTAGAAGCTTCTACAGGAGTGAAGAGTCGCTAGGAGTGGTCTTTGCTAGAAAATTTTATCAAATCGGTTAGAATATGATAAATAGGACTTCTTACCTGTGTAGAGTCGTCTTCAAAACTAATTCTTACCCACGAGGACCAGCTTTCAGTCCCTGTGCTGACTCTGCCCCTGGTTACAGGCGGGGCTCTGCCTCCCGGCCTTTTGGCAGGAGTCTAGACACTAAGAAAGGACTCAAATATTAACAAGTTCGTCCCTCCAAGATGTTCCCACCTCCAAATCAAAATGCGAAAAAGCTTTATTTATATTTTCTTAACGACAAGGCTCATGGACCTGTTGTATACTCAAAAGGGGGGTGCATTATTGAGGGTGCAATATTAACCAACTCAAAAGGGGGGGACACGGACACAGGCCTGTTGCTATGGTTAGTTTTAACTCCTGACAAACAGAGTTCGTCAGTGGATTTATTGTATCAATATATATTTGCATTCTGGTAATCGTATTTCACTTACTTATTTCACTGGGATAATGCCAAATTTATATCACAGTTACCAAACTGGATGAGTTGTTCCTGTCATCATCTGGATGAGTTGTTCCTGTCATCATCAGAATGGATTGTAAGTTTGATTCAAGTGTTCTTAATAGGAATGTTTTCAATAAAACTGACTCCAGGGAATATTGTCATTCATCCCTGATATATGGGTGCCAAGACGGTCCACCCACCTTTGTTCTTTTTCAAAAAGGACTTGCTCTGCATTGTTGTTCTTGTCTTGTAGCATTTCGAGTACTGTCCAGCTCAACTCATCACAGGTGTGTCCTGCTTCCACGAAGTGTGTGCAAAGCTTCGTGTTGTTTTTCTTCATTCTGACATTGCTCCTGTGTTCTCCAATTCGTAACTTGATTTTTCTACAGGTCATACCTATATATTGACGTCTGCAGGGGCAGGTGACCATGTAGATTAGATGTGTCGAGTTGCAATTAGTATGTTGCTTTTGGGTCCATTTTAAAGTATCGGTCAGTTGTACAGTTTTAGTAGGTTTTGTAAATTTACATACACCACAAGTGCCACATGGATAGTGGCCAATTACAGGTTCCATCCTGACATCTCTAATGACAGAATGGATTTGTTTTGTCTTTGGTCTTGTATGGACCAGAACGTCTTTGATGTTTTTAGTTCTCTTATTAGCAAATCTTGGTTTTGGCCAGTCGAATTGTCCAGAAGTGATTATCTGCCAGTTTTTTCTGATGAGTTTCTGTACATCGTAAGTAGCCGGACAATAGGTGGTGACACATGTTACTAGATCTTTTATTGGTTCTTTTCTGTTGGTCTGCAAGAGACATTCACGTGGTTGATGTCTGGCCCTTTTCATGCATTTCGTGATCACAGAAGGTGTATAATCCCTCAATTGTAATTTCTGGCTCAATTCCCGTGCTTGTATTTGGTAGTCGCTGCCTTTACTACAATTACGTTTGTGACGTAGGAATTGGCTAAAGGGAAGATTGTCCCGCAATGGTCGTGGATGGTAGCTACGATATGAGAGCAAGCTGTTCTTTGCCGTGGGTTTTGTGAAGGTTTTAGTCTCCAACTTCCCATTTTCATGGAAGATTGTCAGATCAAGGAAGTCTATGCTTTGGTTGCTGGAAGCGAAGGTGAACTTTAGCCAACGGTCTCTTTTATTCAGCCATTCCATGAATTTAGTCAGATCTCCTTTGATATCCCAAATTAACAGAATATCGTCAATGTAGCGTTTCCAGTACATAATACTGGAAACATAGGGATTTGTGGTATTAAGCACAGAATCTTGTTCGAGTTGGCTTACATAAAGTCCCGCTACCGAAGGGGCACAGGCGCTCCACATGGATGTTCCATGGCTTTGTAAGAAAAGTTGACCATTGTACTCAAAATAGTTTTCCTTTAAGACTAGACGGCAGCATTCCAAAATGAAATGGCGAGGGGTTTTGTGTGGCCAGTCTTGGTTAAAGAGGAGGTCTTCCAACATTTGTAAGGTGTCTTCCTGGGGCAGGCTCGTGTACAAGGCCTCAACATCAAGGCCTACCAGCAACATTGTGTTTGGATTGAATTTTAGATCTGCAATTTGGATCAGGAGGTCCCTAGTGTCTTTTAGGTAGGTTGGTGTGTTTTGGACCAACTGCTTCAAGTACTCATCTGCAAATTATGGAGAGGGGCTCTAATAATGACCCTATTCCCGAGACAATTGGGCGTCCCGGGGGAAGTGACTTGTTCTTGTGTGTTTTGGTTAACGAATAAAAGAATGGTATTTTAGGGCTTTTAGGCGTCAAAAATTCTGCCTCCTTTTTTGAAATCCATCCACTGACTTCAGCTTCGTGTACCATGATAGCGATGACATTTGTCAGTCTGTCGGTGGGATCTTCTTCAAGTTTTTTGTAAAAATTCTCATCAGACAGGAGGGATAGGCATTGTTGGTTATATCCCTCTTTTGATAAGATCACTACCCCACCCCCCTTGTCTGCTGGTTTTATGACGATATTATCATTATCCTTCAACTCCATCAAAGCAAGTCGTTCCTTTTTGCTCAAATTTTGATAAGTCTTTTTGTTGGAATCCAAATTGTCGATTCCTTTCATGATGGCCTGCTCAAAAGTTTGTATCTCAATGGGTACTGTAGTCATCGGAGGACAAAACTTAGATTTCCTCTTCAGGGTAGTGTCACCTTCGTTATGTGGACTGATCGATTCGTTGAAAAAGGCTTTTAATTATACCACAGAAGCCTAACTCAATCCATAAGTATAACAGAGAAGCCTATCTAAATCTATAACTATAACAGAGGGACAGTAAATAACTATCAGAAAAGTTTTTACAAATTAACTTAAAGTGCCCCTTACAAATTAACAACTTACCTTATTAAAAGGTGATGAAGATAAATGGAGAAAATTCTTTCAAGATGTACCTCAGGTAGTTGTAGTCAAAATGGCCCTGTTTCCCTCTCATTTTTCATATATATTCATGTACATAACCAATCAAATGTCAGGAAAAAAAGTAGAAAATGAAAGTAACATTTTAATTGGTTGTAAATCCTAACACTTCATATGTGTTTTTGTCATGTAATTTATCTCAGGATATTTAGACAGTGCTACAGTTCAAATGGCTCAATGGAATTCCACCACATTTGGGAAAATGGTAGGGACTGGTATGTAGTAGGGCCTATTCTATATTTGGTGAATGTGTCTCCAGTGGTTTTTATGTAAATTAACTTTAAAACATTTTTGGGAGCGCTTACCGGTACGCGCCCCGGTAAGCGTACCGGCAGCGCAACGGGAGTCCGCCATCTTGTGTTTCGGTAGATTTGAGACACAAGATGGAGGACAAACAACGTTGGGAATGGGTAAAAGGGGGCACGGTAGAGACCCTCTGGCCCCCTAGGTTTTCTGAGGGGGGCTTAGGAGGCCCATATAGGCCCTTTTTTTTTTTCGCGGGGGGAGCGCACGGTACGCGCACCGGGGAGCGTACCGGGGAGCGTACTTTGGTGAAAAACAGTGAAAAAAGTTAGAGTAAAATAATCATTTTGAATGATCAGTGTAGGGTAGCCCTGAAAAGAGCTTTTCGTTCTGTGGTTCTGTGGCTGATTTAGGTACCTACAAGTAGGTTCCAATGCACAGTCTTAAATTCAGGAGGAATATTCTATTCTGAATTAATCAAAAAGGAATGGACACTGGTGTCTACCAAACCTTTGGTTAGTCTTTGAAAACCCTCATAGACAACCTGATTGAATCGATGCGGTATATCTTTTATCCGCCCCGTCAGGTGTCATGGCATATTCATAGGGAAGTCAAATAACGTGCGGTATGCCTGCCTCACCCGAGGCTACCTCTGGTCCAGGTAGAAGTGTCCAGAAATAATAGGAAGGGAATTTTCTTTTTTTTTTTAAAACAGTGTGTCACCAGAGAGAAATTTTTAATGAGAAGGCTGACACTGTTGTTAAAAGATTCGATATATATGTAATCAGGCAACTAGATTACCATATATCTATATATATATGGATGCGTCAACATGTTTCAGCTCTATGAGCCCAGCCGGGTCTGTAGAGCTTTCGTCAGGACAAAAAGACAAAAATACATACATAGAAGGTACTCACACAACTTGTGTAGGTTCCTATAGCTATTATAGCATTTCTTATATAGTCACCTATAATGTGGGAACACAAACAATACACTACATTATGGTATGTTAAATGTGGTGATTAGGCATAATACTTTTCTTAAAGCACACAGACTAGAATTGCTAGTGAAAGATATGCACCTAATTATAGATACATAAATAGTGAGAAGGTAGGAGGGCAGGAGAAAACAGGTTTACGATCTATAAACACAGGGAGAAAGCTACTTATGCATTTCGTGTTTATTGGTGGAGTAGGAGGGGAAAAGGAGGGAAAACTGAGAATACTAGGTCCCAGTAGTGAAACTATGTTGGTGTTATTAAAGTGTAGCATCTGTTCTACAAATGCGCGATGTTATTACGCATTTACGCGCTTTGACTCTGATAAAATGCATATTTACACACGCGGCAAAATTACTGAAAGAAATACCTTAATAGGTGTTCTTAGAAGCTTCTACAGGAGTGAAGAGTCGCTAGGAGTGGTCTTTGCTAGAAAATTTTATCAAATCGGTTAGAATATGATAAATAGGACTTCTTACCCGTGTAGAGTCGTCTTCAAAACTAATTCTTACCCACGAGGACCAGCTTTCAGTCCCTGTGCTGACTCTGCCCCTGGTTACAGGCGGGGCTCTGCCTCCCGGCCTTTTGGCAGGAGTCTAGACACTAAGAAAGGACTCAAATATTAACAAGTTCGTCCCTCCAAGATGTTCCCACCTCCAAATCAAAATGCGAAAAAGCTTTATTTATATTTTCTTAACGACAAGGCTCATGGACCTGTTGTATACTCAAAAGGGGGGTGCATTATTGAGGGTGCAATATTAACCAACTCAAAAGGGGGGGACACGGACACAGGCCTGTTGCTATGGTTAGTTTTAACTCCTGACAAACAGAGTTCGTCAGTGGATTTATTGTATCAATATATATTTGCATTCTGGTAATCGTATTTCACTTACTTATTTCACTGGGATAATGCCAAATTTATATCACAGTTACCAAACTGGATGAGTTGTTCCTGTCATCATCTGGATGAGTTGTTCCTGTCATCATCAGAATGGATTGTAAGTTTGATTCAAGTGTTCTTAATAGGAATGTTTTCAATAAAACTGACTCCAGGGAATATTGTCATTCATCCCTGATATATGGGTGCCAAGACGGTCCACCCACCTTTGTTCTTTTTCAAAAAGGACTTGCTCTGCATTGTTGTTCTTGTCTTGTAGCATTTCGAGTACTGTCCAGCTCAACTCATCACAGGTGTGTCCTGCTTCCACGAAGTGTGTGCAAAGCTTCGTGTTGTTTTTCTTCATTCTGACATTGCTCCTGTGTTCTCCAATTCGTTACTTGATTTTTCTACAGGTCATACCTATATATTGACGTCTGCAGGGGCAGGTGACCATGTAGATTAGATGTGTCGAGTTGCAATTAGTATGTTGCTTTTGGGTCCATTTTAAAGTATCGGTCAGTTGTACAGTTTTAGTAGGTTTTGTAAATTTACATACACCACAAGTGCCACATGGATAGTGGCCAATTACAGGTTCCATCCTGACATCTCTAATGACAGAATGGATTTGTTTTGTCTTTGGTCTTGTATGGACCAGAACGTCTTTGATGTTTTTAGTTCTCTTATTAGCAAATCTTGGTTTTGGCCAGTCGAATTGTCCAGAAGTGATTATCTGCCAGTTTTTTCTGATGAGTTTCTGTACATCGTAAGTAGCCGGACAATAGGTGGTGACACATGTTACTAGATCTTTTATTGGTTCTTTTCTGTTGGTCTGCAAGAGACATTCACGTGGTTGATGTCTGGCCCTTTTCATGCATTTCGTGATCACAGAAGGTGTATAATCCCTCAATTGTAATTTCTGGCTCAATTCCCGTGCTTGTATTTGGTAGTCGCTGCCTTTACTACAATTACGTTTGTGACGTAGGAATTGGCTAAAGGGAAGATTGTCCCGCTATGGTCGTGGATGGTAGCTACGATATGAGAGCAAGCTGTTCTTTGCCGTGGGTTTTGTGAAGGTTTTAGTCTCCAACTTCCCATTTTCATGGAAGATTGTCAGATCAAGGAAGTCTATGCTTTGGTTGCTGGAAGCGAAGGTGAACTTTAGCCAACGGTCTCTTTTATTCAGCCATTCCATGAATTTAGTCAGATCTCCTTTGATATCCCAAATTAACAGAATATCGTCAATGTAGCGTTTCCAGTACATAATACTGGAAACATAGGGATTTGTGGTATTCAGCACAGAATCTTGTTCGAGTTGGCTTACATAAAGTCCCGCTACCGGAGGGGCACAGGCGCTCCACATGGATGTTCCATGGCTTTGTAAGAAAAGTTGACCATTGTACTCAAAATAGTTTTCCTTTAAGACTAGACGGCAGCATTCCAAAATGAAATGGCGAGGGGTTTTGTGTGGCCAGTCTTGGTTAAAGAGGAGGTCTTCCAACATTTGTAAGGTGTCTTCCTGGGGCAGGCTCGTGTACAAGGCCTCAACATCAAGGCCTACCAGCAACATTGTGTTTGGATTGAATTTTAGATCTGCAATTTGGATCAGGAGGTCCCTAGTGTCTTTTAGGTAGGTTGGTGTTTTTTGGACCAACTGCTTCAAGTACTCATCTGCAAATTATGGAGAGGGGCTCTAATAATGACCCTATTCCCGAGACAATTGGGCGTCCCGGGGGAGGTGACTTGTTCTTGTGTGTTTTGGGTAACGAATAAAAGAATGGTATTTTAGGGCTTTTAGGCGTCAAAAATTCTGCCTCCTTTTTTGAAATCCATCCACTGACTTCAGCTTTGTGTACCATGATAGCGATGACATTTGTCAGTCTGTCGGTGGGATCTTCTTCAAGTTTTTTGTAAAAATTCTCATCAGACAGGAGGGATAGGCATTGTTGGTTATATCCCTCTTTTGATAAGATCACTACCCCACCCCCCTTGTCTGCTGGTTTTATGACGATATTATCATTATCCTTCAACTCCATCAAAGCAAGTCGTTCCTTTTTGCTCA
The DNA here is from genome assembly GCF_964261635.1 of Lissotriton helveticus. Lineage (NCBI taxonomy): Eukaryota > Metazoa > Chordata > Amphibia > Caudata > Salamandridae > Lissotriton > Lissotriton helveticus. The sequence goes on from NC_136061.1 coordinate 59,293,684, forward strand.
AATTTTGATAAGTCTTTTTGTTGGAATCCAAATTGTCGATTCCTTTCATGATGGCCTGCTCAAAAGTTTGTATCTCAATGGGTACTGTAGTCATCGGAGGACAAAACTTAGATTTCCTCTTCAGGGTAGTGTCACCTTCGTTATGTGGACTGATCGATTCGTTGAAAAAGGCTTTTAATTATACCACAGAAGCCTAACTCAATCCATAAGTATAACAGAGAAGCCTATCTAAATCTATAACTATAACAGAGGGACAGTAAATAACTATCAGAAAAGTTTTTACAAATTAACTTAAAGTGCCCCTTACAAATTAACAACTTACCTTATTAAAAGGTGATGAAGATAAATGGAGAAAATTCTTTCAAGATGTACCTCAGGTAGTTGTAGTCAAAATGGCCCTGTTTCCCTCTCATTTTTCATATATATTCATGTACATAACCAATCAAATGTCAGGAAAAAAAGTAGAAAATGAAAGTAACATTTTAATTGGTTGTAAATCCTAACACTTCATATGTGTTTTTGTCATGTAATTTATCTCAGGATATTTAGACAGTGCTACAGTTCAAATGGCTCAATGGAATTCCACCACATTTGGGAAAATGGTAGGGACTGGTATGTAGTAGGGCCTATTCTATATTTGGTGAATGTGTCTCCAGTGGTTTTTATGTAAATTAACTTTAAAACATTTTTGGGAGCGCTTACCGGTGCGCGCCCCGGTAAGCGTACCGGCAGCGCAACGGGAGTCCGCCATCTTGTGTTTCGGTAGATTTGAGACACAAGATGGAGGACAAACAACGTTGGGAATGGGTAAAAGGGGGCACGGTAGAGACCCTCTGGCCCCCTAGGTTTTCTGAGGGGGGCTTAGGAGGCCCATATAGGCCCTTTTTTTTTTTTCCGCGGGGGGAGCGCACGGTACGCGCACCGGGGAGCGTACCGGGGAGCGTACTTTGGTGCAAAACAGTGAAAAAAGTTAGAGTAAAATAATCATTTTGAATGATCAGTGTAGGGTAGCCCTGAAAAGAGCTTTTCGTTCTGTGGTTCTGTGGCTGATTTAGGTACCTACAAGTAGGTTCCAATGCACAGTCTTAAATTCAGGAGGAATATTCTATTCTGAATTAATCAAAAAGGAATGGACACTGGTGTCTACTAAACCTTTGGTTAGTCTTTGAAAACCCTCATAGACAACCTGATTGAATCGATGCGGTATATCTTTTATCCGCCCCGTCAGGTGTCATGGCATATTCATAGGGAAGTCAAATAACGTGCGGTATGCCTGCCTCACCCGAGGCTACCTCTGGTCCAGGTAGAAGTGTCCAGAAATAATAGGAAGGGAATTTTCTTTTTTTTTTTAAAACAGTGTGTCACCAGAGAGAAATTTTTAATGAGAAGGCTGACACTGTTGTTAAAAGATTCGATATATATGTAATCAGGCAACTAGATTACCATATATCTATATATATATGGATGCGTCAACATGTTTCAGCTCTATGAGCCCAGCCGGGTCTGTAGAGCTTTCGTCAGGACAAAAAGACAAAAATACATACATAGAAGGTACTCACACAACTTGTGTAGGTTCCTATAGCTATTATAGCATTTCTTATATAGTCACCTATAATGTGGGAACACAAACAATACACTACATTATGGTATGTTAAATGTGGTGATTAGGCATAATACTTTTCTTAAAGCACACAGACTAGAATTGCTAGTGAAAGATATGCACCTAATTATAGATACATAAATAGTGAGAAGGTAGGAGGGCAGGAGAAAACAGGTTTACGATCTATAAACACAGGGAGAAAGCTACTTATGCATTTCGTGTTTATTGGTGGAGTAGGAGGGGAAAAGGAGGGAAAACTGAGAATACTAGGTCCCAGTAGTGAAACTATGTTGGTGTTATTAAAGTGTAGCATCTGTTCTACAAATGCGCGATGTTATTACGCATTTACGCGCTTTGACTCTGATAAAATGCATATTTACACACGCGGCAAAATTACTGAAAGAAATACCTTAATAGGTGTTCTTAGAAGCTTCTACAGGAGTGAAGAGTCGCTAGGAGTGGTCTTTGCTAGAAAATTTTATCAAATCGGTTAGAATATGATAAATAGGACTTCTTACCCGTGTAGAGTCGTCTTCAAAACTAATTCTTACCCACGAGGACCAGCTTTCAGTCCCTGTGCTGACTCTGCCCCTGGTTACAGGCGGGGCTCTGCCTCCCGGCCTTTTGGCAGGAGTCTAGACACTAAGAAAGGACTCAAATATTAACAAGTTCGTCCCTCCAAGATGTTCCCACCTCCAAATCAAAATGCGAAAAAGCTTTATTTATATTTTCTTAACGACAAGGCTCATGGACCTGTTGTATACTCAAAAGGGGGGTGCATTATTGAGGGTGCAATATTAACCAACTCAAAAGGGGGGGACACGGACACAGGCCTGTTGCTATGGTTAGTTTTAACTCCTGACAAACAGAGTTCGTCAGTGGATTTATTGTATCAATATATATTTGCATTCTGGTAATCGTATTTCACTTACTTATTTCACTGGGATAATGCCAAATTTATATCACAGTTACCAAACTGGATGAGTTGTTCCTGTCATCATCTGGATGAGTTGTTCCTGTCATCATCAGAATGGATTGTAAGTTTGATTCAAGTGTTCTTAATAGGAATGTTTTCAATAAAACTGACTCCAGGGAATATTGTCATTCATCCCTGATATATGGGTGCCAAGACGGTCCACCCACCTTTGTTCTTTTTCAAAAAGGACTTGCTCTGCATTGTTGTTCTTGTCTTGTAGCATTTCGAGTACTGTCCAGCTCAACTCATCACAGGTGTGTCCTGCTTCCACGAAGTGTGTGCAAAGCTTCGTGTTGTTTTTCTTCATTCTGACATTGCTCCTGTGTTCTCCAATTCGTAACTTGATTTTTCTACAGGTCATACCTATATATTGACGTCTGCAGGGGCAGGTGACCATGTAGATTAGATGTGTCGAGTTGCAATTAGTATGTTGCTTTTGGGTCCATTTTAAAGTATCGGTCAGTTGTACAGTTTTAGTAGGTTTTGTAAATTTACATACACCACAAGTGCCACATGGATAGTGGCCAATTACAGGTTCCATCCTGACATCTCTAATGACAGAATGGATTTGTTTTGTCTTTGGTCTTGTATGGACCAGAACGTCTTTGATGTTTTTAGTTCTCTTATTAGCAAATCTTGGTTTTGGCCAGTCGAATTGTCCAGAAGTGATTATCTGCCAGTTTTTTCTGATGAGTTTCTGTACATCGTAAGTAGCCGGACAATAGGTGGTGACACATGTTACTAGATCTTTTATTGGTTCTTTTCTGTTGGTCTGCAAGAGACATTCACGTGGTTGATGTCTGGCCCTTTTCATGCATTTCGTGATCACAGAAGGTGTATAATCCCTCAATTGTAATTTCTGGCTCAATTCCCGTGCTTGTATTTGGTAGTCGCTGCCTTTACTACAATTACGTTTGTGACGTAGGAATTGGCTAAAGGGAAGATTGTCCCGCAATGGTCGTGGATGGTAGCTACGATATGAGAGCAAGCTGTTCTTTGCCGTGGGTTTTGTGAAGGTTTTAGTCTCCAACTTCCCATTTTCATGGAAGATTGTCAGATCAAGGAAGTCTATGCTTTGGTTGCTGGAAGCGAAGGTGAACTTTAGCCAACGGTCTCTTTTATTCAGCCATTCCATGAATTTAGTCAGATCTCCTTTGATATCCCAAATTAACAGAATATCGTCAATGTAGCGTTTCCAGTACATAATACTGGAAACATAGGGATTTGTGGTATTAAGCACAGAATCTTGTTCGAGTTGGCTTACATAAAGTCCCGCTACCGAAGGGGCACAGGCGCTCCACATGGATGTTCCATGGCTTTGTAAGAAAAGTTGACCATTGTACTCAAAATAGTTTTCCTTTAAGACTAGACGGCAGCATTCCAAAATGAAATGGCGAGGGGTTTTGTGTGGCCAGTCTTGGTTAAAGAGGAGGTCTTCCAACATTTGTAAGGTGTCTTCCTGGGGCAGGCTCGTGTACAAGGCCTCAACAACAAGGCCTACCAGCAACATTGTGTTTGGATTGAATTTTAGATCTGCAATTTGGATCAGGAGGTCCCTAGTGTCTTTTAGGTAGGTTGGTGTTTTTTGGACCAACTGCTTCAAGTACTCATCTGCAAATTTGGAGAGGGGCTCTAATAATGACCCTATTCCCGAGACAATTGGGCGTCCCGGGGGAGGTGACTTGTTCTTGTGTGTTTTGGGTAACGAATAAAAGAATGGTATTTTAGGGCTTTTAGGCGTCAAAAATTCTGCCTCCTTTTTTGAAATCCATCCACTGACTTCAGCTTCGTGTACCATGATAGCGATGACATTTGTCAGTCTGTCGGTGGGATCTTCTTCAAGTTTTTTGTAAAAATTCTCATCAGACAGGAGGGATAGGCATTGTTGGTTATATCCCTCTTTTGATAAGATCACTACCCCACGCCCCCTTGTCTGCTGGTTTTATGACGATATTATCATTATCCTTCAACTCCATCAAAGCAAGTCGTTCCTTTTTGCTCAAATTTTGATAAGTCTTTTTGTTGGAATCCAAATTGTCGATTCCTTTCATGATGGCCTGCTCAAAAGTTTATATCTCAATGGGTACTGTAGTCATCGGAGGACAAAACTTAGATTTCCTCTTCAGGGTAGTGTCACCTTTGTTATGTGGACTGATCGATTCGTTGAAAAAGGCTTTTAATTATACCACAGAAGCCTAACTCAATCCATAAGTATAACAGAGAAGCCTATCTAAATCTATAACTATAACAGAGGGACAGTAAATAACTATCAGAAAAGTTTTTACAAATTAACTTAAAGTGCCCCTTACAAATTAACAACTTACCTTATTAAAAGGTGATGAAGATAAATGGAGAAAATTCTTTCAAGATGTACCTCAGGTAGTTGTAGTCAAAATGGCCCTGTTTCCCTCTCATTTTTCATATATATTCATGTACATAACCAATCAAATGTCAGGAAAAAAAGTAGAAAATGAAAGTAACATTTTAATTGGTTGTAAATCCTAACACTTCATATGTGTTTTTGTCATGTAATTTATCTCAGGATATTTAGACAGTGCTACAGTTCAAATGGCTCAATGGAATTCCACCACATTTGGGAAAATGGTAGGGACTGGTATGTAGTAGGGCCTATTCTATATTTGGTGAATGTGTCTCCAGTGGTTTTTATGTAAATTAACTTTAAAACATTTTTGGGAGCGCTTACCGGTGCGCGCCCTGGTAAGCGTACCGGCAGCGCAACGGGAGTCCGCCATCTTGTGTTTCGGTAGATTTGAGACACAAGATGGAGGACAAACAACGTTGGGAATGGGTAAAAGGGGGCACGGTAGAGACCCTCTGGCCCCCTAGGTTTTCTGAGGGGGGCTTAGGAGGCCCATATAGGCCCTTTTTTTTTTTTCCGCGGGGGGAGCGCACGGTACGCGCACCGGGGAGCGTACCGGGGAGCGTACTTTGGTGCAAAACAGTGAAAAAAGTTAGAGTAAAATAATCATTTTGAATGATCAGTGTAGGGTAGCCCTGAAAAGAGCTTTTCGTTCTGTGGTTCTGTGGCTGATTTAGGTACCTACAAGTAGGTTCCAATGCACAGTCTTAAATTCAGGAGGAATATTCTATTCTGAATTAATCAAAAAGGAATGGACACTGGTGTCTACTAAACCTTTGGTTAGTCTTTGAAAACCCTCATAGACAACCTGATTGAATCGATGCGGTATATCTTTTATCCGCCCCGTCAGGTGTCATGGCATATTCATAGGGAAGTCAAATAACGTGCGGTATGCCTGCCTCACCCGAGGCTACCTCTGGTCCAGGTAGAAGTGTCCAGAAATAATAGGAAGGGAATTTTCTTTTTTTTTTAAAACAGTGTGTCACCAGAGAGAAATTTTTAATGAGAAGGCTGACACTGTTGTTAAAAGATTCGATATATATGTAATCAGGCAACTAGATTACCATATATCTATATATATATGGATGCGTCAACATGTTTCAGCTCTATGAGCCCAGCCGGGTCTGTAGAGCTTTCGTCAGGACAAAAAGACAAAAATACATACATAGAAGGTACTCACACAACTTGTGTAGGTTCCTATAGCTATTATAGCATTTCTTATATAGTCACCTATAATGTGGGAACACAAACAATACACTACATTATGGTATGTTAAATGTGGTGATTAGGCATAATACTTTTCTTAAAGCACACAGACTAGAATTGCTAGTGAAAGATATGCACCTAATTATAGATACATAAATAGTGAGAAGGTAGGAGGGCAGGAGAAAACAGGTTTACGATCTATAAACACAGGGAGAAAGCTACTTATGCATTTCGTGTTTATTGGTGGAGTAGGAGGGGAAAAGGAGGGAAAACTGAGAATACTAGGTCCCAGTAGTGAAACTATGTTGGTGTTATTAAAGTGTAGCATCTGTTCTACAAATGCGCGATGTTATTACGCATTTACGCGCTTTGACTCTGATAAAATGCATATTTACACACGCGGCAAAATTACTGAAAGAAATACCTTAATAGGTGTTCTTAGAAGCTTCTACAGGAGTGAAGAGTCGCTAGGAGTGGTCTTTGCTAGAAAATGTTATCAAATTGGTTAGAATATGATAAATAGGACTTCTTACCCGTGTAGAGTCGTCTTCAAAACTAATTCTTACCCACGAGGACCAGCTTTCAGTCCCTGTGCTGACTCTGCCCCTGGTTACAGGCGGGGCTCTGCCTCCCGGCCTTTTGGCAGGAGTCTAGACACTAAGAAAGGACTCAAATATTAACAAGTTCGTCCCTCCAAGATGTTCCCACCTCCAAATCAAAATGCGAAAAAGCTTTATTTATATTTTCTTAACGACAAGGCTCATGGACCTGTTGTATACTCAAAAGGGGGGTGCATTATTGAGGGTGCAATATTAACCAACTCAAAAGGGGGGGACACGGACACAGGCCTGTTGCTATGGTTAGTTTTAACTCCTGACAAACAGAGTTCGTCAGTGGATTTATTGTATCAATATATATTTGCATTCTGGTAATCGTATTTCACTTACTTATTTCACTGGGATAATGCCAAATTTATATCACAGTTACCAAACTGGATGAGTTGTTCCTGTCATCATCTGGATGAGTTGTTCCTGTCATCATCAGAATGGATTGTAAGTTTGATTCAAGTGTTCTTAATAGGAATGTTTTCAATAAAACTGACTCCAGGGAATATTGTCATTCATCCCTGATATATGGGTGCCAAGACGGTCCACCCACCTTTGTTCTTTTTCAAAAAGGACTTGCTCTGCATTGTTGTTCTTGTCTTGTAGCATTTCGAGTACTGTCCAGCTCAACTCATCACAGGTGTGTCCTGCTTCCACGAAGTGTGTGCAAAGCTTCGTGTTGTTTTTCTTCATTCTGACATTGCTCCTGTGTTCTCCAATTCATAACTTGATTTTTCTACAGGTCATACCTATATATTGACGTCTGCAGGGGCAGGTGACCATGTAGATTAGATGTGTCGAGTTGCAATTAGTATGTTGCTTTTGGGTCCATTTTAAAGTATCGGTCAGTTGTAGAGTTTTAGTAGGTTTTGTAAATTTACATACACCACAAGTGCCACATGGATAGTGGCCAATTACAGGTTCCATCCTGACATCTCTAATGACAGAATGGATTTGTTTTGTCTTTGGTCTTGTATGGACCAGAACGTCTTTGATGTTTTTAGTTCTCTTATTAGCAAATCTTGGTTTTGGCCAGTCGAATTGTCCAGAAGTGATTATCTGCCAGTTTTTTCTGATGAGTTTCTGTACATCGTAAGTAGCCGGACAATAGGTGGTGACACATGTTACTAGATCTTTTATTGGTTCTTTTCTGTTGGTCTGCAAGAGACATTCACGTGGTTGATGTCTGGCCCTTTTCATGCATTTCGTGATCACAGAAGGTGTATAATCCCTCAATTGTAATTTCTGGCTCAATTCCCGTGCTTGTATTTGGTAGTCGCTGCCTTTACTACAATTACGTTTGTGACGTAGGAATTGGCTAAAGGGAAGATTGTCCCGCAATGGTCGTGGATGGTAGCTACGATATGAGAGCAAGCTGTTCTTTGCCGTGGGTTTTGTGAAAGTTTTAGTCTCCAACTTCCCATTTTCATGGAAGATTGTCAGATCAAGGAAGTCTATGCTTTGGTTGCTGGAAGCGAAGGTGAACTTTAGCCAACGGTCTCTTTTATTCAGCCATTCCATGAATTTAGTCAGATCTCCTTTGATATCCCAAATTAACAGAATATCGTCAATGTAGCGTTTCCAGTACATAATACTGGAAACATAGGGATTTGTGGTATTAAGCACAGAATCTTGTTCGAGTTGGCTTACATAAAGTCCCGCTACCGAAGGGGCACAGGCGCTCCACATGGATGTTCCATGGCTTTGTAAGAAAAGTTGACCATTGTACTCAAAATAGTTTTCCTTTAAGACTAGACGGCAGCATTCCAAAATGAAATGGCGAGGGGTTTTGTGTGGCCAGTCTTGGTTAAAGAGGAGGTCTTCCAACATTTGTAAGGTGTCTTCCTGGGGCAGGCTCGTGTACAAGGCCTCAACATCAAGGCCTACCAGCAACATTGTGTTTGGATTGAATTTTAGATCTGCAATTTGGATCAGGAGGTCCCTAGTGTCTTTTAGGTAGGTTGGTGTTTTTTGGACCAACTGCTTCAAGTACTCATCTGCAAATTTGGAGAGGGGCTCTAATAATGACCCTATTCCCGAGACAATTGGGCGTCCCGGGGGAGGTGACTTGTTCTTGTGTGTTTTGGGTAACGAATAAAAGAATGGTATTTTAGGGCTTTTAGGCGTCAAAAATTCTGCCTCCTTTTTTGAAATCCATCCACTGACTTCAGCTTCGTGTACCATGATAGCGATGACATTTGTCAGTCTGTCGGTGGGATCTTCTTCAAGTTTTTTGTAAAAATTCTCATCAGACAGGAGGGATAGGCATTGTTGGTTATATCCCTCTTTTGATAAGATCACTACCCCACCCCCCTTGTCTGCTGGTTTTATGACGATATTATCATTATCCTTCAACTCCATCAAAGCAAGTCGTTCCTTTTTGCTCAAATTTTGATAAGTCTTTTTGTTGGAATCCAAATTGTCGATTCCTTTCATGATGGCCTGCTCAAAAGTTTGTATCTCAATGGGTACTGTAGTCATCGGAGGACAAAACTTAGATTTCCTCTTCAGGGTAGTGTCACCTTCGTTATGTGGACTGATCGATTCGTTGAAAAAGGCTTTTAATTATACCACAGAAGCCTAACTCAATCCATAAGTATAACAGAGAAGCCTATCTAAATCTATAACTATAACAGAGGGACAGTAAATAACTATCAGAAAACATTTTTACAAATTAACTTAAAGTGCCCCTTACAAATTAACAACATACCTTATTAAAAGGTGATGAAGATAAATGGAGAAAATTCTTTCAAGATGTACCTCAGGTAGTTGTAGTCAAAATGGCCCTGTTTCCCTCTCATTTTTCATATATATTCATGTACATAACCAATCAAATGTCAGGAAAAAAAGTAGAAAATGAAAGTAACATTTTAATTGGTTGTAAATCCTAACACTTCATATGTGTTTTTGTCATGTAATTTATCTCAGGATATTTAGACAGTGCTACAGTTCAAATGGCTCAATGGAATTCCACCACATTTGGGAAAATGGTAGGGACTGGTATGTAGTAGGGCCTATTCTATATTTGGTGAATGTGTCTCCAGTGGTTTTTATGTAAATTAACTTTAAAACATTTTTGGGAGCGCTTACCGGTGCGCGCCCCGGTAAGCGTACCGGCAGCGCAACGGGAGTCCGCCATCTTGTGTTTCGGTAGATTTGAGACACAAGATGGAGGACAAACAACGTTGGGAATGGGTAAAAGGGGGCACGGTAGAGACCCTCTGGCCCCCTAGGTTTTCTGAGGGGGGCTTAGGAGGCCCATATAGGCCCTTTTTTTTTTTTCCGCGGGGGGAGCGCACGGTACGCGCACCGGGGAGCGTACCGGGGAGCGTACTTTGGTGAAAAACAGTGAAAAAAGTTAGAGTAAAATAATCATTTTGAATGATCAGTGTAGGGTAGCCCTGAAAAGAGCTTTTCGTTCTGTGGTTCTGTGGCTGATTTAGGTACCTACAAGTAGGTTCCAATGCACAGTCTTAAATTCAGGAGGAATATTCTATTCTGAATTAATCAAAAAGGAATGGACACTGGTGTCTACTAAACCTTTGGTTAGTCTTTGAAAACCCTCAGAGACAACCTGATTGAATCGATGCGGTATATCTTTTATCCGCCCCGTCAGGTGTCATGGCATATTCATAGGGAAGTCAAATAACGTGCGGTATGCCTGCCTCACCCGAGGCTACCTCTGGTCCAGGTAGAAGTGTCCAGAAATAATAGGAAGGGAATTTTCTTTTTTTTTTTAAAACAGTGTGTCACCAGAGAGAAATTTTTAATGAGAAGGCTGACACTGTTGTTAAAAGATTCGATATATATGTAATCAGGCAACTAGATTACCATATATCTATATATATATGGATGCGTCAACATGTTTCAGCTCTATGAGCCCAGCCGGGTCTGTAGAGCTTTCGTCAGGACAAAAAGACAAAAATACATACATAGAAGGCACTCACACAACTTGTGTAGGTTCCTATAGCTATTATAGCATTTCTTATATAGTCACCTATAATGTGGGAACACAAACAATACACTACATTATGGTATGTTAAATGTGGTGATTAGGCATAATACTTTTCTTAAAGCACACAGACTAGAATTGCTAGTGAAAGATATGCACCTAATTATAGATACATAAATAGTGAGAAGGTAGGAGGGCAGGAGAAAACAGGTTTACGATCTATAAACACAGGGAGAAAGCTACTTATGCATTTCGTGTTTATTGGTGGAGTAGGAGGGGAAAAGGAGGGAAAACTGAGAATACTAGGTCCCAGTAGTGAAACTATGTTGGTGTTATTAAAGTGTAGCATCTGTTCTACAAATGCGCGATGTTATTACGCATTTACGCGCTTTGACTCTGATAAAATGCATATTTACACACGCGGCAAAATTACTGAAAGAAATACCTTAATAGGTGTTCTTAGAAGCTTCTACAGGAGTGAAGAGTCGCTAGGAGTGGTCTTTGCTAGAAAATTTTATCAAATCGGTTAGAATATGATAAATAGGACTTCTTACCCGTGTAGAGTCGTCTTCAAAACTAATTCTTACCCACGAGGACCAGCTTTCAGTCCCTGTGCTGACTCTGCCCCTGGTTACAGGCGGGGCTCTGCCTCCCGGCCTTTTGGCAGGAGTCTAGACACTAAGAAAGGACTCAAATATTAACAAGTTCGTCCCTCCAAGATGTTCCCACCTCCAAATCAAAATGCGAAAAAGCTTTATTTATATTTTCTTAACGACAAGGCTCATGGACCTGTTGTATACTCAAAAGGGGGGTGCATTATTGAGGGTGCAATATTAACCAACTCAAAAGGGGGGGACACGGACACAGGCCTGTTGCTATGGTTCGTTTTAACTCCTGACAAACAGAGTTCGTCAGTGGATTTATTGTATCAATATATATTTGCATTCTGGTAATCGTATTTCACTTACTTATTTCACTGGGATAATGCCAAATTTATATCACAGTTACCAAACTGGATGAGTTGTTCCTGTCATCATCTGGATGAGTTGTTCCTGTCATCATCAGAATGGATTGTAAGTTTGATTCAAGTGTTCTTAATAGGAATGTTTTCAATAAAACTGACTCCAGGGAATATTGTCATTCATCCCTGATATATGGGTGCCAAGACGGTCCACCCACCTTTGTTCTTTTTCAAAAAGGACTTGCTCTGCATTGTTGTTCTTGTCTTGTAGCATTTCGAGTACTGTCCAGCTCAACTCATCACAGGTGTGTCCTGCTTCCACGAAGTGTGTGCAAAGCTTCGTGTTGTTTTTCTTCATTCTGACATTGCTCCTGTGTTCTCCAATTCATAACTTGATTTTTCTACAGGTCATACCTATATATTGACGTCTGCAGGGGCAGGTGACCATGTAGATTAGATGTGTCGAGTTGCAATTAGTATGTTGCTTTTGGGTCCATTTTAAAGTATCGGTCAGTTGTAGAGTTTTAGTAGGTTTTGTAAATTTACATACACCACAAGTGCCACATGGATAGTGGCCAATTACAGGTTCCATCCTGACATCTCTAATGACAGAATGGATTTGTTTTGTCTTTGGTCTTGTATGGACCAGAACGTCTTTGATGTTTTTAGTTCTCTTATTAGCAAATCTTGGTTTTGGCCAGTCGAATTGTCCAGAAGTGATTATCTGCCAGTTTTTTCTGATGAGTTTCTGTACATCGTAAGTAGCCGGACAATAGGTGGTGACACATGTTACTAGATCTTTTATTGGTTCTTTTCTGTTGGTCTGCAAGAGACATTCACGTGGTTGATGTCTGGCCCTTTTCATGCATTTCGTGATCACAGAAGGTGTATAATCCCTCAATTGTAATTTCTGGCTCAATTCCCGTGCTTGTATTTGGTAGTCGCTGCCTTTACTACAATTACGTTTGTGACGTAGGAATTGGCTAAAGGGAAGATTGTCCCGCAATGGTCGTGGATGGTAGCTAAGATATGAGAGCAAGCTGTTCTTTGCCGTGGGTTTTGTGAAAGTTTTAGTCTCCAACTTCCCATTTTCATGGACGATTGTCAGATCAAGGAAGTCTATGCTTTGGTTGCTGGAAGCGAAGGTGAACTTTAGCCAACGGTCTCTTTTATTCAGCCATTCCATGAATTTAGTCAGATCTCCTTTGATATCCCAAATTAACAGAATATCGTCAATGTAGCGTTTCCAGTACATAATACTGGAAACATAGGGATTTGTGGTATTAAGCACAGAATCTTGTTCGAGTTGGCTTACATAAAGTCCCGCTACCGAAGGGGCACAGGCGCTCCACATGGATGTTCCATGGCTTTGTAAGAAAAGTTGACCATTGTACTCAAAATAGTTTTCCTTTAAGACTAGACGGCAGCATTCCAAAATGAAATGGCGAGGGGTTTTGTGTGGCCAGTCTTGGTTAAAGAGGAGGTCTTCCAACATTTGTAAGGTGTCTTCCTGGGGCAGGCTCGTGTACAAGGCCTCAACATCAAGGCCTACCAGCAACATTGTGTTTGGATTGAATTTTAGATCTGCAATTTGGATCAGGAGGTCCCTAGTGTCTTTTAGGTAGGTTGGTGTTTTTTGGACCAACTGCTTCAAGTACTCATCTGCAAATTTGGAGAGGGGCTCTAATAATGACCCTATTCCCGAGACAATTGGGCGTCCCGGGGGAGGTGACTTGTTCTTGTGTGTTTTGGGTAACGAATAAAAGAATGGTATTTTAGGGCTTTTAGGCGTCAAAAATTCTGCCTCCTTTTTTGAAATCCATCCACTGACTTCAGCTTCGTGTACCATGATAGCGATGACATTTGTCAGTCTGTCGGTGGGATCTTCTTCAAGTTTTTTGTAAAAATTCTCATCAGACAGGAGGGATAGGCATTGTTGGTTATATCCCTCTTTTGATAAGATCACTACCCCACCCCCCTTGTCTGCTGGTTTTATGACGATATTATCATTATCCTTCAACTCCATCAAAGCAAGTCGTTCCTTTTTGCTCAAATTTTGATAAGTCTTTTTGTTGGAATCCAAATTGTCGATTCCTTTCATGATGGCCTGCTCAAAAGTTTGTATCTCAATGGGTACTGTAGTCATCGGAGGACAAAACTTAGATTTCCTCTTCAGGGTAGTGTCACCTTCGTTATGTGGACTGATCGATTCGTTGAAAAAGGCTTTTAATTATACCACAGAAGCCTAACTCAATCCATAAGTATAACAGAGAAGCCTATCTAAATCTATAACTATAACAGAGGGACAGTAAATAACTATCAGAAAACATTTTTACAAATTAACTTAAAGTGCCCCTTACAAATTAACAACTTACCTTATTAAAAGGTGATGAAGATAAATGGAGAAAATTCTTTCAAGATGTACCTCAGGTAGTTGTAGTCAAAATGGCCCTGTTTCCCTCTCATTTTTCATATATATTCATGTACATAACCAATCAAATGTCAGGAAAAAAAGTAGAAAATGAAAGTAACATTTTAATTGGTTGTAAATCCTAACACTTCATATGTGTTTTTGTCATGTAATTTATCTCAGGATATTTAGACAGTGCTACAGTTCAAATGGCTCAATGGAATTCCACCACATTTGGGAAAATGGTAGGGACTGGTATGTAGTAGGGCCTATTCTATATTTGGTGAATGTGTCTCCAGTGGTTTTTATGTAAATTAACTTTAAAAAATTTTTGGGAGCGCTTACCGGTGCGCGCCCCGGTAAGCGTACCGGCAGCGCAACGGGAGTCCGCCATCTTGTGTTTCGGTAGATTTGAGACACAAGATGGAGGACAAACAACGTTGGGAATGGGTAAAAGGGGGCACGGTAGAGACCCTCTGGCCCCCTAGGTTTTCTGAGGGGGGCTTAGGAGGCCCATATAGGCCCTTTTTTTTTTTTTTCGCGGGGGGAGCGCACGGTACGCGCACCGGGGAGCGTACCGGGGAGCGTACTTTGGTGAAAAACAGTGAAAAAAGTTAGAGTAAAATAATCATTTTGAATGATCAGTGTAGGGTAGCCCTGAAAAGAGCTTTTCGTTCTGTGGTTCTGTGGCTGATTTAGGTACCTACAAGTAGGTTCCAATGCACAGTCTTAAATTCAGGAGGAATATTCTATTCTGAATTAATCAAAAAGGAATGGACACTGGTGTCTACTAAACCTTTGGTTAGTCTTTGAAAACCCTCAGAGACAACCTGATTGAATCGATGCGGTATATCTTTTATCCGCCCCGTCAGGTGTCATGGCATATTCATAGGGAAGTCAAATAACGTGCGGTATGCCTGCCTCACCCGAGGCTACCTCTGGTCCAGGTAGAAGTGTCCAGAAATAATAGGAAGGGAATTTTCTTTTTTTTTTTAAAACAGTGTGTCACCAGAGAGAAATTTTTAATGAGAAGGCTGACACTGTTGTTAAAAGATTCGATATATATGTAATCAGGCAACTAGATTACCATATATCTATATATATATGGATGCGTCAAAATGTTTCAGCTCTATGAGCCCAGCCGGGTCTGTAGAGCTTTCGTCAGGACAAAAAGACAAAAATACATACATAGAAGGCACTCACACAACTTGTGTAGGTTCCTATAGCTATTATAGCATTTCTTATATAGTCACCTATAATGTGGGAACACAAACAATGCACTACATTATGGTATGTTAAATGTGGTGATTAGGCATAATACTTTTCTTAAAGCACACAGACTAGAATTGCTAGTGAAAGATATGCACCTAATTATAGATACATAAATAGTGAGAAGGTAGGAGGGCAGGAGAAAACAGGTTTACGATCTATAAACACAGGGAGAAAGCTACTTATGCATTTCGTGTTTATTGGTGGAGTAGGAGGGGAAAAGGAGGGAAAACTGAGAATACTAGGTCCCAGTAGTGAAACTATGTTGGTGTTATTAAAGTGTAGCATCTGTTCTACAAATGCGCGATGTTATTACGCATTTACGCGCTTTGACTCTGATAAAATGCATATTTACACACGCGGCAAAATTACTGAAAGAAATACCTTAATAGGTGTTCTTAGAAGCTTCTACAGGAGTGAAGAGTCGCTAGGAGTGGTCTTTGCTAGAAAATTTTATCAAATCGGTTAGAATATGATAAATAGGACTTCTTACCCGTGTAGAGTCGTCTTCAAAACTAATTCTTACCCACGAGGACCAGCTTTCAGTCCCTGTGCTGACTCTGCCCCTGGTTACAGGCGGGGCTCTGCCTCCCGGCCTTTTGGCAGGAGTCTAGACACTAAGAAAGGACTCAAATATTAACAAGTTCGTCCCTCCAAGATGTTCCCACCTCCAAATCAAAATGCGAAAAAGCTTTATTTATATTTTCTTAACGACAAGGCTCATGGACCTGTTGTATACTCAAAAGGGGGGTGCATTATTGAGGGTGCAATATTAACCAACTCAAAAGGGGGGGACACGGACACAGGCCTGTTGCTATGGTTAGTTTTAACTCCTGACAAACAGAGTTCGTCAGTGGATTTATTGTATCAATATATATTTGCATTCTGGTAATCGTATTTCACTTACTTATTTCACTGGGATAATGCCAAATTTATATCACAGTTACCAAACTGGATGAGTTGTTCCTGTCATCATCTGGATGAGTTGTTCCTGTCATCATCAGAATGGATTGTAAGTTTGATTCAAGTGTTCTTAATAGGAATGTTTTCAATAAAACTGACTCCAGGGAATATTGTCATTCATCCCTGATATATGGGTGCCAAGACGGTCCACCCACCTTTGTTCTTTTTCAAAAAGGACTTGCTCTGCATTGTTGTTCTTGTCTTGTAGCATTTCGAGTACTGTCCAGCTCAACTCATCACAGGTGTGTCCTGCTTCCACGAAGTGTGTGCAAAGCTTCGTGTTGTTTTTCTTCATTCTGACATTGCTCCTGTGTTCTCCAATTCATAACTTGATTTTTCTACAGGTCATACCTATATATTGACGTCTGCAGGGGCAGGTGACCATGTAGATTAGATGTGTCGAGTTGCAATTAGTATGTTGCTTTTGGGTCCATTTTAAAGTATCGGTCAGTTGTAGAGTTTTAGTAGGTTTTGTAAATTTACATACACCACAAGTGCCACATGGATAGTGGCCAATTACAGGTTCCATCCTGACATCTCTAATGACAGAATGGATTTGTTTTGTCTTTGGTCTTGTATGGACCAGAACGTCTTTGATGTTTTTAGTTCTCTTATTAGCAAATCTTGGTTTTGGCCAGTCGAATTGTCCAGAAGTGATTATCTGCCAGTTTTTTCTGATGAGTTTCTGTACATCGTAAGTAGCCGGACAATAGGTGGTGACACATGTTACTAGATCTTTTATTGGTTCTTTTCTGTTGGTCTGCAAGAGACATTCACGTGGTTGATGTCTGGCCCTTTTCATGCATTTCGTGATCACAGAAGGTGTATAATCCCTCAATTGTAATTTCTGGCTCAATTCCCGTGCTTGTATTTGGTAGTCGCTGCCTTTACTACAATTACGTTTGTGACGTAGGAATTGGCTAAAGGGAAGATTGTCCCGCAATGGTCGTGGATGGTAGCTAAGATATGAGAGCAAGCTGTTCTTTGCCGTGGGTTTTGTGAAAGTTTTAGTCTCCAACTTCCCATTTTCATGGAAGATTGTCAGATCAAGGAAGTCTATGCTTTGGTTGCTGGAAGCGAAGGTGAACTTTAGCCAACGGTCTCTTTTATTCAGCCATTCCATGAATTTAGTCAGATCTCCTTTGATATCCCAAATTAACAGAATATCGTCAATGTAGCGTTTCCAGTACATAATACTGGAAACATAGGGATTTGTGGTATTAAGCACAGAATCTTGTTCGAGTTGGCTTACATAAAGTCCCGCTACCGAAGGGGCACAGGCGCTCCACATGGATGTTCCATGGCTTTGTAAGAAAAGTTGACCATTGTACTCAAAATAGTTTTCCTTTAAGACTAGACGGCAGCATTCCAAAATGAAATGGCGAGGGGTTTTGTGTGGCCAGTCTTGGTTAAAGAGGAGGTCTTCCAACATTTGTAAGGTGTCTTCCTGGGGCAGGCTCGTGTACAAGGCCTCAACATCAAGGCCTACCAGCAACATTGTGTTTGGATTGAATTTTAGATCTGCAATTTGGATCAGGAGGTCCCTAGTGTCTTTTAGGTAGGTTGGTGTTTTTTGGACCAACTGCTTCAAGTACTCATCTGCAAATTTGGAGAGGGGCTCTAATAATGACCCTATTCCCGAGACAATTGGGCGTCCCGGGGGAGGTGACTTGTTCTTGTGTGTTTTGGGTAACGAATAAAAGAATGGTATTTTAGGGCTTTTAGGCGTCAAAAATTCTGCCTCCTTTTTTGAAATCCATCCAGTGACTTCAGCTTCGTGTACCATGATAGCGATGACATTTGTCAGTCTGTCGGTGGGATCTTCTTCAAGTTTTTTGTAAAAATTCTCATCAGACAGGAGGGATAGGCATTGTTGGTTATATCCCTCTTTTGATAAGATCACTACCCCACCCCCCTTGTCTGCTGGTTTTATGACGATATTATCATTATCCTTCAACTCCATCAAAGCAAGTCGTTCCTTTTTGCTCAAATTTTGATAAGTCTTTTTGTTGGAATCCAAATTGTCGATTCCTTTCATGATGGCCTGCTCAAAAGTTTGTATCTCAATGGGTACTGTAGTCATCGGAGGACAAAACTTAGATTTCCTCTTCAGGGTAGTGTCACCTTCGTTATGTGGACTGATCGATTCGTTGAAAAAGGCTTTTAATTATACCACAGAAGCCTAACTCAATCCATAAGTATAACAGAGAAGCCTATCTAAATCTATAACTATAACAGAGGGACAGTAAATAACTATCAGAAAACATTTTTACAAATTAACTTAAAGTGCCCCTTACAAATTAACAACTTACCTTATTAAAAGGTGATGAAGATAAATGGAGAAAATTCTTTCAAGATGTACCTCAGGTAGTTGTAGTCAAAATGGCCCTGTTTCCCTCTCATTTTTCATATATATTCATGTACATAACCAATCAAATGTCAGGAAAAAAAGTAGAAAATGAAAGTAACATTTTAATTGGTTGTAAATCCTAACACTTCATATGTGTTTTTGTCATGTAATTTATCTCAGGATATTTAGACAGTGCTACAGTTCAAATGGCTCAATGGAATTCCACCACATTTGGGAAAATGGTAGGGACTGGTATGTAGTAGGGCCTATTCTATATTTGGTGAATGTGTCTCCAGTGGTTTTTATGTAAATTAACTTTAAAACATTTTTGGGAGCGCTTACCTGTGCGCGCCCCGGTAAGCGTACCGGCAGCGCAACGGGAGTCCGCCATCTTGTGTTTCGGTAGATTTGAGACACAAGATGGAGGACAAACAACGTTGGGAATGGGTAAAAGGGGGCACGGTAGAGACCCTCTGGCCCCCTAGGTTTTCTGAGGGGGGCTTAGGAGGCCCATATAGGCCCTTTTTTTTTTTTTTTCGCGGGGGGAGCGCACGGTACGCGCACCGGGGAGCGTACCGGGGAGCGTACTTTGGTGAAAAACAGTGAAAAAAGTTAGAGTAAAATAATCATTTTGAATGATCAGTGTAGGGTAGCCCTGAAAAGAGCTTTTCGTTCTGTGGTTCTGTGGCTGATTTAGGTACCTACAAGTAGGTTCCAATGCACAGTCTTAAATTCAGGAGGAATATTCTATTCTGAATTAATCAAAAAGGAATGGACACTGGTGTCTACTAAACCTTTGGTTAGTCTTTGAAAACCCTCAGAGACAACCTGATTGAATCGATGCGGTATATCTTTTATCCGCCCCGTCAGGTGTCATGGCATATTCATAGGGAAGTCAAATAACGTGCGGTATGCCTGCCTCACCCGAGGCTACCTCTGGTCCAGGTAGAAGTGTCCAGAAATAATAGGAAGGGAATTTTCTTTTTTTTTTTAAAACAGTGTGTCACCAGAGAGAAATTTTTAATGAGAAGGCTGACACTGTTGTTAAAAGATTCGATATATATGTAATCAGGCAACTAGATTACCATATATCTATATATATATGGATGCGTCAACATGTTTCAGCTCTATGAGCCCAGCCGGGTCTGTAGAGCTTTCGTCAGGACAAAAAGACAAAAATACATACATAGAAGGCACTCACACAACTTGTGTAGGTTCCTATAGCTATTATAGCATTTCTTATATAGTCACCTATAATGTGGGAACACAAACAATACACTACATTATGGTATGTTAAATGTGGTGATTAGGCATAATACTTTTCTTAAAGCACACAGACTAGAATTGCTAGTGAAAGATATGCACCTAATTATAGGTACATAAATAGTGAGAAGGTAGGAGGGCAGGAGAAAACAGGTTTACGATCTATAAACACAGGGAGAAAGCTACTTATGCATTTCGTGTTTATTGGTGGAGTAGGAGGGGAAAAGGAGGGAAAACTGAGAATACTAGGTCCCAGTAGTGAAACTATGTTGGTGTTATTAAAGTGTAGCATCTGTTCTACAAATGCGCGATGTTATTACGCATTTACGCGCTTTGACTCTGATAAAATGCATATTTACACACGCGGCAAAATTACTGAAAGAAATACCTTAATAGGTGTTCTTAGAAGCTTCTACAGGAGTGAAGAGTCGCTAGGAGTGGTCTTTGCTAGAAAATTTTATCAAATCGGTTAGAATATGATAAATAGGACTTCTTACCCGTGTAGAGTCGTCTTCAAAACTAATTCTTACCCACGAGGACCAGCTTTCAGTCCCTGTGCTGACTCTGCCCCTGGTTACAGGCGGGGCTCTACCTCCCGGCCTTTTGGCAGGAGTCTAGACACTAAGAAAGGACTCAAATATTAACAAGTTCGTCCCTCCAAGATGTTCCCACCTCCAAATCAAAATGCGAAAAAGCTTTATTTATATTTTCTTAACGACAAGGCTCATGGACCTGTTGTATACTCAAAAGGGGGGTGCATTATTGAGGGTGCAATATTAACCAACTCAAAAGGGGGGGACACGGACACAGGCCTGTTGCTATGGTTCGTTTTAACTCCTGACAAACAGAGTTCGTCAGTGGATTTATTGTATCAATATATATTTGCATTCTGGTAATCGTATTTCACTTACTTATTTCACTGGGATAATGCCAAATTTATATCACAGTTACCAAACTGGATGAGTTGTTCCTGTCATCATCTGGATGAGTTGTTCCTGTCATCATCAGAATGGATTGTAAGTTTGATTCAAGTGTTCTTAATAGGAATGTTTTCAATAAAACTGACTCCAGGGAATATTGTCATTCATCCCTGATATATGGGTGCCAAGACGGTCCACCCACCTTTGTTCTTTTTCAAAAAGGACTTGCTCTGCATTGTTGTTCTTGTCTTGTAGCATTTCGAGTACTGTCCAGCTCAACTCATCACAGGTGTGTCCTGCTTCCACGAAGTGTGTGCAAAGCTTCGTGTTGTTTTTCTTCATTCTGACATTGCTCCTGTGTTCTCCAATTCATAACTTGATTTTTCTACAGGTCATACCTATATATTGACGTCTGCAGGGGCAGGTGACCATGTAGATTAGATGTGTCGAGTTGCAATTAGTATGTTGCTTTTGGGTCCATTTTAAAGTATCGGTCAGTTGTAGAGTTTTAGTAGGTTTTGTAAATTTACATACACCACAAGTGCCACATGGATAGTGGCCAATTACAGGTCCCATCCTGACATCTCTAATGACAGAATGGATTTGTTTTGTCTTTGGTCTTGTATGGACCAGAACGTCTTTGATGTTTTTAGTTCTCTTATTAGCAAATCTTGGTTTTGGCCAGTCGAATTGTCCAGAAGTGATTATCTGCCAGTTTTTTCTGATGAGTTTCTGTACATCGTAAGTAGCCGGACAATAGGTGGTGACACATGTTACTAGATCTTTTATTGGTTCTTTTCTGTTGGTCTGCAAGAGACATTCACGTGGTTGATGTCTGGCCCTTTTCATGCATTTCGTGATCACAGAAGGTGTATAATCCCTCAATTGTAATTTCTGGCTCAATTCCCGTGCTTGTATTTGGTAGTCGCTGCCTTTACTACAATTACGTTTGTGACGTAGGAATTGGCTAAAGGGAAGATTGTCCCGCAATGGTCGTTGATGGTAGCTAAGATATGAGAGCAAGCTGTTCTTTGCCGTGGGTTTTGTGAAAGTTTTAGTCTCCAACTTCCCATTTTCATGGACGATTGTCAGATCAAGGAAGTCTATGCTTTGGTTGCTGGAAGCGAAGGTGAACTTTAGCCAACGGTCTCTTTTATTCAGCCATTCCATGAATTTAGTCAGATCTCCTTTGATATCCCAAATTAACAGAATATCGTCAATGTAGCGTTTCCAGTACATAATACTGGAAACATAGGGATTTGTGGTATTAAGCACAGAATCTTGTTCGAGTTGGCTTACATAAAGTCCCGCTACCGAAGGGGCACAGGCGCTCCACATGGATGTTCCATGGCTTTGTAAGAAAAGTTGACCATTGTACTCAAAATAGTTTTCCTTTAAGACTAGACGGCAGCATTCCAAAATGAAATGGCGAGGGGTCTTGTGTGGCCAGTCTTGGTTAAAGAGGAGGTCTTCCAACATTTGTAAGGTGTCTTCCTGGGGCAGGCTCGTGTACAAGGCCTCAACATCAAGGCCTACCAGCAACATTGTGTTTGGATTGAATTTTAGATCTGCAATTTGGATCAGGAGGTCCCTAGTGTCTTTTAGGTAGGTTGGTGTTTTTTGGACCAACTGCTTCAAGTACTCATCTGCAAATTTGGAGAGGGGCTCTAATAATGACCCTATTCCCGAGACAATTGGGCGTCCCGGGGGAGGTGACTTGTTCTTGTGTGTTTTGGGTAACGAATAAAAGAATGGTATTTTAGGGCTTTTAGGCGTCAAAAATTCTGCCTCCTTTTTTGAAATCCATCCACTGACTTCAGCTTCGTGTACCATGATAGCGATGACATTTGTCAGTCTGTCGGTGGGATCTTCTTCAAGTTTTTTGTAAAAATTCTCATCAGACAGGAGGGATAGGCATTGTTGGTTATATCCCTCTTTTGATAAGATCACTACCCCACCCCCCTTGTCTGCTGGTTTTATGACGATATTATCATTATCCTTCAACTCCATCAAAGCAAGTCGTTCCTTTTTGCTCAAATTTTGATAAGTCTTTTTGTTGGAATCCAAATTGTCGATTCCTTTCATGATGGCCTGCTCAAAAGTTTGTATCTCAATGGGTACTGTAGTCATCGGAGGACAAAACTTAGATTTCCTCTTCAGGGTAGTGTCACCTTCGTTATGTGGACTGATCGATTCGTTGAAAAAGGCTTTTAATTATACCACAGAAGCCTAACTCAATCCATAAGTATAACAGAGAAGCCTATCTAAATCTATAACTATAACAGAGGGACAGTAAATAACTATCAGAAAACGTTTTTACAAATTAACTTAAAGTGCCCCTTACAAATTAACAACTTACCTTATTAAAAGGTGATGAAGATAAATGGAGAAAATTCTTTCAAGATGTACCTCAGGTAGTTGTAGTCAAAATGGCCCTGTTTCCCTCTCATTTTTCATATATATTCATGTACATAACCAATCAAATGTCAGGAAAAAAAAGTAGAAAATGAAAGTAACATTTTAATTGGTTGTAAATCCTAACACTTCGTATGTGTTTTTGTCATGTAATTTATCTCAGGATATTTAGACAGTGCTACAGTTCAAATGGCTCAATGGAATTCCACCACATTTGGGAAAATGGTAGGGACTGGTATGTAGTAGGGCCTATGCTATATTTGGTGAAAGTGTCTCCAGTGGTTTTTATGTAAATTAGCTTTAAAACATTTTTGGGAGCGCTTACCGGTGTGCGCCCCAGTAAGCGTACCGGCAGCGTAACGGGAGTCCGCCATCTTGTGTTTCGGTAGATTTGAGACACAAGATGGAGGACAAACAACGTTGGGAATGGGTAAAAGGGGGCACAGTAGAGACCCTCTGGCCCCCTAGGTTTTCTGAGGGGGGCTTAGGAGGCCCATATAGGCCCAAAACATTTTTTATTTTTCGCGGGGGGAGCGCACGGTACGCGCACCGGGGAGCGTACCGGGGAGCGTACTTTGGTGAAAAACAGTGAAAAAAGTTAGAGTAAAATAATCATTTTGAATGATCAGTGTAGGGTAGCCCTGAAAAGAGCTTTTCGTTCTGTGGTTCTGTGGCTGATTTAG
The DNA here is from genome assembly GCF_964261635.1 of Lissotriton helveticus. NCBI lineage: Eukaryota > Metazoa > Chordata > Amphibia > Caudata > Salamandridae > Lissotriton > Lissotriton helveticus. The sequence continues at coordinate 59,317,637 of NC_136061.1, forward strand.
GTACCTACAAGTAGGTTCCAATGCACAGTCTTAAATTCAGGAGGAATATTCTATTCCCCTCATCTGAGAAGTGCACACCATCTCCTCTGTAGATATCTTGCATGTTGTAACGCAAGTTATTGTTGTATATTGAACCCATTCCATAGTCTCTCATGTAAGCAGAAATAGATTTATTCACATGTTTCCGTGCTTTCTCAAATTGTGAACAAAATTGGTTGGACCACTTCCATTTCTGTCTTTGGCATATATTGGAATATACCAAGGTAGTTTGTGGAAAAAGTGTCATCAATTGCCCAAAGGTGTCCTTTAAAAGCATCTCCAGACCTACCCCAGTCAAAGTGCCTAGGTCATTTCCACCACAGTGCAAAATTATGAGGTCAGGGTGTGGCAGATTGTAAAAGGTTTTCACCAATGGTATCAATTGATGACATCTCAATCCTCTTTGGCCAATCCACTTGATGTGCACATTTGGTAAATCAAGGTTATGAAAATTTCTGATAGCTGCATACCTTTGAGCCCAGTGAATGTAGCTATGTCCAATAATCCAGACAGAGTACATGGTGAGAGGAGGTTCTGGTGCAGTCAGATGAAGTGTAGGAATGAAATGGCAGTTGGAACAGTAGGAGTTTGCAACAAAAAAACGGTGGAGTTTCAGTGCTCTTGAATCACGAGCAATGATTGGTGGATTCAGATAGTTGAAAACTGAAAGTTAGGGTGCATGGTTCTGTTCTGTGAAAGAAATAATTTGAATGGTTAAGAAAAAGTCATTAAAAGAAAGATTGCACCTGATAAGCTGGTGTATTGAGAGGTCAAACATCCTTGCTGAGTTCATTTGCAACATTGTAGAATAAACTTTTAACCCTGAGAGGTCAGTGAGGAGGGAGTTGCTATGGTAACAGGCAGAAAGGGCTGGGGGGGGGGGAGGGTGTTGGTTTGAAAATAGAGAGGGAAGAGTTTTAATTGGTTAACATGAGGGATATGTGTGTAGAATTAGAGGTTTTCTGTTCCAATCATGGCTGCAGTGCCTGGAGTACATACCTTTTGCTCTGCTAAAGAAATATTGGTGTGTGTATCTGACACTGTTCTCAATCTCCCAAAGCATTTGTAAAGGTGAGTTATGATTCATTCAATATAGATAGAGAGTTCAGATTAGGAAGCACATTGAGCTTCTTTGCTGTTGGTTTGTGTGATGCTTTTTGAAAATGCATGGTATCAATATTTGCAAGATAGAGGATTTGTATTTTGTGAAATAGTGAGGTTTTAGTAGTGAAATTGAATGCTTGTACATAGGACCTGCGCTCTGTTTCTAAAATGTTATTTAAAAAACGATTTTAGGGCAAATCAATGGGTTTCAGTAGTGAAATTGAATGCTTGTACATAGGACCTGTGCTCTGTTTCTAAAATGTTATTGAAAAAACGATTTTGGGGTAAATCAATGGCTTCTACATTTTTGAGAAGGAATAAATAGTGTGTGCATGATTACATAAAAATATTTGAACCTTTCACAATCATGTCACCTGTGTTACCTCAGATTAGGAAGCAGACTGAGCTTCTTTGCTGTTGGTTTGTGTCATTTTTTTGGTAATGCTTGGTAGGAATGTTTGCAATAGAGAGGAAATGTATTTTGTAAAATAGTGAGTTTTCAGTACTGAAATGGAATGCTTGTACGTAGGACCTGCGCTCTGTTTCTAAAATGTTATTGAAAAAACGATTTTGGTGCAAATCAATGGCTTTTACATTTTTGAGAGGGAATAAATAGTGTGTGCATGATTACATAAAAATATTTTAACCTTTCACAATCATGTCACCTGTGTTACCTCAGATTAGGAAGCAGACTGAGCTTCTTTGCTGTTGGTTTGTGTCATTTTTTTTGGTAATGCTTGGTAGGAATGTTTGCAATAGAGAGGAAATGTATTTTGTAAAATAGTGAGTTTTCAGTACTGAAATGGAATGCTTGTACATAGGACCTGCGCTCTGTTTCTAAAATGTTATTCAAAAAACGATTTTGGGGCAAATCAATGGCTTTTACATTTTTGAGGAGGAATAAATAGTGTGTGCATGATTACATAAAAATATTTGAACCTTTCACAATCATGTCACCTGTGTTTCCTTAGATTAGGAAGCAGACTGCGCTTCTTTGCTGTTGGTTTGTGTCATTTTTTTTGGTAATGCTTGGTAGGAATGTTTGCAAGAGAGGGGAAATGTATTTCGTAAAATAGTGAGTTTTCAGTACTGAAATGGAATGCTTGTACATAGGAACTGCGCTCTGTTTCTAAAATGTTATTTAAAAAACGATTTTGGGTCAAATCAATGGCATCTAAATTTTTGAAAAGGAATAAATAGTGTGTGAATGATTACATAAAAATATTTAAATTTTTCACAATCATGTCACCTGTGTTACCTCAGATTAGGAAGCAGACTGAGCTTCTTTGCTGTTGGTTTGTGTCATTTTTTTGGTAATGCTTGGTAGGAATGTTTGCAATAGAGAGGAAATGTATTTTGTGAAATAGTGAGTTTTCAGTACTGAAATGGAATGCTTGTACATAGGACCTGCGCTCTGTTTCTAAAATGTTATTCAAAAAACGATTTTGGGGCAAATCAATGGCTTTTACATTTTTGAGAAGGAATAAATAGTGTGTGCATGATTACATAAAAATATTTGAAGCTTTCACAATCATGTCACCTGTGTTACCTCAGATTAGGAAGCAGACTGAGCTTCTTTGCTGTTGGTTTGTGTCATGTTTTTAATAATGCTTGGTAGAATGTTTGCAAGAGAGAAGAAATGTATTTTGTAAAATAGTGAGTTTTCAGTACTGAAATGGAATGCTTGTACATAGGACCTGCGTTCTGTTTCTAAAATGTTATTCAAAAAACGATTTTGGGGCAAATCAATGGTTTTTAAATTTTTGAGAAGGAATAAATAGTGTGTGCATGATTACATAAAAATATTTGAACCTTTCACAATCATGTCACCTGTGTTACCTCAGATTATGAAGCAGACTGAGCTTCTTTGCTGTTGGTTTGTGTCATTTTTTTGATAATGCTTGGTAGGAATGTTTGCAAGAGAGAGGAAATGTATTTTGTAAAATAGTGAGTTTTCAGTACTGAAATGGAATGCTTGTACATAGGATCTGCGTTCTGTTTCTAAAATGTTATTCAAAAAACGATTTTGGGGCAAATCAATGGCTTTTACATTGTTGAGAAGGAATAAATAGTGTGTGCATGATTACATAAATATATTTGAACCTTTCACAATCATGTCACCTGTGTTTCCTCAAATTAGGAAGTGGATTGTGCAGATGAGGGGAGGTCTGTGTCCATGAGTGCAATGGAGAGGACTTACCTCCTCTGACCCTTAGACAAGAATTATCTAATCTGCGCCCCTTGGACAGACCTTAATACATTGAGTATAATTGATGGTAACAGGGTGCATATGAGAAGAGGCGTGTCCAGGGGTGTAGATTATCTGAGGCCTGTCTAATGGTGCAGATGATTTGAGGTCTATTCAGGGTTGCAGATGAGGTGAGGATTGTCCAGGAGTGCATAGGAAGTGATGCCTGTGTTGAAGAGTGTAGTGGAAGAGAGGTCTGTCCAGGGGTGGAAAGAAGGTGAGAGCTGTGTCTAAGAGTGTAGTGGGGGATAGGCTTCATGTATTCCAGTACAGTGCACTCTTAGACACCGGTCTCACCACCTATGCTCCCCAGGACAGGCCTTACCTCATTTGTACAATCTGCTTACTAATCTGAGCAAAAACACAGGTGATATGATTGTGAAATGTACAAATATATTTTTTTAATCATGCAGATACTATCTAACCCTTGTCCAATTCATGTGCCCGAAATATTTTTTTAGAGTAACATTTAAAAAACAGAGATAAGGTCATATGTATAAGCATTATAGTGTTTATATCGTTTGCTTATTGTCATTGCTTTGTTGTTTGGTAATAGTGGTCTATAATGAGTTTTTTTTTAATTTGTTTACCACAGATTGAAATCAAGATTTCAATAGTAAGGAAATATGCCCTCGAAGCAGAGGACACGGAAAGATGCTAAGCGGAAAAAATCAAAAACAGCAACGGAATTAAAGCAGTCTCCGACAACAAATACTTCAAAAAACGCGAAAAAAGCTCCTGGTAAGACAACTAAGGGGTCGATTCCAATCCGGTAAAATCCCCGTCCGTACGAATCGTATCCGGAGCCGTTTCCGTACGACTCGTACGGACGCCGTACGACCGGACGATTCCGATCCCGATCGGCCGACCCGGACGCGATTCGTACGGGTACACGCCGATTCGTACGGAAAAGCGCACGATCACCTACACACCGTACGGCGCGTACCCCCCATGATCGCAGGGGTACGCGCCGTACCCCTGTGATCATGCGGGGTACGTGCCGTACACCCAGCGTACATGGGGTACGTGCCGTACACCCACCGTACATGGGGTACGGTGCGTACCCCATGTACGCTGGGTGTACGGCACGTACCCCGCATGATCACGGGTACGGCGCATACCCCTGCGATCATGGGGGGGGGGGCGTTCCGTACCTGTTTCGGCGCGAACTCTGCGTTTACGACTGTTTTCGGCTCCCGTAGGAAAAGGGTCGTACGGCGCGTACCCGACACAAATCGTACTTGCTGGGTCGTAAAAACCAGCCGCGGACCGTAGTGATGTCGCGTACAGCCGGTTCCGAGTGAAACTCGTACGGAGACTTGAGTCGTACGGAGTCCTGTACGACTCGTACGGAGTTTGGCACCTGGTACGGATCGTACTTCGTCGTACGTACGGGACGTCTACGGGTACGATTCGTATGGGGAAAAAACTCTCCGTACGATGATTCTGAGCGCATTTTACCGGATCGGAATCGACCTATAAGTCTTTTTTTCTGAACATATGTAGATCCAAAAAAATGATAATATACATGTGAATGTACAAAAGGAGAGAGCAAATTTGAAGAGGAAGGAGAGATCCCCAAAAAATGTTACTACTGCAGCAGGAGACAATAATATGTATAGGAATAGAAGGCAAAATCAATTTAGGGACATTCGTAAACGAATGTTTCGCACTAGGGTGGTTTTAAATTTGTAAAAAAATATTAAGAAAGGTAAACAGAGAGCTGCTTTTTATAAGAAAAAGAAACATGTAGAGAAGATTGTTGATCAGGCTTTTGAAGTTAAGAAAAATTATTTATTTTAGTAATCAATAGAATTAGGACACTTAACAAGACAATTGATGTTTTCAAATCAAAGAGTAGATGCAAAAGAGTAATTAATCGTACTAATTTTTGTAAAGTTTTTTCTGGAGTATGGATGCATAGTTCAAGTTGTGAGCCATTTTTTAATGAGGAGAGTTACTTACAGGAGAATTATTTGGTGCATGAAGTTGACACCAGTGGTCGAGCATATGAGGTGAAAGACGGTTGTCCGATTGAAAAAGAGAAACTTGTGCCTAGAGAAGAAGAAGAGGTGTTAGCTGATGAAGTTTTAGGGAGACGTACTAAGGGTCCAGTGTACACTTGGAAGTGTAGTAGTAGTTGTAGTGTGCGACAGGAATCAATCGATTTGCTTCGTAATTTCTTACGTACATATAGTAAGAAAGGTTTAAAACAGAAAATGAAGATGTTGCAAGACTTAGATCCTTGCAGAGTGAGAGAAAACACAGGTTTGCAAGGGCATTCACTGGCTTGTCTTTCTAGAAAAGTATGTCAGAGTGTTTTTCAACATTTTAGGATGTTAGCATGTTAGCAGTGCATCATAACAAAATTAGGAAACTAGTGAGAATGTTGTATTATGCAAAAAGTCCAGCACTTAAGCTTAAACAATTAAACAGTGCTCTTTTGCATGGAACTGAATTAGATGTGTAGAAGATTTGTGAAGAAATTGAGATTTGTTATTTTTGTGAAAAAGAGGACAGTGTAGAAATTGACACAGTAATACAAGGTAATGTAGAAGACAATGTACAGATTTCAAGTACAGAAAAGTTTTACCAGGAAATTACCAGTTTTAAGGTGAAATCAAGTGAAAGGCCTAATTTTACTTGTGTGTGTTGTCGACGTACTCATTATAAGCATCAAACTAGATTAGTGGATTTATATGTTAAAAGTGAAAAGATAAATAATTATGAGTGGAAGGATTTTGCAACTTATTTGTGGGTGGAGAATTCTTTTGATTTGAGTTCTGATCAGCGTATTTGTAAATATTGTTATAATAAATTAAATCAAAACAGAATGCCTGCTAGAGCTGTTCATAATAATCTTGAGTTGGTAGACATTCCTCCTGAATTGATGGATTTAAATACATATGAGTCTATTTTGATTCAATGTGTCCATCCTTTTCAGGCAAATGTTCGCATGGAGCCTAAGTTAGGGAAATTGCCTCCTTCAGATTTACAGGGAGAATTAAAGGGAAGAGTTGTTTATTTGCCTCTAGATTTCAAGAAAAATATTGATACAATTGGTGTAGAGAAAGTGGAAGAGGAACCTCTGATTAATCTAGTTAATGGGGTTCCGACAAAGAGTAAGAAAATCTGGCAAGATTTAGTGGATGTTAGGAAAGTCAAAAAGGCAACGTTGTATTTGGTCAAAAACAATGAGTACTGCAAACATGTATGTGTTGGAGCAGAGGAAACAGCTGCAGATGAAGACAGTGATTGTTCAACTGGACAAATTGAAAAAGTTGATGAGTCTGCAAGAGAAGAAATATATGAACATTATACTGTTCATCCTTTGCATTCCAAAGAAGTAATGGGGAATGCAATTGACTTGTTTCAAATGAAATCAGCAAAAGGAAGTCCCATTAGTGTATGGGAAGAAAGTTTGGAAGCTCGTTGTTTTCCACAGCTATTTCCAACAGGTCGAGGTGGACGATATGACGATCGACCACTTCAAATTCCAGCATCTGAATACCGGACTTTAAGATTATATGCTGAAGATCCAAGGTTTCGTCAATGCATCCCATATTTGTTTCATCTACTGTATGAAAGTGACTTGTCTGGGCTTTCTTATGCAGTAAACCATATACTGAAAAGTGGAGCACATCTGCAAAATGTTTCGGCGAGGGACTTTATGGAGAAAGTCAATCTGCAATACAATATTTTGGAATCTCATCTAATCAATCTCATGGCATGTCAGCGTGGTACAAACGAGTATTGGTACCGCCGTCATGGGGAATTGAAATGTATGCTAAGAAACTTAGGAACTCCTACATGATTCCTCACTATTAGCTGTGCCGAGTATGCCTGGGACGACTTACTTCAATTTATACGCGAGGCAAATGCAAATATACAAAATATAGAATTCAAAACACCTGGAGAACTGTGTTCTTTGGATCCAGTGAATGTATGCAGATATTTCAATCATAGATTTGAAGCTATGATGTCTTTCATTACCAACAAAAAAAATCCTCCCCTTGGAGAGGTTTTGGATTTCTTTTGGAGAAAGGAGTATCAAGCAAGAGGTGCTCCTCACATACATATGTTGTTATGGATTAAAGATGCACCCACATTTGGAACAGATTCGGATGAAACAGTGATGAGTTTCATTGAAGAGTATTCAACATGTGCTGTTCCGAAAACTACCGAGGAAAACAGTTTAAGGCAACAAGTTTTACGGTTTCAATCCCATCGTTGTGGGAAGTATTGTCGTCGAAAATTCAAAACCAAGGAAAAGTTCTACACAAAATGTCGTTTCAGCTTTCCACGACCAGTGATTTCTAAAGGAAGAGTAAATAATTTGATGTCTTCTCTACGACATACTGTGACGAGGAAATCACCCGTATATTCAATTAGTTGCTGAGAACTCTATTGCTGTGGCTCGATATGTGACGTCTTACATCACAAAAAAAGAAAAGACAGAACTGAAGGAAATTTGGGAGGATATTTCACATGAAAAGAGTCTAAGCAAGAAATTATACAGTTACGGTTTGAAGATGTTGTCACATCGAAAAATTGGAGCATATGAATGTTCTGATCGATTGTCATCAGCAAGTCTATATGCCAAATCTAGAACCATCATTTGGGTGAGTCTAGGTCTTGCTGCAAAACGAAACCGAGTTTTGAAATCTGTACAAGAAATAGAGTATTTGGCGGAGAAAGAACCAGAAAGTACAGATATTTTGAAGACAAACATGTTGGATACATACTATCCAAATAGAAGTCCTTACTTTGAGAACGCTTGTCTCTATGAAGTTCTGCAAAGATATATTTATAAGAGGAACATCAGAGAAGATATCAATAATGGAATATATGCTGTCATTGGATGTGAAGGATGTCTAGTGAAACAGAGAAAAGGTCATTTGATTAATCATCGAAAATTAAGTTGCGAAAATCCAGACAAAAGGGAATTTTACTATTTGGCTCTTTTGAAACTCTTTAAAGCATGGCGTACAGAAGAGGAACTAAGACTCTTTTAATGCAACCAAGGATACCATAGAATGTCCTGTTTTTCCTAATTATCTGCAAATATTGAATGAAGAAATAGAGCAAGAAGCAACAATTGCTGCAGAGATTGCGAGAGACAGTTCTCAAGACAGTCAGAGTTCTACTTCATTGAGTCAGGATCCACTAGGAGGACCAATTATTCAAAATGAGGCTGCCACTGCCATTGATGAGGTGGAAAGAGCTATGGAACAAGCTGAAGAGGATGTAGTTAACTTAGAAGATTTGGTGAAACAACTAAACCTTGAGCAGAAACAGATATATGACGAAGTCACAGAACAGGTTGAACATGGATTCAGTCATGAGAAAAAAGAGTGCTCATGTACATCATTTAAGCCTGTCCGACTGTATGTGAGTGGAGAAGCGGGAACTGGAAAAAGTTTTCTGATTAAAGCAATTGCAACTTATCTGCAGAAAAGGACTGAATCACCGCTGTCTTGTGTTGTTACCGCTCCAACTGGGCTGGCAGCACATAACATTAAAGGGATTACTTTACATCATTTATTGATGCTACCAGTTGAGCATGATAACAAATTACAATACCACAAGCTATCTGGAGATGCTTGTTCTGAAGTTTCGAGAGTCCTAAAGAAAATGAAACTTCTTATCATTGATGAGGTAAGCATGGTCTCAAATCTAATGCTTGCTTTTGTGAATTTGAGAATGCAAGAAATTCTTAGAACAGACTATGATATCTTATTCGGAGGAAAACACATTATTGTTTTTGGAGATCTACTGCAGTTGACTCCAGTGAAAGGACAACCAGTGTTTAAAATGGTCACGCATGAAGATACCAGGACGTGCCTAGGAAGCATTGGAAAAGTTAATATATGGTTACATTTCAAATATGCAGTACTGCTTCAAAATATGCGTCAGGCAAAGGATGAAGATTATAAAAATATTCTACAAGATGTAAGAATCGTAAAAGTAAGTGAGCATGGGAAAAAAGCATTACATGCACGATTAATTTCAAATTTGTATCCAAATGAAAACATTCTTCCCGAGAATATTTTTAAGAAAATTACTGAGAACAAATCTGGGATATGCTTGATGCCAACTCTGCAAGAATGTTCCATCTTCAACCACACAAAGTTAAAGTTAGAAAATGAAGAGATTGTGAAAGCTATAGATAAAATAGAGCATATGGGAGCAACAATTATTTCGTCTGAAAATTTGAAATCAAAATTGGATTCATTAGAGAAGAGTATATCTAAAACTGCTGGTTTTGAAAAGACTCTGAATGTGTGTTTAAATTGTCGTATCATTTTGAGAAGAAATTTAAATGTTGAAAGAGGTCTGGTAAATGGAGCAATGGGTCATGTTGTTGAGTTTGTGAATTACAAAAATAGAGATGGAATTGAAATTTTAAAAATTAAATTTGATGGCATTGACGAAATAGAACAAATTTGTCGTTGTTCAGCTAGATTTTTGCTTGTGAAAGACTTATATGTTCGCCGAAAACAGTTTCCTGTTTGTTTGGCATATGCGGTAACAATTCATAAATCTCAAGGTTTAAGTGTAGATACTGCTTTGGTGAACATTGGAAGTTCTGTGTTTAAAGAGGGTATGGCATATGTGGCATTATCACGAGTCAGAACTTTATCAGGATTGTACTTGATTGAGTGTGATGAAACAAAGATTTGTGCTGATCTAGATTGTGTTAAAGAATACAATAGGTTAAGAAGAGAGTATGCTCCACATTTGCCTCAATATCCTCTGTTTGAAAAACGTGTGGTAGGCCGAAAAAGAAAAAATGAGAATAATTGCAGTGAGGTAGTAGCAAAAAGACAAAAAGTAGATGAAACTGTAATTGTAAGCAGAAAGAAAAAGGATTCTGTTGAAGATGTTGTTGGATTTCAGTTTGAAAACAGTTCTGGTGTCAACTGCTATGCTAATGTAGTGCTTAATGTTGTTTTTTTTCTTCAAAATTTACAAGAACAGATTGTTGAAAATCGGGATGAAACATTCTGCTGTTTATTGAATTCTGTGTTTGAGAAATGTAGCAGTGATAGAGCAAAAATAGAAAGTGTTTCAGAAATTCGAAATCTTCTAGACATATGTTCTGATCAAAATCAATTTTCACAGAATATTCAGCAGGATTGTCAGGAATTTTTAAAGTATATGTTTGATGTATTGGAAGATGAAGGTGTAGATATACAAAATCTTTTTAGCCTTTCTTATCAATGGCAGCATGACTGCGACAACTGTAGTTTATCAAGTAATACTAGAATAGACACTGAAAGATTTATATATTTGACTTTACCAGACTGCAAATCAGTGCCTTTTAATAATCTAGATAAAGCAGCTGATCACAATATGGTGTGTACCCAATGTAAGTCTGCAATGCTGTCCACATTATTTTTACAAACTTATGGTAAATATGTCATTTTAATGTTCCAACGATGTAGACCTGATAGAAGTAAATTGTCAACTTCTATTAAAAATGTTGTGGCTTCTCAGTTATCAATTTCAGGAAGAACTTTTGCAACTGTAGCTATTATTTATCATGACGGTCCTTCAACAACATCAGGGCATTACACATGCTATTTAAAAAGTCGTAAAGGTTGGACCCACTGTAATGACACTCATTTGACTTTCAAACAACGTTTACCTTTTGACTTAAAAAATTCATACATAGTGTTTTTAGAACCAACATTTAAGTAAAGGTAATTGCCCTATGAAGACGGGAGCAGTTAATAAAAGTTAGTCTGCTGTTTAAAATTATATTGTGAGTAAAAGTGATGAAGATAATATAAAAATTATAGTTCTCATAAAGGTACGGTAAGTGGATCGCATATTAAGTGATATCAGTATTATAGCAAATGTTGAACATGAGAGAGCCAGAGCTGGAATTATGAATATTTAAATATTGTGAAAATGTTGTTTGAGCCTTTCTTTCAGAACGTCGGGAAAACGGTAATTTTAGAGTTTGTTTTAAGTAATTTGAAAATATACTGATACATCTGACACTATTTGGCCTTAAGGAAAAGTATATGAAAACATTAAAACATATTTCAGATGTTCTTCGAGCTTTTCTACTAGAAAGTCGATGAAATGGAATTTTTAGAGAACAGCAGAGTACTTTCCAACGAAAAGGACCTTCATGATGTACTATTTGGCCTAAAGGAAAAGTAAGTGAATGAAAGATTAGTGTACATTTGTGATTTTTAAGTTTAGATGTTTTTTTTAAAATCACAATCTTTTTGATTGTGGTTTTTTTTTCCCGCTGTCATATGATGAGTAGTTTGAACTCACTGTTTTAAGTGAAATTCAATATATTCTGAGAACAGCAAAAATAAACTATGTAACATGTTGTACAAGTTATTCTATAGTTTGTATTGTGTAATTTAAATTGTATTCCCATTGTTTCACACTCACTTTGCTTTTTGCATTCTCTTTCAGCTCTTTTTACTCACTTATAATGTCTTTCTCTCACTCTGTTTCACACCCATTCGTTTACTGCACTTCTTTCACAAACCCTCATTTTCATTTCAACTGTCTGCATCCCCTCGGTATCTATGGGTATGGCTCCCTCATCCCCTGGGGGGTGTCACCGGCAGACACGGACGATGACGAGTGGTCGGTGCGTTCTTGGTGCCCATCTGGCTATGCTGCAGAGTTACCACAGGACAGTTCAGGCATGCTGGACCCGGATGAATTAATCCATCCACGGTCTGAGGCTTGGACCCCTGGGGAGAGGTGGCGAAGTTTGTGGCAGGACGCGTCCGCAAACCCTTGGAGAACGAGGCGAGGAGTTGTCTGCGAGGGGAGAGTCCGCGGCCCACGTTGGAAGGGAAGGTGGCTCTGACACCAGAGTTAGACTCGAAAATGGCCACCTTCCTTGCGAAACTCGTGAAAGATCCTCGCAAAGGCATTGACCGTTCCTGGCATTCCTGTCAGGATAAATTGTTGGATGCGACAGGACCCATCACTAAAAACCTTGACATGGCGGAGAAAGTGAAGGTGACAGGTTCCGCCATCTCCCCCGACGTTCTGTCAAATTGGGTGCAAAGGGTGGTCATCTTTTTAGGGAACGCCAATTGCGCCCTCTCGACCGAACGTCGGCGATTGCTCCTGATCAAATTAGACCCAAAGTTGGGTGACTTGGCCTGCGGTTTAGGGATGGGGGGAGTTTAAGCATGGTGAGGGATTTTGAGGGGTCAGGAATATGTGGAGTTTAGGGGTGGTGAGAAGTTTTAAGGGTTGAGGGATGGCTGGGATTTAGGTCTCAAAAGGGGAATTTAAGGTTCAGGAAAGGAGGAGTTTAGGGATAGTGTGGAGTTTTAAGCTTCAGATATGGTTGATTTTACCAGTAGAAAGGGATTTTATGGTTCTGGGATGGATGGAGTTTACGGATTAGGGATGGGCCTAGTTTTGGGGTGGTGATGGTGTTCTGAGGGTTTAGAGATGGGTAGAGTTTAGAGACAGAAGGGGCTTTTAAGGTTCAGAGATAGGTGGAATTTAGGGGTCAGGGATAGGCATATTAAGGCATGTGAAACGTTTTTAGGGGCAGGGATGAATGCTGTTTATGGGTGGTTGTTAAGTGCCCAGAAGCACCCTTATAGAGCGCCCGTAAAGACGATCCTGGTGGCCAAGACTACATGTCCCAGAATTCTTAGCGATGTGGGCGGAGTATAAAGGAAGGACTCAGACAACGCCGCACGTCGGATATTTTGACTCCGGACCCGGTGTGGAGAGCTGCGTTATTCTGAGTTCCTGTCCTGTCTTGTGTTCGTGTGCCTACAGTAGATTCTTGTTTCCATCGGCTCGTCGAGGGAAGGCATCTTCTTTCCTGGCGGGCAAGTCCGTGTTCCTGCAAGCATTTCTGTACGGCATTTGTGTGCGGGAAAAGTTACCGCATATGATTGAACCAGCACGCCTTGTGAAATCAACAGGGTGTTTGCTATTTGTGGGGATTACTTCCTTATCCGGCGTCCCCGTTGGCTGAGCCTTCTTGCACCGGCTCGTGCGGGGAACGCCAAGCTTGTCATCCACTACTTTGGCGCCCTGTTGGTTGAGCCTTCTTTCACCGGCTTGTGCAGGGTGCGCCAGTTGTTACCATCGTTGTTTTTCTACGGCGTCCCCGTTGGCTGAGCCTTCTTGCACCGGCTCGTGCGGGGAACGCCAAGCTTGTCATCATTTCCTTCAGCGCCCCTGTTGGTTGAGCCTTCTTTCACTGGCTCGTGCAGGGGGCGCCATTTCTTTGGAATACAGATCTGAAGACACATACAGGTACTATCGTTTAATACTTAGGGTGACGTAACCCGTACTATTGTTTCAATCTTCTCATGAAAACTATTTCAGTGTAGACTTGATCTTGAGTGGGAAGTTACGTTCTGGGCAACCATTTGTTTTAGCATGGTATGTACTTAACCTATTACTTACATACTTGTCAGGAAAGTGGGTTCCATTCTAAGCCCTGATCTGCTTGTTATTACAGGTGGAATACACATACGCTTCAGACCTATACCCAGGACCATATAGTGGGGGAAGAGACGTATCTTCAGGGCCTCGCTTTAGTTTTGTTACAGGTATATGATACAGAGTAGTACTAGTATTGTAGTATCTAGATCCTATCCAGAATCGAGACAATTATTCTCTTCTCTTTTTGTCGTTACAGTTCTCCCTCCCTGCTGTTCCCTTCCTTTCCTTCCTGTTTATTATTTTATCCTTCTGCCCTCGCTTGATCCTTCCTGGACCCAGGCTATAATAGCCTTCTGGGTTCGGTTAGATCAGGAGGTGGCCTTGTCTCATCAGCCTGCTGATTCCGAGGACTTGGAGGATAACAGAATATCCGACCCAAGGTTACACGTCCTCCCGATCAGGTTTTTTTTGGGGATAATGGCCACGTTGGATGATGTATTAGCAGCCTTGGTATTAGTACAAGAAGAATTGCATTCGTCTAAACAGGAGACAGCTGAGTTACGCACTAGGCTGGATACTCTCCAAAGAAACCCTTTTAGTGCAGGTGCATCAGGAACGCCTCAGCCCAGTTCGGTGGTGGTGGAAATGCCAGCCATCATACCTTTGGCTAATCCCGAAAGATTCAAGGGCGATGCGGGTTCAATACAGGTATTCCTGACCCAAGTCACTTTACACTTTTCTTGCAAACCAAGATCCTTTCCCACCAATCAGGCCAAGGTGGCCTTCTTAGTGTCCTATTTAGCCGGTGATGCTGCTCAGTGGGCAGTTCCTTTGATTCAGAGAAATGATCCCATCATTCATGATTGGGAAGCATTCAGGGATGAGTTTGTCAAGGTTTTTGACAGACGGGCAGATACGTATACTGCAGATAGAGAGTTGTTGCTTCTGAGACAGGGCTCTCAGGACTTATTAACGTATTTGAACTCATTTCGGAGGCTAGTCACAGAAACCAAGTGGCCAGAGGCGAAACAAGCTTCTATGTTTCATCAGGGTTTAAGCGAAGAAATGAAGGACGTCATTGCCCAAATCGACCCTCAACCGGCTACGTGTGAGGATTTGATAAATCTTGCGATGCGCTTAGACCATAGGATGAGGGCTCGCAAGGGGGATCATAAGGGGGCATTCCATCTTGCTACAGTGTCTGAGCAAAGGCGGGGTGAGAGGGGCAGCATTGAAGTGGATTTATTCATTTCTTACAGGCCGGGGTTTCCAAGTGAGGCAGGGTGACCATTACTCTGAGCGCATCTCTCTGGATCAGGGGGTGCCGCAGGGCTCGTCCCTGAGCCCTACTCTTTTTAATCTTTATGTCGCCCCGATTGCTACCTTGGTAGAGAGCTACGGCCTCCAAATGGTATCATATGCCGACGACACGCAGTTGGTCATCTCCCTATCACGTACCCCCGGTCCCTCGGCGGACATCTTCAGAGCTTGCATGCAAGATCTCGCGGCCTGGATGTCCGCCAATTGCCTCAAACTCAACGGAGGCAAGACCGAGGTACTGGTAGTGGGGGGAGGCCAATCAGCGTGGACGTCGGCGTGGTGGCCACCGTGCTTGGGCCCACTACCTGCCCCTTGCCAGAAAGCAAAGAACCTGGGGATTTGGTTTGATTCTGACCTTGCCTTCGGTCCTCAGATCAATCAGGTGGTTGGATCATGTTTTGGGACCCTTAAAAGTCTCAGGAAGGTATTAAAATTCTTACCTATCAGAGCCCGCCAAACTCTGGTGCATGCACTAGTCACGTCAAAGATGGATTACGGCAATCTTCTCTACTTGGGAACCTTGGAAAAGAACCTGAGTCGTCTCCAGGTTCTCCAGAATGCCGCTGCTAGACTAGTGCTTACACTACCTAGAAGAGCGGGCTCCGCAGCAGCTCTCCGGTCTCTGCACTGGCTCCCGATTCGCAGCAGGGTGGAATTCAAAGCCCTGTGCACGTGCCACCGGATCATCAACGGGAGAGCTCCGCTCCCTTTGAAAGGATTGCTGACACCCTATGAGCCATCTCGCTCTCTGAGATCTTCCGGTTCAGGACTCCTGTCAATTCCCAAGGTGTCCAGAGCCCGGATGGGTGGAAGATCTTTTAGGCTCCTTGCAGCATCCAGATGGAACAAGCTACCAATGGCACTGCGACTAGAACCCTCAGAAACACTCTTCAGAGCCAAGCTGAAGACTGCTCTATTTTCACAGTAATTTTCTGCATTTATCAGTCTGGTAGACATTAGCTCATTAGCGCGGGGACACGCCGCTGTGCGTCACCAAGCGCTCTACAAAACCCCCTAAATAGAAATAGAAATAGAAGGAGAAGAATAGAACAATCCCTACTTTTGTTTCACCCAAGACTGTTGATAACACTCCTGTCTCAGGAGCAGAACCAATGGACGTAGGGGCGGCAAGAGCCGCGTTAACCCCGATAGAGAAAGAACAGAGAAGAAAGAATGGGCTCTGCCTGTATTGTGGAAAAAGGGGCACTTCGTTCGAGAATGCCCTGTGAAGCCTAAGGTGGCTAAATACCGTTTCAATAAGGGGGCATCCGTAGTGGGGGATAAACCGACGGAAAACTAGAGGGCTCCGAGGGTAATGAAGGGGTTCCTTGGAGTCGGTCAGTCATCCCTTCCCTTTTGAACGGATTTGTGGGAAAGAACCATCTGTTCATACAGATCAAGTTATTTGTACGGTCAGAATAGGTGGAGGTACAGGCCATGGTTGATTCAGGGGCCACAGGTCTATTCATGGATACTACAGAGGCTAGAAGACTGGGTATACCCCTCGTTTCTAGGTCTGTCCCTGAAGAGGTATACGCAGTCGATGGTAGGAAATTAGACGTAGGCCCCATTAGTTATCACACAGAAGAGACAGACATGATATTCGGCAGTCACCAAGAAAGGGTTACGTTCAGTATAATCCAGGCACCTCATTATGGTCTGATTATCGGGATACCTTGGTTGAGGCTGCACAACCCTGAAATAAACTGGGAAGAAGGTGTTGTGACCATGAACTCCCCATATTGCAAAGAGCATTGTTATGAACACATTCCCAGTCCATCCCTCTCCTTAGCAAGCAGAGTGCATGTAGCTACAGCAGCCGAAAAGGAAGTGAGGTTGCCTGATGTGTATCATGAGTTTTCCAGGGTATTCGATGAGGTGCAAGCTGAGGTGCTCCCTCCTCATCGACAATATGACTGCCAAATCGATTTAGTCCCTGGAGCAGTCGTGCCTAGTGGGCGTTTGTATGCACTGACCGAGCCTGAGAACGCTCATCTAAGGGTATATTTGGATAAATTGGTTGGGTTAGGGTTCATCAGGCCTTCCAAATCACCCGCTGCATCCCCTCTTTTCTTCATACCTAAAGCTAATGGAGAATTGAGGGCGTGTGTGGACTTTAGAGCCTTGAACGCAGTCACGGTAAAGAACCGCTACCCCCTTCCTCTCATCCACGTATTGTTGGAACAAGTAAAGACTGCCATCATTTACACCAAGCTGGATTTAAAGGGTGCATACCATCTAGTGAGAATGAGGAAGGGGGATGAGTGGAAGACGGCCTTTAAAACCAGATACGGCCTCTATGAATATCTGGTTATGCCTTTTGGGCTATGCAACGCCCCGGCTGCGTTCCAGTATTTCTTAAACGATGTGTTACGAGAGATACTGGACCGTTACGTAGTCGTCTATATTGATGACATTTTGATCTATTCAGAGTCGGTGGAGTCGCATATCCAACATGTCAAGGAGGTTCTAAGAAGACTAAGACAGCATAGCCTCTATTGTAAATTGAGCAAATGCGACTTTCATGTCACCACGGTCGAATTCCTGGGGGTGATGCTCAGCCCCCAGGGACAAGAGATGGCAGAGCGAAAGATCCGAGCTGTCAAGGAGTGGCCTGTGCCCCAAAACATCAGGGACATTCAGTGCTTTCTTGGTTTCGCTAATTTTTATAGGCGATTCATCAAGCAGTTTTCGTTGGTGGTGGCTCCCATTACACGTTTGCTGAGGAAGAATCAGATGTTCAGTTGGACACGGGAGGCCAATGAGGCTTTCCAGACGTTGAAGGCGGCTTTCGTGTCCGCGCCAGTGTTGGCGCATCCAGACCCAGAGAAACCCTATATCGTTGAGGCGGACGCCTCCGATGTTGCCATAGGGGCCATTCTCTCGCAAAGACATAAGTCAACAGGGCAGATGCATCCTGTTCCGTATATGTCGAAGAAACTGAATGGGGCCGAATCCAACTACTGCATCGCCGAAAAAGAACTGTTGGCGATAAAGACAGCGTTTACCGAATGGAGGCATTTTTTGATGGGAGCAAAACACCTGGTGACTGTATACACTGATCACAGGAATCTACAGTATATGACAGCAGCTAGGCTCCTCACTCCGAGACAACTTAGGTGGATGTTGTTCTTTTCGGGTTTTCATTTTACTATCACTTTCCGTCCTGGGGTGGAGAATAGGAAGGCTGATGCCCTAACCAGACAGTCATCGCTGAAAACACCAGAACTAGTGGAGGAAAAGGCTATCATAGATCCAGCAAACAGGATATGTGTCATTCAACCAGACGCATTCTTGCAGGGAATCCGTTTGGGTATCAAGACCGTGTTCTGGAGAGAATGGATACGCCTGCATCCTGATTGGCTGATTAAGGACGGATATCCCATAAACAATGGAAGGTTGTTGGTTCCCACGTTGCCTCTTCGTAAACAGGTGTACCAATGGTGTCATGAGTCACCTAGTGCAGGGCACATGGGGGTGGACAAAACCATCGATCTGCTCCTAAGGAGGTGTTGGTGGCCCTCTTTGAGAACTGACGTTAAAGGATGGGTTTCCCAATGTGCGGTGTGTGCAACAGCAAAGACAGATCATAGACGCCCGGCTGGGCTTCTTCAACCGTTACCCACTCCATCTGTTCCATGGGAACGCATTTCTTTGGATTTTGTGGTGGGTCTACCGAAGGATCAAGGGTGCACGGCGGTGTTGGTGGTTATAGACTATCTGACCAAGATGGGCCATTTCGTGGCATGTCCACAAGTTCCTTCAGCTAGTCATTTGGCAGGATTATTGATGGAAAATGTTCGTCTGCATGGACTTCCGTCTGTTATAGTCTCTGACAGGGGCTCTCAATTTACAGCACGTTTTTGGAGGGCATGGTGTTCATGTTTACACATTGAGACAGCCCTATCCACCAGCTTTCATCCCCAAACCGACGGGCAGACGGAACGTCTCAATCAAACACTGAAACAGTTTCTGAGATGCTATGTGGACCAGGGTAAAGACAATTGGGTGAAATATTTGTGGTTAGCGGAGGTGGCATATAACAATTCCACTCATAGTGCCACTCGGGTATCCCCCTTTTATTGCACTTATGGGCGCCATCCGCGATTCTTGCCATTTCTCCATCCTCATGGGGAACAGACGGTGCCTGAGGCGGCCGAGAGGGTATCTCACATCAAGGACACTTTGGTGAAAGCACAAGCCCGTCTCCAGGCTTCTAAGGCGGCTTACAAAGAAACAGCAGATAAGCGCAGAAGAGTGGGTCCACTGTATCAGGTGGGGGATCAGGTGTGGTTGTCCACACGGAACATTAGATTCCGAAAGTACAGTGTCTTCAATCCACGATACATCGGCCCCTTTCCATATTGCAGCGAGTCAATCCAGTGGCGTGAGACTTGGATTGCCGAGGCATTTGCGATTGCATCCTGTGTTTCACGTATCACTTTTGAAACCCTCTTTGTCTCCGCGGCGTCAGCCCCCTCCTCCTGTTGCCTCGCCTGACGGACCGGAATTCGAGGTGGATGGGATCCTGGATTCCAGGCGACGGGGTAGAGGCCTTCGTTATTTGGTCTCCTGGAAGGGGTATGGGCCTGAGGAAAACTCTTGGGAGCCGGCGTCGGGTGTTCATGCTCCACGTCTGGTGGCTGAGTACCATAGACTGTTCCCTTTGCGTCCTGGTCCTTTTGGTCGCTCTCGGTGACGGGGGATGTACTGTTAAGTGCCCAGAAGCACCCTTATAGAGCGCCCGTAAAGACGATCCTGGTGGCCAAGACTACATGTCCCAGAATTCTTAGCGATGTGGGCGGAGTATAAAGGAAGCACTCAGACAACGCCGCACGTCGGATATTTTGACTCTGGACCCGGTGTGGAGAGCTGCGTTATTCTGAGTTCCTGTCCTGTCTTGTGTTCGTGTGCCTACAGTAGATTCTTGTTTCCATCGGCTCGTCGAGGGAAGGCATCTTCTTTCCTGGCGGGCAAGTCCGTGTTCCTGCAAGCATTTCTGTACGGCATTTGTGTGTGGGAAAAGTTACCGCATATGATTGAACCAGCACGCCTTGTGAAATCAACAAGGTGTTTGCTATTTGTGGGGATTACTTCCTTATCCGGCGTCCCCGTTGGCTGAGCCTTCTTGCACCGGCTCGTGCGGGGAACGCCAAGCTTGTCATCCACTACTTTGGCGCCCTGTTGGTTGAGCCTTCTTTCACCGGCTTGTGCAGGGTGCGCCAGTTGTTACCATCGTTGTTTTTCTACGGCGTCCCCGTTGGCTGAGCCTTCTTGCACCGGCTCGTGCGGGGAACGCCAAGCTTGTCATCATTTCCTTCAGCGCCCCTGTTGGTTGAGCCTTCTTTCACCGGCTCGTGCAGGGTACGCCATTTCTTTGGAATACAGATCTGAAGACACATACAGGTACTATCGTTTAATACTTAGGGTGACGTAACCCGTACTATTGTTTCAATCTTCTCATGAAAACTATTTCAGTGTAGACTTGATCTTGAGTGGGAAGTTACATTCTGGGCAACCATTTGTTTTAGCATTGTATGTACTTAACCTATTACTTACATACTTGTCAGGAAAGTGGGTTCCATTCTAAGCCCTGATCTGCTTGTTATTACAGGTGGAATACACATACGCTTCAGACCTATACCCAGGACCATATAGTGGGGGAAGAGACGTATCTTCAGGGCCTCGCTTTAGTTTTGTTACAGGTATATGATACAGAGTAGTACTAGTATTGTAGTATCTAGATCCTATCCAGAATCGAGACAATTATTCTCTTCTCTTTTTGTCGTTACAGTTCTCCCTCCCTGCTGTTCCCTTCCTTTCCTTCCTGTTTATTATTTTATCCTTCTGCCCTCGCTTGATCCTTCCTGGACCCAGGCTATAATAGCCTTCTGGGTTCGGTTAGATCAGGAGGTGGCCTTGTCTCATCAGCCTGCTGATTCCGAGGACTTGGAGGATAACAGTGGTAATACGTCAATGAATACAAAGTATCTGAAGTAATTGTTTGACAATATAAAATATATAAATTTGAAATATTGTCCCCTGAAGTAAAGCCAAAATAAATACCTCAGTCAAAATAAAATTCTGAAAGAAAGACCTGCAAACATTGCATTTATACCCTACAAATAAGCATGCAAAAGACATTTTTGAAAAAAGATATGTATTGTTTTCTATAAAATGTTATAGGACCTGTCAGCTTTAAGGTGGCCTTCTCCCAAACGTTTTGCCTTACTCCTCCATTTTTGCTCATCTGATTTGTGTTGGTCTTAAGGCTTTGTGCAGTTTACCACTGCTAAACAGTGCTAAAGTGTGGGTGCTCATTCCACATGGTAAATATGGCTCACACCCAATGGCACTACCTGTACCTAGGACCTGGAATTGAATATTGCTAGTGGGTCTGCTGCATTGATTGTACCATCCACCTAAGTAGGCTGTCACACATGTTTCAGGTCTGCCATGGCAGCCTGTGTGTGTAGTTTTAAACTGCCATTTCAACCTGGCAAAATCAACCTTTTGCCAGGCTTAACCTTCCTTTTTAATACATTGATGTCACCTCTTGGGTAGGACCTTAAAGCCCATAGGACAGGATGCAGTGTATGTACAAAGGTTGACATGTCCTTTTACATATACTGGTAGTGAAACGGTCACAAATTCCTTTTTCGCTATTGCAAGACCTGCTTCTACTGTAGGATAACATTGGATTATCCTAATATATTTAATATGATAACTTTCAAGTGGGAGAAGGTAGGAAGATCAGGATTGGTGTCTAAAGAATTGTAATATGATTGTAATTTAAAACCCCCTTTAATGGTAAAGTCGGATTTAATAAAAATAAAAAAAAGTCAGATTTTAAGTCACTATGATGAAAATGCCACTTTTAGAAAGTTGGCATTTTCTTTTACCAGCCATTGGGTACCTGTAGCCTTTATCCTGGTTCACATGACTAGTTGTAGATGGCGGTTGCTCTTTTTGTATTTGTTAGACATGACACCCTTCGGGTGGACTTCCTCCCAACATTTTGTCTACCTCCTCCACTTTTTCCAACCTCGTTTTTGCTTGTATTAGGACTGTGTGCACTATACCACTGCTAACCAGTGCTAAAGTGCCTGTGCTCTATCCCCTAAACATGGTAATATTGGTTAATCTCCAATTGGCATATTTAATTTACATATAGTCCCTAGTAAAGTGCACTGTATATGGCCGTGGCCAGTACATTACATGCAACACTTATTGTGCCACCTACTGAAGTTGTCATCTAATCATGGCTTAGGCTTGCCATTGCAGAGGCTGTGTGTGCAGTTTACACTGCCATGTCGCACCTGGCAAAATAAACCTATTGCTGGGCCCAAACCTTCCATTTTTATCCACTAAGGTAGGCCCTAGATAACCCAGAGAGCAGGGTACAATGTGTCTAAAAGGCAGGACATGTACCTTTAAGTTTTACATGGCCTGGTAGTGGAAAAACTCTTAAATTCGTTTTTCACTGCTGCAAAGTCTACATCTCCCATAGGATAACATTGGGATTACCATTTTACATTCTATTAGAGTAATTTTCAAATGGAAAGATATGATTTTTCCAAGTTTGGTGTCTCTGTAATATCAATTTAAAATCTAAACTTATGATGACTGATTTACATATGGTTAGGTCCAAACTGGGTGGCGTGGTGAGCAAAAGTGAGACAATGATGGATTAAACCCAGATATTTTTGACTGGCGGTTAATTTTTGCATTCCTCAGTATTCCGTCCATCATTTGTTTCTTTTGCTTTTGTCGCCCTAAGTGGGAAGGGGATGCCCAGAAGTGGGTCCCATGCTCATTGTGCCACTGGATGCAAGCTAGCCTTGCTGATGAGGAGTGATGCCCTGAAACAGTTAACAGGATGCTTGTTTCCGGTCCAGGGAGGATCTGGCTTGGCAGTTTGGGCTGGACTTTTCTCCACTAGGAACAGGGTTAAAACTGATTTGCATGTGGCTGGGTCCAAACTGGGGTGACATGGTGAGCAAAAAGACGATGGATTAAACCCAGATCTTTGTGACTGGGGTGAATGTTTGTATTGTTCAGCATTCCGTCCATCATTTGTTCCTTTTGCTTTTGTCGCCGTAAGTGGGAAGGATAATTCCAGATGTGGGTCTTGTTCTCACTGCACCACTGGATTCAAGCTAGCCTTGCTGATGAGGGGTGAGGCCCCAAAACCTGGCCCAGGATGCATGTTTCCGCTTCAGGAAAGATCTGGCTTGGCAGTTCGGGCTGGACTGTTCCCATGAGGAAAAGGTTCAAGACTGATTTGCATATGGCTGGGTCCAGACTGGAGTGGCATAGTGAGCAACAAAACAATGGATTTAACCCACATCTCGTGACTGGGGGTGAATGTTTGATTTACTCAGCATTCCACCCATCCTTTGCAGGGCTCAAAAATTCCACTCGACTGCTCGCATAGTCGAGCTAAATTTAACAAGGTCGAGCTGTTTTTAGGTCCTACTCGCCCTTTCTGGCGAGTAGGAAAACAAACCAACTTTTGTCCCCTGTCTGTGAAAACGGAACAAATGTGACAAGATAACAAGATTTAAAGGCATATTTATTGCTCACAAAGTTAATGAGCAATAAAGATGCCTTTAAATCTTGTTATCTTGTCACATTTGCTCCGCTTCCTGCAGGACTAGTACCATTTTTTTGATTTTTCGAGCCCTGCTTTGTACTGTAGCACTTTTTGCCCTAAGTGGGATGGGTATGCTCAGACGTGGGTCCCTTTCTTTCTCGCTGTGACACTGGATTCAAGCTAGTCTGTCTGATATGGGGTGAAACCCTGAAACTGGAACCAGAATGCTTGTTTCCGGTTCAGTGAGGACCCGGCTTGGCTGTTCAGGCTGGACTGTTCCCATGACGATCAGGGTTAAGACTGATTTGCATATGGCTTGATCCAAACTGGGGTGGCGTAGTGAGCAAAATAACAATAGATCTAACCAAGATCTCTTGACTGGGGGTGAATGTTTACTTTACTCAGCATTCCATCCATCATTTGTTGCTGTAGCACTTTTAGAAAGTTGCTCATTTTCCTACTTTAGCCATTTGTTGCCTGTCTCATATCTCATGTCTGGGGTGGGTGACCTCTGGCCTTTGTGTATTCTCCTTATAAAGCCACACACAATGGGAGCTTAGGTGTGACTTGATGGGACATCCTAGCAGTTGGAGGTGCTGGACCCAGCCTCACTTATATCTGAAAAGGCTGTGTCCTGTTCCCACACAATGTGCTGCCCATGCCCCTGTAGTGCGTATGGAGACAGTAAAGGAAATGCAAAGCCTCGTTGCACTTAAAGGCTTGTCTTTGAAGTCTCACCCACTTCAGGCACCAGTGGTTTACGTAGTGGGCCTTAAACACCATCACTGCAGTACACTTCTGCATCTGTGGATACTCTGCCAGGAAGAAAGACTGCTATCCTGCAGAAGGACTTCCACTCTGCTGGAGTGCTGCTTTATTGGACTTCTTTGCTGTGATGGCCTGCTGTCCTCCTACCTGGGTGAGAAGGACTGGACCTGCATCACTTGACCCAGGGTCGGATTGGCAGGGAGGGCAATTGAGCGTTGCCACAGGGGCCTGAGACAAAAGGCCAGAAGGGACGTTTTTCCCACTGTATCTTCACATTTGCCTGGCTGACTTGGCCACCGGCGCTCAACTCGAAATGCTTCTGCAGCCTTAAGGCAGAGGTGTTAGGACACAGATCGGTGAACTGACTGCGCAGTCACAGCCGTGTCCAGACTACAACCCCCACAGTCAAACCAGTGGGAACTACGACTCCCGTCATGCTGCGCGCTGCGCATGCGCGAACCTCGCACACGGAAGGAACAGTTTAAAACGGACCGGGAGCAGGAGGAAGCTGTCGGATATTATCGCGTCCACCGAGGAGTTCGGGTTTAAAGTACCAGGTGAGCTGTTCCTCTGGAGAGGAAACTCTCGTCTTTTGTTCCACGCACTTGGAGCGCCAGCACGCCCCAGTCCCCGCTCGAGGGTTCGAGCAGGATACAGAGCGCCTTGAAGCGCCAGCACGCCCCAGTCCCCGCTCGAGGGTTCGAGCAAGATACAGAGCGCATTTAAGCGCCAGCACGCCCCAGTCCCCGCTCGAGGGTTCGAGCAAGATACAGAGCGCATTTAAGCGCCAGCATGCCCCAGTCCCCGCTCGAGGGTTCGAGCAGGATACAAAGCGCATTGAAGCGCCAGCACGCCCCAGTCCCCGCTCGAGGGTTCGAGCAGGATACAGTGCGCATTGAAGCGCCAGCACGCCCCAGTCCCCGCTCGAGGGTTCGAGCTAAACTTTAAGCGCATTGAAGCGCCAGCACGCCCCAGTCCCAGCTCGAGGGTTCGAGCTAAACTTTAAGCGCATTGAAGCGCCAGCACGCCCCAGTCCCCGCTCGAGGGTTCGAGCTAAACTTTAAGCGCATTGAAGCGCCAGCACGCCCCAGTCCCCGCTCGAGGGTTCGAGCAGAATACAGAGCGCATTGAAGCGCCAGCACGCCCCAGTTCCCGCTCGAAGGTATTCGAACGGAGGGGCTCTACCTTTGTTCTCCGTTTATCCTTCTTTTGCCCTCTGTTGGGAGATGTCGGGACCGGCATCTATGCAGAGGACGAATTAGTGAGTACTCGTTCTCAAAACCACTATTCCTTAGTTCGAGTGGCATTTTCGGCCACTGCTTAGCACGGTGTCCTCTGTTGGGTGACTGTCGGGACCGGCAGTTGTGCAGAGGACGGTTGGACGCTCATACCATCGGCTACACCCCAAGTCCTTTGCCCTTCGGGGTTTTGTGGTGCTCGTTTGTTCAGTGGTTTTATTAAACCTACCAAGTATCAAACCATTTGTGTACTTGCTGTTTTCTCAACCCCGGGGTACTCAGGGGGTTACAGAATATCCGACCTTGAATCACCTTAATCCACCTCCTGGTTGAGAAAGGAGAATGGCAGCCATGGACGACGTGTTGGCCGCCTTACTTGATGTGCAAACAGAGCTAGCTACATCGCGGCAAGAAACCGCGGATCTAAAGGCCAGGATGGACCTGGTACAACGGAACCCCTTTAACGCAGGGGCACATGGAGGAGGCCCGCAGGCAGCGGTAGTGGTGGAAATGCCGGTAGCCATACCATTAGCCACGCCGGAGCGATACAGTGGAGACCCGGCAACAGTGCAGGTGTTCATAACACAGGTAGCACTGCACTTCTCCTGTAAGCCCAAAGCGTTCCCTACAAATCAGGCAAGGGTGGCGTTTATGATATCATATCTGGCAGGAAACGCGGCTCAATGGGCTGTTCCTTTGGTGAGCAGAGACGATCCATTGTTATACGACTGGGAGGCCTTTCAGGAGGAGTTCGTCAAGGTCTTCGACAGAAGAGCTGATACCTATACAGCTGACCGTGAACTGCTACAGTTGAAACAAGGCTCCACGGGCCTTGTTCAGTATTTGAATGCGTTCAGGCGACTCATCGCTGAGACCAAATGGCCTCCGGCCAAACAGACAGCACTGTTCCACCAGGGTCTGAGTGAGGAGCTGAAGGACGTTATCGCGCAAATCGACCCTCAACCTGCACATTGCGAAGACCTTATCAGTCTAGCGCTCCGCCTGGAGCATCGACTAAGCGAACGCCGGGGTGTGGGGCCTCGCAAGGACAAGTCTACCTCCGTTTCGGGTCACACAGGTGCCAACGACCCCGTGACAACTCCAAAAAACGAACCTATGGATATCGGGGCTGTCCGAGCCAGTCTCACGGCCGTAGAGAAAGAATCCCGAAGGAAACAGGGCCTTTGTCTATACTGTGGAAAGAAGGGGCACTACGTCCGTGAATGTCCAGTGAAACCCCGAACAGGTTCCTCACGATCCAGCCGGCTGTCCACCACCTCGGTGGAGAAGAAGGCGGAAAACTAACGAGCTCCCGGAACAAAGAAGGGGATTCCTGGAGTCATGGATATATCCCTTCCATACAAAGGCGCAGCGTGAACAGCACCAAACACCTGTTCATCCCTCTACGGGTCAAGGTACAGGGGACTTGGGTAGCGGTTTCCGCCATGGTGGATTCAGGGGCCACAGGGTTGTTTATGGACAAGAAAGAGGCGGAACGCATAGGGGTATCGCTCCTAACCTGTGCGATCCCCGAGGATGTGTATGCGGTGGATGGGCGCCAGTTGGTTTCTGGGCCCATCAGTCAACACACGGGGAATGTGGAGGCACACTACGGATCTCAACATCAGGAAGTCCTGGATTTCAATATCATAAGTGCCCCGCAGTATGGAGTCATCTTGGGGTTGCCATGGCTGAAGAAACATAACCCTTCCATAGACTGGGAGTCCCTCACCATACAGATGGATTCACCGTTCTGTTCCCGTTTCTGCAGGTCCACAGGGGACGCCATTACGGAGGAATCAACAGGGTATGAGGTGGCTACGGCAGCCGAAAAAGAAGTTGCGCTCCCCCCAGAGTACCTCCCTTACCAGGACGTGTTCGATGACAGGCAGGCGGAAACCCTTCCTCCACACCGCACATACGACTGCCAAATCGATCTGGTTCCAGGTGCTACAGTACCCAGCGGAAGACTATATGCACTTTCGGAACCCGAGAATGTTCACCTCCGGTCATATTTGGACGACATGCTACGGATGGGGTTCATAAGGCCTTCCAAGTCCCCAGCGGCTTCTCCTCTTTTCTTTATCCCGAAAGCCAACGGAGAATTGCGCGCATGCGTGGACTTCAGGGCGTTGAACGCCATAACAGTAAAGAACAGCTACCCCCTGCCGCTCATTAACGTGCTGTTAGAGCAGGTCAGGAGCGCGAAGGTGTACACCAAATTGGATCTGAAGGGGGCATATCACCTAGTACGGATGCGAGGAGGCGACGAATGGAAGACAGCCTTCAAGACCAGATACTGCCTCTTTGAATACCGCGTAATGCCCTTTGGGCTGTGTAACGCCCCCGCTGCATTCCAATTCTTCCTAAATGACGTCCTCCGAGACCTTCTGGACGTATACGTGGTAGTGTACATAGACGACATATTGGTGTATTCAGAGAACGCGGAAGACCATGTGAGACATGTATCAACGGTCTTACAGATACTCAGAGACAACTCCTTATTTTGCAAACTCAGTAAGTGCGATTTTCACGTCACCACAGTGGAGTTCTTGGGGGTGATGTTGAGCCCCAACGGCCAGACGATGGCAGAAAGGAAAGTCAATGCTGTTGTTGCATGGCCCTCTCCCACGAACGTTAAGGAAGTGCAGAGCTTCCTTGGCTTTGCCAACTTCTACAGGAGGTTTATCGAGGGGTTTTCGGGTATGGTGGCTCCCATCACCCATCTGCTGAGAAAAGCTACGCCTTTTTTGTGGGACGCAGGTGCTCAGCGAGCCTTCGAGGCGTTGAAACATGCCTTCATCACTGCGCCTGTGTTGGCCCACCCGGATCCGGTACTACCATACGTGGTGGAGGCGGACGCCTCCGATCTGGCAGTAGGGGCCATCCTCTCGCAGAGGAACGAATTAGGAGTGCTCCATCCGGTGGCTTTCATGTCCAGGAAGCTGAGCAGCGCAAAGAGGAACTACCACGTGGCCGAGAAGGAGTTGCTGGCCATCAGGGAAGCCTTCATGGAATGGAGGCACTTGCTGATGGGGGCACGACATGTGGTTAAGGTATTCACAGACCACCGGAACCTTCAGTTCATGACTTCGGCCAGACAGCTGTCACCGCGACAATTACGGTGGATGCAGTTCTTCTCTGGCTTTCATTTCACCATCACGTACCGGCCGGGCTCGGAAAACAAGAAAGCTGACGCTTTATCGAGGCAGTCAAACGATGGGGAGCGCCCCTCACCAGTCATCAGGCCCATCATCTCTCCCAGCGCCGTGGTAGGAGCCATCCAACCGGGGTCCTTCCTCCTCGGGATCCAGAGAGGTATTCGCACCTTCGAGTGGAAGGCATGGCTTAGACGACACGAGGAATGGAGGGTTAAGGATGGGATACCGGTCAAAGGGGCTTGCATCCTTGTCCCCACGTCCACCCTAAGGAAACAGGTATTTGAGTGGTGTCACGAATCACCCAGCGCGGGACACTTTGGGTTGGAGAAGACGCTGGACTATGTATTGCGTCAGTTCTGGTGGCCCTCAGTAAGAGCGGATGTTCGAGGGTGGGTTGCTGAATGCCCTGTATGCGCAACCATGAAATCTGACCACAGGCAGCCCCAGGGGCTCTTGCGTCCTCTACCAACTCCAGTTCGACCCTGGGAACGCATTTCATTGGACTTCATAGTGGGTTTGCCCAAGGACAAAGGGTGCACAGCCATTCTCGTGGTGGTGGATTACCTCACGAAGATGGGACGGTTTATCGCCTGTAAAGGGGTACCCACAGCGGGACAACTGGCAAGCATCCTACTGAAGGAGGTGGTACGGGTACACGGCCTGCCCAGTGTGATCGTTTCGGACCGCGGATCCCAATTCACGGCCCGTTTCTGGAAGACTTGGTGTTCAGCTCTTCACGTGACAACGGCACTATCCACCAGCTATCACCCACAGACGGATGGCCAGACGGAACGCCTGAACCAGACCCTGAAGCAGTACCTCCGCTGTTTTATCGACCAGGGCAAAGAGGAGTGGGTGGAGTTGCTGTGGCTTGCAGAAATTGCGTACAACAACGCAGCTCACAGCTCCACGAAGGTGTCGCCTTTCTACTGCTCCTATGGACACCACCCGAGGTTCCTTCCGTTGTCCCATCCAGAGGCCTCAGCAGGGATGCCAGAAACCAACAGAAGAGTGGCACACATCAAAGAAACGATCGGGAGGGCCCGACATTGTCTGATGACAGCCAAGGAGGCCTACAAGAGGTGCGCCGACAGGAGAAGGAGGCCGGGGCCATTATACCGGCAGGGCGATTTCGTCTGGGTGTCCTCCAAGAACCTGCGCTTCCGCAAGCATAGCGTGTTCCACCCTCGGTTCATTGGCCCATACAAGATCAAGGCCTGTCTCAGCCCGGTGACGATGCGGTTGGAGCTTCCGAACACCATGCGGATCCATCCGGTGTTTCATGTGTCGCTGCTCAAACCGGCCCTCAAGGTCAGAAGGCCTGTCCCTGATGCAAACATGGTGGAAGCTGACACTGAGTACGAAGTGGAGGGCATCCGGGATTCGAAACGGAGCAGAGGCAAGCTTTGGTATCTGGTGGCTTGGAAGGGGTTCGGCCCTGAGGATCAGACATGGGAACCGGAGGCGGGGTTGCACGCTCCGCGTTTGGTGTCGGCCTTCCACCGGAAGCATCCTGGCAAGCCTGGCCCTGATTAGGGGTGGTTGGATGGAGGAGGATGTACTGTTAGGACACAGATCGGTGAACTGACTGCGCAGTCACAGCCGTGTCCAGACTACAACCCCCACAGTCAAACCGGTGGGAACTACGACTCCCGTCATGCTGCGCGCTGCGCATGCGCGAACCTCGCACACGGAAGGAACAGTTTAAAACGGACCGGGAGCAGGAGGAAGCTGTCGGATATTATCGCGTCCACCGAGGAGTTCGGGTTTAAAGTACCAGGTGAGCTGTTCCTCTGGAGAGGAAACTCTCGTCTTTTGTTCCACGCACTTGGAGCGCCAGCACGCCCCAGTCCCCGCTCGAGGGTTCGAGCAGGATACAGAGCACCTTGAAGCGCCAGCACGCCCCAGTCCCCGCTCGAGGGTTCGAGCAAGATACACAGCGCATTTAAGCGCCAGCATGCCCCAGTCCCCGCTCGAGGGTTCGAGCAAGATACAGAGCGCATTTAAGCGCCAGCACGCCCCAGTCCCCGCTCGAGGGTTCGAGCAGGATACAAAGCGCATTGAAGCGCCAGCACGCCCCAGTCCCCGCTCGAGGGTTCGAGCAGGATACAGTGCGCATTGAAGCGCCAGCACGCCCCAGTCCCCGCTCGAGGGTTCGAGCTAAACTTTAAGCGCATTGAAGCGCCAGCACGCCCCAGTCCCAGCTCGAGGGTTCGAGCTAAACTTTAAGCGCATTGAAGCGCCAGCACGCCCCAGTCCCCGCTCGAGGGTTCGAGCTAAACTTTAAGCGCATTGAAGCGCCAGCACGCCCCAGTCCCCGCTCGAGGGTTCGAGCAGAATACAGAGCGCATTGAAGCGCCAGCACGCCCCAGTTCCCGCTCGAAGGTATTCGAACGGAGGGGCTCTACCTTTGTTCTCCGTTTATCCTTCTTTTGCCCTCTGTTGGGAGATGTCGGGACCGGCATCTATGCAGAGGACGAATTAGTGAGTACCCGTTCTCAAAACCACTATTCCTTAGTTCGAGTGGCATTTTCGGCCACTGCTTAGCACGGTGTCCTCTGTTGGGTGACTGTCGGGACCGGCAGTTGTGCAGAGGACGGTTGGACGCTCATACCATCGGCTACACCCCAAGTCCTTTGCCCTTCGGGGTTTTGTGGTGCTCGTTTGTTCAGTGGTGCTATTAAACCTACCAAGTATCAAACCATTTGTGTACTTGCTGTTTTCTCAACCCCGGGGTACTCAGGGGGTTACAAGAGGTCAGTAAGACCAAGTACAAAGCCTAGCCGGCTCATTGTCATGTGCCGTAGGACAATGGGCCAAACTGCTGAGGCACACCCTGTGGTGAGTCTCCTTCCATCCTGAGTGTCTGAGCCCGACAGTGAGGCCTCCGGGAGCGACTGTGCTGTTTTCAAGCATCTCAGCCGGCACTAACATTACAGGGAGGAAAGGGGCAGCAAGGTGTGCAGTGAGCCAGATTACACTTGGCGGACTATTAAGAGGCTCTGCCTTTGTCTCCAACAACAGCCAGACTAGCCCAAGTGTCTTGTAGCACCTTGTTAACTTAAAAATTGCGAGGAGCTCCCGCTCTCCTTTTAATGAAAATATAAAATGATGCATAACAACCAATAGGAGCAAAAAGAAAACTTTTTTTGACAACTCAATTCGTTTTTGAAAATGTTACTGTGAAACATTTTTATCCAGGGACACAAGTTCAAAGGGAAGGAAGATTATATATGGATGGAAGAGTAACAAAATGGATTGAGTGAAGGGCGTAATGTTAAGAGACAAAAGGAGAAGTAAGACAGTGTGTAGAAGAATGACAAAAAGAGGAGAAGGAAATGAAGGGAGAAACCAAACTAAAGGTCGAACAATGAGGATAATAATGCCACAAATGCAGACAGAGTGAGGGAGGGGGAAGAGATTAGAGAGAAGAAGTGATAAAAGAAAGTGGAGAAAAGGGCAGAAACTGGTAATGATATCCACCAATGGAATTTCCTTCGTAAAAGGTGCAAAATGATAAAGAAAATTCCACCAGAGGATTCTCATTTGGTTTTAGCACTGCCACCAAACACAGGAGCACTTTCCGTTACTATTTTCAGCAAAACAATAAATGGGACACAACGTTATGATATGTGATTTATAAAGCGCATGGCTGTCCCAGTGCTAAAGAACAGGGAGAGAGAAGAGCGTGATGAGAAAGCTACTGAAATAGCCATGTCTTTACTGCTTTTCTAAACACCAAGAGATAGAGAGTGTTGCTGATAGCTGGAGGCAGTGTGTTCCATAGAGTAGGAGCTAACTCTTTGAAGGAGCGGCAACAGCTCTGGCTCTACGGAAGCGAGGCACCCACATCAGATGACAATCCGCAGAGCAAGGGAGGGAACATAATGGTAACCCAGGTTTCTGCGGATCACCGGGCTACAGCCCGTCAAAACTTTATGAATGACACAAAGTGCTTTGAACCTGATTCTTTGCTCCACGGGAAGCCAGTGGAGTCTGCGCAGCATCCCTGAGACCGAGCTGTAATTAGGCAATGCAAGTAAAGTGCGAGCTGCCGCATTCATGGTGCGTTGGAGCCTATTTATCACAGATTTGTTAGCACCTAACAGGACTGCTGTTGCAATCATCCAGCCTAGCCAGGATCGTGGCTTGAACAACTAGCTGGGGTGTATGAGGGTCAAACAGACCCAAGATGGGTTTAAGTCTGCGCAGAATACCAGAGCAGGTCCCTGTCACAGACTTAGCATGTTCCTCAAACGAGAATGCAGTATCCAGCCTTATGCCGAGATTGTTTGGGCGTTGGGGGATTGCACAACATTTGCGGCCACCAGTTGTTGCCCTATCGGTGTGAGTCTCTGCTAAGCAAGAGAATCTCAGTTTTGGATGAATTTAATTGGAGGCAGTTTGTCTCCATCCACCCAGCTATAGCTGTCAGATCCTCCTGAAATTAAGTCATGTCTTGACTGGAGTCTTATGTACAAGAAAAAATTAGTTGCGTATCGTCCGCATAGGATACCAACTGTATATTACGAGTGTTGGCCAACTAAGCCAGCAGACGAACATAAATATTAAATAAGGTCGGACTCAGTGCCGACCCCTGTGGGGCTCCACAGCACACAGGGTACGTCAGAGAGTGGAATGGAAGAGCAATGACCTGGAACGACCTGTCACACAGAAAGGAGGAGAACCAGTCAAGGGCACTGCCTATGACACCGATCTCACACAGCCGATGGATCAAAATACTGTGTGAGTGCGTATCAAAGGTTGTGCTAAGGTCAAGCAGGATGAGTGCAGTCAAGTTGCCCTTCAAGTAGAGGTACCAAATGAGAGGATAAATAAGGGTATGAGAGATATAACAAGAACTGAAGTAAAGCCTACAGGGGAGACACATGAGTGAGAGAGAGGGGTGTGGGGATTTGTTGACTGAGAGACAAAGATTGGAAACGACAAGGGGAAATGAGAGAGACAGACTGAATAGTGATAGGTAGAATGAGAGACACAACAGAGAGAAAAAGAATTAGAGAATGAGAGATCGAAAGAAGAAGAACCAGAGAGGGGCCAAACAAGTAATAAGGAGAATACCAGATGTGTGCACAGAAAGTAAGAATGAGGTATGTAGAAAGAGGGAACGAACTAGAGAAGGGAACAGAGAAAAATAAAAGTTGGTGTTCTAGAAATACTGAGAGCTAAGAAATCAAACAGATAGCTGCACTTGGTTATAGTGGAGGTGAAATGAGGTAATGGAGAAAGGTGGGAGAAAAGAGAAGGCATGTATTTGTGTTTCTGTGAGAGAGAGCGATGTGGCAGATTATTCCTAGGAGATGAATTGAAAAGTTGCATTTTGAGTGAATTCCTGTAGCTTTTCCAGATCCAAATCAATCAAGTCTCTCCACACAATACAAAATACATTAAGTACCAATCTGTATGCAATACCCAGACACTTCACTTGCTGTGAGGCTTCTGGGTGACAACTAAAAGAGGACACCTTGCACAACTCTGATGTGTATAACCCTGGATGCATTGCTGCAAGTTCCCAGGACATTTAGCAGGGTGGGTGGCAGCTTTAAAGATTTGAAGGTTACCAAGAAAGCGGCTGGTTCAAGAGTGAGCAGGGGCATGAAATTGAAGTTAGGAGGAACTTAGTGACCCTAGTGTTATCATGAGTATTGAGTGCCTAACGAAAACGGGAACTTCAGGGATGTATGTCATAAGCAGGAAGCTTTTGTACCTGAGAGTGACCATTGGCCCAAGGAAACGGAGGGTGAGCAGGGGCACGAGGACAAGCAAGAACATTAGGTACATGAGATTGAGCAATTGTTTCAGGGAAATGGAGGTAAACTGGTGCCTCAGATATCTAAACTGGGCAATACCCTTGAAGCTCCTGCTCGCCTCATTGTCCTCTGTGGGAACTGGGAGAGAACAGGAGCCTCAAGTCCCTAGGACGAGCAGAGCACCTGCTAATTTGGCCTGAGGATAAACATTGGTTCTCATCCAGGGGATACTCATCAATAGTCATAATCTATGAATAATAATCCCCGCCCATGTGCGGGATCCCGGAGCATATAGAAAATACATATATATATATATATATATATCAAAACAAAACCCTTTCAGGCATATATATATATATATATATATATATATACACATTCATGACAAAAATCATAGGTTTCACACATGTTATAGTTAGGAATTAGCATTTAAAAAAACCTTAGAAATTCACTCAAAAAAACACAGGTTTCACACATATTATAGTGAGCTGGACATTTCACTCATACAAAACCATTGAAATTCCCCCGTTATAGTTAGTTCAGCTAACTATAACTTGTGCGCCCGCAATGCACTTCTGATGACATCACATATTACATCACTCATGACATGGTCAGTGACATCACTCATGACATCACTGATGACATCATCAAGTGAATGTGTATCTTTCTGAAAAAGAAATATTTTTATATATGTATATCTAAAGGTCGATGGAAGAATAAATGGGTAAATAAGTGTCTAAATGGATGTTTTTTTTGTAAATTTGATTGTATAACTGACTTATTAGGTGTATCTTAGTGAATACATGTATTAGCGAGTAATGTTTAAATATGTAAATATCTATATCAGTGTCTCACTTTGTGTATAAGTGGCTGCATGAGTTGGTGAGCCGCTACACGAGTGTCTATATGAGTTATTAGTTTTTTTTTTAGTATCAGAATGAGTGTCTGTATGGTTTGGTGGGGGCTATTAATTAGCGCACAGATGCATGAATGACTGACTCACTGGTTGTATGTGTTTTGAAGATAGCATGTGTGTTAGGAGCCAGTCGTCCAGTGTGGTTATCGGACTACATCTCCCAGCAGGCTTAGAGATAGGCGGGCATTGTGCACTCTCCCATGCTGCTCTGAAGGCAGGTCAGCATATGGTGGAGATTTAAGCCAGCTGAGACTGGTCTCAGGTGCTTGGCTTTCTTGTTTGGATCCATACCAGTTCCTGTGATTCTTGGATTCCTGTAGTATTTTTTGGGATTTGTGTTCTTCCTCTTGGAGTTCCGGTGCCCCTGATTTGGCAGAAGCACTTTACCGAGTTTCCCTTTTCCACTCTCTGAAAGACGAGCCTTCGATTCCCATCGTCTTTTCCTCCCTCTCCTTATGCAGACTCTGACCTTTCGCCCCCGCTGCTGAGTTTGTTGCCGGATTCTAAGAAGATTCACGTCTGTTGCTTATACTGCCCTGTGCCCCGTCCTTTGGAGCGAGTGTTTGTTCCTCCCGCTCTGAGGTGTCCTGCCTCTGGGAGACTCGCCCTTTTTTTTTCATTTTTATTGATTGTACAAAACGCGAGTCTGCATTTGTTTAAACTTTGCCTTCTGCTAAGTTTTGTGGGGGACGCCCCGCCTTTCATTTACTGGGCTGCTCCAGGTGGTGAATGGCCCGGCTGTTTTCTTTTCTTTTGTTTTACCGGGTTTGAAGGGTGACCGGATTATTCTGATTAGCGCTACTGCGCCTGGATATATTTTTATTTTTTATTGGGAGACAAAATCCTTCTGATTTTCCTGAAGCGCTGGAGCACGATTCTTCTTGTAAGAGGAACAATTGTGAACTTGATTATTTTGAACTGTTCTTCCAACTCCCGAGGAAATCCTACTTTAGAATTTTGTGAACTTGATTAAAGCTAATTTGAACAAATCTATTGCTATCTATAAGTCCCAGAGTACAAGTAAGTGGACGGGTGCACAATACCAGGAGAGGGCAAATTTGGTGTATAATAGTTAGAGTGTTCTGCATAAATTGTCTTTCTCTCTTTCTAGCGCTTCCACATACCGGAGGGACCCATCCTTCTTCTACGTGGCTGCTGACTGGAACTTATGAATGGTGTTTCTTGGTCCCTCCTTTTCTGGATATATTAGCTCCCTCTTGTTCTTGTCATGGCAATCAAGGGGCAGTGATATCTCTAGGAAGGGAACGGACAACTTCTTCGCTCCCGGGGAAAACAGGGTTTAAAACAAGAACCCTTCAGTTCTGCGACAATGTGTGCAGGACTGTACGGGTGGATAAGTGTGTGTATGGGTGTGTTAGTGAGTGAATTACTGCCTCAATAGTGTCTTTATGAGTAAGTACATAAGTTTTAAACTAGTATATGTGAGTATTGATGTATATAAGTAAATATATATGACTGTGACAGATTGGAAGAGTTCCTGTACAAATAATAATGTGTTTCTATAACTGATTGTTTAAGAGAGTATGTGTACGTTTCTGTAAAAGTAAGTGTAGTGGTGTGTGTATAGCTGTATATGCAAATAAATGGATGTTTGATACTTTATTTGCATGTGTGAGTATGTGTGTGAGTAACTCTATGGATGATTGTCGGTGTGTAACAGGATGTATAGGTGTATGAGTACATATGATGAGTGAGTACATGTGTGAGTGGATATATAGAACTGTTGGTGAATGAGTGGATCTGTACGTAGATTTGGGAATTACTGAATAGGTTGTTTTAACTGGTATTGGTATCTCCATTTTTTTGTAAATGTTAGTTTCTATTTTTGAATGTGTGTATCAAGGGTTATATTAGGGTGAGAGGAAGTCTGCCACTCTTTCACAAGGATGATGTCATCAGTGATGTCATTTGAGATGTCATGAGTGATGTCACTGACCATGTCATTAGTGATGTAATATGTGACATCATCCGCAGTGCATTGCGGGCGTGCGTGTTATAGTTAGCTGAACTAACTTTAACGGGGGAATTTCAATGGTTTTGTATGAGTGAAATGTCCAGCTAACTATAACATGTGTGAAACCTATGTTTTTTTCAGTGAATTTCTAAGGTTTTTTAAATTCTAATTCCTAACTATAACATGTGTGAAACCTATGGTTTTTTCAATGAATTTGCAAGGTTTTTTTAAATGCTAATTCCTAACTATAACATGCCTAAAACATATGTTTTTTTCAGTATCTATATATATATATATATATATATATATTCACTGAAAAAACCATAGGTTATAGACCATATATAGTTAGGAATTAGCATTTAGAAAACCTTATTTTACTCACACAAAACCATTGAAATTCCATATATAGTTAGTTGCACTAACTATATATCGCGCACCCGCAATCCACTGCTGATGATGTCACATATTACATCATTCATGACATGGTCAGTGACATCACTGATGACATCACTGATGACATCTCAAATGACATCACTGATGACATCACTGATGACATCTCAAATGACATCACTGATGACATCATGACACACCAATACCAGTTACTACATACGCACTCACTGATTCCTACGTCTACACACACATTCACTCATTCACCCATACAATCACTCATACATACAGTCACTCATTATTACAACACTATCATATGCACTCATACACCTATGCAGACAGTCACACACTGCCACTCATCCATGGAGTTACTCACACACCAAGTCAGTCCTGTAAAGAATCAATCACACTTCCATTTCTTCATCTATACAGTTAAACACAGAACACCATACTTCAGTGACATCACTGATGACATCACTAATGACATCTGAAATGACATCACTGATGACATCTCAAATGACATCACT
Organism: Lissotriton helveticus; assembly: GCF_964261635.1. Classification (NCBI taxonomy): domain Eukaryota; kingdom Metazoa; phylum Chordata; class Amphibia; order Caudata; family Salamandridae; genus Lissotriton; species Lissotriton helveticus. The sequence goes on from NC_136061.1 coordinate 59,356,091, forward strand.
GATGACATCATGACACACCAATACCAGTTACTACATACGCACTCACTGATTCGTACGTCTACACACACATTCACTCATTCACCCATACAATTACTCATACATACAGTCAGTTATTATTAGAACACTATCATATGCACTCATACACCTAGTCAGTCCTGTGAAGAATCAATCACACTTCGATTTCCTCATCTATAGTTAAACACAGAACACCATACTTTTCACACATATACTAACACATACTTACTCTCTTATACAATCACTGATACAAGTACACATTGATATGCACAGAGTCGCACACCTCCCAGCCAGCCACACACACACTCAGTCTTCCATACATCCACTCATTCTTCAATATGTAAAACGTATTTAAACTTTACAAAAACACACAGACACTAGATGATGTCATCAGTGATGTCATTTGAGATGTCATCAGTGATGTCATCAGTGATGTCACTGACCATGTCATGAATGATGTAATATGTGACATCATCAGCAGTGGATTGCGGGTGCGCGATATATAGTTAGTGCAACTAACTATATATGGAATTTCAATGGTTTTGTGTGAGTAAAATAAGGTTTTCTAAATGCTAATTCCTAACTATATATGGTCTATAACCTATGGTTTTTTCAGTGAATTTTCAAGGTTTTGTAAATGCTAATTCCTAACTATATATGGTCTATAACCTATGGTTTCTTCTGTGAATTTCATTGGTTTTTTAACAGCTAATATCTGTAGCTGTAAAATGTATTCTTCTTTAAATCCAAAAATATATTTTATATGTTTATGAATAAAATTTTTTTTAAATATTTTTTTTTCTTCGTTCCCGCTTCGCGAATCGGGAAGCTTCCCGTTAGCTGACCTTGATGCCGCGAAATAGACCGCGAGCCGGTAAACGTTTCTTTACCGCAAGTGCCGCGTTAGAAAACAACATCGTGACGCCTCCCGTCCGCATGACGTTTCACGTTGTCGCGTGATACGTCATATGACGTGCTACGTTAGCGAACTGGTACGCGAAGCGAGTCGCAAAGCGCAGGTTTCTGGAAGCAAACCGGGAGGCCCTGCAAAGCGCTTAACGTAAACACAGCAAGTCATGTGACTTGGTAATAACACTTTTCATTGGTTCATTTCACTTTTGGTTTCCTAATGATGTAAGACTAGGTCATATAATCTAAAATGAACACTTTTGATTGGTTGAGAACTCTTGTTTTTCCCAAATGATGAAAATCCCTCCTTCTTTCCTCACTCTGACTTTCATCATTGTGAGAGAAAGACCCTTTGTGATCACTGAGCAATGGCTTCTTTAGTAGCTTCAGCTGGTGCTTCCCCACCACCTCCACCACATCCAAGGAAGAGTGGACCACCTGCTCAAGTTATAATTCAACAAGAAGAGGAAGAAGAGGAACAGGACGACGAGCACGAAGAGAGGCAGTTTTTGCCTGAGCAGCCCAGGACGTCTCACCGGAAAGAAAACTTCATTTGGCAATTTTTTAAAATTCCCAAAGGTCAGAAAAAAGTAAATGCAAGATACGTAACTTGCCTTATATGTCAAGATAGACTGTCCAGAGGAACCGAGAAAAAATACAGTTTCGGAAACTACACAATGCATCGCCATATGACTAGGTGGCATCCTAACAACTACAGTGCTGCACAGTTTCGGAACGACCTAGATAATCTCCCTATTATGGCCAGAAGATCTGTTGTACCGGAAGTAACGGGACCAGAGGGCAGGGAGATGGTGCCAAATATACAAATGAAATTTGGTGAAGTAAAACACATCTGCGTATTTTGCGATGGATTCATTTCCTACGGAGAAAGAAGCATCACTCTGATCAACAGAGCTATTGACTATCATATGCAAGTTTGTACAAAACGCCCAAAATAATAAATACTTCTTTTTTTGTTTTGTTGCTCCTGTTGAGCCCTTTACAATGAATCGTTTTCATTGCCCCCTCCAAGAAAAACCCCAAAAAATATAAAACTGTTCAGAAAAATTCAAAAAAAGTAAAAAAATGTTCCGAAAAATAATAAAAAAAATATAAAACAACAAAAACAATAAAAAAAAAAGTTCTTTTCAGAACTACCTCCCCGTTATTAAAAAATTGGTACAATATTTGGAACTGTGCCAACCTCTATTTCTCTTAGTTCGCTTCCCAGTTCGCTCGCTGGTACGCGAACCGGAAGCGAACCAAAAACAGTAAGTATAAGGGAAGGAAACAGACACTTATGTTAAAAGAAAGTCAGCTATAGGGGAGTAAACTAGAGATACTATTACCCGTAATCCACTGCTGATGATGTCACATATTACATCATTCATGACATGCTCAGTGACATCATCAGCAGAGGATTGCGGGTTTTTTGGCAACGTGCCTTATCCACGGTTTAATAACGCTGCCTTTTGCTTTATATAAGTTTTCAAATTGTATGAAATATATACCAATAGGTCGTTATGAACCTTTAGGTAGTGCTTTTCTTCATGAGGTCTGGTCGCTTCCATACACATACAGATGTTTCAAAGATGATCAAGAAGTTTATCTGAATGGAGAGGAATGCACTGAGACGCCAGATCATTCACTAATGTGTAGGCACATACAGTTACACGGTTCATGCAACAAACACCGACCAAATATGGCTTGCGTGTTGCAAGGCACGCCAGTTCCTGCTATCATCCCCACGTTCAAGTTGTTGGAAAATGGTAGTTATTTGATGCTCAATAATGAAGATTGTTCTGAGTTAATTAAAAGTATTCCTTTTATCGTAACAGTAAGTGAACGGGTTGTTTGCTGCAGAAATGTTCTATTTCCCCCCACACATGAACATAGGGAGTTTTCAATCTGGCCACAAATACCAACCTTGGGACAGATTTCAACGGCATGGCAAGAATAAGAGCTCTTTTGTCTCAGAGAGAGGTGGCCTTGAGTTCGGCCCGTGAAACTTTCGTGCTTCACATAGCGAACACCCGTACAGAGGTGCAGACCCTTTTCAATTCAGATTTGCCTTTCAATTTCAGCAAGATGGTTCCGACTATCTTTAACGCATCCTCCACAAAGGCCCTGGCGCACTTTTTTAAAGTTGTTACCAGTGGTCTCGTGACTTCATTTGAGAAAATCTTTGGAGTCATCCCTGCTTCCTTTCATTCTATTTTCTCCACTCTGGTTCGTGGATTGGCATTTTTACTTGCATTACCAGCGGACGCTCTTGTGCTTTTTTACATTTTTAAATATGGATGTCCCTCCTATGCAACCTCCCACCCTGCAGCTGCTGACACTGTTCCGCAATCGCATGCTAGAATATTATGGCACAATGCCGTTGGCGATATTAAGCACGGCATATGGATTATCTTTTCGATTCTCCTACTTCACCTGTGTCCAGCCTGTATTTCACTGCCTGACCTGTGATTTCGATTGGGCCATTGATTTGTGTCTCTGCGGACCGGTTTCTCCTGACGTCGACTTTAATCAGCTGATGACTCCTATCATTACTCACGAGTTGGTTTGTCCTGGCGAAAGGATTATGGCTGTGGCATTGATGCATGGACTACTTGGTCCCTGGAATTTACTGGCGGCAGCACAGTCTTTCTTGGAACAGAGCTTTCTTGAAAACCCACCGAGCTGTCCTCTGATGGTGATAGAGGATCCGGTGCTGGGAGAGCACGTATGTTCTTTTCCGCTTTTAAATTGGATGGCTGAACTGTTTTCGGATGAAGACGGTGACTTCCTATTGGAGGCTGTTGCAGCTTATTTTGCATACACAGTTATGTCATAGACCTTTTTCATGTTTGATATGCTGAGTACTAGCATTTCATTGACAATTCATTGACTTATTTGTCAAGTTTTTATTATTTACCTTGCCTATTGGCTTAAGACTCGATAAAGTACTTGGCTGTTTTATTTTTCTTTAGCATTAAATTTTCCTAGTTTTTAATGCTTTACCTTGCGGACCGTCCACATATAAACTTGCAATCTGCTCTCATGAGATGGCACTTCTATTATCTTATTCAGTTCGTTTCCGGATCATGGGGAGGTGTCATCTAGGTCCTGGATATCTTTACACCGTGTTAAGTTAGCATGGGCTCATTACCGGTTTAAACGCCATTTTTCCTTTTTTGCAACTTCTGCACACGACACCTAGTTGTTGCTTTAGCTTTCCACCTAGTAGTTCATCGTGGTTTACATGAGAATAATATGTTATTGCTCTACTATCTGCTTTGCTTGTTAAACTATATCTGTACAGCGAGTGCTAAAGTTTCAAGAACAACACGATACAGAATTGTTATGAGGTCTGATCTCCACGACTTCATACTCATAACATAAGTGCAACTTCTGCCAATTCTGGGCATGAGGCGGGTTTTATATTGCTTTGCCGAACACACATACACAACAGTTGATGCGGTTCACATGAAGAGAGAGCTGGTGTATGCTGATGTGATTCCTTCAAATCTAAGACACTAAAGTATGGGCACGCCCTAAACCAACACAAAGAGACCTTCTTAGCAAATAATTTAATATGTGTATTAGGGAGGGTGAGATATAAGCAGCCGCGGGCCGTGGAGGGAGTTACGGTGAGGCAGGGAGGCGGGGCGGGGGAGAAGCAGGGTGGAGCCCTCTCTACCTTGCCCCTCCCCCTTCCCGCCTCCCTGCCCCACCGTAACTCCCTCCACGGCCCGCGGCTGCTTACAAGTGTTGCTAACTCTTATTCATTTACAGCATGTTAACATACTGTCACCATTCGCTTTTTATGTACTAGTAACTATGCTGGTAATTTTGCTACTGATAATATGTGTACTTGTATTCTCCACCCTGCTTCTCCCCCTCCCCGCCTCCCTGCCTCACCGTAACTCCCTCCACGGCCCGCGGCTGCTTATAAGTGTTGCTAACTCTTATTCATTTACAGCATGTTAACATACTATCACCATTCGCTTTTTATGTACTAGTAACTATGCTGGTAATTTTGCTACTGATAATATGTGTACTTGTATTATCTAAGATACTACGCCTGAGAAGACGGCATTAGTAAATAAACATTTCAAATACACATGTGTTCTTCTTAACTCCATGTTCTGGTTTCTAAGAAATATATAACGACCGACTGTTCATGAGTTCCACGTATCCTGAGGTACTATAAGTTCATATTCTGGATTGTCTAAACATTGAGAGTTTGTTATATCCAATGTGACACTGTACCTAGCTTACTAAGGAGTTTTTGATTACTAACGTGAGTTTTGGGACACCCTAATTCGCCGAGGTTCCAATCCTCTGTCCACAGTTTTGTGTGAGAACAGAAACCCTGCGACAGGGGCACCCCCGACCCTTGCTGGAGCTTCATCACACTTGCGATACAACTCCAGCAATGCGCCACCTTTACGGCACAGATACATCACGCATCTGTGCTGTTTTTGCCCCATGATGCGCCGCATTGTAAATGCAGCACACCATAGGTGACGGAACAGCGGCACAGAATGACTAACACATCCCTGGTGATGCGCCAGTCATCATAAATGTATCCCTATGCTTCTTATCTTGTTAGAGATGAACCGCCATATGTATCATCAAAGTTTTTTGCATTTCCTAAATAGCGAACTTTAAGGAATAAATAGCGATTCTTTACCATTCCTAGTTTGCGATTAGCTATTTGCTAATTACAAATTACCCATTCATTTCCTTCATTTCCATAGGGCGGTTGGACTCACTTTTAGCTCGAACGGCTGAATGGATTTCCACGAAACTTGGCAAAATTGTAGGGACTGGTAGCCCGATGTGCCTTTGCTATGTCTCAAGATATATGCTCCAGTGGTTTTTACGAAAATTAACTTTGAAAAATATATATTGGGCTACATTGGCCTATATATATGTTGGAGCCCAAATGTAGCCCAATGTAGCCCAATGAAGCCCAATGTAGCCCAATGTAGCCCAAAGATGGCCGCCAGACACACAAAAAAACAAATGTAGCCCAAATATCAGCCAGATGTAGCCCAACTATAGCCCAGTGACAGAATGACCAATCAGCTTCGCAAACCTCCGTTACGCGAAGCGGAGCGCTGTTACAGATATATATCTTTTTTTGAACGTTAATTTCTCAAAATCCACTGGAGCACATATATTGAGACCTAGCAAAGGCACATCGGGCTACCAGTCCCTAATATTTTGCCAAGTTTCGTGCAAATCCATTCAGCCGTTCGATTATTATTATTATTATTTTTTTTGCCCCGCGGGGCCCTTTTAAAACCTCCACATCAAACCTAGGGGGTCAGCGAGGATCTACTATGCCCCCTTATAGTTATTTCCCCCTTTGTTTTGACCTCCTCTTGTCTCTCGATCCTACCGAGAGACAAGATGGCGGCCGCTACGGACTTTTTGGAATGTTGACAGACGCCGGAGAACCAATCAGCTTCGCTTCACAAAGCTCCGTTGCGCGAAAAGTACGCGTCCTGGGACGCTGCCAGGTCCGCTGTTACAGATATATATCTTTTTTTAAACGTTAATTTCTCAAAATCCACTGGAGCACATATATTGAGACCTACAAAAGGCACATCGGGCTACCAGTCCCTACAATTTTGTCCAAGTTTCGTGCAAATCCATTCAGCCGTTCGGGCTAAAAGTGAGGCCAACCGCCCTATGGAAAACTCAATGTTAAAAACACGTTTTGGGACCCCCCTTTTTTCTCGGCCCCCCCTTGACGAACCCCCCCCAAATTTTCAAGGGCTGCTCAGAAACAAAATGTGCCATTTTCCTGAAAATTTCAGCCAATTCCGTCCACAAACGCCAAAGTTATTAGACATAGAATTTTCAAAAATCCCATAGAGAAAAAATCCTAACTATATATACCTACTGGCGACCGCCAGTAGGTAATATATATATATATATATATATATGTGTGTATGTGTGTATATATATATATATATATGTATATATATATATATGTATATATGGTAAAGAAAGAGACGCTTCTTCCGGAGTACTGGAACCCTAATGGAAGTTGGCGCAGATCCCGGCGAAGCAGTCCGGGTCAATAATATGCAAATTCAAACAACGAATATCATGCGCTCTCAGGCAGAAAGACAGCAGGGATCCGATTAGCAAGAAGCAGTTTTAATACACAACGCGTTTCACCAAAAAGGCTTGTTCACGTGCCGTGAACAAGCCTTTTTGGTGAAACGCGTTGTGTATTAAAACTGCTTCTTGCTAATCGGATCCCTGCTGTCTTTCTGCCTGAGAGCGCATGATATTCGTTGTTTGAATTTGCATATATGTATATATATATATATATATATATTCACTGAAAAAACAATAGGTTTCAGGCCTTATATAGTTAGGAATTAGCTTTTAAAAAACCTTTGAAATTCACTCAAAAAACTATAAGTTTTAGGGGTGTTATAGTTAGCTGGACATTTCACTCATACAAAACCATTGAAATTGCTCCTATATAGTTAGTTGTACTAACTATATTTTGCGCACCCGCAATCCACTGCTGATGATGTCACATATTAGATCATTCATGACATGGTCAGTGACATCACTGATGACATCTCAAATGACATCACTGATGACATCACTGATGACATCATCCAGTGAATGTGGTTTGCTACGTTATTTAAATATGCATTATATATATATAGCAATTTGCATTGAAGAATGAGTGGATATATAAATAAATATTTGGATGGAGGATTTAGTATCAGTGTAATTGATTGTTTACTTGACCAATTTATAATGTCTCACTAAATATAGTGGATAGTGACTAAACTGTGTGAATATCTGTATCACTTTGTCAGTTGTTGTGTAAACTGATTCTACAGCTGGTTACTAGCTATGTGAAAGTCTATATTAGTTATTGATTAGTTAACTGAGTATTTGTATGGGAGTGTGAAAGTGTGTGTGGTTCGGTGGGGGGTGGGGTGACTGTCCAAAGATGTGTGAATAGTTGATTCAGTAGATATATGAAGTTAAAACGACATGTTCTAACAGTTTGGGTGAGTGAATCTCTTTATGGGTGTGGTGATGAGCAAATATATTTCTCAATGGTACATGTCCAACAAACTAGAAAAATAAAAGGCAGTGTATGTGTCAGTTGATGTATATAAATATGTATACATAAGACTGAATGATTGTGTGAGTGACTGTATGGATAACTGTATACTTGTAATAATGATTTTATAATTCACTAAGTATGACTTACTATCTAAATGAATAGATGAAGTGGTGTTTGTATAAGTGTTTTGCTAAGTAAATATGTAAGTATGATCCATTGTTTGCATAAGTGAGTAGGATGACTTCATATGTGAATAGGATGTGTGCTGTTGTTTAATGTCGATATAGGTGTATAAGTATTTTTGATAGTGTTCTATTGTTCATTGACAGCATGTATGAGTGAATCTACAGGTAAGTGATTAGATGTGTGTATACATCTATGAATCACAGAGTGGATTTTTAGATACTTGTATTGCTGTGACAATGGATTCAAATATGATACTCTGTATTTTACACAGAGTGATGAAAAATGTTAATAGTGTATGAAAAGGTGTATGTGATTGTCACGTGGATGATGTCATCAGTGATGTCATTTGAGATGTCATCAGTGATGTCACTGACCATGTCATGAATGATCTAATATGTGACGTCATCAGCAGTAGATTCCGGGTGCGCGAAATATAGTTAGTACAACTAACTATATATGAGCAATTTCAATGGTTTTGTATGAGTGAAATGTCCAGCTAACTATAACACCCCTAAAACTTATAGTTTTTGAGTGAATTTCAAAGGTTTTTTAAAAGCTAATTCCTAACTATATAAGGCCTGAAACCTATGGTTTTTTCAGTGAATTTCAAAGGTTTTTTAAATGCTAATTCCTAACTATATAAGGCCTGAAACCTATGGTTTTTTCAGTGAATTTGCAAGGTTTTTTAAATGCTAATTCCTAACTATATAAGGCCTGAAACCTATGGTTTTTTCAGTGAATTTGCAAGGTTTTTTTAAATGCTAATTCCTAACTATATAAGGCCTGAAACCTATGGTTTTTTCAGTGAATTTGCAAGGTTTTTTAAATGCTAATTCCTAACTATATAAGGCCTGAAACCTATGGTTGTTTCATTGAATCTCGAAGGTTTTTTAAATGCCAATTTTCAAATGTATTAATTGTTATTTTTTTTTATACTGATTTACTACATTTTTGCAGGCAGGTGTTCAGAGGGCACGCCCCCTTTTTACAATGTTCTGCAGCACAACCCCTGGAGCGTTTGCAGAGGAGGAACTAATTCCCCTTGCATACTGGGGGCCCCTGGGGGGCAACTAGCCCACCAGGAGCCTCCAGTATAAGCCAGGGAGTTGCATTACAGAGAGGTGTAATGAGGCCACACCCTTTTTTACACCTCTCTGTAACGCATCCCCCGGGAGTGTTTGCAGAGGGGGAACTAATTCCCCTTGCATACTGCGGGTCCCTGGGGACCAACTAGCCCACCTGGAACCTGCAGTATGCGCCAGGGGGCTGCATTGCAGAGATGTGTAATGAGGCCACACCCTTTTTACACCTCTCTGCAGCGCAACCCCTGGCGTGTTTGCAGAATAGGAACTAATTCCCCTTGCATACTGGGGGTCCCTGGGGGCCAAGTAGCCCACCAGGAGCCTCCAGTATGCGCCAAGAGGCTGCTTTGCTTTGCCACGGGGGCGGCGGTCCCCGGGGCAGTGTGGGGGGTATTGTGGACCCGCCACACTTCTTTATCACTATGCCGCCGCGATTTGGTCCCCCGGGGGGTAATTTTTAAAAAAACAGACCAGGTTTTTTTTTTTTTTTAATGTGGGCCTTTTTTGTCCTTGTGGGACCACCTGGACAGGCCTAGGGGGCCAGGGTGTATCTACCCTGCCCCCTTTTCGTGTTCTTCACGTTTGTTTTTCTGCTTTCTTGTGCCTCGGTCTATCTACACGCACACATATACACATATATATATATGCATTTATATATATGTATGTGTGTATATATATTTATACATACATATATAAACATATATAATCTGCATATCTATATAAATACAAATATAAATGCATGCATACATATACATATATGCATACATATGCATGTTATTTACATGAAAGTTTGAAAAACACTATTAAAAGCAAAGCTAAAAAGCCACCTCATTACAAACAGAATGGCTTTAACTTAAACGAGGGCGAGATCTATTGCATTTTCAATGCTTGTTTACTTTGGTTCCATCAAGAAGGCATTCAGATGTGTCACACATTTGCCATAAATTCTGAATGTTAGCACTCTAGTTGCTCATTATATCAGTGTACTAAAGCTACTGCTCACCAGGGAAGTCTGCTGCTGGTATTCAAAGTGCATGTTTCAGTCTGCATGTCAGAATTTTTTTAATGAAATAGAAGAGGATTTGAGAAGTCACTCAAAATGTGCCCTAAGTTTTCTTTCTGAAGCACTAATCATACTTTCTATGGCAAAATGAACCCCCTCATTTTGTTCCTTTTTAAATTAAATGTTTTCAGACTTACCACTTCATTCCAATCAAGATGGCTTCTGGTGTGTCATACTTTTGTCATAAGTAAGACTGTTAGCGCTCTAGTTGTTCTTTAGAACACTCTGGGACATTCTGTCATTGGGCTATACTTGGGCTACATCTGAGTGCTATTTGGTCTACATTTGGGCTCTTTTGTCTCTGGTGGCCATCTTGGGAGACTTCATGTCAGAATTTTTTAATGAAATAGAAGAGGATTTGAGAAGTGCGTGCTGGTTCGTGGATTGGCATTTTTACTTGCATTACCAGCGGACGCTCTTGTGCTTTTTTACATTTTTAAATATGGATGTCCCTCCTATGCAACCTCCCACCCTGCAGCTGCTGACACTGTTCCGCAATCGCATGCTAGAATATTATGGCACAATGCCGTTGGCGATATTAAGCACGGCATATGGATTATCTTTTCGATTCTCCTACTTCACCTGTGTCCAGCCTGTATTTCACTGCCTGACCTGTGATTTCGATTGGGCCATTGATTTGTGTCTCTGCGGACCGGTTTCTCCTGACGTCGACTTTAATCAGCTGATGACTCCTATCATTACTCACGAGTTGGTTTGTCCTGGCGAAAGGATTATGGCTGTGGCATTGATGCATGGACTACTTGGTCCCTGGAATTTACTGGCGGCAGCACAGTCTTTCTTGGAACAGAGCTTTCTTGAAAACCCACCGAGCTGTCCTCTGATGGTGATAGAGGATCCGGTGCTGGGAGAGCACGTATGTTCTTTTCCGCTTTTAAATTGGATGGCTGAACTGTTTTCGGATGAAGACGGTGACTTCCTATTGGAGGCTGTTGCAGCTTATTTTGCATACACAGTTATGTCATAGACCTTTTTCATGTTTGATATGCTGAGTACTAGCATTTCATTGACAATTCATTGACTTATTTGTCAAGTTTTTATTATTTACCTTGCCTATTGGCTTAAGACTCGATAAAGTACTTGGCTGTTTTATTTTTCTTTAGCATTAAATTTTCCTAGTTTTTAATGCTTTACCTTGCGGACCGTCCACATATAAACTTGCAATCTGCTCTCATGAGATGGCACTTCTATTATCTTATTCAGTTCGTTTCCGGATCATGGGGAGGTGTCATCTAGGTCCTGGATATCTTTACACCGTGTTAAGTTAGCATGGGCTCATTACCGGTTTAAACGCCATTTTTCCTTTTTTGCAACTTCTGCACACGACACCTAGTTGTTGCTTTAGCTTTCCACCTAGTAGTTCATCGTGGTTTACATGAGAATAATATGTTATTGCTCTACTATCTGCTTTGCTTGTTAAACTATATCTGTACAGCGAGTGCTAAAGTTTCAAGAACAACACGATACAGAATTGTTATGAGGTCTGATCTCCACGACTTCATACTCATAACATAAGTGCAACTTCTGCCAATTCTGGGCATGAGGCGGGTTTTATATTGCTTTGCCGAACACACATACACAACAGTTGATGCGGTTCACATGAAGAGAGAGCTGGTGTATGCTGATGTGATTCCTTCAAATCTAAGACACTAAAGTATGGGCACGCCCTAAACCAACACAAAGAGACCTTCTTAGCAAATAATTTAATATGTGTATTAGGGAGGGTGAGATATAAGCAGCCGCGGGCCGTGGAGGGAGTTACGGTGAGGCAGGGAGGCGGGGCGGGGGAGAAGCAGGGTGGAGCCCTCTCTACCTTGCCCCTCCCCCTTCCCGCCTCCCTGCCCCACCGTAACTCCCTCCACGGCCCGCGGCTGCTTACAAGTGTTGCTAACTCTTATTCATTTACAGCATGTTAACATACTGTCACCATTCGCTTTTTATGTACTAGTAACTATGCTGGTAATTTTGCTACTGATAATATGTGTACTTGTATTCTCCACCCTGCTTCTCCCCCTCCCCGCCTCCCTGCCTCACCGTAACTCCCTCCACGGCCCGCGGCTGCTTATAAGTGTTGCTAACTCTTATTCATTTACAGCATGTTAACATACTATCACCATTCGCTTTTTATGTACTAGTAACTATGCTGGTAATTTTGCTACTGATAATATGTGTACTTGTATTATCTAAGATACTACGCCTGAGAAGACGGCATTAGTAAATAAACATTTCAAATACACATGTGTTCTTCTTAACTCCATGTTCTGGTTTCTAAGAAATATATAACGACCGACTGTTCATGAGTTCCACGTATCCTGAGGTACTATAAGTTCATATTCTGGATTGTCTAAACATTGAGAGTTTGTTATATCCAATGTGACACTGTACCTAGCTTACTAAGGAGTTTTTGATTACTAACGTGAGTTTTGGGACACCCTAATTCGCCGAGGTTCCAATCCTCTGTCCACAGTTTTGTGTGAGAACAGAAACCCTGCGACAGGGGCACCCCCGACCCTTGCTGGAGCTTCATCACACTTGCGATACAACTCCAGCAATGCGCCACCTTTACGGCACAGATACATCACGCATCTGTGCTGTTTTTGCCCCATGATGCGCCGCATTGTAAATGCAGCACACCATAGGTGACGGAACAGCGGCACAGAATGACTAACACATCCCTGGTGATGCGCCAGTCATCATAAATGTATCCCTATGCTTCTTATCTTGTTAGAGATGAACCGCCATATGTATCATCAAAGTTTTTTGCATTTCCTAAATAGCGAACTTTAAGGAATAAATAGCGATTCTTTACCATTCCTAGTTTGCGATTAGCTATTTGCTAATTACAAATTACCCATTCATTTCCTTCATTTCCATAGGGCGGTTGGACTCACTTTTAGCTCGAACGGCTGAATGGATTTCCACGAAACTTGGCAAAATTGTAGGGACTGGTAGCCCGATGTGCCTTTGCTATGTCTCAAGATATATGCTCCAGTGGTTTTTACGAAAATTAACTTTGAAAAATATATATTGGGCTACATTGGCCTATATATATGTTGGAGCCCAAATGTAGCCCAATGTAGCCCAATGAAGCCCAATGTAGCCCAATGTAGCCCAAAGATGGCCGCCAGACACACAAAAAAACAAATGTAGCCCAAATATCAGCCAGATGTAGCCCAACTATAGCCCAGTGACAGAATGACCAATCAGCTTCGCAAACCTCCGTTACGCGAAGCGGAGCGCTGTTACAGATATATATCTTTTTTTGAACGTTAATTTCTCAAAATCCACTGGAGCACATATATTGAGACCTAGCAAAGGCACATCGGGCTACCAGTCCCTAATATTTTGCCAAGTTTCGTGCAAATCCATTCAGCCGTTCGATTATTATTATTATTATTTTTTTTTGCCCCGCGGGGCCCTTTTAAAACCTCCACATCAAACCTAGGGGGTCAGCGAGGATCTACTATGCCCCCTTATAGTTATTTCCCCCTTTGTTTTGACCTCCTCTTGTCTCTCGATCCTACCGAGAGACAAGATGGCGGCCGCTACGGACTTTTTGGAATGTTGACAGACGCCGGAGAACCAATCAGCTTCGCTTCACAAAGCTCCGTTGCGCGAAAAGTACGCGTCCTGGGACGCTGCCAGGTCCGCTGTTACAGATATATATCTTTTTTTAAACGTTAATTTCTCAAAATCCACTGGAGCACATATATTGAGACCTACAAAAGGCACATCGGGCTACCAGTCCCTACAATTTTGTCCAAGTTTCGTGCAAATCCATTCAGCCGTTCGGGCTAAAAGTGAGGCCAACCGCCCTATGGAAAACTCAATGTTAAAAACACGTTTTGGGACCCCCCTTTTTTCTCGGCCCCCCCTTGACGAACCCCCCCCAAATTTTCAAGGGCTGCTCAGAAACAAAATGTGCCATTTTCCTGAAAATTTCAGCCAATTCCGTCCACAAACGCCAAAGTTATTAGACATAGAATTTTCAAAAATCCCATAGAGAAAAAATCCTAACTATATATACCTACTGGCGACCGCCAGTAGGTAATATATATATATATATATATATATGTGTGTATGTGTGTATATATATATATATATATGTATATATATATATATGTATATATGGTAAAGAAAGAGACGCTTCTTCCGGAGTACTGGAACCCTAATGGAAGTTGGCGCAGATCCCGGCGAAGCAGTCCGGGTCAATAATATGCAAATTCAAACAACGAATATCATGCGCTCTCAGGCAGAAAGACAGCAGGGATCCGATTAGCAAGAAGCAGTTTTAATACACAACGCGTTTCACCAAAAAGGCTTGTTCACGTGCCGTGAACAAGCCTTTTTGGTGAAACGCGTTGTGTATTAAAACTGCTTCTTGCTAATCGGATCCCTGCTGTCTTTCTGCCTGAGAGCGCATGATATTCGTTGTTTGAATTTGCATATATGTATATATATATATATATATATATTCACTGAAAAAACAATAGGTTTCAGGCCTTATATAGTTAGGAATTAGCTTTTAAAAAACCTTTGAAATTCACTCAAAAAACTATAAGTTTTAGGGGTGTTATAGTTAGCTGGACATTTCACTCATACAAAACCATTGAAATTGCTCCTATATAGTTAGTTGTACTAACTATATTTTGCGCACCCGCAATCCACTGCTGATGATGTCACATATTAGATCATTCATGACATGGTCAGTGACATCACTGATGACATCTCAAATGACATCACTGATGACATCACTGATGACATCATCCAGTGAATGTGGTTTGCTACGTTATTTAAATATGCATTATATATATATAGCAATTTGCATTGAAGAATGAGTGGATATATAAATAAATATTTGGATGGAGGATTTAGTATCAGTGTAATTGATTGTTTACTTGACCAATTTATAATGTCTCACTAAATATAGTGGATAGTGACTAAACTGTGTGAATATCTGTATCACTTTGTCAGTTGTTGTGTAAACTGATTCTACAGCTGGTTACTAGCTATGTGAAAGTCTATATTAGTTATTGATTAGTTAACTGAGTATTTGTATGGGAGTGTGAAAGTGTGTGTGGTTCGGTGGGGGGTGGGGTGACTGTCCAAAGATGTGTGAATAGTTGATTCAGTAGATATATGAAGTTAAAACGACATGTTCTAACAGTTTGGGTGAGTGAATCTCTTTATGGGTGTGGTGATGAGCAAATATATTTCTCAATGGTACATGTCCAACAAACTAGAAAAATAAAAGGCAGTGTATGTGTCAGTTGATGTATATAAATATGTATACATAAGACTGAATGATTGTGTGAGTGACTGTATGGATAACTGTATACTTGTAATAATGATTTTATAATTCACTAAGTATGACTTACTATCTAAATGAATAGATGAAGTGGTGTTTGTATAAGTGTTTTGCTAAGTAAATATGTAAGTATGATCCATTGTTTGCATAAGTGAGTAGGATGACTTCATATGTGAATAGGATGTGTGCTGTTGTTTAATGTCGATATAGGTGTATAAGTATTTTTGATAGTGTTCTATTGTTCATTGACAGCATGTATGAGTGAATCTACAGGTAAGTGATTAGATGTGTGTATACATCTATGAATCACAGAGTGGATTTTTAGATACTTGTATTGCTGTGACAATGGATTCAAATATGATACTCTGTATTTTACACAGAGTGATGAAAAATGTTAATAGTGTATGAAAAGGTGTATGTGATTGTCACGTGGATGATGTCATCAGTGATGTCATTTGAGATGTCATCAGTGATGTCACTGACCATGTCATGAATGATCTAATATGTGACGTCATCAGCAGTAGATTCCGGGTGCGCGAAATATAGTTAGTACAACTAACTATATATGAGCAATTTCAATGGTTTTGTATGAGTGAAATGTCCAGCTAACTATAACACCCCTAAAACTTATAGTTTTTGAGTGAATTTCAAAGGTTTTTTAAAAGCTAATTCCTAACTATATAAGGCCTGAAACCTATGGTTTTTTCAGTGAATTTCAAAGGTTTTTTAAATGCTAATTCCTAACTATATAAGGCCTAAAACCTATGGTTTTTTCAGTGAATTTGCAAGGTTTTTTAAATGCTAATTCCTAACTATATAAGGCCTGAAACCTATGGTTTTTTCAGTGAATTTGCAAGGTTTTTTTAAATGCTAATTCCTAACTATATAAGGCCTGAAACCTATGGTTTTTTCAGTGAATTTGCAAGGTTTTTTAAATGCTAATTCCTAACTATATAAGGCCTGAAACCTATGGTTGTTTCATTGAATCTCGAAGGTTTTTTAAATGCCAATTTTCAAATGTATTAATTGTTATTTTTTTTTATACTGATTTACTACATTTTTGCAGGCA
This sequence comes from Lissotriton helveticus, assembly GCF_964261635.1. Lineage (NCBI taxonomy): Eukaryota > Metazoa > Chordata > Amphibia > Caudata > Salamandridae > Lissotriton > Lissotriton helveticus. The sequence goes on from NC_136061.1 coordinate 59,372,843, forward strand.
GGTGTTCAGAGGGCACGCCCCCTTTTTACAATGTTCTGCAGCACAACCCCTGGAGCGTTTGCAGAGGAGGAACTAATTCCCCTTGCATACTGGGGGCCCCTGGGGGGCAACTAGCCCACCAGGAGCCTCCAGTATAAGCCAGGGAGTTGCATTACAGAGAGGTGTAATGAGGCCACACCCTTTTTTACACCTCTCTGTAACGCATCCCCCGGGAGTGTTTGCAGAGGGGGAACTAATTCCCCTTGCATACTGCGGGTCCCTGGGGACCAACTAGCCCACCTGGAACCTGCAGTATGCGCCAGGGGGCTGCATTGCAGAGATGTGTAATGAGGCCACACCCTTTTTACACCTCTCTGCAGCGCAACCCCTGGCGTGTTTGCAGAATAGGAACTAATTCCCCTTGCATACTGGGGGTCCCTGGGGGCCAAGTAGCCCACCAGGAGCCTCCAGTATGCGCCAAGAGGCTGCTTTGCTTTGCCACGGGGGCGGCGGTCCCCGGGGCAGTGTGGGGGGTATTGTGGACCCGCCACACTTCTTTATCACTATGCCGCCGCGATTTGGTCCCCCGGGGGGTAATTTTTAAAAAAACAGACCAGGTTTTTTTTTTTTTTTAATGTGGGCCTTTTTTGTCCTTGTGGGACCACCTGGACAGGCCTAGGGGGCCAGGGTGTATCTACCCTGCCCCCTTTTCGTGTTCTTCACGTTTGTTTTTCTGCTTTCTTGTGCCTCGGTCTATCTACACGCACACATATACACATATATATATATATGCATTTATATATATGTATGTGTGTATATATATTTATACATACATATATAAACATATATAATCTGCATATCTATATAAATACAAATATAAATGCATGCATACATATACATATATGCATACATATGCATGTTATTTACATGAAAGTTTGAAAAACACTATTAAAAGCAAAGCTAAAAAGCCACCTCATTACAAACAGAATGGCTTTAACTTAAACGAGGGCGAGATCTATTGCATTTTCAATGCTTGTTTACTTTGGTTCCATCAAGAAGGCATTCAGATGTGTCACACATTTGCCATAAATTCTGAATGTTAGCACTCTAGTTGCTCATTATATCAGTGTACTAAAGCTACTGCTCACCAGGGAAGTCTGCTGCTGGTATTCAAAGTGCATGTTTCAGTCTGCATGTCAGAATTTTTTTAATGAAATAGAAGAGGATTTGAGAAGTCACTCAAAATGTGCCCTAAGTTTTCTTTCTGAAGCACTAATCATACTTTCTATGGCAAAATGAACCCCCTCATTTTGTTCCTTTTTAAATTAAATGTTTTCAGACTTACCACTTCATTCCAATCAAGATGGCTTCTGGTGTGTCATACTTTTGTCATAAGTAAGACTGTTAGCGCTCTAGTTGTTCTTTAGAACACTCTGGGACATTCTGTCATTGGGCTATACTTGGGCTACATCTGAGTGCTATTTGGGCTACATTTGGGCTCTTTTGTCTCTGGTGGCCATCTTGGGAGACTTCATGTCAGAATTTTTTAATGAAATAGAAGAGGATTTGAGAAGTGCGTGCTGGTTCGTGGATTGGCATTTTTACTTGCATTACCAGCGGACGCTCTTGTGCTTTTTTACATTTTTAAATATGGATGTCCCTCCTATGCAACCTCCCACCCTGCAGATGCTGACACTGTTCCGCAATCGCATGCTAGAATATTATGGCACAATGCCGTTGGCGATATTAAGCACGGCATATGGATTATCTTTTCGATTCTCCTACTTCACCTGTGTCCAGCCTGTATTTCACTGCCTGACCTGTGATTTCGATTGGGCCATTGATTTGTGTCTCTGCGGACCGGTTTCTCCTGACGTCGACTTTAATCAGCTGATGACTCCTATCATTACTCACGAGTTGGTTTGTCCTGGCGAAAGGATTATGGCTGTGGCATTGATGCATGGACTACTTGGTCCCTGGAATTTACTGGCGGCAGCACAGTCTTTCTTGGAACAGAGCTTTCTTGAAAACCCACCGAGCTGTCCTCTGATGGTGATAGAGGATCCGGTGCTGGGAGAGCACGTATGTTCTTTTCCGCTTTTAAATTGGATGGCTGAACTGTTTTCGGATGAAGACGGTGACTTCCTATTGGAGGCTGTTGCAGCTTATTTTGCATACACAGTTATGTCATAGACCTTTTTCATGTTTGATATGCTGAGTACTAGCATTTCATTGACAATTCATTGACTTATTTGTCAAGTTTTTATTATTTACCTTGCCTATTGGCTTAAGACTCGATAAAGTACTTGGCTGTTTTATTTTTCTTTAGCATTAAATTTTCCTAGTTTTTAATGCTTTACCTTGCGGACCGTCCACATATAAACTTGCAATCTGCTCTCATGAGATGGCACTTCTATTATCTTATTCAGTTCGTTTCCGGATCATGGGGAGGTGTCATCTAGGTCCTGGATATCTTTACACCGTGTTAAGTTAGCATGGGCTCATTACCGGTTTAAACGCCATTTTTCCTTTTTTGCAACTTCTGCACACGACACTTAGTTGTTGCTTTAGCTTTCCACCTAGTAGTTCATCGTGGTTTACATGAGAATAATATGTTATTGCTCTACTATCTGCTTTGCTTGTTAAACTATATCTGTACAGCGAGTGCTAAAGTTTCAAGAACAACACGATACAGAATTGTTATGAGGTCTGATCTCCACGACTTCATACTCATAACATAAGTGCAACTTCTGCCAATTCTGGGCGTGAGGCGGGTTTTATATTGCTTTGCCGAACACACATACACAACAGTTGATGCGGTTCACATGAAGAGAGAGCTGGTGTATGCTGATGTGATTCCTTCAAATCTAAGACACTAAAGTATGGGCACGCCCTAAACCAACACAAAGAGACCTTCTTAGCAAATAATATAATATGTGTATTAGGGAGGGTGAGATATAAGCAGCCGCGGGCCGTGGAGGGAGTTACGGTGAGGCAGGGAGGCGGGGAGGGGGAGAAGCAGGGTGGAGCCCTCTCTACCTTGCCCCTCCCCCTCCCCGCCTCCCTGCCCCACCGTAACTCCCTCCACGGCCCGCGGCTGCTTATAAGTGTTGCTAACTCTTATTCATTTACAGAATGTTAACATACTGTCACCATTCGCTTTTTATGTACTAGTAACTATGCTGGTAATTTTGCTACTGATAATATGTGTACTTGTATTCTCCACCCTGCTTCTCCCCCTCCCCGCCTCCCTGCCTCACCGTAACTCCCTCCACGGCCCGCGGCTGCTTATAAGTGTTGCTAACTCTTATTCATTTACAGCATGTTAACATACTATCACCATTCGCTTTTTATGTACTAGTAACTATGCTGGTAATTTTGCTACTGATAATATGTGTACTTGTATTATCTAAGATACTACGCCTGAGAAGACGGCATTAGTAAATAAACATTTCAAATACACATGTGTTCTTCTTAACTCCATGTTCTGGTTTCTAAGAAATATATAACGACCGACTGTTCATGAGTTCCACGTATCCTGAGGTACTATAAGTTCATATTCTGGATTGTCTAAACATTGAGAGTTTGTTATATCCAATGTGACACTGTACCTAGCTTGCTAAGGAGTTTTTGATTACTAACGTGAGTTTTGGGACACCCTAATTCGCCGAGGTTCCAATCCTCTGTCCACAGTTCTGTGCGAGAACAGAAACCCTGCGACAGGGGCACCCCCGACCCTTGCTGGAGCTTCATCACACTTGCGATACAACTCCAGCAATGCGCCACCTTTACGGCACAGATACATCACGCATCTGTGCTGTTTTTGCCCCATGATGCGCCGCATTGTAAATGCAGCACACCATAGGTGACGGAACAGCGGCACAGAATGACTAACACATCCCTGGTGATGCGCCAGTCATCATAAATGTATCCCTATGCTTCTTATCTTGTTAGAGATGAACCGCCATATGTATCATCAAAGTTTTTTGCATTTCCTAAATAGCGAACTTTAAGGAATAAATAGCGATTCTTTACCATTCCTAGTTTGCGATTAGCTATTTGCTAATTACAAATTACCCATTCATTTCCTTCATTTCCATAGGGCGGTTGGACTCACTTTTAGCTCGAACGGCTGAATGGATTTCCACGAAACTTGGCAAAATTGTAGGGACTGGTAGCCCGATGTGCCTTTGCTATGTCTCAAGATATATGCTCCAGTGGTTTTTACGAAAATTAACTTTGAAAAATATATATTGGGCTACATTGGCCTATATATATGTTGGAGCCCAAATGTAGCCCAATGTAGCCCAATGAAGCCCAATGTAGCCCAATGTAGCCCAAAGATGGCCGCCAGACACACAAAAAAACAAATGTAGCCCAAATATCAGCCAGATGTAGCCCAACTATAGCCCAGTGACAGAATGACCAATCAGCTTCGCAAACCTCCGTTACGCGAAGCGGAGCGCTGTTACAGATATATATCTTTTTTTGAACGTTAATTTCTCAAAATCCACTGGAGCACATATATTGAGACCTAGCAAAGGCACATCGGGCTACCAGTCCCTAATATTTTGCCAAGTTTCGTGCAAATCCATTCAGCCGTTCGATTATTATTATTATTTTTTTTTTTTGCCCCGCGGGGCCCTTTTAAAACCTCCACATCAAACCTAGGGGGTCAGCGAGGATCTACTATGCCCCCTTATAGTTATTTCCCCCTTTGTTTTGACCTCCTCTTGTCTCTCGATCCTACCGAGAGACAAGATGGCGGCCGCTACGGACTTTTTGGAATGTTGACAGACGCCGGAGAACCAATCAGCTTCGCTTCACAAAGCTCCGTTGCGCGTAAAGTACGCGTCCTGGGACGCTGCCAGGTCCGCTGTTACAGATATATATCTTTTTTTAAACGTTAATTTCTCAAAATCCACTGGAGCACATATATTGAGACCTACAAAAGGCACATCGGGCTACCAGTCCCTACAATTTTGCCAAGTTTCGTGCAAATCCATTCAGCCGTTCGGGCTAAAAGTGAGGCCAACTGCCCTATGGAAAACTCAATGTTAAAAACACGTTTTGGGACCCCCCTTTTTTCTCGGCCCCCCCTTGACGAACCCCCCCCAAATTTTCAAGGGCTGCTCAGAAACAAAATGTGCCATTTTCCTGAAAATTTCAGCCAATTCCGTCCACAAACGCCAAAGTTATTAGACATAGAATTTTCAAAAATCCCATAGAGAAAAAATCCTAACTATATATACCTACTGGCGACCACCAGTAGGTAATACATATATATATACATATATATATATATATATATATATATATATATATATATATATATATATATATACACACCCACACACACACACACATGCACTCGAAAACTAAACACTCACTTCCCTTACAATGAAATTGAAAGTTTGCATCTCTGCAGCCTCTCTTATTTTTCACCTTATTTATCTTCCGCTCAATCAACACAACATCCACAAATACACACACCTACTTGCTACCTTTCTTGGCTGAGCTCATCAATTATTCTTCTTTAATTCAAATTCAAAGAGCAGGCCATTTATTCTGCCTTCTTGGTAACTACTACCCATGAATAGCAGTGGGTAATTTGCACACTTGGGTCCTTTCTTGCGTCTTTTCTACCACACACTGGGGCAGATTTACAAGCCCCTTGCGCCACTTTTGCGTAATTTTTCCTATGGGCTTGTAAATCTGCCCAACTGTGTGTACTTTATGCACTAGCTTTCTTCCTTAGATGTGGTACTCATTTCTCTTGCTCCCACTGCGGAATCCAACACCCTGTGTAATGAGCTGGAAATCCAAAGATCCTCTTCACTGACAATGCAGTGGGTAGTTTGCGTCTCTCTAGCCTTTCTTATTTTTCACGTTTTTCATCTTCCTCTCAATCAACACATCATCCACACATACACACATCTACTTGCTGCATTCCTTAGCTGTGATTATCAACTATTCTTCTATTTTATATTCATATTTAAAGTGCACGCCCTTTATCGAGCCTTTTTGTTGTAACTACTGTTCTAGGAATTCTGCTCCTACACAGAGCTGTGCATAAAGACTTAGGACCTCAGTGAATTACGGTGTACCAAACCCACCTTACTACACAAACCCACTACCAGACTAGCAATCAGTGACTCATTGGTTCTTCGTCCTATAGCAAAAACACCAATGACTAGTCAACCCAGAACATGCGACTTAGATTACCTCAAGTAAGGTGGATAACAAGAGCACTCTTTCGTTATAGTCTTACACCAGTCCAAAACAAGGAGTAAACGAAGACACATGCAAGTTTGAAATGTTTATTTCTAACGCTGTCATCTCATGCACAGTACCTTAGATAATACAACCAAACATATTATCAGAAACAAGGTTGTCAGCATTGTTACTATTCCATAAAATACAAAGGGAAAAAGCATCCTATAATGCTAAAGGTAAACAAATTTAAAATATACCTACATTTCACCCTCCCTACCTAGCAGGTTAGTTTATAACTACAGAAGGTCTCATAGGATTACATGGGCAGACCCATACCTCTGGTACTCAGCAGCAGTGGATCACATTGAGTTCTGCACAAACTGTCAGGATACGATGTTCTCCAACTGTGTGTAATTATGCCTCCAAAATGCATTATTAAATGCACCAGTATCAGAGGTGGCCACAGCTGCATATGTGTTATGGCTCGAACGTGCGAGGATCATTCTGAATAACAGACACAGTATTCAAGATAATCTTGATGTTCCATGCTCTCACTATACACACTAAACTAGAGAGGCAGTCTACAAATGTAGCATACCAAATTATTCTCATGTAAAGCAAAATACTCAGCCTTCTCTAAACAATATCACAAGTGTGTGTCGTGTGCAAAGCAGAGCAGGAAAGGAAAAATGGTGTTTAAGCTTCTAATAAACCCAAACGGTGTGAGTTCAAGGCTCAGCCCACGACACCCTCCCTCAATCGAAGCATGTGATATAAACGTGGGCGGATTAGGAATGCAGAGACCAAGCCTGAAAAGCAGAGTCAAGTTCAAATTTGCAAAAAAAATTATTTGTTGTTTGATAGAAAACAGTAGCTAAATAATAAAGAATAGGTAGAAAAATCAAAGAGTCTTAATCCAACAGCGTATAAGCACAGTATGTAGCAACAGCTTCCAACAGGAAGTCATAGTTCTCATCTGAAAATATTTCAGCCATCCAATTCAATAGTGAGAATGAACATACATGTTTCTCAACCACCAGAGCCTCTACCACCATCAGAGGAAAACTCGGGCCATCTTCAATGTAACTGCGTGCCAAGAACTCAAGCGCCGCTGCAAAAACATTCCAACGTCCCAATATACCATGTATCACTACTAAGGCCATAATCCCGCCGCCAGAACAGAGCAAGTCATGAACCACTAAGGGGCTTATCAGCTGGTCATAATCCGCTTTGGGAGACACCGTACAGCAGAGACACAAATCCAGGGCCCAGTCGAAATCGCAGCTCAGGCAATGGAAGACAGGTTGAACGCATGTGAAAAAGGAGAATCGAAATGATAATCCATAAACTGCACTCAATGTAGCCAGAGGCAGCGCTCCATAATAACTAAGCATTCGGTTGCGGACCAGCAACAGCCGGGACATATTGTCGTCTGCTGCAGGATGTGCATCTTTATTTAAGTAAACAAATTAATAAAAGCACACCGGCAACTAATGCGAGTATTAAGCGGAACCCACCAAAGATGCTGGAAAAAATCGAATGAAAAAGTCCCTCAGACTAAGTATGCCCTTGCGCCCAATGAATTCTTCCTCTACTTGCAAATTCAGCACGCGGTTCTTGCAGCCGTCCTTGACCTTGCCACCTTGCCGGTGATTTCTCCTCTGGAGGACAGACTACTGTCGGAACCTCTTCCCGAGAAGGCCATCTCCCTCACCTATCGCAAGTTGTGCAATAACCTCCCTGACCCCTTCCAATCTCTGCGGACCAAATGGGAGGCTGACTTGGGTACCTTAGATGAGGAAGACTGGCGCTCGGCCTTAATGTCCCAGAGAGAATCGGCTATCTGCCATAGGTTTAGTTTAATCCAATTGAAAGTGTTGCATAGAGCATACATGTCTGCCCTTACCCTGGCCAAAATTGGGAGACGCCCGGATGCCTTGTGTCTGCGCGGTTGTGGCCTCCCAGGTACCTTCTACCACATCTTATGGGATTGCCCAGTGGTGCAACAGTTTTGGGGCGGGGCACTTCGGAAAATGAGCCGCTCCCTGGGTAAGCCACTCTCGCCCGCGCCAAGGGAATGTGTCCTTAGTGTCTGGGGGGCCAACGACCTGACGGCTCAGGAGCTCCAGTGGGCGGCATTAGGTTTTCTGCTAATTAAACGTTCTATAGCAATGAAGTGGGGATCGCCAGACAGGCTATTGGTGGTGGGCTGGGTGTCTGAAATGGATCGTTGTATGATTGCGGAAAAGACAGTTTATAAGATTCGAGGTTGTCCGAAATCGTGGGACAAGAAATGGGGGCATTGGAATGCTTATCGGGGGGAACTATGTGATTCTCCTACAGCTGAATTGGCTATGTCCCCTGTCGGACCTATGGATGGGCTGGTACGGTAAAAATGATTGGTTTGACCTGTATATAGCTCTAGGTGTAATGTAGTGCTCGTGACTGATTTTTGACTCCGCTTTCTTTGTTTCATTCAATTGTTCAGTTAATAAAAAAGAAAACGGACCGCTAGCAAATCCTTCCATGATTATGGTAGTTTTGTGTACGCCTTACTTAGTTACGCCTCCGGACTCCAGAGTTGTCGGCTAAAAGGCTGTGTTGATAGACCACTGCTGTGACTACTGCTGCCGGCCCCCTGGGTTGTAGGCTTATAACTGTGTTTTACAAACCTGCACAATAAAGGTCTTTAAAAATAAAAAAATAAAGTCCCGAAAAGACACCAAATATAGTTTGGAAAGAAGTCACAAGGCCACTGCTTCTAACTTAAAAAAAGTAAGGTAACCTCATAGTCAAGGAGGCATTAAATATATTCTAAATTGACTCCCCAAAATTCAGGAGCACGTCTGTATATTAAATCATGCACTTCTGTGCGGGTGTTTCCTACATGAAGGACAAATGTTTCTCTAGCAGATGTAAGAGCGACCTCTTTTTGAGACAATAGCGCTCTTATACGACTCATTTGGTTGACTCTGCTTTCAAGATCGGAATCGACGGCCAGATGGAAACATCCAGCTTCCCATGCAGAGGAATAAACACAACTTTTTTATAGCAAACCACACGCTCAGTTATCGTAATCATGTAAGCGATGCCTTCTAACATCGCACAACAATCTGCATTATTTCAAAGTAAATAACTCCAGTTTCCAGTAAACTGAACGTTGGTATGGTAGCAGGTGTCGGAGTGCCTTTCAAAACTCAGTCCAAATCAGGCGCATCTTCATTACAAGAGCAATGCAATTGTATGTGTCTACAAATTAAGGAGTGATCTGGTGCTATTGAGCAATCCTCGCCATTCAGATAGACTTCTTTTCCCTCCCTCAGGCACCTATATGTAAATGGTAATACCAAGCTTCATGGAGATAAGCGCTGGCTAAAGATCCATATCTGCCTATAGCATAGTATTTCATGCAAACGTCAAACTTAAATAGGCTAAAAAGTAACGTTATGATACCGTGGATAAGCCACACAGCTGAATCGGATCTCCAATGAGTGACCACTTCTAACCATTCTCATAGCGTGCCCTGTACTCTGATTTGACAGTGAGAGAGTGATCGCACCATAGTTTGTACTGCTAATCATCTGGACCCTCTCCTCACCGGTCGCTCCCCTCGCGCTGTGCCTCCCAACAGACGCTTTGCTCCCTGATGCCTGCTTGCCCTGATTGAGCGCCTTGAAGTGCACGCAGCGCCTGGTATCGTTAACATTGATTTTTTGCCTGCTGCCTGCTTGCCCTGATATAGCGCATTTAGCGCCTGATATCGTTTGCTTGTCTCTCATAATTTCTGTACATTGGCCTTGCATTGCGGGGAAGTTAAAAGTGCCTGCACAGTGTTTAAGCAATTTCTGCACCTTAACTCGCACTTCGGCGGTGCCCCAGTTTCGTTTCTGGTACCGGGCTGCCATTTTGTGGAGTGTTTGTTTACTTCTGTGAGCCCGTGTCCCCTCCCAGCTCCCGCCTCCCAGCTGCCCCTCCCACCCACGAGTACAGCTATCTCGCCCCGTCCTCTCGCACTCTGTGACCATCTGGACCCTCTCCTCAGTGGTCGCTCCCCTCGCGCTGTGCCTCCCAACAGACGCTTTGCTCCCTGCTGCCTGCTTGCCCTGATTGAGCGCCTTGAAGTGCACGCAGCGCCTGGTATCGTTAACATTGATTTTTTGCCTGCTGCCTGCTTGCCCTGATATAGCGCCTTTAGCGCCTGATATCGTTTGCTTGTCTCTCATAATTTCTGTACATTGGCCTTGCATTGCGGGGAAGTTAAAAGTGCCTGCACAGTGTTTAAGCAATTTCTGCACCTTAACTCGCACTCCGGCGGTGCCCCAGTTTCGTTTCTGGTACCGGGCTGCCATTTTGTGGAGTGTTTGTTTACTTCTGTGAGCCCGTGTCTCCTCCCAGCTCCCGCCTCCCAGCTGCCCCTCCCACACTCCGCCCCCTCCACTCTCCATTTAAGGCAGATGCAACAACGCGCAGCGTCCACGCGCTGCGGCCGCGCCGAAGGTGCGCCAAAGGTAAGCCCGTCTACGCCCGTCCGCGCCCAGAGCCAGACCCCCTGGTCCCCGCAGCACCCACCCCTCCCGCATTACATACGACGCCTCCACCCTCCTATCACTGAACCCCGGCCGACTCCCTAACTGCGCCCAAACAGCACCAGGACACACCCATGGACCCTTCACCTGCCACTCCTGCAAATTCTCCTGCATCAAGACCCACACCAAACCCACAAACACCAAACAGAGATCCAACACCACCCACCTTAAATGCATCCTTCTCAACACCCGCTCGGTTCACAAACACGCCATCGACCTTTGGAACCTACTCGACACCACTTCTCCGGACATCGCCTTCCTAACAGAAACCTGGATGAATGCCTCTTCAGCTCCAGACATCACCATAGCCATCCCGGACGGCTACAAGATCATCCGTAAGGAGCGCACCATTCAAACAGGAGGAGGCATCGCCATCGTCCACAAGAACACCATCCGCGTCTCAACCAGCTCAGAAGACAACCTTGCTATCGCCGAACACCTTCACTTCCAGATCCACACTGACCCCAAGACCACACTCAGAGGCACCCTCCTCTACAGGCCACCAGGACCCCGTACAAAATTCAGCGAAGACATCACTGACTTCATCACCCCACACGCCCTCCCCTCGGAAGAATACATTCTACTGGGAGACCTCAATTTCCATCTGGAAAAGAGCAACGACAGTAACACTACCACCCTTCTGGACAATCTCGCCAATCTCGGACTCAAACAACTTGTCAACACCCCCACACACTACGCAGGACACACACTTGACCCTATCTTCACTTCCAGCAAGCATATCTCCTTCACTCACACCACACCCCTCCACTGGACGGACCACAGTTGCATCCACTTCATTTACAACAAGACCACGACCCACAACCACCCTCAACCAACTTTGCGAAGAAACTGGAACAAAATCACCATCGACCAGATCTCCTCTTCGCTTCTTCAAAAACCCCCTGCCTATTCAACGAACCCTAACCAAGCCACCATCAACCTCACACAATGGCTAACCCAAACCGCCGACAAACTAGCACCCCTTAAAAAACATCAAATCAAGCAAGGAAGCAAGAACGCCCCATGGTTCAACGATGACCTTAAGAAATCCAAGAAGCTCTGTCGTTCCCTTGAGAAAACTTGGAAAAAAGACCCAAACACTATCACCCAAGCCGCCTTCAAAAACGCCGCCCGCAAACACCACCAACTAATCCGGACAGCCAAGAAATCAGCATTCAAAGACCGACTAGACAACAACGCTCGCAACAGCAAGGAACTTTTCAACATCATCAAAGAATTCACCAACCCCACCGCCAGTTCAAACGACATCACCCCCTCTCAAGCCCTCTGCGACTCCCTCGCCTCATTCTTCCATGACAAAATCGCCGACATTCATAACAGCTTTGACAACCAACCCGGAAACCAGTCCACCCCACTCAACTACCTCAGTACCTCCTCCGAATAACCTTTCCAACTGGAACCCAATCACCACAGAAGACACCATTCACCTGATGAACTCCATTCACTCAGGATCCCCTACAGACCCATGCCCCCATCACATCTTCAACAAAGCAAGCTCCGCTATCGCACCCCATCTCCGAGACATCATCAACTGCTCCCTCAACTCCGCCACATTCCCAGAAAGCTGGAAACACGCCGAACTCAGCGCCCTTCTGAAGAAACCCACAGCTGACCCCACCGAACTCAAAAACTACCGCCCCATCTCGCTCCTCCCATTCCCTGCCAAAGTCATTGAGAAAGCCATCAACAATCAGCTCGCAGCCTTCCTCGAAACCAACAAATCACTCGACTCCTCACAGTCGGGCTTCCGAGCCAAACACAGCACCGAGACCGCCCTCATCGCAGCAACAGACGACATTCGAACACTACTGGACAACGGAGACACTGTCGCCCTCATCCTCCTTGACCTCTCTGCAGCCTTCGACACAGTATGCCATAGCACCCTGATACAACGTCTCAGAAACATCGGAATCCAAGGAAAAGCATTGGACTGGATCATCTCGTTCCTCGCTGGAAGAACTCAGAGAGTCCGCCTCCCCCCTTTTAAGTCAGAGGCCTCCGAAATCATCTGCGGCGTCCCACAAGGATCATCACGCAGCCCCACCCTCTTCAACGTCTACATGAGCCCCCTCGCAACCATCGCAGGTAAACACAACCTCAACATCATCTCCTACGCTGATGACACTCAGCTGATCCTCTCACTCACCAAAGACCCAATCACCGCCAAAACCAACCTACATGAAGGGATGAAAGAAGTAGCCGAGTGGATGAAGCACAGCCGTCTGAAACTGAACTCGGACAAAACCGAAGTCCTCATTTTAGGTGCATCCCCTTCCGCCTGGGACGACTCTTGGTGGCCAACGGCCCTAGGAAAGGCCCCCATACCGACGGACCACGCACGGAACCTGGGCATCATCCTGGACTCCTCACTCTCGATGACCAGACAAGTCAACGCCGTCTCATCATCATGCTTCAACATCCTACTCATGCTCAAAAAAACATTTCGCTGGATCCCCACCGAAACAAGAAAAACGGTCACCCACGCACTGATTACTAGCCGTCTGGACTACGGAAACACCCTTTACGCCGGTACCACCGCAAAACTACAGAAAAAACTCCAACGCATCCAAAATGCTTCAGCCAGACTCATACTAGACATCCCTCGCAAAGACCACATCTCCGGTCACCTGAAAGACCTGCACTGGCTCCCCCTCAGCAAAAGGATAACGTTCCGTCTCCTCACCCACGCACACAAAGCCCTCTACGAACTTGGTCCGGATTGTCTCAACACGCGCCTTTCCTTTTACACCCCCACCCGCCAGCTGCGTTCGTTCAACCAAGCCCTCGCCGCCATCCCGCGCATCCACAAAGCCACCATGGGGGGAAGATCCTTCTCCTACTTAGCGGCCAAAACCTGGAATTCCCTTCCCATCCACCTCCGCCTCACTCAAAACCACCTAGCCTTCAGAAAACAGCTTAAAACCTGGATTTTCGATAAGTAAACCTCCCCCCTTCCTAAGCGCCTTGAGACCCTCTGGGTATGTAGTGCGCTATACAAATTCTGACTTGACTTGACTTGAGCATATTGTACGAATAAGCTTTCACGTTACGCATCGCATCAAAGCTTCCGTGTGACGTCATGTAAGGCGCCCCATAGTCAAAAGACGCAAATGTTTTTAATTGTTTAAAAACATATATTTATGTATTTAATGAACATACTAACAGAAGACATTATCTAGGACAATTATGAAATCATTTTTTTTAAAGTTTCAATAATCCTATCTTACTTTTAAAAGTAATTACACAAATTGCGGTGGAACGTCATGTGTACTCGCATCGTAAGAGCACGGTAAGCACAGCGTAAGTGTACGCAAAGCCATGTGACTTTAAAAGAAGACATCTGATTGGTTCATAACACTTCCTATTACAACTGTTGAAACTTCCATCCCATTATAATCATTCCACTTTGACTTTCTAAGAAGAAGCATCTCTTCTGAGAATCTTGTCAAATAGAACAAAGTTTACCATAATAACAGCAATGGACTCATCTTCCAGCCATTATTCAGAGGAATATTTAATTCCTGAAGAATCTCCAAAGCAGAGGAAAGAAGCTCTAATTTAGCAGTTTTTTACTTTTCCAGAAGGGCAAAAAAAAGGTTACTGCTCCAAAAATAACCTGTAAAATTTGCCAAACAACTCTTTCAAGGGGTGATCCATCTAAAAAAATACTCCTTTGGCACAGCAAATATGGAGCAACACGTGAAGAACTTACACCCCAACAACTTTGCTCGAGCTGCAACATGGAGGTTGAAGGACAACCCACCTGCTGCTGCTGGACCAAGCACATCAACTGCTGCACCAGCATTTTCAGCAAGCAGTCCACACCCACAAATTGATCCTGATTTTGCTAAAATTAAAATTCTATGCATTTATTGCAATAAACTTTTGTGTTATGGGGAACAGTCTATTGACCTGATAAAACGCAGGAAGCAGGAGCATCGCTGTCCTTGACATTATATTTTTTTTTTCATTCTTTTGTTCCTGTTGGACACTTCCAAACCCCCTATTATAGAAAAAAATTACCCCCGGGAGCTAATTAAGAATAAAACGGAATTCTAGTTTGCGTACGAGTACCATACGCGTATCCCGCGATGTTTTTAATTAAAAAAATAAATAATTTTTGCGCCTAAAGATCCATGTGGGACCCCCTGAGCAGGCCTAGGGGGTCAACATGTTTCTACCCTGCCCCCTCTCCTTATTTTTCAACTTTGTTTTACTGTTTTCTTCTGACTCTGTGCTACCAAGGCACAAGATGGCTGCCAACACTTGGTTTGGAGTGTTGACAGACAGTTGACATCCAATCAGCATGCAACTCGTGCTCGTAATTGTACGGATTTCTGTACGCGTGCAGTACTTCGTCTCTAGATATCGCTATGATTTTACTTTTGATTTTCTCAGGAACTACTGACCGGAATTACACCATTTAACAAAGAGCACAATTTGCGAGCCGAACTCCACCCCTCTGCCAAATTTGGTGTAATTCCGTTCAGCCGTTCGGGCTGTAACCCTGGCTAAAGGTTCCTATGGAAAATTGCATGGGGAAAACACGTTTTGGGACACCCCTTTTTTCTCGCCCCCCACTTGACGAATCACCCCCAAACTTTCAGGGAAGGAGCGGAGCAGGTAATTTTCTTGGAGAAATTCGCGAATATTCGTCCACCAGCGCCAAAGTTATTCCAAATAGAATGTTGTGGATTCTTTCAAATGTCGATAGTTAAGGACTTTCTGGTGAGACTCAGGAAGGTTTATCCCCCAGTGAGATCTCCTTCTCCTCTTTGGGAGCTTAAAATTGTTCTTACTAAACTGATGGGGGCTCCTTTTGAGCCTATTCATAAGGCATCTTTGCAGCATTTGACCTGGAAGGCTGCTTTTTTAGTAGCCATCTCTCAGCCCGCAGGGTGAGTGAGATTCAGGCCCTGTGCTGTAAGGAACCTTATACTGTGTTTCATACCAATCGGGCGGTGCTACGTACACATCCGAGCTAAGATGGTCTCGGATTTTCACATCAATCAAGCTATTACTCTGCCCAACTTTTTTCTCCTAAACCATCAACTCCCCCTGAGAGATCATTACACTCTTTAGATCTCTGGAGAGTATTGAAGTTATACCTTGCCAAAACTCATACACTTAGGACATCTGACCGGCTCTTTGTCAACTACCGTTCCACTAACACCGGTCTAGCTGCATCTAAAAGATCCATTTCTCGATGGATTGTTTCTTGCATAGCTTTATCCTATCAGTTAGCTAGCAAGACCTTACAAGGCAGACCTAAAGTGCACTCCACCAGAGGAAAAGCTTCTACCACAGCTCTCCTTTGCAACGTTCCTATGTCTGAAATCTGCAAGGCAGCCACATGGTGTTCAGTGCATACCTTCACACGCCATTACTGTCTAGATTCTGATGCTCAAGCTGATGCCCAGGTTGGGCAGGCTTCTTTAAGGAATTTGTTTGCATGATTGCAATCTGAAGATGATATTTTTTCATGTTCTGTATACTCTATTGCTTGTCCGCGAGGTTTTGGGTATGGGCTTGCTACTTTATTCATAGTTTATGACTATTGATGAGAATCCCCTAGATGAGAAGGATTAGTTACTTACCTGTAATCCTAGTTCTCATCCAGGGGTACACTCATCAAAGTCATGGGCAACCCTCCCTTCTCCCCGGACGAGCATTATTAGTGTTGTTTTATGTTAATTGCATTTCTGCTCAGTTGTCTGTACATAATACGCCGTCAAAAAGAACTGACCTAACTGTCATCTGTGGTGCATCATGGGAGCAGAGGGTCTCCTGCAGGTCTTAAAAGCACGGTACCCTAACCCTTGGATGCCTTAAAGGCAAGGTGTCCCTTTTTTCTTTGTTTCATCACTCTGCTATGCGGCCTACAGGCAATTGCCTGCTATTACAAGCTTTTCTTAAGGCAATAAAGCATTGTTGTATCACAATCTCTCAGTGCTTCCTCTTTTTTTTCTTACAATGCAAACCTATGTAATTTCTGCATTTTTGCCATGTTGGAAACATTATAGGCTGCATGTATATATTTTCACATATGTGTATATATATATATATTTATTCATAGATTATAACTTTGATGAGTATACCCCTGGATGAGAACTAGGATTACAGGTAAGTAACTAATCCAATCAGTGCCTTTCAGGTGAACATGGTTCTCAGTAACCTTATTACAGATTTCTCTCAAAACGATTCCCCTGATACTAAGAAAGGTTTCATGAAAGGTGTTGGACTTTGCCCTTTTTGCAGGGTAATCCCTGAACTTTTTGCCTTCCTCCTGGATTTTGTCTGACCTGTTTTTGTTGGTTTTATGACTCTGGGCACGTTACCACTGCTGTCCAGTGCCACAGTGCAAGTGCACCCTATGGTAAATTGATGTATGGATTAGTGACTCCATGATTGGCTGGTTTGGTTTACTTGTCAGACCCTAGTACAGTGCACTGCGTGTGCCCAGGGCTTGTAAACCAAATGCTGTTGGTGGGCTAGAGGCACTGGTTGTGCCACCCACGGAAGCAGCCTGTGAAAGTTTGTCTCAGGTCTGCCATTGCAGAGCCTGTTTGCAGTCTGGTACTGCCATGTTGACTGGGCAAGTGCACCCACTTGACAGTCCCTAAACCTTTTCTTTTCTGCATATGTCACCCCTATGGTAGGCCCAAGGGCAGGGTGTATTGTAAGCAAAGGGTAGGACATGCCCTGATGTGTGTGGCATGTCCCAATACTGTATTATAGCCAGTTTCGTTTTTCACGATTGCAAGGCTACCTGTTCCCCATATGCCAGAATGGGCAGTTTGATTATAACATCTTATAATCCTAACTGATTAAGGGAACTAGGTAGAAAGTTGGTTTTAACATTCTGTGTTTGAAAATACCACTTTTAGAAAGTAGATATTTTCTTGTCTAACCATCTAAGCCTGCCTCTGCTAGGTTGTGTATTCCTTGTCCGGAGTTTGAGTGACAGGGGCTGGGGGATTCCAGGAGACAGGGTGAGTCGGCACAGGGCTGAATAGAGAGCTCTGCATGTAGATGGGTGGGAGGTGTTGCACTTAGGACCTGAATATGGCTGTGCCTTCCCTCCACAATGCTGGCTCTACCTCCTGTGGTGCGTCGGATGTCCCTGCCCTGCACTGTGAAAGGAAAGAAGGAGTCATGTAAACAGAGTGCTCCAGGAATGACCAGAACTGGTTTGGACTAGGCAAAGGCCTCTCTGCCTTCAGAGAACAAAGAGAAACTGTGTAAAAAAAAGGGGGATGCAGACCCTAGAACTTTAGATCACTTTTGGGAAACAAGAAGAAACCTTTTCTGAGGAGAGTAACCAGAGAGACTGAGGAGAGACTATCCCTAAGCTGAAGTGCTGCTTAGGGGATTGGCCTGCAGTGGTTGCCTGACTGCCAAAGAAAGGAGAGAGGAATTTTGTGTGTACTTTCATCAACTTGTGAAGGATCTCCAAGAGCTTGCCTCCTGCTGAAATCTCAGGGACAACAGACTTCACCCACCAGCTCCCCAAGATTTCTTTGGAAGTGCCTGCAGTTGTGTTGGGCTTTCTGAGGGACAGCGTGTTGCAAGGAGCTGGAAGCGCGACTCACGAATAAGAAGCGTTTCGCCACAGCAGAAGCTGTCTTCGCTTCGCCGGAGTAGAGGATTGACGTCGCATCAGACTGCGCCGCATCAACAGAGAAGCGTGTCGCCACCGCTGCAGCTGTCGCATCATCGCCGAAGCACTTCTACTAATGGCACGATGAGGGTACTAAACTTGTGTGCACAATGAGATATTGTAAGAAGTATCGTAAATATCTAAGAACACTTTTCTGGCACTCAAACTTTCTGTGGCCCACCGTTAAAGCCACTCAAACACAAATATATACACAATTGGAAGGAGCGTCTAAGTATGCAATGATGTCAAGCATAATGAATTCATGCAATTTCCAAAGAATCAAGAGAGGTCCATGCAAGCTTCCTTCGAATTATTGTTCAGTTCTTTTATTGTGGTATTTCATTCCATTTGATGAAGATATCCACCTACCGAACTCAGCTGTCATGGAATAGGGACGTACCGCACGGACGGAGTGATAAGTAAGGCTACCACTGCTGTGACAGAGAAGTGGGACTAAGCAGCGACTATTGAATACTAAGGGGCTCATTGGGGGCAATACCATCCACCTACCTGCTGAGGCTGAGATTGTTGCTGAGGGCTCCCGCAGACTTCAGGGACATTGCCGACCTCCTCCGCTGCCGCTGCTATCTTCCGTGGCCACCGAGAGGGGAGGCGGACAAACTACAAATCCCAGCATCCCCTGGCGGGACGGCTACCGCCGCCCACTTCCGTGCCCGGAGGCACCTAAAAGAGAGCTGCTCCTTCGGTGGTGCGGGGCTCATTGGGGGAAATACCATCCACCTACCTGCTGAGGCTGAGATTGTTGCTGAGGGCTCCCACAGACTTCAGGGACATTGCCAGAATGGGCAATGTCCCTGATGGACAGAGCTACTCCTCTCACATCGCAGGACGCGCGCGGGCTAAGCCCGGGCAAAGGGCGGGCCGTCTGTGGCTGAGGGAGGTCGGGTCGGGCCACACCACTTGGTTGAGCCAGCCAAATAGCGGGAAAGACTTGGATATCAAGGCAGGATCTGAGCGGACTGATTTGGAAGTACGATTTGTGACATTGGGACTCAAAAAACGTAAGCTATTTTGTGTGTGTAAAATAGCACGGTCTTTAGGCGTTGGTAGTGGAATTTAGGGGGTGAACTAGAGGTGAAAGGTGCAGCTGAAATACTCTTAAGGTCCACCCAGTGTGCAGGCAGCATGGCTAGCAAGGTCAAAACTCGCTCTACTAAAGGAAAGACAAAATCCCCCTTGCTGCAACAGGTGCAATCTGCAGATAATAGCACATTCACATCTCCCCTTTCACAGCCAACGGCAATTGACCGTATGTTACAAAAAGCGATAGGGGCAGTAGCAAGCAAAATCGAGCGCACTGAGAGGCGGCTGTCTCTAACACCCCAAATGGAGCCACCGGTGCCAACACAAGTGTTAGAAAGAGAGGTTATGGTAATTTCCCCGCAGTGTTCGATAGACACCCTGGAATGTGATCTTCCCTGTGCCCAGCCGGACAGCGAGGCTGACAAGGGGGCATCGGGCCCTAGTAACCCACCAACAACAAATAGGAAACAAAGAGCCTGTTCAAAAAAATAAGAGAGAAGAAAAGCAGAGTTAGTAACATCCAAAGGAGAACACAAGGCACATTAGGGGAGGATACTTCCCAGGTATCTGTCCCGCCAACTTGGAGGGCGCAAATAGTGATGGACATGCAAGCTCACTTGGAACTATTTCTAGTAAATGAGGGGGCGGAGCTTGCCAGCGTTGATGGTGGACGCGTAGAAGCAAAGCTCCGCGCCATTGCCCCACTAAATCCTGCATCCCGATCCTTGATCGACGGAGGCCTGCCCTCCCCGCGAGGGGTGTTATATATTTGAGGTCGGCGGACGCTCCGGTGGCGACTCTCGCTCTCCCGCGGCCCCCGGAGACGGAGTTCTGGCGGGGAACGGCACTCTCGCTGACTAGGCCGCAATCCCCGGTCTTTCCTGAGGGGCTGCCCGGTGTGCATCGCAGTGCGTGCGGCCTGCCAGAGGAGACGGACCCGGACCTACCGGATCCATAATTGTGAAGAGCCCGCAGCGGACGAGGACGACCCCCGGAGGCGGCGAGGGGTGAGACACGCTGCGGGGGGATCAGTGGGGGGCCCGCCTGACATCTGACCACCTGGAATGGGCCTGGACATTGTTACATACTGATCCTGTGAATCGACGGCCCCACTACCCCGGCGCTGCCCCGCCATTAGAGACACTGCGACCAGATTTTACCCCGAGCCTACTTCGGGGGGCTGCTGACTGCAGAGAGGCAGCGCGACAGGCGTGCACATTGCGGGAGACCACGTGCACCTGTCCCTGCGGGAGACGGACCGCTGCTGTGGGTGACGCCCTGCCGGTTTCGCGACTCGGGAAGGTGAGAGTCCAGGTGCCTGGGGGATACCAGGAGCAAGTGCCAAAGGGAGGACACAGGGAGAATCCACGGGCCTGAGGGAGAGTGGCGAGGCCTGCTGCCCCCCCTCCCGCCATCTTGTTACGAAGGCTCACTGAGCCTGCGCCCGCTGCGGCTCTAAATACAGAAGAGGGCTGGCAGCCGCTGGACCTGCGAACGTCATGTGAGCACGAAGGAGGACAGTTACGGTGCTGAAACACTGCATGTTGCTGGTGGTGTGTCCTGTGTCGCACTCAGCGTGCTGGTGGACTGGAGCGGTGTGTGGGCTGCTACTGAGAACAGGCCATGTCGTGTTGGTCCCCAACCCCGCAGCTGCGCCATTGACCAGAAACAGAGACGCCAAGGGGAGACCTGGACAAACTTTTAAAGCATTTTTGACCACTGCAGCTGGAGGGGTCCCCAAATCGGGCTCTGAGCTATGCAGTACCAACACTTATACAATACTGTAACTGCGGGGCGGCTAGTGCGGAGACTATAGGACGTAGCTGCGGGCCCTGCGAGTTGGCGGAGGGCTTACCACACGACATACCGACGGTCAGTCGGTCAGGGGCAGCTGGGAGAGCGAGCAGCACTGAGACGCCTACACGAGTGAGACACGGAGACTCGGTCCTAGGGGGTCAGTAGTGCCTGTTATACGCCTGGACGAACAGAACGGTGTGCGCCGGTTGCGGGGCCTGGAGAGTGCGATGGGGCAGTAACCACATTAGGGCGCAGGAGCAGTCTGTGGCGCGCCTGGCGACTGAAGTATTGCCTCAAACTCTGTTACTGACTGAGAGGGACTGGGAGTTTCGACAGTCTGCCGATACGCCATGGGCAAGGGCGACAAAACCCAGACCAAACTGATGTTTGACCAACGGCGTACGAAGGTGCCGGAATCTCAAGTCCCAGACCCTTCGCCGCAGGGCGGAGGCCCGGAGGGTTTGCTATGTGCGGAGATCAAGAGTATGCTGGTGACTATGGAGAAAGGACTGCAGGACAGTATGGCATCAATTGACTCGAAGATAGATGCCCTCACGTACCGCATGGATCGCATGTCAGAACGAATAGACAAACAAGCGGAACGGCTTGACATGTCCGAGAGGCGGCTTACTGAAGTGGAAGAAGCGCAGATGGAATGGGACAAAGACCACAAACAGTTTAGCAGGCTACTTCAGGTCATTCAGGATAAGTCGGAGGATTTGGAGGCCCTCTCGAGGCGCTCGAATATCCGCATCACGGGGGTCTCGGAGACGACACAAACTGGGAAGATGGAAATCTTTGTGGAGAAACTCCTGGTCACTCTCCTGGTAGACGATGTCTTCTCCCCAATGTTTATAGTGGAGAGAGCTCACCGCACGCTTGGACCCCGCCCGCGCACAGGAGCGCCCCGAGACCGATAATAGCCAAACTGTTGAACTACAGAGACAGGGATGCTGCGCTGAGGGTGGCAAGGGACAAAAGGAAGTTACAGTTCAAAGGTATGGATATCTCCTTGTACCTTGACTTCACTGCGAAAGTGCAAGAGGAAAGACGTCGCTTCGCACCGCACAAGAAGCAACTCCGTTAACTTGGTCTGGACTATGCAATGCTGTACCCTGCGAAGCTGCGGATCAATAGACAAGGTCACTCCCACTTCTTCACGGACCCGAGAGAACTCCAAAAATCTTTAAAGGAATGGTCCAAGGAACGAAGGAGCAGCCCGCGGACTCAGCGTGGAGAGCAGACCGAGGATGGCCACCTGGATGAACAGGAATAGTTCGTCTGGGACTGACTAGCCCTTCCCATTGTGCTGCTCACTGGGAGCTAGTCGATGGGTAAAGTATTTGGACTCTTGCAGCGGCGACCCGGCGAGCCATGGCTCCTTGATCCGCAGGTAGAGAGGGGGCCTGTGACCGATCCGCGTTGATACGAAGGGGTGAGATCTTCCCCTTATTTCTATAGCAGGTTGCGGACATGTTAGTCTAAATGACTGCTTATGGAAGCGGATTGAAGGGACACCACAATGCCTCTGATTGTTGCGCTTTTGACATGCTATGTGTGCCATAAAGGACTAAGGGAGGACACAGTTGAAATCCCGCGGGGTGGGGAGGTGGGCTCACGTTGATGGTCACTACAGGGGTAATGGCGCCGGAGCGCATTGGAAGGTCGCAATGCTGCAGTTCTGTTATTTGTTTTTCCTGGTCACCTCTACCCCAGCGCTTTTTGCTCTAAAGGTCCCTAGAGGGACTTGTTTGGGGACTGTTCAAGATGGTTTAAATTTGTGAATGAGGGAGGGAGGGATGGAGTACTGCCAGGCCAGGTTGGGGGTGGTCGGCTGTGGGAGGGGGGGAAGGAGACTGTGGGGATGTTTGGTTTTTTGGGGGGGAATGCTGCAAAAAGATATGCCTTCCGGTCCTGTTAGTCAGAGATTACACATGTTGATGAATGCCCGTCGGATTCTTGCATTTAGGGACCAGCAAATGGTATTTGCTGGCTGTGTGTCTGCACTTGTGGGATGGCTGATGGTGGGGTGACGGCTGCGGACGATGCTCGGGAGTCGCTAAGAGTGATGACGTGGAATGTGAGAGGATTGAATGATTATCGCAAGCTAAGAAAGGTTTTGAGTTATGGAGAGGCCAACACCATGGCCGAATAAGACGTGCTCCTTGGTAGCTCCCGCCGAGCTGCATGTAATCCGCCGTTAAAACACTGCAAACCAGCCCCGTTCTGGCAGAAATCAGCGTACGTGTGCACCCGACACCAGCTGGG
This sequence comes from Lissotriton helveticus, assembly GCF_964261635.1. Lineage (NCBI taxonomy): Eukaryota > Metazoa > Chordata > Amphibia > Caudata > Salamandridae > Lissotriton > Lissotriton helveticus. Next base: position 59,396,414 of record NC_136061.1, read on the forward strand.
ACCGAGACACCGAGACTTGCAGCGCCAGAGGTCGGAGAATCATTGGTATGTGGTTGCCGGGAGCTCCGATGACTGGCCTCAAGATGGCGGCCGGGCACTGACGGAGGAGGAAAGTCCGGAATTGTTTGCGACGCGCCAGAGAATCGCACCAGGGCCAGCTTACACCCGTCGGTGCGGAGAGGGCTGTGGCGAACCTCAGACCGTGGAACACAAAGGACAACAAGACGCGCGGAGCACCGTGACTTGCCCCCCCCCCGGCGTAGATGGCGGACAAGTGAGTGGCGGAGGCGACCACAAGATAGCCTCAGACCGCGCACCAGGGGTGTAGCGGAGCAGCGCGGAGGGAACCGGGTGAACACAGGGGCAGAGACGGAGCGCGGGTCTACGCCACGGAAGGAGGCGACCCGAGAGCCTTGGAGCCGACCCGAGTGGAGAGGGGAGACGGAGCCTGACGAGCGGGTGCAATCCGGCACTGCGGCGGACCGAGGTCAGGAGAAGCAGCAGGCGCCCGGTACGGCAGAGATTGCCCCGGGGGGGGTAACACATAAGAATCCGGCAGCTACTCCGAGCCCTGGACCCGGAACGGGAGACACAGGGTCCCGAGGGGCAAGTGGGGGCAGCTCTGCCTGGGACTCTATGTGTGTGGCAGGACTCTGCGAAACAGTGAGGCATCGTGAAAAGAGTCCGGGGCCCTGGGGACAGAATACCTACTCGGCGTGCAGAAATTGAGTGGAGATACGGCTCCCCTTTGGACTAGGTGGAGAACATGGCGGACACTGGAAGCCGGTAATATCGGCAAAAGTTGGGTGCACGGATACTGGGGCCACTGTTAGACGCCATACAGTCGGAGGTCTAAGGGGAGTGACTTTGAAATCCCTCGCCGCCGATCAGGCTCAGGCACAGAGACTCGGCCCTTGCTAGACAGGGGCACTACCAACGGGCTCTAATAAATAGCTGGGCACTACCTTTGAGCTGGAAGTCCTGGAAGCTGAACCTCTACGGAGATCCCACCACCCGGTAAGTGGACATAGTGTCTCCCGAGCGGACGCCCGGACCCTGACAAGGGAGGTCTCCCCGAGCGCCCTCCTCCGGGCGCAGGAAGACGACTGCAGAGACACGGACGCGGCCTGCGCCCCGTCCACTCCCGGGGTTCGTCAGGCGGCCTGATCCCCACCACCCCTGACTCCCCTGGACGGCGGCAGTCGGCCCGAGCTGCGCCAGGACGCATAGGGAGGGGAAGGCTGAGAGGGAGTCTCACAAGAGCCGCCGGGACGAACAAATCAGCCGGGTGTTCTCCACAACAGACCGGAGCGAGGAGCAGAGGTGCTGGTGAAGACTCACGCAAACATCGGTGAGCGGCTCGTGGGCCCCCGAGAATCCGGAGATACTACTGAGGAAAAGGCTGGTCCGCTGGAGCGCGACTACTAAGCGAGACACAAGGTGAATAACAATTGGTCCCGAGTGGCTGAACCACCTGCTCTGCAGTTATGGGGAGGAAGGACACTGTACCCAAACGGTCCAAACAAGGGCCCATGGACAATTTTGCCACGCCTAGACAGATGGTGGAAATCCCCTCAAACACATCCGGCGTGCGCTCAGACACTGATCTTCTCATGGGGGCCATTCAGGCATCCCGAGCCGATATCCAGGAATCACGAGCCGCACTGGAGGTGAAGATAGGCGAAGTGGGATCCGAAGTCACATTGCTGAGGCAGGACTTCCGAAAGGGTAACTTCAGCGGAGGCGCGGATGGGTGAGGCCGAGGATTCGATTACGACCCTGAGAAAAGACATGGCGGAACTTAAGGCGTCACACCACCAACTCTTGTGGAAGGTTGATGACGCGGAAAACCGAGCAAGACGCAACAACCTTCGCTTCGTCGGTTTTAGGGAAGGAATCGAGAAGACGGATATGGTGTCCTACCTTCACTCCTGGCTGATGGAAACCTTCCCGGCGGTGCAATTTTCACCATGCTTCATTATCGAGAGAGCACACAGGGCCCTCCTGGCGAAACCACCGGAGGGTGCGAGACCGCGATCGGTCATTGCGCGCTTTCTTAATTTCGCAGACAGAGACCTGATCCTCCGGGAAGCAAGGAAACTGGGGGAGATCCGTCTAGAAAACGCACACATCATGATTTTTCCGGACTACAGTCAGGAGGTGCAGAAGCAGCGCCGCTCCTTCGACGCAGTGAAAGCGAAACTCAGAGACTTGAAGATTTCCTACATGTTGCTCTTCCCAGCCAAGCTCAAGGTGCTGTACAAGGAACAATCGTTCTTCTTCACTCATCCGGAGGATGCCTGGCAGTGGCTGGAGGAACGCCCAATTCTCAACAGTAGGGAGGCCGCCGGACGGGAGGAGCTGGTCAGATCTTTACGAAATGGGCCCATGTGGGAATTGCCGAAGACACGGAGGGTGAACTACAGGCGGGCAAAGAGACAAAACCCAGCAACACCTTATCGAGGCCATGGCTCGGGGGGGCACACAGAAAGGAAGGTCGGCCTCCCCGAGAGCGGGGCCTGAGGCGGGCTCGAGATTCACCTGTTTAAGGACGAATGCTCGTTCGGAGGGGGACGAGGATGATGAACTTGATAGCCTTGCCTCTGGAGGAGAGGAAAGGGGAGACGAGAGTCAATCCGTCCACCCACTGGTGGATGCGATCCGGGTGCTGGAACAGGACATGTCGGAGCAACACAGCGCGCCTGAATCAGAGACTCAGGACTCCAGATCTTGAACGGGAGCAGATCGGGCTATTGAATATGCAGCTCGGTGATGGGAAACACGCAAGTTGACACGCCCTTTTGTTATTTAAGTTCACTGTTTTATATAAGTTTGTGCTTCGACCCACTCTCTTGTCCCGGTAGTGGAGGGAGGGTATTAGGAGAGGTCTAAGGGAGGGATGTGTGGGAGGGCGACAGAACTTCTCCTACAGACAGTTCTGTCTTTTGATGGGATGGGACTGGATGGTGAGGGAGGTGGGGAGGGGGTGGGGAGAGTGGGTTTCCACGTTGATTTGGGTGAGGGGAGGGGAGGGGGGAGTTGGGGGGTAAGGGAAGCAGTCGAAAAGAAGCAGTTATACCCCTTGAAGTTCCACACTGCATTTCCAAAACGAACTTTAACCTCAATGACATTACACACTCACGTATGGCTAGTACACTAATAATGCAGCCAATGGATAACAGGGGAGTTAGTATTTTGACATGGAACGTGAATGGGCTGGGCTCCAAAGTCAAGAGGGGGCTGGTGAACTCCTACATTAAGAGACTAGATCCAGATATTACCCTACTCCAGGAAACACATCTTAAGGGCACGCAGTGCACCTTCATAGCTAGGGTGCGATTCAGGGTGTTGGCGCACGCGGGATACACGTCCGGCTCCAGGGGAGTGGCGATCATTATCAAAAAATCCTCCCCATTCACAATTTCACGCACCTGGGTAGACCCACAGGGGACATACGTGGGTGTTCAGGGGATATGGAATAGATCTACATACACAATACTTTCAGTATATGCACCACCTAAACTACAGACACGTACACTTACGGCTCTGGCCAGCATTATCTTGGACACGGCAGACACCATCCAGATCGTGGGGGGTGACTTTAATGACGTGATGGATAGGGGAAGGGACCGTTCGGGGGCGGCAGATAGGGGAGGAATGCAGACAGCCTTGGCCAACCAGATTGACACCCTGGGTCTTACCGACATCTGGAGGTGGCTACACCCTACACGATGTGCCTACTCCTATTACTCGGGGGCGCACAAGGTTTTCTCGAGACTAGATTACGTATTCATGTCCAGGCAATATCTGGAGGTGAGTGACACGGCGGAGTACAAGGCTAGAGGAATATCGGACCACTCGCCATTATGGGTACAGGTGGGCCGCATCCGGGGCTCTCCGAAAGCATCCTGGCGCCTCGCGGCCTGGGACATTCAAAACGCAGCTATTCGGCGCGGTCTGAGGACTGACATTAAGATCTATAAATCGGACAATGAGGGAACAGTGGACTCGGAAGTTACCTTCTGGGAGGCCATGAAACCAGTCCTACGAGACAGACTGCGCAGTAGGAAGGGAGAAGAACGCCGTAAGCTCCAGGCTGAAGTCACTGCTATCGAACAGGCCATTTTAAAGTGGGAAAAGGAATACCAAGGCAGGTGGGACAATAGTATTATAGGAAACTGTTAGACGCCCAAAGACACTATAGAGAGCTCGTCACTAATGAGGCAAAGACACAGTCCCTGGCCACCCTTCACCGTCTTTATGACATGGGCGATAAATCAGGCAAGCTCCTGGCATGGCTTAGCCGCAGGGAACAGGCAGCCAGGTGGGTTGAGGCCATAAGAAATGTAGAGGGAGTGCTAGTTGCCTCGGACGTGACGATTGCTGACACATTCGCCTCCCACTATGAACTTTTCTATGTGGCGAGGGACCTAGGAACATGTGAGGAAGTGGGTCCTTCCTTGAACCAGGTGGATTTGCCCACGGTGTCGTCAGAGGACCTCATGGTCCTGGAATCTGATCTCACGGCAGACGATATATCGGACGCTATAGCTCAACTGAAGCCCGGGAAAACTCCGGGCCCGAACGGGTTTCCGGCCGAGTTTTTTAAATGTACGGTGGACCTTCTGGGTAGGCATTTGAAGGGGCTCTATACTGGAGCGTATCGAGATGGTCAGCTCCCCCCGGACCTCTCCTTGACCACGATCATCCCGATCTACAAGGAGGGTAAACCGAAGGAGGACTGTGCATCCTACCGTCCCATCTCCCTCCTCAATACAGAGGTTAAAATATTGGCAACTATCCTAGCGCGGCGCCTGAGGTCAGTTGTTGTAAATCTTATACACCTGGACCAATCCGGCTTTTTACCAGACAGGGCCACCAAGCTAAACTTGAGGCGCACCCACAATTGGCTCCAGGAGGTGAAGGGCCGAGATGAGCCGCATTGGTTTCTTTCCCTGGATGCCGAAAAGGCCTTCGATGCTGTACATTGGCCATTTCTTAGTGCGGTGCTCCGCAGGTTCGGGTTTGGACCTAAATTTCAGAAATGGATCCAGCTCCTGTACACTGCCACGCGGGCTAGAGTGCGGGTCAATGGCACGCTATCGAGGGAATTCCCGATCCAAAGGGGGACCCGCCAAGGATGCCCCTGTCTCCCCTCCTCTTCACACTCACTATTGAGGTACTGGCGGCCAGGATACGTCAAAATGAGGGCATTTCAGGCTTTCGCAGGACGGCATCTGACCTCGTGCAAGAGAAAATATCGCTCTATGCTGACGATGTCCTTCTGTATATTACGAACCCGGAGACGACAGTCCCGGAATTATTCCAGGAGCTAGGGATTTATGGTAGATGGGCGGGACACACCATTAATTGGCACAAGTCGATCCTCTATGACCCGGGGGTGGTGGAAAGGTGGACAAGGCTACCCGACCAGCTACTGACGACTACTGAGGGCTTTCAATATCTTGGAATCTACATTACATTGGACAAGACTCTATCGTTCCGAAAGAATCTGGAACGAATAATTTTAGACGCGGTGGTAGACATGGAAAGATGGAGGCAGCTCCCGCTCACTCTTCTGGGTCGCGCCGCGATGTACAAGATGATAACACTACCTAAATTCCTGTATGCACTCCAGAATGAGTACTATCCGCTTCTGGCCTCGGTACTCCCCCAAAATTCACTCTGACCTACGGTCCTTTCTGTGGCTGGGTAAACAACCTAGAGTGGCACTGACTACACTCCAAATACATCAGTATAATGGGGGGATTTCACTACCTAATCTAGAAGCATACTATTGGGCAGAACATATGACGCCGATCAATGACTGGATACATGCTCCGGTGGACCACCCAACTTATGCCCTGGAAAGATTGAAGTTGTCGCCCCACAATATACTGTACTATATTTATGGAGGGTCTGGGCGGACACCGTTGTTGCCTGCCACTGCCCTCACGTTCAATGCCTGGAACAAGGCCTCGAGACGCATGGGCTGGGACAAGAAGCCGACTCGGCAGACGCCTCTGTGGCATTGCCAATGGCTGACGGAACTCCGCAAACTCCGTGGTTTCCGGGGGTGGGACGACATCGGCATCTCCACAATAGGGGATGTAATTGCCAAGGGGGAACTGAAATCATTCCAAACACTTAGAACTGAATTTGGGCTACACCATTCCCAACTCTTCAAATATACCCAACTACGCCATGCGTGGCACGCACAGAAGGTCCCACTTACTGACATCCCGGAATATGCTCCTTTGGAGGGACGGCTCCTTCAGGAGAAGATCCAGGGAAAGGCGGTCTCCCTAACCTACAAGACCCTAACTAATAATATGCTTGGAGACCTGCTGAAACTGAGGCACACCTGGGAAGGGGACTTGGGGGTCATGGAGGATCTGGACTAGGAGATAGTACTCATGCACCCACGGGAAGTAGCAATCAAATCCAGGCTGCGCCTCATTCAGTTCAAAGTGCTTCACAGGGCGTACTATGACAGACTAAGACTCCATAAAATGGGAAAGGTAGATAACGCACAATGCCTCCGGGGATGCCAACAAGATGGGGATTTTTTTCATACTATGTGGTCATGCGACAAGATTCAGACATATTGAAAACATCTCTTTACTGAACTGGGGGAGGTCTTGGGGATTACGCTTCAGTGTGAACATAAGCTAGCACTGTTGGGCATGACCAACGACGTCGATCTATCACGCCCACTTCTTATCTTCTTGGTGCTGGCTCTAGTAGTGGCTAAAAGAGACATTGCAAAGTATTGGGGGGCTCCGGAATCGCCGGGATTGGAGGAATGGAGGAGAGGGTTGGACCTGTACATGGCAGCAGAAAGAGTGACGTATAAAGCAAGGGGGTGCCCGAAAAAGTTCAGGAGAGTATGGGCCAAATGGCGACAGTATCATGGGTTGGATGGGTGGTTGTGAGTGTGAGGTCCATGCAGTAATTAGTGCTACTATGACAGCTTCTGCTTTGAAGATGCAACAGGCTGGGAGGGAAAGGGGATTGTTTATGCTGATGGAAATAGACTGCTTTGTTTGTTCGTTTTACGAGGGATTGTTTGGGGGGCGAGTTTTCTTATAAGGGGGGGGGAAACTGTTAAAGCAGATACCCTTCGAAGTAATTAGATGCATTCAACAATAATGAAGTCATTCGCCGCCCGGCCTTCGGGATGTGGGCTAAATGGCAATGTGAGACCTTTTTAATTGTATTCAATACCGCAATGATGATCACCTAACCTATTGATTGAATGCCGCAACTCTGTTTTGTGTTTCTGCAATGAAAAGTAAAAAAAAAAAAAAAAAAAAGAAAGGTTTTGAGTTATTTGCACAGACACCACATAGATTTAGCACTCCTTCAGGAGACTCACCTTTCTCTCACAAGTAAGATGCTTACTGCCAGGGGACTTGGGGGTAATAGCCTAGCCGCTGGGTTCACAACACACGCCAGGGGTGTGATCACATGGGTTAACCCTAAATCTAAACTACAACTGAATGTGCTCACAGTTGACCCTGCAGGTCGGTACTTAATTTCTAAATGTGTGGGCAGGGGGCACAACCTTATAGTGGTTAATATCTACGGTCCTAACTACGACTCCACAGACTTCTATGATGCACTGGCTACGCAATGTAGAACCTATGTTTGCTCCAGAATGGTCTGGAGGGGCGACTTCAATTTAGTATTTGACCCAGGGTTGGACAGGTCCGCGGGCCCAGACCGCCGGCCAACCGCCGCGACCTCACTCATGCACTCAGAGCTACTCAAGCTGGATCTTGTTGATGTCTGGAGGAGCAGACACCCCACGCAGGGCGGCTATACCCATTACTCAGCATACCACGATATTCACATCCAGGATCGATTACTGGCTGGTATCCCAGGCAATTGTCAAACACATTAAGAAATGTGAGATACTACCACGCACCCTCTCGGACCACTCCCCGCTTCTACTGGTATTAGAGACGCCAGTAAAGAAAATGCCCCCTTCACATGGCGCTTTCCCCCTTACTCCTTATTGGACGAGGTGTTCAGAGGAGAGCTGGCAGAGGAAATAGACAACTTCTTTGCAACCAATGTGGGGACTGTTGATAGCTTCCAGACAGTGTGGGAAGCGTTCAAAGTGTATATACGGGGTATTGCCATGTCTAAGCACTCCAGTGTGCTAAAGTCTATTAGACAACGGTTGAAGACTTTGGAAACCCAGCTGGCTGCCCTTGAGGTGCAGCAGCGGGACTCTCCCGGAACAGACATTTCATCACAGATTAAAGTACTCCTTACTGAATATAACGAGGAGGCGGACAGGGAAGTGCAACATATGGGCAAATATGCCACTGCTCGCACTTACGGGGAGGGGGAGCGTCCTGGCTCTCTGTTGGCTAGAATAATACGCAAGGTTAGCGACCGCTGGTGATTGATGAGCTGGTGACCTCAACGGGGGAGGTACTCCAGGGGGAGGAAGAAATACTTGAGGAGTTCAGGGATTACTACTCCAGTCTGTACAAATCCAGGTCCTCTCGAGTAGAAGAGGAAATTGACGATGATCTGAGCTATATTAAAATGCCCTTTCTGTCCAATGCGCAGAGGGAGTTCTTGATGTCGCCTATACAAAAGGATGAGATTGTAGCGGCGCTGGAGGGGATGCGGTCTGGTAGTGCTCCTGGAGCGGACGGGCTAACAGTGGGCTTTTATAAAGCTTTCAAAGATAAACTTGTACCATACTTGTCCACCCTTTTTGATGACATTTGTGTAGAGGGAAGCATGCCTGGCACCATGAGGGTAGCACTGTTGATCACAATTCTGAAGCCAGGGAAACCGGCTAACCAGTGTGGCTCGTATAGACCGCTGTCTCTAATCAACGTGGACACCAAATTGTACGCCAAGGTTTTGGCCACTCGTCTGGCGCTCCTTGCGCCGGACCTGGTTGCACCGGAACAAGCCGGTTTTATACCCAACAGAAACCTCACCTATAACATCCGGACGGTACTAGGGACCATGCAACATGTGCGCCAAGAGAATAAAGCGATTGCGGTCTTCCTCGACATGGAGAAAGCCTTCGATTCCGTTGAATGGCCCTTCATGATCCGAGTCCTACGGAAGCTGGGGTTGGGCGAACCCTTCCTACAAATGATTGGGGCTTTGTACTATAGGCCCACGGCGAGACTGCGGATGGGTGACCGTGTCACAGATGCCTTTGAGATAAGTAGAGATACTAGACAGGGCTGCCCCCTTTCGCCCTTGCTGTATGCGCTGGTTGCGGAACCGTTAGCGTGCGCGCTCAGGGAATACCATAGGTTGGAGGGGATTAACTTTCCAACATACAAGATTGGCATATCCACCTACGTGGACGACACATTGTTGTACGTCCGCGATCCGGAAACGAACCTCTCGTCGGTACTAAGAGAGGTAGTGCGATTTGGTGCACTTTCAGGGCTGAAGGTGAACTGGAACAAATCGGTGGCATTCCCGTTAACACCGGTGACACTGTAATTCGAGATGGAATACCCACTGAAATGGACGACGGAGCCGGTCAGGTATTTAGGCATTCAGCTTCACACAGATCCTGACATTCTAATCCGGGAAAATTACGGAGTGGCTTACATGAAATTAGTCAAGGACGTGGACGCCTGGTGCAGGCTTCCCCTGTCTTTAATGGGACGGATAGCTCTTATAAAGATGGTGGTTTTGCGGATGCATGGGAATCCGGGTATTCCCCATGTGATTCTTGAACGTCTGTTTGCAGACCCGACCCCTTTGCCGGCTACGGTATTCTGGCCGATGGATCTTAGGGTTGGCAGGCTAGACTCTATAAAGGCTACGAACCATGCCTGGCATGCGCTGTTGCAGGCACAGGACTGTGAACTACTATACTCTCCTCTTATGCCGATAGAGTGGGAATTATGGTTAGCGCCACTAGAGGAGAAAGGAGTCGTGTGAGCACTGAACGAGTTAGGCATCACACAGATGGAGGACTTATTTATTGACGGGGTGGTGAAAACCTCGGATCCGATCGTTGCTTCGGGAGAGGAGGTCACGCTGCTACAACGCGGAGCTTACGTACGTGATCAAAACAGGTTCTTCCCAGAAGCTGGTAACGAATTTGATGAGGATAGGGACCCAATATAAGGTACATCAGCTCTCGAAAGCCAGAATGGCGTGGCAGCACGATCTGCAAATACAGATTGATGATGACATGTGGAAATATTGCTGTTCCAACACAAGGAAATTATCTTTTAACGGAAGACACAGGCTGATCCATTTCAAATTCCTCCAGCGAGTATATTACACGCCAGAGAGACCACATAGGTATGGCCTTAGACAAACAGCAGAGTGTGAGCGGTGTCACGTGCAGGTGGCGGATTTCATACTTATGGCGTGGAGTTGTCCGGGCATTAACAAATTCTGGCAGGAGGTGTTTTCGGAAATGAGTGTGATACTGGACACAGAACTACCCCCTAACCCTGCGCTAGCTCTGTTGGGATATTCTAAGACGCTACCAGTGGCCTTGCGCCGGCTGACATATATGGGTGTACTGATTTCCAAACGTGTCGTTGCCTGCTGTTGGATGAGAGGCCCGTCCCCGACCAAAGTTAGGTGGGCCAGGGACATGTTATACTGTTGCACGCAATCAGAAACTTATAGCGAATTGCTCCCACCCATGAGTCGGCCTAAGAATTTTTGGGGTCTGTACCAGACATATTTGCACAGTGGAGATAGTGAGCAAACGGCACTGAGCGAGACGCATGTGAGCCAGGAATGTCTGGAGGAGGACACTGGGCATGGAGAAGGGGGCACTTGAGGGGCCCTAGCATAATATACAAATAGAGTAAGGTGCTGTGGAAGCTGGGAGGGGGGACACACGCGGAGGGTGGGATTGGGGATCTCAATCACCTACTCAGGAGGCAGGAACTCTGCAGTGGATGTTATTCTGTGTGGGTTCTGAGTTACATCAGGAGTGAATGGACTATAGCGGGGACTCGGGCTCATCCCGGAGATAGATCAAAGGCATCTTATATTAGTGTGGTCTCTGGATGACTGGACGAAAGGTATGTAGGTTGAGAGATGGGGGTGGGGGGACTGTTGGGGTTTGAATCTGTATTATTGCATCCCAGGCTGTCTGTTTTATTTCACATCCAGGAGGGGTCGTGTCGGTAGTGTGGGAGTGGAGTGAGTGCATTGTTTGAATGATAGCCGAGCTGGGGTGGGACAGAGGTACTGTGGAACGTCGGAAGCCTCCAGCGTTTATAGTTTTATATTGCATGTCCTGTCGTACCCATCGCCGCCGGACCTCCGGGTTGTCGGCTCATTGGCTGTGTGAGATTCCACCGAGAGATATAGACCTGCTGCCTCTACATTGCTGCCGGCCCCCCTTGGGTTGTAGGCGGATAGCTGTATGTGATGCCTTGTTTCTTAATAAAAGTTTTTGCAGAAACTAAAAAAAAACGAAAAATAAAAAACTATTTCTAGTAAATCAAATAAAGCCTCTAGCTAGTAGACTAGACAAAATCCTGAGCGAGGTAAAAAAATCGAGGTAAAATAATGAGAACAACAGAGACCGCAAACAATCACATAATCACCCCCGAGGTTGCACAGGGACAACAGACGGTCTTGCAGCCAAATGGACCAAATGATGGTCAAGCAGTAGGGCCGCAGATCCCAAAATCATTAGGCCAACCAGTGCAGCAGAACAGAGCCATGACCGTAGGTGTGCGGGGTCCACAGCTAAACCAGGATTTATTGGAACAACTATTACCTGCACAAGTAACAAAGCAGCTTGTAACCCCCAGGGAACAAACATCAAACCAGCCAGACCAGGTGTCCATTAAAGTAACCACCAACGTATTGCCCACTATCAACTTACCACCGGATGCCTGCCCTTACGTAGTAGTCTTGGCAGGGGCACCTGAACTGAAGGGTGAGCAGAACGAGACACACCAGGATTTAAAAAATAAGATAATACACTGGTTGAACCAAAATAAATGCTTGAGAGGGAATGAAAATGGGGAAATACTACATGTTATGAGGGTCAATTGGTTGGGCAATAGACGTAAAGATATTGCAGGCAACTGCATTATTGTTAACTTTAGGGACAAGAGAGTAGTGGAGCATATTATAACAAGTGGGATGAGCACCTATGCCAACTGCATTAAACCCCTGCCATTAGGATATTTCTATCCCAGATACTCTGTCCCCTTAGATGTTTCCAACCAAACAGGTAGCTGCATGGATGGGTTTAACCCACATGGGACTCTAGGTTATCCCCCAGGTGGGCAAAGGATGAATAATCCGTGTTTAGCAAGTTGGAGAAACAGGTTTAGCCCTTTGGCGAGGCTAGATGAGAACGACTGACTAACTAGTTCTATGTTACCTGTAACTCTACTGAAAACAAATGAGGAGGGAAATGGAAACATTAGCTATAATGACCTAGAAAAGGCAGGAACAGAAGCCTTGCCTAATGCTGTCATCGAGGTCCCTTGGTCCTTAAAGATTACAGACACACAATTTAAACCTCGGGGGAGAACCCAGCTATCCCCCCAATATATTTAACTACATCTAATGGGGGTAGAGGTCCAGACCCAAGGGAGGTAAGGGCCAATGGTAATGATCAAACAACAGGGGGTAGAGGGTTGGATCCAGGGCCCTCAGGAACTCCCGATGTAAACTCTGTCACCTGTCACAGGGGAAGTAGGGAAAGGAGTAAGATTTATCTCCTGGAATATAGCTGGTTTGGCACGTAAATTCAACAATTGTGAGTGGCGTCAATAAATTAGCCAGTACCAGATAATCAGCCTCCAGGAGACATGGGTGGTTGATAATAGCTTTTTCCACATTCCAGGGTACAAATGCTTTTTCGTCCCTGCTCAGAAATCACGATCAGGCAGAGCCATGGGAGGACTGTCTATATTTGTAGATTTAAACCTCCAGGGCACATGGTCTAACACGGACTGGTGCTCTAATGATCTACAGGCTTTGCGGTTCGTGGGCAAAGGGTTAAGGTTTACCATGTTTAATGTTTATAATAAAGGGCCTAGTGGAGAAAATAACACACTCCCACGGGAACTGGATTATAGACTGAGCCAAGGAACTGTAGTCAGGAAAGGGTTTTTTGCCCCAACTATTCTTGTCATGGGCGACTTTAACTGCCACCTATGCCCCTCTCTGTTTCCTATAGACGCTGAATGGTCACATTGCCCTGTGGAGAACGGGCCGCATTTTGACCATACACAAGAAGGTCTGGCCCTTAGTAAACTCTTGCACACCCATGACCTGGAGCATACTATTAACATGATGGATTTGGAGAGGGATGGTACTCTCTCTCTGACATTTAAGGGTAGAGGGTGTTCCTCATTTATTGATTACATTTTAGTATCTAGAGCCTTAAAAAAACGGATTATCACTGTGGGGATTGAATGGCGTCCATTTAGTGACCTCAATCCCTTGGTATTAGAACTCCTATACCTGGCTCGGCCCAGGACGGAACAGCCTGGTGCCACGGACCAGGGTAGACGGTTGAGGTGGTCCAAAATAGACGAGGAAACTTTCTATAAAACCTTAATGGACACCGGGAAAACCTCCATTTAGGAATGCCTAGATACGACAGTAGAAGGGCTTCCACTCCATGCATTTGGACAGATTGCTAGCCTGGTAGAGGGGCTGTTAAAAACAGGTGTGCCGATGAGGAAAAACAATCAGCCAAGATGGTTTGATAGGGATTGTTCCCGTGCCCTAAGGGAGCTTAAGGAGCTTAAATTAGGCCTAGGGATACCCAAAAAATAGAAATAGCATTGTGCAGACAAATATATAATAAGGAGACTAAGAGGAGGAAATTAGCCCTACAGGGGGAAGCATGGGCAGACTTAAGAGAGGCAGCAGAAAAAGGGGACATCTCTGAATTCTGGAGAATTGTTAACAGACCATGCTTTCAGGATGGTAATGCCCCTGAAATCGGGACAAATATTTTGCCGGAACAGTGGGTCACACATTTTAAAGGGCTGTATAACCACGAAGTAGGAACGGTCGTAGAGGAGGAGGGGATTGTGCAGCAGGGCCAGTCAGTAGCTTTTACCCTCAACCAAATTATTGTGGGAATTGAGGGTTTGACAAAAAATAAAGCCCCAGGCCCAGATGGGATTCCGCCTGACCTGTTCCTGAGCTGTGTGGAGTTGTGGGCCCCAATAATGACAAGAGTAATAAACGCGGCTATCAGCTCTGGTTCGCCCCACTCGTGGTCTACGGCCATAATTGTCCCTATTTTTAAAAAGGGTAACAGGGATAATCCCCAGTGCTATCGACCAATTTCACTCATAGATGTGTCTGCTAAGCTATTGGGCCGGGGAATCCTTAACCGTCTTACTGAGTGGACCGAAGAAAACAACACTATCTCGGACACCCAGTATGGTTTTAGGATAGGGAGATCTACTAGCGACCAATGCCTGAACCTCTACATGCTGACTGCTAAATACACCAACACCAGCAATGAAGCCATCTACCTGGGGTTCATGGATTTGGCAGCCGCTTTCGATCATGTGAATAGGGATAAGCTCTGGGCTATGATGACTCACATGGGGATTGATCTTGGCTTAATTAACATCTTAAGGGAGTTACACAGGGACACTTCTGCCAAAGTACAGTATAACACGGAGGGGGGTTGACAGAATAGTTTTCATGCAGGAGTGGGGTACGGCAAGGCTGTATTCTTGCCCCTTTTTTATTCTCATTGTATATTAATAATTTTGATTAATTTAAAGACATATTGCCCAAGAGTAGGGTCACGTTGTATCCCGGTATTGCTATACGCGGATGACGCGGTCCTACTCGCGCGCACGCCAAAGAGTCTACAGATTTTAATAGACGATTTGTAAAATTCATGGAATCTTTAGACCTGTCCGTCAATCTGGGCAAATCATATGTATTGTTGGCAGGCAACAAACCTTGCACCAAATCTACTTATATGATAGGAAGCCACACAATAGAAAGGGTTAAATCCTTCTCATATTTAGGCTTACTATTTGACGGGTTTTTAAAATTTAATTCCCTGGTGGAGGAACGTTGCTGTAAAATGATTGCCACTAATGGTGCTATTGCGAATTATGGGCGGAGGGTTGGCAGATGGTGTCCCGAACAAGTAATGTACATTTATGGCTCTATGTGTTGTTCCAAAGTCACGTACGGGGCAGAGGTATGGGGATTTGTGAATACTAACCAACTACAGCGGGAGGAAACCAAATATCTACGTTCAATTCTGAAAATTCCACAGAGTACCCCAGCTATTATAGCACATAGAGAACTAGGGAGGCCATACCTCGAAGATTTGGTGAAGCTTAGACCCATTTTGGCCTGGTTGAAAATCTGGACAAACCCCGAGGCATTCCTAAGTAGGCAAATTCTAAATGATTGCCTAGGAAGGGACAAAAGTATGAGCATTCCATGGCTCGATTATGTAAAGGCCAGTTTGGAAAACCTCGGCTATAAGAATCTCTTTACTGACCCTGCAGCAATTGTAACTCAAGATAAAGCGATAATAAAGAGAGCTTTTTTGGTCCAGAGAAGAACACGTAGAGCTGAGGCTGAAGGGTCCAAACGTACTGTGAGCGCCCATAGCCTTGTCAAAAGTACCGAGGGAATGGAACCTTACCTATACTTTTTGTATAACGCCCAGGATAGGTTTTTAATGTGCCGTTTTAGGCTCAATTTATTACCATATTTATTGGCGTCTCCACCAGGTTTTTTATCTTCAATTGAGCAGAAGGGAGCCTGCGGCTGCGACAATAGGTCTCCGCAGGACTCCCTTCATTTTGTACTACAGTTTTCTTTTTACTCAATGCCTAGGCGTAGATTCTTGGTAGGAATTTAAAAAAAAGCCAAATTGACACCTGCTAAAGCTGCTTTACTCTTTCTGCAACAAGCAATTGACCCGCTGACATTATGCTGCATTATGAATTTTATTAAAGTGGCGGTCCGATTGAGGGTAACTAGAGGGAGGGGATTAATTCATCCGACCCCAATGAATTTATATATACAGCAGGGTACTGATAATGATTTAATTGTATTTTATCACTGTATATATGTGCTTTTATGGTGTTTTTTAATCACTGAATAAAGAACTCTTGACTTGACTTGAATACTAAGAGATGTCAATGCATAGGAATGAATATTAGACTAAGGAGACTGACTTAGTGATGTTTGGGATAGAAGTGAGCAGACATTGGACCAAAGGAAGTGCGCATAACTTTAATTAGGATAATTCCTTCAAATGCTAAAGAGTTGGAGTAACGTGTTTCTTTTTATGGGCGAAGGAAATATTGCAACTGGATAAAGCATACTTATACTTTTGAAATAGGTATCTATTAATAAACATTGGAATCATGTGAACAGAGGGGTAAAAACGCCCAGCATATCTTCAACTAGGATTTTGAGTAGAGCCCTGATGATGTCCCGGAGGGGGCGAAACACGTAGGCTGTGAAACATTTTTTGACTGTACGATATATGTTTACTAAATTTTATGAACATCCGCAAGGTGGATATCTTCATCAAATGGAATGAAATACCACAATAAAAGAACTGAACAATAATTCGAAGGAAGCTTGCATGGGCTTTTCTTGATTCTTTGGAAATTGCATGAATTCATTATGCTTGACATCATTGCATACTCAGACGCTCCTTCCATTTGTGTTTATATTCATCGCCGAAGCGCCTCGCATTGCCGAAGAAGAGGATCGATGTTGCACCAGACGCCGCTGCATCACTGGGAAGCGTGTCGCAGGGCCTGTCGCGGCTCAGAAGAATCGTAGAGTCGCCGCACGGCCATTGGGCGTGCACGCATCATGTCGCATCCAAGAGAAGATGCCATTTTTGTGCATTGCACCGGATCTTCAAAGCATCACAGTGCTGTTGGTCGCATCGCCACGGAAGCGCAATAAGAAACCGAGGCATCACCTCCCCTCGCAGAGAAGAACCGACGCATCCCCTACACATCAGTAGGGACCTGACGCATCACTGTTCTTGCATGTAAGGAACCGACGCATCACCCTCCCTGCAATTCTTTCGTTGTATTGCGTTACGCATCCTAAGGTACATTGAACTCAAACTGTCGTATTTTTATATCTTAAGAGAACTGAGCTATTTCTACCATTTTTGTTTTTTTTAAACATTTTATTGTCTTTATAATACACATCAAGTAGAGTAGTTCACAATCATGACCGTTTCCAGAAAGTAATCGACATATTGTAACATGCAGTAATTCCGTACATACTAAAGAGACATATAGATACAGGTGTGCCCACCCCACCTCCATACAGTTACCACAAACCTTTGCCCACATTGGGAATTTCTCATGGCATGTCCGTTTTTGGGTTATCAGTCACTCTGGCCCGAATCGGAGTCCTCGGGGCAGGGGCACATATGTTTCCCTGAAAATTGTTCCATTTCCCCCACACTCGTGTCCATTTTCGGGGGCATTACCTTTTCTGCCACCATAGCGCTATCAATATCACAACACCACTGCTGGTGGGAGGATTTTGCTTGGGCTCACCAGTATCTTGTAAAGTACCTTTTGGCTAGGGTGATGCTGAGTGTTTCCCAATCCTGTGCAGCTTGGTTTAGATCTGTGGACTCCCAAACGTTAAGCAAACACTTCCGAGGTTCAAGGGGGGCCTCAAACCCACACACCTGGGTGATCGTTGTCATAACTGCCCTCCAGTATTATGTAATGTGGGGACAGTCCCATATCGCGTGGTAGAAAGAACCAGTGAGCCCGCAACCCCTCAGGCAAAGTGGTGTGTCTGCCCTCCCTATTTTGTATACTGCTGTGTGTACTCCATTCTATGCAGTATTTTAAGTTGCACGAGTTTTAATCTGGAAGGGGTAGCCACCTCCCAGCGCCTCCTGCCACTCCTGTTCGTCCAGCTCCCCCACCTCTGCCCACCATCTCTCCTTCAGAGTCTGTGTGGGGTCCTTCTGATTATTAATCAGCTTACGATAAGTCAATGAAATTGCCTTTTTTGGATAGTGAGTCTGTTGGCGAAAGGTCCTCTAGTGGCGAGGACTCTGGCAGATCGGTTCCCGGGGGGAACAACCTTTACAACGAAACCCTAACAACACGGTACCATTACAACGCAGGTTTTAGAACGAAAGTCGTTACAACGACTTTCGCTGGAGGGCGCTCTAGGATAGGGAATAGTTTAATTTACTATCCAACACCTTCCCTACTATCCACGGGGACTGGAGTTGGAATAGTAAATTAAACTATTCACTATCCAGCGCCCCCCAACTCAAGTCGTTGTAACGACTTGCGTTGAAAAACCTGCGTTGTAACGGTACGCATGGTAATACCACTCGTTGTACCGTCATTCATCCGTTCCCGGAGGTATGGCCTTCGTAAGGGCGTGCCTAATTTGGGTATAGCGGTATTTTTCCCTTCCTGCCATCTGATACGTTGCCTGAAGCTGTGTGAATGGAACCACCTCGCCTTTTTTCCACAGGTCGCCAACTCTGGAAATGCCTATAAGTCCCATCTTGTAAAACCCATGCTCATGCGCAGCTTGCCGAACCTAGGGGAGTCCCACAGTGGTGTGTGCTGAGTTATTACCCCCGCCCATCTTAGTGCACGCTGCGCCGTGTACCATCCTTGCACAGTGTGGGCCGTCGGTCCTATTAGTGTGTTTCTCTTTTGCTTATCGTGTAAGGCACCCAGGGGACTATTCACACTTAAAGGAGCCTGGCCATGCGCAGAGCTGGTTCGTCCTGTGTGGCGTGCAGCCACTGATTGATCACTATGAGCTGGGATGCCCATTAGTATAGCTGAATGTTGGGCAGGGCGATACCGCCGTCATACCAGCTCCGGGTTAATTTACTCATAGCTATTCGGTGAGGTTTCTCCTCCCACAATAGATGTCCCAAGTCCGCCTCAATGGCTTTAAAATATGAGTTGGAAACAGGCATGGACGTATTTTGTAGTACATACAGGAACCTAGGCAGAGCCATCATTTTGAATAACACAGCCCTCCCCAGCAGTGTCGGTGGGAGTGATTGCCAGCTTTTGTCATCATTCTTCAGCCTCCGCAGAGGTGGGAGCAGATTACGCTCAATAAATTGCTCGTGGTGGGGCGTGATGTTTATACCTAGATATTTAAAACCGGTCTGTGTTATCTGTATCTCAGCTCCCCGGGGCAGGCGTGGGGGAGGGCCCTTAAGTATATATAGCACCGACTTGGCCCTGTTGATGGAGTAGCCGGAGACCCTACCTAGGATGCACAAATGTTGAGTAAACAATTGAGGGACCGTCTGGGGTGTGTCAAGTATAATGAGATGTCGTCAGCATAAAGGGAGATACGGTCCTCCCATCCCTCCACCCACCTGATTCCCTAAATCACTGGGTCCTTTCGTATCCATGCCGCTAGCGGCTCCAATACCAGGGTGAACAGCAGCGGGGAGAGAGGACAGCCTGTCTAGTTCCTCGCCCCAACGGAAAGACCTCTGACAAGCGCCCGTTTACCGCCACCTGCGCCAGTGGCTGTGCGTAGAGCAGCTGTATCCAGGCGCAACATTTGGGTCCAAAGCCAAAATGTCGCAGCACCGCAAACAGGAATGACCACTCCCCCGGTCAAAGGCCATACTGGCATCTAGTGAGAGAATTACCGCCTCCTCTTGGATACACGGCTCTCGAGCCAGAACACCATGTAGCCGTCGCAGGTTCATTGCTGTTTTTGTGCCCGTCATAAAGCCATATTGGTCTGGGTGTATGAGTGCTCTGAGATGTGGCTGCAGCGTGGTTGCTAGTGCCTTAGCTAGTATTTTTGCTTCCACGTTAAGGAGTGAAATTGGTCGATAGAAGTTGCACTCCTGGGGAGGTTTCCCGGGCTTAAGTATTGCGATAAGTGTCGTCACCCTCTGATCACGAGGAAGCGAACCCGTCTTTAGTCTGGTCTGGTACATTCTCAGCAAGTGCGGCACAAGAATGTCCGCCTCCTTTTAAACAGTTCCACTGGGACACCCTTGGGCCCCAGTGCTTTCCCCGCCTGAAGTCCCTTAATAGCTGCCGATTTCCTACTTAGTAGGGTCCGTTGCTAGTAGTTGTTCATCTTGCGATGTTAGTTTGGGGAGAAGTATATCTCTTAGGAAATCTACTAAATTTCCTCAACCGTTGCCGTGGCCACAGGTGTATAAACCGTTTCATAATGGTGTGCAAATGCCTTAACAATGCCATCAGGGTCTGTTACTGTCTCCCCGTTAGTTAATTGTAATGGTTGTGCTACCCACCGGCTGGCCCTTTCCTTTTTATCTAACCACGCCAACAATTTGCCAGCTTTGTCCAACACTTCGTATATCTTGTGCTGTGTCTTCATGATGCGCGCCCTGGCCTCCTCCCATATGTGGTCCCTGTAGGCTTGTTTAGCGAGATTAAGAGCGTGGGCAGTGTCGTCGTTGGGATCTGTAGCGTGCGCGACCTCTGCCTGGTCCACCGCTTGCTCTAGTCCCAATACCTGTTGAGTCATGTCATGTCTGTGGGCAGAGATCACAGAGATGGCCTGCCCGCGCAAGACGGTCTTGTACACCTCCCAGAGTACGACTGAAGAGGTCACTGAGTGCAAGTTAACCTTAAAGTATTGGTTTGATGTCTTATGCACTGCCTTACTTATGGTTAGTACCTTGAGATACCTGGGGTGAATGAGAAAAATACATCTCCGACTCGTATGGTGTGATGCATATGATAATAGTATCGGAGAGTGGTCTGAGATACCTCTAGGGAGGTGTGTAATGTCTCTTTTGGTTTCCAAACCTGTCGGTGTTGTGAGGAATAGGTCTATCCGGTAAAGAAAATTATGCGCGCCTGAGTGGTGCATATACTGATGTTTTGTTGGGTGTCGCATGCGCCAAACATCCACCAGACCCATTGCGTCAGTGAAGTCCCGCAGGGTCGATGTGCATGCTCGCCGCCCCCTCGGTGGGCGTCTGTCCCTTGCATCATCCATTGTGGTGTTGAAATTGCCCCTATTACAAGTTCCCCGGGGGGCAGATCAAGCAGGAACCTACCCAGGGCTGGGATAGCGAGTGTGTGAAGTGCCGGAGGTATGTACACTGAGACAAAGTTATATACCTTCTCCTCTCACTGACAGGAGGCCTCTGCAAAGTGCCTCTGGTCATCTGTCCCTGACCCAGTCACTATCACAGGGCAGCTCTTTCTGATCAGGATTCCGACTCCTCGAGAACCAGATGTAAATTCAGAGTTGGTCACCATCTTAAACCCCCAGCTCTAGAGCTTTAATGGCTGTGCCCACCAGGTGGGTTTCCAGTATCAGGCAGACTGACGAGCCGTGTCTCTTAAGATACTCTAATACTAGACCTTGTTTTATCTTATTGCCGAGCCCATTCACATTCCAGGATATCATGGTCAAGGGCGAGCCCTGCGCATGTGCGTTATCTAACCTATGCTTGTGGTCTCAGATGTCATAGTCTAGGGAATTGTGTGATCACTGCGTGACAGTGGGTTTCAACCAGTGGAATATTAAGCGTGTGGAGCAATGGTCGTGTGATTAACTTTATCTGTTGTACTTGAGCTCGTGTGTGTATAGAAAAAGAAATAACCATGAACAAAAAACAGAGCCCTCCACCACCCCTTCCCTGCTCCCCTGCCAGACGGATTCCCAACTACCCGCCACCCCAACAGTGCAGTGTGCTTCAATCCCATTTAACGGTACTTGCGTGCGGGGGGGGAAGTCCGGGAGGCGCCTCGGTCATTCCCCTACTCGAAGACAAACATTAAATTACACATTATGGCGTGTCAGAGCAGTTCCAGAGTCCTGTTGTGCTGCTTCAGGTTGGTGTCCTGTAAGACCAGTTTGGCATCCGACTCCATCTGAGTAAACACCCCACGTCGCGGCACCAGCTGTGCGTGTGCCTTCATGTCGGGCCAGACCCAACAATGTGATGCCGCCTCGATTTCACACTTCAGCCTCTGTCAAAGAGGAAGCCGAATCCTCGCCCTCATGTCTGTGGTCCCGGACATCATCTTCCTCTCCGAGCCGCTGTCGAAATCTCTCTGTCCGGCGTGTACCTCCCACCCGTCTCCAGCCCTCGAGCCAGTCCTGGGCCTCCTCTGATGTGTCAAAAAAACACCCAACTCTGATATGGACTGTGTGATTTCAGATGAAAAATGGACCAACCATTTTAGCACAGTATATGATGGGGAGTCCGTGGACTGCACCCTCGGCCCGTCTGCCGTCCAGGAGACTATTTCCCTGAGTTTTAACAAGGGCGAGGTGGAAAAAGCTATCAACGAAACCTCAAAGATCAAAGCACCAGGCCCCGATGGGGTACCGGCCGACTTATATAAACATTCCCCAGGTCTTTGGGCAGGTTTATTGACTAATGTATTTATCGCGGCCATCGGCAGCTCCCATCCAACTTCCTGGGCAATTTCCATCATTGTGCCTATCTTCAAGAAAGGCCATCGCGATGACCCAGGTTGTTATAGGCCTATATCTCTCCTGGACTCTGCCGTTAAGATCCTAGGCAGAGTCTTGTTAACTAAGCTGAGGCAGAGTATTGAGAACTGCGGTGGGCTGGCCAACATCCAATACGGGTTCAGGGAGAAGAGGGGAACAATGGAACAGTGCTCCAATTTGCACCTTCTGATCGCTAAGTACACGGTGGCCAAGGAGGGGTCTTTATTTTTAGCTTTTATGGACTTCTCCTCGGCCTTCGACTTGGTGAACAGATCCAAGCTGTGGGCCATGCTGTTGAGGATTGGGATAGACGGGCCCTGGTTGGTTCATGGCTTCCTTACACCAGGATTTGTCCGCCATGGTCAGGGTCACCAGGGAGGGAAGATGCAGTTCCCAGTTTAAGTCCTTGCGGGGGGTACGCCAGGGCTGTATACTAGCCCCCCTACTGTTCATTATATATATATTAACGGTTTGGGGAGGTACCTGGAGGAAGCAGGGGGGGATGTTCCGCGTGTAGGAGAAGCTAAGATCCCGGCTCTCCTATGCGTGGACGACGCATGTCCTTATAGCTCACACCGGTAATGGCCTGCAGAGCTTGCGGTATGCATTTGGTACCTTCATGGATGACCTGGACATGAAGGACAATGCAGGTAAATCCCACACAATGGTAGTTGGAGCACATAGGCGTAAAGGGACGAATAAAACCTTTAGATGTAAGGACCAAGAGGTCTCTAGAACGGCAACCTTCCCCTACCTGGGGGTGCTCTTCGACGAGAGGGGGTCGTGGGGCCCACAGGTTAGGGCAAAAAGCCTATCAGTGGCAAGGTCATCAGCGGCCCTTATGGCCTTCTCTAAAAGATTGGGGGCCAGGCCGATGGAGGCCCTTTTGAAGGTCTACAGTTCCAAATGTATCCCAATCGCCATGTACGGTGCCCCAATTTGGGGATACTCACAGCTTGAGCCTATACAGAGAGCAGAAAACAGGTTCTTACGCTCTCTACTGTCAGTCCCACCATCGACTCCAACATACTCTATCCACGCGGAGGTGGGCATGGATTACATCACAGATAGGCTTAACTTGGCACCGCTGATCTTCTGGTTATGGACGTGGCTTAACAAGGACTTAACTTTGAACCACTCTATAATGGAGGATGTCATGACATTAGAGCATTACAAAAAGATCCCCTGGTTGGATTATTTGAGGAAGTCTTTTGTCCGATTAGGGAGACCGGAACTTTTCGATCTTCCTTCATGTATAAAAAACACAGATGTAGTTTTGGTTAATCGGCAGTTCTTGACTCTGGCAAGATCTATCCGAGAGGAAAAAGAACTTCAGAAGCCCTCGGTGAGGTCTCATTTTATATTAACAAGTTATGCTATGGAACCTTATCTTAGTATTGTTACTAGACCTTTTCACAAGTTCCTCTTGACTAAATTTAGATTTAACTTGATTCATTACCATCTGGGAAATTATCAATCTTGGGCTAAGCCAGAGTCAGCCCCCCCCCTGCTCCTGTGATAACTTCTCAACTCAGGACACTATGCACTTTGTCATGTTTTGTTAATTATTTTTAGTGCCCCGAAAGAAGCGTTTGCTTCCAATCCTGAGGGAGGCTGGCTTTACACAGGTCAGACCGGCACTTCTTTATCTGCAGTCTTTGAGTACCATCCGCATTATATTCTGTATGGGAAATTACCTGGCAGCAGCAACGCGCATTAAATCCAGCCATGTCATTAATTATAGCATTTAACGATTGTTCCCCAATCGATGTTTACTTTGTCATTTTGCACGGCCTTCTGCTTTTTGCACAATTCCCTCATTCATTTTTTTACTGGATTGTATTTGGGATAATTTTTAAAATGTATTTTACATTTTTAAACATGACTGTACTTAAAGCAACTTTTGTAAATGCACTTTGGCACTTTTTGTATAGAATGTATGTCTTTTTATGATTTTATCTAAAATCGAATAAAAGTATTTTGACTGACTGTGCCAAAAAAACATGTTTTTCCATCTGCCACTACTCGTAGTTTTGCTGGAAACAACATGGAATAGGGTAGCTCTCTGCTTGAAGTTGGTGGTAATTTGCGAATCCTTAGGGTCAATTTGCAATATTGTTCTGCTTCATACATTGCATTTAAGGAATCGCAATTTTTGCGATTCCTTAAATGCAATCGCAATCGCAAATTGTGCGATTCCTTATTGTGAACCACATTTGCATGATACATACCATATTGAGAATTCGCATTCGCAAAGGCCGAAATTCTGCGAATTTCGGCCTTTGCGAATGCGAATTTCAATGATACATATGGCCCTTAGATCGTATAGTGCCTAGCCGGAAGGTGTGCAGTTATTATTATGACGTTCCCCATAGCTTGCTGGGCTTTGTCCAGTACTAATCATACATGGTTGCATTGAATATGTTCCACAGCATTCTGGCTCCCGTGCATTACCTAAAGTACACCCATACTGACCCCATGTTCTTGAGTCATCTGAAGAAGAGCTGCAATAGCAGTGTGCTCTAGCATTCTGGGATTTTAGCACTGAGTGTATGAGATTGTGAAATACCATACTGAGGTTTGTCCATGACTATTTGAAGGTTGTGCTATTATTGTTATTTTTATTGTTATTGTTATTGTTAATGTCAGTTTATATAGCTCCAAATCACCGGCAGGTCTCAGGGCGCTTTTGACCGCAAAACATAACAACCTAAACAGTGACGGGGGAACGAGTAGAAACTATACTGGGCTCAGCGCTGCTCTGAATAAAATAGTCTTTAGGGCTTTCCTAAAGTGGAGCCGGTGTCCATCTTTACGAAGAGCCTCAGGCAGTTTATTCCAGATCCTAGGCAGCAGGACCGAAAAAGATCTTCCGCCTTTTGTAACCAATTTAAACCGAGGACATACGAGCAGTTGAGCCTCGGAGGACCTTAGACTTCTTTCAGGCCAGTAAATCTCCAACCTTTCTTTTATATAGGCAGGGGCTTGCCCATAGATCGACTTATGGGCTATGCAGAGACTTTTAAAGACAGACCTTTGCGTCACTGGCAGCCAATGAAGGCTCTGCAGCAGCGGGGAGGCATGTGATTTTCTTGGGAGTTTGAAAATAAGTCTTGCCGCATCATTTAGGACCACCTGCAGTCTGTTAGTTAATACCTTTGGTAAGCCCAAGTAGAGCGCATTTCCATAGTCCAACCTCGAGAGTATGGTGGCAGAAACTACAGTACGAAGCATGGACTGGGAGAGAAGCAGAACTAGTTTGCGCAGTTGTCTTATGAGACCATTGCAGGTTCCTACAACGGTGGAGATCTGGCTCACCATTGAGAGGGCACTATCTATCTTAATGCCTAGGCTTTTTTTACCAAGTCAGCTGGCTTAGGAGTGGGGCCTAATTCCTGGGGCCAGTACAGGTCACTCCAGGGGGAGCAGGTAGATGAGACTATTAACACCTCGGTTTTTTCGGGGTTAATCTTCAGGAGGTTCCTAGACATCCAGTTAACTGTGAATCTAAGTACCTCCTGTGCCTGTGATTGGGCCCAGTCAGTGTCATCCATGCTCAACAACAACTGAGTGTCATCCGCATAGTTGAACACCCGGCAACCCATCTCGGCAGGGCTTTTATTAGAGGTTGTAAATACAGGTTAAACAGGAGGGGGGACAAGGCAGAGCCCTGGGGAACACCACATGTGAGTTCTCCCACTCCTGATACCATATCTCCCAACTGAATCCTCTGGGTTCTCCCGGATAAGAAAGATTCCAGCCATTGATAGGCTGAATCCCGAAACCCAAAACTGGCCAACCTGTCCAAAAGTAGAGTATGGCTGACAGTATCAAACGCCGCTGACAGGTCTAAAAGTATCAGTGCGCTTGGTTTTTTACTGTCAGCCATCAATCTGAGATCGTCCAGCACCGAGAGCATGACCAACTCGGTGCTGTGGTGTGCACGGAACCCTGCCTGCATCTCATGGAGAAGGTGGTTGGACTCCAAAAACGAGGCCAGGGATATCAACACATGTTGCTCAAGAACTTTGGACAGGAAAGGTAGCTGGGAAATCGGCCTATAATTCTTCAGCACTTTGGGGTCTGCCCCTGCTTTCTTTATTAGCGGTTTTACCCGAGCTTCTTTAAAGCTAAGTGGTAGCCGTCCTGTGTCTAATGACTTGTTCAACATGGACAAGATGTGATCCTCTAGGCTAAGGCGAGCTAGGCGAAACACACTTGGAGGGCATGGGTCCGCTGGGGAGCCTGACTTTGTTTTCCTCATCAATGTTTCAAGACCTAATGAGTCCATCAGGGGGAAATTAGACATGTGAATTCCGACCGGAATTTGAGCAACTTGTGGTTCCATAGGGTCAGTGACAGTGTTTTTTATCTCCTTTAGAATAGTGTCAACCTTGTCCAAAAAATATTTCAGAAAGGTGTCACAGCTAATTGTGGTATCCGTACCTTGGGCTCTCTTACTTAGTTCTGCGAGTATTTTGAAAGTTTCTTTCTGGACATTGTCCGCCTCATTAATACGATTTTCATAGAATGTAGCTTTAGAGTCCTGTATATATTTTTTATAGGTACGAAACAACTTCCTATATTGTTCATAGGATTCTTCATCTTTTTTTCTCCTCCAGATTCTCTCTACATTGCGTAATTCTTTCCTTTATGGGATGTTGGGACGTGTGACCGGAATATGTTAACATTTTGGCCCAAGTGTTATTTGTGGAGAAGCAAAGGAGATGTTGATGATGAATAAAATACAGCTATACAGACACGTACATAGAAGCCACACTGGCTTTGTTGTCACAACATTCGGAGGTTTATGTAATAGCTTTACAACACCTGCCTAACCTCAAATGATCACCCATTTGCATGTAAAATCTTCCCTCATATGTTTGTCGGTATTGACTCATATGATTCAAATATTAAACTATTGTTTTTGATAAACTAAAGAAACGCTGAGGCCATACAGTTCTGATGCAACACCCCCACCCCTCTTTTACAGTGACTGGTGTCTGGACTTTAGCAAAGTTATGCTGTGATTAAACATTGTTTCATAAATGTTTAAATATCTTTATTAGTAAAAAAAAAAAAAGAACAGCACACACAATAATTTTGATCTGGTCCAACTGCAAAGTGACACAACTTGGCAGAGAGTGCATCCTTAGTCACGGCATTGTGATCTGTACGGGTCTGTCGCGATAACAATCCAGTTGGGATGACAGAATCGTCATCAGTCCATCATTTTTCATTCTCCTTCATTCTGTGCTCCACCTCCTTCAACCATCTTCAGACATTTTTAGTTTTCAGGTGATTTGGTGCAAGGGCATGTAACCTTTCATCAGTTATCTTACATTAATGAAAATAAACACAGAGGGGGGCGTACATATACAGCCCTCTTAAATAAAACAAATACTATACAACGACCACAGGTAATTTATTAGCAATGTAACAATGACTGCCGTTTCTCATAAGAATTGTAATGCCATTCTAAGGAATCATAATTATCCATCTAAGTATTGTTTTCCTTATCGCAAATGTGTGTCCAAAATAACTAACACCTGACAAAGCCCTTAAAAGTGGATCTCATGGGCCGAACCTTCTGTTCTTATAGTCCGATTTAACTCTTCCATTGGGATTGTTTTAAATATGTATTAAAATCCATGCTGTGTTGGGTCGTAAGGAAAATTGTGTCAATAACAAATAGGAATACATACTAATTGCCAATGCTTTTGTAAAATACAAACACTTGACAAAGCCCTTAAAAGTGAATCTCATGGGCTGAAACCGTGTGTTCTTACAATGTGATTTAACTCCCTCGCTGGGATTATTTCGCTATATTTATTTTAAACCATGCTGTGTTGGTTTGCTTGGCTTTGCAAGGCACATTGTGTCAATAACAAACAGAAAGACATTCAGGGATTACGCCGTTTGTTTGACAGGTTTTAATTGTCACAGATATAAAGATGCTTATCATTTAATAAGATTTTTCTTGTCTTTTGAGAACTTATTTGTAGCTGGTCTGCTAATTGACGACCTATGTTCTACATAGTCTCTGTATTATATGTAACATGATGGTGATGAAAATATATAATTCAACCAATGTATCAAGAGTCAGGGCTGTGAGGTTGTTTCTTAATTTACAAAAACGTTTCCACAACGATAAGCCTCTCAAACAACATGTCCTTTGCCTAAACTAGATCCAGTCCAACACACAGTGTATATTGTTGCTGTGATGGGATGGTCTGTCGTTCCCTTCTCTTTGTGATGTGCACCTTGAGGGTGTGTGATGGATCATTTGTTCTCAGTTATCACCAACAAATGCAACTGAAAGGATGCCGGTTTCTGTTGCTATATGTGAAGTAGCTCACATCTCTAGTGGTAAACTCGGAGATGTCTCCTGTCTCTAATCCGTGCCATGTTTTTCAAGCATCAGACACCCCCCACTCTCCATCTCTACTGGAGTCCAGCCATACCATTAACTACTCCACACAATAGGCACAAGCCATGTCAATGGAGTCATCATCTTTTGTCCCGTCCATGAATAGTCTACATCTCTTGCCCAACTCTTGTCAAAGAGCATGAGCCCCTGCTCATTGTCCTCGCTCAACTGGAAATAAACAAATGCCTATTCCTGGAATTGAATTTAACACCTGCTGTATGATCCATCTATTAAAGAACCCCTTAACTGAATGTGAACAACAGTTTTTATTTATCTTGCCTCCCCCATCCACCTCACTGGAGGTGAAGACCACTAATTTATCCACATATCTGTTTCTGACCAGATCTCTGGATGCAGACACCTGTCTCTTTTCTCATATCGACTCACCCTACCGCTACAGGTCAGGGAGGCTCAAGACTTGGTGATTCGATCATGTTATACACACCACATGTCTCTGTAGCTGAAGAAGGCACCTTCAGTGCAACAAGTAGAGTGCCTGTCAGGCTGAGCAAAGATCAGCCTGACCATCATTTTTCAGGTAAGGCAGGCAGGAGCTTGACATGCATTTGTATTTGTACTTATATTTGTAGAGCGTAACATTCATCCCGAAGGACATCACGGCGCTAGGATATCATACAGTGCGGTGCAAGGAAAAAAAGGGTATTTTATTGCGGAGCAGGGTATTCTTAATTAATGACTAATCAACTTAGTATCTAGGGAACAGGAAGGTGTTTAGCTTCTTTCTAAAAAGCAGATAGTCGTCTGTCAGTCGTAGGTCAAGTGGGAGATCGTTCAACAGAACAGCAGCTAACTTAGAGAAGCAGCAATCTTCCATCCGGAGTCTGGTGGTACGTTTGATCTTTGCTTGGGCCTGATGGTTCGATCTCAGGTTATGTAACGGAACGTGAAATGACATTTTGTCTTGCAAAATGTGTGGGCCTTTCTTATGGAAGGTCCTGTGAGCATGGCAGTGGAGATTGAATTTGGCTCTTTGGCGCACTGGCAACCAGTATAGTTCCTTCATGCTGTCAGATGCTGAGCTGTATCTGCTTTTGTCACAGATCAGTCTAGCGGCTGCGTTTTGGACTACTTGAAGGCGAGAAAAGAGGTATTCGGACATGCCCATGTAAAGTGCATTCCTGTAGTCCAGTCTGCTCAGAAAAAGGGCTTGAGTGACCATTTTTCTGCAGTTCAGCGGAATCCAAAGAAAAAGTCTGCAGAAAAGTTTCAATATAGCGAAACTTTTTCCACATAACGCATGCACTTGGTCCTGCATGGATAGAGCATTATCGAATAGGATGCCCAGATTTTTAACAACGTACTTGGGTTCAGGGGCAGTTCCCAATGCTTGGGGCCAACAGCTGCTGTCCCAAATTGAGTGTGCACTCTCGAAGAGCAAAATCTCGGATTTTCCAGCATTTAGCTTTAGGCAGTGATCTGTCATCAAGTTGCGATTTCGGTGAGGCAGTTGATTAGGTCAGTGTTAGCACGCCAGTTATCCAGAGGGATCAATAATTGCATGTCGTCGGCATATGAGCAGATGTCAAAGCCCATTTTCTACTAATGGCTGCCAGAGGTGTGGCGCAGCGGCCAGGGTGCCTGACTTAGGACTATGGGGTTCACTGTTCGATCCCCGGTGCCAGTGGCAGGTTAGCCCAGCACCATGTGACTCTGGGCTTAATCTTCCAGAAGGCCCCCAGCGCTGTACACCACTTTGGAGGTAGCTGTGCGCTTTACAAATAGTGGTATTTATTCCATTAGGAAAGAGACATACGCATTAAAAAGAGTGGGGCTTAGCGAGGTTCCCTGTGGGACTCCATGTTTGATACTTTTTGGATTTGAGGAGCAAGGGCCCATTTGAATTCTTTGGGTTCTGTTTTCAGAAAGGATGCGAACCATGGGAGGGCTTTTGAATGTAATCCTTACTTGTGGAGAATTCGTAGTAGGTTGTTATGAGATACAGTGTCAAAAGCCGCAGTAAGGTCCAAAAGGATCAGTGCTACGGCTCTGCCTTGATCCACTAGGGATCTGATGTTATCGGATACAGCAAGTAATGTGGCCTCAGTGCTGGTGTTGCCTTTAAAACCAGTCTGGGAGGGGTCTAGGAGGTTATTGGTTTCAAGAAAAGTGGTGAGTTGTCTATTAACCAATCTCCCCGAGACTTTAGATAGATAAGTCTGCGAGATCGGTCCGTAATTTGCTGGCTCGTACATTTCTAGGCCTGTTTTTTTTTAATACAGGAAAGACCACGGTTTCCTTCCATATGGTTGGGAAGGAAGCTAGCTCTAAAGATTTATTAAGGATTTTGGTGACATGGGGGCATAAGACTGACACTAATCCATAGATGATGCAGTGTGGGCAAGGATCGAGTGGCAATCCTGCCTTAACCTCAATCATAGCTTTTGCTACCGGCTCTTCTGAGAGGGGGACCAGAGTGGCCAGATGGACCTGAGCCAGGGGATGGGACGGCATGGTTTCCCAGTCTATATCCCTCAGGCTGTTTGTTAAAGGATGCATACATTTTGGTCACTTTATCAGTGAAGAAGTTTTAAGTATCTATTGTAGGTGCTATAGTTTGAGACAAGCAAGTTGGTTTGCAGAGTTCTCGAATTACTTTATAGAGTTCTTTGGATGAACTGCCATTGTCTTCGATCCTTTTTGTATAGTAGTTTTTCTTTGCATTTTTTAGGGCACAGTGATAGCTTTTCAGTTTGACTAGGTAGCTCTGTCTGTCCTTGCTCTCCCTTGACAGTCTCCATTTATGCTCCTGGGTTCTACATTTTCTTTTCATTAGTTGTAGTTCTAACGAGAACCACTTTTCAGATTGCTCTTTATTGTTAAATTTACTGTCTAATTTAGGGGTGCACTGATCAAGAGCTTTCTCAATTTCTTTTTGCAGATGCTCAGCTTCTGCTTGAACCGAATTAGTGTAAGACGTATCAGGGTTATATTGGGAGAAATATGAGGCAAACAAGTCAAGGGTGACTCGGTTCCAAGCTCTTTTCCCTGACTAAAACTCAGTTTTTTCCTGGAGTGGTTTAACTGGTAGGCTGAAAGAGAAGGAGATTAGGAAGTGGTCAGTCCAAGGCAGTGATTTATTGTCACGGACATTGATGGTCTCAATGTTAGAGAACAGTAGATCCAGTGTGTATCCAGCCGTGTGGGTTGGTCCTTTGATCCACTGAACTAGTTGTATTATTGACATATCGTTTTACAGATGTTTGGCCCCCGGATTGGTGGAGTTTTCACAGTGGATGTTGAAGTCACCAATAACTACAAACTGTTTCTGTTTTAAGCAGAGAGGGAGAAGTTGAGATAGCAAGTTCACACTGAAGTCAGCATGATGGCCAGTAGGGTTGTAGATAACAGCCCCTCCGAATAGTTTGTAATGTCCTTTGAGCACCGAGAAAGCTAGAATCTCATGAGTGCCTGTCTGGGTAACTGCCTCAGGAATACAGGTATGGTGTTCTTTAAATAAAATGGCGATGCCCCCACCCTTCTTCCCCTTTCTATCTCGTTTTAATAATTTGTAACCTGTTGGAAGAGCTAAGGCAATGTTGAGGGTGTTGTTGTCGTCTAGCCATGTTTCGGTGATAAATGCTAGATCTGGTTTTAGATCATCTAAGGTTTCCCAGATCTCAATACAGTGTTTGGGTATTGATCTAGAATAAAGTAAATACAGGCCGGGGGTAGGCAGTTAGAGTTGGTATCTTTCTCTGTATGCTGGGCATATGTAACTTGGCAGCCCCATTTGTAATGACAGCAAGATAATGACCTTCAAGCTCATTAAGAGATGATTTACACAGTGCATGCTGGGTTTCTGTGTATCCCCCAGGTCCAAAAGCATACCTCTTGAGTAGGTGTCAGATGGTATTTGGTTTGGCATTAACGGACCAGGATTTTTGGCACCTGGGCCCGTTCGGGTGCGGAAGGCCGCAGACGGGCTTGCCTTAGGCGTGCCTTTGGCTAAATGCACTAAATGGGCTGAATTTTGGCGTGCTGAGGATGTCACAGCTCCTGTGGGCATGATCTCTTTTGCCTGCCAAAGCACCTGATTGCCTTGGATTGGGGCGCTTCAGTTTTAAGCCCTGAGGTTTCCAGGGCCGAGTGTCAATCACTGATAACTTGTCAGAGAGTGGGGTCGGGTCAACAATTCTCAGTGACCCATCCCACTCTGTGATTAGGTAGGGACTGCTGCCTCCCTTTAGTCAGCCATTGAGAGAAGGCAGTAGTCCCAACCCTCCTAGGACTGCCAAGACAGAGCTGCACAGGTAAGTGTGATTCTTTTTAATGTTTAATGCGCACGTGCGTGCATGCATGAATATTTGGGAGTGAGTGTTGTGAAAGGATGTGTGTGTGCACATGTGTGAATGGATGGGTGAGTGAGTGTGTAATTATGTATGCCTGGATGTCCCTTTTGACCCCCTTCCTGGTATAATAGCCGTCCGCCACTGGAAGAAAGTATAACCTCATTGTTTCGCGTGTGGTGTACCACATGACAAAAATATTGCATTCACAAGATCTCCTCCCGCTGCATCATGGTAAGTAGTTGTGGAGTTAAGAATAGTAAATATATTCTTTCCTTGACAGTGTAGGGGATATGGTATTTTGTATTGTCAATCTCGATATAATGACATAGAACTGCAAGTCGCTATCTCTTTTCCCTCTCCTATCAAAAACGTATCCTTAAGGGTGAAGATCTGTTGTATTTACTATCTATGGCCTTCCACATCCCCGGAGGTTAAGGCATATTGATGTGCCTCGTCTCTGTATTCAGCCCACCATCTCATCTTTGCTCCACTCTTTATCGCTGCAAAATACTCTATTTACTGTTCCTCGTGCCTAACCCCTCCCATGCCACTGCAGTTATATCTTCATGTCTGACCTTTCAATGCCACCGAACATGCAGACCAGCCAATACTCCTGTAGGCTGATGGAACACCTGTGACTGGACGTAGCGTCTTCTCTCATTCATGATCCAACTCAGGCCTTCTGCATGCTTCTTGGCCATGCTGCTCAGGGGTAAAGACTTAATGTACAGTTTACTCAATCAAAAGCCACATGAAAGCCACCCTTATCGCCATCCGTCCCAAAAGAACGAACCTCTGAAGGCAAATCTATCATGGTACTCTGTGACAACACAGATCCCATGCCAGTTCTTTTTTCCACCCTCATCCTGCACCACTGACCGCTTACTGGCACGCTGGAATGTGTCCTGCAACGTTCCCTAGCTTTCCCAATGCATGCTGTCAGAAGATGAAGGCTTACTTTTTATGAAGCAAGCCCACATCAGATCATTGGAAAGTGAAGGTCTGGACCAACCTTCTGCAGTCACGACACACGTTAAAGAAGTTCATAATCTGTGCCTAATTTTGCCAGAGTGTGGAGCCTCACTCATCCACACTCAGTCCTCTGTCTCTCCGATTGGAGGTGTAGATACATCTTCTCTGTGCTTTGTCTTATCCTTCGCAGATGTCACTAGAAGTGACGTTCCACTCATCCCTTTCCTGGCTTCCGCCGTCTTACAGGTTCTGGTACAAGTGCTAGGCTGCGGCTCTGGGGATAACAATGCAGTGCTCCAGTGGGGCAGGGTCTCAAGGCTTCCCAGCCCCACCAGGGTTCTTTGGCTGATAACCATGTCCATTATGGGTCCCTGTCCTTACAAGCACACACTGACCTCTCTCCTGGTGACGCATTTCTTACACTGCACCACACAGCACCAGTAGAACCGGCACAGGCAGTTCTCCTCCAGCACAACTGTCTCCTCCCGGTAGCCCCGGCCACAGCAGAGCAGGTCGCACCCGCCCATGTCCATGGCGGTGCTGTTGCACACTCGCCCCCTCGTGCCGGGGGCTCCCGTCTTCCGGTTGGCCGAGCAGAAGTCAGGGGATTCGGCCGAGTAGATAAGGTCCCGCTTGTCAGGTGGCTTGATGTTGTGGCCCACCGGCACCACGGACTTGCCGTCATTTCCGGCCATGACCTTGAAGGCCCCGTTGAACTTCTCCAGCAGCCGGTCGCCGACCTCCCGGAAGTGGGGCATCTTCTTCCAGCAGGTGCGGAGTGTGCAGGACCCCGAGAGGCCGTGGCACTTGCACTCCGTCCTCATGTGGTTCTTCACGGCCTGCAGACAGGGAGAGAGGGGAGAGGAGATCAGCTGACGAGATAAAACACACGCTTCTCAAAAGGAATTTATAGGTGTCCCCTCAAGGCAAGTCCCACTATTTCAGGAATGCTTCTCGCCAAGAAGCCCTGCTCTCAAATCTGGGGTTTGTTGCTAATTAATTCATGATTAATGTAAGGATCCTGTCTGCCCCAGGTCTTTAATTATAAAATGCCTGAGCGATCAAGGATGGGACCGGACAGGTCTCCTCGGCCAATCAAACATTTTTTATCAGGCCCGCTTCTAAGCTTAGGAATCATTGTGTGAGTGCTTAGCGTGCAGAATGCTGCTGAGGCGCACATGTGTGTGTGTGTGTGCATGCCAGGGGTTCCCAACCTTTAGCTATGCCCCGCACCCCTAGAAAATGTTTGATTAACGTCTGCACCCCCTACAAAATTAATAGTACATTTTAAACAAGCATTTACAATGCAATAGGTCTCGGGTTAATTAAGTTTGAGCAATTGGCATTGCTTAATATTGCAACACCAACTGCAACAAAATTCTATAAATTGTAGGCCAAAAAAATGTGTATTTATTTTTGTAGCAATGGTGGCATGCTGCGCTTTAGATGAATACGTTTAAAAGTAAAGTGCGCCATACTGCTATTGCTACAATAGTTAATTGTGGATGCGTTAACAGTTGATGTGTGCACTGATGGCTGGTGGTGTGCGTGTGTCTGTAGAAATTGTGCACTGATGGCTGGTGGTATGTGTGCCTGGTGGAAGTGTGCACTGCCGGCTTGTGGTGTGTGTGCCTGGTGGAAGCGTGCACTGACGGCTGGTGGTGTGTGTGCCTGGTGAAAGCATGCACTGATGGCTGGTGGTGTGTGTCTGATGAATGTGTGCACTGACGGCTGGTGGTGTGTGTGTGTGTGTGTGCCTGGTGAAAGCGCGCACTGACGGTGTGATTCTGTGTGTGGTTGTGTGTGGTTGTATGTGAGTTGTGTGTGTGGTTGTGGTTGTGTGTATGGTTGTGTGTGTGTGGTTGTGTGTGTGTTGTGTTTATGTGTGTGGTTGTGTGTGTTGTGTTTGTGTGTGTTGTGTTTGTGGTTATGTGTGTGGTTTTGTGTGTGCCTGTAGTTGTGTGTGCGGTTGTGTGTGTGCGTGTGTGGTTGTGTGGCACCTCCCTGCCCTCACCTGTGTCCTGCAGCTCCCACCAGTCTGTGACCATAGGGCAGCGGTCCTTTCAGCCCCACCCCCATCCCCCCTACACACACGCACACCGGTGTGCGTGCACCCATGAGGTGCTAGTGCACAGGTAATGGGTGTGTGTTCCTGTCCACCCCGCACCTCCTTGCCAGTCTGTGACATGGGGCCAGCGGTCCTCTCAGCCTCCTCCCACCACACACACACCCGTGTGCGTGCGCCCGTGAGGTGCTAGTGCACAGGTAATGGGTGTGTGTTCCTGCCCAGCCCGGTTGTAATTCAGAGCCAGTGAGGGAGCTGACGGGACCGGCTCTGGGAGGGGGTTCACGACTAACGAGGCCGAGAGTTTCCGGGAGAAGGGAGCGCCCCGAGGCTAATGTAACACCCGCATCATCTGCCCAGGCGCTATCCGTGCTCTTCTCACCGAGGACTGACCCTAAAACCTGCCCGGCTGATTCTCTCCACCCACCCGATCCATTTATCCACCTCTGCGAGTTCACGATTCATTATTTCCAATTATTATCCGTTGCCTTCGCTCGTTCATTTATTCTCCGACTACCGTCTGATGTCAACCAAGCCTTGTTCGTGCCCAGTTGAGATATGCGCTGTTGTCTTTTTAAACTATGTACGTCTTCTCGTTGAAGTCCAGTTTAGTAGGTTAAAAAAAAGAGGGAACCTGCAACACAGAGTAGCCCCTGTTTCATGTAAATGAGTTTATTGCAAATATATATGTTCTAATCCCGGCATCCCATCCTAACCAAAACTGTGTGATACTCAGCAACTCACCCCGTCACTGTGTCAAAGTTCCATTGAACAACATAAAAAATGGAAGGGGTTGTATGCATTTTGGGGCCTGCCGCATGAAACTCTATGTGTAAGGTTTGTTCGTTGGGTTTAAAAGCACCTAGAAGTCATTGGGTTCACTGCGTTGTGCTAAGCGAGTCCTCTCCCAAGTCACTGCACAATTGTTCTAAATGTGTAGGTCGTGCGGTTATTGTTAGGATCCACAATTTCCCACTCCGGGAGATCATTGGAATGGGGGTGGGGGTTGGAGTACTGAAACACATGAGACTTAAGACAATCATGGACAGAGGCCTGTCTGTCTGTATTGTCTTATATGGGAAGGGGCGAGAAATAAGCTCGTAGTGTGTACAGATTGTTTATTTGTAATAATCTACCAGAGAGAACGTCCAACAGGGATTGGAAACACGTATTTTCGGCTAGAGACCCCACCCACCCCTTCGGTGGGGGATAATGGGACTGGCCGGCACGGGGAGGGGGGCTTCGCATGGGGTTTCAGAGGGGCACGTGTGCCTAAGCATCAGCGGGTGTGCAGGATAACCCTAGAGTGGGACTGAGGGCTAAGTCTGGGCGGGGCATGTTGTATGAAGGTCAGCGAGTGGCGAGCCTGGCCATCAGCCCTTGTGCCAAGAGCACTGCCAGAGTGGCACTGAATGGCCGCGGGTGGCCTGTGCATGGTTTGGGGTACAGTGGGTGAGGTTTCGTGTGGGGGTACACGTGGGTGATGGCTGGCGGTGCCTGCAGGGTGTGCATGGTACAGCGAGTGAGGCTTACCCTGGCCAAGCACAAGCGGCTGAACATCAGGAGCAGTGCCAGGTCCTCCCAGTATGCCAGTGAGGGGGTGGATCTGGCGCTGCCCCTTCCGCCTCCAGAGACGAGGCTGCGGTGTTCTTAGCTCTACTCTCGGTACAATAAACCCCCCGAGAGGCGTTGATGGCGGTTGTACTCCCTTCCACCTACCAGGGGACCGGTGCATTTCCAGTGCATACGCTGCAATTTTAGGTAAGGTGAAATACGGCTCGTGCCCAAGATCAGACGATGTGTGGTCTAGTACTAAAGGCGAGACCAGCTAATACCAGCTTTGCAATAAATGTTCGGAAAAAATGTGACATTTTTCTCACGAGCTTTCGGGGGCAATGTAAAGCAGTCTTTGGCAGCCTTGGCATTTTTCAACTCTCTCCTTGTGCTCGTTCAAAACTGGCAACCCACACAAACAGCAGCAGCAAGTGTGCCCCACATTCTCTTGTACCCAGTACATGCGGGTCCTGCAATTCAGTGTCACACTAACAGTCGAGCGCCTTCGGGTCCAAGAAGCGGATGCAGCTCCTTGAAGCTAGATCGGGACGTGCTAAATGGT
The DNA here is from genome assembly GCF_964261635.1 of Lissotriton helveticus. NCBI lineage: Eukaryota > Metazoa > Chordata > Amphibia > Caudata > Salamandridae > Lissotriton > Lissotriton helveticus. Next base: position 59,434,753 of record NC_136061.1, read on the forward strand.
CGAGGGCGTCGCATTCTGTCTTCGAGGGAGGCAGGGGCTGAATTCCTGTATGTTGGAGTTGCTGGGTATGAGGGTGCAGGGAGGGTAGGGACACGGCAGAAATCGGCACCCACTCCGTGTCCCATGTCAAATTATTATTTTCACTTTAAGGTTCCCGTAGGACGTCGAAGTCAGGAAAGAGGGTTTCCGAGATTCAAAAGGCGCTAAAAATAAGGGTTTCAGCATGGTTATTATAATAACACAGTGCTGAAAGAGAATCCTCTGGTGTGAGAAATCTACTGCAGATATTTAGACCAGATCAGATCTGTACAGGATGGAGTCCAAATTTGCTGTAAGTGAGCTGGAGTCATTCACAGCGCTATGAAGCGCACGACTGAGTGAGCAAGCTCTATAAACAAAAATATTATATAGGCGACACTCGGAAGTGTTGCTCATTTCGTTATATCAGTCTCCCAGCCTCACGACTCTTCGGGAAGATGTGTTCTACAGAACATACATCAAGCTTTTTTTTAAATGTAATTCTATGTGATTTACTATTCTCGAGGTGCTGTAGTAAGCCGTTGTATACCGACTATATATGCAAATACTGTATATATCTAGTGGTAAAACCTTTACTAACACTTGCCCATTTTCACGCTACTGCAGTGTGAGGAACTCTAAACATGTTGCAGAGTGAAACCTACTTACCTTTCCATGGAGGGCTTCAGTTGTTTCCTAGTGGGAGTCCCATGGGCGGCCAGCTATGCTGGCTGTGTGATGGTTTCAGCTTCGGCAAGGCCCTGGTCGCCATGGCAACACGTAACGAAGCAGGCTGATTTAAATATGTGCACACATCGGGCCGCCTCTCTGTAACCAGAGCCAGGCTGCCTGTGTAAAAAAAAAAAAACGCCCGCAAGTGGTGCGCGCGTGCGCACCACTGCGAAGCATATGTTTTCAATTATCGCGCCCGTGTCGGGCACGATAATTAAAAACATATGGGCTTTGGTGCGTGTAACAGACACCAATAGGCCATGGGCAGAGCTGCGCGACCGCCCATGGCCTATTGCGTGTTCTGTTAAAAAAAACGACACGCACGCAAAGCTCAATCAAAATGGACCATTGAAAATTAACACGCATGAGCGCTGTCATTTGCTAGGTCCATTTTCAAAACCCGAGAAAAGGACTCTGGCTGCGCGAACACTGCTGCACAGTGTACGCTAGACCTTAACAAGCCTTTGCAATGCATTAGGGCTCGCATTTATGAGAGTTTAAGATATCAGCATTGTAAATGATAATGCCTTTTATATAGTTTTTTATGAAAACAGATAAATAAAGGGCATTGTCATTTACAATGACAACAGCTCTAACGTTAACAAATGCCATCGGGACCTGCAATAATGCATGGAAGTGGTACTTGCTTTTTTTTCCACCGCAAAGTGATAACTGACATTTATTGACAGTTGACTTCTCAAAACACTCAGCGAAAGGTCATTCAGGACTTACAAATGCAATAACAGCTTTTACGTGATCTAGGACTGCATGTCAAAGGAAATAACTGTCAATACAATCGAAACTTAAATCTTGTTAGGGACACTATGTAGTGTCTCCTTCGCAGGATAGCACAAGAATAACCTCCTACAGGCAGTATCATCCAATTGTCAGACAAGACTCATCTCTTTTAGCTTCCAACAGTGTGTATTTCTTGGTATCAGACACTAAAATTACTCATGAGACCGGGGAGGGGAGGATGTGGTCCAAGGTTATCAGTGGGACAGGATATTCATGAGCCAAGTACCCGTGCCGTCCCTCGAATGGCAGTGTTAAATGACAACATGATTAAATATGTAATTCCAGCAACCATCAAAGGAAGAAGCCACCGTAACTATGGTTTTGGATTCCCAAATTAAAGGTCTTCCATAAGAGCAACAGTATCACATCAACAAGCTAGAATTGACAGCAGTCTCTCACACTACAAAGGTCCCTCAATTCTCTGTGTACCAAAGAGCATTAAAGTAAGGCCATTCTATGGACTCTACCTTCAAAGGTAATCTGAAATAGCTGATGTAGTGAGAAGGCTGGGACTTCATAAGAGCCTGGTGCGACTCAAATAGGAGGTTATGTTCCTTATTCCATTTAAGGCCCTCAGATCACATCAAAGGTAGGTCCAGTCGGATTGATCTTCCCTAAATCTAACACTCTTACTAGCCTCCAGGCCAGACCACACAACATTCTGATACACCCCCTTCACTCAGCATTCCAGACTCCAGCTAAAATAAAGGAAATGGGGACACAATGAATATTATGCCAGTCTCGTGTAATAAAACAAGCACTGCCAAAACCAATAGGCCTGTTGGCCACAATCTGTTCTACTTTTTCCGCACACTTCTTTGTTGAATAAGCTACAGTGTCCGCACCAATTTAAACTAGCCCTTTGGCGCTCAGGCCCGTTGGCTGTGACACTTCCAGGGGCTGTGGGATGGCGCTGCAGAGACTTTGAACACAAGTGGCTAGTCACCCAAGACTGGCTGCAGTGTCAGCTGGTTGGGGTTTTGCTACAGAGAGAGAAAATCTGAGTTTCCTTTTTGCCCCGTGGTACTTGTGTGTACTCCTCTGAGTCGGTGTAGCAGGCCTTCCTGTCAGCCTCCTGCTATTGCGTAGGTCAGCTTGGCATAAACCTGGCATGCACATACAGAGTAGCAGCACATGGCAGGCTGCAGGCTTTTACAGCTTAGAAGAAGCTACTTGGAAAAGAGTGCTGCTCCACCTGAAAATAGAGCAACCACGGTAGCACGCGCCAAAGGGCTGCTGCTAGAATCTGATCTTGCTGGGGCAACGCCCTCTACGCCGGAACCACCGCCAAGCTCCAGAAGAGACTCCAGCGGATCCAGAACGCCTCAGCCAGACTCATCCTCGACATCCCACGACACAGCCACATCTCCGGACATCTGAGAGACCTGCATTGGCTCCCCGTCAACAAAAGAATCACCATCCGCCTCCTCACCCACGCACACAAAGCCCTACACGATCAAGGCCCCAGCTACCTCAACAACCGCATCAACTTCTACGCTCCCAAACGACACCTCCGATCAGCCAAACACGCCCTCGCCGCCGTCCCCCGCATCCGAAGAACGACAACGGGAGGAAGGTCCTTCTCCTACCTGGCCGCCAAGACCTGGAACTCCCTACCGACCGACCTGCGCCTGACCCAAGACCACCTCTCCTTCAGGAAGAAGCTCAAGACCTGGCTATTCGAGCAGTAGCAGCACCCCCCCCCCCCTCCTAGCGCCTTGAGACCCTCCGGGTAAGTAGTGCGCTATATAAATGCCTGTGATTGATTGATTGATTGATTGATTGTGTAAGGATGAATGACTGTATCCCATCTGACCCTGAAAGCAGCTTCCCGCCTGCCCAACACAGCGGAAATGCCTACGTGACCGGATGCCCAGCCATGAAGGGTGCGTGACGTGTTTTAAAAACAGCCCGTCCAGTGAATGATGTCACGAGATCTCAAAACCCGAGCAGGTACCAAACAAATTAATGTTCTAGAAGGGCTGTGGGCAGTTATTAGCGATACCGGACTGGCTAACGAGAAAGAACGGGTTCCGTGCAGAAGGAGTGAAATGATGGGCCACAACAGACAGTAATGGGACAGGGAGGTTTGCATGTTATATGCTTTGACAACGTTCTTGAACTGTCGTCTCAAAGGTAACCTGGAACACAATAGCCACCCGTTTATAAAAGAACGCAATATAAATGCGAGAATATTACTAAAAAAAAACAAAAAACTAGAGATTAGTTCGTCACAACTTTAGTACGATGATTTTGAGGTATTTCGCACACATTGTTTTTAGCTTCAACTTGCACACTGCACTCAGGGGGCAAATGCCATCACGCAGCTGTAAATGTCAATATTTAGGGACATGCAAAAGCTCATTCTTTATGTATGGAAAGTCTTGCCATGGTGGAGCAGTGCAGACATTAGATACCAGAGCACCATCTGCCCACACAAGATGCACATCAATATATCTGAGGAGCGCTATGTCTTCACAACAAAAAAGATACATCTTCAGGAATACAAAGCCCTGTAAAAAGGACAGACCAAGCCTATTATCTTATTGCCATGGTCTCTTTAACACCACAAGATCTGGGAAGACTGAACAATAGGTATGCTTTCCTGGCTTTCAAATGCATTCAGGAAATTGTAGTCTTGGTCGACTTCAAGTCATCAAACGCTTTCGAAAGGACTAGAGTGCAATCGTCTAGGAACTAAAGCCCAGTATGTGGTCCTAGGTGTCCAGTGACAACGAAGCATGCATCATAATACATATTCATGTGGCCAACTGAACTAAAACCACAGGTCCCAGAATGCATTTAGTGAGCTAAAGAAACAGACATTAAGGAATAATTATACCTATCAAAAGGCCACCTTTCATTTGTGGCACAACAAGTCCATATTATGCATTCAGAAAACTTGTAGTTTCAATTTTTTATCACATGTGCAAGACTCTAAATCCAAACATGCAAAGTGTGGTTAGTTAAAAAGCTAGGGCTGGCCGAGTGTGTCAGTGTGGCAGGGATGCAAAGTTTCCTGACGCTGTGGGGCATTAGGGTCATTGATTACTTAAGTAAGACAGACAGCACAGCTGAAAAAACGGACTTTGCGCTTCTCTGGCCTCGACCGGGTGGCTCTCGGCATGTGGGGTGAAGAGCCGCACGGTGTTGAACTAGTGGCTCGTGTGCTTCTGGGGGATGCCCTCGCAGGTGGTCGACGTCTTGTAGAGCCGATTCATGTAGCGCCGGCCCCGGGCATTGGACCGGGGCAGCCTCGGCTAGGACGCCTTGTTCCTCCAGCCGGGCCTGTCCGAGAGGACCTGGATGAGCGGGGGCAGGATGCTGTAGCCCTGCTCGTGCAGGGCGTTGGGCTCCGTCGTCGGGCTACTGGGCGAGCACAGGCCCGGGGGCAGCAGGAGGCAGGCAGGTAAGGAGACGCAGCATAGCACGGTTCTGGCCACTTCCATGATTTGGGGCCTGGAGAGCAACTCGAGACAAACGGACCCTCCCGCAGGCCGCTTTAAAGACTCGCAGGTGCGCGTGCCAAAGGCCTCGGACGTCTCGCGCTCCTTAAAGAGGCAGTGCGTGCTGAATACTTGCAAGCAAGTAACCAAGCAAAGCAGACTTTGAAGCACAGTTGGCCACACATCTGTCATAAAAACGTTTACTCTCACGAGGCCGCTGTCTCTTATTTTCGCCAATGTAAAACAAGTAGCTTTTTTTTCATTCTCGTTCACAATCTCCTGCTTTGAACCTAGATTTATCATAGGAAAAGTAAAGTTACAAATAGCATAAAGGATAGAAAAACCAGAGGTGGGGGTAGGAACTCTGAGTTTATTGAGAAGCGCACGATAATGGAATGCATTGGTGCTCGCAAGCGGCGCGAGAAAAAAACGCCCGCGAGTGGTGCGCGCGCCCCTGCGAGCCATATGTCTTCAATTATCGCGCCCGTGTCTGGGTACGATAATTGAAAACATATGGGCTTTGGTGCTCGTAACAGACACCAATAGGCCGTGGGCGGTGTATGCGCCCGCGCTTGGCCTATTGCATGCTCTGTTACCAAAATACAAGCACTGAAAGCCCATTCACATACGAGCTGTCAAAAAACACATGCATGAGCATGTGCAATTCTAGACTTCATTTCTGAAACCCGGTCAAAAGGACTCTCGCTGCTCGAGCACTGCTGCGCAGTGCAACGCAGGGCGCGAGCCCTAATGAATAGTCATATTTTTATTTTTTGAACCACAGATTGAACCACATATGGTACTGCGGGTGAACCAATTGAAATAAAAAAATTAACTTTTAAACTTTTAACTCAGTGCCTGAAATGTTGCACCTCCTGAAATGCCATCTCAAATCCCATGGGGGGGAGGACACCCTATGTTGGGAACCCCTGGAGTACGCAATCCCACACCCTGTTTGTCTATGTGTGGTTTTTTTTGTCCTCATTTTGCCCTTGGTATATCGCATAGAAGCACTAGGAGAGAAGAATACCCTGTCACAGATAAACTGGAAGTGTCGGCAACCAACAAAGTCAGTGTGGACACACAGTATATTCAGACTCTACCATGAAGCGCCACAGTTTGATGACCATAAGAGGGAGCTGTTGCTTCAATACCCTTTACAAGTGGGGAGACCGTGTTTCTGGGTATATTGAGGAGAAGGAACAGACCAAGCAGCTTAATCATCGGACAGTGGGGGAAAAAAAAAAAAAAAAAAAAAAAAACACCATCGGATGCCAACTAACCCCAATTCAAAAGGGTCCAAAAATTACGTTTATCAGGGTTACCAGATCTTGCTAGATCAACTTTAGAAGTTTGCAGGACTGAGATACGCCAGTCTAATAATGTAGGAGATACTGGGCCTTCCATTTCCTACAAATTTCTCTTCTGGCCAACAATATACAGTAAAAAAGAAGTTTTTTCGTGGGACCTCGAACCTCTGCTGATGTTCCAAAAATTGCAAGCGTTGCATCGATCGAGATCTGAAAGCCCAAGGATATGGTCAGCTGTGCACTAATCGAATTCCAATAGGGGAGCAGCAACGGACATTTGAAGAACATATGTATGTCGGAGGCTGCCAACAAGCCGCACTTAGGACACGCCACATGAGAGTCAGTTGAAAATTTCGATAGCCGCTGTGGTGAATAGTATGCCCTATGTAGGGTAAAAAGATGGTTCCTGCGGAGCCAAGCCGGTTTCACAATGTCCCACATGATCTTAAAGGAGGCATGCCACAGATTCTCAAGGTCCTGACCGATAAAAGAGGAGTTCCATAGCGTTGCTGGTAATGTAAATTCGCCGTCGACTTCTTCTAATAATAAGTTATACCACACTGAAATCTCCTTACTTGCGGGTGGTTTATCCAGCATCAAGGCCACTAAACTGCTATCTCCTCCCAGTTGATATCTACCCCTGACCGAACTCTGCGAGTTGGCCCAGCTCGCAATTTGTAGATATTTAAATCTAGAAAGACCCGGTCCTATTCTAGCTAATAAAGAGTCCCAAGGGAGCAAAGAGCCTTCTATAAAAAGGTCCCCCCAGACCTCCAGACCGGCCTCTCTCAACGGTGTCGCTAGGCTATCCAGAAGCCATGCCGGACATCCCGGGGAGTCCCACATAGGTGACCTGCCTGCAAAGTAGCCCACCTTTATGGCACCTCTTAGTTTAACCCACGTTTTTATCATTCCCAGCAAGATCTTCAGCTTCACTTTTTAAAAAAAATTTAGGGTCCCCAAATTTAAACAAAAAACCCTGCTGGCCTACCCCCTCTCCTCTAAGTAATGCAGCAAACATGCTACCAATTCCCAAGTTCGTAGGCATTTTAAGTAGCATTCTAGCGTGGGAAAGTTGAAAAGCCCACGCATATAATTGCAAGTCCGGAGCTGCAAGCCCTCCCTTTTCCCTCCGGCGCCTGATTTTCTTCCATGCTATCCGGGGTATGCGATCGTTCCAAATAAAAGAACTAATGTCTCCTTGAAGTTTAGCTATAGTGGAGGGTTCAAAGTACAACGGAACAGTATTAAACAAAAAAGAGATTTTCGGTAAAATAGACATTTTAACAAGGTTAACTCTACCCAGAATGGTAAAGGGGAGTGAAGACCAAGATCTCATAAGTCTTCTACAATCTCTCGCTACTGTAGTAAAATTCAACATTGCAATTTTATCTATATCCTGGACAATAGTAAGACCGAGATATCGCATAGAGTGGCTCAGCTGGGCCCCTGCCACTGGCTCAGGATCATTCCACTGCATCATCTCCGTCTTAGACGGATTGATTTGATAACCAGATATCTCACCATAATCATGGGCCAAGGCAATCACAGAAGGGAGGGCAGTGCGCAGATCTGAAGAGAAAATGAGAATATCATCCGCGTATGTAAATGTATAGGCATTTATATAGCGCACTACTTACCCGTAGGGTCCCAAGGCGCTTCGACCGCTGCGAAACCCTTCCTGGCTTCCCTGAGAGATGGTCCCTTAATGGGTATCTCCAGGGTGAGACCAGGCATCCCCGGCGGTCTGGTGGGGCCGTTAGTGAAGATGAGGCAAGCTAATGCCCAGAGTTGCCGAGTGTGATCGCTGATCAGAGTGGGCACCGAGGCGAGAGAATTATCGAGTCCGCTGACCCTGGTCCAGAAAACCTGCCGCGCCGGGAATCGAACCCTGGTCCCGGGCCGTCCTCTGCTCTCGGGTCTGCCGCCTCTAACCAGTGAGCCACACTACTTCACAGCGTACAGGGCTACTTTCCTCTCCCATCCCCCATAGATAAAAGACTTGATGTTACAGTCATCCCTCAGCCGTTGGGCAAAGGGTTCTATATATAGATCAAATAGGAGAGGGGAGAGGGGGCAGCCCTGCCGGGTACCCCGAGTGATGTTAAATAGGTCTGATAATTCTCCATTGACCAGTAAAGAGGCCGTGGGGTTCCGATAGAGCAGACTCACTGCTAAACAAAAACCCTCCCCGATGTTGAATTTGCCCAAGACCCCCGACAGGAATGTCCAATTCACCCTGTCGAAGGCCTTGGCAGCATCCAACGTAATAATGGCAAGGGGAAGGGAGTCCCTAGTCGCCATATCAATAGCTCCCATAAGATCATAGGTGAGCTCAAAGAGCTGGCGACCCCTCACAAAACCCCGCTGGTCATGATGCAAAATAGACGGTGCCACCACCCCCAATCTACTGGCTAGCACAGATGTAAAAAGCTTGTAGTCAGCATTTAAGATGGAAATCGGTCTGTATGAACCACAACTAGCTGCTGGTTTACCTGGCTTCAGAATCAAAGTAATAGAAGCGTCATTCCAAGATTTAGGGGGAGACAGCCCTACTTGGAAAATCTGGTTAAACAACAGTGTTAAAAAGGGAACTATTGTTGGCAGCAGGGCCAAATAGACCTCAGACGGGAGGCCATCGGGTCCGGATGCCTTACCCTTCTTGCTGTTAGAGATGGCACTTCTAACCTCTTCCTCCGAAATAGATTTATCTAAGGTATCCCTCTGTTCAGACGAAAGGGAGGGGAGGGACACTTTCCTTAGCCAGTCGTCAACTTGCCTCGCCTCAATGAGCTTATCCTCGTGATAGATGTTCTTAAAAAAATCTCGGAAGGCTCTCCTGATTTCGTCATCAGCCGAATATGTCGCACCATCTACCTTTATTTGATCTATGTTATTTCTCACTTGATCAGTTTTAACCTTCCAGGCTAAAAGCTTCCCAGCCCCTTCTCCATATTGAAAATGGGCCAGCTTACTAGCCTCCCATCTCTGGAGCACCCTGGCATTCAAGATTGAGCCCAGTTCCCCTTTTAAAGTGAGTAGCTTATTTTGCCAATCTTTCAAGATTTCCGGGGAGGCAACAGGATGTAGCGAGATATTCTCTTGTACCTTAGCCATGTCGGATTCCAGAGAGGAGACCGCTTCTCTTTAAATCTTCTTTTTATATGAGCCCTTGTTGGTTATCAGGCCTCGCAAAAAGGCTTTAAATGCGTCCCAGACACAGCTTGGCGAGGCGAACCCGATGTTATTTTCAAAAAAACTTTGTGCTTCGGTTTTTAAAAAGGTAATATCGTCAGGCGCCACGAGTAATGAGCGGTCAAACGACCAAATTCTTGGCGGGTTTTTTAACAACCCCCCCAGTTCCAAACAAATGGCCGCATGATCTGATAGATGGAAAGGAAGATGGAAAATATTTTGCACTGAGTTAACTAACTGCTGGCTGATCAGAATATAATTGATTCGTGACTGATGATGGTATTTATAGTTGCGGAATGAAATGCCTTGCTGGAGCCCAGATCTTAATCTCCATATATCAACATAGCCAAACTCCTTCATTTTGTCAAGTAAGAAGGCTCTAGTTTTGGAGGGTTTTATCGATCCATTAGTTGAGGACTTATCTAATTTGGGGTCTAAGACTATATTGAAGTCTCCTGCCAGAACAGTCGGCTCTGGGAAGGAGAGTAGTTGGGAAAACACCGAGCCCAAAACTGAAGGGTCGTCTTGATTGGGCCCATAGTAACCCACTATAGTAACAGGGGCCCCCGCAACAACTACCAAGACTATAACCCACCTACCCCCCGGGTCCACCAATTTATCAATTAACCTTGCTTTTAGAGATTTTTTCAAAATAATCGCAACCCCTCTAGTACTTGAAGATTGTGTGGTAGACACACAAAAGTCAACCCACCTATATTTTTTAAGATCGGACAGGATCTCAGTATCCGTGAGATGGGTCTCTTGTAATACTAAAACCTGAGCGTCTGAGTCTCGAAGATATTGCATTATCTTCCACTTTCTTGGGCTAGTACGTAAGCCGTTAATATTCCAAGAAAGAATTTTTAACTTATCCATAAGAACAGCTTCCCTCCACCCAATAACTAATGACTGAGACTAAAGAAAGAAAAAAAAAGCTACAATGCCTCATGGTATTTACCATGGGACTTATCACTCTCCAAAGACAAATAGTTAAGACAGAGCAAAAAATGAGGACTTTTTTAAGTGTTTTCCCTTGCGACCCGCCCCCCCGTGACCACCTGAACACCCCCTCCCCCCATGGGAAACCCTTGCTCTATCTATCTGGATGATCCAGAAGATAGCGCCCCTAACGAGTTCCCGTCCCATCTAGTCTTTCACTTATGAGCAAAAGAAAAAGGGAGAAAAAGACCACATAAAGAAGAAAATCAAGATATAAGTTTAAGATGTACAATGTTCATATTTGGCTATATATCAGTATTTCTAGTATTCCGCTGTCGTTTCCCTATTGCGTTATTGTTTTGAAGTGACTTATAACCTCCAGTAGCCTTTTTTGTTCATGTCTATTTATTTTAAATAGATTTTTTTTTTCTTTTTTTTTTATTTATTTATTTATTTTTTGCTACCTTTTTTTTTTCTTCCCTTCTTTCCCCCTTTTTTTTTTTTTTCAACTCCTAACTTTAACTAGGCGTGTTCCCAGGCATCATGCTCTCCTTAAATTTTTCCATTTTAAGTAGAGGCCCCCTTACTCTTGTCTTTATCGCTCCCTCTCCCCAAGGACATCAGCAATTCGTCGGCAGCTTGTACTGATCTAATGTTATGCATAGTGTTGTTGTGCATAACCTTCAAAGCTGCCGGAAAAACTAGTTGGGCTACGGCCCCCAGACTCCTAAAGGCTTCGAGCCTCCTCCCAAACTCCCACTGTTTGTCAAGCGTGGCCCTCGAGAGGTCGGACCTGATCTGAAAATTAAAACCCTTCCCGCTCACAGACTTCTGCTTGAGGGCCAAACCTAAGATGGTCTCTTTGAGGGTATAGGTATGAAAGTTCACTAATATTTTCCTAGGCTTTGTGAACTTTCATACCTATACCCTCAAAGAGACCATCTTAGGTTTGGCCCTCAAGCAGAAGTCTGTGAGCGGGAAGGGTTTTAATTTTCAGATCAGGTCCGACCTCTCGAGGGCCACGCTTGACAAACCTGTTTGTCTATGTGTGTTTGTGCGTGCAATGCCCAGTGTGTCAGTGTGCATGCTTCTCCGTAGCATTTTTGGTTTTGTGTGACTCTAGCTGCACACTTGCGTGCAGGTGTTGATGTATGTTTTTTAGGTATTCTCTGAATCAGTGGTTCTTAACCTTTTGAGTTCTGTGGACTCCATTTATTCATTACTAGAACCCACCCGGGGACCCTCATTGAATTATTTTTGAATTCCAGGGACACCAACTGAGGACTCTGGGGACCCGCTCTAAGCATTTTCGTAGATTTGAACCGCAAAAGACTACATACAAAATACAAAAAGAAGCATTCCTCAAGCAAATTCACTAATTAAATATTTTATATAATTCACAAACACATAAAAAAGAAAAATATTTTTTTATTAATTTCATTTGTAATGTTGGAGCTTTTCTAAAGTCAACTGAGGCCGCTCATCATCAATACTACATTCAGTTTGATGCATTAAACTGCTCCCACAAATCTGAAAGCACTGGCTTAATTTTAGCCTCAAAATTCAGATTCCTTAACATTCACCAGACATTTAAAAGACTTCCACTTTACATGTTGCTTCTTTATTTATACACACTTTACAAATCTGTTAATATTATTAAATTCTGTAAGCTTTCACGGACCCCTGAATTGGCTTTGTGGACTCCCATAAGTACACGGACCACAGGTTAAGGACCACTGCTCTAAATTTAAGTGCATAGCTGGCCATGTTAACATCAGTGCAGGAGGAGTGAAGGCTCTTTGCTGTTGCGCTGAGCATAAAAAGCATGGTCTGTGTTATCTTCCCTAAAATGACATGCAATTGGCTGACAGCTAGCCAGCGGTCTGATGGCACTTCACACAGAGTACTCCCAAACAAGGCGCTGCGTCAGGCAATTAATGAACGTTCCCCTGAGATTCTCTTGTAACAGTTTACCATTGGCTGTTGATTTCTCTCTGCTCAGGACCTTTTATAATTCGGGTAATGGATGCTAATTTTTAATTGAATATATTGTAATTTGTCTGCAAGTTCATTCTACAGTTGAAGGCCCCTCAAAAATCAACAGTAAGATGGTCATTTACATTTTGTCTTATACCATCAGGGGATCTTTCAATTTGGAAAATCAGACAATTAATACTTTTTACTTTAGAACTTACTATTACACTCTCACCTATGCCGACCACGGTATTCTCCTGAGATGCAAAATGACACATTCTGCAAGTGTGTGTTAAAATGAAGGAGCTGATATCATGCTAATGTCCCCCTGTGGTAGAAACGAAGGAGTCTAGCCTTTGTCAGGGTTCAAAACGTGCTCCGAAGCTGATGGCGGAGGGAAAGGCACCCACGAGGCTGTGGCGTAGGAGATGAGAGGGGTTGTACGAGGGATACTGACGAATTAAGGTAGATTACAATAGAGTTCTGAGGGTACAATGCCTACTGCTCTGTTTTTCTAGATGGACAGTAATAAACAGAAAGATGATATTCATGGCAACATGGTCATTTTGAACACAATTTAGGTAACTATAGGAAGAACAGAATCACTCTGAGGGTTTATACACATTCTGCAGCGTTTTTTAAAAATGTATTTTGTATTAAGGTTTCAAATGTCTTTTTGCAAGAGATGTGTAAATGCTTTTAAGATGTGTTTAATGTTGTACTTGAGATTTTAATTAAATTCTTCATGTTTACAAAAATGATATCGTTTTCATATTAGAAGGGATATGGTGTGACCATGTATTATAAGGAGTAAAGTACCCTCTGACATAGAGGGCAAGGATATTGCAAGCCACCTCAGAGTTCTATAACCTTATAAAGGAACTCGGCCTTCAGCCCCATTCCTCTATGTGATCATGGAACTCCTCAGACACTTGCAATGTCCATATACTCCATGCAGGGGGTACATTATCCCACATATAGCGAGAATGAGTTGTTTGATGGATAAGAGATGAACCACTACTACTAGAGTTGAGAATCTTTAGAAAGTACTAGGGATTCAGCTGATGAGTCTAGAAGGGTGATACAAAATATGTTGGTTGTGGCAAGCTGTGGAAATACCGTTGAAGACTTGAGTGAGAGTTGTTTCAATAGAGAGCAGGACAGAGGCCTAACTGAAAGGGGTCAATCAGGCTAGTGAAGAGTACATAATCTGGACTTCAAGGAATTTAGAATAAGATGAAAGACAGCACATTAGCTGCTATTTGGACATACAAATAACCTGGATACACCATGTGTGAAGCAGAAGATGTGCGCAGTAGATCCTGAAAAAGGTAGATAGATGTTCAGGAATTTTGTGAAGATGGAGTCAGAAGGAGCAGGTGATGGATTAGCAGATTGCAGAATAGGATGGAGGCCAGCAAGAAAGGTAAAGATGGAGGTGAGGCAAAGAACATTATAGATCACAGGAGCTGGACGGTAACCGGTAAAAGAGCGGTAAATGTGGTCTTGATGCTTTCATTTTTAACTATAAATAATTAGAACATTTATTGGCCCTGAAGGTGGCCAAGGTGACTGTAATGCCAGGTCGGAAGGGCAGTGATTGTAGAGATAGAAAGGAATGCTCTCGCTTCCTGAGCTTCACCCTCATGACTATGCGGTAACATGCAAGCTTCCTAGGTAAAACGTGCACTGTACTGCAGTACCTTGGGTGTGAAACTTGAGCAGTGGCTCCTGGTGGAGGTCTATGGTACCTCACAGGAGGGTCACTCGGAGTCCCCCAGGAGCAAAATGGTACCCGTGACCCAATTGGTTCTGGGTCCACCACATGACCCAGAACCAACTTGGAGACAAGACATGGGGTTCTGGGAGTATTTTTCACTTTGCTTTTGTCGAGGGCAGTGGTAGGGGTGATGAGAAAGTGTTTGTATACTGCCAGGTGCGCTTCAAAAGCGGACTTTTTCCATTGGCTCAGTTCTTTTGGGGTTTGATACCAGGACAGTGTAGTATTGTAGGACTCTAAGAGTGGAATGAGTGTGTTTGTTCCTTTCCGTTCTATGCCAGGAACCCTGATGTTACTAAGATATCATGTTATGGACTAGAATGTTGATGTCCAGAGGACTGGGGTGGTTGGAGCTTGGTGGCAGAGGGCTGTGATGATCTTGTCTACCGTGTAGCTTGTTCATTAAACTACTTCAACCCGATTGGATCCTCTGCGTTCTTACTACAATTTCCTAGAGACAAGCTGGCTACACCGCCACACTGTGAACCCTATGCGTGCAACTTTCTTCAAGCTTGTTTCTCGTTCACTCCCTGGAGGGCATCTGAACACTCGCCAGCGTTCCAGGTACCCCTTGCCACGTTTTACCACACTGTGTTGTGCACTCAGCCAAAGAGGACTTTGTGTCGATTACCAATATTTTCTCTGGCATCTGCACCGTGTCTGCCTCCTATGTACACTGCTCTGCCTCTATTCCACTGTAGGCCTGCAATCCGTGGAGATCGCTGGCTTTGCCATTCTTGGAGCACCGCTGTCTGACCGTGCTCATTCCTGCCCACATTTTCAGGTCGAGCATTCAAGACCTCTTGTATTTACTTTAGTATATACTTATTATACACTTATATGTCTATGCACTTTGTGGGCTCTGGAGATCAGCCCTAGGACGTTTCTGCTTCCTCTTAGGGGCTTTTTTTCTGTTCAACTGCCTCTATTTAACTGTCTTGATAGAAGACGACCAGCAGAGATCAGTAAAATACCAGAATTGCTTTCTGCTGAGGAACTTTCTTTTTTTATTTTTCTGGCAACTGCCTCTATTTTGTAGATATCAAGGAGAGAGAGAGGAACAGGAAAGCTAGTTCTCTTCCCCTGAGAAAGTATGAGTATTCAAAAGGAACTAGCCAGAAAATGGAAGCTTCTAGATGTGTGTTTCTCGAGTGAAGAAAACATCAGTTTTTTATGAAAACCCTCCCCCCCCAACCTAATTGGTGGCATGCTTCATCATCGGGCCCCACCCTGTGGCACAGAGAGTGCCCCGGATGTGCTACGACGCCTGTTTACTGCGGAGCGGGTATTGGTAAGTGAGTATGCAGTGATAGTGTGTGAGTATAAGTTAAAAACTGTCCTGGGGTCCCACTACCCTCAAGGGTTATTTTATTAATGGGCACTTGGCAGTATTAAATGCAAGGCGGCGGATGTGCGTGGAGGTGACTATGATCTACCACATCCAGTGTGGTCAACATGTTTCAGTCGGGCCTCATAATGATCTGGCTTTATGTATGAAAAGTGATTACAGCGTGGTCAATAGAATATATGTGACCAGGTATGTGGCGCACTCGCTAAGGTGAGATACGGGTAAGAGGAGAATTTCCTCTATTGGTTTTATACTCTGGTAATTGTCAGAGAAAAACCTCATGAGTTTCCGGCAGGGGGGTCCGGCTTTCAATCACACTTTCGTCAAAGCTCAGGACCCGCATTTAGACCTACTTGGTGGCATTGGATGGAGTCGAAGGTCCTGAAGAAAGCCAGATCACTTACCAATACCCGCTCTGCTGTAAACAGGCGTCGTAGCACACTCGGGGCATGCTCGGTGCCATCATTTCCCACTGAAAGGCAATATTTCTCTCCATGTGTTCCCATACCTGGTATGTTACACAGTTTGGTGCTTACTTTCCCTCCATGTTAAAGAACAGTACATGTTTCAGCCCCCAGGCGAATGCGCTGCACAGGTAAATACATATACGGTCCCAAAGGCGCGGCCTATTGCATTGCAAATGCTTGTTTTGTTTTCTCCTGCTAGATATTTTGTTTTCATACAATCTGGTGGGCTTTCCTCTCTGTGCTTGCCCACCCTTCACGAGGGCAAACGATGTAGCATCGTCCTCACGTGCACACAACAACTCATGAAACAACTAGCGTGCCAGTTTAAACACGCTGCCTGACTTGTACGTCTTGATATAGAAGCATCAGGCCTTCCCTGGTGCGACCTGTCGGACGATGATTCTGTACAGGAAGTTCTTCATATCTTAGCAACGCTGGATGCCCGAAAGCACTTATCTGCAGGTTTATTGGTTCCAGGTATTGGAGTAAGCCCAGCACAATTTTCTTTTTATTCTTAAGAAGAAAAAAAAAATGTATCCTGCAAACATGTAACCCACATGACCTCGCGACCCCGGCACTGTGAGTAAGCGGATCATGGTGAGTTGCACACCTTTATTTTCTTGCTGTAATTGTCATTTGTCTCACTACTAACCTTCATTTTAAACAGGTCATCTTCCCAGCATGTTTGCATGGATCGGTGGGCCACACGCCCTCAGGTGTAACTTTTGGCATTTTCCTTTTACGCCTTCAGAAACTATATTTGCATCTTTTATACCGACATTTGTAAGGTGTGTCAGCCATTATGACACTTTATATGGAACTCCAGGAGCCATTTTACAATACGTTTTTTAAAATAATTTTCTTCTGCTCCATATGTTTGTTCTGTTTAAGACATTTTAGATAAACTGACTGTTGCCTTTTGCTACTGCATTGCAAAATCTTGTAAGTAAACACTGATATTGAAGTTATGTGTACCATGCAGGGAGTCACACCCCCTCCCTCTTTCTTGGACAATCCAGGTGAACCCCCTGTCAGGTGGGAAGTATGATTTGATGCTTTTGAAACCTATCTTGGTGCAATTGGCGCTTTAAGATTCGGTGCTGAACGCAAGAAGTGCTTGTTGCTCCATTCATTGGAGTTTGAAGGCAGGTCTATCTTTAAGCAATTATTTGATTTGACACATCAGGGTGGTGACAATGTTGATAAATATCAGGATACTGTTCTCAAGCTTAAAGCTAGTTTTGACAAATAGTCTAGCCTTATGGTTTTAAGGTAAACATTTTTAAAAGAAAGCAGGTTGAGGGAGAAGATTGAAAGCCTATATATCTGTGCCACAGAGGCTAGTTTCCGTTTGCCAATTCGAGAGTTTCATCGACCAACTTATTAGAGATCAGTTTGTGTGTCAATGCAGGGACAAACAAATCAGACAGAAACTTTTAGCCATGGATCATCCTTCATTAGAGGAAACCATTAAAGTGGCTAAGCGAATTGACATATCTCAAGTTTCACTGAAGGAGTTTTTACGATAAACCTAAAGAAGCCATCAGTGTGGTGGCTGGTAATGGAAAGACTAGGCAGAAGGGTGTTCGTAGTGGGATGGTCTACCAACGCTAAGAGTAAGAGTCAAACTGACAACTCCATATCGAACAGTATGTGTTTTCGTTGTGGGAATGCTCCACACCCTAAAGGAGGTAGATGTCTTACTGCAAACTTCATGTGTTATTATTGCAAAAAAACAGGTAATTTTGCTGAAGTATGTTTAAAAGAAAGGTACAGAAAAGCGTTGTGGCATGTGTGGTAGAGTCTGATGACAAATCTGACTCTGAAGTCATTTCTGTTGTCCATGATGTCCAAATGAGTCTTTCTTCAAATGGAAAGGAACCCATTGTTGGTGATCCATCTTATTGTGTCAACCCAATTGTAGAAGTGAGTGTTGGGGATAAGATTCTCAAGTTGTTGGTTTCTTCTAGTGTCAGGATTACTATGATCAATCAAAGTCTATTTGAGAAAACATGGTAAAATAGAGAGTTGATACCACCGGATCGTTCTCCTGTTTCCTATGAAGGGCTCAAGATTGAGCTTCTTCGGCATATCGCGGATGTGCTCATGTTCTAGTGTAGTAGGATCAAAGGCAAAGTCTATGTTGCGCTCAAAGGTCTAAACATTTTAGGATGGTTCCATCAGGGATTATTCGGAATGGTGTTGAGACCAGGCATCATAGAACAAGTTTTGATGGTTGGTTGTGATGATGTGGGATGCAAGTGAAAGAACCAGTTCCCCTCTGTTTTCAGTCAATGGTTGGGGAACATTTGAGGCTTTAAACACAAGATTATTATGAAGGATTGTGCTCTCGTCATAAAACACAAGCTGAGGGGGGTTCCTTTTAGTATGTGGAATGGTCTGGACAAAGAACTCAGATCCCTGTGAGATAGAGGTATTATTGAACCCACAGAGTCTTCTTTATGGTTTTCTCCACTTGCACGCAAAATATGTGGACAATTGCGCGTAGGTGTTGATTTGAGGTCACTGAATAAAGAGATATGAAATGCTTTGCACCCTTTACCTACGATTAATTACCTGTTTGCTTGTGTCATGGGAGCTAAATATTTTTCAAAATTGGACTTGGCTAGCGCCTATCATCAGATTGAGCTACACCCAGACTCACGTCTGTTGACAGCTTTTGGATCGCCTTTGGAAACTTTATAGTATAGACACATGCCTTTCGGTTTGGCATCGGCTGTGTCTGTCTTCCAGAGGATTATGCAGAATTTGTTGTGTGCAGTAGAAGGTGTTTTAGTCTTTCAAGACGATGTATTGATCCATGCAAAGGATGTTCAGTCTCAAAATGTCATTATGCACAGAATGTTAGACATTTTTGCGAAGCATGGTATGGTTCTGAAAAATTTAAGTTTTTGTGTGAGGAGGTAGAGTATCTAGGTCACCTTATTTCTAAAGAGGGAATTAGACCTATGCAGGGGCTGATTGATGCCATTGTTGGGATTCTACACCCTGTGACAAGACAGGAGTCAAGTCGTTGTTGGGACTTTTTGAGTACTACTCATGTTTCATTCCTTATTTTGGCCCTATAGTCTGGCCTATCAGCAATCTGCTCATGAAGGGAGTGAAGTTTGAGAGGTCCACGCAATGTGCTGCAGCAATTTAGCAAGTCAAGTCGTGTTTAAGTGAGAGTAGGGCTCTTAAACCAGTTGATCCTACATTTGTCTTGTTGTATTACTGTGGACGCGAGCCAATCTGGAGTGTAAGGGCCACTGGGGAGTGATCCAACAGGCCCCGGGGCAGAATGTCCGCCGATACCACCCTACCCACTGCAACCCTGGGAACAAAGAGATAGTCAATTCTGGAGTATGAATCATGGACTGTGGATAGGTAGGTGAATTCCTGAGTATCCCCATGGTGGCACCGCCATACATCCACCCAATCAAGCCCTGTCACTAGGGAGTGCAATTTCGTGGGAAGAACTACTCTCCGGACCACCCTCACTCCGCCATCTATCCCGACCCAACTCCATGACATTGGTTCTGCTGATAAAGAGAGCACAGTTGGTTTTGCCTCGAGAATTCTTAGAGACTTCTAGCTACAATATTCCGTCATTTAGATGGAAATCCTGGCTAGCCTGGGGGTGGTGGAGAAGTTCCTCCCATATGTTTGGGGTAGATGGTTCTCTTTGCGAATGGACCACAAGCCATTAGTCAACATACTTGGTGCAGGATCTAGAAAATGTTGTACCCCTAGAATTGTGAGGTTGGTTTCTAGGCTGTTGCAGTATCATTTCGTTATTTCGGCGTGACACACATTTCTGGTGGGAGGAATCGTAGGGCTGACTTTCTCTCTCAGTTCCCTCCTAAAAGCAATGAGAGTCAAGATTTTCTTGATGTGGGTGAGGAAGACACCGAAAATTGTTTTGTGGCTGCACTGGAGATACCTGAGCTTAGTGTGGGTTTGGTGGAAGACTGGATGAGAGTGCTTTTAGGGATGATGTGTTGTTACAGCAAGTATGCGATTTTGTCTGGAGTAGTTGGTCCAGAGTGAGGGTGTTGTCACCCCTCCTACAGCCTTATTGTAAAGTTGAGGCAGAAATGTTCCTCGAGGGACCGTTGTTCCATTCAGATAAACTTATCCCTCCACATGTCATCAGGAGCGTCATCATCACCAAAGCTCATAAAGGCAATTTGGGGGCGACACTAAACGTCGCATTCGTGAAGCTTTTTGGTGACCTAGGATGGATGCTGAGATCAATGAGACAGTTGAAAATGGTGTGGTGTGTGGGTCTGCTGATAAAAGTTTGAAGGCGTCAACACCACCCCTTCTCCCCATTGACTGTCCTTCTGGCCCCTGGGTCAAATTGGGTCTTGATGTCATGGGTCCCATAGAAGCTCTGCCTGGGGGTTCTCGCTATATTTTGGTTCTAGTGGATTATGCGTCCAAGTGGCCAGAAATTAAGATGGTCAAAGACCATAATGCATCCAATGTAGTTTTATTCCTCAAAGAGGTGTGGTTTAGGGAGGGGTTCCCAGAAGTACTCGTTTCTGACAATGGAACCCAATTTGTGAGTAGAGAGTTACAATCCTTTCTTGATTCCTGTGGTGTTAAGCATGTGAAGAGTACCCTGCACCACCCTCAAATCAATGGCCTGGTGGAGCGTATGAAGAGGGTGGTGGGTGAGTGTGTCAAGTGGGCAACGTCAGGGAACCAAGATGTGAGCAAGGCTTTGGAAAGCATGTTTTGGTTACAGAACGACCCCTCATTCTACAACCAAAGTATCTCCTTTTGAATTATTGAGGGGGAGGGGAGCAAACACTAGTTTTAGACCGGGTTGGATGAGTAAGTGGCTCTAGTCTGACTCAGATGTGGTGAGTATTATGAACTTTGTTAAGGAGAACGTGTCAAGAACTCAAACCAAGCAAAAATACTGGCATGACCAAAAGAAAGGGCGTTAAGAATGTGCCTGTGGCAGTGGGTGACATGGTCCGGATAAAGTCACCTGTTCATGTGAAGAAAAGTTTGAACAAATATGGTTAGCCCTTCACTGTGACAAAGGTGGGAAGTAATGCTGTTCAGGTGAAAGGTGGTCAGTGGTGGAACGTTAGTAGAATTGTTAAGGTGAATGTTAGGAGTAATGCTGATTTAAGCAGTGCTGTGATGGTTCCATGCCTGATTTCAGCAAGGATAATGAAGGGAGCGGAGTATGTAATGGAAATCACTTCAGGAGAAGTGCCAGAAGCAGAGCCATCCCTAATAAGTATCGGGTGTAGAGTTTCTTTTTACTCAGTTTTTTTTTTAAAACACATTTTATTTTGTCAAGTTGCACACATATTGCAGGGCTCTGCACTCCAGAGACAACTGCACAATCCAACTATACAGTTATGATGACTTTGACTTCTACACAGAAAATCAAAAAATACATACCAACTGCACCTCCCACCCCCCACAACCCTGATCGCACAAGGTCCGCATAGTCCTGTCTACCACATAGAAATATAGCAGGATGGGTAAGCCCCTCCGGGCCCCCGTAGTATGCCCCCACAGTCTGAAGATATGCATATGCCTTATCCCATCAGATGGACCTCTGTAACTGGTGGCGGGTCTAACAATAATCCCCGATAATCCGTCCACCGTTTCCAAATCTTGTAGTGTTTGTGTGGGCACCCCCTAGCAACAAAAATAGGTTGTTCTAGCCCCATACAGAAGTCAAGCCCATTCTTCCATGCGACCACTGATGGGGCCCTTGGCGCCTTCAATACCCTGGCAATATCTCTTTGCGCTTAAGTAAAGCCCAATTGCATAAGGTGACGCTTATAGATGTTGCCTCCTATTCCCTCCATAACATGAAGTAAGTCAGCTGTGGCATACGGGGGAGCTCCCACCCCAAAACCTCAGAAAGTCAGGCATATACCCCTCTCCAAAAGCGATCAAGAGATGGACAGTGCTAAACTGTGTGAATGAATGTGCCCTCCTCTCGGGTACAGCGAAGGCACACAGGGGAGGCAATCAGCCCTGTCTTCCACAGGCGCACTCGGGTAAAATAGACCCTGTGTAAATACTTAAACTGAACCAGGCAAAGTCGCATCGATATGGCAACCCCTAGCGAGGCTGTTAAGGCCTCAGTTCAGTCCTCCTCCTCCAGCGTGCCCACACCCTCCTCCCAGGCCCTCCAAAGCCTCTGAAGTTTAGGGGAGCAATGAATGACGAGGGATTGATACATTTGGGAAATGTTATGGTCATTTAGATCTCCCATGAAAACCTTTGCTTCCAGCGGGCTGAATCCCGGTAGCGACTCCAAATCCTCTAAACTAGGGGACAGGGCATGCCGAAATTGATGGTAGCGATAAAACTGGGATCATGGCATAAGGGATTCTTTCTGTAGATCTTGAAAGAATTTGAGCGTCCGGCCCCTCATAACATCACCAAGGACCGAGATACCTATCGCATCCCATCCCCGGAATCCCCGTAGGGCCGCCAGCTGAGGCAAGCGCCGTTTGCTCCAGAGGGGGGTTTCCAGAGTCAAAGTGTTCCACCACCCCATTTGTCACAATGCCTGATTCCAAGTCAGGAACACTACCCGCGTCACCTATGGCAGCAACACCCGCAGCGGCGCTGAATATAGTATTGTATGTAGGGAATGATGTCCCATGAGCTGTTGCTCAACTGCATACGCCGGGTCTCCCCTGTTGCCGTACCACCACTCATTAAGAACCAGCAAGTGTGAGGCTTGATAGTATGAGAGAACATCAGAGGACGCTAGCCCCCCACAGTAGGTGGACAGGAAGCATGTGCGCAGTCACCCGCACCTTTCACCCCTCCCACAGGAACTGTCCAAGTGCTGCATTCACCTGTCTGAACCATCGGGGCCGGATCTGATATGGATGATTTTGTAGCTGATAGAGGAGCTGGGGAAGCGCCACCACCTTGAATATCGCCGACCTGCCATATAATGACTGAGGCATACGGGACCAGGACTTAAGATCTTCACAAGTCTATTCCCACACTGGGACCAGGTTGCGCTCCCAGGAGACTGCAGGTACATCTGATAAAAACACGCCCAGATATTTCAGTCCCCCCACCGCCAGCTGAATCGAGGAAGCCCACGCTCCTATCCCCGTCGATCCCCCAAAACCCATAATGTTTACTTACGGGAGTTCATATAGAGACCCGAAGTTTCCCCAAAGAACATCATCCGCATATAATGTGATCCTATCAGACAGACCTGGCGCCCATTCA
Organism: Lissotriton helveticus; assembly: GCF_964261635.1. Lineage (NCBI taxonomy): Eukaryota > Metazoa > Chordata > Amphibia > Caudata > Salamandridae > Lissotriton > Lissotriton helveticus. Next base: position 59,457,999 of record NC_136061.1, read on the forward strand.
AATCCCCGGATCTGTGCGTCAATGGGGACAGGAGGCAGCCCTGCCACGTACCCCGCCCGATATAAAAGGATGATGAGAGCGCCCCCACCACCCGCACCGATGCCGTTAGATCTAGGTACAGTAGCGTTGGGTAGGAAAGAAAGCGCGGGCCGAAGTTGAGCCTTCGCTGCAGTAAAAAAAGGTACACCCAGCTCATGGAGTCAAAGGCCCTGTCCATATGAGCCAATAGCAGTGCCGCTGGTTCCCCCAACAGCCTGTGCCAGTGGCCAGCGCCACGTGCGCTCGTCTAATATTGTGTCTGGTCGTCCTCCGGGGAATGAACCCAGCCTGGTCAGGGTGTATGGTCAGGGTGTACCAGGGTGGAGATGTGGGGCAGGAGGCGATTGGTCAACACCTTGGCCAGGACCTTCGCCTCCACATTTAAAAGGGAAATTGGACGATATGAAGCTCGTTGCTCTGGGTTCCTGCCAGGTTTATGAAATACCACCACCTCTGCATGCCTCCAGTCTGGAGGAAGCGAGCCCCGTTCCAGAGCCTCCTCCACCACCAGTCGAAAGTGCGGGCCAAATAGTATAAAATAGTGTCTAAAAAATTCACTAAGGAACCCGTTGGGTCCCGGCGCCTTCCGGGGTTGAGTTCTCCCAGGGCCGTGCCCAATTCTTCATCTGTCAGTGGTAGCTCCAGCTGTTCCCGCACCTCATCTGACACGACTTTGGGTGGTAGGTCAGCTATGAATTTATCTATGACTGCAACCGATAAGCATTCTTTCGGAGCGTATAGCTCCGCAAAGTAGGTAGCGAAGCTTTTTGCAATAGCCCGGAGGTCGGTAATCGGTTCTCCCGCCGGATCCCGAATTCCCAGTATGGCCTGGGAATGGAAGGTTCCCTGACAAAGTTGATGCAGCATCTTGCTGGACTTGTCACCCCATTGATAAACCCTGCTACGCGTTGCCAGCCAGGCTTGGCAGGCCTCGTCCATCAGAAGGGCGGCATAATTCTGTTGTGCCATCAACAATTGCTGTCTAAGTTGGCTTCCCTCCACCTCCCGGCTCCTACGTTCGAGTGCTTCTATTCCTGCCTCCACTCTCAGCAGCTCCTCCCTACGCGCTGCAGCGCACCAGGAAATGTCTACCCCCCTCAGTGTAGGTTTCAGTGCCTCTCATAATGTCTCTGCGCCAGAGACAGACCCCACGTTAGCCATCAGATAGTGATCGATGGCTTCACTCATGTGCTCCTTATAGTTGTCATTCTGCAGATGCCACACAGACAGACGCCACCTGAACGGTTGCCACCCTCGACCAATCTGGAGCGTAAGGGCCACTGGGGAGTGATCCGACAGGCTCCGGGGCAGAATGTCCGCCGATACGACCCTACCCACTGCAACCCTGGGAACAAAGAGATAGTCAATTCTGGAGTATGAATCATGGACTGTGGATAGGTAGGTGAATTCCTGAGTATCCCCATGGTGGCACCGCCATACATCCATCCAATCAAGCCCTGTCACTAGGGAGTGCAATTTCGTGGGACGACTACTCTCCGGACCACCCTCACTCCGCCATCTATCCCGGCCCAACTCCATGACATCGTTCCATTCCCCACCAACCACAGAGAGCTCGTCTGGCATGTCCGTCCAGACACAGGACTGGGAGCGACGCCTAGATCGTGACTGTCTGTTGCCCTTCAGCTGGCCCCGGGGACCTCTCCCGGGCCATCTCGCTCGATGATGAGTCAGATTCTCTTCCAGGTGGCGTGTGAACTCTCACCCGCACCATCTCATCAGTCCATTTGCAGACTTCTTCCGGTGTATCAAAGAAGTGTGTGCAGGAGCGGCATACAACCCGGTAGGCGGGCGGAGAACAAGAAAGCATAGGGGAGCTTGAGGTCTCTCAGACGGGCCTTCGCCGCCATAAACGATTGTCGCTGCTACTGCACCAGCCGCGTATAGTCAGGGAATATAAGAATGCGTGCATTGTTGTAAATAAATGTAAATGTAAATGTCGGAATTTGTAAAGCGCACAGCTACCTCCACCGGAGGTGTCCCGGCGCTGTCCGTATACCGCTTAGGAACCCTTCCTGGCTTTCCTGGAAAATATCCACTCCTGGGCACCCCCCAGGTGCAGCCAGGCATCCCAGCGCTTTTGGGGCCGTTGTGGAGACTAAGCAAGCTATTGCCCAGAGTTGCAGCGTGGGACCCATGATCAGAACAGGCACTGAGGCGAGAGTATCCAGTCAGGGGAATTAATGAGCCGGAGACCCGCCGAGGCGGGAATCGAACCCTGGTCCCTGGCCAGAGCTCTGCATCAAGGTCTGCCTGCTCTAACCATTGAGCCACACTTCTCCACCTTCTCCATAAGAGGTTCCTTGGCTCGGGCCGGCTTTAAGATTGCGTCGCGATCAAGGTAGTTCAGGAGTTTTGTTATGACTGGCCGCGGGCGAGCCCCCAGCTGAGGTTTCTGCATAAGCACTCTGTGGGCCTGTTCCACAACAAAGCAACAGAACAGAGCCTCTGGGGGAAGCCAGCTCTCCAACCACTGTGTAAAGAAGCGTTCCATGCTGTCCCCCTCAAATCCCTCCGGAAACCCAACGAAGCGGAGGTTGTTGCGCCTGGCCCACCCTTCCGCATCTTCCACTTGCAACGCTAGTCCCTTTTGAGCCGTCTCCATGGCAGCTCCTTTTTTCTTTAGTGAGGTCACATCGTCCTCCACCCCAGAAATACGGGTTTTGTGATGCACGACACTGCGTTGCACAAGTCTTGTCTCAGCAGCATGACATCTGAGCCGACCGCTCCAATTTTTGCATCAAGCATGTCCCTGGACTGGGTGATGGCTGCCATAAGTGCCGCATTATCAGGTGCCCCCCTGTTACCCTCCGGGCGCTCCATCAGCCGCTCCTGCACCGGTATATTTATCGATGGGGCCTTGCTTGGTCTGGCCTCCACCACCCTTGTCCCGCGTCATGGCTGCCCTCAGGACTCCCCACATGAGCCCAAGGAGGACAATGGACGGAGCGAAAACCGGGATCACCCACCAGTAGGTACACGCGGCCCGGTCCGACCGCCAAACGGGGCCCACCGGGAACTGCTCCTAAGCTGTAGCCAAAGCAATGCGGTTACTCCAAGAATTCCCCCTCCCCTTGCTGCCCGATACAACTGCCGGGTGCCCAGCCGGCACTGGCTCGAAAGAAAAAAGGGGGGGGAGAAGATGACAGGCAGGCACCTCCCAATAGCACGTTGGCACTCACGGGCCCCCAGTCGACTTTCAGTCCCAACAGGGCCCTCGATGTCACGGAGAGCCCCTCTCACCCAAGAGTCCAGTGAGGTCACCTCCATAAGAGAGTCAGTGCTCCAAAATGGCGGTCAGTCGGCACCCCCAACAGCACCCCACCTCCAGGTCCTCCGGTTGCTCGCAGATCAGGGTGGCTCGAAAGGTGATGTGGGACAAGAAAGCAGCACTACGGAAGGCACGGCCGCTTCAGGTCTCCTTCCTCCCCTGCGGCCCGACACGACCACCGAAGCCCCATCGCGCAGCTAGGAGGAGAGGAGGGGGGAAGACAGTTGTGAAGAGGCACTCCCAAAAACGCAATGGGCCCAAGGGATGCCCCGGTGTCACGTAGTGCCCCCCTCGCCCCCAGGATCCAATGCAGCAGCCTCTAGGGGAAGTCCAGGACCCCAAGATGGCAGCCAGCCGAACCGCTCTCCCCGACAGCACCTTACCTCCATGGCCCGAACAGGCCACCGAGCCGCTCCACAACTCTGCCGGTCCTCGCCGCAACAAGGGAAGCCAGCCATCTACATATGAGCCCCGCTCCAATGATGTCCGTCTGGGCTCGCGGGGACACCAATAAACTGCCTGCCTCCCGCACAGCTGCTGCAACGGCCCCTCAGCCCAGCTGGAGATCAGGCAACTCCCCGGCTCCTCACAAGGGCACGCCTCCCACAGGCCGCGGCTCCTCCCGGCGGCCACAGCACCGTCCTCGAACCTCCTGCGGAGTCCAGACCGGCCCAGGTGTATGCTGCCGAGTTCCAACTGCAGCAGAGCAGCTCTGGGACCAACACAGGGTCGGAGAGACAGGATAAATTAGAAGGATATTATGGGGCTTGACGGAGCGCGCTTAGAACACGACGCCATCATGGCTTGCCAAGCGACCCTTTTTACTCTGTTTTGTATCTGATGCATATGTTTTCGTTTTGTTTTTGTATATAGTTTTTTTGTTTGTTTAAGGAGAACGAAGATATGGAACATTCTAGGACTACAGGAGTGGAATGCATGTAAATGTAAATGTATTTATATAGCGCAAATCACCGACACGGTATCTTAGCGCTTGCTTAGGGAACCCGTCCTGGTATTCCCCTGTGAGATACCCCGGCAGGGTATCCACAAGGTGAAAGCCAGGCATCCCGCCGCGAGGGGCCGTAGTGGAGATTAAGCAAGCTATTGCCCAGAGTCACAGAGTGTGACCTCGTGCGTCGAGTAGGCACCGGAGCGAGAATTATCGAGTCTGTGGAATTTTAGAGCCCGAGACCCGCCGAGGCGGGGAATCGAACCCTGGTCCACGGCCGATCTCAGCTTCCGGGTCTGCCGCCTTTAACCACTGAGCCACACTTCTCCACTTGTGTTTGTTCCTGACCATTCTATGCCAAGAACCCTGATGTTCCTAAGATATTAAGTTATGGACTAGAATGTTGATGTTCAAAGGATTGTGGTGGTTGGAGCTTGGTGGCAGAGGGCTGTGAAGATCTTGTCTACTGTGTAGCTTGTACATTTAACTACTTCATTCCAATTGGATCGTCTGCGTACTTACTACAGACAGCTTTGTAACATTTGATGATCAAATAACACTACATCTAGTTTTGCATCTTGCTGTAATCTATGCAGCAGTGACATCAGCCATGAACAACCTATTTGCATCTGTTAGAAGCACATTAAGGGCTCAATTACGAGTCTGGTGGCCCGAGGACTGCCAGACTTGTGGGGGTGGTGATTTTTCCACCCCCATGTAATGATATTATTGAGTTGGGTGGTGGAACCTCCACAGCCCCGCTGCAGTCTCCAGGGAACCCCTGTTTCCTGGCGGTATTGCGGTGGTGTAGGGGCATTAATATGCTTGACAGGAATGCTGTGGTTCCTCCAAGTATTTATTTTCTTCTACGCAGGGTTTTTATGACGGTTCCTCTTCCCTATCCCTATGGCAGAGAGGAAACACAGGGGGCTCTAAAGGGCCCCCCGGTGCCATTGCGCCCTGTGGATGCACACAGGGGGGCCACAACTTGTGCCCCCCTGTGTGCATGCTTACCAGTTTTTGCACGGCATGGCATTCCCATTGTAGTCCCTGTGTTTAAAGGCATCGCCGTGTGAACTTCACCACTGGTTTTGAGGTATGGCGGGCGGACTGGACCCATCCCCTTACTGCCAAACTTGTAATTGGGCCCTAAGTATCATGCAGCCACTTCAAGCACACATATTTTCCTACGATCTCTTTTAATGTAGCCATGAGGTCTTAAGGCCCGTGATAAGAGACGCAGCTGAGGTTTAAACTAAGCATGTTCAAACTGGAAAAAAAGCAGTGAAATTTTGCAATATGTATACTTATTTTGGGAAAGGTCTAGCTGCAGTAAATTTCCCAAAACTTTAAGTGAATATAAGTTGTAAAAAATTAGATGAAAAGGTTCCTTGCAAACCTTTATGGCAATAAAATGTCCCTAATAAAACCATGGTTTGTTAAAGAGTTTCTCCGTAAAACCTGCTTTTATGGCTTTTTCTCTAGCAATTCATTTAAAATTCTTGCATTGCAAACGTTTACAAGTTTCTAAAATGGAAATATCAGGTGTGCAGAGGGAATTCTTTACAGCTCACTTAAATGATGCAGAAACATATGATATTTGTGAATAGCCTTGCAGTTGAAACCCCACCTATGTTTTTTCAGTGATTATCCAGGAAAACAAACTAGTACATTTACCTCTGATGCAGTACTAGTACACAAGCCTGTAAGCCTGAAGATAAACCTACCAAATAGCATCATGTAAAATTAGCTTGGAGATCAAAATCCTAAAACTAATATCTAACTGAATTGTATTTCACGTAAAGAGGTTATCCGAAAATGGCTAGTAATCAATGCTTTACTGACCTTTCGACTATATTAATAAAGGAGCAAAGCATAAATTTAATTTGTACCAGTAGGAAAGACCAGAGTGATTACTGAAGGATAGAGTAAGCCATGGAAAATATTTGTGACCCCAAGGACAGTTAAGCTTATTTATCGTGATAGGTGGTATTCCTGAGATAGGTTGGCATTTGCCTGTGTTAGACCTTCACTGCGTTTCCAGTCATGGTACTTATAAGACACATGGGAGCAGTGCACCAGTGATGCAACAAGGGAAATGTCACTGTCTTATTGGCTGATGGTCTGATAGATGGTCATAATCTTTTCAGTTCAAGGCCATTTTAGATCAGTTTGTCAAGAGCAAGATGGGTGGTTTATATGAAAGTGAACATATCTTTGGAAGGACATTTACTTCAGCAAGTGATGACATCAGTTCCCTTTTTTCCGCCTCGTCGACGCTAAAGGTTTCTTGGGATCTCTTGTATTGCGGATAGTACCTTTGTTGCTATTTATGTGTTTCTGTATCTTTTTCGAGCTGTTGTCTTTCGTCGAAGATGTCGTCGAAGAAGACAGGGTTTAAGCAGTGCGGATCGTGTGCCAGGATGATGTCCATAACCGATCCACATAATGATTGCTTGTGGTGTCTGGGCTCGGACCACGATGTCGGAGGCTGTCGATCTTGTTTTAAAATGAACCCAAAGGCTCTGCGTGAACGAGAGGCTAAACTCCTTCTGGCCAAGGTAAAGGGAAAGGATGCCAAGAGGTCTTCGAGGTCAAGATCCAGACGCTCGAGGTCGAAGTCGAGGTCGAAGACGAGGTCGAGATCGAGGTCCCGATCGGAGTCGGCGTCGAAGTCGGCTTCGGGACATGCTTCGGGTTCCTCGAAGAAAAAACATAAGAGGAAGAAGCATAGCTCGAGGCACCATTCCGGCAGGGAGTCGGATTCGAAGAAGAGGTCTTCATCTCTTAAGCATCATAAAGACTTTTTGTCTCCCTCACCATCTCGTGAGCCTGAAGGTGAAGCCTCGCCTTTTCAGTCCCAAGCGCCATCTCCGGATCCGGGACCGGATCCGTGTCAGTCTTCTGTGCATGAGGAAGAAGACGTTGAGGATCCTCAGGCTTCGGCGACTCCGGTGCATCATCCAGAGGAACAGGAGGGTCAAGAAGAAACGATTCCGGTGCAGCCTCTTTTGGAGCAGCCGGTGGGTTCGTACCCTCCGTTTCCTGTTCCTGGACAGAACCCCTCGCATTTCCTTAATGCTATGTATGGCGTGTATGCTAGAGCAATGTACCCCACTGGTGCACCGGCTGGTCCCATGGGTCCATTGTCGTACAACTTGGGTGTCCCTCAAGCGTTTTTGCCGACGCCATATCCACCTTGGCTTGGATCGGCGCCGCCGAGGTCATCGACTCCGCACACGGCTTTGCCGGCTCCGGAGCGACCTCGGGATCGGATTCGAGACTCGACGCCGGTTCCAGCTTCCCATCCTCTGGCTGTTCCAGCTCCTCACTCGACGCCGACCCCGACTCCGTCGGAGTCGTCACCGGATCCGACGACTTCGGTTCGGTTGGAGTGGTCGAGGCGTAAAGCTCAGCGTCTCATGGAAGAGAAGGAGTATGGGGATCCTGAAGTAGAGGAAGGCGAACTTCAGGATCAGGAAGATAATTTTGAGGAGCTGCATAGTGCAAGTGGTTTGGAATTTTCGCCTGAATGGGGGTTGCCTGCAGTTTCTGATGCACCCTCTAAGGATGTGGCTCCATACCATGTTGTTATTAAAAAGGCTGCAGAATTGCTGAACTTAACTTTGCCTTCTGTGGAGTTTAAATCGAACATCCTTACTGAGGTTCTACATTCACCTTCTTCTGTGGTTGAGTCGACTCTCCTGTTCACTGAGGCTCTCACTGAACCGATATTGGAAGTCTGGAAAAAGCCTTTGACTGCTCCTGCGGTGTCTAGAACAGTGGCGAGACGCTATAGGATGGCACCTGGTGACCCTGAGTTCTTAACTTCTCATCCTTCGCCAGAAAGTCTGGTTGTTCAGGCGGCTTGTTTAAAGAGGTCGGCAGGTGCTTTTCCCCAGGTTCCAGGGGATAAGGATTCTAAAAAGTTGGATCAGAATGCTCAGAAGGTTTTCTCGTCAAGGAGCATGGCCCTGAAATAGTCAAATGCTACTTTTCTGCTGGGCAGATATGTACATGCTTTGATGGACACGTTTAAGCAGTTATCATCTAAGCTTCCGTAGGAGGATAGGAAGAACTTCAATGAGGTAGTGTCTGACACGCAGGCTGCGGCTCGCCAGGTGATTCAGAGTGGCATGGACACGACGGACTCTGTGGCTAGAATAATGGAATCTTCAGTCACCACTAGATGGGCCGCTTGGTTAAAATCATGCGAATTTTCGACAGATGTCCTGGCTGCTCTGTTGGATTTGCCTTTTGATGGCACTGGCCTTTTTGGGAAGAAGGCTGACGCTGCCTTAGAAAGGTTCAAAGATAGCAGGGCGACTGCAAGGTCTTTGGGCTTACAGACTAGAGGCTCTTCCACCAGGAAATTCATGGGTTTTGGAAGGTCTACTTTTCGTACCTATAAGCAGAGCCAACAGCAGCAGCAACGGCAGAATCCTTTATAAGTCCTATAGAGGTGGACAAAGGGGTCATGCCCGTGGTCGTCAAGCCTCCTCCTCCTCAACTTCCTCCTCTAATTCCCACCCCCCACCTACAACAGCAAAGCAGCCCTAGATCCACCATTCTGGATCATGCGGGTCCTGTAGGGGGTTGGCTTACCTATTTTCTACGAGATTGGAAATCGGTTACATCAGATCTTTGGGTTTTCAATCTCGTAGAGCAGGGATGTGTGCTGGCCCCCCTCCTCTTCAACCTGTGTATAGCAGACCTCCCGACGACCTTGGATGACACAAATAGCCATCCACCAAAGGTGGGAGGCCAAACACTAAGCAACCTATTGTACGCCGACGACCTGGTTCTCTTTAGTCTTACGAAGGTCGGGCTACAAAGGCTTCTGGACAAACTGCTTAGCTATACGAAACTGAACCAGCTAGAGGTAAATCTAAAGAAAACGCAAGTTGTCCCTTTTGGTAAAAAACGCTACACCGGCGGTGGGTGGTCATTCAACAACATTTGCCTCGTCACTGGCCAATCGTACAAATACCTAGGTGTCCACCTAGATTCTAGACGCAACCTCTCAAAACAGCGTCGAGAGATCTCAGTCAAAGCCATGACCCTAGCGGTGTCACTAGGAAAGCTCTCTAAAAAACTCTCAGGTCCAACCCTAATACCTCTTTTAGAAGTAATGAGAGCCAAAATTGGCCCCACTTTATCATATGGCATGGAAACATTTAGGGGTAAATTGAACACCGCTTTGAATAGGCATACGACTAAAATCGATAAAAAGGTCCTCCAGTTACCAAGGTCTGCTTCTGCTGCCCAGATAAGACTAGAGTTGGGGTTACTCAATTATGATGCCTCAGACATTGGAGTATACCTGAACTTCTGCCACAAACTGAGACAGGCGGACCCGGGCACAATGGAATCCTTAGTCTGGTTAGTCTGGTTAGAAATCTCCCAGAAAAACCCAGGTGGAACGTTTGGTCGCCTCTTTAAGGACGCAATTCAGCAAACCCCAGCGAGTGAATTGTGGGCGCTTAACCCCGGTCAGACAGCTTTTAAAATGAGTATCAAAAAATGTGTGAGAATGAAATCTCTAATCATGGACAAAGCACACTTTTCAAAACGCAGCCATGCTTGGGCCCTTTTAAACTCATACAGCCGGTTAGTCCCTGCCTCTTATTTGGCTTGCACATACACGTTGTATCTTAAACGCAGTTTCACCGCCATCAGAATGGGTGATTGGCGATTTCTGCAAGATCTACCCTCATGGCGTCGCACGGCAGAGGTCGTAACCTGCAGAGGATGTGGCAAAGTAGCTGAAACTCTGATGCATGTGGTCTGCCTCTGCCTAGCCTTTATATCCGAACGTAGGTCCAAACTTAAAGTTGAATGGAACAACCAGGGCGTTCGATCCTGTAGGCAAGCGATTATAGTGGCCTTGAACCCTGAAAACACTGTTTTAAACATAAAACTCACAAAATTCATTCAGCTGGCATACTGCTAATGCACCCCCCCATATGTTTTAATCTTGATGTTCTCAACAATAGTTTTTAATTTTGAGGGCGCATAAATTGAAATTCTATCATTGAATTAGGTCTGCTGGAGGTCCTGCACATGTACGGCACTATGGGCAATGGGTACTTTATAAAACGGTTGACGGGAAATGTATCTTGCACAATAGGTCTTAATCTACTCCTTCTCTCATTATTATTGCCCTGTGTATTTATTTTTCTTTTAAACTGTTAAGGACTAAGGAGGCCCAAGAGCGGACAACCTTTTTTTACATTGCTGCCTATTAACTGTGTATGATCTTTCCTTGTTTTTACAGTCGTTTTACAATGTGAACTTTGTAATTTCTTTTAAAGATATAAGTTTATATCTAAATAAAGATACTTTGATTTGATTTGATTGATTCAATCTCGTAGAGAATGGGTATGCTCTTTCCTTTCGGGAATTTCCCCCCAATTACCCTCCTTGCCAAGGTTATTGTTCGGAGGACCACCTGCTTCTCTTGCAGGAAGAGGTCCTGGCACTTTTCAGAAAGGGTGTGATAGAGGTGGTTCCGGAGCAGGAAAGGGGACAAAGATGCTACTGCCGGTATTTCCTGATCCCCAAGAAGGATGGCAGGCTTCGTCCAATCCTGGACCTCAGGGTTTTGAACCTCTTTCTCAAACAGGAGAGGTTCAAGATGTTCACTCTTGCGCAGGTTCTTCAGGCGCTGATGGAAGAAGACTGAATGGTATCGATCGACTTGCAGGATGCGTATTTTCATATTCCGATCCTGAAGTCGCACAGGAAGTATCTCCGTTTTACGGTGGGTTCGCAAAACTACTGCGCCTCGAGTCTTCAACAAGGTGATGTCTGTGGTGGCAGCTGTTGTAAATAATCCAAATAATCAATAATTGTAGGTACTGATTTATTGGATATAGCACAGGACTCTCTTCATCAAGTCCTAGCAGAGATCTGCCAGTACAGTTACATTCACAAATAAATAATTCTAAAAAGAACCTACATACAGGTGTATGTGCACAGAACTAAGAAACAGTGGATTAAAAGGGAAACACTACAATATGAATAAAAAGGGAAATAACATGTGAGAATAAGAATATAAAATGTAACACATTTCCCCTCTTAAGAAAATCAATGGCATAAAGGAATACATTTAGAAACACGTCTGATATTCCAAACTTTTCCATCTTGTGTGACAACACAGTTGCGATTCACTTTCATAATTTTAATGGGCTTACTAAATTTTGCTTCACCTTTGGAAACAAAACCAGGTCTGCGAATCCTTACCCAATCGCCACACTTAAACTCAGGTGTCTTAACTTTCATACGAACATCATAATCATACTTGATCTTGTCTTGCTTAATTCCAACTTTATGACCTACTTCAGAAATATCTGATACAACATTATGAGGAACAGTACTCCTTTTTAACCACCAAGGACACAATTTGGAAATGGGATCTCTACCCCTCAATAACCGGAAAGGAGAAATCTCGGTAGTGGTATGAGGTGTAATCCGATATAATCAAAGTTTCTCCCTCAACCTTTCTCTCCACAAGTTACCAAAAGTCCGGGCCCAAAGAATATCTTGTTTGAGTACTCTGTTGTACCTCTCAACTTGTCCGTTCCCTTGTGGTTCATATAATGCTGTTGTGATATGCTTGATACCACAATCTTTAAAGAATTCTTGAATTTCTGTAGATTTAAATTGTACACCATTATCAGAGATCATCATTTCAGGACAACCTTCTCGAGCAAACAGTTCTTTTAGAAATAAAATCACATTTCCTGAATTAGGATGAGAAATAAGCTTGACCTCTGGCCATTTGGAATGATAGTCAACTACCACAATGGCAAACCTGCATTCAGTGGGTAAAAAATTAAACGGACCAGAAATGTCAATACCTAGCTTTTGCCACGGATACTCAGGCCATTTAACTGGAATCAAAGGAGCTGGACTACATTTGCAAGTCTTGTCACTTTCTATACACTCTGGGCATTCTCTCACAAACTTGTCAACAAATTTATCCACTGCAGGCCACCAAAAATTAGATCTAATCAGCCTTTTCATGGAAGACATGCCCATGTGACATTCATGACTAAGTTTTAAAATAAACTCACGAATCTCAAAGGGAAGAATACACTTCCCAGATCTAAAAACCAAATCTCCTTCAGTAACTAACTCTTCTTTACTATTAAGAAAAGGGAGGAGGAGCTATACTAGCAACCAAGATGGCCGCATAAGCTCTCGGCTCCGCCGACCTCCCCCAGTTGCTCACACATCCTGACGATTATCCTGATTTCTCCCCGGACTCCCGCGCAGCTGATGTGTTCCTGACTCTGGAGGTGCAATCCCGGAATTTCTAGCTGCTTGAATAACGAAGATACGCCGTGTCCCATTCTCAGCCTAACCCAGAGTTGAAGCCGGGGCCTCGGTTTTTAACCCTGCCGGGTTGGAGTTGAATAACATCGGCCGCGGGACGTGGGTGGCGTCCGGTCTCCCGGAGTGGAGTGTTTCTTGTCCGTTTCGGATGGTGGATAGGTGGCAGTCTTATCTCGCAGCAATGGCGGCGTGACGCATTGGTTGCTGTGGTCGGGGATCAGCCGCCCGGAGGCCCCGTTGGGCTCCCGGGGTCGATGGGCTTGGTTCCTTGCTGGAGGCGACGATGTTGAGATCGCGCTTTTGAGAGTGCCTACAGTTGTCATCGGATTTGCCTGTGCCTGGTGCCCCGGAGTAGTCGACCTCCGGGGTTCAGAGACCTGCTTGGTCGCTTCGTGAGGGGCGATGGAGCGGGTGGAATGTATACCATCGCTGCATACTGTAATGGCCGCCATTGGGGAGCTCCATTCACAGGTCACCGCCATCATCCAGAGGATGGTCGTAACGGTTGATATAATCTACCGGAGACCGGACTCCGACCCTTTGTTGGTTCTGGAACAAGCTGTTTTTCCCGCGGAGCGAGAAGCGTCTAAGACGGAGGGCCCCGTGCTGAAGTCAGGCTTGGTATCTTTTGTCGACCCCCGAACGACGGCTAGCGAACCCCGGACTATCGAATCTACATCATGCTTTATGCCGATACCGCCCCAGAAGGATATGGATGATCTTATATTTCGGAGCGAGTTCCCCAGTGCCTGTAGAATTGTTACCTCACCACCTTACTCCTGGATGATTCAAATACGCTCTAGCGCTTTATCTTTGGTGGACTGTGGATATCGTTTGACTCTTAGACTTTGTGTACTATTCTCCTGGCCTCCATTCTTCCGTACTGACTTTGTACTTTCTCAACATTTTGATACTCTCATGGGAATGGCGGATCGAGCGTACAGGGCTGGCATGAAAAATCGCAGTGGCCAGGGTTGACTTTGACTGGATGGGTTTGAACAATGACTTCATTTGATACGGGATTGTAACCTATACTAGCGCGGAAGTTGGGTGGTTCTTCTATGCTCCCCCCCGTCTGATTTTAATCGTTGCATTGTATTATTCTGGATACGTGTAGGGGCGGGCTGCTACTGGCGGGGGGTAAGGGAGACCGGGGGCCTGTTTGATACTTCCTCCTCCACTCTTTCTTCTTCCTTCTTTTAGGTCTAGTTCCGGGGCGACAGGCACACTGCTAGTGGGGATGGGCCGTAGCCATTGCAGGGGTGCAAAGTGGGGGAATTGGGGAGGGGTTTGTTATTTTGCCTTAGTTTAGTTCTATGGCCTTTTCTTTTCTTTCCTTTTTTCTTTTACGAGAGACGGGTTGTTTATCCTGTATTGATTTTCTTGTGTATCGGGGTGTCTGACTTGGTCTTTGTTATTCTGAACTATGGGTGGGTGAGCCCTTCTGGCTGCTACTTCGCTGGATTGTTGATCGTACTTCTCCTTATTGATGTGCCGAACTAAGTTAACACTGCATACTCCTTGGAATTGAATTTTCCATATTGTTTTACTCGCTCACCTATCGCAATATTGTATTCTATGTATGACACCCGATACATGTAAATTTCTCTTGTTTTCTTCAATAAAACCTTTATAAAAAGAAAAAAAAATATTAAGAAAAGGTATGAGTTCACCAGACACCTTGTCCTTAGCAGGCCATCCTTTATTGATAAAATCTCTCACTTGACAAAGTAAAACGTCTTCCTTCATACTTTTTTCCCACATCTCTTTGGATATCAACTTAAAATTTTCAGACACAGACTCTGTAATACTAACCACAACCTCATCATCACCGGGCTCATCAATACTGTTACATGGCAGTCTGGACAAACAGTCTGCAGTGACATTTAATTTGCCCGGAACATACTCAATATCGAAATTATACTCTTGGAGACGTGACATAAGCCTGGCTATGCGAGCAGTAGCTCTAAACCCTCCACCAGGTGACAAAATATTCACTAAAGGTTTATGGTCTGTTCTTAACATGAACCTTGCACCCCAAATGTAATTACGAAAATGTTCCACAGCCCAAACACAACCTAACAGTTCTTTCTCAATAACTGCGTATCCTCTCTCTGTGGTGGTGAGTGTACGAGACGCAAATGCCACATTCCACTCCTCCTTACCTGAACGTTGCGATAAAACACATCCTAAACCGTAAAGACTTGCATCTACCGTTAACAAACACAACTTATTCAAACAGAAAGGTCTGAGAGTAGGAGCAGCCACCATGTCAGCTTTTATAGAATCAAAAGCACTCTGTTGTCTACTGCCCCATACAAATTCCACGTTCTTCCTAGCAAGTTCCCTAATAGGTTCCATTTTAGAAGCAAAATCTTTGATAAACTTGCTGTAGTACTCACAAAGACCTGAAAATGATAGCAATTTATCTTTACAATCTGGTGCAGGTGCTTTTAAAATAGCGTCAACTAACGACTTTTTTGGAGATACACCATCTTTAGATATCGTGTGTCCTAGGTATTCCACAGTTTTCTGAAACAATTTGCACTTTTTACTTTTGATTGTCAAACCAGAATCACTTAAAACTTTACATACATTTCTTAAATGTTCACCATGGACTTCATTGTCTTTTGAGAAAACGAGAATGTCATCTTGGAAGCATTTAACATAACTTCCCATTTCCCTGAACAGGTGAAACATTGATCTTTGAAAAACGGAAGCCGCAGAGGCTAACCCAAACGGCATACGTTTAAATTGGTACAATCCTTGAGGAGTAATAAAAGCCGTTAGGTGTCTAGACTCTTCTGTCAATTCGATTTGATGATATGCCGATCTAAGATCGAGAGTTGAAAAAACTGTGGCACCCCCAAGCATGCTTACTACCTCATTGATATTGGGCAGGGGATGGCAATCAACTATAATATTAGCATTCAATGCTCTCAAATCAATGCAAAGCCTCAAACTTTTATCAGGCTTTCGAGCAAGAACCACTGGAGAAACCCACTCAGATGATTCAATCTCCTCTATTATTCCACTGTCCAACATTTCCTTAAGCGCATTACCTAATTCTTCTCTGACATTAAGTGGTACATTCCTAAGTTTTTGTACTAGGGGTATTGCTCCTTGTTTGAGCTTGATGGCATGAGTAAAACTCATCAATCTTCCTAAATTTTCCGAAAAGACTTTAGGAAATTCTTTAGTTAAATTTTCCCACCTGCAGTCATCCCCTACAGTTACTATAGAACCTGTTTCTGAAAACATATCATTGCATAATGTGACTGGATCTTTACATCGTGGATTTAACATTATTCCCAACTTCCATTGATCCCTCCAACCAAGTACATCAATACCTTTTTTTGCCACATATAATTTAATAACCACAGATCTCCCTTTAAAATAAATTGTAGACTGTAAATAACCAATAAAGTCAATGTTAGATCCATTGAAGCATAGAGCATTAATATCTGGGGAAGCCAGTTCTCTTTCTGACATTCTTGAACCATACTTCTCAGAAAAGTAATCCCTTGTGATGATGGTCCAAGGAGAACCAGAATCTGCCATTAGCTCAAGATTCACATCCATAAAACTCACAATACACTTAGGTGAATTGAGTAATTCTGCGTCAACCACACCGATGTTCATCAATGAAACAACCATCCCACTTTCTTTCATCATTTCTGCATTTTTTGAATGTTCACATTGAACACAAGAAATTTCAGAAGAAGGATAAGATCTCACACATGAAACTTCATTCCTCTTGAAGTGACTAACATTGCGATCACTATTCCCTTTTTTCAAATCCCTACATGCTTTAGAAATATGGCCAATTTTCCCACACTTACTACACTCCTTACCAATAGCAGGACAGGATTTGAAAGATGCAACATGATTACTACTGCCACATCTGTAACAAACAATTTGATTCTTCCCAGTATTCTTATTTCATTGAAAATTGTTCTTTACATTGCTTATAGCACAAACTTCATCTCCAGTCTTGTCATTCTTTACACCCTTAGAATTCTCTTCAATAGTCTTCATCCATTTATTGGATTGTTCAAATGCCTTAGCTGTAGATATGCTTTCCTTTAACGTTGGATTCCCCAAAATCCATAATTGCTCTTGTGTTTTCTTACACTTTACATTCACTATAATCTGGTCTCTTATCATTTCGTCTGTGATTTCCCCAAAATTACAAGAGACAACTAAACATCTCAAGGCAGTTTAGAAATCATCAAAACTCTCAGAATCTTTTTGTGCCCTGGTATAAAATTTATAACGGTTAAGAGCAATGCTGGTAGTTGGTTTAAATCTAGTCTCAACTCGTAGCATGGCTTCATCAAAATTACCTAAATCACCAGATACTGGCGGACGAGTCCTAAAAATAGCTTGCCCTTCTGATCCCAAACAATGAAGGAAAATATTTTTCTTCCTCTCATTCCCCATCCTCTCCCCATCAATAGCTTTAAGATAAGTTAAAAATTCTTCCTTTCACCTATTCCAAGGTATAGGAGGATCACCCTTGCTCTGGAGAAATGTTGATGGAGGATCGAATTGCATGGTAGCAAAGAAATGTAGGGTGTAATACTATGCTAACGAATATATTTATGTGACTATAAAATGTTGTGCTTAGAATACCATGACTAGGAATGTACACACAATTCTACTACTGAAATATACTCATTTTAATAATAATAACGTGTGAAATTAAAGTATTAAAGCAAAGTATTAAAGCTATATTAAAGCATTTAAAAAATGAGCATATTGTCAAAATGAGCAACAACACATTAAATATTCCTTTGAAAGTCAAGATACTTTAAAATCAGCCACTCTAAAGTTTTAAAATCAGCCACTCTAAGGTGATATTGCAAATGTTTTACCACTTCAAAATTGTTACTGCCGCGTTGACGTTGCTGTAGTTGAAATCTTTTCTTTTCAGTTGTTATTATAGCGCCGCGTTATTAAATTGAAATCTTTTTGTTTCTGTTGCTATTTGCGCGTTGTCACGTTGAAATCATTCCGGTGAGCGATTCCCGCGTTGCTGTGGCAACCTAAAATGGCTGCCAATGACGTATTACGTCTTCGCGTAGAAATGCAACGTCGTTTAGCCCAATCCGGTCACAGTCTCGTTGTGACGCAACGTCGCTGTGCTCAACCTCGTCACAGACTTGTGATGCTGCAAAGTCGCGTTCACTCGTAGTCTAGCAGGATTCCTAAACAACAATGGTGTACGCGCGACTGCAGAAATCTTCACGCGGCTCCAACGTGAACAGGTTTGAAAAATGCCGAAATATTTCTAAAATCCGTAATTTGGGAAAGCAATTGTATGGAAAATCCTCGTTTTTACAGCAAAATACTGGTGGCGCTTTCAATTGATGAGCTCACAGTTAAAACAGCGTAGGATGTAGATCTTCTCAAACTGTCTAGTTGAAAGTAGTTGAAAGTTCTTTCCAGCAGTAATAAAAAGTTCAAAATTGCATGAAAATACGCATTCACAAGGCAAATCCCATATGAAGATAGTGATCAGTTGTAGCAGTTTAAGATAATATATAAAGCAATTCTTCAGCTCCAAAAAATTTAGAAATCCTCAAAAATG
Organism: Lissotriton helveticus; assembly: GCF_964261635.1. Lineage (NCBI taxonomy): Eukaryota > Metazoa > Chordata > Amphibia > Caudata > Salamandridae > Lissotriton > Lissotriton helveticus. The sequence continues at coordinate 59,476,209 of NC_136061.1, forward strand.
GTACCACTCCTGTGCTGTAGGTAGAGTAGATAGGTACAGGTCACCCTCGTCGCCAAATTTGTTGTAAATAATCCAAATAATCAATAATTGTAGGTACTGTTTTATTGGATATAGCACAGTACTCTCTTCATCAAGTCCTAGCAGAGATCTGCCAGTACAGTTACATTCACAAATAAATAATTCTAAAAAGAACCTACATACAGGTGCATTTGCACAGAACTAAGAAACAGTGGATTAAAAGGGAAACACTACAATATGACTAAAAAGGGAAATAACATGTGAGAATAAGAATATAAAATGTAACAGCAGCGCATCTCAGAAGGTCGGGGATTCCAGTTTTCCCCTATCTGGACGACTGGCTGATCAAAGCAGAGTCGCCGGAGAAGGTGCTCCATCATTTGCAAGAGACAACTCAGTTGTTACACAGGTTGGGTTTTTCGATAAATGTACCCAAGTCTCATCTGGTGCCCTCCCAGCGCAACCCGTTCATAGGTGCGGTGCTGGACACTACTGTGTGTCGTGCATTCCCTCCTCCTCAAAGGATTCGCGACATACAGGAAATACCTTTATTTCACAATGGAGCGGTTATTCCAGTCCTGAAGGTCCTTCGCCTGCTCGGTCTGATGGCTTCTTGCATTCTGTTGGTCAACCATGCACGCTGGCACATGAGGGCACTCCAGTGGTGCCTCCGCAGGCAGTGGTATCAGCACAACAGAGATCTCAGGGAGTCAGTGAGGATCTCCAGAGAAACTGCGGCGGATCTGTCTTGGTGGGGCGTGGAAGGCAATCTGTCTCAAGGAAAGGCTTTTCAGCTGCCTCCATCGGTGGCCACAGTGATAACAGATGCATCCACTCTAGGGTGGGGTGCTCATCTGGGGGACCTGGAGGTCAAGTGTCTTTGGTCTCCAGAGGAAAGGTTGCTTCACATCAACCGTCTGGAATTGCGGGGTATACGTTTGGCGCTCAAAGCCTTCCTCCCTTCCCTTCGCGGTCGGTCGGTTCAAGTCCTGATGGACAACACCACCGCGATGTGGTATGTCAACAAGCAGGGAGGAGTAGGGTCACGGTGTCTCTGCAGAGAGGCTCTGCGTTTCTGGTCTTGGGTTCAGGACCATCAGATTTGTCTAATGGAAAATCATCTGGCCGGAGTTCTGAACGTACGTACAGACAGTCTCAGTCGGCAGTTCTCGGCCGACCACGAGTGGAGGCTTCACCCGGAGGTGGTTTGTCACGTCTTCCGGACGTGGGGAACTCCTCAGGTGGACCTGTTTGCCACTCACGAGAATGCTCACTGCCCGTCATTCTGCAGCCTCCAGTTTCCGATGCAAGGAGCTCTGGGAGACGCGTTTCAGTTGAGTTGGGACACACAACTCCTTTATGCGTTTCCTCCCATACCCTTGATTCCTCGGGTTCTGAGGAAGATTCTCCAAGACCGGGCCCAAGTTATATTGATCGCCCCGGATTGGCCAAGAAGGGTGTGGTACACAGATCTACTCCACCTCTCCTCGTGCTCACCGCTCTGTCTCCCTCACAGGGCAGACCTCCTCTCCCAGATGGAGGGGCAGGTTCTACACCCCCACCTCCAGACCTTACACCTTCATGCCTGGAGATTGAACGGGGCAACCTGAGTTCTTTTTCTCTCCCTCACGATGTGGTGGATGTCATCTTATCAGCCAGGTGTGATTCCACCAAGTCCATCTATTCTTATAGGTGGTCTAAATTTGTTGCTTGGTGTGGGGAGAAATCCATTGACCCTTTAAGGGCTCGTTTGTCCAATATTCTTCAATTTGCTCTTTCCTTGGCCCAGCAGGGTTTTGCAGTGGCAACTATCAAAGGTTATTTGTCAGCCTTATCAGCTTTCCTTTGTTTGCCGGACCAGCCCTCTTTATTTAAATCTCCAATTGTATTACGTTTCATTAAGGGCCTTACCAATAAATTTCCTCCTACACCTTTTATTGTACCTCAATGGGACTTGAACCTTGTTCTTACGTTCTTGATGGGTTCTCCTTTTGAACCTTTACACACATGTCCCTTGAGACTTTTGTCTTTTAAAACGGTCTTCCTGGTCGCAATTACCTCAGCAAGGAGGGTAAGTGAGCTTCAAGCTCTTAGTTCAAAGCCCCCATTCTTGACCATTCATGCTGAAAGAATGGTTCTCAGGACCACGGCTGCTTTTCTGCCTAAGGTGGTTACTCCATTCCATTTAGGACAGTCCTTTACCCTCCCTACCTTTTATCCTCCCCCTCACCCTTCCAAGGAGGAGGAGAGGCTTCATCGCTTGGACCCTAAGAGGGCGGTGAGCTTCTACCTGGACAAGACAGGGGAGTTCAGGTTGGATGACCAGCTGTTCATTGGATTTGCTGGCTGCAGGAAAGGACGATCTGTGCACAAGCGCACTCTTTCAAGATGGATAATATTATGCATCAAGATCTATTACTCCCTGGCGGGTAAGGACCCTCCTGAGGGTATAAGAGCTCACTCTACTAGAGCAAAGTCTGCTACTTCTGCTTTATCTAGAGGTGTACCTGTTGAGGATATTTGCAAAACCACGACTTGGGCCTCCCTCCACACTTTCACAAAGCATTACTGCTTGGATGCCGAGGTGAGGAGGGACGGTCACTTTGCGCGCTCTGTCCTCCAGGATTTTCTGGTATAGGAGAGTGGACACCCTCCTCCGGGAGTGGGGACTGCTGTGGGACTCTATTCACAAGGTGAGGAATCCACTGGCAGATGTATCTATCAGAAGAACAAGTTACTTACCTTCGGTAACACTTTTTCTGGTAGATACAGTATCTGCCTGTGGATTCCTCACTGACCCACCCGCCTTCCCGTTGTCCACTCTCCTATACCTGACTTTATGTATTTTTATGTATATTTATATTTATATTTACAGAACCTCTTCACACAAAGAAAAGAGCGGAGGCCAGAGGGGAGTTCGTTGGAGGGGCTTTATTCCAAATCAGCAATGTTGAGTGGCGGAAAATGCATTTCGGCAAATTCGAGCCTTCCTCAGTGCCCTGCACCCACATGAGTCACACAATAGTCTATCAGTCCTGCTTCGCTTTTTAAGTAGTTACTTGGCGCCTCTGAGCTCCTCCCCTAAAGTCGTTGGCTCACCTGTTGGGCGTCGGGAACCATTAACCGGACTCCAACTCCCAGAGTGCATCATGTTTATGCACCTGGGTCGGTGGTGTGGGGGGCAGCATGGTATGCTGCCAATTCCAGAGGATAATTGCAGGTATATTTATATTTGTATATATATTGGGTTTTTCATACCTTTGCTACGCACTGTGTGTGCAGTTTTGAATTGTATGTACTATGTACACTGTATATTTGTATATCTACTCTCATTGGTCCGTCCGGGTGCCTCGAAGGCACGGAAAAAAGGGCGGAACTGATGTCATCACGCCGACGTAGGCCTAATAAGGAGTCGGTGACGTCAGCCGGAGTTGCGCGCGATGCCGTGCTCCTATAACGTCGTCCACGCCGGCGTGCTACAAAAGAGTTTTTCGAACGTTGCTAACGCAGGGGGATATTCACAAGGTGAGGAATCCACAGGCAGATATTGTATCTACCAGAAAAAGCGTTACCGAAGGTAAGTAACTTGTTCTTCTGATGACAATCTGAAATATTCTGGTACTAGCAGTTTCAGCTAAATATAAGTGCCATCAACATTACTCTTAATAAACTGTCTTTTGACTGGCACTATATCTGATGATATCACAAAGCTGCAGTACTTCAAGTTGTCACTATGGGCCTCAGTATGATGTTGGTCGGCGGTTCCGACACCCCGATTAGGATGCGACGGCACATAATGCTGTCTGAGACTTCCATTTGTCAATGGGAGCTTGTGCAGCAGGCTGAAAAGGCCAGCAGCACAAGCTCCCATTGAAAATTGAAGTTTGTGAACATCCCTGCACCGTGTGGAAGGCACCTCAAGGTGCCTTCCACACGGTGCAGATATGTTTAGGAAGGCACCATAGGTGTCCCCAGGTCCAAATGTGGAGGCCTTGTAGAAATAGGGGCCTGCTACGTGACTCAATGTTGCTTTCCCACAGCCTTTCCATGTCGTAAAGGCCAACACCGAATGGCTGGCGGAAACCAACACCATAATCCCAACAGCAGAATCGCCGACCGACGCTTTTCGACGAGCTCTGTCAGTTGGAAACTCACTATAATCCTTCTAGTGAGTTTCCGACGGACGGAGCTCGTCATAAAGCGTCGGTCAGTCCCTCCGACTGCAGTCTCCAACCACACTCATTGTAATGCGTCGGTTCGACCGCAGCAGTAGATGGAAGTCGGACCGCAACCGACGAACTATCAGTTGTTGTCCGACCTCCATCGTAATTAGGCCCTTTGTGTCTCAATTGAGACAGATCCGGCGGAAATCTTCACAAAGCTTCAGTGCCTCAAGTTGTTATAAGATGTCCTTATTGAGGGTTCATTTTTTTTACCTGCGATTATGAATTAATTTATAATGTCGATTTTTGTATTTCAATATGAAATAACACACTAATATGTAAAAATATTGCTGGACAAAATGTATGTTTTGATTTCGTATTCAATACTGCCCAGTTATTGTTAATTTATTAGTCTATCCTTTAACAATTGGGAACATATTTGTGCAATGGTTTTGGCACTTAAATTTGTTAAATTTGGGCCCGATTCACAAAAGTAATCTGAGACAAAATCCTAAACGTACTACTTTTGGTATTCACAGAAGGCATTTAGTAGTAGTAAAGTTAGGATTCCTAACTTTACTACTACTAAATCCCTTTTTTAAATACCGAAATTCATAAAGTTAGGATTTTGTCTCAGTTTAGTAGTAGTAAAGTTAGGTATCCTAACTTTACTACTACTAAATGCCTTCTGTGAATACCAAAAGTAGTAAGTTTAGGATTTTGTCTCATATTAGTTCTGTGAAACAGCCCCTTGTCATTACCTTGTGATAAACAATTTCAGCCTATAGAAGGAGACTGCTGTATATTTTTGCTTTTTTTAAATTACTTCAATAAAGCGTGCTGTGGAGAAATTTTAATATCTGCTATATATAATTTATAAGATGAAGTGGAATGATAATGCCTGTTTATTAAGTTAACATTTTGTTTTTGATTTTTTACTAATGCAATAGTTTGTTTTAAAAACAACCTGATTCAGTAAGATTTCATTTATTCAATGTAAAATTAGATTTTGTTTCAATTACTTATAAGATTAATTTAATATGTTTATGGTATGTGTAAGTGACTGAATAGTCATCAGCGCCATAAATGACTTATTGTTGAACTTCCCCAATGTATTATTCATGTTAATTAGCCAGCAATTAGGTTCAGTAATGAAACAATAATGAAGAACATCTTTTTGTGTAGTGTATTTGATGCATGTGATATTTGTCCAGATGTGTGTTGATTTGTGATTTGCATAGTAGTTTCTGAACTGTAAATACATTAAAAGATGAGAAGTGCTTACCAAGTTTTATCAAACCTGTGAATGTATGAAATCTTTGTGATATTTAACCAAAGCACTTACTTCTTTTTCATTAGCTAGCCGATGCTAAGTGAGAAATAAAATAGCTACTGCATGTGAACTCTCATCACAATCACTCTTGACTGGCTGTAAACTAATGTTCACTACATTTAACGGATCAATAGGGATATTTGGATTTGAACTCCAATATCCATCAGAACAAACAGAGAAATTAAAGCCATTCGAAACCAGTAAAAAACAATCATCACTTTAGAAACCAATTCAAATATCTTGATGGATTCAAAGGAAATTTCCTCCAGTGAATTGACTCATACGTAAAGAACTTTGTTTTCCATTTTTATAAATTTACACTACCAGGTAAATATGCTTAATTATCTGTGTTTATTTAAAAAAATGGAAAAATACAGAAAATATTTCTTCTTTTGAATGACTTGCTACGCTGTCAACTGCGATTGTCAGGCTGGTACCCGTGCAGATGGACAGACTAGAATATAGGTATTCCCTTAAGAAACTGGAGCTGTGTGTGTGTAGTATTATAATGAAAATGTTTTTATATGAGTATATTTTTGACTTGTAGCTGTAAAACCCATCTCCCATCCAAATGTAGCTGTAATTTATCAGTTAAATAAATGTGGAAATACAGAAGTAGAAACTTAATTTTTTCACTAACCGCATAAAAATATGAACCAATGTAAGGCAATATCTAGTATTGGCTGTTAATGTGACACATAAATTCACAAGTATATTGTCCTATCACGTTTTCAGAGTACACAGTATGGGAAAAGTGGTGTGGATAGTGCAGGGAGTACTCTTTATACCCCTACCCATATCACTAGGGCTACGCTTGTTGATTCACTGAATACTAAAACCCAGTTAGATGTGCGAGATACCCACAATGTGTATGAAGAAATGGACATGTAATGAAATTCATTGGAGATTTTGTGCACGTTTTCTCATTCTTAAAACTTAAAATTATTCTAGTATTCATCGATTCAATAATTCCGCCCTACCTATCAATAACCTCTGGGCAGGGGAGCTCCTTACCAGACGCCCTGCCTCATTGTTGTGCAGGTCTATGAGGGTGCGGATATCGCTCTGCCCTTTCTTCCTCTTTGCATCCATGAACTGCTTGGATTTCTCGTACCCGTACTCCACGTCATCTCCGCAGCCCCCCCACTCCCAGGCTGTGCCCTCTGAGGTCTGGCCCGGGAAGGGAAGAGGTGGCGCCCTGCTGCGTATCACTTCGCAACCGCACTGTAGCAGTTCCCCCATGCTGCAGGCCTGCGTCACAGCATGGATCACCCCTGCTGCGGTGATGGCGTACACGAAGGCCGTCTCTCTGATGTCTGCAAGAAAGAGAAAGTCATGTCACTGTTCTGCTTATTTGTATTTACTCAGAAATCGTTTGAGTTAGCGGTACTTAGCAGAAGTGTCACCAGTAAAACAATCCAGAATATGAATATCTCGACCAAAGCAACATCTTCCCTAGTTGTCCAAATGTAACAAACCCTTTGATGCCTAAAGGGAGTAACTGTTGTCATCACCTTATGTCATCTGTCTCTAAATAAGAAGTACAGTCCTGATGCTATGACAATACATGACAATCTCTTATCACCATCAAGAGAAGTCCTCAGCCAAGACACAACATCAACCTACCAGGGAACAAGAGGTAGCCATGACAACCCTGAAAGCATGTCTGATTAACATAGAGTTAGAAAAATAATGGCTTAATAATGTCAAGTACAATAACAAAGAATTTTGTTTTAATGTTTGTGAACTAGAAAATTTGAAGGAAAACAAAACAATACACAAAATCTCGACGTGAATCTTGGAAATGTGTTCATTCCATTGCTTTCCCTACCATTGCACATGAAAAAGAGATAGGTTCTTTGCACACTTCCATACCCTTTGAATTTATATCTCCTCAATGGCTTCTATTCAGGAGGATATATCCAAGTATTCTCTTTGACAGAGAACATGGGCCTTGATCTCGCCAATGCAAAGCCCAGCTTCGTTGTCCAACTCACCACTTACCACTGTTACCTTCTTCACTTGATGCCTTACTCTATTATGAACATGTATACTGATCGCAGCCCCTACTGCTACGGAGACCATAACATAGTAGCTGACCACAAATCCTATAACTTGATTCCTGACCCTATACCCCCTTTAATCACCTTCCTTACTTCAGACCTCAGTTTTTAGGTCTCGGCTAGCATAGGCTGCGCTTGCGCAGTCTCGCTGGCGAGATTTTATGTTTTCTAGTAGTGGGGCTGAAACCAGCCCCTCTTCTCCATTGGCTGGCTTCCTAAACGGCGGCCAGCCATTGGAGAAGAGGTTTGTCTGTCAATTTAAGCCCTGTCTTTTTGGGATGGGGGGGCGTGTTTTTTCGATTCTTTCTCTCTGTGACGTCTTCAGTCAATCAAAAAAAACACCCCCCCAATCCGAAAAGGACAGGGCTTAGTTTGTTCGTGTTTCCTTTGTTTTTAAGTATTATAACTTATAAAGCGCTTATTAGCGTCCTAGCGGGTGCCCACCCCGCATACTAACTTTAATTTTGCTCTCGAGGGAGCCTACCCCTCGTTTTTGCACCATGAAAATTGCCGCCGCAGCCCGGGCTTAGCCGGAGGCAGCCTCTTGCTGATGTGGGCGGGGCCGCGAGACAGGAGGAAGCGGACGGGAGCCCACCCCGCGCTCCTGAAACGTGAAGTAGAGCGGCATTTGCACCCGCTGCTCCCGTGCTGTGAAGGAGAGCCCCGTGGTGCCGAGGGAGCCACGGAGAAGAACTGCGGTGGCTGGCCCGTTATAAACTTCTGCTTCAAGGTAGACGCCGCTGGATTTGAAACGATCTCTTACATTTGTTTTGAGCTGCTGGTGGAGGGCACGTTATTTTGTGGGTGGCCGAGCAGGCTTCAGAAAGCCAGTTGACTGTTGGACAGGCATGTGGCAGGTGATGAGCGCAAAGCAGTCGTGTTAATAAAGTACCGCTGAAGGAAGGAAGGAAGGGGCCCTGGGGTCGTGTTGGGCACAGTGGTGAGCGAGTCTGCTTACGTATTTGTGTGTTGTCTGCCTCCTCTGCTGGGGATGGTCAGTGCTACGCAGGCTTGGAGATTGTGTGTGTGGCGATCTAGCCGTTGCATGAACTTCCTATCATACCGCATTACTTGTTCATAACGGGTTTTCTCCTCTCGTGAACTGTGAAGTATTCCACGTGCTTCACAAGGGAGGGCGATGCACTCTTCCTGTGCCATGGGGTTGTGTTTTTTTCTCTGAGTCTGTTCACTCTGCCTCTCATGCTGCAGGGCTGTTAGTGTTTCCGTGGATTCACTTGTTCCTGTGATTGCCACTCCTGTTTGCCCGTGACCCAACTGCTGCTGGTCCAGTTGTTTAGTACAGTGATGCGAGGGTGAAGTACAAATAGCGTTGTGTACGCAATCGCATTGGGGTCTGTGAATCGCAGACTGCCTACCGTTAACTGTCTGACTAAGGTGTCAGTTTAATATTGCCAAATATTGAGTGTCACATGTAAGGAACTAGGTTAGATGGTATGAACTTGTGTGGAAAGCTAGCAACTCAAACCACTTAGTGGTATGTTCAAGCACGTCCAAGTGAACAGGGTTGTCCAAAGTCAATCCGAGACCCTTGCCATATTTTCGGACTTCATTAAATAAAACGACATACAGTAAATTGAAATGTAATGAATTTATATATTTATAGGGAATCATTTTGGACCCCCATCCAGTAAAATATCGAAGTAGCAGGCTTGTGTTACTCAACATTGTTTGGGCAATCTGCGATTTTTAAAATAATGCTCGTTTGTACATATCTGTAAAGTCACTCAGTACTGCTTGCTGCTCGTTCATTGTGAGTGGTAAGCTCCCTCGTTGTGCTTGCTTTTCTTGCCTCTGTTCCCTGGTTGTTATTGTTTTTTCTTGCCTCTGTTCCCTGGTTGTGCTCGTTTTTTCTTGCCTCTGTTCCCTGGTTGTGCTCGTTTTTCTTGCCTCTGTTCCCTGGTTGTGCTCGTTTTTCTTGCCTCTGCCCCCTGGTTGTGCTAGTTTTTCTTGCCCACGTTCCCTTGTTGTGCTCGCTTTTATTGCCTCTGTTCCCTGGCTGTGCTCGTTTTTCTTGCCTCTGTTCCCTGGTTGTGCTCGTGTTTTCTTGTCTCTGATTCCTGGTTGTGCTTGTTTTTTCTTTCCTCTGTTCTCTGGTTGCGCTCGCTTTTCTTGCCTCTGCCCCCTGGTTGCGCTCGTTTTTCTTGCCTTTGCCCCCTGGTTGTGCTCGTTTTTCTTGCCTTTGTTCCCTGGTTGTGCTCGCTTTTCTTGCCTCTGCCCCCTGGTTGCGCTCGTTTTTCTTGCCTTTGCCCCCTGGTTGTGCTCGTTTTTCTTGCCTTTGTTCCCTGGTTGTGCCCGCTTTTCTTGCCTCTGTTCCCTGGTTGTGCTAGTTTTTCTTGCCTCTGTTCACAGGTTGTGCTCGCTTTTCTTGCCTCTGTTCCCTGGTTGTGCTCGCTTTTCTTGCCTCTGTTCCCTGGTTGTGCTTGTTTTTCTTGCCTCTGCCCCCTGGTTGTGCTAGTTTTTCTTGCCTCTGTTCCCTGGTTGTGCTCGCTTTTCTTGCCTCTGCCCCCTGGTTGTGCTAGTTTTTCTTGCCTCTGTTCCCTGGTTGTGCTCGTTTTTCTTGCCTCTGTTCCCTGGTTGTGCTCGTTTTTCTTTCCTCTGTTCTCTGATTGTGTCCGTTTTCTTGCCTTCTGCCCCCTGATTGTGCTAGTTTTTCTTGCCTCTGTTCCCTGGTTGTGATCGTTTTTCTTGCCTCTGTTCCCTGATTGTGCTCGCTTTTCTTGACTTCTGCCCCCTCATTGTGATGGCTTTTCTTGCCTCTGCCCCCCTGATTGTGCTCGTTTTTCTTGCCTCTGCCCCCCTGATTGTGCATTTGAAAGAATATAATCATGTAAAACAGTTGATTGGTCTTAGCTGGAGACAGTTCTGACAATACAAAGTGCATGTACGTCAATGCGAGATATAAAACAAATAACAAAACTAGGTATAGAAGATCAGCACTACACTTCAATTACTGTACTGCTAGCGTGTGTGTGTGACTCTGTGTGTGTGTGTTGCTCTGTGTGTGTGTGTGTGTGTGTGGCTCTGTGTGTGTATGTGTGGCTCTGTGTTTGTGTGTGTGTGGCTCTGTGTGTGTGTGTGTGGCTCTGTGTGTGTGTGTGTGGCTCTGTGTGTGTGTGTGTGTGTGGCTCTGTGTGTCTGTGTGTGTGTAGCTCTTTGTGTGTGTGCGGAGTTTTGTGGGTGTGTGGCTGTGTGTGTGTGTGGGTGCAAATGCAATAGGTCTTGCATTTGCGAGAGATTAAGCTATCACTCTCTACTACTCTCTAATGCTTACCTATTGCCATTGTAAATGACAATACCATATATTTATCGGTTTAAAAAAAAAAACAATAAATGAAAAAAAGGACGTTTGCAATGCCAATAGCTCTAACTTTAACAAAGACGAGACCATTGCATTGTAAATGCTTGTTCCTGTTTCCAATGGCACACCTTGACTGTTAACTACTTGCCCCAGAGTGTGCAGTCTCCTAATCTCTCACTATTGATTACCCCTGAACTCTGACTCGTCTCAAATTCCTGATCCCACAAACGTATTCGATTTGCAAGTCAAATATTTTGTAAATCAAGATTTTTGACTTGCCAGTCGCTGCCCAATTCATTTGGAATTTACGTTTGTTACCATCCGGGTGGTAGAAAAGAATCAAAACATTCCTAAATTACATCTTCGTTACAAAATGTTACAAAGTCCTCATTTAGGTTACAGACTCATTTGAGAAGAACACAGAGCCCCGCTGTCATAGGATCAAATCTCCACAACAAACTGAAAAAATAATATGCCTTCTGCACCTCTGACCTCTAGTTAGGAGACGTTATATTATCCTGCGGTAAGAAAGTTGCTACAGATGAGGACTGCTCTACAGCAAGGATTAGCATGGACACAGCCAGGACTGTGTAAATGGTCCAAACCCCACAAATATTTACTCTGAGAAATCTAGGAACCACCAACTATTTGCAGGTAAAGGAGGGCTCACAATTCTCAGCAAACAACTTGCAGTGTTCTAAATGTTTTCAAGTCCTATCCTGGAGTGTAGGGCACCGTAGGACGGGTGGCATTTTTCATATTTACCATGTATGGATTCTAGGCCACTGTAGAGACAGTAAAAATTGTATTGTCTCTCATATGTAGATAAAGTATACATTGGTGCTCTGTTTACAGCAAGAGGCAGAGCGCATGTTTGCTTTCCTCTGTGCAATTTAAAAATTGATTGTAGTCCCTAATGGTGTTTGAAAAAGCAAATAAGACACATCTGCCGTCCCTAGTGTGGTTTTTTAAATCTAAAACTCCAACAGGCACCTGAATGTTCTACAAAACTGGAACGTTTAGACAGTTACAAAGCAGTTACAAATAGTTACAAAGTAAAAAAAAAATTCTTTTTATTGAACCAGATCAAAAGACAGTACATTGTAGCGCATATATGCATGTGGACAGTACAATTTGTGAACCTCACAGGTGGAACCTATATGGGGAGGTAAGAAAGGTTTAAGCATCACAGGGATAAACATAACGTTAAGTTAGCAGTTCTGTTAAGTGCCCGGGTGGAAGTTCCTCGGCAGGGATATTGCTTTATTCCGCCGAGAAGATTGACCCATTTCATGGGCTCCATGGCTCCTTATGCTGTTCTGTATGTAATCCATGGAGACCAGATTTTTCCCATTTTTTCACAGTCCCCCTACACTTGTACACCACCTCCTCTGCCCCCCTGGCACCAATCTAAGTAATTTTCCCAAACTGCTGCTGACTGGGGAAGGGGTGCTCCCCAACATGGGGCAATATTTTGTTTAGCGTTCCCGCCAGCAAGGCCAACCAAATTTTAGTATGTTGTGGCCAGTCTCTCTTACTCTGGTTCATCAGGAGGAGCCACTTGGCGTCCATCGGAACTTCCGTTCCCACCAACCCGATGTCGTTACTTTTTGCCAGAATGGATCAATCTTGGGGGCATTCCCATAAAATATGAAAAAAGGTACCCTCCTGTTGGCAACACCTGGCACAACATGCGGATGGCTCCCTACCCCATTTGTGGAGGAGTGTCCGTGACTAGTACGAGCAGTGAAGTATCTTAAGTTGTATCAACACAAACCAAATTTTTCTGGGGCTCTGTAAGGCCTCCGTCCAGTCATCGTCCTCTATGTTACCCAGGTTATCCACCCAACCTTTGCAGAGGGAGACCAACGGATCCAGCGCATTATTAATTAGTTTCCGGTATACCGTTGACGTTTCTTTGGGATGGGGTCTACTAGAAGCCTGTTCTCTAATGAGGAGTGAACGGGGTGGCCATGTCTTGTATATATCGCTGCTAGGAATGTACGAGCTTCAAGTATGGTAAGCTCTAGGCCGGCGCAAGACTATACTCCTGCTGCAGGCCTCGAAGGAGAGGGGCTTAGCGTCCCTCCAAACTTCTCTGAGGTGCTCAATTCCCACTAAGTTCCCGCCCCTCAATCCCTCCAGTGTGGCCACGTCTCGTAGCTGGTCGACCAGCCACAAGGGCGTCATGTCTGTCAGTCACCCCCGCCACCCCAGAAACGTATTTGCCTCGAACCAACATGACAGAACTGCTGTTGTGTGTGCTGGCCACTTTGGGCACAGCCTGCAATCATATAGGAGCAGTTCGTAGTTTTCATTCGGCATGGCTAAATAGTTACAAAGTTGAGGTTTGTACCGTAAGCGTTTCTCCAGGCCTAGGTAGTCCCCTCTGATCACCCGAGGGTTACAAGACACCATATAAACCCTCAGTATGTGTTTTATCCTGTAAATGGGGTGGAACGTGATTCTGGAACGTCACTTTTTCTGACCTTGTGATGGCGATAGGGGCTTCGCCTTTTTCACCACGCAGTGTTAAGCCTGTTAACAAGGCTTAACTCCGCCTTGAGAATAAGTCCCCCATATCCAGTATTGAGGTATCTTTCATAGATTCACATGCTTGAATCATTCCACGTTGTCGAAGTGGGAATCACACGGTAATATAAATAAAGCAGTATTTAATAACTTTCTTAGGCTATCATGGAGGCAACCATGAGGTTAATAGCCCATCCACCTCCTTTTCTAAACAAGCATTTGCAATGCAATAGGTCTCGCATTAGGAAAGTTTGAGCTATTGGTATTGTAAATGGCAAAGTTTTTATTTATGTTTTTTTTTTTAAATAGCTAAATTAATAGCTTTGTCATTTACAATGCCAATAGTTATAACTTTCGCAAAGTCAGCCGCGTCAGCAGCATAACACTAGATGATTCAAGTTAAGTCCTGAGTCCAGGCTCACTCAACAAAAGCAAAGACTGCCCAGTCCTGTTGAAAATTCCAGCCTGCAAGTACCACCACTGCGGCAGCATTTCACTCGCTGCGACTCTACAGGTCATTACAAAAACGTGCCATATATTTTACCACTGTTATAGAATGTTATGCAAAGGTCAGCCATACCCCGGCATTGAAATGAGCAGTATGCGCCCTGCGGCGCTCATAAATAATTCCACTGTGAAGATGCCTTTGTAAAGCGCCATCCCTTCCTACCCGTGTGTAATTAAAAGTTAATTAGAAAGATAAGGTGTTTACCAGCAGACTGGTCCTGCTAATAGGGACACTCCCCCCGGGTAGCCGCAGTTATGAAGTACAGCTGTAGCCTAGATCAATCGTTTCCAGACACCTCGAAAATAAGAGGGAACAAAGCCACAAGAGATTTGGTAGGCTGAGGTTGTGAAAAAACACTTGGGCTATTGGTATTGTAAATGGCAAAGTTTTTATTTATGTGTTGTTTTTGAAAATAGCGAAATTAATAGCTTTGTCATTTACAATGCCAATAGTTATAACTTTCGCAAATGTGATACCTATAGCATTTGTAATGCAATATGTTTTGTATTTACATGACTTAGATGTATTGCTATTACAAATAATAATGGCGTTTAATTTTTTTAAATAACTAATACTTAAATAAAAGTGTTTGTAATTTACGAACTCAGCATCAATTTCTGTTAATTACAGCCTTGTCAGCACCGTGATTATTCAAAGTGCTCAAGCAAATGTTAATGAGTCCTTATTTGCATATTTATTTTTTCCTTTGTTGAAATGTCATTGATTATTACATTTGGATGCATTACCAGCGAGACCCAAAAAAGAGCAGCGAGAAATTGAATGGTTCGGATTCAAGTTTGGTGAAACATTACACGTAGCACAAGTGCAGCATGGCCAGCAGCGGTACAAGGCGACAGGTTTTGCTCATGCACAAAGAACTGGTACAAGTGTGAACAGCCAGGAGCAGCGAACACACACATGCACACTGCCCCTTACATAGCAGTAAATCAGAATTGTTCATAAGTATCAGCACACGCCATACCACAAACAAGCCACGAGGCATCAACTCTGCCCATCCCACTCTGTGTGCGTACTCCCAACAATCCTCGTGCCCGATACTACTTAGTAGTACGCAACCAGAACTGTAATCGCCCACATTTCACAGACACCCCCGGCCTTCTGACTCCCAGCCTCAGGCACAACTCGCTACTGTGCTGCTGTTCTGCTTTGTTTGAGGCCTGCCCCCGGGGCCAGGAGGAGCACCACCGGGAGCCAGCGGGACGCAAACAGGAGGACCGGACACAACACTGCCGGGACGAAAGCTCTGGTATATTGGCTAGAGTATATGGCCATTTTGGATTTTTCTTTTTCTAAATAAAGGACCATAGCCGTGCTATGATTAATCCGAAGGGTATTTCCCAACGCACTGATGGGAGAGAGGGTGTGGCCTAAAGGCCTGAACTGTTGTCTTTGGACCTGGGGAACCAGGTTCGAGTCTTGGCGTCAGCCCAACATACTGTGATTCCGGACAAAAACATACCGTGATTCCAGACAAATTACGTAATATTCCCGTGCCTAACAGAATTAATGTATTAAAGCAACTGGTGCTCATGGAGAGCGCTCAATACCTTCGGGTCAAGTTCACACTATATAAATCTGCAACAAAAAAAACATAAAATGTGTAATGTAACTTGTGCTCATGTCCAATTGACACATTTTTGGTCCAAACTAATGTAATAATTTCATCTTTGGTGTGCTAAAGTGCAACCACATCAAAATGTGAAAAAATGGGAAGGTTCCCCTCTGCAGAAAACTGAGGGTTTTTTCAGTATTTCCAATCCGTTTTTTAGTTCATTATCAGCCAGATGTCCTATGAAGGCAAAGAAAAGTCAACGTGCCAATGAAGCCATGGTGGCCAGTGTGCTAAGGCAGCACACCCATCTGCAGACAATACAATACCAACAAATACCAGGGCACGTTAAACAAGCAGGACCCTTCTGGCTTGGTGTAATTCCATCACGTTCATAAGAGGGATAGATCGAATTATATGAATTACACTTTGTTTTGATATTTAGAGTCAGTCCCAAAAGTAAAGCATTGCGTTCTTTATTACACTATATTTAAACAGTTGTTCCAAATATCTTACTATGCCGGAGTCGTTTTTCCCCCTTTCGAGTACCGCCGGCCTGCGACCAGGAAGTCAGACAGGCCGGCGCGACAACCGGAAACAAGAAGTAGGAGGGCGGGAGCCTACCCCGCCTCCCACGGAAGAGCCGCGATTGTTTGGAGCACCGGAGCAGGCAGGAGCCTACCCTGCGCCCCGGTGCTGAAGGAGGGAAGAAGAGTCCTGCTGCCGGGCCCTGCAGCTGAGGAGAGCCGCCGCACCAAGGAAGCCGGTGAGTGGGTTGCTGAGCTGCGAGGGCGGGACGGGGGGGGGGCATGTGTGTGCGCGTGCGGGGGGGCTGTGTATGTGTGTGTGCGTGCGTGCGTGTGTGTGTATGTGTCTTGGAGTGCGTGTGTGTGACTGTGGGGGAGGGGGTGTGTGTGTGAGCGAGTGTCTGTCTGTATGCGCGCGCATGTGTACGGCGCGGGACGCGACGTGCGCGTTTGCGCACACAAATCCAGGCAAAAGCTCGTACCACCCTCTTGTCCGTCCTTCCCCCGTAACAGATAACTATACGTCTCCAGCTGGACACATGCATCCTTTGGATGCATTACCAGCGAGACCCAAAAAGGCCAAAACCTAAACACAAACAATCAGTAACCAGCACCATCTAGGACCTTCCCAATAGAAGATGAATCCCTCAGATTTTCATCGTACGTCGTGTGTTAAAGGAGTCTCCCTGAGCTCTGCTCAGTTCTTCAACAATTTTCTCAGATAAGTCACAGTCATTGCTTTATAGACAGTGTCTGATAAGAAGGGACTATTTTGACCTTGTAAATCCTGTGGGAAGAAAAGGGTGCATATTGATGGTACCCACAAAGATTGCATCTATTGCCTCTATCCCTGCCATAAGGTAAAACAATGTAAAAACTGCTGCACCTTTTATACTAAGACTCTTAAAGACAGAGAGGGCAGGCTTTAATTGTGTCTGAAGAAAAATCAAGGAGCGTCATCAAATGAGGAGAGCGACACTTCCTCTAAATCCTATAAGAGGCTTAGGTCGCCTGAGGGTCAGCCTGGAGAGGGCAGGAAACCTCCTAAAACCTCTCATTTGATTAGAGAATCTCGAAAAAAAGGAGAAAGAGCCTAAGGTCAATGCAGAGATAGATATGCCTCATTCTTCTGGGACTTCGAAGGAAAAATCTGAGTCTTCAGGACATTCCAGACGCAAATCCGGCCACAAATCCTCATTGGCGTCAGTCTCACTGTCGACACCTATCACTTCAGCGACGTCGATGATGACTACTCTTTGGTCGACGGCCTCAGGAACAAAGTTATTATCATTGACGATGCTGTCGACGAGAACTCCTCCGTCGACTAAGATTTCACCATCGACGAAGACTTCACCACGGACTAAGGCTCCACCGTCGACGAAGGCTCCACCGTCGACGGCGACTCCATTGTCGACGGCACCATCATCAACGAAACCTCCACCGTTGATGACAGCTCCACCGTTGACGATGACATCTATGATGATTTTGCCGGTGACAAGATTTTCGGGTAGTCAACGGGCCCGTCCACTCCGCTTCCATTCACAAAACTATTACAAATGCAATCCACACCATCTAGATTGTCCAGACCGCCACTGCACCCTGATTTTTAAATGCCAAAGAATTCACCTTTGCTTCCTAGTCACCTACTAGAAGTAGAGGAAACTGAAGTTGATGGAACTAAATGTCAAGTGTCAGGAGGAGGTTGAGGACTATTCTGACGAGGAACAGTACTATCAACACCATCCAGTTCCTCCAACACAGTATCATCATGTCAGATATTATGAACAGCCAAGACAGGAACCTGCTCTCTGCCTTCGTCTCTAATTCAAGACTTACAGGCTATGCTAGTGGACTACAAAAAGAGGTTCCCACCCCAAGAGGAGCATGTTGCGGTGCCACCTCCTCCACCTGTAGCACCACTGACGCCACCACTGCCTCCTGCTACGCCTAGGGTGACTCCACATCCCATAATTCCTATGCTGCCTAGAGATGACCCAACCTCTTCTGAAGATGAGCCTGATGAGGGAGAAATTTCTGTTCCTCCTCCACCCGCGGATGAATGGGATGACTATGTGGTACCGACACCGTCCTCTCCTCGTCCTTTGGACTCACCTCCGGAGGATATTGGAGGTTTTCATAACCTGATGGACAGGGCTACGTCCAGATTTCATCTGTCCACAATTGTCAAGCAATCGGATTGCTTTCTTTATGACTTTAAAGAGCAATCAAGAAAATCAATAAGATCGATACCCATTATAGATTATATCTGGTAGGAAGGACATAAAGTAATGAAGATTCCGGCCTCTGTGGTGCCAGTACTGCCAAGACTTGACAAGAATACAGGGCACCGAGGATTTCCCTGCATGTCTTACAGATCATCCCAAACCGGACTCTGTGATTTCCCAAGCGGCCCAGAGGAGATCAAGAAATCTGTCCACTCCCATCGCGTCTCAACAGGATAAAGAGGGTTGCCGTTTGTACTCCATTGGGATAAGATTCTCCTCAATATCTGCAATCTCTATCAGAGCATCTAATGCACTAGCCATTCTGGGCCGCTACGATCGGCAAATGTGGTCCGCTATAGGAGCCAGGAGTGAGCTTAGTCCAGAGGAAAGCAAAGAGGAATTTAATAAGGTCCTGGCAGAGGGAGAGCGCACAGCGGACAAAATTATAGACTGTGCTATGGATATAACCACTACAGGCTTTCACTAACTAGCTGGTGCAGCTGTTTTAAGACGCCAAGGATGGCTTAGGGCAACGTCCTTTCACCCCGGATGTACAGTCAAAAATACTCTACATGGCGTATGATGGAAATCGTCTATTCGGAAAACACATAGACAAAGCTTTCCTGGCAATAAAGACAGACACAGATACTGCCAGAGAGTTAGGTACCCTACAGTACTGTAAAGTGCCCTTTCGGGAGCACGATGTTGTGACTTTTTCCGCAATAGAGGAAATTTCCAGCGCACCCAGAATTACCAATCCTTTCAGCCACAATATCGTCAGGGGTACCAACACCAATCCTATCGACAGCCAACAACAGCTGGTTTCTCCAGGCAGGGTTCTCACAGAAAACCAGCGTCGCAAGCACGTGACTCAGGTCTCAAACAGTGATCACAACAGGGTACCAGCTATGTTTTACTGCCCCTCAACCGGTGCAAACGTTTCCAACCATATCCATCAAGGCCCAATATTACAACAGACAAGTGGGTATTGGACCTCATATCTTATGGCCACACTCTGGAATGTACCCATTTCCCACCAAACACTCTACCCAGGGGATCGCACCCCCTTCGTTCTCACTTACTCAAACAGGAAGCAAAAATTATGCTAGGGAAAGGGGCAATTGAAAGGGTTCTAGTACTTCAGAGAAGGAAAGGCTTATACTCCCGCTTCTACCTTATATGCTCTCCAAATCAGACAGCCGTTTCTTAGGGGGGTCAACTAGAAGGGTTCGTGAGATACAAGCTTTCACCATAAAACATCAGTTGCTTTGCTTTACGGATGAGATGGTTATTTTCAGGACGAATCTGAAATTCATTCCTAAAGGTTCCCTTGCAGTTCCACTTGAACAAACTAGTCATTCTAAGGACTTTTTTCCCCAGATGCTTCTACTCCTGCAGTACGAACTCTCACACTTTAGACTTCAAGAGATGTCTTAACTTCTACCTGCAAAAGACTAAGTTTATTTGCAAGACAGTTCAACTATTCGTAGCTTATGGGCAAGGCCGTCAAGGCACTGCAGTTTCTAAAATTACTATCACAAGATGGATAGCAACCACAATTCAATGTTGCCACAATAAGGCTGGCAAACCATTCTTAATGACAATGAAAGCACACTCCACTCGGGCAGTCTTTACTTCAGCTACCTAGTTCGCTGGTGTGCCACTGGAAAAAATCTGCAGAGCTACAACGTGGAAGACAACACATACGTTCAGGCAGCATTACTGCCTGGAGTCGACACAGTGGGCAGACGCAACCGTAGGACAGGCAGTACTACGTAACTTATTTCAATAAGGTGAGCCTCTGTAGTTTTTCTGTTCTATGGTCAATATCAATAGAGTTTTAAAAACGTGTGTTCTGTGAATTTAGAAACAGTATACTTGTTTAAGATGACAATAGAGATATTTATTGCTCATGCCAACGCCTTTATATACGTTTACTTTGCACAAACACTTTCAAAAAGCATACCTTTTGTGAATACATTTGAAAGTATTATTGACACTACCCGCCATCCACTAAAAGTGCATATAACTGCTTACTATTCTGATTCAAGCATGTGAATCTAAGAAAGATACCCCAATACTGGATAAGAAATAAGTTACTTACCTGTAACTGCAGTTATCCAGTATTGGTATCTTTCATAGATTTATATGCAACCCACCCTCCTCACCGGAACAGCTTCTCTGGCATTACAGTATTATTATCCACACTTGTGCTGGAAAATCTGAGGGATTCAGCCTCTCTTGGGAAGGTTCAAGAGGATGCTGGTTACTGATTGGTTGTGTTTTGGTTTAGTCCTTTTTTAGAAACGGGGATGGATAGGCTATTAAATGTGTGGTTGCCTCCATGATAGCCTATGAACGTTAAAATATTACTGCTTTATTTATATTACCGTGGGACTCCCACTTCGGCGACGTCGAATGATTCAAGCATGTGAATCTATGAAAGATACGAATTCTGGACAACTGCAGTTACAGGTAAGTAACTTATTTCTTTCAAGCTATACTTAGCGTGAAGGAGTGGGCAATGGGTGTTGCGGTGGGCGTTCCACCACACCACCCATTGATTTTTATGCTGCTCATAATTTATATGGGCAGCATAAATGTGGGGCAGGCCAAAATTAAGACCCGTGAAAACCTGCTCTTAAACAGGCGCAATGAGGAGAAATGTTTAATTTCTCCTTGTTTTAGCTGTTTCTATGTGTGCTGTGTTGTGCAGCACTCAAAAAAACAGCAAAAGGCCATTGATTGTTCATGTGCAGGAAGGTGACCCTTCCTGCACAATCAATAAAAAAAGACGTTTTGCAACTTCAATGTATGCTGCATTAAGCAACACACATAGAAGTTTCGAAATGCCATTTCAGATTGTTTATGTACAGGAAAGGACATATTCCTGCACATAAACAATCTTCCCCTACAACACAGGCACCCTTGCACTACAGTGCAAGGGTGTCTGCGTTGGCGCTAGGCAGCTAAAATTAGCACCAGCGCAAGGGGAAACGCAGGGCTGCACCGTACCCTTGTAAATACTCCTTCAAACGTATCCCTGCGTTTTGGAAGTGGCAGAGCGCGGCGTTAAGCCAATGTGGCCACCACTTCCTAGTAAATATGCCCCTCAGTGCTGCTGAACATCAATAAGCGACATCTTCAGGTGGAGTCAGAAGCTGGTGCCCCAGTTCTAATGATCAATGGTGGTCAGAACAGTTTGTGCGGTGGCTGGTCATTAACAATTACCCTGCAGTCATAAATGAACCAATGTGGTCTGACTCTGGGGTTGAACTGATTATATAAGAGGGGAAAACTTGTGGGCGAGCCACTGAATACTGAACTAGCAAGGGAGGCAAAAATTCCCTTGGGGAGGTTCTTCTGTAAGGAATGTTCCCTAAAACTTTATAAATAAATAAATAAATATATAAATATGTGTTGTCACTACCACTCTGGGGAATGTGGATCTAGCCAACAATCTCAGTAAAAGTGGAAAAAGACCTTACATCTCTCTGGATATTAAGACCAACATCCAAATATGGATTCTCTTCCCTTCTGAACTGGAAGGCAGTGAAGACAATTAGGGGAAGGGGTGGAGGCAAGCTCAACTGCAGGAACCTGTGATCACTGTCAACACACTTTTTTCAGAAGACGAACACCCGCTTGGTTAGGTCTTTTTGGAGACCCATGTACAGGAGGGAGGTATATATAATATGAACTCTTTATAGTGACGAGGTGTGTGCTGTGGCGTCAGAGGCTTATTTTTTTTTAATTTTTTTTATATGCACAGAAAGAATGTAACAACAATCACTAAAAATTAAACAGAGCTGAAAAGAGTTCCTTCTGAGTGATCAATATGTCCATAAGATGTTTGTGTACCTCAAAGCTACCCAGTGGTGACAGATGTGCTAACACATATCTACCTTTATTATTGTTTAGTGCACCACAATCCGCATGGCACAGTAGTAAATACCGTAAGATTTTGCTCAGTTAAATTTCAGCAGGTGTGACCTGCCGAAATTTAACGACAGTTGAGGTGTTTTACACATCCAATAATTATTCAATGCATCAAATATAGTCAAATTCGTAATTCCAACCCATGTGTAAACCTTGGTTTTCGCTCTGGTAGGAATTAACCGACCTACTTGTAGTTAGGCCCTAAGTACTTAGTTTACATTGAGACATTGTTTCTCATAGTTAAGTGAAACCAGTATTGTCTGACAAGGATAACAATAGAATGCTTGCTCTTTAAAGCCATGTCTAAATCTATTTCCGGTTGCTGTGTGGCATTCTCGTGTACATTACAGAATCTAAGGACAGGTTCGGATGGAAAGTACAGGGTGGTAAAATGTACTAGTGTGATAACATCAAGGGGGAACCGCCGTCACTCTTTTGGAGTTTATGAAGATAATAAATGCCATTTTGGTAACACATTCTGAAGCAGTACATCTCCATCATTTCGAACTTTCCTGTATTTGGCGAGCTTCTCGAATAGACTTTGCCGCGTGGTTTCACAAATGAGGTTGCCTAGACTGGTAGAGAAGACGACATGGAGAAGATATAATCTAGTATTTAAAGTTCCGAAAATAGATGATATATAATGTAACTATAATTCAATCCTATAATTATTTGCAGTGCGCTGTTGCTTCCCTGCTAAATTCAATTCTATAATTATTTGGAGTGCACCGTTGCTTCTCTGCTAAGTTCAATTCTATAATTATTTGCTGTTCTCTATTGCTTCTCTGCTAAGTTCAATTCTATAATTATTTGAAGTGCTCTGTTGCTTCTCTGCTAAGTTCATATGTATAACTATTTGCTGCTGAAGGATGACATACCCTGATACCGGTCACAGGATGCTTGTTTCTGGTCCTGGGAGGACCTGGCTTGGCAGTTCGGTCTGGACTGTTCCCATAAGGCACAGGGTCAAGACAGATTTGCATATGGCTTGGTTCAAACTGGGGTGGTATAGTTGATAAAAGAAGGATGGATTTAACCCAGATCACTTGACTGGGGAGAATGTTTGAATCATTCAGCATTCCGTCCATCATTTGTTGCAGTTAGACATTTCGGCCTAAGTGGGACGGGTATGCCCAGACGTGGGTCCCTTGCTCACTGTGCCACTGGATTCAAGCTAGCCTGGCTGATGAAGGGTGACATACCTGGAAACCAGTCCCAGCATGCTAATTTCCGGTCCAGGGAAGACCTGGCTTGGCAGTTCAGGGTGCACTGTTCCCATGAGGCACAGGGTCAAGACTGATTTGCATATGGCTGGGTCAAACTGGGGTGGCGTAGTGGGCAAAATAACGATGGATTTAACCCAGATCACTTCACTGGGTGAGAATGTTTGAATCATTTAGCAATCCGTCCATCATTTGTTGCAGTTGCGCTCCTCTGCTAAGTTCCAGTTTATAATTATTTGCAATGCACTGTTGTTTCTCTGTTAAGTTCAATTCTATAATTATTTGCCGTGCTCTGTTGCTTCTCTACCAAGTTCATATGTATAATTATTTGGAGTGCGCTGTTGCTTCTCTGCTAAGTTCAATTCTATAATTATTTGCAGTGCTCAGTAGCTTCTCTGCTAAGTTCAGTTCTATATTTTTTTGCAGTGCTCCGTTGCTTTTGTGCTAAGTTCAGTTCTATAATTATTTGCAGTGCGATGTTGCTTCTCTGGTAAGTTCAATTCTGTAATTATTTGCCGTGCTCTGTTGCTTCTCTGCTAAGTTCATATTTATAATTATTTGCAGTGCTCTGTTGCTTCTCTGCTAAGATCAATTCTACATGTATTTCAGTGTGCCGTTGCTTCTCTTTCTAAGTTCAATTCTATAATTATTTGCAGTGCTCTGTAGCTTCTCTGCTAAGTTCAGTACTATAATTATTTGCCGTGCTCTGTTGCTTCTCTGCTAAGTTCATATTTATAATTATTTGCAGTGCTCTGTTGCTTCTCTGCTAAGATCAATTCTACATTTATTTCAGTGTGCCGTTGCTTCTCTTTCTAAGTTCAATTCTATAATTATTTGCAGTGCTCCGTTGCTTCTCTGCTAAGTTCATATTTATAATTATTTGCAGTGCTCTGTTGCTTCTCTGCTAAGATCAATTCTACATTTATTTCAGTGTGCCGTTGCTTCTCTTTCTAAGTTCAATTCTATAATTATTTGCCGTGCTCTGTTGCTTCTCTGCTAAGTTCATATTTATAATTATTTGCAGTGCTCTGTTGCTTCTCTGCTAAGATCAATTCTACATTTATTTCAGTGTGCCGTTGCTTCTCTTTCTAAGTTCAATTCTATAATTATTTGCAGTGCTCCGTTGCTTCTCTGCTAAGTTCAGTACTATAATTATTTGCAGTGCGATGTTGCTTCTCTGGTAAGTTCAATTCTATAATGATTTGCCGTGCTCTATTGCTTTTCTGCTAAGTTCATATGTATAATTTTTTGGAGTGCACCGTTGCTTCTCTGCTAAGTTCAATTCTATAATTATTTGCAGTGCTCAGTAGCTTCTCTGCTAAGTTCATATGTATAATTATTTGCAGTGTGCTGTTTCTTCTCTGCTAAGTTCAATTCTATATTTATCTGCAGTGCTCATTTGCTTCTCTTCTAAGTTCAATTATACATGTATTTGCCGTGCTCTATTGCTTTTCTGCTAAGTTCATATGTATAATTTTTGGGAGTGCACCGTTGCTTCTCTGCTAAGTTCAATTCTATAATTATTTGCAGTGCTCTGTTGCTTCTTTGCTAAGCTCATATGTTTAATTATTTGCCGTGCTCTGTTGCTTCTCTGCTAAGTTCATATTTATAATTATTTGCAGTGCTCTGTTGCTTCTCTGCTAAGATCAATTCTACATTTATTTCAGTGTGCCGTTGCTTCTCTTTCTAAGTTCAATTCTATAATTATTTGCAGTGCTCCGTTGCTTCTCTGCTAAGTTCAGTACTATAATTATTTGCAGTGCGATGTTGCTTCTCTGGTAAGTTCAATTCTATAATGATTTGCCGTGCTCTATTGCTTTTCTGCTAAGTTCATATGTATAATTATTTGGAGTGCGCCGTTGCTTCTCTGCTAAGTTCAATTCTATAATTATTTGCAGTGCTCTGTTGCTTCTTTGCTAAGCTCATATGTTTAATTATTTGCAGTGCTCTGTTGCTTCTCTGCTAAGTTCATATGTATAATTATTTGCAGTGTGCTGTTTCTTCTCTGCTAAGTTCAATTCTATATTTATCTGCAGTGCTCATTTGCTTCTCTTCTAAGTTCAATTATACATGTATTTGCAGTGCTCCATTGCTTTTCTGCTAAGTTCATATGTATAATTATTTGGAGTGCGCCGTTGCTTCTCTGCTAAGTTCAATTCTATTATTATTGGCAGTGCGATGTTGCTTCTCTGCTAAGTTCAATTCTATAATTATTTGCAGTGCTCTGTTGCTTCTTTGCTAAGCTCATATGTTTAATTATTTGCAGTGCTCTGTTGCTTCTCTGCTAAGCTCATATGTATAATTATTTGCAGTGTGATGTTTCTTCTCTGCTAAGTTCAATTCTATAATTATTTGCAGTGCTCCGTTGCTTCTCTGCTAAGTTCATATTTATAATTATTTGCAGTGCTCTGTTGCTTCTCTGCTAAGATCAATTCTACATTTATTTCAGTGTGCCGTTGCTTCTCTTTCTAAGTTCAATTCTATAATTATTTGCCGTGCTCTCTTGCTTCTCTGCTAAGTTCATATTTATAATTATTTGCAGTGCTCTGTTGCTTCTCTGCTAAGATCAATTCTACATTTATTTCAGTGTGCCGTTGCTTCTCTTTCTAAGTTCAATTCTATAATTATTTGCAGTGCTCCGTTGCTTCTCTGCTAAGTTCAGTACTATAATTATTTGCAGTGCGATGTTGCTTCTCTGGTAAGTTCAATTCTATAATGATTTGCCGTGCTCTATTGCTTTTCTGCTAAGTTCATATGTATAATTATTTGGAGTGCGCCGTTGCTTCTCTGCTAAGTTCAATTCTATAATTATTTGCAGTGCTCTGTTGCTTCTTTGCCAAGCTCATATGTTTAATTATTTGCAGTGCTCTGTTGCTTCTCTGCTAAGTTCATATGTATAATTATTTGCAGTGTGCTGTTTCTTCTCTGCTAAGTTCAATTCTATATTTATCTGCAGTGCTCATTTGCTTCTCTTCTAAGTTCAATTATACATGTATTTGCAGTGCTCTATTGCTTTTCTGCTAAGTTCATATGTATAATTATTTGGAGTGCGCCGTTGCTTCTCTGCTAAGTTCAATTCTATTATTATTGGCAGTGCGATGTTGCTTCTCTGCTAAGTTCAATTCTATAATTATTTGCAGTGCTCTGTTGCTTCTTTGCTAAGCTCATATGTTTAATTATTTGCAGTGCTCTGTTGCTTCTCTGCTAAGCTCATATGTATAATTATTTGCAGTGTGATGTTTCTTCTCTGCTAAGTTCAATTCTATAATTATTTGCAGTGCTCCGTTGCTTCTCTGCTAAGTTCATATTTATAATTATTTGCAGTGCTCTGTTGCTTCTCTGCTAAGATCAATTCTACATTTATTTCAGTGTGCCGTTGCTTCTCTTTCTAAGTTCAATTCTATAATTATTTGCCGTGCTCTGTTGCTTCTCTGCTAAGTTCATATTTATAATTATTTGCAGTGCTCTGTTGCTTCTCTGCTAAGATCAATTCTACATTTATTTCAGTGTGCCGTTGCTTCTCTTTCTAAGTTCAATTCTATAATTATTTGCAGTGCTCCGTTGCTTCTCTGCTAAGTTCAGTACTATAATTATTTGCAGTGCGATGTTGCTTCTCTGGTAAGTTCAATTCTATAATGATTTGCCGTGCTCTATTGCTTTTCTGCTAAGTTCATATGTATAATTATTTGGAGTGCGCCGTTGCTTCTCTGCTAAGTTCAATTCTATTATTATTGGCAGTGCGATGTTGCTTCTCTGCTAAGTTCAATTCTATAATTATTTGCAGTGCTCTGTTGCTTCTTTGCTAAGCTCATATGTTTAATTATTTGCAGTGCTCTGTTGCTTCTCTGCTAAGCTCATATGTATAATTATTTGCAGTGTGATGTTTCTTCTCTGCTAAGTTCAATTCTATAATTATCTGCAGTGCTCAATTGCTTCTCTTCTAAGTTCAATTATACATTTATCTGCTGTGCGCTGTTGCTTCTCTGCTAAGTTCAATTCTATAATTATTTGCAGTGCTCTGTTGCTTCTCTGCTAATTTCAATTCTATAATTATTTGCAGTGCTCTCTTGCTTCTCTGCTAATTTCAATTCTATAATTATTTGCAGTGCGCTGTTTCTTCTCTGCTAAATTGAATTCTATAGTTATTTGCAGTGCTCTGTTGCTTCTCTGCTAAGAATGTATGCATGCCTGTGTTTTCATTGTCTGTGTATCTGCTCGTGTGTAGTGGTTTGTGGACATGGGAGCCTGGCTCTCCCTGTTCTTGCTCTTGCATCTCGCTAACAGTCTTATATTTCTAATGTTCCTACATGGCCCAGTTCCTGGCACTGTTTGCCCCTCCTAGATGTACACGCCTTTCCTTCTTCTCTCTTCCCTTCATTCTTCTGCCGCCAGTTCTCCTTTCCCCTTTCCTCCTTTTCTGGAAGCCACTGTTGGTCAGCTAAAGACTAATGACCTCACTATAGGAAGTATTAATTCCGTACCTACTGAGTTTAATGATATTGTGGTCCCATTAAATTCAGAAGGGCAATTAAAAGGGATTCCTACATGATCCATGAGAAACCTATGTGAAATATGGAATTCATGTATAATGGGTAATTTGAGGTCCAATTCCCCTGATAATTCCTCATTCTCACCAGTTTTTTCCAAATAAAAAGTCTCTGGTGGATACATGACATGTTCCTGATGGGGTTGGTAACAAAGTAATTGCCTGTTACATTGCTGTATTTCCTTTTCTATTATTGTTCCTTCCCCTTTAATTTCCCCTTATACTTTTAACCCTGGCACCTGCCTTGCAGTTAGTTGTGATTTCATTTAGAACTGGAATCCCTATTCATTCTGCTCCTGGATTCGGACTGAGCAGTACTGTGCCCTATACATTAGGCAGATTCTACCTTTTACTGGATTTTTGCTTCTTCTTTCATGGAAACTTTACACTTGCAGCAAGTTACAGCATACCTGCTACTTCTTAGGGCACAGGAGCGGTACAACTTATTTTGGAATTATCAGTTTTGAAATTTCGCTTGAGCGTTAACTTGGTGTGGAACATTTCCGACTATATGTGGTTACTATTGTTTTATTATCCACCATCGTTTTTTCATCGACTACGCAGAGATTTTCGTTACCAAGAAACTGATTTTTACCTCTTTTGGCATCCCCTTTGCTCTACTTCAACTTTTATGTAACCTGCAGTTGCTCCAGCCACGTCATTGTCTAAGCGAGCTAAGCGAGCACCTTGGCTTCAACTTACCTGGTTGTCAAGGGGAGAACAGAAGAAGTGCCCTCGAGATTCCTACTATTCGTTGCCTAGTGAGGACGACGTGAATGGCGCTCTCCGCTTCTGTACCAAGGCGACAAAGGAGTTGCTGTTACCTAAACACGAAGAGACACTTCTTCTCCTTCAACCTTTTCAACGCGACAGCATCATCGTGCATCGTGGTGCATTGACGTGTTTGCGTCACCGCTGTGTGGCACCATTTTGCATTTCTCTATTCAACTGAATGCACACGACTGTGCATAATTTACTCTGAGAATTCCTCTATTTCCGTCAGCGTCGATGCACACGACAGCACATTGATAGTCAATTGCTGATAATAAATTACAGGCAATTAGGATATCGGAACCTACACTAATATTGCTCCAATGCGCACGGCTAACTAAAGGTACTGATGGTTATGTTACTTTATTGTGCACAAATTTCATTTATTAACGACATCTGCACACCACGCTGATGTGCACAGCTACCTGTAATTATTTAAATAATTATTTCTTCTGATATAAATGACTATATAGTGCTCTTATTTTACTGTTGTTATACTGTAATTCCTGTAATTGCATAAGTGGATAGCTAGTATTGATATCTTACCATGCAGTTTGAACCTCCTGTCAAGTTTCTTCAATCTAAAGGTAATCCTCCTATTCTTTGGTCGAGATGGAAGGAGGAATGTTTAACTTATATGAAACCCATTGATGGAGATAGGATGGGAAATGAAAGGTAAAAAAATATTCACCTTTATTGTTTAGGGTCTGAGGGTCAAGCCATTTTCAGAACTCTTCCAGTGGTGCAAGGTGAACTCAGCACTTTTGATGAAGCTCTATTACGTATGGAAACAACTTTTAAGCCCACCACCAGCATAGCTTTGAATAAATATATTTTTTTTATTTTTTTTATAAAGTCTTTTTATTAACAATTCAACAAAGAAAGACATCAGGTGACTTGGCCAATTTCACATTTGTCCAATATACAGATCCATACTTCAAACAATACATACAAGATGGTGGTAAAGGGATCACAGGGACTCATGCGCATCCGCATTTTCCAGACAGATCAGGGGTGTACAGATGTCTCCACTGTACCGATTCCAGTCCGCCCAGACCTTACCCCACTTTTGAGGACAACCTCTTAAAACGTAGACCGACCTCTCTCTGAACATGCAGCAATCCATGTACTCCGCCCACTTTCCCAACCGGGGTGGCTGCCTAGCTCTCCACAGCTGAGCAATGTTACGCTTGGCTACCATACATGCTAACGTTACCTATTGTCTCTTATATACACACACAAATCCGTGGGTTCCCAAACACTTAAAATACACCTACGAGCCTCTGGCCGTAGCTCCACCCCCAGGACATCCCGCAGCCTATTGTGGATCTCTACCCAATAAGCCTGTACCTCCCTACAGTGCCACAAAATATGTATGAAAGTTCCAAGTTCTCCGCACCCCCTGCGACATTCCCCACTCTCTACTCTAACCATTCGAACCAGACGAGGCCCTGTGACATACAAACTGTGAAGAATCTTTAGCTGCACTAATCTGAGCCTCATCTGTATAGCCAGTATACGTGGAATGGAGATCGCCTCCTGCCATTCCTCGTCGTCTAACTCCACCCCATCTGCACTCCATTGTGTCCCAATTAGTACCATGAGTTTTTTTTATATATAAGGAGATGGTCTTCTCTTGGAGTTGACCATCTAACACCCGGTCTTCAAGAGGGGAAGCACCAGAAAGTGGCGTGCCTCTGGGGAGGTGCGTAAGTAGGGTGTGCCTGATCTGGAGATAACGGTAGTGCTCCCTATCATGAATGTGGTATTGCTGCTTGAGGGAATCAAACGTGTGAACTGTGTCTTTCCCCCAGACGTCTTTGATCTGTGTGATCCCAATGAGTTCCCACTTATCGAATCTTTTGGACTTCCATAAACTTCCTAATCTCTCTGAGTTCCATAATGGGGTGGCGAGTGTTAGTTTCCCCTCCCACTTGAGGTGCCTATTGGGCACGTGCCACACCTCTACTGCATGAGCCGTGGGTCTTGCGAGGGGAACCCGGCCAGGTCTGGCATACAGTGCCCTGGTGAAGTCAACCCCGGCACTTGCCAGCGGTCCATAGCATACCCGGGTTCCACTGGGGGTCCGTATATGACGTGATTCACCGCTGCCAACTAGGAGGCCCAGTAATATTTCAATAGGTCCGGCAAATGTATCCCCCCCATCATACCAGGGGAGGGTGAGCTCGGAGAAGGCTATACAGGGCTTACCATCCCAAAGACGCTGTCTCTGGAGGGCCTCTATTTTTCTGAACTAGGACGCCGGTACGGGGTCCATCGCATTCTGGAGCGCTTATAGGAATCGGGGAAGAGCCATCATCTTGAAGAGCACTGCTCTGCCCAGGAGGGAGAGCGGAAGTGCCCGCCATCGCGCCACGTCCCCCTTAAATCGAGCCATAGAGAGCCCAAGTTGTTAGCATATCGTAATTTCGGGTCAAGCGTGACATAAATACCGAGGTACCGAAACCCTATCGGTTCAATTTGTATTGGGCAGGTTTCCGTGATCACCGGCGGATCGCCTCTAAGGACAAAGAGCACTGATTTCGACCAGTTGATTGCAAACCCGGAGTACCTCCCGAATATGGCAGGCACATCCAGAAAACATACCAAGGAGCCCCTTGGATTGGTGAGATAAAGCTGGATATTATCGGCGTATAATGAGATTTTATCCTCCTAATCCAGCGTCCACCGCATTCCTCGGATCTACCGGTCCCACCGAACCCATGCCGTCAACGGCTCCAACGCTAAAGCAAACAGGAGCGGGGACAAGGGGCACCCCTGCCTCGTGTCTCTGCCAAGGGGAAAGCCAGCAGACTTGCGATTATTTACCACCACTCCAGCGAGGGGGTTGGCATACAATAGACGCACCCAATTAATGAACTCTGGTCCTAAGCCCATCTTCCCCAATACTGCAAACAAGTACTCAAGCCACTCAACCCTATCAAATGCCATAGTGGCATTGAGCGACACCAGTCCCGCTGGTTCCTGGATTGTTGGGGTCCTGCCTAATACTCTGTGTAACCTGCGCAGGTTAAGAGCCGTATTCCGATGCTGCATGAAGCCGGATTAGTCCGGATGTACCAAGGTAGTGATGACTTTGACAAGTCGCGTCGCCAGCAACTTCGCCAGGACTTTAGGTTCAGCATTTAGTAACGAGATAGGCCTATAGGATGAGCAGAGTGTCCTGGGCTTACCCGCTTTGTGGATGACCACAATATTCGCCACCCGCTGGTCATACGGGAGCTGACCCCTCTCTCTACTCTCTACAAACATGGACCGAACAAAGGGAGCTAATTTGTTAGCACTCAGTTTATAAAGTTCTATAGGGAATCCGTTCGGGCCCGTGGCCTTTCCCGTGTGCACTCCTCTGATGGCCTGTGCCACCTCATCATTAGTGAATAGGGAATCTAAGTATTCCCGGCTGTCATCTGATAGTGCGGGCATCTGGATGTCCTTGATCATTGCTATATTATCTGCCTCCGAGTATTTCCCGGTCGAGGTGTATACCCCCTATAGTATTCCGAGAATTTGTCCGCCACTGCCTGCGGGTCCCTTATCATAGTGAAGTTTCCCCCCTGTAACCCTGGTACAAACCGCAACGCCCACTCGCCCTTCTCGAGCCACGCTATTAGTTTGCCGGCTTTATCTCCGTGTTCGAAGAATCTGCTTTGAGTCTCATTGTTCTGCGCTCTTGCCCTATCCCTCGAGGTCCCTATAGTCGTCCTGGCACAACTTTAACCGGTGCATACCTTCTGGGGTTGCTGTCCTAGATACCTCTGCTTCCAACCTCGTCACCTCCGTCCCTACCCTCTCCATTTCCGCCTGTCGTTTCTTCTTTTTCCCGGTGACCAGAGACACTACCTCCCCACGGATAACAGTTTTATAGGCTTCCCACAGGATCTGTGCCGAGTCCACTGTACCACTATTCTCTTGGAAATATCTTTCCATGATTTTAGCGACTTCCTTCTTGGTGGCGGGGTCTTTCAAGTGCCACGCATTAATTGGGGCTACCCTTCCTACATCAGGTTGGCCCGTTTCCACCCAGAGCCAAATCGGGGAGTGGTCGGAAACTCCTCTTCCCAGGTGCCGCACCTCCTGCACCGAAGCGGCCTGGGCTGCTGGTAACAGTATATAATCTGTTCTAGACAGGCTGTGATGCGCGGCAGACACATGGGTATAGTGTACCACACTCGGATTACTTATCCTCCACCCGTCGACAAGCCCTGTTGTTTCTAGAAATTCGGGGAGCCATCTCTGCGCCGGTCTTAGTGTTCGGGCCGGGTGCCTGTCTATTTCCCCATCCACCGCTGTGTTGAAGTCCCTCTCCCCATCACAAGGAGGCCTAGCGGCAAAGTTAGGAAAATTGTGCCCAGGTCCCAAAATGTGTCCGCTTGAAGACCAGGCGGGACATGGATGGACATAAAAGTAACTATATTCCCCTGCCACTGCCCTGATACTCCGATATAGCGGCCTCGCTGGTTTCGACACGTGGCCTGGATGTTAAGGGGAAATTAGTTATTTATCAAAATGCCGACTCCCCTAGACCCCGTGGTAAACCCAGCATGTGCAACCCACTTATAACACCTTCTGTGCAGGGCCATGCAGCGACTACCTATAAGATGAGTCTCCTGAATTAGCACTACATCTGGGGAGTGTCGTCTAATTAACTGGTTCACCATTCCCCTTTTTATTTTATCCCCAAGGCCATTCACATTCCAACTAAGCCCAGTTATCCCCGATCCCCTTCTAGCACATGGCATTTAAACGGTACAGCTACAATACAATCATAGCTTTGTCTCTTGATGCGAGATAGAAAAAGAAAAGGAAATAACATCTCTCAAACATCACTCCCAAACCCCTCCCCCCTCCCTGCACCCCTACTCATGGCTTCCGCCTAACCCCAACTGGCAGTGTGCCTGTCGCCCCATATTCTAAACTACTGACTAACTAAAAGTAGAACAGAGGAGGATGTCAGGACCCCGTATCCCCCTACCCAGAATGACCCCAGAATGACCCCACCCTGCGCCTAAAGCAGCTCTCTCTCTCAAGGATCCGATCGGAAGTAAGCCCATGGGTAAAACCCACTACCTGACAGTCTCAAATGTCCCAAACAACTGCAGCGTCTGTCATTCCTGCTCCTGCGGGCCGTCGCCACCATCTCAATCTTGCCCCTCAGGCCCAGCCGGGGGAAGTCTCTCCAACCAGTCTGAAGCCACTTCCGGATTATCGAAAAACCAGGCTCTCCCTTTGACCTCAACCCTCAGCCGGGCTGGGTACATCATAGCATATTTCAACCCTCAGTCTCTGAGTCTCCTCTTCACTCCAAGGAAACCCTGGCGCTGCTTCTGGACAGCTTGCGTGAAGTCAGGAAAGAAGGTAAGATTGGCATTTTCATATTTCAGAGGACCCCCCGATCTGTAAGCCTGCAGGATAGCGTCTCTGTCCCTGTAGTTCAACACCCTTGCACTAATCGGACGAGGGGGGGGGCTCCACGTTTTGGCCTCCGCCCGGCACCCTATGTGCTTGCTCAATCGTGAAGAAATTATCCAGTCCCTTGAGCTTAAGATGATTAAGGATGATTCCTTCGACGAACAGGTCCGGGGCCGGGCCTTCGGCATTCTCTGGGACACCAATGATGCGAACATTGTTTCGCCGGGCTCTCCCTTCATACTCATCCAGTTT
Source organism: Lissotriton helveticus (assembly GCF_964261635.1). NCBI lineage: Eukaryota > Metazoa > Chordata > Amphibia > Caudata > Salamandridae > Lissotriton > Lissotriton helveticus. The sequence continues at coordinate 59,510,628 of NC_136061.1, forward strand.
CCGATTTATAAGGTCACTAGAAGCCTTGAGATCCCGCTCCTCCTGTTGGAGCAATGCCACATCATCTGTTAAGCTGGTGGTTTTAATGTCCAGCGACTTAACTTTTTCACTGGCCTAGGTGAGGTTGGCCCGGATGAGATTGACCTCGATGGTTACAGTACCTAGTTTATTGTCCAGCAACTCCCATCTTTTGTCCGAGGCGTGACTTGACGCTATAGATGGCTGCCATCACGTCAAGCAGTGTCGGCTCAGGCGGAGGACCAGTGGAATCTCCTCCTGTCGCTTGAACTCTCCTCTACTCCGGCAGAGACCCTCTAGGCATCATGTAGTGGTCCAGCTTGTTGGTCTGGATGTGACGAGACCCCTTGGAGGATCTGGAATGCTGCTTATCAACACCGAGTTTAGTCGCCATCTGCAAATCTTCTCTGGAGCCTGCGGCCCCCCCCCCCGCTCCACCGGGCGCGACGCCGCCGCACCAGTCACCACTGGATGACACTAAGTGACCTGTCCGCACACCCACTCAGCCAGAGCACCAGCACGTGGCTCCGAAGAAGCTCAACACAGAGGTCACAGTCACATAGGAGCGAAGGACCGCCGAGAAACAGCCGGGCCAGCCGCAGGGCCAGGAAGCCTCAACCAGTTCTTCACCAGACAGCCGCTCCGAAGGAAAGGGGTAGAAAGGCCGGCTCGACATCTCGTATCCCTCTCGCATGGGCACCCTGGGGTCAACCTCAGACCCCCCTCAAGCATCGGGCCAATGTTCGATTCTGGATCGCAGACAGGGGTCCCGAACAGCACCATCTGATGGTGTAATCGTGCCCTTGCAGTATGCCCCCCCGCCCCTCCCCCGAGGAGTACATTTCACCATTTGAGGTTCCAACACAGCGGTGCAGCAGGGGTCCCGCCCCCGAAGAGCCGGCTGCCGGGAGGCCCCCGCTGCACCGCCGTCACCACCCGCAGTAATCCTCAGCTGCCTCGAGAAAGGCAGAATGACACTCTGCTGTCGCCCCCCCCCTCAGGGCAATGCAGGCGGGCCCCGCCAACAGTCCGACACCGTCAGGGGCAATCCGCACAACAGTGCTGCCGACCGCCCCCAGGGCAGTAATCTCTCCTGCGCTGCTTGTGCGGTGCCGTCACCGGAGCGCTTACTGTTTCTCCGGGCAGGGGGCCCTCACAACAGCCTGCTCCCCCGCCGCACCACCTCCTCTCACGACGCGATTGAAGGCGGGTTGACACCCGGGCCCGACCAGCGACTTCCGGTTTCGGCCCCGGGTCTTGTTCACTTTGTGGCCTGCCCCACAGCGAAATCGAGCCCCAGGCTCCAGGAAACGAACAGGCCCAGACTGTCGAGTGGTGGAACTCCGGCCCTCGATGTCACAGCGAGTTGGGAGTCACCTAGATGTATTGCATTGCGCACCTTCCGCAAACAGGCGGCTGGGTCAGTGCCCCAGGATGAAGGTCAGGATGTCAGTGTAGAGCGTCAGGTCCGGCAGAGCTGCTCACTCACACGGCAATCTTGGTCTCAGACGTAGCTCCTCCCCATAAACATAAATTATATCCCAGATCACAAAGGGATTCGGAATCTTTTGATGATTTTTTTAACTGCTCTTAGAAGCTTTGTAATGTTTTGCAATTTTGAAGTCATTGCTGATAAAATGATTAGAGATCAAATAATTGTGAATGTTAAAAGCAAAAAAACACAAGAGCAATTGTGGGATCTAGGATATCCTAACTTACACGACACCATAGCCACTGCGAAAGCATTTGAACAATCCGAAAGATGGATGAAAACCATTGAGGATGTCAATGCTAAAGGTGATAAGAGTAACAAAAGTATTGATGAGGTTTGTGCCATGAATAGTTCCACCAATAACTTTCCAAAACTTCCCTGGTAGGAAAAAGTGCTGACAGGAGTGTAATATGTTATAGATGTGGTAGTACCAACCAGGTGGCTTCATTTAAGTTTTATCCTGCTAAAGGAACAGAATGTATCAATGTATCAAGTGTGGTAGACTTGGACATTTTGCCAGAGCCTGGAGGGATGACAGGAAGAGAACCATTAACAAAGGTAGAAGTTTTCCCACTAAGACTAGTGAAGTTTCCTTTGTAAGATGTACTCAGCCTTTTAATGACGACTCTGTATGGGAGAGAGGTATTGTAGTTTCTTTAGTCAATATATGCGCTCTCGAAGGGGAGACTTTGAGTTCACCCAAGTGTGTTGTTCAATTCTTAAATGAAAACTTGGAACTTATGGCAGATTCAGGGTCACCTTGGTCAATTGTTACAGAAAATTATTTCAGTGAAACATTTGGTAATAGTATGTCCACGAGGAGTCTGTGCCCCCCTGACATCATAGCTCAAGGTTTTGATGGGTCCACTATTGACCTTATGGGGTACATTGCTTCAGACATTAATTTTAAGGAAAGGTCTTCTTTAATTAAATTGTATGTGGCCAAGAAGGGAGTTAACGTATTGGATTGAAGGGTCCAATGGCGACTAGGGATCATTCTCAATCCCCGCAGCTAAGAACCTGTCATGGTGGTAGAGTAAGTGTTGATCCTGGTATCATTGGAAAAGAATTTCCGGAAGTATTTTCTGAGTCCTTAGGCAAGCTCAAGGGTTTTACTAATTTAATTAAGCTTAAGCAAGGAGCGTCCCCTTTTAGACAGAAACTCAGGAATGTTCTTATTAACGTGAGGTAAGAATTGGGGAAAGCCTTAAAGGAGATATCAGATGAGGGTGTTAATGAAGAGGTGGAATCTTCTGCATGGGTTTCTCCGATTTTGTTGGCACGCAAACTCGACAAATCATTGAGGCTATGCATTGACCTCAGAGCCCTAAATGCTAATATTCTGGTCGATTGCCATCTGTCGCCTAATATCAACGAGGTGGTAAGCATGCTTGGAAGAGCCACGATATTCTCCACTCTGGATCTTAGGTCCGCGTACCATCCAATTGAACTGGCCGAGGAGTCACGCCATATGACTTCCTTTATCACCCCCCAAGGTCTCTTCCAATTTAAAAGGATGCCTTTTGGATTGGCATCAGCGGCCTCTGTGTTCCAGAGGTCCATGTGTCATCTTCGTAAGGACATGCAGTTGTGTGTGAAGTGCTTCCAGGATGACATCCTTATTTTCTCTCTGGACATGAAAACACACACGGAACATCTCAGGAATGTATGCGTTAATATGGACAAACTCTTAAGAAGAGTAAATGCAAACTGTTTCAAGAGTCTGTTGCATATCTTGGACATATGCTGTCCAAAGAGGGGGTGGTTCCCAAAAAATCCCTCATGATGATATTTTAAAGGCACCAGCTGCTGACTCTAAAGACAAACTTCTTTCCTTTTCAGGTCTCTGTGAATACTACAGCAAATTTATTATGAATTTTGCATCCAAAATGGAACCCTTAAGAGACCTAACAAGGAAAAATGCTGAATTTCTTTGGGGGGAAAAGCAACAGGAAGCTTTTGAAAGTATCAAAGCAGAAATGATAGCTGCTTCCACCCTGAAACCTTATTGTATAGGGAATACTTGTATACTCACTGTTGACGCTAGCCTATATGGTCTGGGGTGTGTGTTATCCCAACATGCGGGAAAAGAAGAGTGGAATGTTGCATATGCCTCCCGCACACTTAAACTTACTGAGAGGCGTTACTCTGTAATTGAGAGGCATGTGTCTGGGGTGTTGGCATGTGTCTGGGGTGTGGAATATTTCCGCAATAACATTTGGGGTGCGCAATTTGTTTTACAGACAGATCACAAGCCTTTGGTTTCTATTTTGTCACCTTGAGGGGGTCTTAATGCCACTGCCCGCATAGCCAGATTAATGTCCCGTTTTCAAGAGTACAGTTTTGCAGTTGAGTACGTTCCAGGCAAAATCAATGTTACCGCAGACTGTTTATCCAGACTTCCCTACAATACCAGTGATGTGTGTGAAGATGAAAAAGTTGTTTCTGACATTTCTGAGGTCGTATCCAGGAAATGTTATTCCATTTCTGATGAAATGTGGAAAAAGGCCATGAGTGAGGATGACCTTTTACAAGAAGTTATCAATTATACTAGAATCGGATGGCCCTCAAAAAATGAAGTTTCAGTTGACCTATCACCTTTTTGGAAGATCTCTAATGACTTAGAGGGTGACCTAATTTTTAGACAAGGAAGGCGCATCCCACTCTTGTCTCTTCGTAGTCATATTTTATCTGTGAGCCATAAGAGCCATTTGGGAATGTCCTCTATGAAAAGACTTATCAGATCCGTCTTTTGTTGGCCTGGTTTGGACAGATATGTTCACTGGATGGTGAGAGAGTGTCCTGAATGTGTGAGCAGTGAGAAGATGCTTAAATGTGATCCATACCCTATCATTCCCATTCAATGGTCAGCTAACCCATGGCAAAAGGTGGGTCTGGACATAGCATGTACTTTTAATTTTTTGCCTCAGGACTGTAGGTTTGCTTTGGTAATGGTGGATTACCACTCCAAGTGGCCTGAGGTGAAGTTCATCCCTCATGCTCTTTCTGAGAGTGTCATTTTGTTCTTAAAAGACATGTTTGCCCGTCAAGATTACCCTGAGGTTCTCATCGCAGATAATGGTGTACAAATAAAGTCTCATGAGATGACTGATTTTCTTAGATTCTTAAATATTCGTCATGTTACGACAGCTTTGTACGAACCACAGGGAATGGCCAAGTAGAAAGATACAACAGAGTTCTCAAACAGGGCATTATTTTGGGCATGGAATATTGGTTTTCGGTGGAAGGATAAATTGAGGGAGAAGTTGTGGTTGTACTGTATAACTCCCCACTCAACTACTGAAATTTCTCCTTTTCGTTTGCTCAAGGGAAGGGAACCAGTTTCCAATTTGTGCCCTTGGTGGTTTAAAAAGGCCATAGAAAATCATACCTCGGAAATCAATCAGAAGTATATAGCCCACAAAGTGGAAGAGAAACAGCAGAGAAGTGAACTTTATTTTCTCCAGTATTAGGGGTGTCTTTCATAGATTCACATGCCTGAATCATTCCCCGTCGTCGGAGTAGGAGTCTCACGGTATATAAAAAAAGCAATAAAATGCCATAAAATATATAGCAGATAACAGAAATACCAAACCAGGAAGTAAGTAGCCCCAGCTACAGTAGAAAAAACTTCCACCCTCGTGACTATCTAAGTCATTATGTGTTAGTCCAAACTGCAGCCAATCAGGCGACAGCACCCACCGGAATGTTCTCCCCAGAGGCTCAGGCTCTCAGATTTTCTACCGCACGTTGTGTGAAGGGAGTCTCCCTGAGCTCTGCTCAGTTTTTTCTTCTATATCTCTAATTTCTTCAACTTTCACAGATGTCTTCATCTAAATCCCTGTTTAGAGCCTGTGACTCTTGTGGGAAGCCAAGACTTTTCAAGGAGGACCCCCACAAGAAATGTTTGTATTGTCTTTATCCTGATCATGAGGTGAAGGAGTGCAAGATCTGCCGGACTTTCCCCTCCAAGACCATCAAGGATAGAGAAGGGCGCCTTCTATTGTGGCTCAATAGACTAAAGAACAAGGATGACCCTGTCTCTGAGGTAGGAAGTTGTGGTTCCGGCTCTTCATTTCTATCAACTAAGAGGAAGGCTGAAACTGATGTTTCATCTCTGAGGGCGAAGGTGGTTAAGAAGTCTAAATCTTCCCAGGATGCTCCTGGGCCTAGTTCTTCAAGTAAAGTTATCCCACTTTCCAAAGGGGATTCTACGCCCTCTAAGAAGTCTGGGACTAAGACAGTGCCTAAGAAATCTTCTAAATCTGTGCCTCCTCAGTTGCCATTGACAATTTCAACGTCAAGGAAGGACTGTGTTTCTTCTCATGTGGCCACTTCTACCACCTGCACTATGACTTTCTCCTCACCGAAGCCTACACTTGTCATGTCTTCAGCTTCTTCGCCTACACTGGTTCATGTCCAGATTAGGCCTATCTCGTCGTCTACAGTTGCCCCGACGACGATGGCCAAGGTACCGTCGACGATTTTGTCATCTTCATCTTTGAGATCCCCGTCGACGATAAAATTGGCACCGTCGACGAGAACATCGACGTCGACGGCCCTCCCGTCGACGGTAAAATCCTCGTCGACGACGAAGACTCCGTCGACGATGCCCCCGTCGACGACGACGGCGAAGCCCCCGTCGACGGCGACGGCGAAGCCACCGTCGACGACTTCGACGACGAAGCCACCGTCGACGGTCTCGACGACGAAGCCACCGTCGACGGCCTCGACGACGAAACCACCGTCGACGGCCTCGACGACGAAACCACCGTCGACGGCCTCGACGACGAAACCACCGTCGACGGCCTCGACGACGACACCACCGTCGACGACCTCGTCGACGAAGAGATCCTCGTCGACGGCAAAGCACTCGTCGACGAAGCTACTGTCTACGACCCCGTCGACGACCCCGTCGACGACGATTCCGTCGACGAGACAGCACTGTCAGCAGTATACAGACGTCCCGTTGACGCCGCCTCTTTCAAGCTGCACTACTTTGCAGGTTTGGTCTGCGCAGACAGCAGGGATTCCATTGCCATCTCCTGCGACTACTGCTACTTTATTAAAAAAGAGAGCTACTGTGGACTCTATTTCTACTACCATTGTGGTGCCTGACAAGCTTTTGGATTCAGATGAGGAGGGATCCTATGAAGACGAAAATTTTGGGCCAGCTAGAAGTCCATCCGAACTCCATATTAAAGTTCAGGAAGATGTTGAGGATAACATGGAGGACGTTCAGCCTGCTCCGCGGGCTGACAGACCTGACACTGATAGGCAACTGCCTGAAGATTTATTCCGCAACTTGCAGTACATGCTCAGTGACTATTATAGACGTTTCCCACCTTCTGAGTCTGGTGACTCAGTGATGTCTACACCTTTGCCGCAGGGAAGGCCTTCCCTCTCTCCGCGGACACGACCAAGGGCTTCTAATGCGTTGGAGGACAGTCGCTCAACGTTGCCTACGTCACCAGTTTCATCTCCTCAGCCACGAGAAGAGGAGCTCTCGGAACAGGAGGATCAGGAAGAAGGAGAGCTGAATGAAGCCTCTGAATCGTCGGAGTATGAGGATTACAATGCGAACACACCCTCTCCGGCGGAGCCTACTGTTTCTGAGTCCCCACCCGTGGACGTTGCCTCATTTCACAAGATCATGGATAGAGCAACTAGGAGGTTTCTAATAACCATGGAAGCTAAACAAGAAGACTGCTTTTTGTATGATTTTAAATCTACCCCTCATAAGCAGAGTTGGACCATTCCAATTATAGATTTTATCTGGAAGGAGGGTCTTAAGATCATGGCCAAGCCGAATTCCTTACCAGCAGTGCTCCCTAGAGTAGATAAAAAATATAGGGCGCCTACTACTTCTCCAGCATGCCTTGTCGGGCAAGCTAAAGCCGATTCTGTGGTGGCACAGGCAGCGCAGAAGAGATCTTCCAACCCTACGTCTCAGGTCTCTGTTCCTCCAGACAAGGATGGGAGACGCCTTGATTCCATTGGCAAGAAGGTTTCTACCATTGCAGCCACGACCATCCGGGCCGCAAACTCCCTCGCCATTTTAGGGAGATACGATAGACAGATGTGGTCGGACATCTCACCGTACATGGACAAGCTCCCCGAGCCTGATCGCACTGAGGCCAAGAAAATCCTTCAGGAAGGAGAGTGTGTCTCCTCGGAGATGATTGACGCTGCTGTGGACGTTGCTGCCACTGCCTTTCGACAGCTTGCGGGTGCAGCTGTTCTTAGACGGCAAGGATGGTTACGAGCAACCTCCTTTAGGCAGGAGGTTCAAAACAGAATCATTGACATGCCTTTTGATGGAGAGTCACTATTCGGCAAACATGTTGATGAGGCCCTGGAGGCAATAAAGAAAGACACTGAAACAGCACGTTCACTGGGTACCCTTCAGTACCGGAAATCTTCCTTTCGTGGCACAAGAGGAAGGGGGAATTTCAATAATAGAGGAGGATACGCCCAACAACGCTCTTATTCCTCCACCCAGGGAAACCAAAGATTTCAGCCTTACCGGCAACAAACCTATGGACAAAAGAGAGGAAATTACTCTCAACCTCGAGGAAAATCTAATTATCGAGGAAGAGACAACAAGAAATGAGGCACGCATCCTGCCACCACTTTGTGCCAACCCGAACCAAATTGGAGGACAAATATCCCAACACTACTTAAATTGGTCCGAAATTACTACAGACAAATGGGTCCTGGATGTAGTAGCCAGAGGACACATTTTAGAATTCGTAAAAATCCCCCCAAATTGCCCCCCAAAAGGACCCGATCCAGCGCACCTCAAGGAGCTATTCGTCCAGATCAACACCATGATCCGGAAAGGGGCAATCGAAAGAGTGCCTCATCATCAGAGGGGACGAGGCTTCTACTCAAGATTTTTCCTTGTTCGCAAGAAGTCAGGAGAGTGGCGCCCCATCCTCGACTTGCGAGCATTGAACAAGTTTCTGAAGAAACTCACATTCAGGATGCTAACACTTCAGGAAATCCTCCAATTTCTTTCGGCGGGAGAGTTTTTGGCAACACTCGACCTTCAAGATGCATACTTCCACGTACCGATTTTCCCACGGCATCGGAAGTTTCTCAGGTTCAGAGTGGCTGGCAGGGACTTCCAGTTCAAGGTCCTCCCATTTGGCCTGCGTTCAGCCCCCAGAGTGTTTACGAAGATGCTGGCCCCAGTAGCGGCCCATCTTCGGTTGCAATCGATTCAAATTTATCCATACCTGGACGACTGCCTTATCAAGGCCAGTTCTTTCGACACGGCTCAAGATCACGTTCAAAAAACTTTGTCTCTGATGCAGAACCTAGGTTTCTCAATCAACTTCGAGAAGTCTCGTCTCACACCTACAACGAGAAAGGACTTCTTAGGAGCGACACTGGACACCAACCTTGCCCAAGTATTCATTTCAGAAGAAAGACAAGTCAAGATTCAACGACTCGCGACGACATTGTCACTAAGAAAGTGCGTTTCAGTACGCATATTCAAGTCATTCCTCGGAATGCTTTCTTCCTGCATTCTGCTCACTCCCAACTGCCGTCTTCGGATGAGACCCTTACAGGAGGAACTCAGTCGCCAATGGATCCAAGCCACAGGATCTTTCGAAGATATCCTCCACATTACACCTCGCATGCGACAAGCAATCGCATGGTGGACCCACCGATCCAACTTACAAGTGGGATGCTCCTTCCTCACGGAAGTTCCCAGGTTCATAGTGACGACCGATGCATCAATGACAGGCTGGGGTGCACACCTCCAAGGCATGACGGTCAGCGGGAAGTGGAACCAGGTCCAAATGAAATGGCACATCAACCGGTTAGAGTTACACGCCATATTTTTAGCCCTGAAGTCCTTTCAAGCGACTCTGCAAGGTGCCACAGTCTTGATACGGACAGACAACACCACCTGCATGTATTATCTAAACAAACAGGGCGGGACCAGATCAGTCCGACTATCTCAACAAGCACAAGAAATATGGAGTTGGGCCTTGACTCACGATATTCATCTGTCAGCGGTCCACGTTCCGGGGATTGCGAATGTATTGGCGGACTCTCTCAGCAGGTCCGGGGGCTGCACTCACGAGTGGGAACTTCATCTCCCATCTCTACGTCGCATCTTTCAGATGTGGGGGCATCCGGACTTGGACTTGTTTGCAACCTTCCAGAACCGGAAATGCCCATTCTTTGCAAGCTGGGTTCCCCACAAGGACTCGTGTGGGGATGCCCTTTCGCTGAACTGGAATCAAATATTCGCGTACGCCTTTCCACCGATACCTCTGATCCCGAAAGTTATCAGGAAAATGAAGAAACAGCCATGCCGGTTGATCTTAATTGCTCCTCGATGGCCCAGACAATACTGGTTCCCCGAACTACTCCTTCTCTCGGAATGCAACCCTATACCACTACCACGCATTCCGCAGCTTCTATCCACCCAGCAAGGCAGGGTATACCATCCGGACCCGAACTCGCTGAAATTGTCAGCTTGGCTCCTCAACACATGGAATTTGCACACCTAAACATTCCACAAGATTGTCAGGAGGTGCTTGCAAAAGCCAGAGCTCCATCCACGATCAAAACATACAAACTCAAGTGGAAACGGTTCTGTGCATGGTGCCAAGCTAATGACTTACATCCCATTCAAGCAACACCAGAACAAATCCTTCCTTTCTTTCTGCATCTAGCCAGACTGGGTTTGGCGCACTCTACTCTTAAGGTCTTCCTAGCAGCCATCTCTAGGTTTCGCCAAGATGGATCAAACTCCCTGTTCTCTGTACGGATCATCCAACAATTTTTCAAGGGCTTATTTCGCATGTTTCCGCCGGTCCGAAAACCTCCTCCGGCATGGCATCTGAACATCGTCCTATCTCAGCTCATGCGACACCCCTTTGAACCGATTCATAAGGTGGACCTGAAATTTCTGACATGGAAAGTATCGTTGCTCCTGGCTTTGACATCTGCTAGGAGGGTCAGCGATATTCAGGCGTTTACATCTAAGGCACCTTTCCTTCAATTCACCACGGACTCAGTGGTATTGCGCACTAATCCCACATACATGCCTAAAGTACCACTGGACTTTCATCTTTATGAACCTGTTGTCCTTAAAACATTCTTTCCTAACCCACAGTCTACGGCTGAGAAAGCACTGCATTCTTTAGACATTAGAAGATGCCTTCGATTTTATCTCTCCAGAACTTCGGCCATCCGCAAGACAGACCAACTGTTCGTGGCTTATGGCCGGCAACGCCGGGGTTGTGCTGTTTCAAAACAGACCATTGCTAGATGGGTCTCCTCTACGATTGGACTTTGTCACCAACAGGCTGGTAGGCCCTTACAAGCCTTGCCAAGAGCACATTCAACCAGGGCAGTTAGCTCTTCCACTGCCCTTTTTGCTGGTGTGCCACTTCGACAGATCTGCAGAGCTGCCACGTGGTCTAGCAGGCACACCTTTACTAGACACTACTGTCTGGACTCGGCAGATGATGCAGATGCTTCGGTTGGGAGAGCAGTGCTTCGCAATCTTTTCAAATAAGGTGAGCCTCTGTTTCCACCTCCTCATTTATGCTCTTTAGACGTTTGCTCAGAACATGTTGATTACTGTTATGCATGTCTCCTTTACTATATACATGGGTATATTTAATTATATGCATACATGATATTCTGACGTCTACGAGCGTTATAATGTGAGTACTGCTTACTATTCTGATTCAGGCATGTGAATCTATGAAAGACACCCCTAATACTGGAGAAGAACAATAGTTACTTACCTGTAAACAGGTGGTTCTCCAGTATTGGTGTCTTTCATAGATTCACATGCAACCCGCCCGCCTTCCCCCAGAGACTCTCTCGAATAGCATGGGACTTCACTCCTGTGCGAGAAAATCTGAGAGCCTGAGCCTCTGGGGAGAACATTCCGGTGGGTGCTGTCGCCTGATTGGCTGCAGTTTGGACTAACACATAATGACTTAGATAGTCACGAGGGTGGAAGTTTTTTCTACTGTAGCTGGGGCTACTTACTTCCTGGTTTGGTATTTCTGTTATCTGCTATATATTTTATGGCATTTTATTGCTTTTTTTATATACCGTGAGACTCCTACTCCGACGACGGGGAATGATTCAGGCATGTGAATCTATGAAAGACACCAATACTGGAGAACCACCTGTTTACAGGTAAGTAACTATTGTTCATGATCTCCGCATGAAAGTTAAAGTACCCCATTTTGTGGTCGGAGAATGGGTGAGGATACGAAAGCCTGGTGTTCTACTAAGGGTTAGATGAAATTTGGTAGACCCATTAAAATTATCAAAGTTAATCGCAACAGTATTGTTACTCAAGACGGTAACATTTGTTAATATTTCTTCGTAAATTTCCCTAAGGAGAGAAATGTGTTACATTGCCTGTTACATTGCTATATTTTATTTTCTATTATTGTTCCTTCCCCTTTAATTTCCCTGTATACTTTTAACCCTGGCACCGCCTTGCAGTTAGTTGTGATTTCATTTAGAACTGGAACCCCTATTCATTATGCTCCTGGATTTGGTCTGAGCAGTACTGTGCCTTATCCATTAAACAGCTTCTACCTTTTACTGGATTTATGCTTTTTCTTTCATGGAAACTTTACACTTGCCCCATCAGGATCCCTGGGGCACTAGTTGTGAGACCCACGTTTCTCTTTTGGGGAACAGTATACCATTAAGAAGGCACTTCCCTCGTGTACCCTCTTGTTTTCTCCTTTTCATTTCTAGTCACATCTAGCTGCTTGTGAGGGCCTTGCTGCACAATAAAGTGCTGCACATACAACCAACATGTCAAAATGTGCCTCTAGGTCTGTGTATATAGGTGACTGCATGGCGGTCCTTCTATGTTTATGGGTGCACGGTGGTGCCTGTTTGCCGGTCTATGTGCAAATGTCTTTAAGCATGTCGTTCCGCGTATGCAGTTGTGTCTCTAGGTCGGTTGCTCTGTCTGCTTCTGCATATTTGACTGTATCTGGCATCTATTTCAGTATGCATAGATATTAATTGCCTGTCTGCATGTATGCATGCTGGATATAAAAGTTAAACTTGTTGGCTTTGTCAGTGCTTGTTATACCATAGACCAATTATGTGACTCTGGTTTATTTCATTGTTATTGGTTTACCTATTGGTGTGTGTAACTTCTAATTTCTACATATCAATTCAAGTATACACTTATAAAGTGCTGAACACCCTCAGAGAAGATGCCTTGACGCTTTAAAACCAGATGAGAAAAGAAATCCTCCAGCAGTCAAGACAGGGCGAGGTATCAACCAGTTAAGTCTTAGTTTTTCTTCTGATACTAACAAGGTTTCACTCCTCCCTTACCTTTCTGTCATTTGCCCTGTGTGTCCTTTCCCCCCCCTGCACCAGCGCGCTGATTTTCGCGCTGTGTGGTGCCTCACCGATTTGAGGGTGTAGGCTCTATTTTTAATAGTGATTTTACTACTATTTGCACATATATTCTGGGCACTTACTTTTTCTATGAGACCTCCCCCTAGAGTGTCGGGCTGACACTAGGGCTGATCCAGCTGGGTTCCGGGCAGAGTGACAGCGGCGGCCATCTTGGGTAGGGCTCCCCTCCCTTGGTGGACTGAGCCACCAGTACTTAAACAGCGAAAACGTCCGTTTCGCTTAGATACTGCATTAAGCACCTGAGGCTTGAGCCGGGCGGGCGTCTATTTCACTGCTAATTGCATTTTTAAATCTTTCTGTCATTTGCCCTGTGGGTCCTTTCCCCCCCATGCACCAGCGCGCTGATTTTCGCGCTGTGTGGTGCCTCACCGATTTGAGGGTGTAGGCTCTATTTTTAATAGTGATTTTACTACTATTTGCACATATATTCTGGGCACTTACTTTTTCTATGAGACCTCCCCCTAGAGTGTCGGGCTGACACTAGGGCTGATCCAGCTGGGTTCCGGGCAGAGTGACGGCGGCGGCCATCTTGGGTAGGGCTCCCCTCCCTTGGTGGACTGAGCCACCAGTACTTAAACAGCGAAAACGTCCGTTTCGCTTAGATACTGCATTAAGCGCCTGAGGCTTGAGCCGGGCGGGCGTCTATTTCACTGCTAATTGCATTTTTAAATCTTTCTGTCATTTGCCCTGTGTGTCCTTTCCCCCCCCTGCACCAGCGCGCTGATTTTCGCGCTGTGTGGTGCCTCACCGATTTGAGGGTGTAGGCTCTATTTTTAATAGTGATTTTACTACTATTTGCACATATATTCTGGGCACTTACTTTTTCTATGAGACCTCCCCCTAGAGTGTCGGGCTGACACTAGGGCTGATCCTGCTGGGTTCCGGGCAGAGTGACGGCGGCGGCCATCTTGGGTAGGGCTCCCCTCCCTTGGTGGACTGAGCCACCAGTACTTAAACAGCGAAAACGTCCGTTTCGCTTAGATACTGCATTAAGCGCCTGAGGCTTGAGCCGGGCGGGCGTCTATTTCACTGCTAATTGCATTTTTAAATCTTTCTGTCATTTGCCCTGTGTGTCCTTTCCCCCCCCTGCACCAGCGCGCTGATTTTCGCGCTGTGTGGTGCCTCACCGATTTGAGGGTGTAGGCTCTATTTTTAATAGTGATTTTACTACTATTTGCACATATATTCTGGGCACTTACTTTTTCTATGAGACCTCCCCCTAGAGTGTCGGGCTGACACTAGGGCTGATCCTGCTGGGTTCCGGGCAGAGTGATGGCGGCGGCCATCTTGGGTAGGGCTCCCCTCCCTTGGTGGACTGAGCCACCAGTATATAAACAAACGGCCATGACTCCGCGCAGCGGACGCGTTCAGCGGGAGCGCCGGAATCGCGCCAGAGTCCAGCCCGTCTGCGCCCGTCCGCGGCAGGCCGGGGCAGGGGGCCGGCTCCCCTGATAGGTTAGTACCATCTAGACTCTCTCTAGCTTACACCCATGCAGAGCTACTACGACTACGCCCATGTGTGTCCACTACATGCGCCCACGCACTTCAAGCAGATATTTTGCCGCCTAGGTGCGGAATATGTCAGCAGGCTCTCCCATTCCTTAGGGGAATTACTAAAGACATTCCTAAAGTAAAAATGGCCCTAGTAAACTGTAGGTCGTTAAGAAAGCGTAGGGTCGAAATACACGACCTACTACTGGCAGAGAACCGTGACGTCCTTTACCTTACCGAAACATGGATGGACGAGGATTCGTCTCCAGAGGCACTTGAGGCCACTCCTCCTGGGTACTGTCTACTCCGCCTTGATAGACACAAACAAAGAGGGGGGGGGGCTCGCCCTCATGTACAAAGCTGAGCTTGAATGCACTTTAGTGAAGGCTATTTTACCCAATAGTGAAAGTGGCCTATTCACTATTACTATAGGACCTAGAGATGTTATTCATGGGCTGCTGGTATACAGGCCACCGGGGGCGGCGGGACAGTTTGGCAGCCAGCTTCTAGAGTGTGTTACGCAAGCAGCTCTCCGCTATAAAAAATTCATTATTCTAGGAGACCTTAATCTCCATTTTAATGACATGACGTACAGGGAAGCACAGGATGTGACTGCTGCCTTAACATCTTTAGGCCTCAATCTCAAATCCACTGCCCCTTCTCATCAACACGGTAACCTTCTTGACCCCATTTTTGCTAACTGGGAGGGTATCAATGTATCTACTCCGGTGAGAATAATCTGGTCCGACCACCTCATCATTCCGTTTACAACAGATAAAACTCCTTCAGTTGAGTTCTCTTCGAAACCTCCATTTGAGAGACGCAGAAAATGGAATAAATTCAATCCTGAAGGCTTTAGATGTGCACTTCAAAAAAATCCACCTTCTCAAAGTAACTCCCTGGAGGAAGCCTGGAACAAACACGAAGCATGGGTAACTGCTGCACTTGATGAGATAGCCCCTTGGACCACACAGCCACCTGCTAGGCACTCGAAAACTGCCCCGTGGTTCTCAGCTTCACTTAAACTAGCCAGGTCGAGATGTAAAAACTTAGAACGTAAATGGAGAGCTCAGTATAATCCTGAAGACAAACTTCATTATAAAAGGGAACTCAACACTTATAAAAAAATTGTTAAAAACAGAAAAAAGCAGCTATCTTAAAAATAGAATCGATTCAGCCAAAAATCAAACTAGAGAACTATTTACCATCTATAGAGAGCTTACAGTTCCTACCAGACTGAATACACAAGACATCTGCTCAGAAAAGCTGTGCGACTCTATAGCAGACTTTTTCATACATAAAATTGATAAAATTCACGCTACCTTTCCAAAGAATGTAACTCAATTGTCGAACCAGGCAGAAGGCAGCAACACTTCTATAGAAATGCCATGTCTCTCTTCTTTTGTCTTACCTGAAAAACATGATCTAGTAAGTATTGCTAACAGCATTCAATCTGGCTCACCCAGCGATGTCTGTCCTCCTGCTCGCTTTAAAGGACTACTGGAGACTACTATAATAGATCAGATCAGTCTCTTGGTGTCACTCTCCTTTCAGGAATGCCAGGTACCAGACGTATGGAAGACTGCCCAGGTTATCCCTCTAAAAAAAAAAACCAACATCCATATCACCCAGTTTCAAAATCTCCGTCCCATCTCGCTTCTCCCTTTCTGTGCTAAAATCGTGGAGAAGGTGGTGAATAAACAGCTTATGAGCTACCTGGAACAACATTCTCTCCTGCATTCCACTCAATCAGGTTTTAGAGCGGGTCATTCCACAGAATCAGCCCTGCTTTTTTCCACCGAAGGCTTGAGGAGAATAGTGGATGAGGGAGAGACAGCAGCGTTGGTTTTATTAGACCTTAGTGCAGCTTTTGACACCGTGCTGCACTCAACGCTGCTGTCTCGGCTGGTGGACATTGGAGTGAAGGGACGAGCTTTGGCTTGGGTGGAGTCTTTCCTGACCAATAGGAGCTTTCAAATGCACTGCCCCCCTTTTAAATCCTCGCGCAGAAATGTAGGCCATGGGGTGCCTCAGGGCTCGAGCTTGAGCCCTACTTTATTCAACATTTATATGGCACCCCTGGCCCGCATAGTCGAGAGTTTTGGGGTAGGCATTGTTAGCTATGCCGACGACACCCAGCTGTTGCTGAAACTTACTCCAGAGTGTAGAGAAGAGGCCAGTAACTTCTCGAGTTGCCTTACATCGGTAGCAGCCTGGATGGACCATAACTGCCTTCGCCTTAATGGCGACAAAACTGAGCTGCTGGTAGTGGGGAAATCAGTATCTGCTTGGTCACACCTGTGGTGGCCCAAAGAACTGGGTAGTCCCCCCAGTCCGGTAGAATCAGTGCGCAATCTGGGCATTACTATGGACTCGGATCTCTCCTACAAAACCCACGTGAATAAAGTCACAACCAAGTGTTTCGGCATATTGAAGGTCCTTCGCAAAATTCTGGACCTCTTACCTATAAATTCGAGAAAGGCCATTGTCCACGCATTGGTAACCCCCCACCTTGATTTCGGAAATGTTCTGTTGCTAGGGTTGAGCCAAAAAGGATTACATCAACTACAATGTGCACAGAATGCCGCAGCTCGCCTAGTACTCAAACTTCCCCGTAAAGCATCAGGGAAATCTGCCCTAGTCAAACTTCATTGGCTCCCGATAAGAGAGCGTATCAAATTTAAATCTCTTTGCTACGCTCATCGCATAGCTCTAGGCAAAGGCCCAGCCTATCTGCAAAATTTACTGACGATACACCGCCCCACTAGAGACCTTAGATCTGCTGGCAGAATGATTTTTAAACTCCCGAAAATCACTAAAGCCAGAATGGGCGGACGCTCATTTAGATTTTTAGCGGCTAAACACTGGAATGAGCTCCCGCTTGGTCTCCGGATGGAGCCCTCGGAGAGTATGTTTCGAAGAAAGCTCAAAACTTTTCTCTTTCCTCAGGCCTAATCTTTTGGCTCTGTGGCCCTCCCCTGCTCTGTCCTCTTTGCTTTCTGTATAGTGTCTAGCGCGGGGACACCCTGTTTTGGGTAACCAGGCGCTTAATAAATGGTTTTAATAATAATAATAATAAAATAATATAGTCGAAAGGTTCCTTGGTTTAGAACCCTGCACTCTGATGGGACTCCTTTCCATTTACTACACATGAAAGCAACTTGTGAGGGGGAAATGCTCAAAAAGCGTCCTGGTAGAAAGGATGGAAAAGCAAAATGGGCAATTTGATGTATGGAAGTGTCTGATTCTGGATCAAAGTCAAAGCATCTTCCTGATCTTGGCCAGGACAAGGTCATAATTTCTCACGCAGAACAGTTATAGATTTAATGGGAAGCCCTAGGTCAACTGAATTCGCACAGCTATTAGTAGTTCAGTTCAATGTTTTTTACTTTGCCCTGATATTTGTGTTATTGTCAATGCTCAAAACCTGAAATGTCTTGTATGTCGTCACCACCTACCGAGCCCAGGGCAACCAGAAACCCCTTGGGAAGTATGGGTAGATATTTTGTAAGTTTATATACTTGCTTCAGATGGCAAGATGTTAGCTGATCATAGGAAGCAATGTACTTTACTGCACTGCTTCGGTATTATAAGGTTTTCGGGCATATTGTTCTCTTCCAGATTTATAAACACAAGAGGGTGGTTATAATTTGGTCAGGGCTATATTATAAGGGAGGAAATTCCCTGTAAGTTAGTACAACGTGTAGAAGTTGAAATATTAACTGGTCGGCCACTGAATAAGAGGCAAGTAAATTTCCTTGACGATATTTGATGTATACTGCAAGCGAGTCTTATATTTAAGACTCACTCCTTAACTTCCCGAATGTGGAGATTGCGAGCGAGTGACCACCACTAGAATTATCCCCCAAGGTATTACACTACGGGAGACATTTTTCTTTGTTGGTCCTAAATATAAGACTCACTTGCAGTATACATCAAATATCGTCAAGGAAATTTACTTGCCTCTTATTCAGTGGCCGACCAGTTAATATTTCAACTTCTACACGTTGTACTAACTTACAGGGAATTTCCTCCCTTATAATATAGCCCTGACGAAGTTCCTAGAGAACGAAACTCGTTGGCTGAGGAGTTTGCTTTTTAAAAAAATTGGAAAATCAATAAAATAATCACTTAAAACGAATTGGATGCTGTGGACTCTCTTCTCTGGTGCACCGTTCTTTTGTATATGACTTTTGGATCTGCTTGGCAGTAGAGTGGTGGTACGGCACACTCTGGACGTTTTGTGCACAGAACTCTGACACTCATATCATACTTCATAGGCACTTGTGCATAACCTTGTCAGCCGTGCTTTCTTTCTTTTATTGGTTATAATTTGGCTTTGCTTGCGAAATGCTTGAAGCAATTAAAGAAACTTATTTTGGGGCAAAAAAAACCTTTTATACTTGGATGTTATAGCTTCTTCCCTAAGATCCAAAAAGATACCAAATCTATTGACAATTAGGTTCCTTACAGAAGAGTAATCATCCCTCTTTACGGGTAGCTCGATTCAGGCTTTGTTTAAGGATGTCTGCTGTTTCCTAGATGCCATTTAATCTTTGCAAATCACGAGTTGGAGCATGTTGACAGATTAAATAGAGTTGTGAAGTTCTTGAGAGTAAATACATAAATGGTAAGTTGAATAGTATGACATATTTATATAATTGATGAATGGACTTAAACCAAAAGACACATTGATTGAAAATATCATGAATGTGGCCATTCCAGTGAATAAGGGTGAGTTCAGATCCTTTTGTGGCATTTTTGTATTTTATGACTAATTTGTTTGGACTTTTCTGATAAAATCAAATCAATTGTTAAAGAAGAAATCAAAATGTGAATGGAGCAATGAGAGTCAGGTGGAATTTGTTAAATATAAAGCAAGAAATTGCTAATTCACCACCCTTGGTCAGCTTTAACTTTACCTGTAAACCCATAGTAACTCTCAATGACAAATCCTTTGCATTAAGTGCTGTTTTGAGCCATGGTTCAAGACGGT
Organism: Lissotriton helveticus; assembly: GCF_964261635.1. NCBI lineage: Eukaryota > Metazoa > Chordata > Amphibia > Caudata > Salamandridae > Lissotriton > Lissotriton helveticus. Next base: position 59,530,067 of record NC_136061.1, read on the forward strand.
GAAGAAGTTATAATAGCTTCTAAATCATGCATGTTGTCTGATTCCAAGAGGCTGTACTCAGTCATAGAAAGAGAGGCCTTGATCGTAATCTGGGCAGCAAAACATTTTAAGACTTATTTGTGGGGTGCAACTTTTTTTTGGCATGCACCAACCATAAGCCCTTGATTCACCTGTTGATCACCAAAGGTTCTGGTATGACTTCCTCAAGGAATGCAAGCTGGTTTTCAAATTTTAAGTTGTTCAATTTCATGGTAGAATTTTTGCTGGGTAGCAATAACGGATTTGGCAATGCCATGTTTGAGGGTTAAGTTAATGGACATATAAGTCTTGAAACTTGCATGGAAGTCGAAGATCAGGGATGGGTTTAAACTATGAGATACATAGACATGGAAACCCTAATGGGGGAATTGTGGAAACAAGCAGTAAAAGATGACGAGGAGTTGTCAAACATTAGCAAATTGTTCAGAGAAGAGTGGCCAAACGTTGTGATGTTTGAAGTACAGCTATTTTAAAGACACACTTAGTGAAGGTGAGTGGGAAATAAGAAGTTGAGCAAAATTAATCCCACCACATTGTTTGAAGGACGAGATTGTCCAATCTGCTCATCAAGGTCAAGTGAGTCTCAATAAAGCCAAAAATAGGAACAGGCAGTCATTTTGATGGGCGCACATGGATAAAGAAATAGAGAGGTTGGTAATATAATGTCACTTGTTTGATAACAGTGACAAGAGACATAAAACTACTGCGCTGCCTCCTTAGCTAGTAATATTTCGCAGGAGGCAATGGGACAAGTTAGCGATAGATACAATGTGTCCTGTAGCCACCATTGGAGTAATGCACCCTTTTACTCTGGATTGTATCAAAGAATTGACCCCATCTTACATTTTCAGCTCCTTAACTGCATCCTATACGCTGCTGAAGGCCGAAGGGAAGGGCAAGAACATGGTCGTGCCGAGAGGAAACATAGCTATGAGAGCTGTGCTTACTTTCCGTTTCAACTCCTGCCTTTATGAATCCTCAGCCTAGACAAGGCAGTACCAGGGATGCTAAAGTCCAGCAGCCATAAAGGTCTGAATGTCTAAGCTCACAACAACTAAGGCCCTGGCTACAGGATATATGGCTTAGTGTGCTAGAGCTGCTGACTTGGCAACCCGAGTACCTTGGTTGGATTTCAATCTTGACTCAACATCGAGTGAATTGACAAATCACTGGTTCTGGCAAGGCTTCAAATTGAATCAATTACCAGTTGGGCAGTCTCACAAGTTTATGGCAGAGTTTGTAGAACCCAGTCTACAAGGTGACAAAACAAATATTTAAAAACGGGGCTTTGCAAACTTGACAACACACTTTGAAGACTGGCCATTAGACATGGGCCTTCCTGGAACCTGAAAAACAGTGTGACTCTTTGGGGCTACACTAGATTACAAACATGTATTCACTTTGCAAGTCCTAGCTGCAGCAAAGGTGTCTGTTTCACTTCCATGTGTTGAACCTATCTGAGATGTATCCCTTACTTGGTTGGACCACCCATCGATCCAAGCCATCTATGTGTCCTGACTTCTTTATTACTCATGTCTAGTTGAAGACTTTACAATACCTAACGACCAAACTTCAGGAGATGTGGGTAAGTGACTAAAGGTGCTGATTTTTTTTTAACTTGGGGGCTATCGGTTTGAATCCTAGCTTTACCCAATATTGTGTGATTTTGGACATATCACTGAATCTCTCTGTGCCTATAAAATGTGTAATGTAATCCCCACATAGTGGCTGATTACGAGTTACATGGTACTGGTGTGGTGGAAAATTACTGTTAAAGTGCAGTTAAACTGGGCTCGTATTGAGCAATTCAGAGTTGAACCCCTTAGAATTGGGAATTACTATGTGGGACAGAATTTACTGGTCATAAAGCCAAACAGAATTCTCAGTTCCATGGGTTATAATGCATAAGCAAGTGATAAATGAATGCTAGTGCCTCTGAGCGAGGTGGAGGTGGAGAGAGGAGTGTGGGAGTAGGGGATGAAAAGACAGATAAGGTCCTGTAGGCAGGAGCATTGAACTCTGACCCTACAAGACAAAAATAGGAAGATTGAGGCTTGGCTGCTGCAGTCAAAGCCTCATGCGATTTTACTTGGTGGGTGCTACATAATCAATCAGTTGCACTGTTTCAACTCCCAGGCAAACCAGATGTGGGGACACTGACCTATTCTGAGTCAAGCAGAGCAGAATCCCATACGCTAATTTCCCCCTGCCTGACCCAATGTACATGATCTTGATCGTCTTTCAACACCCCACATAATGTATAGTGTCCTGTTGCTCCCTAGCTAGGTTCACATTATAAAAAATACCAATAAATACGAACATTTAAGCCATGAAAATGTCTTGAATAAAATAAAATTGGCCAAAGAAAACACTGCCTGACTTCAGCCTGGATGGATCACATTGGAATCCCAGCTTAAGATAACGGGGCTGAGTGTTATCTGAACGTCCATTCCTGGCCATGCCTCGGGCTCCTTTACAAACCATTTCCAGGTTGGTAGTGGTATATTAGAAAGCTAAAGTCTTGAAGCATCAGGTGCTGCTCTCTGGAATTGGCTGCCTTGCTGCTCCAATGTTGGCAGCTTTAGCCAGTAGACCAGATGTCTCCCCTCATTTGCTGTGCAACATATACACATACAATACAAACATACATACGTGCACATACATACATAAATGCATGCATGCATTTATACATGCATTGATAATACACACACGCACTCAGATACGTAGACATGTGCACACATACACACATTCATGAATGCATTCACACATGCATTGATACACACACATACATGCATGCATAAATGCATTGATACATACACACACGCACTCGGATACGTAGACATGTGCACACATACACACATTCATGAATGCATTCATACATGCATTGATACACACACATACATGCATGCATAAATGCATTGACAAACATACATATACACATACAGACATGCACACACACACATAAAGACATACATACATGCACACACACGTACATACATACATGCTTTGATACACACACACATACATATATACCTTTCCTACAGCACCCACTGCCCAGGCTCTCTGGGCTCTGGCACCCTCTCCGTGACGTCAGCAGGAGCCGCTGACTGGAGCTGCTCTTGCCCTTTCAGTGTCTCGCGGAAGGATTACATTCCAGAGCGTTTCTGCCTGCAGACCCTGCCTGGACCTGCCGTCTCGTGGAGCTGCAGCCAGAGGGCTTTCCACTCGAGCGCACAGCTCACTGCTGAGGGATGAGCCGCCTCGGCTGTCACTGCGGCATTCCGTGCAAGTGCCAGGCGGGGCGCGGGAGCAGGGCGAGGGCAGCAGGGGCAAGCGGCGGGGCCACCCTCACTCAGAGGCCGGCGGATGACTGACAGGCCCGTGCCCAGCAGCCTAGCAAGGATGCCGCGGGACGGGGTGCACGCAATACAAAAAATGCTCCCCTTGACAGCTGTGGTGGTAGCAAAATACAGCACTGTCCGGTTTAATGGGCCCCTGGGACTTGGCGCCTCTAAAAAGTCCGGAAGTCGGGGGTTTGTCAATCACAGGATTGCACGAGGTGTGGCTAGCTCTTAAGAATGTATTAATTAGCGAGTCCAAGTCCAACGCATGCTTCGAAAGAACTGAGACGAATACTAAGGGCAAATTGATTCTGGGCAAATCACTTAATCTCCCCGTGCCTGAATGTGTAATGTAAATACGGTGCCCCCATGTACAGCGCTCCAATACCTTCGGGTCGAGTTCGCGCTATATAAAAAATTCGCGCTATATAAAAAAAAAAAATTAAAAAAAGGCCCTCCGGCCACTACCACGCCCCTGGCTAAAATCTTGTCTTGACCCCATTTGTTGTAGCCTAGTACCCTCTTGTGGCCTTCTGCGTTAGTGCTGTCGGGCTACCGCCTACAAAATAATTAGTGCATCAACAACACTGGCTTCAAAATGGTGTATTATTTTCGTGGTGCTATGCAGTCATTCAATTGAGGGTAGACTGCGCAAAACATGTTGCAACCTTCAACTAGGTAACAGTTTCCTCCACCCCGTATAAACAGCACGGTGCTATCGTTCCTATTTGTACGAAAAGTCTGCTTACAATTAGCAACGCTACCTCATGCACCACCTGCTGGTGGCAGCCTAATCTTCCTGCCTTCATTCACAGCAGGACCAGGGACAGGGGAATATCAAAAGGCTACCGAACTACCAACCACCTGCCGCAGGGTGACAGGTTGCTGCTCTATGGTAGAACTACATATAGTGTGACCTTGCGCCTAGGTAGTCGTATTTGGCCGGGCCCTTGCACTAGTGGCCCCATAGTCTGAAGCTGGACCTGGACTGAGGCAATCTTCTCTTTCTGTTTTTAGAACCATGGGGGCATATTACCAACCAATAGAGATAATTTTTGTCTCTAACTTGTTTAGAGACAAAAATTATCGCCGCAAATCGGTGATTTTTATCGCAGATAAACCTTGCTATTAGCAAGGTTTATCGCAAATGCGATAAAAAACGGCCGCAATGCATGAATATCGCTGAAAAGTCAGCGATATTCATGCATTATCGAGCAAATGCTCTTAGCCATGTTATCCACCTCCCATTGGATAACATGGCTAAGAACTGCTCCTGGGCAAGTGTTAGCTTTTGGAGATATTCGCGCTTAGCGCGAATATCTCCAAAAGTTGGTAATAGGAGATAGCGATGTTAGCGACTGTTTTCAGTCGCTAACATCTTGGCACGCCCACTTTGCATGTCATTAGTGATAAATATCACTGACATGCAAAGCGGGGCCCAAGATGGTCACTATCTCCTATTAGCTGTCGCTAGCTGGTGTTAGCGACAGCTTGGTAATAGGGAGATAATTTTATCTCCGCTTTCTTGGCTTTTAAAGCCAAAAAAGCGGAGATAAAGCCCCTTGATAATATGCCCCCATATTGTCTACCCTAGAAAAATAGACACATGGAGGTATCTTCGGGCTTTGCCAAAGGCCCTGTCATAATATTTGGTCACTTCACATTTTGTTATTGCTACTTTAATCCTTAATTGTGATGGATACACATATATTTTCTATGTAGGTCCCTCTGCTAGTCACTTTCCACTTATAGTTGTGTGTGTGTTGTGGGGAAGAGCTGTAGGCAGAAGATCTTAAATCACAACCATCACAATAGTATGGCTGTGGGCTGTACTGCATGAAAACAAGCTCCCCTAACACAGTCTTCAAACAAAGTCTGTGTAATGGAGAACTAAAGTGCTTAGCTTCTGGGCAATGTCAATGCTTACTCTGTTACTAAGACGAGTCTGGTATGTATTATGTCAACAATTAAGGCATTTCACTCAGATTTCATAACTTTCTAGGAATCCAACGAAAAAACTTAAATCCAAAGCAAAACATTTTGATTTGGTGAAACCAAGGCCACCATGACAACAGCTGTTGTGGGGACAGCTGCTGCTCGATAGCTCAGTGGGTATGACAACAAGGTCATCTCTTCTGAGTCTCAACCCCAAGTCTGAGATGTGTTGAGGAATTTCCACACTGAGGGTAACTGCCAAAGTTGTGGGAAACATAGATTACGGCTGAAAAAATCATGTTTAATTAACCTGCTATGTAAGCACATCAGCAAGATTCTCACACGATGGGCTGAAATGATGGTCACATTTTTGAATAGTGGGAATGTGTTACCATATACACTTCAAAGTTTGTCAAAAAATCCTAGAATCTTCATATTTTATGATCACGTTTCTCTTATCTTCACTGTTCAACTACTAACGGGCCGATTCCGATTTCGGATGGACCAGAGTCCGTCCGACATCGGTCAGGAACCAGAACCGACAGACCTACTGTCCTCGGTTACGGACCTGCATTACAATGCGACCCAACTCAGTTCGGTCGCACTCATATACTACACAATGGGAGCATGCAATCCGAACGGAATGCATGCTCGCATTGTAAAATGCAGGGGTGCAGTTCATCCCTGCACCCTGTGGCAGGCAACCCGAGGTGCCTGCCACCGGGTGCAGGGATCAACAGGGGGGGCACCATAGGTGTCCCTAGGCCGCCTCGCACCCATGGGTGCCCCAAAAGACAGTTTCCTACTGCCTTTTCGTGCCGGAAAGATGGGCACAAAAAGGTAGTGGGAAACTGCCATCGTACTCCCTTCGGACGGAAAGAGGCGGCCGGGGGAGTACTAAAGGGTTTCCGGATGGCGGACAGGCTCTCCGAGCCCATCGTAAGCGATCCGGAAATCAGAGTCGGATTACATTCCGAATGAGCCCATTGGAATGGCTCGGTAAGAAAGGAATCCGGCCAGCACGTTCCGATGTGGGCGAAGGGCTCCGACCGTCGTTTGGAGCCCTTCCGTCCGAAATCGGAATCAGGCCCCAAGTCTATAAATATGTGATGGTACAAATTAAATGATGTAGTAAAGGCTATCCTACAATATAACCCTCAGTAGAATGTGATGCCCGAGCTTGTGCTTATATGTGCACATTGTCAAGCATCAACCCACATTGTGAGTAATACTACAGTCGCTGAGACTGCATAGCCAAAATTGTGTAGCACCGCAAGAGAACTGTGTGTTGTTATGCTGATAAGAAGACTGTTCTATCTTTTGATTGGGGAGGTTGCACATGACTAAGGTTATTAGCACTTGAAGAGTGCCAAAGACAGGTGAGAGGGCAAGCAGGCCGATCGTTCAGAACATTCTGAACGTGGACTGGTGAGTTCTATGGCTGCACTGCACAGAAATGCTAAATTTGTCATTTCTTTCTTGATGGACACTCACACATTAATCATTTTGATCGGACACCCAATTCAAATTTATTTTTTGATATACCACTATTTCTGATGTAATATGAGATGCATGACAAAAATATTACATCCACTTGCTCGACCTTATCACTACATTGCAAAGTAAGTGTAGGTGTACAAGATGTGGTTATTAGTTGGAAGTGGTAGAAGCCCCACTCAAATAATAAACACAATACTTACAGGGTGAACCACAAAGAGTCACTAAATTAATCTTAACCTCCCCTTAACCCTCTGGTTGCTTAGCACAAAAACAGGCAGGCCTAAATTACAGACGATGTGTCAAGTATTTATAAGGCACACAAACAATAATACAGTGTAAACAAAACACAAGGAAAACCCCAAACCAATTGATTAAAATAGAAAAAAATATTAATAAATACTGAGACACTACAGTTAATTAAGTCCAATCAAAAACACGTTTTTAGTGAAATGATCAAAGCACCAACTACAAGTATCAGGCCATGCAACACTGGGTCATAGGCAAAAGTTAAGGCCAACTGTGATGGAGTGTGGGTAGGACACAAGGGGTGATTTGGGACCAGTCTCCGTTTAGCTTCAGACTTAGAAATGTCTGGAGAAAAGTCCTGGAGAAGGTAGAGTCTCTGCAGGTCAAGGCAGTAGGCTGTATCCGAGGATGTGTTGTTGATGATGGGTAGCCGTGGGATGAGGTCTCAGTAAAGCTGTCGACGAAGGTGGGAAAAAGCTTAGAGTGGTAGAAGCTGCAATTCCAGGGGCAGGAGGTCGTCTTCAATGGGGCATATTCTCAAGGAGCTATCGCCGAGTTAACGTCACTTTATCGCAGCAAAAGTGGTGATAAATTTATTGCACCATTCACAAGCTGTGGTAACAGCCCATAGCACCAGTTTACCTGCGATAGCAGCCGCAAAAAACATCACCACAGATGACTCAGGCAACTACCGTTAATGAGAGGCAGAGTAGGCGTTCCCGTGCCCAAAGCCACGATAACACAACTGTGAAACATTCTCAAGGACCAGACAGATAGGCGATAAGAACACAAAACATGTGATAAGGTGCGTTACCTTATCGCATGTTTTGTGTTCTTATCGCCTATCTGTCTGGTCCTTGAGAATGTTGCGGAAACTAACACCCGCTCTGACATGGTGTAAAGTCGGACGACAGCCTGCACCACAAAAGGTAGCCCAGCCCAGAGCAACACCTGAAGGGCAACAGATGCCATGGAGCCAACCATCATGCAGGGCGTAGCCCCAGACAGGGCCACAACACCCACCACCACACCCCGGCACACTCAAACCTCCTCACCCCCCGAGCCCCTGGACCAACACTGAGGCAGCGCAGACAAAGATAGCAACCCTCAGAAAATGCTACAACCTCACAGACCCAACACCAGAGAATGTCATTGCCCACTACATGCTTGAAGGGACAACCATCCTCCTCATCCTGACCACCATATTGTCTACAGGCTAACAGTGCCAACACAGCGTACAACCAGCATCCCTCCGCAGGCGAAGCTGCTGGCCGTGCCGCAAGTGTCGGCCTCTGGCACCCTCCAACCAACAACCGCATGAGACGGAGGAGTCACACAGCCAGGCCAATCCAAGTCCCTGACAACGGCCATGGATGACACCATCAGCTTGGTACCCCACTATCTATACTTCCCCCACACTGCACAGGACCAGCCAGAGACCAAGCAAGGTGTCTACGCCACAGCTGGCTAACCCCACTTGTCAGGGGGCAATTGACTGCACACATGCCCTACTTGTGCCCCCTGGCAACACTGCTCACAATAACCGCAACAGAAAGCACACGTATCACACCAATATGCAGGCAATAGTGGACCACCAGGGAATCTCCACCAACGTCAACGCGAACCACCAAGACAGTGTGCATGATTCATACACCATCCATCAGTCCGTCATCAACCTGGGCTACATGGATGTCACCCACGGAAATGCACCGCTCGTTGGCAAATACCAAATGAACAATACACACACCACAACTCCAAAATCATGCAACTCACAACACAGGAAATGCATACATCACAACCTCACATACAACATGCCGAACAACATGCACACCCACCAGACACAACAGCACAACTCACTGTGAAGGAAGAGGTGTGGCGCCGCGGCCAGGGCGACTGACGCTGGAATCTGGGGACCACGGTTCGATCCCCGGCTCCGGCGGCAGGGTAGCCCAGCACCATGTGACTCTGGGCAATAGCTCGCTTAATCTTCCCGACGGCTCCCAGCGCCTAGAGACCCTTACGGGTGATTGTGCGCTTTACAAATGTGGACTTTACTTTACTTTACTTTACTTTACTTTAGGAACCTGGGCCAGCCATGCACATCAGCCATCAACGGCATGGCACGTCAGCCAAACAATAGCAGAATGTGGGAAGCGGTGGGGACCAGGCTAGTGCGAAGGATTCAAGTGACAGATGAAGAAGAATGTACACAATGCCAAGTGTGGTGTGGATGTGCTGGCCAGACAGCAGAATGCTGACCACAGACAGATCCATGTCGACATACACTGCTGGTGTTTGGAGTGTACTGAACAGTGGGCGCAACCATGTCACTCCAGCCAGTGGGGAAGAATGCAGAAATGTAGCTTGTTACGTCCCCCCCGTAAGTGTGAGAAGAGTGGGCTAGCCCAGCGTACGCCAGGCCAGCATCGGGGTGTGAATAAAAGGCACGTAACTCTGGGCATGGTTCACTTCTGGAATGCCCAACGTCTCTGCCAGGGCGGCACCTCTCGCCCGCCACGAGGCCGAAACTGTGCGTGGCGGTGCCTGTGACCATGTGTGCCTGCTACAGCCCGGGCCTCTGGTCCCAGAAGCAGTCTTGCCCGCCCCTGTGCACCCAGGCCTCAGTGCCCACCTGCTGACACTGGCGTGTGTCAAAGAGGGCCCACCACCTGCCGGTGCAAGCTCCAAGGCCGAGGCCCGCGACCTTGGCAGCCTCCTCACACTATCACGGCCTCCGCAACTCAGGCCCGCAGTACTCTTTTCTCGTTGATGTACTTCACCGGCAGACACAGCGGACAAGTAGGTCACACATTTGGAACTGAGTCTTGATTACACCATGGCAGAGAACATTGATAGTGGCAGAGTCCATGTCACTATACTCCCTTCGATTAGTGGTGCCACCAAGTCTGTGCAGAGCATCACAACCACACGTGCATGTGGGCCCACACGGACTACGGCCCTCAGCCTACACTGTGCTAGAGTAGGTCTCACAATTGGAACTGAGAATGGATTTTCCAAAGGCAGAGTACATATCATTTCACGCAAGGAGAGGCGTAAGAGGATGACGCGTTGCAGTCGGGAGGAAAAAAGGATCATCGTTACGGAGGAGATCGTACACTACCGACAACTGCCCTGGTGTCACTAACTCGGTGTACCGCTAGCCCAAGACACGTGGCTGTGGGCCCCTGCCGAGTGCTGCCTCCGGCCTACATTGCCGTCCAGTAGGTCACAGAGTCTTGATTTAGCAATGGTGGAGTTCATATCAGTGTACCGGCATCATCACAGACTGCATCCCCTCTTAGTCCCGGTGCAACTAAGTCTGTACCCCGATATTCATGGACATACTCTGGTTGAACTTTGCTGCCATCTGGGTCTGTGGACTAGGGGGTAGTTTTCATCCTCATGTAGCTGATACCGAATTGGTGGCGAAAACGAGGCTGTAGCATTCCACTCCTCAATTTGCTGATTCTGGACGACTTCTGCCCTCTGCATCATGCCATGGAGGACACCTTCACTGTCCCCCGCAACCCTCCGCCACATTCACCTCGGACATCGATGAGGACCCGCTCACGCCGCGTGGCCCTACCTCAGTGCACTGCAAGTCACCGTCCCGTGGTGGTGCGACTGTGCGGGCCGCAGTGCATCCGGGCCACTAACTCTGTGCAGCTCAAGTCGGGGCCCTTACTTCTGAGATATTGGATGCCCTCTGAGACGATGGTCTTGGGGTCGTAAATGGCATGTGTCTGTGGCCCTGCGCTCACCGCTGCCTCCGGCCTCAACTGCGGTCCACCAGGGCTCGTACATCAAATCGAGTCCCGACTGGCCCGGACGTCGCATCACCGCAGGAGTCACATGCCACCACCTGCAGGTCCACCTCCAACCGCCATCTGCCAGAGTCGAAACAGTGGCCCTGACAGACTAACGGAGTTGCTCACACCTGTCGTGGATGCCATCTTCGGCCTGATACCCTGCTCAGCACTCCAGGTGCCACTAACTCAGTGCACAGTGCACCGCAAGCCATTTTCCGCTACTGATTGACTTTTGTGCTGTGGAGAGGTTATGCAGCAATTTCACCTCATTCAGTGTGGGAGACCTGAGACGACAATGAGGAAGATGATGCAGGTGTAACCCACCCAACTGCAGCTGCATCAGGACTATCCCGAAGGGACGCAATCCTAGATAATCCATTCACATGTGCACACTCAGCTTTAGTGCCCCAAACCCAGTGCCCTGCAAATAACGAACACTTATGTTTGCATGTTGGGTGTCCTCTGTACTTGCTCCAGCTACCACCATAATGCTTCGCAGTTGTTCATGTCATGCTGGTGTTTTCTGTTTCTGTTCTAATGATGATCACTGTACAAGTTGTTGCCAGCATCCAGGCACTCTGTGTGTGCTGGCTTACACTCACCCCACACCCATCCAGCACAGGCATCACTGTACATGTGACCCTGCCTATAAAGGGGCCGGCGCACGTGCCCGTAGCCAGTTCCACATACTATCTGCGTGTGTCCGTGTGGTCATGATGTATGCATGAGGGCTCCGGGCCCTTCAACATTACTTTGTGCTGTGTACAGCGGCTGCTACTATGTCACCACAGGCAGCGGGTAAGACCTTGGACATGTAGCTTTGTCGTCCCCCACTCCATATGTAAGAGTAGTGGGCTGGGCCGCCGTATGCAGGTCCAGCGCGGGTGTGTGACTGATAACAGCGGGGCTCCAGGCGTGGTTCAGTACAGGAAATGTGCAAATACATGTGTTTCTATCGCAGTGTGGGTCTCCTTTGTGGTGTGTAGGTGGTCCCTGAAGAGAATTAGACACCCACGTATGTGTTCTCGGTCTTCCATGTGTTCGGACCCCACCCGCACCTGTTCGGCCACGTCCTTTTAGCATTCTGACACCTGGCATTGGGATGCCATGTGTGGCTCGGTGAAGTGTTGGGAGCCAGCAATGCTGGTGGGTGCTTCCTGCAGTGTGGTCTGTGCAGGTGGTGGGCTCTCCTCTATGTAGCTTGGCTGCCCTGCTCCTGGGAGTGGGTTGCCTAGGATGTCCATGAGCTGTTGCAGGGCGTTGGTGTCGAATGTGTGGTGGTCCTCTCCAGCATCACTGATGAGTTGTGTGGTCTGCTCTGCTGGTGTTGTTGTGTGTCCCTCTGCAATGTGAAGGGAAGTTACATGTTGACATTGTGTTGACATGTATGTTGGCGCATTGTTCTTGGCTACATGCAGACTATATGACATTGTACATTGTGACTATTTGGGAGGCGCTGGATTTCGATGGTGGGCAGTGGACATTTGGACTACAGGACAGATGTGGGGTTGTAGGCGTGCATTTCCATCTTAATGTTTCCTACTCTGTCAGATGTAGTTGGCCTGTTTCAGCGCAAGTACGGACCCAGTTGTATCCTCTGTTCAGCGGTGTCAGAGTTGGACGTTGTACCACATTGTCGTCAATGTGGATGTGCTGTTATTGCTATGTGTGTGTGCTGCAGAGTGCCACGGGTATCAGGGGCATGATCCAGGGTCATTGTGGGTGTGCAGTGTGCTAGACATCGTGTGCATGTGTGCCATTGTGCCCATCTCGCCCTGTCCCCCCAGTCCCTGGTCGTTCCTCTGCCTGTTGATGTTGTGTCAGGTCCTATTGAGCTGTGTCCAGACTCCCAGCTCCTTGCAATGTCTCCACAATGATGACTGTGGCCTCGGTTTCCTCCAGCTCATCCTGTGGCGCAGGACTCCCACCTCCTGTCGCTGTTGCTGCCTTCCTGTTGGCAGCGGCTTTATGCCTGGTTTAGATTTTACATCATGCCAGTGCCTCTTGGCCTCCTCTATTGGCCTCCTCAACACTCCGACTGCATACAGGGTAGTGTAATTGTGGGTCAGTTGATGGTAGTGTTCTGTCACCTCCATGAAGCTGGTCGGGTTTGCCTGCGGACTGCACCCCATCTTCCTCTCCCTCTTCTCCTTGGCCTTCCCTGACCCCTTTGTTCCTTGGTGGTGGTCTGCGGGCTTGTGAGCTTCGCGTTGGCCTCTGCACTCGGTCAGGGTGCATCCATGTTGCTACGCACTTTGGATTGTTTTTGGTGTGTTGTTTTTATAGCTTTTATAGTGCATTTTCCCTCAAGACGCGTGGGGTTTGCAGGCCTGCCGCTGGTTTTCGCTGCTTTTCGTATCGCGATTGGCCTCATCGCAAGTTTTCTTGCGTTCGTGTTTCACATTTTTGCTGCGTGGCGTTGATTTTAGCGCAGTCATTTGACGCGTTATCTGAAGACTATCGCATGGTACCGCCGCGTTGTGAATACTTAGTTACCACAGCGTAATATTCCCGCGCTAGATTGCGATGTTGAAGGTTGCGTTAAGTTACTTTTGTGATGGTTGTCACACGTTCTTGAGAATATGCCCCTGTATATATTACCAAGCCCATGCCAGAGACCACAAATCACCCTTCACTGTTTCACATTTTTGCCTTGAGATCAAATGAAAAAACTAGACCGATTCCACTTCTTTGTCATCAGCAGTATGATCTTGCAAAAGAACACCATAAGAAGAATGACAGCCATATTAGGTGTAGTTCCATTTGCATGTTACACACAGGGAAGCGGAAAATAATGAATGTATGACTTTCCGAAACCCTGAAACTGATTTTTTCCAGCTCCAAAACGCGCTTCTGTTAATTAAAAGTGATTGAGATAACTACCCCTTGTGCTACAGATATGCTCTTTAGTTTAACCTTGTGTAACTGTTCTTTGGTAAACTGTTTTTATGCAACTATTAACTGTTCTCATGTAGAGCAGACTAGTTATCTTGCAGTCTCACTCACGCTATAAGAACTGTGAATAAATACATGGCAATGGCAATTCCCAACAAGACACAGGCAATTCTCCATGTCTAACGAGTTTTCAACCATTCTCCGAAAACGAGGTACTATCGGTACTAAAAACAATTAAATCGGGCTCTCCTGCGGACCCATGCCCCCATTTTGTGTTTTCCAAAATTGCACCAACGCTCTGCCCTTCCATCACCAAACTTTTTAACCAATCACTCACCACTGCGTCTTTTCCGGAAGCCTGGAAACACGCATCCGTGACCCCCCTTCTGAAGAAAGCCGGATCCGACATCTCCAACCCAGAGAATTACAGGCCAATCTCCCAGCTCCCCTACCTCTCCAAGGCTTTGGAAAAACTGGTTAATACACAACTGTCCCGATACCTGGAAGATAACTCACTCCTGGACTCCACCCAGACCGGCTTTAGAGCCAACAATAGCACCGAGGCAACGCTGCTGGCAGTGTCGGACGGTGTGAGATGCATCACAGATCAAGGGGGATCTGTGGCTCTGATACTGCTCGACCTGTCAGCGGCGTTTGACACGGTGTCACACGATTGCCTTTTAAACATCCTCCTAAGCAAAGGAGTGCAAGCTACAGCATTAAGCTGGATTAAATCATTTCTTAGCAATCGCAGCCAAGCAGTTCACATGGGCCAATTCCATTCAAAACCCTACCCCATCAGCTGTGGAGTCCCACAAGGGGCTTCACTGAGCCCCACTCTCTTCAATGTCTATGTTTCATCCCTGGCAAACATTGGAAGAAAGTGGGGCATCGGCATATGTTCCTATGCCGACGATACACAGCTGATGGTGAAAATGGATGAGGGATCGGAGACAGCAAAAGAAAAACTACACGGCTGTCTCTCCGAAATGGCAGACTGGATGCGCAACCATTGCTTAAAGCTAAACGCCGGCAAATCGGAGATACTTCTGTTCGGAGGAGCTAAACTCACATGGAACGCTACATGGTGGCCACCATCACTGGGGTCAGCCCCCATCCCGAAACAGCATGCCAGAAATCTCGGTATCATCATGGACGACGCCCTGTCCATGAAGGACCATATACGATCACTCTGGGGTAAAGGATTCGCAATACTCAAACTTCTGGCAAAAATTTTCTCCTGGATACCTATGGACTGTCGACGTACAGTCACTCAAGCCCTCCTAGTCAGCCGCCTGGATTATGGCAATGCCCTGTTCGAAGGGATGAACGAACAACTGTTCTCCCGCCTACAGGTCCTTCAAAACCAGGCAGCTAAATTGGTATGTAACAAAGGCAGGCGAGACTCGGCATCCGCATGCCTCAAAAAACTTCACTGGCTACCGATGCGCCAGAGGGCCACATTCAAACTACTCTATCACGCACACAGAGCCCTTCATAAAACGGGCCCCACCATTCTCCAAGGAAAAATTGAGTTCTATATCCCCAACAGGAACCTAAGATCGAATCACCTGGCCCTGGCTAAATCTAAGCGTGTTTACAAGGCAAGGACAGGCGGACGCGCTTTCTCATACCTGGCTGCCAAAAGGTGGAATGAGTTACCTGTAGATCTCAGACACACCATAAACTACCTTCAATTCCGCCAAAAATTAAAAACTCATCTCTTTCCTAAAAACTAATTCCCCAGCACAGTCCTCAGTAGTCTCCTTTTGATTCACAGCGCCGTGATATCCCATGGGATGAGTGTCGCGCTTTACAAAAACCAGAAATAAATAAATACATCAATAAATAAATAACTAAAACTATTTGGAAATAGTATGTGTTCTTTACGAAATTACTTCCATCAGTCCCACAAAAAGGTCTGGCTATAGTAAGTTTAATTCTCTATTGCACTAATACTCCTCAATTTTAATGAAGTCTGGGACCTTGCATATGACCCTTTTAAGTCAAAAAGATTTTGTTTAGACAAGTAGTGAAGATCTGTAGAAATGTCCTCTATATGGAAAGACAGAGGGGCAGAATTTCTAAGGTTTTTTGTCAAGGTTGCATCACTTTTATGGCACAGACCTGAAGCAAAATCCTTTTTGGCATTTACTGAGTCACGCAAAGGCACTTTGCGTGGTTTAGTAAATACAAAGTAAGGCAGCACATAGCTTTGCCTTGCGTTACTTTGCATGGGGGAGGCATTCCATGGATGGAGCATGGACTTTCCCATGCATCCACCCATGGATTTTGGCACATTCCCGGATTTACTAAAACTAGTAAATCTAGGAATGCAGCAAAAAGCTATGCCTCCCTGAAGCAGGCATAACGAGAAACAATATCTTTATTTCTCCATGTTACTTCCTCTTTCTATGAGTTTTGCATTCTGCAGTATACATAGAAAGAGGCATATGCCTCTAAGGATTTTTTTTTGCAGAAAGGTATCCTTTCCTGTACAAAAGCAATTCTGCCTGCAACGCAGACACCCTTGCACCCTAGGCATCCTGAAGTGCACCCACGCAGTGAGGGAGGTGAGGAACGTCATAGTATAGAAGATATGGTGCTTTCCAACTCCAATTCATGCAATACAGCACAGCAACTTCCCTGCTAACACTGCGTTGCGTAACTTCGAAGTAAATCAGTCCCAGAGATTGGGAAGGGTCCAGTTTGTCTGATGAACTGAAAGATAATATAATAAATATTCAGGATAAGGGACTGGTCTGGACAAGGAACCTGCAGTTCCAACTCTCCAAAATCAAACAAACTGTCACATACACCATGACTGAAGAAGAATTATTCATTTAATAAAGTCCCAATTGTTATTAGACGTGTTTATGTAATGACAAAATTCTGACCATTCGATGTTTAAAGTTGCACTCACATTCATTGGCTTTGTCTGTTGTAAATCTGAAAGAAACAGGTTAGTATTAGATTCCTTACCTTAGAATATCCCCAGGCGTCAGACTGGATCCGGAAATTTTTGCGTAGCAGTACCCTTGCGCGTCGGTAGGCGTCGTCTGCGGCTCTGCGTCCGTCGTTGGCACCGGGATGACGTCGCCGGAGTACTTAGACGCCGCCCTCGCGCGCTGACGTCAGTTCTTCTTTTTTCCGTGCCAGCAAGCGCCGATCCGGAAAAAGTGATACCCGTAGTCAATTTTTGACAAAACTTTTTCGATAATTTTTGATCCTTTTCGAAGTCTACTCGACTCCGACGGTGCCTGTAGGGATGCCCGGGTTTAAACCCTGCGAAGATTGTGACCGACTGATGTCGGTTACCGACCCCAATCGCCGGTGCCTTCACTGTCTGGGCTTCGACCACGACGACAAGGCCTGTCCCGACTGCCGAGCCCTGACGACCAAAGCTAGGCGGGAGTGGTCTCTCAAGTCGCTCGACCTCCGGCGGTCAGCCCCGCGCCGCTCGAGGTCCCGGTCCGGACGGAGGTCAATGTACCGGTCGCGAGGTCGAAGCCACCATAGCCCCGGGAGTCGTCATTGGTCTTCGTGCTCGAAGTCCTCAGGTAAGCACAAGAAGTCGAAGAGGCATCATCGCTCTTCCGACTCCCCCCGACGCTTGCGCGATGCGGCAGGGGGTTCGGGTGACACCGCCCACGCGGCTCCGTCGGAGTCGCAGGCGTCACGGCCTGCTCCATACCCACTGGTCCCTGGGCGGAACGCGATGCCGGAGGAGATCGAGCACTACCTCATGGCCATGAGGTCGCTCTCGTGGCCAGACGCCACCGCCCGGCTCCGGGTGACCCTTGCTTCCTGTCCTCCCATCCTACCCCCGAGAGTCTGGTCATCCAGGCCTCTAACTCCCAGACCGCATTCCCGACGGCTCTGCCCGATCGGGAATCCAAGAGGTATGAGCAATACAGTAAAAAGGTATTCTCCTCCCTGAGTTTGGGACTGAGGTCAGCCAACACCGCATGCCTCTTGGGCCGCTACACCCACTCTCTGTGGGACGCGGTTGCGGACGTGCTGCCACAATGTCCGGCGGAGGTCCAGACTAAACTCGCCCAAGCCCTTGCGGAGGGTCGAGATGCGGCCCGGTTTTCTATCCGGTGTGGGCTGGATACCACGGACTCACTGGGCAGAGCGATGGCAACGACGGTGGCGATTCGTCGCCACGCCTGGTTAAGGTCCGACAACTTTTCGGCTGATGTCCAAAACACCCTTATGGACATGCCGTTTGATGGCCGTCGCCTCTTTGGCGACAAGGCAGACCATGCGCTTGAGCGCTTTAAGGACTCCAGGGCTACGGCCAAGTCCTTGGGCCTCTTGGACCCGCGCCAGCAAACGGGTGCCTTTCGCTCCTTTCGTGGCCAAGGAAGGGGCGCTCCACACGTGCTGCCAGCCACGCACCGCAGCCTAACATCCAGCGCAGTGGCGGCCGTAGAAACCGCCATGGCGGCGGTCGGGGACAATGGCGAGGCCAGTCCACACCTTCCCCTGCAGCATCCGCCTCTAAGCCCTCCTAGTCCGTGCTTTCAGGCCCATGTGACGCCAGTGGGGGGCAGGGTTCGCCATCACCACTTCCACTGACACACTGTCACTTCGGACAGGTGGGTGCTGCAAATCGTCCGAACTGGCTACACCCTCCCCTTCAAGACGACCCCTCCAGCCATGCCACCGCAATACCACCACGTGTCAGGGGATCACTTGAAACTTCTACGAGAGGAAGTTACGGCCCTCTTGGCCAAGGGGGCCATAGAGCGTGTTCCTGGGCCAGAAGTAGGGTGTGGTTGTTACTCCCACTACTTTCTGGTACCCAAGAAGGGCAAAGGGGGCCTACGCCCTATCTTGGTCCTACAGAACGTCAACGGCTTCCTCCGGAAAGAGAAGCTCAAGATGCTGACACTGGCTCAGGTCTTAGCTGCCCTGGACCCAGGAGACTGGATGGTAGCGTTGGACTTGCAGGACGCTTATTTTCACATCCCCGTCCTTCCGGCCCACCGGCGCTACCTGCGGTTCATGGTAGGCCACGAGCACTTTCAGTTTACTGTGCTCCCCTTCGGCCTTACCAGCGCCCCACGGGTGTTCACGAAGGTGATGGCGGTGGTCGCAGCTCATCTGCGCAGGTTAGGGGTTTCAGTCTTCCCCTACCTCGACGACTGGTTGTTGAAGGCGGGCTCGCCCCAGACAGTCGTCAGCCACCTCCAGACGACGGCAGACCTCCTGCACCAGCTGGGGTTTTCCATCAATGTGCCGAAGTCACACCTGTGTCCCTCTCAGAAGCTCCTCTTCATCGGAGCGGTTCTCGACTCGGCGCAGTTCCTCCCGAGCAGCGGGTTCGGGATATTCAGGCTCTGATTCCAATCTTTCAGCCTTTATCCCGGGTCTCGGTCAGGTTGACGCTGCGGATTCTGGGGCTGATGGCCTCCTGCATCCTTCTAGTGCATCACGCCAGGTGGCGGATGCAGGCTCTGCAGTGGGACCTGAAGTTTCAGTGGGCCCAGGATCAGGGCAACCTGTTCGACCATGTCCTGATCTCGGAGGGCACTGCGAGACAGCTGCAGTGGTGGCTCGCGAACCGCGATTGGGTCAGCAGCAGATCCCTCTCCCTACCCCAACCGGAGCACGTAGTTGTGACGGATGCGTCGTCCCTCCTCGGTTGGGGAGGCCACATGGGAGAGGCGGAGATCAGAGGCCTCTGGTCTCCGGCGGAGTCCCAGCTCCATATCAACCATCTGGAACTGCGGGCGATTCATCTAGCACTGAAGGCATTCCTCCCCTCTGTCCGGGCGAGTGTAGTGCAGGTGTTCACGGACAACACCACCGCGATGTGGTACTGCAACAAGCAGGGCGGGGTGGGGTCGTGGGCCCTCTGCCAGGAGGCTCTGCGCCTCTGGCAGTGGCCGGAACATCAGGGTGTGACCCTGGTGGTTCAACACCTGGCAGGTTCTCTGAACACCAGGGCGGACGAACTCAGCCGACGGTGCATGATGGATCACGAATGGCGTCTGAACTCGGACGTGGCACAAGGCCTCTTTCTGCAGTGGGGAGAGCCTTGGTTAGATCTATTCGCCACCGAAGAGAACGCGCAATGTCATCAGTTCTGCGCATTGGAATTTCCAAGGCGGCACTCGCTCGCTGACGCTTTTCGTCGCGAGTGGAGTTGCGGTCTATTGTACGCCTTTCCACCTATACCACTTCTGCCCAGAGTGCTGAAGCAGATCAAGCGCGACCGGGCCCAAGTCATCCTTGTGGCTCCGGACTGGGCGCGAAGGTACTGGTATCCCGAGCTACTCAGTATGTCTGTCGATCCCCCGATCCGTCTGCCTCTTCAGGAGGACCTATTGTCGCAGCAGCAGGGAACGGTCCTCCACCCGAACCTGTCCAGTCTCCACCTCCATGCTTGGAGTTTGAGAGGCGACAGTTGAGGCCATTTGACTTGCCTCCTGAAGTTTGTACTGTGATTCTGGCAGCCAGGCGTACCTCCACAAAGTCGGTATACGCCTGCAGGTGGAACAGATTTGTGGCATGGTGCACAGCAAAGGCTGTGGATCCTCTCTCTGTCCCTCTTTCTGAGCTTCTCCTCTTCCTTCTTTCTCTTGCCCAGCAGGGCTCTGCTCTGGGCACTATCAAGGGCTACCTTTCTGCCCTTATAGCCTTTTTAAGGCTACCTGATCAGCCATCTTTGTTCAAGTCCCCATTTGTAAATAGGTTTTTGAAGGGCATCACACACATGTTCCCTCCTGTTCCATTCGTGATGCCTCAGTGGGACTTGAATCTTGTAGTACTTACTTGATGTGCACTCCCTTTGAGCCACTTCATAACTGTCCTCTCCGCCTTCTTACTCTGAAGACTGCTTTCCTGGTTGCCATCACCTCTGCCAGGAGAGTGAGTGAGCTCCAGGATCTTTCTTCCAAACCTCCTTTCCTTTCTGTCCATCCGGACAAGGTTGTGTTGCGGACAAGACTCTCTCTCCTGCCCAAGGTAGTCACAGCCTTCCACATCGGGCAGTCCATCACCTTGCCCACCTTCTTTCCGCCTCCGCATCCCTCAAAGGAGGAAGAGCGGCTCCACCGTCTGGAACCAAAACGTGCGCTCTCGTTTTATCTGGATCGCACACGCCAGTTCCGGGTGGATGACCAACTCTTTGTTGGTTACGTGGGCGCTAAGAAGGGACGGGCGGTGCACAAGCGGACCATCTCTCGGTGGGTCGTGTTGTGTATCAAGGCATGCTACTCCTTGGCTAAGAAGGAACCTCCTGTTGGGCTGAGGGCCCATTCCACTTGGGCCACGGCGGCTTCCACTGCCCTGGGCCGGGGAGTCCCCTTGCAGGACATCTGTCAGGCAGTTACGTGGGCCTCGCTGCACACGTTGGCAAGACACTACTGCCTGGACAGCCAAGTCCGGAGGGATGGCTTCTTTGGCCGTTCCGTCCTCCAGGACTTTCTGGTGTGATTAATGGTTCGCAGACCCACCACCGGGGTTGGTATTGCTGGGGTATCTATTCTAAGGTAAGGAATCTAATACTAACCTGTTTCTTTCAGATGAACAAGTTACTTACCTTCGGTAACGATATATCTGTAAGAAACAGTAGTTAGTATTAGATTCCTTACCGCCCCACCCATCCTCCCCGTTCTGCGAGCCGATATCTAGGGTTAAGGTCATCCCCTTTCAGGGCCCTAGTTTCAATGGCACCAGTGTTGGTTTTTAACATGGCTCTGCGTTTCTGGCGCGGAAAAGCTGTGTATAAGAACTGACGTCAGCACGCGAGGGCGGCGTCTAAGTACTCCGGCGACGTCATCCCGGCACCAACGACGCAGACGACGGACGCGGAGCCGCAGACGACGCCTACCGACGCGCAAGGGTACTGCTACGCAAAAATTTCCGGATCCAGTCTGACGCCTGGGGATATTCTAAGGTAAGGAATCTAATACTAACTACTGTTTCTTACAGATATATCGTTACCAAAGGTAAGTAACTTGTTCATCAGAACCTGTTTGCAGTGTCCCCCCTCTTTTTGCCCTTTTTGAGACCCATGGATGCTGGTTTTCTGACTCTGAGAGTGCCCTGGGCTCTGCTAGGCAAGCCCAAGAGCAGTGCTATGGTGAAAACACACTTAGAATACAGTGAAAACACCTACACACACCCTAGGGTACACTATGGGTTAGGGTACCCCCTATGATGTGCATGACTTACCCTATAAAGCCCTAGTAGTTATTAGGGCTGGGTAGAGACCATCAGCCCTTTCTGCACTATCATGTGTGCACTGCTGAGAGCCTGAGGTCAATTTAAAAGCATCCCTGTGTTGCAGAACTCTTTTCAAAGGTAACTTGTGCTGAAAAACCCGACTTTGGTTTTAGGGGCACCTACAAATTGATACATTACAATATGTTTGGCGTATTAGGTACCCCCAGGGTCAAACCTAGTTGTCAAAAGAAAGCACAGAGAGGCAACACAAAAGTGAAAAAGTACAAATGCTAAGCAAAAAAAATCTATCTGGACTCAAATTGATAAAGTTAATTCACAGATTGCAGCAATCAATTTCATTTCCTGGTCATCCAATCCAAATAAGCGATAAAATATTCACTGTGGTAAGTAGAACATCTGTAGTTCCCATGATGCTCTTGGGGTGCTCCACTATCGGCGTCTTCTTCCCGTGTCTGACAAATGCATCGGCGCCCAACGTCAATGCGTGCAGTGATTGTCAAGAGTTATCACGGACTTCTTAACTATCTACGTACTTCTCAGAATATATTATAGAGTACAGTACAGTTTATTACTGCCCTGAGGAAGCCCTATTCTGGGTGAAACGCGTTGGCTGCATCTGCACTGCACTACTCTTTTGTGATTCAAGCAACTATTAAAAGATTTGACAATCGTCATTGAAGAGTCTGGATAGATCTTTTTTGTTAGCATTTGTGCTTTTTCACTTTTGTGTTGCCTCTCTGTGCTTTCTTTTTACATTATAGTGGTGGGGTTTATTGGCAGTGGACCTTGGAGGTGGGCAACAGCGACTTTGTGTTCTCAAACATTGTGTACAGCCGCGTAGTGCGGGGTTAATTATCCCTTGCTGCCACCTTTCCTCTTTTCTCCCCTAGTTGTCCCAGGGGTGGGGCAGGGGGGTCAGGAACTTGTAAGGAGGACCCTTATAAAAAAGGTTTTATATGCCTCGAGGATAGAAAAATTGCACATTTCACTTACCTCATTGTAGAAAAGTGCTTCCCAAAATCGACTTTTGTGCTAGGAGCACTTTGGTATGAGGATCTATATTATTTTTGTATATTCAAAACACCTACAGTCTCCTCTAGGTGTCTCAGGAATGGGGGGCATGTAGTTATAAGCAGGGTACCTATAAAAGCATTTTTATAGGCCCTGGAATTGGCGAAATTAGACAGTTTGTTCTCCCCATTGTAGACCCCAGCAAAATAGGTTAGCATTGCAATAGTTTATGAATTCATAACTACCGCATGGGACACCAAAACATATCATTTAAGAACTTAGGAGAATGGTATTGATAAATATAACAATATGCTGTTGTTGAATTTATCCCAACATGTACAGAAAAGAAGTTATAACACTTTCTTCTCTGTAAGCAAAATTCAGCCTTCCAGTGGTCTGCCCTGATTGTTCAGAGTTAAGTGGATTAGCCAAGCTGCTTTGATAGGGATATAATTGGCAACCAGGGGGAAAGGCTATCTCTTGTGAGAGGACCCTGCTCCACAGGAATGCCAGAGCAGGGGGGAGGAGTTGTAAAACATCAGCTTCAAAGATAGAAGGGGGCAGCCAGGTCCATCTACCCCCTTCTACTCTGAACCCATCCTGATGGTAGTCCTAAGGAATGAATTTGCATATGTAGGAGGGAGGGGAGCTATGGGAATCAGCCTTTTTGGAGGTTTGTTAAGCTATCTCTTGCTTCTCTGCTGAGTGCCCTACTGCGTAACGCCAGAGAACACTAAATAAGTATCTGAGAATGACAGAGCCTCTAAGATCTGCTGCTTGAAACCAGAGAAGAAGGGTCCATGCTGGAAGTTTGATTTGCAGCAACCAGGCCCTACACTCTGACTGACTGCACCTGCTGCACAATCTTGAACTACAGCCTTGTGGACCAAACTGGTGTCAAGAGGAATAAAGTGTGGCCTCCCTGCAAGCTACAGGTTAACAGAGCACACCTGGACCATCACCGTCAAGCATCCCCAGCCTGGAGTGCGTCCAGTGGATTTCTAAGAGTTTTGTCCGAGTGGATTGTGGGAACCAAAGTCCCAAACTTTCAAGGACCATCTTGGAGATTTCCGATCCTTGGATTGTGTTTTGGACACTTTAGGACCCCAAAAGGAACTTCTGGAAGAAGTTACAGAAGTTTGGAGCAACTTTGGAAAAAAGCTCCATAAGTGGACCAACTCGACCTGGCCAGCCATGCTGGTGACTCTAAAAAGCGAGCTGGCCTGCCCTCCAGGGTCATCCTGCTGAAAAGCTCATGGGGTCCGACTTGCAGAGTTTGACCCGGATTTCGTTGAAAGCCGAGCCGGTGAAGAGCATTGAGGGAGAAGAAGCTCCGTAAAAGTTTCTTAGTCTGAAGGAAAAAGACTAGACCAGCTCCAACCGCGATAGCTTAGCTGCCCACCTTTAACCGCGAGCCGGCCTGGATCCCTGGTTCATCCCGCTGTAAAGCTCTGGAGGTCTGACTTTCATAGTTTGACCCGAAGCTTGTTGAAAGGCAAACTGGCGAATCCTCACAGTATGTGGACTGTTGGAGAGCATAGTAGGACCCCGGCATGAAAAGCTCCAGGAAAGTTTCTAAATCAGAAGGTGTAGGAAGCTTGCTCTGTATATACTATACCAAAGTAAGGTATACTGTGCACAGAGTCCAGTGGATCCAAAAAGGCTTACAGAGGTAACAATAGATAATACCTTACTCTCTATTTATGGTAGTGTGGGCGAGCAGCAAGGCTTTATCAAAGGGTAGTGTTAAGCATTTATTGAAATGATTTCACACGATCAGAGACTGAACTTTGACCAATTGTTTTGCATCAAAATATTTGTTGTATTTTATTTTTTGAACCATGTAGGTCTTGGTGCAGGTAAGTAAAATAGTACTTTTCTGGTTTAATACAGTTGAATGGAGATACATGCAGTTACAGACTGCGGGACACACTAGGATTCCGCTGGAGCAGGTCGAGGCCGGGACAGGCCGGTAGGGCTGGGGCCAAGTCAGTTGGTGTCTTCCTCTTCTTTCTTAAGCACGGGTCTTCGGTCCTTCTTCTTCTTCTTTCTTCTGTTTGAGGAGGCAAGGTTCGGGGTTGCCCCTAAAAACTAAATTTAGGGGCGTTTCAGATAGGTACAGGTTGGGACCAATATGTCACTTTCTTGGGGTGGGTACACCCTCTATTATGACAACCTCCAATGGGAGTTCAGGGCATAAGCCTCTCTCGGTTGGCTGGGTCCCCCCATCTTCGCATCGCCTCCCCCACCTGAGGGGAGGGGTTGGCATAGGTGGACACACCGCTCCTCTTTTCCTGGTTTTCCTGCCGATTCTCCCAACCAAAGTGGGGGGTCAGAACCGATGGGGGCTAGTTGCTGGGAGCAGCAAATGGTTGGGTTAGCTCACAAAGACATCAAGCTTTTGAATCTTCCCCTTCGTGGACCCTCGGCCATAAAAGTGGAGGAGGCTTGGCACCTCTGCCCATGATGTGCTTTGTTTCAGTACCCCGAGAGCGGGAGGCACTCGACCCAGGGGTCCAGAAACATGCCTGAGGGTGCTACCTGGCAAGCAGCTATTCGGCCTGGACACTAGAGTTAGGTCGCTTTTCAACGGGCATCTCTAAAATGCCCTCTGAGTACATTTTTCATTAAATCCCATACTGCATCAGTGTGGGTTTAATGTGCTGAGAAGTTTGATATCAACCCTCCCAGATTTCAGTAAAGCCTTTATGCTGCTGTGGAGTTCGTAATGACAAAATCCCAGACCATATACTCTTTATGGCTTTACTGTACTTACAATGTCTAAGAATGGCCTTAGACACTTTAGGGGTAAAGGGCTCATGCATCTGCACCTGTACCCTCACCAGTGGTATAGTGCACCCAGCTAGAGGGGAGGCTTAATTATGCCATAGTTGTGAATTGTAGGCCTAGCACACAGGGATGTGTGCCAGGTCGACTCTTCACTTTGCTTTGCACCAAAACAGACAGCCTGCAATGGCAGTGTGTGTGTGTTGGGGTACAGGGCCTTGAAGGGTGGCACAATATGTGCTGCAGTCCTTTAGAGGCCTTCTAGGGTCACAGTGCACATGGTACCTTTTACAAGGGACTTACATGTGACCAGAAAGGTGTCAATTGGGTGTGCAACAGTACAGTCTTTAGGAAAGAACATAGATCCTGGGTACCTGGTTGGCAGGAACCCACAGCACACTGAGTCAAAGAGCATCAACATCAGGCAAAAAGTGGGGAGCAACCATGCAAAAATGGGCACTTTTCTACAGAAACTAAAAACTTTGACCAAGGCCTACCGCGAGGGGTAGCTGTGCAGGGCTCTATCGCGGTCGGCCTGAAACTTTGACTTGGTCTCAGTCTAGCACGACCAGATGTTCCAATATGCGCTTTAGGGTTATATGTTCTATACAGTGCTAATTGTTTCAAAATTTATATCTCCAGTACTCTATATTGGATTCTTTTCATGTTTATGTCATTTTAAGGATACAAATATTTCCTCTATTTATAAATTGGTTTTGAATTTTTATTGTGTATTGTATCTTAACCCCTTCGCTGCTAGGCCTTTTCTCCCCCTGTGCTAAGCCTTTTTTTGGCTATTTGGGGTAGCTCGCGCTTAGGCCCCTGTAACTTTTTGACTACATAAGGTATCCACGCCAAATTTGCGTCCCTTTTTTCCAACATCATGGGGATTCTAAAGGTACCCAGGGTTTGTGGACACCCCTGGAGGGGACCCAAAAATTAGCCAAACTACAGGTAATTGTTTTTTTTTAAATGGGAAAAAAAGGCTACAGATGAAAGCGTCTGTTTTTTCCCCTGCAAATGGAATCAACAAAGGGGTCGTGGAGCTAAAATCACAATTTTCCCAGCTTTTAGGGACAAGCGGACTTTTGTCAGAAAACCAAAATTCTTTACACAGTTTTGGCATGTTTCTAGGACATAGCCTATTTTTGCTATTTTTTGTGCTTTCAAACTCCTTCCATGTAATGGCAGAAATGGGTATGAAAGCAATAATGGATCCTGGAAGCTGATACATTTTAGAAAAGTAGACAAAATTCTGAATTCAGCAAGGGGTCATTTGTGTAGATCCTTCAAGGTTTCTTCATAGAAACTAACAGTTAAATATAGGACAAATTGAAAATTAGTTGAAAAAAACAGCCATTTGTGCCAACGTTTTCACCTGTAACTTCTTCTAACTGTGACAGCTGTTTGAAAGCAATATACCGTTACATCGTTTCTGGTGCGGGGATATATTGGACTTGTAGGGTCACCAAGAACCCGACGAACCTAGAGCCAATAACTGAGCAGCGCCTTGCAATGGTTTTTCATTATGTGCCGGGTATATAGCAATTCATTTGGGGAAATATATACATGGAAAAATCGGTATGAAAGACACCAATATATTTCCGAAATTGTAACAAAATAGAGAGTTTAGAAACAGTAGCTATTCGAACATTTCCGAAATTGTGAGTACCCATACTAGCATGAGACTTATAGATCATTTTTCAAAATGACTTCTTTTGTACACATAGTCTTTCATTAGGAAGGCAGAAATGCATAAAAGGCTATAGGTAATAACAGTTGCTCTACAATTCTGTTTTACCCTAAGACTCACGATAAAAATGATACCTCACTTGTGTGGATGGGCCCAGTGCCTGCGACAGAAAACGGCCCAAAACGCAACGTGGACACACCATTTTCACAGTGAAAACGGACCC
Source organism: Lissotriton helveticus (assembly GCF_964261635.1). Taxonomy (NCBI): domain Eukaryota; kingdom Metazoa; phylum Chordata; class Amphibia; order Caudata; family Salamandridae; genus Lissotriton; species Lissotriton helveticus. The sequence continues at coordinate 59,557,748 of NC_136061.1, forward strand.
TTTTTTTGCAAAGTGCCTTGCTGTAGATTTTCAACCCTAGGTCTGCCGGCACCTAGGGAAACCTAGCAAACCTATACATTTTTGAAAACTAGACACCAAGGGGAATCCAGGATAGGGTGACTTGACTGGCTCTCGCCAGGTTCTGTTAACCAGACTCCCTAGTTGGAATAAGCTGTTCGGTGTTTCTGTAGCAGTACATGTTGGAATAAGCTGCTCAGTGTGTTTGTAGCTGTACATGTTGGAATAAGCTGTTCGGTGTGTCTGTAGCTTAAATGTTTGAAAAAGCTATCAGTGTGTCTGTAGTTGTACATGTTGGAATATTCTGTTTTCAAATTCTTTAGCAGTACATGTTGGGATAAGCTGTTTGGTGTGTCTGTAGCTGTATATGTTGGAATAAACTGTTGTGTCTGTAGCTGTACATGTTGGAATATTCTGTTCGGGATGTCTTTTTTTTATAACACATTTTATTGAGCATTTATGGTAATATCAGTACTGTGGGGGCGTGGTTTAGCAAGCCAAGATCGCGGTCGCACCTTGAGAGTGCTCCCGGACCCCTCTGCTATCCGCCAGCAATCCGCCCAACTTGGTAGCCATCAGCCCTAAGACTTGTTGCCGATCCATTACTGAACCCCTGGCGGCAACTCTGGCCCTGGGGAGCCCAGTAATTCAGCGTTTCGTCGCACTCGGCTGGCCTGCCGGATGCCCTAATCTAAAATGGTGGCCTCCGTGCTCTGAGTCGAGACGCCGGAACTCCTCGGTCCGTGCTGCCTGAGCTCGCCCCTGTGTGTCCGTGCCGGCGGAGACGACCCCTGAGGATTGAGCAACCAGGCCCTAGTCGGTGAGCTGTTGCGTTCCCTGGGCGTACCAGGGACCAGCCGCCGCCTGACGCTCGCCTGCATTCTCCTCCTCCCGACCGGCTGAGGCCCTGCGTGGGCAGCCGCTGTTGACGGTTCCTACCTGCCGGTGCTTGGGTCAGTGCACCTGATGAGAGGCCTGGGCCGCTGGCTGCACTGTCGGAGGCTTCTGAGACAGAGTCCCGGCTCCCCTGTGGAGTGGCCGTGGTACCGGCCACCATTTCTGGCAGCGTGAGACGAGGACTGGCGGCGGCTGGGGCTCGGCTGACGCTCTGTCGTCTACGTGATCTGAAGTCCGGCGCTCGGCGGACCCGAGGATTTGCTGAGTGCCGGCAGGGGGGGAAGATCTGAGATTGTGTTGAGAGAGGCCCCCCCGCATGCTCGGACTGCCTGCTGATTGGGCCCTGGGGAGTGTGACGTGAGATCTGGCCCGCTGTTTCTCCTCACCTGCAGTGCTTCACCGATGCTGGTCCGGCCTACCGGGACTCTGGAGCTGCTTCCATGTTACTACTTAGGGCCGTGACAGTACTCCTGGCAAGAGGAAGCCCTGGAAAGGGTGGACCCGGCCGTGACCCCCTAGTGGCATGTGGTTCCCAGGAGGGCACTTCGCCACCTCCTGCCCCCAACTTGCTTTTGTGTCTCCTGGTGTTGTCTTTGGGCCTTCTAGTGCGGAGACCTCTCTTGCTGCCCTTGGAATCGGGCCTCGGCTGCGCTACCTCCGGAGCGCTGTGGCGCCGGGGAGTGGGTGTCTGGCCGCATGCGCCAAGCGGCTTGAGGTCCTAGGTGAGAGCCTCCCCCACCGCCCTCCTGCCCCCCCCGGATTGCTCCCGTGGCTCTTGACGTGGGCAGTGGGTCCTTCACAACAGTGGCCCGACTGCGGACTTCGACACCGGCCCTCCATTACGTTGCTTCTGGTGTGGGGTAAAATCCAGGGGAGGTGGATTCGGCCACATGCAGCGAGCGGCGTGAGGTCCTGGAAGGGAGCCTCCTCCGCCGTCCCCATGCCCCCGAATTGCTCTTGTGGCGCCAGGCCTCTGTGCCGTTGCTTCCAGTGTGGGGTGTCACCCGAGGAGGTGGAACCGGCCGCATGTACCGAGCGGATTGAGGTCTTAAAAGTGCCTCCGACATAGCCCCATGGTGCTGTCTTGCTCCTGCTCCTTCCGGAGCTGATCGTTGGCCTCCCGTTACAGAGATCTTTGTAAGAGGCACGTCTGGGCCCCCTGCCCTGTTGGTTGGCAGCCATGGGTCGAGACAAGCCAACCAAAACCACAACCACCCAGACTAAAATGGATCGTTTCACCACCACGGACTCCGGGCGACTGGGGGAAGCGCAGATAAGGATGCCCCACCTGTTGCGGACCTATCTACCATCCTTCAGGCTATCCATCCCTCGAAATCTTCAGTGGAGGGCAAGATTGCTGAAGTCCGGGTTGATGTGACTCTCATCCGGCAGAAGACGACATTCAGCAACTTAAGGGACAAGTCGCTTGTCTCCAATCTCACACCCAGGAGCTACACCGGCTAGCAGAGGATGCAGAAAACAGGTCCAGCCGCAACAACTTTCGCCTGGTGGGATTTCAGGAGGGGGCGGAACAGGGCCGTGCGGAGAACTTTATGGAGAGGTGGCTGAGCTCGTGGATCCCTGAGGGTTCCCTCTTCCCTTGGTTCGCGATCAAGCGGGCACACCACTCCCTTTTTCCTAAGCCGTCCCCGGAGGCACCTCCCAGACAGGTCATAATGTGAATTCTCAATGTTGAAGACAGTGACTCTGTCTCGGCTGAGGCTCGCAAGCAGCAGCACCTCAAATATGACAATCATGAGATCATGGTCTTCCCTGACCACACTCGCGAGGTCCAGGGTCAGCGCCGCGCATTTGGGGAACTCAAGCAGAAACTGCGCACTCTTAATATACAATATAGGCTCCTCTTCCGGGCACGCTTGCGAGTTGTGTTCTCCAATAAGACCTTATTCTTTGACACCCCTGAGGAGGCTTGGACATGGGCCACGGAAGAACGCCCCCTGCGGGCCAACTGCCGAAATCCATCACCCCCGCCAGGAGATACCTGCCCCCCCCAGCCTCTGGGCCCCTCTCGGCAGCCGATGCCGCTCCCTGGAGACCCCTGGTTGTGCGGTGGTATGGCTCCTCTGGCCGCCTACACCCTGGGGGTGCCTCGCCTCGACCATTGCTGCTGGACCTACCAGACACCGATCTCTCACATAGCCCGACGCTTCTCACAGGCCCCGCATGAGCTCGCCCCTGCCTGCCGGGCCTGGCTCCGCGGCCAGAAGCAGCGCATCGGCTCACCACTGCTTCAATTCCCGACGAACTTGATTATGCACATCCTACTATGAGGAGGGGTCCTCCACGCTTCCCCATTCCCAAGCGTTCTAGTTTGGTCTTTTGTTAGTTCTCCACTGTTAGGGCGACAGATGCTTCCGTTCCTGAAGTATTGGGGAGGGGGACCGTTTTCCCGAGTTCTATTGTTTGTTTTTAGGTCTCGCCTGTCAATGCGCATGCGCATTGAGCAGAGCGAGACTATAGGGCTTTAAACAAAGTTTACCTAACTGCGGCGATTTAGTGCTGTGTCCGTGGCTTTTAGGTCAATGCGCTTGCGCATTGACCTAAAATGCGCGTGCACATCACCAAATCGCCGTCTGTTCCCTCAGCCGCACTCCTCCCACACCTTTGAAGTGAAGCTTAGCTTCACTTCAAAGGCCCCGGCTGCTTCACACCCTCATGCCGCTCTCCCCGCTCTGTGGTATATAAATAAATAATACCGGATCTAGGTTTGACTGGACATAGTAATAACAGATAGCTCAATAAATAAGAGTCAAGATTCGAGGTAGTAGGAGTTTGCAGGTTTAATACAGCATAAAGGACAGGAACAGGACAACCTGCACGGGAACAGGATGGCAGGGCCCTGCAGGGGGGACAGGGAATGAGCGCGCTAACTTTAATAACAGTACACAAGCATATATACTAAAACAGTTGCATTACAGTGAATACAATAGGCGGAGCAGTGGGTGTGGTCAATAGCAGTCGCGAAAGATAAGGGTGAAAGTGGGTGTAACAAGGCGTATACATAGACATGTGATGTAAACGTAACAGAATATGTCATTAATGGGGCGGAAACATGGAGGGGGCTACCTAAGGAGCCGGGACCTCTAACCTAATGGTGCGCGCAAACTGACAATGACGTGTTACTAGGAGAAGCTGGGGGCTATGAACTCTGTGCTAGGAGCAGAGACTGAAGTCTGGAGAGTCAGGGCGACATGTACCTAAACCCTATCTAGTATCTAATGTTTAGAGGACATGTTGATATAAACTAAGAGTCAGGAGGGGAGAGGCTAACAGACTCTAAGACTGGAGCATGCATTATTCTACATGTAGTGCGTGATGAAGAATATTAAATGACCATTAATACAGTATTTCTCCTACATGGAGACGTAAAGGCTAGACAATGACGGAAACTATTGATGCGATTCAGTAGCTTAGGAATGCAGAGAAGGAGGGCTGGACTGATAACTAGAATCATAACATATTCTTGGCAGACTCGTAGGCAGAGCCAGGCCGAGCCGGGCACTGCGAGGCAGGAAGTAAGTGAAGGGTCGAGGATACAGGTGGGGGCTGTATCGCTCCTCAGCGAGGGTTCAGGAGACAGAAGCTGAATCTGGTGTCCGGGCCCCTTTTGAGGCCTAGAAAACGGGGACTTTACAATGAAATAACGTGCACACTGAGAAACGTGGCAACGTAACTTTACATAGGCCTAATACTCGTAGTTTTCACGAGAACTGGAAACTGGCATACTAGGGATGGACACAACTGTAATTGCGTCTTTAATCAAACATAGGGAATACATATGCATATTAATCATGCACACATAACATAAGATGGGGGACACGTAGGGACACAGAACATGGCAAAATTTACTTTTCCACATTCCCTCCTTGTCACTACGTTTCCATCAGGAAACATCAATATTCATGATACCATCTATCATTTCATACAGTATCATTTGCTCGTCTCGAATTGTCTTGGAACGGGATTTAGAACGGGACTTGGGACTAGGAATACAAGAGGTAGCACAAATGCCGCAAATCGCAGGGCCACATTGTAAACAGAGGCAGCAACTGAATATGATCGCTACTGCAATACCCAGAAATGACAATACTTTCCATCCCCAGGCGGAAATTATATTCCAGAACCAACCGGACCATGTCCAGGTGCCTGGATCTTGGTGTAACATATGGGCAATTTTATGGAGTCTGGTTATAGCTGAATAAACAGACGGCGCGTTATTAGGAATGAAAATGCAGCAACTAGATCCGATGACTCTACAGGCCCCGCCCCTATCGGCCAGTATGACGTCAAGGACGAGACGATTCTGAAGCACGACAATTCTCATAAAGGATTGTTCTTCGGTTAAGTTACTTAGAGCAGAAGTAGTCTCAATCACTACTGCTTCAAGGGTTCTGGTTAATCTACGTATCAGTTTACTATTCACGACAGTACCTAAATAGGGGAAGACACCTTTATTGATATCTATATATTGTTCTAGAGCAGTTTCAGTTTAATCGACAATCGGGAGGTCTCTCTTGTGTCTAGTAGGTACTAGGTGGGAATTCCTATGATAGTCAGGTGGGGCTAGAAAAACTGGTGGCAGTAGGAAGGCAATGTAACAGGTTCCCTCCCAATCGAGGGGCAGACGAACATATGCGGTCTGACCACAAACAAAATAAGAATGACGTGAAGCTTTGAAAATAGATTTCCCACTGTCACTATACTTGACAATAGTAGTACAATCACTATGTCCTACATGTACGGAACCATTCTTTCGGACACATAATTCACCTTTGACTGGTAATACTGACATAGCAGGTAAGTCTGGAGTAGAATCAGACTGAACATTCAGGACCATGAAATTCGAAGAATAATTACCTAAGTTATAAACTTCATTTTCTAGATCTAACCCTGTTCTGTGGGGAAGACCTTGCTTGTCTGGAAAACATGTACTGTTAAGAAAAGACATATCTGTTGAGGATGACGTTAACGTGGACCATGCTCCACACGAACCATTATGTGAAAATGGATAAGGAAAGAGCGGCAGAACTCCCTTCGGTGTCTGGAAAGGGGGGAGTCGACCACACACCCAACAATTAGTGGCATTGCTGGTCTGGTGTGAATAATGTAACATGCGGATAAAGGAATTATTTCGCATAGCAAGACGATAAGATAGTTCATGAGGAGGCAGATCACTAAACGTGTGCTCTACTGTAGCATTAGCAGACTTATTTACATGAGAAACTGGAAAATACAAATAAAATGCATAACATGTGCAGGTAATCATAAGGCTGAGATATAGCAGAAAACATAAAATAATAGTGCAACTTTTAGAGTTCTCACTAACTCTCTCTCTGTGGGGGTCTATTTTATACATGTCAGAAACCGGTCTAACCGTTTCACCTAGGGGAGGACTTAGACAATCAAACTGGCTGACTTATTTTACTAGACCTTAATTTTTTCTTATACTCCTGCTGCGGAGTTTTCTCTAACAGGGAGGAATCTGTATCATTGTCTTTTGCGGGACAGTCCTTGAGAATAGTACTTTGGCAATCCTTAAAATCCTCGGAAATGTTCTTTGAAACAGTCTTTAGTCCGTAAAATCTTTTCACATGAGACAGGTGGACCCAGCCCTTCCTGCCTTCCAGCTTGACGGCAGTACGGGTGGCCAGGAGGACCTGTTTTGGTTCTTTCCAGCGGGGCTCCAGCGGACTTGAACGATCAAAATTCCGGACAAGAACCATGCATCCGGGAACGATTTCATGCGGTGCCACCTCGGTATTGTCTGGAAATGCGGCGGCAACCTGTGAACGACAAGAGTGTAGGGCAGACATCAAGGAAGCTAGGTAATCTGTCAGCATATTACTTGAAACATCGGTAATACTTCGAGGTCTAGGTGTACCCCACATATTAGGGGGGCGGCCGAATACGACCTCATACGGGGACAGACCTGATCTGGAATGTGCGACCATGCGCATATAAAACAAAGCGACTGGCAGAGCTACTAGCCAGTCCACACCTTTCTCTTTACATACTTTGGCGATGCGGATTTTCAGGGTCTGATTATGTCTCTCTACTAGACCGGCTGCTTCAGGATGGCGTACACAATGGAACTTCCACTGGTACCCTAACAACAGGGAAATATGTTTCATAAGCTCGGATGAGAATGGCTGGCCGTTATCAGAATATACGACTCTAGGGAGTCCGTAGCGGGGGAAGAATTCACGAACCAACTGCTTGGCAGTGGTCGCGGCTGTGTAATCTGGGACTGGATATGCCTCTGTCCACCTGGACAAAGCGCATACAACTACGAGGACATACTTGAAACCTCGACATCGCTCCATCTGAATATAATCCATCTGGAGGACTTCAAAAGGGTGGTCGGGGGGCTGGAATCCACCTTGTTCCACCGGGACACTTTTACCTGGATTAAACTGGCAACATATCATACAGGTACGGACTTTCTGCTTGGCTGCAGCTCGTAAATGTTTGTTGAACCAAATGTTCTGGATACTGTCTAACATAGCTTTTTCTCCTAAATGTGCTGGACTATGTGCGGTATTGATAATGACTTGAACCATAGAGTCGGGGAGAAACCATGTTGCTTTTCCCTTCGTTACCCATCCCTGATCTGTCTGGACCCCTCCTTGTTCGGACCATTTCTTGATTTCATCGGGAGTAGCATGTAACTGGATATCTATGACATCTTGAGTGGGGTCCTTAACTGTCATACATATAGTCGGATCTGGAGTATGTGTCCGTGTCGGATTAACTGACATGTCTGGAGTCTGTGCTGTAAGCTTGGCTGTGCGATCTGCTAGATCATTACCTTGGGAAACAGTGTCAGTAACTTTCGTATGTGCTTTGCACTTCATGATAGCAATAGATGTCGGTAAGTGTATGGCATCTAACAGAGCTTGAATAAGGAGACCATGCTGAATCTTGGTTCCATGAGAAGTCATGAAACCTCTCTCCTGCCAGAGCACTCCAAAGTCGTGTACGACTCCAAATGCGTAACGTGAATCTGTGTAAATATTAACTTTCAGGTTCTTGGCGTGTATGCAGGCTTGGGTCAGAGCAACTAGCTCTGCTGCTTGAGCAGACAGGGTGTCAATACGGTGTGTTTCTATAACTTCAGTGTCAGTAGTCACTGCATACGCGGCTACTAGTTCTCCTGTACTTGTTCTCATACATGAACCATCCACATAAAGTGTCAGGTCGGGATCTGGTAATGGAATATCTGTCAGATCTTGTCTTGGCTTTGTCATAATATTAACTACTTCCACACAGTCGTGTGTGGCAGGATTCGAATTAACTGACGGTAACAGTGTAGCAGGATTTAGAACGTTGCAGCGTCTGATTTCTATGTGTGGCTGGAACAGTGTCAGTTCATAACCTGTTAAACGTGCAATTGTCAAGTGCTGAGTCTGTGTTCGGTTTAAAAGAACTTCCACAGAGTGTGGAACTTGTACTGTCAAGGAATGTCCTAATACTATGGAATCACTTTGTCTGATAGCTAGTGCTGTGGCTGCAACTGACTTGAGGCACGCAGGCAGAGCCTGGGCTACAGGATCTAGTGTGCTCGAAAAATAAGCACAGGGCTTGTATTGTCCTGCTTGATCTTGTGTGAGAACAGATAATGCTGTACCTTCACGTTCTGTGACGAAAAGTGTAAAAGGCTTACTATAGTTCGGTGTAGCTAGAACTGGAGCTTGGCATAAAGCTTTCTTTAACTCATTGAAACTAAGTGTATGTTCAGATGTCCAAGGGAGGACAGTCGATACGGCTGCCTCCTGTGTCGTTAACTGTATCAGTGGCTTGGCTAGAAATGCATACTGAGGAATCCATTGTCTGCAATAAGAAGTGAGGCCGATAAAAGCACGTACCTCCTTCTGGGTCTTGGGCTGAGGAAGACTCGCTATTAACTGGATACGGTCAGGTGTCAACTGCCTACCCCTCTTGGACAGTAAGTGGCCTAAATAGATCACTTGCTGGACACAGAATTGAAGCTTCGAAGGGGACACCTTGTGCCCCATCTCGGCAAGGAAATACAAGACTGTAAGTGATGCTCGCTCGCAAGCACGTTCAGAACGGGCTGTGATCAGTAGATCATCGACATACTGGAGCAGGGCAGTGTCAGTTGGCATGTGAATATTGTCTAGTTGTCTCTTAAGTGCTTGACTGTAAATACTAGGACTTTCTGTGAAACCTTGAGGAGCTCGTGTGAACATATAGCTCCTTCCATTTAAACAAAATCCGAAAAGAAACTGGCTGTCTGGATGAATGGGGACACTGAAAAACGCGTTCTTGAGGTCTATGACTGTAAAAAATGAGGCTTCGGAATCAATGGCTGTCAATAGGGAAGAGATATCTGGGACAACTGGGTACTGGGGAATAATACATTTATTAAGTTCTCGAAGGTCAATCACTAATCGATATACTGGGGGTGCATTTGGATCAGTACGTTTCATGACTGGAATGATCGGAGAATTACATACATTGGAGTCAGTTTCTACAACTACTCCTTGAGCAATGAGCTCGTCAATAATTTTGGATAAGGCTGTTACAGCCTCAGGTGGCAATCTGTACTGTCTGATTCGTGGTAACACTACACCTGACTTGAGAGTCACACGATGGGGTGTGATTTGCATATAACCTACATCAGTTGGACCTTGCGCCCATAGATGCTGCGGAACATTAGACAATCTTGGATCAAAATCTCGTAATACATAGTGACCCTTGAAGTCACGTAGGAACAGGCGTATTCCCTCTGGGGAGCAGCAAATAACTGCACCTAGTTCTTTCAGTGTCTTAATGCCTAACAGATTTTCTGGACATGACTTCGTAAGTAACAGATCAGTAGTGCGGGACAATGGACCTACTTCTAGAGTAACTGGCTTAGATATCTCGTTTACAATAGGCTTTCCTGAAAATCCAAGGGAAACATTTCTAGAGCCTGAGAGCGGAGCCCCTGGAACTTCGGCGTGACTGATGGTCGTCCTACTTGCCCCTGTATCAATCAGAAACTTTCTGTCTTTCCCTAATACTTGACTATGAACATAGGGACCCTCTTGATCTACAGGTATCTCGATGAGAGGCAAGCCTACCTCCCTCTCTAGGCTGGTTCATGAATATGGCTGATACTCTGGATACTCGGACTGTGCATACTGGTACATCTGCTGTGTAACATGCTGTGTTGCAGCAATAGGCTGCGGTGCTGGAACTGTCTGTTGTGCATTCTGTGGCTGAGAAGTCTGTGAAACTTGTTCTTGTCTAGGCGGACGTGGTCTTTCTTTAGTCTTACCAGTGGCTATATTATGTTTCAGAACTGCACACTCGTTTATAAAATGACCTGGCTGTTTACAATAATTGCATGTCCCTTTAACGGGAACTGCAGGATGACTGGCTTGATTCGTGCCCCTCTTTTGACTGTCTTGAGGAACAGATTGTGCAACTAATACTTTCATTTTTGTGTCTTTCATACGTTTTCTTTAATGATCTTGCTCTTCTCTGATTCTATTCTGGTGATACTGGAGCATCTGTAACATCTGGGACGGGGTATTAGCTTGCCAGGTACTTTCGACTTTCAAAACTCTATTCTTAACTTGTGGACTTGAATTCTCGACTAATTTAGTAACAAAGAGATGAGGGTATGACTCGCTACTTGTCTTGAGGCCACTGTTAATACTAAAGCACTTTTCAAATCTAGAATAAAAATCACTAGTGTCTTCGTCTTGTTTCTGTTTACAGGCTGAGATTGCATCCCAGTCTTCCTTTTTAGTGGCTAATAATCTTGGCAAAACTTGTATCAATAATTCAGGTAATTCTTTACATTTCTCTCCAAGACCGGTACCTGGTACTCGTATCTTATCTTCGGCTTCTAGAACTGCCCAATCGATCTTTTTCTCTCCCACCTCCCATTCTTTTTCCTTGAGTTTTTTATATACCCCTGCGGGCAACAAGACCTTTAACATTTTAATTATATCTGGATACGTGTATTCTCCCATACGGAGCATGTTTTTTAATTCTCGGTGGAACCCTGCTGGATCTTTGTCATGACAGGGAATTAATTTCTTCATTTCTAGGAGTTCCATCTTTGTAATCGGGGTGTAAACAAACACTCGTTGCATTTCACCATCTGCTGTCCTGACTGGGTGTACTTCTCGTAACGGATTCTGTCTGTCTATGTAAAAGGGTTTACTTTCTGGAGGTGAGACATGAACAAAATGCGGATTCAGGAACGTTCTATATTTTTGGCGCTGTTCTAGAATGACACTAATTAAATCGGTACCTAAACCTTTCCATCTATACTGGAGTAACTCGTTCAGGACATCGTGTAACGGACCTGGATCAGAATGTTGACCCTCATACAATGTAATGAGGTGCTGAATCATATACATACCCACCAGTCGTTGCTCGGCTGGGGGCAGTTTCAGAAACATTTGTGCCACTATTTCGTCTGGAAAAGTGGTAGAATCAGTAATCCATCGGACTGCTGATCGGGCTAGTTCTTGTTCATGCATAGTACTTAACTCACTGTAACCGATTCGTGATTTCAGAATGTGATCGGTAGCTTGAAATACTTGTTCTAGAGAACCTTGTTCTGGTGCTGGGTGATGAAAAACTGACTTGTGTTCTAGGCGTAAATGGCGGTCTGGAAATCTAGATTTTCCTACATACGCTATTCTGGCGGGATTCTCGTCCTCTACCTCTTCAGTAGAAGAGTCATTTTCTTTCTCGCTTACTTGTGCTGCTTTACGTTGTTCGTGTAACTTTATTATTTCTTTACGGATTCTCTTGTACATACTCTCTATACTACTGATGGTTCTGTGTTTACCCTCTGCTATATTATCACTCCACCTTGTCAGGATTCTCATTTCGGCCGGATCTTTAGTCGGGTAATCTTGTTCTCTTATTAAACAATTAATCAGAAACTTTAATAACATGAGCTGGATCTCAGCTTTCCTTTGAGACATGGCTTCGCCAATACTTTCTGGATCATCCCCTGTACGGATGAAACGATATATTCTGTCTAGATCTTCTTTCATATTCGGTAGGGTGTCCAAATACCCGGTCACCCGTCTTACACGGATGGAATATATAACTGTACTATCATCACCTGCAAATGGATCATAGCGGCATTCAGTAAGGGCTCGTCGGATATCTGCAACGGACTTGTATTTGGGCGTACGCTGTAACGCACATTCATGTAACTCGACTAACGTTACTCGTTGGTGTGGCGGCGGGGTACCAGGAGGACCTCCTCCTGCGGCCCCTATACTGGAATCGTCGACTGATACTCTTCGTGCTGGCGCGGCGGGAAATTGTAATGTAGGCTGAACCGGGGGTACCGTGGCAGGTACTCCGGTGACTGGAGGAGCAGGATTTACATTATTTACAGGAGCTGGCGGAACAGGATTTGCATATTCTGGGACTGTGTCGTCCAAATAGGACGAAATAAAAATATCAGCTGCGGTCGGTTTGTGACGTAGCTTGATCGGAACTAATGGTGGCGGAAAATTACTGGATGCCTCCGGGGTCGCTTTTGGCAAGCCCTCGGCAAGAAGAGGATACATACCCTTAATAAGGGCATGCCTCTGTCTGTCTGACTGTTCGGTTTTAACTCGTTCACCTATCTCGATTAGTTCCCTTTCTTGGGCTCGTTCTAAGGATTCTCTACTTAGTTCTGACTTTCTGATTTCTTTTTCGGTTCTTTTATGAGATTCTTTGCGCCATAACTCGATGGCATCTTTCTGTGACTGTCTGGCTTTCTTTTTCCATAATGCTTCTTCTACTCGCATGATGCACTCGGCATCCCATGTGCCTGATACAGGCCATCTATACTTTTCTTCTAACTCTTTGGTATACTCTACCCATAAATCTAGATATAATATGGCACTTATGCCATGCTTCTGATACATAAAATGACCTGGACTGTCCCTAGGCGGGACAGGAACTGCTGCTTCTAACAGACCTTTTCTGGTTTTTAACTGACGTAGTTTGGTAAATAGCGGCATGACTGAACTGTAATCTAGACACAATACAATACACAATGAACACGATAACTACACCACTTTCGTACCACGACATTAAAAATACATGAAGAACATTTAAAATAACAGTTCGAACAGAATACTACCTGGAATACGGAAAACAGAATACATGAATCTTCTCGAGAACAGAACTGACTAGAACAGAAACTAGATGCACTGCTAAAACAGTACGAAACTTACCGGTCTCATAAAGAGACACGTCAGGACCCGCATCCACCGAAGTGGACACTTCGTTTTGGGATCTGTGTACCACCAAACCCCACGGACCAGAGACAATTAAATTGACCCTGTCTAGATACTACCCCAGCAACGGTACTCACCGGGCAGCAAGAACGGAAGGCCTCGGACTGGACTGGACTGCTTCGACGCCGGACGAACGAACTTTGGACTTCAGTTACGGGTGGGCCTCCGGATACCTCGGACCTTGGACTCTCGGCTTGGGCTCTGGTCGGGACTCGCCGCGTTCCTCCACCGCCTCGTCTGGATGCTGGACCGCCACCTCCGTCTCCTCCGTGGGCCTGAGGGATACTTGAAGCAGAAATATCTGCACGTGCACGGTATGGTTCCGTCACAGCTGCAGAGGGTCAGGGGGCCGGCGTGGCTTCACCGGCGCGTGGGGAAAGGGCAAGTCCCTATTCGGGCGCCATTATGTGGTATATAAATAAATAATACCGGATCTAGGTTTGACTGGACATAGTAATAACAGATAGCTCAATAAATAAGAGTCAAGATTCGAGGTAGTAGGAGTTTGCAGGTTTAATACAGCATAAAGGACAGGAACAGGACAACCTGCACGGGAACAGGATGGCAGGGCCCTGCAGGGGGGACAGGGAATGAGCGCGCTAACTTTAATAACAGTACACAAGCATATATACTAAAACAGTTGCATTACAGTGAATACAATAGGCGGAGCAGTGGGTGTGGTCAATAGCAGTCGCGAAAGATAAGGGTGAAAGTGGGTGTAACAAGGCGTATACATAGACATGTGATGTAAACGTAACAGAATATGTCATTAATGGGGCGGAAACATGGAGGGGGCTACCTAAGGAGCCGGGACCTCTAACCTAATGGTGCGCGCAAACTGACAATGACGTGTTACTAGGAGAAGCTGGGGGCTATGAACTCTGTGCTAGGAGCAGAGACTGAAGTCTGGAGAGTCAGGGCGACATGTACCTAAACCCTATCTAGTATCTAATGTTTAGAGGACATGTTGATATAAACTAAGAGTCAGGAGGGGAGAGGCTAACAGACTCTAAGACTGGAGCATGCATTATTCTACATGTAGTGCGTGATGAAGAATATTAAATGACCATTAATACAGTATTTCTCCTACATGGAGACGTAAAGGCTAGACAATGACGGAAACTATTGATGCGATTCAGTAGCTTAGGAATGCAGAGAAGGAGGGCTGGACTGATAACTAGAATCATAACATATTCTTGGCAGACTCGTAGGCAGAGCCAGGCCGAGCCGGGCACTGCGAGGCAGGAAGTAAGTGAAGGGTCGAGGATACAGGTGGGGGCTGTATCGCTCCTCAGCGAGGGTTCAGGAGACAGAAGCTGAATCTGGTGTCCGGGCCCCTTTTGAGGCCTAGAAAACGGGGACTTTACAATGAAATAACGTGCACACTGAGAAACGTGGCAACGTAACTTTACATAGGCCTAATACTCGTAGTTTTCACGAGAACTGGAAACTGGCATACTAGGGATGGACACAACTGTAATTGCGTCTTTAATCAAGCATAGGGAATACATATGCATATTAATCATGCACACATAACATAAGATGGGGGACACGTAGGGACACAGAACATGGCAAAATTTACTTTTCCACAGCTCCGCCCCCTCCCATGCCCGCCGTGTGCATTTCTCCCCCCCCCCCTCCCCACAGCAATGCCCTCCGTCTTGTTTCCTTTCTTGTTTTTCTTTCAGGTGAGATATCTTTTCCATCATTTGCGATAATACAGTTCTCATATGCATTTTTTTTTAATTATTAGCAGCATATACACAGGCGCCCCTTCGGCGCTTTTGCTCTCAACCCTACTATCCTGTCAGCCGCATCTCTATAAGTTACTCGAAGCATGGCCTGACATGCGCACAGCTTATTCCGGCACCACCATCCTGCCAGACGCTTCTGCTTTGTTCGCCCACCGCATGGCCCTATTTGTGCACATTTTACTTTCGTGCATACCCTTACCCGCAGCCTCTCCTTCCCCACTTCTGCCTTTTCGGGTCTCGCGCTCACCGCAGACCCCTTCACATGACTCACACCCACCTTTTTTTCAGGTTACCATGCCATTCCCCACCTATCCCCCAGTCATTTCCGGGTAGGACGCGTGCACCCGGTGGACTCTCGGCCTTGGCCCGCTTATTCTGCCAGCCGCTTCTGCTTTGGTCGCCCACCTGCATAGCCCCATTTGTGCACATTCACTTTCGTGCACACCCTTACCCGCAGCCTCTCCTTCCCGACTTCTGCCTTTTCGGGTCTCACACTCACCGCAGACCCCTTCACATGGCTCACACCCACATTTTTTTCAGGTTACCATGCCAGGTTACCTCACTCACCCTCAACCCCTCACCCTCACTCACCCTCACTCACCCTCAACCCCTCACCCTCAACCCCTCATCCTCACTCACCCTCACCCTCACTCACCCTCAACCTCACTCACCCTCAACCCCTCACCCTCACTCACCCTCACCCTCACTCACCCTCAACCACTCACCCTCACCCTCACTCACCCTCAACCCCTCCCCCTCACTCACCCTCCCCCTCACTCACCCTCAACCCCTCACCCTCACTCACCCTCACCCTCACTCACCCTCAACCCCTCACCCTCACTCACCCTCAACCCCTCACCCTCACTCACCCTCACTCACCCACAACCCCTCACCCTCAACCCCTCACCCTCACTCACCCTCAACCCCTCACCCTCACTCACCCTCAACCCCTCACTCACCCTCACCCTCACCCTCACTCACCCTCAACCCCTCACTCACCCTCACTCACCCTCACTCACTCTCACCCTCACTCACCCTCACCCTCACTCACCCTCACTCACCCTCACTCACCCTCATTCACCCTCACCCTCACTCACCCTCACCCTCACTCACCCTCACCCCCTCACTCACCCTTAACCCCTCACCCTCACTCACCCTCACTCACCCTCAACCCCTCACCCTCACCCTCACTCACCCTCACCCTCACTCACCCTCACTCACCCTCAACCCCTCACCCTCACTCACCCTCACCCTCACTCACCCTCAACCCCTCACCCTCACTCACCCTCAACCCCTCACCCTCACTCACCCTCAACCCCTCACCCTCACTCACCCTCAACCCCTCACCCTCACTCACCCTCACTCACCCTCACTCACCCTCACTCACTCACCCTCACCCTCACCCTCACTCACCCTCACCCTCACTCACCCTCACTCACCCTCAACCCCTCACCCTCACCCACCCTCACTCACCCTCAACCCCTCACCCTCACTCACCCTCACTCACCCTCAACCCCTCACCCTCACTCACCCTCACTCACCCTCAACCCCTCACCCTCACTCACCCTCAACCCCTCACCCTCAACCCCTCACCCTCACTCACCCTCACTCACCCTCACCCTCACTCACCCTCACTCACCCTCACCCTCACTCACCCTCACCCTCAACCCCTCACCCTCACTCACCCTCAACCCCTCACCCTCACCCTCAACCCCTCACCCTCACTCACCCTCACTCACCCTCACTCACCCTCAACCCCTCACCCTCACTCACCCTCACTCACCCTCAACCCCTCACCCTCACTCACCCTCAACCCCTCACCCTCACTCACCCTCAACCCCTCACCCTCACTCACCCTCAACCCCTCACCCTCACTCACCCTCAACCCCTCACCCTCACCCTCACTCACCCTCAACCCCTCACCCTCACCCTCACTCACCCTCAACCCCTCACCCTCAACCCCTCAGTCACCCTCACTCACCCTCACTCTCACTCACCCTCACTCTCACTCACCCTCACTCACCCTCACTCACCCTCACTCTCACTCACCCTCACTCTCACTCACCCTCACTCACCCTCACTCACCCTCACTCACCCCCACCCTCACCCACCCTCACTCACCCTCACCCTCACTCACCATCACTCACCCTCACTCACCCTCACCCTCACTCACCCTCAACCCCTCACCCTCACCCTCACTCACCCTCATCCACTCACCCTCAACCCCTCACTCACCCTCAACCACTCACCCTCAACCCCTCACTCACCCTCACTCTCACTCACCCTCACTCACCCTCAACCCCTCACCCTCACTCACCCTCACTCACCCTCAACCCCTCACCCTCACTCACCCTCAACCCCTCACCCTCACTCACCCTCACTCACCCTCAACCCCTCACCCTCACTCACCCTCAACCCCTCACCCTCACTCACCCTCACCCTAACTCACCCTCAACCCCTCACCCTCACTCACCCTCACCCTCACTCACCCTCAACCCCTCACCCTCACTCACCCTCAACCCCTCACCCTCACCCTCACTCACCCTCAACCCCTCACTCATCCTCACTCACCCTCACTCACCCTCACCCTCACTCACCCTCACTCACCCTCACCCTCATTCACCCTCACTCACCCTCACTCACCCTCACTCACCCTCACCCCCTCACCCTCACTCACCCTCAACCCCTCACCCTCACCCTCACTCACCCTCACTCACCCTCAACCCCTCACCCTCACTCACCCTCACTCACCCTCACCCACCCTCAACCCCTCACCCTCACTCACCCTCACCCTCACTCACCCTCAACCCCTCACCCTCACCCACCCTCACTCACCCTCAACCCCTCACCCTCACTCACCCTCAACCCCTCACCCTCAACCCCTCACCCTCACTCACCCTCAACCCCTCACCCTCACTCACCCTCACTCACCCTCACTCACCCACCCTCACCCTCACTCACCCTCACTCACCCTCACTCACCCTCACTCACCCTCACCCTCACTCACCCTCACTCACCCTCAACCCCTCACCCTCACTCATCCTCAACCCCTCACCCTCACCCTCACTCACCCTCAACCCCTCACCCTCAACCCCTCACCCTCACCCTCCCTCACCCTCACTCACCCTCAACCCCTCACCCTCACTCACCCTCACTCACCCTCAACCCCTCACCCTCACTCACCCTCAACCCCTCACCCTCAACCCCTCACTCACCCTCACTCACCCTCACTCTCACTCACCCTCACTCACCCTCAACCCCTCACCCTCACTCACCCTCACCCTCACTCAACCTCACTCACCCTCAACCCCTCACCCTCACTCACCCTCACCCTCAAACCCTCACCCTCACTCACCCTCACCCTCACCCTCACTCACCCTCAACCCCTCACCCTCACTCACCCTCAACCCCTCACCCTCACTCACCCTCAACCCCTCACCCTCACTCACCCTCACCCTCACTCACCCTCAACCCCTCACCCTCAACCCCTCACCCTCACTCACCCTCACTCACCCTCAACCCCTCACCCTCACTCACCCTCAACCCCTCACCCTCACTCACCCTCACTCACCCTCACCCTCACTCACCCTCACCCTCACTCACCCTCACTAACCCTCACCCTCACTCACCCTCACTCACCCTCACTCACCCTCACCCTCACTCACCCTCACCCTTACTCACCCTCACCCTCACTCACCCTCACTCACCCTCACTCACCCTCACTCACCCTCACCCTCACTCACCCTCACCCTCACTCACCCTCAACCCCTCACCCTCAACCCCTCACCCTCACCCACCCTCAACCCCTCACCCTCACTCACCCTCAACCCCTCACCCTCACTCACCCTCAACCACTCACCCTCAACCTCTCACTCACCCTCACTCTCACTCACCCTCACTCACCCTCAACCCCTCACCCTCACTCACCCTCACCCTCACTCACCCTCAACCCCTCACCCTCACTCACCCTCAACCCCTCACCCTCACTCACCCTCAACCCCTCACCCTCACTCACCCTCACCCTCACTCACCCTCAAACCCTCACCCTCACTCACCCTCAACCCCTCACCCTCACTCACCCTCAACCCCTCACCCTCAACCCCTCACCCTCACTCACCCTCACCCTCACTCACCCTCAACCCCTCACCCTCACTCACCCTCACAACACATATTGTGTTACAATAGGTGTCACATTTGCGAAAGATAAAACTATTGGCATTGTAAATAACAAAGCTATTAATTTCGCTATTTTCAAAACAAGCACATAAATAAAAAATGTGTCCTTTACAATACCAATAGCTCAAACTTTCCTAATGCGAGACCTATTGCATTGCTGTGCTTCTCTCCCCTGCTGCACTCTCCTGCTCTCTAGAGATGTGGCCTAACGACCAGAGCTGCCATCTAAGTGACGTAAATACAAAACATGTTGCATTCCAAATGCTATAGGTGTCACATTCGCGAAAGTTATAACTATTGGCATTGTAAATGACAAAGCCATCAATTTAGCAATTTTAAAAACCAACAAATAAATAAAATATGTCATTTACAAGACCAATAACTACAACTTTTCTAATGCGAGACCTATTGCATTTCCAATGCTTGTTTGTTATTTTTTGTACCAGCACTTCTGCGTAGCTGCGAAACGAGCATGCAGTGATCGACATTGTAATTCTATGCCTGTTACCCCGCACACTTGTACTACCGCACCCACTGCCGACGCCGGGTGCTCGACCATTCGTCCAGCCTCCCCATGGCTGCCGATCGTTCTGGGATGACATCACTTCATGTTATGTCCTGGAATATTAACGGCCTCTTAGATAAGGTCAAGCGCACTGCGGTCCTGCGTTATGCCCAGCGACACACTGTGGCTATATTGATGCTTCAGGAGACCCATCTGGTTGGCAACCACTGTCCCTTTCTGGCGCACTATGGCTATGGTGGGATTTGGCACTCTGGTTTTACCCGAGGGTCTCGAGGGGTGGCGGTCATGATGCACCACGTCCTTCCATTTGCGGCGCGTAAAGTAGTTCTTGATCCGGGGGGGCTGTTCTGTCATCTTAGAAGGGAAAATTGGGGACAATCCCTGAACCTGATCACTGTATACTCCCCCCCCTCTCTGCTGTCCTCCACACTTCATCGTCTTGCTTCTCTATTGGCTGCCCTACACCCGGGGACAACTGTTTTTGGGGGTACTTCAATGCAGTTATGTACCCAGGCTGGGACACTGCTGCAATCCCTTCCGCCTCACGGGTTACACAGTCTGCTCTCCTTTCAAACTGGGCAGCAACTCTGGGCCTCGGAGACGCATGGAGGCTCTGTCCCCCGAACACTCATATGTACACTCATACATTAGCCTCCCACCACACGCATGCTAGACTGGACTATCTCTTTCTGCCGGCCTTGGATTGTCGGTCAATCCAGGCCATCACTATCCTTCTCAGGGGATTATCAGATCACTCCCCAGTAACTATGCAGATGGGCAGCATCCTGGCGTCTTCACGCCCGATCTGGCAGCTAAACCCCTGGTCTCTCCAGGGCAAAGACTTGCGGAAACAAATAGGGAACAAACTCCGTCAATACGTCTCCAATAATCAGGGCTCTGTCTTATCTCCTGGTACTCTATGGGAGGCCAGTAAGGTCACCATTCACAGCTTTACCAAAGGCCAACTCATACTCCAATGTACAAAACAGGACGCCCGTCTCACACTTCTGGAGGGCCAGGCTGCCCTGCTACAAGCCCACCCACCAGGGGGGAGAACAGAGGCCCGGGTTCGGAAATTGGAGTTTTTGAGGGATGAAAACAAACAAGCTTCCTTGGAATCTACTAAGCTGCTATTGAGGTCCTCTGTGGCGCGAGGGTATGGGTGGGGGGATAAAAATGGGAAGCTCTTGCATCGTTTGGCCACCTATCCTAAGGCCAATCATATTATCCCTGAGGTGATTGACTCCTACGAGGAGATCCAACGGACCCCCGTGGCGGTGGCCCAATGCTTTTCCCCATACTATGCTACTCTCTACTCTGTCCAGCCTCCAGATTTCACACTCCTAGAACTCCTCCAGCGTGAACGGTTCCCCTTTCCGCAGGTCATTGGCACTGAGGCAGAGGAACTAGATCTTCTGATCACTCCAGAAGAAATTAATGACGCTATTTCCCGCATGGCAGTGGGCAAGACACCAAGTCCAGATGAACTCCCACAGGAGTTTTATGCGTCTTACTGAGATACGCGGGTTCTCTTCCAGGGGATCCTCATCAATAGTCATAAGCATTAGAATATTCCCGCCCATGTGCGGGACCCCGGAAACACTATATTATATGTGCCCCACATATATATATATACAGTCATATATAATATATACACATATATATATATATATATAAAAACATGCAATAGCAGCCAAATAAAAACAGAGCTGAAATATGCTGTAAAGAATTTCCACCATACATGAGTTATAAGCATTATAAACATGAGAAAACAACACAAGGTTTGTTTCAGAAACAGTTTTAATGCTCAGAAAGCAGTAGAATTTCTCATAACTCACTGGAAGCAAAGAAAGCTCCCAGGCTGCATTGCAAACACACAGTCTAAAAAGACTGAAAAGCTAACCTGTAGCTGCATAGCAATAAACTGACACCGTGCCTTTAAGGCACCCATGACCCCCAGTATCCCATCATGCCTCAGGGGTGACAGTTAGGTCAGTTGTTCTTTCCGGCTCCTTCAGAGAAGGACCCTGGTTACACAGCTCCACTATTTTTTCTGTTTTTTGACAGAAAAACTCTTCACTTTTAACAATTTTTTGTTCTTATTTGACATTTAACATCTAGTCAAGTAAGATACTGTCTTTTTCAGTCGGTTTGGTGAACATTTTCTCCTGAGAATGCCTTCACTCTTTGACAAATGTCCTTCTTGTGGCAACAAGAAGGCCCAATCAGACAACCACGACGTATGTATCCTGTGTCTGCCTGAAGATCATGATCCAGGCACCTGTCCTCATTGTGAACACCTGTCAGGAAGAACTCTAAAGGACAGGGAGAGGATTCGCATTTATGGCCTAGCTCATAGGTCATCAAGAGGAAGATCTCCGGTGATGAAGGGCTCCAAGAAGACTCATACATCTTCCAGAAAGAAGTCTTCACACCCTTCACCTTCAGCGTCGGGCTCGGCGCTGAGAAAAGAACCACCGGTGGATCATTCATCGTCTAAACTACCGTCGACGGCGGGCTCGCCGTCGAAGAGAAGACCAGGTACGTCGACGACGTCGAAGGATCCAGTTCCGTCGTCGAAATCCCCTCTGCCGGCGTCAACCGGGCGACGTCCGACGTCGAGGAAGGGAACTCCGCCGCCGTCAACCGGGCGACGGTCGGCGTCGAGATCCAAGACCCCTCCGCCGTCGTCAACCAGGCGACGACCGGCGTCGAGGGAGGTCACCCCTCCGCCGACGTCATCCAGACGACGACAGGCGTCGAGAAGTGTGACTCCTCCGCCGTCGTCAAGGAAACGGCGTTCGGCGTCGCGGACCAAGACCCCTCCGCCGTCGACAGGGAAAAGTCGATCGGCGTCGAGGAGGCAGTCTCCGTCGGTGTCTCGTCAGCTCTTGGCGTCGAGGGTGCCCAATACCCCTCCGCCGTCGTCGCACAGACATTCGACGTCGAGGCAGAAAACTCCGTCGACGGCTGATCATCACCGTTCGACGTCGAGAGAAAGACCTCCGTCGTCGACTGGACATCGTCACTCGACGTCGAGGCAGAGAACTCCGTCGACGACAGGACATCGTCGTTCGACGTCAAGAGAAAGACTTCCGTCGACGACTGGACATCGTCGTTCGATGTCGAGAAACAGACTTCCGTCGACGACTGGACATCGTCGTTCGACGTCGAGAGAGAGAACTCCGTCGGCGGCTGATCATCGCCGCTCGACGTCGAGAGACCATACAACCTCGCATAGACAATCAAAGACAAGATTGTTTGATCCGCCGACTCCCCGAAAGCACTTGACGACGAGGGAAGATCGCTCGACGTCGAGGTGTTCAGATGTGGTTATAGTAACGGAGTCAGCTTCCCGTCATTCCACTTCAAGGTCCTCTGGCTCCTCAACTGCTTCTTCGAAGTCCAGAAGTCCTGTGCGCAAATCACCTGAGCGTCGGACAGACCCGTGGGCGGATAAAGTCAGACTGTCACCTAGATGGTACAGATCTTTGGACCATTGGAGAGATTCTGGGGCTGCAAAACGTATGCAGGACTATGCCAGCTCACAGCACAGGTCTCCTCTTCAGGATCTGGTAGAGGAGATGGACAAGCATAGTCCTCCCAGGCGCAAATCTCCTGTGAGAACACCAACCAGATCTCCCAGAAGGCCCGATCTCCCAGAAAAGAACCGGAGGATCGAGTCAGGTCTCGCTCTCCTAGACGGGAAGAGCGTTCGAAGAGATCAAAAGAGAGGAGGCACAGTGTTCACCATAGACGTCGACGAACTCCGTCTACTTCATCTACCTCTTCTACCAAGTCCTCCAAGAGGGACTACTCCCCTACGTTGACGGACAGTCCTACGTCCAGATCCTCCCCAGTGGATGACATTGGCACGTATCTGGATGTCTTGCAAAGAGGAGCTCAGAAGCTGAACATTGAAATGTCTGTCCCTCAGGTTACAACGACAGTCATTTTTGAGACTTTACACAAAAAAGCGATCTCCCGTCCTCTACTGCCATTAGTCCCGGGGATTATGGATCCTGTCAAGGAGGTATTCCTAACTCCGGCGGCTATCAGAGCGGTGCCAGCCCGCATTCAGAAGAAATACAAACCGGCCTCTTCTGACCCGGTTTTTGTAAGATCTGACCCTCCAGCAGACTCTGTAATTGTGGCAGCAGCGAGGAAGACACACGCAGTTGCCGGTTCTTCTTCAGTCCCACCAGACAAGGACAGCAAGACTCAAGACTCCTGGGGTCGCAAAGTTTGCAACTCAGCTGCTTCGACTCTTAAGGTTTCTAGTGCGGCTGCGCTTCTGGGTCGATACGACAGAGCCTTATGGGACTCTATGGAAAGGTTCAAAGCCAAGCTGCCAAAAGAAGACCAGCAGGATTTTGAAGAGACCGTGACTGAAGGATGTCTGGTGGCGAATCAGATGATAAGCACGGCTGCGGATGGTGCTGTCCTTGCGTCGCATTCCTATTCACATGGGGTTTGTGCCAGGAGGTCGGCATGGTTGCGCCTTACAGGCCTGAAGCCGGATGCTCAGCATCGCATCCTTAATCTCCCCTTTTCGGGTTCCGCTCTCTTCGGGGAGCATGCTGACGAGGAAATGGCCCGAATGAAGACGGAGCTGGACACAGTGAAAGCGCGGTGGGCTTGGAGAAGAAGAAAGAATTCAAGCGCCGCGTCAAGACCAACAGGGGGAGAGGGGCTCAACAGAGGGTTCAAACCCCTCAGTGGTCCCAAAATAAGACCCATGGGAAACCCCAGTTTCGAGGTAAACCTGGCAGAGGTAGAGGAGGTCATCAACAATCCTCTACCACCACAAGAGGAGGGAAAGCCTGAGCAGTGGCTTCCTCTGGCGCCGTTACCCACTCCAGTGGGAGGAAGTGCTTCACAACACCTGGCAGAGTGGGTCAGCATCACAAAGGATCAGTGGGTGCTGAATATACTGCGCAATGGATACAAACTACGTTTCCGTGCGCCTCCAAAAAACATCCCTCCAAAGAGCGCTTACCCTCACCAACTAAGCTTGCTCCGAAGAGAGGTAAAAGTCTTACTACAAAAAAGAGCGATAGAGGAGGTTCCTCTCGCTCAAAGAGGAAAGGGAGTTTACTCCAGGTACTTTCTTGTCCCCAAAAAAAGATCAGGAGGACAAGTTCAGACCAATACTCGATCTACGACTTCTAAACAAGGTCATCATCAGAGAAAAGTTCCGCATGTTGGCGCTTCACCAAATATGCCCACATCTTCAAGTCGGGGATTGGATGTGTTCGGTGGACCTGCAAGATGCGTACTTTCACATCCCTATTGCTCTACAACATCGCAAGTACTTGAGGTTTGTCGTAGGGAGCAAACTCTATCAGTACACAGTGCTACCCTTCGGTCTCAAGTCCGCACCACGAGTCTTCACCAAATGCATGGCAGTGGTGGCGGCTTTTCTTCACAAGAAGGGGCTCTTCATCTACCCATACCTGGACGACTGGCTCCTAAAAGGTCCATCTCCAGTGCAGGTAAAACACGATCTACATCTGTGTCTACTCCGGTTGCGCAGGCTCGGCCTCCATGTGAATCTGGAGAAATCAGTCCAGCGGCCTACACAGTCAATTCACTACCTAGGCTCCGTTCTGGACACAAAAGTGGGAAAAGCGTTTCCTTCGGAGGAGAGACTTTTTTCCATGAACCAGAAATGTGGAATCCTGCTAGAATCTCGGCTTCCAACAGCCCGACAAGTAGCATCCCTGCTGGGTTCCATGGCATCCTGCATCTTTCTCATCCCAAACGCCAGGCTGAGAATGCGTCCTCTACAGCAGGCTCTGGAGGATCAATGGGACCAGGCGACAGGTCTTTGGGAGGATCGCATCAAGCTCTCCCAAGCGACGAAAGATGCCATCAAATGGTGGACACGGAGAAAGAATTTGATGGTGGGGGTTCGTTTTCACCAACCTCTTCCAACCCAGTCTATAGTGACGGATGCCTCTCTGCAAGGTTGGGGAGCGCACATGGGTCCGCTTCAAATTCAAGGCCAGTGGTCTGCGCAGGAGCAGACATACCAAATCAATATGCTGGAACTCAGAGCGGTATTCCTGGCTCTCAAAGCTTTTTTCCCAGCGATAGAGTCCAACTCAGTCCTAGTTCAGACGGACAATACGACCACCATGTTCTATCTGAACAAACAAGGAGGCACAAGGTCTCGCCCTCTGTCTCGAGAGGCTCAGGCAATATGGCTTTGGCTCCTCTCTCGAGGCCTTACGGTAGTGGCAGTACACCTTCCAGGCGAGTTGAACGTAAAAGCAGACGCACTCAGCAGGCACTTCGAAGATCAGCCAGACTGGGTGCTAAACGCCGAAGTAGTAGAAGAGCTTTTTCGTTGCTGGGGTCGTCCAACCATAGATTTGTTTGCAGACGACGAAAACTCCAAATGCCACACCTTCGCGTCCAGGTTCCACCGGCCAGGGACTCAGGGGAATGCTCTACTGATGGATTGGTCAGGGACGTTCGCTTACGCGTTTCCTCCCCTGGCTCTGATTCCGAGAGTAGTTTCCAAGCTCTGCAGGTCAAACATGGAAATGATCCTGATAGCTCCGGATTGGCCGCGGCAGTGGTGGTACCCGGATCTTCTACATCTGTCTGTGTGTCCACACAGACGACACCCTTGCAGGCCGGACCTGTTGAGCAAGATGAACGGGAGGATAATGCATCCCAACCTCCCTTCACTGAACCTAACAGCATGGCTCCTGAGGTCCTGCAATACGGACATTTGGACTTGCCTTCTGAGTGCATGAACATTTTAAAAGAGGCTAAGAGACCTTCCACGAGAGCGTCCTATGCGTTCAAGTGGAAGAGGTTTTTCTTATGGTGTAGGGATCATCACCTTGATCCAACTAAAGGACAGGAGGACGTCATCTTGCCATACCTCCTTTCCCTAGCAACTGCTGGTTTAAAATACGCTTCTATTAGGGTGCATTTGTCAGCCATAGTAGCATACAGAAAATCACCTGATCAGGTTTCTTTCTTTCAGGTTCCAGTGGTTAAGGACTTCCTTCAGGGGTTGAAAAAAGTGTATCCCCCTGTGCAAAATCCTTCTCCTCCATGGGAATTGAACCTGGTTCTATCCAGGTTAATGTCACCTCCTTTTGAGCCCATCCACAAGGCCTCTTTGCAACATCTCTCTTGGAAGGCGGCCTTTTTGGTGGCTATTACCTCTGCTCGCAGAGTCAGCGAGATTCAAGCTCTCTGTGCGAAAGAACCTTATACTGTCTTTCATCACAATAGGGTAGTCCTAAGGGCTCATCCAGCTTTCTTGCCTAAAGTCATTTCTGATTTTCATATAAATCAGTCCATTTCCCTCCCTTCGTTTTTTCCAAATCCTACGACCCCAGCCGAGCGGTCACTTCACTCCTTAGATCTTAAGAGAGTGCTTAAGTTTTATTTGGAAATGACCAAAGGGATTAGGAAAATGGATCAACTGTTCGTGAACTATGGTTCAATGCGAACAGGTTTTCCAGCGGCCAAGAGGTCCATCGCGAGATGGATTGTCTCTTGCATTAAATTGGCTTATCAGCTTGCAGTCAAGCCTTTGTTACAGTCACCCAAAGCGCATTCCACTAGAGGGAAGGCCGCTACAGTAGCCTTCTTGCACGACATTCCAGTGTCGGAGATTTGCAAGGCTGCGACTTGGAAATCAGTTCATACCTTTACGAGACATTACTGTCTCGAGTCTGATTCCAGGGCCGATACTCAAGGAGGACAAGCCTCTTTGAGGAATCTATTTGGGTAGCCTACGGCCTGTACAAGCTTAGTAGTTACTAGGCTTCATATGGTTATTGCTGTATTGTTACTCCTTTGCCCGCAGGGAGATGAGGTGAGGCTCGCTATTCTATTCTAATGCTTATGACTATTGATGAGGATCCCCTGGAAGAGAAGGATTAGTTACTTACCTGTAATCCTAGTTCTCTTCCAGGGGTATCCTCATCAAAGTCATAAGCAACCCTCCCGCCTCCCCGGGCAAAGGACATTCTTTAATAAGGAGATATTGTTAACCTATTTGTTACTGGGTTTATTTTCAGTCTCCGAAAAGAACAACTGACCTAACTGTCACCCCTGAGGCATGATGGGATACTGGGGGTCATGGGTGCCTTAAAGGCACGGTGTCAGTTTATTGCTATGCAGCTACAGGTTAGCTTTTCAGTCTTTTTAGACTGTGTGTTTGCAATGCAGCCTGGGAGCTTTCTATGCTTCCAGTGAGTTATGAGAATTTCTACTGCTTTCTGAGCATTAAAACAGTTTCTGAAACAAACCTTGTGTTGTTTTCTCATGTTTATAATGCTTATAACTCATGTATGGTGGAAATTCTTTACAGCATATTTCAGCTCTGTTTTTATTTGGCTGCTATTGCATGTTTTTATATATATATATATATATATGTGTATATATTATATATGAGTGTATATATATATGTGGGGCACATATAATATAGTGTTTCCGGGGTCCCGCACATGGGCGGGAATATTCTAATGCTTATGACTTTGATGAGGATACCCCTGGAAGAGAACTAGGATTACAGGTAAGTAACTAATCCTCCTAGAGATATATCATGAAGCGGCTGACCGTGGCTCCTTCCATGCTGAGATGGACCTGGCCACCATTGTTGTGATTCCTAAGTCTCAGCCTCCCTCGGCCCACTGCTCTAATTATCGCCCCACCTCCCTTATTAATTCCGAGCTCAAAATATTCGCCTCGATCCTGGTGAACCGCATACGTTCTTATCTGGATAAGTCTGTCCACCTGGACCAATGTGGATTTATGCCCTCCCGAGGAACCAGGCACTGCCTCAGACGTCTTCATCTCGCTCTTGCGAATTGCCAACAACTGGCCCCCCATCTCTCTTTGCTCCTCG
Source organism: Lissotriton helveticus (assembly GCF_964261635.1). Lineage (NCBI taxonomy): Eukaryota > Metazoa > Chordata > Amphibia > Caudata > Salamandridae > Lissotriton > Lissotriton helveticus. The sequence goes on from NC_136061.1 coordinate 59,586,296, forward strand.
TGGACTTTGAGAAAGCATTTGATTCAGTTGATTGGCGATATCTGGAGGCAGTGTTGGTTAAGATGGGTATTGGGACCCCCTTATGTAACTTGGTCAGGACACTCTACTGCAAGCTGTGAGCCCAGGTGATGGTCAATGGTGCCCTTTCACACCCCTTCCCCATAGAGAGGGGCACGAGACAGGGTTGCCCCCCTTAGCCCCTCCTTTTTGCGTTAGCGATGGAGCCCTTTGCTTGTCTTATTCACACTGACCCGCTTCTCACGGGATGGCAATGGCCCGATCTGGCAGAGGACAAGATTGCCCTTTACACTGATGACGTCCTGATATTTTTGTCAAATCCAGCTCGATCGAGGCCTCGGTGTCTCCATGCCCTGCACTTCTTTGAACGAGTTGCCGGCATCCGACTGAACGCGGTCAACTTGGTCCTGGTCCCCCTCCATCTATCGAGAGAGTGCTTTAATTGGCAGTCGTTGATTCCTCTTCGGCGGCAGTCATTCAAGTATTTGGGGATCTGGGTGGCCCTCCTTCCCGACCTTGCCTGGTCTCTCAAGGTCACTCCTCTGGTGAAACGGGTTCGTGCTGACCTCCTTAAATGGCAAGCGCTACCACTAAACCATGTGGGCAGGATAGCCATTTTTAAAATAATGGTTCTGCCACAATTTCTATATATACTTCAAAACACATCCCTCTCCTTCTCACAGTCATGGTTCCGGGAGATGGACGGTTTGGCCACAAAATTCTTATGGTGAGGCCGGAGACCGAGGCTGGCCCTCACCCAGTGCAGGATACCGCCCTTTGACCGTGGGCTGGGAATGATGAATCTGTATTTATATTATTTGGCGACTCGGCTCCTCACCGTGCATGACTGGTTTAATGGTGGCTGGTCAGACCCGGCATACCACCTGGAGCTGCATTACTTGGGTTTCTCCAACATTCAGGGGATGCTATATGGGTCCGCTATATCCCATGCTCTGCCTGAGGTCACACGTGGGGTGCTTCTGGCCTGGCGAGCCTCTCTGCACCACACCCATTGGTCGGACAAATATATACCCTACTGTGGTGCAGAACGTGGCTCAGGGACGTTGCGCTCTTTTTGGCTTCAGAGCCTGGGATCTCATTGGGATTTTACAGCTTGGAGATGTCTGGGGTGGGAGCCACATACGCGATTTCCCGAATCTGCAGGCTCGGTTCTCCCTCCACACCTCCCAGTTTTATCGCTACCTACAGCTGCACCATGCCCTCCACACCCACATCTCAGAAGGGACCTCCTTACTCGAATATAGCCCCCCTGAAGACCAAGTCATCACTGGCAATTTGGGGAAAGGGGGGATTTCATGCATCTATCGCTCCCTCACAAATAACACCCCCAACTCCGTCTACCATCTCCGGGGCAAGTGGTATGGCTCTGTCCTACAATCACTCACTACTGGGAGTTAGTGACAGGGGAACTTACGGAGGTCCTAGGTTGGGAGATTCCCCTGAGCCCGATGAACATACTCCTGGTATTACCGAGGGATTGGTTGGAACCAGTGCCGAGAAGCTTTGTTTAAACACAGCACTGATGGTGGGCAAAAGGGATATTGCAGCTAATTGGGTGGACCCGACAGCTCCTTCAATGGCGCAATGGCGTAGAGGGGTGGACTGGTGCGCTGCGCAGGAGCGACCAATGTATGCGGCCAGAGGTTGTCCCAAACAGTTTCAAAGGATATGGGGCAAATGTGTTGGGGTGGTAGAAGATTGAACATTCCAGATAATCACTTATGGACTTGGGTGAGGACATTGTTGCTTGCTCCTCATATTTTGAATTGTACATGCTGGGGTGGAATTTTTTGTCAATGTTATGCACTGATTGATGTATTAAGAGCTGGTATTGTTTTTCCTTGCGTGTGAGAAAAACCCTAGGCAGTCAACAAATAGGCAAACAAGTAATATAAAGTGACAGCGAAAAATCAAACATAGAGAATCAATTGTTTTTCCTTGCTGCATTTTATAAAATCAATAAAACTTGATTATCAAAAAAAAACATATCAGTACTGTTCGGGATGTTTTTAGTTGTACATGTTCAAATAAACTGTTTGGTGTGTCTGTAGCTGTACATGTTGGAATAAGCTGGCTCGGTGTGTCTGTAGCTGTACATGTTTGAATAAGCTGTTGGTGTGTCTGTAGTTGTACATATTAGAATATTCTGTTTGGGATTTCTTTAGCTGTACATGTTCGAATAAGCTGTTCAGTGTGTCTGTAGCTGTACATTTTGGAATAAGCTGTTCGTGATGCCTTCAGCTGTACATGTTGGAATATGATGTTAGGTGTGTCTATAGAAGTACATATTGAATTATACTGTTCGGTGTGTCTGTAGCTGTACATGTTGGAATATGCTGTTTGTGATGTCTTCCGCTGTACATGTTGAAATATGATGTTAGGTGTGTCTATAGAGGTACATATTGAATTACACTGTTCGGTGTGTCTGTAGCTGTACCTGTTGGAATATGCTGTTCGTGATGTCTTCAGCTGTACATGTTGGAATATGATGTTAGGTGTGTCTATAAAGGTACATATTGAATTACACTGTTCGGTGTGTCTGTAGCTGGACATCTTGGAATATTCTCTTCGGGATGTCTTTAGCTGTACATGTTGGAATATGATGTTAGGTGTGTCTACAGAGGTACATATTGAATTACACTGTTCGGTGTGTCTGTAGCTGCACATCTTGGAATGTTCTGTTCAGGATGTCTTTAGCTGTTCATATTGGAATATGATGTTAGGTGTGTCTATAGAGGTACATATTGAGTTACACTGTTCGGTGTGTCTGTAGCTGTACGTGTTGGAATATGCTGTTTGTGATGTCTTCAGCTGTACATGTTGGAATATGATGTTAGGTGTGTCTGTACAGGTACATATTGAATTACACTGTTCGGTTTGTTTGTAGCTGTACCTGTTGGAATATGCTGTTCGTGATGTCTTCAGTTGTACATGTTGGAATATGATGTTAGGTGTGTCTATAAAGATACATATTGAATTACACTGTTTGGTGTGTCTGTAGCTGCGCATCTTGGAATATTCTGTTCGGTATCTCTTTAGCTGTACATGTTGGAATATGATGTTAGGTGTGTCTATAGAGGTACATATTGAATTACACTGTTCGGTGTGTCTGTAGCTGTGCGTGTTGGAATATGATGTTAGGGTGCAGAGCCGGAATTTTGACGGAGAAATATCGCGGAACATTAATATCGCTGCAAAAATATCGTAGGGAAGAAATATCGACAACAAAAATATAGTTGACAAGAATATCAACTGACAGGTAAGTAATATCGATTACAAAAATATTGTTGTAATAAATATCGTTTACAAAAATAAAGTTGACAAAATATCGATTTATTAATAATGTTATGTATGTTAGTGATTTAATGAGAATTGTTTGTCATTTTATTCTATGTTTTAGAATTTTACTAGTTAATAATTAATTTTAAGTTTAATTCAGCGTTTTTAGTTCCGTAGCGGGTTGTGGGTTTATAGGGGAATAGGGTGGGAAGTATTTTAATTATATAAAATTATTGAATAATTAATGTGTTAATTGATTAATTAATAATAGTTTAATAATTAATAGTTAATTAATTTCAATTAGTCAATTAATAATTAATTATGTGACTTGTTTAATTAATTTTAGGTGTGTGTGTAGTGGTGTTTATTATATGTGTAAATGGTGTGAAGGGTGGTAAGTAACATTTTTTTATTGATTAATTATTACATTGTTTTAAATTGATTGCCATTAATTAATCAGTGATTGTAATTTTGTAATACATTTTAGGTGTGTGTTGTGGTGTGTATACGTGTAAATGGTGTAAAAGGTGGTAAGTAATACATTTTTTATTGATTAATAATAAATATTAATAAATTAATTTTAATTAATTAATTAGTAATTATTAAATCTAATTGTGTAATTAATTTTAGGTGTGTGTTGTGGATATTATAGTGTTAAATAATGTGTAATTAATTATTTTTTATTATCTTTGTTAATAATATTTTTAAATTTATATATTAACTATGTTAATAGTGGAAATAAAATTTAATAAAAATGTTGATGGTTTTGTTTTTTATTGTTTTGGGATCCAGTGCTTTCCCTATTGTTGCACTCACTGAAGTGGGAATAGTAACTTTTACTCCTCCGCTATCCAATGCTTTCCCTACTGTTGCACTCACTGGAGTAGGAATAGTAATTTTTACCCCTACGCTATCCAGCGCTTTCCCTACTGTTGCACTCACTGGAGTGGGAATAGTAAATGTTATCCCTCCGCTATCCAGCGCTTTCCCTACTATTGCACTCATTGGAGTGGGAATAGTAATTTTTACCCCTATGCTATCCAGCACTTTCTCTACTGTTGCACTCAATGGAGTGGGAATAGTAATTTTACCCGCTCGCTATCCAACGTTTTAACTACAAATGTTTTTATTTTGTTATTAAATGTATGTATTATTCTTTTTTAAATAGTTTAATGTGTTAATTAAATCTAGAATATTTTATTTTATTTTATTGTAAATTATTTATATATGTGTTTATTTTATTTTTATATAATAAAGAAGTTTATAAATTAAATTAAGATAATAGTTAATAAAATGTATTTAAGTAAATATATGTATATGTACACTCGTTTGTGTTTATAATTATTTAATTAAGTTTATTTATTTATAATTAGTTAAAAAATATATTACATTTAATTTATGTTGTTAATAGTATTAATATTATTTAATTAATTTTATTTAAGTTATGTTATTTTTTAAAGTCGATATTTTTTACATCTATATTATTTACATCGATATTTTTGAGTCAATATTATTGTACTTACCTGTTTAAGTATAGGGAGTCAATATTTTTGTTATCGATATTTTTACATCGATATTTTTTTCATCGATATTTAAACTGTCTATATAGGTACATATTGAATTACACTGTTCGGTGTGTCTGTAGCTGTACATGTTGGAATATGCTGTTCCCTGTGTAGGCATCCATGCATGGGGGCTATGCAGCTTATTGTGTGTAGAGCTTCTAATCTAGAATCACTCCAAACATGGAGGCTCCAGAATAATTCATGCTCTCAGTAGAAGTTCTGAAGAATCTGGAGAGTAAGCACCACACCATGAAATCTCGAGGTGTGTCGTCTTGAAGCAGTGACATGACTAGCACCAACTGATACCGGAAAGACCACAATGGTGCATGTTTCTTGATTTTATAACCAAAGAAGACGGCCAAGATAAATGACTGTCTGACACTAGAGTGTCTGGCACCTCAAAGGTTTGATAGGAAAACCCTCACACACCAACCTGGTTGGTGTCATGCTTCATTATTGGGTCAAAGCCGGGTAGCTGAATGCTACCCAGCTGTGCTGCGACACCTGTTTACAGTGGAGCAGGTTGAGGTGTAGGTGAATTCGATGAAGTGAGTGTAAGTGTAAAAACCTCCAGAATTCTACCCGTTGGTTTATTCCTGGTGATCTGGGGAATGTTTAAAAACAGAAGAGTCGATAATGGGCTACAAATACTATGTGTAGCTTGTTATTACCGTATGGTGGTCGACATGTTTCAGCCCTCTAGGAAAAATATTGAGGCTTTCTTCAGGACCTCTCAAAACAAAGGTGAGTGATGTGAAAAAGTGAGTGGTAAAAATAGCTACCACGTGAAAAGCATTTTTAGCACTCGCGCTAAGGAGTGCTATATATGCTTGGAGGACTGACCGTATGTGGGTACTCACAAATTGTTGAGTACCTGTAAGGAAGAATAATATGGTACAATACAGTAGTTAAGAAAACATAAGATTCATTCCATGGATATTGCCAGTACTGGTGGTTGATATATGCTTTGCGAGGTGTCAGACAAACATGTAACATCTTTCATACACATGCACACTATACAACATATGAGAGTAAGGTGATTGTGCCTTCCCATGCTGAAAGAAAGGCGCGTTTTTGCCCTGCTTTATGCATAAAGTGGTGTCAGTGGCTAATCTGTAGGACTTATAGTGATACAAATATGTGTGAAGTCTTGATCAGATAGATTTTTAGTGCACTGTGAAGATGCATATATTGAAGATATATAGCGCCGTGTGAAATCGTATGGTATATATGGACATAAAAAATAATAATAACATTAATCAATTCGTAGGCTCTCCTATATGGTCCTGTGGGGAGCGCGCCTCTTTTAAGTCACATACTGTAGTAAAATAGGGGTTAAAAACGGAAGAGAGTGAATGAGGACATCCATGCTTGTTTTCTAACAAGCTCAGTCTCTTACGGCAGTATTTCAAAAGGTTAGGGCAGGTGCAGCGGGGCAACGCACTGTACCCTGAGTTAGTCAGATACATATTACCTTGTGTGGAGGTTTCGTCCGCCGGTACACCTAAATCGGGTCCCCAGGAGCAGGCTGACACCCGTCTCAGTGTTTGCTGAAGTTTTATCTGAAACGCTCCGGGGCTGGAGACGTTTCCAGTTAGTTGGCGCGTCAACACGCACAAAGCGTGTGACGTGGTAAACGTCTCCTGTGGGTGGAAAACTAGTGCGCTACCTCTCAATGGGCTTGTGTTTCATTTCCGGAAGAGGCGCTCTAACGCACAATGCGTTAGTAACTTACTAGTCAAAGAGATTGTAACGGGGTCTTACTCCAAACACCATATTAATTTACGAGCAAATGATTATTGTGATAAAGGGAAAAAGATTAGGTAGTATGGTTACTGGGGGCGCAATCACAACATTGAGGACTTCTGCTGACATGCCCATCAAGCTCACAGAAGCAGTTTTTGGATCAAGGGGTTGTTCTAAATTTTTGCGTCATTATTACCTCAATTTTTTTGTCTTTCAAGTCGCTTAAATTAAAAGACTTATATCAAAAGACTGTTTTTGACACTCTGTTAATTCAAAAGTATATTGATGTCCTACAGTTTGAATTAACTAGATATACACCAAAACAAGGGTGAGATAGTGACATATATCGCAGTTCATGTCGCTATGTCGTGAGAGCGAGACCCCTGATGGTATCAGTGTAGGGTGTTTTTCAACAGTTAAGGCTGTTCCAGATTATATTATCATTGAGCCCTTGGATATGGGTAGACATCTAACATATCCATCTTTGTTCTTTGTCCAATAACTCTTGTTGGATGTTGACGTTACAGTCCAGTTGCTCAATCACTATCCATTGCATATCATTGGGGGTGTGACTTTGTTCAGAGTAGTGTTTAGTCATGCGTGATATGTTGCGTTTGCAACGGATGTTACTCCTGTATTCACAGAATCTTGTTTTGACTTTACGGCTTGGGCAAGTTATGAGGTATATGACGTTTATGGAATTACAGTTTGTATGTCGGCGTATCTCCCAGGTTTTCCCCGGTTCTAGGCTCAGGGTTTTAGTGGGTTGCGTTAAATGACACATGCTGCAGTCGCCGCATGGAGGATGTCTTGTTATCTTCGGCAGTCCCCAGGCATTGATGATTGTGTTTTCTTCTCGGTTTTGTTGTTGTTGGTTATGTACCAGACTGTCTTTCAGGCTCCTCCCTTTTTGTATGAAAATAGTGGTTTCTCCCACTCAAAACTACCTGTGTTCAGTATGGCCCAGTGTTTTTGTACTATCTTAGCCACCTGGTTTGACACAGGATTATAGGTTGTCACGTAAGTTAAGGGAACTGTTGTTTCGGTCGGTGGTTTGGGATCTAACAGTCCCTCACGATTTTGTTTGCGTGCTCTTTTTTCTGCTTTCCTGGTTATTTTGTTTGGATAACCACGATTGTTGAGTTTAGTGGTCAGCACTTTCGCCTGGTCTTTAAAGTCTTTGAGGCTGCTGCAGTTCCTGCGTAACCGCAGGTATTGTCCATAAGGGAGGTTTTCCCTTCAGGGGACGAGGGTAGAAACTCGTGTAGTGTAGAAGCAAATTTCTTGCTGTCGGTTTAAAGTATGTCTTGGTATCTGGTCTCCCATTGTGATGTGTTATGTCTAGGTCTAAGAAAGTGATGGTATTTTTACTTATAGTGTGCGTAAATTTGAGGTTAGGGTCACACCCGTTGATACAGTCCAGAAAAGTTTGTAATGACTCCTCAGTTCCTTCCCAGATGAGGAACAAGTCATCGATGTATCTTTTGTAAAAGCGTATGTTCTCTGTGATGGGGGTGTTAGGACTCAACAAGAATATTTGTTCAAAACTGTAGCCGTACAGCCCTGCCACGCTTGGGGCGAAGGTGCTCCCCATCGAAGTGCCATACGTTTGAAGGTACAGTTGGCCTTCGAATTCAAAATAGTTTTCTTTTAGAGCTAGTTCTGCACATTTCAGAATGAATGACTTAGGTGTGTGGTACGACCAGCTGTTGCTGTCTAAGGCATTTCTCAGAACTCCCAACATGTCATCCTGTGTGAGACTCGTATAGAGACTCTCTATATGCAAGCTTACTAGGAAGCCTGTGTTGGGATTAAATGTCAGATCCTTGATTTGACCTAAAAGGTCTTTTGTGTCTCTTAAGTACATTGTAGTACCCTGCACCAATGGTTTAAGGAAGAAGTCACAAAACTTTGAAAGAGTCTCTAGAATGGAGCCTATGCCTGACACAATGGGGCGGCCGGGTGGTGGGATTTTGTTTTTATGCACTTTCGGAATGGTGTAGAAATATGGGATTTTTTCTTTTGAGGTTGTTAAGTATTGGGCTTCTTTTTTGCTGATGTTCCCTTGGTTTTCCGCTTCTGTTACCAGTTCGTGAAGGGCTTCTTTAAGCCTTGGGGTGGGGTCCTTACGGATCGGTCGGTAGTTGCGCCTATCTGCTAGAAGGCGAAGGCATTCGTTTTGGTAAGCTGTCTTATCCTGTAGGACTATCCCCCCTCCCTTATCCGCTGGCTTTACTACTACACTCTTTTTCTCTTTTAATGTACTCAATCCTTCCCACTCCTTCTTAGTGGTGTTTTTGAATATCTTTTTTTCGGTCAATGATTCAATGTCTTTGAAGACTGCTTGCTCAAAAGCTGCAATTTCAACTGGTATGGTTGATGGTGGTGGCATGAATGTGGACTTAGGTTTAAGGTCGGTATCTGCTTTCTCTTGGGTGTCAGCTACGACTTCTTGTTTAGAAAAGAATGCTTTTAACTTCAACTTTCTAAAGAAGTCCGCCATCTCACAGTGGTGGCGGAATTTGTCAAGGCGGGCCGTTGGTAGAAAGCCAAAGCCTTTGTTTAGAAGGTCCATTTCAGTTTGAGCTAGCCCATATTGGGAGTAGTTAGTGACTAGGTTTTGCTGGTGCTCAGTCCTGTTCATTGTTCCTTCGACATACTCCTGGTGTGCGCTCCTGCTTGTGGGTCGTCCTCCCAGTGTACCCGTGGTTGTCTTCGTTGTTTTTCTCGCCCTCGCTGGCCAAAGGAACCCTCTGGTTGGGGTTCATGAAGGGGCCATGTGGGGGAGCGAAGAGCATGTTTCTGGATGTCAGCATCTCCTATCTCACTCAGGCAATCACGTCCATCCTTGGGCAGTTAGTTCTGCGTCTGAAATCGGAATATCGTACAGGAAGAACACAGCATCACGTCCGTCATAGGGTAGTCATTTTTGCTCCCATGCCAGAATCTAGCATCATTAGTTTCAGTTCATTAATAGTCTGTTCCAGGCATATTACTAGGGCTGTTTTGTGTTTGTACAAAAGAGCATGCTGCATAAAATAATTTTCATTAGCTGACGCTGTAAAGCTGCACTTGTAAAGATTTTATGTTAGCAAGCTTTGAAGTTTTTACATACCCGCACGCAGTTTTTAACTCAACTTGTGGGTGTGCCTTCTGTCTCACTTTCCATTAGAGCAGGTGCCACAGTGGGCCCAATTCACAAACGGCATTATGTAGTAAGTAATGTAGCACTAGAGTAGTACTATATATATATAAATTCCTTTATTCGGCTTTACACATTGGAAAACCATAAAAGCGACATTTGAAAATACAGTTTCATATTAAAAAAGAGTTAAAAATGATCGTATTACAGGTTAAAAGTCAAACAAGGGCACATTAATATGTTTGGGACAAAAAATCTAATTATTTCATTGCATCATCTAGAACAACATCCAGCATAAGTTTTACAGATTTTTCCTATGCTTCATAACGCATTTTAGAAAGTTCAAGACATGAAAACAAACAGGTTCAGATTCTAACAATTGGAGGCGTAACATTGCAGGACGACATTGTCTAAGTCCCCATCGCCTTAATTGAGGGAGTAGCCAGATTTTCCGATGTGGATGATGAAATTTACAGAACAATATTGTATGTAGATTCGTCTGTATTGATTCCTCGTCACAGGGGCAGGCAGGGAGAGTTGAGTCCCACCTATTTCTGTTGGGGAAAGCTACTAGTCTATAAAAGAGATCTAACCTGAATCTTGTCAGTAACATTCTATCGTACATACTAATCTGTAATGTTAGATAAGGCTGGATAAGGTATGTAACCTGGATCATGTTGGCGTGGAGGACCGAGGGTTTTGTAGACTCAGAGGTCAGCCTCAAGGACTCTAAGTGGCTCAGAGCCAGTTGTTTCAGCTCTCTCTTTGATAGATCAATGATGGCTTCGGGTTGGAGATAATACTTCTCGATGTCAAGGTCCTTGAGGAAATTTCTAATATACCGAAGCCATGTTATTTTTAAAGTTTGATCAAGAGCCATTGAGTCTGCCACGATTGTCTGTGTCAGCGCGTTTTTTTCAGAGGTCCAGATGCGCCGCCAAAGCAATAATGGTTGGATCTTTAACAAATCCTCTAGATAGGGAATACCAAGTTTTCTGCCACCTGGAGGGAACTAACATCTACATGACCCCAGACTCCCGCCCCATATAGTGCAATCGCCTGACACTTTGCACTATAAATTTTTAATAGCTCCACTGGTGCCCTCCTTCCCAGTCTCTGTGAGAAGCTCATCAGGGCCGCTATGGCTCTTTTGAAAAGATGGCACCTTGCTTCTACTGCTGGCCTCCAGTTCAGTCTTTCGTCAATCATAATGCCCAAATACGAGTACTGGGCAGTTACTTCGAGTTTTTGATCTTTAAGATAAATATCCTTTGTTCGTTTTTTTTCCCCTGCCTGCTACCATGACGAACGTTTTTTTGACGTTCACATGTAGGTCCAGCCCACCCATGAAGTCTGTATACCTATTCAATGACTTCTGTAATTCATGTGGAGTGCGTGCCAGAATGACAGCATCATCTGCGTAAAGCAGAGCGGGAATCAGGTGCTTTTTTACCCATGGGAGATCCTGGCCCCCCCTCAGCATCCCTTCCTCAAGGCCGTTCGTATACAATGAGAATAGGAAGGGGGCCAGGACACACCCCTGCCTGACTCCACGCTCCACTCCAAAAGATGCTGTCAACTCCCCCTTCACTCCGAAGCGCACCCTCGCAGAGGCTTTAGAATAAAGCTCTCTCAAAAAATCTAAGAGAGGGGGATCCACTCCCATTTGTCTAAGAACTATCCAAAGTTTGGCGTGCGAGACGCAATCAAAGGCGGCGGACAGGTCTACGTACACCATATTGACAGTGTCCTTCTTTGCTTGGATATATTTGCCCACTATCAGGCTAAGATTAAGGGCCTGCTCCACCGTACCAAACCCCTCCCGAAATCCAAACTGAAGATCGGAGATGATGCCTTTCTCCTCGGCCCACTGCTGGAGTCGCTCAAGGACTACCCTGCCTGCAACCTTGCCCAGAGAGTCCAGCAGTGAGATGGGGCGGTAGCATGTAACGTCCTGACGATCCCCTTTTTTAAAGATTGGGACCATGATAGAATTGGTCCAAGATTCTATCAGTCCCACTTTTGCGGCTGCGGTACACACTCTAGTGAGAATGGGGGCCCAGAGATCCAGATTGTGTTTAAAAAGATCTACTGGGACCCCGTCTGGACCTGGAGCTTTCCCATTTTTGCTTGCTTCCAGTGCAACTAGTACCTCAGAGATGTCAAAATGCAGGGATATTGGGTATTCAACTGTTAGATGTGTGTTTTCTAACCCTACTGATGTTACTGTATTTTTAAAGATTTTAGAGAAGTGGGACACCCAGGTGTCTTCCCCTATTGCCACTTCTATTTTGGGACTGTTATCGTCTATTAAGTAGGGAGATCTAACTGTTCGCCAAAAAGCCTCACTGTTTTTGGAAACAGCACTAGTATGGAGATCATCCCATAGTTTCTGTTTTAGTTCTTGTATTCTTAATTTACGTGCCCTTCCATATTGCTGTCTAAGGAGTTGGATCTGATCCGAATATCTGGGTGTTTTTTTTAGAGCCAGCTTTAAATTAGTTAGGGCCACTGTACAACTATGGTTAAACCACCCTTCGGTGGTTGGGTTCAAACTCCTGGGTTTTACTGTAAGAAGTCCCTTAATTTTTTCTAATATCTGGATAAAATTATTTAGGACTTCCTCATCCGTTTCTAGTAGATCCAGGCATTTGATTATATTTGGGTAAGCCGCTTTTACCACTTTTCCGATGATTTCGGTCGGATCTATCTTCCCCCATTTTAATGTGTATCCGTTTTGTTTACCTATCTCCAGTTTATTCTGGGCAAGAGTTTTTGCTATGGCTGTACTTAGGGGTTTGGAATTAATTAAATTAAGTAAAGATCCATCCTCAGGGCAGAATGATCACTTAGTGTGTTGATCAGGACCTCAAAAGATCTAGCTATACTTGACAATCCAGGCGATAGGAGGATGTAGTCGACTGTCGTTTGGCATCCCCTTCCCATATATGTTGGTTGCAGGAAGTTTGAGCCTGAGCTTAACCTATTAGCTATTACAAGATCTAAGTTCGATAGCATGTTGTTCAAAGCAATCCCTACCTTAGTGTGGACAAAATGCATGAGTGGAGCATCATGTTCATCCACTATCCCACATCGATTTTTCTCAGCATGTGGGCATGGGTGCAGATTAAAATCCCCTCCCCATAGAAGATGAATCGCCCCTTTTCCTGCCTTAGATTGCTAGAGCTGGGTTAATTTCTCCTGGATATTAGAGAGAAGGATCAGGAATTGACCCTCTTCTAGGTTGTTATAAAGGTTAATTAAAAGGATAGAATCCTTGTTCTTGGAGGAAAGGGAAAATAATTGAAAATTTGGGTCAGACTCGACTATCGACACTTTTAGGTGGTTCACAGTGTTTGCAATGTACGTGGTCAGTCCTCCCTTCGGTCTGCCTGCACTGCTGGCCAGAGCTGGAACAAAGTACGTTTTGTAACCCAGGAGGTGGAGCTCCGTCATGGACCATGTCTCCTGGAGGCAGATAATTTTCCCCTGCTCCAAAAATTACAAGGCAGTGCCATCCTCGATTTTAGCACGAAGACCCGCAGCATTCCAGAAGAGGATAGGTAGGGGCAGTGGTTCTAGATTAACTGCTGCATCTTCATTTACTGGACAAATTGTTTTTATTTTTGGCGTTAGTTGGAGTGGGTTAAGATTAGTAGATGCGGTCGCCGTTAGTGGTCAGTCGACCATTTCGAGGCCACTAAATCTATTCCTCGTCGGGATACTGAACCAAGTATCCCAGCGAGGCGGCTCTCTAAAGGCCGTCCTCTGCGTATGCGGACCCCAATCATCCCATCCACCTCCTCGATGGCGTGGGCCCACTGTGTGCCAGGAGCTATCATAATCATGGCGACGAGGGCCCGCTGTTTGCCTTGTGTTACCATATTCAAAAAGACGTGGAGCTGCTGCTTCCCAGGGGTTGTCATGATCATTGAAGGGACCATTGCATAGTCTTGCGGGGTAGAAGAAAGACAGTGGCTTGGTGCTTATACCTCCATTTACACTCGGGTACTCCCAAGAGCAAATATAGTCTACTACTCGGCGGTCTTCGAATGTGATCACAATACAATCTCCCGGGATTGTTTTTCTGCCATTTCCCACCCAGGGAGTCCTACGTACCATCAGAATCCTAGATGTCCAGGTTGGTGGGATGGGGCGGTTGGTGTTTAGCCAATGTTGGGCTTTATTTTGCAGTGACCACGTAGGTTCTGCGTTGTAATCCACCAACTCGGGGACACCTGTCATTACCACCACGAAGGGAGATGCTTCCGGTGGCATCTCAACAGGGAATCTAACTTCGGGAGGTCCTCTAGGGCCACCTCTGTTGGATGCTGGAGCCGAGGTTTTTTGAGCCGGGGTTTTGAAATCGGAGTTTTAGGCGCCGGAGTTTTAGGCACCAATTTTTGGGGCGCAGATGTCTTAGGCGCCGATGTCTTAGGCGCAGATGTTGTCACTGGCGGGGGATTACCCTGGGGTAGTGTTATGGCAGCATTAGTGGAGGGTTTCACTGGTCTTTTGTTGTTTAGTGTGTCAGGGAGTGTTGGTTTAAGTATTACGTTTGACGGTATAGTTCCATTATTTTGTGTGACCGAGTGGTTGGGAAGAATCTGTTTGTTATGTTTGTTACCCCCCGTTTTTTGGGACTTGCAAAGGTTTTACATGATTTGTAAGATTAGTTAGTGGGTTCTCTATGTGCGCTAGTCTTGCTTCTACTGGCTCAAGAAAGGATTTTAGTATGGCTGTGATGTTATTTAGCAGCTGTAAGTTATTGCTATCAGTAATTTCGTTACTGCCGGATAGAAGGATAGGGGATTCCAAGCTAATAGGATTAGAGGAATCATGTGCTGACTGGTTTATGATCGCAGAGACTACTATCTGTTCAGCTCTTGGAAGTGGATTCTCTATCATACTAGCCGGATCTCCGATCTCATAAGGGATGGAATTTTTCTGATCGTTCTTTTCCTTATGGCGCCCTCCCTCTTGCTTGCCTTATTTCGTCCGATGTGGTTTGGAATGGCAGCTCTGGAGTCCTTTCTAGATCTGAACTTATCTGGGCGTCCGAGAGCTGGGAAACCGACAGGTCCACGTTGTTTGGTAGGCTACGCCTACCCTCACAAAGGGTCCTTTGGCCAGAATTGCTATCTATTACAGGGGTTCTTGCGTCCGCTAAGTTGCCCGTAGAGGATCTCTTAGCATGCGCTAAGTCCAAGGACACCCTACCTTCCATCAAACTGATGCTTTGGTCAATGAATAAATTTGCCTTGGTTATGAAGTCATCCATGGGGCCTAGCAGTTTACCCCCACCCCCCGGTGCCTTGGTTTTGTTTCCTCTAGTTTATACCATTGTTCCTGTTAGACCAGTACAGGAAGTTTAGTATCTTGCATAAGCAGAAAGTCTATAAAGCTGGATCTTTAAGAGCTCGCAAATGCAGAGTCAGTAGTGAAACAGTACATACGATTTCCGTGTGGGTTCCTGAAGATGGGAGTTTAGGGAGGTGGCCCGGTCCGGTCTCTCTCGTCCTCGAACGGCCTCAAACGGCCCGCCCTTTGCCCGGGCTTCGCTCCGCGTGCGTCCCGCGTGCGCGGGTATGTATCTGGCTATATACTTGTGCGCTGTGGGCGTGGCTTCCGGGGAGAGCGGGCCAGGTGTCTGGAATTGGCCTCGCAGGGACTCCTGGTCAATGGAGTCCCTGCCGTCACGCTCGCAGCCCCGTTGAGCCTCCGCAGCCCCTGTGAGATTGCCTGTGAAGCGGGACCCGCGTAGCGGGTCCGGCGAACAGTTCAAGCAGCAGAAAAGTTTAGGAGCAGGTCAGTGGCAAAAGGTCCGTTTCCTCGCTGGATTCACCTCGTTGAGTTAGTGTCCCACCAGTTGGAAAGAGGAGGGCTGGGTTTCTGCTGTCCGGTGCGCTGTGGGCGTGGCTTCCGGGGAGAGCGGGCCAGGTGTCTGGAATTAGCCTCGCAGGGACTCCTGGTCAATGGAGTCCCTGCCGTCACGCTCGCAGCCCCGTTGTGCCTCCGCAGCCCCTGTGAGATTGCCTGTGAAGCGGGACCCGCGTAGCGGGTCCGGCGAACAGTTCAAGCAGCAGAAAAGTTTAGGAGCAGGTCAGTGGCAAAAGGTCCGTTTCCTCTCTGGATTCACCTCGTTGAGTTAGTGTCCCCGTGAAGGGGCCATGTGGGGGAGCGAAGAGCATGTTTCTGGATGTCAGCATCTCCTATCTCACTCAGGCAATCACGTCCATCCTTGGGCAGTTAGTTCTGCGTCTGAAATCGGAATATCGTACAGGAAGAACACAGCATCACGTCCGTCATAGGGTAGTCATTTTTGCTCCCATGCCAGAATCTAGCATCATTAGTTTCAGTTAATAGTCTGTTCCAGGCATATTACTAGGGCTGTTTTTGTGTTTGCACAAAAGAGCATGCTGCATAAAATAATTTTCATTAGCTGACGCTGTAAAGCTGCACTTGTAAAGATTTTATGTTAGCAAGCTTTGAAGTTTTTACATACCCGCACGCAGTTTTTAACTCAACTTGTGGGTGTGCCTTCTGTTTCACTTTCCATTAGAGCAGGTGTCACAGTGGGCCCAATTCACAAACGGCATTATGTAGTAAGTAATGTAGCACTAGAGTAGTACTACTCAAATAGAAAATGCAATGCAGAAACCTACAGCTGGAGATCTTGGGCTCCACTCTATGTTCTCTGGAGAAATCTCCTCCACAGCAGCAGAGACCTCCACCAACGGGTGAAAAGTTACCACTAACTTTACACTCATACATTCTGTTGTAGCTGGCTCCGCCCCCTCATTGGAAGGGGTAGAGGCATGTATGTCTACAGCTAGGTAGAAACCTGCAATCGGAAATGGTAAATAATGAAGAAGTGTAGAGTGGTGTAGGAGTAAATAAAAACATGAGTATTTACCATTACGATTGGCCCGAAGAGTGCTCCCAGTCCTTCTCCGGCTGAACCTCCACTGTGTGGCTCTCCATGTCTTTTGCAGTGCAACCTAACTCTAACATGTTCATGCTAATTACTAAAAATAGCTCAATATTAGTGTTTTCTGCAGTCCTTACCACTCTCACTACATCCACTTAAATGGTAAAACTGCATTGTAGAGCTATGAACTTTGTTGCTTATTAAAAGACGTAGATTTGAATAAAATTGATAAAGGGTGCAAGGCATATTGGTTTATATTGCAAATATATACACACTCTGATGCTGGAAATGGTAGGGCTTGTGCTACAAATCTGAAAAAGATAGCTCCTGTTTAAAATACTCTGAAAACACCCAGGTGGCCTAATGAAAAAGGCTGTTTTACAGCAGCAGTATGTGGTGCCTATTGTTTACTTGTGCAAGGAGGGATCCCATTTGTTGAAAAATGTGAACAGTGTGTTGAGTGTGACAGAAGCATTCAAAGACAGTATTAATATAGAACCGTTGATTCTTTTTGCACAACTTCTGGGCATTATATCTCACTGTCACTGTTGAAACAACCCTTTTTAGCTTGGCTGCGAGCAGGCAGGCTTAACTACAGCGAAAGGTATGTAAAGCATTTAAAAAACACCAATTCAGTAAATAATTAATGATACTTTGGCCCCGGGAGCTGATGGTCCCCAGGACCCGGAGGTCTGCGCGGCCCCCCATCGCATTTAATTAAGCCCCTGGAAGGTGGTAGTCACTGTGCCGGGGTGGGGTGGCGGGGGTTTGGGGGTCCACGCGACCCACCTTATTTATTTTTGCTATGTGGCCATTCATGAGCCCCAGAAGTGGGGGCACATGCAGCCCCCTCCTTCAATTACCCTGGGACCTGGGCCCTCCAAGGGCCTATTAGAAAAGAAGCGCGTGGCTCCAGCGGAAATTATTTTTTAAAATGTTTTTTTACCCTGATGAGGTCCCTCTGGGTCCCCCCCCCCCCAAAGAAGCCTAAAGGTCAGGATATTCCTACCCTGCCCCCTTCCCATGTTTTAAAAATGCTTTTTGTACGATTCAGTTCAAGCCGAGTCCCAAGATGGCTGCCAACACTTCTTGGCTTCAGCATGAGGACTGTTGGCTCCTCGGGGGATCTGCATCCCCATATATTCAAATTTGGATTTTCCTTTATATTTCCGAAACTGCTCAACGGATTTATGCCAATTTACAAAAACATCGCTTTCGGGACCAACAGCTACCTTTCTGCCAAACATGGTGTTGATCCGTTCAGCAGTTCGGGCTGTGGTCATGTCTAAAATCTCTATGGGCATTAACATGGGTAAGACATGTTTTGGGCCCCCCTTTTCTTCATCCCACTCAAGACAGCAGCTGGAGTGAGCATCATACTAGTTTTGAATATTTCGAGAGGATTCATCAAACAATGCCAAAGTTATTGGCAAATGAGAAAACGCTCTTCTTTTGGAAACTAAGTCCTAACTATAACTACCTACTGGCAACCACCAGTAGGTAATACGTATATATGTATATATACTTATATAAATATATAAAATATATATATATCTATATATATATATCTATGCGAAAATTTATATTGTATTACATTTTTTTCAAAGGATTGCATACCAAGGTTTAAACATAAACATGCATTAAAGTGATTTAGGTAATGAAATGTGCAATAACATAACCTACAGCCCATTGAGTGAAATATTGCATAAAGCACTTTGTGACTGGATTCTATCTGTCTCGGATTCACTTATCCCAGCCAAATGGTCCAAGGACCGTTGCACTAATTCCAATCCGTGGTCCAACGATGCTTTGGCTGCCATGCGCAAATCCTGTAAAAGACTGGAAGGGGTCTGGCGTAGGATTTATAATCCGGTGGCCAAAAAAGGCTACCAGGATGCCATCAAGAACTATCACAGGGCCATACACTCCACACGGGCAGCTTATTTTACTAAGGAAATTAAGTCCAGTAAAAACCCTGCCAAGTGTATTTTTAAAATCCTTAATAATCTTAAAAGCAGGAAAGATTCTGCTACTTCTGCAATTACATCTGAGCGGCAGTGTGAGGACCTGGCAGCTTTTTTTGTGAATAAGGTGGAAGTGATTTATAAGTCCTTTCCTGGGGCCACCACTGGTCTTGTTGTTGCGCATGGTTCCCGTCCTACACACACTCTGGCAGCCATTCCTTCTATCTCACAGGATGAGTTTCTCCAGTTAAGTAAGAAAGTTAAATCTGGTTCTCCTACGGATCCTATGAAACCAGCTCAGTTTAGGGACTCCCTACCTGTGCTTCTTGGACCATTGTGTCAGATGATTTACATCACAGCAGGTGTCCCTTACCACAGCAGGTGTCCCTAGGATGTGTAAGCAAGCTAGGGTAGTTCCTCTACTTAAGAAACCCTTGCTGGATCCAGCTAAATTGGAAAATTTCCGTCCTATATAGCTACTGCCATGGGTAGCTAAAATTGCCAAGGCACACGTTAACAACATTCTCACGTACTTTTTGTATAACACCGGCTTCTTAGATCTGTCCCAGAATGGTTTCCGCCCTGGTCACAGCACGGAAACTGCTCTCCTAGCTGTGACCGAACATCTGCAGATCATTCTGGATGGAGGGCACACCGCGGCGCTGATACTACTTGATCGTAGCGGCGCGTTTGACACGGTCTCCCACCGAATCCTTCTAGACCGTCTGGAAGAGGCTGGTGTTGTAGGGCCAGCCTTGGAATGGTTTAGTTCATTTCTGTCAGACAGAACATTCCAAGTATCTGCTTCCCCCTTTCTCTCCCTCATCCATTCCATTGGGCAGGGTGTTCCTCAGGGCTCTGCCCTCAGCCCTGTACTTTTCAATCTACACGTTCAAACCCTAGCCACCATGGCCAGGGACAACAGTCTTACCATGGTCTCGTATGCTGATAATACGCAGTTGGTGGTGGCCCTCTCCGACGACCCTACACGAGGCGCTGCCAAATTTCAGAATGGCCTAGCGGCGGTCGCGGAGTGAATGACCACAAACTGCCTTCAGCTCAACGCCAACAAGTCTGAGGTGTTGCTGGTGGGGAGAGATCAGTGACTTTGGAGCGAGCACTGGGGGCCCAAGACCTTGGGCTGCGCTCCCACTCCCAAGTTGGCAGTAAAAAATCTTGGGGTTTCGGCCGGATGCCACTCTCAGCTTTCAGGAACACACCAAGAAAATAGCAGGTATCTGCTTTGGCCTACTCCGAGGGTTGAGACCCTTGTTGGGGTTCTTTGCTCCATCTACCCGCCAGATGATAGTACAAGTGGCCTTCCTGTCAAGATTGGACTATGCTAATTCGCTCCTGCTAGGGGCAAATAAGGCAGAAACTACTTGTCTGCAGCGTGTTCAGAACGCAGCAGCTCGAGTCCTGCTGAGGCTTCCCAGAACTTGTTCTGCAACTGGGGCGATTTGTCACCTTCATTGGTTGCCTATGACTAAAAGGATCGAATTTAAAACCATGTGCCAAACTTTTAAAATCTTTAAACTTTCTTCCCCTGAGATACTGTCCAATTTGTTGGTACCCTACATACCCACGCGCCAGCTACGATCAGCTGGGCAACATCTGGCTATGGTCACCCGAGTGAAGCATCTCCGAGATGGAGGACGATCTTTTCGTTGTCTGGCGGCTAAGTTGTGGAATTCCCTGCCTATGCAGATTCGCTGTCTGGATAGCCTGATGTCCTTTCGTAAGGCTGCTAAAACCATTCTGTTTCCCGTATTTCCTTATTGACACCGCTACTAGCACCGGGACGCCTCTTTGCTGAGGCAGCTGGGCGCTATATAAAAAGATTTAACATAACATAACATTAACATTGCAGGTAACCTAGCTGTAAAAAATAGAAAATAAAAAAGGTAAGAGTTTTTAACCTGGGAGTGATGTGGAGCGCTGTGCTTCTTTAACCCCTTCGACGCTCATGACGAGCTCAGCTCGTCATGAGTTACGCCTCTCGTACACTCATGACGAGCTGAGCTCGTCATGTAACGCGGGTTTTTTAAAAGTGCTGCGCACAGCGGGAAAACCGCTAGCGCGCATGCGGTTAAATAGACATTCAATATGCACGTCTCTATGGCCCTGTGGAAGGCTACGACCGAAATGCTTAAGCCACCTCTTGCTGCTTCCCACCTAAACATGTAACTACCCAGAGGTCTCTGCTTCTTTTTTACATATATGTATGTATATATATATCTCAAATTCACTCCAGGGGAACAAAGGTGAGCCACACTCAATATGAAGGGTGAAAGCTTTATTTTCCGGCAATTTCCTAATATATTTCGGTCTACCCAGACCTTCTTCAGAGGACAGCCGCTACATCACAGGACCCCAAAGCGCAACCAATGACACTATCGACATTAACAGCGTTTTATGCCCCCTGGTGGGCTGTTTAACACTCATAGTGAGGCATGCTGGTACTTGTGGTGCGTTAGGGTACATTGTTCTTACCCTCCTGTGGGCAATGTTTGTTTGTGCTATCACTCCTCCATATTCCCGATGCAAACAGTCATTTATGTTGCTTGGGACCGTACCAAAGTCCAGTCTTTGGCGGCAGCCCGCTGCCCTTGATGCTTACGCTGTCCTTCAGAGTTGGTCCAGTTACGGGCAGCAAACGGCGCTCTTGTCGGCGGTGCTGAGCTCTAGGCGGGACCACGCCAAAACATACTTCTCAAATTCGCTCCAGGGGAACAAATGTGAGCCGCACTCATTATGAAGGGTGAAAGCTTTATTTTCTGGCAATTTCCTAATATATTTCGGTCTACCCAGACCTTCTTCAGAGGACAGCCGCTACATCACAGGACCCCAAAGCGCAACCAATGACGCTATCGACATTAACAGCGTCGTATGCCCCCTGGTGGACTGTTTAACACTCAGAGTGAGGCATGCTGTTACTTGTGGTGCGTTAGGGTACATAGTTCTTACCCTCCTGTGGGCGATGTTTGTTTGTGCTATCACTCCTCCATATTCCTGATGCAAACAGTCATTTATGTTGCTTGGGACCGTACCAAAGTCCAGTCTTTGGCGGCAGCCCGCTGCCCTTGATTCTTACGCTGTCCTTCAGAGTTGGTCCAGTTACGGGCAGCAAACGGCACTCTCGTCGGCGGTGCTGAGCTCTAGGCGGGACCACGCCTAAACATACTTCTCAAATTCGCTCCAGGGGAACAAAGGTGAGCCGCACTCATTATGAAGGGTGAAAGCTTTATTTTCCGGAATTTTTCTAATATATTTCAGTCTACCCAGAAATATATATATATTTTAATATATATATATGTAAATACATATATATATGTATATTTATATATATATATGTGTATATATATAAAGCACGATATTCCACAATAGGAAAGGACGACGCCGTGTGGGGTGTATCCAAATCTTTATTTGGCTCCTGTCGAACAAATTTCGGAGCTCTGCGCTCCTTGCTCACCGACAAATGAGCGCCACAGAACCCTCCATTTTTAAACCACACAAGTTCCGTGTCACGTGATCACAACACTAGTGAATAGCGAAAAAAGACTATATTTCAATTCAGGTTTGTGCATCTACTTGCCCCTTCTCAATACTGAAGTTCATTGTATTGACAATTCGTCTCTTGTGCAAATTTGCAACAAAAAAATATATACTGCAAATAGATCTATTTACACTATTTACAGACTTTACAACAATCCGCTTAATCATGAAGAATATGGCTCACGCCGTTTGCTTTATAGAACTGTCGAACGGCCCACATATAGACTGTTTAGTCAAAACCTTGCCGATCCAATTACTTAATCTAGTTTATTCAAAACTTTGAATTTTATCCAATTTCACCCACAATGTATATACATAAATACATGAATACAGCCCAAGTGGGCAATAATGATCAGTACATATAACATTCCTGTTGGAACACTATTATATACATAGTCTATTTTTTACCCGGAATAAAGTTCATAGCATTTGGCAAACCACAATACAAATTTTATGACATAATACAGCTTATAATATAGCCCAAGTGGGCATTTCCCTAAGGGGTCTACTCAAGAGCTACTGTGCACTAAACCTGATTGCCAATTAACCCATCCTTCCTTTGTGCCCACTGTGATTTTCCTATTTACAAATACAAACAGCTTACTCAATACTTTTATTTACAATCGTTCCTATAAGTGCGTATGCAGATCTTCCTTCACATTTAGACCTTCAGGGCACTTGGAATTCAGTTCTATAATGTAGCGAGACTCAAGTTTTCTCAATTTCTTTACTCTATTGCCACCGCGTTTGTTTGCTGCTACCGCATCACTCACATAGTAAGACAAACCCTTACTGTCCTTATCATGGATTCTTTCAAACTGTCGAGCAACAGGATATGTTCGATCCCCATTGTTAATTACTCGAACGTGCTGTAGCACCCTTTTGTGTGCCTCTAGAATTGTGCTGCCTACTTACCTCAGGCCTTACAGCATGTGCAGCTACCGGCACAATGAGCAGCATATATCAGCATGTAAGGACTGCAGTCAAACCAAACAGCATATGTCGGAATCGATAACTACCGACACACCGATCAGAAAATTTCAGCATTGTCATATATGAACATACAAACAGCACACTGAGGTATGGATGGCTACAGGCACAACTAACCGCATATTCTATCATGCAAAACTACAGATACAACACCAAGCTGCATATTCCAGCATGTGCAGCTATGAACATACAAATAGCATATTCCAGCATGTATAGCTACCTGTCATGGACTGTCCAGGACTATGTCCAGAACACAGTCATGGACTTGGGCAGGTCTGAGAACTGGGTAGAAAATGTACACAGAAAGAGGAGTACAGCTCTGCCAAGGATCACACAGGACGTCAGAGGAGAAAGGGATCCACAGGGGAAGCCTGTACAAGTGAATAAATGAAGTAATTTTATAGGGCGTGCATTACCCGAAGCTGTCTTAGCGCTAGGAAGGAGCATCAAGCCCGGTAAGGTCTGAGTGACTTTGGGGCAGATTTACAAGCCCCTTGCGCCATGTTTACGCCGCCTTGCGTGACGCAACAACGGCGTAAACGTGGCGCATCCCTGCGAGGCATTTACAACGTGACGCATCTAGGGAGATGCGTCACGTTATAAAGCCCAGCGCCACAATGGGGGCGTTTCCACGCAGGGTGGGCGTTCTGGCACCTGTGCGCCTCGCAAAAGTGCCTGCGTGAAATCTACAAGATTTCACGCAGGCACTTCCGCGACGCTGCTATGTCAATTCCTTACGCCTGCTTGAAGCAGGCATAAGAACTGACGCAGCATGTTAAGTATTGGGCGGCCCTGAGCATTGCTGGAGTTGCGCCGCGCTTGCGACGCGACTCCAGCGATGCGCCGCCCTTACGTCACGAGATGCGTCGCGCATCTGCCTACCCTTGCGTCACGGCGCACCGCATTGTAAATGCGGCGCATCTGCCGTGACGCAAGGGTAGTGTTGCGTGGCGCATTTGTTCTGGCGCATCTCTGCTGATATGCAGAGATGCGCCAGAACTCGTAAATATGCCCCTCAGTTGTTTACAGATGGAAATAGCCAGGTCTTTAGCTGCTTTCTGAATAACTGCAATTGGGTTGGGGCCGGAGGTCAAGAGGAAGGGAGTTCCATAACTTTCCCCCCCAGAAGGTCATTGTTCTACTGCCCCAGTTTACTCATTTAATTCTGGGAATCAGGACCATTTGTGCTGAGCTAAATCTGAGTGTTCTACTGTGTGCATAGCTGGTAAATCGCTCCTGTAAATAGAGCGGGCCAGTACAGTCAAGAGCCTTGTGCATTAGTCACGGAGTTTTAAATGAAATTCTCTTCTCCACAGGTAGCCTATGAATGCTGTGTAACAGATGAGATACAAGTGAACAATATGGCCAAGACTCAAAGGATGGGCACTCAAGAGGTTATTTAGCATTTAGAATAACTACACCCAGGATGGACATGCAGACATATATTCATATATATACACACACAACATAAACAATAAAGGGAATGTGGGGTAAAGCACTTGGAAAGGAAGGAAATCACTGGGCACACTTGGTAGAAAGCAAGTAGCAAATATACAAGGTACTAGAAGCAAGACAGCATGAATAGAAAGACAGTAAAGTAGGAACTGGAACCAAGAAACTGGGAAGAAAAGTAGAGACTAGAAAAGGATAAACAGAAGAGGAGTCTACAAGGGTATACTAGAATAGTATTGAATCAGGAGACAAGAAAACACTGTAGCACTGTAGGCTGTGCTGGAGCAGAAACAAGAATTGAGCAAAAGCTCAAGAACCAAGGTAGTGCTAGTTCAAGGAAACAGGAAATAGCTACAGCTCAAGAAAAGGAGTCAAGAGAGCACTGCAAGCAGTGCAAATCAGAAACAAGAAATAGCTGAAG
Organism: Lissotriton helveticus; assembly: GCF_964261635.1. Lineage (NCBI taxonomy): Eukaryota > Metazoa > Chordata > Amphibia > Caudata > Salamandridae > Lissotriton > Lissotriton helveticus. The sequence continues at coordinate 59,611,380 of NC_136061.1, forward strand.
CTTAGGAACAGGAAAAACGAATAACTATAGCTCGGGAACTCAGGAAACAAGGTAGCACTGCAGGCAGTGCTAATTCAGGCACAAGGAATAGCTTAGCGCAAGAAACCTGGAAACAAGGATATCAAAAGCTCAGGAAACACTAGAAACGAGGATATCAAAAGCTCAGGAAACACTGGAAACAAGGATATCAAAAGCTCAGGAAACACTGGAAACCAGGGTCGGTAAACAGATACAATGACCAACCTTATCCTGAAGGGAGCTGGGGCTTAAACGAGCTCACAGTAATCACATGCATCAGGTGTGAGCCTGCTAGCAGCAGCCAGCCACAGGTGAGCTGAATTCCCTCACACATGCTTGGCCTGCAGGGGTTTAGACGAAGCAGTAAGCAGGGAATTCTAGGTAAGGAAGTGGCAAACATTAGCAGGCTGGCTAACTTGGTTATTATAATTTTATTTTTTCCCCTTTTCACTGCTCTAAGAGCAGTGGAGTGATGCTCCTCCTCCATAGCGGAGGAGTCGCTACTGACCTAAAGACACATCAAGCAGTATTCTCCAACATGCTAGACGCAGACTCGTGTTTTACACACACATGTGCCTCACCACCATCATTCCAATTTGTATTTGAAATGTCAAATATTTCATACCAGCTGAGTAGAATCCCCTTAAATTGTTGCGTGCCAAGCCTTTTTTTCCATATAATTTAAAATTCACAACCCATTGAGTTCTGGTCTCTGTAGTCCTTGACTATCACCATCTGTTTGCTTTCACAACGTTTAGATTTGCACAGGAGTAACTTGCTATGCATTCCCTTTATGGAAGTTACAGATTTTATTGAAAAGTGTTTACATTTTTTGCAGGGTTGTAATACAGGTGAGTGCCTACATTACACAACAACGGGTTATGAGAAAATAGAGGTTTTTGCAGGTCTTCCTGCTACGGCCTGGTTCTGAGGAATGTCAGTAGTATGTCTTCAGGGATAGATGGAACACCACATCCATTCCCTAGTATGATATGACATGATTTATTAGAACGTCAGCAAGTCAGAATCGTGTACTTCCTGTATAAACCCCACGTGTGCTCTGTATATGTCTAGCAAGTGATATGGCATTTGTTGTTAGTTTTATTAAATTTATGCCATGTTTTTATGGAGTAAATCTTTGGTACGCAACTCTGGAGTTTCTTGATTTACTTTCCACTCCAGGTTGTAGTTTCTAAACATCACGGTATTTGATTGCTTTTCTGGTGTGGTTTTTATCTGGAAATGGTGGGAGGCCAGTGGAGCTGGTCCAGTGGACTTTCTGCTAATTCCACTACAAAGCAAGCCATACGTTTGATTTCACAGTTATCTCTCTGCTTCCAAGACTGCATGGCACTAGAATATTGAGGCCTAAATAATGCTTGACAAAAATATTGTGTCCAAAATATTATTTCAAAAATATATCCCCAATGCAGCTAATAATATAACATTTACAGTCAATGGAGCAATATTTTGAAAAAATTACATTAACGCCACAATATTTATGTCATATGATATTTTTGTTATCGATTTATTTTGAGATCGAACTCCTACGGCAATAGTATACTCATAAAGCATCACATTGGTCATTATGAGCGGACACTAAGGGCAAGAATTACTAACATTTGGCGCAACGCCGCAAGACAACTTGTTGTGCTGCATCAAAGGGAGAGAGGAGGAATGAGTTATTTCTACTAAGATATGGCACATTCCTGCTCTCTATTCGTGCTGGTGCACTGTGTGCAGTCTAGTGCCAACACAGGTGCCTTAGTACACATGCATTACAGGCAGGATTGTTTTTGTGAATGAAGGCACTCCTCCCTGCACAAAAATAATTCTCAGAGGCATTTTCATCCATCTATGTAAGCTGCACCATTGAACACTCATAGAAAGAAGAAATAATGAGGAGAAATACCATATTTCTCCCTGTTACACGTCTCTTGGACATGGCGTAGCATTTTGACACATTCCCACCTTTACTACCCTTAGTAAATCTAGGAATGCGCCAAAGACTATGGGCGGATGCCCGGGAACACCCACACTGCACTAGTCGAACTCCTGCCCAATGCAGAGTAATGCAAAGCAGCAATTTGCGCAGGCTTCGTTACTCTGGATTTACTAAGCCACTCAGAACCACGCAAGGCAACTTAGTAAATATCACTTAAGCCCTTGTGTTGCCTTGGGTCGCCTTGCATGACACAAGGGTGTTTAGTCCTCATTTTTCAGTTACTCAGGGTCCATCTTGTAATCAGATTTTCTATATCTACAGAGTTATCAGTACTTCTGCTTTCAGCAACTTTTGAGTGAGGAAATACCAGCGATTTCTAGCGCTGCTTCTAATAAGGCCAATGTAGTGACTTTGGTTGATCTTTCAGCACATCGAGGATCTGCAGTGTGACTGCACCCATTGACATTACTAACCAACTTTTGCAAACCAAGATAAGCACTTCACTAAGAGGAGAAGGACACAGTAAGCAGCAATGAATTATATTATTGTTAGGTTATTATTCCATATCCCTGGCTAACTTTCCACTTCAGGACAGCGATTGCATCCCTGGAGTCCAGGGGTATGACCAGCGCATGATATCCCGCTGCAAAACAAAATTCCAAGGCGCGGGTAAGGTGTTTGCTTTCAGGCAGGAGGCCAGTGTCCTGCCAAAACAAAGACCATCTTCAGCCAAAAAAATATGAGAGCAAAGTATGTAAGAGTGGAAAAAACTGTGTCTTTCACAAGCCCCAGTCCTGTGCATCTCAGGCCCTTCTTACTGCTCTCTCTACTCTGCCACTGGCTAACAGGAAAGCATCTAACTCCCAACACAAAACTAAAGGGTGGCTTGAGATTAAGAAAAGACTCCTCAGTTCAATGCCAATCGCATCTCCTCCTCTGTCCAAAGAATAGCTCCATTATTCAGGGGAAAAGGGCAGAATAACGGTTCAGACACATTAACACACATTCACACAATGTGTCTCTCTCTTTCCTTCTCTAAAAATATATGAATATTAGGTATGCAGGTGTTCGTAGAATAATATGATATTTAATTAAAAAAATTAACATTGGGAGAAGACATGACTCGAGAATCGAAGTCTTGAGTGGATCATGATGGCCTCAACAAATAAATAGTATATTTCTCAAATCAGATCTGCATATATGCTTTACCCGTACTGCTTTCTTATGTGTAGCTGTTAGAGTTGTTTTTATTTAACTAGTAGAGTGGGATACACACATGCACTGAGATAAAATCACACCACATATACCACTGCACTATTATTAGTGCAGTTGTTTTTCTCTGTCAAGTCATTCTAACATGCAGTCTGCAGTATGTTTGATGTAATTAATGCTGTACTCTGTCAGGAAATTAGAATGTTTACATTTGATCTCTAATGTGCAACTGTGTGTTTATTGATACACTTGCTGTAAATAACAAGTTATTTCAATGGCGCTGCAACCCATACATGCATCCGGGGCTGGGAATGAAGTGCTCGCTGCAAAACAAAAACGTTAAATTCACTAACAGTTTCGGTTCTGGCTTTAATGTGTAAAAGCGCTGAATTCAGCGGTTATGGTTTATAGAGCACACAAAGCATACCACTAGAGAATGTCAGTGTTTTTTTTGTGTTGGATTCAGAATCATAACTCAATGTTAAACAATGGTTAAGTATATTATTTGTTTTTATATGTGTGTTGAAAGTTGAACTTTACTCAAAGAAGTGCCTTTAATTGGTATAGTATAAAACCGTTCAGTAGTTTTTGTGAAATTAGTGTTACAAATAACGTGCCAGTGGGACTCGTAGGGGTTTTAAATTTTGAGATATCAGATCTGCAAGTCTATGGATGGTTTATGGGCGATGTACTGACCTGATTTAAAACAATAAATAAATCTGATTGGGCAAAGGCGCTCTTTTCTTGTCCATTGTGGTCTGCAAATTGAAAGGCAGGTCTTGGGACCCAAAGCTTCTGATTGGCTGGCTGCAACAGGGAAAACTCTGTTGCAGCCACCATTACATGTGTGAGGGTTGCACTCTGTGTCGTGGAAAAATGTTAAAGAGCCATAACGTGCTAAGGGGATCATCAGCTGATCCCTTGGCCAAGGACACCTTCTTAGAGCATTAAAGAAAATATAGTCCTCTTTCCCTATTTATTTATAAGGATCCATGCCTTACATCATTGTGTATTTTGGTACTTGCAGTACAAAACACCCTGTGCACACTTTTAAAAACGGTTGTCTACAATTAAGATTATTATATTATTATTATTATTTAAAATTTTATATAGCGCGCAGTTACCCTAGGGCATCCCGGCGCTTGAACAGAGCAACAACAGCTAAAAAACAGTCAGTTCGTCAGGGCAAATCATGCGGGAAACAGAAATGTTTTCAGACCTTTGCGAAAGCGCAACGTGTCGGTCTCGGCGCGAAGTTTTAGAGGTAAAGAGTTCCAGAGCGTAGCTGTATTCACAGAGAATCTTCTCCCGCCCGTGCGCGATCTCTTTACTCTGGGGACAAGGAGGAGGTGTTTCTGGTCAGACCTCAGCGTTCTATTCGCTTTATAAGGCACAGCTAGATTTTTTAGAATCGGTGGTCCTGTTCCCTGAAGAATTTTGTGGGCAGTGCAAAGTGCCTTGAGTTTTACTCTCTCACGCACTGGTAACCAGTGCAGCGCCTTGAGGGCAGGTCTTGCTGATGCAGTTCTGGGGATGCCCATGAGCAGTCTAGCCGCCGCATTTTGGACCTGCTGTAATTTGTTTAAGGTGGATTCAGGGGCACCTAGAAAAAGGCTGTTACTGTAGTCAAGGCGAGATGTTATAAGCCCCTGAATCAGCAGTTTCCTCGATGGAAAGGGGAGGAGCGGAAAGATTTTACGAGCTGCTCGTAGCAGGGCGAAACACACTCCTGCCGTTTTTTTGGCTTGGGTCCTGAAGGAAAGATCTTGTTCCAACCATACCCCCAAGCTCTTAGTCTCCTCTTTCAAAATGGGGAGATCACCCATACAGCTCGGCCAGCAGGTTAATGGCAGTAAGGGAGCTTTATTCCCTAACAGCATAATCTCTGTCTTAGAGCCGTTCAGCTTGAGAGCTGAGTCGTCCATCCATGTATGAACTTCCACCAGGCATGAGTGCAACAGATCGGGGTTGTCAACCAGTTGAGGAAGTGCGACCACCAGCTGAGTGTCATCAGCATAGCTGATGATCTTGATGTTATAAGGGGCCACCACATCCTCCAGGGGGGCCATATAAACATTAAACAATGTCGGGCTCAATGAAGAGCCCTGTGGCACACCCCACTGGAGGGGGATAGATGGAGTCCGGTTGCTGCCTTCCCAAACCTGGTATGACCGACCGTCAAGAAATGAGCTAAGCCACTTCAAGGCGGCCCCTGCCACACCCACCTCTGACAGTCGCTGAATCAACACCTGGTGATTCACGGTGTCGAACGCAGCGCTCAGGTCCAGGAGGATCACTGCCACTGAGCCTCCTGAATCCATGATGCGTCTGGATTCTTCTACGACTGCCAGGATAGCGGTGTCAGTACTCTGGCCTGGACGGAAACCGGTCTGCGAGTCTCGGAGCAGACCGTTCGACTCTAAGAAGTTTGACAGTTGGTGGTTTGCCAGCTTCTCAGCAATTTTGCTGAGGCCTGGCAACAGAGATATAGGCCTATAATTTGACAACTCCGCCATGTCCAAATTAGGCTTTTTTAACAGTGCCTTTACCACTGCTGTTTTCCAGCTTGGTGGCACCAGGCCCTGGGAGAAAGATGCATTCATCAGGTCCGTAATGGGCGCCACAACTGAAGTAGCTGCTTGCTTTAAAAATTTCATAGGGACCGGGTCTCTGGGGGAGCCACTTTTCATTGAAGTGAGAACTTTCAATGTTTCAGCCTCTGAAACTGGGCCAAAAGTGTCCAGAAAGATAGATCGCACTCTCGGCTGAGTTAAGGAGTGCTCTTCCGGGGTTGCTAGAGGTCGTGTATTCTGGGGTAGGGAATTGAGAATCCTCTCTATTTTAGTATGAAAGAAGTCTGCCAACTCCCTGCACTTCTGGACGTCATGTGTGGCTGCCGGCTCGGGAACTTTGAGAAGTTCTTGCACCACTTTAAAGGTTTCCCTAGAAGAATTTGATGCTAATCGAATGCGCTCCTCGAAGAATTGGGCTTTTGCTAACCGAAGGGCCGCTTTGTAGCCCCGCATCGCTGTCTGATATTCCTTTCGCTTAATTGCATCAAATTTCTTCCTCCACGCCCTCTCCAGCTTTTTACATCCTTTTTTGAGCAGGCGAAGCTCATCCGTGTTCGATGGAGCGGAGCCAATTCTTTTCTCCCTCTTTTGTACTGTTTTGAAAGGAATGAGGGCATCAAGCGAGGCACTCACCCACCGGTTGAAGTTAGCATCTCCTCTAATCGGGTCCGACTCGGGCGGGGGTCGCGAGTTTAGCAATTTGACGGACCAGTCACTGATCGATAATCTGGACCAGGCTCTGTCCACCATAAACGCTTGATGCGTAGATGTTGAAGGAAGTTTAACTTGCCATTCCGCCGAAACTAAAAAGTGGTCGGACCATGGAAGAGGGTATGCTGGCCTGGCAGTAAGCCGGGGGATATTGGAGAAAATTGGGTCTAATAGATGACCCTTCTCATGCGTGGCTTCTGTGTTAATTAAAGGGAGCTCACGTGCAGTCAGGTCGCCTTTGAGATCTTTGGCAATAACATCTGTAATATCATCGAAGTGGAGATTAAAATCTCCCAACACGATGAAATTAGAAGTAGATGAGGCCAACAGCGTTACAGTTTCCATCATGGAACTTACGAAATTGCCCACCCCACCTGGAGGCCGATAGATCAGTAGACCCGATAGTGTCACTGTGGGAGATATCTGTAATGAGAACTGGCAGCTCTCACAGTCGGCGACAAATCCCTTCTGGGCCCTACATAAGTAATTTTCTCTATGTAGGATAGCAAGACCACCCCCACGCCCCTCAGGTCTGTCCAGATGATACAAAAGAAAACCTGGCGGGAGGGCTTGCACAATATCCGCATCGGAACAGGAAGTAATCCAAGTTTCCGAGAGAAACAGGATATCTAATTCCTGATCTTGTATGAGATGATTAAGTTCGATTGAGTGTCGCGGAAGAGACCTGCAATTAAGCAGCCCCAACAGCAGGGTATTCTTTTGCAATATTTTTATCACAAGCATGTGTATTATATCCGCTTAACCGTGGCGGCAATTCCGCCGCGGGCGGTGGTTTAGAGGAGTGGGCGGGGCCGTGTCGCCCAACGGACGTTCGCAGCCCTACGAAGGTAGTGCTCGCGACGGCCGTTGGCCGACGAATGCACCCGAAGGGATATTTGCTACTTGCATACTTTACAAATGTATCCCTCAGTGGGTGATTGTCTTTAATGAAACAAAATGCATTCCACATTAATTTCAGTGTATCCTTTGTTAATCTAACATGTTTCCTAGGCTAATGTTAATGTTAATGTTAAAAGAGCTTGTAAAGCGCGCAGATGCCCCAGCCAAGGGGCGTCCCGGCGCTTACTGTGAGAGGAGTGGACAGGAGATGGGATCAGGAGGAAGGGGGGGAGAGGAGTTTAGCAGAAGAGGTGAGTTTTTATAGCTTTCCTAAAGGACTGCAGGTCCTGAATCCCTCTGATAAGGTCAGGGAGGTTGTTCCAAAGTTTTGCGGCCAAATACTTGAAGGAGCGGCCGCCCATCCTGGATAATTTGATACGAGGTACTATTGCAAGGTTTTGACCTTCTGAGCGTAAAGTACGTCGAGGGACGTAGTTAGACAGAAGGGGGCTGAGCATGGGTGGCGAAGCCATTTTTAGAATTTTAAAAGCTAGGCACAGTGTTTTGAACTGAATTCGTTTCTCCATTGGGAGCCAGTGGAGTTTGGTGAGAGTACTGGTTACAGACGCATGGCGGGGGATGCCTACCAACGCCCTGGCGGCAGCGTTCTGTACTCGTTGAAGTCTAGCTTTTTCAGCTACGTTAGTCCCTAGGAGAAGGGAGATGGCATAATCCAATCTGGAGAGGATGGCTGCCTGTACTATCGTCTGACGGGTTTGGTTGTCAAAGAATCCAAGGATGGGTCTGAGATTTCCTAAAATTCCGAAGCAGGTTGCTGCCACTTTTTTTGTATGCTGAGTGAATTTAAGGGCAGAGTCTACCCAGACTCCCAGGTTTTTGACACAGTCCTTGGGTTCCGGTGGTTGTCCTAGGTCAATAAACAAAAGAAATCCAACATCAAGGGAGGGAAGGAGTGATCAATGGATATTGAAGCACTCAGTGTTTGTTAAAATACCCCTCACACACCAAAAGGCCCCTTGGTGTCATGCTTCATCATTGGGGTCTTCACAGCACACCAGAGATCCTGTTCATTAACATAACAGGTTGATCTCGCCCTGCACTTGTTTTTACTAGTACCAGCCAGAGTTCGGAATAAAAAATTTTTTCACTCTAGTGCCAGGTACTTTTTATTTTCCTTCACCACTTTTCCCTACTCACTTTAGTCACATACCCCACACACTGTACACCACACATAGCCAACTCTATAGTGCTCCCGCGTATCCGTAGGTCGCAGCACGCCGCATCCCGATAGAGGGGTGCGAAGACCCCAATGATGAAGCATGACACCAAGGGGCCTTTTGGTGTGTGAGGGGTATTTTAACAAACACTGAGTGCTTCAATATCCATTGATCACTCCTTCCCTCCCTTGATGTTGGATTTCTTTTGTTTATTTACTTATGATAGTGGAGTACAAATCCAACTAATAGCTCTACCTCCCTCCTTTGTTTAGATTATGGTTGTCCTAGGTCTACTGGCCACCAGTTGTCCCCCCAAGCTTTAGTGTTTTTTCCTACCACCAGCACCTCGGTTTTACCGGCGTTGAGCTGAAGGTAGTTCACTGTCATCCATTCTGTGATGTCCACGAGGGTGCGTTGGAATTTTTGGGTACTAAGTCCACTTTCATCGTTCAGTGCCACCACCAACTGAGTGTCGTCAGCGTAGGAAACGAGCGACAGTCCGTGTCTTCTGGCCACTTCAGCCAGGGGCTGAACATACACATTGAACAGGGTGGGGCTAAGAGCAGAACCCTGGGGTACGCCCTGTTCAATGGGACATTCCCTGGAGAGGTGGGGGGGGGTGGAGACTCGGAAGGACCGGCCCGAAAGAAAGTCTCTGAACCACTCAAGAGCTAACCCTGTTATCCCGACCTCTTTTAGCCTGAACAGCAGAACCTCGTGTGACACCGTGTCAAAGGCAGCACTGAGATCGAGGAGAATCAGTGCTGCCGTTCCACCAGAGTCTAAAATGGTGTGGAGGTGTTCAGTCACACTTAGTAGGGCTGTCTCAGTGCTGTGGCCAGCCCGGAAGCCATGTTGGGACCAATCTAAGATGTTATTAGATGTCAGATGATTGGTCAAGATGTTGTTAACATGAGCTTCTGCTACCTTGGCTGGCCAAGGGAGGAGGGATATTGGCCTAAAGTTTTCGGGTTTGTTGGGATCAAGTGTGGGCTTCTTGATAATAGGTGATATCTGGGCCTGTTTCCACTTGGAGGGGACTATACCAGTGGAGAAGGATTTGTTAATGATCCCTCGCAGAGGGCCTAGAACGATTTCATCTGCTTCTCGAAAGGTTTCAGGTTTGAGAGGGTCTGCTGGTGAGCCGGACTTGATTTTATTACAAATTTTAGAAAAGTCTTCTTGGCTGAGGGCCGGAATGTTAGCGAGGTTGGGTTTATTAGGATCATCAGAAGGAGTGAGTTCTGGGGTAGGGGGAAAAGTGCTGTAGATTTTCCGAATTTTTTCTAAGAAGTAGGAGGCCAGGTTATCGCATAGCGTAGGTGAGGAGTTTGGGTTAGCCATTGTTTTTTTGGTGCTCAGTTCTTTAAGAATTTTGAAGATGGTTTTTGATGCGTTATTGCTATTTTTGATCTCCGTGGCGTAGTAGGTTGCCCTGGTCTTGCATATGCTACGATGGTAGATTTTTTGGGATTTTGTATATAGGAGCTTGAGGGCAGGATCATAGTCTTTTCTCCAGCATCTTTCAGCTTTTTTGCAATCTTTTTTTAGTGCTGCCAGTTCTTTGTTATACCAGGGACTGGATTCATGGGTACGTGCTTTGATCCATTTAGTAGGGATCAAGGTATCCAGGGCTTGGCTGATCCAGTTGCAGAATTGGTCGTATCCATGATCAGGGTTTTCACTAAGTTGGGGAGGACACATAGTGAGGAGACCGTGGAAGTCCTCCAGGCGGAGCTTCCTCCAGGGTCTTTTCCGGACCTGCTGGGAGGGTACATTGAGCAAGAGGTTTTTACAGGGAATTGACATGGATACTAAATAATGATCAGTCCAGGTCATGGGGATGGGCATTTCGACCAGTGCATTGGTGATGTTCGAAAAGATGGGGTCCAGGAGGTGACCACCTGTATGAGTGGGGCCCTTTATGAGTTGGTCTAATTGTAGCGCTCCTAAGTCTGCTAATAGAGTGTTAATTTTAGAGTCCCCCGTCTGATCAAAATGAATGTTCAGATCTCCAATAACAGTGAAATTGGCAGTATCCGTAATCTGGGAGCAAAGGTTCTCAAGGAGTGAGGCGATGAATTTACCATCATTTCCTGGGGGCCTATAAATCAGGAAACCTACCAAGCTAAGCTGAGAGTTAATTTTAATGTTGTAGCGAATACATTCGCTATCTGAAATGCCAGCTTTAGTTAGCTGGCACGTAAAATTAGCTTTGGTCATCACAGCGATACCACCGCCTCTGGAATTTCTGTTGAGAGTGTGGATAGTATAGCCTGTAGGGGTTGCCAGGTTCAGTACAGAGCCCATATCATCATGGAGCCACGTCTCAGTAAGAAATAATATGTCCAGGGCATGGTTAGTGACCAAGTCGGAGATTTCAGCGTGGTGTTTGGGCATGGATCGGACATTTAAGTGGCCGATTTTAATTCTTGAGCATTCAGCTCTGGCGTGGGGGCTTTGCCGGTGGGGGATCGGAAGGGAGAACCCACATGAGCATACTTGGGGGGAGTCTATGAGGGAGGGGTTGAGGATAGCGCATCCTTGCCTGAGGTGTCGTAGATTAAGTAGCTCAGTTCTAGAGTATGTAGGCTTACCATGTTGACGAGTGGCAGGGTGTCTGGCGTCTGGCGCTGCCTCGGCGCTGATGAGCGCAGACGAGCTTGCCTTAAGCGCGCCTTCGGCGCGCCAACGACGCGCCCGCTGCGCTCGTCCGCTGCGCTTCAGGCATAAACTCATGCTTTATAGTAGATGCTCGGGCGTCGGAGTGGGGGCGTGGCCAGTCGAGGTGGGCGTGCCTCGTGGCTCCCTCGAGCGAGGTAATGGCGGCGGTAAACAAGCGTTTTCGCCCAAGACAGCAAGTAGATCAGCTGCTCGGCGTTGTAGAGGTGGGTGCCAGGGTCAGTGCAATGTGTAGAAAGCAATTTAAAACACAAAATACAATTTTTAAAAAACGAGTGGTTTCTATGTCCACACTCCCGGCTTTCCGCCTCAGGAGTCTCTCTCTCAGTAGAGCAGCGCTAGCAGTCAGCGCGCTCTAATTATATCTGTGGGAGGGGGCGTGGCCAGTCGAGGTGGGCGTGCCTCGTGGCTCCCTCGAGCAAGGTAATGGCGGCGGTAACCAAGCGTTTTCGCCCAAAACAGCAAGTAGATCAGCTGCTCGGCGTTGTAGAGGTGGGTGCCAGGGTCAGTGCAATGTGTAGAAAGCAATTTAAAACACAAAATACAATTTTTAAACGAGTGGTTTCTATGTCCACACTCCCGGCTTTCCGCCTCAGGAGTCTCTCTCTCAGTAGAGCAGCGCTAGCAGTCAGCGCGCTCTAATTATATCTGTGGGAGGGGGCGTGGCCAGCCGAGGTGGGCGTGCCTCGTGACTTCTTAAGATACATGTTATTCCTTTTGAGGATAATTGCCTACTTCATATGACCACTTTTTTTGTCACTACTTTTGCTCTTGTTTGATTTGTTACCCCTTTGGGCAATGTTTATCTTCTGAATCTTTATGCAGCACTGCTCAATCAATCAATCATTCAATCAGGGTTGGTAAAGCGCAGTTACTCCCACTCTAGGGTCTCAATGCGCTAGGGAGGGAGGGGGAGGGTGGCTCCATAGAGTGCTGGGGTCATCCGAAGAGCCAGGTCTTGAGGTCCTTCCTGAACTGGAGCAGGGTACACACTTACCAGAGGGGGAGGGGGAGGTCATTCCAGGCTTTTGCTGCGATGTAGGAGAAGTACTTTCCTCCCGTTTTGATCTTGTAGATGCATGGGATGGTGACCAGAGAGTGGTCAGCTGATTGGAGTTGTCTCTTGGGTGCGTGGAAGGAGAGACGGTTGTTCAGGTACGCTGGTTCAATGTTGTGGAGGGCCTTGTCTGCATGAGTGAGGAGCTTGAAGGTTATTCTTCTTTCGATGGGAAACCAGTGGAGATCACAGCAGTGTTGGGTGTTGTGGTTGTGACGGGGGATGTCTAGGGACAACCTGGCATTGCTGTACTTCTATTCAATGTTCCTGGGAAAATATGTTCATTTGTCTGCATTGATATTTCAGATAATTCAGATATCCTCACTTGCACCCTTTTAGTAATGAATTTTCAGAAATAAAGATAGAACTCCTCATCTGTATTTAAACCACAAAGGGCTTTAAGTTTTAACAATATGATTCCATCTGGCGTGAATGATGAATTTGATCACCTCCCTTTCATTTTTGTCCACTGTATCTATGTCATTGTATTGCAAGTTGGTCCATTTGTCTGTGTGGCATTATTCATAAAGTTTTGCCATGGTGTGTGCCATATCTCTATTTATGATGGCTCAGATGTGTTCCACAATGCATTGTCTAAGTAGACATGTGGTGCTTCCCACATACTTTAGATTGCAAGTGCTTTGAAGTACATTAGCTGTAAATTGAGTGGTGTAGTTTATTTTCGTATTGATTTGAATAGTCCTGTATTCTTTATATTTAAACTGTTTCATATTGACACCAATTTTGCATGCTGTGCCAGAGGTGTACTTAGTAAAGTCATACTGTCTCTTTTCTAGGCATTTTTTATCTTTTCCAATGTCTCTAAAATGGCTCTTTTCCACAAGATCTTTTAATGATGTAACTTTTCAGTATGTGATTATAGGGCTGTGATCCAATAGGTTACCACTACTAGGGTACATTTTTGGTAGGATTGCTCACTTTCAAACGTCACAATTTTATTTTAAGATTCTCCAATTATCCTAACTATTGGACTGCCTTTAATTTTTGTGATCAATGTGTCTACCTGTTTTTTCAATTATGCTTTTTGTAGTCCACTTACAACAATCATTTTCATAGTTGTTCGTGAATTAAATCTTTTTAGTGCAGTTTTTTTTTGCATCCTTCTCTTACATCGCGGCCAAAATCTGGAGCGAGCTACTGGCAGACATCAGACGCGCCCCTCCCTGAACACCTTCAGGTAGACACTCAAGACCTGGCGCTTCGGCTAAACAGATGGCTAAACAGATCTGCTGACTCTCCCAGCGCCGTGAGACCCTCACGGGTGAGTAGGGCGCTTACAATTCCCTGATTGATTGATTGATTGATCTTAATCTGAGGAATTCCCCATATGATATGCTACTTTTTAGAGCTGGATGATGAACTCTTGTGCCATGCAGAACACTCTATTAACTGATGTTTTGATACAAAGTTGTTTCAATCCTTCGATCCTTTAAGTAGATTAATATTCCAGAAAACATACCCTTTCTGAACTCATGATGTGTATACATTTCATGCATGAAAACGACTGGCATGAAGGATGCTCTTTCTTGCCTTCAATTTTCACAATCTAAATGTATCAATTCTTCTGTCATCAGCTCAGAACTGTACATCAAAATATGTAATCTCAGTCTAATTCATAGTTGTAGTAAAGCACAAAATAAGATTGTTGTCATTGGTGTCTGTAGCACCTGTTCCTCTCTTCAGCTCATGCACAAATTAGCAAAGCAGGGGTGAAAAATTTGCTTATAGAAAATGTCCTGCGGTTGTCTGTACAGTGTATATTGTCAAGTAGGGATACATTTCAATTAGGCAAGTATTCATCATTTTCAAAAGCATAAGATTGTCTCAATAAAGTGTAAGAGGTCAAGATCTTAAAAAATGCACAGCTGATCTCATCCCATCCAAATAGGCTGATGCTCACATAGAGAAAGGCCACATCTAGGATGACAAACCGAAAATCTCCCTCCAATTCAATGTCAAAGATGGTGCCCAAAAATGTGGCCATAGCTCTAATGTAGGAGGGTCAAGCTTGAATTAAAGGCATCAAGAAGTAATCAGAATAACTTAAATAGTTTTACTAACAGACTCCCCTGTGCTGATACTAATGGGCTATCAGGAGGTTTGTCTCAATTGTTGTGGACCTTCACGTGAAAAATAGTACTGGAAAAGTAGGGTTGTCATTCTTAAGGGACAAATATCCATTTTTCACCAACAGACCCTGTTGTAACCAATCATTTAAATCTTTAAATTAGTCTTCTTTCACTCTAATCTATCAATTTCTGCTAATAACTTCACAAGATTTATGCTGAAAGACCCTTAGATTCATTCTTCGTTTTTTTATCTTCTGAGTGATGGAAGCAATTAATATAAAAATAAGATCCTAAATGTACTTTGCACTGAATAGATGAAATCTGTATTCAAATCTGAATTATCACTTTTAGGTTTGGTACTTTTGAGATAGACAATATAGTGTTTTTTTAATTATTTCTTTTTATTAACAAATAACAAACAAAAAAGAAAAAACATCAGGTGACATTATTCAGTTACAAAGCCGTCAGGTGCAATGTTCATATTTCAAACAATACATGCAGGATAATAATCAAGGGATCAAGGGGACTCCCGCGCCCCTTCTTCTTCGGGTGAGGGGGGGGGGGCGAACAAATGTCTCCGCGATGGCCGTTCCAGCAATATAGTGTATTTGAGTCAGCATTTGGAAAATTGAATTACATTTTTTTTTTTTGCAGAGTTTTTATATAGCGCGAACTAGACCCGAACCGAATCAGGTATCAGAGCGCTTCACACATTTTTCCAGTTACGTTACATGAGGACACACTTTCATTTTTTAGGCACGGGGAGATTTCTATTTGCCCAGAATCACAGGAGGTTTTTTTGGCGTCGTTACTGAGACTCGAACCCAGTTCCTCCAGGTCCGAGGTCGAGCGCCTTAGCCGTTAGGCCAACTCCTCACTGATTAGAGTACACTCCACTTCACACATCCTCAGACTGCAAATAAACCCTTTTTTCGCCAGGCTTGTGAACAGTTTAAAAGGAGATCACGCACATTAGCCATATGCCTCTGAATAGCCCTATCATCACTTAAATTCTATGCCAATGAATAGCTTTGTTATCATCCAGCTCCTTTCATGAATTAGTCTTCCTAAGATTGTCTCTCCACAGCTTTGTTGGCATCCTAAGAAAGTGACAGAAGAGGGCCCTAGAATGTGTTTCAAATGGAGTGGGCGACACTGGTTAGCAGTGGATGTAATTGGAGGGCCCAAGAGACCTTCTTAGTGCCTAAGCATACGGATACTGGGAGGATGTTGGTACATCCAGGCGCAATCTGAGGAATGGAACATTATCACATTGCAACAAAAATAGGGATTTAGAGCATGATCAATCACTCAAACAGTACATGTATAGCGTGCCTTATCACCCCAGGGGGTATCCAGGTGCTGTAATCTTAGCGAGCCTTAGTCAAAGACCAGGTCTTTAATCCCCTCCTGAAGTCAGCGAGTGAATGGGAGTGTCGGAGGTGGAGTGCGAGGTCATTCCAGGACTTGACAGCTAGGTAGGAGAAGAAATGTCCTACACTATGGCTCGGCCGGATTCAGGAGACGAGTGCAAGGGCGAGAGAGGCGGATTGGAGTTGTCTGGTCGGAAGGTGGAAGGTCAGGCGGTGGTTGATGTTGGCCAGTCTTGTGTGGGTCAGCAGCTTGAACTGGCATCTTTTCTGGACGGGGAGCCAGTGGAGGCTTATGAGGTGAAGGGAAATGCTGGTCTATTTGGGGAGGTCGAGGATGAGTCTGGCTGCGCTGTTCTGTATGGTCTGGAGTCGTTTGAGGAGGTGGCTGGTCGTTCCGGGACAAAGATTGCATTTCCGTTGACTAGTCGGCTGGTGACAAGGGCTTGAGTCACTGTTTTCCTGGTGCTGACGGAAATCAATCTGAAGATCTTACGAAGCATGTGGAGGGTGTGGAAGCAGGCGGAGGCTACTGCATTGACGTGGCTCTTCATGGAGAGATCATTGTCCAGGATGATGCCGAGGTTGCTGGTGTGGTTGGTGGGGGCAGGTGAGGGTCAGAGTACAGTGGGTTTCCATGTGTTGCCCCATGGGGAGGTATTCCTTCCTAGATGAGCACTTTCATCTTGTCTGTGCTCAGCTTCATGCAGTTCGATTTCATCCAGTCGGCGACGTCGGCCATGGCATTCTGGAAGTTGGATCTGGTGGTGGCGGCGTCTTCCATGAGAAAGAGGATGAATTAGGTGTCTTCGTCGTAAGAGATGATGTGGAGTCCAAGTGAGCCGACAATGTCTGCTAAAGGAGTCATGTAGGCTTTGAAGAGAGTGGGCTGAGGAAGGATCCTTGGGGGTTGCTGCAGATGATGCGCTTGGGTTCGGAGGTGAAAGGTGGTAGGGGGATTCTCTGTGTGTGTCCTGTGAGGAAGGAGGTAAACTACTTAGGGCATTTCCTCTGTTGCCGATGTAGAGTCTGGTGATGAAAGTGTGGTGGGATATGGTGTCAAAGGCCTCTGAGAGATCTAGGAGGATAAGATCTGCTATCTCGCCATGGCCGAGGATGGATCTGATGTCGTCAGTTGTGACTATGAGGGTGGTCTCAGTGCTGTGGTTGGAGCGGAAGCCGAACTGGGAGGCATTGAGCAGGTTGTTTCCTTCCCAATGATTTGTGAGCTGGCAGTTGATGACTTTCTCTGACCTTGGCCGGGAAGGGGAGCAGAGAGATGGGACGGTAGTTTATGAGCTTGCTGAGTTCGGCAGAGGGCTTCTTCAGGAGTGGTCTAACCTCTGCGTGTTTCCGTGCATCGGGAACGGTGGCAGAGGCGTAGGAAGTCTTTAGAATGTTGGTGAGTATGCTGCCGATCTCCTTCTGTCCCAATTTGAAGGCGTGGTGGGGTCAGGCATCTGTCGGTGCTCGGGAGTGCGCCAGGGAATCACAGGGGGCTTGGGAAGGGCGGATCGTGGTCTCTGTTACAGATGGGCAGGAGAATTCTCTAACGATGTTGAAGAGTTCTCTTAAGGGATTGGTGCTTGCCACGATACGGGTGGTTAGGGCATCCTTTATGGCTTCTTTGAGGCGGTGGTGTTATATGCTGAGGGTGGATTTGAGGCTAGTGAGGTCTGAGGGGTACCTGATGGACTGCCATCATCTTTCCAGTTGTTTATATTTACGTTTGGAGTTCTGTAGTTAACCGGCTGGCGTGTTTGTTGGATCTGGTGGTACTGGTCATTTTGAATGGGCGACTGTGTCATTGCAGTTGGAGATCCAGTCGGAGAGGTTTTGGATGGCTAGCACAAGGTTGATGGTGGTATCGGGTCTGGTGGCGTTGGTGGAAGTCCATTGGGTCTCAGTGATTTTGTTACATTGGCGGTGTGCAGGAGTGGGGGCGTGATGGTAGGTTGTGGTGATCCTGCAATGGTGAAGTGAACAATGCTGTGGTCTGAACAGGTGAGTTTGGTGGCGTGGCTGAATTGATTCTGTAGATTGGCTTTGAAGATTGGCTCTAGGGTGTATCCTGCTCAGTGAGTGGGTCTGGTGACCAATTGCGTGAGTTCAATGTTGCCCATGCGTTCCAGGAGGTAGGTGGAGTTGATGTCATTGGGGTCATTGAGGTGGAAGTTAAGGTCTCCGAGGAAGATGTAGTGCTTGTAGTTGATTGCCCTGGGGTAGATAAGTTCAGAGATGGCGTCACAGAAGCAGGAGCAGAGGCACGGGGTCTGTAGGCGAGGGTTGCCCTGAAGGCTGTGTTTGTGTCAATTGGGATTTGGAAGTTGAGTTGTTCCATGATTGCTGAGATGTCATCTTCGGTGGTGGTGCATTGTAGGGTATCCTTGTGAATGATGGCATTGCATCCTCTGTGTTTGTTGATGCGGTCTCTGTGTATCATCTTATAGCCATAGGGCATTGCGGTGGGGATATCAGGGTTTGAGGATGGAGTGAGTTTGGGGTGGAAGTGGTGATGGTGTTCCAGATTTCTGTTGCATGCTTGTAGAGGGATCGGACATTGAGCAGCATGCATTGTAGCTGTTCCAGTCTGACGGCACAAAAATGTACAACAACAATAACAACAACTGCATGATAAATAAAGGGTAGTCTAATACATGGGATGAAGGCTGACTGCAATGCAAGCAAAGGATAAGGAGCATGCAGAGCCACAAAAAAGCAGACCTTGGTGGTCAGAGCGTTGATTCTGGTGGTGAGAATGGGATGGGGAGCGGCCCGCAACAGAGTGGGTCAGAGTGAAGGGAGGGCAGGCTCAGGCAGCGGAGTCAGCGAGGACTGACAAAGGCTGTGAGAGCTGGTGCGAGGACCTAATTAATGGAGTCGCGCTGTGGCCTCCATTAAGTAGATGCTGGGGGATGGAGGGACGCTGGGCGGCGGAAGGTGGGGTCGTCAAGGACGCTGGGGAAAACAACGAGAAGGTGTGAGGGGCTGATTTGCTAGAGGAATAGACAGGCTAACTGCATAAAATGTGCACCAGCAACAACAATTACATAAAAAGTAAAGGCTAATCTATTACATGGAAGGAAGGCTAACTATAATGCAAGCAAAGGTGAAGGGGTAGGTAGACCTGCAAAAAGGCAGACTTTGGTGGTCAGAAACTGGATCCTGGTGGCAAGATCGGACTGGAGAGCGGCATGGATCTGCGTGGATCGGATCAAGGGGAGGGCAGTGGGCGGGGTCGGCAGACTCAGCAGATTCAGGCATTAGGCTCATGCATGAGAAGATTTCCGGGATTAGAGTAGGATCACATATCAATGTCATGCTACTTATACTGGTTAAAAACTTGTGTTTTTCCAACTTGCAGTTTATAGTCACTAGAAAAGAAATAGGACAGCTTCCAAGGGGGCAGTTTTAGAAGAATCCATTTCTGCCAGCCTTCCCCTGAATTATTTTCTACCCTCCAAGACCTAACTCCAAGAATTGAGAGACACAGTTTTCAGGCTCCCCCCAAAGAAAGATTTGGACCATCCCTCCTGGACAGAGCTTCTTGCCTAATGGTGATTTTGCCTCAGTCCTAGAGTCCACTACCAAAGGAAGCTGCCAGCCAGTTCTGATGTTCCTTATTAACCCCTTCCATGCTGGTGATGGAACCGCTCCGTCACCAGCCTCAGTCGCGCTGTGCTGGTGACGGAGCGGTTCCGTCACGGCCTGCACGGCGGTGATTTGGCGCCTTCGCTGCACGTTCTATTGAGCGGGCGGGGCCGTGACGGAACTGCTCCGTCACAAGCACAGCGCACCCGAGGCTCGTGACGGAGCAGTTCCGTCACGAGCATGGGAGCACCGCGCGGCCCCCCTACCCCCTAGCGCTGCGGCGGAATTGCCACCGCAGCGAAGGTGTTAACTGCTATGCTGCTGGTACAAGTGTGAAAGCCCGGAGAAGCTGTGCTGACCCCTTCACTGATTTCAAGGAGACATATGTCTACGATCAGTTCTCAAACACCAACAGGAAAAGTTAATCTGTAGATTTAGAAGCCAGGACCATCAGCACAGAAAGACAGCCTGTAGCAAACAGCTAAGTGACGTTCTCCAGTCCTACTAACCCCTGCGAATGTCCTTTGGCTTAGGCCCGTAGGTAATATTCTTGGTGGGTTTTCACTTTCTACTGGACGCTTTTGAAATAAAACATTTTTTATGTATTGATATTAAACCAATGATTTGTGTCTATTTTGATCAGTTTTATAACTTTAATCTCTTTAACTTTTGTTATTTATTCGTTAATTTATTTTTATATAAGCAGGTGGTAAACGTGTGTGGGGGTCTGTGTGTTGGAGGGAGACAAACGAGGGGAGTAAGTGAGGGAATGAGAAGCTTTTCTCTAGAAGGGTGGAGCTGTTAGAAAAAAAATGTCTATTAAAGCTTGGCTATTACTGCAGCCAAAGCTTCATGCAATTTCTCTGCCTGTGATGATCGGCAAAAAAAAATCTAGCAGGTTCTCACACACTTGATAAAAAGAGGTGTGAAATGACCTAACTAATCTTAACCAGGCAGAATGAAATGAATGCATAAAAACATGTGTTAATTTCTCTCTGCCTAACTTATAACCAGGGCCTAAAATACCCCCTATCTGGGCACTGTCATGTGTAAATCACAGCTCACATAAAACCTTTGCCATCTTAAATGCATAGTTTCTGGGTGGGTTTCCCAACTGCTGCAAACATAATCAAACGTGATTAAATAGGTCACCCAATCCAATCCTGTGCAGTTCAAAATAAACTGTTATTTGTTATTGCCATGCTCCCTGCTTCATCCGGACTTTCTGTGTGAGGTAGACCTGGAGGGGATGAAGTTCCAATAAACATTTTGCACAATATGTGCCTGTTTAGACCAAATATTGCCACTCAAGTAAGGTACAAGAAATAATGTATGTGGTGCAGAGTATGTCCTTACGTATTACCTTTTTAGGGTGCTTGCAAATCACCACTGACCACTTTCCAGAGGCCTTGGACTGCTTTTGGTGGTGAATATATATAAATGTTGGGGGTAGTAGGATGCTAGGTTGCAGGCTTGATGATGAAGCACTGGAAGTCCATCATGTACGGTGCTCCAATGAGGCTGCCAGACTTAAAGAACAAATGGACTCATTTGGAGTTTGGCAGAGAAATGCGGTAGAGTATCCTATCCACCAAACTGATGGTCCTCCCTTCTATTTAGGGGCAGGTACACCCTCATATTTCCACCGTTGGTGCCCTTGCTGGCTTCGCTGGCAGAAACCTTACACGACAGATCAATAGACCATGAGACTTTAGAGTAAGTACCTCAGACCATCTGCTCTGTTTAGATCAAATGTTCTGATGCACTTTTTCTTTTGATCGGGACCCCCTAGGCAGCCATGGTGGTTCTGAACAGAAAAACCTACCCCCAAATTATTGGAGAAAACTCCCAGGGGATATGGGGTGTTAATTATTCGTCTTATAAAAACACATTTCAACTCTGGGTGTTTGTTTTTGTAAAAACAATAATAGTTGCTGAGCAGTCCCAAGAAAGATGGTAGTTGCTCAGCAAACTCCCAGTGCCTTCTGTGGACTCTTCTGAAGGTATAGAACTCTCCGCCAAGCAGTCTGTGATCTCTATATATGATGGGCTTCATGTCCACCAAAGGCAGCAGAGTACTTCCTGCCACGCCCCTTGTGGAATGGAGCACAGCCTGCAAGGCTACATGACTCTCAAAGCCTTGAAAATCATTTTGGAGGAAGTCTTGCAGGTCTTAAGTGCCTGACCATTCAAGTCATTATATACATTTTGATCTGCTGCAAAAGTGAAGCAAATGCTCTTTTGCACTATTTTGTCTGCTATTGTAAAAGGCACTGAGCCAAATATGATCCACTCAAGTCCATAAAATTTAAAGATATCTGTACCATTAGAGAAAAATGGCAGAACGTAAATGTTTCTAATATTTCATCTAATTTGTTTTGATTTACAAAGTAAGAAACAGCAAAATTACAGTTGTAGTCTACTTGAAAGGTAGTTTCGGGAAAAATGTATTTGCTCTGATCATTTTTACAAATGCAGCCTAAACTATACAAAATCAGCTTACATTGCTTTCTTTTATCAATAAATAATACTCCTTCATCTGTATGAAGTAAAAAAACACTTTACTAAATGTGTCGGAAGATTCATATGCAAACGTGTTATAACTGTTTGCAGTGGTTTAGCATTCTGTCTTTTCATAATTGTATCCTGGTGAAAAAAACTTGAATGTGGATTCAAGCAACTAGAGTAGGAAATGGCACAAGACAGCTCAAAGCATTTTCATGGGGCCATGGACAAATATTTGGATAACCCCAAACCCAAACTTTGTATCTTTATATATTTGCAAAGTAGTGAACTTCTTACAACTTTGATGGCAGAATGTATATTTTGCACAGCTCTAGTGCTTGCCCTGACTTTGCATAAGTGTAGGTGTGCATAAGCTACATATTCCTTTGTGAACCAGCAATACAATATCATAGCACCCAAAGACCTATTCTCATCTTTTGTTACACAAATTCACACATGACGAATTGTGAAAGACTGAGGGAAAAGATGCACAATGGGGTTATTCAGCATCTGTTAGCGATATGGAGGCCTGGGCTTCTGCTAACCTGATAGGCAAGCAGGTTGTCCACCACACAATACAATAGGCGCTAAGTCTTCTGGAACAAGACTCTCAATATTCTAAATGTAAACAAGTGGATAAGTAAGATTTGGAAGTAGAAAAAATGTATGTTGTAATGAGTTAGTGATAATGTCCTAGTTCTCAGTATGATGCAGAGAGACAGACATAGCAACAGTAAAGCTCGGTCAAAGAAAATTTACAAATCCTAATAGAGATAAAACACAACTAACTTCCAGCATAAAAATGTGATCTACCGTTGAGAAAAGAAAAATAAGAAAAAATGAACCAAAAAAACTGGGCAACTCGTTTATGCTCTACACTCATTTGCGTTACCTTCTAAGGGAATGCAGGAAAAAAAGCAAAGGTAAATTAAATTGCATAAAGTAACTGGCATCAGAGACTAACGAAAGTAACTCATCAGTTAGGAAATAAAGTCACCAATGTCCTCCTATATAATGTAAAATTGTTCCATGAGACCCTTTATCCTCTAAAACTATTTATCCATTGAAGTAAATCAGAACATATCTTGAATTCTCCAGTGCAAAGACATGGACTGCTTATACACATTTTCTAAAAGGGCTTCTCACCAATCATTGGTAATATTATTTTTTTATGAAAGAAATGCCATTGTAGAGAGACACCTATTTACAAATCTGAAGGTCACTGATGCAAACTGAACTAATATTAATTTAAAACACCTTCCCAGAAGGGTCTTACCAGAACACAGGACAACATTAGAAGTACATTTCCGTTACTTTCTCAACATCTCCAGCAGTTACTCAAATCACAAAAGCTTTACTTTTAAACTTCACAATATACCAGTACAGTCAGTTGTTGTGACATCAATCTTAAGGGAAGGTTACAACCTCTCTTTAGTATTCCAGATCAGTAAATAATCCATGACATCAATCACCGCTGCATTCTAAACTAATGACTCCCATCGAACATATTTTTCAACAGTGCATCTGTTCACCATCAGGGCTGTTTACAAAGGTAACTTACACATCTTACAGGTCTTGCCAACTCCCTCCTGCTGCCACATCTACCGCCAACTGACTACGGACTGCTCCTGCCCTAGGAGCTATCCCCTTCAACGAGCAGACTTCCACTGGCCTCTACTGGCCCCCTCTGCCCCAGGCTCCTAGTGCCCAGGCTTCCAGTGCCTGACAGCGTCACAGCTCACTTTCTCTCCCAATCTGCCCACTTTTCCTGTGCTTACCGCTCTGGCCACTTCCCGCCTCCCAAGCACCCCTCACTCAGACCTATTTAATTAAGGCTGCAGCACGGACCCTCTGAGCAGGGCTTGCTGGCTCCCCCCTGCTGCTAGTTCTACCACCAGCTGACTGCAGACTGCTCCTGCCTTATGGAGCTAGCCCTGCCAACTAGGAGACTTCCACATGCCTCTACAGGCCTCCTCTGCCCCAGGCTCCTAGCACCGAGGCCTCCACTTGTCATGTATTCCTATAGGTTCTGAATCGATCCCCCTATTCCTGACCCTATTCTGGTTAAACTAACTATCAAGTTAACTAACAGTCAGCCCATGAGGCAAGAAAAGCCCCCATGATGCAGATACCGTTATCTGACGCAGTCACACTACGGCACAGGAACGTGTTATCTGATTAGGTCATAACGCTTGAGATCTAATTAGACAAGCGACATTCCTCCAGCCCCTGATAAGGCATACGACGTTCTCATAACAAATCAAACCTATGACAACCTGGAAAATCCGTGCGGCCATTGTTTTGATTTCACAGAGAACTTCAGTAAAAGAATGTGCTAACGAGCAAGTCGTATGACATCTTTATTGACGTATCTATGTCCATCCTTACGTCAATCTCGGCACCTTTAAGGTATAAATATTGCCGATCTTGCCCTATGCAAACACACGCGTGGTGACGAGACGGAGCAGCCATACTTGCCGAAGCCCAGAAGCAGAGCAGACCCCGCTGGCAACAGCCCCGCCTTCCTGACGCGCTGAGAGACGCGCTGCTTTCTCCTGCCGAGAATCCAGCACCGGCGTTTTCGGGCAGCCCTCGCAGGCAGCCTGGAATATCGAGAGCAGAGAAAGAGATACCATTCCTCATTCATCCTAACTTCCAGGTACAGAACTGAATAACCCCTCACAGAGAATTCTTTAGTTATTCACTTGGCAAAAACAAACTTAACTTAAACTGTAACTTTCTATTCCCGCCCACGCATTAGACTTAGGTCAGGTACACGGGGTAGGCGTATTTAGAAACACCAGTTGAGTACGTTTAGTCAAATGTATATGTGTATGTAAATATATTTTAATCATTTTAAACATCATATGGCTCAGAAACCATATCAATGTTTTTACAGTATTATTTTATACTATTGCTTTTAATGTATGCACTTTACTTAACTATAAGTATTGCAATAATATCGATCCATTTCTCTTGTACGAGAAAAGAGACTGATCAATAAATAACACCTTTTTATTGAACACGCCCGTCTCTTCCTTTTCTCTACAATCTGATGAGACTAAGAATGCACGTACTGACTGAGTAAAATAATTGCCTTGTGCTCACACGACTCTGGAGATACACTCTTGATTAGGGGAGAGCAAAGTTGTCATGTTCTATGGTTGTCAGAAACTAAATCCCTTCTTGTCTAATCAGGGGAGTTAATTATTTCCTGAACATTCGAGAAAGTTTCTAGCGAACTCTGAGCTACGCTGGCAAACCCAAAACTTAAGTCTAGTATCGACAGTAGTAGACCTAGTTAACGTCTGGCCTAGGCCTTTACTGCTGTAGGTATTATTCCAATGCGCAGAGCCTATTGGGAAGATAGGAACTACACTACATGGCGCCCAACGCGTTTGGAAAGGGCGATAAAACTAACGTAAGACATTTAGAGTAACTCAGTCGTGCTTTCTCACTCAGACCCCTTTTCCCAAATACGCCAAAGACGTCTGGAGTGGGTGAAAGGTAATATCCTCCAAAACCTCGCAGGAGGGAACTCCTATGTATGGTTCTTGGTATAGTCAACGTTGAAGGATACACTGTTCCAAAACATTGTGCATCTAATCTTTGTTCCATAAGAAACCTGATCTGCAAACAAACATAATACCATCCTGTCGGTAAAATGGGAGACAGTGATGAAGAAAGAGAGGCAGTTAGATTAGCAGCTGAAATAGTAGCAGCTGATACTGCAGCACTAGATGCGGACGGGGATATAATACTCATCCCGGTCGCCAAAAGGAAATCTATAACCTTAAAACTTATAGAAAATGGACTGACACCTAGAGGTGGCACAGTCATATTCGTAATTGAGGCACACGAATATCGGCAGACAGAGGTATACTATACATGGATACATTTTCCAGCAGCAAATGCTGTAACAAAGTACTTCCACTATTACAAAATAGAGGTTCCACCCGACATTTACACTCCTTTCGAGGAGGTGGAAGTACCACTCAAATTCCAAGAGCATTTGCTCTTATTTGATGGCGCCCTAATACATAACAATCACATTACAAGGCTCGGTCCTTTAGGTAGACCAGGAGCAACGTGGCCGGTCTTAGCCGGATACACACCACACCCAGACATCGAAGGAATGTCTACAGGAGAGCTGTTAATACAGCTAAAACAATTACTAAAAATTCATAGACAATTAGTCCAATATGTAATGCGGACTTCAACAATTCAGCCAGCGATTAAACTTCCACAGCTGACCCCTCACCAGGGGAACACAAATAAAATCACACCACAGAACATCCAATCCTGCCTAGGTAAATTTCCGGCTAAACGGGAACAGATACCATTCTGGTTGGCACAGAAAATCACCCAAATAGAGGCGGTGTTTCCTGACACCACCCCGCTAGAAAAACACAGGATTCTGACTATATGTCTCCCAATGGGAATCGCACCACACATAGAGGACTGTGACACTTGGGGTACAGTCTTTGCTTCAATCTACACAAAAACGCACGGTGTTCCATCCATTTCGGTAATACCTGATGTGCTAAAACAAATTCAAGACGAATACGGTCCAGAACCTGCTTTAACTCTTGGTATGAAATTACTGAAAGACTTCAAGCAGGTCTCGGCTATATTATTAGCCAATATAAAAGGTGAAGCAGCAAACGTGGCGATCCGCCAGAGGTTAAAAGAGACAGATATAGCAGACCAACCAGCTGAAATTGCCAGAATCATAGAAAAATCCTATGAAGAACTAGGTAGAGATAGTTTAGGTGGAATACCAGTAAAACCGCAACTGACTGAAAGTCCAGAAAAAATATTTTTTAATAATAATTCACCAAAAAAGAACTGGGATGGAAACAAACAATCCAATCCAAAAGAAAAGAAATTCCAGTCCCGAGGAAGGTCTCCTAGGCGAAGGGAGAAATCTCCGAACCAGAGACACAGGTCACCCCAGAGTGACCCCTCTGGGAAAAGATATAACCTTAGAAATAGGGATAATATTAAAAAACCTGATAGATATCAAGACATTGATACACGTCCCTCTCAATCTTTTCAGACTTCCTCGCAGAAATCGGAAAGAAGAGGGCGATCAGAACAAAGAGAAGAGCACGCCAAGTCCAAAGACAAGGAACCTGCTCAACAAAAAAAGAAATTACAATTTCCAAAAAAGAAGGTAGCCAGTATCAAGGTAGTTAACAATGCCGAGAATACTGAGGACACAACTGAAAAACGGAGAGTGGGCTCAGACAATGCTAGACAGCGCAGCAGAAGTGAGCATAGCTCGCAAAGTCCTTATGAATCATCTGGAGACAGTGGACACGAATGAATATCTTCAAGTGGAAACTGCAGACACCAGAGTTAGCAAACCCCACAAGATATACGAGATAACATTACGTATAGAGGGAGATAAGACTAGGAAAATAAGGGGACTATTTTGGGATAACCTCTCCAAGGGTTATGACATCCTTCTAGCTGAAAAAGACTGGCCACCAGAGTTTGTCAGGGAGTGCCCTCATGGCGAAGAAGTAATTATGCCTGCCTTCTCGAATCAAATCCCGATTCATAAAAAATACACACTTGCTAGAAAGTGGGCAGTGGCCTTAGCACCTGCTTTATATAAAAATCATGTAGGATGGGATGAGGATTCTCCTCCTCACAAAATCCAGTTAAAATCACAACCTACTGCACAAAGGCAGTACCCAATTAAGCAAGAAGCTAAAAAACAGGTAAATGAAATACTAGATCAGCTAGAATACCAGGGGGTGATTGAAACTTGCACCTCACAAATGAACAATCCTTTGTTTCCGGTCTCCAAACCAGACAATTCATATCGTCTAGTTTTGGATTACCGACACCTTAACACATGTTGCAAAACCTTTGCAGTGCAAAACTCACACAGTGCTGCACTAATGAATAACATAGTGCGCAAAAAATACAAAACTACCTTGGACATCTCCAATGGATTCTTTTGTCAAAACATAGCACCAGAGAGCAGATATTTAACTGCATTCTCAGTAAATGGCACTCAAAAACACTTCTGTCGGTTAGCCCAGGGGTACAAGAACAGCCCGGGGGTATTCTCAGCGAGAGTAACAGAATTACTACATCTATATGATGATGAAGCATTATCTTATGTCGATGACATTTACTTAACAGATGATGACTTGGATACTCACTTGAAAAGAGTGAACACCATAATACTTGGGTTCGCTGCAGAGGGTTACAAATTCAACTTTAAAAAATCCAGAATTGCCCATCTAACGGTCCTATTCTTAGGATATGAGTTATCAAGTGAAGGCAAAAGCCTGGCAGACAATTTCCTAGAGAAATGTGCCGTAATCCAAGCTCCTAAAACACAAAAAAACCTACAGTCAATTCTAGGCTTCCTAAATTTCGAAAGAACATACATTGCAAATTACGCAGAAAGGGTCAAACCCCTTTATGATCTAATTAAACCAGACTTTAAAAGATCCAATTGGACTCAAACACACACAGAAATTTTGAGATCCTTACAAACAGACATGCTAATTAAAACAAAATTAGAAACACGTGATAACACACGCAATCTTGTGATTCGAGTCATCCCAGGGAGATGCGGATTCACATACCTAACCTCTAATGAGGGAGAAAAGGTACCAATTGCATTCAAATCACACTTGTACACTAAGGCTGAAATGAAATTTAGCCCAACGGAAAAAATTCTTACAGCAACACAGACAGCTATAGCAAAAGAACGAGCCCTGGCACAAGGTAAACGAATAGTAATCGTGACACCAATACCAGCCTTAGAGGCGGTAACAAAGGCAAGCATTCCAAATGCTAAAGCACTCCATCCAAGATGGATACAATGGGCTAACTCTCTTGCTGCAACAGACGTGGTGTACGAATTTGATCCTTACTTAAAAACACAAGAATTTCTCCAATATGAATTTGAATGTCCTCCGCCAACCGAAATTCTGCCTCTAGATCACTACGGCTGTATAATATATACAGACGGATCAGCACAACCCGCAGTAGGGGGTAAACAAGCTTACAGTGCTGCGTGCGCGATTGTTAAAGGTCGTTGGCACGAAGGAAAATTTAAACCAACCCTCACTAAAACACAATCCCTAGGAGATTGTACAGCTCAGCGAGCTGAACTACTAGCATTCAAGATGGCGCTTGAAAATACCGATCGAGAATTCCCCACACTCATAGTGTGCGATTCGTATTATTGCGTTCAGTCTTATAATGAATACTTGCAGATCTGGCTTCAGAACGGTTTCAAGGATGCGAAAGGTGGCACAATCAAGCATAAAATGCTCTGGGAACAAGTAGCTCTTTTACAAAAAGAACTACCAAAGACTCACGTGATACATACACTGAGTCATCAACGTGATGGCGTTCACGTTGCAGGGAATTCATTGGCTGATGAGGCCGCGAAGGCAGCTGTGCAAACGGCTTCCGTAGCTGCCGTCACCCGGTCAAAAACAAAAATAGACAGCGAAATATTACAAGCTGTCAGCGCTTCAGAAAAGGATTCGATAGAACCACTCCCTAAAGGCTTTCCAGTAAAATACTCATACATAACTGATGCAAACAATGTTCCTTTTGCTCGAATCCCTGGAGTGGGGGATAGGGCAATTCCAAACATGGAACATAGGTTAGGACTAATAATAGCGGCACACGAAGGGCTTGCTTCTATCCATGCTGGCGTCTCTGCCACAGTATCATTATTAAAACAGAGATACTGGTGGCCACAAATGAGAAGACAAACGAGGAACTATGTTCTAGCATGTGAAATATGTCAAAAAATGAAAGTATCAACGGTGAGACGTCCAGCGCAGACGCCCCTTCTAATCTCGGATAAACCATTAGCCTGTGTTTATCTAGACCACTGCGGTCCCTTACAAAGGGATGGTAACTATAAATATATCTTGGTTGCAGTGGACTCATGCACGAGATTTATATGGATGTGGCCCCAGCGAACGGCTGACGCCAGAACTGTTATAAAAGATTTGCGAGTCTTTATCGGCACATACGAAATTGGCATGCTGCATTCGGACAATGGTCCTGCTTTTAGCTCTTGGGCTTATAAGGAGGCCATGGTCAGCATGGGCATGCAATTGCGGTACTCTTGTCCATGTCACCCTGAGGGGAACGGAATTGTTGAAAGAAAAAACCGTGACATAAAGCAATCTATAACGGCAAAGGTATTAGGTTCGGGAGCTGGGTGGGTCAAACATCTAATAAGTGTCCAACGTAGTCTAAATAACTTGCCAAGAAATTCTCTGAAGGGATTCAGTCCGTACAAATTATTATTTGGAACTAGAATGATTATCTCTGACCTCGACAGTCAGACTTCAGTGGTTAAAGAAAAAAGCTTTGATGTCAAAGACCGTTTGGCTATTTTGCAGGACTTAAACAAAACAAGAAAAGACCAGAGCAACATACAGTTGAAACAACAGCCAACAACCACTGAAGAATCACCACCTGTCCCAGCAAGACCTGTCTGGATTCCAAAAGTCGGGGATCTAGTCAGGGAGAAGATCGCGGTAAAGAAGGAATTTGGGCCTTCTTACAGAAAAGCAGTTCCTGTCTTGTCTGTCAACGGGACAAGATCAGTTGTACTACCGCCACTTGCTGGTAAAATGGAGAACCGAGTTGTATCCATCGACCTGGTAAAACCACAACATGTGGCCGATAACAAACAGTAGGCCAAGTGGACTCCCAATAAGTAGCAGAACACCAAGGTTTGCTACCAGTACAGAGGTCCTAACAAAGAGGCTCATCACATTCGAAACGCCTACAGAAGAACAACAAGGACTATGCAACAATGCAATAGAACTCAGACCTCTGAAAACCCAAATAAAAACATTTAGCAGAGACACACCAATCTATAATGAAGTACCAGGTGACAATTCAAGAAACAAAAATCCTGAAGCAATTGGAACAATTGACAGAACTGCATCCGGCTACTTCATCAACTTCGATGATTCCTCTGAAAGCCTCAGTGAATCAAAGACACAGCCATCATCAAAATCCTTTAAAGACAAAGCTAAGGAACTTTTGAACCAACTGAAAGAAACATATCTGATTTCTCCATGGATTGAATTTTGGGTGGGTTTTGGTGCATTTATCCTCATACTTTGGCTCATCATGGTATTAACTTTGGGACGCTTCATTGAGGGAAAATATGCTAAAATGGACACAGCAAGTCAGAACATCAACTTGGTCCTCAAACCACACACATCTTCACACGTCGAGAAAAGAGAACTTTCTTCAGCCAACTTCACAGCCAATCCTATACCTGGTGGGGTAGCCTGGGACAACACTGACTATGAAATTTATGGTCCGGTCGAGATCCTGAAATATCCACACCAAATCAAGATCTCCTTGAGTGACTTTGCAAAACCAAACTCATTTGCTGATGATTGGGACTTCGAAAGCATTAATAACATGATGTCTGACTTAGTAATGTCTGCTAAATTTACAAAACATGATTATTTGCAAGGTTCTACAAATTATGATAGTATGTATTGCTATAACCACTATGGTAACCATTTTTTACATAAATCTGCACAACCTAGAAATGTTTTAAATTATAATCAATGGGAACATTGTGCAACACCTCCAAAAGGGAGCTCAAGAACCGTTTACGACAAATATTCATATTTTTCAGGTTTTAACACAAGTAATGCTGAAACATTTTATTTTAAATTGTCAAACAAGACAGGGATGAAAACCATGATAACCAACACAAAGTTGATATATTCAGATTCATTCTTCGAAGAAATGAATACCTTTGGATTTGATTATTGGGACAAAAATGTTGATTTGAAAAGTGTTTGGGGTACAAAAGAATGGCAAGTACAGGGTTTAGAAGCTTTGTTTAGAGCTTGCATGATCCCAGAACAAATGATATTTTTAAATGACACTGTTCAACAAACCACCTGTCTTGGCTTAGCCAACATCAAAGATTTAAATAAACCGTCTATTCCAAAGCCAATAATGTTTAGCAATAGCTCTGATACAGATGAAGAGATAGACGTAAACCATATATTAAACCAAAATAGAACACATCCTGAGTGGAAACAATGGTTGATCTGGCCCACAGATACAAATAACTGTCAAGACACATTCCTGAATAAAACACAGGGTTCAAAATGACCAGGCCAGACCCTAGATATCCCCAAAGACATCACCCAGGGATAATAACAACCTACAGTGTGGGCAAATTATGCCTTCAATGGCTACAAACTTCCACACTGCCTGAAATTAAGCAACACCTAACTTTACTTACTGATGGTGCTGACTTGCGTGATTTCATAATGGGACCACGCAAACAGCGTCAAAAGCGTTTCATAGCAGCCTCTGTATATGCAGCATACAATGAGGCCTGGAAGGTTAATCAAATTGAAACAGCAGAGAGAATACGGGAAATTGACCGTATTAATTTGGAAAAATCACTTTCTGTAGTGGACAATGGGTTAATGACTCTGTCCTCCAGAATTTTTTCATTGGACAGCATTGTGTCTTCAGCAATCGATATATTATCGCAAGACTTACTGTTATTACAACATGGTCAGTCACAATTGCGTTCTATTGTACAGCTTGGCTGGACGTTACAAAATCTGCGTTCAGGCTATGTGCCTTGGCGTTTAATCAACACAACGTCACTATTCCAAATCTTTAATCTTTGACCTTTTGACCTTCTTCTCCTCCAGCCCAGACATCGACTTCAGCCACGCCACAGAGCTTCAATGGACGGACCACAGCTGCGTCCACTTCACCTTCAAGAGAACGACGAGCCACCAACACCAGCAACAGGCCGCCCGCAGAAGCTGGAACAAGATCACAGCCGACCAGCTCGCCGCTTCCCTGAGTCAGCACCCTCCCGCCAGCTCAGCGAACCCCAGCCAGGCCGCCGACAACCTCACGAAGTGGATCAGCAACTGCGCGGACGAACTCGCCCCACTGAGGACCCCGCCTAGCAGACCCGGCAGCAAGAAGGCCCCATGGTTCACCGACGAACTCAAGAGCTCCAAGAAGAATTGCCGAGCCCTCGAGAAAGTCTGGAGAAGGGAACCGACACCGGACAACAGGACCTCCTTCAAACTTGCCACCCGGAAACACCACCAGCTGATCCGCGCCGCCAAGAAAACAGCATTCAAGGACCGGCTGGACAACAACGCACACAACTGCAAGGAACTCTTCAACATCGTGAAAGAGCTCTCCAACCCCAGCGCAGGAAACAACGACATCACCCCATCGCAAGACCTCTGCAACTCCCTCGCTTCATACTTCCACAACAAGATCGCGGACATACACAACAGCTTCAACAAC
The DNA here is from genome assembly GCF_964261635.1 of Lissotriton helveticus. NCBI lineage: Eukaryota > Metazoa > Chordata > Amphibia > Caudata > Salamandridae > Lissotriton > Lissotriton helveticus. Next base: position 59,644,540 of record NC_136061.1, read on the forward strand.
CAACCAACGCACACCGCGACCGAGCAACCACCCCCCACCACCACCCTCCACGCATGGACCCCGATCAGCACCGAAGACACCATCCGCACGATGAACTCCATCCACTCCGGAGCACCAACCGACCCCTGCCCTCACCACGTCTTCAACAAGGCCGACGCTGTCATCGCACCCCACCTGCGAGACATCATCAACACATCCTTCGACACCACCATCTTCCCTGAGAGCTGGAAACACGCCGAACTCAGCGCTCTACTCAAGAAACCAACAGCGGACCCCACCGACCTCAAGAATTACCGCCCCATCTCGCTCCTCCCGTTTCCAGCCAAAGTCATCGAGAAGACCGTCAACAAGCAGATGGCCGCCTTCCTCGAGATGAACGGATCCCTCGACCCCTCACAGTCCGGCTTCCGAGCCAACCACAGCACCGAGACCGCCCTCATCGCCGCCACCGATGACATCCGAGCCCTGATGGACAATGGAGAAACAGCGGCCCTCATCCTCCTAGACCTCTCCGCGGCATTCGACACGGTCTGCCACCGCACCCTAGTACGGCGCCTCAGCAACATCGGAATCCAGGACAAGGCGCTGGAATGGATCATCTCCTTCCTCGACGGAAGAACACAGAGAGTCCGCCTACCACCGTACAAGTCAGAGGCCTCCAAAGTCATCTGCGGCGTCCCCCAAGGATCATCTCTGAGCCCCACCCTCTTCAACGTCTACATGAGCCCCCTCGCGGCCATCGTACGCAAACACAACCTCAGCATAATCTCCTACGCCGACGACACCCAGCTGATCCTCTCCCTGACCAACGACCCCGCCGCCGCCAGAGCCAACCTACACGAAGGGATGAAAGAGGTAGCCGAGTGGATGACGACCAGCCCCCTGAAACTGAACTCGGACAAGACGGAGGTCCTCATCCTGGGCTCCTCACCCTCCGCCTGGGACGACTCCTGGTGGCCTCCCGCCCTGGGCACCGCACCCAAACCGACAGACCATGCACGCAACCTGGGCTTCATCCTGGACCCCTCCCTCTCCATGACCAGGCAAGTCAACAACGTCTCCTCGGCGTGCTTCAACATCCTACGCATGCTACGGAAGATCTTCTGGTGGATCCCCACCGAGACCAGGAAGACCGTCACCCAGGCCCTCGTCACCAGCCGACTGGACTACGGCAACGCCCTCTACGCCGGTACCACCGCCAAGCTCCAGAAGAGACTCCAGCGGATCCAGAACGCCTCAGCCAGACTCATCCTCGACATCCCGCGAACCAGCCACATCTCCGGACATCTGAGAGACCTTCACTGGCTCCCCGTCAACAAAAGAATCACCTTCCGCCTCCTCACCCACGCACACAAAGCCCTACACGACCAAGGCCCGAGCTACCTCAACAGCCGAGTCAACTTCTACGCTCCCAAACGCCACCTCCGATCAGCCAACCACGCCCTCGCCGCCGTCCCCCGCATCCGAAGAGCGACTACAGGAGGAAGGTCCTTCTCCTACCTGGCCGCCAAGACCTGGAACTCCCTCCCGACCGACCTGCGCCTGACCCAAGACCACCTCTCCTTCAGGAAGAAGCTGAAGACCTGGCTGTTCGAGCAGTAGCGGCACCCCCCCGCCCCCCCCAGCGCCTTGAGACCCTACGGGTATGTAGAGCGCTTTATAAGTGTCATTGATTGATTGATTGATTGACTGATAGACAAATCGGTATGGCGCAGAAGGGTGCTGATTATACAATCTTGAGCATTGAAAAACTAGAAAGATTACCAATGACAATGTCAGAACGACCTGTCAGTGAATGGATAATCCACGGAATCATAAATATTCCAATCTCAACCTTCAGGTTTCAATACTGCCAAAAATATATACAGGCTGGCATGTACGAGAAATTGGGGAAGGGGTACCTTAAAACAACTTGGAACCTGCCCTATTCACATGCATGTGTCAGTAATAAAGGACAGAAAGTGTTTCTTAGTGGCAACAATTGTGCTATGTCACTAAGCGGCACGCTTCTGTGTAACGGAATTAGTTTGCATGGAGCCTGTGAAGGGAATTCATACAACCTTTCATGTCACCAGCAAGGCGCACCTGCAACTGAAATAGAACCATTCTTTCAAAGACTCTATAATGGGAGTTACATTCTTATTGTAGACCGCAGATGTTATAGTCTTATGCCCGGGACTCCTTATCTAGTCACTACGACTGCGAAGGTCAAGTGCTGTGGACGTTCTTTGTTCCCCAGCTCCTTTCCAGACAGGGAGGCAAGGGCATGGCCCAATTTGAAAATTACTTCTATTCGAATAGATACTTTAAGCAGAATGAAAACAGTGCTTCTTCAGACGCCTACAAGGCTCACGTCATCAAAAGAAAAGTATGATCTACAAGTCGCAAGGACGACTGCAGAGATACATACATTATTATCAACTAATTCCCCCGTACATTTCGCGGAAATCCTGAGCGAAATCTTAAATATTTCTGATACCACTGGGGTCTCAAAGGTATTTAAGACAGTATTTTCGATGGCATTAACACCATTCAAAGCCATACTGGATATTTTTCCAGATTTCGTCCATTCGATTTTTGGCGGACTTCCCCTGATCCTGGGACTAATTGCAGGAATCCTATTCTTAGTCCTTATTTTTCGTTATGGCAACCCATGTCACAGATCAAACTCTCGCGACAATGGAAGATACAATCCTAGCCATTGGATACCGGGACCGGATATCAAAAATCCTGGGACTCTCCCGGCTTAGAGACCTGAACATGACTTGGTTTCTATCATTTCGACCAATGTGGCAAAGATGTGTTTTACCTGTATTGAGATGTCTGCTATGCGGAGAAGAATGCGTGTTAGACACCTGTCTGACGCTACAATCGGATGCGCCAGTGGATGCAGATACATTGTTGGTTCCTACCAAGGTTCACGCTTTGTGCTGCCCTCAAAGGCTGCCAATCCTGATGACGGCATTCGTGGAATCTTCACCACTACGATTGAAGAGTAGTGAAGTTCAAGATGAAAGCAGCATTGATCAGGTACGACCTTCTGTCAGCAATGCAAATCAGAATGTCAATGGAGACAATCATGCGCACGAATGCATGGTTACACCTATTTCCGACTTAGTGGAACTTTCCCATGAAGCTGTTGACAGTTTTTTCGAAAGCCTTAATGATATGATGTTCTCTCCAGAACAGAAATAGAGACTTTTGAGCAAGCTCGCACACGGCGTTCCCTGAATTCGGCCTTCAACTTTAAAAATAAAGTCACATGAACAATTTTTCCCACCAGTTCACGGACAGCAATTTTTTAGCAGCCCCAAATTATTTTTTACAAAATTTTCGGGACACTCATCTTCTGCTTAAAGTAAAAAACTATTCCTAGAGAACTAAGATTTCTATTTTTAGATACTTTATAAACTTTAGTTGCCCGCTGGTATGTTCACAAATATTTTATTATGTGATGAAATGGTCTCGAACTTTCTTTCTGTATAGCCATATTAAGAGCCATTTCATGTGTATTTCTCATATACCAAATAAGCAATAATGTCTACAAATGCGTGTTTACTTTAGCGTTTAATTCATAGCTTAAGTGCATACAATATATATGACTGCAATTTTTCAGTATATTTGAAAATTTCAAAATGCATTTATGTATTTTGGGGTGGTAAGGTATACACTATACTCTATAGTATGTTGTACTATGTTATACTATGCATAGATTAGTAAATATGACCATAGTTAGCGTGGAGTGGGTGTCATGTATTCCTATAGGTTCTGAATTGATCCCCCTATTCCTGACCCTATTCTGGTTAAACTAACTATCAAGTTAACTAACAGTCAGCCCATGAGGCAAGAAAAGCCCCCATGATGCAGATACCGTTATCTGACGCAGTCACACTACGGCACAGGAACGTGTTATCTGATTAGGTCATAACGCTTGAGATCTAATTAGACAAGCGACATTCCTCCAGCCCCTGATAAGGCATACGACGTTCTCATAACAAATCAAACCTATGACAACCTGGAAAATCCGTGCGGCCATTGTTTTGATTTCACAGAGAACTTCAGTAAAAGAATGTGCTAACGAGCAAGTCGTATGACATCTTTATTGACGTATCTATGTCCATCCTTACGTCAATCTCGGCACCTTTAAGGTATAAATATTGCCGATCTTGCCCTATGCAAACACACGCGTGGTGACGAGACGGAGCAGCCATACTTGCCGAAGCCCAGAAGCAGAGCAGACCCCGCTGGCAACAGCCCCGCCTTCCTGACGCGCTGAGAGACGCGCTGCTTTCTCCTGCCGAGAATCCAGCACCGGCGTTTTCGGGCAGCCCTCGCAGGCAGCCTGGAATATCGAGAGCAGAGAAAGAGATACCATTCCTCATTCATCCTAACTTCCAGGTACAGAACTGAATAACCCCTCACAGAGAATTCTTTAGTTATTCACTTGGCAAAAACAAACTTAACTTAAACTGTAACTTTCTATTCCCGCCCACGCATTAGACTTAGGTCAGGTACACGGGGTAGGCGTATTTAGAAACACCAGTTGAGTACGTTTAGTCAAATGTATATGTGTATGTAAATATATTTTAATCATTTTAAACATCATATGGCTCAGAAACCATATCAATGTTTTTACAGTATTATTTTATACTATTGCTTTTAATGTATGCACTTTACTTAACTATAAGTATTGCAATAATATCGATCCATTTCTCTTGTACGAGAAAAGAGACTGATCAATAAATAACACCTTTTTATTGAACATGCCCGTCTCTTCCTTTTCTCTACAATCTGATGAGACTAAGAATGCACGTACTGACTGAGTAAAATAATTGCCTTGTGCTCACACGACTCTGGAGATACACTCTTGATTAGGGGAGAGCAAAGTTGTCATGTTCTATGGTTGTCAGAAACTAAATCCCTTCTTGTCTAATCAGGGGAGTTAATTCTTTCCTGAACATTCGAGAAAGTTTCTAGCGAACGCTGGCAAACCCAAAACTTAAGTCTAGTATCGACAGTAGTAGACCTAGTTAACGTCTGGCCTAGGCCTTTACTGCTGTAGGTATTATTCCAATGCGCAGAGCCTATTGGGAAGATAGGAACTACACTACACACTGCCCTAGGGTGCCACAACTCACCATGTCGTTTTCTTTCCCGTTCTGCTCGCTTTTCCCATGCTTCATGCGCTGCCCGCTTACCTCCTCCCAAGCGCCCCTCTCTCAGACCTATTTAATGAAGGCCGCGGTGCAGCTGCGCTGTGGGCTCACAACTGACATGCCAAAGGCAAGCCTGGCCGCCTGTTCGCGTCTGGACCGCGGCCAGCGCCATGAACCCTGGCCCTCCGCACTCTCATGGATACTCCGCTGCTAATATCCATGCCGTGGACGACACAAAAACTGCTGCCTCACATCCCTGCACGCCACAACAGGACCCTTCACCTGCATCCACTGCTGGTTCACTGCCTCCCTAGAACCGGCCACTATCCCAGCAACCAATGCCACGCCATTTCCGCCGGCTGAGACATCCCCGGAACAACTCAGCTGTCTTCTGATCACACAGAATCAATCACTTGCACCACCACTGATGACGAGACTAAGCTGGTCATGGAACACATGAACTTCCAGCTCCGCCCCAACAACAAAACCACCATCAAAGGCATCCTCGCTTACATCCTAAACTGCTGAGACTTCGAACGGCCTCAGTGACTTTATCGTGAAATTCATCACCCCACATGCCATCGAATCCGAACACTATATCTTCCACCTGTACGATCCCACAGACACCAACTCCACAGACCTCCTCGAACGGTTGGATAACATCGGCCTCAAGCAGCTGGTCACAGACCCCACGCACAAAGCAGGACAGACTCTGGACCTCATCTTCACGTCCAGTAACAGAATCAGACAGAGCCACACAACAGAACTCACCTGGTCGGACCACTCCATTGTACACTTCACCATCACCGGACCTCCCTCGCACTGCCTCCAACCACCACAGCACCCCCTTCCGCAGCTGGACCAAGGTCACTCAACATCAATGGACCAATGTCTTCAGCATTAACCAACGTCATCTCAGACTCGAACCAGGCATTAGAGAACTTCAATGAATCACCAGCGCTGCTGACCTAGTCGCACTCTCCAATCCGTCCAGAACGCACAGTACAAAAAAGATCCAGTTGGTACACCCCGAAAATTAGCTCGGCAAAAAGCCGATGTAAACAACTGGAAAGAAAGTGGCGAACAAGCAGGAACCACATGGACCGAGCCACCTTCACATCAACCCTCAACAGCTACCACTGCTATCTCAAAGCGATGAAAAAGGACGCCCTTACACGTCATATCAAGACCAGCACCAAACCAACCAAAGAACTCTTCACCATAGTCAAAGAGTTGTCCTCCCTGTCAGCCACCGAAAACTCAAACCATCCTCACAGGAAGTCTGCAACGCCCTCACAGCCACCTTTCACAAAAAGATAGCAACCATCCACCGAAACGTCAATCCCCAACCCACTGACCTCCACAGAATCCCATCAGGAGACCACCTGCTCTCTTCATGGGAACCGCTCAGTACACTGAACACAAATACTCTAATGACCTCCATCCACTCTGGAGTACCCACCGACTTCTGTCCCCACTGACTTTTCAACCTCAGAAGAGCCAAGATCAGCCACCAGCGCACCACCATCCTCAACACTTCCATCACCACAGCCACCTTTCCCAATGCTTGGAAACACACAGAGGTCAGACCTCTCCTCAAGAAACCATCGGCAGACCCTAGTGAACTCTAGATCTACAGCCCAATCTCTCTGCTCCTGTTTCCCTCCAAAGTCCTGGAGAAGGCCATCAACCTTCAACTCACCAAATACCTGGAGAGAAACAACATGCTAGACCCTTCCAATAAGGATTCAGAGCCAGCCGCAGCACAGAGGCAGCACTTATTGCCACAACAAAAGAGATCCGCACCCTACTCTACAGAGGAGAACCAGTCGCCCTGACCCTGCTCACCTCACAGCAACTTTCGACACCATCTCCCACCACACACTCATCACACATAACAGATCGGAATCACAGACAGTGCGCTCAAATGGATAGCATCCATTCTCAAAGATCACACCCAGAAAATATGTCTCCCTACACCTCTCAGCCAAAGCACAGCATGTGCAGGGTACCACAAGGTTCTTCCCTCAGTCCTACCCTCTTCAATATCTACATGACACCCCTTGAGGACATCTAACAAACTCTTCATGAAGTGCCAAGTTCGACACTCTGCACATGCTACTCAAAGTCTTTGAGTGCCTCCCCATCAACACCAAGAAAACCGAGATGCAGGTACTCATCACCAGCAGACTGAACTATAGCAACACACTCTATGCAGGCATCAACACTGAAAAGACTCCAGTCGATCCAGAACGCAACAGAAATAGTTATCCTGAACCTGCCAAAAAGAACCCATATCTCCTAGCACCTGAAAGACCTCCACTGGCTCCCCATTCCAAAAAAATGTCAATTCAAGCTCCTGGCCCACGCTTACAAAGACCTCCATGTCCAAGGACCTGCCTATATGAACCACCGCCTGAACTTCCACCTACCTCCTAGGAACCGCTGCTCATCTTGCTCCTGCACAAATACCATGCATCCGACACTGCTACAATGGAGGATGTTTCTTCGCCCACCTCACCTCCAATTTTTGGAACATCCTTCCGCTCCACCTCCATAGTTTACCCTTGCTGACCCACTTCAGGGAGGGACTCAAAACCTGGCTCATCGACTGACACCTCAGCATAGCATTGCATACCCTCTTGGGTGAGAAACAATGCTTTAGAAATACTGCTTGATTGATGGATTTACACTTGTGAGTAAATTTACATGTGTAATTTACTTTTAGACTTTAAAATCTTCCCTATACTCATATCATGCAGAGATCTCCCCGCCCAACTTCTGAATCTCCCTGTGGTAATCTGAAAAGTCTCTGTTTTACCACTGATCTTAGAATTGGGGCGTTGAATGGCTTTGTCATTTTAAACTGTTCTAAGTGGAAGACTATTATTTAATGAAGTCTTAACTATGTCATCAAGTTGAAGTTGAAGTTGAAGTTTCCCTGACACCAGAGTATTTCCTGCAGTAACATGTTTTTATTGGGTTCCTCATGCTATACCATTGCAAAAATCTCCCCAGCCAAATGAATGTATTGCAATATAAACTGATATGGTCTGAAAACTCACTGAAAAGTGTAGTACCTCATCCAAGCTAATCTATGCACTAGAGCCCAAAGGAACACATGAGGTGATGGATCACTCACAACTACTTTTGTACAAGCAGTGAGGTACTGCCCTGGCATGTTTGGCCTTGATTCTCTTGGTGTCTCTGGTAGTGTTTCCTCTACTGGTGTTGTGGAGTGGGTCTCCACTGGCATGAGACATCTTTCAGATGTTCTCCCCAGTCACCACTAGCTTTGCGTGTAGGTGGGCTTGCAGCACTAGTGTGTGTTGTTACAGGGGATGTCAGTGTGTGTATGGTCAGGTGATCCCGGCCCTCTAGACTTTTTTATCGAAAGCTCCCAATGCTTGGACACCTTATCACAAGACTAACTTCCTATTGTTCTTAATAATATAGAGGGTTAACAAGAAATATTCCAGAAAGAATTCACACCACTATGAATTCAGAATTGTAAGCTGGACATAGAATTAACATGTTTCCCCGCACTCACTACAAGAAGTCGCTGTCCACATATATTCCAGTGCAACTGTCCAACAGCAAATACATTACCTTTGAACAATGCATTTCTGTGCTTTCAGAGGCATCCATAGCTTTACTATAGCACAGCAGCAACAGCCTCATCTCACCACTTCTAAGATACCAACTGAAGTATCTTAAGCCCAACAGATATGTTCCAAGACCAGCCTTCTAACCATCAGTATAGCTAACACAATTTCTAGAGTCCCAGAACATCCACAGCTATCACCTAGAGATCCACCCAGCCCTATCTCCAGCAGCAATCATTCGTTACTGAAACTGGCTGTCATCAATACTCATCAGCCTCGGAGTAAAGCGTGGATCCCTACTACCTATCATGGCAAGATAACTGTCACATAGTTGAGCCAAACCATTTGAATCTATTCATCCGTTGAACAATGAGGGCTTCCCTTGCCAAAACTCATTACAAGTTTAAAAAAACAACAGCAAAGTGACAGATACTTGCAACACAGGATACTTTGGCACATGGCTAAACATTGTCAGTAATAAAGTATAAGATAAGTACTCTGGCTAAAGACTCCATGAATATTTGTGGAGAAACTGAACTCATTTATTTTCTGAAAAACTCTTCAGGTAGAGGAAACCCTATTTAACTGCTTACTGGCCCATGCTCTCAAAGGCTTACTATCAGTTTTGGACAGTTTCCTGCTCAGTAAAATCCTTAACCGTCAACACACTAAATAACATATCAGGTTATTAATACACAGCCACAGGAAAAGCACTGCACATATTACCACACACTTTTGAAGCCGAGCTCTGCAGCCATGTGAGTACCAAAAGAGTTGTACTCTGCATTTTGCATAACCTGCAGAAATTAATGAGCAATGGTTGGTTAAGACCGTAAAATGTGAGCTCTGTGGAAAGAGATTAGGAGCTGATCACAAAAGCATGCTTCTAAGTGCTTTGTTCAAGACTTGTTCTCGAAAAGACAAACCATTAAACAAAAGTAGGGCACAAAGAGAACTAGACGTAAAGGATTTAAGCTGCGCTGTATAAAAGATAAAAGATAATTGAATCAACAGAGAAAAGTTTGTTGGAAATAGTAAAGAGTATCATGTCTAGAAACCTTCAAGAGTAAATTTGGCAATGAAGTGTTGACGCGTGATAGACTCTAAGATTTGTGGAGGTTTAAGATGGATGCACTTCATAAAATGGCACATCTCATATGTTTCCTATTGGAGACTTACATTTGCAAGGGATGAGCCCTGAAAAATAGCTCTTTTGTGAGGCTGAGCTGCTTCAAAGGGACAAGATCATGTAGAAGACGCTTTTCACTTTGTAAAAGACTGCTGTAACATGACAGGTGGCTAGTGAGATCTGTAGGGTGCTTTATGAGACATGCAAACCGAATCTGAAATGATCATGCCAGGTTACCTAGCACTCAGTGAGTGCATACCTACTTCTTGTTCAGTTGAACTATTGGAAGGTTTAGTAAAGGCATACATAAGGAGCAGCAACCAGTTGGTAAAACAAAATTCCATGGCTCTAGCATTCAGTCGAGAATTCCAGACGAGGAATTTTCAACTTAGTGACTAAGTCTACTTTCAGAGCCCTCACAGAAAGTTAATCAATTAGGAGTTTGAAGAATTCTGCATGCAGTCAAAATAAGATTTTAGATGGTGAGGGTACAAATCTGAGTTGAGGAGCCCTGGAAGGTATTTTCCTCCATAATGTTTTTACAAGCATACTTTCTTCAACTGAAAAGCAAACTGTGTGTGGCCTCCGTGTTTGGCAGCATACCATGCAAAAATCTATCCAGGAAACTGAAGAATCCAGGCGTTGATCATTACCAGAGAGTTTACAGTGTGTGTTAAGATCCATCCTTCAATTAACAGAATCCTCACTTCATTTTGAATACCCCATGAGTCAACACCTAGATGAACAATCTTGAAAGTAAAACACCTGTAAGTTCTATTAGTTTCCCAGATCTTGTTCACTCCCAGCCAACAAGAGGATAAGGACATCAATCTGTACATTCCATACTTCAATAAAAGATCATGCTTTTCCAATTTGACTATCAAGTGGAACTGACAAGTGCTTTTTATATGGCAGTGCTTTTTATATGGGTTACCTAAACTACAGTATCATCATTTACACCAGCGACTAATGAACCTCAGATTTTTGGTGTGAGAGGGTGAAAAATGTTGATTTGGTGGTCAAGCACAGTATTGTAGTCAGTCATAACTACAAAATGCTCAAATTGTGTCTACCTCCATTAGAAGCAAAATAGATATATGAAGGCAAATAACATAGATTATTATGGGAATTATAGCATACTTTGGAATATACAATGAAAAATGTATAATTAGCACCTGTGACAATATTCTTTGCACACATTACTCGTTCTTGATTGTCAATGAACTCAAAGTGTTAAAAAATAAATTCAAAATAAATGATCAGGCTGCTCTAGAACCCTCATATTCAGCTCTGAAAGAGCAATACAGAATGAGCGTTCATTACATGCAAATTTTGGGCTGCTGTCAATGTCAACAAACGGTGACATAGCTTACCACCATAGGCCAACCATACCATGCTTGTTGATGGCATTTTCTGACTTAAGATACAGTACTAAATGAGCTATAGAGTACATGAGGGCTTTTCTTTCCAAAGTCTTTCTTGACCTGACAAACTTGTAGGTCATCTGGGGATGAAATACATTGGTTAGCCAAATGTTATCTATTTTTTTTGTGAAAGGCACTGTGAAGAAATTGAATTGAAAGAAGAAATTGGAGAATATCTAAATTTTGAATGAAAAGAACCTTTGTTTATGTAATACTGCTCTACATCTAAAACAATTTGTTGATTTTGAGTGAAGCTCAAATTCTGCATTCAGGAATGGTGGGAATGTTTTGACGAAGTAAGGAGAAATCCCCACAGATATGTATAATTCTAAGTCAAATGGCATGTTAGAATGTTTACACAAAAAGGACTTTGGAAAGCTCACAAATAGTTGTCTGTCAAGAATAAATTGAACTGGGCAGAACAAAGACTTATGGTGTGGGCTTATCATATGATCATAAAGTTATCCCAGAATGAATTGATTTAGGTGGAAAGGGTAGAAAGAAGTTGGCCAAAACGAATCATTGTAAAATATAGGCACATCCAAGACATATTAGAGCCATTAATATGACTAGATTAGTGGTGTCAAGGCAAGTTAAGTTTGATGCAAACGCCTGGCTCATTGCCAAAAACAGGTGTGTGTTCTGAGCCACAATTGGTGGTCAAAGTCAGTAAGCATTATGTGGTATTTAATGGTAATGGCAGAATCAGACTTAAGTGTGTAGAATTAAATGGAGCTTGTCTTTCTTTTCAGCAAAGGCACATCCCTTGGACTGTATTGCAATGAGCCAAAGTCCTACAAGTGTACTGAAAGAGCTCCATATTCCTTAATGCATCATAGAAAATAAGACCTTCATAATCTAAATAAAGGATTCACTCACTTCACAATGCAATGTATAGATTTAGACTCCTCATTATGTGCTGTAGGGGGGCAATCCCCTCCTTATGTACGATTTGGAGCCACCCCAATGTACTGTAAATAAACAGCCACACCACCCAGCCCGAAATGCCAGGTAAGGTCATCCCTGGAACAGAAAACAAGCATCCCAGGACCACTTTCAAGGTATCACCCCTCATCAGCCAGGCTAGCCTGAATCTAGTGGTATAGCGAGCATGGGACCCTCGTCTGGGCTTACTCTTCCGACTTCGGCCGACTATAGCAACACAGGCAGATGAGGGACAGAATGCTGAACATTCTTAAACATCCACCCCCAGTCCGAAATCTGGGTTAAATCTATCGTTGTGTGTTCACCATGCCACCACAGTTTGAACAAAGCCATATAAAGATCAGTCCTGACCTTGCTGCCCATGGGAATAGTCCAGTTCGAACTGCCAGGCCATTAGCATTACAACAGCCTCCAAAGGTGGGGGATATTTAGCCTGGGTCTTGAGAGGAGGGTCTTGTGTGGGAATTATAGGAGTGCAAAGAAAGTAATATTTGAGGGGTGTCTTGAATAGGGAAATTAAGAGGCAAACTGATGAGCATCGGAAGAGCATTCCAGATACCGGGGTTGTTAGGAACGAACTAACATTTCAGTCTGGATGTCTTAACTTAGGTGTGTCTGTTGTGAGGAATGCTTGGCCTCTTGGAACTGGGACTGTTTTTTCCAGCTGCTGAGAAAGAGAGTTTGAGATGTGTTGCTTTGTGAGAAACATGTGTTTTTATAGGATGAGTGCAGTCGGAGGGTGAAGAATTCTAGGGATGCAGGGGCAGGTGTTATGTACTTGAGTTAGGATTCCAATGTGTCTCTATGTGAAGAGCCTCTTTAAAATGTGTGAGGCGGGATGAAGGGAGGAACTGTCAGTAGTGGAATCCCATAATCAAAGTATGAACTTACTAGGCTCTGGTTTAGAGAGGACTTGTTAGGGATATCTCCGTAGTTTCAGCTGCAATCTGGCACTTCTTGCCTTTTTGCTGTCAGGAAGGTAAAGGTGGATTCATTTCTCAAATTCAAAAGCAGAGGGTTTTGCAGATGTGACAATTAAAGACGAGAGGCCCATGTCTTTGAGTTTGTTATTTTAGTTAACGCTCATCTCTTGGGACATGATGGGGAGGGTAGGAGGATAGTTATCTTCTTTGCGTTAAATTTATGCCTCATATTAGTCGATATCCTTCATAGAGGACATCACACACTGAATGCTCTTAGTGCAGCCAATCAGAGATTATAATTGGGTGCCATCCGCATACTGCTGGAAGCACTATCCATGACTCTTCAGGATTTCACCCAGTGGCTCGATGTAAAGACTGAAGAGTAAAGAGATGTCAGAGAGCCTTTGAGGGCCTCCATGATAGTAGAGAGGCCTGGCAAGGGGGCTTCTGACGAAAAGTTACATTTTCATAGTTGTAATGATGAATTTGACTTAACCCTTAAAGATGATTTGTCATTACAAATCCATAGGTATAAAAAGTTATAGTTACTTGAGCTAATTGGAACTTACTCCCCTGCAATGCACTGCTTATGACCTCTCATATTACATCACACATGAAATAGTCAGTGACATCACTAATGAAATCACTGATGTCATCTGAAATGACATCACTCATGATATCAGTCGGTGAGTGTAAGCATTTTCCAAGAGTTTATGATTGTTAAACATATATACTAAGATACTGCAAAAGTTAAATTAGTATACTAGGTGTACTATTAATGAGTGATACTACTTCTAACATATATTATGTGAGTGGCTGTGTGACTGTGTATCAGGGTGTGAGTGGGGGTCTGAATGGCTCCATGGGTGTGTGAGTGGCATTATGGGTATATATGTGGGTGCGTGAGTAGCTATTTGGGTGATTGAGTGCATCTGTGAGTGGCTGTATTGGGGATAGAGTGGGTGTCTCAGTGGCCGTATGGGCAAATGAGTGGCTGTGTGAGTGGCTGTATGGGTGGGTGTGTGAGTGATTTCATGGGTGAGTGAGTGGGTGTCTGATTGGCAGTATGAGTGAGTGACTGAGTGTGTAAATAGCTGTATGGGTAAGTAAGTGGCTGTTTGAATGAGTGTTTCATTAAGTGAATTGGTGTGTGAGTGACTGTACCCGAGAGTGAGAGTCTGCGTGAATGACTGTATGGGTGAATTAGCAGATGTGGGAGTGCTGGTATGGATGTGTGAATGGGTATGTAAGTGGATATATGGGTGTATGAGTGAGAGTGTGAGTGTTTGTATGGGTGAGTAAGTAGCTTTGTTGAAAGGCTGTATGGGTAAGTGACGGGGTGTGTGAGTAGCTCTATTGGTAAGTGACTGGTTGTATGGATATGAGTGAGTGAGTGGCTGTATGGATGAGTGAGTGGTTATGTGAGTACTTGTATGTGTCTGTAAATTTGTATGTAAGTGCTTGTGTGGGTGGGTGTGAGTGGGTATATGAGAGGTTGTATAGGGGTGTGAGTGGTTCTGTGGATGATGTAATCTGTGATGCCATTTGAGATGTCATCAGGGATGTGACTGACAATGTTATGAGTGATGTAATATGTGAGGTCATAAGCAGTGCATTGCTGGGGCGTGAGTTATAGTTAGCTCAGGTAACTATAACTGCTGAATTTCACTGGTTTCATACGAGTGAAATCTTTGCTTAACTATAACGTCACTGTAACTTTAGTTTTTTTAAAGTAAATTTTAAAGCTTTTTTTATTCTAATTACTAACTATAACTTCCTTGTAACTTTTGGGTTTTTTCAGTGAACTTCTAAGATTTAAAAAAAATTCTATTTCATAACTATAATGTCCCTGTAACCTTAGTTTTTTTAGTGAATTTCTACAGTTTTTGTAACCATTGGGTTTGAAATAGTCTTTGACAGGCTGTGAAAGTGTCTGAGTGGTTCTGTGAGTGGGTGCATGAGTGAGTTTGTGAGTGAGTGTAAGAGTATCTGAGTGTGTCTGTACATCATGCATGTGTGTCTGAGTGGGTCTATGAGTTTGTGTGAATTCCTAAGTAGGTCTGTGAGTAGGGGTGTGAGTGACTGCGTATGTAGGTCTGTGAGTGGTTGTGTGAGTCTCAGAGTGGGTGCGTGAGTGGATGCATTAGTGCCTCACTGGGTCTCTGAGTAGGTGCATACGTCTCTGAGTGGGTCTGCGAATGGGTGTGTGAATGTCTGGATGGGTCTGTGAGTGGGTGCCTGAGTGGATGAGTGAGTGGGTGCATGTCTGTCTGAGTAGGTCTGTGAGTGGATCCATAAGTCTTTGAGTGGGTCAATGAGTGGGTGCCTGAGTCTCTGAATGGGTCTGTGAGAGGGTGAATATGTTTCTGAGTGAGTGGGTGCATGAGCATCTGAGTGGGTCTCTGAGTGGGTGCATGAGACTCTGAGTGGGCCTGTGAGTTGGTGCATAGGTTTCTGAGTGGGTCTGTTAATGAGTGTATCATGAGCACTCTGAGTGGGTGAGTGAGTGGGTGCATGAATGTCTGAGTATGTCTGCCAGCGCATGTATTACTCAATCAATCAGAGGTTTGTATAGCACGGCTACTCACCCATGAGGGTCTCAAGGCGATGTGGGCTGGGGCTGCTGGTCCGTCTGGGCACAGGGGTTCAGTCGAAAAGCCAGATCTTGAGATCCTTCTTGAATTTGGTGAGCGACGGAATTGCCTAAGGCGGAGAGGGAGGGTATTCCAGGTCTTGGCGCGAGGTGGGAGAAGGATCGTCCCTCAGTTTTGGTTTTGTGGGTCCATGGGATTGTGGCCAGGGCCAGTTGGGCGAAGGTGTCTGGCTGGTACGTGGAATGAGAGGAGGTGGTTCAGATATGCAGGTCCTGCTTCATGGAGAGCTTTGTAGGTATGTGTGAGGAGCCTGAAGCTGATTTCTTTGTTGACTAGAAGCTAGTGGAGTTCACGAAGGTGCTCAGTGATGTGGCTGCAGCGGAGAATATTGAGGACCAATCTTGCTGCTGAATTTTTAATGTTCTGTAGTTTTATGATGAGCTTCTGGGTAATGCCAGCGTAGAATTTGTTGCCGTAGTCTAGACTGCAGGTGATGAGGGCGTGGGTGACTGTCTTTCTAAATTCTGTGGGGATCCATCTGAATGTCTTTTGAAGCAGGCGGAGCATGTGAAAGCAAGATGAGAATGCAGCGTTGATCCTGCAGTTCATTCTGAGGAAGGAGTCCAGTATGTTGCAGAGGTTATGTGCGTGGTCTGTGGGGGTGGTTTCCAATGCGGCGGGCACCAACAAGGAGTCGTCCCAGGCTAAGGGGGTGGGTCCCAGTATGAGTACTTAGGTCTTGTCCGAGTTCAGTTTGAGGCAACCAAATTTCATTCAAGCGGCAATGGCCTTCATCACACTGTGGAAGTTGAATCTGGTGGCTGCGGGTTCGCTGGTGAGGGAGAGGATCAGCTGGGTTTTGTTGGCATAGGAGACAATGTTGAGTCCGTGACGATAACAGCGAGGGTGGCCATATAGATGTTGAAGAGGGTGGGGCTCAGGGAGGAGCTCAGGGTGGAGCCCTGGGCACTCCACAGCTGATCTCTGTAGGATCTGAGAGGAACGGAGGTAGTCTGACTCGCTGTGTTTGGCTGGTAAGGCAGGAGTGGGTCCAGGGCCTTGCCACGGATGCTGGTTTTGTGGAGTCTCGTGATTAGGGTGTGGTGGGAGATGGTATTGAAGGCAGCCGAGAGGTCCAGTAGGATAAGGGCTGCAGTTTTGTCTTGGTCGAGGAGGGAGCTGTGAGGAGTGCGGTCTTGCTGCTGTGGTTGCTTCAGAAATCTGATTGGGAGATACCCAAGACGTGGTTCCCTTCGATGACCTCGGAGAGTTGGGCATTGATGGCCTTCTCAATGACCTTGGCTGGGAAGGGGAACAGGGAGATGGGTCTGTTTTCTTTGTGGTTTTAAGGAGGAGGTGGTGTTTGTTGATGGCGGTTTTGAAGGTTGACTGGTGTTGGACCTGGCCCTTTTGGCAGGTTCACCCCGAAACTTTTTGCTTTTTCCTAGCCTGTTTCTGGAACCTAGTGTTGATGGTTTTAGGCCTTTGCGCACTTTTTCACTGTGGTACAGTGTAAAGTGCGTGAGCTCTCTGTGTATGTGTGGTGAGTGACCTGCCCTCCCATAGGAATGAATGGGGAATATGTATGCCCATGGTAGTTCCTGATGTGTGGGGAGTGCAGGGGCGAGTTTGATATGTGCGAGCTCGTGAGATTGAATGCTGCGTAATGGTGTATGCGGCATGATTGTGTCTAGTCTAGAAGTGCCACTTTTAGAAGTTGGCATATTTGTGTAATTTGTGCCTGGCTTGTGATTGGCTGGTGAGCCTGGCCCAGGAGTGCCTGGGCCTGCTTGTGGATTGACTGTCTAGTTTGCGGGTGACAGGGGCTGCAGAGCCCCCAGGAGGCTGTCTGAGTCAGCCCGTGGATGAAAGGCAGCATCTGCTGCCAGGGAAGTGGGAGGAGATAGCACCTGATAGTGTAGGGCTGTGCCTGCCTGACCACAATGCTGGCTCCACCTCCCCGCTGGGCGATTGTCACCTCTGTCCCTGACACTGAAGAGAGTTCCCTATAACCAGTTCTAGCTGGTTCTCACACTGCTTGCACAACAGACTTCAAAGACTTTTCTCTGTATAAGAAGGGGCTGTGTCCCCTTCCAAAATGTTCTTGCTTCTGACTTGAATCTACCAGGGGCGGGCGCTGCCCAGCCCCTGGATGCCTGCTGCAGACTTCTGGGAACTTTCTCTTGCTTTTGCCAAGGCTTATTATAGCCTAAAGTGCCTGGAAGGACTTGGCTGCATCCTCTGAAGAACTTCTGTGGACCTTTCTTGCTATAGGGGTCATTTCTAGGGGCCTGTGGGTGCTACCAGGGCCCCCAGCGCGATGGAAGCGCTTTATTTTGTCTCATAGCGCTTGAGAGCGTTTTTGCTGAAGGGCGAGCGTGTCGCCGTCACGCATTTTGCGTGAGGATTGGCAGGTGCCTACCCTGCGACTTTGCCCGTTGATGAGATCATTTTGCGAGTGCCCACCTCTCTTCTCTATTTTATTTTAATAGCGAGGGTGCCCAGCCCTCGTTATGCCCCTTTGTTCACCGCCGCGGCCCGAGCTGTGTTTAATGGTCGATGGAGAAGCTTGCCTCAAGAGCCGCGCAGCCATTGGTTGGCTGCGGGAGGCTCGTCTTGCGAGCCGCGTGGTGATTAGGCGGCGTGAGAGGAGCTGCCACGTCAGAGGGAGGCTTGTCCCGAGGGCCGCGCTGCGGTTGGACCACGGCAGAGAGGAAGTGCGGCGTCACGAGGGGCTTGTCCTTGAGCCGCGCTCGGATTGGCCGAAGAGCCGCCGTGTGTGAGGCGGCACGAAGGAAGAAGGCTGCTGGTGCTCACGGGGCTCCCGTGAAGAGGAGGGAGCCCCGGGAAGAGGAGAAGAAGCGTGGCCTGCTGCTGGGGCTCCCGTGTGCTGAGGGAGCCCCGGGGAGAGAAGGAAGCGAAGGAGAGCTGCTGCCCAGCAGAGAAGCCGCCAGCCCGAGGAGGAGTGGAGTCCCCAGCGAGAGCGGCCCGGTGAGTAAGAAGGGCCGTGGGGGGGTTCCAGAGGGGCTGCTGCTGGTGCCGGGAGACGGCACCATAGCGAGAGTGGAGGTATGGCGGCCCCAGATGGCAGTGGGCCGCCCCAACGTTTTAGCGGAGCCTGAGGCTCCCATGCCCACATTTGTGTGTCGAGCCTAGAGAGGCTCTGGGGGCCATTATCTCTTGAGTCACCCGAGTGGGACTCCAACGATTGGGCACACCATTGTTTTTAGAGCCCTGAGAGGCTCCCTGCCCCATGATGTTCAGAGCCCCGTGAGGCTCTTGGAGGACACCAGTGTTTTTAGAGCCTGAGTGGCTCCAACGTGCGCAGTGTTTGGTGTCAGAGCCTATGTGGCTCCAGCAGTGGGCGCAGTTGGCGCCCAAGGGTCAGTGAGTGCCCTGGCACAGTTTTGTTGATCTCCAGCTGCCCAGCAATTAGTGGGCAGCTGCACTGTTTAGGCGCAAGATGGAGAGTGAGTCCCTGAGAGGGACAGAGATGGCACAGAGGTGCCCGGCCAGTCACAGCTGCGCAGCACTTAGTGCCAGCTGCAGCGTTTAGGCCCTTGTGAGTGTTCCCAGGTGCCCAGCAAGTAGTGGGCACCTGCACCGTTTAGGCCCCTGACATTGAGACACAGGGCGTCCTAGCCCCAACAAGGCCAGTTGGCCTAGGGACTGCCACAGGTGGTGGCTTATGTAAGGTTTTGCGCAATTGTGTGGTTTTTCCTTGCACCTCTGAATGTTTTAGGCATCATGTGTCTTTGCGCTATTGAGTTGTGTCTTTCTTTCCCTGCGCTGCACCTCTGAATGTTTTAGGCGTCATGTGTCTCCTAGCGCTGCACCTCTGAATGTGTTTGTGATGCATCATGTGCTTTGTTCTTAACACCGCTGAATGTGTAGGTTTATGCATCATGTGTTTCCTTTTACTACTCCTCTGAATGTATATTTATGCATCATGGGTAATGTGTTCTTTCCTAGACCCCTAAACGCTGTGTGATACTTAGGTGGTTGTCCGTACACCTCTGGATGTTTTTAGGCATCATGTGTTTTCCTTTACTACTCCTCTGAATGTGTTTCATGCATCATGGGTAATGTGTTCTTGTTTATACCCCTAAATGTATTTTATTCTTAGGTGGTTGTTCTTTCTAATACAGGTGGTCCTAGTGAGGTCCTGGTTCCCTGCGTGACATTCTCCTAAGGTGGTTAGGGTTGCGTAGGTGGTACTTACCTGTTACCAGTAGATACTGGTTGTGATTTATAACTGTTACTTTGTGCTACAGTGATTTTATATCCTTTTATTCTAATTTCTGGCAGTATTTCTATTTCTAAAAGTGCTGATTATGACAGTGGCCCATGTGGCCCTGTCTTGTACATAATCCCTTGTGAATATTGCCCGTGCCAGGTGGCACAATGTACATGTGGGATTTCTACCTGATGTGTTTTGACAATACAAAAGTTATTTTAATATAACCTTGTGTGGAGTTTCTTTTGTGGTGTGCCTAGGATGTTGTTGCTGTTATGTGCTGGTGCAAATGCTTTACACATTGCTTCCGAGTTTAGCCTTACTGTTCGTGCCAAGCTACCAAGGGGGTGAGCAGGGGTTATCTTGGCGTGTGACTTCCTTGCCCTGACTGGAATGGTGGTTTCTGCCTGGCTTTGGCGTCAGCCTTAGCCTACCAGAAGTAGCCAGTTCTAACAACTGGGTTTCCAGGGTTTTGTTGTTCCTCAGTCTCTTCTCGAGTCGTCTACAGGTGTGTCTGGACTCGTGGAGGGCAGGAGCGAACTAGCTGGCTTTCTTGGAGTGTTGCTTGCCGGTGGCCTTCCTGAGGGGTTGGCACACTTGGAGATCGCTGGAGGATGTGTGCTGAGGTGTTAGCATCTGCTGATGTCGGTGGTGTGGTAGTGCTGAGGAAGGTGGAGAGATGGTCTTCGGTGACCTTGTCCCAGATACATGTTGAGGGGTGGGGGTGAGAGCGGTGGTGTACGGTGGGCGTGGTGAAGGTGAAGTGCACGCAGTGGTGGTTGGGCAAGAGTTCAGCGGTGTGGCTGTAGGAGGTGTTTCCGCTGGAACAGAAGAGTGTGCTGTGCGAATGAGTGTGTGAATGTGTATTATTTTGGCGAGGTTGACGACTCCACTTCGACATTTCATTGGGGGGGCCACAATGAGTATTGCAATGTGTCTGCGACTCCAATCACATGAAAATTTAAAACGGTTTCAGGCATTTTCATGGTTATGAGGGGTCCCTCAGAGACCCATACAATGCACCCATGGGGTCAGGGTACTTCTACCCTGACCCCTTCTATAGTCTCTATAGTTTACAATCTTTGTTTTCATCTCTCGGGACATTAACCTGGTTTCCAAAATGACAGCCGCAACTTCCTACACTGGTTGGGGCCAGCTAATCATAGCACTTCTCCTGGTAAGAGGGTTCACGAAGCTCCACGTAGGCGTCCTTGTATATACAAATTTAGGTTTCTTTTAATATCTCAAAAACTACTGAACAGATATACACCAATTCACAAAAAGGTCTCTTTCTGGACCAAGAGGTACCTTTCTGCTAAATGTGGTGTAATTCCTTTAAGTGGTTTGGGCTGTAGTCATGTCTACAATCCCTATGGGAATTTGCACAGGGAAAATGTGATTTGGGAACCTCTTTTTTTCACAGCCCCCGGTTCACGAATCACCCCAATGCTTTCAACACAGCAGCTGAACTGAATGTCGTACTAATTTTAAAAGTTTCATTAAGATTCGCCAAACAGCAGCAATGATAGAGCGAAAGAGAGAGTGAGAGAGAGAGAGAGAGAGAGAGTGCATGTGTGCATGTCTGCGTGTGTGTGAGTAGTTAAGTATAGGAAATTTAGACTTACCTTCCAGTCGATATTTTATTTTCAATATTTGTCCTCGATATTGTGTCCTATCGTTATTCTGGTGTCGTTAATAAGGCTTCATGCCAATGAATCTGCACCTCATCCCAGGGTTACATTATTTACCAGTTTGGTAAATTACTGTTAGATATTCAACAAAGTATTCGCTCTTTGTCTATTTTAGGGATTTTGCCATAATGTTTTGGGAGAAAAAACTTTTGGTAGTAGATAAAAGAATGAATTACACCTTTTTAGCAGAAAGGTTCTGGACTTAAAATTAAGTAACATTTTACTGTACTACAATTTGTAACTCAGCTAATCAGCCAATACTTTCACTACTATTATTACTTCAACATAGACATAACCAAGATTCACAGTTACACAGAGCATCACTAATATCCAAATTGACTATGTCTCAAGACAGTGTAGTAAATTCTAGGCCTGTGAGAAATTTGCATAGTTTTCTTTGTAGAAATCACACAAAATACCCCACACATTACACAAAATTAATTGTTATTACATGAAATTCCGGCTTTGGCATTTTGGCAATATATTTTTGCATCAAATGTGTTCTTGTGCGCTCACCCCCCTCTCCCGCAATAGGATTTTTACTTGAACAAAGTGTCAATTAAGTAACTTGTCCTAATATGATAATCTCAGATATTTCACATGACATTTGTAACATGAGGTGCCAGAAATTAAGCAAAATTCTGCCAGCCTAAATGAAATTTCAGCTGGGCTTTTAGTAAATTCACAATGTCATTGTAACAGTGAGCCTGGCGATGGTCTTGACCCAAAGTCCAAAAAAGGACAAAATGGGAGCAAAGGAGTGAAAAGCTGTTGTTCCTGCGGTAATATTAGAACAATCAGCACAATAAATTAAAATCTTTACAAAAATAGGAAACATTTCTCACCAGTTTCTGGTATGAAACACAGAATAAAGGCTGGAGAAAGGTACCCTCCCCTTGCACTTCTGAAGTGGGACAATTAGCAAAGCAAAGAACCAGAGTCCTTACTGAGATTACATTAATTTAAAGCCACAGTTCATGCTATTCTTTGAAAGTAACATTTATTTAATGGCACGTTTATTGTCCAAATAAAATGACATTTACAAAGCAATCCTTTATATTTTGCACTTCTTTGTATACAAACGTATTCGACCACAGTGCTTTTCAAACAAATGTTTTTAACTTATAAAGGTGCCTCCGTTTTTCAGGTGCAATAATGCATTACTGTAGTATCAACATATTGTTGAGATGGGGAGGGGGGGCGTGGTGGAACTTCTTGAAGCTCCGCGATCCGACAGAGACCGGAACACCTTGGGAGCAGCAGTTTGCCTCTTTTTTCATCATGAAGTGGATACGTTAGTGTGCGAACGTGGGGGGCACAGGTATATCTATTTTTTTGCCTACTGACAATCTGTTTTTGATACAGTTTACTCCCGCGTTGCTTTCTCCTCAGGCGCTGGAGTTGTAACAGCCATTTTCTCTACTGTGATACACAGCGGTGAGCAACTCTCATTCGCGCAGACGCGCTTTTTATAAAATGTACCAGGCTTACAGGGAGAACATTTTATGATAATTTAATTCCTATTTCTGGCAGTGCATGTTTCCTGACCTGCTTTTACTTCTGATTTTACCTCCTAGCGTTGCAGACTGCATGGGCCCCCGTATTTATTGGCCGCCTGGCTCATTTTGCATTTATTCTGTGGTATTTTTCGGTGGCCCCACCTATGTGAAATTCCGAAGTCATTTATGTTTTTTGCAATTTGCTTTATAACAATGGAGGTCATGGTGGTTCCCAGCTGAGGATGTATTTGAGGTCTTCTCCACACTTCTCCCACTGTTGACACTCTGCTATTGGATTGTTTTTTGATCACATGCTCTCTTCTTCTTCAACCTTAGTGTGACCTATGCGGCTTTGGTGCCTTGGGTGACTTACTAATTTTTTATATAGAGTCCGCCCCCTCATCTTGTCAAAAAACGACGTCCACGAACATGTCCTCTGTCCGCAAAGACTCCACTACTTCTACAAAACAACAGAAGTAAGAGACTTGCTCTCTTACAAAGTTTCCATTACCTCTAACTCTGGATGACCTTATGGAGGAAATAAAGCTTATGAAACCCTTTGTTATTCATACTAATGCCACTCTTCAACGACTAGATGAGAAATGGTCTTGTCTGGACTCCAGAGTGTCGGCGGTGGAGCTAAGGATCAGCGATGTCCAGGATGCAGCTACTAAGATTGACGCTATGTCTAAAGATATAGTACTCTTTAAACAACAGTCTGAGGACTTGGGAAATCGTAACAGACACAATAACCTCAAAAGTTATGGCATTCCTGAATGGTCAGAAGGTTCAGATATGCTTGTTTTCCTTAAAACACATATTCCTAAAATAGTTGGTCTTAAGGAGGGTACAAATCTTTATTTACAGTGTGCGCACCTCTTAGGTCCTAAATCTAAGGGACCATCGTCTTCACCATCCACCCGTCGCCCTAGAGGAATAATTGTTCTTTTTCTGGAATATACCAAACTGCTAATGGTTCTGTCTGAGGCTAAGCAACGAAAGCAAATGTTTGGGTCTGGTCAGAGGGTCTTTTTCTCTCAGGATGTAGCTCGTGCAACTGCTGCTCACCGTAAAGAGTTTCTTTCCTTTCGCCCTGCTCTTCGTTCCATGAATGCCAGATACGGTCCTGTGTATCCGTGTTTTTTCAAGGTCACATACAAGTAAAGTAAAGTCCACATTTGTAAAGCGCACAATCACCCGTAAGGGTCTCTAGGCGCTGGGGGCCGTCGGGAAGATTAAGCGAGCTATTGCCCAGAGTCACATGGTGCTGGGCTAACCTGCCGCCGGAGCCGGGGAACGAACCGTGGTCCCCAGATTCCAGTGTCAGTCGCCCTGGCCGCGGCGCCACACCTCTTCCACCAAGGAAAGATCTTTCTCATTTGACTGTCCAAAGGATTTGAGGCCGTTTATTTTTCGCCACAAAGGAGAAGAACTGGACTTTGGGAAAACCTGAACTTGAATAATTTTATTGTAGTCCAGCTCTTGTAGCTTGTTTTTAATTTTCAGGGAACGATGTTATTGCTGTTAATCTCAGTTTTAACTTGGTAGTTATTGCTTATTTGCTTCTTTCAGGTTGTTCTGCCATTAACTTTCTTTTTCCCCCTTTACAGATGTTTTTTGTCTAGTACAGATGTCCCTCCTTGATGTGTCCATTCCCATGTGCCTCCCTTCCTAGTCCTATTGTTTATAGTTCATCTTCATTTGTTGGTAAGTGTTATTCCATTCACTAGACATGCTCATTTCATATTGATGTTCCTTCTGCTTATCTGGTTTATCTCCATCTTATTCTCCCTCTTTCTCTTTTTAACTGCTGTCCTAACTTTTTTTTACATCCATGTTTTCTTTTATGGTCTCTGTCGTTTCCTTTGAATGTGGTAATACTTCTTCCCTATTGCGCTCCCTAGCCTCTCCATACTATTCTACCTACACTGGATGTGTACATTGTTCTTCTTGACTAAAGCCTCTTGGCTTTCTGTCAACTTTTCTTTCTCTAATGATCTTACCATTGTTTCTTTCCTTCTTCTTTTTCTATATTCTCTTTGGGGTTTTTCTCTTATCTTTTATATTCTTGTTCTGCAGATATTTTATTTCCTTTTTCTGTTCCCCCTATCCTCAAAATCTTTTTCTTTTTCTCTTCCTTCAAAATTGGTATCTTGCACTTCTTTTTACCGCTAAGCTCTCTTTATGATGGTTCAGTTTTTTCCTCATAGTGGATTCATATTGTTATCAATTTCAGTCCGCTCATGGTTGTTCCTAATGCCTTTTCCCTTTTCCCATGATTAGGAATATTCGTATTGTGTCCTGGAATGTGAATGGTCTATGTAAACCTATTAAGAAACAAAGAGTGCTTACACATTTATCTCGATTACAATGTAATATCGCAATGTTACAGGAAACCCATCTTACTGAAAACGATATTAACTCTCTTAAAAGGCACAGGGTGGGTCATGTGTTTTGCTCTCCTGCTAAGGAGAAAAAGAATGTAGTGGTGACACTATTTCATAAATCTCTATCTCTAACAATTGAAAAGGAGGAGAAGGATTATGGCACATGGCTTCTTCTCCATCTTGTTATTAATGGCTCCCCTTTTTCCCTTTTTAACATTTATGGTCCTACTGGTCTAGATGCACAGTTTTGGCACTCCATGTCACATGTCCTACTCTCTTGCTCTACCCCGAATCTCCTTGTTGGTGGTGACGGTAATCAGATTATCCAGTATTGGGGTATCCTTCGTAGATTCACATGCCTGAATCATTCCCCGTCGTCGAGGCGGGAGTCCCACGGTAAAAATATATATAATAGCAGTGCCTAAAAATTTCTTGTAGTAGGCTGGAAAGCCTAAAGGCCTAACTAGGCCTCAAAACTTAGCAGCCTATCTACATCATTATGTAAAAAGACCTGAAATAGTAGCCTCAGCCAATCAGCTGTCCTCACCCTCTAGAACCTTCCTAGCCCAGGCAGTTCTCCTCAGATTTTCACCGCACTTCGTGTGTAAGGGAGTCTCCCTGAGTGCCTACTCAGTTCTTTAGCTTTTTTGGCCTTTTTCCTCAGAAAAATGTCTGAAAAGAAAGCTCTTTTCAAGGCTTGTGGTACCTGCTTTAAGAAGAGAGTCCATGTGGATTACCAGCACTCTGACTGCATTTATTGTCTGCACCCCTCACATGTTGTGAAGGACTTTAGAATTTGCCGTACCTTCCCTCAGAAAACAATTAGGGATAGAGAGGCAAGGGTTCTTTTGTGGTTGAAGTCTTCTTCCACTGATGATGAGGACAAGGCCTCTACCTCCGGCAAGAGAGCCAGATCCATGGACAGCTCTTCTCCTGAGAGAAAAAAGAAACTAAAATCCTCTCAGAGAGCTTCAGAACCCTCAAAGAGTGCATCTTCTCCTCGGAGGACAACTGTGAGTACAGCCCAGACTAAAACTGTTTCTCTGGTGTCTTCTCATACTACTACATTGACTTCTACTTCTACAACTTCTTCTACGGTCACCACTTCATCTATTACCTCACCTCTGATGTCTGTGAAAATATTGTCATCATCTGTGAAGACTTCGACAACAAAAACTGTCCCGTCGTCGACGTCTCCGTCGACGACGGCCCCATCTACCAAGCCTTCCGGTCCGTCGATGACCATCCCGTCGACGAAACTACCATCATCGTCGTCGACGAAGGTCTCGTCGACGAAGACACCGACGACGCTCTCGTCGGCGAAGGACGTGTCGACCAAGACACCGTCGACGGCCTCGTCGACGAAGACCCCGTCGACGGCCTCATCGAAGAAGGACTCGACGTCGAAGACACCATCGACGGCCTCGTCGACGAAGACACCATCGTCAGCCTCGTCGACGAAGGACTCGTCGACGAAGACACCATCGACGGCCTCGTCGACGAAGGACTCGTCGACGAAGACCCCGTCGACGGCGAAATCATTCGTTCAGTCAGCATCGACGGTTCCGTCGACGGACATTCCAATTACAATGGCTTCGTCTTCATCGACGACAGTAGTGGCAGCTGCTCATCAGTTACCCAGTGCTGCCCCTAGGAAAATTCAATATACACATTTTCAAATGAAAACGTATCAGCGGGATTATTCCCATATTTCTCCACTCTTACCATCACATCTATTGGAGACATATGTGGAGGATGAGTCAGATGAAGGTGAAGAGGATGAGGGTCCCTTTGGAGTTGCCCGTCACCCGTCACAATTGAATATTAAATTTCAGGAGGATGATGATGAGGATGATGACCATGGCCATTATGGGCATGAGGATTTCTCGACACCATATCAATCACCCCATGCCAGACCTCAACAATCTGTACTTTAATTCAGGATTTACAAGCAATGTTGGCAGACTATCGCCAGAGGTTTCCTCCGACACCAATTGCACCTGTAGTGCCAGTAACTCCAGTTAACTTGCCAAAGCCTCCGTCACCGCGAGCATCATTATCTCCAAGACAAGATGCTGGTCCTGCACCTCAGCATGACACGGATACTTCTTCTCATGAGGACGATGATGGCAGAGAAGAGGGTGAATTGCCAGATACTACACCTGCAGATCCATGGGAGGATTATGTCATTCCCATGCCTTCACCGCCTGTACCCCGCCCTTCAGATTCTCCACCTGAGGATATCGGCGGATTTCATAACATTATGCAACGTGCAGCAAACAGATTTGAGTTTACTGTCACAGTGGAACAATCTGACTGCTTTTTGCATGACTTTAAAGAGGGATATCGCAGAGTTATCAGAGCTATCCCCATTATTGAATACATATGGAAGGAAGGCCTCAACATTATGAAAACGCCTGCTTCCATTCCAGCAGTCCTTCCACGGATAGAGAAAAAGTATCGAGCACCATCGGATACTCCATCTTGCTTAATAGGTCATCCTCGACCAGATTCTGTGATATCACAGGCTGCACAACAGAAATCTAAGAATCCTTCTGTTCCCATTTCTACTCCACCTGACAAGGAGGGCAGGAGGCTGGATGCCATTGGCAAGAAGTTCTCTGCAAATGCAGCGGCCTCCATTAAAGCTGCTAATTCGTTAGCTATCCTGGCCCGTTACGATAGGCAGATGTGGTCCGATCTGTCTGAATACCTCGAATTGGTCCCTGAAGATCAGCAACCAGAGGTGCGCAGGATTGTACTGGAGGGAGAAAGGGCGGCATCGGAGATCATTGATTGCGCCCTGGATATTTCGAACTCCAACTTCAGACAATTGGCAGGGGCAGCAGTACTTAGGCGTCAAGGTTGGCTCCGGGCAACCACCTTCAGGCCTGAGGTCCAAACGAAAATCTTGGACATGGCGTATGATGGGGATTCACTTTTTGGAAAACAAATTGATGACGCTTTGCTGGCAATAAAGACAGACACAGAAACAGCTAAATCCCTTGGTACCCTACAATACAAAAGGGGTTCCTTTAGGGGAGCAAGAGGCCGTGGTTATTCCTCTAGGGGGAACTATTCCAATCAGCAAAACCGCCAATACCAATCTCAATACAAACAGCCATACTATCAAGGCTCTTACCGACAGCCTGCCTCTGGATCTTTCTCTCGTCAGGGAGGGAAACGACGCTCAAACAATCAAGGGCGTGATTCCAACAAGCGCCAATGAGCTTTGCCGGACGTCAGCTGTTCATTCTCCCCTTCCCGTGGGCGCCAAAATTTCCGCCTTTAACCAACAATGGCGAAAAATAACTTCGGATCAGTGGGTCCTAGATCTTGTCAAGATCGGACATACTCTGGAATTTGTACAGAAGCCACCAACAACGCCGCCCAGAGGTCCCCCTCCCCCTCGTCTTCACTTACTCTTCAAAGAAGCCTTAAAGATGCTCCACAAGAATGCGATAGAACGAGTTCCACTTTCTCAGAAAGGGAAAGGATTTTATTCTCGCTTCTTCCTCGTAGAGAAAACTTCAGAGGAGTGGCGTCCAATACTAGATCTGCGCAAACTAAACAAATATTTAAAGAAACAGAGTTTTCGCATGGTAACGTTGACGGACATTCTGCATTGTCTCAACAAAGGGGACTTTATGGCTTCTCTGGATCTGCAAGACGCCTACTTCCACATCCCTATTCACCCAAAACACCGCAAATACCTAAGGTTTCAAGTGGCTGGCGTCCACTTTCAGTACAAGGTTCTTCTATTTGGCCTCAAATCGGCCCCCAGTATCTTCACCAAATGTTTAGCCCCAGTGGCAGCAATGTTGAGGTCCCAGGGAATACAAGTTTTCCCTTACCTCGACGACTGGCTGTTAAAAGGACCATCGAGGGGCTCCGCAAAGGAAGCGGTCAGGAGTTCCCTATCCCTCTTTTCGAATCTGGGCCTGACTCTCAATGCAAACAAATCTCAGCTTCAACCTCGTCAGCAGTTGACCTTTCTGAGAGCGGTCTTGAACACTTGCCAGTGCAAGGCGTTCTTGACTCAGGAACGGCAGAACAAACTATCGAAACTGGCAAAACAAATATTTGCAAGAAGGTCACTTTCAGTTCGGACATTTGCTTCCCTTCTAGGGATGTGCTCCTCTGCTATCAGCCTCAACCCTATGGCAAGACTCAGAATGAGACCATTGCAGGAGGAGTTACTTTGTCAGTGGAGGCAAGTCGACGGATCGTTCGACGACCGCATCAAAGTAACTGCCAAAATGAAACAAGCCCTTCTTTGGTGGTCACCCTGACTACAGACGCCTCCATGGAAGGTTGGGGAGGTCACCTCCAGGACCTTCAGATCCAGGGACGATGGCCTCGTCGGTACCGACAGAAACACATCAACAGCCTAGAGCTGCGGGCCATTTTTCTTTCCCTGCAAGCCTTCCTTCCCAGGATTGCAAATTCGTCAGTGCTGGTGCGTACGGACAATACCACCAGCATGTACTATATCAACAAACAGGGAGGAACAAAATCTCTCACCCTGTCACTGGAGGCTCAGGACATGTGGGAATGGGCTCTACGCCACGGAATATCCCTCAGAGCAGAACATGTGCAAGGAGTCCAGAACTCTCTGGCCGACAACCTCAGCAGAGCTTTCACGGGCTGTCACGAATGGGAGCTCGAACAACATCAAGTGGACAGGATCTTTCGGACTTGGGGGACACCGGCGCTGGATTTGTTCGCCACGCAGCAGAACAGCAAATGCCGGTTTTATGCCAGCAGGTTTCCTCAACAGGGGTCAAGGGGAAATGCCCTTTTGATGAGATGGTCCGGAATATTTGCGTACGCTTATCCTCCGATTCCGCTCATTCCAAGGGTACTGCAGAAGATGAAGAGGGAGCATTGCACTCTCATCCTCATTGCTCCCCGTTGGCCAAGACAGTTTTGGTTCCAGGAACTTCTTCTGCTCTCTCAGCAGCCTCCACTTCGTCTCAAACCGACAGTGTCCATGTTGACGAGAGAGGGAGGCCAGGTCCAACATCCGGATCCTCAATCGCTGCACTTGCACGCTTGGCTCCTGACTTCCTAGAGTTTAAGGATCTTAACATCGCCTCAGACTGCAGGGCGATATTATCACAGGCCCGAGCGCAAAGTACCATCAAGACATATCGTCTTAAGTGGAAACGATTCTGCGTATGGTGTGGAGAACATAATATCCATCCACTTCAACCTCCTCCAGAAGACATCCTTCCATATCTGCTGTCTTTAGCCAGGGCTGGACTCGTTTTTTCGTCCATTAAAGTGCACCTGGCGGCGATATCCAGGTTCAGGAAGAGTTCCAACAAACCATCCTTATACTCATCCTCTTTGGTCAAACAATTCCTTAAGGGGCTCTTTCGAGCTTTTCCACCAATTCGTCCTCCCCCCCCCGGAGTGGGATCTTAATATTGTTCTGTCTCAACTTCTAAAAAGGCCTTTTGAACCGATTCACAAAGCGGAGCTCAAGTTTCTAACTTGGAAAGTGGCTATCTTACTGGCTCTCACTTCAGCCCGCAGAGTCAGTGAGATACAGGCCTTCACTATTGCACAGCCTTTCTTACAATTCTCTAAGGACTTTGTGACGCTTAGAACTAACTCAAAATTCATTCCAAAAGTACCAACTCAGTTCCATATCAATCAACCGGTCAAACTCAAAACTTTTTTCCCGGATCCTAAAACTTCCGTGGAGAAGGTTTTACATTCTCTGGATGTGCAACGGTGCCTGAAGTTCTATCTTCAGAAAACAAAGGACATCCGCAAATCCAATCAACTTTTTGTTGCTTATGGTCAAGCCACCTTGGGTCAAACTGTAACGAAAGCAACTATAGCTAGATGGTTGTCTTCTACGATTATTTTCTGTCATGACAAAGCCAACAAACCTTTAACAAGAAAGGTCAAAGCGCATTCTACCAGGACAATGTCAGCGTCAACGGCCCTGTTCGCTGGAGTGACGCTAGAGAACATTTGCCGAGCTGCTACGTGGAAAAGTGTGCACACTTTTACCAAACATTACTGTCTGCAGTCGGCAGTTCATGATGATACAGCAGTTGGAGAAGCAGTTCTGCAGCATCTTCTTCAATAAGGTTAGATTTTCTACAGTCTTTTACTCTTCATTTGCCTGTTTAAAGCATATCTTTTAATTATCATGTTTTTGCATTACCAAATACTGTCATATATCTAATGTACTTATAAAGGTTTAGATGCATATGTTATGTTAATAAGTTTGTGCTCTATTACCTTCCTGATTGTGTGGGGATGTATATGGTTTATTTTGTCTCCCACCTTCCTCTACCGACAGACATGATGTCACTGCTTGCTACTCTGATTCAGGCATGTGAATCTATGAAAGATACCCCAATACTGGATAAGGAAACAAGTTACTTACCTGTAACTACGGTTATCCAGTATTGGTATCTTTCATAGATTCACATGCACCCACCCTCCTCCCCGGCAGGGCAGTTCTGTTTTATGGATACTCATTCTCACTTGTGCTGGGAAAATCTGAGGAGAACTGCCTGGGCTAGGAAGGTTCTAGAGGGTGAGGACAGCTGATTGGCTGAGGCTACTATTTCAGGTCTTTTTACATAATGATGTAGATAGGCTGCTAAGTTTTGAGGCCTAGTTAGGCCTTTAGGCTTTCCAGCCTACTACAAGAAATTTTTAGGCACTGCTGTTATATATATTTTTACCGTGGGACTCCCGCCTCGACGACGGGGAATGATTCAGGCATGTGAATCTATGAAAGATACCAATACTGGATAACCGATTTACAGGTAAGTAACTTGTTTCTTATGGACCTTTTCCGTGATAGAAAATCTCTCTCTAGGTATACCCCCAACAAAATGCAAAACACTTTTTTTAAAACACTATCCAATCGAGAGGTTTGGTAGATGCTTGAAGGATTTATAACCCTGACAATCTGGAATTCACTTTTTACTCCCCTACACATAATTCAAGATCGAGAATTGACTACATTTTTGTGACTCCCCAACTACTCACCAACTTAACCCATGCTGAAATTGGATCTATACTTATATCCGACCATGCTCCGGTCGTCATTGATATTGATCTCCCATCTGAATCTTCTAAACCCCGCAGTTGGCGTTTTATCAATCATTTATTCAGGGATCCTATTTTTGTGAAGTGCTTTAAAAGTGTTTTATTAGAGTTCTTTCATACTAATACTACTCCTGACATGCCATTTCATGCTGTATGGGATGCTTTTAAGGCACCGGCCAGAGGTTTTATTATTATTGATTATGTCGCTGTTAGGAAAAAACTTCTCAAGGAGTCTTCATCCTTATTATTATCTATAAAGCAACTTGATCATGCTTACCACACTTCCAATAGTGATGATACTCTCAAACAACTTATTCACGCTAAATTGAATTTCAACAGGAAATTGTCTGAGTCCTCCGGGGTGTTACTAAAGCTCAATTCTAAATTCTATGGTGGAGACAATAGAGCAGGTAAATTGCTAGTGAACTTTTTGAAAGTTAAATCCCAAAAATCCAAAATAATTAATATCATAGATGACAGGGACATTAATTATCTTAAGGATGAAGAAGTATTACATTGTTTTACGGATTTTTATAAAACTTTATATACCCCTGAATCTTCTCCTTTGGATACTGCCTCGGATCCGTTTTTTTACTCTCTTCC
The DNA here is from genome assembly GCF_964261635.1 of Lissotriton helveticus. NCBI lineage: Eukaryota > Metazoa > Chordata > Amphibia > Caudata > Salamandridae > Lissotriton > Lissotriton helveticus. The sequence continues at coordinate 59,677,816 of NC_136061.1, forward strand.
TCCGCGTACTTGCCCCTTTCCTGATTGTTAATTTCTTGACAAAGGCTTATGAGATTAAGGCTGCATTAGCTCAATTTCCTAAAGATAAAGCTCCCGGCCCTGATGGCTTTACATGCAAATTCTATTCCTGCTTCTCACAGACTCGTCTTATTTATTTTTATTTATTCATTTATTGTTTTCTATAGCGCAAACATGACCCTGCATAGGGTGTCAGAGCACTTTACAGGAGCATTTCACCAATCCTAAACTTACATATTACAAGACATTACTGGTTTATGATATTTACATTTCAGGAAAGTATATAAACATATATAGTAGTCAACAGATAGATTACCATAAAGCCTCTTGAACTATAAAACCACCAGAAAACGTATATACAAGTCCAAAACTGGATAGTGAGCTGCTTGCGTGAAATTTAAAACAACATGGCAGGTTAATATACAGACGTTCAGCTGTAAGGAATTAGGGGAGAAATTTCCTCATATAAAACGATTTTGCTTCCTTTTTTAATGTTGCGATGGATGGAATTCTTTTTCTTCTCTTTCTTTTTCAGTACTTCATATCTCACAAGGAAGCTCGTGGCAATTTTTTTGAGGCAATGATTTACTTGATTACGAAGAAAGATAAGGATCACTCGTCACGTGCTAATTATCGTCCTATTTCTCTGATAAACTTAGATTGCTAGATTTTTGCTAAAATGTTTGCTTTCCGCTTTAATCAAGTGATTCCTGATCTGATAGGTATTGAGCAATCTGGGTTTGTTAAATGTAGAACATTGGCTGACAACTCTAGAACCTTTTTAAATATAATACATCTTGCTTCTAAGAGTTCCACTCCTTTAGCGGCTATTACCCTAGATGCTGAAAAAGCCTTTGATCGCCTTCATTGGCTTTTTATGATGCAGCCCTTAAATTTCATGGTTTTGGCCCTGTTATTATGTCTTTTATAAGCATGCTTTATTCCTCCCCAACTACTCCGGTTTTTGTTAACGAATTCCAATCCTCTTACTTTACCCTTCAAAGAGACACGCGTCAGGGCTGTCCTCTTTCTCCTTTACTCTCTATGCTATCTCTTGAAACTTTTCTTCTTTCCTTATGACACTCTCCCTTATTCTGGGAATTTCGTCACAAAACCTCTGAAATCAGGTTCACAGCTTATGATGATGATATTCTGTTATCTATCTCGAACCCCAAGTTTCCATACCTGATTTGATGATATTTTATCCTCTTATGCCACCTTATCGGCTAGAAGTTAAACTTTACACAGTCTGAAGTTCTTCCATTAAACAATTATTGCTTAAAATAAATATTTGCAGACAAGTGTTTTTAATAGAACTTGCCTTGGAGTTAAATACTCTTCCTCAATTGCTAAAACGGTTTAACTTAATTTAGATGATGCCCTACTAAAAGTGCTTCATATGTCAGACAAATGGTCACCTTTATACTTATCATGGTGGGGTAGGTTGGACACTATTAATATTATATTGCTCCCTGTTATCAACTTTTATCTGCCCATACTTCCGGTGAAGATTCCATTAAAATGATTAAAATCCCTTAATAGTGCCCTAAGTAGATTATTAATGAATAAACTAAAAGCTTGTGTTTCTTTGTCTTCATTATCTGCACCTAAGGATAGGGGTGGTGTTAATTTTCCGAACTTCGGACAGTACCATTCTTCTTTTTTGATACATCAAATTTTGCTCCATCTCTCTTCGTATGAGGATACCCCTTTGAAGGTCTGGCGTAATTTGGAGAACTCTCTGATTTGACCACTTCCTTTTTCATCATTGGCTAATTTTTCGCACCCTCCTCGTTCCTTTAAATCTCCCATCATTTCGTAGTCTATAGCGCTTCTTTACCCGGTCCTTACCAAATCTCTCTCACATTTGCAGGTGTTTCTTGACTCCTCTATATGGCATATTAGATCCATTAAACTTTCAAATCATACCATTTTTTGGAAGGATTGGGTCAACAAGGGATAGTTCAAGTTAAATATTTGTTTCAAGGAACGCACCCTCTCTCCTCGAGTGAGCTCCAATCTAAATATGGATTGTCCGGCTCCTCCCTTCTAAAATATGATTCTTTAAAAACGATCCTTACTCGTCAGTTATTCCTTCTTTCTCGATCTTCTTCTCCTTCACTGGGTCCCTCATTAGAGTCACTGTCCACTTCCTCCCCCCATCTGGGCTTCCCACATCAATATAAATCTTCACTATTTTCTTCCTAATTGCCCTAAGAGTAAGGCTGAACTTTTATGGGAGTCGGATTTCCAACCCACTTCAGATACAAAAGGAGAGTAAACAACCGGGGGGTACAATATAGAGCAGCAGATACCGAAAAGGATTTCTTGCTAGTGGCTGAGAAGTAGATTAAACAAAGCCTCTGTCGCTACAGGAGATCCTGTTGACTCTTGGCAACATTACTTTTTTGGAGCCTGTTGAGCGTAAATGTCTATTCAGTGAGTACCAAGAGAACTTTCTCTTGAGGTACTCAGGTCCAGTTAGATTTAGAGTTTTGTGCGCTGTACACAAAGCCTCAAAAGCAACCCTCATCTTGATACGGAACCAATATAATTCCTCCAGTGTTTTCGAAACAGAATCAAAATTCTTAATTTTTTTGAACAGACGGCCAGCTGCTCGGTAAGGAGCTGAGAAAAGCAAAAAAAGTTGTTGTCGGGGACTGACCTGCTAGGTTATGTTCCATAGTTGGCTCCCTCATAAGTAAAGAGGTTTTCTTACACCTCATATCTTACCTTTGGCAATGTATTCCACACCTACAAGGCATTAGCGTAGGAGAAAGTTTGCACATGGTACATGAATCACATTTCTCACTTTAATTCGCTTCAAAGAGATAAATAACATTAGTTTAACCCCTTGATTTCTAGGGGGCCTGTGCATTAAATACATATAACATTACCAAACTTTGCATATAGTGGTAAACAGGTATGATTTTACCCTGTTAAATTCCAGGATATTCAACCTCCTAAAATGTAAACCGGTGTGTAGACTATATAGCACAACCACCTTGAAAAAATAAATCTTATATTAGACTGCAGAGTAAAATGATCAAACTTTAGGAATCTCAAACAAAGAACAAGGGTGCTGCTTGTTACATGTTCATAAAAATATCGATAGTTTGTTTCTCCCTCATTCGAAGGGTACGCATAATCAGGAGGCAGTGCCCACAATGGGCTGTCTTCTGGGTCACGTGGGTGAGAGGTTTGAGTCAGGCTGGGTTTGGTGTTTCAAATTTTTTTTTTTAAACATATTTTATTAAGTTTTATCAGCATACAAAGCATCTCAAAATACGTTTCATCCTTATACAACAAAACATGTCTCCACAGTATTTCCCAACAGAACCCCTGATCCGCCCCCCCAAATAACAGTTGGTGTGGGTACTTTCCAATTGGTCAACAATCGACTTGGCGCCAGTCAAATGGACATTGGTCTTGGCAATTGCGCATAGTTATTATCACATGTACATACTGTATACATTAATCCACATTCTCCCTTTGCGAATCCTGCAAAGCCTGCACTAACGCTTCCCAAGCCCTGGCCATATCTAACAGCTTTTTGTTTGTAGTGCGTTTGGCCTGCCGGAATCTGACGGTGCTCTCACTGCTAGCCCATTTATAAAGTTCAGCCTTCCATCTCTTGACCGAGGGCCCCTCTTTAGATTTCCAGTGCCAGGTAATTTCACGCTTTGCTAGCAGAAGCCCCAGATCAATGAATTTACTGGTTACTTTAGTTTTAGGCGTGTGCGGGAACCAGTGCAACAAACAGACTGCCATATCATAGTGTAGGTGTCTATCCGTTATAATGTTCAAGAGCCCCCCAACCTCTGTCCAGTATTGCCCCAGCACTATACAATCCCAAAGCATATGTTCCAGTTCTACGCCCTGCTCCAGGCACCTAGGGCACGCCGCATCATGGACACTAAAATATTTCTGAATCCTCCCAGGGGTCAGGTAAGCTCGGTGCAGTATAAAAAATTGCACCTGTTGGAAACGCGCGTTACTAGTTCCCTTCCACGTCCTTCTAATAACCTGTGCCCATGTCGTATCTGGTATAGGCTTACTGATGGTCTCCTCCCATTTGAGCTTCAGAGCCTCTAAAGGCCTCAACGCTTCATTCAGCATCCTAGACTGAAGGCACGTAACTGCTTTATGAGTCCCTGCGGCCATCACAATATATTGGCATGCCATGGTAGTCACCGGTTCCTCCTGTCCCCCCTTCCAATGCTTCCGAACTGCCGCCAACACCGCCGCATGTAGCAAAAAGCCACCGTCGGGGATGTTATATCTCTCCTGTAGGGCTTGGAAGGGCAACAAAACCCCATCCTCATACAGGTCTCCCACCATTTGGAGTCCCAACATTTCCCAAAGGGTTTGGTTGTCAAGGTGCGGATTTCAGAGGGTTGCAGAATTCTCTTGCCTGCAGTGTGCAACTTGGATACGCCATATCTGTTCTCAGGGGCAGTGGTGTGTAGTCCTACACAGCAGAGTGTCCTAATGGGTCTCTGTGACTCCATAACTCCCAGGCATTCATAGGCTTAAGTTTGCTTGTGGACCCCTTGAAGGGTGGGGGCGACTGGCACCACAGACACTGCAAGGACATTTCAAGGCAAACACTAAAGTACTGACTTGCGGAGGGAAAATTGTGCTTTGTAGTACGTTTACTACTATTTTGGTATTCAAAAACTATGGGCCACTTAGACCTGAAGTCTAAGTTTACTTTTGTGACTTGGGCACACTGCCTGCAAAAAGATTTCAGTTATGGGCTCATATAGGGCAAAGAGGCACGCCGTTCTCTCACTTCACCTAGTATATAGTTCGAGTTTCCCAAGACAGCTACATGGCCGTGGCAACGCCCCATCAAAAGCAAGCTGCTCTGTAGTGGCCTGCTCAAGACGCTACATGGCAGCTGAAAAGGACTCATTGCGCAGAGGCCCCTTAATTGTCTCCATTATTTTTTAAACTTCGCCAGCTTGGGTACGCAACCTTGCACGCTCCACTTTTCTGTTTCTTTTTCTGCATGTATTTTATTAACATTTTGCAAAGTACAAACAAACTGTGCTGCTCAGTTTCATAGCGACAATATGACATAAACGAGAGCTCCTGCTTTACACCAATGGTAACATGCGTGCTTTTTTGCCCACAGCCTATAAGCCAGACTTAACATTGTGCCACACATTTTGGTATTTTGCCTTTAAAGCAAAGTGACAGTGCATCTGAGAATGTTCTGATACCTTCTGCTTTCAAGGTAGGTTTGAGGTATTTTTTCTGAGCCTCTGGCAATGCTGGACGTAAGCGTATAACATGTTTAATAGATTCATAGGCAGAATTACGCATCCTGCATAAATTATAAATGTGCCCCTCTGAAGTCCAAGAGCCATCAATGTCCTTAATAGGAAGATGTAGAAACTGAAAACGCACAATAACCTTTTCCCATGCTTGCATATTAAAATCAATATACTCTTGTCTTGGTTTAGGTATTTATAGCAAAACTTGTTATGTTTGTATCTTCCTGCAGGCTCCATATTTTGAAACAGAGATTGTTCTTTAATACCTTTTGTTTTATTACTTCCTTTCGAGCTAATCTGGGCATGTTTAGTAGGACTCCTAATGCTGGAGGTTTATATTGATAAAGTAATTGAACATTCAGACAATGATGCCTCAGGTATATACGTTACCGGAGTCTTCTTAATAATTGTTTTTTAAGGTATCAATACCTGCCGCATTATCTAAAAAAGAATTATCTTAATATCGGCCATGAGCAACAAAGAAGTACGCCCACATTCTGGGCCTAGAAGGCACTGTGGTGTTGGCTGCCGAAGATTAAATAGTCTTTTGATGGAGTCCAAAAACATTTTATCCAGTTTAAGGATTATTTTACGATTCCGCACTAAGGACCCATATAGGAGAACAGGTACATCACAAGTAGGACCATTGATTGACCTCTTAATTTCTCTATATGATTTTACCATTTTAAAGATTTATCAATTGTGACTCCTAATTATGTATATTCTAAAACCTCTTCTAACTAGTTGCCTTCTATTGTCTAGGTGTATTTAGATGTTTGCCGTCTGAAGGGCATTACCTTAGTTTTATTAAAATTGATACAGAGATTGTTTGCCACGTTAAAAATAAAGACTGCAGTCTGCTAGGCAGTTTTTGTAATGATATCTGGGTTGTTGACAGGATGACTAAATCATCTGCATAGACTAAAAACATAATTGTAGTTCCTGCTAACCTTGGGGCCTCATGCGGGCCAAGTCCAAACCTAAGGAGATATTTAAGATCGTCAAAAAGCTAACGAATCCCCCCCTGCGTTGCAGGCCGAAAAATCCAGCACTCATTGCAATAATGTTGCTGAGTTCTTCTATTAAAAAGTCAACACTATTTACTCGGCCTTTCCCCCTAAAAAGATCCCGTCCTCAATCCAACCTAACAACCTCCCGACCCCCCCACATCATCCACCTCAACCCGCCCTGACCCACTTTCCCTTACTAGACCCGACTACCCTCGAATCACTAGCGCACAGCGTCAAATCCGGCTCACCGGACGATCCTGCTCCACCGGACATAATAATGGCTGCTTCCCAGACCACCTTGCCTATTATCAGGGAGGTATTAAATGCATCCATTACCTCCAGCACTGTCCCGACCATCTGGAAACAGGCCATGGTCAGGTCGTTACTCAAGAAACTTAATTTAGACCCCGCTGACTTGGGTAACTACCGTCCCATCTCCCTACTCCAATGGGTGAGCAAGGCCTTAGAAAAATACATCAATCAACAGCTAGTAAACTTCTTGGAAAATGATCACTTACTAGACCCCACCCAGACGGGCTTCAGACCGAAACACGGGACTGAGACCGCTCTCCTCATGGTCACCGAGGAAGCAAGAAAAATCCTGGATCAAGGAGGATCAGTGGCAGTGATCCTCCTTGATCTAAGCGCAGCATTTGACACGGTCAGTCATGTCACCTTACTGGACCGTCTGTCCTGCGCTGGGATTAAGGACAAAGCCTGGTTATGGTTTAAATCCTTTTTGGAAGACAGATCTTTTAGAGTCTTTGAGGGTGAATCCGTGTCCTCCAGCAGACCTCTGTGTTCCGCAGGGCTCCTCTCTGAGCCCCGCACTCTTCAACCTGTACATGAGACCACTGGCTGAGGTCGTCAGTCCATTCGGGGTTAAGATCATCTCTTATGCGGACGACACGCAGCTGGTGGTCTCACTGGCGCAGGAGTCAAACCGGCCTGCGCCAGGTGGGCTCAGAGAATGCCTGGAGGAGGTAAAGACCTGGATGTCTTCATCATCCCTCAAGTTGAATGGGGATAAAACTGAGCTGATGCTCCTAGGCCCCTCAGACCTCGGCCTCCCCCGTCCTTGTGGCCTCCGTGTCTGGGTCCCCCTCCAGCCCCCAAAAACAAAATCAAGAGCCTTGGAGTGTGGCTGGACAGCTCCCTGTCCTTCAACGTTCAGGCCACGAAACAATCTGCCACCTGTTTTGGCATCTTGAGGATGCTAAATAAAATCTTTCCCCTCCTTCCCATGGAGGCCAAACAGGTGGCTATACAAGGTCTCCTACACTCACGCATTGACTTTAACAATGTACTTTATCTTGGAGCCCCAGAGTACACCCTGCGCAGACTGCAGATAGTGCAGAATTGCGCAGCGCGTTTACTGCTCAAAATCCCTCGTAGACAATCAGCGAGGGCCGGCCTGGTCAGCCTTCATTGGCTACCGGTTCGGCAGAGAGTCCTCTTTAAGGCAATGTGCACAGCCCACCAAGCGTTCTGGGACACTGGCACCAGCATTACCCGCGACCTAGTAACCCACTACATCCCCAACAGAAGTCTTCGCTCCAGCCAGACCTTTCTGGCAGTGGCTCGAGAATAAAAAGATCCAGATCAGGCGGCAGGACGTTCGCCTATAATGCGTCCAGAACTTGGAACATCCTGCCACTGCATCTCAGAGCCAATCCCAACCTTTCTGTGTTCTGCAAACAACTAAAGACCTTCCTTTTTAATTCCCCTCTTTAACCACAGCTTTTTTTCTCCTCAGTTCTCTTGTAGGTTCTGGTTACCCTAGCGCTTTGACGCCTCCGGGCAGCAATTCGCGCTTTACAAGTTCACATCTATTCTATTCTATTCATCCAAGGAGGGTACCAATGTGGCAGCTAAATCAGTTATGCATAAACTAAACAGGAGTGGCCCAGGAGACATCCTTTTTTCTGCCCATTTTCAGCTATAAACCATTACCACCTGACAACTTACTTCTTACTCAGATATTGCTATGTAATTCAATAATAAGCTGTAGGAGACAAGGGGGGATACCCCACTCGCACATCTTCCCACTCAGCTTAATCCAAATACCTTATCGGAGGGTGTAGAATAACCAATGCAACATTCAAACACATTATTTTACGAGACCAGTCCTCTGTTCCATCAGAGTTAAGGTTACAATATTATCCAAAGAACAACAGTTAGATTGGATTCCTGTCTGGTGGAAGGATAATCGATTTGAATGTTCTGCCCACACTTGCAGGTGGGTTAACAGATGCTTTGCACATAATATTCCATCTACATACAGTAGAGCTATGAGGCGGTAGCTACTGGGGAATCCTTTGGACTTTCTTATAGATGGGATGCAGAATAGACCCCTTCCATGAGCGTAATACCACACCGGTAAGTTTAACCGTGTTAAACATTGAGGTTAACATAAGTCCCCATCTTTCTGGGTTAAGTTTTATGATCCCATTTCTCACATGGTCTGTTTTGCCAGATAGTTATACTACTAAGTATTCAGAAAACTACAATATACAATTCAACCTTTACAATGTACCAAGTGATCCAAGGTGGTGGAGGTCAGGTCACATTTCCCCTTATACTTAATCATTTATTCATCGTTTGGAATCACTCTAAGCAGTGGAATAGAGCTAGCGCACACTTTTGGCAATCCTGCTCTGTCCTTGTTTGATGACCCCATGTGAAGTATTCATAGTGAGGGTTTAAGAGGCTTTAGCATAATTTTCTCATATAAATGTAGGAGGAACGCATCCCATATCACATAGCCCCTCCCATTGTTTGTTGCATTTCCAGCACGGAGATCTCCACCTCTGCCCGCTGATGCAGCTGGATCCTCTACAGCAATGATATATTTCCATTTCATTGCCACCAATAATGCTCAATCTAAAAAGTTACTTTGGTACTTGTTTTTCTTTGCTTGGGTTTGTATGCCTGGGAGACAAGGTTTGTAGCTATTAATTTTGATATTTGCCTATTTTTACCACTTCTTACAGATATCAGTGTATGGGCATGCAATTATGAACCATGTTCCTAAGATCTCAATCGTTCAAATAACGCCTGTGGCATTCTTAAGCACTTTATTGATACATTTTTTGGAAGCGGTTAGATGTCAATCAGTGGCGAAACACAGGCCCCCGCAACCCAAGTGGTGCGGGGGCCCGAGCTCAAGGGGCCCCCTCAACAGAGCACCCTGGCCAGAGAGCTCTTGACTGAGTCCAAAGGGGGGCCCCTCCCTGTACTTTGCAGGGGGGCCCCTCAAGTTTCGTTACGCCACTGGTATCCATTAGATGTGGTTCAATATGTTGTGCTAGATTAGTATGAATCTGGAGAGTCATAGGGAGACTCAAGTTGATGAGAAGATCTCAGCTTGGTAAAGTACATGGAAAAAAAGTACATGGAAAAAATAAATATATATATTTAACTCAAAAAAATATTTAAATTATGTTTATATTAAAAACCAGTGTAAATTAATGTTACATATTTTTTTTAAGGCAGTACAAAAAAAATGCAGAACTATTAAATAGTTTGAAATTATTCTTTAAAGGAAATATATTAAATTATAGTGACAATTTTCTGAAGTTTAAATTAAAAATAAATTCTCTACCTAACAAAAAAATATTATGAAATAATAATTAATACATGTGAGCTATAGAAAAGAAATAACATTTATTTAGTTACATTTTAGTAAACGAAATTGTGTTACATTCGTTTTTAAATGCAAAATAGGGTATTAATTATTAATTAAAGTATATTTATTCAAATGTTTATCTATTTTAAACAATTTAATTTATTTAAAATTATTTTCTATGTAGATTTATCTTAACCTCATCACTGCGGCACGAATTCCGCCGCAGTGCTGAACATTCCGATCGCGGGGCGTGTGCATGACGGCTCCCGACCGTGATCAGCACACGTCCACCGTGACTCATGACTGCCGGGAGCCGTCATGAGCATGGAAGAGGTTAATTCCCTGCCTCCATTATTTTCTATGGGACGGTGCTGCAGTTGGCTATGTGTGGTACTAAACTTATTACTTGGTTATTTTTCTAGTAGCAATTTACACTTTTGTGAATAAGCAAAATTAAGTAAACATACTGAAAAGTGCAATTTTCCTAAAAGTGCAAGTTGCCTTTGTGAATCAGGCCCTGTGTCTTGCAAGGTCGATGTTTGTAATCTCCCTGTGGGATGTATACATTGTTCCAATCCAATGTAGATGCACCAGCATTGGGTAATTGTCTGAAATTGTTCGCCTTCAGGACTCTGAATATTTAGTTGCTCCACATATGTGTTCTAAGTATAGAATGATATCAAACCTGGTTTGTAAGTCATGTTTGGAAAAGTAAAATGTGTATACTATTCCTGTCAGATTGCATAACCAACCAACAAAGCCTTTAGATTTCTTTAGCACTGGTGTGCCCAAAAAAGGCGGGCATGATCTATCTAGCTCAGTGTCATGAATATCTGTAAGCAGCAAAAGGGCGCCGCTATCCTGAACTGACCCGCCCAGGGAGCACAGCGCGGACTAAACAAACAACAACAAAGCTACTAGAGAATTACAAAACCTTAGGGGACAATAGAACCGACAGGGGAGCCCGATGACACCGTAACCCCAGGCGCTCTTAAGAAAGGAAAGTAGAGAACAAAAAAAGCACCAACACTAAATCGACCCTGAAAGAGACAACAAGCAAGCACAATCACGGAAACACCAAAGAACGGTGCATACAGTGCACACAATAATGTAGACGAACTTAGGAGACCAGCACCATTAAGGAGCTCCAAGCGGGGGCCACCACAATCAAATACACGTACAAAAACACAGAAGAACTACGAGCACAAATCTAGCGCCCACAGAGAAACAAATTTCCTTCAACTCCACAACACGGCGAGAAAAGATTCGAAAAGCCCACGAGCAAAAGGGGCAGAACCAAAATGGCCGGCAACGACGGGAAACAACTGCCAAAAAAGACCAAACCGGAAGGAGTCTCTGAATCTCCAATAAAACAAAAATCGGACATCAGCAGCATGCTGGACAGCATACTCAAAAAACTTGCTGAAGTCCACGACCTAGCAAAAACTACCAAAAAAACCACAGACGCAATCCAGCTCGAACTGGCAGCCGTCAGAGCAAACATTCACACAGCGAACGGTAGGCTTTCCAAAGTCGAACAGAGAGTCAGTGACATAGAAGACAGATCACAGCTTACAGGAAAGGCGATCGGCAACATAGCTAAAGCTACCACTGACCTCCGCAAACAAGCAGCAGAGTTCGAGGACCAAAGCAGAAAAGGTAATATAAGGATTCTGGGAGTGCCAGAAGGTGAAGAGGACAAGGCCGGCTCGTGCGTATCACTCCTACAACACCTCATTCCCAAGCTGACTAGTCTCAAGTTCGACAACCCATTCGAACTAGACAAATCATACAGAGTCCCGGCCATAAGACAATCGAACAGAACAGGACCAAGACCAAAATCATGTAAACCACTACGATCACATCAAACAGAAGTCATCTTTGGGGTAGCAAGGAAAAATCACAACCTACAGTGGAACGGACACAAAATTATCCTCACACAGGACTACTCAAAAACCACTGTAGACATCAGGAAGGGCTTCCTAGCCCAAAGAGAGAGGCTAAGGAAAGAGAATTTCAGATTTTCATTCGCCGGCCCGACGAGATTCAGAATAAGCAACAAAGGAGTAACACTAATGTTCGAAGATCCACGGGATCTGGCACGTTATCCAGAGGGCCCAACCACACAGGTAATGGAGACGTCAACACCTACCAACAAGAGGAGTGTCTCACCAGACCATTCTACAGTCTAGGATGACCCACAGGTTGACTTTTGTCAGTCTTGTGAAACCTAACCAAACCCCAAGACCTAAGATCTCAATATTCCTATGGAACAAATGTGTACACGAAAACACGTCTAGACCTCATCAGGGAAAAAAAAAGAAAAATATACCTCAAGACTCCATTTTGCACTGTAGAAACCAACTCAAGGAATGCCCGCTAAGGTCAGGACAGGGCACAGAAAAGAAAAACCTACCTCAAGACTCCTTTTGCACTGCAGAAACGACCTCAAGGAAGGCCCGCTAAGGACATGGCAGGGTACTGACCTACACACCGTCGCACAAGGAAGGAAGAGATGCACAGAACCGATCATAGGAATGCCTATATCCTTTAACTGTCATACGAAGGGGGGCCACTGTAGAGTCAAATATCAAGGTAGAGATAATTATAATAGACTTACCTATCCCGTAAAGACGCACAGTCAATGATATGCGCAGTACAATTGCAAACTCTGATTATCCTAGGGGATGTAGCGGGGCGGGAGGGACCTTGCTGTCGCACGTCTACTGTACGACAAAGCTGCAGGGAGGGGGGGGAGGGAGGGGGAGAAAGGGAGAGTGGAGGAAAGGGGGGTTTCAATGTACATAATGTTCGTCCTGTCCGTACCGTCGTTTTGTTTTGTCTCATCCACGTCCTCGACTATACCAAATGCCCATTTAGACCTCACGAATCAAAACAACCACCACGACTATCAGGCCCCACCCATAATACATAATACATACAACGATGTTCACCAGTGTCTCGTAAATCATGACACCGGGTAACATCAATGCTCTGCAGGCAGACCTGAGGATAGTCTCCCTCAATGTCAAGGGTCTAAACCGCCCAATTACGAGGAAGAAAACAGTAGACTACCTGGCTAATACCAAAGGGACATCATCCTCTTACAAGAAACCAAGCTATCCAGAGAAGACGCAAGCAAGCTCAGAACAAGATGGATAGGTCAGGTAGCCTGCTCCCCGGCAGTAGGGAAAAAAAGAGGCGTCATCACCCTGATAAATAGCAAATCCAAGATAACTATTGAGAAAGAACAGTGCGATGACCAGGGGAGACTTCTGATCACCCAACTGAAAAGAGGAAATGAAACCATACTGATAACCAACACCTACGCACCTAACACAGATGACACTAGCTACTGGGAGGGGGTTATGAGTCAAATAGAAGCCCAGCAGCCGAGCCACATGAATGTGCTGGCAGGCGATTTCAACCTAGCCCTGGACCACACCCTAGACAGACAATCAGGTTCACAAGCCAGACCCCCAGCGTCCCTCAATGTTCTAAAAAACATATACTTTAGGTTTAATCTAGAGGATCCATGGCGCCTACAACACCCCGACACCAGAGACTACACCTTCTACTCTAACCCACACAACTCCTACAGTAGAATAGACTACATCATTATCTCAGGATCACACACACACCTGATACAACATACAGACATTGCGGCAAGAACTATCTCGGATCACTCGTGCATCAACCTACAGCTCACGCGTAAGCACAACGAGCACATCACACGTAGATGGAGATTTAACAACCTAACCATGGCAAAAAAGGACGACAAAGACAGAATAGAGAAAGCCATAAAAGACTATATCGCTGAAAACAATATACCTGATACAGACCCAAAATGCCTGTGGGACGCCCTTAAGGCAACCATCAGAGGAACTCTGATAGAAATCAAGGCCAGGAGAGACAGAGAAACAAGAGCACAGCTAAACCACCTAGAAAGGGACATCAATGAATTAGAAAGGAAACACACTGGGGACACCTCGAACGCAGCCGCCCTGGTAGAACTCACAGGGAAAAAATATGAATTCAACAGTATTCTGAGCGAACGGGCGGGACTTCGGATTAGGAAGTACAAACAAATCCATATATGCGAGGCGAATAATGTGGGAAAAACACTTGCATCATACCTCAAATACAAACAAAGACAACACTGTATCTCTACAATCACGGATACAAACAACAAGCCACACACCAGGAACAGAGAAATCCTACACACATTCATGGAGTTCTAATAGGAACTCTATAAAAGAGACGACAACCTAGACCAAGAGGGCTGCTCAGCCTACCTCGACAGCCTTAATCTACCCAAGATAATAGTAGAGGAAGCCACGGCCTTAGGTCAAGACATAAAACCTAGTGAGATCATCAAAGCCATCAAGGCACTTAAAGATGGCAAAGCCCCGGGACCAGACGGCTATTCCGCGCCCTTCAACAAAACATTCCAAGACCAGCTACTACCGGTCTTGGAAAAAGTTTTTAACCATTATGGAAAAGAGGGGGCAGTTACAGAATCCATGTCACAGGCCAACATAATTGTCATTCCAAAAGAAGGCAAAGAGCCACGATGGCCCAAAAACTACCGCCCTATATCACTAATAAACTTAGATTGCAAGCTATACCCCAAAATCCTAGCCACAAGATTAAGCAAAGTGCTCCCACAGCTAATCAGAAATACACAAGTAGGCACCTAAAAACCCGCATGTCCCATGACAACACAAGACTCCTCTGCCAGGTCATAAAACACTCCTCTAAAACTTTTAATCCAAAGATAGCTATCACGCTAGACTCAGAAAAGGCCTTCGACAGAGTATCCTGGCATTGCTTAGAGAAAAGCATGCAAGCGCACAGCCTGGGCAAGGGATTCACGCAGAAAGTCATGGCACTATACAAATCCCCCAAAGCACAAATAGCGATCAATGGGCAACTTCAGCCCAATTTGACCTCCGATGGGGGACGAGACAGGGATGTCCACTATCTCCTCTACTGTTCCTTCTAGCTCTTGAACCCCTGATCAGAAATATCCTAGCTAACAGCAGTATAGTGGGCGTAAACATTAACTGCACCACAGCCAAACTCGCAACCTATGCAGATGATTTACTCATAATAACGGAGGACCCCGCTCACTCCATACCAGCACTCATACACACCACCGAACTATACGCCAAATACTCGGGCTACAAACTCCACAGAGACAAATCAGAATGTATGCCCCTCAACATACACACTACTAGAGAAGTAATGGGCTCCTCTGGGCTGGCCTGGCAACCGGGTTTTGTCAAATATCTAGGTATCCATTTTGGTGACTCTAGAACAGAATGAGAAAGCCACTCTAGAAAAAATCAAAGGACTGTTAGACACTTGGTCACCCTACTTCATCACATGGTGGGGTAGAATAGAGACTGTAAAGATGATGATCACTCCCATAGTAAATTACCTCGCTGGAATGCTCCCCCTGGCTCTCACAGATTAATTCCACAAAAAGATTGACCGTATGCTAAATTTATATGGTGTGACAAAAAAACTAGAATTTGCCTCCAAAAACTTAGACTAGGGAAAAAGCTAGGGGGCCTGAATGTGGCAGACCTGAGAACCTTCCAGACAGCCTTCATAGCCAGACAAGGAATGCACTGGGTACTGACTAAACAGCCTTACACACCAACCTGGCTCTCTATAGAGAAAGCCATCCTAAAGAATGCAGAACCTCTAACTCTCCTCTCAGCCAACAAGCATAAACATAAGAACAATCCGATCTTTAAGATCACAAGACAGGCGCTGCTCAAAGTTGACCGGAAGCTCGAATTCAGTATCAAGAACTCGCTCTGGAAAACACTTTGGGATAACCCCAAGATTAAATACAGAGGGAAGACCCTCGACATGCATACATGGAAAAAACTAGGACTCTTATATCAGCTATAAGAGGAAGGGTCAGCCCCCACTTTCAATAGCCTGAAATCACGACACAACCTCCCCGACCTGGAACTATACAACTTCTTAGCCATCAAAACAGCCCTAACAAAATCTAAACTTACCAAACACAAACCCACAATCTTTCAGTACATGGAGAACATAAGCAGGGCAGGTCACCAGGTCTCACACTTGTACAAGCTCCTCCGCCCTGTATCCTCCAAACTAACCGCAAAGAACAGCAGCTATTGGGTAACACAGCTTGGCTCCAACCTCACAGAACAAGAACTAGAAAACTTCTGAGCGGCTCCATCAAAAAACATTATATCCCCAGTGATAGCACAAACCAAATTATGGCTTTTACACCAAGCATACTGGCCACCAGCTCGCCTAGCATCGTTAGGCCTTAAAGATAACGATAGCTGCTGAAATTGCGGCACAGTGAGAGGAGACCTCGCACACCTCATCTTCCACTGTAGTAAGGTCAGCAAATTCTAGGGGAGGGTGCTCAGCTTCATCAACAAAGCCCTAGGATGCAGCCTAGAACAGTCATTCGCCACAACAACCACCGCTCACATCACAACAGATCTAGCCACACAACAAGACAGAAACCTTTTGGACTTCCTCCTGACGACAGCAGTCATAACGGTACTAGCCAAATGGAAAGACACCACCAAAGCCACATTCAAGGGGTGGCTAAACTGGGTCACATTTCTCAGAGGGGCAGACATCACTGCACTAAGACAGACACCAGAGAGAAACCCCAACCGAGGAATGTGGTCAACACTAGACAAACTCCTCAGTTCGTACAAACCTCCATGAACAACTGTACACGCCTGACCAGCTACTAGCAACCCAACGCAGATGGGGAGGTCTAACACTAAACCACCGCCAAACACCTCTATGTTTCGCTTTTACATCGTTTGCTCAACTGTAAAGCGTGCCCATAAGCAAAAACCTATATGTTTCAATGTTAAATGTTTAATGTCGTATGCAGAACAGAGGGGCAAACACCAATGTAAATCATGTATCCCTACATGCATGCCCGTGTAACCTCCTATTCGTTAAATGCCACAACGTTTCTATTTTTGTATTGTGTCAAATACCAATAAAAATATTTTTTTTTAAAAAAGAAATCGTTATAATGATTTAAATGCTAGATACAACTCTGTCGGTAAAAAATTCTCAGTCCACCCGCTGACCAACACTACTTCTAATGTGTTCTATGTAGATAGTCGGATTGCAAAGGCAGAGACCTTGAACTCATTCCCGCGGGGCTAGTCTCCCAAGTGTCCGCGCAGCCAAAGAAACCGATTTTAAAAAATAGGTTATGGAGGGACGCATGCATGCACTCTACCCATTGGGAGATACAAAGTATCTTCCTGTAGCAAGATGACCGGCCAGTGTCGCGTCACAGTGTTGCAGGCATGTGTTAAAGGTGCAAATTTTATGTCCCTGCGCCATGACTGTGAGGCCAAAGGAACAAAATACCAATAATGAAGATGTTAGTACAGTAATAGGGCCAATGAACACGATCCTTGCAACTTATAGGTAAAATAATGTGAAAAAATACCAATAATGAAACTATTAGAGAACTAATACTTCAATAAAAGGTCATTTTTGGGGAAATGACTTATATGCAATCTCCTATTGGGATCTGTCTCATCCTGAAAGCAAATCCTGTCTCTGTCTTCCGAGTCTGAGAGGGCACATAGACATAATCTTTACAATTAAACCCAAAACAAAGTGAAATACAACTTGTACAAATATTCAAGAATCAATATTGCAGTAATGGGGTCGTATCTGGAAAATTCCGATATGCAATGTCCATTTAGGGACAGGTTGACAACACAACAATTAGAGGCAACTGGTGGTACAAACCATGTCAGTAGGTCCTGCAGCTGGAGCAGTCCAGCTCCTTTCTCTTTCCACACTCGAGGCTAGCTTTGCCGGCATCTATGACCGACACACACCATCCATGTCTCAGCCTCTCTGGTGCTGGCCTTTGAAGCTCTGGGGGGTGTTTGTATTTGTATTTTACGGTATTTGTAAAGTGCAACAATCATCCCAGGGGACATCACGGCGCTAGGACAGGTAAGAGTATACTGCAGATAGATCACTGGTGGGGTCAGTGTCTAGGAAACAGGATGGTTTTCAGCGTGTTTTTTTAACAGAGGGTAGTCGTCTGTTAGACGAAGGTCGAGTGTAAGGCCGTTCCAAAGGACCGCGGCTGATTTGGAAAAGGACCGGTCTCCTATTCTGACCTTGGTTGTGTGTTTGACTGAGGCAAGGGCTTGGTGGCATGATCTCAGGTTGCGCGAGGGGATGTGAAATTGTAATTTATCTTCTAGGATGTGTGGTCCTTTTTTATGTAATGTTCTATGGGCAAAACAGAGGAGCTTGAAGTTACCTCTCTGACGGACTGGTAGCCAATGTAATTCTTTCAAGCAGTAGGATGCAGAACTGTATTTTTTTTGGTTACATATTAGTTTGGCAGCAGCACTCTGGACCACTTGAAGTCTGGAGAAAAGATAGTCGGCCATGCCAACAAAGAGGGCGTTGCCGTAATCCAGTCTCCTCATAAGCAGAGCTTGTGTGACCGTTTGTCTGCAGTTCTGTGGGATCCAGGGGAAAAGTCGTCTAAACAGTTTTAGCATAGAATAGGCTTTTCCGTACAACGTGCGTATTTGGTTCTGCGTAGATAGTGTCGTCCAAAATAATGCCCAAATTTGTTGCCGCTAGTTTAGGTTCTGGAGCTGTGCCTAGTGCCAGTGGCCACCAGCTATTATCCCAGATGCCCTGGGCCCCTCTGAAAAGTAGGATTTCAGATTTCCCTAGGCTCTGTCGGCCTAGGCACACTACACCTGCACGCCAGTGTACTTCACCTTCTGCGGATGGTCCTCCGCTCTCCCCTCTCTTTCCTGCAGGCCTCTTCAGAGACCTTAAGCTGATGCTTAAGTCTATAGGCACAATACACACGCGGGTGCATGGGCGATTCATAATTTTACAAATGCAGCAATTTCATATCGGATCTTGTAGGATTTTCCGACACTTGGGGAGTTCCTTCTTTGAACACACCATTGCATATGGAGACCCTTACATGCTCTGTCATGGTTACTTAACCTTTAATTTTATTCCTAGGGCTGGGCGGAATTTGCGTAGTCACGCTACGCAAAGCTCAGCGAAACGGCAAAAAATCTCTGCGAACACGCAGAAATTCCGCGAACACGCGGGATTGCTTGTTTAGCCCGTCCGCGATGCTTTTTTTCCTGTTCACTAATGTCGTTTGTATGCTTGGGGGGGAATTATCTCGCGAACATGCATTTTGAAAGCACGAGAAAGCAAAAAACTCTGCAAAGCCGTGGATCGCGGACTTTTTGGCAATTCCGTGTTCTCCGCGGAACGCAAAATTACCCAAATTCCACAAATTCCGCGAGCGGAACAGGATTTACCACCCAGGTCTACTTATTTAAATATTGTTTCTATATTAATCCGAAGTGCACATGAACCTTAATATGTCTGCAAAGTCTCTTGTATTTCTGAGGCATAGAAACCACTTTATAAAGTATTCTACACTTGCATATTTCCTGCACCATATAGTAAGCGTAGCCTCACTCAGATGTTTTGCAATAAGAAGTGTGGATTTTAGAAAGTAGTGAACTCACCATTTTTTTGGCAGTTATATTTTTCCTTCAAGGCAAATCTTTGTGGTGAGAGATCCTGCTTCCTGCCCGTTAGTTAGTTTCATTGGAGTAACAGTTTATATCAATTGAATTGAACTGAGAGAAAGGTGTTTAAAACCGTGTAATAAATGTATGGCATATATGCTCCAACAGTTTTTTGCATGGACGCTTCTTACTGTTGAAATAATTATCACATATTATTTTCCTTGAATATTAGCTATTTTTGCATTATCATGTTTGCGTTAAACTTTAATGCTTTCTGAAGTGTTGTGTTTTACTTTACGGCCACGGCCACGTGTGCAGACAACCATCTCTGTAATTATTCTAGGATCTGGGCGAGTCTTTGCATGCGCTGGTTTTTGCAGCACAGTTGCAATTGTCATTTCAGTGTTGGACGACAGTGATTATTCGCTGCAGATGTTCAACGCTCTCTTCAAAGATGCTGGCCATTACTAAACAGTTAAACACGTTTGGTCCATCTTGGCAGACACTGAAGTTTTCGCTACACAGTTGCAGATCTCAAACCATTTTTTGCAGGCTCTGGTGTTTTTGTTACATATTCTGATGGACTCACTTGAATCCACTTCAGGTCCATACAATTTGAGGCCCCTGATCCAACCTGCTTTGCAGCCAGTTTGAAGACCACATGAAGATCTTCCTGGCAGGTGAGTCCTTCGAGGATCATGTTTTCTAGCAGGATGGTAGAGTCCCTGTGAATCAAGACGAGTTTGCCTTGATGCCAACTGAAGTTCATCTTCCTAGGGCTGAGGTTCTGCAGTTATTCATTGTCAGTGGCAATTCCAAGGAGCCAAGGCACTGCCAGAAGTCTGTACACACATGTATACCGTTAGTGGACAGTCAGCTAGGTTACCATTCTAATCAAAGCCATTATTGCAACAATAGGATGCAATGTGAGGATGTGCTTTATAGCAGCCAATACTAAGAGGTCCTTGGCTTACCCTATATTCAATATGACGAAGTGAGGGCTTCCTGTTTTGGAAGCTTCTTTCTTCACTCTTGCCAACCAAGTTCACTTGACCCGGCCATTTCAAGGACAAACAGAATCTTCTGCTTCTGTTGATCTAACTGTACCACACTTCCTCCCTTCACACTTCCTGCATCTTTAATGATCTTTGTTGGGTAAAATGAGTGATGCACCTCAGCGGTTTTCAAACAGCAATTATCAGAAACCCCAACTATTCTGAGAACACAAATATTGCTGTCCACATGTGTCCTATTCGTAGACAGATGTTCCAGAAATGTGACCTTAACAGAAAAATCCATTCTGTGCATGAAATTTGAAGTACCTCTTTTTTTAGAGAAGTGCTGTGGAATCACGGGCTGCACTGTCACATGATGAATTATATGGTAATTTTGCATGTGAGGGACAATGTCTTCTCTCTTTCCCTCCTGATGCCATATATTTGCTGCCAGGCACCAGAATAGATATTATCACCTTGCTATGTATGGTATATCATGGCCGATCAGTTCAATGTTACCTGGACTGCTATGGAATGTGGAAGAGTCCTCATCTGTTTAACACAGCACACATGTCTCTGGGCTTGTTCAACTGGTCTCCACAGACATCACAGAGTCAAAATGCAGTAACATGTACAGTGTCAACAGATTCCTGAATACCATAAAATTAATGGAACACTTCATCATTAACTATAATGTTAATTTGTGGCATTCAAAGTTGATTTCTTCCTCCTATTTGTCGCTGGTTACACCTGTGTTGTAACTCTTCTCATGAAATTATGATATGTTGGTATGGTGGAATGTTCATAATTGGGCTTTACTCTGAAGTAATCATCCCATGGCTTAGAAGGGTAATTTTGAGGAAACCCCTATGGCTATTGTGCCCGCCTTTAAATACCACTGGGTTGTTGGATTTCCTTTAGCTCTCTGCTTAGGAATGCAACTTGCACAATATCCCTGAATAGTGGTCCCTGAATTGGGGACCATCTGATTCCGACACTGGACAGACACTCTAGAACAAATCTTCACGCCTGTAGCTTACCGGGAATTTGTGCATGTGGGCAGTCCAGTGATGTCTATGGCTCAAAGGCTGAGTCTGGCCAGCCAAACCCTGCACCACCAACCACCATACCATTGCCAGTGACAATTGAATTAAGCCATTGCCACCAATGCCGGGCAATGTGCTGCAGAACTCAACTGCAAACTCCAACACTGGGCTGGGATTTCAGTCCATGCTCCAGGGGATCACAAAACTATAATAATAAGTCATTCTGCCATGTGCTAAGTGCAATGGGCATGAGGTGCAGAGGACCACATATCGACAAAAAACGCCCCTAACTAGTGTGTAACACCCTGCACTGCCTATTCTTCACTTGGTGTCTGTCAGTAGGTTGGTGGGCTGATAAAAGGGCAGTGAAAGACAATCAATGTATCCCTCCATTTGCAAAATCCCTCACAGATCCTCGTAGAAGACACTCTGCCTGACCCTATGTATAGAGAGGTGATACTGTGGGTGTATAAACTTTGTGTAATTGTCTTTTATGTAATTATACAAAATTTCTAAAACATTATGTAAAATTACGCATAATCAAGCGAAATGCAAATCCGTTATTTAGTACCATATATTAGGAAGATGCATTATGCGCCAAAAAAAGTTTTAAAAATAAGCACTGCGAACAACAGACGATTACATTCAGTTGTTCCCATGAATGTTGCATACGTAGTACATTTCTATCGCGAATTGTGCGTAGGGACACAAAGTGGCGTAATGGTGTCATTTTGGGAATTTTTTGTCACAAGCATAAGACAAAATTCTCAACATTATGCAAATTATGCCAATGTAATTTAAAGCTCACCTCGGCTTATGTGGACCCAATCCCAATGCACCCCTGTTATTGGCCTGACCATATTAACAGAGAATGACTAAGGATACGCAATCACATGCTCAAGGCACCGGCCAGGTCAAAGCAAAGAAGGACTTCTAAAGTACTTTTCGTCCCCATGATGGAAAAAGAAATAAGACTTCACCTTACCAAGCCACCTCTACCTGACGTCACACTTATATTGATGAGATGTTTCCTCATTCTGGATAAGTCACGCTACGTTAGGGAGCTACACTGCATGTTGTTTCTCAGAATGAGTATATTATTAGAGTCACAGCTAATTAAAATGTGCTATTTTTGATGATATTATGTATTATTTACACCAAACCAGAGCGGTGGAATAATTGTCACTATACAAATCAAAAATCTGCTAACAAATATAGTCATTTGTGAGTTGTGAAGCAGATATATTGTAGCTGTAACAGATCAGGCAACAGTGAAGCCAATACTCTGATTCCATGGAAGATGGCCAAGCAGAGAAAAAGGCATTCTAAGTGTTTGCCAAAGGTAGGAAGCTAGGGAATTGTGCTGAAGATGGCTAATTTCTCCCAACTGACCTTAAGAAAATACATAAAGGGGGACAAGTCCTGCCTATTCCAGGTGCAATTGGAAAAGAATGACCCAGAGTACAGAGAAGAAGTTCCAGTCTTGTCCAAATTAGGGAGTAATAAAAGTTTCTCAATTCCTTCTCCTTACATTCAGGACTCTCCCACTGCCCACTTCCTTATTGGAATGACTGAAGTAGGCCAGTACAAACTCTTTTAAAATTCAATAACTAATCTCTCTTTATATGGCTTGTAAAATCCCATAAACAAGGTCATGAGAAAATATCCAGAAATACTTCTCTCTGACCAGTACCACTGTGGTCACAAGGGGAACTCCAAACTGATCTTATCCTCCTCAGGCAGTACACCCCTCGATGGGTCGAAATCTTTACCAAGGAAGTTAATATCTGCTGTTTGTCTACAATCACAAAATGACTAACTGCCTCTCTCACCTGGATCTAATGTTAGTCTTTCTTTCTCTATCATGAACAACAGGATGAATTCTTGATTCTCTTTCACAACTTCACATCGACCTATGAAGTCCAAGTATTTCTGCCCCACCATTGACTCTCCCAGTGGTGCCCCCTCCACAGTCCCACTGGCTGATCACTCTCCCCTCTGCTTCTCACCCTCCCACACCCACTCATTCATCTACTCTCTGTTGGTACACCCACTCAATCTTTTATCCTCTCCTCTACTCTATTTATGTTATTTCTCCTCATCTCTTATTTCCTTGCTACTCCACCTTCTCTCTCATTAGTTTCACTGACTAGACACTCTGGTGGATCTTCCTGATCAACTTCCTCCTACTTCTCCAATGCAGCACCCCCAAGCACCACATCCACTCACTCTCTCGTCTTTACTGTCTTGTAAAGCGCTCTGACGCTTTCTGGCCATGTTTTCACCACAGATAAGTGAATAACTACATAGCTAGTATTAACTAGAACTCCACCAAAGGGGGGACGTAAGGGGTGCAATAAAAGGTCACATAAGCACCAAGGAGCACATTTGACATGTGTGACTCCCACCCTTCTCCCGCAAACACTTAAACTCAGTTCAGTTCTAAGACTTTATTCGATTTTACAAAAGTAAAATCACACAAACATACAAGGATAAAAACACTGCATCAGGTATTACGTGGATAAAAATATAAATAGAACAACAGAATTAAAAAACTATAAAAAAAACATGCAGATGTACAGGATAGAACCATTAACAATGATCACAGTATTACCATATCCCAGATAAAAGTCCATCTACATAACAAGCCGGACTACTAAAAGAACAAGAAGATGGAATTCTAAACTCCATTTGTCTTTTCCTTCCCCCTCACATCATGTCGCCTCCATGTGTTTCTCGCTCCTGCCATCATAAAGGCAGATGCTGAAAGATTTAGATGAAGGGCAGCTGGCGGAGGTGCGTGTAACAGAGTGCGACTTGTAAGTAGCTCCTCGGGGCGGGTGTAAATCACTCCGCAGACAGGGAGACATTCTTTTTCATGATTAAACCCACACATTGTCTCATCGGATCCATAATTACCCCATCACAGCACAGCATGTTTAATCAGCAGAGACGAGGGATTGCAACACGCGGCAATAACCCACACAGGTGCCCTGCGGGGGAACTGACTGGCGTCCAGGGCCCTGCGATAAAAATAAACTTCGTGAACTCCGACAGAGGGGCGTGGAGGGAAGCCGAAAAGATGAGGGTGCCAGGAACTGCTGCAAGCTAAATACTCCGGGTTAGCTAAATGCCTGTCTCTGCTGGATTTCCACTTTTGCATCTGTAAAACAGCGTTTTTTTAAGAATATGAAATAAGGATGAAGTGTGACACCTAAGCTGTTTCGGTGTCCTGAGCCACCATCATTGAGTGATGCAAAATTGTGATTATATCATGTTATACTATTCTATGGTCTGGAAAGGTGCTGCTCTATGCTATGTAGTGGTATGTTATGTTATTCTATATCGTTATATGCTAAGTGTTTAATATATATATATATGTATTTATTTTTAAAACACTTCTAATCCCATTGCAGTGCCCTTGGTGTGCTTTCGGGAATGGGTACACATACGAGTGGTGGGTTGCCATATTGTACATTTGCAAGCACCCAGTAGTGGGCAACAGATGATTACCTGATAGGCAAATGTCTTCTGTCTAGTGTGCCCCAACATGATGGCAAAGCGGGACGGGACGCCTTAGAGCGTGGATGACAGCGTAGATGAATATATTGTGTTATGGAATGCTATGTAATGCTGTGCTTTGCAGTGGTATGCTGTGCTATAATATTTTCTGGTATGCTGCGCTAGGCTATGTAATGGTATGGGTAGTAATAAAACCTGCCTGACTACCTTTTAGCTGTAGATATATATAATTGTATAAGAGTGGGGCAATGCAAATACAATTAGGACATTTGCATAATATGTGCAGGATTTGTCAAGAGTTATCAGTAAGACGTTCCTTTCTCCTTTAGAGAGTGGGTAGGGTCCTAAAACATAAAATGAAAATAAAATGTATAAAGCACACTAATACCCACATGTGTCTAGGCGCGGTGAATACTGCAAAATTGGCTAACCAGAAGGAGAATGAGAGAAAAGCGTATTTGGACTAGTTGTTAAAGAGACAAGAGTTTGCGGAATGCCAGAAGATTGCTTTCCTTCTTAAGTGTTATAGGAAGAAAGTTCCACAGGCTAACCGTGCCTGCCACAAATCTTCTCCCCCCATGAGGCAGCTTTTGCCCTAGAGGGTACCAGATTGAAGGAGGCCATGGACCGCAACTACCTCTCTGGGATATACCATCAGAATCTCTGTGAGAAATAATCAGGGCGTAGCACCATGTAGCGCCTTAAAGGCAAAACAAAGGGATTTGAATTCGATGAGTCTCTTAACTGGAAGCCAGTGCAAAGATGGGAGGGCGTGGGTCGCCCACTTATGTGTTGGAATAGCGAGCAGCAGACGGGCTGCTGCATTTTAGAGGACCTGCAGTTTGTTAAGATACCGTGATTGTATATTGAGAAAGAGCCCATTACAGTAATCAATTTTAGTCAGAATGAGTGCTGTGACCACTGCTTTCTGGAGTTCTAGTGGAATGAGAGGTAATATTTTCCTGAGGGTTTTAATCACAAAGAAACAGGAGAATGTGATTGCATTAATTTGTCCTCCAAAGGACAAATTGGAGTCAAAATAGACTACTAAATTATTTACCTTGGTGACTGGCTCAGGAATTTCTCCCAATTCCTCAGGCCACCAACTTGGTGTCCAGAAGGAGTTATCTCGTCTGAAGAGAAGCACCTCAGTTTTACCAGAATTCAGCTTCAAGCTAGACAATTACCTACTTCGCGCATACAGTCTTGGAATATTGATGCGGTGTTCGTAGGATTCCCAGCAAAGGATGCAACGATTTATGTATCCTCGACGTATGACACCATCTTAAAGCCAAAGGATTCGATGAGTGCACAAAGTAGAGATACATAAAGGATAAAAAGGGTTGGACTCAACGAGGAGCCCTGTGGCACCCTGCAGGGAAAGCAGAACAGCGGGACTTGAAGCCCCCAACTCCCAACATGCCAACAATGAACCTGATGGAGACCATTTCTGGAAAGAGGTGGGGTTTCAGCTGTTGTCTGTTACTTGATCTTCAGTAAATTTGATTATACGGTGGTACCTCTGACACTTTAGCTGCAGATGTGAAAAAGCACACTTTTTGCCTTTCTTGTACGTAGGGATTGCCATAACTCATGATGGAGCCGAAGTTTCTGGTCAGAAAATATTGCTTGTGTTCTTGTGTCGAACTCTGTGCCTGGTGGCCTTGCATGGAGCATAGAAATGTACACTTTAATTGTGGTGCTACACAGTCAGTCGGCACAGCACCTCACATTTCATCCCTGGCACTGCATGTGACACTGACTTCTGAAAATCTCTTAAAATTCTGCTTTGAATAGCTCAGGGTGCCCAGGTGAAAGCTATTTGCATTATATAGGAGAGATATCACAATGGCCATGATACCTTCAGCTTCCTGAGAGAAGATCAGGAGCTGAAATATTTATTTGATCCAATATAAAAAATATACGTTCATCACACTTGCCACCTGTGCGACCACCGAAAGTTTACAGTCAACAATTGTTTTAGGTTCTTAGCTTACACTCTGGGTGGGGGAGGTCCCAAATTCTGTCCCCCACATGTCTTGGCCAGAGGTGGCAATGATCCTCTCCTCCACAATCTCAGGTTTGACCCATTTGGTCAATAGTCAGATGTCTGCCCTTTATTGTTTTAGGGAAACAATATTCTTCTTTACCATCTGAGCGTCATCTTTGTAGCTGAGCTTCACAAGTATAAAGTGTCCTGATCACAGGAGGCAGCTAAACGTTGAAGTAAACAAGAGGAAGGCATAAGTACTGAGGCATCTCGCGAGTCAGCCTCCGTGGCAGGATCTGGCATGGTACTAAAGACACTACTGATAGCATGCGTTTCCAGAGTGATCCAGTCCAATCTGAATCTATCTTAAATTGTATCTGTATCTTTGAAATGCTCAGTCAAATCAGAAGGTTACCTTCTGTAGTAACATACTACTTGAAAGCACCTGGAACAACACCAGCAGATGGGGATCTATTAATGATGTTTAGAATATTCTCTTCTACTGGGGACAGAAGCCGGATATCTTTAAAGATCCCTGCCAGAAACACATCCGGAGAAGAGCATGAACATTTTCTGTTTGACTGGGGGAATTCATTTTTTTCGGACCTGAAGCTTAGAGGGATCTCTAGTATGTCTTTGCTTACAGTAAGTGATCCTTGAACTGTTCTCCTAAAGTTCTGTTTATTGTGCATCCTGTGACCCTCCAAACAAATGTTTGCAATTTATGTTTGTGAAAACTTGTAATTAAAGCAAAGACATGTCACTTAAACTTCACTTGAAGTTATGTTGTGGATAAAATACAAACCTTAAAAACACAGAATTTCCAGAATTACTGATGACCTCATAAATTACATAATCAATAACAGTTGCTTTAGGACCGGAAATGATCTAGCCGTAACAAGCCCCTTTGTCCAAATATATATTTTTTTCCACTGAAAAAGCTCAGTTAAAAACTAGGTTATGGTGCTGGCTTAAATACCCAAAATCACAGAAATTCATCAGTTATGGTTAGTAATGCACACAACACATGCCATAACGCACACCCTCCGCCATGTTGTTGTATTGCTGTCCCTCTTTTTACTACATGGTCAGTGATCTGGTGTTTTGAATATCAGACAGCACAAGTTATGGTACGTGTTGTGTGCATTGCTAATGACAACTGTCGAAATTCAGTGACTTTGGTGGGTTTGAGCTAGTGCAGTAACTAAGTTTTTACCTGTGTTTTTTCAATGCATTAATATTCTTTTTTTAGGATGTACTTAATTTCTAACACCACAGCACCTCGCCTTGGCCATGCGCTTAGGGGTTTGACCTCAGGACCTCTTCTTCAGCCAAGACCTGCAACTAGTTTGCTGCAGAGGAGAAAACCCTTCTGCACACATCTGCAGCCATCCATGGGTGGGTTGGCTGTAGGCTTGCTATGAACACCCTGGCATGTGGGAAACAATAGCAATGCGTTTGACTTGCAATGTTCGGCCAACCACTGCATACACTCTTTGTTGACTGAGCACCAAATTTAAATGGGATTTTATGTTCTCCATATTTTCATATGCTTTTATTTGAGATGAAATGTAATGATAAAAGATTTGTCCACAATAAACCAAATGCAATTGCATGTGTTGCAAGTCATCTTCCAGAGAAAAGTACAATTCACATTACCCCTACCACTTTGACAGGAGGGGGCTATGAATGTAATATAATTTGTTGAATTGAATTTGTTGTTTAAATTCATTTTGCTTTTAGGTGTTGCTAGTTACTAGGATAACTCTTTTTTAGATCATAAGCACTGGCTTCCGTGTAAGAGTTGTGGTTTGCATGACTGTTGTCCAAGTTATAGATTGTGATCCTAACCGTAATACCAAGTTTTAGTTGTTTTCAGTTTTAATTTGTAACCCTACCTGCACTATAACTCTGTTTTTTTCAGTGAATTCCTAAGGCTTTTTTAAACATATATTAATGTCTTATGACCTGCGTTCACTTTAATCTTTATTTTTTCAGTAAATCTTTAGGCTTTTTGATTATATACTACTTGCACCAGTTTCCTTCACCCAACCCTCTGTGGAGATTCAGCCCAGACATCGAACGGTCTTTGGCAGCAGGGACGGTACTGTGGCCAGGCCCTGCTCCCAACCTGTTCCGTGGGACCAGTGCCCTTTAGTGGCACTGAATTTTGCACTGAGTACTTTTCTCCCCATTTCTTTTTAAGGATTTTGCCAATCTTATGGTAGATTCATGAACCCTACACACTTCCAGGCCCTGCAGGTAGGATTCTGAATCACAAATCCAGCTTAGATTTGCGAATCGCACAATAAAATTATTTTAAAATATTTATTTTATTGCCAGGGATGTCTGAGAGTCTAGGTAAGTCAGATAATGGCAGCCATAGTAGAAATATGTATTTGATAGCCAGATAATCAAAGCATGTGGATTTGTGAATCAGCAGATGACGATACATTGAAAAATATTTGAAATTCAAAGCAAAATGTGCTTTATAGATCTTAAACCCCAAAGTAGACCACAAATCGTATATAGGGGGACAACAAAAAACGAATCTTTCTAAATAAAGAATTGTGAATGTCTGCCTCTTAGACAGTATAACTAGTCCCTCTGTTTACTGTACCCCCAACTAGCGCTGGGACGCTCCTGCTGGAGCATCTTCTTGCACTCTATAAAACCGTTAATATAGCACAGCACAAAGTAGGGACCCTCTCAACTTCTTGCACTTGAAATATCCGCTAGAAGACCGGGGGGGGGGGGAGGAGGAGCACAGAACAAAACTTACAAAGAAGGTCCTACTACCCTGATTTACTTATACCCCTTGAAAAAATCGCACCGTGAATTAATCCAGATTAATTTATAATTAATTGTAGACAGAATGAAAAGGGGGGGCCCTCGGCCCCCCCGCACGCATGGCGGCGCGGCGACCGTCGCCCCCCCTTTCCCCATTGTTGTCTCTCGGTGGTGGGGGCGGGCCCTGGGGGCGCGACCCACCACCGATTGGCCGGCGGCCTCCCTGACCCGGATACAAGGTAGAAGGTCCGGGTCAGGGGGGGCGGGCTACAGGAGGGGCGGGCCGGGGGGGCGTGCCCCCCCCGCCTGGCCCCTCGGGAATAAAGAGGTGGGGAGCGCCCAGGAGACCCCCTTGTCCCTGGACGCTCCCTCACAGAACGGTGTGCCCCGCGCTCGGGGCTTCTTTGTTTTGTCAATTTCTCGTTTTGTATTACAGGTATCGACTGATGGCTGGAGAAGGTCGTCGCGATTGGTATCGTCGGAGCCCGTGAGCCGGAAGATCTACGGCGGTACAGGAGCAAGATATGGCACAAGGAGAGTCGGAGGCCCAGACGAAGTTGAGAGCTTCCGGGAGGGCAGCGGCAAGCAGGGACAACGCCGATTCGGCAAAGGGCCCGGATGTGGGCTTAACACGGGCTCAGGGAAATCAAGGTGAGCCATTGGCCGTGGTGCTCATGCAGGCGAGGAGGGGGATTAAGGTTTGCACTCTTGGTTCTGTGATTTTGTTAATTTTGGAAAATGGGACAGAGAAAGGTTTCCCCCGTTAGCTAGCGCTGGATCCCTGATCAGCACAGCCGGGGGAGGCAGGTCGCGTGAGGAATACGGGACGGGGGTAGGGTTAGGCTACATAGAAATCGCCCTCCGTCCTGCTTTAAATAACCAATGCCGTTGCAGGCCGCATACAGGAATCTCCCTCCGCGTGGGCTAGCCGGTGCCGAAATAGCTCAGTTGGTAGAGCTTTAGACGGAAGATCTAAAGGTCCCTGGTTCGATCCCGGGTTCCGGCAATGGTGTTTTCATTTTACATGACATTTTGGAGATCCTAATTCTTAAATGAGTTTACATTTCTCTTAGGCTTATACTCTGCGAATTGTATTCACATTCAGCAAACAAAACACATTGAGAATAAGACTCAAGGTTTTCTTCGTTTCGATGTCCGAATTTCCCGAGACAGATTTTGTGGGTTTGTGCTGCTCCAGACATTCTCCGTGCGGCAAGAGAGGCAGAAGCGTCTGAGGGCTAAGCTGATGGTTTTAACATCCATGCTTCTCAGATAAAGGAACAGCAGCCACATAATAAAGTTAGAACCTACTGGGCTCCTTAATCGCCGTAGTTCAGGGCGATGGAACAATACTGCATAGTCAAAACTTAACCCTCCAAAACCGGGTAAATTAAAACGCTGCGGTAGCATCAATGATTTTAACGGGACAGCCCGCGCATGAAAGGTTCGAGCCCTCGGTTCTCCTTGAATTTTTACTGATGTTTCTTTCATGTGTGGAGTTATGAGGAAATCAATCATGTAATGTCGGAAAGTGGTGTGGGGTTTTTAGAACAATCATCCGACATTACATCACATTTTGTTAACGCAAGTCAGAGTATTCATATTTAGGGGAAATATTGTAAATGGATTGAATAAATTGGCCAGACACCCCCGACCCCTAGATTAGTTACTTCTAATTATTTCATAAAGATTTAAATATTACAAGCGGCATGAAACAGTGGAGGGAACATTGGCTCTATCTATCCTTCCTGCCTGAAATAGAGACTATTTACTCAGGGGTACTTTTCAATGTTGTTCACAATGCATGTGTGTGTGAAGTACCGCGAATGAAGTAAATATTGCAAATGAGAACAAACTAAGACAGTTTTGAAACTATCGTAAGATTCTGCCCTGTGTTGCCTTTTCTTATACTAAATCCAATACTGAATTAAAAAAGCGCACAGCAGAAATGACCGAGAGATTTTAGGAACCGGTGAGACACGTACCTAACACATTGGCACACAGACATTGGTGGCAGTTGTTAGATTTTAATTTTCTCATATTCAGTTTGTCAAGGATTGCGGTAGTGTTGACTCATCCCTCGTGAATGCACGTTTCGCGCAGCGCACTGACCGCGTGCGATTAGTGGTTAGGGACAGCTGCCCGGCGTAACGCGGAAGCGTCCGTCCACCTGTCCCCCGGAGCCTCACTTTACCTCGGCAGCTCGCTGCACACTTGAATGACTTGACTGTCCATTGGTCTGAAGATCAGTGGTGACGTCAGTTACATCACTGGCCCTAGACATACGAAATGCCCCTTTTTAACATCGTGACATCGCAGGATCGACCCCCTTGTTGGGCACCCCCTTCCCCCCTCAGCAGGCTCCTAGTTGCTGTTAGTCACCCAGGAGTGGATAATACATAATGAAAACAGTGTTCTTAAAGTGCTGTTACTGTGACAGTAAATCTGTTCTGCTTAAATTGGTCGCAAAGTCGGCATTTTAAAATATGTGGTAAGGTTAGAGCATCTGCTGCTGAGAACTTTGTGAGTCCAGTAAACGTCAACGAGAGTATTGGTAGAATAACTCTGGGGGGTTACCACATTTCCTGGAGGAATATATGTTTTCTCCAATCCCAGGGGTTAATGTTTCTCCTACACAGTTCATCTACGTAGGTAGGTTAGTGGGTAACTGCTTTTTAGCAGGGGAGAGGAGTTGGCCTAACGGCTAGGGCGCTCGACTTCAGACCTGGGGATCCGGGTTCGGGTCTCGCTAACGACACCAAAATGTGTTGCTGCATAAAATGAAATGCTCTCAGGTACTGGAAGCGAAAGTATAAAAAACAGAGATCCTTTTGTTATTTGCAGTTCATAAATCACAACCCTTCTAACATTGCACAGTGAGCTAGGAAGGACATGTGTCTCCTGCGTCAGGTACCCCGCACTATCTCAAGCAGGCCCACTGGCACTATGTGATTCTGCTGCCACTGCAATTTTTTCGCATAGTACTGGATTGGCTACATTTGCCACATATTACATCTTCTGCTGCATAATTTACAAGTTGTCCTTAGCTCAAACTGAACAAAAGTTACTAGAAATGCATGTTCCTATGAAGCGGAATGCACTTTGCAAAAGCTGACTGTTCACCTTTCAAGTGCATGTTGTGTGTTGGGGTGTTAAATTAATACTTATAAGATAAGACCTTTTATCCAGGTAGTGTTAAGATGGGAACATATAACAGAATAAAGAACTGGTACTAACCCAAAGATGTGCCGCATTATGCTGCATAATTTAGCTAAGCCCTGCTACTTAAATTTAATCCTTCATTGCCGCATAATTTCAGTGGCCCTGGTCTTAAGTAACACACACTGTTCATCGGTTTACACACACAATTTATTTTCAATGTATAAGGCGTAGGTGTAATGTGAAGTGCTCTGACACCCTGCATTGAGATGAGTAGCACTATAAAAAGAAAAAATCGTGGGTTTTTTAAATTGGAATATGAGTGAATACTCGGACGGATAAACACATCTGACAATTTTGGACAGTGCATGCATATTCCCATATATCGGCACTGGAAAAAGGCGAAACAATGCCTCTTTTAGGTACTGGGAAGGCAGGATTCAGCTGTGTTCCTTTGTTTCGCCTCCATTGTATTTACATCTAGGTGTGAGGCTCCCAGCCAAGATACTTTAGGGAGTGCACCACACAATGATGACGGTCTGGATAGCGGAAGGAGGGTTATACGGCTGCTTTCCTAGTAGTAACAGCAGTATTGAGGGCCGACTATACAAACAATGTTGGGTAGGCATCCCACCAAGGCTCCACAATTTTTAGCGTTTCCAGAGGAATCCACTGTATTGTAATGGTACAGGGCACGTATCAGGAGCAGAACGCAAACACTCTGCGTCCATGTTGGGCACACCAACTGGTTTCTGAGCGGCAGAGCACAGAGAGTAGTAATTTGGTGGTCATTCCTGGGCTTCGTCATTGATGTCCTCCAGGCACTTGCAATATTTTATCCAAGCCATGGTTGCTGCTTATTTATCTTACGTGAGGAACAGCCATTGACATAAGTCAAATTTTGACACTCTAGAATTACTATCATTGGTGTCTGCTGAGGGGATAGTTAGAATAATAGGGTATTCCCCCTTTTCTTGGGGTCCTCCTGGGGATTAATACACATCGAAGGGTAGGGCTGGACAAGACTGAGAAAGCCAGTTGCCCAGGTCCCACATTCCGTTGCAAGCCAAAACAGTAAGTCATACAAGGGACGTATTTCATTGTAAAGGTAATGGACATCTGAGGTGCTGTTCACTGTTCTAGGGGGGGGACATTGCACCAGTCCAATTGACTATTCGTTGATGATAGGTAAAGTCAACATTATTAGTGAGCTATCTTATTGGTAGCTGTTTGGCGTGCTGCCTTCAGGCTAAGTCTTGAGGGAATGTAGAGCAGCTTGTTTTACCAGTCTATAATCTCATGAATGAGTAAATGGAAAAGAACAGGTGTATAACCTATATATGTATTTGTTCTAAAACACATCCCTTTAGTTCCTTTCCGAGGCTAAAGGCGTGAAATTACAGCCAGTAAACTTATTTAACATACAAGTAAATTGGCACAATATACGTTGAGCCTATGATGTGATTAGAGGCGAATAATTACGGTGTGTAAACTTATATAGCACACAGTGATTTAGCACCATATACGTTGAGCTCTAGGGGTGTACCAAAGCCATATATTAATAATGTGGTAGGGGAACCACGAATGGCAGGGAGACAGGGCCTAGAGCCTGTAGAGAGACTACTTGGGGTCCTGATAACTATACACACCCTGATGTCACACCTAAAAGGTGCCCAAGAGCCTAGTTGCGGCATCACATAGGTCTGGGGATGCATGTGATCATGTCCGGTTGGCTAGGATGATATTTCCCAGAAGCCAAAGTGGTGAGCGGAAAGGGTCCTTGGGCCAGCTTATGGCCTGGCGGGGTTAGGGCTGTGCTAATTCTTTTAGCTAAAGACTGTGGTGCTGCACTGTTAAGTAGACTGTCTTGTTTTTACACATAGATCCTATGCATAAGGACGTGGGTAGAAAAAACCAGGATTAAGAGGCGATGTCCTCGCCTACGGCACAACTTTCTTGTGTAACAATGATTGTAAAAATAGGAAGCCAATTTTACAGCCTACCATGGTTAGGGCGGCGCTGATCCTATGCTTAACGACATAGATGCTGCACTAGCAAACAGACAAACGGAGGCTATGCTTAACATTTACTGTCGACGTGTTAATGTGTAGTAATATGGCACTAAGATTATCTAAAACTTAGCAACTGATGGTAATGTAAGTCTAACGCGTGTACAGCAGGTATCGCCGGAAACACTAATGGTGTGTACCTATCTTTCCAAT
Organism: Lissotriton helveticus; assembly: GCF_964261635.1. Classification (NCBI taxonomy): domain Eukaryota; kingdom Metazoa; phylum Chordata; class Amphibia; order Caudata; family Salamandridae; genus Lissotriton; species Lissotriton helveticus. Next base: position 59,713,059 of record NC_136061.1, read on the forward strand.
TTATGTATGACCGGGTCCATGGTGGATACCTGGAGGACTCCACATCACAACAGCTGCAACAGGTGGACAGCCCAAGGGGGGCTTAGGTCAGTCACGGCTGGGTCCATGGCGGATATCTGAGGAGTGCTCCACACCGCAACATCAGCAGCGGGTGGACGTCAAAAGGGAAGCATACGTCAAGAAAGAGGACACCAAGGGCCCAAGTATTGCTGGCAGGTGTAAGTGCTACCCATTCCTTAAGGTGGAGTGGGAATTTGTCACCCAGGTTTTCTTGGTCTTTTCCTGGTTCTTGCAGTTTCTCAAACCTGTCACGCAGGGGAGGAACTCATCACCAGAAGTTGAGGAGCCACAATGTGCCAGCACAAGCAACAGGCTGGACGCAGGACAGGGAAGAGTTTGTTTGAGGGTCTATGCCATGGTCAGTTCAGGAACTTCTCAGGGAATTTTTAGCTCAGCAGCCCGACCCCCTGTCAGTGGTGATACTTCACCTAGGGGGGACTGAATTGGCCAAACTGGGGAGGCGAATACTCATTGATGAGTCCATCTCCACTGTGGGGGGGTCTTCAGGACTTGCTCGGGTGGCACAGTAGTAGGGCCTCAACTTATCCCGTGGTGGCAGGGACTCGGTCAGGGCGTTGAATCACTCGATAAAGAGGATCAACACACAGTGGGACAAAGTATTTCAAGCCCCCCTCGGTTGCAGATGATCCAACATGGGTGTATTTGTTCTACCTGGTGAGGGGAGTCCATTTGACGGAGGAAGGAAGGGTCCTGTGGTCTGATGATGTCAGGGCCTGGTGGGAAGGTTTTGCTAAAGTGAGAACTTTCTAGGGTAGGTCTAGGCAGGGGGAGGCCAGATCGTCGGTTAACAATGCTGGCCTGTGGCGGTAAGGTCATTATCGGTGAGCACATATTTGAGGTCTGAGGGGGCGGGCATCATCCTATGGAGGTTCCCGCCCAGGGGGAGGGGCCTGCGGGCCACTCCTAGAACTCCAGGGGCAAGGTAATGGATGCTGCAAAGCAAAGGAGCGCGGGTAGGAGTAGTTCACGCTTTCCTTAGGCTGGTAGCCACCCCGCGCGCGTGGACTCATGACGTCACCGGATGGCGCAGAGTAAGGGCCCTCCTTTAGTGGGTAAATGGAGTTCAGGGCGTAGACCGGGCAATTCCCGGGGTAACACTGCGCATGCGCACGTCTCATGGGGAGGCGCAGCTTGTAGGACCTGACACCGGTAGTGACCCTGCCATATGGCCAGAAATGTACAAAAATCAAGATGAGGATGTTTAGACTCGGTTAGGAAACAACATGTATTAGAGTTTTGTTAAGGTCAGGCTCTCAAACTTGTTGACAATAATTTTGTATCGAATGTCCTGCTGATTTTTGTATAAATTGTTGATCATGCAATTAAAAACCTTTTTAATTTCATACTTTAATAAATACGGCCGGGCGACTAGCGCCCGCCTTCCAAAGAGTAAAGACGTCTCGTGTCCACGTTCCTGGGTGTTGGGTGCCGGTTTGGGGGGGAGGCGGCAGCTAGTCGCTGACCATGTGAAAAGGGGGGGCCCTCGGCCCCCCCGCACGCATGGCGGCGCGGCGACCGTCGCCCCCCCTTTCCCCATTGTTGTCTCTCGGTGGTGGGGGCGGGCCCTGGGGGGCGCGACCCACCACCGATTGGCCGGCGGCCTCCCTGACCCGGATACAAGGTAGAAGGTCCGGGTCAGGGGGGCGGGCTACAGGAGGGGCGGGCCGAGGGGGCGTGCCCCCCCCCGCCTGGCCCCTCGGGAATAAAGAGGTGGGGAGCGCCCAGGAGACCCCCTTGTCCCTGGACGCTCCCTCACAGAACGGTGTGCCCCGCGCTCGGGGCTTCTTTGTTTTCCCACCCACCATCCCTTGGAACAAAAGTCTTGTGGCATTCATTATGTCTGGTTTAATGGTAAGTTTTTGAAGGTACTGTCCACATGTCTTACATGGTAGAAGAAAAGGATCTGTTGGTATATTTTGTGGATGCTTTTGTTTAGGAATTTTTTCCCCTTTGTAGCAAACTGTGTGTGAAGTGATTTTTCTTCAATGCCAAGTGTATTTAGGCCTTTTTTCCCTTTGTAGCTGTACGGTGATACTGTTATTTATTAGCCAGTGTAGCTGTCCTTTAGAGTTTTTTCCCATAGGTCGTCGTATTTATTAGGTATGGGGCATGCGGTAAGGTCATTATCGGTGAGCACATATTTGAGGTCTGAGGGGGCGGGCATCATCCTATGGAGGTTCCCGCCCAGGGGGAGGGGCCTGCGGGCCACTCCTAGAACTCCAGGGGCAAGGTAATGGATGCTGCAAAGCAAAGGAGCGCGGGTAGGAGTAGTTCACGCTTTCCTTAGGCTGGTAGCCACCCCGCGCGCGTGGACTCATGACGTCACCGGATGGCGCAGAGTAAGGGCCCTCCTTTAGTGGGTAAATGGAGTTCAGGGCGTAGACCGGGCAATATTCGGGGTAACACTGCGCATGCGCACGTCTCATGGGGAGGCGCAGCTTGTAGGACCTGACACCGGTAGTGACCCTGCCATATGGCCAGAAATGTACAAAAATCAAGATGAGGATGTTTAGACTCGGTTAGGAAACAACATGTATTAGAGTTTTGTTAAGGTCAGGCTCTCAAACTTGTTGACAATAATTTTGTATCGAATGTCCTGCTGATTTTTGTATAAATTGTTGATCATGCAATTAAAAACCTTTTTAATTTCATACTTTAATAAATACGGCCGGGCGACTAGCGCCCGCCTTCCAAAGAGTAAAGACGTCTCGTGTCCACGTTCCTGGGTGTTGGGTGCCGGTTTGGGGGGGAGGCGGCAGCTAGTCGCTGACCATGTGTGAAAACCAACATTTGTGATGATTATAGATTATGAATGCAAATCCACTTTATACTTGCATCAAACATGATTTGAGATTTAAAGCTTGTAAATACATTTTCAGGAGCCGATCCCATGCTATGTAGAACTACACAACTAAACTCATGCAGACGATTAAATACTGTCTGTATATTAACATATTTATTTATGGGGATAATTATTACAAAGAGGTATCTGGGACATTATTGGACACCAGCTTCTCCCCCTGCTATGCAACCATCTTTATGGCTGTGAGCAGAAGCAGGTTGTATGAAACATTGAGAATGAATCGCACTGAAAATTAGTCCAAATACAATTTTACAATTTCACTTCACTGGATTCTAATGTCTTACATTTTCTTACAAAAATATTTATTTTTTGATTTTCTATTACATTATTTGTATTAGAACGTGACTTTTCTTCTTACTAATAGACAAAAACATTCATCGATTTAAAACCAGAAACCATATCATTGCTAAGAACAAACACATATCATCCCATAAACTCTCCTGTATCACACTACCATCTCACACACCTTTCATTCTGCATTCCAAACATCCATCCCACATCAGTACAGAGAAAACTGTGTCCAGTAAACGGCAACCAAATATTGACTTCTTTTCTCCTTTCGGTGTATTGGCCCAGACTGGACACATCAACAGTCAACACACGTTGAAGTGGATATGCACTGATTGTCTACAACCTTCTTCAGGACAGTATTAGTCTAAACTGTATGTATGTGTGTATTATCAGGAGGACAAACGGGGAAATGTCCGATTTGAAAACACTGGTTCGTAAATGATTCCAGAGAGGAATGGAACATCTCACGCTCTTGAGTTGAAAAAACACACATTCTTTTTTTATCTTGAAAGCACTATCCGCCTCAGTTTCCAATATCAAGTCCTATGCATTAAGATCCAAGGTGCTTTCACTTTAGGTCACTGGCTGCCTTCGAGTCAGTCATCAAGTATCCTAATTCGCGGATTTTGAATACAAGTTACAATATGTTTCCTCTTCCCTCTCGCACGCCGTAACCGCGGGCGTCCGCGTCTTGGTCCCGAACTAGACAGAATTTCCCAGTGGTATAAGTAAATCAAAGCAGTAGGACCTTCCTTGTTAGTTTTGCACTCTATAAGACCACATCTTTCAATAAGGTGTATATTGGTAATGTATGCTTAGAGGAGAACACTCTGAGTTATTACTATTAAGGAATTATCTCATGTAAGCTAAAAAGTATGGATTGGATAATATGACCTACAACAATACTGTTTGGGTAGGTCTAGCATTAATAGATGCAGATTGCATTTTAGTACATATATCCTTCCGTGTCTGCATCGGCAAGGACATGTTCGTATCCTTCTCCTTTCAAACTGCTCCTTAGTTGTCAACTTATCTTCTCTACAATGTCTCACATAAGTGCGTCTTAGCTACTCACTGTTTTATTTATTATAGCTTGTCAACGGTTTATAACAAATCGTACAACACCTTGTGCTTTATAACATTATAATTCATATTACATGCCACACTCAATGTTCCATCAACTTCATTAAGTATATGTCTCCCAGCATCGCTAAGGCATTCACATTTTTACAAGAACTTGGATGCTTTGGCACAGATGAAGTCTTAATATTGGACAATGCCTCTAAGACAATATGCCAAATAATGTGTATTATGTCTTTGAAAGGGGCATGTCATAAGAACTTTTGTGTGCTGTCTTCATCATTGTTCAACACAGCTGGCATATCTTTGACCCAGATCAGCGCAAGCAATAATGATCTCCTAAACCGGAACTATTCCCAAACATAACATCATATACCATGAGTAGGCGTTTATACAATTAGACCAGGATTATTGTTATGTTCACATTGATTTGATGATGCATAACAATTCTGTTGCATCTTCCAAGAGAAAACGGGGGATTGGAAAGAAAGGGTTATCTGAAATGTCATCCCATGCTTCCACCTTGTGTCTAAAGTATATAAGCATCATACAAGGCCACCGAAGAGATCCATTGTGGCATTAAAGATTATTAGAAAATATTATCATATATTTAGACCATTTTATGCTACTGGTTATCTTAGCTCTATTCTCATATTATTAGAATAGTGCATACTTCCAGAGTGAAACTGTAGACAGAATGAAAACCAACATTTGTGATGATTATAAATTATGAATGCAAATTCACTTTATACTTGCATTAAACATGATTTGAGATTTAAAACATGAAAATACATTTTCAGGAGAAAGATCCCATGCTATGCACCGCTAAAAAAATGTCGCTCTAGGTACTAAATAAGTCGGTTCTCAATATTCTGTATGGTAGTGGGACAGAAAAGTTTTCTATTCAAAGTTTGTTTACATTCACAACGGGGAAAGGGCCACCATCCCTTTTGGAAAAGGATTACCACCTCCTTGGAGGACTCTCTAAATATAAATCAATGTTTTGCAACCAAGTTACAGTCGCAAAATATTGATGCATTAAATACCAATTCAGTATTTGGAAAGGATGCCTACAAAACCCCCTTCCCGGTACCGAATCAGTATCCATTTGAAATCACATTTTAGGAGTCCGAAAAACTTTTTGGACTCCTAAAAGCCGTTTCATAACTAAGAAAAACAGAATCAGAAATTCCAAATCACAGATTTTGCAACCATTAAAATGCTTAGTAGACCTCGCCCATGGATCTACATTTGGTATTTATTCACAACATGAGTTGGGATGAGGCAGTTTTGCATGTTTCATAGGCGCTGGAAGTAGGGATTCGGGCCGTGATGCCTCATTACGCAAATCAACCATGCTGGGGTTCCAAAGGTGAATGAGCAATAAAGATGCCTTTAAAATTTGTTTTTGTCTTGGTATATTTACTGGGCATTCAAATATCAAACATCAGGCTGTATCTTTTGACAAAGTCGTGCTTATTTTTTAACATGGAGATTGGTGTTTAATTTTCTTTCTCTGACTGCAAAGTGAGAGGGTTTTGTAAAATGTACTTGGTGACAATCTTGCCAGTGTGAAAGGATGGTTGCAGGATGTAATTTTTAATACACAACACAACAAAATTGAAATAACATAAAATTATCTGCACATATATTTCAAAATATATTTTCAGTTAGGATAGAACAAACGAAACACTTTTGTGTAATCCTAAAGGGTTTATTAAATGTAGGAATTGTAAGGCATGCGAAATCAGTACTAATAAAAAAAAGTATGTCATTCAAGCAATCAATCAGTACTTGTAAAGCGCACTACTTACACCTGAGGGTCTCAAGGTGGGGGGGGGGGCGCTACTGCTCGAAGAGCCAGGTCTTGAGGAGTTTTCTGAAGGTGAGAAGGTTTTGGGTCTGTCGTAGGTGGGTAGGTTGGGTGTTCCAGGTCTTGGTGGCGAGGAAGGAGAAGGATCTGCCGCCGGAGGTCGTTCGTTGGATGCGGGGCTCAGCGGCGAGGGCGAGGCGGTTGGAGCGGAGCTGGCAGGTGGGGGTGTAGAAGCTGAGTGTAGGTCTCTCAGGTGGTGGGTGATGTGGCTGCGTCGAGGGGTGTTGAGGAGCAGTCGGGCGGAGGCGTTTTGGATGCGTTGCAGTTGTCGCAGGTGTTTGACCGGGATTCCTGCATAGAGTGCGTTGCCGTAGTCCAGCCTGCTGCTGACGAGGGCCGGTGTCACTTTTCTTCTTGTTTCGGAGGGGATCCACTTGTAGATCCTGCAGAGCATGCGGAGGGTGTTGTAGCAGGAGGAGGTGACGGTGTTGACCTGTTTCGACATGGAGAGAGAGGAGTCAAGTATGATTCCTAGGTTGCGTGCCTGATCAGTGGGTGTTGGTGCTGTTCCCAGCGCGGTCGGCCACCAGGAGTTGTCCCATGCTGAGGGGGTCGGTCCGAGGATGAGTATCTCCATATTGTCAGAGTTCAGCTTCAGTCGGCTGCTCCTCATCTATTCGGTGACGTTCTTCATTCCCTCGTGGAGGTTGGTTTTGGCGGTGTGCGTATCCTTGGTGAGGGGGAGGATGAGTTGGGTGTCGTCGGCGTAGGATATGGTGTTGAGGTCGTGCTGGCGGGCCACTTGTGCGAGGGGGGCCTTGTATACGTTGAACAGCGTTGGACTGAGGGATGAGCCCTGGGGTATGCCGCAGAAGATGTCAGTGGCTTCAGATCGGAAGGGTGGGAGTCGGACGCTCTGGGTTCTGCCGGTGAGGAAGGACGTGATCCAGTCTTGGGCTTTCTCTTGGATTCCGGCTTCTTGGAGGCGTGTCTTTAGTGTGCGGTGGCAGATGCTGTTGAAGGCAGCTGACAGGTCCAGGAGGATGAGGGCTGATGTTTCTCCGTTATCTAGTTGGCGCCTGATGTCGTCTGTGGCGGCGATGAGGGCTGTTTCGGTGCTGTGGTTTCTTCTGAATCCGGACTGGGATGGGTCTAAGATGATGTTGTCCTCAAGGCGCTCACGTGACCCCCTCCCTCCGGCTTCCATCGCAGCTGGCCACGCCCACCTAGAGGCCACGCCCCCTTCCCGCCCTTCTTAAGCGCTGATCTGCAAGCGCTCGGTTGGTTCGAGTCTCCTGAGGCGAAAAGCCGGGAGTAGCGGTTTTTAAAATTGTGATACTGTGATTATGTGTTTTTAAAACTCACTATTTTACTGCCACAGCACTTTGTACTTCGAGGGCGCCGTGTAGCGGACCTAGCGCTCACGTGACCCCCTCCCTCCGGCTTCCATCGCGGCTGGCCACGCCCACCTAGAGGCCACGCCCCCTTCCCGCCCTTCTTAAGCGCTGATCTGCAAGCGCTCGGTTGGTTCGAGTCTCCTGAGGCGAAAAGCCGGGAGTAGCGGTTTTTAAAATTGTGATACTGTGATTATGTGTTTTTAAAACTCACTATTTTACTGCCACAGCACTTTATACTTCGAGGGCGCCGTGTAGCAGACCTAGCGCTCACGTGACCCCCTCCCTCCGGCTTCCATCGCGGCTGGCCACGCCCACCTAGAGGCCACGCCCCCTTCCCGCCCTTAAGATTTCCTATATCAATGTGCAACCCCAGAACGCGCAGCGGACGTGCGCAGCAGGCGCGCCGTTTGCGCGCCGAAGGCGCGCCTAAGGCAAGCCCGTCTGCGCCCGTCCGCGGCCGAGCGGGGCTAGGGGCATGTCCCCATGCCAATTTTATTTGCTCTTCCTCTGAGGAGATCACCTCCCTCCAAGGCCAATGGCCACTTTCAGAATCCATCTGTAGGCACATTGCCTCGTTAGAGCTTGCCCCTTTCTCTTCCTCAATATTGCCGCCGCCATTGCCGGCCTTACCGTTGCATTTCCCTTCCTTACCTGATCCCCCCCCCCTCTACTCCTCCACTATCTGTTCTTTTACTCAACACCAGATCAGCGGTCAAACACCATCATGAGCTGTTTGTCCTTCTCGACTCCGAGAAGCCGGACATACTGCTCTTGACCGAAACCTGGTTCTGTGACTCGTCCCTTCCCGTTCTCTTGGCCACCCTCCCCCCTTCCTACGTTGCCCTACGCGCTGATCGCCCGGCGGGCAGGACAGGCGGTGGTGTGGCATTAATCGCTCGGTCTGATTTAAACTTTCAAATCCTTTCCTCTCCCCCTATCCCCCTCACTGAATTCCTTGTCACCCGTTCCCTTTCCTTCTCTCCCCCCATCACATGCCTCCTGATGTATCGTCCACCCCAGTCCTCGTCTCTGTTTTTACCAGCATTCCAAGACCTATTGGCCACCCTGGTGGTCAACTACGCTTCGGTCCTGGTGCTCGGAGATTTTAATTACTGGCCTTCTGACCCTTTTGAGTGTACTGCCTCAAAAGAATTCACAGAATCTCTTCTTTCTCTGAATTTTGTTCCGCACATCTCTATTCCCACCCATTCTCACGGTCACATACTTGACCAGGTGTGGTCCCTCAACCTTCCAGTCTCCTCGGTGACTGTATCTCCTTGTCTCTGGTCTGATCACGCCCTTATTTCCTTTTCCATTCCTACCAAACCAGTGTCTAAAGTCCCTCACGTCAAAAACACTTGGGCGCGTAATTGGAATAGAGTCGATCTCCCCTCTTTGACCTCTCTGCTCCGAAATTCCATTCCGACCCTTTCTGGCCTCTCATCTGACTCTCAAGCCAAGGCAATTAATGCCTGGCTAGCTGGAGGCTGTGACTCAGAAGCTCCCTTGCGTCGTATTTCCACCCGTCGACCCAAGGATTCAAATAGGTGGTTTAACGACAACTTAAAAAAGCTTAAACTGTCCGCCCGACAGGCAGAGAGGCGTTGGAGGAAAGACTATTGTCCTTCACTAAAAATCCTCTATCTCACATCTCTTGCCGATTATAAAACGGCAATTCTCGCTGCCAAAACCACCTATTTTTCTACTAAAATAACGTCAGCTGAAAATAAACCCAGAGAGATCTTCGGTATAGTGAACGACCTAGCCTTTTCCGACAGAGCCTCACCCCAAATTCCTCCATCCCAGTCTCTATGCGCCCAACTAAACACCTATTTCTTAGATAAGATTGTAACCATCAAGGCCAGCATCCCTCCCCCTTCGTCTGCCTTTATCGACCCTTCCCCTCCCACCGTCCAATGCTATCTTACCTCCATTCCCCCCCTCACCAAGGAAACATTCCTGGAGATTCTCCCTAAAGTAAAATCGGGTTCTCCGGCAGATGTCTGTCCGGCACGTATTTTGCAACAAATCTACTCTTTCTGTCCCGAACCCCCCATCACTTTCCTTAATAGCTCTCTGACCCAGGGAGTCGTGACGCCTGCACTCAAATCAGCCACCATAGTGCCCATCCTGAAGAAGCCTGGCGCTGACCCGTCCATCTCAGCCAATTACCGCCCCATTTCCCTGCTGCCCTACTTGGGCAAGGTGCTGGAGCGCCATGTCACCGCGGTACTCAGCGCCCATGTAGAGACAAATGGGGGATTGGCTTCCCGCCAGGCTGGCTTTCGCCCCAGGCACTCGACCGAATCAGTTGTGGTATCGGTCCTAGATAACCTCAGGAAGGGAATGGATCACAACCAATACCAGGCGCTGGTGCTCCTTGATCTTTCCGCCGCCTTTGACACGGTGGACCACACCATCCTACTGTCCCGTGTCAGGGCGGCTGGAATTCAGGGATCAGCCCTGGTCTGGCTTTCCTCCTTCCTGAGGGGCCGTACCCAGGCGGTTCGGCTAGGAGGCTTCACGACCACCTCACTCCCCGTCACCTGTGGTGTCCCCCAGGGTTCTTCCCTTTCTCCCCTACTATTTAACCTTTACATTTCCCCTCTTATTTTCGCTCTTCAGCAGCTGGAGGTCACCGTATTCAATTATGCAGATGACCTCCAGCTCATCTTTGATCTGTCCTCCTCTTCTCTCTCTGTCTCTAACTTCCAGTCCATTATGATTTTTATCAGGGACTGGATGAACCACAACCATCTCAAATTGAACCCGGACAAGACCGAGTTGGTTCTCACTGGTGGTTCGTCCAGTCCCTGGAACTCCCTCTTTTGGCCCCCTTCTCTTGGTCCCGCCCCCACACCATCTGCCACGGTTAAAACACTGGGAGTCAAAATGAACAGCCATCTTACCCTTCAATCACAAATTAGTTCCGTAGTCTCCTCTTGCTTCCTCACCCTCCGAACAATCCGCACTGTCTCCCGTTTCTTTTCCCCCCAGGCACTTAAACTGATCATGGCCGCATTAGTAATTTCGCGGCTGGATTATGCCAATGCCCTTTACAATGGCATCCCGGCATACAGCTTGCGGAGGCTCCAGATGGTACAGAACCAGGCGGCCCGGCTAATCTATGGTCTCCCACGCTACCATCATTCCTCACCCCTCCTTAGGGAGCTCCATTGGCTTCCTGTCAGGGAACGCTCCCTTTTTAAAACCGCCTGCATGACCTTCCAGGCCCGCCAAGGCACTGCCCCTGCCTTCACCTCCTCGCTGATTAGCGAATACGTTCCCTCCAGAGAGCTTCGTTCCTCTTCCAAGTCTCTCCTTCAAGTCCCACGTTTTAAGTGCAAAAAGTGGGGTGGAGCCAATTTCTCTACCTTGGCTCCCACTTTTTGGAACTCTCTTCCTGACCACCTACGCTTTGCCACTCATTATGTCTCTTTTCGGAAAGACCTTAAAACGTTTAACTGGCTCACTCTTGTCATTTGACTGCTATTCTGCCTCAGTTGCCGGACTTTGCACTAGCGCCAAGAAACCGTACGGTAAACAATGCGCTTTATAAATGTTTTAAATTGGAAATTGGAAGGTGGGGGGTCAGTTGCATACCCACAGAGTGAACACGACCTATTTTAAAACAGATAATCTGTGCCACAATGACTTATGTGGATATCTCTTAGAATGCCCTTGGGGTCTGAGGTGGGTTGGGAGTGCCATCTTCCCTTTATAGAAAATAGTACAAGCCATGAAACAGAATGATGCCACCTACCCAAAAACGAGAAGCAGCACTTCTCATTATTACACATTCAACATGCTGAGCTAATGTAATTTTTCAGTATTGACAAAATTACACCTCACTTTGGGGAGGTATCTGAAAGAGACACATTAGTGATAGATTCCTTACCGCAGAATATCCCCAGGCGTCAGACTGGATCCGGAAAGTTTTGCTTAGCAGTGCCCTTGTGCATCAGTAGGTGGCGTCCTGCGGCTCAGCGTCCGTCACTGGCGTCGTCAGCGAAATGACGTTACAGAGAGTACTTAGGCGCCACCCATGCGCGCTGACGTCAGTTCTTTCTTTTTCTGTGCCAGTAAGTGCAGATCCGGATTGAGCAAGTACCCTGGTCACTTTTTGACCATTGTTTTGAGACTTTTGTCTCCCCACTTTTCTCCTGGTGCACGTAGGGATGCCCGGCTTTAAGTCTTGTAGAGCCTGTCACCGAAATATGCCGGTAGCGGACCCCCACGATGTTTGCCTCTACTGCCTGGAGACCGACTACGACCCCCGGGACTGCCGTGATTGCCGTGCCATGGCCCCCAAGGCCTTGCGGGAGCGGCGTCGGAAGTTGCTGGAGGTCCAGCATTCGTCACTTTGCCGCTCCGGGTCTAGGGGTCGTTCCCAGGACCACTTGCGACACCGTCGCACCTCGGACTCCAAGTCTTCACCTTTGGATTCTGGTAAGAGTCGCCTTAAAAAGAAGTCGAAGAAGCGCGTTCGCTCTCCGATGTCCCCCCGTCGCTCCTCGGAGGCGGACGAGGGGGACAGGGGCCTTGCCCCTGCGACTTCTCTTGAGCAGGAGAGTCCCACGGTCTACCCGCCATACCCCGGTCTGTCGGCGACTCCCGAACAGATGCTAGAGTTCCTTGCTGCTATAGACCGCCTTTACAGGCATCGGGCTCCCGCTGGCGCGCCTTCGGGCCCCGCGGTCCCGTGTCCAGATCCTGCTGGCCCGGCGACTCCACCACCGGCGCCACAGGATACTGCGCCTCTTGCGTCCGCGCCATGAGGTGCGGCGTTGCCGGCTCCGGCCCTGGCGTCATCCTCGGCTCCAGCCCCGGAGCCACCCTCGGCTCCAGTGTAGTGTAGCTCCTATTTTCCCAATAGGCTCTGCGCATTGGAATAGTACCTACAGCAGTAAAGGCCTAGGCCAGACGTTAACTAGGTCTACTACTGTCGATACTAGACTTAATTTTTGGGTTTGCCAGCTAAGCTCAGAGTTCGCTAGAAACTTTCTCGAATGTTCAAGGAAGGAATTAACTCCCCTGATTAGACAAGAAGGGATTTAGTTTCTGACAACCATAGAACATGACAACTTTGCTCTCCCCTAATCAAGAGTCAATCTCAAGAGTCGTGTGAGCACAAGGCAATTATTTTACTCAGTCAGTACGTGCATTCTTAGTCTCATCAGAATGTAGAGAAAAGGAAGAGACGGGCGTGTTCAATAAAAAGGTGTTATTTATTGATCAGTCTCTTTTCTCATACATGAGAAATGGATTGATATTATTGCAATACTTATAGTTAAGTAAAGTGCATACATTAAAAGCAATAGTATAAAATAATACTGTAAAAACATTGATATGGTTTCTGAGCCATATGATGTTTAAAATGATTAAAATATATTTACATACACATATACATTTGACTAAACGTACTCAACTGGTGTTTCTAAATACGCCTACCCCGTGTACCTGACCTAAGTCTAATGCGTGGGCGGGAATAGAAAGTTACAGTTTAAGTTAAGTTTGTTTTTGCCAAGTGAATAACTAAAGAATTCTCTGTGAGGGGTTATTCAGTTCTGTACCTGGAAGTTAGGATGAATGAGGAATGGTATCTCTTTCTCTGCTCTCGATATTCCAGGCTGCCTGCGAGGGCTGCCCAGAAGCGCCGGTGCTGGGTCTCTCGGCTTGAGATAGCAGCGCGTCTCTCAGCGCGTCAGGAAGGCGGGGCTGCTGCCAGCGGGGTCTGCTTCTGCTCTCGGCTTCGGCAAGTATGGCTGCTCCGTCTTGTCACCACGCGTGTGTTTGCATAGGGCAAGGTCGGCAATATTTATACCTTAAAGGTGCCGAGATTGACGTAAGGATGGACATAGATACGTCAATAAAGATGTCATACGACTTGCTCGTTAGCACATTCTTTACTAAAGTTCTCTGTGAAATCAAAACAATGGCCGCACGGATTATCCAGGTTGTCATAGGTTTGATTTGTTATGAGAACGTCGTATGCCTTATCAGGGGCTGGAGGAATGTCGCTTGTCTAATTAGATCTCAAGCGTTATGACCTAATCAGATAACACGTTCCTGTGCCGTAGTGTGACTGCGTCAGATAACGGTATCTGCATCATGGGGGTTTTCTTGCCTCATGGGCTGACTGTTAGTTAACTTGATAGTTAGTTTAACCAGAATAGGGTCAGGAATAGGGGGACTGATTCAGAACCTATAGAAATACACGACACCAGTCCTGGCGCCACCCTCTGCTCCAGTCCCGGCGCCAACCCCAGCTCCGCCCCTGGCGCCGTACTGGGTGCCATTTATCCCACCCTTGCCCCGGGCCATTTTTTCCGGCCTGGGATCCGCATTGGGAGCAGGCACCGTTTCCTGAAGCAGTTCGTCTCTTTTCCGACTCCGGCTCTGCCGCCGCAACCGGCCACCTCTATGCCAGAGGCGGACGACGACTGGGAAGGGTCTGAGGACCCGCTTGCTAGGCAATGCAACTCCGAAAAGAGATTGGGTGGACAACTTGGAGGATGCAGGCGACCTTGATGTCTCCTCTGACCCGGGGTTCGCCTCCCCCCGTGCTCCGTCGGGCTTATGAGGCCCTCAACCTTGATCTACCCACAGTGGCCCTCAAGACCAACCTCCTCACCGAGGTGCTCCAGACAGCATCTACTTCATCGGATCCGCTGCTTCCCTTTAATGACGCCCTTACAGAGGTCCTCTTGGGCACTTGGGGGGCCGTCCACCTCCACCCCCGCTGCTTCCGCCTTTAAACCCTCCTAATCTGAGCTTCAGGGAGCATCCCAAGCCGGTGGGTGGCAGGATCCACCACCACATCCCCCGCTGGCACGAGATTACTTCAGACAAATGGGGTCTCTAGGTAATCTGCCAAGGTTACTCCCTTCCCTTTCGGTCCCCCCCCCCCAGCGATGCCACCTCGGTGCCACCGCATGTCGGGGGATCATTTGGCTCTTCTCCAACAGGAAGTCGTGGCCGTCTTGGCCAAGGGGGATATCGAGTACGTTCCTGGTCCAGAAGTAGGGAGTGGTTGTTATTCCTACTACTTTCTGGTCCCCAAGAAGGAGAAAGGGGGTCTGCGTCCTATCTTGGACCTCCGGGACGTAAATTGCTTCATCCGGAAGGAGAAGTTCAAGATGCTAACTCTGGCTCTGGTCTTGGCTGTCCTCGACCCTGGAGACTGGATGGTGGCGTTGGACTTGCAGGACGCATATTTTCACATCCCCATCCTGCTGGCCCACCGGTGTTACCTGCGGTTCATGGTAGGCCAGGAGCATTTTCAGTTTACTATGTTCCCCTTCGGCCTTACCAGCGCCCCTCGGGTGTTCACGAAAGTAATGGCAGTGGTCGCAGCTCACCTGCGCAGGTCAGAGATCTCAGTCTTCCCCTACTTCGGGTTGTTGAAGGCGGGCTCGCTCCAGGCAGTCGTCACCCACCTTCAGACTACGGCAGACCTCCTGCATTTGCTGGAGTTTTCCATCAATGTGCCGAAGTTGCACCTGAGTCCCTCTCAGAAGCTCCCCTTCATCGGAGCGGTTCTGGATTCGACGCAGTTTCGGGTCTACCCAACCGAGCAGCGAGTCTGGGATACTCAGGCTATGATTCCGATCTTTCAGCCTCTATGCCAAGTTTGAGTCAGGATGACCCTTCGGCTCCTGGGCCTGATGGTCTCCTGCAACCTTCTAGTGCAACATACCAGATGGCATATGCAGGCTCTGCAAAGGGAGCTGAAGTTCCAGTAGGCGCGGCATCAGGGCAACCTGATCATGTCCAGATCTCGGGGCCACTGCACGACACTTGTAGTGGTGGCTCGCGAATCACAATTTGGTCAATGGCAGATCCCTCTCCCTTCTCCAACCGGAGCACACGGTAGTGACGGATGCGTTCTGGGATGGGGAGGCCACTTGGGAGAGGCGGAGATCAGAGGCCTCTGGTCTCCGGCGGAGTCCCAGCTCCTTATCAACATTCTGGAGCTGCGGGTGATCCGACTTGCACTGAAGGCATTACTTCCCTCTGTCCGGGGCAGTGTAGTGAAGGTGTTCACGGACAACACCACTGCCATGTGGTATTGCAACAAACAGGGTGGGGTGGGGTCCTGGACCATATGTCAGGAGGCACTGTGTCTGTGGACATGGCTGGAACATCAAGGCATTACCTTGGTGGTTCAACACCTGGCAGGTTCTCTGAACGCCAGGGCAGATGAACTCAGCCGCCGGTGATTGATGGATCACCAATGGCGTCTGAACTCGGATGTGGCGCAAGGCCTCATTCAACAGTGGGGAGAGCCTTGGTTAGATCTATTTGCCACCAAAGAGAACATGCAATGTCCTCAGTTCTGCTTGTTGGAATTTCCCAGGCTGCACTCGCTCGGAGATGCTTTTCGTCTAGAGTGGAGCTGCAATCTTTGTACTGTACTCTTTTCCTCCTATACCACTTCTGCCCAGAGTGCTGAAGAAGAACAGACACAACCGGGACCAAGTCATTCTTGTGGATCCGCACTGGGCTCGAAGAGTTTGGTATCCCGAGCTACTCAGTATGAGCATCGACGCCCCGATCCGTCTGCCCCTTCGGTGGGAACTTCTGTCGCAGCAGCAGGTGACGGTCCTCCACCCGAACCTGTCCAGCCTCCACCTCCATGTGTAGAGATTGAGCGGCGACAGTTGATGGCTTTCGACCTTCCTCCACTAAAACAGTATAAGCCTGCCGATGGAACAAATTTGTGGCATGGTGCTCAGCAAAAGCTGCGGATCCCCTTTCGGCCCCTCTGTCTGAGGTTCTTCTGTTTCTTCTATCTTTGGCCCAGCAGGGCTCTGCTCTAGGCACGATCAAAGGTTATCTTTCTGCCATTTCCACCTTCCTGAGACTTCCTGATCAGCCTTCTCTTTTTAAGTCCCCGGTTGTTAACCCTTTCCTCAAAGGCATATTACACACGTTCCCTCCTGTGCCTTTCATAAAGCCTCAATGGAACTTAAATCTAGTCTTGACTTTTCTGGTGTGCGCTCCTTTTGAGCCCCTTCATAACTGTCCTTTACGTCTTCTTACTCTCAAGACGGCTTTCCTTGTAGCTATCACCTCTGCCAGAAGAGTGAGTGAGCTCCAGGTTCTTTCTTCTAAACCTCCTTTCCTTTTGGTTCATCCGGACAATGTGGTTTTAAGGACCCGTCCTTTCTTGCTAAAGGTTGTCACACATTTCTACATCGGGCAGACCATCACTTTGCCCACCTTCTTTCCGCCTCCGCATCCTTCCAGGGAAGAGGAGAGGCTCCATCGTCTGGATCCAAAATATGCGCTTGCTTTCTATCTGCAGCGTACACAACAGTTCCGGGTGGATGATCAGTTCTTTGTTGGCTACGTGGGCGCCAAAAAAGGTCGGGCTGTGCACAAACGGGCCATTTTCCGGTGGGTCGTTCTGTGCATCAAAGCATGTTACTCCTTAGCCAAGAAGGAGCCTCCTGTGGGGTTGCGTGCCCATTCGACCAGGGCACCTGCAGCCACTACTGCCTTAGGACGCGTCGTTCCCTTGCAGGACATTTGTCAGGCAGCTACGTGGGACTCGTTGCACACTTTTGCAAAGCCCTACTGCTTTGACAGTCAAGTCCGGAGAGACGGCTTCTTTGGCCGTTCTGTTCTCTGTGACTTCCTGGTGTAATTTTGTTCGCAGACCCACCACCGGGGTTGGTATTGCTAGGGTATCTATTCTAAGGTAAGGAATCTATCTGTAAGAGACATTAGTTAGTGATAGATTCCTTACTGCCCCGCCCATCCTCCCCGTTCTGCGAACTGATTACTAGGGTTAAGGTCATCCCCTTTTAGGGCCCTAGTTTTATGCACCAATGGTCATTATTTTGCATGGCTCTGCGTTCCTGGTGGGGTACTGTCGTCAGCACGCATGGGTGGCGCCTAAGTACTCTCCGTGACGTCATCTCGGCGCTGATGACACCAGTGACGGACGCGGAGCCGCAGGACACCACCTACTGACGCGCTAGGGTACTACTAAGCAAAACTTTCCGGATCCACTCTGACGCCTGGGGATATTCTAAGGTAAGGAATCTATCACTAACTAATGTCTCTTACAGATATATCGTTACACAAGTAGTAACTTGTGCGACAGAGACTAAAATATTAATAAGTATGGAATATGAATATATATTAGAAATCAAACCTAAGGGACTGATTATGATGGTGGTCGGACCACACGCCAACAGGCCATTGGTGGAGGTCTGTCCGCCGACAGCCTTTCAGTCTGACTGCCGCATTTCAATGCTGGCGGTCGGACCCACAGTGGGCTTGGACCAGACTACTATCTCCAACAGGATCTCAGATCCTGACAGGGGCGGCCCAGATTGGCGGCAGAGCCAGGCCAGGCACTGCCGTCGGGATTTAGATATCCCTTTCCGACAGCCTGTTAATAGTGAGAACACTCCGATGTACAAGCTGCCAGAAAGGGATATTGGGTTTCCCAAACAGGGCACCCATCCCTTGTGGGCCATGTAGTGCCCCCACTCACCTCAATGCCCCTAATGATGCACGCCACTCTGTCCATTGATGTGGAGGAAGTGCTCCTTTTCATGGCGGCTTGTGCTGCAGCCCTTTTCCTGGGATGCATCACAAGCCGCTGTAAAAAGGAGCACTTTGCCATCACCAGTCTGGTGGTTGCATCCTAATGCAGAGGTTGGACAGCAGACTGCTTTTTTGAACATGCTTGAGGCCAAACCGGATGAACCCAGTCTTGAGACCTGAACTACACCTACTGGTTGACCTCGTCTAAAACAAAGAGATGCAATGGTCCCTTTCCACTTGGATATACGGAGTGCACACACGAAGCCCTGGTATAATTTCCTTAGTGTTCTTAAGTTCAAGTTCAAGTTCGGGCATTTATAAAGCGCACTACTCACCCAGAGGGTCTCAAGGCGCTAGAGGGAGGGTTCACTGTTTATCGAATACCCATGTTTTCAGTTCTTTTCTGAAGAGGATGTGGTTCTGAGTAAGGCGGAGGTGGGTGGGGAGTGAGTTCCAGGTTTTGGCAGCCAGGAAGGAGAAGGATCTGCCACCCATGGTGGTTTTTCGGATGCGCTGGACTGCGGCGAGGGCTTGATTGGATGATCTTAGTTGGCGGGTGGGATAGTAGAAGGACAGTCGGGTGTTGAGGCATTCGGGTCCTAGGTTATAAAGGGCCTTGTGTGCGTGGGTAAGAAGGCGGAAAGTAATTATTTTGTTGACGGGAAGCCAGTGGAGGTTTTTTAGGTGTCCGGTGATGTGCTCTTGGCGCGGGATGTCTAATATGAGTCTCGCTGACGCGTTTTGGATGCGCTGGAGCTTTTTCTGCAATTTTGTTGTAATTCCGGCGTAAAGTGTGTTGCCATAGTCAAGTCGACTCGTGACCAGTGCATGGGTGACAGTCTTTCTTGTCTCGAGGGGGATCCAGCGGAAGATCTTTTTGAGAATGCGAAGGACGTTGAAGCAGGAGGACGATACGGCGTTGACTTGTCTGGACATTGAAAGAGAGGAGTCTAGAATGAAGCCAAGGTTACGTGCGTGGTCTGTGGGGGTGGGTGCTGATCCCAAAGCGGAAGGCCACCAGGAGTCGTCCCAAGCTGAGGGGGAGGATCCTAGGATGAGCACCTCCGTTTTGTCTGAGTTGAGTTTTAGGCGGCTCTGTTTCATCCATTCGGCTACTTCTTTCATACCTTCGTGAAGATTGTTTTTGGCGGTGTTGGGGTCTTTGGTGAGGGAAAGGATTAGCTGGGTGTCGTCGGCGTAGGAGATGATGTTGAGGTTGTGTTGACGTGCGATGGAGGCGAGAGGACTCATGTAGACGTTGAAGAGGGTGGGACTGAGTGAGGAGCCTTGAGGTACGCCGCAGATGACTTCGGTGGGCTCTGAGTAGAATGGGGGGAGTCGGACTCTCTGGGTTCTCCCAGCTAGGAACGAGATGATCCATTCCAAGGCTTTTCCTTGTATGCCGATGTTGTTGAGGCGTTGTATGAGGGTGTTGTGACATACAGTGTCGAAGGCGGCGGAGAGGTCGAGTAGAATGAGGGCCACAGTTTCACCGTTGTCCAGGAGTGCTCGGATGTCGTCGGTTGCCGCAATGAGGGCGGTTTCGGTGCTGTGTTTGGCTCGAAAGCCGTTCTGTGAGGGATCCAGGGAGTTGTTGGATTCAAGGAAGGCTGCGAGTTGGCTATTGCCGGCTTTCTCGATAACTTTGGCCGGGAAAGGGAGGAGGGAAATGGGTCGGTAGTTTTTCAGTTCTGAGGGGTCTGCTGTGGGTTTTTTCAGAAGGGCGCTGAGTTCGGCGTGTTTCCATATTTCTGGAAAGGTGGCGGAGTTGAATGAGCAGTTGATGACATCGCGGAGTTGGGGAGCGATGATGGAGTCAGCTTTGTTGAAGATGTAGTGGGGACAGGGGTCAGAGGGTGAGCCAGAGTGGATTGAGTTCATGAGGCGAATGGTGTCTTCAATGGTGATTGGGTTCCAGGAGCTGAGGTTGTTAGTTGGAGGGGTGGGATCTGAAGGGGGTGGGGCGGGTTGGTCATTGGGAGTATTCTTGAAGCTGTTGTGGATGTCGGCAATTTTGTTGTAGAAGAAGGAGGATAGCGCATCGCAGAGGTCTTGGGAGTTAGTGATGTCGTTGGATGCTGCGGAAGGGTTGGTGAATTCTTTGACGATATTGAAGAGTTCCTTGCTGTTATGAGAATTGTTGTCGAGACGGTCCTTAAATGCTGATTTCTTGGCGGATCGGATCAGTTGGTGGTGTTTGCGGGTGGCTGTCTTGAGGGAGGCCATGTTGTCTGAGGTTGGTTCTTTTCTCCAATTCTTCTCCAGGGTGCGGCATGTCTTCTTGGATTTTTTAAGGTCATCATTGAACCAGGGAGCCTTTTTGCTGGATGATTTCAACTGGTGTTTTTTCAGGGGTGCTAGTTCGTCCGCACTGTGGGTAATCCATTTCCTGAGGTTGGTGGCCGCTTGGTCTGGGTCCGATGCTAGGGTGGGAGTGTTTTGGCTGAGTGATGTGAGGAGTTGGTCGGTGGTTATTTTGTTCCATTTTCTCCGGGGAATGGGTTGTGGACGGTTGTGGGTCAGGGTTGTTTTGTAGCTGAAGTGAACACAGCTGTGATCCGTCCAGTGGAGAGCTGTAGTGTGATCGAAGGATATGTGCTTGCTGGAGGTGAAGATAGGGTCGAGCGTGTGTCCGGCTGTGTGAGTGGGGGTGTCAACAAGTTGTTTGAGTCCGAGAATGGACAGGTTGTCCAGAAGGGTGGTGGTGTTGTTTTCGAGTATGTTGTCAAGGTGGTAGTTGAGGTCTCCTAGAAGAATGTAGTTGTCGGAGGCGAGGGCGTGCGGGCTGACGAAGTCTGTGATGTCGTCGCTGAATCGAGATCGGGTGCCTGGAGGCCTGTAAATGAGGGTGCCTCTAAGGGTGGTCCTGGGGTCGGTGTGGATCTGAAAGTGGAGATGTTCGGCGGTAGCAAGATTGTCGTCAGAGCTGGTTGTAATTTTGATGGTGTTTCTATGGACGATGGCGATGCCTCCTCCAGTTTGATCGGTGCGGTCTTTTCGAATGATCTTGTAAGTGTCCGGTATGGCTATGGCGATGTCGGGGGCAGAAGATGCGTTCATCCATGTTTCAGTAAGGAAGGCGATGTCAGGTGACGCAGTGTCGATTAGGTCCCAGAGTTCTGTTGCATGTCTGTGGACCGAGCGGGTGTTCAGTAGGATGCATTTCAGGTCGTTGGGTTCGGAGCTGTGTTTGGAGGAAGTGTGTTTGGTGAGGGTCCTGAAGCAGTTGAACTTACAGGAGAGGCAGGAGAATGGGCCGTGGGTACGTCCTGGGGTAGCTTCGCAGCATAGTGGGGTGCGTCCGGGGTTGAGGGCGAGGAGAGTAGCGGCATCGTAAGTTACTCTGGGGGGTAGGGAGCGGCAGAGAGCAGGGGGACGGGCGCTGGGCGCGGTCCAGGCGCGGACGGGCGCAGACGGGCTTACCTTTGGCGCACCTTCGGCGCAACTGGGGCGCGACCGCTGCGCGTGGACGCTGCGCGCAAAGTCATCTGTCATATATGGATGGTGGGAGGGGAGGGGCGAGGGAGGATCAGCTGGGAGGCGGGATCGGGTGGTAGGGGACGGGCTTCGAGGCACAACAGCAACAACAAGAAGATGGCGGCTAAAGTTAAACAGGCTACAGGATGGGGTGCAGCGAGTAAGAGATGCAAATAATGTAAATAAACACCCTGAGAAGCGAGCGCCACAGAAATCGATGTTCCAGCTCAGTCAAATGGGTCAAAGCTTCAACAGCGCGTGTTCTACTTGCCCTGCGCACAACAGTGAACAATGTAAATAGTGATTGCTAATAATGGTGATATTTGTGAATTCGTCAGCAGCGGCTCTAAATACTCGGCAAACCTTCTAAATAGTGAAGCGCTATTACACGTGGTGACTGGCAGGCAGGCACTATTGGTTCTGAGCACTCGATGATGCTAGAGAGTGGTGAGGCGTTGAGACAAGCGGCAGCTAGAGGCTTGCAAAAGCGCTATAATTAATTAATAAAATACACTCTAGCGTAATGTCAGGCAGCAGTTTTGCGAGAGGCACAGAGAAGCAGTTAACGATACCAGACAGCAGGAAGCTTGGGGAGCGACCGTCTCTGAGCGCGTCAGGCCGGTCACAGCGCTGCTAGGGGTGGGGGTCAGGCTGTATGGTCAGTGGGAGGGAGGATCAGCTGGGAGGCGGGATCGGGTTGTAGGGGACGGGCTTCGAGGCACAACAGCAACAACAAGAAGATGGAGGCTAAAGTTAAACAGGCTACAGGATGGGGTGCAGCGAGTAAGAGATGCAAATAATGTAAATAATTAACCCTCCTCCTCCCTCACATGCCCCACTCCCTGTTACTGTCTGTTACCAACCACACTGAAAAACATAGAGCTACCCTCTCAGTGCACTTTCTGAATGTGTATTACATATTTTTTTATGAGCCAACTTGTTTGATTGCAGATTTGATTTGCACATTGTTTGTCTGGAGCATTCTTCCTGGATTGCTAAATCACTTCTATGGATGTTAAAAAGAAGAGAGCACTATACTAGCCATTCACAAACCATATAAATGCAGTTTTGTAATAAAGCCCCTTGAACCATCTCCTGTCACATATCTACACCTTCAGCCTTCTTACTCATGATCTATTAAATTGTCTTGGCAATCCTACCCCTTGCCCACTTTTGTCGGATTAGGCCTTCCCACTAACCGTGGCTAAAACGCATGGATGACAAGAACAGACGTGCAGTAAATGGACCCATTCCCCATTTTCTACACACTGTAGCAGCTTCACGGAAAGGGGAACATAATGTGACTGGTTATGTGGCTTCCTTTGGCCTTCCTTTCTTGCGAATAATGCAGATCCTGCATCATTCTCAGGTGAGCTTTCCCATCTGTAGATGAAGATGAATCATAACTTTCAGTTGATTTCAAACTTATTTTATACATGATTATAAGAGGTGTTAAAATTGACAGGTTGCAGATGTAACCCTCTTATCTTCCTTATGGAAACAAATGCACAAATGTACACAGGGATAAGAGCCATACTATACTTTTTTGTCATTTTAATCATATTTTTAAGTGCGCCCACACAACCTTCCTGTGTCATTTGGTCCTAATTAAGGTACATTTTTGGTGATGCATATACACTGCCACAACAAATAGAAAGGAGATTGGTAAGGGCATCTGTTATAGCTTGGGTTGGTCCCCTTTAAGGTATTGTGTTTGTGTTTTATTGTGGCATGAGCCACATGTGTAGTAAGCAATGTTCTGTTCCAGAACCTTGGGACAGAGGAGTTGATGCTGCCCAGCTTTGAGGCAGGTATCGTGCTGTCTCCAATAAATCTACTACTTTTTAAACATCTGAGCATGTATGATTTGTAATCCAACACTGGCGACAGAGGTACCATTTTTGACGGCACGGGTGCAGTACCGTCTTCTTTGGGATTTCTTATCCAGCTGCACCGTGTACTGTAGTTTATTTAGCCTACATTGGGATTGTATGAAGCATCGTCGTTTGTGGCATATCCTGTGTTGGATTCTAAACATTTTGCCTGCTAGGTAACGCCGATTTTGAGTATTTTAGGTAACCTTACCGCCCTTGGAGTGTTGGAGTTTACATTATTTAAACCTCCCTCATGGAGCCATTGGTCTTTGCTGTTCGGTGACTCCAGTGAAGCGTGACACTGGACTTGCGTGGCATCGGACCGTACGCTGCCTCTACACAAGACGCAAGGGACAGATGCAATGAAGAGACAAGGTGAGGAGACTGCTAGCCACCATACATCGTCACCTGTTCGCGCGTCACTTCCTCATCATGCAGCAACATATTACGTGGTTCCGCATGCCATCTTGGAAATGGGCATTTTGTGTGGAATGCCGATGTGCACGGCAGCGCATCTGCAACTTTACTTGTAATGTGCAGATGCGCACTGCGCTTTATCAATAAGCCACATATACTTAATGCATTGTGTAGGAACGCCGATGCGCATGGCTGCGCATCTGTAATTTCATCATTCTTTTGCCGATGTACACGGCAGTGCATCTGACGATACTCCGTGTACACATTATGTTTTCACATTTCTTAAATCTCGTGGTGTACTAGAGATATTCATTGGATTATTTCCAAAATACTGCTAGATTTAATTTTATGTTTTAAGGAAATGTAAGTTTATTTGTTGTATATTGACCAGTCCATTGCCACAATGCAGAAACCTCCCATACACCCGCTATAGATACAGTGCTTAGCCACTCCAGGGACGCCAGTGCCTCACAAGAACATAAATGGTTCCACTCCTCTCATATCCTGGTAGCGCACCTAAGCACAGCATCAGAGTCCCCCAACACAGAGAAAACAATGCAACAAGGAAGCCTTCAAACTGCCACTGCCACGGCCTTAGAAGGACTGGATGGCACCATCAGCCTGCTCGACATCTCAAAATTGATCTCCCACACTTTGCACACAGACAATAAAGCCACAAAGGGCGAGTTTCATCAAGATCAAACCTCGCACACTCGAAATGAGGGTTCATGTATCATCTGAGACTCCCTCTCAGAGCCAGAAGCAAGTTACTATATGCATAGATCACCTTCGCTACTACCATTCGAGGTTTCATGCGCTCAAGATCATTTTCCTAAAATCAGTCAGCACCTCCTTGTCAGCAGCAATCGGACAAATTGAAATTACAGATGAAAACCATACAAATATTGGCACTCACAATGGCTGACATGGCCAAGAAAGTCCATTGCATCGCTGCAGCCAGTAGCAATCCGATCCCTTCATCTGAATGCCGATGCCCTGAGATAGTAGACACATTTGCATCCCTCCGCCTTTTTGGTGGAGGAGCTAACATTTAAAATCAAAATCTGCTCAGGCTCCCAGACCTCGGGGGACAAAATTAATGAGCTTATAGACGTAAATAGAGATACGCCCCCCGCTCCCAGCCAATTGCAGCAGCAGGCTAAAATCAACGCAACCCGGCAACCCCATTCAGAATCATTTACAGGGAACAGCAACCAAACAGGGGACTCAAAACCTCACAGCCTAGGGGCTACTGCCCCGCAGGGGGCGCCTCAAACATCATTGCCCATGACACATAGAGAGAAGAACCGACTCAAAAAGTAACAAAGGGGCATATGTATGATCTGTTTTTTTAGTCGCAAACGCTGCAATTCGTAAAAAAGCAGCGTTTGCGACCAAAAATTTGGAAAATGCAATGTATGATTGAAATCGCATCGCAAAATTAGGGAATTGCAAAATTTGTGATTCCTTAATTTTGCGTCAGCATTTAAGGAATCGCAAATTGCGATTCCTTAAATGCTATGTATGAAGCACCCAAGTTGTGTGATTTCTCATTAAGAAATCGCAAATTACCACCAACTTGAAGTTGGCTGGTAATTTGCGATTTCTTTCACAAATGCACTTTTTGCCATTTGTGAAGGTGCCATGCGGCGCACATACATGCCCGTAGGGCATGTATGTGCACCATATGCGCACACATGGAAATTTCAGGGGTGCATCAGGGTGTCCTTATGACACCCTTGCACCCTTGAAATTATTCTCAATTTGCGATTCTCAAATTGCGAATCACAAATTGAGAATAACTTCCCATTCATTCCTATGGGCCTCCTGGCCCATAGAAATGAATGGGAAAGTATTCCTTAATTGCGAATTCACAATTTGCTAATCGCAATTAAGGAATATGAAGAAATCGCAAAAAAATCGCGATTTTTTACATACATCCCTTTTTGCAATTCTCAAATAGAGATTTCAAAAAAATCGCTATTTAAGAACCGCAAATGAGGGTGTTGATACATATGGCCCAAAAACATTTAAAGCGACAACTAACGACTAGCTCTTGGCACAAATCAAATAACACAGCAGGAAGAAAAGAGTCACAAAAGCGGAATATTGATGTCAGAAAAAGCCCACCACTCCCCCATATTTCTTAAAAATGCACAATCAGAACTGGGTCCCCCAACTACAAAATAATAATACCTTGGGGCAGATCTACGCGCAGGCTACCATGGTGGCCTGCGAGGCACAGATGTGTTCCTCCTTGCAAGGGGAATAACCACTTCAGCCTACATTCAAAATCCAGTTCTATGGGGCAAAATCGCAAACTAACACCAACAGAGTTTGCTGGCCAGTGTTTCAGACACATCCACCCTAACTCAGCACCTTGAGAGACACCACTCTGCGGCCTCTCAGTTCCCGCCAGGCCCAGGCTCTCACTTACCTCTCCCAACAACATCACGAAAAGGCCTGAGGATAGAAACACTCTATTAAGGAAGTCTCAGCAACAGAGCAAGTCCAAGAGAACAGTCCATCTGGTTCGACATAGCTCTCAGGGACAAAGCACCTTCTAGCTCAGCACAAGGGGTAGAATCGAGCACCTAAGGACATCAACAAGACCCATGTAGCATTCATGCTCATGCCTCTACAATCTCAGCCTCGCAAAGGCCCTCTTGCACAGATATTCGTTTTGGGCCAAATAAATCTGTTCTAGGGGACGGGCAACTGTCTAAGACCAACATGACTCCATTGTATTCCTCAAAAGGCAACATGGATGTCCTCAACAGAACAAACATCCTTAAACTTTGACAGCATATTCACTCGCTGACTCATATTACCTCCAGGGATATTGCCAGGGGACAATTTGTAACCATGATAACGCCGCCTAGGAAGGAACAAACCATCATAACCTGGCATGATACAAGTCTATCAGCAAGCGTGCTTAAAGAAAAAGCTCAGTTTGCAGAATGGGGTATCGACATTCAGATCATTGACAAGGAAAAGTACCCATTCATCTTACATGCACCTCCAACAATATCTTGACAGTCTCGGTCCTGAAAGGGACCAGCAGAGTGGCAACTTCCTTGCGAAATGCAACCATGAACATCAAGTGTAGGGTGCATGGCCAACATGGCGGTAGGTCCGTCATAGCGACCAATGTAGACAGTCAACTCTCTCGTTCACCACCTTCTCCAAATTCATCCTACTGGGGCTGGGTTGCTTCCAACATGGCTGACAAGACATGGCCTCGACCCTAGCATGGACTTCTTCTGTTACAAGTGCACGGCAGAAAGCACTCGAACATTAAATATCCTCACTTGGAACATGGCAGATATGCATAAGACCCTACAAAGCTCTACAGCGATCACGCTTTTTGAAGGGGTGGACCTTATTTGCGTGCAAGAAACATGGGCAACTACATCTAACCCCCTTACAGGCTATGCAGAATTCTATAAACCTGCAATCAAAACCAGTCTATTTGGGAGACCTTCTGGGACATTTCCTTATACATAAAGCATTCCTTGAAGCTGAGCTTTACGGAAATAGAAAACATCTCCAACATGGTTTTAGCTGGCATTCTGAAAGGACTCAAGTGTGCTGAAGTACCACTATCCCTCCTACTGATCAATGTATATAACATCCCCCACGGTCAAGGAGCCAACAACAATCGCATCGGTCTGATCAAGCAGCTCAAAAACTTGATAATACAACAAGCATCCCTGGATTTTGTCATCCTCGGGGACCTGAACATGCACCACCTTGGATGACGGAACGCCGACAGTAGTACAACTGGGAGCACTGGGAGATTTAACACCCTCCTACAGACGTATAACCTAGAATCAGAGAACTCCCTATCTACACTATCCATGCAGGGCATAGTCCACCCACCAACCTATAACAACCAGACAACCATTGACTATATCTTATTGAGCAAGCGATTAGGGAAGCTTATGTTAAGCTACGAAGTGCTCCCTCGGAGCAAAAGTGACCATGCAGACCTTGTGCTGAGTCTAAAGATCTCAGCGGACAACCAACATATACTTAGCCATCTCTGGCGTTTAAACTGCGAGGAACAGTTCAGGCTCATGACGAGAATCAAATGGGTAAACACCACCATCAATAAATTTGACTCAATCAAATCCACATGGATTGGCTGGGCGACGAGGTCCACCGTGCAGGATATCATGGGGAATGGGAACATCTCTCTCCAGAACTGGCCACTCTGCTTCATGCAAGCTGCCCCTGTACCAAAACTAGTACGGGGCTCACATTCAAGGTTCGGTTCCACAGATCAAACATAGTACACAGCAATTAAAAAGAAGCCAAAGAACACGGAACCAAACCTCTAAGAAGCTGCTGCAACTAGCAACAAATGCAAAAAGAACAACTGATGGAAAGAATGTCGAACAATGTCATACATTCACCCCAATACAGAGATCCGGGCCTAAATCCATCGTTTTTTTGCTCACCATTCCATTCTAGTTTGGACCCACCCATATGCAAATCAGTCTTGACCCTGTGCCCAATGGGAACAGTCCAGCCCAACTGCCCGGCCAGGTCCTCCCTGGACTGGAACAAGCATCCTAGGACCGGTTTCAGGCTATCAGCCCTCATCAGCCAGGATAGCTTGACTCCAGTGGCATGGAGAGCACCGGACGTACTGAGCATGAGACGTGGGTCCCTTGCAAACTTTGCCACTGGATTCAAGATAGCCTGGCTGATGAGGGTTATGAACCCAAAACCGGTCCCAGGATGCTTGTTTCCGGTTCAGGGAAGTCATGGCTTGGTAGTTTGGGCTGAACTGTTCCCATGAGGCACAGGGTCGGACTGATTTGCATATGGATATGTCTGAACTGCCGTGGTGGAGTGAGCTAAAGAATGATGATGGATGAAACCCGGATCAGTTGACTGGGGGTGAGTGTTTGATTTGCTCAAGCGCTCCGTCCATCATCCCCTTTGGTATCGCAACTAGCAACAAAGGCCCACAGGCATCTCATCTGGAACCTAAAACATGAAGCCACTGAGGGAAAATGGATAGCAATTTTCGACCTGCTTGCACCCAACAATGCCCAACAATTCTGGGGATACTTAAACAACCTAATCCATGGATTCTCTAACAGAGGGAGTCTGCGGGATCTGGGAAGCACACCTGAAGTCTGTATATATCAGCGATCAGAAACTCACACATGTCAAGGATCAATACATGCAGACCAATCCAGAATCTGCCAGGATTAATCACTCATGGCTCACATTGTAACTCATAACTCCAAGCGTGGCGGCTGTCTGCACCATTTTAAAAAGGATCCGGAAGAGTGCTGCACCAGGCCCCAATGGTTTACCTGGCTCCCTTTTTAGGGAGGATAGCAACTTCTGGTCTACAAATCTTGCTATGTTGTACACAGAATGCAGGTTCTTAGAAGAGGTCCCAGACTCTTGGAGGGGCTCACTGCTGCAACCTATTGTCAAAAAGGGAGCAAACACCAACCCCAGGAACTATCGGATGATTGCTTTTCTGGACATTGAGGGAAGGCATATGCAAGTACCATCCT
Organism: Lissotriton helveticus; assembly: GCF_964261635.1. NCBI lineage: Eukaryota > Metazoa > Chordata > Amphibia > Caudata > Salamandridae > Lissotriton > Lissotriton helveticus. The sequence goes on from NC_136061.1 coordinate 59,742,458, forward strand.
GCAGGAACTAGCGAACTGGGTGGACTAAGAAGGCCTATTGCCATTTTACCAGACCGGGTTCAGACCAGGGGCTTCCACTGTTGACAATATCACAGTCCTGTCATATCTAGCCCAACAAGCAGTTGCCCGCCGTTCTCCCCCAGTATTCACATGCTTTATTGATTACTCAGCAGCTTTTGATGGTATTGATAGAAACATCCTCTGGCGGAAAGTGGCGAACTGGAACATCTGTCCGAGCCTACTGCGTGCTATCACATCTTTGTACTCAAGAACCTGGGCAAGGATAAAACTCTCCATGGAGTCAGCTACAAAATAAATTGCCACTGATCGGGGGTTAAAGCAGAGCTGTGTCTTGGCACTGTTACTATTCAACCTGTACACCGTCGACCTGGGCCTGGCACTACAGGGGGGCACCCTTGCCACCCCAAAAACCGGGGACAAAAAAATCCACTTAATGCAGTATGCTGACGACCTAGTACTTCTGGACCACACAAGAACAGGCCTGCAAAAAGCACTCATCGCCTTAGCTGAACATAACACCAAAATTATGCTAACAGCTAATGCAAGCAAATCCAAAACAGTGATCTTTGGAAGATACCCAAAGATAAAGCTTATTATTTTGCATTTGGGCACTTTGAGGCTGGACTGCGTACAAAGCTACAACTACCTAAGTGCCTAGCTCAGCGGGACTGACTGCCCTTTGGTCCATCTACATAAATTGCGGCTGAAAGGAAAGATAATCATGCATTTCCTCTGCAAGCTGCATGCCACGCTAGACAGCCCAACAACTATGGCTACCTGAAGGGTAATGCGGGCCAAACTGCTACCATTACTTAACTATGCGCAACAGGCATTTCTAGGAATGCTTGCGGAGGACTTGGAGAAAATTTAATGCGCTGGGTACGAAAAATATATCGCCTGCCCGCATCCACAAGAAACACCTTGATCCGTCTTGAGTTTGAGTTCACCCAACAAAAATAAGAAGAACTGGCTACCTTAGCAAAATACCACCATCTGGACACCCTGGCCCCAGCTAATTCTATGAAGGATGTCATAAAAAACATCTTTTCAAAGCCAAACAATCCCTGGTCTGTTAAACTTTCAGCATCAAAGGAGCTACTGCAGCTATCCATTGAGAATTGGGACCCGATGAAAATTGATTATGCCACCATCAAATTAACTATAAAAGAGCAAATGCATTTCTGCTCCCCCAAACTACACATAGAATCCCTTGCTGCCATGGACTTTCACGAAACTCTGTGCCTTGCACAAATCCTACAAATAACCAAGCACCATCTCATGCAGGCCGTGGGGAGTCTGGCATTATATCAGATCTTAGCTACAAGACTACACCTGCTTCCCACTAAAGAACTATACCCAATCTGGAAAGCGCTTACAGATATCACAGTGTGCCGACTATGCAACTATAGAAGGGAGTGCCTGGCACATAAACCCCTATGCTGCCCGGCTGTGCGGCAAGCCTGCCAAATCTATCTTAGGCCCATACTTCTCTCACTGGGCATACACACCGCAAAGGACGCCATATGCCAGCTTTACACCTTGAATACAGTGAAGAACATGGCCAATTTCTGCAAATTCATCTACCAAGCACGTTCACTCTTGAACGAAAAAATGGCAAACAGAGGGAGTGACTAACAGTTTGACGTGCTCCAACACAACAAAACCCCGCTCTGCAAGGACTACTTTTCTCAGGGACTCCACGAATGAACTATGATGATATTTTATCTTTGTTTGCTAACCACACAGTCAGCACCAGCTGGGTATATACCCTCTCGCTGATATGATTTTAAAGTCTGATTATGTTTTAATTTGTGACATATGCTTTTAACTTTATATTGTAATGATTTTAAGTAATCACACAATAAAAAGCATTCATTCATTCACTGGTATAGCGTTGAATAGGTCTATGTTTTATGCAATAGCACAACGTAACACTGAACTTTTTGATGATTTTTTTAGCAGCCTTGAGGGCATTGTCCGTTAATTGTAATTGCCATCACAACGGTTAAGGCCTTGAAGCAATCTGAGAAGTGAATAAGGTTGGTACAAGACACCAACACCAATGGCAAGAATGAGAGTACGGGGGATGACGTATGTGTTGTCAATAATAATTCTGCCTGCAAAGGTGTACAAATAGGCAGTAGATGAGACAAGGCTGTGACTTGTTACAGATGCTTAATTTTTAATCCTATGGCTTCATTTTCACAGTGTCCTGCCATAGGGTAGGAGTGCAGTAAGTGTGGCAGAATGGGACATTTTGCTTATTATTCTAAGGATGACAGGAAGAGAGGTTCTTTTGTGGCAAAAGAGAAATGTGCTACTGTGGGAGACGTGTCTTGTGGAAGATGTGTGTGTGGGAGATATAGTATCGAGAAGGATAAAGGACTTGTACTTTCTGTTAACACTTCCAAAGACGAGAATAATGGAGAGTGAAAATGTCCCAAATGCAAGGTTAAAATTCCTGATAGGGAATTGGAATTTATGGCTTATTCAGGGTATCCAAGGACCATAATCTCAGAAGGCTATTTCCTAGAAAAACGTAAAGATGTTGTTGCTATTGCCAGCTTAAAATAGCTTAAAAGAGTCAGATCTTGTGGCCAAAGTTTCGAAGGTTCTTCAATAGATCTGATGGGACACACCTGTGTAGATATGTTATTTAAAGGAAGTGAAGCATCTATTAACCTATATGTGGCTAAGGAGGGCGTAAATGTACTGGGGTGGAGTGAACAGTTGAAATTGGGCATCATACTCAATCCTCTTAGAAAGGAACCAGTTTGGGCAATTGGTGAGCTGGATGAGGCTGCTTGGGTTGTGTCACAGTTATCTGATGTTTTTACTGAAAGATTGGGTAAGCTAAATGGTTATACCCACCGGATCAAACTCAAGCAAGGAACAAGTGAGGCAAAGGCTGAGGAATGTGCCTATTAATGTGAGGGCTGAACTTAAGAGTATTTTGGATGAAATGCTGAAAGGGGAGATTATTGAAGAGGTGGAATCTTAGGTGTCTCCCATTGCTTTGGCATGCAAGGCAGATAAATCCTTGAAGTTGTGCATTGATCTTAGAGCATTTAATACCAATATTATTGTGGACTGTCAGCGGCTACCCAACATGAATGGGGTTGTGATATTTTGGGGGGTGCTAGTGTATTTTCCACACTTGATCTTAGGTTGGCATACTACCAAATTGAACTAAGTGAGGAAACGAACAGTTTAACTGTGTTTTTCACCCTGCACAGTTTATTCCAGTTCAGAAGGATGCTGTTTGGCCTTGTGTCAGTGCCATTCATATTCCAAAGATCAATGTTCCACATTTTAAGGGTAAAGAAGTGTTTGTTAAATGTTTACAGGATGACATTTTCATTTTCTCCAGAAATTTGTATGAACATGCTGAGCACTTAAGGAAAGTGTGTGGGGTGTTCAAGGAACCTCGTCTGACCCACAAAGGAAGCACGTGTAAACTTTTCAAGAATCAGTGGAGTACTTGGGGCATGCCGTGTCAAAGGAAGGAGTAATACCTAAAACGTCTTTGAATTATGCCATTATGAAGGCACGAGCACCAGAAGAAATGGTGACATGCTGTCATTTTCAGGGCTGTGGGGATACTAAAGTAAATTCATCAACTGTTAAGGGAAGTAGCTAGGAAAAACACAGAATTTGTTTGGACAAAAGGCATTTGATCAGATTAAAACGGAGATGGTGAAAGCACCTATGTTGACACCTTTCCACATGAACAAATATTGCATTATTACAGTGGACACAAGCTTTTATGGAGCGTGTTGTGCTTTGTCACAGCATAGTGGTAAGGAGGAATGGAATGTAGCTTCTGCTTCTCGCACCCTCAGCACTGCTGAGAGACGCTACGCTGTGATAGAGAAGGAATTGCTGGCATGTATGTGGGCAGTGGAACACTTCCGTAATTATGTGTTGGGATCTCGGTTTACATTGAAGATTTAGTTTAGTTTAGTTTAGTTTAAAGGAGTTTGTAGAGCGCATGGTAACACCTCCCGGCGTGTCCCCGCGCTATAGAGAAAGACAGCAGCAGCAGAGGAAGGAAAGAGAGAGCCATTTCACACAGCAAAGAGGCAAGTTTTCAGCTTCTTCCTAAATACTAATTCATTACTCTCCAACCTAATCTCTAGAGGCAGGAGGTTCCATTGCCTGGCGGCTAAGGTGCGGAATGATCTGCCACCCATTTTCGCTTTTTTGGGGCAGGTAGTTTTCAGTAGACCCATTCCTTTGGATCTGAGAGATCTGTTGGGTTCGTACACAGACACCAGATCAGACATATATGCCGGCGCTCTGTGATGAATTATTTTATGGCACCATAGCATTGCTTTAAAAGCAATCCTCTTACTGATTGGTAACCAGTGGAGGGCTGCTAGAGAAGGACGTGAGGGGGCACGGCGGGGAAGCCTTAGCACCAGGCGAGCTGCCGAGTTTTGTAGAACCTGTAGTTTGTTTATGTTTTTTACTGAAGTACCCATGAGTAGTACATTCCCGTAATCAATGCGGGACGTTATTAATGCCTGTGTCATGGTGCGCCTGGAGTTGGTGGGTAACAGGTCGAGGGTGCGGTTGAGGGTTTTCATCACCCCGAAACATTTGCCAACAGTCCTCTTTACGTGGCTGTCAAAGGACAGTTTATTGTCCACCCATACACCTAAGTTCTTCGCTTCTTGTGCGGGCGTGGGCAGGGGACCCAGACAACTGGGCCACCATTCTTTCGTCCATTTGACCTCATTTCCTCCCATAATGAGGACCTCTGTTTTTGTCCCATTTAATTTCAAACAGTGTTCATTCATCCACATAGCTAGTTTGGACATGCAGGCGTTGAAGTTATCAGCTTCCTTAGAAGGGGCATGGGTCAGGGATATGAGAAGTTGAGTGTCGTCGGCGTAAGAGACAAGCTCTACGCCGAACGATTGCACCACTTCCGCCAACGGGGCCATGTAGAGATTGAACAGGGTAGGGCTCAGGGCAGAGCCCTGAGGAACCCCCTGTTCTAGCATCACCCTGTCGGAGAGGAAAGTCCCTCTTTGAACCTGGAAGGTCCTGTTAATCAGGAAAGATTTCAGCCAACCCAGTGCCTTGTTGGTGACGCCCGCTTTATTTAGACACTGTAGCAAGATGGTGTGTGCTACAGTGTCAAAAGCGGCACTGAGATCCAGCATGATAAGGGCCATTGTCTTTCCCTTATCTGCACCTTCACGTAGGGTTTCAGTGGCCCTCAGGAGAGCTGTCTCCGTAGAGAAGCCAGTTCTGAAACCCGACTGAGAATTGTGGAAAACATTATGGTTCTCAAGGTGTTCCATAAGTTGACTGTTAGCGATTTTCTCTGCTAACTTGGCCACGTAGGGTAGCAGGGATATGGGTCGCAGGTTGTCCATTATGTCCAGGCTGATGTTTGATTTTTTCTTAATGGGTAATACTATTGCCTGTTTCCACTCCTCCGGAAGGCAGGAGGTAGTAAAGGAAGCATGTAATAGGTGCCTGAAATGAGGCTCTAGTACAGGAAAGGCTTCGGCTAAAATTTTCGGGGGTGCTGGATCCCTAGGGGATCCTGATTTAATTTTTTTGCACATTTTGTATAGGATTTCATAGGAAGGGACTGTAAAAGAGTTTAAACAAACAGGTGTATTTACAAGTTTGTCATTTTCGATGAAATTCGTGGCCGGATCAGTCTGGTTAGAGAAGCTAGAGTAGATTTTATGTATTTTGCCTGCAAAATATTGAGCAATATTGTTGCACACTTCCACCGAGTCATTGTGCGCGGGGGAGGTCACGTCCACTATGGATATCTCTTTATATATAAGAAACAGTTCCTTGGAGGAATTGCCTGCTTCCATTATGCGGGTGTGATAATGCTCTGCTTTGGCCACCCGAACTGATTTGTAATATTCTCTCTGTGTTGTTTTATATTGTATTTTAATATCAGCACAGAGATTCTGTCGCCAAGCTCTCTCGAGTTTCTTACAAGCCGTCTTCATGACTTGCAGTTCTTGGCTGAACCAAGGAGCAGTTTTTTTAGATCTCCTGGCATTGGACAGGGTACGACTTGGGGCTGTGATGTCTAGGGCCTTAATGACAATGTTGTTTAAATTGTCATTAGCTGCCTCACAGTCGATCCCTTTGGGAGGGCCTTCGTCCTGTACGATTAGCTTAAATGAATCAAGGGAGAAGTTCTTCCATTTCCTTCGTTTGTATCGTAGGGATTGATGCCTAACAATTTCCGTTTTGTCAAGCTGCAATGTGAAGGGAATAATGTAGTGGTCCGACCAGGGTATGGGTATAGGATCAGAGGTATGCACTCCCTGCCAATTGCTAAAAACGGGGTCTAGAAGGTGTCCTAGTTGATGGGAAGGCTCATTATTTATTAGATCAAGCTGAATAGATTGCAATTCCATCCGGATATCATCAGCGTTTTTATCTAGATGATCCTCGAAATGAGCATTGAGATCCCCCAGCACTAACAGTCTGGATTTCCTCAGTGCTAGATGAGTGACCGCTTCCATTAGGGTTGATGTAAACTCATGTAGTGTACCTGGCGGTCGGTATATCAAAATTCCAGAGATCGAATGATTGGGGCCAGTGTTAATTGTGAAGGTGCCGGCTTCACTGTGATCAACCTGAGTGTGTACTAGGGAACAGACTAGCGGAGCTTTCGTGGCTATGGCGATGCCGCCTCCTCTGCCGTTCTGTCTGTCCAATCTGGCTAGGGAATAGCCGTCGGGCATGGCCTGGATGATGTCCGGATCCGAGTGATCATCTAGCCAGGTTTCAGTTAAAAAGAGGATCTGAAGATTTAGGTCTTCTAGTAGATGATAGATTTCTAAAGCATGCTTCCGTAGGGATCTACAATTCAATAGTGCAGCTTTGATGATAGGGCCCGAGGAGGTGTGAGGGATTTGAGGAAGGGGTACAAAGCGGCACCTTGTGCATTCTGTAAGTGACTGGGCAGACATTGCGTGTATGCAATCGATAGGTGTGACTGGTTTTAGAGCAAGTAGTGCGTGTCTGCCATACCTTATGGTAATTTGAGTAGAACTGCCAGGGGATGTGGCCCCGAGCCACGGACTGCCGCGGACGGGCGCAGACGGGCTGGACTTTGGCTCGACTTCGGCGCGCTTCCGGCGCGCCCGCTGCGCCAGCCCGCTGCGCCGTCTGGTTGGGCGACACATAATATGGGGAGTAGGAGGGTGGGAGGCCGGCCCGACTTGAGCGCTGACCTCGCCTTCCTCACCCAAGATGGCGCCCACCGCCGAGTAAAATCTCGAACAAAGCGGATTTGAGTACAATATTAAGAGGCAAGGGTGTGTAGAGTGTCAGTGTGCCTGCTATATCAATTCCCCCTTCTAAAAAACAGCCCCCAGAATAAAAAGCGGTATGATGCTAAAAACGCTAAAAACGCTCTAAATAATTTTTTTACACAGCCTGTAAACAGTGCGCAAAGGTTAGCACGATCTCTTGTTCCTACTGCAGCTCGCAGCCCCAATAACCTCTCTAGGGAGAGCTACTGTAGGGCAGAGAGCACTGGGTAGGGCGCGCCTAAATACTGTGGGAGGGCGGGAGGCCGGCCCGACTTGAGCGCTGACCTCGCCTTCCTCACCCAAGATGGCGCCCACCGCCGAGTAAAATCTCGAACAAAGCGGATTTGAGTACAATATTAAGAGGCAAGGGTGTGTAGAGTGTCAGTGTGCCTGCTATATCAATTCCCCCTTCTAAAAAACAGCCCCCAGAATAAAAAGCGGTATGATGCTAAAAACGCTAAAAACGCTCTAAATAATTTTTTTACACAGCCTGTAAACAGTGCGCAAAGGTTAGCACGATCTCTTGTTCCTACTGCAGCTCGCAGCCCAAATAACCTCTCTAGGGAGAGCTACTGTAGGGCAGAGAGCACTGGGTAGGGCGCGCCTAAATACTGTGGGAGGGCGGGAGGCCGGCCCGACTTGAGCGCTGACCTCGCCTTCCTCACCCAAGATGGCGCCCACCGCCGAGTAAAATCTCGAACAAAGCGGATTTGAGTACAATATTAAGAGGCAAGGGTGTGTAGAGTGTCAGTGTGCCTGCTATATCAATTCCCCCTTCTAAAAAACAGCCCCCAGAATAAAAAGCGGTATGATGCTAAAAACGCTAAAAACGCTCTAAATAATTTTTTTACACAGCCTGTAAACAGTGCGCAAAGGTTAGCACGATCTCTTGTTCCTACTGCAGCTCGCAGCCCCAATAACCTCTCTAGGGAGAGCTACTGTAGGGCAGAGAGCACTGGGTAGGGCGCGCCTAAATACTGTGGGAGGGCGGGAGGCCGGCCCGACTTGAGCGCTGACCTCGCCTTCCTCACCCAAGATGGCGCCCACCGCCGAGTAAAATCTCGAACAAAGCGGATTTGAGTACAATATTAAGAGGCAAGGGTGTGTAGAGTGTCAGTGTGCCTGCTATATCAATTCCCCCTTCTAAAAAACAGCCCCCAGAATAAAAAGCGGTATGATGCTAAAAACGCTAAAAACGCTCTAAATAATTTTTTTACACAGCCTGTAAACAGTGCGCAAAGGTTAGCACGATCTCTTGTTCCTACTGCAGCTCGCAGCCCCAATAACCTCTCTAGGGAGAGCTACTGTAGGGCAGAGAGCAGAGAGCACTGGGTAGGGCGCGCCTAAATACTGTGGGAGGGCGGGAGGCCGGCCCGACTTGAGCGCTGACCTCGCCTTCCTCACCCAAGATGGCGCCCACCGCCGAGTAAAATCTCGAACAAAGCGGATTTGAGTACAATATTAAGAGGCAAGGGTGTGTAGAGTGTCAGTGTGCCTGCTATATCAATTCCCCCTTCTAAAAAACAGCCCCCAGAATAAAAAGCGGTATGATGCTAAAAACGCTAAAAACGCTCTAAATAATTTTTTTACACAGCCTGTAAACAGTGCGCAAAGGTTAGCACGATCTCTTGTTCCTACTGCAGCTCGCAGCCCCAATAACCTCTCTAGGGAGAGCTACTGACAGACCAAAAGCCACTTGTAGGAATTTTGTCCCCTGGAGGGGGTATAATGCTACTGCCCACATTGCATGTTTAATGTCCAGGTTTCAAGAGCATAATTTTAATTGGGAGTATGTACCTCGAAATATAAATGTCACAGCGGACTGTTTGTCCAGGCTGCCTAGTACTGAGGATGTATGACGTTACAACGCATACTTTTACTCCGCGTACCATTACAACGCGGTATTTACAACGAATACCGTTACAACGCATAGCGCTTTGGGGTGCTGGATAGTGGTAAGTATAATTTACTATTCTAACTCCAGTCCCCGTGGACCCTAGGGAAGGTGTTGGATAGTAAATTAAACTTACCTCTTATCCTAGAGCGCCCCCCAGCGCAATGCGTTGTAATGCCATGCGTTGTAATGCCCGCGTTGTAATGGTAGTGCGGAGTAAAAGTTGCGTCGTAACGGGTGTATACCTAGTACTGAGAATGGTGATGATAGTGGAATGGATGCAACAGATGTAATAGATACTATAGCAGATGTGATGATTGCACAATGTGATGATATTACTGAAGAGATGTGGAAGGATACTATAGAGAGGGATCTTATTTTAAATATTAGTGTTCCCTATTTGAAATCAAGTACTGCCAGTACACCATTATTAGTGTTAGTGAGCACTGGCACATGGATGACTTTGAGATGAATACACTGGCTGTATAATGTATGCGCTAATTCAAAAATATTGGACCTTGTCGATTGTACATATTACATTTTTTTGAGTTTTAATGTACAAAATACTGATAGCACAGTGGTTGTGCGTTATTACTCTTGACATGTGTATACTCTGATAGTCATATTGAGATTAATTAATAAATAAATTGATGGCATTTGATTTCCAGGGATGAACTTAGGCCTAGATATATGCATACTTTTTTAAATGTTGTAGTAATTATGGAATTCAGCCCCCACTGGAATGAATTATGATACATTTGTAGACAAACAGTTTGTTTGATTGAAAATCTAGGGAGTCACCTTTTGTTTATTTTTCTTCTCTTTTCCGTTAAAAAAAAGGGCAAGCCCACAACCATGTCTCATGCTGGAAAGTCAGCTAATTGCCTCTGACAAATGTCTCTCAACATCAGTCTTCAGAGTGGCCTAGGTGTTCCCACACATGTCACTGATGGTGTGTACTAATCAACTCAGTTGTTGTTTTCCACGATAGGCTCCTACTCACAGTTTGCACAGCATGGAAAAAATCAATGAAATCATAATATGAGGACCAGTTTATCCTGTGTATTACATACCATGCCAACCAAGGCAAGAGCAATACATTGGCATCGTCACAGTCCCAGTGTGGAATCCCATTGGCAGCGGTGGACCAGTTCTAGTAATTTCTCCCATAAATATAAATAACAGTGATTATATTATGTTGGCCTTAAATCACCAATTTCCTGTTTTCCACCTGAGGGGGAGGCCTGGTAAAACACTACTATACTGTCTCTGCCTATTGCGCCTAACTAATCTTTTGCACCTGAGGCAGGAGCCGGGTGATAGCCTGAATGTACTTTTAAAATATTGGTTATTTACCCCTTTTCATTTGCGGCGTAATTTGTGTTTTTTAACTACCCACTGCCTTAATTCGCATACCGCATTGTTTGCGCGTGCCCCTCCGAGCTCACAGACGATTAGGTGCTGTGGCCGGAGGCGCGTGATCAGCCCCCTCACGATTTCGGTGAGAAACTACAAGTCCCAGCGCCCTTGCGCTGTAGAAGGGACTACAAAGGGAGGAGGTGCTCTGTTAGTCGCGAGATTCCTTTTTTCCTCCTGTGGCGGAGGCCTGGTAAAACACTACTATACGGTCTCTGCCTATTGCGCCTAACTAATCTTTTGCACCTGAGGCGGAAGCCGGGTGATAGCCTAAATGTACTTTTAAAATATTGGTTATTTACCCCTTTTCATTTGCGGCGTAATTTGTGTTTTTTTACTGCCCACTGCCTTAATTCACATACCGCATTGTTTGCGCGTGCCCCTCCGAGCTCACAGACGATTAGGTGCTGTGGCCGGAGATGCGTGATCAGCCCCCTCACGATTTCGGTGAGAAACTACAAGTCCCAGCGCCCTTGCGCTGTAGAAGGGACTACAGAGGGAGGAGGTGCTCTGTTAGTCGCGACATTCCTTTTTTCCACCTGAGGCGGAGGCCTGGTAAAACACTACTATACTGTCTCTGCCTATTGCGCCTAACTAATCTTTTGCACCTGAGGCGGAAGCCGGGTGATAGCCTGAATGTACTTTTAAAATATTGGTTATTTACCCCTTTTCATTTGCGGCGTAATTTGTGTTTTTTAACTGCCCACTGCCTTAATTCACATACCGCATTGTTTGCGCGTGCCCCTCCGAGCTCACAGACGATTAGGTGCTGTGGCCAGAGGCGCGTGAATAGCCCCCTCACGATTTCGGTGAGAAACTACAAGTCCCAGCGCCCTTGCGCTGTAGAAGGGACTACAAAGGGAGGAGGTGCTCTGTTAGTCGCGAGATTCCTTTTTTCCTCCTGAGGCGGAGGCCTGGTAAAACACTACTATACGGTCTCTGCCTATTGCGCCTAACTAATCTTTTGCACCTGAGGCGGAAGCCGGGTGATAGCCTGAATGTACTTTTAAAATATTGGTTATTTACCCCTTTTCATCTGCGGCGTAATTTGTGTTTTTTAACTGCCCACTGCCTTAATTCACGTACCGCATTGTTTGCACGTGCCCCTCCGAGCTCACAGACGATTAGGTGCTGTGGCCGGAGACGCGTGATCAGCCCCCTCACGATTTCGGTGAGAAACTACAAGTCCCAGCGCCCTTGCGCTGTAGAAGGGACTACAAAGGGAGGAGGTGCTCTGTTAGTCGCGAGATTCCTTTTTTCCTCCTGAGGCGGAGGCCTGGTAAAACACTACTATACGGTCTCTGCCTATTGCGCCTAACTAATCTTTTGCACCTGAGGCTGAAGCCGGGTGATAGCCTGAATGTACTTTTAAAATATTGGTTATTTACCCCTTTTGATTTGCGGCGTAATTTGTGTTTTTTTACTGCCCACTGCCGTAATTCACATACCGCATTGTTTGCGCGTGCCCCTCCGAGCTCACAGACGATTAGGTGCTGTGGCCGGAGATGCGTGATCAGCCCCCTCACGATTTCGGTGAGAAACTACAAGTCCCAGCGCCCTTGCGCTGTAGAAGGGACTACAGAGGGAGGAGGTGCTCTGTTAGTCGCGAGATTCCTTTTTTCCACCTGAGGCGGAGGCCTGGTAAAACACTACTATACTGTCTCTGCCTATTGCGCCTAACTAATCTTTTGCACCTGAGGCGGAAGCCGGGTGATAGCCTGAATGTACTTTTAAAATATTGGTTATATACCCCTTTTCATTTGCGGCGTAATTTGTGTTTTTTAACTGCCCACTTCCTTAATTCACATACCGCATTGTTTGCGCGTGCCCCTCCGAGCTCACAGAGAATTAGGTGCTGTGGCTGGAGGCGGGTGATCAGCCCCCTCACGATTTCGGTGAGAAACTACAAGTCCCAGCGCCCTTGCGCTGTAGAAGGGACTACAAAGGGAGGAGGTGCTCTGTTAGTCGCGAGATTCCTTTTTTCCTCCTGAGGCGGAGGCCTGGTAAAACACTACTATACGGTCTCTGCCTATTGCGCCTAACTAATCTTTTGCACCTGAGGCGGAAGCCGGGTGATAGCCTGAATGTACTTTTAAAATATTGGTTATTTACCCCTTTTCATCTGCGGCGTAATTTGTGTTTTTTAACTGCCCACTGCCTTAATTCACATACCGCATTGTTTGCGCGTGCCCCTCCGAGCTCACAGACGATTAGGTGCTGTGGCCGGAGACGCGTGATCAGCCCCCTCACGATTTCGGTGAGGCACTAGAAGTCCCAGCGCCCTTGCGCTGTAGAAGGGACTACAAAGGAAGATGGCCACCGCTTTGCACTGCGAACGCGAGCAGCGGGCGCGCCATAGTCGCACCGGAGTCGAGCCTGAGTCCAGCCCGTCTGCGGTGGTCTGCGCCGAGGACGGGCCAAGGGCCAACCACTATGCACAGGTGATGAACTTATCAAGAGGGGACATTCTAGCCATGAATAAAAATGTACATATCAACTGTAACCATGCACTCAATGTAGATAAGTGGGTGGGCCCTATCAGCTGTCCTGCCTTTAGACACACCTTGGAACCCCACCACTTTAATATTAAGAAAGAGAAACCCAAGTATATGAAGTGTGGTCTGATAAATGCACGATCTATGTGCAAAAATTCTCTCCACATATTTGATCTGATGATTGAAAATGAGCTTAATTGCTTATTTAGTACAGAAACTTGGCTTCGTGAGTGGTCTAACCCAGACATAGTGCATGCCCTACCCCCTGGTTTTTCTATTTGCAGACAAGATCGTGTAGAACAGCGTGGGGGTGGCTTGGCTATCATACATAGGGACACTATTAAATGCTTAGTGAGTGAGCTTCCAGACATCAGAGGAGCTGAGAGCCTAAACTTCTGCATACAAGTACACAACACTTTCACCTTTTCGGGGGCATTGCTATACCGCCCTCCCGGCCATCCCACGCAGTTTCTTGCCAGCGTAGGGGAAGTGCTGGGTGATCTGACCCTCAGGTACGCCAATTTCACCCTTCTAGGAGATCTGAATCTCCATTTAGACGACCCTAATGACCAGTACGCCTCTAGTCTCAAAGAAACGTTGCAGGTTTTGGGACCAATGCTAAGGACTTTAGAAGCAACTCATGACGCAGGGCACACCCTTGATTGCATTAGCTCCAATCTAGATGAAATGATGGTAAAAGGCCCCGTACCACAAGTCTGGACGGACCACTACTTTATCGAATTCAATATTGAATTAAAGGGGAATGAGATGATGGCTAAGGAGGTAAAAAATAAGGGGAAATCCCTACCTAGTTGGGGGAAAATTATGGAGCACCGTGACCTTGGTAGATGGGCCAAGGAGAGTAAACCAACTCTCTCAGGGAACACCATGATAGACTATCAGAAGTTTGAGAGATGGATGACAGAGATTGGGAATAAGATCAGAAATCCAGAAAGACCTGATACCATAGGGAAAAGGAGACTATCCACTCCCTGGTTCTCAGACAAACTTAAAGAACAATTAGTGGAAGTCAGACTTTTAGAGCGAAAATGGCGACGGAGCTATGGGAATGAAGCAAAGGAGATATATAAGAGTGCTAGGAGATTATATCATGCCTCTATTAAAACTGCAAAAATCAAGTATTTTACCTCCCGCATTGAAGCATCTAACAACAAACAAAAATAATTTTTTGAAGTCGTTAACAGCTTCACTAAGCCCAAAATTCTAACCCAAGAGATTCCACCTTCCCAGACTTTGTGCAATGATATAGCCAACTATTTTACCCAAAAAATAGACATCCTCACCAAAGACTTTCCCCAATTTGAGAAAGAAGAGCCTGGGGATGAAACGGATATGAACCTACATCAACCCAGCTGGGAAATCTTTAGCCACATTAGTCTAGAAGATTCCCTTCAGGGAATATCTGCCCTTAAATCAGGATCCCCTTTTGACCCCTGCCCCCCTTCATTGCTTAAATCCATAATACATAAGGTCAATCCATGTATTAATTCCATCATCAACTCGTCCCTCCAATCAGGGGAGATTCCCCCACAATGGAAGGTGGCGGCAGTGAGACCGCTGCAAAAAAAGGCTCTACAGGACCCTACAACCTTGTCCAATTTACGTCCCATTTCCCTTCTTCCTGCTATTTGCAAAATCACAGAATCTTAAGTCAACAAACAATTGATGGCATTTCTGGAAGAAAATGACATCTTGCATCCATGCCAAGCAGGCTTCAGGACCCACCACTCCACCGAATCTGCACTTCTGTCATCCACTGAAACCATTCGTGCTGCATTGGATCAGGGAAATATGGCTGTTCTGATCCTATTAGATCTCTCTGCAGCATTCAACATGGTTTCCCATTCTATCCTTTTACATTGCCTTGCTAATGCAGGCATAGCAGGAACCGTGTTCGAATGGTTTAAAAACTACCTGACGCACAGGCGTCAGATCGTGATGCTGGGCAATCTCTGCTCCGAAGAAAAAACTATGAAAACAGGGGTTCCGCAGGGTCAAGATTGAGCCCCACTTTGTTTAACCTATATAAGGACCCCCTATTAAAACTAATTTCTTCCTTTAACATTAGTACAATTGCCTACGCAGATGACACCCAGCTGGTTCTGACTCTTGATAAGAATCAATCTAATGCGGAACTGACATTGAGAGAATGCTTGTCAGCAACCTTTAAGTGGATGACACACAACCACTAAAAATGTAATTCGGCTAAAACAGAGATTGTGCCTTTTGGTCCTAACAACTGTTTCTCTCCGCAAGATTGGTGTCCCGAAAAGGTTGAAGCCCCCCCAAAGACTATTAATGCAGCACGTAACCTGGGCATTACATTTGACAATACCCTGTCATTCAACCAACAAGCCAAAGAAGTAGCAGGGGTATGTTTTAGTATCATTAGAGGTCTCAGAAAATTCTATGACCTTCTCCCTCTGAGTGCCAGACGAACGGTTGCTGTAGCACTAATAACATCTAGGCTGGATTATTGTAACAGTCTGTATGCAGGGCTAAACAAATCAGCCCTGCACAGAGTTCAAATGGTCCAGCACGCAGCCGCTAGGCTAGTCCTTAGACTGCCTAGAAAGTCCTCGGGCTCTGCAGCCTTAAATGCCTTACATCGGCTCCCAGTACATAAGCGCATCCTGTTTAAGGTTCTCACCATCACATACAGAGCCTTCCAGAATCAAGGCCCACTGTATTTGCGCAAGTACTTCAGACAATACCATCCGTCACGGGCACTCAGGTCCTCTACAGCAAATTTGCTCCATGTTCCCAGGTTTAGGATGATGACTAGAGGAGGAAAATCCATAGCAGTTATTGGCGCTAAGGCATGGAACAAATTACCTCCGTCCCTGCGTCAATCTGCAACAGAGCAAAACTTTAGAAAACTATTAAAAACATGGATCTATTCTCTGTCAGACTCCGGATGCATAGCGTTACTCTGATTCTCCCTGCAGACAGGTAGTTTTACCATTGATACTCCGCTCTTTACCGATAACTAGGAGTCGAAGCGCCAAGATGCTCCTTGGAGTGGTAGCGCGCTATACAAGTGCCATTTCACATCACAACACATCACAATATTTCACTATCATGTTTGATATTATCATCAAGAAAGCTTTAAATAGCAATTGGCAATTTTAAATACTGATCATAAATAGAATTGAGAATAATGAAGGAATCTTTTAATTGTGAAAAAGGACAACCGTTTTATTCATTAACTGTAAACCTTTGATTCTCTTCTAAATCAGTATATATGTTGTTGAGTACCTTTACTACTTTTGTCTATTCACAAAATCTGAATGAAAAGTTGCACATAAGTAAAGAATTACGTCTCCACCCTCTGAAAAGCAGGGGTGGAGCAAAAATGATAAGTGTACGTTACAACTGACTAAAAGAAACAGTAGTAACTCTAGCACCACACATGGCCAACCACTGCAAGGGCAACATCCTTTACGAGAGTTAAAAATATAAATGAATATAATTCAATTATATAGTATTTAAACAACCTGTTTTTTCATTCAAATGTTAATGTAACATTTCAATTCAATAACGATGATTAAATCACTTTTAATTACTTTTGTACATCACTTTTATTAATTAATATTGCATGCAAAAAACATTTTATTTAAACTTTAGCTGGAAATGTGTTTTGAATAATATATGTTTATGTTAAATAATTTTGTAAACTCATTTTCAATGTGTATTATGCATGTACTACAAACGAATGATAGATCACTCTTAATTTAATGCTGGATCAAATCTTTAATTAATTTAAATATATTACAATAAATTGTAAATATTTTTCTGGCGCTTACATTAAAAAATACATTCCTACTAAAGTAATATTTTGTTATGCACAAATAATTTTTAAACTTGAGGTATAGTATTCATCAAAAGTAATTTAATCATATTTTATCAAAATATGTTTTTACATTTAAAAAAATGTTAAAATAATTTCTGATCAAATAATAAAAATGTTTTATTTTTAGATATTTATTTTAACTTTAAATGATATCCATTTACATTGTAACTATTTTTAATATTTTGATTCAATTCAACATTATTTCCTATTGAGTTTTATGTAAAGTCCCAAGCTCCATTCATTTCTATGAGATGGTATTGCAGTACCAGTGGTTGGCTTATTCCCACTCTGAGTTGGAGTAATTTACTGATGTTTTTAATCCCTTTTGGGCTGTAATAACTTTAAAAGTTCACTTTGTGAATATCAATTGATTTACTCTTCTGTGGCTGGGTGCAGGCCCCTCCCTAAGCCCCTCCTGACCCTCCGTACATCGCTCCATACTGTTCGCTAAACCCTTCATATTGCATGGTATAGATGCCTTTTTTCAACCACTCCCCCTGGTCCCTCCCTCATTTACCATTAATTAGTAAACTAAGTGCTACATTTACAGGTGTGACGGATCTCCCCATAGGAATGATAGGAGAGGGGAAGCTGGAGATTTACATCTAGAGATTTGTTAAAAACATTTTACTAGGGAGGAGCTACGCTAGCAACCAAGATGGCCGCTTAGGCTCCCGGCTCCGCCGACCTCCGTCCCCCGCCGGATAATCCTGCTACAAATCCTGAATTTACACCCTGCCTCCGGCGTGTGAACTGCCGTGCTGTACTTTGGTGCGATCCCGGGACTTTTACCAGCTTGGTAGACGGAGTTACGTCGAGTTTTAGTTTGGGGCCTACACCAGCTTGTGAGCCGGGGACTCGAGTACTGGCCCATCCGGGTTCCAGTTGAATAACATCGGCCGTGGGTGATCGACAGGGTCCGGTCCTTGGATGTGGAAAACTTTCTAAGCCCGATTTTGACGGCGATTGTTGCTCTGGCCTACAATCGATGGAGGGTTGACGAGGCACGACTGTGGCCGTGGGCGGAGGTCCCTGACCCGGGGACCCGGTTTGCCGCTGCCGGTGTTTGCCGGGTCGGGGTCTTCGCTTGCGGTACTGGAGCCTGGATTGTGGTCTTGGTAAGCTCTCGATCTCCCTCCGTGACAGTCCGTTCCAAATTTGCCGATTCCCCCCGGGACCGGGGCCTCTGGGGGGACGCGAACATGGTTGTCTCGGAACAAAATCTGGAGGGACGGACTGACTCTGAACCGTCGATACGGACTGTACTGGCAGCTATTGGGGCACTACATTCCCATGTGGAGTCCATTGTCCAGAAAATGATTGCGGTCACACACGGACATGGGCATGTGGGACCGGACCCTGATCCGTTTCAATATCCTGATCGGCCTATACCACCCACGGAGTTCCTTGTGACGGCAGTGGGCCCTGTACCACGAGGGGTGTCGGAGCTTCATGGCAGTGTGATGGCCGATGACCGAATACTCGATGCTCTCTACGGATTGCCAAGCCCACCATCATTGCCTACTGGGTGTGGATTAATTGGTGCTTCCCATCTGGATACTCTTGGTGGGAACTATCTTCGGAACGAAATAGTGTTTTTCCCCTCTCCGACACCTTTACTACAATTGCGGAGACAACGACGTTGGGTGCTCATGTCGATGAGGGTCATCGTGGATGCCGACAGAGTTTCCAGTGAATTTAAAACTTTGCCTCGCCTCGGTAGTAACTTTGCTGAACTGTTTCTACATTTTGATTATCCTGCGGAGGCGACAGCCTGTCCGGAAGGGGCTTGCACAACTGATCCGAAGGGTCAAGGATGAGACTGATTGTTGGGGCTTGGTACCATGGGCTTTCTGAAGTGGGATTCGTTACCATT
Organism: Lissotriton helveticus; assembly: GCF_964261635.1. Lineage (NCBI taxonomy): Eukaryota > Metazoa > Chordata > Amphibia > Caudata > Salamandridae > Lissotriton > Lissotriton helveticus. Next base: position 59,761,341 of record NC_136061.1, read on the forward strand.
GTATTTACGGGAGGTCGGGTGGTGATTACTGTTTCCCCTGTTTAGTTTTAATATCGCTTCTTAATGGAGTTCTGTGTTTTATTCTCGGAGATTCTTGGTTCTGGCGGGGAGCAGGGGGACCGGGGGCCCGTACTGAGAGGTCCTCCTCCACATTTACTATATTTAGTATTTAGTTAGATGGGGCGACAGGCACACTGCTAGTTGGGGATAGGCGCAAGCCATATGCAGGGGTGCAGGGTGGGGGAGGGGTGTTTGTCTGTTAGTGTTTGTAGTTTTTATGTTTGAAATCCTTCAAAATCCTGATATAGGTGGTCTTATTGAGGCGCGAATTTGTATTTTGGGGTTGATGGGTTCTGGTGGAGGTATTACTTGCATGAGTTAGCCAATTGTTGCGTAATTCATTATTGTATTCGAAATGCGGCTGTAGTCTTGTACCCTTTTATTGCTGCACCTTTCCCCCTCCCTTCTACTCTGGACTGCTACTCAATGTTTATCCTGTTTCCTGGGGAGGTGGGGTTGGTGGTAGGCATTTGTTTGATTATCCTGAACGTAGAACGGCCGCATACTTGACGTAGCTTATGAGCAGGCTTTATTGATAGTTCTCCATCCATTATGCACTGTATGTATATTGCTTATCCTTTCATTCCGCGATGTAAGTCACCTGTTATTGTTTGTCTTTTTCTTGTTTCTTCTCTAAAAAGATTTTAAAAAAACAAAAAAAACATTTTACTACTGTACTCACTTCCGTATCATTTTTTTAATGAATGTATTTTTCTAAATTGGTTTGGGATTTTTCTTGTGTTGTGTTTTCACTTTATTACTGTTTGTTTGCTTCTTAAATATTTTACACTTTGCCTCAAAGTTCAACCTTAATGCTTTGTGACAAGTTACCAGAGGGTTAGGCACAGGTTTATTTATTTGCTTTTATGGTTCATCCTGGCAATGATTTCCGCATTCAAAGGAACTAAACTTGCATTGGCATTGTGTTTTCCTTTTTTTCCTTTCAGCCCCATCAATCAGAATTTCCTAACTCTTAGCTCTCCATTGGAACTAGTCTAGCTAACCTTTCATCTGCTACTTTTTCTATTGTTGTCTGTAAAGCACACTAATGGCTTTTAGGCATAAGGAATGTCTCCTCAGGTTGCTGGCACTGCTTTGGCAACACAGCAGGACAGTACCTCTTAGTCCAGCCAGAGGATGTGATTGAAAGAGAGGAGAATAAGCAGACCATGAGTTTTCCAGGCTCTGGCAGTCTGAAATGTTCTCTCTGGAATACTGGGAAGCCGTATAAGACCATGTTTAGTCCCTGGTGATTTAACCCCTTCGACGCTCATGACCAGCTGGGCTCGTCATGAGGTAGCCTCCTCGCACGCTCATGACGAGCCCAGCTCGTCATGTAAAGTGCGCTTTCGCAAAATCCAGCGTACGGGGGGAAATCATGCCGCACGCATGCGGTTAAGAACTTTGACCTGGTGTCCTGCTGCTCCCTTGCAGTGAGACACAGTGCAAGCCGCGGCACATCATCATATTCTGAGGACACGTGCTCCAGAAATATTTGAGTTATGCCCACTCGTGGCAGAGTCCACAGATACGATCACATGATCATAATCGGTGCCAATTCCACCCTGGTCTACCCAAGCATGAAGTGGTTCAAAAAGGTAGCCTCTCTGGACTTCACAGGTTCCTGGTCAAGTATTCAGATCTGGCACAGAAGAAGCCCTTCCCTCTGATATTTCTTTTCATACAATTAACACACAGGGACGACAGGTGTACAGTGGAATGACTGGGATAGAACAATCAGCTTAAACACATAGGGCGTTGCTCGCATTATTATGTAGAGAGTATTCGGCCTGGAACTGCATGCAAGACTGTACTACAGGGCCTGGAGAAGCAAAAAAGATAGGGCCTTATTCACAAAGATAAACTTACAATTTTGTCTAAGTTTACTATTTTGTTTCCATTACAAATTATGAGTTAATAGTAAGTTTGCTACTACAGAGATGCCGCAGTGAGGGGGGAGAACTCGGCAAATATAAAAATAGGGCATTATTTTTACATTTCTATTTTGTTGACCTCTGTGTATCTATGCACTCACAAGATTTTAGCGCAACTTATGTCGGAATTTTCCTTGGTATCACTGCAGACATATTTAGGTCTAGATTTGCATTGTGTGCTGGTGCACTTCAGGCAACCAAGCGCCAACCGGACTCCTTGCACAGTGGTGCAAGGGTACCTTCATTACAAGGAGAATTGCTTTTGTGCAAGAATGGAATACTTTCAGGCACAAAAACAATCTCTTGAGGCATTATCCTCTGTCTATGTGTTCTTCAGATTGCAGCACACATGGAAAAAGGAAATAACGAGGAGAAAAAAAAGAAATTTGTCCTCGTTACGCCATCATCTGGCAATCGTGTTGATTTCATACACTCCCTGGTTTACAAAGCTTTGTAAATCTGGGATTGCGTGAAATCCATGGGTGGATGCATGTTGCACCCATGGAACACCTCCCAGAATGAAACTGAATGTAATGCAGTGCAATCCGCTGCATTGCGCTACATTATTTTTTGCCCAAGGCGGCGCAAATCACACCCCCTTGTGTGGCTTTGTAAAAATATATATGCATTTTGCGTCAGGAATGTGCCACAAAAATGGTGAAACCATGATGCAAAATGTTAGTAAATCTGGCTTTTACTTTCCTTAAATCTTCATCTGAATACCCAATAAATGTTTGACAGATCTCTCCTTTAAGATAATACCTTTATCTCCATAATACAAAATGTAATATTTTATTTAAATCTGGTTACCAAATAGCACTCTCCTATAAGTATCAGATGGGAAGTCATTTTTATGAGCATAATATCTCAAAAACTTCGCTGCTCCTAGGGGCCAGGCACACGCTAAACAAACACCCAAAATAAAATAAAATAAATGTTATGGCAGTACTCCTATAAAGATAAAACAAACATCAGAAAACTGGATGGTCAAGTTTTTTCTGTTGCAAGATAAGCATTTTCAAACTGTTAACATCTAAATGAACCGTACTGTTTCTAAAGAAATACCCACAGCACAGACCTATGTCAGGGAAATCTTGCCATGAACATGGTGAACAACAGGCCAAACCCTAGCTTGCATAATACGAAAATGGAAGTTAAATCCTAAATTAAACAAGTCAAAAAATAGTTGGGAAATTGTCAATAGCAATACATGTTTTAGCATAATTAAATGTAAATAAAAACCAATATTAATATCTGCAGTACAATTAAGACATATTTTTTATCACCAACATATAATCCAGTACTTTGTCTCAAAAGTGGTAACATTCTTAGTATTCCAATTATCAGCAATGATGCTTTGAGTGGGATCTAGACAGTTGGGAAGCTTTTTGAAGCTATTGGGCATTAACCCTCATTGTCTCTGTGTGAGACTGAATTAAAAAAAAAAACATAGAAATGTTTAGTAGCAAATTTCAGTATTCCAATATAGTCCTAAATTTATAGACAAAATATGGCAATCATCCGCAGCATACTAGGACACTTTGACTTCTAAGAAATACTCAGGGCTCAGAGATGGTTTTCAAAATTTCTCCAGACTACCAGGCCAGATCCACCAAGGCTTACCTTGCTGTAGAATTTTCCCGAATGACTTGTTGTGGCTGGTGCAGTTCCACCTCCTAGACCTGAACTGGTGCTGGCACTCCCGCACTCCGAGCTTTGCTCCCTTGGCAACCTCGTTAACGATCTCAGGTTCCGTCTGACAAAGTTCGGCCTGCTTCCCGGCTAGCCGCTTAGTCTTCCGACAAATGCTGTTAGGGTCCATCACCAGGGGGCTTCCAACTGCCCTGTGAAGACAAGGCAAAAAGGAAGCAAGGGAGGAAGCGAAAACAGGTGTACATTGGCATTTCTGACTACCAAGCCCCACACCTAGCCAGCCATTCATTGATGTATTTGAAATAATGGAAAACAAAAACTCAGAAGCCACATTGGAGGAAACAAAATCATGGAAAACCAATTTCAAGGAAAAACAAATTTAAAGAAATGCAAATCAATCAAAAAATAAAGGAAACATTTTAAAAGGAAAAATTATTTGAAGGAAAAATATAATATTATGTTAAAGTGGGTGATTAGGAGTTTTGGGCGTCAGGGGTGGGTGCAGTATAGGCATTGGATTAGGTTTTTATAGTTCAGCGATGGTGGAGTTTAGGGTTTTTAGGTTTTGTTGATAGGTAGTGTTTAGGAATTATGAAGGATTTCTAGAGGTCGGAAAGAGTGAAGCTATGGAATAGTGAGGGCCTTAGGGGTCAGGGAATTGGTAGAGTTTACGACTAGAAAATGTTTTTGGGTTCAGGAATAGGTGGAGTTTAGGATGATGGGGGGTTTATGGGTTCAGGGATGGGCAGTATTGAGAAAAAAAATGTTTTTTAGGGTTTATGGGTGAGTGGAATTTAGAGATGGTAAGGGAGTTTTAGATGGGTAGTGTTTAGGGGTGGTGACAGTTTGCTTTAAGTTTCAGGGTTGGCTGGAGTTTAGGGGCTAGTGAGTGGTTTTAAAGTTTCATGGATAGGTGGTGTTTTTATTGCAGGTTGGGGTTTTTAAGGTTCAGGAATGGGTGGAGTTTGGGACTCATGAGGGGTTTTAGGGTTCAGGAGGGTGATATGTAGGAGGGGGAAGGGGTTTACGAGTTTAGAGATGGTGGGAGTTTAAGGGCCAGGTATGGGTGTAGTTTAGGTGTGGTGAGGAATTTTTAGGTGACAGGGGTAAATGGTGTTTATGGGCTGGGAGGGGATATGGATAAATGGTGGTTAGGGATGGTGAGGGGTCAGTGAATTAAACACATCAAAAGTAATTGTTTGACAGTGTAAAAGATACAAATCCAAAATAAATTCCTCTGAGGAAAATCACTGAAATAGATTCATTCATAAATACCTCTGACAAAAAAGTTTCTGAAAATAAGACTTGTAACCCTTGCATTTACAATATATAGCATGCTAAAACCAGTTTTGAATGAAGAATTAGTTTCTTTGAAATGGTAAATGCCATTCATCTTGTAAAATTTTCTTAAATAGTTTAGGTGAAATGGTTTATTGGTAATGGTATTCCATGAAATAGTGTTTCTATGAAATCTTATACAACCACAATTCAGACGTTCAGATGCATGTTTTCCACTGTCATCCACAGGGTGAGAAACTTGCCAGCAGTGCTCTAGGATGAGCAAACTAATAAAAGATACCTTCCCAGTCTTACTTGGTTTAAGTAGTTTATGGAAACTTGAGTGTTATGCAGCTTAATTCTAAGGTGAAAGTCTAGGAAAAAGCAACATCTGGAATCCAATGTAGAATATGGGGGAAATTAAAATGTGTAGTCAAATTCCTCGTAAAGAATAAAATGAGGCGACAAAACATTTGGAATGTGTCATCCTATCTGTGATACATGGGATACTTACCACGATTAAAAAGTCTCAGGAGAAGCTCTGTAAAGTAAGAGAACACTGGGACTCGCTATGTCCTGGTAAAGCATAAGAAAGTATTGCTTTATTCTGTATAATATGATGTGCCCTCTCTTCCGTAGAATCACCTGTATCTTGCCATGCAGCATTCCGACCATACCTGGTGTAAATACCCCATCTGAGCCCTTAATAGCTCTAATATAAAGCATACTTTGTGGAATTGTATCCTATGATGCTATAACACTTGAGACATAGGGGCCAATGTGTGAGCTTTTATTTATCAACATATTATAATGTATGTAAGTGTACACAATGCAGTCTACCATTAGAAAAATGTCATCAGGCCATTGACATTGGGTCAAATAGACTCTTCGTTCTCACAGAGAATATGCAACTTTTCAAGAGACAAATATAACATATCCTTGTAGGCTGATATTACTGTATCACAATTAGTGCCCGCCTACAAATAGCACTATACCGACTAAACACCAGCATCGGGACAGGTAGTTGTCCATCCGCCCATAGTTGGTAGGTATAGGCAAACACAGCTCTACCTATTTCACAGCAGTAAGCTGGCATCAGCATATTTGGAGCATCCCTTTGGACCTCATACACAAACACTCCCCACATAGGCAACACTATAAATCTGTGCTCTGTGAACCATGCGCAACCAATTCAGTAGCCTATTACTAAAATCTGGTCAGCATACACAAACCGGTCTGGATCTCTTTATGTGCTTCCCTACATACTTAGGCACAGCCAGGTCACCCCGTCAAGGCTGGAGCACCCATCAGTACCTCATATAAAACACCCAAACACTTCTCACATAGGGCACTCTGTGATCCAGACTCTACCATCCACACAGCAGAGAGTACTTCTACTTGAGTACCCGGAAGCACCTCTTGGAGCCATTAAGGGTATGAGGTGCCATGAAAATGTCGGACTGAAATACAGTAGAATCCTTTCAATTCAACACAATGTAATTATAGTACCTAAGTATGCATGTTTGCAAAAGCATGTACTGAGCCATGGTGTTGCCAGGAACATAAGAGGCATTGGTAACTGTGTCTTTCACACTTTCTAGTAAAACCCAACTTGGGCCCCCATTAGGATGGCGGGCGGGCAAAGCCATCAAAATAATGGGGCATATTTACAAGACCCTAATGCCACCGGATCGTCACTTTTTTTTACGGTCACTGGCATTACGCCATTCTCCATATTTACAAGGTGGCACTAAACCACTTAACGTGCGTTAATGCCACCTTGTAAATATTCCCCTTTCCACAGCAGTCCGCTACGGCAAATGGCATCATAAAGAAATGGCTGTGTCAAATGTGCACCATCCTAAGAATCAATATCACAAGGTTGTAATCTGATAATCGCATTCGGACAATAACATTGAGTAATACAGGACACAAGAAATGGTCGCAATCCCTCGTAGTTAAAGAGTCTTCTCTGTCTTTTTATTCTTCAATACATCATATAGAAAACAGCAGCTTCAATTCATAAAGCAAGGAACAGCCGACACGTGTTTCGTAAGTACTAGATGAGTACTAACAACTTTTTCAAGGCTGAAGAAGAATATACAGAAGATATATAAGGAAGTCTGGTACAATAGAACGCCGACGTCTGTATGGCTCCAGAAGAAGCTGAGGGGTTAATTGTCAGCTCTTCACACCTTACGTCCAAAAAATTCAACGTGTTAATTAACCCAAAGTCAATGAGTCTCAGGATAAGGTATATCCAGAGGTTTGTATCACGTATAATCTGTCAGGTGTGAGTTAGCACAAATTCTGCCCGCAGTCCGGAAGAATATGTCAAAGTACAGTTTCGTAAAAATCGGAGTTTTCAGGCTTGAGTAATCTATTATAGTGATTCAAAAAGTCCAAGAAAAGGCAAGCAGTCTAGCCATTAGAAGTGTCGGAGCGGGGCTCAGAACGAAGGTCCAGGTATTCCAATCCAATACCTGAGTTAAGAGTGGCGGCGTCCCATACGGTCGGAAGCCAATTCAACACAATGTAATTATAGTACCTAAGTATGCATGTTTGCAAAAGCATGTACTGAGCCATGGTGTTGCCAGGAACATAAGGGGCATTGGTAACTGTGTCTTTCACACTTTCTAGTTAAACCCAACTTGGGCCCCCATTAGGATGGCGGCCGGGCAAAGCCATCAAAATAATGGGGCATATTTACCAGACCCTAATGCCACCGGATCGTCACTTTTTTTTACGGTCACTGGCATTACGCCATTCTCCATATTTACAAGGTGGCACTAAACCACTTAACGTGCGTTAATGCCACCTTGTAAATATTCCCCTTTCCACAGCAGTCCGCTACGGCAAATGGGCAGGCAAAAAAATTCTGTTAGCACCTTTCCCCTGAGGCGGAAGCCGGGGGCGCTCTTTCTTTACCCTCTTGTATCGATCTACACGGAGTGTATTATACTTACTTTGCACTTATTTTTAAGCTGTGTAAATATTTTACTGGGCGCATTTTTAAAAATATATTTTGCTATAACAAGACCCACAGGACCTTACTCATTGCCTGTTCTACCGGCGCAGCCCGACTGAAGCGCTGACGCCGGTAGTCGCGGATATTACCGCCGCCGCCATCTTGGGGAAGGCAGGAAGGGTAGCGGTCCAGCTTCTGGACTAATTCCCGCCCTCCCGCCTTATTTAAGGTTTGCTCATTTGAGATTCATGCAAATTCTGTTAGCACCTTTCCCCTGAGGCGGAAGCCGGGGGCGCTCTTTCTTTACCCTCTTGTATCGATCTACACGGAGTGTATTATACTTACTTTGCACTTATTTTTAAGCTGTGTAAATATTTTACTGGGCGCATTTTTAAAAATATATTTTGCTATAACAAGACCCACAGGACCTTACTCATTGCCTGTTCTACCGGCGCAGCCCGACTGAAGCGCTGACGCCGGTAGTCGCGGATATTACCGCCGCCGCCATCTTGGGGAAGGCAGGAAGGGTAGCGGTCCAGCTTCTGGACTAATTCCCGCCCTCCCGCCTTATTTAAGGTTTGCTCATTTGAGATTCATGCAAATTCTGTTAGCACCTTTCCCCTGAGGCGGAAGCCGGGGGCGCTCTTTCTTTACCCTCTTGTATCGATCTACACGGAGTGTATTATACTTACTTTGCACTTATTTTTAAGCTGTGTAAATATTTTACTGGGCGCATTTTTAAAAATATATTTTGCTATAACAAGACCCACAGGACCTTACTCATTGCCTGTTCTACCGGCGCAGCCCGACTGAAGCGCTGACGCCGGTAGTCGCGGATATTACCGCCGCCGCCATCTTGGGGAAGGCAGGAAGGGTAGCGGTCCAGTTTCTGGACTAATTCCCGCCCTCCTGTCATGCTTATAAACAACTACCCATCCCGTCCGCGCAGCGGGCGGGCGCAGCGGGCGCGCCGATGGCGCGCCGAAGGCGCGCCTAAGGCAAGCCCGTCTGCGCCCGTCCGCGCCGGGCACGGGCCGAGGGCCAGTCCCCCTGCTCATGCCACCACCAACAACCGCGTCTGCTGGTCTAGAGAGCAACTCTTACATATCGGATTAAGCTCCTGTGTTACTGATGTACGCTGCATCCCTGAAAATTTAGATGGCCATTCTTTCTTATGCTCTCAGTGCAATTTCGTTCTCCCCCCATGGTGCGAACTTACACCGCCCCCACCCCCTGCTTCGACGGCTCATCCTTTAAAAGCAGCGTTGATCAATTGCAGATCCCTCCCCCGTCACGCCAACGAAATTTGGTCAAACGTCACTACTTATAACTGGGATATTCTATTTCTAACGGAGTCCTGGACCAAGGACACCTCTAAACCTGACATTTACTTGGCCACCCCCCCGGACTATCGCTTCCTGGGCATCAACCGAGAAGGTAAAACTGGGGGAGGACTTGCCATCATGTTTAAATCCCACTTCAATATTTCCATAAAAAAACTTACCAATATTGGCCTGATTAAAGCTTTGTACTTCTCGATTGCTAATTCTGCATCTGTTTACCTTACTGGTGTTCTAGTATATAACCCTCCAAAAGCATCCCCTTCCTCATTAACGCAACTGGTCCACATTTTAACCGATCTGTCTCTCAAGCATCCGCACTTTATAGTATTAGGCGATTTTAATTTACATGTTGAGGATCCCACCTGCACTCCAGCCACTCGGTTCCTCGAATCTCTTCAAAATCTGAACCTAACACAATTAATCCAAGGTCCGACACATGAGGCGGGCCATACATTGGACTTAATTTTCTCCAATCTTCCAGGGACTGTCGCCTATCCCCCCCTGCCCCTCACTTGGACTGACCATTACCTTCTCTCGTTCGATATCCTTCTTCCGCAGTCCCCTATCTCAGCGACTCTGAGCACTGACTTTAGGAGAAAGTGGCATAAAATTACATGCTCGGCCCTGGAGCCAGTATTCAGTTGCCCTCTGGAGCCTCACATAGATAATTTAGATGCTAATGTTTTTAAACTCAATGCCGCCCTATTATCTGCGATTGACAATATTGCCCCATTACTACCGGTTTCTTCGGCTAGATCTCGTCCCTCCGCTCCTTGGTTTTCTGAGACCTTACGGGAAGAAAAAAGTCGCTGCAAAAAACTAGAACGAAGCTGGAGACGGTCATATGACTCAGAGGCGAAAACTATATATAAAACAGCCTTGAAGCAATTCTCTAAGCTCAAAAAAACGGCCATGAAAGAGTTCTTCACCTTGCAAATTAAAGATGCTGACAATTCGGCAAAAACTTTGTTTAAAATTGTAAAAGATTTCATCAATCCCCCCGCAACTACCCCTAACAATGTTGCCAGCCAGTCCCTCTGTGATGGACTATCCGATTTCTTCGAGGACAAAATTGAGAAGATATCTTCTTCTTTTCGCCCTGTGGTGGCGTCTGAGCACCCTCATCTTCATACATCAATTAAACTTGACACCGCCCCTACTTTATTGGCATTCAAGGATCTCTCCTCTGATCTTGCTCTAAAACTTATCTTACAATGCAAATCCGGCTCCCCCTTGGACCCGGTTCCCCCTAAGATCATGACTGACCTAGCCACCCTACTATTAAAGCCACTGACTTCCCTTTGGAATGCCTCCTTACAGCTAGGCCAATTCCCCTCGGCTTGGAAAGAAGCCTTGCTTGTGCCTATCTTAAAGAAATCAGATGCTGATCCTACTCAATCCTGCAACTATCGGCCTATCTCCCTCCTCCCTAAACCAGCGAAGGTTTTGGAGAAGGCCGTCCAACTTCAACCGGCAGAATATCTCCAAACTAATTCTCTGCTCCACGACTCCCAGTCCGGTTTCCGTGCTGGCTTTAGCACGGAAACTGCATTACTGGAGGTTTCTGAGACTGTTCGAGAGTGTGTGGACAGGGGCGAGGAGGCCATGTTGGTCCTCCTCGACCTGTCCGCCGCTTTCGATACGGTGTCTCATCAAATACTTCTAGCCCGATTGGAGCAGATTGGACTGGGTGGTGCTGCACTATCCTGGATCACCTCTTTTCTCCAGGGCCGATCACAGAGGGTTTTTCTTAGACCTTTTAAATCAGGGCCCAAACCTCTTATATGTGGAGTTCCTCAGGGCTCAGCATTGAGTCCTCTGTTTTTTAATGTCTACCTAGCCCCGCTGGCCAGAGTTGTAGAGGCATGTGGAGTCAGGGTGATCTCATACGCTGATGATACTCAGCTGATATTCTCCTTTAGAGATCACTCTGACTCCAGCCTCTCCAGTTTCCGCCACTGTTTGGGAGAAATCTGCTCTTGGATGGCTACGAACCACCTTCGTCTGAATGCGGATAAGACGGAAGTTTTGTTTTTTAATCAAAAAATGACTATTCCCCCCTCTCTGTGGTGGCCTTCGGTTCTTAACCCTCCTCCTATTCCGGTGCACACTGCCCGTAACCTGGGATTCCAGTTTGATGACACGCTCTCCTGCGGCCCGCAAATTAATAAAGTCACGGCTGCCTGCTTTGGTAAGATAAAAATGATGAAAAAATGTTTTCCATTCTTGCCAATGGATGCGCGTAGAACAGTCACTCAGGCGCTAATAACGTCCCATTTGGACTATGCCAACAGTCTTTATGCTGGGGCCCCTCTGTACCTAATTGAACGCCTTCAAGCAGTTCAAAACGCGGCAGCCAGACTGATTGGCAACATCCCTTTTCGACATTCGATTTCTATGTTTCGCAAAAAGCTCCATTGGCTTCCCATAGCCTCTCGGATTAAGTTTAAAATACTTACTCTTGTTTTCCGTGCTCTCAACGGTACTGGCCCAGATTACCTGAGAAAGAGACTCACATTATCTCATTCTGTGAGAGATTTACGTTCCAACAGCCTACGCCTTCTGGTGGTGCCACGCTTCTGCCGCGCTCGAATGGGCGGCAGAGCTTTTGCTGTCCTTGCTGCGAAACACTGGAACGGCCTCCCCCTGGACCTTAGATTTGCCTCATCTGAAGCACAATTTCATAACCGCCTGAAAACTTGGCTATTCTCCTCATCTTAGATTTTCTCCGTATCTCTGCTGACAGTTTTTTAGCGCCGGGACACCTCCGACGGAGGTAGCTGCGCGCTTTATAAGAGCCATAAATAAATAAATAAAATAAATAAATAAATGAGTTCCTGTGGGTATTCCACTGCCATACCCATTACTTTTTGAATCGGTGCCAGATTTACAATGCTGGGGCATCGCCAAAAACTAAGGCCAGGTAATACCTGGGCTTAGGATGTCGATATGAAGAAAAATTATTAATTTCTTCTTGGTTGTGCTCTTTCTACATGTGCTGCATTCTGTAGCATACACAGAAAGAGAAAATCACCATTATTTGGCACATCAACAATCACCCCTTCAGCGCAGGCATCCTTGTGCATGGCGGCAGAGTACCTGCGCTGGCGCTAGGCAGATTTTTTAGCTCCAGAGCTAGTGCTGTATTTTTGTAAACATGGCGCATCCCTGTGTTTTAAAAATGTCGGAGCACGGCGTTGCCAAATTTGGCATAACACCATGCGCCGGCATTTTCTTTCAAATATCTACCAATCCACATTCTTATCTCTTTCCATTGCCCCTTTAACCCCTCTCATGCACCTTGCTTGTTGTATAATATATTTTAACATTATATGCCAGCGTAATTGTTGAAAAATGTGAAGCACACCCCACTCTCAATCTTACTAATCAAGCTACGCTCCTGGTTGTGAGCCCCATCCATCTAAAATAAGCCCGCAGAACTATGCCAGTCTGTTTGCAGGTTAGCGTGGTCAGAGACGTTAGAGCTGACTTCTCAAGAATCTGGATGCAAATCAGTTGGTATTCTTGCCTAGAGCTGTGATGGATGTAAAAATCCTTTCCAGTGCAAAAAAAATACTAATTGTCGAGGATGCGCAAATATCCTGTATGATGTATACTAGTGAGGCAAATTGTGGAGAACACAGAAATGAAGGTCTGTGAAGGCCAGCAGGCATACATTTGCAAAGAGCTGTGATTGCTGCCCTTGTCCCTCTGGGACAGGAGCTGCAGTCAAAAATAAAATTTGACAGGATACGAAGGGGCAATGCTGTCTGCTCCCCCAGTGCCTGAGGCCTAACGTCCGAAGATGCAAGCCGTCCCTCACAGAAAGCTTCACCCTTGAGGCGGGACGCTGCCCCTTGTCCGTGTTGGTACTACATTAATGCTTGGTATGGGGAAGTACGAAATTGCATATTTTTTTGCAAACCTTCTTAAAATTCCATGAAATGTTCACAATATTGCTCTTTTTTTGTAACATGCTGTTTGTTAGTATCGCATGTGAGTTAATTAACGCTCACATTGCTGAAAAAAATCGTAAGATAATGGTAATTAGACTTGTATGAGTAGAAAATGTCTCTCAGCAAGGTATTTTGTTTGCAGATAAGTTTCTCGCGTGTATCTGGTCAACCTTTTTTTACGTGAGTTGAGTTGTCCCAAAAAAGTTATGCAAAATGTAGACAATTTAAAAAAAATTTTTTTTAATTTTTATAAAGACCTTTATTGTACACGTCTGTAATAACACAGGTTATGGCCTACAACCACTGGGGCCGGCCACATTATTTACAGTTTCTTCTCAACGCTATGTTGCTAACACAGCCCGTCAGCCGACATCCCTGAGGTCCAGCGGCGTTTCCAAGAAAGGTGAACATAATTTACTCAATGGGCATGTCGGACCATCGAGAGGCCTGTTATTTTCTCATTTCAGTCTGTCTTTCTTGCTGTAAAATGTATTTAAAACTCGTAACAAACTAACACGTCAACATTCAGCACGACATTAGTTCCATCAGGGGTATGAGTTGATCCACGCCTGGGATCAGAGTTTACCCACCTTGCAATGTGTGTGAGGTCTCACCATGCCCTTTAACTTGGTCCAGAGGTATTCTTATCATTCCCACTCCCCCTCTATCTCCACATCAGAACTGGTACCGTCGTCTTCCGGCAGAGGATCACATAGGTCACCCCTGTATGAATTCCAGAAGGACCATACCTTGTTCCATTTACGCGGACATGCCCTATTTACATACACTGTCCGCTCCGTAAACATTAATAAATCCATGTTCCTGCTCCATTGTGCCACCGTGGGCAGCTCCGGAGATCCCCATTTTTGCGCTATGTCCCGTTTCGCTACCATCAGGGCCAAAGTACCCCATATCAGCCCGTACCTGGACAGATCATTTGGCTCCCAGACGTTTAACAGACATTTACGTGGTTCAGGAGTCAACGATACCCCCAGCGTTTGCGACACTGTGCGCATTACTTGACGCCAGTAGGCGGTGATTAGTGGACAATCCCAAAGGGTATGAAATAGTGTACCTTCTTCCCCACAACCCCGAAGACAGTAGGGGTGCGTAGCTCCTTGTAGTTTATGTAGTGTGGTTCTCGTATAATATATACGTGTAGGATTTTTAGTTGGATTAGCTTGAGCTTGGCCGAGATTCCCACCTCCCTTGGGGATGCCAGCGCCTTGTTCCACTCCGTCTCATCCATGTCCCCTAGTTCATCCACCCATTTTCCGCGCAGTTTCAGTGTAGGGTCCGGTTGGTTGTTGGGCAGTTTTTTGTAGGTAAGGGAGGTGGCACTGTGTTGCATATAATCTGTGAGCAGTCTATCCTCTAACGGGGAGTATTCCGGGACCTCACTGTCCAGTGGTATCGCCTGCAGTAATGCGTGTCTTATCTGCACATACCTATAGGTTTCATTGGGGCCTAAATCATACTGTTGCTGAAGAAGGGAGAACGGGACCACCGTTCCTTTGTCCCATAGGTCTCCCACCGTAGATATGCCAATGTTGTCCCATTGTGTAAACCCTTTACTCTTTCTCAACTGTCCCAATGCCTTAGTGTCCTAGAGCGGAGTAAGCTTAGTAATGGTATCCTTCCACCCCAGCTTCGCCTGTGCCACATGCCACAGCATGGCTGTGTGTTTCGTGGGTCCTATCAGTCTAGCCACCTGACCTCTGTTGTAGAGCACTGAAAGCATACTGTCCATGCCCAGCTGAGTCCTATCCGCCCTGTACGCCGGGTCATCTCGTGGCGCGTGTATCCACTGGTTGATGATTTTTAGTTGGGCGGCCCAGTAGTACAACTGCAGATTTGGCAAAGTAATCCCCTCCTCGTACCAACTTCTGGTCAGCTTGACATGGGCAATACGCGCCGGTTTGTTGTTCCAGAGCAAGTTGGACACCAAGGCTGTTACCTGTCGGAAATAACTCGGCGGGACAGGGTAGGGTGAGTTTTCCAGTATATATAGGCATCTCGGGAGTGCCATCATTTTAAAAAAGTGCCGCTCTACCAAGGAGCGTCAATGGCAACGAAGCCCAGTGTTTGACGTCAGTTCGGAGCCGGGTCATGGGTGGAGTCAAATTTGTTTTGATAAAGTTTGCTTGTTTGTCAGTTACGTGAATGCCAAGGTATTTAAAGGATGATGTAGTCAGTTGCAGCCGGCATTGTACGTTGAGCTGCGGCGCGAGCCCCCTAAGTACGTAAAGGATGGACTTTGACCAATTAAGAGTATAACCCGAGGACGTCCCATAGTTGTCACATAAGGCCAGTAGGGCTGGTACACTTCTTTCTGGGTCCGTCAGGTATACCAACATATCGTCGGCATATAAGGACACACGGTCCTCCCATCCCTCCCTCCAGCTAATGCCTCTTAATAACGGTGTATTCCTGATCAATGTCGCCAGTGGTTCCAAGACCAGGGCAAACAATAAGGGGGAGAGGGGACAGCCCTGTCGGGTCCCTCTTGCCAGGTGTATCGTGCATGAGATGTGACCGTTGGCTGTAATGTGAGCGACCGGATTAGCGGTATACACCCGTTACAACGGATCTTTTACTCCGCAGACCCATTACAACGCGACCATTACTCCGCATACCATTACAACGCATTGCGCTGGGGGGCGCTCTAGGATAGGGAATAAGTATAATTTACTATCCAACACCTTCCCTAGGGTCCACGGGGACTGGAGTTAGAATAGTAAATTATACTTACCACTATCCAGCGCCCCAAGGCGCTATGCGTTGTAACGGTATGCGGAGTAAAAGTCGCGTTGTAATGGTCTGCGGAGTAAAAGTATGCGTTATAACGTCATACATCCGGATTAGCATATAAGAGACGTACCCAGGCTATGAACTTGGGGCCGAAACCCATACGTGTCAGGACTGCAAAGCGGTGTCCCCATTCAACCATATCAAACGCCATCTTGGCGTCCAATGAGAGGATCACAGCTGGTTCCGCTAGTGACGGAGCTCGTGCCATTACCCCATGCACTCGCCTGAGGTTGAGAGCAGTGCTCCGGGTCGGCATGAAGCCAGATTGATCGGGGTGTACAAGTAGTGAGAGATGGGACATCAATCTCGTGGCCAGCAACTTCGCAAGAATTTTTGGCTTCAGCATTAAGGAGAGAGATCGGGCGGTATGATGTGCATGCCGAAGGCGGCTTGCCAGGTTTCGGGATTGCCACTATGGTGGCTGTCTGTTGGTCTATGGGGAGTTCTGCCTTCTCCCGGCTCTCTGTGTACATATCTAGCAGGGGCGTGCTAAGCATGTCTGACATGAGTTTGTACCACTCTATGGGAATCCCATTCGGGCCCGCCGCTTTCCCTGACTGTATCGCGTGGATTGCTAATTGTATTTCCTCAACAGAGAGGTCAGCTTCCAAATCCTGGACCGCTTCTGGTGTAAGTGTTTGGATCTCTATGTGTTGTAAAGAATGCAAGGCTGCAGGTTCTGTGATTTCCCGAACTGGGGTGTATACCTCCTCGAAGTGGTCTGCCAGTGTATTTACAATCTCTTCAGGGTGCGTTTGTAGTCGACCTGTACTGGTGTATAACTGTTGGATGCCTCTTCTGCTCCCACCTTGCTTGTCTCACCAGGCCAACATCTTCCCTGCCTTATGGCCCACCTCGTACACCCTATGGGCCGTAGCCGAGATATTATCTAATACCTGCAGTCTGTGATGTTCCCTATAGCGCTGCTGGCATATCTGTAAAGTGTGAGTTGTGTCTATCGTGGGATCTGCCGCCTGGGCTACAGTGGCTGTATGTAGGGAGCGTTCTAACTCCGCAAGTTCCTGACTCTGCGTTTTCTTATGTCCCGCAATGGAGGTGATTGCTTGTCCCCGAAGGACTGTTTTGTATGCCTCCCATAGGGTCGAGGGGGAGGGCACAGAGCCTTTATTCTCGACAAAATACAACTTAGTCGCATTCTTCAGATCTTTTCTGATGCTTGGGATTTTCAAAAAGTTAGGGTATATGGGGTATATCCTCCTGCGAGTCTTTTACCGACAGAGTAACGTCAACACTATCGGAGAATGGTCTGAAATTCCCCTGGGCAATATCTCGATGGTGTCAATGTCCCGCATACCGTCTCCCAACCCCGAGAAGTAGTCAATTTGAGATAGGCTGTTGTGTACGGTTGAGTGATAGGTGTACTGCCTCGAGTTCGGATGTCTGTGGCGCCAGAGATCTATCAAGCCCATGGCCTCCAGGAAACCATGTAGGTTAGTGGGACCGGGCGTGTGTGTCCTGACTGGGAACCTATCCAGCGCTGGATCCAGCACTGCGTTAAAATCCCCGCCGAGGAGTGTGTGTCCCGCCGGGAGATTGAGCAGGAATTCTCCCAGTGCCGGTAGGGCCACTGTGTGGAGTGCCGGTGGGACGTAAATTGATACAATGTTTAGAGGCCGACCCTCCCACTGCCCATGCACCGCAGCAAAGCGGCCCTGATCATCTACCGTGTGGTGCAAGAGAATGAATGGAGAGGTCTTCTTTAAAAGGATACCCGTTCCCCTGGAGCCAGAAGTGAATTCTGAGTGAGCCACCATCTTGTAGCCTCTGCGGTCTAGCGCCTGACATACTCTACCTGTGAGGTGTGTCTCCTGTAGTAAAACCAAATGTGGGTGTTGGCGTTTGAGCGCCTGCATCACTAATCCTCTCTTAATTTTGTCGCCCAGCCCCCGTACCTTCCAGGTCAATATCCTTAGGGGTGGGACCACTGTCTGTTGCAATACGCGGCTAGAAGCGGTCTCCTGTGAGTGTTGTGACATAGTGAGGTGTGCTATATGGGATCCTCTGTGGCACTCCCAACCATGCTGTGGGCCCAACGTCCCAGTGGGCGGTGTGTGTGCGTTCCTTGTCGTGGCATGTCTTATCGTGCAAAACTATAATCAAAACAATTGAAATCTCCCTTCCCACCACCCTCCCTGCCTCCCTGCTGCACGGACATAAAACCGCCTGCCTCCCCAACTTAGCAGAGTGCATAAATACACCTCACCCCATTGTACTTGCTTGTGGGGGTAAGTAGTTCCGTGATGGCAGCGACCCCATCTGCCCTCTTCCGCTTCTCTCAGATTGGAGTCCAAGGGCAGCACGTCTACCATGTTAGACTACTGTTGCCAGAGCTATATTAGCCGGGCCCTCACTACTCGAGCTGTTGTTCTTCTTCCTCCAGGCCCGTCTCTGAGACAATGTCCTGACTTCGCCCGGGCGATGTCTGTGAGTTCGTTTGGATTTCTGTTCGTTGGTTGCGTTGACCTCTGTCCGTGCGCCGAGGGGCCTCCACCTGCCGCCAGCCATCTAGCCATTCTCGTGCCGCCTCAGGTGTGTCGAAGAACCATGTTTTGTGATTGTCAACCACTCGCAATTTTGTCGGGATTAGCATGGAATAGGGCAGTTCCTTCCCCCGCAAGGCCTTTTTAACGTCCGTGAAGGTCTTTCGACGTCGGGCCACCTCGGCCGTGTAGTCTGGAAAGAAGGCAATTGTGGAATTTTGTATTTTGATAGGCGGTGAAATCCTTGCTGTCTGGAGTATGGCATCCCTGTCTCGGAAGTTAAAGAGTCTGGCCAGTACTGGCCGTGGCGGTGTACCCGGTTTCGGTGTTCCACCGGGGACCCTGTGCGCCCTTCTCGATGGAGAAGAAGTGAGAAAGACTTTTTGGTTGCAACTTATTCTTGATTAGCTCTTCAACGTAGAGATCCATTGTTCGCTTGCCTTCTGACTCTGGTATTCCTAGGATCCGTACGTTCTTCCGCCGTGAACGTCCTTCCTGGTCATCCAGCCTTTCCTGGAGTTTCTTGGTGACTGCTTCCATATGTTCCATTGCCATTTGCAATTCGGAGGTGTCTACCACCAGGGATTTTGTGACTACTTCCACCTGCGCCACCCGTTCCGTCATTTTGTGAAAGACCGCCCTTAATAGGCCAACATCCGTAGAGATGGATCCCACCGTCGTCTGCACACTGGATAACGTTTTCATTAGGTCTTCCAACGTCCCCTTCTTGGCGCCTTCTCCTTCTGGGCTCTTGCCTGTGGAAGTGCGTCCGTCTGGTTGGTGCGTGGTGGCCTTATCATAAGCATATTTGTCGAGCCTTGCCTGCGCCGCGCTGTTCTTCGCACCCCTTCCCGCCATGGCTCTTCCCTTTGCCGTCTCGTTGAGCGTGAGCGGTCCTGTGGCAGTGTGCAAGTATGTCAGGCGTCTCGGGGCCCAAGGCAGCATGGACGGCGTCCTGACGCACAAGGAGAAACCCGGTTGGGCGCGGGAGTCAAAATGGAGTCATGTCTCGGAGCACCCGGGACACTGCGGGTTATGCTGCTGTGGTGGCGCGTCCAATCAAGCTCCCCACTAATAGGTGCTACTGCGGTACTGCCCCCGCCACACCGGAAGCGGCAAACACTCTATGGCCCAATCACTATGTAGCCCGCCAGGTGTGGTGGCCCTCCTTTACTCCTTCACATATGCCCCATCAGTGTTTTTGTTTGTTTTTCTGGGGGTTTTGGGCGTCACCGGCTCGCACCGGGGCCCGCAAAAGTCACCGCGTGCCCCTCAGCGGGTCGGCCACCTTACCAGGCGCCACCCCGTACTGCCGTTATGGGAAGCGAGTCGATGATCCCAGTGTGGGCTGCCAAGTATCTGCCAACAGTCACTTTCCATGTGGCCCCTTATCTCTCCGGGCCTCTCATGTGCACCTCGTAGGTTCCAGCGCCCTGCCGAATATAGGCGCTCCAGGGGGCCGGGGGGGGGGGGTGTATGAGCACGGGCAGTGATGTGCTCTCAAAGGTGGTTGAACTGCCTCCTTACCCCCAGCCTGGAAGTCGCGCTGCAACTGTGTCGATGTCAGGGCCCTTCACACTGTCCCTCCGTCGCTGAGGGCGCTTGCGGGGATAGTGGGTGGAAGCGCCGCCCGTGGGGCGCTGGGTCAGTTGCGCCTGTTACTCCGCTCCGTCGCTTATGCGACCTTTCCTGCGGCTTGTTCTTTTCTCCCACGACTTCCGGCGAGCGTCTCCGGTCTGCGAACACTTCCGGTTGGGCAGTGGCACTGCGCAACCCCGGTGCAGCCAGGACGTGGAAAGGCCCGCACTTTCACTGCGCTCCACGGCTGGTTCTCCGCGTCGGATCTGCTTCGGAGTGGTGGCGGATGGTGCCTTTCGGTTTCCCCTCTCTGGATCAGAGTCTTGAGGTATAATTTTACCGGATTAGTGTTCGGATTGAAGCAATGGAGGTGCCTTGTTCATAGAGCTCCTATGCTACGCCGCCATCTCGGTCGGCCGCTAGCCATGCCCAAAATGTAGACAAATTTTATGAATTTCGTGAATTTCTCCTTTGCAATTTAAATTTCACCCAGTTCATTTTGAGTCTGGTGTACCAAAAAGTGTTGCGTTACCTGAAATAATGCTCCAGCAACAAACTACCAAGCAGGGTCCTCCCTAGACAGGCAACAAGCATCCTGGGACGCGTTTCGGGGTAACTCTCCTCATCATCCAGGATAACTTGAATCCAGTGGCACAGCTGGCAAGGGACCAACTTCTGGGCATACCCATCCTACTGAGGGCAAAAAGTGCTGCAGCAACAAATGTTGGACGGAATGCTGAATGAATCAAACATTCACCCCTAGTTAAAAGAATTGGGTTAAATTCATCGTTCTTTTGCTCACTAAGCCACACCAGTTTGGATCCAGCCATATGCAAATCTGGCTTTTTTAAAAAAAAAATCTTTTTATTGAGTAAACAAAGACAAAAAATAAAGTACAGTGCAGACTCATTCATTTCCAACAAACACAGTGCATTGGTACAATATCAGTCAATATGTTACTTAGGACCAATAACTTAGCCTCGTATCTTATGAAATCCTTTGTAATCTGGACTTTATTCTACCACGTGGTCTGCTGTCAATGGGGAAGTGTCATTGAATGGTGTACATATCATCCCTCTACTTTCGTTCCACGCTCGCCATATTTTGGTCCAATTTTGTGGGCACCCACTTCTCTCATATATTACCCTCTCTGCTTGCATGCACCAATCCATATCAGTCGCCCATTCCCTGAATTTGAGCCTAGTTATCCCTTCCCACGTTCTTGCTATATTGAGTTTCCCAACCATACATCCAAGGGAGACCCACACTCTCTCAGCTCTCGATAGGTCGGTTGCGTCCCATATATTAAGAAGGCATCAGCGGGGCGAGACCTCCATTGTTTTATGACAGGTTAAAAACAGTGCCGATGTGACCTCCCCCCAATATTTGTAGAGAATCAGGCATTCCCACCACTGGTGCATGTAGGTTCCTGTTTGACCACACCCCATAGGGCGCACCGAGGAATTCAGGGCACACATTTTAACCAGCACTGAACTTGTATAGTATGCTCTATTCAGGAGTTTGAGTTGGATACATTTAAATCGAGATTGGATTTCCACCTCGCGTGGCGACGCCAATGCCTCCTGCCAATCCTCATCGCTAATGTCACCAACATCCTCCACCCATTTTGCACAAGTTCTCCCCAGTGTGTCCAGTGTATTGTTTAGTATTTTTCTGTCTGGCAGTGAAATCGCTTTTTCCTGAAGATAGTCATCTATGAGTCTATCCTCTAGGGGCGAGGAGACCGGCAGCTCAGTACCTTTGGGTACTGCCCTCTGTAGTGCATTACAGACTCGAAGGTATTCTAAAGGTTTCCCCAATATTTAATTCGTAGTCTTGTTGGGGATCGCTGAAAGGGGTCACCTTCCCCACTGCCCACATATCGCCAACTCTTGAGAGACCTATCATGTCCCTCTTAACGAATCCTTGGTATTTCGATAACAAAGGCGTGACTTGTGTGATTTTGGTTTTCCACCCCAATGTGGCCGTTGCTGTGTGCCATAGATTGATTGTGGTGGATGTTGGAGTGTATTTTGGTGCATTTTTCTCCCCACCATAAATTGCTCTGGGGTAATTACCGGGGAACATATTGTGTCTGTCCATCTTGTAGGCGGGGTCCGTTCCTGGCCGGTGCAACCAGTGATTAGTGACCACCAGTTGGGAGGCCCAGTAGTAACTTTGATTGCTGGCAGGGCTATACCTCAATCATACCAGCTTTTCATAAGTTTGGCCAATGCTATTCGTGGAGTACCATTGTTCCAAAGCAAAGTGCGTACCTCCAACTCAATTGCAAAGAAGTACTTTGCTGGAACCAATTAATTTGTGTTCTGTAAAGCGTAAACAAAACAGGGAAGCGCCTTCATTTTGTATAGGGCGGCCCTGCCTAACAGTGCAAGGGGCAAGGTCTTACAGTGCTGCACGTCATCATGGAAGTGATGCAGGGAAGGAGCAAATTGTGTTCATAAAATGCTATTGGGTTAGTCGTGGCGTATATATTCCCAAGTATCGAAATCCATCAGTGACTATTTTGGCCCCACAGGCTCTAGGCAGGGTGGGGCATTCCCTGCATAGAATGTACACCAGTGACTTATCCCAATTGATGGTATACCCGGAGTACTTTTGAAAACGAGTGAGTATGTGTAAAGCACGATGTATAGGAAAATAAGGTCTGGAAGATACAGCAAAACATTGTCGGCATAAAGGGAGATTTTATCCTCCCACTCCGCAGTCCAATTGAGGCCTCTAATGAGGGGCTCATCCCTGATCCAAATTGCCGGGGGTTCAAGGGCCAGTGCAAAAAATTAAGGGGGGAAAGGGAACAGCCCTGCCTCCTCCCCTTCTGCAATGTGAATGTTGTTGATCGCCCACCATTGACTGTGACTCGGGCCAGTGGTTCTGAGTAAAGGAGTCGTACCCAGGATAAAAAACTCTCACGGAACCCAAATCTTTCGAGTGCTGCAAATAAAAAGTGCCATTCGATCATGTTGAATGCCATCTTCGCATCCAATGACATCATCACTGCCTCCTCTCTATTTGTCGCTGCCCTGCCCACAACACTGTGAAGATGCTGTAAGTTTAGAGCGGTATTTCTGCCAGGCATGAAACCGGACTGATCAAGTTGAATCAGCTTGTGCAGAAGGGGTGACAACCACAATGCCAAAATCTTAGCTAGTTTTTTGACTTCCGGGTCTAAGAGGGAGATAGGTCTACACGAGTCACAGTGCTCAGGGGGGTTCCCTGTTTTATATATTACTATAATGTTGCCCATTCTCTGCGTTTCAGGTAGGTAGGATGCCATTAATCACGCTTTCTTTGTACATTCTTATGAAATACGGGCGATTGTGGATGCGTTTGCTTTGTAGAGTTCAATTGGAAGGCCACTAGTTGCCATGGCCTTCCCAGATTGCAAGGCCCCAATCATCTTAGATACCTCCTCATTTGTCAAGATGAAGTCTAAGTCGTTGACGTATTGGGGCTCTAGAACAGGCAGCTTGAGGATGACCTGCAGTTCTTTTTCCTTTGTGTAAGTTGAGACCCCAGTGGATGCATAGATTTTTTTCACATGGTCTGCAACCACCTCTGCGATCTCAGATCTATCCTGTAGCCGTGTTCCGTCTTGGCACACAATCTCGGACACCCATCTATTAGCTGTTTCCCGCTTGTCCAACCAAGCTAACAGTTTGCTCGCCTTATCACCAATCTTGTAAATGCGAGGTTGAGTGGGCGGTGCTGAGCTTTAGCGCGTCCTCTGCAATATTTCTATATTCACTTAGCTTCATAAGCAATCTCTGGTATCCGGGACATCTGTCAATATTAAGTTGCGTTTGAGATGGACAATCTCACCTTCTATCTCCTGTAAGTGCTTCCTTTTTTCCTTCCTATGTCCCACAATTGCTGAGACCCCACTGCCCCTCACCACCGCCTTGTATGCCTTCCACAACGCTATATCCAGTCGACCGATCTATTATTTTCTATGAAGTAATTATTAGTCACCTCTATGAGCTTTTCCCTGATTGTAAGCACCTTGAAGTACCAGAGGTTATTAGCAATCTCATGGCATGTGGGTCGGGGGTGGGGCCTCCATAACTTTTTACTAGCGGGGACTGGTTAGAGATTCCCCCTAGGAAGAAGTGCAACCTCCCCAAACATGGGGAGCCGGCCGGCTTTACAGAAGATGTAGTCAATCCGGGACAAGCTCCGGTGTACACCAGAAAGAAAGGTGTACTGCCTGGACGAGGGGTTGCATATTTTACAAACATCTATCAGCCCCATAGCCCTCAGCAAGTCTGCAAGTATCTTTCCAGAAGCTTCACCATGCCTAGGCGGTTTCCTATCCAGAACTCCGCTAAGGGCTGCATTACAGTCCCCCCCAACAGCAAGTCTCCCTCAAGTAGATTTAATATGTGTGAGCCAAGATCAGCCAATGTCATGGAGTGTAATCTGGGGGGCACATAGAGCGATCTTACATTGAGGAGCCTGCCCTCCCAACAGCCCGACACTGTCACAAACCTTCCCAGTGGATCACATGCGACCGTCTGGACCTGGAAGGGGAAGGAATTACACATGAGGATGCCTACTCCTCTCGACCCCTTAACATAGCCTGCATGAGTGACCAATTTATACCCCCATCGATTGAGTGCACAATAAGAGGCCCCTTGTATGTGAGTGTCTTGCAGAAGTACCACATCATGGGCCTGCTGCTTCAGATATTGCAGGACAATACCACTTTTAATTCGATCCCCCAAACCATTTACATTCCAAGAGAGTAGTTGAAATTGGCCCAATGACTGGGCCCTTTCAGAGTTGCCACTCACCTGGTTGTTGTGAATGAGGCCATCTGCGGTTAAGGATAATATGGATGTAATACCGAGGATCCACAATCCTACACCCCCTCAGTGACCACACCCTCAACACCTTGGAACATATCCATACTGATCATCCCATTGCAGGACCATAGTTCCCCCTTGCACTGGAAACGCTATGTTCAATGCTGCACCATAAAATTAAAACCATTCTATACAATCCTACTCGGAACACCCCGAGCACTGCCTCCTTGCAACATGGACTTAAAACTGCCCACCCCCTAACCATGCAGAGTGCCTGTGTACGCTTACCCATTAAAACTTTGTTAAGGGGGAATGCTACACTGCCTGAACTTCTCCAACAAGAAAACACTATCCCCTCATATACCCGAAAATTCAAGCCTGTGATGTAACATTTTCACAAGCTTGGTCTGTATCCCTTACCACATATATAGCATCTGTTTCCTATCCCGTCTCCCCATACAGAGCAAAGGGCTGGACAATGTGGACCAGCTATTTCATGCCTGTTTCCACAAGTTATATACTTAACAGTTCTCAAGATGTTCATCCTCCAGCGTGTTAATATCACCCAGATCCAGTTGGGCCAATCCTACTTTGTTAAGCCTCCAGCAACAGATGTCTCTCATTCGGTGAGGGCTACCCAGTCTTTTTATGTTTTTTTTCAAAGGCCCTCTTTAGGGTCGGAGTTGTCTTGTTGACTCTTGTGTCCTTGCAGACGTTTTTGAGAATTAGATCTGTTAGTGCCGGGAGTTCTCCACCCTTCTAACCATTTCCAGGTTTCCTCCGGGGTTTGAAAGAACCAGGACTTCCCCTCTGCCAGCACCTGCAGCTTGGCCGGATAGAGCATTGCGTATTTTAAGTTTTTTTCCCAGAGCGCTCGCTTAACCTCTAGGAAGGATCTCCGCATCTTTTGCACCCTCACCGTGAAGTCTGGAAAGAATGTAATTGTCAAATTTTCAAACTTGAATGGGGGGGCATTGCGTGCCGTTTGGAGGATAATGTCTCTATCTCCGTAATTAAATATTCTGGCTAAGATAGGACGTGGAGGTGCGCCTTGTTTCGGAGGTCTTTCAGGCACTCTATAGGCGCGTTGAACTGAGAAGTATTGAGAGAGAGTTTGGGGTTGGAGAACTTTTTGAATCAAGTCTTCCACAAAGAGGTCCGTGGCCTGTCCCTCCGCTCTCTCTCGGACACCCAAAATGTGCACATTATTTCTGCATGCTCACCCCTCATAGTCCTCAAGTTTTGCCTCCAGGTCTGTAGTCTTCACCTGGAGCCTTTTGACAATTGTTCCCAGCGTTTTGGAAGAGTTTTGGAGTGCCGAGACCGACTCCTCAGTCGCTTTAACCCTCTCTCCTAAATGTTGTAGGTCCGCATGCACGAGGGTTACCTCAGCTGTTACAGTTTCTATTTTATGTTCGAGCACCAGGCGGGCCCCCTGTATGGCCACTATTACGTCCACTAAAGTCAGGCCACCTCCTCAGATAGCTGCTTCGTACCCTGCTCTGCACCTCTTTCCTCTGTGCTTTCAACTCTGGTCTGGGGAAATTTGTCCAGTTTCATTTGGTGGGTCTGATTGGGCCCCCTCGCTGTCGACATGATGGCAGGGGCGCCGATGTGGAATGCAACCTTTAATTATAGTCTGCATATGCCCCTACAGAACTCAGTGTGCAGAGGCCATGGAAGTATGGTCCAGGCGCCTCTACAAAGCTGGAGCAAGCACCAATTCCAACTGCTCCACTTAAATGCGTTGGCCCTAGTTCTGTACGAGTGGCTGATCCCTTCATTCAGAGCATCCAAAATGACGGTCCACTACTGTCGTCACACCAGTAGGGATCATTCAAGTTTCTCACGCCGCCAGCAGCACCCCAACCACCAGGCATCAAATATAATTATATCAGTCTTATGTGTCCCCCAGCCTCTGTGTCTGCTCAGCCAGCACTGAAAATTAAACTATCAAGCCCCGATTAATTAGGGGGCACAGGATTGTGGAAGGGAGAACTCGCCCTGACAATGTCTCTCAATCCACTTTGCGGGTTTCCTTGTGCCAGGATAAATGTGCCGCTGCCAGATGGGGCGGAGGGCAAAGAAGCAAACTGGCCACAGCTCTGGTCCCCGACTCAACTGTCGGGGTAAAAAAAAACATTTATGACGATAACCCAGCACAAAATGTTTGGAATGTTGGCTTGGGTCGACTGAAAGATTCTTGAGGAGGACGTTGGCTGCCACATGCTTTTGTTGCTTTTGGAAATGTGGTGGGTGTGATGGAGCAGTTCAGGACGTGAGTGAGAGCTCTGCTGATTGGTGATGCACTAAGATTATAGATGTGTTGGGGCCTTGGGCGCGTTGAGGCCCCAGAGTGGACAATCTGCGTGATGGTGGCTGTTTCTTCAGTGGTGAGAGTCTCCGAGTACAAGGTGCAATGTGAGAAAGGGGGAGGGAGATACCGCGCTCCCCCGCAATGATAAACTCGGCCCCTCCAGTCAATCCGCCGGGCCAGACACACCCGGAGCACCGGGAAGGCCACTGCAGGGCTGCGCGAGGACCTCAGCCAACAGAGATGCCTCCCTGGAGCCTCAACGGTCTCTCACGATGTCCATTCTGGAAGAGGAGGCAGCAGCGCCCACAAACTGGCCAGGAGGGACCGTATAGGAAGGTCGTCTATACGCTCTATTGGGCCTCACCTCCGCAGACCCAGTCGGCCCGAGGCTCCATCCACTTTCAGTTTTGCCAAGGCTCCTCGCTTCTCTCGGTGCGTCCAATTCCCAGCTTTGGCGGCGCCGTCAGAAGGCGCCAAAACTTTGCCGATTTCGGACTAAGTCTCCTTTGAGGGTCGGGGAGCCTGGGACAGGCATAATTTGAGGGCAGAACCGGATTATTTTACGGATTTGGGGGAATTTAAGTGACTGACGGTCGGAGCTCTACTCCCTTGCGGCCATCTTGGGTTCCAGTTGGCCACGCCCCCATGCAAATCAGTCTTGACCCTGTTCCTCATGGGAACAATACAGCCCGAACTGCCAAGCAGGGTCTTTCCTGGACCGGAAACAAGCATCCTGGGACCGGTTTCAAAGAAACACCCCTCATCAGCCAGGCTAGCTTGAATCCAGTGACGTAGCTAGCAAGGGACCCACTTCTGGGCATATCCTGCCAACTTAGGGCGATAGACTGGTACCAGTATGCTTGTGTCCAGTCCAGGGAAGACCTGACTTGGCTGTTCGGGCTGAACTATTTCCATGAGGAACAGGGTCAAGACTGATTTGCATATCGCTGGGTCTCAACTTTGGTGGCGAAGTAAGCTAAAGAACAATGATGGATTCAACCCAGAAAATAGTGACTGGGGGTGAGTATCTGAAATGTTTCAGCACTCAGTCTATAATCTCCTTGTGTTTGCTTTGTTTGCCCTAAGTTGGCAGGGTATGCCCAGATGTGTGTCCCTTGCTCACTTTGACACTGGATTCAAGCTAGCCTGACTGATGAGGGTGTTGCCCTAAAACCGGTCCCAGGGTGCTTATTTCCAATCCAGGGAATACCTGGCTTGGTATTTGGGGCTGGACTGTTCCCATAAGGAACAGGGTCAAGACTGATTCACATACAGCTGGGTTTGAACTGGTGTGGCGAAGTGAGCTAAAGAACGATGATGGATTCAACTCACATCTAATAGTGACTTCTGGTGAATGTCTGAAAAATGTCAGCGCTCCGTCCATCATCTCCTTGTGTTTGCTTTGGTACCTGAAAATAGCCCAGGGCTATATCATATCATATCATAGAAACATTTCCCTCCTCTCTAATTGTCTCTTTCTTCACTTTTGTAATTATACAAAGAGTTTAAAATAATACAGACATGGTACAAACGGCATTAGTGCGCTTTACTTAAAAAAACCTTGGAAAGTGACACCTACAGAGAAATTGCTCTCTCCTCTCCTTTCCCTAGCACTGGCACTGATATCAGCTGATGTGCGCCAGGCACATACCTAAGTGCCAAAGAACTAGGGTCCTTGCCGAAATCTGTCATAGGTTGTGTACCCTTTCTGCACAAAATACTGTACCTAGACAAGTTTAAACACTTCCCACTTTGTATGTGGCTGCACAGTGCAGCACGCTTGCAAAGTAGGAAAAGGAGAAATGAAAGCATTTCTCCTTTTAATGCCTCCTTTCAGATGGCGTTTATGTTTGGCGCAAAACCCTGTCTACAATTGTTTGTAGCTAGGGTTTTGCATCAATAGGCATGAGTGGTTGCATGGGATGCCCATGTACCACCCATGTAACGCTCCTTTGGCGCTAAGTAACACAAAGCAATACTTTGTGTTACTTTTAGGGTACTTTCCAACGCAAAACAAGTTTTGTGCTGGAAAGTAAATTGGTAAAAAAAAACATTTATGACGATAACCCAGCACAAAATGTTTGGAATGTTGGCTTGGGTCGACTGAAAGATTCTTGAGGAGGACGTTGGCTGCCACATGCTTTTGTTGCTTTTGGAAATGTGGTGGGTGTGATGGAGCAGTTCAGGACGTGAGTGAGAGCTCTGCTGATTGGTGATGCACTAAGATTATAGATGTGGGGGGGCCTTGGGCGCGTTGAGGCCCCAGAGTGAACAATCTGCGTGATGGTGGCTGTTTCTTCAGTGGTGAGAGTCTTCCATTTGTTTAGGTGGTTGTCTTAATTAGTGATGGGCAAGTTGGCGATGCGTTTGCTGGGGTCTAGTTGTAATGTAAAAAAAATTTATAAAGCGCAGCTTACACCCAGCGGTTTCTTGGCGCTAAAGTTGCTGTGCGAAGTTGCTGTTTGTCATTTTATTGTAGAAGAGTTTGGATTGGTCATTGCACGGTTCTTCAGAAGGGTGATGTTGTTACTATGGCCATAGGTGTGGTGAAATCTTTTATGATCAAGAAGATTTATTTGCTGCTGTGGGAGCTCTCTTCGATGAGCTCCAGTAGTGCTCTTTTATTGATGTCCCTTAGGTTGCTGGTGGTACAATCTGAGTGCAGCTTTGAAGGCTGGCTTTCACAGCTAGCTCTCCACCTTCTCTAAAGCTGTTTGCATTATGTCTTAGTGTTGTGAGGGTCCTCTGTGTACCAGCTAGGTTGCATGGCAGTTCTTCTCCGTTCTGCAGTTATTGACCCAGTAGTTGAATTTGTCGATGTCCTCATTGATGTTGTCCGTAAGGCTGGGTTGATCCGCTTTAAGTGTGTTGAGTCCCTCCGATTCTGAGGTTATGAAGCTGCGGCTGGGTAGGCTGACATTGGTTGGTCCATTTGCTCGCAGTATGTTGATTTGGTAGTGGATCATGGTGTGGTCGGCCCATGTGAGGCTTGAGGTTGAGTTGAACTTGATGTCATTGAAGGTGGTGAAGATGGGATCCAGCGTGTGTCCAGCGATAAGTGTGGGTTCTGTGAAAAGCTTGGTTAGTCTGATGCTCTTTAGGCTTTCTAGGAGTGGTGTGGATCAGGCGTCTGTTCTGTATTCCAGGTGGAAGTTGAGGTCCCGAGGGGTATGAAGGGTTTGGAGTCAATGATGAGGTTAGCGAAGCTATCTTGTGGTCATGGTGATTATTAGATAAGAGTTCTGCTAAAGGTGATATTTTTGGAGATTTTCAGCTTGAAATGCAGATGTTCCATGACCGGAGGTGTGTTTGTTAAACACTTGATGGTGTTTTTGTAGACGATTGTGAGTCCCCCTCCTGGCTCCTGAAGATGGTCTTCTTATGCAATATTGTAACCTGCTTGGATTCCCATTGGGTGTACATGTTGGGTTGAGCCGGGTTTCTGAGAGGAACAGGAGGTCTGGTAAGTCACTGCTTGTCAAAAGAGGAAGCAGGCAACCCTGGGTAGTTCACAAGTTTTAGGTTTAGATCAGTTTCTTTATGTAAAGCACATTACAACACCACCGTCACTCTAAATCTGATCATCTCAAATGTCTGTTTTTCTAGAAGAGTTTTTTAAGCATAGGGTTAGCACATTACCATCCATGCCGAGCTAGAAAGTGAAAAAACCTTTCTCCATTTTTAAGCAGAATCTTTAAGCAAAGGATCAGCAAGTGGCATCCATGCCAAGCTGAAAAATGGCAGTAGCCTTATACCATTTCAGGCACAGTAATACAGCTTTTTTTGTGGTGAAATTGTTTATTAAATAATTTCAAATAAATCACAAATGCAGATATATATGCAGAGGAAGAAATGGAACACAGTATAAATGAGGAAACCATTCATAAAATATAACGAAGGAGGCATAAAACAACACATCCTCCAGTATTCATAAGGCAAAATTAAGGGTAAAAAAGAAAAGAAAAGAAAGAGAGAAGTAAGGAAGGAGAAAAAGAATAAGAAAAGGAGCCCCAGAGTAACAAACTAGTTGTGAAGAGAGATGGAAGCAAGAAGAATGATAAGAAGCGGAAAAGAGAGAAGGAAAAGAAAGTAAGCATGATACAAGGGAGGTGAAATTAAGAAGGAAGAGAAGTCGTAGAAGAAGAAGAAGAAGTAGAGACAGAGTCATTATCCACTGTTGTTTCCAGGAATGGGGACCAAACTTGAAGAAAGAAGGAAGCTTGGTCCTGCAGATTATAGATTACACGTTCATAAGAAACTGTTTGTATCATTGCCACCAACCACTCCTCCTGAGAAAGAGGTAAGGAAGACTTCCAATGACGCAATATACAATTTTTTGCCGTGGCTAAAGCAGTATGGAGGAGACGGGTCTGTGGTTTAGTAAACTTGGAAAGGCCACGAAAGTCATGTAAAATTATATTTGCAGAGGTAAAGGGTAAGGGCAATGACATAGAATGAGCCAAGGTATTTCGTACAAAGAGCCAAAATGATCTGGTACGAGGGCACTCACATATAATGTGCGTTATATCACAGCCGGAAGCAGAACATCTCCAACACAAGGAATGCGAAAGTAACTTGGCATGATGTAATTTGACCGTAGACCAGTGCCATTCATGAAGAATTTTAAAAATACAAAATTTAAGGCGAGCTTCGATCCTTCCGAAATGAGATCCCATTGAATATCTGAGCAAGTCACAGAGAGGCATGTTTGCCATTTCAATTGAAGAGCTTTCGAAAGGGGTTGTGAAAATAGAGAGAGCAGGAAAGTCTTATAAAGACCAGAAGTGACACCCTTAAAAGTTCCCCATAAATTCAGATAAGATAAAATAGGAGAGACGGACAACAACTCAGGTGGGGAACTTAAATGTTTTGTGAGAGCTTGCTGAAGATGAGAGTATTTACAGGATTGTGTGGGCGGTAGATGAAATTCCTCACTTAATTGAGAAAAGGATTTAAAATTGTCACCATGGAACAGTTGTTCCCGGGAATGAATACCAGCTTCCTGCCATAGAGGCCAGGATAAAGTTCGACCTCGAACACGAATAGCCGAATTAGACCATATAGGAGCATTAAAATGAAGCCGCGAGTTAGATTTAAGGAGACGGTGACTTCTTTGCCAAGACTTAAACATGGCAGATAAGATAGGATTTTTGGGGTCAAGAGAACTGGAACCCTTGCCATATAAAAGGGATAAACCTGGACCAGAGGCCAATAAATGGCGTTCAAGTGGCACCCATTGAGGGATGTCCTTAGATTTAGGAAAGAAAGATGGGAAAGATGTAGGGCAAGGGAATAATGCTCGATAGAGGGAAGACCAAAACCTCCCTGTAATTGGTGGGATTTTAATTTAGCAAAGGTGAGACGCGGTTTAGCTGTACCCCATATAAAAAATTTAATTTTTGAATCAATGGACTGAAGAGTAGCCAGAGGAATAGTCAAAAGGAGCATACCCAAAACATAAAGAAAACGCGGTAAGGTGACCATCTTAATCGCCTGGACCCGTCCCCAAAGGGATAAACCCAGGACCTTCCATTTAAGTAATACAGCTTTGAATTTTTAAAATTCCATCCATGCCTACATGGAATAAATATAAGCAACACCTGAAACATGTCTTTCAATCATATTAGAACTCATCAGAGATGTATAGCTTTGTCCAGGCACAAGAGAGTAACCAGTATATGACAAAACAAAGCCCTTTGAGGTATAGATTACCTCATAAATTATGTGAAAAAGAAAGCAGGGAACCTTCATCCAATGTGTGTCACACAGGCCAGATCCTGCGCCCAGTCCCAGGCGGGCACCCAACTGCCCACATTGGCCATACACACCAAGGGGTTGGGCACAAGGCCTGTCATGTGACAATATAAAGGGTGTCATTTTAAGTAACATAGACCCAAAGTGTCACAATACCAAGAATATAACAAAGTGGGCCTATTGGTTTTGCTTTGTCAGTAAGTCAACACAAAATCATTTATAAATAACTATAATCCAATGAACTTCTATGTATATACATGGAAATGATTAATAATAATCACCATCACATCATAAATAATTTTTTATTAAAACAACCATAAACATATGTTAACTTTTAAGTCTTTCTTGAACATTCTTCAAATCACAAATGCAGTATTAGAATAGAATAAACCACAAGAAGTCTCCACACTCCACCTGTAGATCACCCAGGATCATCACGGAGTGCTGGCCTCTTGCGGGCAGGGAACACATATTTGCTCCCGCCCGGCAGTAGCAGGGAAAAATTCATACATGTCTTATTAAGTTCAGTCCTACTAATCCATGCCAACTCCGTGAGTAAATCATGGAGTGCTCACCTTCGCTACTCTTGGATCAAGTATAAAGGAGTGTACTTAGTGTGCATTTTTCGGTCCAATAGTAAGGTAAAGCCCCACATCATCAGTGCTAAAAGGCTCTCTTTGTTACAACTGATTAACAGTAACCCCTGATTGCCTGGAACTCCTGATAAGGATCTCAGAACTGTCACATATGACTACTCTGATACAACAAGGAACAATGGTTCCTGTGGACTATATACATAATATTTGATAACTATAAAGCTCAATGACACATACTCATAGGATCGGATTGTCAGAGGGAGAATCAAACTCATACCAAGAATTTGAAAGGTTTTACCTTTTTATGCACTTTGTATGCTCAGTGTCCCAAGTGAACCAGAACCTGTTCTTTAAAAAAAGGTGACAGTTTGTGACGTACAGTAGGTTTCCGTTTGTACAAAAACCACAAGTGCATATAAACAGAGTACTGACAGCCTTCTAACACAATGCTAGGGGCTGGAAGGTTGTTCGTTTAAAATACGTTTTGACTGCGTTTCGACCTCAAAAGCAAATATGGGTTTCATCAGGACCTAACAATGCGGGACACCTGAGCGATAACAATTGACTGTCAGTGAGGAAAGTGCACACCATTAAAAATGTGCCTAAGACCAAGTGTAAGAGAAGAAAGTACTCACATGGGGCCCAGCCAGGCGCCCAGTATGAGAGGAAATAGGGTTGACCTTTTTGCATATGATTTACAGCATACAAATCCCAAATAAATTAAGGATTACCATCTAGGAGTACCATCTGAAGGGGAGAGAAGTCATCTCTTGTGTCCCAATACTAATGGCTGCCGTAGTCAGGAGGCGAGATCCAAAATGTCAAACCTTGGTGGGTATTAATCACCAAAGGAAAATGCTATCAGATGCGGGCTAATGGAACTCCTTCCAATCTATGTCGCTACTCACGTAAGGATCCTGCCACTTGATGGCCCGGGGAAGAAAGGTGCATTGCCTCACTCTCTCCGTGTCCTCCGGCTGACTTCAGCGGAAGTGTTCTGACATTGACCGGAACAACATTGATCCCATACAATTCCGCCAGGAACTGTAACAGCAGAAATGTTCACTGGAGAAAGGTCTCTTTGCACTTTGTGTGATGAAGAATGGGGTGTTAAAACCAAGTTTACCAGTTCCGTTGCGCAGCAGAGCGCTCTGAGAGAGAGTGTCCGTTCAGAAGCAGGAAAAAGACTGTTACAAAACTAATCCAAAGGACGAGGAAAAGGAACAAAATTGTAATCCAAAGGTTTAGCCATGGAGGAACAAAGCACATCTTCTTCAGCCAAAAGTAGAATGCACGGAATCTACCTCTGAGGTCGAGTTGAATCCTAGAAAAAGTCACTAAAGTCGACAAAGTAGCCTGCGGCTGCTTGATCTATTCTTGGCAGCTCTGGAGCCTGTGTATTACTGTGAGTTGACTAGAATTGTGGGACATTGATGTAGACACCACTCATGTGGGGTTTCAGAATTGAGAACTGTCTTTACATACAAGTTGATTGTATGGTAGTTGTTGATGTAGCAGGTAGAAGTGATACTTTATTAGTTATCTCCAGCTGGAGTGTAGAAGCTTCATTGCTGATAAGTTTCCAATGAGACTTCCTGTACGGCAGAGGGAGGAGACAGGTAACCACCCAGGAGCCTACATGACCTTCTGTGTAGAACCAGCCGCATAATGTGGTTTGATGAAATCGACTGAAACAAATCTCCTGTTTTTGCAGCCAGCAAGGGGTGGTAAAAGTAGTATCTTCAACAACCATCACAGGTACAGGCACTCTGTGAGATGGTCCAAATTCTATCTTGTCCACAATTTTCTCCTGGGCTAGATCACAATCTTTGGAATCAGGAGTTGCTGGTGCCTGAGCTAGATCACAATCTTTGGAATCAGGAGTTGCTGGTGATTCTTTAACTTCTCAAGTGGCGGTATGTTTTAACTGGACGTTACTCTGTGTGACTTGTAAGTAGTTCAGTTCCTGTAAAATATCCAAACATTCATTGATGCCTAATGGTGTTTCACTCACCACTGTACTGGGACTGTCGTTGTCTGGGACCCACACTTTAACCTCAAACAGGATTTTGTACAGAGTCCAACCACCCAGGGATTTTCTAAGCAGATTATTCTGTGCTCTCTAGACCCCATAGAGGTGGTGAACCCAACTGCGACCTGAACCTAATACCCAAGCTGCTAAAGACTACTTTAAGTACCAGTTCTTTTGCTCCACTACTGCATTTAACTCAGGATGATAGGGTGAGGAATACCACAGAGTTGCACCTAATTTTCCCACTGTGTCTCTGTAAGCCTTAGAGGCGAGTGCTGGACCCTGGTCTGAATGGAATATGGTTACTGCATATGTACAGGAGAAGACTTGCATGTCTTTTATAACAGTACAGGCATCATACGATCACTGTGGCCATACCCATAGGAATCGAGAGCAGGAATCCACTGCAACCAAGATGTAAGGGGCCGCATTGATCCAGATAAACATAAGCGAGCAGCTTAACTGAGATCAATAGAGGTGTCTGTGGGGGTCAAACAATAGTGGAGCCTGGCATCTGCTGGCAGATGTCACATTTAAGCACAAAGTCCTTGGTCAGTTTGTAGAAACCTGGCCTCTAATAGCACTACTGCAATAATGAAATTGTAGCTGCCACCCCTGCGTGAGCAGATGCGAGACCCTCGAGTGTTCCTAGGATTAACCCTAACCTGCGATCTGAGTTTGGTATTGATTTAGCCCCCCACTCTGGGAATATGAACAAATGGTATGTTTTGCGCACTTAAGGTCTAGGAGTATTTTATTGGAAAGCCTTTCGGCAAATGGGTGCCATCGCACGCAGCGGCGGCAGCCACCATGATATCTCCAGCTAGCTTTGTACGTGAACGAGCGATGGCAGCGACTGCAGCAGTTTACACTGTCGCTTTTGCTACTTTGTTAACCATAGGATTCCCTACAATGTGTATCCCTACATACTGGTGATTCAGTTTGGGTATGAGATGAGTCTGTAGCAAGCATGCTTATAGCCGAACCGCATGTCCCCAAAGCATCTTTTGCTTTACTGTGTACTCTTTGGAATCTCTAATTCCATTCTGGCTCAAATAGTGTAAGAACTCATTGTAAGACTGAACGCAATAATACGACTTACACACTATGAATGTTGGGAATCCGGGGTCTGTATCCTCAAGTGCCAGAATTAGAGCTCTTTGTTCAGCCAGCTGCACTATGTAGTCATCAAGCGACTGCCTGTAGGTTTTGTCCCTACGTCAGGCTGTGCAGAACCGTTAGTATAGATGATGTAATTATACTGATCCAGAGGCATTACTAAATTAGGCAGAGAATATTCATGTTCATATTGCAGAAAAGCTTGTGTCTGTAGTGTATTGTCCAATATTTAGTCTTTATCTGTTGTGATGAGCAAGTTGGCCCATTGTTCCATCAGGGATGCTAAGCTTTCATGTTTGGAACGCTGACTTTTGTCACAGCCTCTAAGGCCGGAACTGGAGTCATGACAATAATTAGGTTCCCCTGAGCCAATGCTTTCTCTCTCAGCAATTGTGTGTCTTTTTCCCTCTCACAACAGCAGTCTGTACCGCCGTCAGGGTTTCTTTTTTTGTCGTTGCAGACCGCATCACTCCATTTGTATATTTATGCAATTGGTACAATATCACCTATTTGTATACCCCTGAGGCAATCGACAGAGCTGTGTTTGAGAACTGAGCGTGCTAAATGTAGTCAAATATCTGCTTTCAGATGCTTGTTTTGGCAGAAAAATCAATTCAATATGTCTAATGTTGTTATGTACTTCTTATGCACTATGTTGTTCATTAGTGCCACGCTGTGCACTTTTTGTGCAACGAATGTACGTGTAGATGTGTTCATGTGTCTGTAATCTATCACATATAAATGGTCTGGTTTTATTACCGTAAACAAGGGATTATTCAAGGGGAGGTGCAACCTTCTATTACACCGTGGTATTCAAGCTGGTTGAGTATTTCTCTAACTTGTTTTTTACCCTCATTGTCAATGGGGTACTGTCTTTGAGGATGTGGGGTCGACCAGACAGGTATTAAGTGATAAGGGGAGCAGTCATCCCACCCACATGGTTGCAGTATAACACATGAGTTTGCAATAATGCCCTAGCATCGCCCCGGGCCTCTCGATCCACCTCTGCTAAACCATCTGCCCCCTGGTTCTCGTTGGACTTGGCCGCGAAACGGCGACAGTGTAAAAAAGCAGAAAGAGCATGGCGCAGGCAATATGATTCTAAATCTAGGGAACCTTATAAAGAGTCTATCAGAGAGTACCACCGCGACATCACCGCTGGCAAAAAGTCCTATCTAGCAAAGAGAATTGATGCAGCCTCTAATTCTTGCAAAGAAATTTTTAGGGTGGTGAAGGACTTCATTTCCCCCTCCTGGTGCACCCCTAAGACCACGCACTCGGAGCTCTGGATCACCGAGCTGGCCAACTTCTTTGCCAACAAGATCAATGCCATTCAAAACACTTTCGCGGCTATCAGGATGACATCAATCCAGGAAGTACCTCAGTCCCCTCCCTCTCTGAATTCCACGGGCCCGGCCCTCTGGGATTTTCCGTCGCTGACTCCCGAAATCTCCCTTGAGCTTCTCTCCAAGCTCAAATCAGATTCCCCTCTTGATCCCTGTCCCGCAAAAATCCTGGCCCAGGCAGCTCCGGTACTGAACCCTTTAATTAATCCCCTTCTTAACCATTCCCTTAGCACAGGGACGGTCCCTCAGCCATGGAAGCAGGCCCTGATCCTACCTCTATTGAGGAAATCCAACTCGGACCCTAGGAACCATGCTAACTACAGACCCATTTCCCTTCTGCCGGCCCTGGCGAAAGTTGTCGAAAAACATGTCCATACCTCCCTCGTCAATTTTCTCGAGGCCCATGACATTCAGCATCAGTCACAGTCAGGGTTCCGCTCCAATCTGAGCACAGAAACAGCTCTGCTCGAGGTCACTGAGGCCATCAAAGAAACCCTAGATGGTGGGGGCAAGGCCATGCTGATCATGCTTGATCTGTCGGCGGCTTTTGACACCGTCCCCCATGACCGTCTCCTTTTTAGACTCTGGGAGATTGGCCTAAGGGGGACGGTGCTCAGCTGGTTTAGATCTTTCCTTGCCAACCGCCAGCAGACGGTCTGGGCCCCCCCTTTCTCCGCCATAATGCCGCCTCTGGAGGTTGGAGTGCCTCAAGGCTCCATTCTGAGCCCCACTCTTTTTAATATCTATATGACCCCTTTGGCGGCACTGGCGGAGGCATACGGGGCTCAGATCGTATCATACGCGGACGACACCCAACTCCTGTTCACGTGTGATAAAGGATCTGACTTTCACGGTGCTAACATCAGGGGCTGCCTTGAGGCTGTTTTCAACTGGTTTGAACATAACAGCCTCAAGTTCAACTCCGACAAATCGGAAATACTCTTCTTTGGCTGCCCAGCAGACCCCAGGTGGAAGGACTGGTGGCCTGTGGCCATGTTTCCCCCGGACAGCGACTCGATGGTCGCCAAAAACCTGGGAATCAAAATAGATAACAGCCTTTCCCTTAAACCCCAGGTTCTTGGCTTGGTCGGCAAATGTTTTGCCACCCTAAAAATGATTAGAAAATGTCTCCCTCTGTTGTCCCTTGACCATAGAAGAATTACCATACAGGCCTTGATAGGCTCGCGCCTTGACTACTCTAATGTGCTATATCTGGGCCTTCCTGACTTCCTCTTAGCTTGTTTGCAAGTCGTCCAGAACTCAGCGGCTAGAGCCAGCTTTGGCCTCACTAGGAGAGCAAGAGCCAGTGATCTTCTTAAAACCTTGCACTGGCTCCCGATCAAAAAGCGCATTGCTTTCAAAACGCTCACCATGGCATTCAAAGCCCTCCATGGTCTGGGTGCCAGATATCTTCAGAGAAGGATGAGCTTCTACACACCCTCTAGATCTCTGAGGTCTTCCACTCAGGCCATGGCCGTCACGCCTACGATTAGGCGTGCCCGGTGCGGGGGCCGCTCTTTTAAGCGCTTGGCACCCCAGATGTGGAATGCCCTTCCTCTTTCTCTAAGAGCGACTAACAATCTCCTGGCTTTCAGAAAAAATCTTAAAACTCTTCTTTTCACTCAGTAACTCTTTCACCGCCCCCTTTCGCGTTGACCGAGGATCTTCCAGCGCCGGGACACTCTTCGGAGTAGCCGTGCGCTGGAGAAATCCACCTCATAACATAACATAACATAACACTCCTTGGTGTATGCATTTTTTGCTGCATCTGGACCGAGGTCATGAAAGTCAGGTAAAATAACTGTTTGACCCTCTCGGCAGTCCATGACAAACTCTGGGAGTCAATCCCTTTCGGCCAAGATAATGTCATAGCTAATGAAAAGTTCTCCCAAAAGAAGACATATACTGGACGTTGGATTTCCCCCTCCAGAGCTTTTCCGATGACTCCTAAAAGGAACTAGATGAAGGTGTCATGCTTTTTAATATTATCACGGTTACGCAGATTATAGCGCTTGTCAGTGGCTTCCTGTTGAGGAGATCCACCCCGCGGTTTAGCCTTTTCTTTATTTTTCTTATTATGCCACTTCTTCTTAGAAGATACAGGTGCTTGCTTAGAGTAACCCTTTTCAGAATTACTTTTAATTTGCGATTTGCTAGGCCTGGCTCTCAAATTACCTCTACCCACATAGGTTTCTTCAATAAGTTTGGGTACATTGCACTCCTGTTCTCCCAGAGCTAAATCCTTTTAGTGCTGGTGTATAGCCAATGTTGCTGCTTCCCCTTTAATGTTACTTAACATAACTTTCATCTTGAAATCCAGAGCAGGGGCTGCCCCATACTCATTTTGAATCTGTTTAAGCACTTCCTGCAAAACAGCTAATGAGGGTGTACCATGTGTTCTGGTATATACGGCAGCAAAGAAATTACCCCCAGTGGTGCAGTCTTCCACTGGGGGAGCCATCCCTATGTGCAAGCAGATTGTGAGAATTCTATGTTTTTCCTGGGGTTTCGTATGGGTAAACACTTCTTCAAGCTAACTTGTTTTTTGTGTAATCCAGAACAGAATTTCCTCCTGTCTGATGGGAACTTTACCAATGACTGCACTGTTTGTGGACTAATGCCAAGTGTAACCAATTGCGGTTGTGCAGCTTGAGCAGCCCTAGCAGCTTTTGCTGTCATTGTTCGCATGACGAACTGTGTTAAGCATCTGTATATTCTAACGAGACCTGTGTACAATGTATGTAATTGTGGTGTTGTCAAATGTAATATGTTTGGATGTTGTCTGTAGTCAGCTAAGACTGGTCATGTTGCACCCTCATTGTCGAGGGAGTTAGTCTAACTTCAGCTGTGGTATGTGGTAGGGCGCCTTCAAACTAATTTTGGTGTTCTTGGTATGTCAATGTTATTTCTAGTGCTTCATAAGCTGTGTAGTTATTAGGAACTGCAGCTACAGGTTAAGTATAAAAGTGCAGTTTTGATCATGCTTTTGCTGCTGGGAATGTAACCCAGGAATAGAATACCTTGGTCCCAAACGCTTCATGGCCCTCAACCACACAACTAACATCACGACCCGTAAGGGACAATCCACGTTGTTGGAGCACTTGAGTAACCACATGTCTGCAGTTCTGTAATATGTTTATTGCTCCGTCTTCAACCATATAAATAG
Source organism: Lissotriton helveticus (assembly GCF_964261635.1). Taxonomy (NCBI): domain Eukaryota; kingdom Metazoa; phylum Chordata; class Amphibia; order Caudata; family Salamandridae; genus Lissotriton; species Lissotriton helveticus. Next base: position 59,802,579 of record NC_136061.1, read on the forward strand.
GTGGACATCAGAGAGGGTACTAGTATGGGGTGATCATTTGAAAGGTTTAAGCTTGAACAACCTACAGCCAATACATAGGGGTTTCCTACTTAGCTGAGGAGGATTTTTCCTAGCACCACAGACGTCTCCGGTTAAGAGGTGAATAGGGGTCTTTGGGCATACAAAAGAAAACTACTCAAGAGACCCATTAAATAAGACCCAAGCTAGAGCCTTGTTGGTGCTTTGTCGTACGGCTTATTGTTTCTCAAGTAAAACTGTGCATTTGTTGAACAACATGAATGTCAGGATTATGTCACACTGATCGCATGCACAGTCTCAGGATATGTTGTCCTGTAGTCCTACCAGCTCACAGACCATCGGTAACCTAAACCTTACCAAGCAACAAATGAAATGGGCAACCTCAGAACATGACAACCCTGACTTCCCTAGGAAATTGTGGTAACATATCTGGAACCTTTTCCATTTGGTTACTCATGCATACCCTACCCAAAGAGATACACAAGATATACACAAAATGCAGTTTCAATATTTGTTGAAGCATGGTGATTCTTGATTGAAATACATGCACTACAACAATCAATAGAAGGAAACAGAATAGCGTAATTACCATTACGAGAATAGTGAAAAAGATAAACAGTTCAACCATTTTGCTTATTACTGGGAATATATGCTTGCATACACATACTGTAATATATTGTACTCTACCTAGTGCTACCTAACCTAGTGTGTCTTTGGTGAGGGTGAACCTGCCAACTCCCTGTAGGGTGATCTAACTTCCATCACTTGCAGGCAAGTGTCATCAGAGCTCCCATCTTGGTAGAGAGCTGAGTCGAATCTCTTGCTGAAGTAAACAGGAATCACCTGGGCTGGAATTCCGCCATGGGGGTCACCTCTCAGTGCCAGTGAAATGCTCCTCTTTTCTAAACAAGGAAGTGGTGCTGTTTATATAATAAACATCACCAATGCTGCCATGCCGAAACCCCATTCAGGCCGCAGTTGGTTAGTCTATTGTGTTAGCTCTGTTGCCGAACAGTCAATAACAAATAACAACATTTTGCTTAAAGAACTTATCCTTGGCACCGAATGTTCACATTTGTTAAATGCCTACAAAGTGGAAATGTAAGCAAAGCCAGTTCAGAGAATATAATCCTGCACATGAATGCAAATGAATGTGTGTCAAGTGTCATTGTATGTAAGAAATATAGGCACCGTAACAACGTGAGCATATAAAATGGTAGTATTTCCAAACCACGCCTAATGTGACCATATAACACCGCTACATCTACAACATGGGAACCACCCCTATCAGTGGACACCTCACCTGCATCCTGAACAAATCCATCACCATCAAGACATTCCCAGATGCTTGAAAATTCATGATAGTCAAGGCATTACTAAAGAAACCCTCTGTCAAACTCACTCACAAGCAAGCTACTACCCAATCTCCCTTCTACCCTATCGATTCAAAGTCATTAGGACACACATCATCAAGCAACTTGTCACTACGTCAACATGCACCAGTGTCTAGATACAACACAATCAAGGTTCCAGTTCATCCACAGAAGGGACTACCATCAAAGCAGCCACAGACGGCATCAGGCTGCTCCTTTGCTGTGGAGATACAGCTGCCTTCATTCTGCTTGTTACCTCTGCAGCCTTTTACATGGGTTTTAATTTCACCCTGCTCAAAAGACTACATGAAACGGGCATCCACGGACCCACCATTTACTGGATATGCTACTTCCTCATAGGAATAACACAACAAGTCCTACCATCCTATTGGTCAAAGGCCAAGAACCTTATATGCAGAGTCCCCCCATGATCACCTCTCAGTCCGACGTTATTCAGCATCTACATGACCTCACAGGAGGCCCTCATCAGACCACACCAAATCAACATTCTCTTCTACACAGATGACGCCCAACTGATGCTCTTCCTGTTGGACAAGACCCCTACTAGAACCAACTTTGCCACCTGTTTGACTACAGAAGCCACCTGGATAAAATCCAACTGCCTCAAACTCAACACAGACAAAACGGACGTGGGGATTTTTAGAAGGAAAGCCTCTGCTTGGGAATCCACCGGTAGCCACCTATAATCTGTCCCACATCTACCCCACAACCCACCCAAAAATCTGGGAATCATCCTGAACAACAAGCTGAACATTACAGCCCAAGTAAATGCAATGACCTCCACCTGTTTCTACCTCTTGAGGATACGGCAAAAGATCTTTAAATGGGTACCAGGCAACACAAGGACAATGGTTACTCTGGCCCTGATCAATAGCAGGCTTCAGTACAAAAACGCACTTTACTCTAAAATCACCAAAGACGCTCCTGTACAGGCTCCAAACCATCTAAAATGCAGCAGCAAGGCTTATCGTCAAACTACTGCCCCGGACCCACATCCTCCCACATCTCAGAGAACTCCACTGGCTCCCCATACACAAACTCACCAAGTTCAAACTGCTCACAGGCACATATGAAGCGCTACACAGCATTGGCCCAACCTACCTCCTCAACAGCGGCATACACTTCCACCTAACCCCCAGGCACCTCTGCTCAGCCAGACTTACACTAGCACATGTACCCTGCATCCGCAAAGCCACAGCTGGAATCAGCTAATTATCCTATGAAACCTTGAAACGACCTCCTACATCGCATCACAGCCTCCTCATCGCTTCACAAATTCCACAAGAAGCTGAAGACCTTTCTTTTATAATAACCTCAGTGCCTAACACCCTACTAAGCACCAAGATACCCTCATGGGTGATTACGCACAATTAAATATTCATAACATAACATATGTAACTTCATGAAAGACCAACATGGAAATGGTGGCTTGTCATTTTTAAAAATATATGTATAGTTTCCATAGCATGCTGGCAGATCCCCACCAGCATATTAGGAACACTACTTACTATGCAGACACTGACATTTCCCCTTCAGTTTGATCTACAGTAAAATTGTAAAATCTCATCCTCCATAGGCATAGTATTGAGGAGTAAATTCCGCCAGTGAATACTTGTCTGTATTTGGAATTTCCTCCAGAAGCTGGAAAATGATAATTTTTCTTTGAAAAGCCATATAGATCCTGGCAGGTACTGAAGACGTTTCTTATAAGGTGGCTGAGAGAGATATTGGGTTGGTTTTCAATAGTTCTCTATTTTTGTTAGGACAGATCCTGGATAGGGACTAACCACTCCACAGAGAGGCCTTAAGATCTTGCCTTCGTGAAAGACCACTAAGAGCTGGGTCTTCTGCAATAAATATACAGTAGCATGTCAGAAGGTACTGTAAAACAGGCATGGCTTGACTGTGGGATAATTGGGAAATTAGGCCTTTCACAATCATTGGGCAGTGCTTACTACAAGATAGCTTTTCTGCAACCAACTCATCAGAAGACAGTTAGACTTTGTTAAGATTAGACCCAGAACTACCTGCATCTACCTAGAAGAGTTTTGAGACCTGGACTTGTTCTTCCCAGCCCCCAGGAAGTGGACTTGCCTCTCGAGAGTTACTCTAGCTGCACTCAGTGTTCACAGCAACATAACAGACAAGACTTGCAAGTTTCCTCTAAAGAATTGGTATGTGAGTAGGCATTCGGGCCTGTGCTGGAGTCCTGGCTGAAGAGAGTCATTGAGCATGCCTCCCACTGCTGGTGGCGGAAGAGAGTAATTGAGCATTCCTTCTATCGATATGGTACCCAGGTACCCTGGTCCCCGAAGCCTGCTTTTTTGGTTGGGGAGCTTGGGTCATGACTAGGAGAAAGAAGTTGATCATTTAAGAAAAAAAAATGCTCGTAAAACCTTTCACCGGTGTAGGACCATGACTAAGTGCAGAGGCTACCTGAGAGTGGTGGAACTTCAGCAGGCAATGCTTTCTGGTTCATTTCACCCAAAGCTTTTTCCTTCAAGAACCACACTTCAGTGGGACCTCGGGAAGAAGGTATCTGCCTCAAGGAGTCCTATCTGGCTATAACTCTCAGATTCAGAGGATTTTAAGCTCCTTAGTTTTTTTTAGGTTTGATGCCTGTCACCAGCTTGCAATGTCAGCATGCCCTCCTATCAGAGGAATAGCAGCCATATTTGAGTTCCCTGCTGTGAGAAGTTAGCCTGGCATATGATGTCCACTATTTTAGTGGGCACCTTGCACCAGTCTAAACGACCCTTATTGATGGTGGTTGTAAAGTCAACCTTATAGGCAAGCTATCCTAGTGGTGGCATGGACCAGCAGTCATAGGCTAAGACTTCAGAGAGCATGTAAAGCAAGCTGTTTTACCAATTATAATCCCTTGAATACCAAATGAAAGGACACCACACAACGTATATATCAAATATATATGTATTTACTTCTAACACAACCACTTTGCACTCTTTGTGAGGTCAGAGATCGAAGTACATCACAAGTTACTCAATTAGCATACTATAAGTTGCACAAATACAGTTATGCCCTAGGGGCCTCACAAACCATATACTAAGTAAGTGGTATAAAGACCACTTCAGGAATTGGGAATAGGCCTAGGGCCTAGGGAATCGCTGGGTCTACACTAGACAACCAAAGGTTAGGACGTAGGAGACCCACGGGAGACGTGTGCAGTGTCTAAACACAGTCGCGAGTTACCATTGACTTATAATGGAGAACGAAGAAGTTACAAAGTTACTGTTTTAGGGCACTTCCGGATGGACTACGACAAAACCCCTTTAAACTAGGACACTTGGAGAGTCAATGCCCACGGGAGCACCGGAGTACTCGAGTTACCTCACCCAGGGAAGCCGGGTGCATAGGTGTCTTTTCGTGACGGGTTTCGTCGATGCTTTCAATGGAGATCTGCAAAAGAAGTGCTGCAGGCGGCCAAAGGAAGAGTGTCCGGGTGGATCCAAGGGTGGATCGAAGAACTGAAGAACCTGAAAGCAGAGGGAACAGGGTCTGGGTCACTAGCCAGTGACCAGGAAGGAACCAGGAGATGTTGCGATGATCTCAGGTGAAGAGGTGAAGCTTGTCTCTGCAGCAACAAGGACCAGGAGGTGTTGACGATGACTAGGAGCAGGATTCGAGCTGTCCCACGAAGGATCTAGTTGACTGCAGTGTCGGTATCTGGACTGGACCCAACAAACCTTGGCAAACGCAATCCACGCAGGAAGTGAAGATTGGCTTCGGAGCAGACCAGCAAGGTCTGAGGAGCTTCACCTTTGCAGGGATGCTGGAGCAAGCCTGGAGCAACCAGGAAAGTAGTTTGGTTTCAAAGGTTTGTCTTCAGGGGGCTCACTTGCCAGCGGGCTAGCAACTGGTAAGACGCGTTGAGCTGAAATGCAAGAGCGGGCCCCACGCAGCACTCGTGGAGTGTGGAGGGCTGACCTTCGATGCACTTTTCAAAGAACAGCTATAAGGAGATGGTTCCGAAAGCTGCAGAGGGGCTCAGCTCATGCTAGGGCACCCTCTCACATAAAACCAAGCACTCTGCCTCCAGGATTGTTAAGGCCTGCCATAGGAGTGACTTATAGGTGCATATGTGTCTATATATAAGGTAGATATAGATATACTATATCTAAGTAAGGGGTGAGTACACCACCTTACCCAAGCTGAGTGACCAGCCTGTGGTGTCAGTTTGGATGGCCAGCCAGGGGTGCAATAATACATGCTGCAGCCCCTGGTAGGCCTTGGATGCACATATCCCCTGGGTACCTATGGTACACTATACAGGGGCTCATAAAAGGGTGATCCACTACACAATCGGGTATGTACCTAAAGTACATGGCATCAATTTAGAGAGAGAACAGCTGGGCTGTGGGTCTGATTAGCAGGCCCACAGTCACACTAAAGTCGAAAAATCAGAAAATCACAGCAAAAAGTGGGGGGTGACCATAGGAAGCAGACCCTACTCTCCTACACCTGCCTCACATAGATCTCACTGCCTTGCTATCAACCACCGTGCATCAGGTTCTCTGAGGACAGAAGAGTTTGCCAAGCTGGGACCATGTTTGGGTGCAGCCAGTGGAAACTGCAGTTGGTCCACTTCCAAATAAGGTAGCAGAACTACAAGTTTGACAGGTGGGTGAAAACCGAAGAAACTTTGCACAGTGGGACCAAAACAAAATGGTGGCACTAGGTAAAGTGGTCTGCTTTCAGAAAAAACATCACAGTCGCAATTGGCCTGAATGCAGTCAAGTCCCCTTCAGACAAGGAGGGATCTCTCAATATGTTGGGTGGTCCTCCTCCAGGGTAGTAGAGGCTAAAGCCTCTGCTGAGCCGGCAGGCTGTTGGGTCAGCCACCGGGTAGTAAATGCCATTCCTAACTTGTTTTTGTTCTCAGAAATCTCCAGCAAGTATAGCAGAATGTTACAGCTGATGAGGCTCCACGATGTCTAATACATCACTTTGGTGGCCATGTGTAACCCTTACAATTTGCAGGAAAACAACAAAGGGCCTGATTCACAGAGGGCCTTTGCACCCATGGTATAAGCCCTGCAGTCTTGGGAGAGTCTCCACACTCGTTGCGGTATCTCCGCAATGAGAGGTCTCATTACGGAGATTCCGCCCTGAGTGCGGAGACTCCCCCACGATTGCAGGCCCTCCACCAATGTGAATCAGGCCTTCGAAGTAAGACAAAATGGCAGTTCACGCCTCCTTAGGTCAGGCCTTTCCAGTGACAAGTAATTGAGAAATAATATGGAAAAAGGTGTAGTATTGTAGCATCCTATTTGTTATTTACCTTTCCAGTCCAGTAAACAAACACCAACAATCTCATAATACTGCTATTGCCTTGAAAGAGGCTTTTCAAAAAGCAAACCCGGGTCGTGCTATTGTCGACATGAGTGGTGGAGTGATTTTAGATTTTTTTAATGAAATGATTTTCTATATCACAGTGGGCATGTTATATACTGTTGGTATCTTACCATTGAGGCCTACAAAAGAATACCCACAAAATTAGTATTTTAAGCAATTTGTTTTCTTTCTGCTTATTTCAGTTGTGCTCAGTTGACACTTTTATTTTCCTGCCACATCCTTTGAAATCAATTGCATCAGATTAAGGAGAGGGGATCATTTTTGTAAATAACTGAGGCTTATGCCCTTGATACACACGCTGGTTATACTAACTATCCAATACCTTAAAGTTATGTTATATTAAAGTTATGGTACATATATTTTATGTTAAAATTAAGCCATGTCAAAGTTTGAAGAAATGGCTTGCGTAAATGCTAATTTATATTAATTTTAAGAATCTCATTTAATGTATGTTGAAGTTAAGGTAATGTAAGTGATGTTTGAGTTAAGTTTTTTTGGTGACGCTACATTTTATTTAATTACACTTTGATGTAAGAGTTAATCACCGTTCAAGCTTGAGAACATCTACTCAAGACGCACTTATCTAATTCCATAATGAATATAATATGTCTTGCATTTTGATTTGCCTTTTTTTTTTTTTTTTTTGAAAACCTTTATTGTGCAGAAATTGCTCACAAATACGGGCCTACAACCCATCGGGCCGGCCACCACACTTATAGAAGCACATTGGTCCGGTCAGAAGCTCCAGCAGGATACCACAGTAATCCAAACTGGAATCAAAGGTGAAAAGCCACAGGGCAACCACCACGAGCAGGATGAGAGAAGGTTGATTTTATAATAGAAGAAGGGGTATAGCAGGATAATGGCAATCATTAAAGTCCAGAGGGCCGTGGCGGGCCGCGAGCAAGCAGTAGTACAGAACACAGGAAAATTCAAAAAGAACAATTACATTTTAGCAAAGGCAGAACATGAGTCCCACAGTAATAAGCAATTGCAACCGCTGCCCAGCGCCCACCCACCACTACGAGAACACACAATGATACACAGAACGAAAAATAGGCTTGCAAAACAAAGAGCCCTCCGCTACGACAACCCAGGGGAGGGAAGAAAAAAGGGGAGGGGGAAAAAGGGAAATGACATCGGGAAAAAAAGGGGGGAAAGAAAGAACGCAGCATCACAGCATGCGCCCCATGGCTAACTAAGCACTCAAAAATAGACCGGCACATGGAACCAGTGGTAACAGGAGTAATGAATGCGTAGTAAACAGTGACGGCAGGGAGACCAGAAGGCCCATGCTAGCAAAAAACACCCCAGGGGGCCACATGCCGACACCGCGTCCCGAAAAAAGGGGATACATAAGAGCCATAGAACCAAAAAAAAAGGAAAGAAGGGGAGAAAACAAAATGACAGACCCCTCCCCCCCCACCCCGCACACCCCACCCTGCACCCCTGCAGAAGGCTATGGCCTACCCCCCAGCAGCGTGCCTGTCGCCCTAACCAGAAACCCGAAATATAGAAGAGTTAAAAGTAAAGAACGAACCACAAAGACAAAAAGAAGAAGGGGAAATAGGGAAATAACGGCGGGAGAGGAGCCTCATAATCAAAACCAGCAGCTCCCACCCCCCCGCCCGAACATACTCAGAGCCCACGGGAAGATAGTAATTACAAGGAGAAGCTCCAGGAACATGAAGGAGAATCGAACATAGTCATACAGTCACAAACGGATCATCCGACCATACCGCAAAATAATAGTCCACCGAGGCAAGTTCATCTCAACCCTGTCCTCGTCTATCCAAAGCCGTAGGCATCCAACGCACAAGGAACCAGATCATGAGGAACCAGAGGCGAATAGCAGGGAGTCCAATCGTCAATCCACACAAGTCATATCGATTTCGACCCGGATGAACAGGAAAAGACGGCAACCACCGCAGGTAATGCAGGCACAGTTCCGCCGACAATAGGAGGAAATTCGTCTCGGCGGAGCAACCACAGGATCTGCGTTCGGCCATTCGAGGCAAAAAAGGAATGGGAGATCCAACGAGACCGGTCCGGACGGGACCCGGCCGGCGGACCCCCAGCACAGGGGAGAGCACATGATGATTGAGGGCAGCAGGTATCCGTACACCCAAACAAGCGGCAGCCGCCGGGTCCACGACCTCCAGGAAAGACCCAGCAGCAAACAGCAGCGATGAAGCCGCACACACCGGGGGGGGCCCCAGCAGGCCCGGCAAAATGATCATCCTCCAGTTCAGCGATAGGTGCGGTCATGGAAGCACTCCAGGAGCGCAAGGCGGCGAGAATGTCGCCAAGCGTAGGCTCACCCTTACGGTATTCAGCAAACGTGCCACGCGGCGGACCAGCGTCGCCAGTCTCGGCCAGGCTGAGAGACCGGGCGCCGGCCGCCATCTTGAAAGCCCGGCGGGGCCGCGGCAATCTCCGACCCCCGGCCGGCCACAAGCGGGGTCACACAGGATACAGCCGACCACAAGCAGAGGCACCCCCAGGGCAGGAAGGCGGGCCACCAGAATAAGGAGGGTCGCCGGCTCCCATGCCACCGGCTCCGTTCTCCGAGTCCGGGCGGAGGGACTCAAGATGGCCGGACAGGAGAACAAAGGGGAGACGAGCCACATACACGGTCAACCCCCGTCCATGGAAGGCAGCGCCCCAACACCAGGCCGCAGGACCGCCGGACCAGGCCCGGAGAGCCGTAACCGGTCTAATTGCACATCGGCCTCTCCGACCGAGCCCACACCGCCACCAAGGGCCGGCCACAGCGCTCCGCCCCGCCCAGGCGCCGCCGAGGAGCTTCAGGCTCGCCCGCTCCAGAGGCCCCGAAGCGAACAAGGGCGCAGCTCAGGATCCGCGGCACCTAGGAACAGACGGATCAGACGGTAAGTGCCAGCGAAATGTCTTAGTTCCATAGTCTACCAAAGAATACTTCCCGGGGCAGGATAAGACACAGGATAGACGTTCCAGGCAGGAAAGCAAACGGAGCCGAGCTAAAACGCGGCCATCGCGGACGCGAGCTTGGCTCCTCCCCCTGCCATTTTTTAATAGAAAATGACTGATTCTTCCTCCCATAGATCTTCTAACTCCAGAAGTCTCAGGGGTTTATCAGGAATTCATTCCATGTTTTTTTAACTCAGTTTCTTCCCTGTTATGTGTGACCAAATGCGATGGCTCAATATTTGCTTATTTGAGATCTCAATCTTGTGTTAATGTTTAACAAAGGTTAAGGGCTAGATTATTTGTTTGGCGGTCAATGGGACCGCCAAACTGGGGCAGTGGTGCAGTAGTCACCGCCTCACCGGAGGTCCGATTGCCTAATTACAACTCCGGCGATCGAACCGCCATGAAACTGCCGCAAGCAACAGGGATCCAGGTTCCCTGGTGGTTTCGTGGCGGTGTGTAGTCACAATAAGATTGGCAGGCCGCCGCGGCCCCAGCAAGCAGATTACGAGTTTCCTTACTGCCAGCAGTCTCATGGAGGTTTTCACGCCATGAAACTGCTGGCGGTGAGGAGACTAAGGGGGCCCTACAGTGCCCCCTGGTGACGCAGGCCATGGGGATGCATGCAGTGGGGCACATATTGTGCACCCCTGTCTGCATGCACACCCAGTTCCTGCATGGCATAGATTTAACAGTCCATGCCGTACAGAAACTTGCTTTGGTATTCCGATTGCAGTGCCTTTTTTAAAGGCACCACTGTGGGATCGCCAAAGGACCACCCAATAGACAACAAGAAAACTTGCAATCTGGTGGTCGGCTGCCAGTTGAGTTTGGCAGTAGGGGAGTAGGACGGTCGGTGTGCAACCCCGCTTCGGCACTGCTAAACAAGTAATCAGGTCCTAAATGTCTTTATTGTTTGATTGTACAGACCTAATTCCATTCAAATCTGAGATGGAGGTACATTTGGGGTGAGGCAGAATATATTCTTGTAAACTTTACAAACACTTGTGTCCAAAAAAGGCGCAAAGGATCCTGGGAGTTACTCTAGGCTATAGGTTAAAGATAGTAGCATTTTACTTTTAATCAGGTGGGAACCTCTGTTTAGCCTGTAATGGTTTAAATGCATGGCCCGAAGAGTTAGCAGTTTTTTTTGGCTAACTTATGTTCATAAAAGGTGCCACAATTATTCAATATAAGGCATCGATAGGTCTTAACATTTCGTATCATATCTTGTGACGTAACGTTATGCATATTTTCAATGCATTTTCCATGTTATACGTTATGCTCCATTGCATTTCTGTTCTACAGCATGCTCTAACCATGCGTACCATAAAAGGATGTTGCTCGTATGCTTTGTTCTATGTGCTACTGTATTATATGCTATATTACATCTCTTAATATCAGTTGCATCATGTGACACTAAGGTCACGCTGTGCTATTCTACACCACATTACTTTATGGTATGTTGTTCTAGGGTCCATAAGCATCTTTGTGTTTGCGGGAGGCTGTAGCATTGCGCATGCCCAGTTCTTTGCTTTCAAAAACTTTGCAGGTCAATTCTAATGCACCCAGATAGCTTGTCTTGACGAAGTTGTACGCAAAGCTCGGTGGCTAATTATCTTTATATTATAAGGATGAAGGGAGAGGATAGGGGCCTGGCTTAGGCTGTCAGAATGATTGACCCGCTCAGAGATGAGCTGCCAGGGAAGTAACACACTTTGCCTAAAATCACTTAGCATATTTTTCCTCCACAGGAAAGGTCTCGTCTTTCAAACTATCTGAGGATTCCAGGCTGCGCCCAGAGGCGCCTTCAGGCCGCGCAGTGCTTAGTAAACACCCACCCCAGACAAGGAGACCACCTTTAAGATCTGCCTATGCAGAGCCAGCGAAGAAAAGAGGCGTGCCGGGAGAGGCAACAGATGGGAAGAAGAGATAAAGGGTAAGAGAGTGGGACACAGATTGAGAGGTGGAAGGACAGAGAGGAAAGTTGGAGGCAACAGGACGAAAGCGAAGGTCTGGGATAAGGTCGAACAAAGGGAAGAAACGAGATAGGAAGAAGTGTGAGCGAAGGCAAAAGGAAGAGCGGGAAAGGGAAGGAGAAAGATGGAGGATACAGGAAGGACATTGGTGAGATTAAGAAGATAAGAGGAGGAAACAGTGATAAGAAAGATGAGCGGGAAGAGAGAGGAATTAAGAAGTCTAGAAAAATGGAGGAGAGATGGGAGTAGGATAGCGGGGAGGGAAAGAGGAAAAACTGGGAGATGGTGATAGAGATATAGTACAATAAATAGGAGAAAGTGAGATAAGGAGCAAGGGACAGAAGGGGGAAGTAAGAAGGGAGAGTGAGGGTAAGGAAAGGAAAGCAGAGTACGGGATATATATATATAAAAGCAAGTGCAACATTAAGAGATAGACAAATAGGGAGAGAGGAGGGTAATTGAAGAAAATGAGATGAGGAAGAATAAAGAAGAGGAAGTAGAAGTTGGCAGATAGAGAGCTAGAGGATAGAGACAGAAAAAGTACAGAGGAAGGGAGAAAGAGGGGTAAACAGAAAATATTGAAAAGATGATCTGGAGAAAGAGTACGAAAGATGAGGGAAGTAGAAAGAGAGATCCAAAGATGAGAAATGGCGGTCGGATTGATGGAAAGACAGGGGGAGAAAACAGGGCGAGAGTGGGGAAATAGAATGAGGAAGTAAGGTGACAGAAAGAGAAAATTGAGGAGAAGAGAGATAGAAGGTAGAGAAAATGAGAGACAGGAGTGAAAGGGATCAAGTGAGAAGGAAAGAGGGCGAGGGAGGCTTGTAGATGGGAAGATGGAGAGGAGGCTCAGAAGAAGGAAGAAGGAAAAGAACAGACCAGGGAGCTGAGAAGGATGGAGAAGAGTAGAAGAACAATAAAGAAGAGCAAGCAAGTGGGCAAGCAAGGAGTCATAGGGGGATAATGTGGGAAACTGAAAGTGCCGGGTAATTTAGAGAAGTAATAACAACTTACTCTCTCAAACCAGTGTTTAACTATTGCTCCCCTGAACCTAAAAAAGTTTCCCCTGTAGGGAGCAGACGTCCTCCCACATGGGCCCTCAACCTTTGCTATTTCTGAATGAAGAAATCAGCAAACCCTCAACCGACCTCGCGGGCACAGCCTCTATAACTTCCCCACAGTCCTCATTTCCAGTGCGTGGTCCACAGGCACACATGAACCATACCCTCCCCATATGATGTGACGCGCCCCCTTCCCCCTCCTCTCACTCTTAGAAGTCGTTCCCTACTCCAAAACGCTTAAGCCCTACTGACCTCTGTCTAAACCCAAAGGAAACTCACAAAAGCCTCAGATGAAAACTGAGTAGGTCTCTTCTCCCTATAACCCTTTTTCATGAGTGAACTCACCCACTTATGGCTCTGTGACGGATGAATGGATAACCTTCATATAGCATACTCCACACAGACGTCCAACCATATTTAGAGTTTGGCAAACAGGATACTCCATTGAAAGGTGGCAGCTACCCCATCTCCAATCCACCATATTACAAGTACACTATAATTCACTTGGAATATGGAAGATGTGATATCTGCCACATTTGTGATGGAGTATCACATCAGTCAAACTAAGGCGCTGATTCACAAAGGTAAACTTACACTTTCATGAAAGGTTACAATTGTTTGCTGTTCACAAAGGGATGTATGAGTAGTATCTGTATGAGTGCCGAGTCTCCACACATAAAAAGACCTATCCCATAAATCCCTTTGTGAATAGCAAACAATCGTTAACTTACACAAAATCAGGACCTAAATGTCTCTTGGTGCTGTCCTGACTGCCCTAAATGTAGTATCGTACCAGGATCCTCCACCCTCTAGTGTGCATGGTTGGCTGTTTGATGTGCATTTATAGATGTTCTTCTCTGTCGAAAAAACATTTCTTAGCTCACAAAATGTAGATGAACCTCCGCAAAAACTAAAGGCACCTTCCAGACCTTGCAACTTTGTCTCAAGTCTTCCCCCATAATGATACTTGCCTAACCTCCCAGGACCTGTTAATGGCATGAACACATTCTCTGTGAGATAAGACATCCAAATGGATAACCTCACTCAACCCTGTCATCTTATTTTAAGGGTTTGCCCAGACATCCTATATTTATATATTTATAACTAAATGGATTGTTATATTTATATTTGCCCTGCCCACAGGTAAGAAGCCAAACTTATTCTCGTGCCCTAAGTCCATTCCAAGTGTTCAGCCATGTCAATCGTAGGAGGAAGGATAGTCACCTGTATCTGAGCCCTCCCCGGCTGACCTAAGTAATCCTTCACTCACCCTGCCTTCATACAATCCACTCTTACTAGTCCATAGAAGCCCTACCTTGAATCCTTGATCCTCAGCAGCATGACCACGGCCCTGGTCTCCCATATTGCTCCAAGGGCTTTCAGAAGATGAATGTATCTCATCTCCAATGAATCTTTGAGGCACACAATAACCTTAGGGTCTGCCAATCAGACCTTCAATACACTTATCGCACCATCCTCAATGTACTTGCCCAACTCATGCAAACTCCTTACTAGTACTTTGCCTCCTTGACTAGCTCGCAGCATTAAAGTCAACCCATAAAAAAATACCGAATGGAACAGTTCAGGCTGGCACTAGTACCTCTCACCATATGCTACTCCTGCTGTCACTCTAAACAATTCAAATCATGGTCCTTCTTTTCAAAGCCATGTCACATCACTTGTATTGGGTCTAAGGTTCTTCCATCTGAACATCACTGTTAGTCCCCTTTCATGTCTCTCCCTTCATTTCTATGTAGCTGACATTCACATCTTCCTTAAAGGAACGTGCAATCAAAGAACACCTCACAATCATAATCATACATTGGATGACTGTGGGCTACATTCAAATCATCCTTAAAGTAAGTGACCTTCAAGACATCTTCTCCCACATCACCAAGAGCTGTTGCAAGGAATAAATAAGCACGGGCATCATTCTAATCTTGACAAAAACCTGAAAATGTAAAACAACATCTTCCCTGTCACCAAAACGATTTGATCTTCAAGGAATGGATTAGCATTCAAGAGTTCTTCAAGGTCCAAAATCGCACATGTGGCTCCTCTTTTATCAGTTGTCATTTTCTCAGTAACAAACGGCTGAGAATGAGCAATGTTCACAATTTCCTTAAAGTCCAAGACGTTAAAATCGTCTCTAAAGGATAAAACATCGAAAGTGACTTCTCCTATGCCAGAAGAGCCATTTAATCATCAAAGAATGAATGACCATAAGCAACATTCAAATTTTTTTTATAGCCCGAAACCTTGAAGACAACTTCTCCCATATCACCAAAACCTCCTTCCTTGTCAAGGAATGGATTAGCCCAAGCAAGCAACATTTAAATGATCTTAAAAGTCTGCTACTTCAAATAAAACTGGTACCATATCACCAGAGCCGCTGTCACAAGAGCCCATATCACTTGAGCCAATATCACTGGAGCCCATATCTCAAGAGCTGTTTCATCATCAAGGGATGGTTGAAAATGAAAACATTCAAATCTGCTTTTAAAGTCAGAGACCCCAAACATGAGTTCTCAAATAGATCTAAGAGGTTGATAATGAATAAGGAGCATAAGGAGACAGAAACTCAATGAACCTGAAACATAAATTCTCTTGATTGCATCTCAACTGACTTCTTTAGTCTCCTCTCTCAGTTTAAATAATTAAGAGTTTACCTGTACTGAATTTCTTGTTCTCCAAACGCGTTAAAGTGACAAAGAGGAGCTTATTCCAATGTTATCTACTCAGAAAAATCCATAAGTATGCAGTGCTCTGGACTTTCATGCATGTGTCACATAATGCATCATTAACTCTAAACTGGTTTGGTATTTTGAATTTAAATATGGCTTTGATACTCCCTTCACACAGCAAACAGTGTTAGAAAAAAATCCTAGTAAATAAATACTACTGGAGTAGGGACAGGACAAATGGCAGGATGGGCTAAAATGGTAAGGCATCTCTTGGAATGGGTCTAAACAAAAAGGCCCAATCTTTGCCATCCTATAAAAACTCTGCTCCCAACATGAGCCAGAATAAAAATCAAGATTCTTTGCCGCATACATGTGTGTCTCATATGAACTGCGCTTCTATAACGTTGCAACATGATTGCCTCAAATACTGATAAAAGAAGACTCTGATCTATCCGGGTCATTCATCACACTGGAAGGGGTGAGCGTCTCTTTCCACATGAGAGCAAGACCATGACCCTCTAACTTCAAGGTACGTCATCAAAACACTGCTCTTCCCCAACAGTGACACAACATCACCAATGAATATTTTTCAGTGACATGCTCCATTTATATTGAGATAGATAAGTTCTGTAGCATGCTCATAAAAAGAAAAGTGATGGATGGAATGTTTAGAATAATCTGAGCTGCTGATGCATATCTGGGCTGCATAACAGTCCATTGTTACTTTCGCACTGTGCCACTAAAGAGAGTGACCAACTTTAGACAAATCAGCCTTGACCCAGGGTCCCACAGGAGCAACCAAGCTCAAACTTCCAGGCCACCTGTCCTCTGAATGGGAATTACAACCAATTCCAGTCTTGCTGGGCCTTGTCTGTGAAATGTAGCTTATTTCTGTGCTACAGCTCCAACAGGACCTAAGACAAAGCGTACCCATTCCACCTACGACATCTCACTGAGAAAAACAAAAAAGTGATGGGTGCTGTGCTTGAATTAATCTCAGCCATTGAACTACTCTGAGCACCAATCCGTCCACTGTATTTTGCTCACTGGGGGCCAACCTCATGCAAGTTACAGCGCATCTTTTTTCTCTGTAAAACCCACAATCATGTAATGGTACTCTCTACGTTGCCATTTCTAGCCTCTCTGCTGTGCTAGGATGTCCAAGTGGTGAAAAACTCCCCACAAGCCTGCCTGCTGTGTAAATTGATGTGCTTACTGTTGGGAACTGCTTTCCTGACATTTATTGATGTTTATGCCTGTTTTATTTTGAGAGGACTATGTTTAGAGAGATTGAATTATCCATAGTATCAAGTAATATATATCTCTCCCCATGAGCTGATTCTAAGGGAAACATCCTTTACACCGCGGATGTTTCAACTCAGTGCTGTTACGACGCATCCTTTACAACGCAAGTCGTAACCACGACTTGCGCTGGAGGGCGATACAGGATTAAGAATAGTATATTTACTATTCCAACACCTTCCCTAGTGTCCACGGGGACTGGTGTTAGAATAGTAAATTATACTATTCTCGATCCGCGCCCCCAACACAAGTCGTTGTCACGACTTGCGTTGTAAAAAACGCATTGTGACGGTACGCGTCGTACCGTCATGCATCCGATTCTAAGGACCACCAGCAATATACATTATTGTGAGCTTCTGGTGGCAGACATTCATTCAGCATATACACGATCATATTCCTTTAGTAAAATCCCTACTAAGGGATACACCAACACCCCACACTTGAGCCTACTCATTTGTGATAGCCCATACTGGGCGCTTTCACCCATCACATACTAAATAAATTTCCTTCAAAAGAAAATATGTAAAATACACTGAAACTGTAAGCATGACCGATTAATTGCTGTATTACAAGATATAAGATACCTTCCAGAAAATCATACACCCACTTTCAATGTCAGCATGACCTTCTTTAACCAATCCCTATCTTCCTGGCTCCCTTCTGCCGTCCATCAAAAAACATCTTGCCAAGCCAACAAGAGTAAAGAGTATATCAGTTTGATCTGCAACTTTGAAAAGAAGGCAAATGCCCTGAGAGTAAATCTCCATGTCCTACCTCACTCCTTTTCAGGTTAGCAGAGTTGTTATTTTAAAATCTATAAAACTTAGCTCTTCAATGTTCTTGCAGAAATATCCTAAACTTTCAACTTAGTGTATCTTTTCATCAAAATCAAAAGCTCTGTGGAACTCTGGCTGTCTTCTCCCCAAACTGGAATTTTTTAAACAAAATATCATCTCACAGAAGTATTGTGTCCTAAATAATGTCGTATTGCACTTGTACCTCCATTGGTGATGTTATTTTTATAAATATTCAGTACACAATATCTAAACAGATGATATTCCTGCTAACAATGTCCTGATACACAACCCCCAAAATATGTTGCAGACCTCAAGCTGTCTGGAGTCAGCCGTCTCTCAACATCGAGCTTCTCTCTACCATCCCTTATTAATCTGAGACTCTATCCACCAAGTGCACAATCTCATGCTGTCTCTCTATCTCCTGTTTTATTAAACTCATAAATGCATTTCAAATGCTATCAACAATAGCTTTTACCCTGAGTCATACCAAATTTGCTAAAAGAAATGGTCATGATATCCCTTTTTTGAAAATCCAACTTCCACCACTCACACTTAGTCAGACCCATGTTACATCTGTCCATGCCTAATAAACTACTTCAGTGAGCTGCAACTCAAAGCTCACATTGTGACAACTCCCTTCACCAAAATTCGCCTCTCCTCTCTGGGCAGGTCAAGACACATCATGGTTCTTACTTTTTCTTCTAGGCAACTTCAGGATGGCAATCCATGTCTAGAAAGGCAATGTCCTCCTCTTGCTGCCGATACTGTTTCTGTAAAGTATATATAATCTAAGTGATGATATTAGCGCCTAAGGCCGCCACTCCTGTAAAGTATGTAAATACTCACATCTTCTGTCTCTGCCTAAGGCTGTACATAACATTTGCTTTGGGGATTTTTGTCACCACAAACAGTGTTTTGTTAAGTTGGGAGACTTTGCAAACTTAACAATGAGCAGCATTTTTCAACTTTACAAAACTCCACTGACGAAATCTGCATTTGGCATATCCATATTAAAATGTTACATAAAAAAAAAAACATTCCTCCTTCAGGGCACCTTAGTGCTGGTAGAGGGCAGTGCTGGAAAAGAGTGAGAAACAGTTTGATTGTGGCAGCCATTCTTAAACCAGAACTCTGTTCTGGGCCGACCTTGGTGAATCATCCCACCTGCGCCTTGGAGTAGTGTGCAGAAAATAAGATACCAGTACACTTACAATGCACTTTAAGAAGCAGAGGGCTCTTTTTCAGTGCGAGAACTCTCATCTCACAGACAATCTAACTACTTTTGTATCCAATGTATAGCCTGGATGGAAGAAGATGGGGGTCAAACACAGGCCCCATGCAACAACAAGCCTTGCCACCAAACCCATAAGCAAACCATAAGAAACAAAGACCGTAATGCAGTGTAACTTCACATGTTGTCAAGCAATAAATTATGATTTGAAAATGTTTTTGACTTTCTCTGGGTCAACGTACAATGTGTAGATCTGTGCATACTCTGTAGAAAGATCTGTTTTGAGGAATAAGCCGTACATTATTTAATGTTTATTTATCCCTTTTGGCCAGGTTCAGTTGATCTTTTGAGGTTGAACTGGCATCATAAGCAGATACCAAAATTAGTATTTCTTTAAATGAGGACACTTACTCTGTCACCAATAGCTGTAAGCGATGTATGTATGAGGTTGCCTTATAGATTTCAGCTATCCCATTAAGCAAAACGGACACAAAACTTTGATATTGATTTTCGCTGTCTTGTCTTTATTTGGTCTTGTAGGTGATGGCCTGGTGAGTTAGGACACCTTCCTTCTCTTGTAGATTTGGCTATAAGTCTTGGAATTATCTTTGGAAGCAAGCTGTATTTTTGTTACCAAATCAATAAAGTTGGTTCGATTTCTTTCTACTATTTATGCCAGCTGCGTAAAGTCCTATTTTGCCTGCTTTTGGATTAAGGTGGGGCCATTGTCCAGGCAATGCTCATGTTTAAATTGGACTATTACAACTTTCTCTATGTTGCCTCTTTCTTACTCTTATAAATATACTGCAACTGGTCCAAACAATACCCACAGACTCCTTTGAGGTTTATTGGCCGGAAATCTATCTCATTCCATCTTCGCAGTCTACATTGGCTCTCTGTGGACAGAAGAAATGTATTTAAGGCACTCTGCATTTCCACAAGGTCTACTCTGGAAAGGACCCAGTTGACATTAGAGCTCATATTATACTCTGCAGTCTGTTATGGACTCTTCATTCAACCTTTAAATCACTACTATATGTTTCTAAACTTAGGGAAGCTAAGATTGAAGGGAGATCTTTTCACTTCCATTCCACTAAACTATGGAATCAGCTCCCTCTTTATATAGGAGCAGGAGGCAAATATGTGGCTTTCAGGAAGAACATCAAAATGTAGTTGTTCAACTTAACTTTTCATTCAGTCTTTAATTTCAGTTCACATCAAGGCACTGTACTGGGCAATCACCAAACTATAAATTGAAATTAAATTCAAAGGCAAATGTTGTTCAATATACCCTGATATTAAAAACATATATAGCCCCATATACAAACTGGATATTTTTGAAACAATATTAGGCTTTCATTACTGCCAATTCAAATCAATTTTATCAATCATAAAAAGCTGAACGAGTGGTTAAAAAATGGTAAGGTTTCATATCCTTGCCTTGCAGGTTATAGGGAGCTGTTTGAAGCAAAGGTATACATAGCGAGGCTATTTTACAGGATTGTGATGTGCACGTAACACAAGCATCTCTGCAACAAAATATTAACCCCTGCACTACTTACATAAGACATACATCTGTGACCTACACGTATGTGCTATGCTCGGCAGCATATACATTAGTCTTCGGAGATATTTTCTGATCAGTCAAACCTGGAACCAGTGAGTGCACACATATATTACACATACGTCTTGTTGAATGAACATGCAACTTTGCAGCAGGTGTGTTAACCCCTTCCGTGCTCATGACGAGCTGAGCTCGTCATGAGTTGCGCCGCTCGCATGCTCATGACGAGCTTAGCTCGTCATGTAACGCGGCTTTTGCAAAAAAGCCGCACAGCGCGAAAATAGCGGCCGCATGCATGCGGTTAACCTCTATGCTAGCTTAAGGTGTGTTTAATTGTCAGAATAAGCCAGAGCAGAATTATCATCTCATTTGTTTTTATTTGTTGGTAAACATTTATGTAAATAAGTAACTCGTAGGCTTACTGTCCCTCATGAAGCTGTACTTCATGGCTCTGCCTCTGATGATGATTTCTTTCCTTCAATACCTAAGTTCTTAGAATAGATGTTATTCTATTTCCATCACTGTTTGGGGGTGTTTTAATGTATGTTCTTTTTTGTGGTTTTTGTAACAATGGGATGTCTGTGTACTGTAAATAGACAGTGATAAGTTTTACGTTATACTCTGTATTTAACATTTTACATTGTGCTGTATGCCTTGAAGCATACATTGTACAACCATGTGAATGTTTGTACATAATGAACTAAACTGAAGTCTTTCAGCTAGATTCATCAAAGACCCGTTTTGCGAGTCTTTAATAGCGATTCATAAGGAATCGCTATTAAGGACTTGCAAAACGGGATTCATGTAGGAATTGCAAAAAATATTGCGATTCCTACATGTTCCTTATTTGCGATTAGCAATTTGCTAATCGCAAATAAGGATGCGATTTCAAGGGTGCCAGGGGTGTCCAAAGGACACCCTGTAACACCCCTGAAATGCAACATTACACAGGTTTGGCGCACACACATGTCCAAAGGACCTGTGTGTGTGTAACATGCAACAGAGAATAATGCACTAAAGTGCTTTTTTCTATTTTTTTCGCTATTTACCACGAAGTCTGACTTCGTGGTAAATAGCGGCCAAATATTGCGAATTCGCAATTTAAAATTGGTTATTGAATTGCATTTAAGGAATCTCAAATAGAGATTCCTTAAATGCAATTCCTTCGCTAAAATGCGAATTCTGTAATAGCGATTTTTGCATTTGGGATGATAATCCCAAATGCAAAAATTGCGCTCGCAAAAGGGCCAGATTCTGAGAATCTGGCCCTTTGCAAGCCGATTTTAGTATGATGAATCTGGCTGTTAGTCCTCCTGCATTTTGCCTGAACTTGTGAGATTTGTGTAACTGAGGGACAGCTCAGCTGTCTGCCATATCAAAAGTTGAGCTGAGCTCGTAGACATATGTTGGTGTTTCCTCTCAAAATGAGAGAAGTGTAGAAATACAACCAAATATTCCAGGCAGGGATAATTTACGAATGTAATTCCAGTCTTCAATACCTGAGGAAGAATGTTTTCGGGATTTTTAACTCTTCCATTGCTTAACAAGGTGCAAATGTGAAGCCATGTGTATGCTTTGAAGCTGATGAAAGAACATTAGCTGGAAAAAACGCTTTAGCAGCAAATGGTTTACTCTTTAAAGAAGCATTGGCAAAGCCGCAATGACTGGCATGTTTGTTAGGGAAAGTGTTTGGTAATAGTTTTATGACTTTTTTGTGCTTCGCCCCTTCGAAGGAAAATCCCATAATGAAACAACTTCCCTTAAGAACAATGTTCTGAAAAATAGTCAGAAGATGAAACCAGTGTTGTAAGTAGTGAAGTTTAAAGATGCATACCCAAACATTACACAATCGATACTTTTGAGAATGGGCCAATATTTTCGTCTTATCCATATGAAAACATATGACTAAGGATGACTTTTCAAGCACAATAATTGTAAATCCGAAAAACAGTACTGTTGAATGGTGTATCTTGGGGGTTTCTCTTTAAGAATTGGAATGTTGGTAATTGACTGGACGTGCTTTGGAGTGTTTGGGAGTATAGAGTCTCTGAGCCTGGCAGTTATATACTGTTGCAGTGCTTGATAAATAGTTACTTAACTATTATATTTTGGTGGCTTGTGACTTTGCAACAAATAAGGTAGTCGAGAACCCTGACCACATCTGGTGCTTCATGAAGCCAACAATTTTTCATTTGGGTGGGCACATTTTAAAAAATGTTGTGAGGATTACGTCTCTGTTCCCTGATCTGTGAATGGTGGTGAGGTTGTACCACTATTTTGGATGTTTTCACAGTGAATTAGGCTGCGTTGTGCCTGATTTTGAAGCAGCACATGTGTTCCTAACTCATACTCAGTATATGAGCTCTTCATCGTTGGGAAGGATTTTGAGCATTAGGTATTGCTGGACAGTCTCTGTACGTTGAAGCAACGTAAGCTCCATTTTAGTTTGGGCCTCAGGATCATTCATGTGACTGTGCATGATGATGGTGAACTCTGTGTGACAACGATGTACGCAACTCGTATTTTTAAACAAGGCTAACTCCATTACCCTAGAGAATATGGGGTATTGCAATGTTCTAAAGGAACAATGGTTATTTACATTTTTTATACAGGCCAATTGTGCTTTGGGCATATTTTATATAGACAATTTCTCTTCAAATTTTCAGATACAGGGTGCTCTCGCTCCCATCTTGAAGATGTCCTCACATTTATAGAGGTCGAAACGCCGTAGACACCAGACTTATATACACTCCAATAACAGTAAAATAGTTGTATAGATAGGAGTCATATGTCTTTTTAGTAGTGATGTTCGCTGTTTTGTTTCGTCTAGCACCTTGCATTGCACCTCTTTCCTCACGTACAGCTTGAGCTCCAGATCTGTTTCTTTGATGATAAATATACTGTTTTTATGATACAATAAATAATTGAATTGCAAGAGAATTATAATCTGTTCACCCTGTTAATTATGTGCCTTGGTAGAAGTTAGTTGTTTCTGTTTGCTGTCTTCATATTACAAAAGACTCTTTCACTTTGTCATAAAGATGTATATCGCAGTGAACCATTGTTCCTTTAAAACAATGTACGCAACTCAGGCGTGATTTTGCATTGTGCTTCACCGTGATGGTCACACCTCAATGCAAAGAGTGTCTTCCTGATTTTTTCAGTGTGTGCCTGTAATATTGGTGACAGGCACACAGTGCTCCATTTTGTCTTGGGCTTCATGGTGATGCGTACAACTAAATGTAATGCACATCTTTAGTGTTTTGGTGGCATGTACACCATTTCTCATTGATGTGCACTTATTATATGGTGAACTCCATCAATCAATCAGCAAATTTGTAGAGCGCGCTACTCACCCGCTAGGGTCTCAAGGCGCTCGGAGGGGGAGGAATCGCTACTGCTCAAACAGCCAGGTCTTGAGTTGCTTTCTGAAGGAGAGATGGTCCTGAGTCATCCGAAGGTGGGTGTGGAGGGAGTTCCATGTCTTGGCCGCCAGGTAAGAGAAGGATCTTCCTCCGGCAGTGGATTTGCGGATTCGTGGGACGGAGGCGAGGGCGAGGCTGGTGGATCGGAGCTGGCGGGTGGGTGTGTAGAATGTGAGGCGGCTGTTGAGGTATTTCTGGCCCATGTCGTGGAGAGCCTTGTGTGCGTGGGTGAGGAGTCTGAACGTGATCCTCTTGGTGATGGGGAGCCAGTGCACGTCTTTCAGATGGGCAGAGATGTGGCTGTGGCGAGGGATGTCCAGGATGAGTCGTGCAGAAGCGTTCTGTATGCGCTGGAGTCTTTTCTGGAGTTTGGCTGTGGTTCCGGCGTAGAGGGTGTTCCCGTAGTCCAGACGGCTGGTGACGAGGGCCTGGGTGACCGTCTTCCTGGTTTCGGTGGGGATCCACTGGAAGATCTTTCGGAGCATGCGCAGGGTGTTGAAGCAGGAAGACGAGACGGCGTTGACTTGCTTGGTCATCGTGAGGGAGGAGTCCAGGATGAAGCCCAGGTTGCGTGCATGGTCCGTTGGCTTGGATGCGGTGCCCAGTGCAGGGGGCCACCAGGAGTCGTCCCTGGCGGAAGGGTATGGTCCGAGGATGAGGACTTCCGTCTTGTCTGAGTTCAGTTTCAGACGGCTGATCTTCATCCATTCCGCGACGTTTTTCATTCCTTCCTGGAGGCTGGCTTTGGCGGTGGCGGGGTCGTTGGTGAGGGAGAGGATCAGCTGGGTGTCGTTGACGTAGGAGATGATGTTACGGTTGTGTTGGCGTGCGATGGCAGCAAGAGGGCTCATGTAGACGTTGAAGAGGGTGGGGCTGAGTGAGGATCCTTGCGGGACGCCGCAAATGACTTCGGTGGCCGCGGATTGGAACGGGGGGAGGCGGACTCTCTGGGTTCTTCCAGCGAGGAACGAGATGATCCACTCCAGGGCCTTCCCTTGGATTCCGGTGTTGCTGAGGCGCTCTATTAGTGTGCGGTGGCATACGGTGTCAAAAGCTGCTGAGCGGTCCAGGAGGATGAGGGCAGCAGCTTCCCCATTGTCGAGCAGGGATCTAATGTTGTCGGTAGCTGCGATGAGAGCGGTCTCGGTGCTGTGGTTTGCTCGGAAACCGGACTGTGATGGGTCGAGGGATCCGTTGGTCTCGAGGAAGGCGGAGAGTTGTCTGTTGACGGTCTTCTGGATGACTTTGGCTGGAAAGGGGAGGAGCGAGATGGGGCGGAAGTTCTTGAGGTCCGTGGGGTCCGCGGTGGGTTTCTTCAGGAGGGCACTCAGCTCGGCATGTTTCCAACTCTCCGGGAAGGTGGCGGATGCGAAGGAGCTGTTGATGATGTTCCGGAGCTGGGGTGCGATGAAGGAGTTGGCTTTGTTGAAGATGTGGTGTGGGCAGGGGTCGGTTGGGGAGCCGGAGTGGATGGTGTTCATCAGGCGGGTGGTGTCTTCGGTGCTGACAGGGGTCCAGGTGCAGAGGGTGGTGGTGGGGGGCGTTGGTTCGGTGGTTGGGTGCGTGGTCTGTGCGCCGAAGCTGTTGTGTATGTCGGCGATCTTGCGGTGGAAGAACGAGGCGAGTGAGTCGCAGAGGTCTTGCGAGGGTGTGATATCATTGTTGCAGGCGCTGGGGTTGGAGAGCTCTTTAACGATGCTGAAGAGTTCCTTGCTGTTGTGGGTGTTGTTGTGCAGTCGTTCTTTGAATGTTGTCCTTTTGGTGGTGCGGATCAGCTGGTGGTGTTTGCGGGTGGCGTTCTTGAGGGCTGTCATGTTTTCTGTTGTCTGGTCGTGGCGCCAGGCTTTCTCGAGGGTGCGGCAGGTTTTCTTGGAGTTTTTGAGGTCGTAGGTGAACCACGAGGCTTTCCTGCTGCCGGATCTGCTGGGAGGGTTTTTCAGTGGTGCGAGGTCGTCGGCGCAGGTGGTGAGCCACTGTGTGAGGTTGCGGGCTGCTTCGCTGGGGTCCGTCGTCTTGGTGGGTGGGTTCTGGCTGAGGGTGGTGGTGAGCTGGTTGGCGGTGATCTTGCTCTGCGGGGGACCTGCTGCGGGTGGTGGTAGGTCGTGGTTCTCCTGAAGTTGAAGTGGACGCAGCTGTGATCTGTCCAGTGTAGTCCGGAGGAGTGGCTGAAGGAGATGTGCTTGCTGGAGGAGAAGACGGCGTCAAGCGTGTGGCCGGCGTAGTGGGGTGGGGGTGTTCACCAGTTGCTTGAGTCCGAGGTTGGCGAGGTTGTCCAGCAGGGCGGCGGTGTTGCTGTCATTGTTGTTCTCCAGGTGGAAGTTGAGGTCCCCTAGGAGGATGTAGTTTGATGAGGTGAGGGCATGTGGACTGATGAAGTCTGCGATGGCTTTGTTGAATTGTGTGCGTGGTCCCGGGGGTCTGTAGATGAGAGTGCCTCTGAGGGTGGTCTTGGGGTCGGTGTGTATCTGGAAGTGAAGGTGCTCGGCGGCGGTGAGGGTGTCGTCGGAGTTGGTCGTGATGCGGATGGTGTTTCTGTGGACGATGGCGATGCCTCCTCCGGTTTGGTTGACGCGGTGGTGATCTTGTAGCCATCCGGGATGGCTATGGCGATGTCGGAGGCTGAGGAGGCGTTCATCCAAGTTTCTGTGAGGAAGGCGACGTCTGGTGATGTTGTGTCGAGGAGGTTCCAGAGTTCGACGGCATGCCTGTGGACGGAGCGGGTGTTAAGCAGGATGCAGTTGAGGTGGTTGTTGCTCGTGCTCGGCTTGGCGGGTGCGGTGCAGGTTCGGAGGCAGGTGAATTGGCAGGCTTGGCAGGTGAAGGGTCCGTGGGTGCGTTTCGGAGTGGTTCGGTAGCAGGCGGGGTTCCGGCCGGCGTTGAGTGTGTGGAGGGTGGCGGCGTCGTAGGTCCGTCGGGTGGGCTGGCTGAGGTTCCGTGAATTCTGAACCCATTTCATAAAGGTCATGGTTTCGTTACGAATTTGATATGAGCGAACCGTAACTAGTTAGTGCGGCAAGTATGAGTGTTTTCGTCATGTTAGACCGATGGATTCACTACGTATTTAGGGATTTCGTTCTGAACCCTTGGGTTCCATTTTGTGTATGGCAGCCATTTTGTGGTTGCCCTCACAGAGGCCGATGACTGTGGCTGAACTAGTCTTTTAAGGACATGTACACCTTAGCTCGAGTTCGTGCTGACTCCTGTTTGACCTGAGTGAACTGACCCTGTTGCCTGAAGTTGACCTTGTTAAACCAGTTCCTGCCCTTTAGCTGATCCAGATTAAGGATCAGAGCACAGGACATCATAAAGTTTTACTGCACACAAATATGTCTTATCCTACTCTCACCTGTTTCTGCTCCTTTCTTTATGGTCTATTTATGATTGGGTTGTGGCCTTTTTTATTATGGGTTCGTTCGACCTGTCTAAAGAAGAATGTTGGGTTTGACCGATGATTGATCATGGGCTGGGCAACTGAAAAGTGGGTTTTACCGTCATGCGATACCTCTGGTGTGGATACATGTGATTGGACAGTTTGTAAATGTTAGGTATTTGTCTGGAATGTGGTTTTTGGCATATAAAGGGATGACTTGCTTTGTAAAATTGAGCAGTCTCCTGAGAACTCATACCATGATGATTTCTAGGACTTCTTTTACTGGCTGCAGCCAATAAATTTGATCTTTGACGCCCCTCTGAAGTATCCCGTGTCTCTGTATTCTAAGACAGGTGAACCCGAAGATTTTGGGCGTGCACCTGGCGCCGCTGGGTTCTAAAACCCGGTTCTTCATGGCATCGTTGAGGACCAGGGTTCCTGGCGCTGGGCACGGTCCAGGCGTGGACGGGCGTAGACGGGCTTGCCTTTCGCGCGCCTTCGGCGTGCAATCGGCGCGCCCGCTGCGCGTGGCCGCTGCCCGTACGCGCGGTCCCCGCCATTTATGGCGAAGTGGAAGGGAGGAGCAGCTGGGAGGCGGGAGCGGGGCGGCGAATGGGGAGCGGGAGACAGGAGAGGGGGGCGGGGCCGCAGGAGAGCAGCGGCGGGGAGCAGAGGGGGGAAAGAGCGGGAAAGCTGAGCGGGGGAGAGCGAGGGCAAGCCTGGAGATCGGGGCAAGCCTGGGGAGCGAGGGCAAGCCTGGAGAGCAGGGGCCCTAAGGAGAGGCGGCAGCAAGAGGGCAAGCAGGCAGCGGCAGCAGAATCCGGGCACACAGGGGGCGTGCGGTAGTGGAGTGACCGGGTCAAGGGTCACAGCTCACTGCCTCGGGGTCGCCGCCATTTATGGCCAGGTGGGAGAGAGGAGCAGCTGGGAGCCGGGAATGGGGAGCGGGAGACAGGAGAGGGGGGCGGGGCCGCAGGAGAGCAGCGGCGGGGAGCAGAGGGGGGGAAAGAGCGGGAAAGCGGAGCAGGGCAAGCCTGGGAAAGCCTGGGGAGCGAGGGCAAGCCTGGAGAGGCGGCAGCAAGAGGGCCAAGCAGGCAGCAGCAGCAGAATCCGGGCACACGGGGGCCGTGCGGTAGTGGAGTGACCGGGTCAAGGGTCAGTGTACATGATCATTGATGACGCGCACACCTAATCATTCTGCATGTTACTATTACTTGCCCCAGTATTGGAACTTTCATAGATTCATGGATATCATTCCCCGTCGTCGGAATGGGAGCCTCGGTAGTATAAAAACCATAGAAACAAAAGAGAAACCTAGGCCTAGGCCTCATCTCATTTTGTATTCTATCAACCTCTTTTTGTAAAAAGAGACCAAACTTTTGCCAGGACCAATCAGAGCAGCCTCACCCTCTAGAACCTTCCTGAGAGAGCTCAGAGCCTCAGATTTTTCTACCGCACGTTGTGCTAGGGAGTCTCCACTGAGCTCTGCTCAGCTTTTCAACTACTTTCTGGATATTTCTTCAAGCTTCTACTGGAAAAACAACATGTCTGACAAGGAGAAGAAGGCCTTGTTCAGGGCCTGTGCCTCTTGTGGGAAAAAACGTCTTTTTGTGGAGGATAAGCATGACAATTGTATTTACTGCTTATATCCTGACCACAAGGCCACAGAGTGCAAGATCTGCAGAACCTTCTCCAACAAGACTCTTCGGGACAGGGAAGGTCGGCTGTTAACCTGTCTTCAAAAGATGAAGACTCGCAAGGAGGTGCTCTCTTCAGATGAGGAAGATTCCACGTCGTGTGCTTCCTCTCACAGATCTAGGAAGAGGGGTAGGTCTCCCCCTGGTGCTTCTACATCTGAGCCCTCTCTTCAAGCCCCTCACAAGATCTCTGATAGGTCTGAGAGGGCTGGTCCCCTTCAATCTCCTCACGGAAGTGAAAAGGAGAGGCAGGGACAGGCTGCTGGAGTGGTTGCAGCTTTAAAGGACAAAAAAGAGGTTGCTCTTTCTCCTCCTCCGTCCAAAAAGTCCAAATCCAGTGACAAACACTCTTCTGTCACTTCAGGATCTGTGCCGGACAAAAAACAGCGTCCGTCGACGACAAAAACACCAGGTACGTCGACGACGGTTACTTCAGTTAAGGTTCCCGCTGTTTCTGTGGCTCCGTCGACGGGCTCGTCGACGGTAGCGCTCTCCACGATGACTTCGTCGTCATTCAAGGTCCCGGGTTCGTCGACGCTAACATCTTCCACGTCGACGACGGCAAGCAAGGTACTGTCGACGGCAGCAACGACGACGAGAACTACGTCGACGACGACGACAACCTCGACGTCGACGACGATGTTGATGACGACGAGTTCGTCTACGAAGCCGTCGACGACGGTTCCGTCGACGACGAGATCGGCGTCGCCGAAAGCGATGGTGCCGTCGACCATTCCGTTGACATCTTCGTCGACGACTGCTACACCGTCGGCGACGGCACCGTCGATGAAACCGTCGATGGGGCAAAAAATGCCTTTTTCGACGCAGAAGATGAAAATAACGCCGGAGATGACGTCTCCGCGACGGGTTTCTTCACATCCTCCTACTATGCTTCTGGACGATGACTCTGAGGAAGATGAAGTTGAAGTTGAAGATGATGACAATTATGGTCCTGCCTATAGTCCCTCTGAATTGAACGTGAAGATGCAGGAGACGGACACAGAGGAGTATTACGAACATGCAGGTGGCCAGCAGTCGCATCCATATGTTCTGGTGGAGCGACGCACTCCGAGTTTGGGTCAGGGCATGGTGGCCATGCCTTCCTCGCTCATTACTGATCTACAGATGATGCTGCAGGATTATCGGAAGAGGTTTCCGTCGGAACCTTCTGGACAGTCTGCAGGTTCTACACAGTCGCAAGTGCAGCCGGCTACTAGTCTTCCAGTGGTGCCCCCCTCGCCACCACCTATGACACCTGCGGTCCGGGTCCGCACTCCGGATCCCGCACCTATTCATGACGTCCAACAGGATACCTCTTCGGATGAGGAGGTGGTACAGGTGGATCCCTTGATTGATCCGTTGCAAGACCCAGATTTGGATCAAGGGGACAGTGGACCACAAGATCCGGACGCTGCTGGTCGTGACACGTCCATCTCCCCTCCAGTGGATATAGGGGGTTTTCATCACCTGATGGAAAGGGCAGCTAAAAGATTTGGATTGCCTGTCTCGAGAGAGGAATCCGAATGTTTCCTTTATGACTTTAAGGAACAATACAGGAGATCGGTCAAGTCTATTCCCATCATTGAGCATGTCTGGGAGGAAGGGATGAAAATTATGCAAAATCCGGCCACGGTTATTCCAGTCCTCTCAAGGCTGGAAAAGAAGTATAAGGCTCCGGACGGCAGTCCTGCTTGCCTTCTTGGTCAGCCGAAGCCTGATTCAGTCATCTCTCAGGCGGCTCAAAGCAAGTCCAAGAATCCGTCCACACCTTTCACCACACCTCCGGATAAGGACGGTCGACGCCTAGATAATGTGGGGAAGCGGTTTTCCTCAATGGCCAGCTTGCTTGTTAGAGCGTCAAATGCTCTTGCCATCCTTGGCCGATACGACCGCCAGATGTGGTGCGACATGGAACCCTTTGTGGAGCAGTTACCAGAACCCACAAAGGAGGAAGGCAAGAAAGTGCTTATAGAGGGGGAAAAGTCTTCTGCTGAGGTTATCGACTGTGCAATGGACATTGCTTCCACGGCATTTCGAGCCTTAGATGGCTCGGCAGTACTACGGCGCCAGGGCTGGTTGAGAGCCACTTGGTTTCGCCAGGAGGTCCAAAATAGGATCCTGGATCTACCATTCGATGGGGAGATGCTGTTTGGCAAGCACGTGGACGATGCTCTGCAGAATATAAAAAAGGACACGGACACTGCAAAGTCCTTAGGGTCACTCACCTACCGTAAAGTCCCCTTTAGGGGCGCACGAGGCAGAGGATTTACATCATACAGAGGAAACCAACAGAGATATTCCTCTCAGCCTTCACAGTCCTATAAGCCCCAGTATTCAAATCAGCGCCAAGGACACTCAGCGTCTTTCTCTCGCCATCCACCGCGGGGCCGTCAGTCCCGGCAGGGACGTGACAACACCAAGCGTCAATAGCGGCTTTCCGGCTCTACCTGCTGTTCCTCCCCTCCCAATCACATCAGTGGGGGGCAAGATATCTCTTTGTCTGACCAGCTGGAGATCAATAACATGGGGCCAGTGGGTCCTCAAGATTGTAGAGAGTGGCCACGTGTTGGAATTCCAGGACCTTCCTCCGACAAGAGCTCCGGGCGCCATCCGCATGGGACATCTGGGACAACTCCACCTCGAAGCCCATCAACTGTTCCTCAAGGGAGCGATAGAACCGGTACCTCTGTCTCAGAGGGGCCGGGGTTTCTATTCAAGGTTCTTCCTCATGCGGAAGACGATAGACACTTGGCGTCCCATTCTCGACCTGCGGGAGCTCAACACCTATCTCGTCAAGCTCTCCTTCAGGATGGTCACTCTCCAGGAAATTCTTCCTCTCTTGAATCCAGGCGACTACTTGGCGTCGCTGGATTTAGAAGACGCGTATTTCCATATTCCGATACATCCAGCTCACAGGCAATACCTACGCTTCACAGTGGGAAAGAGCCATTTTCAATTCAAGGTGCTTCCGTTCGGCCTTCGGTCGGCGCCAAGAGTGTTCACCAAGGTGTTGGCGCCGGTAGCAGCCTTTCTTCGAAAACAATCTCTAGAAGTTTTCCCTTACTTAGACGACTGGCTCGTCAAGGCTCCATCTTTCGAGGAAACTTCTCAAGCAGTGGCAACTTGCATCCATTTGTTCCGTTGCCTGGGCCTTCAGCTGAACGAACGCAAGTCTGTCCTACTGCCCTCCAGAACCGCCAGATTCCTGGGGGCTGTTTTGGACACCACACAATGCACGGCCCGTCCCTCGGAGGGACGACAACAGAAGTTGTTGGTATCAGCTCGACAACTATGCCACAAGAAATGCCTTTCAGTCCGCCAATACAAGTCCCTTCTCGGGTCGATGTCATCCTGCATAC
Organism: Lissotriton helveticus; assembly: GCF_964261635.1. Classification (NCBI taxonomy): domain Eukaryota; kingdom Metazoa; phylum Chordata; class Amphibia; order Caudata; family Salamandridae; genus Lissotriton; species Lissotriton helveticus. Next base: position 59,834,782 of record NC_136061.1, read on the forward strand.
CATTGGTACCACATTGCAGGCTGCGAATGCGTCCTCTGCAGGAGGAACTAGACAAGCAGTTGCGCCAGTCAGAGGGGTCATTCAACGACAAGGTGTTGGTTACAGCGACAATGAGGAAGGCGTGCAAATGGTGGCTTCTAAAGGACAAAATCGCACAAGGTCTGACATTCAGGATTTCTCCTTCACCCATGATCATGACCACGGACGCCTCGTTGGAAGGCTGGGGTGCAGTGCTCCGAGAGCTTCAGGTCAGTGGCCATTGGAGTCCAGAACAGCGCCAGTGCCATATAAATTTCCTGGAACTGACGGCCATTTGGTTGGCTTTGCAGGCTTTCCTTCCCAGAGTTCGCAACCATACAGTGCTGGTCCGGACAGACAATACGACGGCCATGCACTATGTCAACAAACAAGGGGGTACCAGATCGCAAACTCTGTCCACAGAGGCTCAACGCGGATCTGGGATTTTGCGATTCTCCACAACATCACTCTGCGAGTAGAACACCTGGCAGGCACACTCAATGTCATGGCGGATGCCTTGAGTCGACAGACGGAGGTGACTCACGAATGGGAATTGAATCAATCCATTCTGGACAGGCTGTTCTCAGTCTGGGGGACACCAACCATCGACCTCTTTGCTTCGCCGGAGAACGCCAAATGCCGGTTCTACGCAAGCAAAGTTCACCATCAGGGGTCCCTGGGGAACGCTCTTTCGATGGCTTGGTACAGCGCATTCTTTTACACTTTTCCTCCAATTCCCCTCATTCCTCGAGTCCTCAGGAAAATGAAGGCAGAGCCCTGCAAGATGATTCTAATTGCTCCAGCATGGCCCAGACAATTCTGGTACACCGAGCTTCTGAGGCTCTCCCAAGCTCCTCCAATTCATTTCCAACCCATTCCGTCCCTGTTGTCCAGGAATCAGGGGCAGGTTTACCATCCGGATCCGACATCACTCCACTTGACGGCGTGGCTCCTGAACACAGAGAGTTCAGTCATCTAATACTCTCTCAGGAGTGCCGGGAGGTCTTAGCTCATGCCCGAGCACCTAGTACCAATAAGACTTACAAGGCAAAATGGAAAAGATTCTGCTTCTGGTGTCAACGTCAAGGTCTCCATCCTTACACTTCCCAACCTCATCAATTGTTGCTATATTTACTATCTCTGGCTAAGTCTGGCTTGGCACATTCATCTGTAAAGGTACATCTGGCGGCCATATCGAGGTATCGACGCAGTTCTTCAGGTCCTTCCTTATGGTCCTCTAGGGTTGTGAAACAATTCTTGAAGGGATTATTCCGGATGTATCCACCAGTTCGTCCTCCTCCACCAGTGTGGCAGCTCAACCTTGTCTTGGCGCAACTCATGAAGGCTCCATTTGAGCCGGTGCACAAAGCAGACTTAAAGTTCCTGTCTTGGAAACTTGCCCTCCTTGATGCTCTAACATCAGCGAGACGAGTGAGTGAGATTCAAGCACTCTCCATAGTGCATCCGTTCCTACAATTTAAAAGAGAGGTTCTTATTCTTCGGACCAATCCAAAATTTATACCGAAAGTACCATCTGAGTTCCACTTGAATGAACCCTTGATTCTGAAATCTTTCTTTCCGCACCCTTCTACTCCTGCGGAACGCACACTACATTATTTGGACGTCCAGGGATGCTTAAAATTTTACTTGGAGCGCACACGTGCCTTTCGGAAGACAACTCAGTTGTTTGTGTCCTACAGTGCACCACGGAAGGGGTTACCTTTGGCAAAGAGTGGCATTTCCCGCTGGATCTCCAGTGCGATTCAATTCTGTCATCAGGAAGCGGGCAAGCCACTGGACGGAAGAGTCCGTGCACATTCCACGAGGTCGGTGGCTTCGTCAGTGGCTCTCTTTTCGGGAGTTGCCATTAAGGACATATGCAGGGCAGCAACGTGGAGCAGTACTCATACCTTCACGAAACACTACTGCCTGGAGTCTACAGGACGAGAGGACGCGGCTGTTGGTCAGGCAGTCCTGCGGAATCTCTTTCATTGAGAGGTGAGCTTTCCCTACGATCCCTCCATCCTGGTGAGCACATTTTGTTTGTTTTGATATGCTTTATGTATTGCTTCTATGGTTATGTGATGCCATGTATTTACAAAATGTGTTCTTGGTAATTTACTGCTAGCTACTCTGATACAAAGCATGGGAATCTATGAAAGTTCCAATACTGGGGCAAGAAAACAAGTTACTTACCTGTAACTTTGGTTCCCCAGTATTGGTAACTTTCATAGATTCCCATGCGCCTGCCCGCCTCCCCTGGGAAAGCTCAGTCTTTTTACAGAGTTAGTGGCGGTTTGCACAACGGCTACAAAAATCTGAGGCTCTGAGCTCTCTCAGGAAGGTTCTAGAGGGTGAGGCTGCTCTGATTGGTCCTGGCAAAAGTTTGGTCTCTTTTTACAAAAAGAGGTTGATAGAATACAAAATGAGATGAGGCCTAGGCCTAGGTTTCTCTTTTGTTTCTATGGTTTTTATACTACCGAGGCTCCCATTCCGATGACGGGGAATGATACAAAGCATGGGAATCTATGAAAGTTACCAATACTGGGGAACCAAAGTTACAGGTAAGTAACTTGTTTTCATTTCTTTTGTGTGACTTTGTTTTTCTATACTGCTGAAGCATTTATTAATTTTTGGGGCTATTGAAATGGAATCTCAAGCTTCCATATTACTCTCCAAAATCTGGATCGCCATCCATTAAATGGCAAGATTGGATAGGGATATTTGAAAACTATGTTGAGTCACTGGATGGGCTGAATTTTCGTCCTTCTCATAGGAAAGCTTAATTGTTGAATATGTTGGGGAAGGATGGTGATTAAGTACTTGCCTGTGGATTCTGATGGTCAACTCATTTCGGATGAATTTCTCGAGGCAAAGAAAAAACTCGAGACTAGGTTTGCGAAGGAGGTCAATTTAGTAATGCTAGACATAAATTCTGTACACAGCCGCAGAACGAAAATGAATGTGTTGATTAGTTTTTCCAAGCCTTAAAGAGCTTTCCATGAAATTGTCAGCTTGGCGTCATGATTGATGGTTTGGAATCAGTTGATAGTTCAATGTAGAAGCAAAGAAATGCTGGAAGGTCTCTGGCCTGCAAAGAATCCATTACTTAAAGATACTATTGATATAGGCAAAGTTGTTGATCATTCAGAATTGTGTATGGAGGAGATGGGAAAAAAGACAAAAATAGTTGTGATATTTCAAGTGTAGCCAAGAGCACGAGTATCATTGTGAATGTGGGGGCAGTGGTAAATTCAGGAACAGACAGAAAGTCAAAGATTGTAATCGATGTGGTAGTGGCTTTCACAATTATGACTCTAAAACTTGTGCAGCAATAAATGGAGATTGCAGGAAGTGTGGCAGTAGAGGCCATTTTGCTAATGTGTGCACAGAATGGGGCAATGCGAGGGTGGCAGCTGTTGGTGAGGAAATTCTAGAAGGTCTACATACTGATAGGATTTTAAGTGTGGGTTGTGAGCAACAGGAATTGGGGGAGAAATGTGGGCCTAAAGCACAGTTTGTGGGGAATGGTGAAGCTGCGAAATTTATAGTGGATTTGGGTTCCATTTATATCATCATCTCAGAAACTATGGTTTTGGGTCATTGGCCGACTACTAACCAAAAACATCAATCTGGGTGGGTATCGAGAGAGGCCATTGATCTGAATGGCTTCATGCTCTCTAATAGAAAATTTGAGGATAGGGAGATAAAGGACAAGGTATTTGTGGCAAAAGATGGCCCACCCATTTTCGGTTGGATGCATCAGTATGACCTAAATTCTGGCATTCATCCAGGGCGGTAATCAGGTGATGGTAGTAGAAGAGATTTTGTTATCTGATTTCGTTGAAGAGGCTCATGCAGTTTTCAGAGATCGTTTGGGACAATTAAAAAGATATGTTCATAAAATTTTGCTACAACCCAGTAACATCCCTATTCAGCTTAAAGTGAGGAGTATTCCTTTAGTTGCTTGTCAACGAGATGATTGACAATATGATCTCAAATAGAGTCATACAGCCTATTGAGACTTTAAGTTGGATAGCACCAGTGCTCATTACTGAAAAAGCTGATGGCCGTTTTAGGCTTTGTGTAGACCATAGAGCTTTGAATCAAAATGTTATAGTGGGCTCATATTCGCTAGCAAACATAAATTACTTAATACTGTTGTTAGCAGGTGGTATGTATTTTTTAAAACTTTATTTGAAAAATGCTTATCACCTAATCAAATTACATGTTGAATTTAAACTTTTAACGGCTTTTATTATGATTACATTGCAGTTGACACATATGCCGTTTGGCTGTCCTCTGCGGTAAGTGTATTTTCAGAGAATTATGTCAAACATTTTATGACATGTTGGTGTTTGGTGAGACAGAAGAACAATATAACTTGGTACTCAGTCAAGCTTTGTATAGATTAAAAGAGGCAGGATTCATTCTTAGGCAGGAAAAGTGAAACTTAATTGCTGAATCTATTGAGTACTTATATTACACCATAGCAGGGGGAAGGTGTCAAACCAAAACAAAATCTGTGGCCTTTAATAAAGCTGGCAGCAGCTTTCACTGATAAAGATCAGTTACGGTCCTTTATGGGACTCATTGAATATTACTTTTAATTTGTGGACACCTTTGCTGATAAGACAGAATGTTTGCGAACCTTATTGAGGAAAGGGTGAAATTATGTGTGGCAAGATATAAAACAGAAATGTTTTGTGGAATATTAGCACCCTTTTATACTCATTTAAATTCTGTGCTTACTGTTGATGCCAGTGCCACAGGTATTGGTGCAGTTCTGTCACAGTTGCATGGATGCAATCAAAGAACTGTGCCTCAAGGATGCTAACCAACATAGAACGGTACTATTCGGTCATCGAACGGGAGGCATTAGCAGATGCTTGGGTTGCAGAGTATTTCAGGACCTACTTGTGGGAGACACAATTTGTGCTTCAAACAGACCAATAATCCTTAATAAAGATTTTACTCTCTGGTGGTGCTGGTAGAAAGTCAGCTAAACTAGCAAGGTTTGCGGCTAGATTACAAGAATATTGTTATACTCATGACCATATTCGAGGATAGAGGAATTGTAAAGCACATACTTTATCTCGCCTCAGTTGTTTGGTGTCTGGTCATTGGTCCTGCTGTACTTGCAAAGGAGAGTGAGGGTGCTGTGGCATTGGTAAATTATACTGTGTCTTGGGGTGATGGTGCTAAAAAGAGTGAGAGAAGAACATGGAAGCAGACTTTATGTTACAGGACGTGAAGAGTCTCATCTTATTGGGCGATAGACAGGAGAGCACGGTTTAGCCCTCTATGAGACCTTATATAGGGTGGGTGTAACTAGTGTAATTCTCTCTAGCATAATCCAGCATTTTTACCAATTTTCTTAATAGGCATTTGGATAAATTTTGAGCTACGAAAATAGCACTAAGTGGTACAGGACTTGGCGGCTGTAGCCAGCAGCTGCTCACTCTCTCGTTGTGTTTCCTGTATGTCTGCAGTAGGAATTTGCCCCATAGCACTCCTACTGACTCAGCTGACATCATCACATAACTTCGGTAATTTTGCATCACAAGAGTAATGCTAATTTCCAGGCCTAGACCAGTTATTATAGTTTTGGTTGAAGTGATGGTGAGCGGAGAGATGTTGGTGATGAGGGGTGAAACGTTTGTTCCAGCTATGCGTTTATGCTTCAAATTAATTGGATTAGCTCATGAGGGACCCTTAGGACCGACTTGTTCCAAGAAAAGAAGACTAACTCAGAGGTATGGTGACCTGGTATGGATGAGCAAGTCAGGATTTGGTTTGAGAATTGCAGAGTGTGTAGAGAGGCTGAGAAGAGACTGAAAGTAGAAGTACAATAGGAAATCAAGCACATTAGTGATCCAGGTATACCTTGGTACACCCTGTAACCTTGTATTTAGATTTTATTGAGCCCGTGAATGGACTAAGGAATAATTTAAAATTCGCTTTGGTGGTCATGGATGTCAATACCAAGTGGCTGATTGTAAACTTTGTGCAAGAGGTTTCCACTCGATTGACACTAGATCTATTAAGGAAAGTATTTAGTGAAAAAGGTATTCCCTTAGTAATTATAACAGACAATGGTACTCAGTTGCCGTTATATGAGATGCGGGCCTTTTTGGGGTCTTGTGTTAATCTTAATCACACTTCTTTATACACTCCACAGGCTGATTGAATTGTGTGTAAGTCAAGGCACCATTCAGATTGCTGTGGCACATGGTCAAGATGTTGATAAAATAAAGTTGAACATGGTGAGGGCGTATCACACTACTGAGCATGATGTTACTCACAAATTTCCATTTGAGATGATGCGTGGTAGGGTTCCAGGTGCTAATTTGAATCCTGCATGGATGACGGAGTAGGTGTTGCATGGTGGGAAATAAGAAAAGTCAACATGGGAAGATTTGGGTTGCATCAGGTAGGGTGATGAGTCAAGGTTAAGTCTGGCCGGGTTGGATGTTAACTTACTAACTTTAAAGGGCCTTTCAGAGTTTTTTTTAATGTATTTTGTTGGATTTTCACAATATAGGTACATCATTCTGTGTCTTATTTATACAGCACTATGTCCCATCGGCTAATATTTAAAACAAGCTTTCCTTCTTTATGCCACAACTTGGTCCATTTATAGGTGAGCTATAATTCTAGTGTATGGTGCTAGGTGGGGCCTTGTCGTCCTGCGTGAAATAATATATTTCACTTCGCAAAGAGATGATGTGATGGAACATAAAAACAGAGTAACTATGAACCAGCCCAGAGAGAGAAAGGGTAATGCTGCTATGACAATGGGAGGTGTTATATTAGGTATTCTCTAGTGGCAGGCCTCTGTACATGCTTTTCACCCCAGTTTTCCGGGGTTTCGTCTGTTGTAATTAAGGCTCCCAGTTTTCTGTTTTTACTGTTTTTTACAGATAAATACAGACAGAAAACAAAATGTTTCCAGTCTATATTTATTTTTAAAAGCGGAAAAATACAGAAAATGATGCATCTTGTGGGTGACTCTTCCCTTCTGTCATTCGTGATTTCCAGGACAACAGTTGAGCAGATAGCCCGAATAGAAAGTTAAAAAACAGGTTGAAATTTCCATAAATACCTACATTTGTTAACATGTATTTGTATTATAACGGTAATATTTACCAGTGGGTGTAATGTTTCACTATATTTGGCTGTTAAATGTGCTAAAACGCGGAAGCCAGCAAAGTATGGTTGCAAGTTTTTCAGTTAAATAAATGTGGAAATATACCATTTTATGACTCAAAATACAAAATAAATATGGATAAATACCAATAGGATGGACAAAAAATAATTATGGATAAATACAGACAGAAATGTAAAAAATATAAATACCATAAAACCAGGAGCCCTAGTTGTAATCACACGCTTTCATTGCTAAGGATGTGCGTTTTGCCTTAGTAGTAATCCTAAACATGCCACTGTTTCTGCTTTTGTCCAGTGCGTTATTAGACCGTCATTCCCCATTTGAGGCAGGTGTTCCAGTATTAGCATCCAGGCCTCTGCCCAACTCCTAGGCCGCAGCCACCTGTCACCCTCCCATTGCAACGCTGCACCCCCACAACCTGCCCGTTTGCGAAGATCATATAGCCATCTTGTACTATCAGGTCCCCCTGGGATTTTCCGGCTCATTGTCAGCTGTCATCTAGGAAGGATTAATGCCAAATCTATAAATCTCAGGAGTCATGTGTACCTGTAGCTCCATCATTATCGCTATCACCTCTAATACCCAATCCCAGGAAGGGGATAGGGTAGGGCACGCCCAGACTATGTGGAGAAGAGTGACGTCAACCTCTCCGCATCTGGAGCAACCCACTTTACAGCAGCATTGAGAGGACAATTATTTTTGTTAGGGCTACCACTCCCATGACTGAGAGAGGGAGTGTTAACGAGAATTATATCGCTGGGGGCAAGGAGGTTGTTGCTGTTTGGATATTTCCATCTAGTAATTGGTTCACTGTGTGATAGACATGACCACAAACGGAATATTAGGTATTCACGCTTAGGGTTTTCCCCACACATCCCAAAATTTTAGCATATCATTTTAGGGGTAGGAAATAAAATTGTTTTTAGACCCACTAATCTGGTATTTTTAAACGTTTTCTTTTTCTTTGCTAAACCCACTCTCTTCTTAATTACCATAGGTGGTTAGTTGTATGGGGACACCCCTGAACTGTACAATTAAGTGCTCCAGCGCATCCGTTGGTATTTATTTATTTATTTATTAAAACACTTATAAAGCGCGAACGAAGGCCCTAGGGCATCTCGGCGCTGAGATTTCTGCAATGTATAACCACCAAGGAGACTGAAGTTTTATTGTTTAAAGAGCCAGGTCTTGAGCTGTTTGCGAAACATCCAGAGAGAGGTACTCTTTTTAATGGTCAGTGGGACAGTATTCCACAATTTCGGGGCGGCTACCAGGAATCTTCTGTCACCCCACGCTACAGATTTTGTGCGTGGTACCAGTAGTTCCTGTAAAGAAGATGAACGCAACGTTCTAACAGGGTGGTAAGGGATGAGATTTTGGGTCAAGAAAGCAGGCCCTGTATTGTGTAAAGCTTTATATACCAGGCAGAGGGACTTGAATTCGGTCCTCTTTCTCACCGGTAGCCAATGCAGCTGTCTTATGGTGGCTGATACTGACTGGTATTTTGGAATGCGCCCAAGTAACCTAGCGGCAGCATTCTGAATGATCTGCATTTTTTGAAGCACCTTCTCTTGGGCGCCCAAGAACAAAGCGTTACAGTAGTCCAAGGTGGATAGAACCAAGTGAGTGACCAGGGTTTTACCAGCATTTTCAGGTAGGAATGTTAAGATTTTTTTTATGATCCGTAATTTATGAAAAGCAGAGGAGGAGATCTGGTTTGCATGAGGTAGGAAGTTCAGGCGATTGTCGAACACCACCCCCAAGTTCCTCACCTTATCGGTCGGTACCGGGGGCTGGCCCATGGATAAAGGCCACCAGGGTGAGGGCCATTCCGGGGATAATTTGCCAAAAATGACAACTTCCGATTTGTCGGAATTTAGTTTCAGGCAATTGGCAGCCATCCAGCTCCCAATTGCCTGCATGCCCTGATTAAAATTACTGGCAATCTTAGGCCCATCGTTTTTGACTGCTACGACCAACTGCGTGTCATCTGCGTAGGAGGTAAGGCTCATCCCATGTGCCTTGATGACTCTGGCAAGGTCCGACACATAAATGTTAAATAAAGTCGGACTAAGGGATGAGCCTTGGGGAACTCCGCATGGCAGTGACAAAGAAGGTGATTTGAATGGTCCGATGGTAACCACCTGGGACCTCCCCGCTAGAAATGAGGCGATGAGTCCTCCGGCGTTCCCTTGGATGCCCAAGCCTCCGACATGGTCGACCAAGGTGACATGGTCGACCGTGTCGAAGGCTGCCGATAGGTCCAGCAGAATAAGAACCGCTGTGCCTCCTTCATCCCGGATAGATCTAATATCGTCCGCTGCCTTAACCAAGGCCGTCTCTGTTCCGTGGAATTGGCGAAAGCCAAACTGTGATTCGTCCAGTAACCTATTTTCCTCGACAAAGGAGGATAGTTGAAAATTCATGAATTTTTCAACTACTTTCGCTAGGAGAGGCAAACTAGCGATAGGACGATAACTTTTAGGATCATCCTTGTCTAGGTTGGGTTTTTTAAGGAGGGGTTTTACAAGTGTCCTTTTTAAAAACTCTGGGTAGATACCCGTGCAGAACACAGAATTGCAGATCGTGGTTATGGACGGAAGAACAGTTTCAATAATCGGGCGTAGGGTTTTCAGGGGACATGGGTCTGATGCAGAGCCTGATTTGATGGATTATATGATATTCCGTACCTGAGGAATATCTACTTCTATGAACTGCAAAAAGTTAGGGCCATTATGTGACGGGGAAAAAGTGTGGCGGTGGTAGTGGCACGCTCCTGTCTGTAGAGGGCAGGGATGGACCCAATGATGAAGCATTCCACCAAGGTGAAACCCGGGTGGGTGAGTTTTTTTTTTGAAAGAAAACATCTTTTTCCTTTCACCGTGTTCCTGCAAGAAGAAAAAAACCTTTTCCCTTCTTCCTAACGGAGGGGACCTTTCTTGATTATCTGTATAGTGCCGTGGAGGACGGGTCCCCTTTTTGCCTACCTCTACTCTCCCCTTTTTAGGGCTCGCCTGCTGATGCGCTTCTGCGCATAGCTGGCGAAGCTCTATTATGGCTTATCCAGACTTTAACCACCACTGGCGATTCCTTGCCGTGCATGTGCTTTTTAGGTCATTGCGCAAGCGCAAGACCTAAAAAGCGCGTGCACAATGCCACCAGCCGCCTGCCTGCCTGCCTCGCATTACCACATCAAAGGCAGCCCTCCCAGCGCATTTCTCACCCCCTAATTATTCACGGCCGGCCAGTCGGCCGGCCGTACTTTCAGTTTCGTCTCCTTTTAAAACTTGTTTAACTTGTTTTCTCAATTGTTGACTCCCATCTTTCACCACCAGGACTTGTCCTCTTCCACTGCTTCAGTTTTACAGTCTGCCAGGGTTTCCCTGACTCGGTGCTTAATTATTCAGATGCTCAGAAACAGAGGTGGTCGTCTCCGCTCCCTCCCTTTGTTTGCAAAGCAATTCAGGGCTTCGCCACCCTTCGCGGCTTGCAGTTTGCCTCCCACACCCCCACACCACCTCCTACACATTGCTGCTTATAAATTTCAGTGCTTTAGCAAAATATGACAGACTGATAATGTGCAGCGCAGACTCTGCTTGTTTTTTTCTACAATGGCTTCGATTGTTGGCTTGAAATGTACACTGTTCGATTGTCAGAAGCAGGGCTTCGTAGAAATAAATGCAGGCTTATATCTAAATGTGTTACAAATAAAAACGACATATTTCCTCTATCACAAACCCTAATGGAACTCGCAGACTGTGTTGGCGTGGCTGTCTGTGAGTGTTAGGTAAGAGAGGCAGAGTGCTGTACTATCACAGAGGAGACATCAACATGTATTTTCTTCAAATGTGTGCTCCTATTTGGTATAGGGCTAACAATTTGCCGTTCGAAAACTTCAGAGCACTTAGACGTTCCAGAGCAGCAAGTACTCACTTTTTGGTATACTATATTATATTACTATTGTAGGTATCGGTGCTTTGTATAGCACCAACATGTAGCCCTCCAGTCACGTCCGATCACTTGCATAGCCTGCAGCGATTGAAGAAATGCTAGATATGCCACGCGGCATTGTTTACAAGCTAGACACATTTCTTCATTTATATATTTCTTTGTTTATTGGTATTTTGCGTAGTGCCTGCATATTGCGTCTATACATTTTAGAGCTTTTTGACTCCCCGAAGGAGGAATGAGCCGGGCTTGAGCTAGCCTTTAAGCTAAAAAGACTTGAATGTTTTATTCTCTGGATATTAGTATAGGTCCTGTCCTTTGTATAGCGTCAACATCCCAACTTTCAGACACCTTATAGCACATTTTGATCCTAGAGTGCAAAAAGGTAGTTGCTGTATATTCCCTGGTAGCTCCGTTTACCTGACTCCTTTACAAAATAGAAAGAAAATAACCGAGGCACCCACCACACAGCTCCACAGATGCACCCACCACACAGCTCAACAGATGCAGCCACCACACAGCTCCACCGATGCACCCACCACACAGCTCCACCGATGCACCCACCACCCAGCTCCACCGATGCACCCAGCACACAGCTCCAACGACACAGCTCCACCGATGCACCCACCACCCAGCTCCACCGATGCACCCACCACACAGCTCCACCGATGCACACACCACACAGCTCCACCGATGCACCCACCACGCAGCTCCACCGAGGCACCCACCACACAGCTCCACCGAACGACCCACCACACAGCTTCACCAATGCACCCACCACACAGCTCCACCGATGCAGCCACCACACAGCTCCACCGACACAGCTCCACCGATGCACCCACCACCCAGCTCCACCGATGCAACCACCACCCAGCTCCACCGACACAGCTCCACCGATGCACCCACCACACAGCTCCACCGATGCACCCACCACACAGCTCCACCGAGGCACCCACCATACAGCTCCACCAAGGCATCCACCACCCAGCTCCACCGACACAGCTCCACCGATGCACCCACCACCCAGCTCCACCGATACACCCACCACCCAGCTCCACCGATGCAACCACCACCCAGCTCCACCGACACAGCTCTACCGATGCACCCACTACACAGCTCGACCGATGCACCCACCACCCAGCTCCACCGATGCACCCACCACACAGCTCCAACGACACAGCTCCACCGATGCACCCACCACACCGCTCCACTGATGCACCCACCACACAGCTCCACCGAGGCACCCACCACACAGCTCCACCGATGCTCCAACTAAGCTCCACCAATGCAGCCACCACACAGCTCCACCGATGCACCCACCACGCAGCTCCACCGAGGCAACCACCACACAGCTCCACCGAACGACTCACCACACAGCTTCACCGATGCAGCCACCACACAGCTCCACCGATGCAGCCACCACACAGCTCCACCGACACAGCTCCACCGATGCACCCACCACCTAGCTCCACCGATGCAACCACCACCCAGCTCCACCGACACAGCTCCACCGATGCACCCACCACACAGCTCCACCGAGGCACCCACCACACAGCTCCACCGAGGCACCCACCACACAGCTCCACCGAAGCACCCACCACACAGCTCCACCGAGGCACCCACCACACAGCTCCACCGATGCTCCAACTAAGCTCCACCAATGCACCCACCACACAGCTCCACCGATGCACCCACCACACAGCTCCACCGAGGCAACCACCACACAGCTCCACCGAACGACTCACCACACAGCTTCACCGATGCAGCCACCACACAGCTCCACCGATGCAGCCACCACACAGCTCCACCGACACAGCTCCACCGATGCACCCACCACCTAGCTCCACCGATGCAACCACCACCCAGCTCCACCGACACAGCTCCACCGATGCACCCACCACACAGCTCCACCGAGGCACCCACCACACAGCTCCACCGAGGCACCCACCACACAGCTCCACCGAAGCACCCACCATACAGCTCCACCAAGGCACCCACCACCCAGCTCCACCGACACAGATCCACCGATGCACCCACCACACAGCACAACCGATGCACCCAGCTCCACCGACACAGCTCCACCGATGCACCCACCACACAGCTCCACCGAAGCACCCACCATACAGCTCCACCAAGGCACCCACCACCCAGCTCCACCGACACAGATCCACCGATGCACCCACCACACAGCACAACCGATGCACCCAGCTCCACCGACACAGCTCCACCGATGCACCCACCACACAGCTCCACCGATGCACCCACCACACAGCTCCACGAGGCACCCACCACACAGCTCCACCGAGGCACCCACCACACAGCTCCACCGAGGCACCCACCACACAGCTCCACCGATACACCCACCACACAGCTCCACAGATGCACCTACCACACAGCTCCACTGAAGCACCCACCACACAGCTCCACCGAAGCACCCACCACACAGCTCCACCGACACAGATCCACCGATGCACCCACCACACAGCTCCACCGATGCACCCACCACACAGCTCCACCGACACAGCTCCACCGATGCACCCACCACACAGCTCCCCCGATGCACCCACCACACAGCTCCACTGAGGCACCCACCACACAGCTCCACCAAGACACCCACCACACAGCTCCACCGATGCACCCACCACACAGTTCCACCGAGGCACCCACCACACAGCTCCACCGATGCACCCACCACACAGCTCCACAGATGCACCCACCACACAGCTCCACCGATGCAACCACAACACAGCTCCACTGATGCAACCACCACACAGCTCCACCGATGCCCCTACTACACAGCTCAACCGACACAGCTCCACTGATGCACCCACCACACAGCTCCACCGAGGCACCCACCGTACAGCTCCACCGAGGCACCCACCACACAGCTCCACTGATGCACCCACCACACAGCTCCACCGATGCAACCACCACACAGCTCCACCAATGCACCCACCACACAGCTCCATCGATGCACCCACCACACAGCTCCATCGATGCACCCACCACCCAGCTCCACTGATGCAACCACCACACAGCTCCACCGATGCACCCACCACACAGCTCCATCGATGCACCCACCACACAGCTCCATCCATGCACCCACCACACAGCTCCATCGATGCACCCACCACACAGCTCCATCGATGCACCCACCGCACAGCTCCACAGATGCACCCACCGCACAGCTCCACCGATGCACCCACCACAAAGCTCCACCGAGGCACCCACCACACAGCTCCACCGATGCACCCACCACACAGCTCCACCGATGCACCCACCACACAGCTCCACAGATGCACCCACCACACACCTCCACTGATGCAACCACCACACAGCTCCACCAACACAGCTCCACCGATGCACCCACCACCCAGCTCCACCGATGCCCCACCACACAGCTCCACCGACACAGCTCCACCGATGCACCCACCACCCAGCTCCACCGATGCCCCCACCACACAGCTCAACCGACACAGCTCCACTGATGCACCCACCATACAGCTCCACCGATGCCCCCACCACACAGCTTCACCGATGCACCCACCACACAGCTCCACCGATGCAACCACCACACAGCTCCACCGATGCACCCACCACACAGCTCCACAGATGCACCAACCACCCAGCTCCACCGATGCACCCACCACCCAGCTCCACCGATGCCCCCACCACCCAGCTCCACCGATGCCCCCACAGCACAGCTCCACCGATGCACCCACCGCACAGCTCCACCGATGCACCCACCACAAAGCTCCACCGAGGCACCCACCACACAGCTCCACCGATGCACCCACCACACAGCTCCACCGATGCACCCACCACACAGCTCCACCGATGCACCCACCACACAGCTCCACCGATGCAGCCACCACACAGCTCCACCGATGCACCCACCACACAGCTCCACTGATGCACCCACCACACAGCTCCACCGATGCTCCAACTAAGCTCCACCAATGCACACACCAAACAGCTCCACCAATGCACCCACTAAGCTCCACCGATGCACACACCACTCAGCGCAACCACAGCATCACTCAGCGCAACCACAGCATCACTCAGCACCACCACAGCATCACTCAGCGCAACCACACCATGACTCAGCACAAACACAGCATGACTGGTTCAAATATGTCCTTTCAATGTTTCAAGCTGTTTTCAAGCTTTCACGCTTTATTACAAATCACAAAAAGATGTTAATATTTCACTTTTGTTCTTGGATTTTCGTCACAATAAAAAACACTGAACATAATCTTCACAAAAGTTATTTACAAAAGTTTAAGCTATTGCCATTACAAATTAAATAAATTATTTAAGTATTAATTATTTTAAAAAAATTAAAAGCCATTGTTATTTGTAATATTAATACATCTAAGTCACGTAAATACAAAACATGTTGCATTACAAATGCTATAGGTGTCACATTTGCAAAAGTTATAACTATTGGCATTGTAAATGACAAAGCTATTAATTTAGCTATTTTAAAATATAACACATAAATGAAAAAAAATCATTTATAAGACCAATAGCTCAAACTTTCCTAATGCGAGCCCTATTGCATTTCCAATGCTTGTTTGTTTTGATATTTATTCATGGTGGCCATCTTAGAGCATCCCCCAGCGCTTCCGGAGCAGCCCTTTTCCCCTTCGCTATTAGAGAGTACATGCAGGACTTATTCCAGTGGACTCTTAGTCCAGAAAGTGCCCCAAATTGTTCCGACTCTCCGACGACTCCTTGTATGTTCGCTGTAGTGCCTCATATGTATAGCAGCATCTCACCCGCATACATGGAGAGGGAAATTGGGGTTTCAATAACCTCCAGCTCGTTACACTGAGTCCCCTGTAAGAGCATATTTGCTACCGGTTCAAGTGCCAACGCGATAATGGGCATCCCTGGCATGAGCCCCCTGCTCTCCTTATGACTATCCAAGATGATTTCACCCATTTTCACGCGGGCCTTCAGATTTGTATAAAGCATGATGAATCCGCTGGCCAGACCCATGACTGTCATTGCTACTTAAAGGAGCTCTCAGGACAAGGAATCAAAACTTATTTTTATATGAATAGTCACGGGCCATGGCTGTCGCAGGGAGGTCCGCAGGTGTTGCGTGTAGGAAAAGCCTTAAAGAGTTAACGATGCGCATCAGTGTCCTGTTGTTCTTGAGAATGGTGAGAACTGGAGGAATAGAATGGTTACACTTTACCACAGTGGTGGTGAGTGTCTGGTTGCAAAATAGAAGGAATGCAGTGGTTTCATGTTAATTTCAGATAATGTAGTGAGCTGATCTTCAAATAGGGCTAAAGATGTAGTCTCCCTGGGTGGTGGAGATTCTAGATACATACTAAACACAAACCTGAGTAGTGTGAGGGCAAGAAGTGATAGGAATTGAAGAACGCCAGTATTTCTGAGTTATCATGTTACCTAGGTTTGCATTATGTGTATAATCATGCATTAACAATACATTTTTCTTATTTCTTGTTATGCTTCTATATTTGTATATTGTTTTGTATTTATTGTATAGTTTAGGGAAAGTAAAGTCCACATTTGTAAAGCGCACAATCACCCGTAAGGGTCTCTAGGCGCTGGGGGCCGTCGGGAAGATTAAGCAAGCTATTGCCCAGAGTCACATGGTGCTGGGCTAACCTGATCGAACCGTGGTCCCCAGATTCCAGCGTCAGTCGCCCTGGCCGCGGCGCCACACCTCCTTCCAACGACTACGTTGTATGGTGTGTCTTGGGGTTTGTCTTTAAGAGCTGGAGTTGGTAATGTCTGGACTTGCTTTGGAGTGTGGGAGCTCTGTGCTTGGCAGATATACCCAGGCTGGCTTGGGATGACTTCGCTCCAGTTTTAGTACTTAATAAATAGTTTACTTAACTATTATATTTTTGTGGCTCATGACTTCGTGATAGTTATCATGCCAGCAAAGTAAAACCAATAAATGTGCCAGGGTGATTTAGTAATACTGCTTTCTGTCTCTTTATAATAAGCCAGGGCACCCAAATAGCAAGTATTTCCATAACAAAACAGCCATAAACCAGAAATTAAAAAAATATTGGTTTTGTAAAATAAATACATCACAGAACACCCACTAATTCAATTAAAAGCTGCAGGTCAAGTTGGACCTGCAGTTTACCAGCAGGATTATTTGATGTCCAATCGCCAAAATGGAAAAATGTATCCATCCATGAAATGCAATGACGTGGATGGGTAGCCCATCCAGACAATGGCTAATCCTGAAAACAACACATGACAGCCAATGGCTGAAGAGGGCTGGCCCAAAGACCACGCTCTGCCTGTACCTCTGATTATATGTTTTTGAAGAACTGATGATATGAGGTCTTAATGACCACCAAACATGTCTATAGGAAGTTCTAAAAGATGAATCCAACACATCTTTCTTATTTCATAAAAACTATTTAAAACGTAGCTACCAAGTTTTACATGTCTGTTTGAACAGTAGCGTCAGAGTGAGCCATTTATAAGCTCGTTTACACATTGATGGGTAAACAATGTACATGTGATGTATAAAACATTGACCTGCCAATAAAAATTTCATTTTCATAATTTGTGTGATTACATTAATTTGATCATTGCGCTTGCAATTAGGAGGCAACTTCAAATGATCACATCCCCATGCACCAACTCCCATTTATTATCTATCACAAATATTTTCATTGAACTTAGTATGTTATCCTTATACCAACCTGGAATATAAATGACAATTTTAAGAGCACAAAGCTACTTAATCAATATTTGCATTCATCAATGTGCATCTATTTGCTTATCAAGTATGTACACTTTTCCACTATTTTATACTATGCATATGATTCAATGTTTTTAAACCCAAGGATAATGCTTTAAACACAGACTCACTCACTGGTTTACAAACAACAAGTAAATATGCATGCATGCCAAGTTTAGATATATCAAAATATTTATTGGGTACGATTATTTATAGTCGTATAATCGGGTAGACTGTTTTTCAGCTTTGATTGTAAAATAGGAAGTTCTATTTTAATGAGGGAAATTATTGGGATTGAGACATCACTTCCTGTGATGTCACTGCATGTGATGTCCATGTGAATTGCATGGGCAAATGAGTTCCTTCCCTTTCTAAAGTCTGGTTCGACAGTGCAGCTGTCACCCTCCTTCTACTACCAACAGAAGAAGGGTTTGATGACATAACACTTAGAAAGGGGGTTAGTCCCCACCCACAAGTTGTTCTATCTCTCACCAAGCTTTTGATTAGACTGAAGCTGGCGCTTCCACTGAAAAAGAGTGTTTGCCTTGTACTTTTTGCTTTGTGGGAAAGCCTATGCGCCATACAGTAGGCCTACGTTGGTTATGACCACAAGCCAACAATCAAGAATCTGTTTATTATGACAAAGCCAGTAAGCCTGAATCATTTATTGTAATAAGCATATATTAAAGGTAGTATTCCTTCAATGGTGTCATTTCTCTGTGCTAACGCCTGTGGACATGGATTTTGTAACATGCAAGCTCACAGGTGACCGTATTTTGCAAAGGTTTCTTGTTGTTTATTCTCTCTGACAAAGCTTGTGGGTAGAAGAATTGCTGTGTCATATTCCGTATTAACGTTGTTAACTGTTAACGTTTGCTCACTGAAGTTGCATGCCCAGCTACCTGCACATTACGCTCTTGGGGGTTCTGCAAACGATGACTGCATGCCAGATGGCTTACTTGTGGGAAAGTGTATGCTTAGTATAGTAAGTCTGAGTTGGTTATGGTGACTAAAGGCGTTAGCCCTCTTTGGCAAACGGTATGTGAAATGCAGTAGGTCTGATCCATTTTTTATGAAAAGTTACAACAAGGGCAGTAATCCAAAACTATTGATTAGGAGAAACGTATGCAAAAGCTTATAGGTCTTTACGGTGGAGCTATTATATTATTCTGCTGTGTTAAATCCTGTAGATAGGATTTTGCTATATGAAATCTCACAGATCACTATAGGAAAAAAGGGTTTTTTTTGGTTGCCCCCTCTAAAAAAAAACGGGGAAAAATGTGCACTCTGATAGTCCACGTTGGGTCCTCAATACAGGAGTCGTGAGATGGTTGTGGTGACAAGCCAATGATAAGGTCTCCAGGCCCGATTGGTTCTGTGGGAAATGTTATGTTAGAGGCCGTAGGTCTGATCGGCTTATTATAGAAATGTATGAAAAGGCAAGAGGTCTGACTTATGTAGTGTAAAAAGCGTGGGCCTCATTTATGAAAAGTGACGCATCGCTGTGTGAAAACAGCGATGCGTCACTTTTCACTGCGCACTCCTTGCGACACCAATGATGCGTCATATTTAATGTATGACGCATCATGGCGCAAGGATTTACAGATACGTCAGTATTTCTGACGTATCTGTAGGCGCAAAAGTGACGCATTGCTGCAGTGTGTCACAAAAGTGACGCAACCCCAGCAATGCGCCCTTTCACATGGGGCAAGCCCCATGTGAAAGGGCCTGCGTCAGTCTTACGCCTGCTGTGAGGCAGGCGCAAGATTTTGACGCAACGGCGTCCTAAAAGTGACGCAGTGAAATCTCATAGATTCCACTGCGTCACTTCTATGACCCTTCTTTGCGTCAATACGCCCCCCTTGCATACATTATACCTGGCGCAGGTATAATGTGGCGCAGGGGTTTACAAAGTGACGCATCTACCTAGATGCGTCACTTTGTAAATATGGTGCAACAAGGCACATTATTTACGCTGCTGGTGCGTCACAAAAAGTGATGCACCGGCAGCGTAAAAGTGACGCACGGCCTCATAAATGAGGCCCCTTATGTTTAAGCCAGGCGTGAATTGTCGTTATACAGGTTAAAGCCTGTAGAGAGGTATTTACACTGTGAAAATCTTTGTTAGGCCCTCGTAGGAGGATGAATGGTAATGCTCTCTGCACTCACTAAAAGAAGCAGAGAAGAAAAAAGTAGCGTGGAAAAAGGACTGTTTAAAAAAAGTGATTTGTAAAGAGGGAAAGAGGTGTTAGATAGTGGGAGAGTGGGGGGCAGACAAAGATAACAAGAACTTGTTTAATATATACATATGCTACTTCCAGTTGATCAGATAATCATCAAAGTTTGCAGGACCCTCAATAACGAAACATGCATAAACTTTGGGAGACAGAGGGGCATATTACCAAGCAATAGAATAGCGATAATTATCGCTATTGCTTGGTTAGAGACAATAATTTACCGCTGAGCTGCGGCGATTTTTATCGCATATAAATTTATCGCAAATCCGATAAAAAACGGCCGCAATGCATGAATATCGCTGAAAAGTCAGCGATATTCATGCATTACCGAGCTAATGCTCTTAGCCATGTTATCCACCTCCCATTGGATAACATGGCTAAGAACTGCTCAGGGCAGGTGTTAGCTTTTGGAGATATTCGCGCTTAGCGCGAATATCTCCAAAAGTTGGTAATAGGAGATAGCGATGTTAGCGACTGTTGCCAGTCGCTAACATCTTGGCACGCCCACTTTACATGTCATTAGTGATAAATATCACTGACATGCAAAGTGGGGCCCAAGATGGTCGCTATCTCCTACTAGCTGTCGCTAACTGGTGTTAGCGACAGCTAGGTAATAGGGAGATAATTTCATCTCTGCTTTCTTGGCTTTTAAAGCCAAAAAAGCGGAGATAAACCCCCTTGATAATATGCCCCAGAGCTCGCAAAATTCTCAAAAGCCTATTATTTCAACAAATGAAGTGTGCCTATCCTCTGTGGAAAATAGAGTTCTAGGGGCATATTTACGAGGTCCTTGCGTCAAGCTTGCAGCACGCAACGTGGTACATGCACGACAAAAATCCCCAGGTCACATTTATGAAGCCACGTAAAGCAACTTTGCATGGCTTTGAATGACTTTGCCAAATATGAAGTAATGCACTGCAGCCCAAATCGAGGTGTTCCATCAGTGGCGGCTAGTGCCATATGAAAATAGTGAGGTAAGGTATTCCAATCCCTACCCATCTTCAGAGGAAATGTGAAGATGGGCACTCCAGCAATGGGGGGAAGACTGACAGGGCATCAAAGCGCTTTACATTAACACCAGTTACAATTGCACAATGTCAGGTTCATTTTTGTTGGCATGGGGAAAAGTCTTGCAGAAGTATGCCACGAGGAGTCACTTTCCTGCCGAAAGCAATGAGCACTATCCTTGCTCCCGTCCTCCAGGTCTCCCAAGGTTCTTCATTGTATTTTTTCAAGAGGAAAAGCATGAAGCATCAGGGGCGATGTTGCCTTCTTTCGTGTTTGCGACCCTTGTCGCCGCAAGATGATAAAGTCACGCAGAAAGGTAACCCGACCGCTGCCCCATGCGTGAGGGTGAAGGTGAGGCTGCACAGTCCCCCTATCCCCGACCCTCCATTTGTTTCTCTTTATATGACAGGCTCTGGCGGTCGCCTATTTGAAATATCTATAATAAAACCAAATAGCTTTTGTTGTAAAATCAACATGTTCCCTTGCCAGCCCCTCCCTCTGCCTAATTGCCTCTGCCTCCCCCAGGTACTAGACTAGTTCCTAAAAAGTTGCACCAGCAATGGTGGGTGGCATTTGGCTCTGTCTTGACAGCGGAGTCTACTCCTCCAGGGGGGACTACGTGATTGGCCCAGAATCACAGGACTTTGATCCAATGCCTGGACACAGGCTGAGGCAGCACCTAAAAAGTCACTACGTAGGTCACTTGGGGCCAGGACCGGATGACGTAGAGAGCTCGAAGTATAAATTATCCATGGTCAGGCAGCGCCTCACCCTCACCCTCATCTTTCCGCTCCCTGGTCAGGATGAGGCAGGAACAGCAGCGACAGAGGAAAGATAGGAAGAGATAGAAAATGACCAATCACTGCATAGCCTCATAATGAAGCCATACTGTGATTAGCCAAACCTCCCACCCCAGTGATGCCTGCTCGTCTTTCTAGAACCAATCCAGACGCTGCATCAGGATTGGCTGAAGCAAGCAAAGTCAGCACTCCTCAGGGGCCCGGGAAGGCTGCAGCTTTAATCCCCAGCTCACTAATGTTGTGCTGGTGGAAAGGACCTCGAGTGCGCATGTCGAGTTTGTCGTAGGAAGACACCCGTCCAACCTGACATGCGCACTAACATACATTTCAGACCCCCCTATGCTGCCTATGTTGATGCCCCCCACCCCTGCCCACTCATGGTTTAAAACGGCTAGGCATCCTCCTGCAATGTGCACTCGGTCCGCGGCTGCAATAAAAGGACCGTGGCAGGAATTTAAATAAGTGTAGGTACATAACTTTACCTTTTTAATACAGGCGCAACAAATAAAGGGGGCGACTCCCTAGCGCTCTCAGAGAGAAACCGCCGCGGTGTTCCTTGGACATTGCGGTTGGTGTTCCCACCCAACTCTCCTGGTTTTTGATGCAATCTCAGATTTATAAGGATTTGTTAAAATCTTACGGCTTCCCCAGGTGAGGCATAACAACGAGAAATATGTTTCTCGTTTTTTCCTCTTACTATGTGTGCTGCATTTTGCAGCACACATAGAAAGAAGAAAACGTCTCTATGGACTGTTTTTGTGAAGGAAGGTGTCCTTCCTGGCTGTAATGCTGGCATCCTTGCCCCATGGGGTAAGGGTGCCTGCATTGGCTCTAGGCTGCCGAAACGGTGCCTGCTCAGGGGGAAAGGACAGGAATGCACCGTAATGGATACATACTGTGCATTCCTGTCCTTACCCTGAGACGCAGGCAACGCAGCAATGTAACCTGCTGCGCTGCCCTGTGCCACCATTCTGGTAAATATGTTCCCTAGTGTTTTCCACCTGGATCTGCAATATTTCTCTATACATTCACTATGGTTCAAAATCACAATTAGGCGTTTCCTTCATTTCTCTTCTAGTGGCGAAAACTGCAGTAAAGAAACTTCAAAGGGATACAAAATCTGCATTTATTATTTAATTCAAAGACAGCGTAGCTTCAGGGGGGTATTTGGGGTGTTACACCCCTCTAATAAATGTATTCTGTAGTCAATAGTTGGGTACAGGTGCTTTCAGTCGGGTATTGTGTGTGAGGTATCTGTCGGATTTCACCAGGGATTTTTACCTGCACACACAGACTAAATCACACACACACTCTCTCTCCCTCTCTCTTCTCTGTTATAAATGTGTTAAAAAATGTTAGGTATTTTTCAAAATATTTTGTTTTAAGTCCTGCTAACAATCCACACTGTTCTCCATTTCTACTGCGACTTAAGCCCCCTTAACGTCCTGCTTCTCAGACAATGTATTTTACGATGATATGCCAGCGTGATTATTGGGAAATCTGAAGCTTACACCCCCCCCCAATCCTACTGACCAAGCTATGCCCCTGTATAGCCCACTCCAAGGTACAGCACAATCTATTTAATAATGTGACAGCATCTGTGGAATGTAACCAACTTCTGTAGTTCTCATGTGTTCCTCAATGTTCGTGCACTAGTGAGGTCTTTTGTATAGCACTTGTTGCCAGTGCATTGTGACTTCGGAACACAGTTAAGAGGATAAGGGGGCACCTTTTTGTTTATCCTGTGAAGATGCTAACCTACTGCAATCTGCGAAAACCCCACTGTACAGGGCAACGTCACTGCATCCGCCTGATGAACTCCATCCACTCTGGATCCCCCACAGACCCATGCCCTCACCACATCTTCAACAAAGCAGACTCAGTCATAGCTCCGCACCTCCGAGACGTCATCAACTGCTCCTTCAACTCTGCCACCTTCCCGGAAGACTGGAAACACGCTGAACTCACCGCCCTTCTGAAAAAACCAACAGCAGACCCCACCGAACTCAAAAACTACCGCCCCATCTCGCTTCTCCCATTCCCGGCCAAAGTCATCGAGAAAGCTGTCAACAACCAGCTCGCCGCCTTCCTCGAAGCCAACAAATCACTCGACCCCTCACAATCTGGCTTCCGAGCCAAACACAGCACAGAGACCGCCCTCATCGCAGCAACAGACGACATTCGAACTCTACTGGACAACGGAGACACAGTCGCCCTCATCCTCCTCGACCTCTCTGCAGCCTTCGACACAGTCTGCCACAGCACCCTTTTACAACGCCTCAGAAACATCGGAATCCAAGGAAAAGCACTAGAATGGATCACCTCGTTCCTCACCGGAAGAACCCAGAGAGTCCGCCTCCCACCATTCAAGTCCGAGGCCTCTGAAATCATCTGCGGCGTACCACAAGGATCCTCACTCAGCCCCACCCTCTTCAACGTATACATGAGCCCCCTTGCGGCCATCGCTCGCCAACACAATCTCAACATCATCTCCTACGCGGATGACACTCAACTGATCCTTTCTCTCACCAGGGATCCCAGCACCGCCAAAACTAACCTACACGAAGGAATGAAAGAAGTCGCAGAATGGATGAAACAAAGCCGTCTGAAACTGAACTCAGACAAAACAGAAGTCCTCATCTTAGGTACATCCCCCTCTGCTTGGGACGACTCCTGGTGGCCGGAAGCCCTCGGAAAAGCACCCATCCCGACAGACCACGCACGGAACCTAGGCGTCATCCTGGACTCTTCACTCTCAATGAACAGACAAGTCAACGCCGTATCCTCTTCCTGCTTTAACATCCTTCGCATGCTCAGAAAAACATTCCACTGGATCCCCTCCGAAACAAGGAAAACAGTCACCCATGCTCTGGTCACGAGCCGACTGGACTATGGAAACACCCTCTACGCAGGCACCACCGCTAAACTCCAGAAGAAACTCCAACGAATCCAAAACGCCTCAGCCAGGCTCATATTAGACATCCCACGCAACGAACACATCTCTGGCCACCTTAGAGACCTCCACTGGCTACCCGTCAATAAGAGGATCACTTTCCGACTGCTTACCCACGCACACAAATCACTCTACGACATCGGACCAGATTGCCTCAACTCTCGACTATCCTTCTACACCCCCTCCCGCCAACTTCGCTCTTCCAGCCAAGCCTTCGCCACTGTACCTCGCATCAACAAGACCACCATGGGAGGCAGATCCTTTTCATACCTGGCTGCCAAAACATGGAACTCACTCCCCGCTTACCTTCGCCTCACCCAGAATCACCTAGCGTTCAGAAAGCAGCTTAAAACGTGGATATTTGACAAATAATTCTCCTCCCCTTTCCTTAGCGCCTTGAAACCCTCTGGGTATGTAGCGCGCTATACAAATTTTTTGACTTGACTTGACTTGACTTGCCTGAACATGTGACCCAGCATATGCACCTTCTTAAAGGTACCGAGCTAGTAATGCTTGATCCAAGCCCAAAGTTGGCTCAAACAGGAGGCTTTTTTTTTTTTAAATTCTCTTTTTATTAAACAGTTGTGATAGTACAGTGGACGGCCGCAGGGCCATGACGTAACAATCAATTCCAATGACAAAGAGGCACATAACCATGCTTTAAATAACATCTGTGACATATAGCATTAGGGGAAAGGAGATCAGTGTCCAATTTTGCCCTTAGCACTTCGACTGACGGAGACACAGATATAAACAGGAGGCTTGTTTGCACTCTGACCCCAGATATGACTTCAGCCCAGTGACCTGAGATGTTCTACTGTCTGTGGTCATCTACAGCCTGAGATAATTGGTAACACTCACAGGAGGCGCCCCATACTGTATGCCTACATCCCGATGTCACCCTGGAATAGGACTTACTCCTACCCTTGCAAGGAGTAAATGCAGTGTCTACTTTGTACAGGAATGAATGCTGGCATCCAAAACTCTGTTCAGAAGCATGTAGCCAGTGCTATTAAGTGTTGCTATGCCGAATACAATGGCTGAGTAGTCTTACATCCCTTTTAATCCACTACCAGGACCCACTTCCCCTTCAACTCACTCAAGGTTGATCCTGATTTCTCACTTTCTGGCGATTTTTCCTCTGTCTGCTTTGTGTATCTTTCCCGCTCATGGTAAACATCTGATGTAGAGAAATAAGTTCCAGTGCCGGTGCCCTCCACTGCCAAACACCGGCTCAAATTAAGCACTGGGTAAATGTAGGTATATAAGCTTTTTAGATGGGAAATTACCTGAAAATAATTGGTAAATCCCCACAAATTTACGAGTTTGTGAGTGTTGATAAACGTTAGCAGATGCAGTCACCCGGTAGCACACAATCCCATTGCTAACACTGGAAATGTAATGTGAGAAGCCCACCAGATGGGCTAAATCTATCTATGAACAAATCCAGTCTGTGGTAAATATTCAGAGCCACTAATTCAGTGAATTTGTAAATTCAGATTTTTGACATTACCCTGGCATACTCTTTTTATTTGAGCTTAGGATGGATGGACCTCAGGCCACATATGCCCTAATTACGATGTCGGTCGGACAAGCGCCCGAACGACAACATAGCGGAAACAGACCGTCCGACAAGGAGTCGTGGTTCCGCTCACACAATTACGATGCCACCGCCTTCATGGCGGTCTGAAAGTGTATATTTTCTATTGATGTTGTGCTGCGGGTTACAGCATCAGCTTTAATAGAAAATATACACTTTTAAAACATCCCTGCACTGTGTGGCAGGCACCATGTGGTGCCTGCCACATGGTGCAGGGATGTTTAAGGGGACACCATCGGCGCCCCTGAGGCCCCATAGTGGAGGCCCAAGTGGGAAGAGGACCCTGCTAGGGGCCCCCAAAGTCACTCTAGTCTACAACTACTCTCCGACAGCCTTTCCATGTAGGAAAGGCCGACATGGAAATGATGTGGGAAATGGACATCATAATCTGTACAGCGGTGCCTGAGCAGACACCGCCTCCATTCGGGGATTATCTGTCCTTCCGAACCTCCGATGGGCTCCTGCAGCCCTTAGCAAGCAGAGCGGAATTCCCCTGCGAGTTTCCCTCTGACCGGAAGAATCATGCGGCTGTCGGACGGAAACCTGTGATGCCGGACGGAAAGCCTCCAATGAGTAGTTGGATGGCTTTCCATCGACATCATAATCAGGCCCATAGTTGTTAAGTATTCTATAGATGTTTCTGCATTTGTGAATCACAGGTAAGTCTCACAAATGAAACCTGCAACTTTTTGCATGTGGGAGTCTCGCAGAATCCTGCCACTGTCCATGAATGGGACATGGGCTATAATAAAAGTTAAAGTTGGCAAGCTGTTAAGGGCTTTGCAGGAACATTGAACAGTTCCATGGACCTCTGTCCACTCCCCCAGTTCATAAATCCCACATTCGCAAAATTGAAGTTGTCTGCTCCCCCAGTTCATACTGCCCATATTTACAAGGTAGAAACTGTCACTCTGCACCACTTCAACTTTCCTAATGGCTGCCACTCGTTTTCAGGAGTAAGCATCCGATTAAAGGCTTGTGAATGCCAGGGCAGTCACAGTCCACTGAAATATATTACTGTGAATCCGAAGAAGAAAGGGGACAACTCTTCATGCTCCCTCCGCCTTCTGGTTCGTAACCAATCATGTTGATAGAAACAGAGGAACACCCTCTATGCCGGGAACAATAAAAAAAACTCATCAGAAGGTTGCAGACCATTCCAAACTCCTATGCCAGAATCACTCTCAACCTCCCATGCAACACTCACATCACACCACATCTGAAGGTTCTCCACTCGCTCCCCATTCACAAACAAGCACATTTGAAACTCCTCACCCACACTTTCAAGGCACCTCAACAATCGCATCAGTCCTCACAAACATTCCAAACAACTCCACTCTCCGAACTGCTACATGCACAAATCCCATGCCCGTGAGAAACCGGATCTGGCAACGAAGCCTTCTCTTACATCGCTCCTAAGGTGTGGAACGACCTCCTGCTACACAGGGGAGCCTCCTCCTCACTTCTTGAATTCCGCAAGAAGCTGACGACCTGGCTTTTTGAGTAGTCCCACTAGGCATGGCTAGCCTAACACCTGCTCAGCACCAGGATACCGTCCCAGGCGAAAGTGTGCTCTGCAAATCTTCCAAAGATAAAATTGTTCATTGTGGGAGTTGAGAAGAGATTTGCAGCATGCAAAGAGCCTGTTGTACATTGTAAATACCTATATGTGGTGAAAAGTCACGATTTCAGGAATCAAAGGATTTGAGCCCAGTGCAAGTGTTTGTCCATTAGGCCAAGAGATCCTTTACTACATTTCTGTATGGGATGTTTGTATTCCAGGTGCTTGAAAAGAAGAAATGACTGGTGTTGCTACAATAGATTCCTAGAAAGTTAAGTTATATCCTATACTACACCAGCCTAATTTCTATATAACAGTTAATATTTTGGCCATTTCTAAGCATTGTGAATAATATGTTACTGGCGCCCAGTTTATTGACCTCAGAAAATTAAAAAAATGAATTGGTCCTATTGTGGCTTGAACTCTTCACTCGCAGGTCACAACACGAGTTAGCAATGAGTGAGTAAGTCACTCAGCCATCTTCAAGGATAGTGCCTACATGGAGTGAGAAAAAAATATGTTGTAGGTTTGGCTATAGGCTGATCTATGCTGTGGAATTCATATAAAGACGATAAACTACACACCAATATTATATGCATTATATTCTGGTTATAGCGACAATATCAATGATTATAGGTGTATATTTTTATTTCCCTTTACCTATCTATTGTACTCTTTCTTATTATACATTGCTATGACATAATAAATATCTAAAATGATTTAAAAAGAAACACAGAGCGCATACTCAGGAAGGCACGAGGAATTAATCCCCTGCAATTTCGCGACCACCGTCCTCAGCTATTCCAAGACCTGGCTGCTTCGACACTGCAGAAGCGAAGAGACTTCCAACCAGTGACCGCATTCCTAAGAGATCAGAATGTGACCTACACATGGGGCCACCCCTTTCGCCTCATCTTTCATTGGCAAAACAGACTAGTCGAGGTTAGATCTTTATCGGCAGCCAGGGAGCTCCTTGGCCTAGATGACACCACCACGACCCCCAGGGAAGGGGGCTCCCCATCAAGACTTCGATCACGCTCCCCGGCCTGGCAGAGAGTAGGAGGGTCTGCAGCGGCGGGGGGGCCGGACCTATCGGTTCGCCTTCACGAGAGAGGGACGGCGGTTGCCTCAGTTGCACTGGTAACAGAGGCGGCACGGACTGACAGCTCATCAGCGGCATGAGGCCCCGGGACGGAGCTTCGTGGAAGCCGGAGGGACACATCTCTATCAGGTACCACAAGTGACCTATGTACTCTCTGGTGAGACACCCCAGCCTGAGTTTTGGGTGGACACTGCCTGGTTTCACCACCCCCGACCCTTACGGTCATTGTCGAAAGTCCCCCTTGCGGGGCCTTTCATTGTTTGATTTTGCATTGCCTTTTCCGGCCTGAGTTTTCTAAAGGTTTGGGGGGGAGCAGGGGGTGGGGGGAGGGGATAGGGGTTGGGAGGGTAGTGGTGGTAGCGGGGGGACACGTATGAGGGATTCGTTGTGGATGGAATGCGTCAGGTGTCCTGTGCTGAGGGACCTGGAGGGAGGGATGGGGATGGGGGTTGGTCATTGCAAGACGTGGAGTATTCTTGGGCCTGTGCTATCATGCAATGCTTACACTTACGGAGGAGAGGAGGATGAGGGGTGCCGGTTCTGGCTGGGGAGGGGGGGGTCTGCCAGTACGATACCGCTTGTTGAGCGGGGGGGGGTTTCAATTCCGTGATGCCTCTCACCTTGGGTACGTGGAATGTGAAAGGTTTGAACTCCCCCCAGAAACGCCAGAAGGTTTGGAAGTATATCCTTGATCATCAATTAGACGTGGTGGGTCTTCAAGAAACCCACCTGGCTCGGAAAGACGAAACCCGCCTCAAGCATAAGCAATTTCCCCTTATTTATAGGTCCTCAGCCCCCACGAAACATAAGGGAGTGGCCCTGCTATTCCGCCCAGCCCTACAATTCCAACCCATGGGAGTGAGTAGTGACAAAGAGGGCCGCTGGCTCATGGTCAAGGGTATGCTCCTTGGCAAGCTGAGCACGTTTTTGGTCCTATATGCTCCCAATGTGGGTCAAAATGGGTTTGTTCAGGGCCTGCTGCGGATTGTTGAGGACTTCGTTGAGGGGGCCTTGATTGTGTTGGGGCATTTTAACTTGGTATGGCATAAGGAGTTAGACAGCTCTCATCACCAGAGATCCGACGCCGGCCTCTTCACCGCCGAGACGCAACGGATGATGGAGGACATGGGACTTATAGACGGGTGGCGCTTTCTCTGCCCCCAGTCTAGGGACTTTACCTTCTTCTCCCATGTTCATCACTCTTACTCTCGCTTAGACCACATTTTTTTGAGTCAGTCCCTTCGGGGAAACCTGCGCGAGGCCAAAGTATTCCCTCTGTCTGTCTCTGATCACAGTTTGCTTGCGATCTGCTTACATTGGCCAACGGGGTGCAACGCCCAACGCAAGTGGTACTTTCCGGCCTCCCTGGTCTGGGATGAACCATCCTGTAAGAAAGTACGGAAGGCTATTCGCGAATTTTTTAAATTCAACCACGAGAATGACACATCAGTTTTTAATACGTGGGACGCCTTTAAGGCATCGGAACGGGGCAGCTGTTTGGCTCTTAATGCCGCCCTTAACAGGCTGAGACAGACGGAACGGGAGGAGCTGGAGAGGGAACTCTCCGCTCTTGAGCTGGCGCATAAACAAAACCCCTCCAGCCAGACGCTGAGACCGCTGACAGCTGTCAGGGGCAAACTCAGGGTTCATTATAATAACAGAGCGGAATTTACCTTGCTGAAATTGCGGCGCCTCTCCTATTCACAAGGGAACAAGGTAGGGAAACACTTGGCCCGCCAACTCCGAGACAAGAGTGAGAGGGAATACATAGGGGGTATCCAAGACGCAGCAGGGACCTTGACGCATCGTGATGAGGCCAAGGCTGGCCTCTTCGGTGATTTCTACGCAGCACTGTACTCGGGGATGCCCTTGACCCCGGGGAGCAAAGAGATTACCTAGACGCGCTCCCGCTCCCTCGAGTGTCCGCGGAGTGGAAGGAGCTGCTCACTGCCGCTTCACCAGGGAAGAGGTCTTGGCTGCCATTAAAGCTCTGAAGCCCCATAAGGTTCCTGGAGCAGATGGGTTTACAGCTCTCTTTTATCAAACCTTCGCCTCTGAAGTGGGTGACTTTTTGGTACAACTTTTTAATAGCATAGTGGAGACAGGCACGACTTCGGGCTCCATGGCGGAGGCTATCATATCGGTCATCCCCAAACCAGGGAAGGACCCGTCTAAGTGCTCATCGTATAGACCAATAGCCCTCCTTAACGTAGATGCCAAATTATATTCTTCCATCATCGCGACCAGGCTCCGGGACTTGATGCCGGCACTCATTCACCCGGACCAGTCTGGGTTCATTAAAGGGCGCCAGACTCACGACAACACCAGGAGAGTGATCCATCTGATCGAGAAGGCCAACAGGTTCAAGATTCCAGTGGTCCTTGATGCCGAGAAGGCCTTTGACCGGGTGGATTGGAACTTCTTGTTCCAAACTTTGACGGCGTTTGGCTTCTCGGCCAAATTCTTAGCGATGCTTAAAGCGAACTACAGCAGCCCGGTCTAGGTTGTCGGTTAACGGACATCTGTCAGCATTCTTTCCACATTCGCGAGGCACTAGGCAGGGCTGCCCTCTTTCCCCCCTGCTTTTTGCTTTGAGCATCGAACCCCTGGCGCTAGCTGTGAGGGAGAACCCAGATATTCGGGGACTGCCCTTCACTGGGGAACAGCACAAGATCACCCTGTTGGCTGATGACGTCCTACTTTCCCTTTCGGACCCCGCTCACTCCCTACCCCACATCCAGGAAGCCCTATTGCGCTTTGAAGAAGTGGCGGGCTTTAAGATCAACTACGATAAGTCCTACATTCTCAACCTCACGCTCTCGTTGGCAGAGGTGGACTGCCTCCGGCCACTCATGCCATGGACCCTCTCATCCATACTGTATCTGGGGATCCATTTGACTCCCACGATTGGGAAGCTGTACTCTGCCAATTTTCCCCCCCTATTGGCGAAGGTGCAGGGCGACCTGGCCAGTTGGCAGCCACTGTACATATCTTGGCTGGGGAGAATCCATGCGCTCAAAATGACCCTTCTTCCTAAGCTCTTATACCTCTTCCAGGCACTCCCTATTGTTCTTGAAAGGGACTTCTTCCGGTCATGCTCGGTTCTCCTTTGCCACTCTCCGGCGCCCGAGGAAGGAGGGAGGGGTGGGCCTTCCCGACATGCACTTATACTACAAGGCGGCACAACTGCGAGTATTGGTGGAGTGGTCCCAGCCTACTTCGGAGAAACATTGGTTGCACATGGATAGGAGTGTAGCGGGGAGAACGATATGGGACTTAGGGCCAAATGTAGGAGCCTAAATACCGGTCGGTAAAGGCCGATTTCGGCCGTTACCGACAGGTATTTAAGAATTGGCATGTAGGGGCCCTTATTTACCGATTCGGTAAAATTACCGAATCGGTAAATTTACCGAATCGGTAAAATACCAATTCGGTATTTTTACCGAATCGGTAACGTCCCGATGTAGGTGGGACTCTTCTGAGTCCCAAAGGCCTTACAGATTTGGTATTTTACCACCCAATCCAATTGGGTGGTAAAATACCGAATCCAGGTGTGCATGCACATTTGTGCATGCACACCTATGCCATGTGACAGACAGACATGCCCATAGGGCATGTCTGTGTGCCACATGGCACACATGCCTGTATTTGGGGTGCTACACCCTTGCAGGAATCGGTATTTACCGATTCGGTAATTACCGAATCGGTATTTCCCATTGATTCCTAGGGGCTTCACAGCCCATAGGAATCAATAGGAAATACCGATTCGGTATATACCGAATCGGTAAATACCGAATTTTAAAGAATCGGTAATTCAATTACCGATTCTTCCTAAATCTCCCTCCTTCATATTTACCGATTCATAAATACCGAATCGGTAAAATTCGGTATTTATGAATCGGTAAATACGATTTTCCTACATCTGGCCCTTAGTGTGGAAGCACAAAGGTGATAGGCCCAAGAACGCATACATTAGTACCCCCACCGGCACTACTTTGAAAGTCTGGGACTTGGTCTCTGGTGATGAGCGTTGGACGTCATTCCCGTCCCCCTTTACGCCTGTACATTTTAATCCTGCCTTCCACCTGCTGCACGGGAAGGTCCCTTTGATGCCTGGAGGGAGGGGGGCTGCCTAGCTCTCACGCACTTGTTCCATGGCTTTGTCCCGCTTACGTTTGACAACTGTATGCGGGATTACGAGGTCCAATGGTCGGAGCGGTTCCGCCATACCCAATTACTCCATTGGGCGCTGTCCCCCTCGGTCAGGGATGCCGCCACCAGACCGCTTACCCCCTTCGAGGCCTTCCTCTCTAGGACCTCCACCTTGCGGGGTGTCATTTCCTTCCTCTATAGCCTCCTTCTTTCTACGTCTATTTCCCCTAGACCGCGATACATGGGCCTTTGGGAGGAGCTCCTCGGACGCAGTATCTCGGATGGGGAGTGGTCCCACCTGTGGCACGACATAGCCAAACACAACCATTCGGTGGAGCTTAGGGAGGCCCATCTTAAAACGATGATGGACTTGTACTTATATCCGGCTAAATTGAGACGGATTTTTCCAGGCTCTTCGGATAGATGTTGGAGGGGCTGCGGCCTGCTGGGAGATTTCAGCCCCATCTGGTGGGACTGCCCTGTCATCCGTCCCTATTGGGAAGAGATCCTATCCCATATCAAGGAGATTCTGGGCAACCCGATCGCGGATTCGATGGCCCATATTTTGCTGGGCCTTCGGGATCCGGATCTTGAACACCAAACCAGGGCGGACGAAAAGATACTTTGGCTATGTATAGGAGCGGCCAAACTGACCCTAGCAGCGGCCTGGAAGAAAAAGGAAGCCCCAGCGATTTCCCTGTGGCATGCGAGATTGTGGAAGTTGTTGAGCATGGAACGCATGGCTGATATCTTCCTAAGCGATTTTAAAAACTACGCTGGGGCCCCCTAGTCCGCTTTCTCTCTAAAGGCTTGCCATCTGCAGTTTGCCCGCCTACGGTGCGAGCTCTCCATTTATTTCAAGTATGAGTGTTATCCATCCAGATGACTGTGTGTTTGTGTGAATATGGCTACCACCACTGGGGAGGTGGGAGGGAGTAGGGGCGGGAGTGGGAGTTCTTAATTCATGTTCTGGCGACGCCCCGACACGTAGCTGAGGCGGAGAAATGGACAACTCAAAGGAGAGTGCAGGCCTATTTCATTGTTTTTGATTATGCAGGGGCACCTACTCCAGCTGGTAGTCTTGACTCTGTGCTAACTCTATATCCTAACCTGGGCTATGCTTCATGTGCTTTCCTTTGACTCGTGGCCTACTCGGGCCTAGGTGCACGTGCTTGTCTTTGGTCCATGCCATCTCTGCCACCTGACTTTACATATGCCCCTTGCGTGGGAAGTTGTGCGGGACTGTTGCATGTTTTTTATTTTCTGTTCTACAAAATACTAATAAAAAGAAACGCAAATGTTGAGAGAATGCTTGAAGTTTCAAAGTTGATGTAGCTGTGACATTACCACCCAATGTTCGATTCATTTGTTTTATAGAGAAAGAGGAAGCCATTCACTTCCTAGGTCGAAGCTTGCCAGAGAGTGCTACTGTATAGTTGCAAAAGACTTAGTCCCCGATTATGACTTAGGCAGTGCAGTGCCGGGCCCGCCCTGCCATCAAACCACCAAAGCCGTGGTCGGGCCACCCACCAAATTGGGAGTTTCCTCCTGTCTAGCGGACTTTTTTTGGGCGTTACCAATGGCAAATACAGTTCCTGCCCAACATGGATTGAAACGTCCCTGCAGTGCAGAAACTGGTGTGCATGCACACAGGGGGCAGGCACATGTTGGGGGCCCTGCAGGGCCCCATTTGTTTCCTCTCTGCCGGGGTTTACATGGAGGAGGAACCGCCATGAAAACACAGGAGGAGAGTAAACTCCTAATATGCTTGGCGGGATTGCGGCGGTCCAGCCAAGCATATGGATGCCTCTACACCGCCGCAACCCCGCCAGGGAATGGCAGTTCCCTCATGGCTGCAGCAGGACTGTGGTGGACCCACCGCCCATCTCATAATAGGGCGGGGTGAGACTGCCACCACCGCGCCTCACAAG
Source organism: Lissotriton helveticus (assembly GCF_964261635.1). Lineage (NCBI taxonomy): Eukaryota > Metazoa > Chordata > Amphibia > Caudata > Salamandridae > Lissotriton > Lissotriton helveticus. Next base: position 59,870,008 of record NC_136061.1, read on the forward strand.
TCTGGCTGTCCATGGACTGCCAGACTCGTAATCGGGCCCTTACTGGGGATATGTTGATAGCAGACCTGGAAAGCCACTCCACCCATTGCTTTTCATTGACCTTTTGTTTTGTCACTCTTATTTTCTTGCTTTCTATTAGTATGCTTTCACTTCACTCTTCCAGCTGCTCTCCCACTTGCTTAAACTCTACTTTTGCGCTCTCTTGTTCGTTCTCTTCCCTCTCCCTCCATATTCCTCCCTTTCCATTTGCTTCCCACTCCCAGCACCCTACTTGTTGCTTCCCCCAACACTCTCTGTGTAGCTTCCTCTGCACACAATGTTGCGTCTGCCCGCCCTCAATTCTCTGTGCTTCCACCCTCCATGTTGCTTCCTCCACCTTCGTTCTTCCCAAACCTGCGTTCTTTCCCACACCACCTACATCATTATATTTTTTTTTGTATGCCTTCCATTTCAGATAGGTAAACAAAAAGAAAAAGGCTTTCGTCATTTTGTATTTACAAGCCCCTTGCGCCACCAGTGCATCTGTTTTAAAATGGGAAAAAGTGACGTACCGGCTGCGCAAGGGCTTGTAAATAAGCCCCTTAGTGTGCTCGTCTGTGAAATTACGCAGCTGGCTGCGTAACATTTATTTCCTCTTTATCAGCCACGCAGCACAGCTTTAGGGACGCTGTGCAGCATGGTTAACACCATCCGTAAAACCAAATGATCCCAAAGGTGAGAACTATTGGCTTTGCTAATGCTTGTTTTATGCCCTTGCTACTTTCAAAGCAAGAAACAGTTTAAACTAAACCCTGCAGCACCTTACATGCGAGGCAAGTGGGACTAATCCTGCTGTGAAGTCACCTTTCTCCCTTTGTTTTGCCGGGTACCGAGTGTTGTGGGTAGGGGTGGTTAGGACTGAGTTCACCCTGATGTGGGGATGTTTCAGCTTCACAAAACACGCACATTCACGGAAAGATGAGGCCTGGAAGCGCTAGGCGCCTTGAGAAGGGGTGGTGAGAGACAGGTGGGGGCGAGGATCTCAGGAAACTAGCCAGAGGGCTTTGCACTTATCTCGCCACAGCAAGGTCACTCATTCCAGTTCACACACACAGGGAAGAAGACACACACAGCGCCTCCCCTTCCTGGAGAGAGAAATACCTTCTCAGGAATGTGCCCCGGGGAGGTATGCAGCCAGCCCTGCGTCCTTGCCCCAGCTCTGGGGTGCCCTCTGCACGTGCCTGGGCCCCTTATCATCACCAGGGATGTAGGTGGGGACAGCTGCCTCATGGTCCTTCTACTTCTAGGCCTTGGCCCTGCGTGTGATCTTATTCAATAAGGTGATATCAGATGCAGGTTTAAAGAAACCTACGTCTCTCTCCATCCTTCTCTGAAATCCCAGCCCAGTGTGATTGTTTACAAAAAACACCGTTTTTATTACATAAGTGAACGAGTTCCGTTTTTTTGTTCCCTTGTCACGTTTATGATTATGATCTCTACCTCCTAACAGGATGCACACATATGGCTACAGGAGGGTAATTAGAGCTAAAGTGGACCTTCTCGAAAACCAGAGAAGCGACTGCAGTAGGGAAGGTCAGTCACGTCACTGATTCAGTACCACCAGCCTCTTGGAGCCAATTGTTTGCCTATAGGCTAGTCTCCATCCTACATGCCTCCATCACACATGAGGAAGGAACATTGAGAACAGACAGCTCCTCATAGCTCGGACTTCAATTCTGAGGGCGACCTGAAAAGGGGACAAAGGTAAAATATTGAAGAAGGCTGTTAAAGAAGAGAAGAAATGGGGAAGTGAACAGAATACAAGTGTGTGCGATATATCCAGCCTCTTGGCACCTTTAAACAACTGTATCACTGGGTTGTGTACACGTTATTCATTTGTAGATCAGGTTTTTAGGCAAGCCAGTGCTGTGTGATATGTGCACTATGAGCCCTGGGATGCCTACAAAGCATTCCCCCATCGTATTTCTGTGACTCTGCTTTTTCCTTGTCTCCTTTCTATCTGTTCCTATTCAACATTATTTCGTTCTTTGTCTACTTCCTTGCTCCTATCCCCTCTCACCTGAATCTTTCCCCTTGCCCGCTTCACCTCCTAGCCCCCTGCCTTTTGTGCCCTTTGACTAAGCACTCCTTCTTCCCTTTTTGGTGAAAGATCCAAGATATATCTTGGATCTTTCACCTTGGAGTCTCAGCATACCCGCTGAGAGAGTCTACAGCGCTAAGGGAGCCACTCACAAATGAGGTATGGTATGGCACCCCTTGCCAAAGCACTCCCTCTCCCCTTTTTTGGAGAAGGATCCAGTAAAGTAGGCCTTGGAGTCTCAGAGACCCCTCTGAGGGAGTCCACTGTGCTTAGGGAGCCTCTAGCAACTGAGATGGGGAAATGATACCACTCCCCCTGGGCTCACAGCTTACTGGACTTTGGGCGCAGCTTTGACTCACCTACCGGTTTTTGTCCCCGTCACCCTCCCCCTCCTCTTGCCTTGCCGTGTCACTAATCCTCCCCTGCTCTTTCCCTCCTCCACTCTCTGTCTACTTCCCCTGTTCCTACCCCTAACACACCCCGGAATATCCCCCCTTGCCTGCTTTCACCACGTAGCTCCCTGTCCTTTTGTGCCCTTTGACTAAGCACTCCTTCTCCCCTTTTTGGGGAAAGATCCAAGTTATATACGCTGGAGTCTCAGCATACCCGCTGAGAGAGTCCACAGCACCAAGGGAGCCACTCAAAATTGAGGTATGGTATGGCCCCCCTTTGCCAAAGCACTCCCTCTCCCCTTTTTGGAGAAGGATCTAGTAAATAGGCCTTGGAGTCTCAGAGACCCCTCTGAGAGAGTCCACTGTGCTTAGGGAGCCTCTCGCAAAAGAGATGGAAATGATACCACTCCCCCTGGGATCACAGCTTCTGAACTTTGGGCGCAGCTTTGACTCGTCTACCGGTTTGTGTCCCTGTCACCCTCCCCCTCCTCTTGCCATGCCGTGTCTCTAACCGTTCCCTCCTCTTTCCCTCCTCCACTCTCTGTCTACTTCCACTGCTCTTACCCCCCCACTCCCCTGAATATCTCCCCTTGCCAGCTTTTCCCCCTACCTATATGTTCCTTTTTGTTTGTCTCAACCTTACTTCTAACTAAAACTGTGTAACCTTTGTAAAGCTGTAACCTGCAATTTATTGTCTGATACCCATGTAAAGTGCTCTGATACCTCCAGGTCTAGCCAGCGCTGTATAAAACCTTAAATAAATAAATAATAAATGCCAGAAGCAATTGCGATGGAGATGGTTTGCTTCATTTACACTTCGCCTTATGCTGGGGTTCCCCACGTTCTAAGTGCTCCCTCTTTTTCAAGACATGGAACGAAAGCCCAGCACCATGAAATGCCTTATTCTAAGTGGACTAGTATTCTCTCCTGTGGCCAAATTAGGATAAGAAACTGTGCATCAATTTTACCTGTCGTTTAGTTCATCCAACAGACATTGTGAGGTGAAACCCAGTAAAGTTTTGGATGGGGAAAAGTCACAAATGTTGTGCTATTCAAAGAAGCAGTGTTTTGGTACTGTGTCTTAAGAGTTCATTGCAGTATCTTTGAGAGTTATTGAATTGATCTGACCTTAGGAAGGTCAGGAGGGATGATCTATCATTAATTCAGCACTTAATTTCAAAAGGTTCTTGATTAAGCCCTAAAGAAACAGAAACATTCAAAACTCCAAAATTACAGGGAGATGCAATTTCATTTTCATTCTTTAGCATGTCAAGCCCTGAGGGCTGGGGTCTAGTCCCCAGGGGTATGTATGTGTATGTGGGCAGTTCCTACTTGGCCTTACCCTTTTTTCATTCTCTAAAAGTGCCTAAACCATGGGACTCAAGGAACACCGTAGGCATTGTAAAAAGCCCTCTATCTAGCATACATATACCAGATTGTAGTTTTTCGAATATGTCACGATATTAATTGGTTTAGCAATGTTTTAGGCACTTTGAGTAATGAAAATGTTATTCTGTCGTTAGTTTTTCTCTTTGGTGGAAATCTTCGATGCATTTATGAAAAATACTTTTGGATAGTGTTGCTGCTTTAAATAGATATGTACATTAAAACTCCAGTCAACAAGTACCATGATGAGTTGTGCTCAATCGTTCCTGATCAGCTCTTTCAGGTGATTTCGCTTGAGACACCAGGTGATCAATGCCCGCCCTCCCCCACGCCCCCACCTTTACTTTCCTCAATACAAACATTGTTGTGAGTGTGGGTTCATAGGCGGCTTGGGTTACAGGCTGCTAATTCTTGCCACTGGACATACCAGTTGTCGTTATGAAGTTATTAGATACTCCAATAACATAGTAACCTGATCCAGCGCATTTCAGCTGTGGAACACGCCCATGGGCCCAGGCGCTGGTGATACTGACTGAGTCTCATCAGAGGTACTTGTGCAGGGGGTGAGTGCCCTGGAGGCGGTGTCTCCACGTTGTTTACATTGTGCACGCATGCAGTGATGGGACTTACCCTCAGTCCTCTGTCAGACCTTGCGAGGTTAACACTCTGCCCTGAGAGAAGCAGCTCATCGGGCTTTTTAACCCTTTGTTGTGCAGTGTCATGGTCCCTGCACAGCTGCGGGTGTGTCTTGGGACTCGTTCTCCCTGCTGGGCTTTGAATGCCTCACTAACACCACAACAGGGATGCTTATAGTGCTTCACTGACACCGCAGCAGGGATGCTCATAGTGCCTCACTAACACCACAGCTGGGATGCTCATAGTGCCTCACTAACACCACAGCTGGGATGCTCATAGTGCCTCACTAACACCACAGCTGGGATGCTCATAGTGCCTCACTAACACCACAGCTGGGATGCTCACAGTGCCTCACTAACACCACAGCTGGGATGCTCACAGTGCCTCACTAACACCACAGCTGGGATGCTCATAGTTCCCCACTAACACCACAGCTGGGATGCTCATAGTGCCTCACTAACACCACAGCTGGGATGCTCATAGTGCCTCACTAACACCACAGCTGGGATGCTCATAGTGCCCCACTAACACCACAGCTGGGATGCTCATAGTGCCTCACTAACACCACAGCTGGGATGCTCATAGTGCCCCACTAACACCACAGCTGGGATGCTCATAGTGCCTCACTAACACCACAGCTGGGATGCTCATAGTGCCTCACTAACACCACAGAAGGGATGCTCATAGTGCCTCACTAACACCACAGCTGGGATGCTCATAGTGCCTCACTAACACCACAGCTGGGATGCTTTTAGTGCCTCACTAACACTACAGGAGGGATGCTCATAGTGCTTCACTGACACCGCAGCAGGGATGCTCATAGTGCTTCACTGACACCGCAGCAGGGATGCTCATAGTGCTTCACTGACACAGCAGAAGGGATGCTCATAGTGCTTCACTGACACCACAGCTGGGATGCTCATAGTGCCTCACTAACACCACAGCTGGGATGCTCATAGTGCTTCACTGACACCGCAGCAGGGATGCTCATAGTGCCTCACTAACACCACAGCTGGGATGCTCACAGTGCCTCACTAACACCACAGCTGGGATGCTCATAGTGCCTCACTAACACCACAGCTGGGATGCTCACAGTGCCTCACTAACACCACAGCTGGGATGCTCATAGTGCCCCACTAACACCACAGCTGGGATGCTCATAGTGCCTCACTAACACCACAGCTGGGATGCTCATAGTGCCTCACTAACACCACAGCAGGGATGCTCATAGTGCTTCACTAACACCACAGGAGGGATGCTCATAGTGCCTCACTAACACCACAGCTGGGATGCTCATAGTGCCTCACTAACACCACAGCTGGGATGCTCATAGTGCCTCACTAACACCACAGCTGGGATGCTCATAGTGCCTCACTAACACCACAGCTGGGATGCTCATAGTGCCTCACTAACACCACAGAAGGGATGCTCATAGTGCCTCACTAACACCACAGCTGGGATGCTCATAGTGCCTCACTAACACCACAGCTGGGATGCTTTTAGTGTTTCACTAACACTACAGGAGGGATGATCATAGTGCTTCACTGACACCGCAGCAGGGATGCTCATAGTGCTTCACTGACACCGCAGCAGGGATGCTCATAGTGCTTCACTGACACAGCAGAAGGGATGCTCATAGTGCTTCACTGACACCGCAGCAGGGATGCTCATAGTGCCTCACTAACACCACAGCTGGGATGCTCACAGTGCCTCACTAACACCACAGCTGGGATGCTCACAGTGCCTCACTAACACCACAGCAGGGATGCTCATAGTGCCTCACTAACACCACAGCTGGAATGCTCATAGTGCTTCACTAACACCACAGGAGGGATGCTCATAGTGCCTCACTAACACCACAGCAAAGATGCTCATAGTGCTTCATTACCACCACAGCTGGGATGCTCATAGAGCTTCACTAACACCACAGCTGGGATGCTCATAGTGCTTCACTGACACCGCAGCAGGGATGCTCATAGTGCCTCACTAACACCACAGCTGGGATGCTCATAGTGCCTCACTAACACCACAGCTGGGATGCTCATAGTGCCTCACTAACACCACAGCTGGGATGCTCATAGTGCTTCACTGACACCGCAGCAGGGATGCTCATAGTGCCTCACTAACACCACAGCAGGGATGCTCATAGTGCCTCACTAACACCACAGAAGGGATGCTCATAGTGCTTCACTGACACCGCAGCAGGGATGCTCATAGTGCCTCACTAACACCACAGCTGGGATGCTCATAGTGCCTCACTAACACCACAGCTGGGATGCTCATAGTGCTTCACTGACACCGCAGCAGGGATGCTCATAGTGCCTCACTAACACCACAGCAGGGATGCTCATAGTGCCTCACTAACACCACAGCTGGGATGCTCATAGTGCTTCACTGACACCACAGCTGGGATGCTCATAGTGCCTCACTAACACCGCAGAAGGGATGCTCATAGTGCCTCACTAACACCGCAGCAGGGATGCTCATAGTGCTTCACTAACACCACAGAAGGGATGCTCATAGTGCCTCACTAACACCACAGCTGGGATGCTCATAGTGCCTCACTAACACCACAGCTGGGATGCTTTTAGTGCCTCACTAACACTACAGGAGGGATGCTCATAGTGCTTCACTGACACCGCAGCAGGGATGCTCATAGTGCTTCACTGACACCGCAGCAGGGATGCTCATAGTGCTTCACTGACACAGCAGAAGGGATGCTCATAGTGCCTCACTAACACCACAGCTGGGATGCTCATAGTGCCCCACTAACACCACAGCTGGGATGCTCATAGTGCCTCACTAACACCACAGCTGGGATGCTCATAGTGCCTCACTAACACCACAGAAGGGATGCTCATAGTGCCTCACTAACACCACAGCTGGGATGCTCATAGTGCCTCAGTAACACCACAGCTGGGATGCTTTTAGTGCTTCACTAACACTACAGGAGGGATGCTCATAGTGCTTCACTGACACCGCAGCAGGGATGCTCATAGTGCTTCACTGACACCGCAGCAGGGATGCTCATAGTGCTTCACTGACACAGCAGAAGGGATGCTCATAGTGCTTCACTGACACCGCAGCAGGGATGCTCATAGTGCCTCACTAACACCACAGCTGGGATGCTCACAGTGCCTCACTAACACCACAGCTGGGATGCTCACAGTGCCTCACTAACACCACAGCAGGGATGCTCATAGTGCCTCACTAACACCACAGCTGGAATGCTCATAGTGCTTCACTAACACCACAGGAGGGATGCTCATAGTGCCTCACTAACACCACAGCAAAGATGCTCATAGTGCTTCATTACCACCACAGCTGGGATGCTCATAGAGCTTCACTAACACCACAGCTGGGATGCTCATAGTGCTTCACTGACACCGCAGCAGGGATGCTCATAGTGCCTCACTAACACCACAGCTGGGATGCTCACAGTGCCTCACTAACACCACAGCTGGGATGCTCACAGTGCCTCACTAACACCACAGCAGGGATGCTCATAGTGCCTCACTAACACCACAGCTGGAATGCTCATAGTGCTTCACTAACACCACAGGAGGGATGCTCATAGTGCCTCACTAACACCACAGCAAAGATGCTCATAGTGCTTCATTACCACCACAGCTGGGATGCTCATAGAGCTTCACTAACACCACAGCTGGGATGCTCATAGTGCTTCACTGACACCGCAGCAGGGATGCTCATAGTGCCTCACTAACACCACAGCTGGGATGCTCATAGTGCCTCACTAACACCACAGCTGGGATGCTCATAGTGCCTCACTAACACCACAGCTGGGATGCTCATAGTGCTTCACTGACACCGCAGCAGGGATGCTCATAGTGCCTCACTAACACCACAGCAGGGAGGCTCATAGTGCCTCACTAACACCACAGAAGGGATGCTCATAGTGCTTCACTGACACCGCAGCAGGGATGCTCATAGTGCCTCACTAACACCACAGCTGGGATGCTCATAGTGCCTCACTAACACCACAGCTGGGATGCTCATAGTGCCTCACTGACACCGCAGCAGGGATGCTCATAGTGCCTCACTAACACCACAGCAGGGATGCTCATAGTGCCTCACTAACACCACAGCTGGGATGCTCATAGTGCTTCACTGACACCACAGCTGGGATGCTCATAGTGCCTCACTAACACCGCAGAAGGGATGCTCATAGTGCCTCACTAACACCGCAGCAGGGATGCTCATAGTGCTTCACTAACACCACAGAAGGGATGCTCATAGTGCCTCACTAACACCACAGCTGGGATGCTCATAGTGCCTCACTAACACCACAGCTGGGATGCTTTTAGTGCCTCACTAACACTACAGGAGGGATGCTCATAGTGCTTCACTGACACCGCAGCAGGGATGCTCATAGTGCTTCACTGACACCGCAGCAGGGATGCTCATAGTGCTTCACTGACACAGCAGAAGGGATGCTCATAGTGCCTCACTAACACCACAGCTGGGATGCTCATAGTGCCCCACTAACACCACAGCTGGGATGCTCATAGTGCCTCACTAACACCACAGCTGGGATGCTCATAGTGCCTCACTAACACCACAGAAGGGATGCTCATAGTGCCTCACTAACACCACAGCTGGGATGCTCATAGTGCCTCACTAACACCACAGCTGGGATGCTTTTAGTGCTTCACTAACACTACAGGAGGGATGCTCATAGTGCTTCACTGACACCGCAGCAGGGATGCTCATAGTGCTTCACTGACACCGCAGCAGGGATGCTCATAGTGCTTCACTGACACAGCAGAAGGGATGCTCATAGTGCTTCACTGACACCGCAGCAGGGATGCTCATAGTGCCTCACTAACACCACAGCTGGGATGCTCACAGTGCCTCACTAACACCACAGCTGGGATGCTCACAGTGCCTCACTAACACCACAGCAGGGATGCTCATAGTGCCTCACTAACACCACAGCTGGAATGCTCATAGTGCTTCACTAACACCACAGGAGGGATGCTCATAGTGCCTCACTAACACCACAGCAAAGATGCTCATAGTGCTTCATTACCACCACAGCTGGGATGCTCATAGAGCTTCACTAACACCACAGCTGGGATGCTCATAGTGCTTCACTGACACCGCAGCAGGGATGCTCATAGTGCCTCACTAACACCACAGCTGGGATGCTCATAGTGCCTCACTAACACCACAGCTGGGATGCTCATAGTGCCTCACTAACACCACAGCTGGGATGCTCATAGTGCTTCACTGACACCGCAGCAGGGATGCTCATAGTGCCTCACTAACACCACAGCAGGGATGCTCATAGTGCCTCACTAACACCACAGAAGGGATGCTCATAGTGCTTCACTGACACCGCAGCAGGGATGCTCATAGTGCCTCACTAACACCACAGCTGGGATGCTCATAGTGCCTCACTAACACCACAGCTGGGATGCTCATAGTGCTTCACTGACACCGCAGCAGGGATGCTCATAGTGCCTCACTAACACCACAGCAGGGATGCTCATAGTGCCTCACTAACACCACAGCTGGGATGCTCATAGTGCTTCACTGACACCACAGCTGGGATGCTCATAGTGCCTCACTAACACCGCAGAAGGGATGCTCATAGTGCCTCACTAACACCGCAGCAGGGATGCTCATAGTGCTTCACTAGCACCTGCTCATAGTGTTTCACTAACACCGCAAAAGGGATGCTCATAGTGCTTCACTGACACCGCAGCAGGGATGCTCATAGTGCCTCACTAACACCACAGAAGGGATGCTCATAGTGCCTCACTAACACCACAGGTGGGATGCTCATAGTGCCTCACTAACACCACAGCTGGGATGCTTATAGTGCCTCACTAACACCACAGCTGGGATGCTCATAGTGCTTCACTAACACCACAGGAGGGATGCTCATAGTGCCTCACTAACACCACAGCTGGGATGCTCATAGTGCTTCACTAACACCACAGCTGGGATGCTCATAGTGCCTCACTAACACCACAGAAGGGATGCTCATAGTGCCTCACTAACACCACAGCTGGGATGCTCATAGTGCCTCACTTACACCACAGCTGGGATGCTTTTAGTGCTTCACTAACACTACAGGAGGGATGCTCATAGTGCCTCACTAACACCGCAGCAGGGATGCTCATAGTTCTTCACTAACACCACAGCAGGGATGCTCATAGTGCCTCACTAACACCACAGCAGGGATGCTCATAGTGCTTCACTAACACCTGCTCATAGTGCTTCACTAACACCGCAACAGGGATGCTCATAGTGCTTCACTGACACCGCAGCAGGGATGCTCATAGAGCTTCACTAACACCGCAGCAGGGATGCTCATAGTTCTACACTAACACCACAGCAGGGATGCTCATAGTGCCTCGCTAACACCGCAGAAGGGATGCTCATAGTGCCTCACTAACACCACAGCAGGGATGCTCATAGTGCCTCACTAACACCACAGCTGGGATGCTCATAGTGCTTCACTGACACCGCAGCAGGGATGCTCATAGTGCCTCACTAACACCACAGCAGGGATGCTCATAGTGCCTCACTAACACCACAGCTGGGATGCTCATAGTGCTTCACTAACACCACAGCAGGGATGCTCATAGTGCTTCACTAGCACCTGCTCATAGTGTTTCACTAACACCGCAAAAGGGATGCTCATAGTGCTTCACTGACACCGCAGCAGGGATGCTCATAGTGCCTCACTAACACCACAGAAGGGATGCTCATAGTGCCTCACTAACACCACAGGCGGGATGCTCATAGTGCCTCACTAACACCACAGCTGGGATGCTTATAGTGCCTCACTAACACCACAGCTGGGATGCTCATAGTGCTTCACTAACACCACAGGAGGGATGCTCATAGTGCCTCACTAACACCACAGCTGGGATGCTCATAGTGCTTCACTGACACCGCAGCAGGGATGCTCATAGTGCCTCACTAACACCACAGCTGGGATGCTCATAGTGCCTCACTAACACCACAGCTGGGATGCTTATAGTGCCTCACTAACACCACAGCTGGGATGCTCATAGTGCTTCACTAACACCACAGGAGGGATGCTCATAGTGCCTCACTAACACCACAGCTGGGATGCTCATAGTGCTTCACTGACACCGCAGCAGGGATGCTCATAGTGCCTCACTAACACCACAGCAGGGATGCTCATATTTCTTCACTAACACCTGCTCATAGTGCTTCACTAACACCGCAAAAGGGAAGCTCATAGTGCTTCACTGACACCACAGCAGGGATGCTCATAGTGCCTCACTAACACCACAGCAGGAATGCTCATAGAGCTTCACTAACACCACAGCAGGGATGCACATAGTGCTTCACTAACACCACAGCAGGAATTTTCATAGTACCTCACTGACACCACAGCAGGAATGCTCATAGTGCTTCACTAACACCACAGCAGGGATGCTCATAGTGCTACACTAACACCACAGCAGGGAAGCTCATAGAGCTTCACTAACACCACAGCAGGGATGCTCATAGTGCTTCACTAACACCACAACAGGAATGCTCATGATTGAACGTATCAAATGCCGCGGATAGGTCCAGCAAAACCAGGGCACATGGCTTTTTCTTGTCTGCCCTCAGTCTTAGTTCATCCAGTACAGACAACATGACCAGTTCCGTGCTGTGGTGAGCCCTGACCACTGTCTGATTAAATTGTAATAGGTGGTTATCCTTCAGACGCTATTACATCTTAACAATTTGGCATTTTTCACTTTTTAAATATACTTGTGTAATTGTGATTTGTACTTTGCAGTCGTGACTGCATCATATCGCTACAAGGAATAGGCAGCCTCTGCACAGCAGAGCTGAGTTGTGGGTGGGAGGAGTCCCTGGCTTCAAAAACCAAGCTGGAGCAAGCGCGCGGGAACAGAGAGCTGTGCCTATACTTGTGGTGGGCTGCTCAGAACGCCGCTGCGCTCTCTGTTAAACGTTGCTAGAAAACGCTGCTAAATTTTAACTTTTGGCATTTTTAACTTTTTAAATATACCTGTGTAATTGTAATTTGTACTTTGCTCTCGTGACTGCATCATCTCGCGCCCAGCGCCCCCTCTCTTCCGCATTGAGCACTTCCGCTTACTACCGCGGTCTAGTGCTCAGGAATAGGCAGCCGCTGCACAGCAGGGCTGAGTGGTGGGTGGGAGGAGTACCTGGCTTCAATGTGACCCATCCTGGTTCTTCCTTTAGTCTGCCTTCCTCCTCCCTCCATGTCTCTGCGTGGTCAGTGTAGCCTCCAAGCTTGACAAGAACTGTAATGCCTTATGAAATGCGACGTACATATAACATCCGCAGATTTCCCTACAAGAAAGGATGCCACACTTATGACTTCTCCACCAGTGGTTACTGGCTGCAGGGAGAAGATGACGTTGCACATGACTAACCACCGACCAACCTCAGCGCTACCATACACTCAGAGCACCTCAAAAACTAACACCACTCCAGCCTCAAATTCTATAGAACCCAATCATTTAGGTAGAGACAGCTGGAAAAAATCATAAGAGAAATACATATTTCACAAAAGGATAATTGCCCCAGTATTGGAACTTTCATAGATTCCCATGCTTTTGTATCATTCCCCGTCGTCGGAATGGGAGTCTCGGTAATAACAAAATACCATAGTAGTAGGTACAAAAGAGCGAGGAAAGGCCTAGGCCTCATTCCCTTTTGTAGCATATCAGCCTCTTTTTGTAAAAGAGACCAAATATTAGGCATTAGCCAATCAGAAGAGCCTCACCCCTGGAACCTTCCTGAAGGAATCTCAGAGCCTCAGATTTTCTACCGCACGTTGTGCTAGGGAGTTTCCATTGAGCTCTGCTCTATTTTCAACTCTTTCAAGTAGATTTCTACAGTTTTTTCTTCAGGATTTCTTCAGTTCTACTTCAGAAATCTCTCCTTTTCATCAGGATGTCTGAATTTGAGAAAAAGAAAGCTCTTTTCAAGCCCTGTTCCACCTGTGGGAAGAAGAGGCTGTTTGTGGAGGACAAACACAAGGACTGCATTTACTGCCTTTATCCGGATCACAAGGCAGAAGACTGCAAAATTTGCCGCACTCTCTCCACCAAGACCTTGAGAGATCGTGCTGGAAGACTGCTTACATGGCTACAGAGGCAAAAGGAGAGGAAACATGGAGTTTCCAGTGATGAGAAGGAATCGTCTTCATTTACTTCCTCAAAAAGGTCAGTGAAAAGGGGTAGAGGTTCCCCATCTTCCTCTGTTGGGCGCCCCTCAAAGGCTTCTAAAAAGACCCCCAGAGAGTCTGATAGCCGGGGTTCAGAAAGCCCCCCCACCGCAGTGGGAAGGATAGGGCAGAACTGGTTTCGCCTCCTAAGGGTGAGAAGACAGACCCAGCCTTCAAGAAACCCTCCTCACATTCTTCAGAGAGGAGTTCTAAGTCCTCTACGACGAAGACATCGTCGACGGTGGGTCAGTCGACGAAGAAAACGAAACCCAAAATTCAATTGGTCCCGTCGACGGGCTCGTCGGCGGGAGAATCGACGACGAAAGCTTAGTTGTCGTCGTCGATGAAGGTAGCGCCGACGGCAGCGTCGACGAGAGGTACGACGACGACATCGTCGACGAAGACGTCGTCGACGGCTTCATTAACATCGTCGACGAAGAAACCATCATCGTCGACGGCAGTGACGACGACGGCGTCGTCGACGGTATCGACGACGGTGGTGTCGTCGACGAGTGCATCGACGACGACAACAATATCTACAGCGTCGGCGGGCTCGTCGACGACGACATCTGTGATTCCAATATCGTCGACGAGAATATCTCCGGCGTCGACGGAACCATCGACGATACTGGCTACGGAGAGACGAGTGACGATTTCTTTAACGAGGATCACTCCGGAAATGACATCCCCGGGAAAGGTGACCACTTTACCGCCAACTTTGTTGTTGGACCAAGAAGAATCTGAGGAAGACGGACAGGATGCTTATGACTTTGCCAGTAGCCCGTCTCAGCTACTAATCAAGAGTCAAGAGACAGATTCGGATGGGGCATATGACCAAGGAGAAGGAGAATATCATCAAGTGGCCTACTCTAAGGGCTATGTGCCACAGGACATGGTTTCGGTACCTACAACATTCCTGCATGACCTCCACAAGATACTGCAGGACTATAAGTCGAAAGCGGCAAGACCAACACCACGTAGGTCTGCTCCTTCGACACCAGTCAGAAACCCCTCATCTGTAGTCCCTTTGGTACTTCCGGCACGGATGCCACCTCAGCCTCAGCGGCCGACACCTCAGGCTCCGTCAGAGCCAGCCGATGACCCGGAGGGGGATGATGATGATGAATCATCTGATGGTAACCAAGACTCGGATCATGATAGGGACGAATATGATGACTACATCATCCCAGACCAAGCTTCACCTCATCAGGACTTGGTAGATTCACCTCCTGCTGACATCGGCAGTTTTCACCAGCTGATGGAACGTGCAGCGGAAAGATTTAAGCTGGCAATGCCCGCGGAAACCACGGAATGTTTCTTATATGACTTCAAAGAAACACACCGCAAAACAACAATATCGATTCCAATTGTGGATCATTTGTGGGATGAAGGTTTGAAAGCTATGAAAAACCCAGCGACGGTGGTCCCTGTGCTACCGCGTCTGGATAAAAAGTATAAAGCACCAGATGATGGACCGGCAGCGCTAACGGGCCATCCAAAACCTGACTCTGTCATCTCACAGGCAGCACAGAGGAAGTCGCGGAACCCCTCTGCTCCATTAACGGCCCCTCCTGATAAGGATGGGCGACGACTTGATAACACGGGCAAAGGGTTTTCATCGATGGCTAGCCTACTAATACGTGCCTCCAATGCTTTGGCGATATTAGGACGATATGATCGCCAATTATGGTGCGATGTAGCCCCATATCTGGAACTCCCTCCAACGGAAGCGAAGAAGACTTTACAGGAGGGTGAGGCGGTCTCCATGGAAATTATAGACTGTGCCATGGACATCGCGACAACGTCCTTTCGGGCGTTAGCAGGAGCGGCAGTGTTAAGACGCCAAGGGTGGCTGAAGGCGACTTGGTTTAGACCGGAAATTCAGAACAAGGTCCTTGATCTGCCCTTCGAGGGCGAAGCCCTATTCGGGAAATTAATAGATGATACTCTTCAAGAGATCAAAAAAGACACAGAAACAGCCATGTCTCTAGGTACCCTCCAGTATCGCAAATCTCCCTTCAGAGGTTCGAGAGGCAGAGGAGGTGGTTATAGAGGTTCATACCAACAACAGCAACAACGCTATTCTTGGAACAGCTCAGGATACCAGCAAAATCGCCAGTCATACCAGCAAAGGCAAGGCCAATCTTCGGGTTATTCGAGGCCTTACAATAAGGGCAAGCAGGCTGCCCGTAGACGGCACACGTCCAAGCGCCAATAACGGCCTCCTGGCTCTGCCTACTGTTCCCTCCTCCAAGAAATCACCAGTTGGAGGCAGGGTGTCAAAATTCCTTCAAAATTGGTCCATAATAACATCGGACCGTTGGGTGATCAACATCATAAGGCGAGGACATACTTTGGAATTTATGGAAGTCCCTCCACCCAGGCCCCCGGCAGCCGTTCCATCAAAACATCTGCGTCTCCTAAGGCTCGAAGTACAACACATGCTCTGCAAAGGGGCGATAGAGCCGGTCCCCTCCAAACAACAGGGCCAAGGTTTCTATTCCAGGTTCTTCCTGGTGAGAAAGACGCTGGAGAAATGGCGCCCCATCTTAGACCTCAGGGAGCTAAATACCTATCTCGTCTCCCTATCCCTCCGGATGGTATCCCTACAGGATATATTGAAGATGATCAGCCCGGGGGATTTCATGGCCACGCTCGATCTGGAGGACGCGTACTTCCATGTCCCGATTCACCCAGCACACAGAAGGTTCCTACGCTTCACAGTAGCCAAGAGCCATTTTCAGTTCAGGGTTCTGCCGTTCGGACTTCGCTCTGCCCCAAGGATTTTCACGAAGGTGCTGGCACCGGTGGCGGCATTTCTGCGAAGGAGCCACTTCCAGGTCTTCCCTTATCTGGACGACTGGTTACTGAAGGCCCCGTCCAGAAGGTTAGCGCAGGACGCTGTGCAGGCTTGCACCAATCTGTTCCAGAATCTGGGGCTCACTTTGAACAGAGAAAAATCCACACTGATGCCCTCAAGAAGAGCACGGTTCCTAGGAGCAGTGTTAGATTCAAAGCTCTCGAGGGCGTTTCCTACTCAAGAGAGGATAGAGAAACTGCAACGTTTGGCACGAAACCTTCGGGTAAAAAGGTGTCTTTCTGTACGCAGTTACAAGTCGTTGCTAGGGGTGATGTCATCATGTATCCCCTTAATTCCGCACTGCAGACTTCGGATGTGTCCCCTGCAGGAACAACTGGACCTCCAATGGAAACAAGTGCACAGATCGTTCGAGGACAAGGTGGTTGTCACTCGGGAGATGAAGGAGGCAGTGATTTGGTGGTCACATCAAGACAATTTGTGCCAAGGTCTATCCTTCGCAAGCGTACCATCGCCTCAAATACTAACGACGGATGCGTCATTGGAGGGATGGGGAGCAGTGATGCAGGATCTGCAGGTCAGCAGCCATTGGTCTCCTCGCGAGCAAAAACTGCATATCAATCTGTTGGAGCTGAGAGCGATCAGGCTAGCTCTTCAAGCTTTTCTTCCGCGACTCCAGGGTTCACAAGTGCTCATCAGAACAGACAACACCACAGCTATGCATTATGTGAACAAGGAGGGAGGAACGAGATCACTCCTCTTGTCGCGGGAAGCTCAACAGATATGGGAATGGTAAATTCTTCAGAGAATTTCACTAAAGGCGGAGCACTTACCAGGAGTGCTGAACGAAGGCGCCGACAGACTGAGCAGGTTATCCTCAGTCAGTCACGAGTGGGAACTAAAACAGCAGGTTCTGGATCTACTATTTCAGACATGGGGCACAACGGAGGTGGACCTTTTTGCAACGCCAACCAACAAGAAATGCTGGTCATACGCCAGCAGGTTCCACCATCAAGGCTCATTGGGCAATGCCCTGTCGTTAGCCTGGACAGGGAGGTTTCTCTATGCGTTTCCGCCAATTCCCCTGATTCCACGCCTCATCAGGAAGATGAAAACGGAACCATGCAAAATAATCCTGATAGCTCCAGCATGGCAGCGACAATTTTGGTACACAGAACTACATCTGCTGTCGCTAGTCCCTCCATTGCGGCTGGAGGAGGTTCCGGATCTTCTGACCATGTCCGAAGGACAGGTTTGGCATCCAGACCCAAGATCATTACACCTGACTGCATGGCTCCTGACCAGCGAGAATTCATGAATGTCCCTCTTTCCAAGGAGATCAAGGACATCCTTTCCCAGGCAAGAGCACCTTCAACAAACAAGACATACAGATTAAAATGGAAAAGGTTTTGTATTTGGTGTAAGAAGGAAAAGGTTGATCCTTTTACGTCAAAACCTCATCAGATCTTGCCTTACCTACTCTCGCTAGCAAAGTCTAATCTGACCCATTCTACGATCAAGGTCTATTTGGCGGCAATTTCCAGATTCAGGAGAGCTGACTGGTCCTTCATTGTGGTCTTCAAGAATTGTCAAGCAATTCCTCAAAGGCCTGTTCAGGGTCTATCCACCAGTGAGACCTCCTCCTCCAACTTAGCATTTGAACTTGGTCCTGGCTCAACTGATGAAGGAACCATTTGAGCCAATTCACCGCTCAGACCTGAAATATTTGTCATGGAAATTGGCCCTACTTTTAGCCCTGACATCGGCTAGGCGAGTGGGAGAGTTGCAGGCCCTTACTATCCAGGAGCCGTTTTTACAGTTCAAGAAGAACACGGTCATCTTGCGGACGAACCCAAGATTCATTCCTAAAGTTCCTACAGACTTTCACTTGAATGAACCAGTAATTCTAAAGACATTTTTTCCAAACCCAGTCACTCCAGCGGAGAAGTCATTGCACACTCAACGATGTCTTAAATTCTACTTGGACCGTACCAAGGAATTTAGAAAGACTTCGCAATTGTTCATCGCCTCTGGTGGTCCAAGCAAAGGTCTCCCTATGTCCAAACAGGGGATCTCCAGATGGATTTCAAGTGGTATTCTGCATTGCCACAACATAGCAGGAAAACCTCTGGTGGGCAGGATACGTGCTCACTCAACGAGATCAGTGGCATCCTCAACGGCCCTCTTTGCGGGGGTGCCTATATAAGACATTTGCAGGGCTGCTACCTGGAGTAGCGTGCACACTTTCACTAAGCATTACTGCTTAGAGTCATTGCAGCAGGATGATGCAGCAGTGGGCCAGGCTGTCCTGAGGAACCTCTTCAAGTGATTGGTGAGCTTTCCTTTCTATCCCACCTTCCAGTGGTAACACATTTTGTGATTTCATTTGTGATGATATACAGTACTTATTTACAAAATGTGTTTATGATGGTTTACTGCTTGCTATTCTGATACAAAAGCATGGGAATCTATGAAAGTTCCAATACTGGGGCAAGAAAACAAGTTACTTACCTGTAACTTTGGTTCCCCAGTATTGGTAACTTTCATAGATTCCCATGCGCCCACCCACCTCCCCGGGAAAGCTCAGCCTTCAGCATGTAGGGTGTCTAGCACACAACGGCTACGAAAATCTGAGGCTCTGAGATTCCTTCAGGAAGGTTCCAGGGGTGAGGCTCTTCTGATTGGCTGATGCCTAATATTTGGTCTCTTTTACAAAAAGAGGCTGATATGCTACAAAAGGGAATGAGGCCTAGGCCTTTCCTCTCTCTTTTGTACCTACTACTATGGTATTTTGTTATTACCGAGACTCCCATTCCGACGACGGGGAATGATACAAAAGCATGGGAATCTATGAAAGTTACTGGGGAACCAAAGTTACAGGTAAGTAACTTGTTTTCTTACTCATTATTACGAAACCACTTGAGGCGAATTGCTAAAGAACACAAAGATTCAGATTCAAGCTGACAACACAACTCTGGTGCATGACAATTCATGGAGATAAACATTTTCCTCAATTCTGAAGCACTGCACTTTGATTTGGCAAGACCGTGTTCTTCCTCTGTTCTGTACAAATGCCATGACATTAGATGTATAACAGCTATACATGTTGTGTGTTCACTTTAGTAACGATAGTTCTGTTCCTGGAACATGTATAACTTGACCTAAAAACTAGTGAACCGATTGTCTGGCAATGCAGGCTTAGGACTCAGTAATCAACTTATGGTAATTCAGGGTTTGTAATCAGGGTGAGGTGAGAGGGAGACGAAGAAAATGAGTGAGAGAAAAAGAGAGCTAGGGAGGGGGGGAGGAAAGGGGAAGGAAGAGGGGAGAGAAGGCATGTTAGATGTATTTCTAGCTGCTTTTCAATTTTTCTTTTATTTATAGTTTGCACGTTAAAAAGTACAACGATGAGTAATGATATAGCAAAACAGAAAAGCCTCTCTCAGTGGAAGACATAAGATTAAAAAGGCAGGAGTAAGTCATAGCCTGATTCAATAACTACCATGTTCGTATAGAGTAAACATTCACAGAACAGATGGCAATGAAACTATGCAGACAAAAGTGCCCATCGGACAGCAGTCATCTTGAAATATAAATCTCAACTCCCAAGACTCTTAACTCACTCATTACAATATACATTCCAGCAGGTAGAGCTTACAGTGTCATAGAAGTAGTAGGAGATAGTTGTCCTATCTTCCTTGGTCCTCTCCATTAGGCAAGAATGTACTTAGAGGAGCCTCACATGCCTCTAATAAGCCAAGAAGGGCTTGCATCAGTGATAGAGGGAGGTCAAAAACCAGCAGCTGAGCAAAGATTGCTGTACGTTCATACTGGCATTTACTCTTGTAAAGTCTCTCTTGCACTAGTCTGATTGCTTATATGTAAAGCACTCGAATATCTCCACATCTGGATACACCATAAATGATTTGTTTATATAAATAAAATAAAATTAATCACAGCTTGCCTCTAATACACCTGTAAGGCTGAGCATTCCTAAGCTCAATGAATAAAATCTGCCACTGGCCGACTACATCTACGACAGACAGGACTGGTGGCCCGATGCAGTTCATGTAGCCACTCTGGACTATGGCAAAGTCAATGTAAAGAAACAAAATGCTTAAATTATTGTCTGCTATTTATAGAGCAGTTTGCCAACAGTTGTCATTCCAGCAGGTACTGGTAATATTCTCGCCCAAATCAGTTTCCCAGTGCTTCCTAGTATAGTGATGCCACATAGAGTTTAGAATGTGACAGGTAGTCATGGCCACATGTACAATGTTAGGACTGAAATACATTGACAGTTGATGACACAAGTGGTGACTTCTGCATTTTATCATATTCAGTTACACACATGTTGCACGTTGCTCCACTGACCAGTACAAAAGGAACTTTCTGCGATCCCACTAATATGTCAACGGACGTTGTTATTTTTAATCAATTAATTGCTTTATCCATGCCTTCAGCAGTCATCAAGTACAGTTGTTCCAGTTAAAATTTATCTGCAGAGAAGTCATCAAAACTTTCCATTTTGGAGGAGCTACGCTAGCAACCAAGATGGCCGCGTAAGCTCCCGGCTCTGCCGACCTCCGCCAGCAGCTCGTATATCCTGCCTTCAATCCTGACTTCACACCTGATCCCCTTGTTTATGAAGTTTTGCTGCTTCTACCGGTGCAATCCCGAGTTTTCTACCTCATCGGTCGACGAAGATATGCCGTGTCTCCATTTACGGCCTAACATCGTGTGGAAGCCGGGACCTCGATTTGTAACCTATCCGGTCTGGAAGTGATCAATAACGGCCGTGATGACCTGGACTGAGCCCGGTCTCCCGAAGTGTGCCGTGAATTGCTGCTTTTTGGTGCCGGTCCTGTGATCGATCTACACCGAGGACACACCAACGTGTTCCACCGGATGCCGTGGTGGGGGTCTGGTGCCCGAAGACCTTGCTGACTTCCCGGGGCCGACGGGACGGGGCCCTCGCTGACGGCAAAGGTGTGTTCTGCTATACGAGGAGCACCCACTGTTTGACATTTGACTTGCGTGGCCTGTTGCCCCGGAGTAGCCGGCCTCCGGGGTTCAGATCCGGCTCTGCCGCCTACTGAGAGGGGACGGAGCGGATGGAAGGCACGCCATCGCTGCGGGCCGTCATGGCCGCCATTGAGGCGCTCCATTTACGTACTAGCGCTGTGTTCCGGACACTGATCGTGAAAGTGGACGGTATCCTGGAACCGGAGGTCGACCCTCTGCTGAGTTCTCCGCGGGCTGTAGTGCCAGCGGGGCATCGAATGTCTGGACTCGAGGTCCCTGTGCCGATACCGGCTTTTCTGAGCCCTGGCGGTTCCGAATCACCGACCCTCAAGCCTGTGTTTAATGCCAGCGTCTCCTGTTCGATTCTGTTTCCTCATGCTACATCTATGGACGCTCTCCAGTGTGATAACAAGTTCCTCAGTGACTTTTTGGGACATGTGCTGTTCCTGGAGGCATTTCATTGTCGTATTCGTGAACATTTATCCTGTACTCGACTCTACTGCATTGCCGAGAACGCTCATGGACGCTTTGCCTTTTTTATCAAGATGGCGGCTCGAGGGAAGGAGACTCTTAAGGAAGATCGTACTGGCCAGGGCTGAATTTTACTGCTTCGATACGATATTATAGTTTTCAGCAATGCCGGGGTTGTGCCTATAGTGTAACGGGAGTTGGGTGGCCATTGACTATACTCCCCCGACTGGTTTGAATATTTTGCTGAAATGTTGGCTTTATTGCGTCTGGGGTGGTCGCTGCTGGCGGGGGGCACGGGAGACCGGGAGTGTGTTTGGTTTCTCCTCCTCCACTTTTTCTCTCTTTCCCTTCTTTTAGGGTAGCTCTTGGGCGACAGACACGCTGCTAGTGGGTTAGGCCGTAGCCATTGCAGGGGTGTAGGGTGGGGGGTTAGGGGAGGGGGTTTTTGTTTTTCCTTTGTTTTGTTCTATGGCCCTTTTGTCTTTCCTTTTTTTCCTTTTACGAGAAGGGGGCTGTTTATTCTTCACAGATCCTTTCTTGCCCGGGTGTCTATACTAGCCTTAATTATCCTGTATCGTTGCGTATGGGGAAGGGTGTGGCGGGGTTGTTTTCGATCGTATCTTAGACTGTTTATTTCTCCTAATTGTTGTGTATAGTCGTGATTCAACGTGGGTTCCTTATGATGATTCCTGTATGCATAATCCCCCGCCTGTCTCTTTCCCGCATTGTATTGTTTGACGCCTGATGTTTGTAATGCCTACTCTAGTCTTACTGTTAAAATAAAAAATATATAAAAAAAAAAAACTTTCCATTTCTCTATTGTGTTTAACATTTCCTTTGGCCTGTCGTTTCCACTTTTTCATTGTCTCTTCATTTTAGTCTGTACACACTTGAAACATTATTAAGTATTTCCACATTCTTTACCTTATTGCCCTAATGCTGGACATATATTTGCATGTGGAAACTGTTATTGACATCTATAGCATGTTCTTTTGTCTTTTCTTATGAAAGTTGTTCTGTCAGTATTTTTTTCAGTTTTGTTACCAGTTTTGCTGTCTTTTCTGACCGCCTCAGCTTTATCTTTTTGACCATTTGTCTGACTTGTTCCAAAGTGTTTATCCATTCTTGTTCCATATTAGTGCATGTTCCTTAGCTTGTGTTTCAGTTTGTGCCATATGAAGATCATATATTTTCTCTAATAATTTCTTCTTGAATTCTACTGAATTTCATCCCTGAATATTTCAGAACATGACTCACTTCCTCAATTTGGTCACAAATTCATCAATGGTCTCAATATTTTGCTGACAAGCTATTTTGAAGTTGTATCTCTCAAAATCAAATTTTTTTAGCAGATCAAACCCTTCATTTAGACATTTCATAAGCCCCTTGTACATATTGTTATCCGCATCAGGAATGTGGCAATGATATCCTCAATCTCATCACCTACTAAATTAAGTAGCAAGTCTTTACCTAGGTCATCAGTGTGTTTCTTACATGGGACTTTCAAAAGAATTTCAAATCTCCTTCGCCATTTATCCCATCTTTGAGCAATAGAATGTCAAACGGTAGAGGTCTCCTGGCAATTTCTTTAATTTAATTCTTTGTATTTTCTGTAATATTTGCAAGTAATAATCATTTTCCAGTATTTATTTTGAGTTTTGTGCTGCTATTCTGCATGTTTTGTGATTTTCTGACATTTTGCCTGACTTTAATATGGCTTCTAGGCCTTTTCTTATTGATGTCCCAATAGTTTGCCTGACTCAAAGATAACTACTGATATTTTGCAAGTCTTGTGGTTTTGCCTGTTTCCAAGATGGCCACCGAGTGAGATTGATCTCACACGATTTTCAGTGCACATGCTCAGTTGATCAGAAAATGGTGTCATCTACGTCTAAATTTGTGATACTTCTCATCCTCAGTGATATTTTTTCTACATAGGATATACCCAAAATATTAAAGAAAGAAAATGATCCATCTTTTAATGGAAGTGAATTTGGCAAGTTTGTTGAGTATTTGGGAGTGATACATAGGAAAATTAGAAAGGTTGATGGCTACTATAAAACAAATGGGTTCAAAGAGCCAAATGTCACAAATTTCTATTCACCAAGCTTTATGTCAGGTTCTACGTGATTATAGAAATAACCCTCATGGGTCGACTAGAAATGTCCTTCAGAGTGGTTATTTGGACAACCAAGACAAACATGTTTACAGCAAGTGCCTTTGAACACCCCTAAGGAACATGAACAAATTACAAAGAGAGATGAGATGATGAAAAGAAAAATTAAGAAGTATGCAGATCAAAGGAAACATATACAGGTGAGAAACTATCAGGTTGGAAATCTTGTATTGGCAAGACTTTTAGAACCATGTACAAAAATCTATGAGCATATTTCATTCATCTACTTTGGAAATAACAAAAGTTAAGGGGTCAGCAATCACTGTACAAAATGAAAACCAAGCAATAGTTAGAAACACAGCACATTTTAAAAATATTTATTACTCCAATTTAGGAACAACAAAGTAAAAAAGAGAATAATTATGTTTCTTTCAGAAGGACACTCAAGAAACCAGAAAGCCTATTTGAACAATGTTAATTAATTTTATTTTGTTTTCCTTGTAATATTTTCTTTTAATTTTTTTGTGTTGTTTTATTTTGTTTAAGTAATGATTGTTTTTATTTTGTTAGAAAGGAGAAATATGTAGTGATGTCACTTAGAGTTTAGAATATGGCATGTACTCATGACCACAGTTAGGTTTTAAAAATGTACAAGGTATTACTAGTAATAGAGCTGAGGAGCACAGCATAAGGAGCTGCTCCAGCGTGTGAATAATACATATATTGGACTCGTAACCCAGGCTCTGCGTCATTACATCTAGTAGATGGATTACCAAGACTTCTAAGAGCTATAAAGATAGGGTGCCCAGCAGCTGGTGCCCTGTGACTGAATAATCCGGGAAAGTAAGGCGAACTGCACCGGCTCACTTGAGAAAAAGGGTTAATTGCCCTAACCACATCACAGAGCTTGTAGTTAGTGAACATGCCCAATACCTCTGTTAGTCTAAAAACCTCATCATCTTGAATCAAGGTCAGGAATTATTATATAGGTGACCGACCTGTGTCGCCCTCAGCAGGGTCCCCTGGACCATCTCCTCAGCCATCAATGGAATGATAATAATAATAATAATAATAATAATAATAACCCACATTTGTAAAGCGCACAATCACCCGTAAGGGTCTCTAGGCGCTGGAGGCCGTCGGGAAGATTAAGCAAGCTATTGCCCAGAGTCACATGGTGCTGGGCTAATCTGCTGCCGGAGCCGGGGATCGAACCGTGATCCCCAGATTCCAGAGTCAGTCGCCCTGGCCGCGGCGCCACACCTCTTCCTGGAATGGAGAGGATAACCAGTAAAGACATTTCCAGAGTGTATAGATACTTGATTCTACCAAGCATGACCAGTGGCTAAAAGTGTATTCACACGAGTGTTTGACCCTAGTGGTCTCATGGTGGGAACAGTCTGCAACATGCCTGCATCAACCAATTTCTTGCAACTACCAAGTATGAAATCAATATGCAGCAAGTTGTCTTACGCTGCATAAAGGGAGAGCACCATCTCAGGAACCAATAAGTCTACCTTGTCATAAGGCAAGTGGATCCAGCGGAAGGGAAAACAAAGTTGCAATGGAGGCTGGATTCCGTGGGAAGGCGATATTGACTAACAATACAGGAATTTTAGAATTATTAACATTTAAATCAAGGACGCTCTAACCGCTAGTTACAGTGATGCACCATTTCAGATAGAGGCTTCTTAACAGTACCACAACGTAGTCATGTCATACTTCGTATAAAACGAATTACATTGCGCACGCTGCAACTCCAAATGGCGGTGCAACATGCGCAATGTTATTCATTTTATTTATTTATTAAAATACTTACCTCTGTTCAGCCGTATTCCGTGGTTTACTACCCCCCACCTGCCCCTCACCCGCCCGCCTCGCCGCCCCTCAGCATTCTCACTACGAGCCCCTACTGGGATTGGGCTATTACCCGCCACGACTCAGACTCCAGGCGTAGGCCTCGCCCCGGGCTCTGATGCAGGTGGAACCTTCAGTATATCTGATCAAGTTGATCAAATATCATTTTTCACTTTGAGTTTTGTAACATACATGTCTCAGACAGATCCGACAACCCCTTCCACCCAGTGCACTGGATCCGATCTACACAACCATTCATCATTCATGTCTTGCGCCGTCCTCGCAAGACGCACAACGTAGGAGTTTGCGACTGATGAAGCAAGGTAAAGAACAAGATTTTGTTCAAACTTGTGAAGTTAATTTCCCATAATAGTAATTAAATTAATAAGCTTGAGGTGAAATTACTAATCAACTTAGTTTAAGAATACATTCATCAATACACGCGCGATAAACTAATGAGCTTTTATGTTGCAAACGCAAAGAAAAAAATAATAAACTAGCCTTGTCTATTGTCTTTGTCGGTATTAAATGCGGCTGTTTAACTAATGGCATGTGCTTATTTTGTGTGCTTATGTTATGTCTTTTCTGTGACAAAAGCTCAAGGAGTTTGTGCAGTTCCTAAAGGAGAAGTAAATATAATGCTGCCTGGTTGTGCTTTTGCTAGGTAACATGATTAACAGGATTAATTAGTAAAGGGGGTGGGTAACAGAATGGGTCTCAATTCTTTAATTAATTGATGTCTTGTGTTTGTTTAATAATAGTTTCCAAAGTGAGGCCTAAAGGTGGTTCAGAAAACATGGGTGACAGAGCTACAGACGCAAAAGCTTGTCCAGAGTGAAGTCTTGCACATGCGTAGCTGTGAAGATTTTTACTGCACTGTCATCGTTAATTGAAAAAGCAGTTCTTTGGTTGAGTTGAACGTGCTCATGACGAAAAGGCTCAAGGACAGAAACTTAAAGTGTCTGCCAAGGCTAGGAAGTGAATGTTCAAAACTCTAGGAAAAGTAACTTTCTTGAGGAAGCTGAAAGATGTGGAAGTAAAGGACAATGGGGCTTATGTGAAGCCTGGACTTGGTCAAGAATCGGAGATGACCTAATACAGTTTATCATGGACTGACACAGGACAGCCAATGAAAAACTCGGATTTGCTCAGAAGAATGTAAAATATAGAAAGTTTAGCTAGAAAGAAAGGTATAAAACCTGACACCATGAGCAGGAAAAAGCTTGCTCGCTGCTTCTCTTACTTTCCGATTCCTGAGTGACGTGACATGCTGTTGGACCTTTGGCGCATGTAAGGACAGCAGACTTTAAATGATTTTTCCTTTCTAGGTGAAGTGAGAAATAGACAGGGAAATAGATTTAGGGAATGGAAACTGTTATCCTGCTAATATTTCATGTTTCTGAGCTTGTCTTGAAAATGTCAGTTTATTTATTCATTTCCTTATTAAAATGCTGCTTTCTTATTTGTTTATAAAATAAAGATTTTAAAAACGCAAATGCTATTTTTCTTTATGAAACATAAAGTTAATAAAATTAGATTTGAAAAGACAAGCTGGTCTTGTTTATTCATGGTCTAGTTTCCATCAGTTGATCCAATCGCCTTAAGTGGTCTGATTAATAATAATAAATGTTTAAAACCATGGTGAAAATAGATAAACTGCAGTTGTATATAATAAAGTAAATAATATGTGAGTAGTTTTGATTAATCATACCACTTGATTCAGTTGCTCAAAAATTGTCTCATTGGTGATATGGGCCTTTATATGTGTTTCATGATTAATGGTGAGTATTGAGGTGATAGGTAGCGTTTTTGAGACAGTTTTTCAAACAGAGCGCTGGATCACGACCAGCGAGGACGTGAGGACGGCTAGAAGAAGACCACGGCGAGGAGGAGGGCAGCCCGAAGATGCCAGAGCAGGTGGGTGATTATTTCCCTTTTTTTTATATTAGGGCGGAGTGGATCAGAGTTCCACTGAGGTTTTTTTCAACTCCGTGGAACCCTGCGTATTGGCACTCCCCCAACTCCGCCCAGGATTACTTTTAACCTTCCCTGTGATTTTCTTCCATTTCTCATTGGAAGTTTCTATTCCCAGATCAGTTTCCCATGTATCTCTGATGCTTAGGCTAGCAGTGTATTGTTGCGTGTTAAGTAAGCTGTAGAGTGCAGTGATAGATTTCCTACCAGTACCATGTGGCCCTTGCCTCTCTAGGGGCGCTTTTATAGCCTGCTCTAATTGACCCCGTCCCCATCATGTGCATACAGCATGTTGTATTGGGTTGTCTGATGTAAACTACCACTCATATCTTAGAATGTACGCAGGCCCCTGTCTGTGTAGAGGTTGCCGACAAGCGGCACTCCGGTGTCCTTCCCAGGTTTCACATCATGCCTCAGCATGGTGCTTCTTATGTTTGTGTATGTACATATCTGTACCAGCATTTTCTTGCTACCAGCACCAGGCCGGTCTTGGTGGGCAGTTTAGGTTTGCCATTGAGGACCCGTGCCTCATCCCGATCTCTCTGCACAGAGGCTATCCCCCAGGCAGTGCATCGTCCTCGCCATTTGTGCTGCAGCATAGTACATTTCATAGTTGGGAGCACCCAATCCCCCTTCCTTCCAGCAGCAGACGCTGCAGTTTATGTAGTGCAACCCTCTTCTTACCATTACCCCATATTAAATCCTGTAGGAGACTGCGAATGCAGTCATGAGGTAATCGATGCCAGATATTTAACAGAGTGGGTATATAATTAGGTCTACCCAATATCCCTAGAAACCTGGGTAATGAACGAGTGAAGGAAACTAAATTATTAACAGCAATTTCATATTTTTATGGGGGTGTTTAATGTCCCATTGAGTGCACCTTGACACTTTAAATACACCTGAGTGCTGCACCCTCACCTGTTTTTTTTTATATTATTGTAGCGCTTACCTTTATAAAACTTCTATAAATTGTTGCATAATTGTGGTTCTTGTTTTTTATATCAATTGTTTCTTGTGTTATTTATTTATGATTCATGCACATTTAAATTTTTTAAGTTTCTTCAATTTTGTAGAATCTCTCTGAGCAGTGGTGGCTTGCAGTGGGAGTGCTGCGGGGGGGGGGGGGCGGGGGAGGGGCAGGGTGGAGGGTAGTGAAGTCAGACATACGACGTCCACGAGTAAAGCAAGTAAATATATAAATAAAACTATTTACCTTGCACTCGCTGCATGGACGAAGGTCGAATAGGATGGACAAAGAAGGTTATCTTTCCTCGACTTCAGCAACACTATTATTCTTGCCTCTCGGGTAGTGAGAGTTCTCATTTCCAGGACCTCTTCATAGACGGCCACTAAATGTTGGACTAATAAATCACTGTTTTCATTTTAAAATTAATCCGTCAAACCTTGTATGACCATCTTACTTTCTCCTAAGGATAGGGTTTCAGAGACCACCTGCCTATATCTCCCATGCATCCGGGCCATGAAACATCTTCTATGTATTTCATTACAAAACAAGGAGGCTACATTATGCATTAATCCTTTAATGCAGCTCACAAACAGCCGCTCACATCACAAAGACTAGAACAAAATGACATCATAGTATCCATAAAAGGCATGTGCCAGAGAAGATCAGCCTCTTTTAAATGCGGCTCTCAAACAGATAAGTTGTCTTTCCTTAAACCAGTTTCTTTGATACTGTTTATAGAATATGCTGATAAGCCACTCTATATCTTTTAATCTTGTGTGATTTACATTATATTTGTTATCTCTTGAATGCCTTATAGCTTGATACAACTGATTATTCTCTAGTTTGTATTTGCTATGTTTAATTATTCTTGGTTTTGATTTAACCCTTGTCTTTATGTCCGTCGGTTACCCTCGCCGTAACCCCCCTCCCTCAAGACTTCCAATTTATGGTTGTCTTCCTCTCACCTTTCTTCCACCCATCTCCGCTTGTAAAGCATTTTAGTCTTCACCCCGCGATCCGTTTTAATGTCCTTTTCCGCGATCCGCGCTGATGCGCGATCCGTTTGAATGCCATTTTCAGCATTAAATTGATTTATCTTCTTCACCGCATCGTACGCGGTGGCTCGCGCTCGTTACTCTCCCTCCGATGTGAGGGGCGCATAGATCACCCCGAATTAGAGGAATGACCCTCGGCAGCAGTGACGCATCAGCCCTGCCTCCTAAGGGTCATTCCTCTTTCCTTCCAGGTTTGCCTCCTCGAGCGCGTCGGTTGCTCTCAAGAGCTCTTCCGGCCCAACAGTCAGCTGTTTTCCTTCGTTGCGCTGTGTGTTTTTGGGATAAATAACACTGCAGTACAAACGGAGCGCTATTGGGTAGTATTTAGGTCCTGAGATCGTTTTGGCATTAAAAAAAAAAAAAAAAAAAGGGGAAAGCAAGGCAAGATTTCCTTATGATATATTTAATAACTATTGAGACACTATCTTACTAACATTGGATAGTATATTTATGAATAGCAATTGAAGTATATTTATCAACTATTGAGACAATTAGTTGTACCATTACCACCCATATATTATTTATTATTATTTCATTCTCTATATTTTTAGAACATATATTTATATCATGTCTGACATGGAGTCCGACGACGCAGTCGCCAGCTCCCCTACCCACACTAGTGACTCTTTTAAGAATTTTCTTAAAAAAGAGATGCGGTCATGTATGATTGATACCCTCAAAGAAGTCATGTCACACAAAAGAGCACTAACTAATGAAGATGAAACCCCTCATGAACCTCCTTTATCCAAAGCCCTTAAAAAAGTCAAGCACAATATAAGCACTACTGGTGGTATTGTTAACCCCCCTGACATAGGAGGTCCTAGCACCTCACGGAGTATGGGAGGCCTAAGCGCCTCAAAAGGTGTTGGTGCCCCTCGCGGCACAATAAGGTTGGGTGTCCCTAGCGGCACAATTTTGGAAGGTGCCCACAGCGGCACAACTGGTGATAGTGCTTTTGCTGACTCAGATTCCTACTCTGATGTAGAAGAGATCTATGATGAACCTTACGACGAGTTCGTATTTGATCTCAATGATAACGACTTAGACGACATGGACCTAAATGCACTTTCTGAGGCGGACTCTTCTCCTTCTTCAAAAGACGCAATTCTTGACCCTCTAGGGGGTGAGATGTTCTCTCCTAACAATATCTCCCGCCCTAACAGCTCTAAATGGTTCCCTCACGACCATGTCGCTAAGTTTGTAACCAAATGGCTAAGAAACACTCTCTCTCTCTCTCTCTCTCTCTCTCTCTCTCTCGGTAAAAGTTGCGTCGTAAAGGCACTGCGTGGTAAAAGTTGCGTTGTAAAGGATGTTTCCCCTTTTTAACCTTATGTTATCCTTTTCTTATTGTGCTTCTTCTGAAGGTTACTGTGTGCCTTTCTTGATTTGCTATATTTTCTTATCAAACAATTTGAATTGATGAATCTACATGGATTTTCCAACGTTCACCAATATTTCGTTCAAGATTAAGATTTTTTCTTCATTTCCAGCTTGACCTGTCGTTCAAGGCATTTAAAAGAGGCTGATCTTCTCTGGCACATGCCTTTCATGGATACTATGATGTCATTTTGTTCTAGTCTTTGTGATGTGAGCGGCTGTTTGTGAGCTGCATTAAAGGATTAATGCATAATGTTAGCCTCCGTGTCTTTAATGAAATCCAGATTCTCTGGTCATGTTAATATTAGAATCGCAATTGTTTGATACTATAAGATATCTGCAAGTAAAGGCCTCAATTTGTTCTCATTATCTTTTACTGCACAGTATGCCAAATCCCGAACAGCACCTAATTTTGGCCTTTACCGCACGTAAGCAGCCAAGTCAGAGTGTGAGCTTATCTTTCTCCTTCTCATTAGCGACAGACCCTTTCAAAATAAGTGAGAGTGCCATCTTGTGCTAAGCAAGATCTACTATCAATGTATCTGTGACCGTAAGGACCAAAGCACCTCCAACTGCTTAGGTATTCAAATGTCACATATGTATACCTTAAATGCCTCCCACATTGTGGCAACATTCCCACATTGTCGGCAAATAATTGGGCTATTGCCACTTTTATCCTTGGTCTAAAATAATGAATCCACTCGCGCTACCAGCCTAGAACCCAAGTGGGCATGTAAGAGGAATTTTCAGCCAAGGATTTGATTGTGGTGATCTGATGGCGTTCTAAGTTAATACACTACGTAGGACACTCAAGAGACTAAAGGAGTGAGTATCAATCGGCAATCTATTCAGGAAATACAATCATGGACAGATTTGTCTCCTCCTTACCTTAACTCTAACCATCCACCAGGTCTAATAAATCCTTAGCTGTTATCACATCCTCCCCTGCATTACTCATGAGCCAGTCAGTCTTACTCAGTCTATCAAGCTTGTTGCCAAACACAGAATTGAAGTTCCTCTCCCATGTGACGTTTACATCCAGTTCCCAGTTCTTAAGTACAGTGACATAGAACTTCAGGTCAGGAAGTCTGTATTTGGGCCATAAATATTGACCCACTGTAATTGGCAAGTCAAAAGAGACTCACAGATTATTATGACCCAACACTTTACATTACTTTGTTTTTTAATAACATATTTGTATTGATTTTTCATAACACAACTCCTGGAAACATTAGCTGATATTGTGTAAATGACAGCATAAGTCTTCCCATAGAGAAATAAAATGCAAGGAAAGAAGAAGTATAATGTACATCATAATCAATAAAAATCAATGGTAAGCGTTATCAATAAAAGGTATCCATATCTCAGCACATAATATCCGCCAATGCTCGGTATGATCTCTTCTCAAATGAACATGTAACAGTATTTTACCGACATTAATATTCCCTGTTAACCTTTCCTCTCATACAAAGAGAGACTAATAACTAACAACTATATCCACCCTCCACCCCTTACAGACTCAGACAGAAACTCCCATACCCGAATGACCTACAGCAATACAATATATTCATTTACATCCAATGCCACATTTTCTAATCAATATTGATCACAGTATATTATAAACGTACATCACAACATATTTTGCCCAGCACATTAGAAAGAGTCTCGGATGAGTGTGTAGTAATTCCATCAATATACTTGCACATCAACAGCTATAAATTCTTCTAACATCGCATTCCACTCAAGAGAAATGGGCTTTTTACACAATCTCCTGTGTTCCTCTCTTTTTAGTCCAGCACCCTCTGCCTTGCCCCATCTAATCATTTCATTGTACCATTCTAGCACCGATGGTGGCTTAGCGGTCTTCCATTGCATGGTGATGTTACGCTTGTCTAGGATTAGGGCAAGGTTAGCAAATTTACAAAGGGCCTCCCTTCTTGCCTCTGGGGCCCAATCCCAAAAGACAATATTCTAGTGAGTCCCGATTTCGAATTGGGGCGACGTCATTTATTATCTTATACACCCATGACTAATAATGTATTAATCTCGGGCAACTCCATAACATATGCATCAACTTCGCATTAGATGAGTGACAACGAGGACAACTATCCACTATGACTGGGAACATGGAATTCAGCATGTGTGGAGTCAGGTAGGCCCTATGAACAATCATGAGCTGTATAAATGTAAACTTAGGATTCCTGGATACTTTCCTTGGATATTCCAGCAGAGTATCCCATTCTTTATCAGTGAGTTCACGACCCATGTCCATGGTCCATTTGTCACGGATGAGCTTGGCTTGAATGACACTGCTCTAACTGTACAAATCCCTCAGTATAACCATTTTGTCAAATGGCCACCATTTCCCATCAAATACTGCATATCTGAAAGAAACAGGTTAGTATTAGATTCCTTACCTTAGAATATCCCCAGGCGTCAGACTGGATCCGGAAAATTTTGCGTAGCAGTACCCCTGCGCGTAGGTAGGCGTCGTCTGCGGCTCCGCGTCCGTCGTCGGTGTCGTTGGCACCGGGATGACATCGTCGGAGTACTTAGACGCCGCCCGCGAATGCTGACGTCAGTTCTACTTTTTTCCGTGCCAGCAAGCGCAGGTCCAGAGAAAGTGGTAGCCTTTAGTCATTTTTTGTAAGCTTTTTCGATCCTTTTTGGCTCCGTTTCGAGTCTACGACTCCATCGGTGCCAGTAGGGATGCCTGTGTTCAAGCCCTGTGCCGACTGCAACCGACTGATGTCGGTTACCGACCCCCATCGCCGGTGACTACATTGCCTGGGGCCCGACCACAATGATAAGTCGTGCCCCGACTGCCGGGCCCTGACGTCGAAGGCTAGGCGGGAGCGGTCCCATAAGCGCCTCGTGCTCCTGGCAGTCGGCCTCGCGCCGCTCGAGGTCCTGGTCCGGAAGGAGGTCGAGGGACCGGTCGCAGGGACGGAGTCATCACAGCTCGGCGAGTCAACACCACTCGTCGGGCTCCAAGTCCTCAGGGAAGAGGCACAAGAAGTCAAAGAGACGACATCGCTCTTCTGACTTCCCCCGACTCTCGCGCGACGCGGCCGGGGGTTCGGGTGACATCGCCCACGCGGCTCCGCCGGAGCCGCAGGCGTCGCGGCCTGCTTCATACCCGACGGTCCCTGGGCAGAACGCGACGCCAGAGGAGATTGAGGCCTTCCTCATGGCCATGACGTCGCTCACTCCTCCGTCGGGTTCCGCGGCGCCAACGGGCCAAGTGGCCCCGACTGGGAGCCCAAGCGGGCCGGGTGCTTCTGCCCCGGCGCCGTCGGCGACTTTGGTCCCGACGCCGCAAGGCCCCACTGGATCTGTTTCCGGATTCGGGTCGCCGCTGGTCGACCTTACGACCCCGCGCTGGTGTCGACCCTTAGGGTGTCACCCCCGGTGCCGTCCCCACACGACGCCGTCCCAAGTCCAACCCTCAGTCCGGATCCGGCACCAGATTGGCGCCGGCCAAAGAGGAATTCTTCGAGGATCGGGGACCATCCTTTCTCCCAGAATTTCAGGACATGGACGACGAGAGTGACTGAGGGGGTCTGAGGACTCCCTGGCATATGAGTGCCAGTCATTTCAGGACTGGACACAGGAACTAGGGGAAGCCAGTTGCCTGGATACCTCCCCAGACACTGGTTTTGTCTCCCCTACCGTGGCTGCGGAGGAGGGGGCTGCTTATAGTGTGGTGCTGAGGAAGGCAGCCAAGGCCTTGGCTCTTGAGCTCCCCGTCGCAACGGTGAGGTCTAACATCCTCACGGAGGACCTTAAACCGCATGTAAGCTCTCCAGAGCCTCTACTGCCGTTTAATGAGGCTCTCACGGACGTCCTGTTGGGCACCATGGTCCAGGCCCACTACAGGTCCCCCTGTAGATAGGAACGTCGCTAGGCGCCACCGACCTGCCCCGGGCGACCCTAGTTTCTTGTCCACCCACCCCACTCCCGAGAGCCTGGTTATCCAGGCCTCTACTTCCCAATCGGCATTCCCAACTGCGCCACCAGATCAGGAATCCAAGAGGTATGAACAATTCTGCAAGACTATGTTCTCCTCCCTTAGTTTGGGATTGCGGTCGGTTAACACCGCGTGCCTCTTGGGCCGTTACACCCACTCCCTCTGGGATACGGTCGCGGCGGTGCTGCCTGAGTGCCCGGAGGGGGCCCGGGTGAACTTCGCTCAAGCCCTCGTGGAGGGAAGAGACGCAGCGCTGTATTCAATACGATGTGGACTGGATACCACGGACTCGCTAGGGAGAGCGATTTCCACGTCTGTGGCGGTTCACCGCCACGCCTAGCTGAGGTCCGCCAACTTTTCGGTCGATGTCCAGAACACCCTTATGGACATGCAGTTCGATGGCAGCCATCTCTTCGGTGGCAAGGCAGATAGTGCGCTGGAACGCTTTAAGGACTCCAGGTCTACGGCCAAGGCCTTGGGCCTGTCGGGCCCATGCCAGCAATCTTCTGCCCAGCGCTCCTTTCGTGGGCACGGAAGGGGCGCCCCCACACGTCCTTCCAGCCACGGGCCGCAGACTACCATTCATCGCGGCGGCGGACGTGGTTACCGTCGCAGCGGTAACAGGGGACAACGGTGCGGCCAGTCCACATCCACCCCCGCAGCATCCGCCTCAAAGCCTTCCTAGTCCGAGCTTTCAGGCCCATTTGACGCCATTGGGGGCAGGGTTCGCCATCACCTCATCCACTGGCACTCCATCACGTCGGACAGGTGGGTGCTTCAAATCGTCTGAAGGGGCTACTCCCTCCCCTTCGAGGCGACCCCTCCAGCCATGCCAGCGCAGAACCACCGCGTGTCGGGGGATCACTTGAAACTTCGGCAAGAGGAAGTTGCGGCCCTGTTGGCCAAGGGGGCCATCGAGCGCATTCCTGGGCCAGAAGTAGGGTGTGGTCGTACTCCCACTACTTTCTGGTTCCCAAGAAGGGCAAAGGGGGCCTACGCCCAATCTTGTACATGCGGAACGTCAACGGCTTCCTCCGGAAGGAGAAGTTCAAGATGCTGACTCTTGCTCAGGTCTTAGCTGGCCTGGACCCGGGAGACTGGATGGTAGCGTTGGACTTGTAGGACGCTTATTTTCACATCCCCGTCCTGCCGGCCCACCGCCATTACCTGCGGTTCATGGTAGGCCACGAGCACTTTCAGTTTACCGTGCTCCCATTCGGCCTTACGAGCGCCCCACGGGTGTTAACGAAAGTGATGGCGGTGGTCGCAGCTCATCTGCGCAGGTTAGGGGTTTCAGTCTTCCCCTACCTCGACGACTGGTTGAAGGCGGGCTCGCCCCAGACAGTCGTCAGTCACCTCCAGACTAAGGCCGACCTCCTGCACCTGCTGGGGTTCTCCATCAATGTGCCGAAGTCCCACCTGTGTCCCTCCCAGAAGCTCCTCTTCATCGGAGCGGTTCTAGACTCGGCACAGGTTCGGGTTTATCCTCCCGAACAGCGGGTTCGGGATATTCAGGCTCTGATTCCGATCTTTCAGCCGTTCTCCCGAGTCTCGGTCAGGTTGACGCTGCGGCTTATGGGGCTGATGGCCTCCTGCATCCTTCTGGTGCATCACGCCCGGTGGCGGATGCAGGCTCTGCAGTGGGACCTGAAGTTTCAGTGGGCCCAGCATCAGGGCAACTTGTCTGACCACGTCTTGATCTCAGAGGGCACTGCAAGACAGTTGCAGTGGTGGCTCACGGGCCGCAATTGGGTCAGCGGCAGATCCCTCTCCCTACCCCAACCGGAGCACGTAGTTGTGATGGACGCGTCCCTCCAGGGCTGGGGGGGCCACATGGGGGAGGCGGAGATCAGAGGACTCTGGTCTCCGGCGGAGTCACGGTTCCATATCAACCTTCAGGAGCTGCGGGCAATCCGGCCTGCACTGAAGGCATTCCTCCCTCTGTCCGGGGGAGTGTAGTGCAGGTGTTCACGGACAACACCACTGCCATATGGTACTCCAACAAACGGCGGGGTGGGGTCGTGGACCCTATGCCAGGAGGCTCTGCGCCTCTGGCAGTGGCTGGAACATCAGGGCGTGACCCTGGTGGTTCAACACCTGGCAGGTTCCCTGAACGCCAGGGCGGACAAACTCAGCTGTCGGTGCATGATGGATCACGAATGGTGTCTGAACTCGGACGTGGCGCAAGGTCTCTTTCAGCAGTGGGGAGAGCCTTGTATTTGCCACAGAAGAGAACGCGAAATGTCATTAGTTCTGCGCGTTGGAATTTCCAAGGCGGCACTCGCTCGGCAACGCTTTTCGTCGCGAGTGGAGTTGCGGTCTGTTGTACGCCTTTCCGCCTATACCACTTTTGCCCAGAGTGCTGAAGAAGATCAGGCGCGACCGGGCCCAAGTCGTCTTTGTCGCTCCGGACTGGGCACGAAGATACTGGTATCCCGAGCTACTCAGCATGTCAGTCGATCCCCCTATTTGTCTGCCTCTTCAGGAGGACCTTCTGTCGCAGCAGCAGGGGACGATCCTCCACCCGAACCTGTCCAGCCTCCACCTCCATGTGTGGAGATTGAGCGGCGACAGTTGAGGCCATTTGACTTGCCTCCTGATGTCTGTGATGTTATGGCAGCCAGGCGTCCCTCCACAAAATCGGTATACTCCTGCAGGTGGAACAAATTTGTGGCATGGTGCACAGCAAAGGCTGTGGATCCACTCTCTGCCCCTCTTTCTGAGGTTCTCCTTTTTCTTCTTTCTCTTGCCCAGCAGGGCTCCGCTCTGGGAAATATCAAGGGCTACCTCCCTGCCATTTCCGCCTTCTTAAGGCTACCTGATCAGCCCTCTTTGTTCAAGTCCCCAGTTGTAAATAGGTTCTTGAAGGGCATCACTCATATGTTCCCTCCTGTTCCTTTCGTGATGCCTCGTGGGACTTGAACCTTGTTCTGACTTATCTGATGTGCGCTCCCTTCAAACCACTTCATAACTGTCCTCTTCATCTTCGTACCCTTAAGACTGCATTCCTGGTTGCCATCACCTCTGCCAGGAGAGTGAGTGAGCTCCAGGCCCTTTCTTCTAAACCTCCTTTCCTTTCTGTCCATCCGGACAAAGTTGTGTTGCGGACGCGACCCTCTTTCCTGCCCAAGGTAGTCACAGCCTTCCACATCGGGCAGTCCATCACCTTGCCCACCTTCTTTCCGCCTCCGCATCCCTCGAAAGACAGTGGAGCCGAAGAGAGGCTCCACTGTCTGGACCCAAAACGTGCGCTCTCATTCTATCTGGATCGCACACGCCAGTTCTGGGTAGATGACCAACTCTTTGTTGGTTACGTGGGCGCTAAGAAGGGTCGGGCGGTGCACAAACGAACCATCTCTCGTTGGGTCGTCTTGTGCATCAAGATTTGCTACTCTTTGGCGAGGAAGGAGCCTCCTGTTGGGCTGAGGGCCCATTCCACTCGGGCCACGGCGGCTACCACTGCCCTGGGTCGTGGAGTCCCCTTGCAGGACATCTGTCAGGCAGCTACGTGTGCCTCGCTGCACACGTTCGCAAGACACTACTGCCTTGACAGCCAAGTCCGGAGAGATGGCTTTTTCGCCGTTCCGTTCTTCAGGACTTTCTGGTGTGATCATTGGTTCGCAGACCCTCCTCCGGGGTTGGTATTGCTGGGGTATCTATTCTAAGGTATGGAATATACTACTAACCTGTTTCTTTCAGATGCACAAGTTACTTACCTTCGGTAACGATATATCTGTAAGAAACAGTAGTTAGTATTAGATTCCTTACCGCCCCACCCATCCTCCCTGTTCTGCGAACCGATATCTAGGGTTAAGGTCATCCCCTTTCATGGCCCTAATTTTATGGCACCAGTGTTGGTTTTTATCATGGCTCTGCGTTTTCTGGCGTGGAAAAGGTGTGTATAAGAACTGACATCAGCGCGCGAGGGGGACGTATAAGTACTCCGACAACGTCATCCCGGGGCCGACGACGGACGCGGAGTCGCAGACGACGCCCACCGACGCGCAGGGGTACTGCTACGCAAAATTTACCGGATCCAGTATGACGCTTGGGGATATTCTAAGGTAAGGAATCTAATACTAACTATTGTTTCTTACACATATATCGTTACCGAAGGTAAGTAACTTGTGCATTGAGTAGTTAATGTGTTATGGGTTCCTTCCCATCAGGGGCCAAAGTGGTGCAAATGCAGCGAGAAATGTTTGCATGCAGGAGAAACAATGTATTCGGCACCCTGTGTGCTCTTACATAGGCATCGTGTGTCATCAGGGCACCGTCCGTGAAGAACATGCCCACGGTGTTCACACCAGCTTCCCCCCAAGCCAATATTCTCCTAAGGGTAACAATTCCTGACGGAAAGGGGAGTCCCAAAAGGGGGATATTAGGGTATTAAGAGGCCAATGTCTTTGTGTAGCGTAAAGCCCTTCTCCAGTATATTAATGCAACTCTTAATAATGGAGGCGCGATTCGAGGAATCCTGCTATTAGGTAATAAGAGTGTATGTAATTCCCCACGTTCCCATGCCTGTCGGGTCATTGCAGTCTCTTGTAAATTGCGGCCTACAATCCAGAATGCCAACCATTATAATTGACTTGCGTAGCAATAAGCTTTCAGATCCGGTGCTCCCATGACCCCTTGTTTCGTGTCCAATTGTAGTTTCGCAAGTCCAATTCGTCTGCGCGCCTGTCCCCCATATCAATTTTATCAATAGGGACTCTAGTAATTTGAATACCTGCACTGAAACAATGATGGGTAAATTAGTGAAGTAATGTAATAATCTAGGGAGAAGTACCATTTTGGCAATATACACTCTACCCGCCACCGATGGGGGCAGGGAGGTCCCGAATTGTATCTGGGGTTTAAGCGCAGCTATAGCGCGATTTAAATTACCTTCTAAAATAGCCTCTATTTCTCTGTATATCGGAATTCCCAAATATCTGATAGTAACAGGTTCTGTCTGAAACATCCAATTACCAATGCATATGGGGTCTTTACGTGTTATATCATTAAAAAAATATACATTGGACTTGTTCTCATTTATGGATAGACCAGAGAGCCGCTGGAATGTATCAAAAGTGGTAGGTATGGGTTCATAGTCCTCATCAAGATTACTGAGGTATAATATTAGATTATCTGCATATGCTGAAATTATATGTATAGTGATTCCCATTGTTACCCCCCCTGTGTCCTGACATATTTCGAAGTTTATGTAGTAGAGACTGTAAGTCTAAGATGAATAATAAGGGTGACAGCGGGCATCCTTGTCTAGTACCCCGTGCTATCCCATATTGCTGTGAAATATGAGTTACCGTACGTGCACGTGCCGTGAGGTTTGTGTACAGCAGTCTCACCCAGTTTACATATTTCTCCGGTATACCAAACCTCGAAAGGGTATATAACATATATTGCCAGTGTAGAGAATCAAAGGCTAGACGTAGATCAGGAGAAATACATCCTTTTGCATTAACTGCTGTAGGTGTGTGAGTCATTACTTGGTGCAATCTCCTAATATTAAGGGCCGTACATCTTCCTGGCACAAAGCCGCATTGGTCAGTGTATATCAAGTTAGGGATAAACTGAAAAAATCTATTCGCCAATAACTTACTCAGGATTTTATAATCCGTATTTAAAAGTGAGAGGGGTCTGTAGTCTGTCCTATCTGTACTATCCCGTCCTGGTTTAACACTTTACATTACTTAACACACTTTTGCAACTGTTATGTTATGTTATATTAAATAAATTTATATCGCACTCAGCTACTGAGTAGAGTGTCCCGGTGCTTGCAAAGGTAAAGGCAGACAGAACCAAAGACAGCTAGAACAAGAAGGTTTTAAGATGTTTTTTGAACAACAGAGGATCCTGAATGCTCCGACGTGCCCAGGGAAGGGCATTCCAGGCAACACTAGCTTTCCTAACAAGCGAGCAGCCTCCCAGCCTATGGCGCCTAAATCTGGGGGTCTGCATCAGGAGTTCAGAGGAGGATCTCAACTGTCTAGTCGGGGAATAGAAAACAAATCTATCCTGCAGATACCTCGGGCCATTACCATACAGCACCCTATGGGCAATAGACAGCACCTTGAATTGAATTTGCGACTCCACAGGAAGCCAGTGCAGGGAGCGCAAATGCGAGCGCACGCTGCACCCTTTTGATAGGCTAAGCAGAAGTCTGGCGGCCGCATTTTGAACAACCTGCAGTTTACGTAACAGGTACCCCGGGAGGCCCACATACAGAGCATTCGCGTAATCCAGGCACGATAAAATTAAAGCACACACCACTGTTTCCTTAGCAGGACCAGGGAGAAAGGGGAGGAACTTTCTCAGGGCCTTCAAAGTGCCAAAGCAGGCCCCAACCAGCTTATTAATTTGTGTCACGAAATTTAGATTTTCGAGACTCAGATCCCTAAATTTTTCGCCATACTGTTCTCTGCTCTCGGCAAAGGAAAGCCCGGAGGCCACAGCTTGGCTCTGAAGTCAGCCGGTAAGGAACCGTACAATAGAACCTCGGACTACCCCGCGTTGCACTTCAGCTGAGCCTTAGCCAGCCATTGGAAGACAGAGGCAAGGCAATGTTGTGCCGCCTGAACCGATTCATCCTCCTTTCCCCCAGAGAATAACAACTGAGTGTCTTTGGCATAAGCCATCACCTTAGCCCCCAATGATTCTGCCAGAAAAAACAGCGGGGTAACGTAGATGTTGAATAAAAGGGGACTAAGGGATGACCCCTGCGGGACACCAGTAGCCAGCTGCTGAGGCTCAGAGGCACAAGGAGGGAGCCTGAGGTTCTGTGAATTCTGAACCCGTGGGTTCCATTTTGTGTATGGCAGCCATTTTGTGGTTGCCCTCACATAGGCCATGATTGTGGCTGAACTAGTCTTTTTGAGGACATGCACACCTTAGCTCGAGTTCATGCTGACTCCTGTTTGACCTGTGTGAACTGACCCTGTTGCCTGAAGCTGACCTTGTTAAACCAGTTCCGGCCGTTTAGCTGATCAAGATTGAGGATCAAAGCACAGGACATTGTAGAGTTTGGTATGCACACACACACCCCTTATCCTGCTTCTTATCTGTTTTCTGTTCCTTCTTTTATGGTCTGTTTATGGTATGGGTTGTGGTCCTTTTATTATGGGTTTGTCCGGCTTGTGTAAGAAGGAATGTTAGGTATTTTGCATGCTTGCAAAAGCTAGGACTGCCCCTTACTTGTATGCTGAAGTTTGTAATCCTGAGAGCATATAAAAGGCATCAAAAACAAAGCGAGGAGTATCCCCTATGAGGTTGAAGAACAGACGTATCTGGAGGACCGGTTTTTGGCAACAAGGAGGAAATTCATCCTTTTGTTTAAAACCCCTCACTCACCACCTAGTGGTGACATGCTTCATCATCGGGGTCCACCTTGGCGTCCTAGCGACACCAAGGTGTGCTGCGACACCTGGACTACAGTGGAGCGGGTTGTGACTGTGGGTGCAAAAAAATTAAATGTTAAAAATTGTCCTGGTTGTACTCAAAAATTTAATTTTAATTATAGAGCAACTGAACAATGTTTAAAAATATAAGGGCGAGATCCTGGTAGGGGGGTTACGACCAAAGGGATCTCTATATGTGTTGAGTGGTCAACATGTTTCTACCTTAAGGGCTATTGCCCGGTATTCGTCAGGACCAAAATAACAGGAGGACAGGAGGTGCGTGCTCCCTAAAAAGCACACCCGTATTTGATCCCCTGTGTGCCTACTGGCAAAAATGGCCAGTGGTAAATGCTGCACAATACAATAAATGGGCAGGCGAATAAGCAAAAAAGAGACCTGTAGGGAGAGAAGAATGGGTAAAAAGCAATCAGGTATTGAGTGATTCACTTACTCTCCTGTAACGTCGTGCAGTTTCTCAGTGAAATGGAAATATAGTGCCAAAAGAAGGGGGGGGGGGTTTGGTCTCCAGATAAACATAATACCGTCGTGATGGAGTGAGATATTAGTCAATATCTATGCCAAGGAGTAGGTGCACGCGAGTTGCATGCAGTGTAAACACGACACTGCTGGATATTTATATCGAGTATATAAAGTGCCGATATCGAGGAAACACATAGGGTGGCATTACATAGATCGTATTTATCACGTGGTGCCTTTGCTAATTGCAGGGTGATAAGTAACATAACGGTTCCTCTGCCATTGTGGGTGAATACAAGGTGGGGTGATCAGAGGCATAGCGCTAACTCGGTGGTGCTATATGCATTTTAACAGCATCTGACTCGT
Source organism: Lissotriton helveticus (assembly GCF_964261635.1). NCBI lineage: Eukaryota > Metazoa > Chordata > Amphibia > Caudata > Salamandridae > Lissotriton > Lissotriton helveticus. The sequence goes on from NC_136061.1 coordinate 59,913,592, forward strand.
ACATGCGAGTGAATAACATTTAATTAACATACATGACGAACATACATGTAACCCTGAGGGACAAACATCAGCCCAAATGGCATAAAACTGGGCTTACTCGGATAAGAGCTCTCAGCGCTTCAACGGGCAGGGCGTAGGGTCAGTGCCTATAGCGTAACATATTTCTGTAAGGTTAAAGAAAGCGCGGGCGTTGTAAATTTCTGTGCCGCTCAAGGCGTTCTAAGAATGGTGAGCGGTGCCCTCGTGGACCCGGTACTAGACAGTGTACCCGGGTGCTAGTAATGAGATTCTACTTACAGTTACTGGCAAGGGAAATCAGGATCGACCTACTCCTCGCGTCCTCTGCTCGGCTAGTAATTGCGAGGGCAGCTGGACGCGGTAAAGAGGAGTTGGCCGCTTCCGCATTCGGGCGCGGCCTGGGCGGGTATGGGGGCGGGGCTTACAGTACGTCATGGCGTGCTGTCGGTAGCTAAGCTACCGTAGGGAAACAAAACAGCAGGTTAGGTTGTGGCTAACCTCAGGACAGGTTAGGTAGGCTCGCAGGGCTGCTCCGCAATGCTGGCATCGATGTAGATGTAACGTGAAATACACGTCAAGGCATGTGGAGTAGAAATTAATTACACAGCCTAGTGACTTAAAAGAGATAAGGAAGGAAGGCACGTCAAGGCATGTGGTGTAGAAATTAATTACACAGCCTAGTGACTTAAAGGAGATAAGGAAGGAATGCAACGCTGGCCTGGCAGTGGAGCAGACATTAGTTGTGTGACCGGTATAAGGTCAAAGGGCGGCATGACACCACAGTTAATGAAATCAGCCTCCCATGGGTTTAATGACATTGTTGGGTCACGTGGGGGCTAGACATGTATGTGGGCGCCAAAATGGCGCAAAAAGCCTAGGGTAGATCATATGGAGGCCATGTAGTGTGAGGAACACTCAGTTGGAGGCTCAGCATGGCAAAGGTTCGATATGTGCTGAGAGTATCATGTGGCAGCTGTGCTCATTTCTTAGTCAGTGGTCGGGGCGACCAATGGGAAAGGAGTTTCACTTCAGCACCGAGTTCCATGGAATATTATCGTTGAGTCCAATTTTGTGAGAAGAAAGACGATAAATCCATCGCTGCTCTTTTTCAAACAGTCGTGCTTGTGCATTAGGGCCTGGTTGGATCTGCTCAATTACCGTCCATCTCATGTCGTTGGGGGTGTGATGCGCTGTGAGAAAATGGTCAGTGAGCCTGGTATTCGTTTTTTTGCATCGGATTGTGCTACGATGTTCCGCTATTCGTTGTTTGACTTTTCTTGTCGTCATCCCCACATATGGCTTGTCACAACTGCATTGGATCAAATAAATGACAAATGTACTGTTGCAGTTTGTGTGTGATCTTTGTTGCCAAATTTTGCCTTCCTCAAGGTTCAAAGTTTTTGTGTTATTGGTGAGGTGGCAAACGCTGCAGTCACCACATCTGGAATGTCCGATCACTGGGGGTAAGCCCCAAGCGTTGGTGATGGTTTGGTTGGTTGTTGTCATATTCTTTATAGGTCTGGTGTTCACCAAAGTGTCTTTTATGCTCCGTGCCTTTTTGTAAGAAAACAGTGGCCTGTCCCACTTGTGATTCCCCGTGTGTAGTATTGACCAATGTTTTCTAATGCTTTTGCTGACCTGGTTGGACACCGCATTGTATGTGGTCACGCATGTGAGTGGGAGCTCCTCCTCTGGTCTAGGTGTGTCCTCTAGCAGAGCTTGTCGTGGCTGGTTTCTTGCCCTTTTCTGGCATCTCTTTGTGATCTTTTCGGGGTAACCCCGGTTAGTTAGTTTCTCCGTCAGATCTGCTGCCTGGGTTTTGTAGTCCTTTAATTCGCTACAGTTCCTCCTAAGCCTGAGATACTGGCCGTAGGGTAGATTCTCCCTTAGGGGGCGCGGATGAAAACTGTCAAATCTCAGCAAGTTGTTTTTCGCCGTGGGCTTGAAGTGGGTTTTAGTTTTAAGCTTGTCTGTGTCTCTTTCGATCTCAATATCCAGAAAGACCATTTTGTCTTTGTCAACACTGTGTGTGAACCTTAGGTTAGGGTCACACGTGTTTAGCCACCTAATGAAATCCATTAGCGTTTCTTGTGGTCCTTGCCAGATAGTGAAGACGTCATCTATGTACCGCCTCCAGAATTTGATGTGGTTGCTGTAAGGGTTGTTGGGGGTGATGACATATTTTTTCTCAAAGTCATACACGTAGAGGCCCGCTACGCTGGGAGCGAAGACACTTCCCATGGATGTCCCGCCTATTTGGAGATATAGTTTGCCATCATGTTCAAAGAAGTTCCTTTTAAGAGCGAGGGTTGCGCACTCTACAATGAACTCTCTCGGTGTTGTGTAATCCCATGTGGAATTGTCCAGTGTTTGCTTGAGTACTGTGATGGTGGCGTCTTGGGGTATGTTAGTATAGAGACTCTCTATATCTAGACTCACAAGGATGTGGTCTGGTTCAACCTTGATGTCTTCCAACATGGTCAGTAGGCTTTTAGTGTCCTTCAGATAGGTTGCAGTATTTTGTACAATAGTTTTTAGGAAGTGGTCACAGAAGCGAGATAAGGGTTCCAAAAGCGAACCTATGCCTGACACGATTGGTCTGCCAGGCGGCGGGATCTTGCCTTTGTGCATTTTCGGGACTACATAGAAGTAGGGAATCTTGCCCTCCGTTTTGCAGAGGTAGTCCGCTTCCTGTTTGGAAATGTGGCCTGACGCCTCTGCTGTTTCCACCATATTAGTTATTTCCACTCTTAGGTCGTCGGTGGGGTCGGCTGTTAGCCTTCTGTAGTTGGTGTTGACCCCCAGAAGGCGTTGGCATTCGATGTCGTAGTCGGCCTTGTTCATTATTACCAACCCCCCGCCTTTGTCGGCTGGTTTTATTATGATAGAATCGTCATTTTTTAAGTCAGCTATGGCTTTGGTCTCCGCTTGGCTGTTGTTGTGGTATTGTTTAGTGACTGCTAGTGCTTCAATGTCGTTGAATACAGCTTGCTCAAAGGTGTTGATCTCCACCGGAATTGAGTGTGGCGGGGGCGTGAAAGTGGACCGCAATCTAAGGCCTGTTTCATTCTTGGTTTCATCAGATTCAATGGTGGTGGTTTTTTCAAAGTATGCTTTCAGTTTGAGTTTCCGAAAGAAAGCGGCCAGCTCACAATGTAATTTGAACTTGTCCAAGGCTGCAGTGGGCACAAAACCTAGACCTTTATTTAGTACATTGGATTCTGTAGTTGTCAGTGTACGTGAAGATAGGTTGGTTACTAGCTCCTCGCTGTGCTGGGGCCTGCTTTGTTGGCTCCCGATCTGCTCCTGGTTACGCTGCCTGTTGTGTCTTCCTCCTCCCAGTGGACGTTGTTCCCTCGCCTGTTGCGTCCCCTTCCGCGCCTGCCCCTGCTCTGAAAAGGAGGGCGGGACTGGTTTTGTTGGAAGGGGAACTGTTGGAATGGTGGCTGCCAACCAAACATAGGGTACTGTTGTGGGTGTTGGTAAGGGTGCATCACCGGTTGTTGGAATGGATGTTGAGGGGGGTGGTTAAATTGTGGCCATTGGTAATTCCCTCTATAGCCTCCTTGTTGTCTTTTTCTGGGTGTCCCACTGTTGGAGCTACCGCTGTTGTGGGAACTGTTAGTGGTATCACTTGATGCGTCTGAGTCTTGGTCCGGGACTCCAGTGCTTTTGAAATCAGGGTCCGAGTATGGATAGACTTTTACAAAAGAGAATTTCTTCAGATCTTTCTGAAATTTTGGAACTTTTTGTTGGGTAAGGTTTTCCCTGTATTCGGCTATTTCTTTATTTAAGTCATCCAGCTTTTTTTTGTATCCAGTGATACTGGCTTTAATTTGTGTCTCGGTGACTTGAATCTCCACTTGGATCTTCTCCGACAAGCGTATGGCCGTTTTCAGAATTAGTATGATCCAATCGTGGGTACAGTGCCACGCAATAAGTGCCCAATCTTTTCTAAACTCGGGGTCATCTAGGAAGATGCGTGGAGTGTTTGTAACCAAGAGGCCCTTTGGAGCTATTTTGTTGGTAACATATTCCTTCAATATTGTTCCATGTAGGATAGTCCTGATACGGTTCCTTTTCATTTCTGTCAGTTTTTCCCATTCACAGGTTTGTGATATGGTGTTACTAATGTTGGCGTCCGCAAAGACACTGAGATCACTCATGATGGAATCAATCTCATCGGTAGAATACGTAAGTCCTGTATATTCCGCCATATTGGCTGTAGGTGTGTTCCTCAGAAATTACAGTGAAAAACAGTTTAAAAACTCAGTGGTAAAACCGTGGTGAGCTTAGTAAAAAAACTCTCGCAGCTGTGCGCTGCCAGGAATGTTACAAACAGAAAAGAGAGTAAGGGAGTTCGTTCACTCGAAAGTGAACTAGAGACTTCTCCTATTCCCCTGGAGGAAATGTATCAAAAACAAAGCGAGGAGTATCCCCTATGAGGTTGAAGAACAGACGTATCTGGAGGACCGGTTTTTGGCAACAAGGAGGAAATTCATCCTTTTGTTTAAACATTGTTCAGTTGCTCTATAATTAAAATTAAATTTTTGAGTACAACCAGGACAATTTTTAACATTTAATTTTTTTGCACCCACAGTCACAACCCGCTCCACTGTAGTCCAGGTGTCGCAGCACACCTTGGTGTCGCTAGGACGCCAAGGTGGACCCCGATGATGAAGCATGTCACCACTAGGTGGTGAGTGAGGGGTTTTAAACAAAAGGATGAATTTCCTCCTTGTTGCCAAAAACCGGTCCTCCAGATACGTCTGTTCTTCAACCTCATAGGGGATACTCCTCGCTTTGTTTTTGGTACATTTCCTCCAGGGGAATAGGAGAAGTCTCTAGTTCACTTTCGAGTGAACGAACTCCCTTACTCTCTTTTCTGTTTGTAACATTCCTGGCAGCGCACAGCTGCGAGAGTTTTTTTACTAAGCTCACCACGGTTTTACCACTGAGTTTTTATACTGTTTTTCACTGTAATTTCTGAGGAACACACCTACAGCCAATATGGCGGAATATACAGGACTTACGTATTCTACCGATGAGATTGATTCCATCATGAGTGATCTCAGTGTCTTTGCGGACGCCAACATTAGTAACACCATATCACAAACCTGTGAATGGGAAAAACTGACAGAAATGAAAAGGAACCGTATCAGGACTATCCTACATGGAACAATATTGAAGGAATATGTTACCAACAAAATAGCTCCAAAGGGCCTCTTGGTTACAAACGCTCCACGCATCTTCCTAGATGACCCCGAGTTTAGAAAAGATTGTGCACTTATTGCGTGGCACTGTACCCACGATTGGATCATACTAATTCTGAAAACGGCCATACGCTTGTCTGAGAAGATCCAAGTGGAGATTCAAGTCACCGAGACACAAATTAAAGCCAGTATCACTGGATACAAAAAAAAGCTGGATGACTTAAATAAAGAAATAGCCGAATACAGGGAAAACCTTACCCAACAAAAAGTTCAAAAATTTCAGAAAGATCTGAAGAAATTCTCTTTTGTAAAAGTCTATCCATACTCGGACCCTGATTTCAAAAGCACTGGAGTCCCGGACCAAGACTCAGACGCATCAAGTGATACCACTAACAGTTCCCACAACAGCGGTAGCTCCAACAGTGGGACACCCAGAAAAAGACAACAAGGAGGCTATAGAGGGAATTACCAATGGCCACAATTTAACCACCCCCCTCAACATCCATTCCAACAACCGGTGATGCACCCTTACCAACACCCACAACAGTACCCTATGTTTGGTTGGCAGCCACCATTCCAACAGTTCCCCTTCCAACAAAACCAGTCCCGCCCTCCTTTTCAGAGCAGAGGCAGGCGCGGAAGGGGACGCAACAGGCGAGGGAACAACGTCCACTGGGAGGAGGAAGACACAACAGGCAGCGTAACCAGGAGCAGATCGGGAGCCAACAAAGCAGGCCCCAGCACAGCGAGGAGCTAGTAACCAACCTATCTTCACGTACACTGACAACTACAGAATCCAATGTACTAAATAAAGGTCTAGGTTTTGTGCCCACTGCAGCCTTGGACAAGTTCAAATTACATTGTGAGCTGGCCGCTTTCTTTCGGAAACTCAAACTGAAAGCATACTTTGAAAAAACCACCACCATTGAATCTGATGAAACCAAGAATGAAACAGGCCTTAGATTGCGGTCCACTTTCACGCCCCCGCCACACTCAATTCCGGTGGAGATCAACACCTTTGAGCAAGCTGTATTCAACGACATTGAAGCACTAGCAGTCCCTAAACAATACCACAACAACAGCCAAGCGGAGACCAAAGCCATAGCTGACTTAAAAAATGACGATTCTATCATAATAAAACCAGCTGACAAAGGCGGGGGGTTGGTAATAATGAACAAGGCCGACTACGACATCGAATGCCAACGCCTTCTGGGGGACAACACCAACTACAGAAGGCTAACAGCCGACCCCACCGACGACCTAAGAGTGGAAATAACTAATATGGTGGAAACAGCAGAGGCGTCAGGCCACATTTCCAAACAGGAAGCGGACTACCTCTGCAAAACGGAGGGCAAGATTCCCTACTTCTATGTAGTCCCGAAAATGCACAAAGGCAAGATCCCGCCGCCTGGCAGACCAATCGTGTCAGGCATAGGTTCGCTTTTGGAACCCTTATCTCGCTTCTGTGACCACTTCCTAAAAACTATTGTACAAAATACTGCAACCTATCTGAAGGACACTAAAAGCCTACTGACCATGTTGGAAGACATCAAGGTTGAACCAGACCACATCCTTGTGAGTCTAGATATAGAGAGTCTCTATACTAACATACCCCAAGACGCCACCATCACAGTACTCAAGCAAACACTGGACAATTCCACATGGGATTACACAACACCGAGAGAGTTCATTGTAGAGTGCGCAACCCTCGCTCTTAAAAGGAACTTCTTTGAACATGATGGCAAACTATATCTCCAAATAGGCGGGACATCCATGGGAAGTGTCTTCGCTCCCAGCGTAGCGGGCCTCTACGTGTATGACTTTGAGAAAAAATATGTCATCACCCCCAACAACCCTTACAGCAACCACATCAAATTCTGGAGGCGGTACATAGATGACGTCTTCACTATCTGGCAAGGACCGCAAGAAACGCTAATGGATTTCATTAGGTGGCTAAACACGTGTGACCCTAACCTAAGGTTCACACACAGTGTTGACAAAGACAAAATGGTCTTTCTGGATATTGAGATCGAAAGAGACACAGACAAGCTTAAAACTAAAACCCACTTCAAGCCCACGGCGAAAAACAACTTGCTGAGATTTGACAGTTTTCATCCGCGCCCCCTAAGGGAGAATCTACCCTACGGCCAGTATCTCAGGCTTAGGAGGAACTGTAGCGAATTAAAGGACTACAAAACCCAGGCAGCAGATCTGACGGAGAAACTAACTAACCGGGGTTACCCCGAAAAGATCACAAAGAGATGCCAGAAAAGGGCAAGAAACCAGCCACGACAAGCTCTGCTAGAGGACACACCTAGACCAGAGGAGGAGCTCCCACTCACATGCGTGACCACATACAATGCGGTGTCCAACCAGGTCAGCAAAAGCATTAGAAAACATTGGTCAATACTACACACGGGGAATCACAAGTGGGACAGGCCACTGTTTTCTTACAAAAAGGCACGGAGCATAAAAGACACTTTGGTGAACACCAGACCTATAAAGAATATGACAACAACCAACCAAACCATCACCAACGCTTGGGACTTACCCCCAGTGATCGGACATTCCAGATGTGGTGACTGCAGCGTTTGCCACCTCACCAATAACACAAAAACTTTGAACCTTGAGGAAGGCAAAATTTGGCAACAAAGATCACACACAAACTGCAACAGTACATTTGTCATTTATTTGATCCAATGCAGTTGTGACAAGCCATATGTGGGGATGACGACAAGAAAAGTCAAACAACGAATAGCGGAACATCGTAGCACAATCCGATGCAAAAAAACGAATACCAGGCTCACTGACCATTTTCTCACAGCGCATCACACCCCCAACGACATGAGATGGACGGTAATTGAGCAGATCCAACCAGGCCCTAATGCACAAGCACGACTGTTTGAAAAAGAGCAGCGATGGATTTATCGTCTTTCTTCTCACAAAATTGGACTCAACGATAATATTCCATGGAACTCGGTGCTGAAGTGAAACTCCTTTCCCATTGGTCGCCCCGACCACTGACTAAGAAATGAGCACAGCTGCCACATGCTACTCTCAGCACATATCGAACCTTTGCCATGCTGAGCCTCCAACTGAGTGTTCCTCACACTACATGGCCTCCATATGATCTACCCTAGGCTTTTTGCGCCATTTTGGCGCCCACATACATGTCTAGCCCCCACGTGACCCAACAATGTCATTAAACCCATGGGAGGCTGATTTCATTAACTGTGGTGTCATGCCGCCCTTTGACCTTATACCGGTCACACAACTAATGTCTGCTCCACTGCCAGGCCAGCGTTGCATTCCTTCCTTATCTCCTTTAAGTCACTAGGCTGTGTAATTAATTTCTACACCACATGCCTTGACGTGCATTCCTTCCTTATCTCTTTTAAGTCACTAGGCTGTGTAATTAATTTCTACTCCACATGCCTTGACGTGTATTTCACGTTACATCTACATCGATGCCAGCATTGCGGAGCAGCCCTGCGAGCCTACCTAACCTGTCCTGAGGTTAGCCACAACCTAACCTGCTGTTTTGTTTCCCTACGGTAGCTTAGCTACCGACAGCACGCCATGACGTACTGTAAGCCCCGCCCCCATACCCGCCCAGGCCGCGCCCGAATGTGGAAGCGGCCAACTCCTCTTTACCGCGTCCAGCTGCCCTCGCAATTACTAGCCGAGCAGAGGACGCGAGGAGTAGGTCGATCCTGATTTCCCTTGCCAGTAACTGTAAGTAGAATCTCATTACTAGCACCCGGGTACACTGTCTAGTACCGGGTCCACGAGGGCACCGCTCACCATTCTTAGAACGCCTTGAGCGGCACAGAAATTTACAACGCCCGCGCTTTCTTTAACCTTACAGAAATATGTTACGCTATAGGCACTGACCCTACGCCCTGCCCGTTGAAGCGCTGAGAGCTCTTATCCGAGTAAGCCCAGTTTTATGCCATTTGGGCTGATGTTTGTCCCTCAGGGTTACATGTATGTTCGTCATGTATGTTAATTAAATGTTATTCACTCGCATGTACGAGTCAGATGCTGTTAAAATGCATATAGCACCACCGAGTTAGCGCTATGCCTCTGATCACCCCACCTTGTATTCACCCACAATGGCAGAGGAACCGTTATGTTACTTATCACCCTGCAATTAGCAAAGGCACCACGTGATAAATACGATCTATGTAATGCCACCCTATGTGTTTCCTCGATATCGGCACTTTATATACTCAATATAAATATCCAGCAGTGTCGTGTTTACACTGCATGCAACTCGCGTGCACCTACTCCTTGGCATAGATATTGACTAATATCTCACTCCATCACGACGGTATTATGTTTATCTGGAGACCAAACCCCCCCCCCTTCTTTTGGCACTATATTTCCATTTCACTGAGAAACTGCACGACGTTACAGGAGAGTAAGTGAATCACTCAATACCTGATTGCTTTTTACCCATTCTTCTCTCCCTACAGGTCTCTTTTTTGCTTATTCGCCTGCCCATTTATTGTATTGTGCAGCATTTACCACTGGCCATTTTTGCCAGTAGGCACACAGGGGATCAAGGTACGGGTGTGCTTTTTAGGGAGCACGCACCTCCTGTCCTCCTGTTATTTTGGTCCTGACGAATACCGGGCAATAGCCCTTAAGGTAGAAACATGTTGACCACTCAACACATATAGAGATCCCTTTGGTCGTAACCCCCCTACCAGGATCTCGCCCTTATATTTTTAAACATTGTTCAGTTGCTCTATAATTAAAATTAAATTTTTGAGTACAACCAGGACAATTTTTAACATTTAATTTTTTTGCACCCACAGTCACAACCCGCTCCACTGTAGTCCAGGTGTCGCAGCACACCTTGGTGTCGCTAGGACGCCAAGGTGGACCCCGATGATGAAGCATGTCACCACTAGGTGGTGAGTGAGGGGTTTTAAACAAAAGGATGAATTTCCTCCTTGTTGCCAAAAACCGGTCCTCCAGATACGTCTGTTCTTCAACCTCATAGGGGATACTCCTCGCTTTGTTTTTGATACATTTCCTCCAGGGGAATAGGAGAAGTCTCTAGTTCACTTTCGAGTGAACGAACTCCCTTACTCTCTTTTCTGTTTGTAACAGCATATAAAAGGCCTCTGTTCTCTGTACTCTTGAAACTACCTCATTCAGTTGCTACGGCTTCTGTGTGACGTGGCCTCACTTATTAAATTTAATATAGATGTCTTTTCATGTTTTCAGCTTCTGTGCCAAGTTCTTTTTTTTATTAGTAAGTATTCCCTGAGAATGAAGATTACAGTTCTTCAAATGGCGCGGCCAACGTGGGCTTCATCAGGGAAGTGACTTTCTGTGGGAGTGATCTTGTCAGGAGACTGAAATCTACTGAGGAGGAGAGGATGGAGATTCTCTGTCTTCGCAGCCCGGTATATTTCTGATCTTCCTGATTTTGATCCTCCACATGATGTCACTCCTGACTGAGAACCTATTTGGCGTGAGTATTCTAAAAAAAACCGTTAGGTCATGTAGAACTTCACAGTTAGAATTTGGATAACCTTTTGATTAGTAAGAATAAGAAGTACAAGTGGGTCGCTCCCACGACTTTGTTTGGTTTCTTGGTTTTGATTTGGTTATTGCAATTACCAAAGCCGAGGAGTTTGGTTTCTTGGTTTTTGATTTGGGTATTGCAAATTACCAAAGCCGAGGGGCTCTTATATTTGCGAGTGTATTGGTAGAGATAACCCCTTGAAGTTTGAAGCTAGATTAGTGAGCTATAAGATGCCTAATCTTAGCAAATTTGGGACTCTAGCTTTGGAACTTTGGAATTTGTGTTGGCCAACTTTGGATTTGTATAGGTTTGGATATGCGAATTGCAATTTGTGTAGGCAGGTAATGAGGAGATATTTCTCCATTTGGTTTAGTTGAACGGTGCACGTACGAAAAGTACCTTAAGCACCACTTTGATTATAATACTTGCGTATTCCGCAGTATTTTTGGCATGCCTGTTTGTAAGCTCACATGGAAAAATGTGTTGCTTTTTTGGAAGGTACCATAGTGTGATGTGAAGTAAATTAGCCGGCCCCCCTAAAGGGAATATCTTTAAATAGGTTTAGATTTACAAACATATTTCTTCCTTGGTGATTTTGTATCCCCAGGGAATTAAAATATGACATAATACAAAACAAGGATCCTTTGTTCTGCGCAGTTTTATGAATGAAGATATGCAGAACGATTTTGTTTGGTGTTCTGCTAGCCAAAGCTTGTGAATTGAGTGTATTTTCGCTTCTTGGACATACATCAGTCTGTTGGGCTGTTTTTGCAGTCTTTTTGAAACACAATTGAGAAGCGTTTCTTGGAAATATGACTTACAACTAATATTTACAAATGGTTTGGTTTAAGTACAGACTGTGGGCTGTCCTTTGTTTTTGTTCTGAGTATTGGTTTGTGGGTTAAATGTGTGTTTAAATGTCTATGTGGTCTTCATATTAGTGCAAACTTCTGTAAGTGAATAGCGATGGCGCTATTCACGAGAGACACCTTTCTGTTTATGTCTGAAATGAGCTCAATGTCTGTTCGTGGTTTTTCTTGATGTTTTCAGTCTATTAAGCAACATTTTGCAAGCATTTTCTTGGGTCTGTTGCTAAATAAAATTGTCCTTTTTAGAAAGAAAACAATGGCGCAAACATTTTGTCATGTTTCAAGTTAGGCGTCTGTGCTTGGGCTTATAAATGAATGCGTCTAAAAATGATAGGCAAGGGATGCAGCTTGCTCTTATATGTGGAGTTATCAAAAATAATTGGGTTTATTAATTTTTTTTATTAATTATGAAAAATAATTAATAAAAATAAGTGCTACAAAATTCGTTTTTTACTATTCATGAAGCTTAATGCTCATACTATGACATCCTAGCATTAAAATTTAATTTAAGTTGTGCTATACCGCATAATGAGAACATTAGCATATGGAATTTCACTTAGCGCAGGCGTACAAAACTCATTTTTCTAAAGATTTACATGGGATATGTCTGATTAAAAATCTCTGTAATTTGTAAAGAACATTCTGAGGATGATTAATGTGTATCACAAGTATAGGATATTTATTTTTAAGTGCCCCAAACATCAAAGTCGAATTTGGGTAAAATAGACCATTTAAAACAGCATTCTTGCCATTTATGATAGCTTTAAAGTGCTTTAGGCTTCAGTAAATGCATACATTTAGGTGTAATACAAATTTGCAGACTGTCCCCATTTGGGGTTTGCTTTTAAATGACCCAGTGAGATCCATTTAAGGTTGATGAAATGAGTACCATTGCAACAAGCATTTGTTCTAAAACTGGTATGTGTGTTATTAGGTTCGGTGAATTATTCACAGTAACTGTTGTTTAATAATCTGGGAATAGAGACCATTTTTAGCGCCTAAAAAGGAGAAATTATTTTTCAAAATAGAGTGAATTATTGCAGGTTAGGAGGAATTAGGAAGGCCTTTCGCCTTTGTCAGCCTCAGAATGAGCAGAAGCTGTGGGCTAGGAGAACAGGCTGTTCAAGTTGCGCTAAGATGCTATCTTTAGTTTCCCTGTAAACAATGGAAGGAGGCTGTCATGTTGACATTTGTGACCTTTTAAATTAAGGCCTTGTCTCTGTGAAATGCAGAATGACCTTGCTAAACAGGCCTCTAAAAGGAAGGGTTTCTGGTTTCTCCACAAAATTAAAGAACTTAATTCCAAAGGGAAAATATGAAAAAGGTTTCTTTGAAAGTCCCAACACATGCTAAATGCTCTGCAGAAATGATATATTTGTATCTCTGCCTCTAAAAAAATAATATCTGCTAGTTGCTTTTATTTGACCGAAAATGAAGCATTGCATTAAGTCTTAGACAGAAAATAAGACAAAGCTTTTTATTGAAATTTTGAAGGCTACATGCCTAAGTGAGAACGAATTGTGGCGCGAAGATAACATGGAGTGTCAGTGAAAGAATTTTACTTTTGGAAAGTTAAAATGGCTTAATGTTGCAAGCTGACTGACAAGATGGTAACAGTTAAGTAATGGAAATTTATTTTTGTGTCTGTTCATGTGTATTATGTTTTGTCTTCTGATTAAAAGTTATAATTGATGTCTGTTTGTTATGAGAAATGTCTCTCTTTTGTGTGTTGTGTATTTTTTTTTTTTGCTTCTGCCCACAGATCATCCATGGATTGTTCTGGGTGATTTTAAGGCTGACAAGACACGTGAGTTTAATTGGTTGAAATGAGATGTGTTTTTGCGTAACTCCTTTGGAAAGAAATGTCCATGCGTTTTTCATGTTTGTGTATTTGGTTCTATCATGAATTGTTCTTGCTGGTTCTGTGTGTCCGAAACTTGTATTTGACAGCAGATATCCACTAATTGGTGATCTACTGTCAAAATGGAGGGTAAGGATTTTAAACCTGACACGGTGTTATGCGTCACCGCTCATTTATATATGCTATTGTTTTGTCTATGCTTTTTGTGCTTGATATACAGCAAGTATATCTGATGGCTTGACATGTCCGTTTTGTGCGTTTTTTTTTTGCATGTGTTTTGTTTTATGTTGTTGCTTTTGATACTATTACAAGTTTACCTGTGTTGTGAAGGGATATACATTACGATGTGTATCCTGCAAACAGTTGGGTAGATTTGCTTTGACACTAAATTTCACAGAAAGACAGACAACACTTCATCAGTGTATGTCAAATTTGGCTTTAATGGTATTTGAAGGAAAATAAAAAAAGAGATATACAGAATCAAAGTGTGTCACATGCTGTTAGTCACGTACTGTCCTTTTCCCTTAAAGGAACAGGCAGCCCTAAATTTATGTATCCTGAATTGGACGTAAGGATAAATTATAGATCTGTGACTTTTGTGCATGGTGACCTAATTTTTATATTACTTTAGTCAGTTTTGTTCTGCTTCCTGAATAGTGTATGGCCTTGTACCATAAAGGAAACAAGGTTTCATTTTTTCCTGAAGAAGGAACTGGAACATTAGCTGAGATATGTCGCATAGTGCCTAGCGTTTGGGGATTTTAGCTGTGACCTAGTCCCATTTCCCTTTTCCATATTCCTTTCACCAGTCAGCCCTTTTATTACTGTGGGTGTATTGTTTAGGTCCACACTTCCAGATTGCAGTAATGTACTAGGAACCCCTATATTATGTATAATTCCCTTTTGTATGACTAGACTGTTTTTTAAGAATTTTCTTTAGGCCTAACTCGATGTTTTCCAGTCTAACCGTCATGGTAGTAATGGACTGGTTAACTGACTCAATGCTATTATAAGACAAGTTTCCACATTTTGATTATTAGCCTGTGTATTGCGTAGTGCACTTGATGCACAGTTATTAAAAGGGAGGTATCTACATGTCCCTGATAATCTGTATTATGCGATTTTTTCTTTTGAAATGTTTTAGATAAGGAATTTAGGAACACCTATATGTAATTATTGAGAGAAAAAATGTGTTTACCCCATTAGACGATGTCACTATGTGTGAGGACATCCATTTAGATAAAATTCTCATATAGTTATCTACCCTTAGATGGTAGAGGATATGCTCTCACATGGAAACCCAATTGAAGAAATTAGAGGCACTGTTTTGCTTATTGCCTTTGTCTTTGTATTCTATGAGAATGACAGTGTGTTCTAGACCAGAATTGTCTCATGGCGTATGGCCACTCCCTCGCAGATTGCAGGCCACCTGCTTGCAATCCTCTTGTTAAAAACAAACTGTTTTTGTACTAAATTGAAAGAAAATAACAAATGTGTCCCATTTCCTACGTCACTAGGTTCTGCGGGATTAAGTCATAATAACCTACGGACCTTTGATGAAAAGCTAATTCCCATCAGTGACAGTCTCAGCACCCAGAAAAGCAGCAAGGCTGGACAGTGATCGCCAGAGCACCATCCATGATATCTCCAAATCATCGTACTTGCTCCATCAGACGGCATTGACATCACAGAACCAGTTTTCAGTGCAAAAGAGCCAAAGAGAAGGATCCTTGTTGCTTCGAGGCTTTAGTTTTTCACCTGTCATGTGCTGGTAACCTCTGACAGTAGGCAGTCCATTGAGCCCCTTGGCCTGAGTTTTGGCCACACACCCCCCCTTTCCTTTGCTCCAACGGAAAGGCAGTGCACCAGAGGATCCAGGGTTGGAAAGAGGCACTACATTGTGGTACCTATGATTAAATGGAAGAGCAGCCCGAGCATCCTCTGACACTGAAAAGCGAGTGTTGGAGTCTGAAAGTGTTGCTGAGTATGAAAGCCTGTTGCTCTTTCCTGATTAATAGTACTTGGGTCTGCATGAGATGATCTGTGCCCATGATCA
Organism: Lissotriton helveticus; assembly: GCF_964261635.1. NCBI lineage: Eukaryota > Metazoa > Chordata > Amphibia > Caudata > Salamandridae > Lissotriton > Lissotriton helveticus. The sequence goes on from NC_136061.1 coordinate 59,929,151, forward strand.
ATGGAGAGCACACTATCTGTAGTGCCTGCCGCAGAGGAGAGATATTGGTGCACTGCCTTGAGACATTGAGACTTTCAAATAAGCTGCGAGTGTTTGCCAGGAGGGCACTCCAACGGATACTGAGAAGGACCATTTTCATGAAAGACCTGAATGAAGAGGCCCATGCGGAAGAAAACAACACAAGAGGACTTGATGAACAATAGAAGCCTGCCGGAGAGGCTTGGACGGACTCTGGGTATTTCCCTTGCGATTGCATAAAATGGGTGTTAGGAGACTAATTTTTACTGTTTTGCTGGCATTGTTTTAAAGTAGTATTCTGTTTAGTAAAAGCAGAATAAAGTCCATTCTCTGTGGAAGAGTATCCCTTTTCATCTGAGAGCATTAATAAGGATCACCACTGTTTCACCTGAACATATAATAAGTTACTGAAATGCATAGGAGCCATAAAAAATGTTACTAGATAATTTTAGGATTTGCTTTCTGCTTAAAGTTGTGAGAAATGATAATATTTGTAATAGTGGTCATTATTTTCTCCTGTTGTCCATATGTTCTTAATAACATGTTTTCTAGTAAGTTTAAGCATGACGTTGTCTTTTGTAGTTTGGATTGTTTTTGCTACCCAATTGACATCTGTACCCACCTTCCAACCTATGTCTCTTCCTATTACTACTTCTTCGCATTCTTTCCATACTTTACCTGAACATGAACTGGTTAGGAGGTCAGAGTTTACTAATAATTCCTTTGTACAGCTTCTGCATCAACACCAGTTAGTAATGAACACCACTAATTGTTGGGTGTGTGGTCTTATGCCACATACTACAGATAGAGGTATTCCCTATTTGGTTCTGTCATTTAGTTACAATGGGTCTGTATGGGCATATCAGACGATGTTTATTTATGCCAACCAAGTCTATCCCTTGCGTTCCATGAAAGATAACTCGAGAAATAATGCCTTAGTGAAGGGAATAACGGATAATATTGACATCGATTCAGACACAGACTGAGTGATTGCCTATGTAAGGGCATAAGGAGGGTCTGAGGTTCTGTGAATTCTGAACCCGTGGGTTCCATTTTGTGTATGGCAGCCATTTTGTGGTTGCCCTCACATAGGCCATGATTGTGGCTGAACTAGTCTTTTTGAGGACATGTACACCTTAGCTCGAGTTCATGCTGACTCCTGTTTGACCTGAGTGAACTGACCCTGTTGCCTGAAGCTGACCTTGTTAAATCAGTTCCTGCCCTTTAGCTGATCAAGATTGAGGATCAAAGCACAGGACATTGTAGAGTTTGGTATGCACACACACACACCCCTTATCCTGCTTCTTATCTGTTTTCTGTTCCTTCTTTTATGGTCTGTTTATGATATGGGTTGTGGTCCTTTTATTATGGGTTTGTCCGGCTTGTGTAAGAAGGAATGTTAGGTATTTTGCATGCCTGCAAAAGCTAGGACTGCCCCTTACTTGTATGCTGAAGTTTGTAACCCTGAGAGCATATAAAAGGCCTCTGTTCTCTGTACTCTCGAGACTACCTCATTCAGTTGCTACGGCTTCTGTGTGACGTGGCCTCACTTATTAAATTTAATAAAGATGTCTTTTCATATTTTCAGCTTCTGTGCCAAGTTCTTTTTTTTATTAGTAAGTATTCCCTGAGAATGAAGATTACAGTTCTTCAAGCCAGACCTGCTGCGTGCGAGCTTCAAAGAAGGACCTAATCCAACCCCAGACGGAACCAGAGAAGCCGATCTCCAAGAGGCGATTGAGAAGCAGAGCATGCAGCACTGTGTCAAATGCCACCGAGAGGTCAAGCATGACTAATGCAGCCCTCCCGCCGGCATCCAAACACTCTCTAATAGCCTCAGCCACTTCTACCAAAGGCGATTCCGTACTGTAGGCTGCCCGGAAACCAGATTGTGCTGAATGCAACAGGCCGGATGTCTCAGCATAGTTGGTAAGCTGGTTGGTGACTACTTTCTCACATACCGTGGCCAAACTGGGCAAATGCGAGATCGGCCTATAATTCCCAGGTATTTCAGGGTCCAGCGCCGGCTTCTTCAGGAGAGGGAGAATCAGGGCTTGCTTCCATGCCGTCGGGACCATAGCCTCACTGAGGGACATATTAATAATACGGTGAACTTCCGGATTAATAATGTCAGCTGCTGCGGCAAGAAGTCTGGCTGCGCAAGGGTCCTAAGGGGATCCGGACTTCAGGGCTTTAATGATTTTTAAGTTGACCGATGGATCAACTGGTGCAAAAGTGGACATCCCATTAGCTGGTCCTAACAACGGTTGACCCAAAACGGGAACTAAGAGCCCTCCCGCCTGAGTGGAAAAAGAAGCTTGAATGCTACTAATTTTGTCCACAAAGAACTGGGAGAGTGTATTACACCAGAGGGTAGAGACAGGCTTTGCATGAATTAATGCACCAGGGGCCATAACATTTTGAACAATGGCAAATATCTCCTTCGAATTATTCTTGGCCAAATCAATCCGAGAGGCATAATAAAGCTTTTTGGCGGTGACAATAGAAGAGTAATAGCTCTTTTGTTTAGCCCTGAGAGCCAATTTAAATACCGGGCTAAAGCACCCCCGAGCGCCACAAACGCTCCAAGACTTTACAATCATGTTTAAGGTCCCTCAGCTCCTGTGAGAACCGGGGTTTAGAGGGTGAGTCCCTAGCCAGCTTGGAGCGGCACGGCGCTGCCAAAGCTGACACTGAGTCCAAGATCCAAGAATTAAACCTGCTGACATTTCCCTCTAGAGTATCTTGAGGGGGAGTTCTGGAGGTGGCCAAGGTGCTGATGAACTGTGAGGGATCCATTTTGCTGTAGGCAGGGGGATGATGGCTGCCCTCGGCCTGAGCTGGCCGAGCCACAACCCAGGAAAAGAAAATCGGGAAATGATCGGACCAGGAAACCGGGAGGGGTTTGACCACCTGGATGGCAAAATTTGAGCAAATGGGGTCAAGCTTCATGAGTTGGAAATGCTACCCTTTGCTTTAGTTGGACCGCTTGAAGAGCATCCAGGAAAACAGCTGAATCAGAGGCCTCTTGGAGCTCCAAATAAAGGTTGACAGCTCCAAGAATCACATAGTGGGAGAAGCGCAGTGCTCGTTCAGTCATCGCATCCCCACATGTGTTTAAGAAGCCCTTCGGTGAACCCGGGGGCCGGTAAATCAGAGACCCGCCCAAGGTCTAATGGGCGGAAATCTCCATACTAAAATCTAAAGCTTCACAGTCGCCCCAAAGGCAAGAAGGCTCACTTTGAAGAACCCATGGCGCTCTATAAAAAATGGAAAGACCACCACCCTTACCGACCAAACGATCAGCCCGATGAACCTTATAGCCGGGCGGAGTGGCCAGTTTAACAATAGGGTCAGATGAAACATCAAGCCAAGTTTCCATTATAAAAAGAACGTCCAAAGAGTGATCTACCACCAGGTCAAAAATGTCCATGTGATGTTTCTTCAGTGATCTGGCATTAATCAAAGCAGCCTTAATGGCCTGGAGCTCTCTTTCCATCAGTGTACACGTAAGAGTAAAATGGAGTTGTTTATCAGTACACTAGTTTGTTTACTAAATAATTCTAATATCTATTCCTTGCTTATCAAGACAGGCCACCCATAATCTGAAATATGTGGGTTGCTCAGTCCCATAAACCTATTTCAGCATTCGAACATGTATAGTGTAGCATTCAGAACCCATATTGAACTCTAGCATACACAAGAATATCAAGTGTTACTTGTTTACAAAAACCTTTGCATCCTTGTAGAAGAATAACATCTTGCTGCTGAGAAAACAACATATCCCAATATTCAAAGGCCGCTCCTGCACTGAATCCTCAAATGAATAGTGTGACCTAAACACATCAAATTTCATAGAAGTATAGAGGCTTGAGTATTGAACTGGTACCCACCATTTACAGACTAAGGGCCTAATTATGAATGTCCTTGGGACAGTGACACTCGCAGTGGAGGTGTGGTGGCAGTCAGGGATCGCCGCACCAGTGCTCCGACCACTGTATTACAAGGACAGTGGTCGGACCTTCCTAGGACCACCACAACCGCCAGGAATTCGCAATCCCTGGTGATGGCAGTGTGGTCTTGAGGCTGCAATATGCTTGGTGGTGCCACTCCGGCACGATAAGCATTTTACAAGTTTCCTCTCCGGAATGATCTCATGGCAGTTCCTACTCAATGAAACTGCTGGCAGTGAGGAAACATAGGGGGTCTTACAGGGCCTACTCTTGCCCCATGCATGGTGGTGCATGCACCCTAGTTCCTGCTTGACATGGACTGCACAATCCATGCCATGTAGGATCGTTCATTGGCAGTCCCGCAGCGGTGCATATGAGCCGCCCACCCACCAGACCATGAAAATACTTTTAATCTGGCAGTGGGGTGGCAGTCAACTTTGGCGTTCCTGGAGCGGGGCACTGGCATGGCAGCCAGCTCCAGAACCAGCAAAGTCTTAAGCGAGCCCTAAGTCACTACTAGTTGGATGCAATCCTTGCAACCAGCAGCAATAGGGAACAAATGAGACATATTGAAAAAGCACCCACGGCAAAACATTTTCATCTGGTCACATACAGAAGCATTTCTATTGAAACCTTCTCAGTAAGGTAAGAATCATAGTAGATCTGGAAAGCAACACAAAAAGTGTCAAAGTGGTATTGAAAGAGCATAAGGAACACAGTAAAAAAATCTTCCAGTTATCAGTGAAATTAAAAACTATTAGCACTGCCACATTAGCAGAGCTATCTCAGCACAGCTCGGACCATTATTATGTGGTGACTACCCCTGCTAATATAGTAGTGGAGTGGTGAGCTGTGTAGTAGTCAGTATTAATGGCATCATACATTTATATTTGTTGGTCCCACATGGCAAATCGCTCTCTTCTTTACTGGGATTTGCTTTTGGGAACTTGGCAGCCTCCTTTTGTCAGTGAAAAAACACAATTTGCCATCAACTGTAATTTTAAGCACACTGCAGATAGCATGGCATTTTCCATACCCTGGGTGCACAGCTTCTTCTTGAAATCAGTAAAGGCACATCACACATCCTGCACCAAGGCCATGAAATTTGGGCCACAGGAAATAGAAAAACCCTGATATAACAGCTCACTCTCTAAATTTAGAAGATACAATGCAGTGCCGTAGACATAAAGCTTGACTGATTGCCTTGAACAGTGATCCTAGACGTGCCATCATGGCGACAAGCAATACCCCCTCTCTATGACAAACAAGTCTGAAAAATGTGACTGGCTGAGGAGCTCAGATAACAGTCTTTCCATAAAATATTGAGATTGCCTCTGTTCTATTGATTCACGCATGCCAACAACCATTATGTTATTCTGGCTTGAGCATGCCTCTACATCTTCATTTTTGGCATTAATATTGTTTAGTCTTTCCATAAAGAGAAAAATTTCCCTAGAAACAGGAGTATCGTTGTCAATGTCTGATATGCACCTCTTGGCCATAGCAATCATAGTGCTTTATTCAGCCATATTGGTTTAGTTATGTGGAGGAAACATGAGAAGCTGAAGTTCTAAGAGCCCGGGGAGGAGAACAGGAATGAAGGCAAGACTGATGGCAGAAGAGAGCAGTGGCCAGATGTACAATAGAATTTTGAGATGGGCAAAACCTGCAGTCTGCAAAACCACTAGGATTGCAACTGCAAAATCCCTAAATTGTTATGTATGAAACACATTTTACAAGTCAGAAATGTTTTCTTCCATGTGTAAAATGGGTTATGACCCATAACGAATTGCAATTTGGAAGGGCATGAGAAGAAGATTCCTTCCTAATTGCTTTTTGGTCACCTATGTATCTGTGGTTTGCAACCGCAAACCATTGACCAGGTATTGACTTTTCAAAGGAGATGGTAAATAATTCACAAAGGGGTAGAGTCCCACTCAGACCCCTTCCTCATTCGTAGTTCATTTGGAAGCCTCAGGGGAAGTAGGCATTGTTTGGGGGATCAATGTGTGCTTTTTCTGCCGTTTTTCCAAATGGGAAATGTTTTTTAGGAGGCAGCATCTATATCTTTAAGTAACTCAGGCTGCTTTAAAAAACACGTTCCCTAATGAAAACACAGGAGTGGTTGTCAGCTCCCTGTGTGTGCATTCAATACATGGGTATTAATTAGGGTGGTCATTCTGTGGCCCCCTGCAAGTGGTGATATTGTGAACTGGACTATTAGAACTTAGGTCAGTTCACAAAATGAGATTCCTCGTACAAAAAGTAGCTGTGCAATCTGCAACCATATTTCGCAAATAATATGCTAGTACACCAGACCCGTTATTTTTAAAGGGGTGGAGCCCAAAATAGAGGAATTCAGACGCCGGGTGTTTTGCAGCCAGAAAGCAGTAAAAACAATGTAAAGGGAGATGTCAGCATAGGTGTTTGGTCATAACATTGTCTTAAATATAATGATACAGAAATACAGCAAATATATACTAAATTATACTGTGGTACAGAACATCGTTGTCAAGAATATTGTTTTATTTTGTTGAGAAATAACATTTTCAAAAATGTAGTTGTTGTTAATATTGTTTTCATTAATATAGTTGAATAAAATCTTGTCTTTTAATTAATTTGATGTTTCATTTAATATATTACTTTTAGGTGATAATAGTGTTAGTATATCAGGTTTGTTTGTAAATATAGTTCGCAATTTCATGTGTTTTAGTAAAAGAAAAATCACGTTTATTTATTAATGTAAAGTTTAGTAGTGGGCTGTTGGCTTTGTAGGGGAATAGGTTGGGAAATTAATGAGATTATATTTAATTTACATTTTATGGCTATTATTTTCATTGTAAACCAATTAATTGATTATCAATTATGATAAACTTTTAATTGTTACATTATTTATTTTTAATTTTTTCGTTTTAATGTAATTATAATGTTATTAATATTAATACTGAGGTTTTTTTTGGGAGTGGGTTTTTGTGTTTGTAGGGGAAAAGGGTGCAAAGGTAATTACATTAAAAATAATTAAAATTTTATGGTGATCATTTTTATTGCAAATTGAATATTTAATTAATTATCAAGTAAGTTAATTTATTAATGGTTACATACATTTTTTTGTTTAATTTCCTATTTTTTATTTTATTATTATTACTAGCATGTTTTATTTTAGTAGTGTGTTTTTTGTTTTTTTGGGGAATAGGGCAGGAGGTTAATTACATTATAAATAATTAAAATCGATGGTAATTATTTGTATTGCAAAATTATTATGTAATTGATTAATAATTATGCGAATTATTTAATAGTTAAATTGTATTTTTTATGTTATTTTGCTATTTTTAATGTATATTTTAATTTTATTATTAATAACAGTATTTTACAGTTTAGTAGCAGGTTATAGGATTCATAAGGGAATAGGGCATGAAGTCAATTAAATTATAAATAATTTAAATGTAATGGTAAGTATTTTATTTTAAATTAATAATTTAATCGATTGTTATATTAATTAGTTAATTGTTACTCTATTGTTTTTTTATTTCATTTATTAAGTTACTTCTAATGTATATTTTAATTTTATTATGAGTAATAACATGTTATATTTTAGAATCAGGTTTTTGATTTTGTAAGGGAACTGGATTGGGGGCTAATACAATTAAAATGTTTTTGTAATTAATATTAATTTGTTATGTTACTTGTTATGTTATTGAAATGTCTACTTGAATATTAATTATTGAAATGACTTATTTTAGCATTGTGTCACTACTTTTTGAAGAGTATGATTTTCATGTGTATTTTAATTTTATTATCATTATGTAGATTTTTCACATTTCCTTTTTAAGGAATATATGGTGAAAAATGTTAAAGCTATGATATCATGTTAAAGAATTGTTTTTTATATGTGATTGATTAATTCATAATTCATTATGTTGAATTTTACTGATGTATTTTTGGGGAAAATATTGTGCAGTTTTTGATTTATTATTTATTTCATTTGCAAATGTTTTGAAATGTTGTCTGTTTAACTACTTTTGCCGAAATATTTTATTTTAAATATCAACTATGTTAATATGTTTATTGTAATATTTTGATTAGGTTAAATAGTGTTGTTGGTTTATGTATGTTTGATAATTTGTTTGTTATTTTACTGTAATATTTAAAATGTAAATATAAAAAAAATTGTGGTTGACATTTAAAAAATATATGTATTTTAAGATTAAATACTTAAAATAAATTCTTATAATTAAACAAATATACTTGAAATTATTAAATTAACACCATATTACATTTAAAGAATAGAGAATGACCTGTTTTAAATACACTAATTGAAAGTCAATATTTGTTAGAAAAGGATATTTGTACCTGCTTTTAGTCGATATTTTGAAAACAATACTTTTAACAATATATTTTTGTCATTTCATTATAAGTGTAGGACCACAATATTTTGTCTACTAATATTTTTGAAACTATGGAGCCCATTAGGATGGAGGGCGGGTCGCCCCCGCCAGGCTGGCAGTAGCCACCGCCCACCTGGCGGGGGCGATCCGCCCGCCATCCTTGCTGCAAAGACCCCCCGCCATATTAACATGACTGGGGGGTCTGCGGTGGACGGAAAGACCGTCTGCCGGCTTTCCGCCCCGGTCGCAAGGCGACTGGGGCGGAAAAGGGTTGTATATGGTGGCGGTGTCTATCAGACACCTCCAGCCATATTACAATGGGCATTCAACAATGCCTTTCCGTGGCGGCAATGCCGCCATAGAAAGGCATGCGGAGTCTCCCTGCGAGGGGCCGTTGCGGGCCCCCAGGGGTGTGGGGGGGGCACATGGGGGTACTGCGTTTTAAGGAAAAATGTGGCAAGCACCGTGCGGTGCCTGTCAAATTGTGCTTTGAAATGCTTTGAAATGGCGGGCGGTGCTTTCAGCACCGCCTGCCACAATGCTAAGAATACGGGATGCGCCCGCCACTGTGGCGGGCGCATCCTAATACCCCCCACGGGACCCTCGCCGTTAGGGCGGGCGGTCCCTTCACACGATGGGATGGCGGGCGGACTAAGTTCCCCCGTCATCCTTATGGACCCCTATATTTCTGCCAGTTGATATTTATGATCATCACGATATTCTGTCAGTGATTTGTGCGCACGATGTGGAAATGCTGCGTACTGAGCTCTCTGCAGTCTAATAACTAAATTTAATGGTGATTGCCTTTTTTCTTAAATCAGAAATAAAAACATATGCACTTATTGCACTACTTAGTTCTGGTACTTTTAAGCATCTGAAAGGTTTGTGTATAAGTACTCACAGCACCCTGCACAGTCCACTCTCCTACCACTCACCCTGAAGTACTCACTTCCCTAACCCAAGTGTAACTAACAATTGTGTAAAATCCTACATATATGGCAGATGTGCTGCAGCCATATACGTTTCTGCATGGCCAATGCTACAAGCCTTGTCTATGTGAATAAGGATCCAGAAATTTAAATTGCAGATTTGAAAACTATTTCCATATGTAAATTCCAACTGTGCAGAGAGAGTTTTGATATTCAGTTCTTTTATGCTTCATGCTTGTTGGACATGGGCCTTCCTCAAGGGGAATTCCCCAAAACCGCCACCTGGTTTTTGCCCTCTCTCTTTTCCTGACCTTAGACCTCTGGGCACTTCCCCACTGTGCTTCAGTGGGAAAGTGCCTGCATCCTTCCTACACATATGCAAAATAAACAATTGATGGACGGATTGCTGGACAATGCAAACATTCACCCCCATTCACAAGGATCTGGGTTTATTCCACCATTCTTTTGCTCACCACACCACCCAAGTTTGGACCCAGCCATATGAAAATCAGTCTTGACCCTGTTCCTTATGGGAACAGTCCAGCCTGAACTACCAAGCCAGGTCCTCCCTGGACCAGAAAAAAGCATCCTGGGACCGGTTTCAGAGCATCACCCTTCATCAGCCAGGTTAGGTTGAATCCAGTGGTGTAGTCAGCATGGGACCCACGTCTGGGCATACTCTTCCCACTTAGGGAGACATATGCAAAAGAAACAATTGATGGACGGAATGTTCGTCCTGGCCTGGCACTTTGGGCTGGACTGTTCCCACTGGGCACAGGGTCAAGACTGATTTGCATATGGCTGGGTCCAAACTGGAATAGCATGTTGAGCAAAAAAACCAATGAATTTAGGCCCAGATCTCTATACTGAGGGTGAATGTATGACATTGCTCTACATTCTGTCAATCAATTGTTCTTTTTGCATTTGTCACCCCGAGTGGGACGGGTATGCCCAGACGTGGGTCCCATGCTCTCCATGCCACTGGTGTTAAGCTATCCTGGCTGATGAGGGCTGACAGCCCGAAACCGGTCCTAGGATGCCTGTTTCCAGTCCAGGGAGGACCTGGCCTGGCTGTTCGGGCTGAACTGTTCCCATTGGGCGAAGGGTCAAGACTGATTTGCATATGGCTGGGTCCAAACTGGAATCGCATGGTGAACAAAAAAACAATGGATTTAGGCCCAGATCTCTGTACTGGGGTGAATGTATGACATTGTTCTACTTTCTGTCAATCAATTGGTCTTTTTGCATTTGTGACCCCGAGTGGGACGGGTATGCCTAGACGCAGGTCCTGTGCTCTCCATGCCACTGGAGTCAAGCTATCCTAGCTGATGTGGGCTGAAAGCCCGAAACCGGTCCTAGGATGCTTGTTTCCAGTCCAGGGAGGACCTGGCCTGGCAGTTTGGGCTGCACTGTTCCCATTGGGCGCCTGGTCAAGACTGATTTGCAGGTGGCTGGGTCCAAACTGGAATGGCATGGTGAGCAAACAAACAATGGATTTAGTCCCAGATCTCTGTACTGGGGTGAATGTATGACATTGTTCTACATTCTGTCCATCAATTATTCTTTTTGCATTTGCACTATGGTGTTGCTAGGTGTGTTTCCAGCCTGCCGCTGCAGGCTGATGTGAGCAGTGACACCAATGGTGTTCCAAACATATGGGCAGCTCACCATTGCGGGCTGGTGTGCACATTGGTACCAATGGTGTTTTCCACATGCGTGGCCAGCCTGCCCTTCACAGACTGGTGCACGTGTTACCCCACTAGTGTTTCTGAACACATGGCCAGCCTGCCATTGCAGATTGGTGTGCGTATGCACCGCTGGTATGTCCAAAAAAGTGTCCAGCCTGCCCTTGCAGACTGGTGCGCATGTGCACTGCCGGAATTTCCAAATATGCAGCCAGCCTGGCATTACAGACTGGTGTGCATGTGTACCACTGGTATTTACTAACACATGTCAGGACTGCCATTGCAGACTAGGGTGCGTGGTGCACCACTGGTATTTCCAAATACGTGACTTGTCTGCCATTGCAGACTGGGTTGTGTGTTGCTGGTATTTACATATACCTAACCAGCCTGCCCATACAGACTGATGTGCACATTGCACAGATGGTCTGCCTAAACTTGTGTCCAGCTTGCCAGTGAGGGCAGTGGGCGCACTGTCACCAATGGTGCCTCTGAATACATGTCCAGCCTGCTATTGTAGACTTGACCTTTGGGCTGCAGCCATAGATTGCAGTGGCACAGCGTCATCATGTTTCCTATCATTGGATTCATGATGACAATCCCTTTCCAATGGTAAAGGTGGCTTTGTCATAATTCTCATAGAAATACTACAATTAAAACGTGGGCATTTCTCTGCTCTACATTTCTTTTGGGTGCCTTTGTGCTTGGCTCCAGTCCACACTGAACGTTGGGGGAGCACATCTAGGCATTCCCCAGCGACAGCTATAAAATACTGGGCATGTAAGCAAAACTACAGACCTCTGCCATTTGTCAGCCCAGCTGGAGAGATTGTAGGGAGAGATTTTGACACTTGGCCTCTGGAGCCAGATCATGGCCCCACTAAAGATTAGGAACTGCATTCCACGGCCTCATGGCAGACAGGACTGAAATTAAGGGGAGGCATCTATGGTTCAAAGGGAGACACTTTGAACCACACCCAGCTCCAAAGACACACTATAGAATAACTACTGGTGCCACACTCCAGCAAAGCGTGAGATACGCTTGTGAGAACGTGAGACTGGAAAACCTGGAACTACGTGGTGCACATTGCCAGAGGAGGCTGTTGTGCACAATGAGGATTACTGCCATTGCAAGGGACCGCAATACCCTTCCTGAATAGTGGATGGCCTGGGTCAACTACCTGCTGCTGTGTGGCACCCTAAAATGTGCTCTCCAAGGGTTTGTCAAGCTTGCCCCCTGTTTTTCGGAGGTCTCAGGGACATTAAAGATCTCCTACGAGGGACCCACACGTTCTACCGGTGACATGTGCCTTCATCACCAGCTGGAATCCACCTGGTAGGGTGACGTCAAACTAAGAATGGTGCCTGGAGACCGGAATGCCTTGTGCTGAGCCCTGAATTCTTGCCTGTATCTAAGGTGTGATGCCCCCACATTATGGGGTCTTTGGCAAGCCTAAGCATCTTCTTGGTGCCGAACGGATTCCCCGGTTGTTGGATCCATTGTGACCTGCTTCGTCGATTGTGCTGCATCTGTCTCTTGCAACACGACGACTGCGTGCTCATTGTGTGCGGTGTCCAAATCACAGGTTGTGACCCTCGGAGGTGGAGGTGTAACTGTAGTAGTGCCTCATTCCACCTCGTGAGGTATTGCTAAACTTGTCCCTGTGCTTTTTGTGTGTGACCGGACGGCCTGGTGTGACACGTATCATCGCGCACCAGACACTGTTCCTGGATTGTTTGGTGCAACCAATATTACAGGACACCAGATGTTGTGCCTCCTTTCCAGAGAGGTACTGATTTTGTAACTCTTCGTCGTGCATGACCGGAACAGTTGGATACGACCCGTATCATTGCGCACCAGCCTTGTGCCCAGATTGCCTGTTTGCGGCTCTAATCAACGTGTACCTGACAGGGTGCCTCCTCCTGCCAAGAGGTCCCACTCCTCTGCTTCATTCGTCAATTGTCCCTTTCTGGCCTTCAGTGCGGCGGACCAACTGTCCTCTCCTCAATCGACCTTCCCCGACGACATTGTGGTGCCAGGTAGTATTGCCCGGCTGGGGCCTAGGTGGTGGGAGTGATTGACTGGGCTGGAGAAATGCTACTGAGAAGGATTGAAGGCGGGTCAAGAGACTGCATGACCCCCCTGTGCACTTGTGGAACTGGGCTGGTGCCACAAGCCATTGTGGACCCCTTTCCTGCTCCACATCATGTGGGTGAACTTCTTTAGTGGCTGCCAAACTCCTTTTGCTGACTGCCTCCTATTTGACCTTGCTGTATACCCCCACCTGCTTCTTTAGGACCCTGAATAAGAGTGACTTTGGGTGCGTGCGGCGTAGTGCCTGAGGAGACACCAGGGTGTCTCCAATCAGGATGGTGTAGGTTAGTGAGGGTGAGTTGGAGGGTGGAGGGAGGCTTGAGGCCACAGGGTCTGCAGACTGTTACCAACTGACCTGCTGGGTATCGGTGGCACTGCATTATGGTGCTGTGGATGTATGTGTGAGACCATGTGCCGTACAGACCTGCCTGATAGCCGCTGTACCGTGTAGCAGTGCGGAGTGAGGGTGTGTGCGGAAGTGACAGAAGGTGGACCACCTGTGATACAAGACACTGGCCGACAATTTGTGTATGCGTTATTTCTTGGTAGAAAAGCATTACGTTTTTAAATTGGTTTTACCCGAGTGGCACGAGCCATGGCGTTGCTAAAAAGTGCTTTAATTTTATGAATGTACATATTTTTGATATTGTTATGACCCGGGGTACATGTTCTAACTGAGTGGTGTTGACTTAGAATAATTGCTGGGGTGGACAATATATTACATTGCATAAGGGTTTGGGGGTGATAGGACCGAATCTTTCCCAAGTGTGCATATTGCTGATGTCATTAGAACACAGCTGGGCCTAGTACTGCTAGATATAATTTCCAATGTGATTTATCAGTCAGTCAGTCAAGTTGGCTTTATTTCGATAATAGAATATCTTTAAAAGCAATACAGAAATATCAATTATTAAAAAAACGTTAAAAACATAAAAACCAAGCCATACAAAACTGGTATTCTTCTAACATCATGGATGGCGGTAATAAATTAACTAAGAAGGTACCAAAAGTGACCAAAATTAAACAATTTGGGAAAGCCACTTTGACCTAATCAACCATGCCCAGCTTATATATTTGGATAGGCCACAAACATACAGCGGCCGGGTATCTGATCTTAAAATTCGCAAGGCCACACTACATTGTCGAGTTCCCAACTCCCTACATAGTGGCTTTAACCACCTACCTCGGGGTACTTTATAGGTAGGACATTCGAACAAGAGGTGTGAAATCGTCTCTGGCTTAAGTGGACAGAAAGGACAAAAAAGGGTGGTTTGAGCTGGAGGTTTCCACCGTGCAGTCAAATCTCTCACCGGTAGCATGCCAATTCTGAATTTAAAAAACAAGGCCCTGTCCCTGGAGATCGAAATAATGTCCAAGTAGAATTCCCCGAGTGCCACATCCTTTGCAAGCAGAAAGTCCCTTGAGGTCCGGCACAAGCTGAGCTCGGTGTTTCTTTTGTTCATTACCCAAGTCCAGTATAAGTTCTTCAGGGTTGCCTTGGGTGGAGCAGACCGAGATTGCCAAGCCCCTTCCAGCCCGAGCTCGACCAACAGACTTTTCACGTCCCTTACCCACCTTATTTTTGCCCAGCCAGACATGTCTAGTATCTCCCTTAGCCCCTCGGCATAACTAGCAAGTTCCGGCACCCTCCATAGGCGAGCCCACAGAAGGAGGGGACGCAGCCTAGCCTGATCTTGAATGGAGCGACAGCCCATGTCCAGCAACAAGGGAAAAATGGGAGTGCTATTGGGGAGGGACATCAGATCCCTAAGAAACCTATTCTCAGAAAGGGCCAACTTGCTCACATCCAGGGCGCCCCAGAGCTCTGCTCCATAGAGCGCCGCACTAACGCCTCTAGCAGCATAAATGTCTAACACTGGGGCGATAGGTTTCATCGATTATGCCCTCTGTTCTGTGAGAAGAGCCGCCACCACCCTTTTATGGCTCAGGAGCATTTTTATTAAGGTGACTATCCCACTTCATAGTGTCCAGTAGCCGAATACCAAGGTAATCAAATTCCTTGACTCTTTCCAAGGGGACCGTATTAAGCACTGGGGGACTTCCAAGTTTACTGGGAGGGTTCAATACAAGGAACTTGTTTTATCGGTGTTGATCTTCAGACCCATTGACCCACAAAATTGTTCAAAGCCCACCAGCAAGCTCTGTAGGCCAACCGGGGTTTTTGAAATTAGCAAGGTGTCATCTGCAAATAGTAGTGTGGGTACCCTCCTCCCTGCCAAAGATGGTGCATCGGCTGAGATTTCTAGGAGGTGGTCCACTACTCCATTTATATAGAGTGAAAAAAGGGTAGGGGCGAGGACACACCCCTGCCGAACTCCTCTGCTAACTTTGATGTGGGCAGTCTTTTGACCTTGTGTTCCCCACCTCACCTGCGCAAAGTTATTCTCATGAAGCCTCATTATTAATCGCAGAAGATGCGGGGGCAAACCTAAATCACTCAAGACCCTCCACAGACGCTCCCTGGGCACAAGGTCAAAGGCTGTCCGCAGATAAATAAACGCCAAATACAGACTGCCTTGCCACCTTCCAATATAGCATCAGTAGCCGGAATGACTGCTCGATGGTCCCAGTGCCCGCCCTGAAGCCTGCTTGAAAGTCGAACAGTATCTTGTTTTCTTCCGCCCAATGGAGAACCCTCCCTAGTATTACTTTCCCTGTCACTTTTTGGGACGAGTCTATCAAACTTATGGGTCGATAGTTTGCTGGGTCGTCCCGACTACCTTTCTTAAAGATCGGTACGACCTCAGCACCCATCCAAGACTCTGGGAGTACGGCTCCTTGTTCGGATGCATTGAGCAAAGAAGCAATCAAAGCACCCCACTCTCCGGGGTTGAGGCGAAGCAAATCCCCCGGCAAGCCATCCGGCCCGGCAGCTTTCATCGGGACAAGGGATTTAATGGCACTTTCAACCTCCTTAACTGTGAAGAAGGTGTCCACCTCTGTATTGCAACCACCAAGTATAGGTAGAGCAAAGGGGTCCAACTCATCTTCCTCCGGGGCAGTGTAAAGGCGAGAGAAGTGCTCAAACCAAGAAGCCTCGGGAATGTTACAAGTGATAAGCGAATCTTTAGGTCTATGCTTAGCTCTAATTGCATTCCAAAAGCCCCTAGGATTCCTCCCTGCGCTTACGGTTTTCAGGTTACTCCAGAACTGATCCTCCCAATCCTTCTTGGCGACCTTTTAGGCTGACCTTTAATTCTGCCTTGCAGATGCAACTAACCCACCGTCTCCCTTCTTCACTGCTGTGATTAGAGCCCGTTTTGTTGCCCTGCAGGCAGCGGAATACCAGCCCGGGTTACCCTTCGGGCGCATTGCCCTGCAGTCGCTGCCTCCTCGGGTAGGGATGACAAAAAGATCGCCTATAGCTTTAGTGGTGTCTCTAAATAAAGAGGAAATCTCCTCAGCTGTCAGCGTGGCAGATTCCAGCTTGGATGTGACACTAATCATAATCACCCCTATTCCCATAACCTTCCCCTCATCAAGGACAAACTTATCCCATTTTAACCGTCTCCCGCAATTCGCGGGGCAGACTTCACCTGTCAGCCTTATGACTGGGGGGATTGGGGATCTGTTGCCCATGGACCATAAGGGAGTTAGACAACCTCCATGTCTACCATGTGTGCCCAAAGCCGAAGTCAAGGAGGATATAGTCTATCCTGGATGACCAACCCTATTATATGTGTGTGCCCCATTCGGGTCAGAAATGGATCTCCCGTTAGCCGCCCTTAACCCAAACTCCAAAGTAAGGGCTTTCAATTGTAAAGCACGTTGGGACCATCTCCTAATCAGGGGTAAATCGAGAGGCGGGATATCTCTTCCTGGTGTCCTCATCTATGGTGTCCAAGATGTCGTCAGCCGCTAATGGCTCATACGTGCAATTAAAGTCACCCATTTGCAAAATAAAGGAGTTAGGGTTGCACTCCCTAAGCTCGTCTTCCAAGGCCGCTAGGGTCGGGGATGGTAAATCCCCTTTTGGGCCTCTAGTATAAATATTGAAGATCTCCAGGGGGTTACCTCTAAGGGGGCCCCTCACAGAGAGCCTCTGTAAATCGGGTGACTTGGTTTTAAGCTGCCTCACATGAAAGCCCATGGAGATACTGACCCAGATAAGTAGCCCACCTGACGGGCGGCCCCTCCCCACCGGGGGTGTGCTAGCGGGGACGTGAAAAGTCATGTAGCCCACTTTGTGTCGGGGTTCTACAGACCATGTCTCCGGGAAAGCACAAATCCCAAAGGACTCAATAAGGGCATTCCAGTCAGGCAACTCTACGTTGCGGCTAATACCCGCCACATTCCAGCAAATCACCCTCAGATTTCCAGTACCTGTGGCTAGCTCGGGAAGAGGGGGACACATAGGATGGGTTAGCCTAGTGTTGGTAGTATCGCTTCGGGCAACATCTGCCGTCAGCAGGATCCTGTTAGCGGCAGGGCTGGAACCAACAGTTGCATTCCCATTCTGAAAGCTAGAGGGGAGAACCGCTAGAAGAGCTGGGGAAGAGTCACTATCACAAGGGAGCACACTATGCCCGGAGCCATTTAAACCACTACACATAACCCTAGTGGTTCCCTTGCAGCCAGTTATAGCCACTACTTGATCATCGTGTCAGCAGCCCCACCATGGCGAGTAGGGACGTGGGCCAACATTCCTTGACATGAGCCCAGGGTCAAGAGACTCATAACGGGGATACCAGCTACTCCTGCCCTCCCTAAGCACCTGGCTACCAGGCCAAAGGGTTGGCGGAGGCCGATAAAAATAGCCAAGATCACGGGTATTTATACCCGGGGTGTCACTGTTTGAATCCTGATTGCAAATGTACTTAACTGCTCTTGGATCATTGAAATTAACTAATATGCAGTCACCCTTTAGGTTTTTTGGCCTTTCACCCACCCAACCAACCCGTCTCACGTGAATGATCCGCCCATCAATAAAACCAGGAAGGGGTCTATTCTCTCTGAGCCAGAATACTGTTTTATTTTTAAGTTCAGTATACGACTCTTGGGTACCTGGTTTAAGAGGGGGAACCCCGGTAAGGATAACCACAAATGGCTGGCATCCTGGGGGAAGGCTTGCATAAGGTGCAGTGATTACCCCTTTCTTGCCCTCCAACTGTGCTTTAGGAGCTGGGGTAGGGGTAGGGGGAGCGGTTCTAGTTGATGGACAGGGCCCGCCAACACTAACAATACTAGATGGTGTCATGGTCTTGGCTTATCCCGCTGCTCGAGGGTTGGGGGAGTTTTGGTGCTTCATAGTAGATTTAGGGAGTTTTTTATGTTTACCCAGGGATTTGGGCTGTGTTAAATTAACCACGGGTAGGGACCCTGCTGCCTGCTCCCCCCCACCGGTTGTACTGGGGGTTCACTTGGCGTACTCTCCACGGGTGAGCCCTGCGACCTTCCCGCTGCGGCTGGCGAAGAACCGATGCCCCCTGTACAGGGCCCTGGTATCAAGTTTGGTGCTTGCCCTTCCTCTCTCCTTTCCTTTAGAGTGAAAATTTCACCGAGAAAAAATTATCAAGGATAGTCTGTTCGAAGTTATCCACCCGCTCTGACAATTTTTTCAGCCTCTCTATCACTGAAAGAATCAGCGATTTCACCAAACATTCAATCTTAAGGAGCAAAAGATTAACAGGATTAACAGGAGGGGTACCTACATGAGAGGCCATCTGGGGATCTAAGGTCGACTGTTGATGCAAAGTACCCGTCCCCTCCCCTTTCTGCTGGCTTTTTGAGAGAGCTTCCCCCTCCCCCAAGCCCTTCTTCAGCACACCCCCCCGTACAGATTTTTCCTCCTTAATTTGTTGTGAGGTTTGAACATATTACCCTTACGAGGGCTGACAGCACGCTTTCTTTTAGCTGAAGCAGCAACCCCCACTACCTGGAGCAACACTTCAGGCTGGGGAGAAGACGCGCTGTGAGCCCGAGGCATAGGTGGAGTTATGACGGCTGGGGGGGCGAGTTGGTGGACAAGTGGACAATCTGATATAGTTACCCCAGCCCTACACTGGGCAACTAAGGACAGCCTGTCCAAACTAGCCCTAATTTGGTTGGCTCGTTGGGCATCGCAGAGTGGGGAAACATCCAGCAAGGGGATAGCAGCTCGGGCGGGGGAAGGGACTAACGCTAGGTGGCTCAGGGAAGAGCGTTTATTAGCCAGGGATTCCCGTGATAATCTACGCTCCATCAGAGCAATCTCCTTCTCTACGATTGAGAATGCGCATGTTATAAATTGGTCCATGGTGCCACTCACAGAAGCACCACCACCCCTCCGAGCTTTGCTTGAACGAGTTGCCATCGGCATTTACAGAAGGCAACTACCAAGGTTTGAGCAATCACAGTATCTAGCAAGGTGATCAATCAAAGACCCATGAACAAGAACTAAGGTCACCAGGGGTAGAGTTAATTGCCGGTCAAAGGGTGAAACGGACCAGCTTAGGGGGGTTGCCCGGCCCGGCCTCTTCTGGCCCCAGAGGGCCCGCCCTTTGCCCGGGCTTCGCCCGGCGCACTCCCGCGCAGCGGGGGTCAGGGTCGCTCAAATATGACGTGTGATGACCTGTGGGCGTGGCACCGAGGCAGCGCGGACGAGGTGTGCTGTCCAGGGCAGGGACTCCTGGGAAAGCGAGTCCCTGCAGTTGCGCCGCTCCTTCTGGACGCCTCTCACACCACAGGGTGGCCCCACAAAGTTCAAAGCGCCTGGGCTGTGAGCAACTCCTGCTCCCAACAGCCTCCCGAGGACAGACACAAGCGGCGTGGCACCCGCGAAGCGGGTGCGGCTAGGTGTAAAAGAGAATCCAATCAAGGGCAAGAGACTTCACAATCAAGGTAACGCCAAGAGCCCCAATGTTAGAGGAGCGGGCAGGCGTTTTATGTCCAGCTGATGACCTGTGGGCGTGGCACCGAGGCAGCGCGGACCAGGTGTGCTGTCCAGGGCAGGGACTCCTGGGAAAGTGAGTCCCTGCAGTTGCGCCGCTCCTTCTGGCCGCCTCTCACACCACAGGGTGGCCCCACAAAGTTCAAAGCGCCTGGCTGTGAGCAACTCCTGCTCCCAACAGCCTCCCGAGGACAGACACTAGCGACGCGGCACCCGGGAAGCAGGTGCGGCTAGGTGTAAAAGAGAATCCAATCAAGGGCAAGAGACTCCACACTCAAGGTAACGCCAAGTGCCCAGAAGTACACAATGTTCATGTTATGTTATGTTATTATGTGTGTGTTGAATACAAACGTTATTTACATACATCATGTGTGAAGTTTCTTTTGTAATGCTCCAGTTATTTATCATGAGTACTGTCTAATGCTTGACACATTGCCTGTGTGGTAAGCTGTACTGCTCAGTGCCAAGGTACCCATGAATGAGCGCAGGGTATACAGTGTGTGTAATCACCCGCTTGGTACAGGGGTGGTAGGTTGTGCCTGGCTGGGGTATTGCCTCAGCCAAGTAGAAAGTGCCAGTTCCAACAGTGCTTTAAATGCTAGCGTGCATAAACAACCTTAAGTCAGCAGACTTCATTTTTGATTTATGGACTAAATCGGTGCCTGGCAAACCCCTGTGAATTATGCTTAAACCAATGTTATCTTTTGATTCTCTCTCCCTTTTACTTCCTTGTAGATTGGGGAGCCAGGCATCAAAATCATGCTTTTATTCTATCTTTATTATATTAATTTAAGCACTCAGTAGCGAGACTTGAGATGAAGCCAAGCAAGGGTGGAGTTGCTGAACTCCAGATTGGTTTTCTTTTTACTCACTGCTTCTCTTTCTTTTATTTTTATGAATCCTCTTCCAGTGAGGTTAGCTGGGCAATTCGGCTCACATGCCCCTTCACTGGGCAGGCGACTAAGCTATCAATTTAAAACCATGACATGACTACACAATGGATGGGTGCGGTGAACACACCTAGAGCAATGAAGGAGTGCCAAAGGCAAAGTTTTGTGCACACATCCATGACCCGAAGTCAGCTATGGTGAGAGAAACTTCTGATTTGGTAACGAAATTTGTTACCTCAGCTCCGAATACCACAAATTATCAACGAACTGCACCTGTTAACCGCCCTCTTCTGAACGACACCTCTGACATTCCCGACATAATTTGGAGAGCTCACATTATCAACCATTCCCCGTGCTGCTGTAGCAGCCACAATAATCATGACTGTCCCATTATACATTTTAAAAAGCCTTCACCGAGATACTCATATGAGGGTATGCTATACTCAATGTGGAGGCCACACGTCCCCTATTCAAGATAGCGTGGGTGTTGGACAGGGTTGAATATTGGCCCCTTTTTTTATTTTTAGATTTTCTTAATGCCCTGGACACTTTTTTAACTTCTTGTACAACTGACGTCCCAAAAATTGGTTCCCGCCCAGTCCCCGTACTTTTGTACGCGGACAACACGATTTTAATAGCAAATACAGCAGATGAGCTACAACTACTTTTTGATGGTTTTAACAATTTTATGCAGGGGCTTAACCTTAAGGTGAACCAATTTTAATTGGGGAGCCCCTAATTTTAAAACCAAAGGATCTTAGTTATCTAGGTATCTTGTTCAATGAGAATATGCACTGGGAAAGATTATTAACCTAGAGGGCCCAGTTGGTGGAGGCTGAGTGCGAATCAATTTTTAGCTTTGTCCAGAAGCTAGGAAATAAGCCTCCAAAAGAAATGATGACGTTTTATAAAAGTAAAAGCCTCACAACCGGCACTCATATGGCAGTTGTCTGGAGGTATATGACAGCAAATACCTCACAGGTGGTCCTTTCAGCAGTCCATCCTCATCCATTCACTCATCCTCCAACCCACTCATCCATCTAATCACTTATTCATCCACCTACTCATTCACCCACTCATTCATACATCCTTTTACCCTTCTTTCCATTCCATATTCCTTCCATCTTTCCATCTGATCTACCCCTAATTGTTCTGTCTTTCTCCAGCTTATTCTTTTATTGACTCTGTATTCCTTTATAGCAATTATATTGAAACCGTCACTGACTCCGTCGAATCATTGATGGTCAAAGCCCTTGATAAATTAGTTTTTGAAAACAAAGTTGTATCTCATTGAAACCTGTAGCTCCATCTTATTCAGATGTTCTCATTTGGTCCAAGAGTCACTGTTTGTCAGTTCAAAGAACTTGGTGATCAGACTATTCTTGTGATGCTAGACATTAATAGATTTAAACAATATAAAAATATTCCCCAAAAGTCTGCTAAAGAACTGTTCAAAATAATGAGTGAAATTGTACAACCTGTCTCAATACAAACTCAGGCACAACCAGTTGCAGAGATCTGTAAAATGTTGCCATCTTATTTGATTACCAAGATTTAATAAAGACAATCTACATTTTTACTTGGATTAGAACGTGGAGATCACAAATCAACGGACACATCCGGATAATCTTAGGTCAATGTTGGTCAAATTCTCTTTTGTGTCATCCAGCAAGACTAAAGCTTTAATTTGGTCTACTAAGTCAGGTACTACTTTGGATCCCGGGCCAACACAATTTTTTCTTCTGGCAGTAGATACCTTGACCCTCACAATCACAGATCTTATCAATTACTTAACATGTGTCCTAGATACTTGGAAACAGACCTCTATACTTCCTCATCTCAACAAAACATCGGCTGATCCTAGCCTTCCTAGTAATAAGTGCTGCCGGTTAACATTTATTCCCAAGGTAATTGAAAATGAAGTAAACTAACAAATGAGCAACAACATTTTGGGTATGGAACATCCTGTCACACAGCAGGCAGACATATGATGACACTGTTGATGATGTGCGGGCAGCTCTGGGATTTCACAGCTCACGCTTTCTGTGAGCCTGAGCAGTATGTCTCGCCTTGGAGGTTTGGAAGCCTTTGTAAAAAAGGCTGCGACATGTCGGATGGTTCAAAGCGAGGGTGTCATTGAACCGCTTCTTTTATCCTTCCTGGGAGCGACTTTCCTCAGTGAGTTCTACATAGAAGAGCTATTTGGGGAAGAGCTCATCTGAAATTGTGACAACATGCCCAGCCATAACACCTTGTCTGAGCTTTCATCAGCAGAGTCTGGAAAGGACTTCAGTATTCAGCACTTCGCCCTGCCACCTGATCTGATTCTCAGAAACCTGCACAGACAGTACATGTGGAAGTAATTGAGCCATTGTGCATAACTCCGGTAGACAGTCCACGTCTCTCAAGCATACAGCAGAGTCGGAACCACCACTGCTTGGTAGACCTTCAGCTACATTGGAGCTCAGGCTTTTGCAATTCTGCAATTTACTTCAGCATCGAGTGACACTGCCCAGGTTCGTGAAGTGTTCCACTTCCTGCAGTCTCTGTCCATTTACAATGATGGATGGTTCTGTGTACGAAGCGTGGGGAGCTGGATGCGGCATTACCTCAGTCTTCTTGATCTTGATAGCAAGACCTAAGTTGCTGCATGCAGTTGAAAACGTATTATAGCTTTCCCAATGCATTGCTATGTCCAACCACCTTGTTAAACTACACTGGTTACCTATAGCTAAATGTTCTCTCTTTAAATGGCTATATGGGGCCAGTCCTCAAATTCATCAAAGATCTCTCCACCTGGTACCACCTAGTTCACTCCTCAGATGATCTCTGACTCATTTACTTAAAATTCCAAACGTTCACCATGTATGTCAGAGTGGTCAGTCTTTTTTGTTTTCTAGTCACTAAGATCTGAAATGATTTACTTTTACTACTACATGCAACCACCAGGCATCTTTCCTTCAGAACATCTCTCAACCATGGCTAGTTAAGTAGTCAATAATTTCACAGCTGTAATTTCATTCTGAGTCCCTTCAGTGCCTCAGTTTTATGGACCTATAACAAGAAATAGCTTGTTTAAACAATATTAACATTTCAACATAAAATATTGTTCATGTGTATTGGTAATTGTATGAAATTGTTGTGATAAAAGGATCTAAAAAGATTTTTTAACACAAAAAGAATAAATGGTGGCCGCAGTAATTCATTGCGCAATTACAAAGTATAAAATGTAATGTGTTAAAGGATCATCAGCATTGGCACTTGTATTTTTGTTTCAGTTCGTGCTGGCCTAGCCGTGCCTAATTAGGGGTCGATTTCGATGTCGGACGGACCTGAGTACATCCAACATTGATTGGGAACTGGGACCGACGACCTCCCATCGGTGGTCCCAACCCAGTAATTAGGATGGTTGCGACCGAACACTATTCGGTCGCATTCCTATTCTTTACAATGGGAGCATGCATTCCGACCCGAATGCATGCTCGTATTGTAAAGAGAGGAGGTGCAGTTCATCCCTACACCCTGTGGCCGCCACCTCAAGGTGCCTGCCACGGGGGGCAGGGATCAGCAGGGGGACACCATAGGTGCCCACTCGGCCACCATCCGGAAGCCTTGCACCCTTGGGGTCCCTGCTGGGGGCACCCAAAGTCAAATTCCAACAGCCTTTCTGTGTCAGAAAGGCAGGCACAGAAAGGCTGTCGGAATCAGACATTGTAATCCCTTGGGCAGAAAGACCCGCCTTTGGGAATACAGGAGTTTGGATTCATTTCTGACCGACTCTATCCAAATGGGTCGGTCGGAAATTAATCTAAACTGCTGATTACTATGCCATAGGAACGGCTCCGACCAATAATAATAATAATAATAATAATAATAATAATCCACATTTGTAAAGCGCACAATCACCCGTAAGGGTCTCTAGGCGCTGGGGGCCGTCAGGAAGATTAAGCGAGCTATTGCCCAGAGTCACATGGTGCTGGGCTAACCTGCCGCCGGAGCCGGGGATCGAACCCTGATCCCCAGATTCCAGCGTCAGTCGCCCTGGCCGCGGCGCCACACCTCTCCCTTTCAGGACCAAGGGTCGAAGCTGTTTCCTACGGCATCGTAATCGGCTCCTTAGTATTGACCCAACCCTTGTTTCTTCATAAAACTTTCCAAAAGTGGCATTTTCAAAATTGTAATCTAAAATCAGCGCCTTGAGACCCTCACGGGTGAGTAGCGCGCTTACAATTCCCCTGATTGAAAATCCGACTTTGTCAATAAAGAGGATTTAGAGTTACAATTATCTTAAGTCTAGACATGACATTTTGATCTGCTTCCAATCAAACTTTAGCACTTAATAAATGTAATAAGGTGATCTAATGTTATCTGTTGTGAGATGTAGGCCTTACAGTAGTCAAAAACAAATGTAGGAGTGTTTCACTCCCATGAAAAGAAAAACCTAAAAACACATATCCTACTTTTTACATACAATGCATTTAACCAATCGGCTCTCTGGGGCCTACCTTAGGGGTGACTTATATGTTTTTAAAAAGCAAGATTTAAGTCTGGCAAAAGATTTCTTTTGCCAGGTGGAATTGGCAGGTTAAGACTGTACTACATGCTGCAATGGCAGGACTGAAACAGGATCTAGAGTGCTACTTTAGTGGATGGCACAATAAGTGTTGCAGGTCGACTAGTAGTATATAATTTACAGGCCCTGTATGTGCCAATTGGGTGTACACCAAAATGACCATGTTTTAAGGAGAGAGCATAAGCACTTTAGTACTTGTTAGCAGTGGTAAACAGCACAGAGTCCTATAGGCCAATAAAACAGTAGGGGTGAAGGCAAAATGTTTGGGGGTAACCCTGCAGAAAGGGCCAAGTTAAAAAAAATATATTTTAATTCAATCGGAAATTGCAGATCTGTGTATTTCTTACTATATCACATATAAACCATGGCAAAATCAGCAAGAAGTTACATCATACAATACGGAATCCTCAAACTCACACTTTAGCAACAAGTTTGAGCGAACCTGACAGAGACAGTTTTCTGACTATTCGGCTATGGAACGCAATGCCGCTTACTGAAACATAAGTGCTCCTCTTAAATTGTCACTCCAACTGACGAGTAATTTCACTCACTACCTCACACCTCAGTCAGCAGAACAAAGAACAGACTTGTCTGTCTGCTGATGCATGAAAGTAAGGAAGGTCCTTTCATGTGTGTACTCTCACTGAAGGAAGGCTTTTCCCCCAAACCATACATACATAGACTGCTTTCTACCAAAGATTGAAAAACTACACGTAAACCTAATTGATTATTTTCAAAGAACATCAGCCTCACCTGTTTAACAAAAAAAGATAACTTCAGAATACCAAGTTTTACCTTGATCTACTGTTTGTTATGGACTGAGCAAATCCCTTCTCCACCAGATGAGCCCCCCCCCCCCCCACATTACTAAGTAATACACAATGTCATTCCAGATAATATATTTGCAATATAACACTTTGCATCTTAAGTTGATCATAACTCTCCATCGTAAATTCCCATTACTTTGTATCAAATTTGTTATTTTAGGATCCTAGTTATCACATTGGTAAGAAATCAAACATTAGCACAATTTCAATATAACTCATTGTTATAGTCCCATCTTACCCTCATTATAATTAATTACCATCGTGAATTTATAATCATTTCATCATAATTCATAACAATCATTTCTCGTCATGATTATCTTCTAGCCTTTTCATATTAATATTAGGGCTCCTTCTTGGCCCCAGTCTGAGGTCCCTCCCTTGGCCATCCTGTGCATTTGGTCCTTTTCCCTGCTACAGTCCTCACCTACCTTTGCTCATAGCATTTCCTTTTCTTCTCTACCCTTCACCCCCACCAATGATCTTCCCCTGTACCATGTGTAAATGCCAAAGATAAAATCTTATTCCCTCAGTCAGTCACAAATTGCGATTCCTTAAACGCAATGCATTAACCCAAAAATAAATTTGATTTCACAAATATGAATCGCAAATTACCGTCTATCTCAAGTTGATGGTATATTGCGATTTCTTTGAACAATGCACTAAAGTGCATTTTTCAAAGTCCCATGTTACACACACACATGCCCTTGGAGCATGTGTGTGTGCAACAAGTGGTAAAATGGAAATTATAGGGGTGCAACAGAGTGTCCTTTTGAAACACTGGAACCCTTGAAATTGCATGCGCAATTTGCGAGTACCTATAGGGTACTCGCAAACTGCGCAGGCAATTGCGATTCCATAATTGCGATTCCTTAAAAATCGCAATTATAGATCGCAATTGCCTATTTTGATGCATGTGCACCATCATGAATTTAAATTAAACATCATAGGAAATAATGTCAGATGAAACTACCATATTTAAAATAGTTACACGTAACAATAGATATAATTTAATGGTAAAAAATACCTGAAAATAAAAAGAATTTTGAATTCCACATATTTTAATAGCCTTCTTTGAATTTTAAATTGATATAACATACATGTTGATAAAAATATATTTGAATTAGTTTTATTTAAATCTCTACATCACTTTAAGTATAGGATGGATATTTTTGTTAATAAATATTTTTTAAATAATGTTCATTTAATTTTATATATTTAAATGTATGAAATATTTAACTCAAAATTGTTATTATTCTGTAGCATGTTTCTATTACATTCTACTTTTAAAATAAATATATAACATACTTGGCATTAATAGTCACCATGTAAATATATTTACTCTTATTTTTCAAGTTTAATACACGTTTCCCTAGACTTTACCACAGGGAGATTTCCTCCACCTTGGTACTCCTTAACACAATGCATTAACCCAAAAATAAATTTGAATTCACAAATGACGATGGATTTGGAACCTTTCCTCACAGCCTTTAGTCTGCCATAATGACAATGGATCTTGAGCCTTTCCTCGCAGCCTTTAGTCTGCCATAATGACAATGGATCTTGAGCCTTTCCTCACAGCCTTTAGTCTGCTATAATGACAATGGATCTTGAACCTTTCCTCGCAGCCTTTAGTCTGCCATAATGACAATGGATCTGGAACCTTTCCTCACAGCCTTTAGTCTGCTATAATGACAATGGATCTAAAACCTTTCCTCGCAGCCTTTAGTCTGCCATAATGACAATGGATCTTGAGCCTTTCCTCGCATCCTTTAGTCTGCCGTAATGACAATGGATCTGGAACCTTTCCTCACAGCCTTTAGCCTGCCATAATGACAATGGATCTGGAACCTTTACTCACAGCCTTTAGTCTGCTATAATGACAATGGATCTAAAACCTTTCCTCGCAGCCTTTAGTCTGCCATAATGACAATGGATCTGGAACCTTTCCTCACAGCCTTTAGTCTGCTATAATGACAATGGATCTAAAACCTTTCATCACAGCCTTTAGTCTGCTATAATGACAATGGATCTAAAACCTTTCCTCGCAGCCTTTAGTCTGCCATAATGACAATGGATCTAAAACCTTTCCTCGCAGCCTTTAGTCTGCTATAATGACAATGGATCTGGAACCTTTCCTCAGAGCCTTTAGTCTGCTATAATGACAATGGATCTAAAACCTTTCCTCGCAGCCTTTAGTCTGCCATAATGACAATGGATCTGGAACCTTTCCTCACAGCCTTTAGTCTGCTATAATGACAATGGATCTAAAACCTTTCATCACAGCCTTTAGTCTGCTATAATGACAATGGATCTAAAACCTTTCCTCGCAGCCTTTAGTCTGCCATAATGACAATGGATCTAAAACCTTTCCTCGCAGCCTTTAGTCTGCTATAATGACAATGGATCTGGAACCTTTCCTCAGAGCCTTTAGTCTGCTATAATGACAATGGATCTAAAACCTTTCCTCGCAGCCTTTAGTATGCCATAATGACAATGGATCTAAAACCTTTCATCACAGCCTTTAGTCTGCTATAATGACAATGGATCTAAAACCTTTACTCGCAGCCTTTAGTCTGCCATAATGACAATGGATCTAAAACCTTTCCTCGCAGCCTTTAGTCTGCTATAATGACAATGGATCTGGAACCTTTCCTCACAGCCTTTAGTCTGCCATAATGACAATGGATCTGGAACCTTTTCTCACAGCCTTTAGTCTGCCATAATGACAATGGATCTGGAACCTTTCCTCACAGGCTTTAGTCTGCCATAATGACAAAGGATCTGGAACCTTTCCTCACAGCTTTTAGTCTGTTTTTAAATCAATATTGCATGCTGGGATTTGGGCAACTGAGGCACCTACTGTTAAGAGTAATCACTCCAGGCTTTGGTCCTCTTCTTTCTAGTTAAGTCATCAGGGCAGTGTACTTCCCCTGGCCTTCTCTATAGGCCCCACCCTCTTCCTTACCCCACCCCCTCCCACTCACAGGCCCGCACATTCATCCATCACTTGCTCAGAGCAGGTAGTAAAGGTTTGTGCGAAACCTCCATGGAATTGGATACTCTATGTGGTTTTACAAAAGGAAAAATTGTTCCCAAGTGGTAATTTCCCATTCCATGGTGTTTACTCATAACTTCACTATAATGGTGTGGATTTAAGTCATGCTAATGGTACAATGGCATGCGATTTTACCACTACTCCAGTGCAGCCCAATTGTAATCAGACCCTGAGTGACTGTGAGGCAAAAAATGCAACAAATGAATTTTTTGCACAATAACACTCAATAAAAACTGGCTTTTAGAAGCAGAGTTCTCTCGCATTAGCTGAACGTCGGTACAAATATGTCACAGGAGACTGAAGCATGACGGTCTGTAAGTTGCTCATTGTGTCTTGAGATCCTGCAGATGCCAGGAGGGCATCATTCCCGCTCCAGGTAACCCTAGCTCAGACCCAAGAATAAACACCAACCCGAATTCATCTGCCCAGACCTGACATCTTCAAAGATGTTAGTCTTGAAGAAAAAATATATAAAAGATTTTTTGTGCGAAGTGCGCGGGCCAAGAGTGGGTTCCAAGATGCAGTTTTCTTTCAGGGCAGGTGTGCCAGCTTGGGGAATACCAAGCGCTGCCAATTTGCTACCGTCTTGGCAAGAATATGTTTCTGGCAGCTGGGCCTGCTTTTGCTTGCTTCTTTCCCGCGCTTGGTGAGCTGCTGTAAATATTTTACACTAAGTCCAGGGCTCGAGTCGGGGTACCACACGGGTGGACGGCATCCCCCTACTTATTTTACCGGGTGGACGCCGTCCCCCTTGCCAAGCAGCTGGACTTCACTCTTTAACCTCTCTGCGACGAGATCGGATCTCGTCCCAGAGAGGCTAAGCGCTTTAAAAGTGATTTAAGAGTAAGCTAACGCAACAGAGAACAGGCAGTGGAATCTGACCCTGGGACTCAGAGGCAGCATGAGCCACTAAGCGTGGAACAATCGCATCTAAGGGGTGGGCGAGGGGAGGCAATGAGCCCGCCGGTGCAAGCCACCTTTCGTGACATCACTCCCTGTCGTAACGTCACGAAAGGTGACAGCGTCCCCCCACTTCTTTTTTTAGGACTGTTGCCCTGACTAAGTCTAAGACACTATGCAAACACACGTGCGCACACGTGAACAGGTACATGTTTACACACATTCACAAAAAACACACACAGACATGCTCACATAAATAGTCACGCACCCCCAAATACAGACTCACAGACGCACACAGAAAACAAAAAAACCCTACAAAAAAATGTAGATACCAAAATAGATTTACAGATGTAAATACAAACGCAGACAGAATCATAAACTCACATAAATGTGCACAATAGCACCCAACCAGATATGCTTATACATAGATTAAAAAAAAATTCAAAATTAACTGGCAGACAGAGGTACGCAGACCCCAATGGTGTGAAAAGTTTAAATTATGAAAACTTCGCATTTTTGAGGAGCTTTTAAAAGTGTGGAAACATTTAGAAAAACAAACACTGGCAAAGCCAATAGGTCTTGCCAATACGAGATGTATTGGCTTTGTCAATGTTTTTTAGTCATGCTGCACAGCAATGCAGCA
The DNA here is from genome assembly GCF_964261635.1 of Lissotriton helveticus. Taxonomy (NCBI): domain Eukaryota; kingdom Metazoa; phylum Chordata; class Amphibia; order Caudata; family Salamandridae; genus Lissotriton; species Lissotriton helveticus. Next base: position 59,959,989 of record NC_136061.1, read on the forward strand.
TCTGTGCAACCTTGCTGAAAGTAAACAAATAAAAGAGCTATTACGTCAACGTTGGCCATGTCTTACGGTTTTTTTTTAACTTGCATGCCTGTTATACAGTAGCTGTGGTACTGTGTGACATGGCTAAAGAAACATTGAACCCAACCTGAATGGAAGAGTGGGTGGAAGGGGAAAGAAGGATGTGGCACTATGGCCAGAGATGCCGATTTCACATCTAGGGAACCAGGTTGGAGTCTCGGCGTCCCCTCAACATCCTATGATTCTGGGCAAATAACTTAATCTCCCTTGCCTAAAAAATGTAATGTGAACTTGTGTAGTGTAACACTAATTAAGTTAAATGAACCTGTATTTGGTCCATGCTCCACAGAAAGACAAGGAAGTGACGCAGGAAGTGATGCCTTGCACGCACTGTTGATGTAGAAGGCAGCAAAGACAATTGATAGTGATGCCAGCAAATGCAAAGTAATGGGCTGGCTAGAAGCCCCTGTTGGAGTTTTTTTTAAAGACACAACAGATTGTCATCAAGCAACAGCACATGCGCGTTGCCTGCAGGGGGGACCTAAAAAGCAAAGCACTGAAAAACATTTCTGGTGGAGAGATCTTGCCTGAGATTTTTTTGCAACAAAAATGATTTACACAAAATATTTTTATTGGTAACATATCCCACAAGCTGTGCTGAACAAAATTTAGCACCTGTCACATTTCACAAACTGCAGGAAGTGAGTAGTTGACTTTCTTCACTCAGCTTTAAATGTGAATAATTTGTACAGTACGGTTCTCTGACAGATACCAATGTCAACACAGGTCGACCTTGGGAGAAATAACTGCGGGTCATTCATGGTACTGAGTGCCTGAGTACATCAGACCTAGGCCTCTGTGCAGTGCTGCAGGGACTGTGGGCCCTGTCCCCCTCCCGCCTACTCTGGCACAACGCGGGAACTGCAGATTAACTCCCTTCCCTTTCCTGCCACACGCCACCTCCCAAGACATTCGTTCCACAGACTAAATCAAACCACATGCCTCCATTTACCACCTTCTCCAAGAAATGGTAAATTGAAGGGATATGGGTCTGTTATTTTCCCTAGAATGGGGGAAAATTCCCTTTCTATTAAAAACAATCCTGAAATCATATATTTGGTGGGGAGATACCAGGAAGATTCCAGGATTATGGCCCCTGTATCTCAGTACCAAGAAAAGGGTTGCTCATAATGATGGCCTTATACGATCAAATGCACAGACCCTCAAGCACACACGCTTGTGTACACTTGAAGCTGGTCTACTAGCATCCTATGAACAACTTTCTAAGAAATTGGATTATTAATTTATAGGGGTGGAAGCCCCACTCAAATAATAAACGCAATCATTGTCATGGTGAACCTCAAAAGTCACCAAATAAACCTGTGCATAACCCTCTGGAATCTTGGCACAAAGTAGTCAGGCTTAACTTAGGGGCAATGTGTAAAGTATTTATGCAGCACTCAAACAGTAATAAAGTGAAAACACAACACTAATAGAATACCAAACCAATCTAGAAAAATAGAGTACATTTTCATAAACATAATTACACAAAAGCAACCAAATTCCAATCAGTAGAACCGTAAATATGAGTTTTTAACGTTTTTAGATGAAAAAAAAGCACAAAGCGCCACTCGTGATCATCTGGTCATGCTGTGTATGAGGAACATGGGCACCCCAATATTAAGACCTGGGGTAATGAATGCTTAAGATTAGTAACAATGGTCTAAAGTTGCCCTAGGAGTCCTAAGGAAGGCTTGTGCCGGAAGCAACTTGTAATAGGGTTGAGTCAAGATATACCAATTTAAATGGTGGTCAAGTATTATACAACAGATGCTGGGAAACACGATAGATACAATATAACATTTATTAACTCCATAAATGGTATATTATAAATTATATGCTAGTTCCAGTGCTCAATAAATAAATGTATAGTGCGTGGTGACAAGGTGATAGTGAAATTAAAAGAAAACATCACACTGACAACATTGTAGAAACTCCATGGGTAAATTTACACAATTTAAGGGAGTTTTTGTTGTAAGCTGGTCAAGGATGTTTCGATTTCAACTACTTCAGATCATCATCAGGACATAAAAGTGAGCACTCGAAATCCTGACGTTGAATTGAATTAGCGAGGTAGTCTTGAAGTGGCGGGAAAATTAACCGCAGCATCTTTGCCCTATCACTTGGGCGCTTGCTGAGCAGATCAAAGCGAGGGATTCCACCGTACAACTTAATTCGTAAGGAACGAGGGGATTGGCCCGCGCAGATTCAGGCAGCACTCAATGCTGTGTTCGGGAAAAATCACCTGATGACACTAAGCTTGAGTAAAGTCACAAGGTCAGGCAAACCAAGATGAAGCGTTGATCAGATACTGGGCTCAGGTTCATCCCACTGTAGGGTGACCTCAGGTCCACGTGAGGAGCTATCGTTTGCATTGGCGGGGGCACAAAGGGGTCGTTGTCAGCATGAAAAGCAGGTCGGGCATTGTGGACGATTGTAGTTGTAGATTCGCATTGGTGGTCCACGTGGGCTGTTGCTAGCAGGTCAAAGTGCAGGTCTCGCTGGAGTTTCTCTTTGGTGGTCGGAGCGGGCAGTCGTTTCTTGGCACACAAAGGTCACTTTTGCGGTTGCTTGGAGCCCAGAACTTCTGTGTCTTTGCCCGGATCTCAGTTGAAACACCCTCTGATGCCAGCCAAGGGTCCAGGACCTGGGGGCACCTTTTTGAGGTCAGGACTCACTCTAGGAGTGGCCAGCAGCAGGACTTATGCAAAAGAAACAATTGATGGACGGAATGCTGGACAATGCAAACATTCAACCCCAGTCACAAGGATCTGGGTTTAATCCATCATTCTTTTGCTCACCACCCCAGTTTGGACCAGGGCAGGTCCAGTTGATGCTGGTCATCTGGGCAGTGGCAGGGAGGCCTCTAGAAGCTCGCTGTGTACCTGTAGCTCAAACATGAGGTCAGTCAACTGAACTTTGGAGTCATTTCTGATGAGCCTAAATTCAAGAGAAGCAAGTCCAATCTTCCTTCTTCAGACAGCAGGGCACTCCATCTTCTGAATCTTCCGCAGGTTCAGAAGTTTGCTGATGAGCGGATCTGAAGGTGACAATTTTATCCCTGGTGCCAGACATTGTTTGGGGGAACTACAATTCATTCCAGTGGAAACAGCATTTCTCTGTTTGGTGCCAAGCTGAAGTTATCACTTATTAAGTTTAATAAGGTAACCCAGCATTAGGCTATGGGAGAGATAACCTGATAGCAGCAAAAAACTACTTTAGGAGTAAAACTTAAACACACATGTCCTAATTTTTGAATACTAATGCACCCTGCCCTGTGAGCTGGTAGGGCCTTCCTTAAGGGTGACTTATAAGTATTAAAACGGAAGGTCTGGCAAAACGTTTATTTTTCCAGGTTGAAATGTCTGCTTAAAACTGCACTACGGGTGGTATTGGCAGACCTGAGACATGTTTTACAGTGCTAATTTAGTGGGTGGCACAAGGAGTGCTACTGCCCACTAATAGCAATTAATTTACAGACCCTGGGTACATGTAGTACCACTTACTTGGCACTTGTATGTGAATTAAATGTGCCAGACGGGTGTGTGCCAGTTTTATCATGTTTATGGCAGAAAGCACAAGCACTTTATCTCTGTTTAGCAAGGGTTCAGCATACAGAGTCCTAATGGCCACAAAAACAAATTCACCCCAAAAAACAGAGGAGTAATGGCAAAATGTCTTGGGGAATACTACGCCAAGGATGTCAGGTCTAACAAGCTCTGCTTGTGCAAGTCAGCTTTTCTTTCAGTCTGCTGGGATATATAAGGAATCTCTAACGTATGCCAATCCACATTGACCTGGAATGGGGTAGCACTCTGATATACATGTTCTGCTCTTCCAAAGTACCTCCATTGTAATCACCACAAATAAATACTGCTGTTATTGCTTTTTTAGTACAGACAAGCATGCACAGCTTCCTAACTCCAACCCATTTTACACTTACGACCCACCTGTATTTCTAGTGGCACTGAGGTCAACCTGAAACTTCAAGAGTGAATACTCTTGAATCCATTTGTCTAACTTGAAAACTCTAAACATTGCAGAAGGCTGTGTGTCAAATGTTAATATGAGTGCCCACTCCAAATGTATAACATTTATGCCGTTAAACCTGTGTAATGTTCAATTCTCATAATTAATTGATCTCTTGAAAAATCCATGTGTTCATTTAGTATTCTTTTTTGCTTGTTGTTTGATATCATGGAACTTTGGATTGAGAAAACACTCCAAGTCTGTTTCATCATCCTAAGTCGCTAGGCAAATTGGATTAATGAATTGTCTGCTCTGGTGAAAGCCATTTTTACTTAGCACACTTTGGGAAACACTGCAGTATTACCCTGGTAAATCATAGTAGACTAATGTCTTTCACAGATGTTACAATACAGTTAATTTGTTCCATGATTATGGGTTGCAGCACAAATCTAAATGAGTGTGTTCCTGCAGTTACTTGCATAGCAATTTTGCAATTTTTGGTATGCTTGTGTATCTTATGTTTAAAAATAAATATTTTTGTTATTACATTTTTGTGCATTTAGACCCAGGGGTTAAGACCTAATTATTTTGGTGTTGTGTCCGACTATTGAAATTCAAATTCAAAAATCTTTGGGGCCCATTAAGATGTCGGGTGGATTGCCCCCGCCAGGCTGGCGGTAGCCACCGCCAGCCTGGCGGGGGCAATCCGCCCGACATCCACACTCGTTTCCGTCCCCCCGCCATATTAGTATGGCGGGGGGGACCTCAGCAGACGGAAAGACCGTCCGCCACTTTTCCGCCCCGGTCGCCTTGCAGCCGGGGCGGAAAAGGAATAATATGGTGGCGGTGTCTATCAGACACCGCCAGCCATATTAGGATGGGTAATTGTGGATGCCTTTCCGTGGCGGCAATGCGGGATGCGCCCGGCACTGTGGCGGGCGCATCCTAATGCTGGCGAGGGGACCCCCGCCCTTAAGGCGGGCTGTCCCTATTACCACGAGGATGGCGTGCAAAGACCGCATGCCATCCTAATGGGGCCCGTAATTCGGATATAATGGCTATCCATAAAAGCACAAATCCAAAATCTCCTCATAATCACAATATATAGGTCAGATAAAGAGGGGGGAAAAGTTAAAAATCATTACGGAATTCATATTAATCACCTTCAACAAACACATCATATGATTCATCATAGTTAAAAATACAATGTAAAAAAGAGCTCCACAAGTTATATCTACAATATGTTCAAACACTTTTTGCAAAGAATATAATTCAAAAGGTGCACATTGAGTTACTGGCACGTATTGCCGCTTTCAGAAAGGATCCTACTCGGAAGGTTAGCTCTTCATCATCCAGAGTAACAATGTGCCCATATGCTACCTTGTAATTAATCAGAGGTATAGTCTTAAAAAATGGCATCAAGAACTGTTTAGTGTATTTTAGATAAAAAGTACAAAAGAATAAAAAGTGCAACATTGTTTGTTTACATTGGGCATTACAGTGGCATGGCAATTGATCGAGATTGGAATTAAACCCCAACGGGAAACAAAGCAAAAATTTTACAGTATCAACCCTTAGTCTAAAAAGCAGACCCCTCTCCCATGGGCCAATTGGTCTTAAGAGGTAACTACAGGGCAGGTGAGAGGTGTTCTCAGTCGTCATATATCTAGATACTGAGGGTTTCCGTATCTAGTTTTGCTCTATACCGCATAGAGTGCCTTCTGTAGGCTTTTTTTACTTATGCCATCTGAGTCGGTTGGGTTTGAAAATATCCACTCACGATTTACACTAATCAAACTCTTCCTAACAGCAGCAAGCCAGTGTATGACCCTTCCTTAATCGCAGCCAAGACAATCTGTTACTATTTCCCTTGTTAGCTGCGCCGCGGAGTTCTTCCAAACCACAAGCCAGAATAGGGCAGGACGAGCTTTAATATAGTCTTCAATATACGGGAGTTTCAATTCACTGTGACAAGCATACTGTGATGTAGAAATAGGGGTGCCCAATAATTTGAGACAAAATCTGTTTTCTTCCCCCTGTATGCTGTCGCACTGCCTGAAACCCCAAACTTCTGCATCGTAGGTGACAGTGGGGATGTATTGTAGTTTAAAAAACTGTAGTGATGACAGAACCTACCTGTGTCTTTCCAGGCTGGGGCATGCTAAGTATGTTATTGATCGCTTTAGAAAACTTTTTTCCACAGTGCGCTGCGTGCTCATCCCACAAACCGTTCCCTGCAAAAACCAACCCCGAGTAGGGAAAAGTGCAAGTGCTCTGTAAACAATCTGAATCCACAAAAATGGTTTTATTTAAATACTTTTTTGACCCACAAGCCATTAAAAACGATTTCTTAAAATTGGTGCATAGGTCCAAGCTTGCCATAAAATCAACAAAGACCCGCACCAATATGCGTAGGTCATTCGGGGTGCGTGCCATTAAAACCGCATTGTCGGCGTACAGCAGCGTATTACCATTAATGATAGGGACATCAGAAGTAAGTGATGCCAATGACTCGCTCAAATCATTGATATAAAGAATAAAAAGCAGAGGGGCCAGGACACAACCCTGCCTGACCCCTCTACCAACTCTGATGCCCTTCGATACCTCTCCGCCCTCCCCGATCCGCACCCTGGCGTACAAGTCCTTAAGTAAATAGGCTAAAAAGTGCACTAAAACCTCGTCCAGGCCATATTTTAAAAGGATAGACCAGAGCAGACTATTATATTTTTATTGACTCATTGTCCTCAGTACGCTGAGGGACTGATGTAGATTTTGGCAGATAGGTACTCCATCACAGACCTGAGGGATATTCTGTCCACTTTATTACAATTGCATTGAAGCCTAAAGTTCTTGTAATAAGGTGGATGGGCTATCCGTCGTGTTTTTGAAGAAGTACACATCCGCCACACTCTGAATCAGGCCCTGAATTTGTAATTGACTGGACTGATAATTACTGTCCCCAGCTTTCAGACAAGCAAAAACCTCTTTGTTCAAAAACGTTGGACTATGTGATTCAAGAATTTTCAACGTGTGTCTGAACCCAAATTTGTATCAAATATACCACCAAAATTGAATTAATGCTTCAAGGAAAATGTTTTCAAAATACTGAATTGTTAAGAAAGTCTTCAATAATCCTACAAGTGTACACTCTTGCCCTGAAATACCCAAGAAACGAGTCGTGGTAATTCATGACCTATTTTTGGCCGTAATGCCCTCATAGATTATAATTGTGTCTTGAAGTCTGCGGTAATTTTGGTTTGCAACCCATAATGGGGCAGAGTCCTATGGTATCCCATGTGTAGCTCTTTTGTTACTCCTTTCCGGTTGATAGGTGTGTTGTAGGACTGGAAGCATTGGTCTCTTTGGAAGGGCAGGGGTACCTTTCAGTTATTCTAGTTCTTTGTTCCTTTAAAGTGTTCCCCATCAGGGTGTTGTGTGGTGCAGAGGTCTGTAGACGCCAGTCTATTGAGAAGTGGAAGGTTAGCCTTTTGCTGTGTTCTGTTCTTTTGCTTCCCTAGTAGTACTGTTCCCAAAAGGCTGAAAAGCATATGGGTGTGAAGGTTTTTATACCTTTATTTTGAGTCTCTCCTAGAAGAAGATTCCCACCCGGCCTACCTACTTACACAAAAAGACAAAGGCGGTCCCTGTAGAATCTTCAAACCCTGTCTGGAAAAGGAGCAGAAGCAGTGGCTTGAAACCCCAGGTCAGTCTTCCCAGACTTCCCACTGACTGGTGCTTAGTGACACCACACAGGGTATTTGAGAAACGTATGCGTTGACAAGGGCCAGGCTTGGTATTGTGCACCATCCGGTAGTTTTCCCTACAATGAAGTTGTGTCCAATTGAGTTGACTCCTTGCCCTTGTGATGGTGTGACTAAGCAGAGCATGCGGCACTTAATGCTATTTTGTATTTTCTACTCAAACTTTAGGCAATACTACTGTCTTAAACCCATTTTTGCTGCCTATAATATCAGAAATCACTAGGCTTTGAATTTTTTGCTTGTTTTAAATGATCATTTAGTGTCTTTTATTGTTGTTCTTTTTATCCTGAAGGCAATTAATTTGAGGAAAATTACTATGCATTAGATTTAACTGGCTTTGGAAACCTGTAAATCATGTGCCAATATGGGTTATTGTACCTATGCATTATCTAGAACTATGCACCATAGCCCCACCCTGCTCTATGGAACTGATTTTATGTTTTTTTTATTAATGCCTTTTATTAATGCCTTATGTATTTTTAGGGTTGTTTTTAACTTGTTGAATAAAGTTTTGAACTGATCTGAGAAACTTCTGAGATGCACAGCTGCTGGTGCTGATGACCAAAGTTCCAGCTAGATGAGGAGATGTTACCTGGGAGGGTTACATCATTATGTGTGGAGAGCTGAGAATAATAATAATAATCACATTTATAAAGCGCCTGGTTACACTAGACTAGTAGGTCCCCGTGCTGCAGAACTAACTGCTCTAGGCATCTCAAGAGGGCAGGCTGAGACTGAACATAGCAAGGGAGGTCTAAACAGAGTGGAAGAGGTATGTTTTTAGTTCTTTACGGAAGGCCATCTCAGAGACCTCCAGCCGGAGGCTCTGAGGAAGTTTGTTCCACTGCTGAGCTGCCAAATAGCGGAAGTAGCGCCACCCATCCTTACTCTCCTGATGGTGGGGAGGCACACCTGCCATGTCCCGCTAGATCTTAGTTGCCGGGTCAGGGAGTAGGGAGTTAGAAAGTCATGCAGGTAGGAGGGGCCCTTCCTTTGAATGAAATGATGGCTAACACACAAAGCCTTGAACAGTGCTCTGCCCTAATCGGAAGCCAGTGTAGAGAGGCTAAAGCCCTCTTGGAAGAGGCTCTTTTAGGAAGCATTAAAACTAGACGTGCTGCTGCGTTCTGGATACGTTGGAGTCTCTGCATGCATTTAGCAGTTGCACCCAGGTACAGTATCGTCCCGTAATCCAGACGCGATGTCACCAAGGCATGCATCATGGTTTTCCTGGCTGCAATAGGCAGCACATCTAGGGTTTTCCGGAGACCTCGCAAGATTCCAAAATAGGCGCCTGCCACTCGCCTGGTATGATACTCAAAAGAGAGCTTAGTGCCCAACCACACCCCAAGGTTCTTAACCTGTTCGCATGGTGTGGGGGTGGGTCCCAGAGTCTGGGGCCACAATGCCGACGACCATACTGATGGTGCCTACCCTATCACAAGCCCCTCGGTCTTGTTGCCATTCAATTTCAGCAGTTGCTAGCCATCCAAGATGCCAGTTCTTGCAGGCAAGTCACGAAATTGAAGGCTACCTTATCCTGTGCCTGTGTGAGGGACACCACCAGTTGAGTATCGTCGGCGTAGGACACAACATTGACCCCAAATCTTTCCGTAATCTCCGCCTAGGGAGTGACGTAGAGATTAAACAAAGTCGGACTCAGGGAGAACCTCTGTGGCACCCCCTGTTCCAACTTAATATCTTTAGAGTAGTGAGATCCCTGCGCCACCTGGAAGCTACGCTCAGACTGGAAGGATTCCATCCAGTTCAAGGCACTACCTGCCACACCTCCTTTCCTGAGCCAGTGAAGCAGGGTGTGATGGGCAACAGTGTCAAAGGCGGCCCTTAAATCTAATAGAATCAAGGCCCCCATCTGTCCCTCGTCTACATATTTCCGAATGGTCTCTATGGAAAAGAGCAGAGCCGATTCGGTGGAATAGAGGGTCCAAAACCACGACTGAGTAGGGTGAAGGAGATTGTGTTTGCATATATGTGCCGTCAATTGGATACTTACTGTCTTCTCCGCAACTTTTGCAAAGTATGGTAGCAGTGAGATAGGGCGCAGATTATCCAGATGGTCCATACTAATATGAGATTTCTTTTGTAGAGGTAGAACAACTGCCTCTTTTCATTTTTTTGGAACTATTCCTGAGGTGAAAGAGAGATCCAAAAGGTGTCTGATACAGGGCTCGAGAGTCTCAATACTCCCTCTAAGCACCTTAGGGGAAGCGGGATCTCTGGTTGAGCCAGACTTGATGCTGATGGCTATCTTATTGAGAATCTCCGGAAGAGGAACAACAAATTTGGCGAGGCGCTCTGTCTCCAACATGTGGACAGGTTTCACAGCAGCCCCATGGCCATCTTGTGCAGAGACTGGGAAGGTGGAGTAAATCTTCTCCACCTTCTCTTCAAAATAAACGGCCACCCATTGCATGACTCCTCTGAGCCTATAATGGGAGCTGCTGTTTCCGCTAAGGAGGATATCTCTTTATAAACCATGAACAGCTCTTTAGCCGAATTCTCAGCTGTCTCAATCCTTTCCTTGTAGTGGGTAGCCCTAGCCTTTCTGATGAGCGCATGATAACTCTTAAGACTAGCTTTGTATTCGCTCTTCACCTGGCCTGAAAAGTCCTTCCTCCACCGCCTTTCCAGGCGTTTGCATGCTGATTTAGCCTTTCTTCAGTCGTCGCCAAAACCAGGGAGCCGTTTTTTCCCGCTTCCTGATGTTTTTAGCGACCAGGGAGTAGTGCTATCTAATGCATCTGTAATGCGCCTATCCAAGGCTTCACAGGCAGAGTCAGCATCTAAGCCGCTCGGTAGCCCTCCCGGTGAGAGAGCCCTGTTGAAATTCCCTTGAGAAAAACCAGTCCACTTCCTGCGTTTTATTATAGTCTTAGGTTTCTCTTGTACCTTCGGCAGGAGCATCCTTGCCTTAAAAGAGATCAGGAAGTGATCCGACCATAAAACCGGGAGCGAGGCCCCATTTCTAAAGTACCCCAGTTGGCAAAAATAGGGTCAAGTAGGAGACCCAGCTGATGAGTGGGTAGTTCTGATTTTAAAGTTAGCTGTAAGGCTGCCAGTTCCTGGTGGATCTCTGGCATTGCATTGCTGCTAAGAGAGGGGCAATGAAGGTGACCCTGCAGGAAGAGACTGCCCTGAGAGCCCAGCTGCAGCTATCTGGTGGAGTAGCTGCCCAGAGAAGATAACTACTCGAGAAACCACGAGCAACATCAACACAACAGAGACCAGTGATGCTAGAAGAGACTGGTGAGCCCCTGTTCCTTGCCACGGTGTGCGTGTCCCTGGCCTGGGAGAGTCAGATAGACTGCATGTGAGGATCATGTGGTGATATGATGCTTGTAGAGATCAATGAGAATACTGTGATGTCATCTAGAGTGTTGATGAGCATCCTGCCCTGAGTGTACCCTCAGTGGCAGTTACCGCTTGTGCCTTGGCTGTGCAAGCTGGGACGGCTCTCTGTACCCCTTGAATAAATCCTACTTCAATTTCTACCACTGCGTCCTCTTCACTTCGCATCAGATCAACAATAAAGACCCCAAAAATTGGAAGGCCCCTCCGTGTTCATGAGGGCTTCCCATTGCTCCCGAAATGGCTGTGCACCCATATGAATTGACCCACAAACGGTAGTTCCCCAACTTGTGTCAGTGGTTTCAAGTGCTCCTGCGGTGGCCTCTCTTCATTTGGGTGGCTGGTTTGTTTTGTAGGGTGACTGCTTTGAGGAGACCTGCAACCACTCACAGGCTCACTTACAAACACTTTGCCTTCTGCAGGAGCATCTGGGAAGAGGCAGGCACTGGCGGCGGTGGTGCAACCGAGCATCCGCTTACAGAAGCTGACATCCATGAACAAAGGACACGGGTGAAACAACCCAGAGGTAACATTCCCCATGAGGTAACACGCAGAGGCTCACAGAGGCACTGGACACACCTTGACACTTTCAATGCTGCCATAAGAGCAATGCAAGCACATGAGTGGGCAATTTAGAGTTGCAGACGGACCAATAGGGTGTTCTTGTATCACTGCCCCTCTACAGGCACAGTATTGTGCTTTGTATAACTAAAACCGACATAAGCTCTGTATTGTGTGTTACCAAGTTCATCATCTCAAACCTTTACCACGTCGCTGCCCTGAGAGTCACGTGCTCAAGATGGGCATGTGGTGCTCATTTACAGGAACCATCATAGGATGACCCTGGCCAACTGTCCATAACACCTGTGTGCCCAGGGAACCCCGAACAGCACCCGACAAAAACAAATTCAAATATTTCTAAAAACATATTCATTATTTGGGACTAGGCGTGAGCTGCTCAAGAGAAACGGGTATGAAGACGCTGGAGGAAGATGTGAGGGAACGGTGGGTGAAATCATGTCACTTTTCCAGTGAAATGTTCCGAAATTCCATAAACCTTCACAAAATGACACTTTAAGAGAGAGGTGTGTTTGCCAGTACCTCGTATCACTATTTTCTCGCATGCACTTCAGGTAAAAAAGCCTTGCGCAGCCAGAAGGAGCCTGGTTCCAGCAAACAATATCTCTTGCAAGCGAGTCTACTGCGGGGAAGAATTACACAAGATTAAACAGAACGAAATTTCAAGTAATTTGGGGAATTTCCCATAAGGTCAAATTCAGGAATTACGCTAATTTGATCAGAGTCATTATAGTTTCTATCAGGCGTAATTTGAGGATGGCTATTGATTGTGTATTTTTAATCAACCGCTGTGAGTTGGTGAAAAGCAGAAATAAAGATTTCTGAAGAAAAATGTGATTGTGATTCTCTGAATTCTTCACTGGGTAGCTCTGCATGCCCGACGTAGAGGTTTCACAAGACAATATAAGATTTTAGACATCTTCACAGTTGCAGCAGTGGAATCCTCATGTGACTTTGACCAACAACTTGCATTATGGAGACAATGTAAATGTGTGCGGAAAATTATCAGGAATTGCCGCCGGCCTGTTACATTTATACTGAATGTTTGTTCACAAATGCAGGACGGCACAGGCCATAGATCATGCCTACAACAAACACAGGTAAAACCAATAGGTATTGGCTGTGAAACGTATTGGCTTAGCCAATGCTTTTTTAAATAGTATTTCTCTAAAAAATAGAAATGTATTAAAAAATGGCCACTATGGGTGTACACATATGCACTGTGGGTCTTTGAAAGCATTTTGTAATATTTGAAGAAACTACGTTCAAAGATGGCCTCTACTAAAGTGTGGTCATTCATGGTAGCCATCTTTGTTTGAATGTACTTTCTAATATCAATTGCTCTTGATAAAAGAGGGCTGTGCTTGCAGGTGAATTCGCACCATTGAATCTTTTGATTAAAAGGGAAAACCATTGTCTCTGCACTAAAAGCAGGAGAAGAGCAGCTGAGCTCTCCCTCTGTGTGTTGCTTTCCCCATCTTCCACCATTGTTCTTCCACCCTTCCTGCTCTTCCATATCTTGTTCTCTTCTCATCAGTCTTCTACCCCTCTCCAATTCTCTGTGGCTTATTTGTCAATTCTCCCCCATCTCCTCATCACTTCTGCTCACCCACCCCTCCCGTTTCAACTTTTTATTTTTCTGGTTAAAATAAATATAACTGCTGTCTGGTTGTGGAAAGACTTCTTGTAGGCACTCTGAAAGTTTCCCTGGGAATGCATTCTGCCCATTGCTTACCATTGGCTTTGTGGTTTGTAACTAACACTTTCTAGCTTTCAATTTGCTGGTTGTATTTGCTTTAGGCTGTAGCATGCCGTCGTCCCTCCTGTGGAGCAAAGCTTGTTCACCATTGCGTCCTATATTCTTTCACAAGTCCTCTCTTTCTGTAAACAGGCCTTTACATTTTGTTCTTATCTTGTAACATTTGCTGTGCGTTTGAAGACAGAGGTTAAACGTCAGGCTGTCTTCCAAGGGAGCTTGGGTTAACTTTTCTTTCTCTGACTTCAAAGTGGGAAGATTTATGTGACAATCTTGCCAGGTACTGGAAAAGAAAGGGTTTTTCCTAGCACACCACAAAATGTAAATCCCTGTAAATGAACCGTGCAAACATCTTAGAATATATCAGAACTAGAAAATCACAAATGAAGCACATTTTTTGTAATTCAGAATTGTGGTGGAAAAAATATTTTAATTAGATCAAAACAATCAATACACTAACTGTAATGCTAGTCTGCAACCACATCATGCATACTACACAGTACGTCACTCCACTCTACAACACTGTACTCTATTCCACTTTAAGACACTTCACTCTATGCCATTCCACTCTATGACACCTTACTCCACTCTACGACACGACACTCCACTCTAGTCCACCAGACTCTAGTCTACACCACTCTATTAAACTGTTTCCTAGGCCACTCTACTCTAGGCTACGACGCTCCACTTTACGCCACTCTTTGTCACTTCACTTTATGCCACTCTACGGCACTTTACATCACTCAATGCTATGCCACTTCATTTTACACCACTTCACTCTACGACACTCCATTCTACGAAATCTTACTCCACTCTATGCCCCTCCACTCTAAGACCTTCCACTTTATGAACACTCTACTTTGCTCCACACCCCAACACTCTACTTTACAACAATCTACACCACTCCACTCTATGGCACTCTATTCCACTCCACAATACTCTTCTCCACTTTATGCCACTGTACGCCACTCCACTCTAAACCACCTCACACTAGGCTACTCTACTCCATTCAGTTCCACTCCAAGCCACTTCATTCTGTGACTCTACTCCATTCCACTTTACTACTCTATGACACTCCACTCTACACCACTCTACATCACTGTACTCTATGCCACTCTACGACACTTCATTCTATGACACTCTACTCTACGACACACCACTGTATGTTACTCCAGCTACACCATATTCCACTCTATGCCCCTCCACTCTACACCTCCTCACTCTATGCCCCTCCACTGTACACCCCTCCATGACACTCCACACCATGACATTCCACTCCATGACACTGCACTCTATGACACTCCAGATCAACCACTCCACGACACTCCGCTCTGAGACTCTGCTCCACTCTTTGCCACTCTACTCCACTCTTCACCACTCTTCATCACTTACCTCCACTCTTTGCCACTCTGCTCCACTGTTTGCCACTCCACTCAACTCTTCACTACTCCACTTCACTCTTCGCTATTCCCCTCTATGACACTCCACTCTATGCCACAAAATTTTGGCCATACAGATCAGTCACGCTTTTGTACAACATTGCTAAAACACATTGGCAAAGCCTGTAATTCTTGTATCGGCGAGACCTATTGTCTTTGCCAATGCAATGCTTGTTTTTTAAAGGGCTCGGTAGCTGCATACTGCTACCCAGCCACTCTCCCCTGTACTTTGCGCTCCTGCTCTTAATTTTATCAAATGTCATTTACGGTGCAAAAATGGTCTTTGCTTGTCTTGGAACAGTATATTATAGTTACAAAAATGCCAAAATGACCACAGACACATTACGACAAGTATGCATGTGCCATGATATCATGATGCCTGTGAAAGCAATGGCTGCCATCTTGGAATACTTTTACTTTCACTAAACCCATTTCAAATTCGGCACCCACCTGATGTCAGGAATCAACTCGCACTTGTGGCCACGGAAGAAGAGTTCTACTAACTTGCCATGAGCCCCAAATCTGGATCCCCGTTGGACTCCCTCCCTCACA
This sequence comes from Lissotriton helveticus, assembly GCF_964261635.1. Taxonomy (NCBI): domain Eukaryota; kingdom Metazoa; phylum Chordata; class Amphibia; order Caudata; family Salamandridae; genus Lissotriton; species Lissotriton helveticus. The sequence goes on from NC_136061.1 coordinate 59,975,492, forward strand.
AGGTCTGGAATGAGTACGGCGGACAGCTAATACCACAGCTCCATCGGATCTGTGGTCAATCCTTGAGCAGTGGGACAGCCCCTCCCTGCTGGAAACAGTCTTTAGTGACGCCTCTGCTGAAGAACCCCACCCTTGACCCTCAGTGCCCAAACAATTATCGACCTATCTCCCTTCTCCCTTACCCTGTAAAAATTCTCGAATGCCTGGTCAGCAGAACTCTGTCTACTTTTTTGGAAACTAATTTGAGATTTGAAGATGAGCAATTTTGCTTTCGACCAGGCCATGGGACGGAGACAGCACTACTAGTGGTTTTGGACAAACTTAGAATGCGGACAGACATAGGTCAGTCAACTGTTCTGATTTTGCTCAACATGTCTGCCGCATTCGACACGGTCAATCACAATATGTTATTGAGGCGGCTCGCGGAACTTGGGCTCGAGGGCCTTGCTCCTAATTGGCTTAAGTCCTATCTGGGGAATAGGCAACTAGGTGTACGCCTCCCCGCTTTCTATCTAAATTTAGAACGGTTCAGCATGGGGTCTCCCAAGGATCATCCATTAGCCCGATCCTTTTTAGCATTTATTTAAGACCACTGATTCCCATCATTAAATCCTATAACATTAAGCTGGTGAATTTAGCAGACGACACGCAGGTCATCCTGTCTCTGGAAGGCGGAGTCTACGTCACTCAGTGACTTCCACAAATGTATGCAGAAGACTGCCGGCTGGCACATGGATAAATACCTTCCAGTTCAATGGTGGGAAAACAGAAATACTGCACTGTATAGTGAAAAAAGTCCCTCGCCCACTTCCAGATGAATTCTGGCCTATTCAGGCAGACACACCTCTCACACCAGCGGCTGCTGTGCGCAATCTGGGGGTAGTTCTTGACAACAAGTTGAGTATGGAAAAACTAAAACAGTTGGAACCTGTTTCTCCCTCATTAAAGCCTTTGCCGGAAAATCCTTCCCATGTTGCCTTTGTCAGCCAGGGCTCTAGTAGTTAGAAGGGTCATCCTGAACCGGCTGGACTATTGTAATGCCCTGCTTCTCGGTGCACCCAATTTCCTCATTAAGAGGCTACAAAGAATACAAAAAATAGCCGCTAAGTTAGCATTAAAGAGGAGGCGGGATGACTCTGCATCTGCGGCTCTCATCGATCACCAGTGGCTCCCTCTAGTCCAAAGAATCCAGTTCAAAGCAGTAGGCATTGTGTTCAAGGCCCAGAAATGGACTACGACCTCTTCCCCTGCAGAAACAAATTGTCTGGCACTCCCCGTCACAAACTCTTCACTCTTCTACTGCTCATCTGGTCCGTACCACTAGAGCAAGAACTTCCAGATATGGAGGCAGAGTGTTCAGCTGTGCGGCGGCACAGCTGTGGAACAACCTCCCACCTAATATCAGACAAGTAGAGGAGTTCCCACAGTTTAGGAAAAAACTTAAAACCTACCTTTTCCCTAGGGTGTAGTGCCTGCATCGCCTGCCGTGGGTAATCTTTGTGTGTGTAGAGGAACCTCTGTCTTTTCAGTGCCAGTATACCCGCGGGGTGTTAGAGCGCTTTATAAATTCTAGTTACATTACATTACATCTGGAAACTGGTTGTTTTCATAAAAACATCGAAAGTGAACATCAGTGCCTAAGCATGTGATGCAATGCTGGCTGTGTCGAATTCACTATTCTTCAAGAACAAGCATTGGCAAAGCTAGCAGATAGGTCTAGTATTCTAAAGGCAAAATATATTGCGGCATATGTACAAGCCCCTATTGCCACCATAACGTCACTATTACCAACGTTGTGGTGGCGATAGGGGCTGCGCCTTATTTACAAAGCAGCGGCTTAACGCTGCCTTGTAAATAAGGCCCCCTTTCACGCTATGCTTAGCGTGAAAGGGGTGGGCAGTGGGTGTTGGGGTGGGCGTTCCACCGCAACACTCATTCATTAGGTACAAGGGTAGTGTAAATAGGAGGCTGTGCCAAAATTAAGACCAGGTAAATCCTGGTCTTAAGGTGGCGAAACAAGGAGAAATGCATAATTTTTGCTGTCCTGTGCAGCACAAATGGAAAAAGCAAATTGCTATTGTTTGTTTATGTACGGGAAGGTATGTCTTCCTGTACATAAACAATCTTTAAAACAAAATGCCATTTTGTCACTTGCATGAAGCAGCACACATGAAAGTTACAGAATGGCATTTTAGGATTTTATATGTGCAGGAAGGGGCACCTTCCTACACATAAACAATCCTCCCCTGCAAGCAGACACCCTTGCACTGTAGTGCAAGGTTGCCTGTATTGGCGCTAAGTTGCTAAACTTAGCACCGGCTCAGGGAGAAATGCAAGGCTGCACCACATTCTTGTAAATATTGTGCAGCCTTGCTTTTCAGAAGTGGCCGAGAGAGGCGTTAAGCCAGGAAGGCTAACGACACGCTCCGTCACTTCATTGTACTTATGGCCCTTTGTCTTCGCTACTGCTCACTGCCTCTTTCTACTCTTTCTCTGGCCGTTTGTTTCGATATTTGTATTCTCTGTATATCTTTACATGTATTGTTTTCTTCTTTAGATTTCCAATCTGTTTTGCCCCACTACAAGTTCTTGCATTGCTCTTCCAATGCATTTTAATCCACACCATGCCCTACCCACTTCATGGTCACAACTTGATATTTCTGTCCAGTGTAGTGTCTTTTTACTTTGTGAGAGTGTCTGTGTGTTTGAGCACTCTTTTTTATCAGTCTGTTTCTGTGCTCTGAATATGTGTCTTTTTGTGGAGTGGACATCAGTTGGATAATTCAGCCTCTGGCAGGTCAGTAAAGGTCATCACCTCGCTCTCCTTTCCTGTAGTGTGATCTCTGCGCAGCTCCACTGAAGGCACTGAACTTTACAGAGGGGGCACCATGGTTATTTAAAAGCTCAGGAAAATATGTCTTCCTTTAAAACCAAATAACAATGGCCCTGACAGAGAGGGAGTTTTTTCTCTGCATGGTGGTGTCACTGATTTCCCTTCCTGGGACTGCTATTCCTCACATGGTGTTCCTGCGTAGGGTGTCTGGTGACCGCCGAGCCGTACCAGTAAGGGTTAGGATGACGGCCACTGCGATCCGTCAACCCCAGGGGACACGTGCAGTCTGAGCTGAGGTTTCCACTGTGGAGGAAGCTGAGGATCTGCCTTTGAAAACCCTGTGGTACCTGAACCTCTGAATGGGGCAAGAGATCAGTGAGTTTGGGAGGGCTGAGGCACCGTGGATATAAGATCCCCTCTCTTCACCAAACTCTAAATGACCCTGCATATGTCTTCATTCTTGTGCCTTCTGTTTGTGCTTGTATGCTGTATGTCTGTGATTACATCTATTTGTGTATCTATTTCCTAGATGTGTTGATGTGTATGTGTGTTTTAAATCGAAGCCTGTTTTCTGCTCTAAATGTGCATGTGTGTCTGTATGCTATGCATCCTGTTTCTTTTAGTGTGCATGTGTTACAGTCCCACTACCAGTTTGTGTGCGTAGCTTAATTTTGTGCAGCTTTTTTTCTTTGTATAAGTAGGGGTATATTTACAAATAAATGTCAAAGCGTGGTGATTCACCAAATTTGGCAACGCCACGCACCAACATTTTTTAAACGCAGGGCTGTGCTATATTTACATGAGAAAGGTGCACCCCTGTGTTTCTCCAAAAAAGCTGCCTTGCACCAGCGCAGGCACCCTGCCGCCATGTTGCAAGGAGCCTGCACTGCAGGGGTGATTGTTTATGTGCAGGAAAGGACAGCTTCCTGCACATACAGAATCATTCATGGCGATTTGCTGTGTCTATGTGTGCTGCATAGTGCAGCACACATAGAGAGAGCAAAAAGGGAGTAGAAACTAATAATTTCTCCTAATATCGCATGCTAAGACTAGGTATTCTCTGGCATTGGTTTTTGGTGCTGCCCCAGCCTTGTAAATCTGGGGTAGCGTCAAAATGCAATAGATTTTGCGGTGGAACACCCACTGCAGCACCCATTGCACTCCACTTTGCTGCCAGAGGACTGCGACGGAAAGGGGCATTTTTACAAGGTGGCGCTAATCTACGTTAAGTGGCTTAGAACCACCTTGTAAATATGTGAAATGGCATTAGGCCACCAGAGCGTGAAAAAAAGTGACACTGCAGTAGCTATAGGGGCTTGTACATATGCCTGGTAGTGTGCTTGCTTAAGCCTTGTACATTTGTGAGTCATATATGGATCATGTGTGCATCTGCTTGTACTTGAACTGTGCCCTTCTCTTTGGGTGTCTTCTCCGGTGTTTTTGTGTCTAGCCTTCAAAGTTTCGTGTTTATTTTGGCATGCACATGTCTTTGCCATGGTGTATCTGCATGTTTGTTCCTGCTCTTGGGGATTTGGTAAAAATGCTGCAATCCTCTAACTGATAACATCTAATAAACAAAATGTACAAAGAAATATGAACGCTAATGAACAGTTTATATTTTATTTGCCATTGAATGAGAGCCCAAGAGCTGTCTTAAGTTGCTGCTGGAATGTGGAACAGGACAGGAGGCGCCTTTAGTGGGTGGGGTTATTGCAAAACATTGTCAACTATCACAGTCCCTTTAAGAAAGCACGGTTTCACAAAACTAATAAGTATATACAACTTCAATGTACTGCCTGAACCTTCAGGTCATTGTGGAGGATACATCCTCATTCCTGCACCCCTGGACCACCCTTTACTAGAGAGACCCCGAACCTAAACATTGTCAACAAGGCAGATGTGTCAATTCTGGTGTGGAGCACAGAAGGATGGACCAATGCAAGGATAGTTAATGCATCAGGCAAAACAGAACGTTGACTCCTGGAGTACACCACAAGAAGACTATTGTGCATGCCTTGAGAAGTAACTCGGTGCCACCACTAGGTGCAAACATAAGACTCCGGCATCATCTCACTGTGAGGAGCGCCAGTCCGAGGAAGATGGAGAGCCATGAATGATGCTGTGCATGATGGGTCATCGGTCCTATTATAGAGTTTAAGGTGCAAATAGCGCCCCCAGCAATTGGTTGGCGATGGGCATTTCAGCTGACTTGGCTCAAGAGTTATTCATTGTTGACAAGGGTGCCTTGTAAATCTGGGAAGAAAGTACATGCTAGCGAACACTTTAACAAAAGCAATGTACTTCCCCTGTGCTAACAAGTGATAAATGACCAGCCTTTTCCAAATACCAGGCCACGAAATGTGTCTACCAGTGAACCGCTACATGCCAGACAGTCCTACAGATAATTTGACTCTATTGTGGGAGGCTCAATCCCTATGTGCAGGTGTGGCGGGCAACGGAATCAAGCAAAGGAGTGGGATAAAAAAATAAAGTAGCAGTTGTTTCCCTAAGAGAATAATCTCCAATCAGTGATGCTCTCACCTCTAGAAACCCCTCCTTCTATAGTTATCTTTTAGTCTGTCATGCTCACGTGATGGAAAGGGGATGAGAGGTGACATTTTGCAGGATCTATGGGTAAATGTTTTATTTTATTTATGTATTTATTTATTTGTATAGCGCAACTAATATCCTAGGGCGTCTAGGCACTTGGAATCAAACCTCATGATAACAGTGAAAAAAAACTAGAATTAGAGAAGCTATTAGATAAATAACCAATTCTTGAGACCTTTCCTAAAATAGAACAGATCTGGTGATTTATTTAGCTTAATAGGCAAACGATTCCATAATCTGGCTGTGATATTTACAAAGCTTTTGCCTCCTCAGTTCCAGAGTCAGGGTTGAACACCTCTACAACCTTGTGTGATGAAGACCGAAGATTTCTGTAGGAAACATACCAGCAGAATCGATGAATCATAATCTAGGCCGTGGTTATGAAGGCAATGCATAGAGCCTTGAAATTGATACGTTTGTCCACGGGTAGCCAATGCAACGCCGGAGCCTGCTTAGCTGAACAGTATTTAGGAATGCCAAAAAGCAAATGAGCCACATAATTTTGAACAACCTGCATCCTGATAAGGAGTCGCTTTAGTATACAGACCAGAAGGGCATTGCAGTAGTCCAACCTGGACAAAACAATCGCCGAAACCACTGTTGTTTGCAATTCTGGAGTTATTTAGGAAACAATTTTCTCGAAATTTTCACTACGAAAAAGAGTAAGCACTACAAAAGGACACCACATCGGTTTAGAAAAATATCCAATATTTTTATATACTCAAGGCAAGACCAAAAACGATAATATTCAACAATACAGTACTTAGAAATCTTCAGTTGTCAAAATAACCTTGAAAAACAGTTCATTGAAGTCGATAGCTCCTTCTGGAGCTATCACGGCGTCGTGAACAAACAAATCCAAACAGTTCTGGCTGATCGCGGCGTCGCAGGCCAGCTACGCTGTCGGGAAGACCCGCAAAACAGTACCTTTAGAAATGCTGGGCGTCCCGACCTCTCGTTGAGCTTCCGAAAGCATGGTGTCCGCAGGCGTTGGTTCTGGAGGTCGATGCAGAAGTCATCGGGCCCTTCAAGTCACACGCGTTGCAGATCGAACTCCTCACGGTTGAAGTCAGGAGCGCTGGCGTCGGGTGCTGCGGTGCAAAGTGCAGCAGTGCGGCGTGCGATGCTCTCACGTCGCGGTGTGAGCAGCGGCTCGGTGACGGCATCAGAAGGCATCGTCAGTGAGACCAGGGTCGCAGTGCGAAGTGAGGCGGTGCTCGTCGTGGTGCTGGTAGGTCACGGTGCAAGCGGCGGTGTCGTTATTGCTGAAGCGCTGTCGTCGGCTGACGAACTGGAGTCGTTGGCACCGGTGTGGGTAGGCTGAGGCAGTGATGAGGATGGTGCGTTGTGTAACTTTACGAGCGGTGCCCTCGAACCACGGTGTAAGCAGCGGCGTCAATTTCGGTGTGGAGCAGCGGCATCGGGGATACCAAGGCGGTATTGTGTAGTGAGGCAATGCAGATTGAGGTGCCCAGAGCTCGCGGTGCGAGCAGCAGCTCGGTGGCGGCATCAGCAGGTGTCATCAGTGAGACCAGGGTCGCGGTGCAGCATTGCGGCGGTGCCCTCTGCGGGGCCTTCAGGACATGGAGTCGACAGCGGGGTCGTAGACGGCGTCGGGTTGCTTTTTCTTCTGGTGCAGCACAAAACACACAGTCCCCAGTGCTGATGGCAGAAGAACTTGAAGTCTTTGCTGTTCCTGAAACTTCTTGAACAGGGGGCAAGCTCTACCTCAAGCCCTTGGAGAAACCCACAAAGATAGATTGCATAAAGTTCTGTCCAGTCCTTTCACTACCCAAGACAGAAGCAGCCTCTGCATGCCAACACGGCAAAGCACTCAGCAAAGTGGTAGTTCCTCCTCACAGCTTCTCCAGCTCTTCTTCTTGGCAGTCTTCTTAGTCCAAAAGAGTTCTAAAGTTCAGGGGTTTGGGCCCCAATATTTATAATACAAAATTCTTTGATCTCTGAAGGCAGAGTGTCTGTACCTGGCCAAAACCAGTTCTGCCCTCCCGGGTGTGACTTCCTGGCAGGAGGTTGAGATGGCATTGTCAGAGGCAGACTAGGCCCATTCAGGTGCAAGGAAATCTCCCCTACTCTAAATGCAGCTCATGTCTATTCAGCCCTTTCCTGACCCACCTAGACTATCCGGAGCCACTCCTGCTCCCTAGCCCATGTCATCTAAAATCCAGACAGTCAATCCACAAACCCAGCAGAGGCACACTGGATGGTTAGGCAAGAAAATACCTCCTTTCTAAAAATTGTATTTTCAAACACAGAATGTAAAAATCACCTTCACTAAAAGATGCATCTTTAGATTCTGAGTCCAGGATTACTAAACTTGGTTTTCCTACCTTGTTCCCAAGGCCAGTTATGTTTATAAGATGTTATAAAAAAACTTCCCATTCTGTCCTATGGGGAACAGGTAGCCTCGCAATAGTGAAAAACTAAATGGGCTTTAGCTCACTATCAGGACATGCCACACACACCAGGGCATGTCCTACCTTTCACATACACTGCACACTGCCCACAGGGGTACCTTTGGCCTACCTTAGGGGTAACTAACATGTAATAAAAGGGAAGGTTAGGCCTGGCAAGTGGGTGCACTTGCCATGTCGACATGGCAGTACCAGACTGCACACAGGCTCTGCGATGGCAGGCTAGAGTTACATTCACGGGCTATTTGTGTGGGTGGCACAATCCAGTGCTGCAGCCCACTAACAGCGTTTGATTTACAGGCCCTGGCACACTCTGTGCACTGAACTAGGGACTGACACATAAATCAAATAGGCCAATCATGGAAACACCAATCCATAACACTGGTCAGCAGTGAGAAAATTGCGCAGAAACACTAAGCCAGCAAAAACAGAGTCAGAACTGAAAGGTCAGAAAGCAAAAACTTGGGGGAAACTGGTGAACCACGGTGCAACAGTCTTTTTTGGCAACCCACCAATAACCTCCTTCGCCATAGATTCCCTCACTACCACCCTCCAACAGTGCCCCTAATTTCCCCATAGTCACTCTCTCACAAGCATTTAATTTGTTTTGTAGTGCTACCCATACGACTGTAGGGTGTCAGACCGCTTTACATCACACACATTATACAGAGACAGTGAATCATAGGCATGAAAATCAGTCTTTAGGAAATGTTACATAAAGCAACCAGGATTACAAAGTGTAGCGTACGCTTGTCATCCATACTAGATTCCATTATATTTTAAGAGTGTGATCAGGAGAAGCACAAACTCAGGATTTAAAACATACCACAGTGGTTGGGGTTGGCTTTACTAATGACAATATATTTCTACCCAAAGAAGTCCTTTTTGACAACAATAGCATACTTTAACCTACACCATGCAGTTTGCATGCAGCTCTTTGATGACAGTTCTTACATCACTGTGCTGTATTAGGATAGTAACTTATGAAGTGCAAGTAACTAAAGGACCTCTATGGGAAATTCACATAAAATATAGTTCTGTGATCTGCAGAGTACACATGCTTTGCATCAGGCACATTAACCGGCTGCTACTTTATGATGAGTCAAAACTGTCACTTGACAAGACTCCAATAACTTTCCTGCAGGAACATGAATCACCAGAGTTCTCTTGACATTTTTATTGTTGCCTAAAAACTGCTGGGCACACAAGAAACTCTGCAGCACGTGCTTTTAAACCCCTAGATTACTTCTAAACACAGTGCCCCCGAAGCTCAGCGCCAGGTGCGGCTACACAGGTCACACTGCCCTAAAGCTGGTCCTGCTTATGCATTTGTATGAGATTAACATTTTAATTGCTGTTTATTTTTAGTTTTTCCTTCCCACTTTGTGGTGCTCAATCTATATGAAAGTGTGCGATAATTTAAATTTTTTTGATGACAGTGCTAACAATACATTTTGGTGATGATAAGTTTTTTGCACTTTTCTTGGTTATCAGCGACTAGTCATTATATGGATCAAGATCTCTGTATTCATTATCGATTTCTGAAATACTAAACTAATTGGAAACGTATAGCATTCTTACTTCCTCGTCACTTCTAGGTATTGAATTGATATGTGATTTTCTTACCTATTATGGTGTATGTTGTGACGGCTACGCTAGCGGTAAAGCATGATGATGCTGATGACTGGTTTTAGGGGGAACATATTGAATGAGCAGTAAAGCCGCTCATTGGTTAAGATGAAACTTTTGAACCATTACAGATGCATCAATTTACATGAAGATTTTTATAGCACTTTATTATTTATTGCAATGCTAGTGAGCTAAGAGCATCCTTGATAACCTGCCTGATTTTGATCATACCCTACGTAAAAGATCTAGTTTGGGTAGACAGACTTCTGCTCCGCTGACCACCCACAGGCCAAAGAGCATCCCCTTCCTTCTTAAGTTGCAGAACTAGCTGAAACATTTCAACCTCTAAAAGCTCTTTAGTACTGAATGCTTAACTTGGGGCCAATTTGGATGGCGGGCGAATCGCACCCGCTGGTCCGGCAGTAGCCACCGCTGGCCCGGCGGGGCGATCCGCCCGCCATCCATGCCATATTGACCCCCCCCACCATATTAGTATGGCTGGGGGATCTGTGGCGGAGGGAAAGACCGTCTTCTACTTTTCTGCCGGTTGACTCGTCGACTGGGCCGAAAAGGGGCATAATATGGTGGCGGTGTCTGCAAGACACCGCCATCCCATATTATGATGCTTGCGGAGAACAGCCAGCTGCCATGGAAAGGCATGCAGTTCTTGCTTTTGGAGGCCAGTTGGGGCCCCCAGGGTGTTGGGGCGGTGGGGGAGTGCACATGGGGGGTACCTATGGTACCCCCCTGTCATGTTGTGTATGCAAATGCACAACATGCATTTTTCACATTGCGGCGGGTGCTGCTGACAGCACCGCCCACCGCAATGTAAAAAATGAGGGATGCGACCGCCATGGTGGCAGTCACATCCAGATTGGCATGGTGGGACCGCTGCACCTACGGTGGGCAGTCCCTTTTGCCATTAAAGTCCGCCCGCCATCGTAATAGACCCCCTAGTTTTTATTTATATTTGTATTCTTTTAATTTTAATAGTGAAGAAACACCAAGCTCCTGCAGTGATGACCTTTAAGGGGCCTATTCCGATGTCGGACGGACTCAGGTCTGTCCGACATCGGTCAGGAGCAGTAACCCACCGATCGTGGGTTACGGCCCTGCTAATACGTACTCGTATACTTCACAATGCAGGCATGCATTCCGAGCGGAATGCATGCCTGCATTGAGAAAAGCAGGGGTGCAGTTCATCCCTGCACCCTGTGGCCGGCACCCCAAGGTGCCTGCCACGGGGTGCAGGGATCCACAGAGGGGCACTGCCATTCAGCAGCCTTGCACCCATGGAGGCCCTGCTGGGGCCCCCCAAAGGCAGTTTCCGACTGCCTTTTCGTCCTGGACAGACAGTGATAAACTGCCAAGAGGCAAACGGGGGAGTACTGAAGGATTTCCGGGTGGCAAACGGCTCTCCGAGCCCGTCGTAGGCCATCCGGAAATCCGAGTCGAATTCCATTCCTACCGAGCCCATCGGAATGGCGCGGTCGGAATGGAATCCGGCCGGCACTGACCGAGTCGGTCAGAAGGACTCCGAACATAGGGGCCCATTAGGATGGCGGGCGGATTGCCCCTGCCAGGCTGGCGGTAGCCTCCACCAGCGTGGGGGGGCAATCCGCCCGTACCGCACCTAAATACCTAATACCTAATATGGTGGGGGGACCCCGGTGGACGGAAAGACCATCTGCCGGTTTTCCGCCCCGGTCGCCTTGCGGCCGGGGCGGAAAAGGTTTGATATGGTGGCGGTGTCTATTAGACACCGCCAGCCATATTAGCATTGCCCAAAAGAGATGCCTAAAGGCATGCAGTCTTCACTTGGGGGGGCCCCCTGCGGGCCTCTGGAGTGAAGGACAGGTACCTGCATTAACAAAGCGGCAGGCACCGCGCGATGCCTGCCGCTTCGTTGATTGCAAATGCATATGTGCAATTTTAGCACTGTGGCGGGCGGTGCTGAGAGCACCGCCCGCCATAATGCTAAACATGCAGGATGCGCCCGCCACAGAGGCGGGCGTATCCTAATTCCCCCCACTGGACCCCCGCCCTTAAGGCTGGCTGTCCCAAACACCGATAAGTCCGCCCGCCATCCTAATGACCCCCATGGTTCGGAGCCCTTCCGACCCGAATCGGCCCTTAAGTGTGTCTACTCTACTTACTATGAGTGGTTAGCTGTACCAGAGAACAGTTAGTGCTGTTGTCCAGACCAACCTTCGCCTGAATCACTGACAGAATATCGAGAGGCAGAAAATCGACCTACAGAAATATCGACACAAAAAAAGTCAAGAATATCGACATCCTATCAACATGGTAAGTACAAAAAATAATATCGATGTCAAAAATATTGTTGTTAAAAATATGTTTTTTTTAAGTTACAAAAACAATGTAAAATAAAGTAAATAATACATATAATTAAAAGAAACATAGTTACAAATATTTGAAAATGTTTAAAAATTATAACTAATATGTATAATGTAAAAATAAATTAAACATATACATATATTATATAATATATATACTTACTTAATAATAATTTTTAATAATTATTTTAATAACTTATACATTGTTAAAAAATATATTTTAAATTACAACCACAGCTCTACACATAAAACAATAATATAAATTAAAAAAAAATATATATATATATAACAAATTAAAAACAATTACAATTATTTTTTTATTTTTTTGATTAATTATATACTACATTACCTAAAATAATACAAAAAATATTAGGTAGCGGATGGAATAAAATTACTATTCCAACTCCAAACAGTGCAACAGTAGGAAAAATGTTGGATATCGTAGTGGTGTAAAAATTACTATTCCCACTCCAGTGAGTGCAACAGTACGGAAAGTGTTGGCTAGCGTAGGGCTAAACATTACTACTCCCACTCCAGTGAGTGCAACAATAGGGAAAGTGTTGGATAGCGTAGAGGTTAAAGTTACTATTCCCACTCCAGTGAGTGCAACAGTAGGGAATGTGTTGGATAGCGTAGGTGTAAAAAATAATATTCCCACTCCAGTCAGTGCAACATTAGGGAAAGTGTTCGATAGCGCAGGGGTAAAATTTACTATTCCAACTCCTGTAAGTGCAACAGTAGGGAAAGTGTTGGATAGCGTTAGGGTTAAAATTACTATTCCAACTCTAGTGAGTGTAACAGTGTGGAAAATGTAGGATAGCATAGGGGTAAATTAACATTCTTATTCATTAAAGAATTAATAAATAATAATAACATATTAATAATAAATTAAGAAAAATGTTAATAATAAATACCAATAAAATGTAATAAATATTTACTCAAATAACATTAAATTACTTCTCACCCTATTCCCCTATAAAGGCACAGCCCACTACGCATAAAAAGAACACAATTCTTTAATTATCAATTAATCAATTCATAAAAATGAACTACCAATTAATAATTAAATAACAATAACTTTATACGATACAAATTAATAAAAACGAAATGGACTTAGTTATAATAAATTACTTCCCACCCTATTCCCCTTCACTGTGGAACTCACTCCCTACGTCAATTTGGAATGAAAACATTTATACGAATTTCCGCAAATGTTTAAAAACTTGGTTATTCAATCAATAGTCTCATTGCACTCTGCCCGTGTCTGTTGGCGCCGGGAAACCTCGGGGTAGCTGGGCGCCTTATAAAATTAATAATAATAATAATAATAACAATTCCCCTATACACCCACAACCCACAAAACATAAAAAATAACACAATTAATTTAAATATCAATTAATCAATTTAAAAAAATGAATTACCAAATAATATTTAATTAACAATACATTATTTAACAATAGCAATAAATAAAAAATAATAATACATGATTTATAATTAATATAATTATAAATTAATCAATTATTAAAAGTATTTACCAATTAATAATTAAATAACAATAAATTGATAATCATTAAAATCCAAAAAGAATCATTAATTAATTATAATTAAATTACTTCCCACCCTATTCTCCTATAAACCCACAACCTGCTACGCATAAAATAACACATTTAATGTAATTATCTATTAATCAATTAATACAACTTAATTACCAATTAATATTTAATTAACAATAAACTATTTAACAATAGCAATAAATAAAACATTATATTAAATTAATTATAATTAATATAATTACTAATTAATCAATATAAAAAAAAATACGTAATTAACAATAAATTAATAATCAATAAATAAATACATGAAAAAGATTAATTAATTAATTATAATTAAATTACTTGCCACCATATTCCCCTATCAACTCACAACCTGCTCTGATACTAAAACACAAAATTTACTTTAAAAACAATTACTAATTTATAAACATTTAACACATATGTTTAAAAATAATTGAAAAAACAGTACACAAAGTGTTAAACACATACATATATAATACATACTAAAATATATAACACCAATATAAATATCAATATTATTAACAACGATATTTTTGCTAACGATATTACTTACTTCTATATTACTAACTTCGAGTTAAAAAAACGACATTACTTACCTTAAGGTCGATATTCTGGTCACCAATGTTCTTGACTTCGATTTTTTGTCCCTACAATATTTAAAACTCGATATTACTGTAGGTCGATAATAAAAAATCGATATTATGACTGCATAGCCCTTCGCCTAGTAAGGCTAATATAAGATTCCAGTGAATCTCTCAATTCCTGCTATTGATAAGTGATTGAAGTTGTCAAATTCACAATGGATCCATATTAGAGATGATCTATATGCTCACTCACCCCATCACAAGCTTCTTGGCAGACACACTCTTCACTCAAAATTATAATCCACAGAGAGTTCTCTATTAGAAAAGCCTTATGTGCCAGCTCTGTTTCCTATCAGCTGCTGAGTCAAGTACCAGCAGAGAGAGATCTACTTTTCAGATCTGGCGATCCTTTTCAGAGCACATTTCGCCCATTGTAGGATACACCTCTTAATGCCCTCTGTGCTTGGCATCCCGAGTTAATTGCAAAACAGGGGTGATAAACAGACGCTAAGGGCTGGACTGGGAACAGACAGTAAATATTGTATGTACAAAAGAGCCACAACATGAACTTGAGACATTTAAACCATGAGGAGGATTACAGAATGATGAGGAGAAAGAAGATGGGTCCCAAAAATAGAAATTCAGAAGGCTGGTCAAAAGAGATCTCAGTCCAGCGTGATAGCCTGGAAGCATCCGAACAGTGTGACACGTCAATGGGATTAGCAAGGGGAAGAGAGGTGTGCATCGAGTTGTTACTAGCTGCTCATTAGTGTAAACCTGCTGTGCACACTTTTGGTGGAAACTGACTTGTAGCCCTGTGTCCATTTCTGGTGCAACAGCTCCTAAAGCTTTAGAGGTATTAGACATATTAGAGGTAGCCTGAACCCAGGCTATAAACAAGGCACAAGATTTAAATCATTGGTGCAACTGTGCAAGATTTATGGATAAGAAGGAGACGAAAGGTATGACAAAGACATTGTGATTGCATGAGAGGAGAGCATAGAGCAAGTATTCTTGGCAAAAGACTCCAGCGCTAGAGGCTTTAAAAGCTGATCTAGCCAAGAAAAGAAAGAATTTGGGAATCACTTAGTGACATAAAGTATTGCAAAAAGCTAATCCAGAACTCCCAACTTGCCCAAGGGGTTAGAGTAGGCAGGGAACTTGGCAGGGCCTATGCGTGGATGTCTCACAGAGCATCAATTAATGAGGGTGTTTCCATAACACTTCATACCTAATGCGCTGATTCTGTGTTTGTCAGGGCCAGTGTGAAGAGTGAACTCTCTGGCTTATTGTTATAGTTCGGGGACCATGGAGGCTGGGAAACTCTCACATGTATTAACTACATGTTCCAGCTGTAAAAGATGGTCAAAACAGTCTTCTACTGTTTAACCACAAGATTTCAAGAGTGAAATCCTGCAATTTAACTCGAATCAGAAGATTGCCTGCATAGATGTGCAGTGGGAGGAATCCTTATATGGACAATCTTGAAAACCAAGAGAGAACAACTAATATGTGATTGCTTGTGCTGCCCGTCGGTGCTGTGGAACTGATTCCCTAGAGAAAGTTTGGCCCAGTGGATTCTGAATGTTCTCCTAGTGATGGTTAATGGTTATAAGTTTAAGCCACTGAAAAGTGGTGCACTAGACTAGAGACCAAGACCAGCCCACTTCTTAGAGTGAACCAGTGACTTCACTTGGGCAGAAGGAACAAGAGAGCATGTTTCCAAATGTGTTCCAGGCTACTGAAGGAAATGGGAATGCCTTCACATGAGTTAAAATAGACCTTGTACAAATCTGTGCAACAACTGAGCATAGGACAACGGCATGCAGTTGGGAAAAGACAGTATTTTTCAGAAATAATCTCATCTGAAAATTTGACTGGGTGCACATGTAGCAGTTGTAGCAAAAATCCAACCAGGTTCCTGCTGAAGGGTGATATTTAATAGTGTCCACGAGGCAGTGTATGCATGACGTTTTATTGGGTGCACCTTTCCTGCATGAACTGGCTGTATGCAAATCAAGTAACATCCATTTACCCAAGAACTGCATTTATGTTTTTGGTGTCACAGCTGCAGTAATAGGAGCTCACTCAAGCAGTTTGGCAATGTGGCCCTGATTTAGAGTGTCCAAGAAAGAAGATAAACCTCTAAATAAGGGGCAGGCAGTATTACCACATTAATAAAATGTGTTAATACCAGATTAGGCATAGAAAAACCAAGCTGCTGAAATGCTTTTTGATTTATGCCTTGAAAAAGCAACCCCTGACTCAACATCACATCCCAAGTAACAAAGAATGTTAACAACACATAATGATAGTTTAAGTCTCATTAGCCACTAATTGGATTCCCCATAAAACCCAGTCCCGATGATGGCAAATTCAGTGGCCTCCATGGCTGGTGTGGTGGGTCACAAACCTGCGTATCCATTGGACTGATTCTATAGCACACTCATTTCCTTCTCCTAGAACTTCCTTCTTTATCCCAGGCAAGTGTAAAGGGGGAAGACAGCAGGCTGAATGCTGGGATTCCTTCACCTAATTCTTCAATTTTTAATCCAGGCAAGTGGGGCGCAGGAAGAGCAAGAAGCTGGACGCTGAGATTTCTTCTATATTCCAGGTAAGTAGGAAGAAGAAAAAGAGACAGGCTGGACGCTGGGATTCCTTCTCCTAACTTTTCCTTCTTTATTCCAGTTAAGTAGGAAGAAGGAAGAAAGAGACGCTGGACACTGGGATTCCTTCTTCTAAATCTACATTCCAGGTAGTAGGAAGAAGAAAAAGAGACAGACTGGACGCTGGGATTTCTTCTCCTAACGTTTCCTTCTTTATTACAGGCAAATAGGATTACCCTTACATAGAAGGAAGAAGCGGGAAGAGAGGCATGCTGGACGCTGAGATTCCTTCTCCTAACTCTTCCTTCTTTATTCCAGGTAAGCGGGAAGAAGGAAGAGTGAGAGGTTGGACAGTGGGATTCCTTCGTCTAACTCTTCCTTCTATATTCCAGGTAAGTAGGATGCGGGAAGAAGGAAGAGTGAGAGGCTGGACAGTAGGATTCCTTCGTCTAACTCTTCCTTCTATATTCCAGGTAAGTAGGATGCGGGAAGAAGGAAGAGTGAGAGGCTGGACAGTAGGATTCCTTTTTCTAATTCTTCATTCTATATTCCAGGTAAGTCGGATGTGGGAAGAGAGAAAGGCTGGACGCTGGGATTCCTCTCTTAACTCTTCCTTCTTTATTCCAGGTAAGCGGGAAGAAGGAAGAGTGAGAGGTTGGACAGTGAGATTCCTTCGTCTAACTCTTCCTTCTATATTCCAGGTAAGTAGGATGCGGGAAGAAGGAAGAGTGAGAGGCTGGACAGTAGGATTCCTTCGTCTAACTCTTCCTTCTATATTCCAGGTAAGTAGGATGCGGGAAGAAGGAAGAGTGAGAGGCTGGACAGTAGGATTCCTTCTTCTAATTCTTCATTCTATATTCCAGGTAAGTAGGATGTGGGAAGAGAGAAAGGCTGGACGCTGGGATTCCTCTCTTAACTCTTCCTCCTTTCTTCCACACCCTTCTGTCTAGCCACATTGCTTAGGATTTTTGGGAATCTACAAACTGAGCAATGATAGAAGAAAAACCTCACACCTCTCCAAGGAAAGAACTGATTTGGAATTTGGCAGACAGGTTACTTCGTCACAAATGTGGTGGATATCCAATCCACCGTATTATTAGTTCCATAGCACATGATGTACTTGCGGTACGGCAGACGGGATAAATGTCATGATTGTGAAGGAGTAAGCCATCCTCCGTACTCCAAATCAGGTCCTAAATTAAGAAATTCGAATCTGTATCGTGTCACACAATCAAGATTCTGACGAGAATGTTTTCTTCAGAATATACTGACACAACGGAGACAGTGAAAAACAAAGTCTGTGGAGATATCCGGATATAATAAAGTCTGCTGTGACGTGAACAAGCGTGGGAAACATCCTTTTGACAATGCGATGCAAACTGAAGTTAAAATAAAGTTATGGGGAAATGTAGTCACCTCCGTATCTCATTTGTTTACAGGTATAGTCACAGATTTATCTTCAGTCTCTAAGTCTGGGCCTATGAAGGAATACACATTCTATCGGCACGTTTACACCATCCTGATTGTAGAGTGGGGCCCCTGGCAGCAAGATGGTATGGATGTGATGAAATGTATGCATCCTGGAGCCCATGATACAAGGACTGGTGTCATCAAACCACTTTAGGTGCTGTTTTATTGCATTCATGCCTTAACTTAAGAGGTTCTAGGACATCACAGCGGGAAGCTTCATGTCTCAAGCTTTAGGTCTGCGAGATTCCCCTAGTGAGCAAGCCTCTTCCTTGTGCTTTCGCCCTCACCACCCCACATACATATTTTTGTTTTTACACCACCTTTTCCTTGAACTGAGGAGAGGATTTGGTGTTATTGCCAAAGCTGTTGACTTTGGAACTGGGGAACCAGGTTCATGTCTTGGCATCAACTGATCATCCTGTTATTCAAGTCAAATCACTTACTCTCCCATGCCTAACAAATGAATGTAGCTGGTACTCATGTAAAGCGCTCCAATACCTTCGGGTTGAGTGTGCGCTATATAAAACTGCAAAAAAAACACCCTGTTTTGTTTTTGGTGTTTCTGGAAGTTGAACTTTCCTTTGTGGTTCATGGGGTGGACCATGAACTGAATTAAATCTGCTTGTAGGGCCAGACTCACTTGTCTTTTCTTTTGTTTTAAAGGGGCTCCCTCACCCACATCCCCATTGTTTTTTTCTTTTGAGACGGATCCACAACACCTCAACACTTTTTTCAATCCCCTTCCCATCCTCTCCCCTCCAGCAACTGCTCTGCGACATCCGACTATGCAGTGCAGGTAGACAATTGTCTAGCTGCTTGGAGAACATGCGATATGAAGGCTATCAACCATCTTCAAAGTTTCATAAGTCACAACACTGGCTGGATTTGTGTCATGGCTGAAAACAGACAACCCCTTGTCCAGCAGAACTGCCCAATTTGTGCTCCAAGATACGCATCTTCAACTCCCAGTGATCTGTATGCAATACCCTTACATTAATTAACCAAAGCTAGCGAGGAAGCATCACTGCCCTGAGAAGGTGGTGGGCTCAATGCACAAGAAGCCCAGCGTTTAGTCTTCAGGACCTCCTAGCAGACAATGTAGTGGCCAGGTTGGAGGGGAAGAAAGTAATGGGTGCTGAGGGGATCAGCAAGAGATGAGTGGATGCTATACAGGGAGTCAGCAGAACAAGACCAATACCATGGTGTCTGTCTTCAAACTATGGGCTCAGGCTGACCCTCTTGGAACTAGACCACAATCCATTGTGCAAGGGGGATAATCCTTTAAGGACGTTGTGGATATTTTACCAAAGCCCTACCCACTGGGTCAACCATTATGTGATGAAATTGTTAGAATAAACCTTCATTTTCTAAACACTTTTCCACATTGCCGAGTGCCTAGCGGCAGAAACAAGAGGTTCACCCACTCAACATGGTGCATGTTGTCGTTGGGCAGCTCACCTGATATACCACTGGGATTGCTGAAAACACGCCAGGGCACCTGAGTCAAACTTAAACAAGCCTTGACATGAATTGCTAAAAGATATTCTCATGCTGAACTAAGATAGAGAGAACATCCAGGGCATCAGGAGTGCAAGCTTCCTTCACACACAAAAGACAGCAAAGAGATAGATATCACCATTACAAGCGTCCCTTCCTCACAGGTACCACATGGGCATTACTAGTTTGATTTTCTCTGCCTATAGAAGATAACACGTGGCTCAGCAGTGGACTGTTCTGTCTCTGTCTGAACAGGTAAAGAGTGGGAATCAGATGTGCAAATATCCATCCCTTCAGGACAGGTAGTAGGTACAGCATGGCATCGGTAGAATATACGTCAGTTACGTAAAACTGTTGAATTTCCTTAGTTTTTTTGTTCCTAAATGATAGTTCTTTTTCAGTGAATTTCTACGTTTTTGTAATGTAAGTTAGAATCTTACTACCTTCCTCATGTATAACTCAACTTTATCCTTTGGTTTCTGCAGAGAATTTTTATGTTCTTTTTTACCGTAAGGTAATATTGTATTAAGATAGGTTTGCGCCCATCCCTTCAACACGTACTGACTTTGGTCGTGCGCAGCAAGGGGGGGTTGACCACAGTGCTTGGCTTGGAGCCAGGCCCTGCGCCCAACCCCCCGCTAACAGCCAAGCCCCCACTACATACAGCCTTCGGCCATCGAACAGCAGACCCCCACCTCTCCCGTGTATAATGTTTTTTTTTGATGCCACGAGAGCACACAGGTCACTGCACTGGATCCACTGGAGCCCCTGGGATCGCAACAAGGACAACTTTGCTCATTTTTATTTTTTGCTCTGAGGGACGTCCCTCTTGGATCCCCCACCCCCACCAATGAGGCCAGGGGGTTCACTGTACCATTACCCTGCCCACCGCTATCTTATTTATTCTACATTTTCAGAACACAGCGACTGGTACCTTGTCTTCTGTAATGGGGGCCGCAACATTTTCTTTCATGTTGTGGCCAGCCAATCTGTCATCGAGCCAGCCATCGGGGAAAAAAGCAGTTGTGACAGGCACAGGACGTACAGACTAACGGAAAATGTGAGTTTTAATTGGGTTGCTGAAGGCTCTATGGTCAGTCATAGTGGCCAGGTGCACAGGAAGAGCGATCCAAAGCTGGGGTCCTATTACTCTGGAGTGCCTGCCACCACTTGAACCCTTGTAAACTGATGTCGTTTCACCAAGGAGGGAGCTTGCATGCAGCTACAGGAGGCAATATTAGGTTATCAATCATTTTACGACCAGTCTGATTTGCAGCTACTCGTAATCTGACAGAATTATTCATTTTCAATACCTTAGAGAATTTTGGAGTTTTCAAAACTGTTTTCTGGTAGACCATAATAAACCCCGTTTGCATGATTCAAGTCGAGAAAAAAAGAGTGGTCCCACAACTGAGGACAATTTCTCATTGGAAACATATGGTAGAATTATATTTATTGCCCTCATCACCTAGATGAACCGTGAAATGCTGTTCTTCTGGATTTGAATCTTGAAACTAACCTCATTGTCAAATTCCTCATTCGTGTTATCCAAACTGACCCAGACAATGCAAGTTTCATACCCTGCCCAATCTTCTCCAGCCCCTTCTGGGGTTTTACTTCAGTTTACTACTGGACAGATTGAAGTTTTACTACATCACGCCATCTTGGTTACTCTAGGAAGTCGGACTCTGGCGTTAATGAAGAACTCGATAAGTTATCAGACCAGTACTCTCGTTACTATGTTACTATGAAAATGTATCTCACTACAAGACTCTTCTTGCTGACAAAAGTTCTGATTCGCAAAGGTGAGTGTGTGTTTAAGTGTAACCCTGGGGCAAAAAAAATCTACCTGGGCAGTGATCTTCCATCTTTTTTCATAAATCCAGGATTGATTAATTATTTGTTAATGAAAAAGGCACATACAGTGTTGTATAGTGAGAAAAAGGAGGAACAGCGGCGGACTCTAGATGCCGCACTAGCCTTGGATAGCGTACTCAAAGTAAAGTCTTAAAAGTCAGAGTCAAATGAGTGGCGTGCACAATCTTCTCCTGCGCCAGCCGTTGACAGGCGCAACCCGTACTGGCCGGGAACAAATATGAGTTAGACAATGGAGCGGTGCACTTCCCAAGTGATGTGATATCCAATAAGAAAGCCCAATTTGTATCTTCTTTAAAAGAGACTTTATTTTAATTTCCTTGAACATAGTTAATGAACATCAGCCAACGCGTTTCGTTCGATTTTCGAACTTCGTCATGGCTTTTATATTATGTTTAACGGGCTTATACTTATTCCTGGATGGTAGATCCAGGATCGTCTTATGAGGATGAGATGTCATTTAAGACATTAAAGGCGGAACCAGTAATCATGAACACCAGAATTTTTCGATACGCCCGAACTGCAGCGGCAGACTAACGACTTAAAGCCCTTAATATGGAGGCTGCATTGATACTCTGATACTGTGACTACTCATCCTCATAAGACGATCCTGGATCTACCATCCAGGAATAAGTATAAGCCCGTTATACATAATATAAAAGCCCTGACGAAGTTCGAAAATCGAACGAAACGCGTTGGCTGATGTTCATTAACTATGTCCAAGGAAATTTAAATAAAGTCTCTTTTAAAGAAGATACAAATTGGGCTTTCTTATTGGATATCACATCACTTGGGAAGTGCACCGCTCCATTGTCTAACACAGTGTTGTATAGTGCTCGAGCAGTGTGGAAGGTACAGCATTGTAACTTTAGAGTTGTTGACAGAAAACAGGGCTCACGCAAACAAAGTTATACGTCTGGGGCAAATTCAAACATTTAGCAGGATGATTCTGACCCTGGAAGCACATGTAAAACCACACCAGTTCGAGCAGGAGTCAATGCTTTGCCGGTGTATCACAGGGAAGGGACCTTTCTCATAGGTCATGCGGGGTCGAGGTAAGCGGGTCGTTCTTCACAGGGTAACGTAGCTCCTTGCGGAAAGAAAACAAAGGAATCTACAAATGTACATTTCCAAATAATTCACTCTTCCAGATTTTTCCTAACAGTAGAAAATCTTCCTTTGGGCATTTGGAAAGTTGACGTGTACGGCGGTCTTACAGTTTCAGAATGTTTTTTTGTTCAATCTGTGAGGTATTTCACGTCGTTTTTCAGTCCTTTCTATCTCAGTTCTGAGGAACACCTCCACATTCCTTGTCAAATTGCACTTCACTATCTCTTAGCAGCCTTTCTGTTTACACTCTTTGTCATTTTTATTGAGCGTTTTACATGGTACGTTTTGTTTAGTAGTCTTTTAGGACACTTTGATTTGTTTCAGTTTGTTTGGTCCTCGTGTGCAACTGCGCTCTTTTGTTTTCATACCAAATTCTACCGTGCTCTGATAGCATGGAGTTCTGTTGATCTGCAATAAAAATATTCCAATAAAATGCACATTGTCCAATGCCTGCTGTGTGACGTCAGCATGACTCACCTAGAACGAAAGGACCCTGGTTTGTCTTTGCTTTGGCAAGCCACGGCCATCTGATCTGTGTCTGCTGAAGCTTTCATCAGTTTCTTGCCTGGGGACTGTTTGTTTTTGATCAATTGTGCACTGGACGAGCCAGACCGCAGGGCACTTGCACTTCGGAGACCTGTAGGTCCCACCTCTTTGACCTTCTCGCAGCACTGCTCAAAGGTCTTCTGTCGGGTTAAATTCATTCAGCTCCTCTGAGAGGTTATATTTGCTCGGGCAATAGAAGTAAGGTGTGCAACTAAATTTCCCGATGGGGGAGTTTTGTAAAAGTTCACAGTTTTCACCCTTTGTGAAGTTGGCAGTGTTTCTATCTTGTCCCTCATCAAAACACTATTTTTTGTAGATCTCAAGACAGTTTTTACTTCTGAGCAAGGCTATTTACCTGTAATGAAGGCCAGCAATTCTCGAATTTTGTGTAGTATTTCCCTCCGCACGTTTACTTTTTGCAGAGCTATTCTACGCATAAACGCACAGCGCAGTTAAGAGCACTAGCTGTTTTCTATTAATTTTATTGTATGCAGAAACATTTTGTTACCCTTAAAAAAAATGTTTTAAAATATATTCATATATATATATATATATATGTGTGTGTGTATATATGTAAATATTATACATCTATAACATTATTTGTTGAAAAAGTCTAATTTTTTCACCATGGCTGGTAAAGTGTAAAACAGAGAAACCTTTGCGAAAAATTCCACAAACCTTTGAGAAAATTAATTGAAAAAATTGCAGCTTCTATACCCCTAATTGGAAGAATCACACGTTGCTGAATTCGACAGATTCCCTCTGCTGTTCCAGCAGTTTCCCTAAAACGCTGATATTGTTTTACATCTTCCTAAAAAGGGATGTGTGTGCCCCAAACTTAACTGTAATGTAGGCAGCGAAGCCTTTTAGAACTATTGAAATCAAAACACAGATGACTCTGTATGTGGGCTTTTGAAACCACACAGGCCCCTTACTCAGACGTGAAGTTAGTTAATGAGGAAAAACGTGAGTAAAACGAACATGGCCTAATGAGATCAGAAATATGGCATTGTTATTAAAAGCACTGACGTTTTTACTACAATTCGTAGTAACAGTGACAAATATGTTGACTGTCAGATGACTTTCTGAGATTACTTTGGGCTTTAAACGTCTCCTTTTCCTGAAATGTGAGTATCACAGCATAAGTGTGAAGTTCCGAAGAAGCGCATTCCCTGTTTCATGTGTAATATATTGTAGAAGAAGATCTATTCTACAGGCACATGAGACAATCACTGTAATTAAGATAAGACATTTGAAGGAAAATTGAGACGTGATTGCAGCAGAACCATCTGTAGGAAAAAAAATACTTTGCTCCATTGATCTTTTTTCACTGTTCACAAAGGTTTTTAATCAGTATAGCTACTGATTATTTATTAGGTCTCACTTGAAACAAACAGTGCATGCCCTAACGCATTCAAGATCTCTTGTAAATATAAAACTCTTAAAAAGGACTTAGAGCCCACCCATTACTAAGCATAGATTGACTTTGAGGTCACTATCAGTTCCTTGCTCCTCATTGGTCAGCGCCTCCTGCTTTCACTTTCTCTTTCTGTGTTTGCCCATTCTATTGAGCATGGACTGGATATCTTCCAGTCTACAGCCAGTGTCCATCCCCTGGCCACGCGTTTTTAAAGGTACTTTTTAAAATTATCTTTGTGCCCGCACCAGAATGCATTGTGTTTGCATTGCTAGTGCCCCATCAACCTCCGGACCCCCCCCCCCACCTCCCGCTGTCTGTGATGTGGATTGCTCCTGCTCACCCCCATCGGTGCTTGCTCCATCCCTCTCCCACCCTCTTCTCACTGTCCATGCTATTACTTGCTCCGTCCATCCCTCCTCCCACCATCTTTGGTGTAGCTTGCTGTCTCCCTCCGCCCGCTGACCCAGGTCTTGCTTTCCCCCTTCCTTCCTCATGTTGATTGCCCTCCTCTTGCTGTCCATTGTTTTGTGCCACCATGCTGCCCCTTCCCGCACTGTCCTGCATTCCTTGCCTCTCCACCTCCGCCACATGGGAAAAAATGAGCGAGAGCTCTTTGGCTTTCCAAATGTTTTTATTTACCCATTTTGTATAAAAGCATGGCTGCTGTGCAGCATGTCTGAAAGTAAAGAAATAAAAGCGCTCTGACACCATGTCAGCATTGACCACATCATAGTGCATTTTTTTACTTTCTGCCATGCTGCACAGATATGCTGGTCTATAACTTAGTTAAAACAAAATGACAAAGCCAATAGAGCTCATTTGGGTGAGACCTATTGGCCTTGCCAACGCTGGTTTTCAGCAATGAGGTCAGCAGGAGACCAGAGGAAATGCCACTGCTTTCTGGACCAGCACACTTTGGGCCGTCACAACCATTGAGGAATACATTGACCAGCTGATTGGCCTCCTGTGGACATTGAGGAAGCTGTGGTGGGGAAGGGCATAATAAATACGTACAAATTGTACAGAATGTGGTTAGATGTGGTTCCATGTATAGTTTTGTGATATTAGAATATAGTCAACAGCTTTAAGTACCATGTTCGACTTCTCAGGGAGCTGGCATCTTTTCTTCTCAAGGATGGCTCAGTCCCTAAAGTTCTGTAGCAATGATCTGTTCGTAGTTATTTCCATACTTTTCCTGGCTGCCCATCATGCAACCGACTACACCCCACCACCCAGACTCTGGTGCAGGGACATGTGTAGAGTAATCAGGTCAATGCCCGAAAGTACAGCCCAAAACTCAAAAACCTCAAAACTTCAAGTCGGTACACAGTATCAAAAGGTTATTCTATGTGAATCGAGACTAACGTCATTACCTCATTCAACTTTTCTACCGTATGTAGTACATTTGTGAGTCTCCTCAGATTCCTGCCTGTGTTGCGGCACTGGATAAACCCGCACTGGTCTTTGTACACCAGGCCCCTCATTGTAGGGCTCAGAAGATTGGCCAGGATTTTAGATAGAATATTCATGTCCGTGTTAATATTTGTGCTGAATACAATAAGAAAATTCAGGGAGTTACCCTTCAATGAAAAGGGAATGGGTATCTCAAAGATAAAAACAAAGGTTTCCCTTTTCCTGGTTATTATGAGCAAATAAGACAGGAACAGTCTTATATGTCAAGTTCTAAGTCACATAAGTATGAGGCACCCACAGTTGATAACAAATTTACAAAAAACTGCTAAATACAAATGTTCTTTTTACATACAACTTTCCATTTCAAAAGTGATAAGAGGTAATTGAATACTAGAATCGTGTTAAAATTTATACATTTATTAAGTTTAGTTACATTCGGCAAAAGCAGAATTTATGCATTGTTTACAATTTCATTAAAAACAACATTTAGTCTTAAAAACAAGTGAAAGTGCAATGTAATTTAAAAACAATAGCAAGAAAGCACAGAGATTGTCGACGCGGCGTTTCGGTGAACTGGCTTGAACACCTTCTTCAGGACTATGCTTTGTTAGGTTAAAAACAATCTAAGCAAAAGATAAAACAGTATTTTAATTAAACATTCTAGCATCAAACAAAAACCTCAAATAGTGGATCCCCCTACTACATTTTTCTCAGGGTTTACTAAATTGTTGGCTTTGTACATTTTATAAATACAGCATTTTGGTGGCTTTCTACCATTTGTTACCCCGTGTTGCCTCATAGTTAACTAGCAGTCTGCCCTATTGTTAGTTTAAAAATAGGGGAACTACCTTAAGTTGCATAGTAGATGACTGAGTGTCCGCCCGAAACTCCGTTCAGGGACAATTATAAGAAGGTGCAATGCAGGAATGAGATTCTATATATACAAATACAAAATACCTTCTTTTAGTCTGTGTTAACGAACCTGTAAAAAAAACCAGGCTACACAAACATTTTTTAACCAATGAGTTGTTTTCCACTAAATGGAACTGCTAACCAGCAAATGTTAGTTCCTTTTTTGCATATAGTATAGATACATATAGTTAAAACAACCAATGTGGTAATAACCCGTAAGGAAGCAATAGATAATATATATATATACTGGAACCATGGAAGAGTAAACCGTTCCAAGATGGCCGAAATGTTAAGAACCTGCTCAGCGCGTCATTAGAATCGGGAACACGTAACAAAGCAAGCGCAGATTATCCCGAACCCAACAAATACATTAATTTTAATAATAAACCCAAACGAGTTTCGGTTGGTAACAAGCCCAAAAATGGACGATCATAGAATGGTCGGTATGGACACTTATATTTGGAACTAAAATGTCATCACACCCTCGTAAAGGATGTGGAACGCGGGTAAATGATGGGCCACACGCAACAATAAGACAGATGTAATTTGATCATAACACCATAACTGAACTGTCAAAACGCATTAATAAATCGTAAGAATGATGCGAGTGAACCTGAAAAACCCATTACAAGATGGCCGACAGGGTAACCGACAGAATCCCACTTGCTGTCACCAAACCCGTTTTGGCGGCGAACCAGAACTAATTAAGCAATTAAGAACGGTATAAAGGAGCAATAACTCTAGACATCCTTCACAGTTACGATCCCGGCACAGGACGGAGTGGATGCAGGTCTGCAGTACCTTGAGGTAAGCAGGAGAGAGGGGAGAATAGTTAGAATCCATTTATAAAATACCCTGGAAATACCTTAGAAATAATAGCCATTGTTCTTTTAGAGGAAATCCCCTGGAAGGAAATTAAGAGCCCTCAGGGAGTGGAACTATATCAGAAGTAACACTGATGTAACAAGCAGAAGCTAAAGATAAAGACAAGCAGAAGTTAAAGATAAAGACAAAGAAATAAAACTGTCTCTGAAAAGTACTGGGGAAACTGAACATTGAAAGAATTCTGTCCCTTGTTTTTCCAGCTTCTAATCCCAGCCTGTAAATGCAGCAAATAACTACACCCGTCCTATAAGGGGTCCATAAGGTTTTAAACTCAAGGTAAGCGCCAGTAGTTAACAAACCTCTAAAAACAAACAACTGGGTTAAACTTAAGTTTTAACAAAAATCATGTTACATCCCCAGAACCTAAAATCCAAAGGAAGAAATTGGATCAAATTCTGCTACCGATGTTGGGTAAACAGAATAACCTGCTTTCTAAATAAAAGGTTAGTTAAAAGCCGCTAGTCTGATTTCACTTAAGACTATAAAACTTGTTTCACCATCATTTCATAGTTTTATCAATATCTCTTATAGGGAGCTCAGATACCAATTTGAAAAGGACCAAGTATCCTTCCGATACAAATAAGTAATAAGTGAGTAAAATACTTTAATTTGTACCATGCTCTAAAGTTGAGTAATCCAACAACCCCTTAACAAAATCAGTGGTCTCCTTGAACTTAAAGGAATGACGACATTGAGAGTGCAGCACATAGAGGCGGACACTCAGTCATCTACTATGCAACTTAAGGTAGTTCCCCTATTTTTAAACTAACAATAGGGCAGACTGCTAGTTAACTATGAGGCAACACGGGGTAACAAATGGTAGAAAGCCACCAAAATGCTGTATTTATAAAATGTACAAAGCCATCAATTTAGTAAACCCTGAGAAAAATGTAGTAGGGGGATCCACTATTTGAGGTTTTTGTTTGATGCTAGAATGTTTAATTAAAATACTGTTTTATCTTTTGCTTAGATTGTTTTTAACCTAACAAAGCATAGTCCTGAAGAAGGTGTTCAAGCCAGTTCACCGAAACGCCGCGTCGACAATCTCTGTGCTTTCTTGCTATTGTTTTTAAATTACATTGCACTTTCACTTGTTTTTAAGACTAAATGTTGTTTTTAATGAAATTGTAAACAATGCATAAATTCTGCTTTTGCCGAATGTAACTAAACTTAATAAATGTATACATTTTAACACGATTCTAGTATTCAATTACCTCTTATCACTTTTGAAATGGAAAGTTGTATGTAAAAAGAACATTTGTATTTAGCAGTTTTTTGTAAATTTGTTATCAACTGTGGGTGCCTCATACTTATGTGACTTAGAACTTGACATATAAGACTGTTCCTGTCTTATTTGCTCATAATAACCAGGAAAATGGAAACCTTTGTTTTTATCCGTGTTAATATTTGTGGCAGTCGGTATGCTGCTAGGTCCAACCTATCCCCACCTGGCTTTGGCAACATACAAATATCCCCTTCCCTCATGGTCAGAAGCAGTACCCCATCTACCTAGCTTCCAGGAACACCTTGAGAAGCCGCTGAGGGAGAGCAGCTGAGAAGTCTTGGTAGAATTGCAGCAGGATCCGTCAACAGACAACTCTCCTCGAGACCAACGGTTCCCTCGACCCCTCACAGTCCGGCTTCCGAGCAAACCACAGCACCGAGACCGCCCTCATCGCAGCCACCGACGACATCAGGTCCCTTCTCGACAACGGGGAAACGGCCGCCCTCATCCTCCTGGACCTCTCAGCAGCCTTTGACACCGTATGCCACCACACCCTGATACAACGCCTCAGCAACACCGGAATCCAAGGAGTGGCACTGCAGTGGATCATCTCGTTCCTCGCCGGAAGAACCCAGAGAGTCCGCCTCCCCCTGTTCCGATCTGCGGCCTTCGAAGTCATCTGCGGCCTCCCGCAAGGATCCTCACTCAGCCCCACCCTCTTAATTTAATTTAATTTAATTGCGGGTTTATATAGCGCTAGGAATCGACTCCCGGAGGAGTATCTCCACGCTTCGCCTGCCGGGGAACCCGTCCTGGCTCACCCTGAGAGATGGTCCCTGATGGGTATCTCTAAGGTGCGACCAAGCATCCCTGGCGGTCTGGGGGGCCGTTGTGAAGATGAGGCAAGCTGATGCCCAGAGTTGCCGAGTGTGGTTTCTGACTAGAGTAGGCACCGAGGCGAGAATTATCGAGTCCGCTGACCCTGGTCCACGACCCTGCCGCGTCGGGAATCGAACCCTGGTCCCGGGCCGTTCTCTGCTTACGGGTCTGCCGCCTCTAACCAGTGAGCCACACTTCTCCACTTCTCTTCAACATCTACATGAGCCCTCTCGCAGCCATCGCCCGCCAACACAACCTCAACACCATCTCCTAAGCCGACGACACCCAGCTGATCCTCTCCCTCACCAACGACCCCGCCACCGCCAAAGCCAACCTCCAGGAAGGAATGAGAGACATCGCAGAATGGATGAAGAGCAGGTGTCTGAAACTGAACTCAGACAAGACGGAAGTCCTCATCCTCGGACCATCTCCCTCTGCCTGGGACGACTCCTGGTGGCCCCCTGCCCTGGGCAGCGCACCCAAGCCAACGGACCACGCACGCAACCTGGGCTTCATCCTGGACTCCTCCCTCACGATGGCCAAGCAAGTGAACGCCGTCTCATCATCCTATTTCAACACCCTGCGCATGCTCCGAAAGATCTTCCGATGGATCCCCACCAAAACCAGGAATACGGTCACCCAGGCTCTCGTGACCAGCCGCCTGGACTACGGGAACACCCTCTACGCTGGAACCACAGCCAAACACCAGAAAAGACTCCAGCACATTCAGAACGCCTCAGCACGACTCCTGGACATCCCGCGCCGCAGCCACATCTCTGCCCACCTGAAAGACCTTCACTGGCTCCCAGTCAACAAGAGGATCACGTTCAGACTCCTCACCCACGCACACAAGGCTCTCCACGACATGGGCCCGAAGTACCTCAACAGCCGCCTCACATTCTACACACCCACCCGCCAGCTCCGATCCGCCAGCCTCGCCCTCGCCTCCGTCTCACGATTTCGGAAATCTACCGTCGGAGGAAGATCCTTCTCCTACCTGGCAGCCAAGACATGGAACTCCCTCCCCACCCACCTACGGATGACCAAGGACCATCTCTCCTTCAGGAAACAACTCAAGACCTGGCTGTTCGAGCAGTAGCACCCCTCCCCCCCCCCTCAGCGCCTTGAGACCCTTACGGGTGAGTAGCGCGCTTTACAAATTTGGTGATTGATTGATTGAGGAATCCGTCCACCCAGGGACCTTCTTCTTAGGGAGCATCTTCAGCGCCGGGCATAACTCTTTTAGGGTTACATCGAAGCCCAAGTCTACTACCAAATCCCCATCAATCCGAGGGAGATCAATATGCCCAAGGAAAGCCTGAATCTGGTCAACCATGTTATGCGAGTTCCCCCTATAGACCTCGTCCAAATGATGCCAAAAGGTGGCCACAACAGCAGCCTACGAAGTCACTGTTATGCCATCCACAGTAATTAAATGGGATATAAAAGTAATGGCCCTCTCCATATGTATGATCCAGGCCAAAAGGCTGCCTGACTTATCGTTCTCACAATGCAACTTCTGATAGTACTGCTTCAGAGGGCACCTACCTATCCAACCTGTCCCACGTGCCCACAATCCGACAGTGCACACAAGTCGCCTCCCGCCGAAAGTGTAAATCAGCCAGTCCAGGTGTCGTGTATTTCTATAGGTTCTGAATCGATTCCCCTATTCCTGACCCTATTCTGGTTAAACTACCTAGCTAGTCAACTAACAGTCAGCCCATGAGGCAAGAAATCCCCCATGATGCAGATACCGTTATCTGACGCAGTCACACTACGGCACAGGAACGTGTTATCTGATTAGGTCATAACGCTTGAGATCTAATTAGACAAGCGACATTCCTCCAGCCCCTGATAAGGCATACGACGTTCTCATAACAAATCAAACCTATGACAACCTGGATAATCCGTGCGGCCATTGTTTTGATTTCACAGAGAACTTTAGTAAAGAATGTGCTAACGAGCAAGTCGTATGACATCTTTATTGACGTACCTATGTCCATCCTTACGTCAATCCCGGCACCTTTAAGGTATAAATATTGCCGACCTTGCCCTATGCAAACACACGCGTGGTGACAAGACGGAGCAGCCATACTTGCCGAAGCCGAGAGCAGAAGCAGACCCCGCAGGCAGCAGCCCCGCCTTCCTGACGCGCTGAGAGACGCGCTGCTATCTCAAGCCGAGAGACCCAGCACCGGCGCTTCCGGGTAGCCCTCGCAGGCAGCCTGGAATATCGAGAGCAGAGAAAGAGATACCATTCCTCACTCATC
This sequence comes from Lissotriton helveticus, assembly GCF_964261635.1. NCBI lineage: Eukaryota > Metazoa > Chordata > Amphibia > Caudata > Salamandridae > Lissotriton > Lissotriton helveticus. Next base: position 60,007,619 of record NC_136061.1, read on the forward strand.
CTAAATTCCAGGTACAGAACTGAATAACCCCTCCTAGAGAATTCTTTAGTTATTTACTTGGCAAAAACAAACTTAACTTAAACTGTAACTTTCTATTCCCGCCCACGTATTAGACTTAGGTCAGGTACACGGGGTAGGCGTATTTAGAAACACCAGTTGAGTACGTTTAGTCAAATGTATATGTGTATGTAAATATATTTTAATCATTTTAAAACATCATATGGCTCAGAAACCATATCAATGTTTTTACAGTATTATTTTATACTATTGCTTCTAATGTATGCACTTTACTTAACTATAAGTATTGCAATAATATCGATCCATTTCTCTTGTACGAGAAAAGAGACTGATCAATAAATAACATCCTTTTATTGAACACGCCCGTCTCGTTTCCCTTTTCTCTACATTCTGATGAGACTAAGAATGCACGTACTGACTGAGTAAAATAATTGCCTTGTGCTCACACGACTCTTGAGATTGACTCTTGATTAGGGGAGAGCAAAGTTGTCATGTTCTATGGTTGTCAGAAACTAAATCCCTTCTTGTCTAATCAGGGGAGTTAATTCTTTCCTGAACATTCGAGAAAGTTTCTAGCGAACTCTGAGCTTAGCTGGCAAACCCAAAAATTAAGTCTAGTATCGACAGTAGTAGACCTAGTTAACGTCTGGCCTAGGCCTTTACTGCTGTAGGTATTATTCCAATGCGCAGAGCCTATTGGGAAGATAGGAACTACACTACATGGCGCCCAACGCGTTTGGAAAGGGCGATAAAACTAACGTAAGACATTTAGAGTAACTCAGTCGTGCTTTCTCACTCAGACCCCTTTTCCCAAATACTCCAAAGACGTCTGGAGTGGGTGAAAGGTTATAATATCCTCCAAAACCTCGCAGGAGGGAACTCCTATGTATGGTTCTTGGTCTAGTCAACGTTGAAGGATAAAACAGTTCCAAAATATTGTGCATCTAATCTCTGTTTCCATAAAGAAACCTGATCTACAAATAAACATAATACCATCCTGTCAGCAAAATGAACAGCGATGAAGAACGAGAGGTTACTAGATTAGCTACTGAAATAGCAGATGCTGATGCTACCATGCAAGCAGCAGACGCGGATATAATACTCATTCCGGTCGCCAAAAGGAGATCTATAACCTTAAAACTTATAGAAAATGGACTGACACCTAGAGGTGGCACAGTCATATTCGTAATCGAGGCACACGAATATCGGCAGACAGAGGTATACTATACATGGATACATTTTCCAGCAGCTAATACTATAACAAAGTACTTCCACTATTACAAAGTAGAGGAACCTCCTAATGAGTACACTCCTTTCGAGGAGGTGGAAGTACCACTCAAATTCCAAGAGCATTTGCTCTTATTTGATGGCGCCCTAAAACATAATAATCACATTACAAGGCTCGGTCCTTTAGGAAGACCAGGAGCAACGTGGCCGGTCCTAGCCGGATACACACCATATCCAGACATCGAAAGAATGCCTGCAGCAGAGCTGCTAATACAGCTAAAACAACTACTAAAAATTCACAGACAATTAGTTCAGTATGTAATGCGGACTTCAACAATTCAGCCAGCGATTAAACTTCCACAGCTGACCCCTCACCAGGGGAACACAAATAAAATTACACCACAGAACATCCAATCCTGCCTAGGTAAAGTTCCAGCTAAACGGGAACAAATACCATTCTGGTTGGCACAGAAAATTACCCAAATAGAGGCGGTGTTTCCTGACACCACCCCATTGGAAAAACACAGAATTCTGACTATATGTCTCCCAATGGGAATCGCACCACACATTGAGGACTGTGACACTTGGGGTACAGTCTTTGCTTCCATCTACACAAAAACGCACGGTGTTCCATCCATTTCGGTAATACCAGATGTGCTAAAACAAATTCAAGATGAATACGGTCCAGAACCTGCTTTAACTCTTGGTATGAAATTACTAAAAGACTTCAAGCAGGTCTCGGCTATATTACTAGCCAATATAAAGGGTGAAGCAGCAAACGTGGCGATCCGCCAGAGGTTAAAAGAGACAGATATAGCAGACCAACCAGCTGAAATTGCCAGAATCATAGAAAAATCCTATGAAGAACTAGGCAGAGATAGTCTAGGTGGAATACCAGTAAAACCGCAACTGACTACAGGTCCAGAAAAAATATTTTTTAATAATAATAATTCACCAAAAAAGAACTGGGATGGAAACAAACAATCCAATCCTAAAGAGAAGAAATTCCAGTCCAGAGGAAGGTCTCCTAGGCGAAGAGAGAAATCTCCAAACCCGAGACAAAGGTCACCCCAGAGTGAACCCTCTGGGAATAGATATAACCTTAGAAATAGGGATAATATTAAAAAACCTGATAGATATCAAGACATTGATACACGTCCCTCTCAATCTTTTCAGAATTCCTCGCAGAAATCGGAAAGAAGAGGACGATCAGAAGAGCACGCCAAGTCCAAAGACAAGGAACCTGCTCAACTGAAAAAGAAATTACAATTTCCCAAAAAGAAGGTAGCCAGTATCAAGGTAGTTAACAATGCCGAGAATACTGAGGACACAACTGAAAAACGGAGAGTGGGCTCAGACAATGCTAGACAGCGCAGCAGAGGTGAGCATAGCTCGCAAAGTCCTTATGAATCATCTGGAGACAGTGGACACGAATGAATATCTTCAAGTGGAAACTGCAGACACCAGAGTTAGCAAGCCCCACAAAATATACGAGATAACATTACGTATAGAGGGAGATAAGACTAGGAAAATTAGGGGACTATTTTGGGATAACCTCTCCAAGGGCTATGACATCCTTCTTGCTGAAAAAGACTGGCCACCAGAGTTTGTCAGGGAGTGCCCTCATGGCGAAGAAGTAATTATGCCTGCCTTCTCGAATCAAATACCGATTCATAAAAAATACACACTTGCTAGAAAGTGGGCAGTGGCCATAGCACCTGCTTTATATAAAAATCATGTAGGATGGGATGAGGATTCTCCTCCTCACAAAATCCAGTTAAAATCACAACCTACTGCACAAAGGCAGTACCCAATTAAGCAAGAAGCTAAAAAACAAGTAAATGAAATACTAGATCAGCTAGAATACCAGGGGGTGATTGAAACTTGCACCTCACAAATGAACAATCCTTTGTTTCCGGTCTCCAAACCAGACAATTCGTACCGTCTAGTTTTGGATTACCGACACCTTAACACATGTTGCAAAACTTTTGCAGTGCAAAACTCACACAGTGCTGCACTAATGAATAACATAGTGCGCAAAAAATACAAAACAACCTTGGACATCTCCAACGGATTCTTTTGTCAAAACATAGCACCAGAGAGCAGATATTTAACTGCATTCTCAGTAAATGGCACTCAAAAACAATTCTGTCGGTTAGCCCAGGGGTACAAGAATAGCCCGGGGGTATTCTCAGCGAGAGTAACAGAATTACTACAACAATATGATGATGAAGCATTATCTTATGTCGATGACATTTACTTAACAGATGATGACTTGGATACTCACTTGAAAAGAGTGAACACCATAATACTTGGGTTCGCTGCAGAGGGTTACAAATTCAACTTCAAAAAGTCCAGAATTGCCCATCTGACGGTCCTATTCTTAGGATATGAGTTATCAAGTGAAGGTAAAAGCCTGGCAGACAATTTCCTAGAGAAATGTGCCGTAATCCAAGCTCCTAAAACACTAAAAAACCTACAGTCAATTCTAGGCTTCCTAAATTTCGGAAGAACATACATTGCAAATTACGCAGAAAGGGTCAAACCCCTTTATGATCTAATTAAACCAGACTTTAAAAGATCCAGTTGGACTCAAACACACACAGAAATTTTGAGATCCTTACAAACAGACATGCTAATTAAAACAAAATTAGAAACCCGTGATAATACACGCAACCTTGTGATCCGAGTCATCCCAGGGAGATGCCGATTCACATACCTAACCTCTAATGAGGGAGATAAGGTACCAATTGCATTCAAATCACATTTGTACACAAAAGCTGAACAGAGATTCAACAACAAAGGAAAAATTGTTCAAGCAGTTCAAACCGCAATAGCTAGAGAAAAAGACATAGCTGACGGTAGACATATCACAGTCAGAACAGCTGAATCAGCCTTTGAGGCATTAACAACACCGTGTAATTTACCAACAACAACATTGGATCCAGAATGGTTACAATGGGTAAATTCAATCACAACGGACAAAGTATATTACTTCTTTGATCCAGAACTAGAAGAATTAAAAAATCTAAAATATGAAAAGACGTATCCTCTGCCAATCGACATTCTGCCTCTACGACATTACGCCTGTGTAATCTATACAGACGGACATGCTCAACCCTCCGTTTGGGGAGAACATGCATACAATCCCACATGTGAGATTACAAAAGAAGTGTGGCACGGAGGTAAACTAAGACCTCTATTAACAAAATCACACTCAGTAGAAACTAATTCAGAACTACAAACTGAAATATTAGCTTTGAAAATGGCGCTAGATAATGCGGATCGCGAATTCCCGACACTTATAGTGTCAGATTCATATTTCTGCGTCAAAGCATATAACAAGGATTTGCAGACCTGGATTCAGAACGGTTACAAAGATGACACGGATGCACCAATAAAGCAGAGACTGCTCTGGGAACAGGTAGCTCTTTTGAAAAAAGAACTACCAAAGACTCACGTGACACACTCACTGAGTCACCAGCGTGATGGCGTTCACGTTGTAGGGAATTCATTGGCTGAAACAGCCGCAGCGGCAGCCAGTAAACCGGCTCCCGTAGATCGGAAAAAGCGTACATTAAAATGCATTGACGGCGAAACATTGCTGGCGGTGAAAACGTCATCAAAAGGCGACTGCTCAGCGTTACCGATCAACTATCCACTCAATTACACATACATCATAGATGTAAACTCCATTCCTTTTGCTCGAATCCCTGGAGTGGGGGATAGAGTGATTCCAAACATGGACAGGAGAAACTTGTTAATCGCAGACGCACACATGGGCGAGGGTCTCAGACACCATAAATTAAAAGATTCTCTGGAAGAATTACAATCACGGTACTGGTGGCCAGGCATGAGCCTGCACTACACCATGTTTGTAAAAAACTGCCCAAACTGCAACAGAGATCGCAGTGGGGAGAGAAGCAGTTTAATACCTCGTCGTATCAAGGCAGATAATATTACCAGCAAAAAGAATGGCTTGCGATTAACATATACAGGCTAGTTCCCACTTATAATGTAGATCCACAGCACTCGGCTGACGTCCGGACTGTTATACAAGATTTGCGAGTCTAAATGGCATATACGCTAAGAGCATGCTACGTTCGACCATTTTTTTCTTTTTCTCAGGCAATCCAGCCTGGGGGGGGAAAGAATGGCCAAATGAGCACAGCCCAGCGGGAATCTTCTCACTTCCTTCCTGAGGGTATGGGATGGTGTAAAGAAAAAACCAAGACAGAAAGCAATCTATAATAGAAAGGATATTAGGTTCGGGAGCTGGGTGGGTCAAACATCTAATAAGTGTCCAACGTAGTCTAAATAACTTGCCAAGAAATTCTCTGAAGGGATTCAGTCCGTACGAATTATTATTCGGAACTAGGATGTTGATCTCTGACCTTGATAGTCAGACTTCAGTGGTAACAGAAAAAAGCTTTGATGTCAAAGACCGTTTGGCTATTTTGCAGGACTTAAACAAAACAAGAAAAGACCTGAGCAACATACAGTTGAAACAACAGCCAACGACCACTGAAGATTCACCACCTGTCCCAGCAAGACCTGTCTGGATTCCAAAAGTCGGGGATCTAGTCAGGGAGAAGATCGCGGTAAAGAAGGAATTTGGGCCTTCTTACAGAAAAGCAGTTCCTGTCTTGTCTGTCAACGGGACAAGATCAGTTGTACTACCGCCACTTGCTGGAAAAAAGGAGAACCGAGTTGTATCCATCGACCTGGTAAAACCACAACATGTGGCCGATAACAAACAGTAGGCCAAGTGGACTCCCAATAAGTAGCAGAACACCAAGGTTTGCTACCAGTACAGAGGTCCTAACAAAGAGGCTCATCACATTCGAAACGCCTAAAGAAGAACAACAAGGACTATGCAACAATGCAATAGAACTCAGACCTCTGAAAACCCAAATAAAAACATTTAGCAGAGACACACCAATCTACAATGAAGTTCCAAGTGAAAATGCAAGAAACAAAAATCCTGAACCAATTGGAACAATTGATAGAACTGCATCTGGTTACTTCATCAACTTCGATGATTCCTCTGACGGCTTCAGTGAACAAAAGACACAGCCATCACCAAAATCCTTTAAAGACAAAGCAAAGGAACTTTTGAAACAACTAAAAGAAACATATCTGATTTCTCCATGGATTGAATTTTGGGTGGGTTTTGGTGCATTTATCCTCATACTTTGGCTCATCATGGTATTTACCTTGGGACGCTTCATTGAGGGAAAATATGCTAAAATGGACACAGCAAGTCAGAACATCAACTTGGTCCTCAAACCACACACATCTTCACACGTCGAGAAACGAGAACTTTCTTCAGAACTTTCTTCAGCCAACTTCACAGCAATTCCAATACCTGGTGGGGTAGCCTGGGACAACACTGACTATGAAATTTATGGTCCGGTCGAGATCCTGAAATATCCACACCAAATCAAGATCTCCTTGAGTGACTTTGCAAAACCAAACTCATTTGCTGATGATTGGGACTTTGAAAGTATTAACAATATGATGTCTGACTTAGTAATGTCTGCTAAATTTACAAAACATGATTATTTGCAGGGTTCTACAAATTATGACAGCATGTACTGCTATAACCATTATGGTAACCATTTCTTGCATAAATCTGCACAACCTAGAAATGTTTTAAATTTTAATCAATGGGAACATTGTGCTACACCTCCAAAAGGGAGCTCAAGAACCGTGTATGGCAAATATTCATATTTTTCAGGTTTTAACACAAGTAATGCGGAAACATTTTATTTTAAATTGTCAAACAAGACAGGGACCAAAACCATGATAACCAACACAAAATTGATTTATTCTGACTCATTCTTTGAAAAAATGAATACTTTTGGATTTGATTATTGGGACAAAAATGTTGATTTGAAAAGTGTTTGGGGGACGAAAGAATGGCAAGTACAGGGTTTAGAAGCTTTGTTTAGAGCCTGCATGATCCCAGAACAAATGATATTTTTAAATGACACTGTCCAACAAACCACCTGTCTTGGCTTAGCCAAAATCAAAGATTTAAATAACCTGTCTATTCCAAAGCCAACAATGTTTAGCAATAACTCTGATACAGATGAAGAAATAGACATAAACCATATACTTAACCAAAACAGAACACATCCTGATTGGAAACAATGGTTGATCTGGCCCACAGATACAAATAACTGTCAAGATAGATTCCTGAATAAAACACAGGGTTTCAAAATGACCAGGCCAGACCCTAGATATCCCCAAAGACATCACCCAGGGATAATAACAACCTACAGTGTGGGCAAATTATGCCTTCAATGGCTACAAACTTCCACACTGCCTGAAATTAAGCAACACCTAACTTTACTTACTGATGGTGCTGACTTGCGTGATTTCATACTGGGACCACGCAAACAGCGTCAAAAGCGTTTCATAGCAGCCTCTGTATACGCAGCATACAATGAGGCCTGGAAGGTTACTCAAATTGAGACAGCAGAAAGAATACGGGAAATTGACCGTATTAATTTGGAAAAATCACTTTCTGTAGTGGACAATGGGTTAATGACTCTGTCCTCCAGAATTTTTTCATTGGACAGCATTGTGTCTTCAGCAATCGATATATTATCGCAAGACTTACTGTTATTACAACATGGTCAGTCACAATTGCGTTCTATTGTACAGCTTGGCTGGACGTTACAAAATCTGCGTTCAGGCTAAGTGCCTTGGCGTTTAATCAACACAACGTCACTATTCCAAATCTTTAACCTTACTGATAGACAAATCGGTATGGCGCAGAAGGGTGCTGATTATACAATCTTGAGCATTGAAAAACTAGAAAGATTACCAATGACAATGTCAGAACGACCTGTCAGTGAATGGATAATCCACGGAATCATAAATATTCCAATCTCAACCTTCAGGTTTCAATACTGCCAAAAATACATACAGGCTGGCATGTACGAGAAATTGGGAAAGGGGTACCTTAAAACAACATGGAACCTGCCCTATTCACATGCATGTATCAGTAATAAAGGACAGAAAGTGTTTCTTAGTGGCAACAATTGTGCTATGTCACTAAGCGGCACGCTTCTATGTAACGGTATTAGTTTGCACGGAGCCTGTGAAGGGAATTCATACAACTTTTCATGTCACCAGCAAGGCGCACCTGCAACTGAAATAGAACCATTCTTTCAAAGACTCTATAATGGGAGTTACATTCTTATTGTAGACCGCAGATGCTGCAGTCTTATGCCCGGGACTCCTTATCTCGTCACTACGACAGCGAAGGTCAAGTGCTGTGGACGTTCTTTGTTCCCCAGCTCCTTTCCAGACAGGGAGGCAAGGGCATGGCCCGGTTTGAAAATTACTTCTATTCGAATAGACACTTTAAGCAGAATGAAAACAGTGCTTCTTCAGACGCCTACAAGGCTCACGTCATCAAAAGAAACGTATGATCTACAAGTCGCAAGGACGACTGCAGAGATACATACATTACTATCAACTAATTCCCCCGTACATTTCGCGGAAATCCTAAGCGAAATCTTGAATATTTCTGATACCACTGGGGTCTCAAAGGTATTTAAGACAGTATTTTCGATGGCATTAACACCATTCAAAGCCATACTGGGTATTTTTCCAGATTTCGTCCATTCGATTTTTGGCGGACTTCCCCTGATCCTGGGACTAATTGCAGGAATCCTATTCCTAGTCCTTATTTTTCGTTATGGCAACCCATGTCACAGATCAAACTCTGACGACAATGGAAGAAACGATCCTAGCCATTGGATACCGGGACCGGATATCAAAAATCCTGGGACTCTCCCGGCTTAGAGACCTAAACATGACTTGGTTTCTATCATTTCGACCAATGTGGCAAAGGTGTGTTTTACCTGTACTAAGATGTCTGCTATGCGGAGAAGAATGCGTGTTAGACACCTGTCTGACGCTACAATCGGATGCGCCGGTGGATGCAGATACACTGCTGGTTCCTACCAAGGTTCACGCACTGTGCTGCCCTCAAAGGCTGCCAATTCTGATGACGGCATTCCTGGAATCTTCACCACTGCGATTGAAGAGTAGTGAAGTTCAAGATGAAAGCAGCATCGAACAGGTACGACCTTCTGTCAGCAATGCAAATCAGAATGTCAATGGAGACAATCATGCGCACGAATGCATGGTTACCCCTATTTCCGACTTAGAGGAACTTTCCCATGAAGCTGTTGACAGTTTTTTCGAAAGCCTGAATGATATGATGTTCTCTCCGGAACAGAAATAGAGACTTTTGAGTAAACTCGCACACGGCGTTCCCTGAATTCGGCCTTCAACTTTAAAAATAAAGTCACATGAACAATTACAATCCAGTTCACGGACAGCAACTTTTTTCAGCAAGCCCCTAAAATATTTTTCTATATATTTTTTCCCGGGACACTGATCTTCTGCTTAAAGTAAGAAACTATTCCTAGAGAACTAAGATTTCTATTTTTTTAGATACTTTATAGACTTTATATAGACTTTAGCTGCCCGCTGGTATGTTCACAATATATTTTATGTGATGAAATGGTTTCGACTTTTTTTCTGTATAGCCATATTAAGAGCCATTTCATGTGTATTTCTCATATACCAAAAAGCAATAATGCATAACAATGCATGTTTACTTTTGCATTTAATTCATAGCTTAAGTGCATACAATATATATGACTGCAATTTTTCAGTATATTTGAAAATTTCAAAATGCATTTATGTATTTTGGGGTGGTAAGGTATACACTATACTCTATAGTATGTTGTACTATGTTATACTATGCATAGATTAGTAGATATGACCATAGTTAGCGTGGAGTGGGTGTCGTGTATTTCTATAGGTTCTGAATCGATTCCCCTATTCCTGACCCTATTCTGGTTAAACTACCTAGCTAGTCAACTAACAGTCAGCCCATGAGGCAAGAAATCCCCCATGATGCAGATACCGTTATCTGACGCAGTCACACTACGGCACAGGAACGTGTTATCTGATTAGGTCATAACGCTTGAGATCTAATTAGACAAGCGACATTCCTCCAGCCCCTGATAAGGCATACGACGTTCTCATAACAAATCAAACCTATGACAACCTGGATAATCCGTGCGGCCATTGTTTTGATTTCACAGAGAACTTTAGTAAAGAATGTGCTAATGAGCAAGTCGTATGACATCTTTATTGACGTACCTATGTCCATCCTTACGTCAATCCCGGCACCTTTAAGGTATAAATATTGCCGACCTTGCCCTATGCAAACACACGCGTGGTGACAAGACGGAGCAGCCATACTTGCCGAAGCCGAGAGCAGAAGCAGACCCCGCAGGCAGCAGCCCCGCCTTCCTGACGCGCTGAGAGACGCGCTGCTATCTCAAGCCGAGAGACCCAGCACCGGCGCTTCCGGGTAGCCCTCGCAGGCAGCCTGGAATATCGAGAGCAGAGAAAGAGATACCATTCCTCACTCATCCTAAATTCCAGGTACAGAACTGAATAACCCCTCCTAGAGAATTCTTTAGTTATTCACTTGGCAAAAACAAACTTAACTTAAACTGTAACTTTCTATTCCCGCCCACGTATTAGACTTAGGTCAGGTACACGGGGTAGGCGTATTTAGAAACACCAGTTGAGTACGTTTAGTCAAATGTATATGTGTATGTAAATATATTTTAATCATTTTAAAACATCATATGGCTCAGAAACCATATCAATGTTTTTACAGTATTATTTTATACTATTGCTTCTAATGTATGCACTTTACTTAACTATAAGTATTGCAATAATATCGATCCATTTCTCTTGTACGAGAAAAGAGACTGATCAATAAATAACATCCTTTTATTGAACACGCCCGTCTCGTTTCCCTTTTCTCTACATTCTGATGAGACTAAGAATGCACGTACTGACTGAGTAAAATAATTGCCTTGTGCTCACACGACTCTTGAGATTGACTCTTGATTAGGGGAGAGCAAAGTTGTCATGTTCTATGGTTGTCAGAAACTAAATCCCTTCTTGTCTAATCAGGGGAGTTAATTCTTTCCTGAACATTCGAGAAAGTTTCTAGCGAACTCTGAGCTTAGCTGGCAAACCCAAAAATTAAGTCTAGTATCGACAGTAGTAGACCTAGTTAACGTCTGGCCTAGGCCTTTACTGCTGTAGGTATTATTCCAATGCGCAGAGCCTATTGGGAAGATAGGAACTACACTACACAGGCTCCTCTATATGTAATTCCTTCTCAAATTGTCACTGCACCACACATGTCAGCCCGGTGCATTGCCCCGTAATACGGCCTTCATGGCTTAATACGGTTGCCCTACAATGTATTGTGCCCCAATTATGCCCCATGTAGTCAGACAGCGCCTCTTTACTCACCCCATCTGACAGGACATCCACAGGGAATCTCCACATGGGTCCCCGTGCTGCAGCTTCACCCCACTTCAACATGCAGAAAACTGGGGTACGGTCAGACAAGAACCTTTACTCTAGATGCTTAACTCCAAGGTTTGTTCCATAAGCAGATGCAAGTGGGAGAGGATACACGCTGCCCCTGTCAATGACGTGGAAATTAAGGCATTCGGAATAAACAGATTTCTAGGACTAGGTCAATCATACAATTCTTATCATCCTAGAGTGTAGAAATGTGTTGCACAAAGTCAAATCAGACTGTACTTCTGATTTCTTTTCAAATTTAGCAAAATTGAAAAATGTAGATTGGTTATGACACAGCAGTTGTGATGAACTTTTTTATTAGAATTGTTGTTTTTAGATTGCAGTGTATTGCAAGTTGTGATCCCCTGCTTTTTTGCATCTCAACAGAGGCCTGATTGGTGAAAGTACATAAAAGTAGTTCTCGGTATAGCATACCATATAGGAGTATCAAATTTCTCTCCAAAAGTCTTTTTAGTGTTTTTTGTTCTTTAAATATTATTTCTATATTTAGTTTGCCGTTTTATAATCTTTTCATTCTTTCCTCTAGTTGTCCCTTTAAAACAAGGTACTGCAAAGAACATTTTGTATCTGTTTATTTCCCTTCAGAATGTTTATTTACATTTTTACATTTAAATATTATTCTTTCCACTCCTTGATTGGTAAATATAGAGATGCTGCTTTAGTCCAAATAAGACTAATCAGAGGTAGATTGCCCGTTTAGAACATTCTTGTGCTAATATCTCATCTCCTGAGCTTAACGGGAGCTGTTACAAGTCACAGTGATTGATGGTCATACCAAATCCTGCCTCAGCTTGTGCAGATAATTCCTATATAACTAAGCCAAAACATTGGCAAGAAACCTGTATTTTAAACGTTCTAGAGAGCCAAGAGATCTGTTAAGGGTGCATGCTAAATCCTGGTAATTGAAAACGAATATATCACAGGCTGTATGTGTTATCGCGTTTGTCACAGGACCAAGTTAAAACTCTGGAATATGTTTTAGATGCCACTTTAAAGATGGAAGCAAAAAGAACAAATAATGCATACAATACTGAACAAATCAAACATTGACCCCAAGTCACAGATCTGGGTTTAATCCATCGTTATTTTATTCACCACGCCACCCCGGTTTGATCCCAGCCATATGCAAATCAGTCTTGACCTTGCTCCCCACGGGAACAATCCAGCCCGAACTGCCTGAAACAAGCATCCTGGGACTGGTTTCAGGAAATCACCACTCATCAGCCAAACTAGCTTGAATCTAGTGCCACAGTGAGCACGGGTCCCACGTCTTGGCATACCCTTCCCACTTGGGTTGACAAAAGCAAAATGAACAGGATGCTTGTTTCTGGTTCATGGAGGACCTGGCGTGGCAGTTCAAGCTGGTCTTTTCCCATGAGGAGCAGGGTCAGGACTGATTTGTATATGGCTGGGTCCAACCTGTGGTGGTATGGTGAGCAAAAGAAAACGATGGATTAATCACAGATCTGTGACTGGGGGTGAATGTTTGCATTGTTTAGCATTCAACCCATCATCTGTCCTTTTTACTTTAAAGATTGATGCATACTTGAATGAGAAGGTAGTTACTTTAGGCTACTCCTTTGTCTAGACTGTTTCTATGAGAAGCTCTTGTCTCTTATGCTGGTAGGTAACCAGTCAACACTTAGTTTAGCGCCTTCAGCTAACAAAGTACTTTTAAAGAAGTCATAAATCATTTTCAAGTCATGCAGTTTGACAAAAACACACAGGATTGTCCCCATTTCAGTGTGACGAAAACCACCCTAATTGCCAGTGTCAGGATGATGAAGATGATGAGACGAGATTTATAAAGCGCACAGCTATTACTGGGAGTGTCCCAGTGATAAGCTCACATGTAGGTATGCCCAGTCGTGGTTCCTTAGGTCACTGTGACACTGGAATCAAGCTATCCTGGCTGAAGAGGGTGAAAGCCCGAAACCGGTCCTAGGATGCCTGTTTCCGGTCCAGGGAGGACCTGGCTTGGCAGTTCGGGCTGGACTGTTCCCATGAGGCACAGGGTCAAGACTGATTTGCATATGGCCAGGTCTAAACGGGTGGCATGGTGAGCAAAAGAATGATGGATATAACCCAGATCTCTTGACTGGGGGTGAATGTTTTGATTTGTTCTGCATTCCGTCCATCAATTGTGTGTCTTTTGCTTTCTCGCCCTAAGTGCGTCAGGTATGCCCAGACGTGGGTCCTGGGGTCACTGTGACACTGGAATCAAGCTATCCTGGCTGAAGAGGGGTGAAACCCTGAAACCGGTCCTAGGATGCTTGTTTGGCAGTTCGGGCTGGTCTGTTCCCATGAGGCACAGGGTCAAAACTGATTTGCATGGGGGCGTGGCCTGCAGCCGCTGGAGATGGTCGCAGCTTAGAGGAGCTCCGATCCCCCGGCGGCTTCATATAATTTCCGCACATCTATACGTATCGTGAGCCTGACTCCTTTCCTTGTGAGGGTGCCTGAAGCGGTCTCACAGGTGCCGTGACACCTCTACAGACGCCTGTGGAGTGACGTTGCAGCCCTGCTCATACACGGTGAGGCTTTGTGGCACTGGGGACAGATTACGGACGACCCGATCTCCACTGCTTGACGGCCTATGCCAGGAGGGGGCATACTGCGACACCAGGTAGGCCGCGATATCGATCTGTTCTAGACCTGGAGAGGACTGTGAGGCCTAGTGGTGTGACCCTCCCTGGCCCGCAACGTACTTTCTGTCCCAATGTGCAATGGTAGAAGCACTGTTCCAGTGAAAGACGGCTGGGCCCAAGATTGACTATTGACCCTTGCACTCCAGCGGCGAAAAACCAGCGCTCGCCCAAGGGCACTCTCCATGCCAGTTTCCCAGTGACTTGGGGGGGACTAATCTGAGGGCCTTCTGCCATTTCTTGCGGCACCGGGCTCCATTGGTTGGACCAGAGAGACAGCTCATCGGCGGAGGGGAAACACTTCGCTCCTTTTATTAGCAGTGGCAGCTGGCTGGTGGGAAACCCGACAGGCTGCGTACTCTGTAAAACGGTACGGTCAGGCGGCGGTGAGTACCATCAACTGGTGACTTACAGTAACCACCAATGGTGCAAGGCGGAATGGGAGGCCGGGGCCAAGGAGTGACCCAGCACAAGTTGGAAAAATACGCCTACTCCAAATCAGAGCAGGACCCATGTGGTCGAGATGAACCAGGAGCCGTGGTAGGCAAGGGCCCTTCCATGGAGAAGAAGATCACGCTGGTCAATCTCATGTCCACACTTGACAAGGTCCACGCATCATTGGAATCCCGCATTGACACTGTCACCACAGAACTCCCCTTGAATCGTGCCGACCTTAGAAACCTCAGCTCTCGTGTAACCGAGGTAGAAGCCATGACCACAGAACTACACTCCGACACAATAACTCTAAACAAGCAAGTAAAACAGTTAGAGGCCGAAAGTAAGATCATGGCGGCAAAACTGGATGATTATGAAGGCGTTCCCGCGGCAACAATGTTCATATCGTGGGTGTGCCGGAAGGAGAAAGGGACCCCGCTATTGACCTCTTTGTAGAGGATTTGGTCAAAACTCATCTGCAGCCCACAGGCCCCTCAAACTATTGTTCAGTTGACAGGGCCCACCAGGTCCCTGGGGGCAAACCCAAACCGCGGGCACACCCTCTGGCCATATTGGAGCATATCTTCAACTTCCGGGACCAGGACGTCATTCTGCCAGCGGCCAGAGCGGCCCCCCCGCTCCGATACCATCAAAGCACAATATCCTTCTTTCCAGACTATACGGCTGCGGTGGCCAAGCAGCGGCAGACCTTCATTGCAGTAAAGCAAGAACTTAGAAAACGTGAAATTAAATACCCAATTATGTTCCCCGCTAAACTCAGAGTAGTAGCCAATGGAAGACTTTTCCCCCACTCTGGAAGAGGCGCAAGACTGGCTTTAGGGCTGGCGTCCAGGAAAAGCAGGGCGGAACAACAACCACAGAACTGAAGGATCGCAATCACCAGACCAGTCGGAATCGACGACTGCGGTGGAAACACAGAGACATGAGGATGACTAGCACCTTGCAGGCACTCTTTCTGTTTAATATGGCATGGCCTGACTCTGCTGGGTTGAAGTGAGACATTGTGCAACAGCAGGTTGTCTGACTGAAATACTGACAGAGGCACAGATGCAGCTGTAGTCTAATATGATGGTTTTTGCTATGCAGGGCGAAGTAGACTTAACCTTCTCTGACAAGTAATGTTGGTAGTCAACTTTTATGGTATTTTCAGGATTTATTTCCTCATAAGGTTTACGATATCTCTCGGATAGCACCGGGGGAATCATCACAGGAGCTTTCTTCTCCCCCTACAATTGTACTGGGTAATGGGATTTAAGGGCTCTGCAAAATTGGGGTGGCGGGTAGTTCTGAATCCATCCGGCAGGGAGGCAGGGAGGGGGGTGGGATCTCGAAGTTGTTGGGAATTCTTTTATTGTACTAAAAGTAATGAGGTTTTTTTTGACACTCACTATTTATACGTACACAGCTCACTGCTAACTGTAGAACACTCCACAATAGGCGGCACTCATCCCACACATCATCCATGACCATACCGCATGACTCTTCTGTTGTGGTGCCGCAACGCCGACAACATTTGCCAATATTCTCCTGGAACGTCAACGGTCTCCGGGACAAGCTTACGCGGGGGCTGGTCCTGCAATATCTAAAGCGAAAGGTGACAGCAATAGCCTTAATTCAAGAAACCCACCTGACAGGTACAACCTGTAAAGCTCTAGACAGATGGGGCTTCAAACTAGCGGTGCATTTAGAATTTACGACAGGTTCTAGAGGGGTAGGTATCCTAGTTCGCAAACAACACCCGATTATTATACACAGCACTTACGCGGACGACCAGGGCCATTTTGCGGCCATCTCGTGCCAATGGGAAGGTCGGGTAATTAACATAGTTTCGGTGTACATCCCCCACGCTCCACTCACTGGCACTTCCGGCGACGCTCAGCAAATTTCTGCTTCAGCTCCCACAAGGTAACTTGATAATAGGAGGTGACCTAAATGCAACACTAGATGATACCCTGGATCGTACACCCCCCGACCGCAGCACCAAACGCACACTGGCCTTGCAGAATTTTTAGACATATTGGGCCTCATAGATGCCTGGAGACTACGCTATCCACAGGCACGTCAGTACACATATCACTCTGGGGCACACAATAGTCTGTCCCGGATCGATCACATATGATACCAGCGGGGAACACGGACATGTCCTCGAAGTGACGCATTTACCAAGAGGTATTTCTGACCACTCTCCCCTCAGCATTCTCTACACATGGCACACTACCACACGCCAGCGCATATTCCCTATCTATCCAGGTTATCTAAAAAATGTGAAAATTGGGAAGGGACTCACAGATGCGACCAAATTGTACTTTGACGAAAACACATCTTCAGTTACATCCCCGCTTGTCCTGTGGGAAGCCTGTAAAACAGTGCTTCGCGGACAGGCTATATCCCTAATCGCACACAACGAAAAGGAAAAAGCCCGGACAGTGACGGCCCTCGAGAAAGAGATTGACGACCGGGAAAACGCTCATGGACAAGATACCTCAGAAGAGGCCTCCATAGGCTGCTTCTTAAGAAACAGGAATATAGGGACTATCTATGGGAGGAGGCAAGGTCGCGGCTAGCTATGACCTAGCACACGGTCTATGAAATTGGAGATAAAGCTGGTAAGCTCCTGGCATGGCTCGACAAATGAGATAAGGCAGACAGATGGATTGCGGAACTGCGGCTCCCAACGGGGCAAATGGTATCAAACCCGCAGGAAGTGGTAGATCTTTTGGCACAACATTATGAACTAATATATACCTTACAATAACACAGACAGATGCCGAAGCCTTCCTACATGATATCCGACTCCCCAAACTTACGGAAGTGAAGTCTCAATTATTAGAAGTGGAACTTTCCACGGAGGAGATAACGATCACCATTGGGAATCTCCAATCGGGGAAAGCCATGGGCCCAAAGGGTATACCATTGAATGGTACAAACGAAATGCGGCAGTACTCACACCGCACCTCGTGACTATGTATGAAGCTGTACTTGACAGCCTAGAACTCCCATGAGATCAGAGGATGGCAACAATAGTGGCCATCAAAAGCCCGGCAAACTGGCTCATGAGTGTTCCTCAGCGTGTGAAATAACAACCATGACACTTGAAATAAGAATTCTTTCCAATCAAATCAATAAATGTAAAGAAGAGGTAATACGTCTGTACTCAAAATTTATTATTGACCTTATCTAAAAACGAAATTCACAAAACATACATAGTAACTATCAGTTTAGACATGATCAAAATATTCATAAAATACACAAAACACAATCAATGTACAATAAAAAGTAATAACAAATCACAATTTAAAAAAATGATGGCACACCAAATCATTCTTATAATAACAAACAGTTTTAAAAAAGGTAGCATAACAATTGGTTCTCTACGGCAACACCCTTGTGGACCATGGACAAATTGGGAAGGCTGAGCAGGAGCAAAGGCTTCAAACACTCAGACGACATAGGGATATTGAGGGTGGGGGACCTCTGGGTACGGGGGGCAATGGCCCCTTTGAGCAGCTTCAAAAACAATACGAGATGGCGTCAACAGCATTATTCTGAGACCAACAGTTGAAACATGCTTTGGAGGCAGTGATCCCCCCTGCTACTATACCACCAGACCCTTTTAACTCTTGCCAAACAGTCCACTATTTCATGGCTATTATATAATTGTCGGGTGGAAACGTGGAATGGGTAAAATGCACAGAATACGTGGATTTGTTCGTAAGCCATAGACCCTAGGTCACTTACCCCTAGTGAGCATGTGAACGTGGGCAATTCAAGGCTGCGCAATGGCTGTCCTTTGTGTTGTAGGGCTTCCGTTATGATTTGTTCTGCATTCCGTCCATCAATTGTGTGTCTTTTGCTTTCTCGCAACAAGTAGGGCCGCTTAATTTTGAACAAAAAGCCAAGTTTTGAAGATATAGACAGATTTGACTGAGCAAAGGTCTTGCAGGACCTTATTCCGAGCTGTCGGACCCAGATAGGAAAAGGAGCACCCACCCTCTCAGGCACCCAGTATCTTGGGAACCATCGATAGAGACCTGTTTGAGGATTGCAGATTCCTAGCGGGTAGATAGGATTTAATTCTAGAACTAGATAACCAGGGCCGGTTTGATGAAGTGATTTGTGAGTGAGTAGAAGAGCTTTGAGCAGATTGCACTTCCCCATCAGCAGCCAGTGCAGAGAGTGGAGGTGAGGAGGCACATGCGTTCTGAATGGAAGATTGAGGAGTAGGCGGGCTGCTGCGTTTTGTACCACCTGGAATCTGTTAATCAGGTAGTCACGCAGAACAGGTTTCAGGACATTTGCATAGTCCAACCAGGATGTGATGAGTGCCTGAATGACTGTTTTCCTAACTGGGATAGAGAGGAAGTGAAGAAACTTTTTCAGTATGCGGAGTAGGCCAACACAGGATCCCACCACAGAATTTACTTGTTGCTGGAAAGACAGGAGATTATCAAACTTGACCCCTAAGTTCTTAACAACTTCTGATTGCGGACCAAGCTGCGAAAGAATTCGAGGTCAGTTGAAAAACACTGGTCTGTCAAACTACTGCAACAGCAACACCAGGACTGCCCAGAGACGTTCAGTGCTCTCCAAAGCCATCTTGATCATTCCCCACCGACATACATCCAGTGACACGTCAATGACGTAAACAGATGCCATCAGGATTGTTCACCATAACGAGGATTATGGAAAAGGATGTATGATGTATAAACTGAAATATATTGGTGATGATAGTTTCTCCCAGCCAAGTAACCATTAGACTACAACAAATGTACAAGGAACCACCTGAGGGCGCAAAACCAAGAGGGTCAATTAGACCCCCCAGGTCAGCGAAGGCTTTGATCTCCACTTCCATGGAGAAGGACCATGTCATACAGTGGCGCTTCTGCCAACTCTTCTGTGGGCTCATTAAAATCCTGGATGGGGACAATATTCTTTTTACCCTTCTTGCCATTTAGGTTTGTTTTAGACAAACAAATTGCCAAAGCAAGAGTCTGTTGTGTAAAACAATCAATGGCCTTGATATGCAGGGATATTTCTCCCAGTGCATGAAGGCTATTGATGGATTTCAATGACGATTCACTGTAGGAAAATCTAGTGCCAGGTGTCTCACTCTAAACAGGGTGGGGCAACCAATACTATAACCTGGCAGCCCGGTAGGAGATGGATCACCAGGTCAAGTGCTTCCACTGGCAAAAGCAGCTGAGGCTCTGTGCTTTGACCACATGTAAAAGAGGAGGCTGGACCTTGAGTTTGCTAGGGCAAGAGCCCAGCCCATTTTACAGCAGAGCTCCCACTCACCAACCTCTAAATGTGCCTCCAGGTTATTAACATAACAAACAAAACTTGACATGATGTTGAAATTATCAAATAAAATACATAAAATGCCTATCATTTATTTTAAGATGTTTCAAAAGCAGACAATCATTTTCTTATTCTACTCTTTGATCCAACTCACCGTATCTTTGAAAATTCATTTACTGGAGATGTAAGCATGTTTGAAACTAATGCTGACTTCAATACAGTGATATTAGAAATTGTTAACAACACGTTGGCCGTCATTATGAGTGGCCCATTAGTTGGATGGTTCCACTAACTGGTGTTACAGAGTCCATCGGAAGTATGAAATCAGTCCTGTCTTGTTTCCTCCCAAAGATTTCAGCTGTTCAAGACATGTGAAACTCTGGTGGAAACTGAAAGGAGAAATAGGGAATTATTGTGTGAATAGTAACCAGGAATAACTATTCACCTTGTAATTCCTCATTTCTCAGTGGAATCTGCAAATGTGACCATGCCCACCACCTTGCTCTTGCTGAACTGTCTCTCTACTGGAGCTAGATGCATCTTCAAGATTGCTTGCATCATGCACAGAGTGGTAAATGAGGGCACTCCAAGATATCTCGCAAGAAAGCTTTAGTTCTCAGGTGGGCAACATAATGTCAGGAGCGCAGAGCCGCTCCTCAATGAAATTTGACAAAGTTGAAATCGATGAAACATTATTATTTGGACAATGCCCAAACACTTGGGAACTCCTTTCTGTTAGAAAGGTATGGGATGATCGCAATAAATCCACCAAAACCGTGTCCTCCTCAATTAGAATGTTATTCCTCTCTGCAAGAACACCTCTAATGAGCGACTTCCAGTTTCCGAATGCAATCCAATGAATCCCATTCCCTATTTATCGCCATCCTATATTCCAATGCTCGCTCACATTGTTTTCATAACACAACAACCGATATTTCGATTTAAATAACAACATAAGCAACACATCTTCCACCCCCCCCAAAAGGGAATACATAAAATCATAAATCATAATTGTTGAATGCAATATTAATTCAAAATGTAATCATTCAATTTTGCTGGCAATTTGTGTGTTTTGCAAATATTTGCACGTTTCATAGTGACATTGTGATTCACCATGGCAGGCAACAAAGCAATGGCCTATAAGGAATATGCAACATTACAACACATGCAATACATCACATGCCATTACAATGCGGTCGTTACAACGACTGTGTTTTTACATCACATACCATTACAACGCAAGTCATTACAATGGCTCGCTGTAGGGGGCGCTGGATGTTGGAATAGTATAATTTACTATTCCATCTCCAGTCTGTGCAACAGTAGGGAAGGTGTGGTTCTTAAATCCAACACCTTCTGCCCCCTACAGCAAGTCGTTGTAACGACCCTTACAGCAAGTTATTGTAACGACTTGCGTTGTAATGGTTTGCGATGTAACACCGCGGTCATTGTAACGACCGCGTTGTAAGGGAATGCGTTGTATCGCATTTGTTGTAAACAATGTTCCCGCCTGTAACTTACCTGGCACACTTGTTGATGGGGCCAACTCCTTGTTTCCCTCAATCCTACACTTAACATTTGGTGCATCATAAAATACATTACTTCCGTCTTCTCCCTTTTTAATCCAGTCCTCACTCATCCTCTCGTTTCTTCTTGAATAAAGAAACACAATTGAAATTCTAAACTACACCACGAACCACACATCCTGCACTCTTCGACCAACACACAAATACCTTTCGGACAGGTGTGTTTTTCTTGAGGCGCACTAAATCACAAACATACACACACACCTTACTACAAATGCCCCTACTACCATCCAAATTGAGTTTCATTCTGTTTATGAGCCTCACTCATTCTCATTATTTTTTGAAAACCAACCACAACATCACAACTTTTCTTGCTTTTTAAGCACAAGATTAGTGCTCGGCGTGCGTCCTCTCAACAGCTCTAATGAACTCAACTCAGTCACAGAATCAGGAGTGATCCTATATGTTAATAACATAGATTTCAAAGCCTTCCTCTAATTTAATCCTCTCTTCACAGCTTACTGAATAGCATATTTCACTACTCTATTGAATCTCGCACCTTGACCATTGGATTCAGGTGAGATACTAAGAATCTCTATGAACTAATAAATTGCAGGCCATTATCCAAAACAATTTTTGTGAAATACCCTCTCTGCAAAATAATTCATCCAAAAACACCACAATACCTTCTCACATAACTTCCTTGACCATCTTGACCTTAGGCCACTTCGAGAAATAATCTACCACAACTATGCCTAGCACTTCATGCCTGGGTAAAACTGCTTAAGGGCCAATAATGTAAATTCCCAACTTCCTCCACGACCATGCAGGAAATTCAACCGGGCAGGAATCAGCAATGAGAGTCTTGGCCAACATGTCGCTAGAAGCACACTAACAACACAATCTAACCTGATGATCAACCATGACATCAATGCCAGGCCACCAGAAATGTTCTTTGACATGTCTCCTAGTACAAGATATTCCCTAATATCCTTCATGTGTACAATCAATTATTGTTTTTATTAGACCAAAATATGGCAACATTTGTCTCTTCTCATTAATATTCCATTCTCAACTCCTAATTTTTCATTTAAAAAAAATCGCATCAATTCTTCCGGCACCTTATGTTCCTCAGGTCAACAACTTCCAATGAATTTTGCAAGCATCTTCAAACTAGAATCCAAACTGATTTCATCACACCATTTAGATTCATGAACAGCAGAATTTTCTAAGGCAATCAAATTTACATTAGCAACTGTAAACCACTTCAATTTCCTACTCCACTTCACTTACAGGATTCCCCATTATCATTGGTAATCTTGACATGCAATCAGCATGAATATTGAAATGTTGTTTTTCCCTGTAACATACTCAACTCTATATTGGAATGATTGCAGTCTAAATGCCAACCTGGTCAACTTGGCTTCATGACTCATCCACTACCCAGAGACAACATGTGCACCAAGTCTTTATGATCTGGCTTTATGACGAAATTTGTTCCCCACAAAAACATCTTGAAATGTTCGGAACACCACACACATGCAAGAAGTTCCCTCTCTATCAGAGAGTACTTCCTCTTTGCTTCACGATACGTTCTTGACGCATAAGAGACTATACACTCCTTTCCATTTTCTCTATGCATTAGAATTGCTGCCAGACTTCAATTGCTTGCATCCACCAATATCACACATTCTTTACCCATAACAAATGGTTTGAGACATGGTGCATTGAAAATTAATTCTTTAAGCTCATTGAAAGCAAAGGTCATAGTTTCATTCCACATAAATTTTGCCTTTTTCTTTAACAAACTTCTAAATGGCTCAACCTTTGTGGCGTAGTTTTCGATAAACTTTGCATAAAATTCTGTTGTTCCTAAAAATGCTACCAATTGCTTCTTGGTGCTAGGTATAGGAGCCTTCAAAATACCTTCCGCATGACTGTGTTTAGGTTTAATACCCGATCCACTTATTAAGTGTCCAAGGTATTCCACTTCATCCTTTCAAAATTTGCATTGGTTTATTTTCAGTGTCTAACCCTTATCTGATAATCCACGTAAGACGTTATGCAGATTCTCATCATGTTCTTCTATGTTGCATCCAAATATCAAGATGTCATCCTGAAAAGCTATTGCCCCAGATACACCTTCTAGTGTTTCCTTCAACAATTGTTGAAAAACAGTAGCGCACTGGGTAACCCAAAAGGCATCCCACAGTAACAAAATAATCCTTCAGATGTAATCAATGAAGTTAACATCTTAGATTCATATTCTAGTTTAGCTTTGTGGTAAACACTAGCCAGATCCAAAGTTGAGAAAACGTTGGCACTCGCTAAAGTTGAAACCAAATTTGGAAGAGAATGGGAATCTACCATATGGCATTATTGTTGTTGGTCTTCATTAAAATCTGATCTCTTAACACCTTGACCGTGGCGCGAATTTCGCCGTGGTGCTGGTGATTTATTGAGTGGGCAGGGTTTGGATGGCCCCTGGCAGTCCTCCGCACACGCCCACTGTGACGTCGGACGGCCATTAAAGTCCTGCGTAAGAGTGTGATAATACTTTTGCTTCACCATATAGCGATCCTCGTTCAATATGGTGACGTAGCATTATGTATAATAGCATTATGATGCCATTGCGCGACATCACCACATACCCAATCCTGTATGGCAGAGTAAAGTCGCGCACTGTTCACGATGACATATGCAGCCAAAAGGGTCTTGATGCGGACCTTTCCTTAATTAATCCCATGCGGTATCCAATTCCTGTACCTATCCCATCCTCGTCATCAGTGATAGAAATATATGGGATGACTGCAATAACTCAGCCAAGATTGTGTGCTCCTCAGTATGAATTTTATTCTTCAGTGCATGTACGCATCTGCTAATGAGCGACTCCCAGTTTCCAAATGCCATCCACAAATCCCGTTCCCTATTTACCACAACCCCATACTCCAATGCTCACTCACAGCAGTTTCATAATATAACAACAACCGATATTTGGATTTAAATATCAACATATGTAACACTTTCCACCTAAGATCAGGACAATAATATTTTCTTTGAATTCTTCAAACAAAAGTTATATGGAAAGGGGAGGATGTTTTGGATGTTGTGTTATGCATTTTTACTACACCGAATACTGTGGCAGCATCACACAGCTGTCATTGGGAATGCATACTAAAGCCAAGTAGGCATTTGAAAACAGCATTTTTTACCAAAACACATGAGAATATTAACACTGCCCTCTGCTGTGTGTGATGATAACTCAAACAGTCGGAAGAAGGGGCAAATCAGTTTTAGCTGTGTGTTTCCCTCAAACTTCTTGAACAATACCAAAAAATATTAATAACTTCCTGGGCCAATGCTTAGAAGCAACATTAATCTATTTCAGACTTAAAAGTGTTTCTCTGTTCAGATACATTTGATTTCACATAAAAACTTTTATATTTGGAAGATAAATTAATGGATCCCTTCTCTATCCCTTTAAGTGCAGCAGGATCTACATTGCATTTGAATGCAGTCACTCTCATGTAAGCTGGCTCTGTTGCGTGGTGGACTCTGGCAGGCACTCACGGAACA
The DNA here is from genome assembly GCF_964261635.1 of Lissotriton helveticus. Lineage (NCBI taxonomy): Eukaryota > Metazoa > Chordata > Amphibia > Caudata > Salamandridae > Lissotriton > Lissotriton helveticus. The sequence goes on from NC_136061.1 coordinate 60,032,820, forward strand.
AAGATCTTTCAAACTTAGAAATAAATACATGAAAATAAAATCTATGCAATGTACTGGTTGGCCTGGTCTTCGATATCAGCAAATAGGGAGAGCCATTATATAACAAAATCAATAGGATGAAGAATATGAGTCAAATATCAAGAACTATAATCAGAATGCAAAGAGTCCTTTTATTTGGACATACTAGAAAATAGATAATTGGTGTGTAAAAATATTTTCAAATAAAAGGACTCTTTGTATTCAAATTATAAGATTTGCTATTATACTACGTCCGCCAATTGCTGATATATATTTCATAATGTGTGTGGCTTCTCCAGTAAAACCCTTTTTGCATTTAATTAATATATCGCATTAGTGAGTACAAGATGTTCGAGAGCCGTACCTGTTATAACCTACCTACCCCATCGCTGATACATAAACACTAAATAAATGTTTTTTGTATGTCATTTACCGGAGGATCCACAGGGACTTAAAGAGAAAACGCATTAAAGCAATTCCAATTAATGACAATTGCTCGGATAGAAAGTGGTCAGCCACTTGGGCTAAACAAAGAAGAAGATCTCCATGTTTTAATGGAGTTGAGCCAGGCATTAGGGGGAGGAGGCATAGTCTAGTGAGTAAATTGAAATTTTCAAATTTTGCAACCCACCTTTTAATTTTAACTTTAACTTTAGCAGTTAGAGAGAAATTGTGTGAATTTCAGTGAATTACTAAACCTAAAAATGCCTACAAATACATGACTTACTGTGCAATGCAATGTTTAAAATCAACCCTTGTTTACACCATGTTGAATTGTCTCCCATCTTAGCCCCAAACCCCCTTCCCCTGTATTAATGTACAAAGCTCTATTGTTGTTTCCTCTAGGACTGTGCAAGTTATATTGGTCTTAAATGGAACTGCTTGCTAGACAGCCTGCTGGCTTAATACCATTCTAAAATGCATCACTAACCACGTCATGATTGGCTATCTCTCTCAGGTTACAACAACTTAGCTCAGGATCTTTCACAGATGCATGAAATGAGCTGAAGCTATATTCATTATTATAGCTACAATTCCAGCAAGAAGGAACACTGTAACAGTCCCAAGGAGACCATTTTACAAATTGTGACTACGAGTACATACTGCGATGATAGCAACGTCACTCAAACAAGAGTATCACAAGTTGTGACTCTAGTGCATTCTTACAGCCAGGCGTGTCAGGCTCTTGCACATGTCCCAAGAGCTGTGAGTAGGGCACATTCTTACAGTCGGGTGTGATAGGCTCTTTTATTTGTCCAGAGGGCTGTGATTCTGGTGCATTCTTACAGCCGGGTGTGTCAGGCTCTTTAACATGTCCCAAGAGCAGTTATTAGGGCACATTCTTTCAGCCGTGTGTATCAGGCTTTTGTGTATGTCCCAAGGGCTGTGATGTTGGCGCTTTCTTACAACCAGGTGTGTCAAGCTCTTGCACATGTCCCAAGAGCTATTACTAGGGCACATTCTTACAGTCGGGTGTGACAGGCTCTGGCACATGTCCCAAGGACTGTGATTCTGGTGCATTCCTACAGCCAGATGTGTCAGGCTCCTGCAGATGTCCCAAGTACTGTGACTCTTGGTCATTCATACAGCCAGACGTGTCAGGCTCTTGTGCATCTACCAAGGGCTGTGCTTTTGGTGCACTCTTACAGCCGGGTGTGGCAGGCTATTGTACATGTCTCGAGGGCTGAGATTATGGTGCATTCTTACACCCGAGTGTGTCAGGCTCTTCAACATGTCCCAAGAACTGCAACTCCGGCACAGGCTCTTGCACATGTCGCAAGAGCTGTGACCCTGCTGCATTCTCACACCGGGGCTACACAAGAATCTCATGACTAGTGACTCCAGCACAATTCTACATATGTCTCACATAACTGTAGCTGGTAACTGTAGAAAAATACCATACATGTGTTCCAGACAAGTTACACATGCTCCCTGTGAATCCTGCACTCAAACGTGTCCCTAAACTGTCATTTTATTTCAATTCTAAGTACCTCAGTAGCTGTGATCCTTGTACTCCTACATGCATGAACTCCCACCTATCACTCATTTATTCCTACACGTTTGTGTCCCGAGCTGTAAACTTGGTAAGTTCTTACAGGTGTGTTCCCGACATACAAGTTCTGAACTGTGACACATTCTTACACTCATGTTCCATTATCTGTGCCTGTACCCCAGACAACAAGTGTTTCTATAAGACTTGCCCATGACAGTGTAACTCACAAATGTCTCAGGTCTGTGGCTGTGGTACATTAATTTTTACCTGAATGTATTACATGAACTGTGACTCTAAAACATGTCTGCATACACATATCCCTGAGCTGCTGTGCAGCACTTTCTTACAGTTACACGATACATCACTGTTGACTTCGGCAGTTTCGAAACAAATCTGCCCCTTCACTGTGATGATAGCAAATTCACACATTTCACATGAGTTCTGGCTCTGACACATTCTGGCTCTGACACATTCTTATACACATGTGCCCCTGAGTTGTGACTGTCACATTCCTATAACCTTTGCCCCATGAGCAGTAACTATTGCACACACCTCCACACACTGTGCACACATTTAGACACACACCCTCACACACATAAGCTTTGCACTAGTTGTGAGACTAGGGCATTCCATACATGCGAATCTCCAGCTTCCCTTAATCAATCTCCAGCTTCACTCAGACCCGCAGGTGTGGATAATGACAGTGGCCTCTAAACAATCCCCAGCTTCACCCTGACCCTGAGGAGGGGGTAATGAGAGTGTCCTTCAATCAATCTCCAGCTTCACCTCATCAATCTCCAGCTTCACATCATCTGTCTCCAGCTTCACCTCACCCATTTATATCTTCGCCCAGACCCTTAGGAGGGGATAATGAGAGTGACCTCCAATCAATCTCCAGCTTCACATCATCAATCTCCATCTCACCCAGACCCTGATGAGGGGATGATGAGATTGACATCCAGTCAATCTCCAGCTTCACCTCATCCAGCTTCACCTCATCCATTTCCAGCTTCTCCTCATCAATCTCCAGCTTCACCCTGACCCTCATCAGGGGGTAAGGAGAGTGGCATCCGATCAATCTCCAGCTTCACCTCATCTATCTCCAGCTTGACCCAGAGTAAGGTATAATAAAAGTGTCCTTAAATCAATCTCTAGCTTCACCCCAGACCGTGAGGAGGGGATAAAGAGAGTGACCTCCAATAAATCTCCAGCTTCACCTCATCAATCTCCATCTTCCCCCTGACCCTGAGGAGGGGATAATGAGAGTGGCCTCCAATCAATCTCCAGCTTCACCTCATCAGTCTCCAGCTTCACCTCACCCATTTATGTCTTCGCCCAGGCCCTTAGGAGGGGATCGTGGGAGTGGCCTTTAATCAATCTCCAGCTTCACCCAGGCTCTGATGAGGGGATAATGAGATTGACCTCCAGTCAGTCTCCAGCTTCACCTCATCCAGCTTCACCTAATCCATTTCCAGCTTCTCCTCATCAATCTCCAGCTTCACCCTGACCCTCAGCAGGGGGTAATGAGAGTGGCCTCCGATCAATTTCCACTTCACCTCATCAATCTCCAGCTTGACCTAAAGGAGGTGATAATAAAAGTGGCCTTCAATTAATCTCTAGCTTCAGCCCTGACCCTGAGGAGGGGATAATGAGAGTGACCACCAATCAATCTCCAGCTTCAGCTCATCAGTCTCCAGCTTCACCCTGACCTTCAGGAGGAGATAATGAGAGTGGCCTCCGATCAATCTCCAGCTTCACCTCATCAATCACCAGCTTCAACCAGACACAGAGGTGGGGATAATAAAAGTGGCCTCGAATTAATCTCTAGCTTCACCCCAGACCCGGAGGAGGGGACAATGAGAGTGACCTTCAATCAATCTCCAGCTTCACCTCATCAATCTCCAGATTCACCACGACCTTCGGGGGGGATAATGAGAGTGGCCGCCAGTCAATCTCCAGCTTCATTACCTCAACCTCCAGCTTTTCCCAGATCTTGATGAGGGGATAATTATGTGACCACCATGAGGAAAGCATTGTGAATATCTGTGGGCCCTTGTCCTTCAACCTCCTTTTAGACAAGTCTTCATCACCTTGTCACCTGATGGGGACTCTCTGATACTTGTTCATAATTATTTGCGTCACATGTCAACTGAAACATTCAATAATCTCATTGTTCCTAATGAACCCCGCTGCAGACCCTCAAGCTGTGTGTTGTATTGTTGGCCCAATAAAGGCTCCATGAAGCCTTTGCGGATAAGCATTTATTTTGAAGGACATAGTTTCTTTCTTCTTTCTTCCGGGAAAAAGCTTACTTCCGGGAAAAAGCGGAAAAAATCTTCGCTCCACTAGACAGCCAAATCAGGACTCCTCCCTCCATCGTGGACCCGGAATCTAATAGCAACTCAGTAAAACTTCTGCAATTCTCATATATCACTGAGAAGGAGGTAGTGAGCAGATTATTAAAGATAAAATCAGGCTCTCCACATGACCCCTGCCCAGCTGCAATTGCTAAACTAGCTCCAGCCTCCATTGCAGCCCCTCCTCAACCTCATGTTGGACAAGGGGGAATTCCCAGTAAAGTGGAAACAAGCCTCCATCTTACCCCTCCTAAAAAAACTAATTTGGACATAGCCGAGATGAACAACTACCGGCCTATTGCCAGACTTCCCCTTCCAGCTAAAATTATGGAAGGCACTCTAAACGCACAGCTATGTGCCTTTTTGAAGTCAGGAGAACATCTAGATCCATCCCAACACGGCTTCCGTGCAGAACACAGCACGGAATCTGCCCTGATTAAATCAGTGGAAGATATTAGAAGAGTGATGGACGCAGGAGGCAGAGCCGCCCTGATGCTGTTGGATCTTTCCGCGGCCTTCGACACGGTCCATCACAAGCTGTTGGTGGACCGGTTGAGGGCCTGCGGAATTCAAGGAAAGGCACTAAAGATCCTGCAGGCCTTCCTATCCAACAGAACACAGACAGTGGCACTCGGCAACTTCGAATCACGCCCTTTCGTGCTCCCGTGTGGAGTCCCCCAGGGTTCCTCATTGAGCCCGACCCTTTTTAATGTGTACGTTGCCACCCTAGCGCCAGTCATTCGATCTTTTGGTTTCAACCTCACAGCTTACGCAGATGACACGCAGATAGTGGTGTCACTACTGCCGGGCGAATTAGACAGCACGGCAGATAGGTTTAGAGGTTGCATGCGAGAGGTAGGCAACTGGATGGCACAAAACTGTCTTAAACTTAACTCCACAAAGACAGAAGTGCTACTCTTTGGTTCCAAGGACAACTTCTGGTCCCCTAGATGGTGGCCAGAAGAAATGGGCTCCCGTCCCCCCCCCCCCCCGGTGGCAAAAGTCAAAATCTTAGGCATACTGGTGGATGACTCATTATCATTTAAACCACAGGTTAATGCACTATCCTCATCTATGCATTACATCCTGAAAACGATCAGGAAAGTGCTGCCATTTTTGGAGAGGGAACACAGGAAAACAGTTGTGACTGGACTGGTCCTCTCGCGTCTGGACTATTGTAACAGCCTTATGTTAAATGCCCAACAAAGTCTACTTAACAAACTCCAGATCCTGCAGAACGCTGCCGCCCGCCTGATCACCGACACCCCTAAGTTTGTCTCGGTAGCCCAGGATCTGGTAAAACTCCACTGGCTACCAGTCCGGAAAAAAATTCTCTTCAAAGCGCTCTGTGTGGTCTTCAAAGCTTTACACGACCTCGGCCCCCGATGTATGAAGCAGGTCTTCCACTGGCACAAGCCAGACAGAAACTTAAGATCTAGAGAGCAGGCGTTGGTGGTAGTTCCAAGAGTTAGGAAAGCGCGATGGGGTGGCAGGAGCTTTTCACTAGGCAGCCGCTTGGAATAGACTACCAATTAATCTTAGACAAACGGCGGACCTGCTATCTTTCAGAAAGGCCCTTAAGACCTGCCTTTTCACTCACTAAATCCTTCCACCCACACACCAGTGCAATTACATCAGCGCCAGGACACCTCCGGGTAACAGAGCGCTCTACAAATGGGAAAAATATATAAATAAAAATAAAATAGTGGGTATACTGGGGTGGAAACATTCCATATGTCATGAATTTATAACTTTGACTGTTTTTTCTTACAACAAACTAAACAAAAAGAAGGATTAGAGGAATAATTAAGGAAAACAAAAACTATAACACCAAAATAAAAGAAAAGAAAATCAACCCCTGAGAAACTGTGGACTGTATATGTATAAAAGGTTAAAACTACAACTGGACAGGGCAATGAAAGAAGCCAAGAAATCATCTTAGTTTCCAAGGTAGACACATAACACGAGAAGATCTGCAAAGAGCTTTTTCAACACCAGAAGAGTCACTCACTGAATCTCTCCTTGTGGAATGGGCACTCTCTTCAGATGGCACTCTTAAAACTCTCTCAACATTCTACCAATGTCTACATTGAACTTTGTCTGCTTTGCCACAAACCTTATTCACTGACACTAGATGAGGAGATTTTCCTCTTTCCTTATGATATCTGTTTTTAATACACACCCCATCCCACACCGAGAACATAACACGTTTGGCATGTATCCTTCCATCATATTCAACTCTCTGTTTTTCCTGACACTCAATAACTTTTTTGTGAACAACATCATTGTAACCATGAACATTTACCCCTTTTAAACTCTAAATATCCAATTTCTAACTTACCATACTCTACCAAAATTTTGAAAAGAGTAGCAATAGATCACCTAAAAGATAACACGGCTGAACAAACAACAGTTCCCCAAACTCCAATCAGGTTTGCAACCATTGACAGAAATGGACTTAACACCTGAGAAGAGCTCATCCCTGCACCCGACAAAGACCTTCACGCAGCCTCGATTCAATGCGCCTCTCTGCAGCTTGGGAAACTGTTTAACTGTAACATTCTACTGCCTATCTTGAGAGATTGCTTCAGGGTTTATTATGCTGCTTTAAATTGAAGGTTCCCTCAGAGACCTCATCTTCCAGTTTTCAGTGCAGCATGGATCCCTCAGAATCCTCACAATGGTTCTCGGTGTGGCATGGATCCCTCAGAATCCTCACCTTGTGGATCTCTGTGGGGCATGCATCCCTCCCAATCCTCACCTTGAGGATCTCTGTGGTGCATGCGTCCTTCACAATCCTCACCTTGAGGAACTATGTGGGGCATGCATTCCTCACAATCCTCACCTTGAGGATCTCTGTGGGGCATGCATCACTCACAATCCTCACCTTGTGGATCTCAGTGGGGCAAGCATCCCTCACAATCCTCACCTTGAGGAACTATGTGGGGCATGCATCCCTCAAAATTCTCACCTTGAGGAACTATGTGGGGCATGCATCCCTCAAAATCCTCACCTTGAGGAACTATGTGGGGCATCTATCCCTCACAATCCTCACCATGAGGAACTATGTGGGGCATGCATCCCTCACAATCCTCACCTTGAGGATCTCTGTGGGGCATGCATCCCAAACAATCTTCACCTTGTGGATCTCTGTGGGGCATGCATTCCTCACAATCTTCACCTTGTGGATCTCTGTGGGGCATGCATCCCTCACAATCCTCACCTTGTGGATCTCTGTGGGGCATGCATCCCTCACAATCCTCCTCTCCGAGCTATTTTGGCTGTATGAGTTACTGGGAATCCTCACCTCATAGTTCTATGTGCTGCTTGGGTCACATGGGAATCCTCACCTCAGTTTTCTGAGCAGACTGGGTCCCTCAGAGTCCTCAACTCACAGTTCTCTATGTGGCATGGGTCCCTCAAAATCTCAGGGCTCTCCTTGCAGTGTCGCAAAAGGCTCACACTCTCCCCACGCCTCTTTAAATGCTAAAAGCAGTTACAGTCTCAGCAACGGGACCAGTACAAGATTCAATTCCGCACACACAGTGACGACATCCAAATCTACATCTAATTGGAGAATAACACTAGTGACAAAATAATTTCAACTTCCAAGACCATACTAAAGGGTTGATGAGCAAAAGATTTCTAACCTGAAACTGTTCAAAAATGGAAATCCTAATGTAGCTTTTCTAAACACTCTACCACTTCAATGGCCCAGAAGAATGAAATGTTCTTCAGTGCTCACATAGGGTATTCAGACAAAATATTGCGTTGGAAATGTGAACTTACACAAATATCGAGTTGTAAATATTGTAACACAGAAATATCGACAGCAAGAATATTGTGGTCAAGAATATCGAATTTAAGGTTAGAAAATCGATTTAAAAAATATAGAAGTCATTAATATTGTGTGCAGAAATATAGTTGTTTAAAATATAAAAAAATGTAATTAGTGTTATGCATGTTTTTGTAAAAGTATTGTTTGTTTTTTAATATATGTGTTACATTTTTAGTAGTTATTAATTTTTTCAATTACAGGTTACATTTTTTAGTTCCGTACTGGGTTTATAGGGGAATAGGGTGGGAAGTAATTTAATTATAATAAATTAATGACGATTTTTTATTTATTAAAATGTATTTAATTGAGATTTCAAAGTGTTAATTGTGTTTTTAATATTTTGGGTTAATTTTATGTGTGGGTTGTGGGGTTTATAGGGGTATAAGGTGGGAAATAATTGGTTTTTTTAAATAATTGGTTGTTAATTAATAACAATGAATTAATTGGTAAATAATTATGGTAATTGTGTAATTTGTTTTGGGAGTGGGTTGAGGGGTTTATAGGGGCAAGGGGTGGGAAGTAATTTAGTTTTAATTAAGTAATAACTAGTTGATAATTAATTAATTGTGTTAATTGTTTAATTATTTTGTGGGGGGTTTTAGTTTTATAAAAGTAAAAGTTAGGAAGTTATTCATGTTTAATTGATTTATAATTAGTTGTTAATGAATATTATTTAATTAATTGACAAATATGAAAATGGTGTAATTAAATTTAGGTGCGGTTTGTAGGGTGTATGGGGTAAAGGGTGGAAAGTAATGTATTTTTAATTAATTAATAATTAGTTGATCATTAAAATTAATTAATTAATTGATAATTAATTTTGTAAATTGTTTATTTTTTGTGCGAGTTTTGGGGTTACAGGGGTAAAAGGTGAGCAGTAAATTAATTTTGCTTACTTTATAATTAGTTGCTAAATACCATTGGTTATTTATTTGAAAATACATTTTAATTGTGTAATTAATGTTTTTACAGTTTAATTTTAGGTGTGGGTTGTAGGGAATATAGGGATAAATATAGGGATAAAGGGTGGGAAGTTCATTAATTTGTATGTGTTTTATTTGTTTTTTAATTAATAATATTTGTTTATTTGATAATTAATTATGTTAATTATGCAAGTACATTTTTGTATTTTAGATGTGGGTTGTGAATTGTGTGGTGTTATAGGGTAGGAAGTAAATAAACTAAATGTATGTAATAATTAATGTTTTTGTTAATAAATAATTTCTCAATAAAAATATTTATTTGTTTGAAAATATTTTTTTATTTTATTTAATATAACATTTGTAGGTTTTTGTGTTATGTGTTTAACATTATATTGTGTTTATTTATTTTATTTTTAATATGAAATATATTTGTATTTTAATTTATAACATTTATAATATTTTATTTACTTCGCTTTTTAAAATATTTTTATTTTGTTGATGATATTTTGTTTGTTTTTAATTTTGAACTGACTAGAGTGGGAATAGTACATATTACCCCTCCACAATCCAACACTTTCTCTATTGTTGCACCGACTGGAGTGGGAATAGTAATTTTATCCCTCCGCTATCGAACACATTCCCTACTTTTGCACTCACTGGAGCGGGAATAGTCTTTTTTATCCCTCCGCTATCCAACACTTTCCCTACTATTGGAGTGGGAATAGTAATTTATACCCCTCCTCTATCCAACACTTTCCCTACTGTTGCACTCATTGGAGTGGGAATAGTAATTTTTAACCCTCCGCAATCCGACACTTTCCCTTCTGTTAAACTCACTGGAGAGGGATTAGTAGTAATTTTTACCCCTCCACTATCCATCACTTTCCCTATTGCTGCACTGACTGGAGGGGGAATAGTAAATTGTATCCCTCCACTATCCAATACTTTCCCCACTGTTGCACTCATTGGAGTGGGAATCGTAATTTATACCCCTCCGCAATCCAACACTTTCCCTACTGTTGCACTGACTGGATTAAATGTTACCCCTCTGCTCTTTAAACGTTTCCTTGGTGTTTTATTGTCTGGAAAGGGTGCAGTAAATATTTTCTATGTGTAATTTATTACTTTTACTACTGTTGCATTTATTGGAGGGAGAAATGTAAATTTTATTTTAATCCAGTCTTAATATTTATGTGTTGTGCTAAATGGGAGTGGTAAATTGTTTATATATTTACTTTAATAGTTTGCGTAGTTTTGTTTAAATTTTAGTGGGAATAAGATGCATATTAAATGTTATAAATAATTTTGTATTGTTATAATTTAAATTATTATGTTTTGTTTATTTGAATCAAGGGCTCGATTCCGATCTGGGTCGGAAAGCTCTCCAACCGAGCCGGATCCGGAGTGTTTTCCGAACGAGTCGGACCCTTGCAGTCCGACCGAGCGAGTACGATGCGGCCACATGCTGCCGGGTTTGGTTGGGCTCCCATAGAAGTCAATGGGAGTCGGTTGCACGACGTGTAAATGGGCTCCCATTGACTGAATGGGTACCTCTTGCACAAGAGCCCCCATACAGTGGGTATGCGTCGGTGCCATCCGCAGCATACATGCCTTTGTTGGGTCGTAAGGATGTGGGTGACAGGGGGTCCGACATGAACCCCCAAAGGCAGCTTCCTGGACATTTGGCGATCCGGCTGTCCGACGCATACATCGTACTCGCTCGGTCATAAAACATCTCCATTGCGCGGTGCGAATCGTGTCCGTATGAGTCAGTTAGAGCGGGTCGGATCCGGAAACGGTTCGGTCGGAACACACACATACAGTCGCATCGTACTTGCTCGCTTGTACAGGTGTCTGAGTCGGTCGGGAAACACGCGTCCGACTCGTACCTTTTTTACGCCGAATCGCAATCGGAGCCCTTCCGACCGAGATCGGAATCGACCCCTTAGTGTTTCCACTTCTTCCCTCCAACTATCGTAATCCTGGAGAAAGATCCTTATGACTGCAGGGTCCAAAGCTCTGGATCACTGTTCCGCCATCTCGGAGCAGAATTCCACTACTTCTGATTCCGAAATCTGCTCAAATCTGAGTGTTTTAATTAAGTCTTCGCTTAGGACTGTCCTCAGATTGAACATTATCAATTGTATGTTCTCAGACGTTGAGAGCCATCCTACCCGACTGCACAACAATTGTGCATATTACAGTGGGTGTGATTGAATTCCCTTATTTTTGGTTGTGCTCGTTCTCCGAAGCACCGGGCCCCAAGAGTTCGGAATACAACCCTTCTTACAAACATGTGTCCCAAGAGCTGGGACTACAACCCTTCTTGCAGGCATGTGTACCTAGAGCTGGGAATACAACCCTTCTTACAGGCATGTGCCCCAAGAGCTCGGAATACAACCCTTCTTACGGGCATGTGTCCCAAGAGCTGTGAAAACAACCCTTCTTACAGGCATGTGTCCCAAGAGCTGTGAATACAACCCTTCTTACAGGCATGTGTCCCAAGAGCTGTGAATACAACCCTTCTTACAGGCATGGGTCACAAGAGCTGTGAATACAACCCTTCTTACAGGCATGTGCCCCAAGAGCTGGGAATACAACCCTTCTTACGGGCATGTGTCCCAGGAGCTGGGAATACAACCCTTCTTACAGGCATGTGTCCCAAGAGCTGTGAATACAACCCTTCTTACAGGCATGTGCCCCTAGAGCTGGGAATACAACCCTTCTTACAAACATGTGTACCAAGAGCTGTGAATACAACCCTTCTTACAGGCCCAAGAGATGTGAATACAACCCTTCTTACAGGCATGTGTCCCAAGAGATGTGAATACAACCCTTCTTACAAGCATATGTCACAAGAGTTCGGAATACAACACTACTTACAAACATGTGTCCCAGGAGCTGTGAATACAACCCATCTTACGGGTATGCATCCCAAGAGTTCGGAATACAACCCTTCTTACAGGCATGTGCCCCAAGAGCTGGGAATACAACCCTTCTTACGGGCATGTGTCCCAAGAGCTGGGAATACAACCCTTCTTACAGGCATGTGTCCCAAGAGCTGTGAATACAACCCTTCTTACAGGCATGTGCCCCAAGAGCTGGGAATACAACCCTTCTTACAAACTTGTGTACCAAGAGCTGGGAATACAACCCTTCTCACAGGCATGAGTCCCAGGAGCTGTGCATACAACCCATCTTACGGGCATGCATCCCAAGATTTCGGAATACAACCCTTCTTACAGGCATGTGTACCAAGAGCTGTGAATGCAACCCTTCTTACAGGCATGTGTCACAGGAGTCCGGAATACAACCCTTCTTATAGGCAAGTGCCCCAACAGCTGGGAATGCAAACCTTATTACAGGCATATGTTCCAAGAGCTGGGAATACAACTCTTTTTACAGGCATGTGTCCCAAGAAATGGGAATACAACAGTTCTTACAGGCATGTGTCCCAAGAGTTCAGAAAACAACACTTCTTATAGGCATTTGTCCCAAGAGCTGGGAATTCAACCCTTCTTACAGGCATGTGTCACATGAGATGGGAATACAACCCTTCTTACAGGCATGCAACCCAGGAGCTGGGAATACCACCATGCCTACAGGCATGTGTCACATGAGCTGTTGATATAACCATTCCTTGCAAAATGTTATGTCATGGGCTGTGGATATAACCATTCCCAACAAACGTGTATCAAAATCTGTGGATGTAACTGTTCCTATAGGCATGTGTCCAATTAACCATTCCTACAGGCATGTGTCCCATGTGTTTTGAATATGGCATATGCTTAAAGGCAAAACCCCGGAGCAGTGGCTCCAGCATAGCCCTGGAGTCACACTGTCCAATGGGCTGTGACATAAACATATTCCTATGCAATTGGTAATGTAGCTCAACTGCAGACACAAAGGTTTCCCACCAATTGTGACTGCACCATATTCCTAGTGACACATGCCCTTATAGGTTATTAAGAGAGCACCTTTCTACAAGCCCATGCCTAATATGGTGTCCCACAAATGTACCAGATTTCAGGAGCTGTAACCAGCGCTCATCCCTTCACATTCTCATCCACGAGGAGGCACTCTAGCCCACTTCTTGTGGTGCCCCACAATCTGTTTCTTAGCAGATCCCCAGAGACACATGGCCCATAGGCTGCGAATGTGACTTGTGCACATTTCTGTACACCGGTGCCACACAAGCTGTGAGTGCAGCCCATTCCTTTGCATGCTCGTCCATCAGGAAGAACTCTAGCCCACTCCTTGAGGTGCCCCACAATCTGTGTCCTAGTAGATCCATAGAGACACATGGCCCATAGGCTGCGCCTGTGACTTGTGCACATTCCTGTACACCGGTGCCACACATGCTGTGAGTGCAGCACATTCCTACCCATGCTGGTCCATGAGGAAACACTCTAGCCCACTCCTAGAGGTGCCCCAGCTGTGAGTGCAGACCATTCCTACCCATGCTCGTCCATGAGGAAAGACTAGCCAACTCTTAGAAGTGCCACACAAGCTGTGTCTTAACGCATTCCTAGAGACATATGGCCCATAGGCTACGCCTGTGACTTATGCACATTCCTGTTCACCCGTGCCACACCCTCTGTGTCTTAGCAGATCACTAGAGACACATGGCCCATAGGCTGCACCTGTGACTTGTGCACATTTCTGTTCACCGGTGCCACAGGCTTGTAATCATTGCGCAAGATCGGTGCTGCCAGCACTCTCTGTTTTTAAAATTGTCACTGTAGAATTTGTTGTTAGAATTCATCACTCACTACTTTTAAAATTGAACTAAATTACTCGTCGTTTCTCCGACGCTCCAGACAACATCCCTAGGCCTTAGCCAATCGGCAGAGAGGGGGAGGAGTCAGAGGCGGGGCCCAGGCTCAAAAGCACGCCGTAGCGTGAGAGCAGGTGATTTTAGGCTTGTAATCATTGCGCAAGATCGGTGCTGCCAGTGCTCTCTGTTTTTAAAATTGTCACTGTAGAATTTGTTGTGTTAGAATTCATCACTCACTACTTTTAAAATTGAACTAAATCGCTCGACGTCACTCTGACGCTCCAGACATCACCCCTAGGCCTTAGCCAATCGGCTGAGAGGGGGAGGAGTCAGAGGCGGGCCCAGGCTCAAATGTACGAAACAATGCGGAAGCGCAGAGGACGCGCCGGCTGCGCGCCAAAGGCAAGCCCGTCTGCGCCTGTCCGCGCCTGGACCGGGCCCAGGACCACACTCCCTGGCCCTGCTATAGCGCAGGTAGGTGTTTCTCACAACCTAAATACGGCGATAAAGACACGTGATTATATTTACCCCGCTGAAAAATTGAAGGCTCTTCAGATACCGTTGACGCCTAATTGTACCAGAGCCCACCCCATTATAGAGTTCAAAGCATGTGCACGTTGTGGTTTTAGCTTTACTCCCAATCTAGAAGCCAGGATAATTAATTCATCTCTCGACCCAAATCCACAAACTCTTTATAATAAATCCCTCACCTTTATTAGTATTAATTGTCGCTCGCTGCCGAAACACAAGTCCGGCATCTTTGATTTATTATTTAATTACTAACCTGATGCAGTCTTTCTTACAGAAACCTGGCTCCATGAGAGATCAGGCCCAGACATCGCAGCAGCGCTACCCACAAATTACGCCATAGTAAGGAAGGATCGCAATACAAAAATAGGTGGAGGGATAGCGATTAATTTTAAGAAAATATTCAAATGCGACTTTGAACATATTTCCTTCCAAATTTGTGAAGCTGCCTTTTTCAAGCTGACTCTTTCTCCTAATTTTACGTTTTCAGGCATACTTGTTTATCGTCCCCCAGATTCCCCTTCAGCCTGGTCTTCAACTTTCCCTGAACTTATTGCTCCATATGCTATAAAAACAGCCAACTTCACCCTTCTAGGAGGTATAAACTTAAATCTAGAAGACACAGCTTGTAAAAATAGCGCCAATTTTATTTCTGATATGGCCTCTCTAAATCTCAACTTATTAAATTCAGGTCCGACACATGCCGCTGAGCCTTTTTTTGATCCTATTTTTTCTAATCTAACAGCGATTTCTTGCTCACCGGCCCTTCCAACTAGTTGGTCAGACCATTATCTGATCAAATGTGTCCTCACACTGCCAATAGACAAAGACACCACTGTCAGTGCAGGGGGCACTGAAACTGAAAAGAAATTGGGAAAAAATAGATATGAACAGTCACAAGGATCTCTTAGATGCCCAAAAACCATCCTTTGAGTAAAGTGTAGATCATTTCTCAACCTCAGTGCAAAGTTGGCTCACTGATGCCATAGACACCTGTCTCCCTCTGACTAATCAAAAAATTAACAACCATCGTCCACCTGCGCCATGTATGATGAGTCACTTAAAACTGTAAAAACGAATTGTAAGATCCTAGAACGAAAATAGAGAAAGGATTACGCCTCTGCGTCCAAACAGGGCTACAAAATTGCTTTGAACAAATATCATAAACTCTGTACACAGGCACGAGCAAACTTTGTTACGGCAACCATTTCTAAAGCGGCAAATTTCTCTAAACCCTTTTTAACACGGTAAAAGAATTAGGCGGATCTAAAACCTCAATGCAGCCTCCTGCACTGACTCAGTCTAAATATAAGGAGTTAGCTTCCTATTTTATTCATAAAGTTGATCAAATTTATCAAGATATTGTATCGGAACAGAAAGCACATCCTACCCTAATCCAACCTCCCTCACCCCCTCTCAATATGTCACATTTTCCCCCTAATCAAGCGGATAAATTCAATGATCAAGATAACTCTCTAAGGGCATGGCCTCTTCTCACAACAGATAGTGTAACTTTACTCTTAAAGAACATCAAATCTGGATCTCCGTAAGATCCATTACCCGTATCTATACTAAAACAGTTAAACACCCCAGCACTATCTGTGATAACCCATCTCTTAAATGCTTCAATAGAGGAATCCAATATCCCGTCAACATGGAAACATGCGATGATACATCCCCTTCTTAAAAAGGCAACCGCGGACCCGGAGTTGTCCAGCAACTACCGTCCTATATCATTGCTCCCTGTATTGTCTACATTTTTAGAAAAACGCATTCATGCTCACTTCCATTCCTCTCAATCAGGCTTCAGAGAGGGTCATGGAAGGCATTCCTCACCATCTAGACAACGGAGACACAGTGGCGCTCATTCTTTTGGATCTGAGCGCCGCTTTTAATACCGTATCCCATACAGTGCTTATAAATAAACTCAAATCACAGGGTATTTGAGGTGCTGCCCTAAACTGGCTCACTGCCTTCCTCTCCAACCATACTTTCCAAGTCTTCTCTCAAACTGCCTGCTCTGAAGTCCACTCTTTTGCCCATGGGGTGCCACAGGGATCCATCCTCAGCCCTTTATTGTTTAATCTTTATGTAAGACCACTGGCTGAGATGGCTGAGAAATCCGGCTTATCGGTGTTTTCCTATGCCGAGGAATCTCAAATTATTTTTTCCCTATCTGCACATAACACAGCCACCCCCTCAACACTAAAAACTGGCTTAAATAACATAGCATTATGGATGCAAAAGAACTTTCTGAAATTAAATGGAGAGAAAACAGAGGTACTGGTGTTAGGAAAGATCTCTGTAACCAGCAACATTGGCCATGCAAAATGGGTGATCTTCCATCTCCCTCATCACAAGTGCATAATTTAGGTATCATACTTGATGAGGCCCTTAGTATGCATCCCCAATCAGTCAAAGTCACAGCCACCTGCTTCACCATCATTAAATGGCTGCCGAAAATTTGCTGAATGCTACCAGAAGCAACCAGAAAAACCGTAGTCAATGCCTTAATTACATCAAGGGTTGACTACGGAAATGTGCTCTATGTGGGATCAAACAAATCGGTAATTCACAGACTACAGATGGCTCAGAATGCCGCAGTTAGGCTCCTATGTGGAGTCCCTAAGTCCACTCCCATCTCAACTTATAGACGCAAATTACATTGCCTGAAAATCGAGAGTCGACTAAAATTCAAGGCACTTACCTATATGTACAAAATTAAATCTTGCAGTGCTCCCTGCTACCTGCTTGCCTTGGCTAAGCCATACATTCCTTCTCGCACCCTTTGATCAGTCACTCAAGGAAGGTTTGTCATCCCGAAATTTAAATTAGGCCGGATGGGCGGCAAATCCTTCTCACACCTAGGGCCCTCACTTTGGAATTCTTTTCCCATTGTTCTCCTTAATGAGACAAACTATATCAATTTCCGCAAGTCCCTGAAAACCTGGTTGTTTGATAAATAGAACGCCTTTTGTCTATCCCGCCTTGACCTGCTTCTGCGCCAGGAAACCCTTTTTGGGTAGCTGTTGCGCATTATAAGTTTAAAACTAAACTAAACACAATCCGTGAGTGCAGCCCATTCCTTCGCATGCTCATTCATGAGACGACACTCTAGCCCACTCCTAGAGATGCCCCACTATCTGTGTCTTAGCAGATCCCTAGAGACACATGGCCCATAGGTTGTGCCTGTGACTGATGCACATTACTGTACACCGGTGCCGTACAACCTGTGAGTGCAGCCCATTCCCACCCATGCTCGTTTATGAGGAGACACTCTAGCCCAATCCTTACGGTGCCCCACAAGCTGTGTCTTAGCGCATTCCGAGAGACACATGGCCCATAGGCTGCGCATGTGACTTGTGCACATTCCTGTACACCGGTGCCGTAAAAGCTGTAAGTGCAGCCAATTCCTACCCAGGCTCGTTCAAGAGGAAACACTCTAGCCCACTCCTTGTGGTGCCCCACAATCTGTGTCTTAGCAGATCTCTAGAGACTGCGCCTGTGACTTGTGCACATTTCTGTACACCAGTGCAGCCCATTCCTTCTCATGCTCGTCCATGAGGAGGAAATCTAGCCCACTGCTAGAGGTGCCCCACAGGCTGTGTCTTAGAGCAATCCTAGAGACACATGGCCTATAGGCTGCGCCTGTGACCAGTGCTCATTCCTGTACACCGGTGCCGCACAAGCTGTGAGTGCAGCCCATTCCTTCGCATGCTCGTCCATGAGGAGGAACTCTAGCCCACACCTTGAGGTGCCCCACAGGCTGTGTCTTAGCAGATCCCTAGAGACTCATGGCCCACAGGCTTCGCATGTGACTTGTGCACATTTGTTCACATGCTCGTCCATGTGGGTCTGGTGGACTAATGCATCCACTGCAGGGGCTTGTGTTCGACCTCATGGTCACAGGTTCAAATCCTGGCGGGTCCACTCAGCCTTCCATCCATTTGAGGTCGATAAAATTAGTACCATTGAGTTGGGTAACAATATACATCTGTTATTTCAGATGCCAAGATGCCCCGTTGCTGGGGTGTACGTGCGCTTTACAAATACACGTTATGTTATGATCGTGCACTCTAGTCCACTCCTTGAGGTGCCCCACAATCTGTGTCTTGGCAGATCCCTAGAGACACATGGTCCATGGGCTGCGCCTGTGACTTGTGCACATTCCTGTACACAGATGCCACACATGCTGTGACTTAGCAGACCCCAGGGACACATGGTCCATGGGCTGCGCCTGTGACTTGTGCACATTCCTGTACACAGATGCCACACATGCTGTGACTTAGCAGACCCCAGGGACACATGGTCCATGGGCTGCGCCTGTGACTTGTGCACATTCCTGTACACAGATGCCACACATGCTGTGACTTAGCAGACCCCAGGGACACATGGTCCATGGGCTGCGCCTGTGACTTGTGCACATTCCTGTACACAGATGCCACACATGCTGTGACTTAGCAGACCCCAGGGACACATGGTCCATGGGCTGCGCCTGTGGCTTGTGCACATTCCTGTACACAGATGCCACACATGCTGTGACTTAGCAGACCCCAGGGACACATGGTCCATGGGCTGCGCCTGTGACTTGTGCACATTGCTGTACACAGATGCCACACATGCTGTGACTTAGCAGATCCCCAGGGACACATGGTCCATGGGCTGCGCCTGTGACTTGTGCACATTTCTGTACACCGGTGCCACACATGCTGTGACTTAGCAGATCCCCAGGGACACATGGTCCATGGGCTGCACCTGTGACTTGTGCACATTCCTGTACACAGATGCCACACATGCTGTGACTTAGCAGATCCCTAGAGACACATGGTCCATGGGCTGCGCCTGTGACTTGTGCACATTCCTGTACACAGATGCCACACATGCTGTGACTTAGCAGATCCCCAGGGACACATGGTCCATGGGCTGCGCCTGTGACTTGTGCACATTCCTGTACACCGGTGCCACACATGCTGTGACTTAGCAGATCCCCAGAGACACATGGTCCATGGGCTGCGCCTGTGACTTGTGCACATTCCTGTACACCGGTGCCACACATGCTGTGACTTAGCAGATCCCTAGAGACACATGGTCCATGGGCTGCGCCTGTGACTTGTGCACATTCCTGTACACAGATGCCACACATGCTGTGACTTAGCAGATCCCTAGAGACACATGGTCCATGGGCTGCGCCTGTGACTTGTGCACATTCCTGTACACAGATGCCACACATGCTGTGACTTAGCAGATCCCCAGGGACACATGGTCCATGGGCTGCGCCTGTGACTTGTGCACATTCCTGTACACTGGTGCCACACATGCTGTGACTTAGCAGATCCCCAGGGACACATGGTCCATGGCCTGCGCCTGTGACTTGTGCACATTCCTGTACACAGATGCCACACACGCTGTGTCTTAGCAGATCCCCAGGGACACATGGCCCATAGGCTGCGCCTGTGACTTGTGCACATTCCTGTACACAGATGCCACACACGCTGTGTCTTAGTAGATCCCCAGAGACACATGGCCCATAGGCTGCGCCTGTGACTTGTGCACATTCCTGTACACAGATGCCACACACGCTGTGTCTTAGTAGATCCCCAGAGACACATGGCCCATAGGCTGCGCCTGTGACTTGTGCACATTTCTGTACACAGATGCCACACATGCTGTGAATTAGCAGACCCCCACGGACACATGGTCCATGGGCTGCGCCTGTGACTTGTGCACATTACTGTACACCGGTGCCACACATGCTGTGACTTAGCAGATCCCCAGGGACACATGGTCCATGGCCTGCGCCTGTGACTTGTGCACATTCCTGTACACCGGTGCCACACACGCTGTGTCTTAGCAGATCCCCAGGGACACATGGCCCATAGGCTGCGCCTGTGACTTGTGCACATTCCTGTACACAGGTGCCACACACGCTGTGTCTTAGTAGATCCCCAGAGACAC
This sequence comes from Lissotriton helveticus, assembly GCF_964261635.1. NCBI lineage: Eukaryota > Metazoa > Chordata > Amphibia > Caudata > Salamandridae > Lissotriton > Lissotriton helveticus. The sequence continues at coordinate 60,053,209 of NC_136061.1, forward strand.
ATGGCCCATAGGCTGCGCCTGTGACTTGTGCACATTCCTGTACACAGATGCCACACATGCTGTGACTTAGCAGACCCCCAGGGACACATGGTCCATGGGCTGCGCCTGTGACTTGTGCACATTACTGTACACCGGTGCCACACATGCTGTGACTTAGCAGATCCCCAGGGACACATGGTCCATGGGCTGCGCCTGTGACTTGTGCACATTCCTGTCCACAGATGCCACACATGCTGTGACTTAGCAGACCCCCAGGGACACATGGTCCATGGGCTGCGCCTGTGACTTGTGCACATTCCTGTACACAGATGCCACACATGCTGTGACTTAGCAGATCCCCAGGGACACATGGTCCATGGCCTGCGCCTGTGACTTGTGCACATTCCTGTACACAGATGCCACACATGCTGTGACTTAGCAGATCTCCAGGGACACATGGTCCATGGGCTGCGCCTGTGACTTGTGCACATTACTGTACACTGGTGCCACACATGCTGTGACTTAGCAGATCCCCAGGGACACATGGTCCATGGGCTGCGCCTGTGACTTGTGCACATTACTGTACACCGGTGCCACACATCCTGTGACTTAGCAGATCCCCAGGGACACATGGTCCATGGGCTGCGCCTGTGACTTGTGCACATTCCTGTACACAGATGCCACACATGCTGTGACTTAGCAGATCCCCAGGGACACATGGTCCATGGGCTGCGCCTGTGACTTGTGCACATTCCTGTACACAGATGCCACACATGCTGTGACTTAGCAGATCTCCAGGGACACATGGTCCATGAGCTGCGCCTGTGACTTGTGCACATTACTGTACACTGGTGCCACACATGCTGTGACTTAGCAGACCCCCAGGGACACATGGTCCATGGGCTGCGCCTGTGACTTGTGCACATTCCTGTACACAGATGCCACACATGCTGTGACTTAGCAGATCCCCAGGGACACATGGTCCATGGGCTGCGCCTGTGACTTGTGCACATTTCTGTACACCGGTGCCACACATGCTGTGACTTAGCAGATCCCCAGGGACACATGGTCCATGGGCTGCACCTGTGACTTGTGCACATTCCTGTACACAGATGCCACACATGCTGTGACTTAGCAGATCCCTAGAGACACATGGTCCATGGGCTGCGCCTGTGACTTGTGCACATTCCTGTACACAGATGCCACACATGCTGTGACTTAGCAGATCCCCAGGGACACATGGTCCATGGGCTGCGCCTGTGACTTGTGCACATTCCTGTACACCGGTGCCACACATGCTGTGACTTAGCAGATCCCCAGAGACACATGGTCCATGGGCTGCGCCTGTGACTTGTGCACATTCCTGTACACCGGTGCCACACATGCTGTGACTTAGCAGATCCCTAGAGACACATGGTCCATGGGCTGCGCCTGTGACTTGTGCACATTCCTGTACACAGATGCCACACATGCTGTGACTTAGCAGATCCCTAGAGACACATGGTCCATGGGCTGCGCCTGTGACTTGTGCACATTCCTGTACACAGATGCCACACATGCTGTGACTTAGCAGATCCCCAGGGACACATGGTCCATGGGCTGCGCCTGTGACTTGTGCACATTCCTGTACACAGATGCCACACATGCTGTGACTTAGCAGATCCCCAGGGACACATGGTCCATGGGCTGCGCCTGTGACTTGTGCACATTCCTGTACACCGGTGCCACACATGCTGTGACTTAGCAGATCCCCAGGGACACATGGTCCATGGCCTGCGCCTGTGACTTGTGCACATTCCTGTACACAGATGCCACACACGCTGTGTCTTAGCAGATCCCCAGGGACACATGGCCCATAGGCTGCGCCTGTGACTTGTGCACATTCCTGTACACAGATGCCACACACGCTGTGTCTTAGTAGATCCCCAGAGACACATGGCCCATAGGCTGCGCCTGTGACTTGTGCACATTCCTGTACACAGATGCCACACACGCTGTGTCTTAGTAGATCCCCAGAGACACATGGCCCATAGGCTGCGCCTGTGACTTGTGCACATTCCTGTACACAGATGCCACACATGCTGTGAATTAGCAGACCCCCAGGGACACATGGTCCATGGGCTGCGCCTGTGACTTGTGCACATTACTGTACACCGGTGCCACACATGCTGTGACTTAGCAGATCCCCAGGGACACATGGTCCATGGCATGCGCCTGTGACTTGTGCACATTCCTGTACACCGGTGCCACACACGCTGTGTCTTAGCAGATCCCCAGGGACACATGGCCCATAGGCTGCGCCTGTGACTTGTGCACATTCCTGTACACAGGTGCCACACACGCTGTGTCTTAGTAGATCCCCAGAGACACATGGCCCATAGGCTGCGCCTGTGACTTGTGCACATTCCTGTACACAGATGCCACACATGCTGTGACTTAGCAGACCCCCAGGGACACATGGTCCATGGGCTGCGCCTGTGACTTGTGCACATTACTGTACACCGGTGCCACACGTGCTGTGACTTAGCAGATCCCCAGGGACACATGGTCCATGGGCTGCGCCTGTGACTTGTGCACATTCCTGTCCACAGATGCCACACATGCTGTGACTTAGCAGACCCCCAGGGACACATGGTCCATGGGCTGCGCCTGTGACTTGTGCACATTCCTGTACACAGATGCCACACATGCTGTGACTTAGCAGATCCCCAGGGACACATGGTCCATGGCCTGCGCCTGTGACTTGTGCACATTCCTGTACACAGATGCCACACATGCTGTGACTTAGCAGATCTCCAGGGACACATGGTCCATGGGCTGCGCCTGTGACTTGTGCACATTACTGTACACTGGTGCCACACATGCTGTGACTTAGCAGATCCCCAGGGACACATGGTCCATGGGCTGCGCCTGTGACTTGTGCACATTACTGTACACCGGTGCCACACATCCTGTGACTTAGCAGATCCCCAGGGACACATGGTCCATGGGCTGCGCCTGTGACTTGTGCACATTCCTGTACACAGATGCCACACATGCTGTGACTGAGCAGATCCCCAGGGACACATGGTCCATGGGCTGCGCCTGTGACTTGTGCACATTCCTGTACACAGATGCCACACATGCTGTGACTTAGCAGATCTCCAGGGACACATGGTCCATGAGCTGCGCCTGTGACTTGTGCACATTACTGTACACTGGTGCCACACATGCTGTGACTTAGCAGACCCCCAGGGACACATGGTCCATGGGCTGCGCCTGTGACTTGTGCACATTACTGTACACCGGTGCCACACATCCTGTGACTTAGCAGATCCCCAGGGACACATGGTCCATGGGCTGCGCCTGTGACTTGTGCACATTCCTGTACACCGGTGCCACACATGCTGTGACTTAGCAGACCCCCAGGGACACATGGTCCATGGGCTGCGCCTGTGACTTGTGCACATTCCTGTACACAGATGCCACACATGCTGTGACTTAGCAGATCCCCAGGGACACATGGTCCATGGGCTGCGCCTGTGACTTGTGCACATTTCTGTACACCGGTGCCACACATGCTGTGACTTAGCAGATCCCCAGGGACACATGGTCCATGGGCTGCACCTGTGACTTGTGCACATTCCTGTACACAGATGCCACACATGCTGTGACTTAGCAGATCCCTAGAGACACATGGTCCATGGGCTGCGCCTGTGACTTGTGCACATTCCTGTACACAGATGCCACACATGCTGTGACTTAGCAGATCCCCAGGGACACATGGTCCATGGGCTGCGCCTGTGACTTGTGCACATTCCTGTACACCGGTGCCACACATGCTGTGACTTAGCAGATCCCCAGAGACACATGGTCCATGGGCTGCGCCTGTGACTTGTGCACATTCCTGTACACCGGTGCCACACATACTGTGACTTAGCAGATCCCTAGAGACACATGGTCCATGGGCTGCGCCTGTGACTTGTGCACATTCCTGTACACAGATGCCACACATGCTGTGACTTAGCAGATCCCTAGAGACACATGGTCCATGGGCTGCGCCTGTGACTTGTGCACATTCCTGTACACAGATGCCACACATGCTGTGACTTAGCAGATCCCCAGGGACACATGGTCCATGGGCTGCGCCTGTGACTTGTGCACATTCCTGTACACCGGTGCCACACATGCTGTGACTTAGCAGATCCCCAGAGACACATGGTCCATGGGCTGCGCCTGTGACTTGTGCACATTCCTGTACACCGGTGCCACACATGCTGTGACTTAGCAGATCCCTAGAGACACATGGTCCATGGGCTGCGCCTGTGACTTGTGCACATTCCTGTACACAGATGCCACACATGCTGTGACTTAGCAGATCCCTAGAGACACATGGTCCATGGGCTGCGCCTGTGACTTGTGCACATTCCTGTACACAGATGCCACACATGCTGTGACTTAGCAGATCCCCAGGGACACATGGTCCATGGGCTGCGCCTGTGACTTGTGCACATTCCTGTACACAGATGCCACACATGCTGTGACTTAGCAGATCCCCAGGGACACATGGTCCATGGGCTGCGCCTGTGACTTGTGCACATTCCTGTACACCGGTGCCACACATGCTGTGACTTAGCAGATCCCCAGGGACACATGGTCCATGGCCTGCGCCTGTGACTTGTGCACATTCCTGTACACAGATGCCACACACGCTGTGTCTTAGCAGATCCCCAGGGACACATGGCCCATAGGCTGCGCCTGTGACTTGTGCACATTCCTGTACACAGATGCCACACACGCTGTGTCTTAGTAGATCCCCAGAGACACATGGCCCATAGGCTGCGCCTGTGACTTGTGCACATTCCTGTACACAGATGCCACACACGCTGTGTCTTAGTAGATCCCCAGAGACACATGGCCCATAGGCTGCGCCTGTGACTTGTGCACATTCCTGTACACAGATGCCACACATGCTGTGAATTAGCAGACCCCCAGGGACACATGGTCCATGGGCTGCGCCTGTGACTTGTGCACATTACTGTACACCGGTGCCACACATGCTGTGACTTAGCAGATCCCCAGGGACACATGGTCCATGGCCTGCGCCTGTGACTTGTGCACATTCCTGTACACCGGTGCCACACACGCTGTGTCTTAGCAGATCCCCAGGGACACATGGCCCATAGGCTGCGCCTGTGACTTGTGCACATTCCTGTACACAGGTGCCACACACGCTGTGTCTTAGTAGATCCCCAGAGACACATGGCCCATAGGCTGCGCCTGTGACTTGTGCACATTCCTGTACACAGATGCCACACATGCTGTGACTTAGCAGACCCCCAGGGACACATGGTCCATGGGCTGCGCCTGTGACTTGTGCACATTACTGTACACCGGTGCCACACGTGCTGTGACTTAGCAGATCCCCAGGGACACATGGTCCATGGGCTGCGCCTGTGACTTGTGCACATTCCTGTCCACAGATGCCACACATGCTGTGACTTAGCAGACCCCCAGGGACACATGGTCCATGGGCTGCGCCTGTGACTTGTGCACATTCCTGTACACAGATGCCACACATGCTGTGACTTAGCAGATCCCCAGGGACACATGGTCCATGGCCTGCGCCTGTGACTTGTGCACATTCCTGTACACAGATGCCACACATGCTGTGACTTAGCAGATCTCCAGGGACACATGGTCCATGGGCTGCGCCTGTGACTTGTGCACATTACTGTACACTGGTGCCACACATGCTGTGACTTAGCAGATCCCCAGGGACACATGGTCCATGGGCTGCGCCTGTGACTTGTGCACATTACTGTACACCGGTGCCACACATCCTGTGACTTAGCAGATCCCCAGGGACACATGGTCCATGGGCTGCGCCTGTGACTTGTGCACATTCCTGTACACAGATGCCACACATGCTGTGACTGAGCAGATCCCCAGGGACACATGGTCCATGGGCTGCGCCTGTGACTTGTGCACATTCCTGTACACAGATGCCACACATGCTGTGACTTAGCAGATCTCCAGGGACACATGGTCCATGAGCTGCGCCTGTGACTTGTGCACATTACTGTACACTGGTGCCACACATGCTGTGACTTAGCAGACCCCCAGGGACACATGGTCCATGGGCTGCGCCTGTGACTTGTGCACATTACTGTACACCGGTGCCACACATCCTGTGACTTAGCAGATCCCCAGGGACACATGGTCCATGGGCTGCGCCTGTGACTTGTGCACATTCCTGTACACCGGTGCCACACATGCTGTGACTTAGCAGACCCCCAGGGACACATGGTCCATGGGCTGCGCCTGTGGCTTGTGCACATTCCTGTACACAGATGCCACACATGCTGTGACTTAGCAGACCCCAGGGACACATGGTCCATGGGCTGCGCCTGTGACTTGTGCACATTCCTGTACACAGATGCCACACATGCTGTGACTTAGCAGATCCCCAGGGACACATGGTCCATGGGCTGCGCCTGTGACTTGTGCACATTCCTGTACACAGATGCCACACATGCTGTGACTTAGCAGATCCCCAGGGACACATGGTCCATGGCCTGCGCCTGTGACTTGTGCACATTCCTGTACACAGATGCCACACATGCTGTGACTTAGCAGACCCCCAGGGACACATGGTCCATGGGCTGCGCCTGTGACTTGTGCACATTCCTGTACACAGATGCCACACATGCTGTGACTTAGCAGATCCCCAGGGACACATGGTCCATGGGCTGCGCCTGTGACTTGTGCACATTCCTGTACACAGATGCCACACATGCTGTGACTTAGCAGATCCCCAGGGACACATGGTCCATGGGCTGCGCCTGTGACTTGTGCACATTCCTGTACACAGATGCCACACACGCTGTGTCTTAGCAGACCCCCAGGGACACATGGTCCATGGGCTGCGCCTGTGACTTGTGCACATTCCTGTACACAGATGCCACACATGCTGTGACTTAGCAGATCCCCAGGGACACATGGTCCATGGGCTGCGCCTGTGACTTGTGCACATTCCTGTCCACAGATGCCACACATGCTGTGACATAGCAGATCCCCAGGGACACATGGTCCATGGGCTGCGCCTGTGACTTGTGCACATTCCTGTACACCGGTGCCACACATGCTGTGACTTAGCAGATCCCCAGGGACACATGGTCCATGGGCTGCGCCTGTGACTTGTGCACATTCCTGTACACCGGTGCCACACATGCTGTGACTTAGCAGATCCCCAGGGACACATGGTCCATGGGCTGCGCCTGTGACTTGTGCACATTCCTGTACACCGGTGCCACACATGCTGTGACTTAGCAGATCCCCAGGGACACATGGTCCATGGGCTGCGCCTGTGACTTGTGCACATTCCTGTACACCGGTGCCACACATGCTGTGACTTAGCAGATCCCCAGGGACACATCGTCCATGGGCTGCGCCTGTGACTTGTGCACATTCCTGTACACAGATGCCACACAAGCCGTGAGTGCAGCCCATTCCTGCAGACATGTGACCAAGCACAATACGAAAACTGTTATTGGCAGGACAAGTCAGACAGGTATTGGCAAAGAAAACAGATTGCATGAGCATCTCAGCTCAACTGCTACAGTGATGCAGCGGAGTTTCCAGGGCAAGTCTCCGTGTTTATGAGCAGAGTCTCCTCTGGTGACAAGCCCAGGCACATCTCAGGCCTCTCCGCTGCTTCCAACATTTCTGAGAAAGGTTGGAGAGAGAATTTCCTTCTGCTGTTTCACAACAGATCTCGTCGCTTTGGGGAAGCTCTTATCGCCAGTGGCGCAGAACTAGAGCTTCTTGCTGGGCCCTGATCACAGTAATGGCTGGAATCTAGTCTTTTTTATCAGTACCGACGTCAGAGGGGTGCTCTTCACACGCGGTGCATGTTTGCCAATGTTTTGCACCTTCTGGCTGCAGTCACGCATTCTGCTCCATGGACGCGTCCTTGAAGAGCAGAGCCTAGTTGGTTTGTTTCACCAGGATAGTAGTACAATGCTTCTCTAGCACCTGCTTTGCACACATGAGTCCTAACGCCTTCTGCTTGTAGTTTCCATGTTGAAGTTCAGACATGGGCTGTCAGTTTTGGGGTATGGTTCTGCCACTTGAGCTTTTAGTGGCCCCTCAAGTAGATAAGCCTTTGGCCTTTTAGGTCTAATGGTTGGGTGCCTCTGATAGGCGGCTGCACATTTAGACTCCCCCAAGATTCATCAAGCTTATAAGATTCCCAAAGTTCGCGATGTTTCAAAGACATATCCCACAAGACAGTGGATTTGTGGGATAAAAACTTTCAAAAACTGTTTTTGCAGGAGAATTCTCTCAGAAACAAAGTTTTACTGGATAAATCTCCCTCAAATGAAATCTGTGGAATTTTACCTGTTTCCAAAGTTTTGCAAAGTGTACAAACTTTGCAACTTGAAACGTATGTACAGTTGTGAACTTGACTCAGCTTCACTGCCAGAATTAAAGCATCAGACAACGTTGACTGTAGCTCTCCCTATCTGTGGTTTTGGACAGAGGCTGCTACTCACACATCCAAGTGCAAGGCCTCTGGAAGTTTCAGAGTGAGATAGTTATTTAGCTCTTTAGGGTCCTGGGGTTGTGCATCTGTGGCTCCCTTTTCTCTATGTGGCACCAGAAGCTTTGCATCATATCAACACCATTACTTCAACTTACCACTAACTCCTGTCACACCTTGACCAACATGATGACTTTGGGGCCTCTTTGACTTTTAAGGTAACTTCTGCCCATACTTGCAGTGCAGTACCTTAAGGCCTCCTTTGGAGGAGGGCGGTAAAAGGACATGTACCCAAAACATGTATGCGTCCCACGTTCCGTCTTCCCAGTTCCACGTGAGCTCTGCCAGTTGCTAAAACTTGTGGCTTACCCATGCAAGTACTAAAACTTTGAGGAGCTGCCCGATTTATGGCCGAGCATGAGATGTCAGTCGCAGCAGCGTCCTTACTGTCCAGGTCTGTCATACATGCTATGGCACTGCTTGACACGAAGAGTCCACAAAAGTTCCCAAGAACTGGGAAAAAACTCCCAGCACTTGGGGGACATTGGTTGCATGGTCCCCAGCGCAGGAAACAACGACATCACCCCTTCGCAAGAACTCTGCAACTCCCTCGCCTCATACTTCCACAACAAGATCGCGGACATACACAGCAGTTTCAACAACCAACCAACGCACACCATGACCGACCAACCACCCCCCCCCACCACCACCCTCCACGCCTGGACCCCGATCAGCACCGAAGACACCATCCACACGATGAACTCCATCCACTCCGGATCACCGACCGACCCCTGCCCTCACCACGTCTTCAACAGGGCCGACGCTGTCATCGCACCCCACCTGCAAGACATCATCAACACCTCCTTCGACACCGCCATCTTCCCTGAGAGCTGGAAACACGCCGAACTCAGCGCTCTACTCAAGAAACCAACAGCGGACCCCACTGACCTCAAGAATTACCGCCCCATCTCGCTCCTCCCGTTTCCAGCCAAAGTCATCGAGAAGACCGTCAACAAGCAGATGGCCGCCTTCCTCGAGACGAACGGATCCCTCGACCCCTCACAGTCCGGCTTCCGAGCCAAACACAGCACCGAGACCGCCCTCATCGCCGCCACCGATGACATCCGAGCCCTGATGGACAATGGAGAAACAGCGGCCCTCATCCTCCTAGACCTCTCCGCGGCCTTCGACACGGTCTGCCACCGCACCCTAGTTCGGCGCCTCAGCAACATCGGAATCCAGGACAAGGCGCTGGAATGGATCATCTCCTTCCTCGACGGAAGAACACAGAGAGTCCGCCTACCACCGTACAAGTCAGAGGCCTCCGAAGTCATCTGCGGCGTCCCCCCAAGGATCATCCCTGAGCCCCACCCTCTTCAACGTCTACATGAGCCCCCTCGCGGCCATCGTACGCAAACACCACCTCAGCATAATCTCCTACGCCGACGACACCCAGCTGATCCTCTCCCTGACCAACGACCCCACCGCCGCCAGAGCCAACCTGCACGAAGGGATGAAAGAGGTAGCTGAGTGGATGACGACCAGCCGCCTGAAACTGAACTCGGACAAGACGGAGGTCCTCATCCTGGGCTCCTCACCCTCCGCCTGGGACGACTCCTGGTGGCCTCCCGCCCTGGGCACCGCACCCAAACCGACAGACCATGCACGAAACCTGGGCTTCATCCTGGACTCCTCCCTCTCCATGACCAGACAAGTCAACACCGTCTCCTCGGCGTGCTTCAACATCCTACGCATGCTACGGAAGATCTTCTGGTGGATCCCCACAGAGACCAGGAAGACCGTCACCCAGGCCCTCGTCACCAGCCGACTGGACTACGGTAACGCCCTCTACGCCGGTACCACCGCCAAGCTCCAGAAGAGACTCCAGCGGATCCAAAACGCCTCAGCCAGACTCATCCTCGACATCCCACGATCCAGCCACATCTCCGGACATCTGAGAGACCTTCACTGGCTCCCCGTCAACAAGAGAATCACCTTCCGCCTCCTCACCCACGCACACAAAGCCCTGCACGACCAAGGCCCGAGCTACCTCAACAGCCGAGTCAACTTCTACGCTCCCAGACGCCACCTCCGATCAGCCAACCACGCCCTCGCCGCCGTCCCCCGCATCCGAAGAGCGACTACAGGAGGAAGGTCCTTCTCCTACCTGGCCGCCAAGACCTGGAACTCCCTCCCGTCCGACCTGCGCCTGACCCAAGACCACCTCTCCTTCAGAAAGAAGCTGAAGACCTGGCTGTTCGAGCAGTAGCGGCACCCCCCCCCCCCCCCCAGCGCCTTGAGACCCTACGGGTATGTAGCGCGCTCTATAAATGTCACTGATTGATTGTTTTCTTAAGATGGAGCCACACTATTGGGGTCTTCGTTTGGCAATACCTCAAGTGTTGAGATGGCCCTAAGGCTGGTGGTGCAAGGTGGACACTCTTTAATGTTTATGTTGCACTCATGGTCGCTCGCCTTTGGGTTAGACATTATGTAATAGGCCAGAGGACTTCAAACCGAGAGGGTGGGCTCGTGGATGTCTTCGAGTTGAGGCGGGGGTAGGCTTTGGCCACGATGTGTGGTTATTACACCCATGGGGAGCAGAGACAAACATCATGCTGGAATAAGAGCCGCCTTTTTACTAAAACAAAGAGAGTTTCGCCGTAATGAGCCTTCACTAACGTCTTTCAACGGTCATTTCCTTGGTGGGTCCTGGTGTCAAAGTGTGGGGAGGGGCCGCTACAAATAACACTCAGAGTGACTCAACCGATTCTGATTAAGGATCACACTATGGATACTTTCACACTTTTAGTGAGACCAGGCTGCCAATAGTATTTGATTGCATTTTCAAAATGGATAATTGATCAAAACTGCAATGCTTGAACTGGTAAATTTGTTCTGATCATCCATTCTTATATAGAAATTGTGAGAAAATGATTGTTATTCTGGAGAGGAGGGAGGCTGCTGAACTTCTTTTTACTTGAGGGGGAAGCATGGCATTAAAAAGTTTGAAGACTATTGTCATAGGTGGATGCCACTCAGATTATCATCCCTCCCTCGCACCGGTCCATAGACCCCCAGAAATGAGTTTGGTCTCGCTTGGCAAAGGCGCCCACCTGGGTGGAAAATAACTGTCTACAATGTAACTGTGGTAAAACTGAAACTCTTTTCTTTGGCCGTCAAGCTTTTCTATCTGGTTGTACTCGTTGTGGCCCACAGTACTCCACCCATTCTGGTTGTACTGCTGAGTATCGACACAAACAATAATGTGGTACAAGAATATCGAGGACAGAATATGGAAATGTGAGTGCATATAAGGAAGTATAGATTCACAATTCCTAGCACCTCAAAGATATATGTTCAGTGTAGATACACAAATGTGGATTTAGGTTTAGGAAATCTCGACTTGACTATTAATTTGTATTTTTTTTTATATTCTGTCCTTGACGTTGTGTCTCATCGATACTGTAGTTTCGATATTCAGGGGACACATCACCCACTGCTGCTAGGGTTGCCAAAAACGGAGGCCTTGACTTTCACCCCAGTCTATCTTTTAATAGTCAAGTTATTTGGATTGCCTCATCTTGTTGTGTGATCTTCAGAATGCTCAGGAAAAGTGTCCCTTTTCTTTCAGAGTCATCCCACAGATCCGTTGTTCAGGCTCTTCTCTCTACCAGGTTGGATGATGGAAACTCCCTGGACTCTCCCAGAATGTTTGCCACACGGACTTCAGGTCCCTCAGAAGAAGGCCACCTTCAGCCTGGTTACGGGTCTTCCTCCATGGCCTCCCCTCTCTTGCGAGACCCTCATCTGCTTCCTTCTCAGAAGCGGCATTTCTTACGTCACTCCTTCAAACTTCCAAGCCGTACCCTGCTTAGCCGAGCTCCACCTTGCTTCCTTACATCTGTTTCTGCCTTGCTTCTTCAAAGTCCTCGTATTAAATAGAGCTGGTGCGGTGGTCCTGCTTCTAAAGCCTGCAATTCCTTAACCTTCCCCCATTCCCACAGCCTCTCGTCTAACCATTTTAAGGAATTACATCAAAACCTGGCTTTCCCAGCACTGCTAGTCTCTCCTCCCTGAATTACTAGGGACCATTGTTCTTTGAAAAACGTTACTGCCCAAGGTCCCTAGTGCCATACCTTTGGGTTCCCTTGTCCTTTACAAAAAATGTAGCGCAACCGCATGGTTGCAAGGGATTGTGAATCCTCACCCCCTTTTTACAAGTGGGTTCCCCAGTATTTCCTTTTCCTTCTCACGGTTGCACTTACACACACTTCTTCTCCCTAGCCAGGCATGTCTGACCACCCACCGCTCTACACTCTGGAGTACATTAATAGAATTCTAGGAGGACCATCCCTCCTTTCTGATTCGTCCGAAACACCCATTGAGCCCAGTACCACACTAGTCGAGGAACTAGAGAAAATAAAGAAAAAAGAAGTAAGACTGACGCTGATGATAAAACTTCTTACAGACTATCTGAAGGCTAACACAATCCCAGTTGGCCTCCAAGTCCGTAATATTCCGGGGGTCTTCACCGACAACCCGAAATATTTGAACGGCTTTAGCTACATTAGTACGACCTGCTCCAGGCACTGGATGGTGCTTGGAATTGACATTGCTACAGAGGAGTTAGAAAAAGTTATCAGTGAAATTCACGATCTAGAACAACAACTTAAAGACAAAAACACCAATACTGAGGCCAAAAAACTCCTCGACAAGATTACAAAAAACTATCGAGGACTTCTACAAATTTGAATTTAACAAGAAAACTATAAAAGTAAAAAAAAACATTAAAAGTTTCTCACAAGAAAGAACTTATCCCTACTTAAATAAAGATTATTATACCAACCGTGCCTATACTGGCCCTCAAAATCAAAGACCTTGGGGAAGGTTCAACAGAAGACAAAACTTTTTAGGTGTTTCTGATAGTTCGGGGGACTCATCAGAACACTCAGATCCCAGTGAAAGCCCTGGTCCCTCTCACAGGAATTTTTTAGGGAGAGGCAGAGGCCAACCAGAACCCCCAGGAGCTGGGAGAGCGAAACAGCCACAGAGATGGCCCAACCGCCAGAATCCCCCAGGCGAACGGTTTACCCGCCGGCAACACTACCAATGGTAGACATGAGCAATACTCCTTCTTCCCATACTGAAGGAACAGAACAAGGGAGTGACTTGTTACCTATCTTTAATCTTACTGCACATGTGCTCTTGGATAACGAATTGTCATTACTTACAAAAGGCCTTTCTTTTGTCCCAACTATCCGCCCTAACTTCATTGATGCTCAAACAGAGCTTCTGAGATTCTTCAGAAAGGTCAGACTTCACAGTCTTTTCTTGTTGAACCCTACTCCCATGAAGCACGCAAACACTCCTTTCAAACCTCCATCAAAATTTTCCCCCACTGGCGGAATGGTCCCCCCTGAAATACCTACATTTGAGAAACTTGTTCCCAACGACCTTGCTGCTCTAGAAAAACAAAAATCTATTATCCCGTACAACATCACAATCGAAGAAAAGAAAGCTCTGACCACCTTAAAAAACAACCCCTCCATTGTAATAAAACCAGCTGACAAGGGAGGTGGGAGTGTGATCCAGGAGATGGATAACTATAAAAATGAGATCCTTCGCCAACTGGCTAATGCCGAACACTACTAGAAATTACCACGTAATCCCACAGAGGAAATACAGAAACTTATTTCAGAGGTCAACCCTGATGCCCTAGAACTAGGATACCTCTCCAAAAAGGAACATGAGTTCCTCAACACTAAGGCTCCACGTGTACCAGTCATTTACTGCCTGCCTACCCAAGATTCACAAGAGTTGTGAATCCCCACCTGGTCGTCCTATAGTCTCGGGGTGCGGCTCTGTTCTGGAGCCCCTCGGGCACTATATTGATTATTTTATCAAACCATTTGTCCCCGAAACCTTGTGCTACATCAGAGACAGTATGTCAATGATTAACATGATTGAGGAATACCCATTTGATCCCACATCCAGCACCATGTGTACGCTGGATATGGAATCTCTATACACTAATATTCCACAACACGAGTCACTGCGGGTTATTGAAAAGGTTCTTAACACACGTCCACGCCCACATAATGTCCCATCACTCTTTATCCTTCAACTACTGGAGATCTGTCTTACCAAAAATGTCTTTCTATTCGAAGGACAGTTCTATGGACAGGTACGGGGTACATCTATGGGGGCTATTTTTGCCCCCAACCTAGCAATCCTGTACATGGACAACCTAGAAACATCATGTATACTGACCGCATCAAATCCTTTCCACAGTGGCATTGCCCTGTGGAAACGATATATCGATGATATCTTCATGGTATGGAATGACTCATCTGAATTGCCTACACATCTATTGCACTGGCTAAACAACAACAGTAATGGCCTTAAATACACACTGGTCACGAGCAAGGAATCAATCCCCTTCCTGGACTTAGAAATTAAAAAAGTAAAAGTAAAGTCCACATTTGTAAAGCGCACAATCACCCGTAAGGGTCTCTAGGCGCTGGGGGCCGTCGGGAAGATTAAGCGAGCTATTGCCCAGAGTCACATGGTGCTGGGCTAACCTGCCGCCGGAGCCGGGGATCGAACCGTGGTCCCCAGATTCCAGCGTCAGTCGCCCTGGCCGCGGCGCCACACCTCTCCCAGAAATTAAGCACACGGAGGGCCGCCTGACCACTAGCCTCCACAGAAAACCTACTGAACGAAATACCTTGCTTAATTATAGCAGTCACCATCCCCGTGCCCTCAGAGACTCCCTCCCCTTTTCACAATTCCTCCGTATTCGGAGGAACTGCTATTTTAGGGAAGACTATTTTAATGAAGCAAAAACCCTCAGTAACAAGCTTAGAAATAGGGGGTACCCCAGAAAATTAGTACGGCGTTCCATGAAGCGGGCATGGTATTGCCCCAGAGAAACCCTGCTAGAACCAAAACCAAAGATAAATCAAGACAGACTTGTATGTGTAACTACTTTTACCCCAGCATCCAATGCTATAAGGAAAAGGGTCTTAAAACACTGTCCTGTACTGAATGCCGGGGCATTGAACCTGGAACACCCAATATTCGCTTTCAAGAGAGCAAAAAATGTAAAAGACCATTTGGTGAGGGCATCCCTACCACCACCCAATCTAAAAACCACGATCAATAATGTTTGGGGATTACCTGCCATAACAGGTCATGCAAAATGCGGCAGTTGTGTAGGATGTGACTTCACCATTGAGGGAAAAACATTTACCTTTGGCACAATCACCGTTGACAGAAAGCACTTCACCAACTGCAATTCATCCAACGTAGTGTATGCTATTTTTTGCCCATGTATGTTGATATATGTAGGTCAAACTAGTCAGAAGATAAAGCTCCGCATCGGACAACACTGCAGCAGAATCCGCTGTAACACTGCAAATGCCCCCCTCGTTGAACATTTCAAGGACAAAGGCCATACTGAAAATGACTTGACATGGACAATCATTACTTTGGTAAAACCACCTCCACGGGGCGCAGATATATCACAACTGCTGAACAAGGAGGTGCTACATTGGATACTGCGTACCAACAGTATCCATACAGGACTAAATTGTCTTGAGGACTGGACATCCCTCTTTTGACCACCTGGAATTTAACCTCTAAATTCTCCATAGTACTTGCCAAGTTCTGTCTTTTAATTCTATATTTTTTTGACAATATTTGTAAATATGCCAGACATTTTTAACGTTATTGTACTAGTCTAGAAAAGTCACTATTATTCACCACTCACCCACCCGAAAATGGCCCCGTCACTACCACTTCGTCCGAAGCCCATTCCAAAATGGCCGCCGCGCTCGTAACGTCGAGTCCCTTCTCGATTTCCAAACACTTCCTTATCCCCTCTCCTTCCACGAGCACACCAGCGATCCCCGCCCATCTGAATCCTGCATTGTCATTGTGCAACCCAACCAGGAAGTAAGTACCTGTTGAACTTTATGGTTTTCCATGCTTCGATTAAACCGTGTTCCTACTTCTTCTGTAATTCTGATTTAATTTCCCCAGTGACACACGATTGGTCCGGTCTCCTATGAAGAGGCTCCCTTGCCCTGGTTTGGTAAATATATCACGAATACTTACCATATCACCTAAACGCTCCTTTTTAACCCTTAATTAATTAAATTTCTCCCCCCTTTTTTTGGTAGGCAAAAAACCGAGCCCCCTGCTCAGACAATTGAGCACTCGGCTCAACGCCATTGGTTACCTCTCCTTCCGTAAAAATATATAGCGGTTGGACCAAAACTGGGAATTCTTTTAATTCACAGCCTTATTATGCCCTTCCTGATTCCCTCACCACTGCGCCGTATGTTAAAATTCACGTTTAATTCACTTCATCTGAGTGCCTTGAGGACTATGCACATAGTTGCCGTTTTTCAAAAATCGCCCACCGCCTTAGTCTAGCCGGGAGCAATTTTAACAGCCCTGCTCGCTCCATTGTACCATGTTACAATCAGGCTACACGGTACCAGAAGGAAGCTCCTCAAGTGTACCCTGGCTCATTTAGGTTGAAACACCACGCCAGACTCGGATTCACCGACCAGTTATATTATTCCTCGGGACATCGTGATCCTTTTCAACGCATGGACTTAGTCGCTCCCAGAATAAATACCACGTAACTCGCATGTCACTAGTCTATCACTTAAAGCTTTATATCACATTCATGTGCCGTCTCTTTTAGACCCTCACTGCGCCGCAAATCGTATGTCATTCACTTGACCGTTGTTGCTAATTTAGTAACATAGTGAAAACGCACTCTTGTCACGGATGGTCAACTGTGTCACATGCCTAGCTCATGTTATTTACCCTCATTCTTATTCTCTCTTTCTTTTGTTTTCTTCCCCAATACAATTTTATGTAATTTATGTGTGTAGGCTAAAACAAATTGTGAAATATTTTCAAGACAAGCATATCGTTTTTTGTCCTGAAGATGATGCCAATTATCTCTGTCTAGGCATCGAAACGTAATCGACATACTAGCGTCAGATGTATAAAAGAAAATAGATAATTATTATAATGATGCTTTGAAATGTATTTCCGTCTGTTCACTGATTCACTAGTATACAGACCGCCTCGTTCGCTTTAACTCTATCCCCTTGTTTTGTCTTGTCCCCTGTGGGTTACTGGTTGTACCCACTGTGTAAAAAATTGTGTACATTTGCTACTTACTTAAATTAAAAATCCTGTCCGACTGGACAAAGGTCATACTTACCATTGAGCGTATGTCTAATAATTGTTAAGATCCCTGAATTACTAGGGACCATTGTTCTTTGAAAAAATCCTTCTCAGAAGCGGCATTTCTTACGTCACTCCTTCAAACTTCCAAGCCATACCCTGTTTAGCCGAGCTCCACCTTGCTTCCTTACATCTGTTTCTGCCTTGCTTCTTCAAAGTCCTCGTATTAAATAGAGCTGGTGCGGTCCTGCTTCTAAAGCCTGCAATTCCTTAACCTTCCCCCATTCCCACAGCCTCTCGTCTAACCATTTTAAGGACTTACATCAAAACCTGGCTTTCCCAGCACTGCTAGTCTCTCCTTCTTCGCCCCCGAAAATGATCTTCACTTTATAAACCTCTTTCATTTATTCATTCATTAATTTAAGTGTCAATGAGAGGGCAGTCTGAAACAGAAGTGCAATAACATGTGCTTTTGTAGATGTACCGTATTTCTTATTTTCCCCACTGGTGTAATATTTTCAAGTCCTGCTATACAAGCAGCTAACGCTTCTTCATGGGCGTTGTCCTCTTTTTGTCTATTGCCCCCTATTTCTCCCCATATGCACTAACGAGCGTTCGTCGTGTTGTTTTAAGGAAAAGCCCGAGCCCCATAAAAGTTGACTGCATAAAAGGAAACTGGCCGGCACATGTTCCCAGCGTGGTGACCCGGCCCTTGCTTTTGTAAGTGTGCGGCAGGCGGGAGATGCGCAGCGCCGCACAGCGCCGCGGGGCTGCACATCTCGGCCCCCCACTCCTCGCTTAAACATCCCCGTACTTTGCTTTTCTGTGATATTATTGTTTCCATGAGCGCCGCCTCTGGCACAGGCACCGGAGCCCGGCCTTCCATAAATCATTTCAAGATAAAAGGGGTTTAAAGAGATTGAGGGGCTTTATTCCAGGGAGGTCAGGAGGGCGCCGGTGTGAGGAGCTGAGCTGGGATGAATCAGCCGGGGATCACACGGTGAGCTCCGTTACACTCCGTGGCTGGGATCCAGGGGGCTTACGGTCGGTGGACGAGGACAGGCAGGAGTGGATTCCTCCCGGTTTAAAGCGGTCGTGCCCCGACAGATGCCGGCTGCACCTCCCGAGCACCGACGCCTTTTGCGGCACACGCCAGGGACCCACAGGTGCCCGGACGCGCCGGCTGCGGCACCTTTCATGCTATGGAAACGGAATCACTGCTTGGAAGGCAGCGGGGGTGTTTTTCAGCCAGCCAGACTCTCTTGCAAACTCCGTACAACCTTTATCAGTTACAGTACTGTTTCTGGTTATTTATAAAAATATATTATAATTTCAGACGTTTAAATACATGGCGTGGATTATATGGAGACGCAGAGAAGAACACCTGACCGGACCTTATAAATAAGTTATAACTAAATATATATCTAGATAGACAGAAATATAGGTCTGTCGTCATTCTATGTAGTTAAGATTGCTGTGCACTTTCTATCCTGAAATGAAGCAATCGCTTTTCGCCGATAACATTTCATAGTCAAACACATGACACCGTTGCCGCGGAGTCCCTCCGCGCGTGGGATCTGGCGAGCACTTGGAAAGGATTTTATATTTTAAATCACATTTTCTGAAGTTTTTGTGTAACACTTTGAACGTGGGCTCTTGTCGGTGCGTAAAACTGTGTTAAAACGAACATACTTTACCGTCCACGTACAGCCCACTGAAGGCACGGGCGCTATCACAAACGGTGGCACGTACCTCCACACTTAAAACATGTCAAGTAAGTCTGGGTTTGCACATTATTGGAGCACGTGCACGTGCACTACAGACAAGGTCCCCTTCAGAAGCAGTTACACATGGGGCTCGTGCTGTCCAGACACAATGCAGCGAGGAGCAGTGAGGAAAGCTAGCACGAGGCACGCTCTCTTAAGCATCCTTAGCAAATGTAACACAACACATCTACACCTGTAACCGACGAATGTGCACTGAGTTAAATTAACGCGCACGTGTTATTAGAAAAATACACCTGCTAAACCGTCCAGGGATCATTGGGACTAATGAATATTCATGAAAAGACTGACCCTTGGTAGGCTGCCATTAACCGGCACCCCGACAGGAGTAAACATAGGGGAATATTTGTTTAAATGTTGCATCTCCCCTGACGGACGCAAGAGCGAAGCAACTCTGAAGTTAGATTGATCACGCCATGCAGGGCCACCTTGCTTGGCTTTGCGTGGCTCAATAAATCTAGAGGAACCCAACGCAGCGCAAACTGCTGGGCAAGGACTGCGTCGTATTGAACATCTTTAGATGGTTTCCTGTCCTTTCCTTGCACTGGCGCCCTTTTAGCTGCCTAGAGCCAACGCAGGCACCCTGGCGCTGTGGTGCAAGGATGCCTCCGTTGCAGGCAGGATTGATTTTGAACAGGAAAGTGCTCCTTCCTGCACAAAAACCATCCTAAGAGGCATTTTCCTCTTTTTAAGTGTGCTGCAGCACACGTAAAAAGAGGAAACAATGAGAAGAAATAAAGATATTTCTCCTGGTTGCTCCTCTGATGGGGAGGAGTACAATGGGGAGGAGTACAATTCTGACGTATTTCCAGGTCTACCAATGATAGTAAATCTGGAACTGTGTCAGAATCCATCGGTGGATTCTTCGAAACATCCACAGCACCCCTCGCTGCCGCAGAGTAACACAACGCAGTCATTTGCGAGTGTGCTGTTTTAAGACTCTACAAGGGGGTGGTGTACTAGCAATGTGCACGGGGATGATGTGCTAACAAAGTACAGGGGGAGTGGTGCATTTAACACGGGGAACATCCTTTACAACGCAACTTTTACCACGCAGTGCCTTTACGACGCAACTTTTACAACGCAAACCATTACAACGCATTGCGCTGGGGGGCGCTCTAGGATAGGGAATACGTTTAATTTACTGTCCAACACCTTCCCTAGTGTCCACGGGGACTGGAGTTGGAATAGTAAATTAAACTATTCACTATCCAGCGCCCCAAAGCACTATGCGTTGTAATGGTATTCGTTGTAAATACTGCGTTGTAAAGGCATGCGATGTAAAAGTATGCGTTGTAACGTCATACATCCATTTAACACTACACACAGAGGTGATGTCCTCAACGCCCACGAAAGTTGACACTGGCCTCACAGAGCGAATGAATACATGGGACTTCTCTTTGACGTGCATCCCAGAGCACCTTGCATTAACAGTAGTAGGAGCAGGACAGGAATTAAATATTGTAATGGACCGGATGCAGGGCACGAGCTGAACCCCAAGCAGTGCCCGTGATGGGAGCACACAGCAGCCTCCGAGGACCGACCCCAGCTTGGCTCTCACAGGGTCATCAGGGGTGTCTCGTGCCAGGACATCCTGAGAGAACCCGGAAACACCAAAGATGAGTGTCATATTCAAGTAGAAGCGCTGTGCTTTCCATGGGTACAAGGGTCTTCGGCGTGGGGTGCAGAGAAGGCAGAGGAAGGGGCCTGATTGACACACTGGGTCAAGGTTAAAATGTCAGTGCCCAGGTAGGACATCTGATTGACACACTGGAGGGTGCCCACAGGTAAGTAGTCAGTCCCAGGTCGGGGGCCTGATTGCCACACTGGGGGTATCTCACAATGGTACAATGTCAGTGCACAGGTAGGTAGTCTGATTGACACACTGGGGGTGTGCCTAATGGTACAATGTCAGTGCCCAAGTAGGGGGTCTGATGGACTTGTTGGGGGTCAATCAATCAGTTAATTTGTAAAGCGTGCTACTTACCCGCAAGGGTTAAAAGACGCTGGGGAGAGGGGGGGTGATGCCGCTACTGGTCGAAAAGCCAGGTCTTGAGTTGTCTCCTGAAGGTCAGTAGGTCTTCGGTTTGTCGTAGGTAGAGGGGGAGGGTGTTCCATGTCTTGGCGGCGCGGTGGGAGAAGGATCTGCCTTCGGAGGTGGTTCTACGGATGCGCGGGACCGTTGCCAGGGCGTAGTCAGCGGAGTATCCTGTTGGGTACGTAGAAGGAGAGTCGGCTATTGAGGTAGGCTGGGCCGGTTTTGTGGAGTGCCTTGTGTGCGTGGATCAGGAGTTTGAAGGAGATCCTTCTGTCGAAGGGGAGCCATTGTAGGTTCCTCAGGTGGGGGGTGATGTGGTCGCGGCGCGGGACGTTTGAGGATGAGGCGTGCAGAGGCGTTCTGGATTCTTTGTAGTCTGTTGATGAGCTTGGACGAGGCTTCGGGGCAGAGGGTGTTTCCGTAGTCGAGTCTGCTACTGACTAGGGCCTGGGTGACTGTTTTCCTCGTGTTTGTCGGGATCCATCTGTAGATCTTGCGGAGCATGCGGAGGGTGTTGAATCAGGTGGAGGAGACTGCGTTGACTTGTTTGGTCATGGTGAGTTTCGAGTCGAGGATGACTCCCAGGTTGCGTGCGTGGTCGGTAGGGGCCGGGTGGGTCCCCAGTGATGCTGGCCACCAGGAGTTGTCCCATGCTGAGGGGTTGGGCCCGAGGATGAGGATCTCCGTCTTGTCTGAGTTCAGCTTAAGTCGGCTTTCCTTTATCCAGTCGGCGACGGCCTTCATTCCCTGGTGGAGGTGGGATTTGGCGGTGAGAGGGTCCTTGGTGAGGGAGAGGATCAACTGCGTGTCGTCGGCGTAGGAGATTATGTTGAGGTAGTGCTGTTGGGCGATGCGCGCTAGTGGGGCCATGTAAACGTTGAACAGCCTGGGTCTGAGGGAGGATCCCTGTGGGACGCCGCAGATGATCTCTGAGGCCCCGGACCGGAACGGGGGAGGCGGACCCTCTGA
Organism: Lissotriton helveticus; assembly: GCF_964261635.1. Taxonomy (NCBI): domain Eukaryota; kingdom Metazoa; phylum Chordata; class Amphibia; order Caudata; family Salamandridae; genus Lissotriton; species Lissotriton helveticus. The sequence continues at coordinate 60,075,716 of NC_136061.1, forward strand.
GTTCTGTCAGAGAGGAAGGAGGTGACCCAGTCCAAGGCCTTCTCCCGGATCCCTGCGTCTGGAGGCGCGTACGTAGTGTGTGGTGGCAGACGGTGTCGAAGGCGGCGGAGAGATCTAGGAGGATGAGGGCCGCCGTCTTGCCGTTGTCTAGAAGGATCCTGATATTGTCTGTGACGGCGACGAGGGCGGTTTCGGTGCTGTGGTTGCTGCGGAATCCTGATTGGGAGGGGTCCAGGATGTTATTGTCTTCAAGGTGACGGGTGAGCTGGATGTTAACTATCTTCTCAATGACCTTTGCTGGGAACGGAAGCAGGGAGATGGGCCAGAAGTTCTTGAGGTCGCCTGGGTCCGCCTTGGGTTTCTTCAGAAGGGCATTGATCTCTGCGTGCTTCCAGTTCTCAGGGAAGGTACCGGTCTCGTAGGAGAGGTTGATGATGTTGCGCAGGTGGGGTGCAATGGAGTTGCTGGCTTTGTTGAAAATGTGGTGTGGTAGAGGGTCGGACGGGGATCCGGAGTGGATTGTGCCCATGATCTTGATCGTGTCCTTGGTGCTCACGTTGGTCCGGTTTGTCAGGGAGTCTTGGACGGTGGGGTTCGGTGGGTCCAGTGCGGTGTGGCCTGTAGGGGTTGTCCGGGATTTGAAACTGTCATGGATGTCTGTGATTTTTCGGTGAAAGAAGAGGGCCATGGAGTCGCACAGGGCTTGCGATGGCAGGATGTCGTTGGCGCTGAAGCTGGGGTTGGAGAGTTCCTTCACAATGTTGAAGAGCTCCTTGCTGTTGCGTGCGTTGTTATCAAGGCGGTCTGTGAAGGAGATCCTTTTGGCGGCCCTGATGAGGTGGTGGTGGTTGCGGATGGCGTGTTTGTGGGCAGCGCGGCTTTCCTGCGTCTTGTCGCTATGCCATATGTTCTTCAATTTCCGGCAGGTGCGCTTTGAGGCGAGGAGTTCCGGGGTGAACCAGCTGGCTCTTTTGCTGGTGTCTCTGTTGGTGGTTTTTTTCAGCGGGGCTACGGTGTTGGCGCAGTCGTTCATCCAGCGTTCAAGGGTGAGTGCACAATCATCGGGGTTGGTGGGATTGGTCGGAGGGTTGAGTGCGAGGCTTGTCTGTAGTTGTTCCTCAGTGACTTTGCCCCAGCGGCGGCGGGGGATCTGTAGGGTGCGGTGGTGTGTGGGGGGTTTTCGGAAGGAGAAGTGGATGCAGTGGTGGTCTGTCCAGGTGAGTTCGGAGGCGTGGCTGAAGGTGACGTGGGGGCTTGAGGAGAAGATGGCATCAAAAGTGTGACCGGCGATGTGGGTCGGCGTCGTGACGAGCTGTTTTAGTCCGAGGTTGGCGAGGTTGTCGATCAGGGTGGAGGAATTGTTGTCGTTGTTGTTCTCCAGATGATAGTTCAGGTCTCCGAGGAGGATGTAGTCGGTGGAGGTCAGCGCGTGCATGCTGAGGAGGTCGGCGATGGTGTTGCAGAATTGATGCCGGGGACGTGGCGGTCTGTAGATGAGGGTGCCTCTTAGGGTGGTCTTCGGGTCAGTGTGGATCTGGAAGTGCATGTGTTCGGCGGTGCTGAGGGTGTCGTTGGTGTTTGTTGAGATCCTGATGGTGTTTTTGTGGACGATGGCGATTCCTCCGCCGGCCCCGTTGGGGTGGTCTCTGCGGGTGATCTTGTACCCGTCGGGGATGGCTATGGCAATATCTGGCGAGGAGGCTTTGTTCATCCAGGTCTCAGACAGGGAGGCGACGTCCGGGGATGCAGTGTTGAGTAGTTCCCAGAGCTAGATGGCGTGTTTGTGTGCGGAGCGGGTGTTGATCAGGATGCATCTAAGTCGGTTGGGTTCTGTCGTGGCGGGTGTCCCGGTGCCTTCGAGTCAGGAGAAGCTGCAGTTCAGGCAGGTGAAGGGACCGTGGGTGCGTTTCGGGGCGGCCTTGCAGCAGGTGTAGGTCCTTCCTGGGTTGAGAGCGACGAGGGTGTTGGCGTCGTAGCGGAGGCGGACTTCATGGCTGGTGTGGGGGGCAGGGGTTCTGGCGCTGGGCGCGGTCCAGACGCGGATTGGTGCAGACGGGCTTGCCTTAGGCGCACCCGCTGCACGCGGCCGCTATACGGCCGCCATATATGGAGAGGAGGGGAGGGAGGAGCAGCTGGGGGGCGGGAGGTGTGTTTGCAGGGGCAGCAAATGGGCGCGGAGGGGGCGGGCCGCAGAGGAAGCAGCGGTGGGGATGGGGGCAGGGAAGCGGAGCGGAGCGACCGCGGGAAGGAGACGGGCAGGGATCAAGGGGGCACGGAAGTCAGCAAGCGGGGCACAGAATCAGAGGGGGCAACAGCAGGAAAACACGGGGCACAGAATCAAAGGGGGCAACAGCAGAAGAAAACGGGGCACAGAATCAAGCAATGGGGCACAGAACAGAACGGCGAGCGGGGGGCATGGGGGCACAGAAGAGGAGCGGACAGGCAGAGAGGGGCACAGTAGAGCGGAAATAAACCAAGGCCACTACTGGCCACCAGGAATGAGGCGCAGGTGGAGCCTGCGGGTGGTGTAGGGCCTCGACTTTGGCGGTGACCAGTACACCTCAGCGGGGGTGCAGGCGGAGCTGCAGCGGGGGGGGGGGTGACCTACCAGGAAGGTCAAGGGTCGCTTGGGTGTGCCCAAGTGTACAATCTCAGTGCCCAGGTAGGATGTCTGATTGCACAGTGGGGTGGGGGGTGTCCCAATGGTACAATGTCAGTGCCCAGGTAGGGGTTCTGATTGACACACTAGCGGTGTGCCCACAGTTACAATGTCAGTGACCAGGTGGGGAGTCTCATGGACTTGTTGGGGGTGTGTCCCATAGGTACAAATTCAGTCCCCGGTAAGAGTCTGATTGACACACTGGAGTGTGTCCCAATATTCTAGAGACACCGGCTTCCTTCGAGTGAGGCATCCTTTATTTGGTAGACTGTCATGGAGGTCACTTCTCCAGATGTGGTGTTGGACCACTTAACATTGATTGGGCATCTGATAGGTCACCACATCTGATGGATGAACCTATGGTGGCTAAGAAGGAGTATCCACGACTGCATGCCTACCACCTAGGGCAGCCATATCCCTAGGAGATAGTCCCATATAAGGATTTTACTTTTAACCTATGACCTACAGGGTCCAGATGACTAACGCTGAAGCCTCAGTGCACAGAGCAATCTCACTGGATAGATGGAAAGGTGGGGATGGATGGATTTAGATTGATTAATGGAAAGATGGATGAGAGACAAAAGGATGGATAGTAAGATGTATTGTTGGGTTGAGGAATGGGTGGCTGGATGGTGGATGGGTGGGTGAATTTATTAACAGATTAATACATGGATGGACAGACAGACTTACAGGTGCATAGATGGATGGATGGGTGGATGGATAGTCCCGTACAAGGATTTTACTTTTAACCTGTTTTCTCCAGGGTCCTCAAGACTAATGCTGAAGCCTTAGTGGACAGAGCAATCTCACTGGATTAATGGACAGATGGATGGATGAACGGATGGCCTAATCTCTGAATGCCATAGTGTACGTTTCCATTAGTAATATTCTGTACACTGTGAGTAGGTGAGCGTCAAGGCATCTTTAGAATATTTGGTATTCCTTTCTTTCTTTGTCTCTTTTTTTCTTTCTCTGATGAGCCGTGCCTCCTGATATTGTAGACCTCTCAGCTGCCTTCAACACAGTCACCCATCCCACCCTCATAAGCACCCTGGAGTCTCAAATGGGATTCACCGTCCATGTCCTTCACTGGTTCACCTCCTACCTTTTCAAATGACACCAGTTTGTTCACATGGACACCTCCAGGTCACAAAGGATCTCTCTCACATGTGGAGCCGTCCAAGGTTCTCTACTCACAGCTAACAGCATCAAGATTCATCAGAATGCCAATGATACACAACGCCAGTAGAAAGTCTCCTCTGCTACAGGTATCCAACACCTCAAACACTGCCAGCACATCATCCAGACCTGGATGTCCAGAACCTATCTGAAGCGTAACTCAAACAAGACAGAAGTCTGATAATTTGCCAAGAACAACAACCAAGATATAGTGAAAACCTGACCAAATGATATGAACCTTAACATCTTTGAACCCCAGCCGCGGCCCGTGCAGGTAAGATCGGTGGAGCGGACGGGCCTGGTGGGGGGGATTTCGACAGACGACAAGGGAAATTAATTATTTATTTCTTTTTTCCTCGTGGTCCTCTGTCAAATCCCCTCCCAACCCGGCACCACTGCTCTTACCTGCACTGGCCGCAGCTGTTGAGCCCCATCTTCCTCCGAATGCTAAGTCACTTGGATTTACTGTGGACATCAACCTCAGTAAATCCTGAATTAATATGATCACATCACCCCCCATCCTGATGGAACTTCCTTTGCTCTCCTTGCTGGCCCAAACCATCTTCAAAACCAGTTGCATCATTTACAAAGCCATCACGTCCAGCACCCTCACTTATACTATAGACAAGCTCACCATTTCTGGTGGATCCTGCACTGCCACAGCCAGAACACCTTCAGACTGCAGACCACGAAGTGCAAGACATTTAAAATAAGGCAGCAGGCCATGTCAATCCATGCACCCAGGATCTGGAACAACATCCCGGTGTACACCAGGACTGCCCCACTGCTGCTCCAAAATAGAAAATAGTTGAAGATACGCCTCTTTAAAGAACACTACATGGCAATGCATTGACCGTCCACAACACAGCTGCCTCTCCTAATGTACTTACAAATAAAGTGGTGTTCCCATTTGGGTTTCCAACTTTTGGCAGTAAAAGACCGTCCCCAGTACTACCATTCAAGGAGTGCTCCAGTACTACCACAGTAGTGTGTCCCTAGCGGGGGACCACAGTGGTAGCATATAGGGGGGTCCTATTCCCTGTCACTGCCCACACTTTTGCAGGATAGAGGTTCCCCTAGTGCCCCCTACCCCCTGTGTTGTCAACGAGGCACGATTCCAAGTTGTTGCACCCTTACTGCCAGTACTACCAGCTGGTGCCCCCAGTACTTGCAATACACCTAACGGATGCCCCAGTGCTGTCAGCCACCTCCAATAAAACCAGGGGTGTCCCCAGAAGCATTAACTAGAAGACCCCAGCTTGGGACCCAGTACTGCCAGCCACAGGAGTGTGCCCTCTGGTGCCACCCTCCTATAAGCAGTACGGTGGGTGTCTGCAGTTGTCGCAGCCAGTACTGCCAGTGAGGTACTGTCTACTAAAGCTGTATGAAACAGACCCACTATATGTCTTTGTCACTTCCAGGTTTCTATTCATGGTGTGGTGCATAGGTAGGAGCATCATAAAGGAAATTGCGCCTGTCAGCAAATAAGCTCTATCTGACTACTGACCCCGATGGAAAATCCTTACTATATATTGCTTCTCTATTTACTAACTTCTACGCTAACTTTACATATTCTTCCAAAAAAGGACAAACAGTAGAAATTCAATTTTTTATAATATCTTGATTGTTTTTATTTAGTGTTTATTGAATTATGTTTTAATGCTCTAAAAAATCAGTAGACAATGAATTTGAATTAATTCTGCAATATATCAGGTTGATGTGTCACAGTACATTGTAAATGAAAATGCATTTTACTCTCTTTTAAAAAAAAAAAAATTCTATCTCTGTTTTTATTATCTAAATCCTCTATTTGAAGGTGCTTTAAAATGTCTGCTATATATAGCCGAAATAAAGTTTGTTTGACTTGACTAATGCTGGCCTCCCCTTGACGGGACTGCGGTGCCCCAGGGGGGCCTGCATTGGTACCCCATTATCAGTGAGGGGGCTTCCTCCACCCCCGCCCCCCGTGCGGAGAGAAGGAGTCGGCACTTACCACCACAGCCCGATGATGTTGGCCGGACACAGGAGGATGAAGAACAGCCCGAGTTGGGTGCTGGAGGGGGGCAGCATGCCGGCTCCGATGGTGGTGGGGGCCACAGCGCGTCCTTATTCTCCCGGGAGGGGCTTCGCACCCCCAAGCAAGCTGCACCGCGGCTCCAACAATCCCAGGTGTGTCCGATGCGTGCGCGGCTCCTGCAGGTGCGGGGGCCCGTGGCCCGGTGAGCACAGGAGGGGGGGGGGGCACAAGGAGGCAACCGGGGGCAGAGGAGGGGGCCCGGCCCCGGCGGGGGGCGATGATATACTCTGAGGTGAGAGTTTCAAAGGTTCGGAGGTGAGCTGTAGGCTCCGGACACTGATGGAGGGGAGCAGTGCTGAAGGTGGGAGGGGGCGCTGTGTGCGGGGGTGGAGTCCCAGGGGGGCAGAGGGGGGGGGGGCGGCCCCGGCGGGGGGGGGGGGGGGGCGGGGGGCGATGATATACTCTGAGGTGAGAGTTTCAAAGGTTCGGAGGTGAGCTGTAGGCTCCGGATACTGATGGAGGGGAGCAGTGCTGAAGGCGGGGAGGGGGGGGGGGCGGGGGTGCTCTAAGGCTGCAGAGGATTTGAGGGTTAAAACGGCTTGCGTGGGGTCTCGGACAGGTGATCGGGGTTCAGTGTGAGTGCCCTGGTAGCCCGGAGCCCCTGGTTCCGAGGGGTGTGGTGGGGGGTGAGGGATAAGTGTGTCCGGTGGTGGCAGTGGGAGGGGGGTGGGGGTGCAGAGATGGAGCCCCTGAGAGCAGGGCTCACCGGGGGTACCTGAGACTGACGGCAGCGGAGCGGACAGGACCCGGCTCAGCTGCGGCTCCGGTGCAGACTGAGGAATCCGGGAACGAGGCGTCCAGGAGGGGCTGAGGGCGGGGGAGGGGAGCGGGGGCGCACGGGAGGGAGGGGGCACCCCGGGGGTGGAAGGGAAGGGGCATCAGGGCGCGAGGCAATGAGGAGAGGGCATGGGCACACCAGGTACACGGGGGTGTGGAGGGGGCAGGCAGGAGGGAGGGGCGTGAGATGACAGGGATAAGAAACCCGGGTGAGAGGTGGGTGCGGAGGGCAGGGCGACCTAGAGCCAGAGGGCACCTGGGTGAAAGGTGGGCACAGGGCATGCGGAGGTCGAAAGGGAAGGGCGACCTAGGGCGAGAGAAGATAGGGTGAAGGCACCTGGGTGAAAGGTGGGCACAGGGCATGTGGAGGTCAAAAGGGAAAGGTGACCTAGGGCAAGAGAGGATAGGGAGGGCACCTGGTGAGACGTGGGCACAGGGCATGTGAAGGTGGGAAGGGCGACCTAGGGTGAGAGAAGATAGGGGAGGGCACCTGGTGAGAGGTCGCCGCAGGGCATGTGGAGGTCAGAAGGGAAGGGTGACCTAGGGCAAGAGAGGATAGGGAGGGCACCTGGTGAGACGTGTGCACAGGGCATGTGGAGGTGGGAAGGGCGACCTAGGGCGAGAGAAGATAGGGGAGGGCACCTGGTGAAAGGTGGGCACAGGGCATGTGGAGGTCAGAAGGGAAGGGTGACCTAGGGCAAGAGAGGATAGGGAGGGCACCTGGTGAGAGGTCGGCACAGGGCATGTGGAGGTCAGAAGGAAAGGGCGACCTAGGGCGAGAGGGCACCTGGGTGAGAGGTGGGCACGGGCCATGCGGAGGTGGGCAGGGCGACCTAGGGCGAGAGAAGATAGGGGAGGGCACCTAGTGAGAGGTCGGCGCAGGGCATGTGGAGGTCAGAAGGGAAGGGCGACCTAGGGCGAGAGAGGATAGGGTGGTGGGGCACCTGGTGAGACGTGGACACAGGGCATGTGGAGGTCGGAAGGAAGGATGCCCTAGGGCAAGAGAGGATAGGGGAGTGCACATAGATGAGAGGTGGGCGCAGGGCATGTGTTGGTCAGAAGGGAAGGGCGACCTAGGGCAAGAGAGGATAGGGGAGGGCACCTGGTGAGACGTGGACACAGGGCATGTGAAGGTCAGAAGGGAAGGGTGACCTAGGTCAAGAGAGGATAGGGGAGGGCACCTGGTGAGAGGTCGGCACAGGGCATGTGAAGGTCAGAAGGGAAGGGTGACCTAGGTCAAGAGAGGATAGGGAGGGTACCTGGTGAGAGGTGGGCACAGGGCATGTGGAGGTGGGAAGGGCGACCTAGGGCGAGAGAAGATAGGGGAGGGCACCTGGTGAAAGGTGGGCACAGGGCATGTGGAGGTCGAAATGGAATGGTGGTCTACGGCGAGAGAGGATAGGGGAGGGCACCTGGTGAGAGGTGGGCACAGGGCATGTGGAGCTCGAAATGGAATGGTGACCTACGGCGAGAGAGGATAGGGGAGGGCGAGGGGAGAAGGGCTCATGAGAGGTGTGGCGCCGCGGCCAGGGCGACTGACGCTGGAATCGGGGGATCAGGGTTCGCTCCCCGGCTCCGGCGGTAGGTTAGCCCAGCACCATGCGACTCTGGGCAATAGCTTTCTTAATCTTCCCGACGGCCCCCAGCGCCTAGAGACCCTAACGGGTGATTGTGCGCTATACAAATGTGGATTATTATTATTATTATTATTATTATGAGAGGGAAGCAGGGGTATCGGGGTGATGGAGGTGGGATGTAGGCTAGGAAAGGGAGTTGATGAGACACCTGGGTAAGAGGTGGCCACAGACGATGGAGGGGGCATGGACAGGTACGGGAGAAGGGCCTGGGTTCGAGGGGAGAGGGTGAGTTGGGGCGTGTAGATGGGAGGAGGTAATGCGAAGAAAGCCAGAGTTACTCCCCAGTGTCTGTGACCGAGCAGCCCCCCCAAATAGTCCCTACCCGGCAGGGATATTATACTGCCCTTGTTCGAGAGTGGAGCAGCCCTAGCGACCACCAAATATTGCAGCAAAGCCCCTGGCACACGCTGCCCAGCGCCCCCTGCTGGAGAGGAAATAATGCGAGGAACCCCATGGAACTTCTTAGGGGGAAAGGAAAGCACCCGATACAACACCCCCTCAGTTTCTGATCATAAGGAACCCCAGAATGTCAATTCAGACGTCGACATATACACCACATCCAGCAGATAAACTCCATAGTCAGCATTTCAAATTCTGGATAATTGTAATATTACTTGCCCAAGGTCATGGACTTCAATTCTCATCATGCTTTCCTCCATCTCTGGAGTAAACTGACACCACTCAACCCCCTCACTACAACACCCCAGAGATTCTATACCCGCTCATAAGTTCAATTTTCTGAACCATACATTTCTTCAGTGGCCCTCTGTTAGCTTTTTAATACGTCCTTTAAACCCCTAAGATTGTATAAGAAGAAAAGAAAGGGGTGAACGAGTTCACAAACTTCACATTTGGCCCATTTTGTAAATTTCAGAATTTCATCCAACTTTGCTTGTGGGAACAAGTTTTCACACACATTTTTGTGAAAGATTTTTTTCTAGCAAAATCATTCTCCGAAATTGCAAAGTTTGCCTCCTTTAGAACATTGTGTAGGTTTGCTGAAATGTCCTGGAATCCAAATGGACCTATCCACAAAGTTATTTTAGAGTGCGTAAAATAGGATCACTATATGTACAACAAAATGCAATCTAAAAACCTCGGGCAGAGAACTCTATTTCTATAATTCCTGGACAGAGCTCTCCGCTGGATGGCAGAGAACTGCACATGTGTTAGAATATGATTCAGTAGTAAATGTGAGAGGCTCAAGGGGAGTGGTGTGAACATGGGAAATAATTACTAGAAAGTGGGTGGTATTGAAGGAAATTAAAGGTGGTGTCGAGAGATTGTTTTTCTAAAACAAAACTCAAACCCACAAAAGAGTTACACAATTGAAATTCAGAAAATACACATTACATCTACCTCTGTAGTACCACTGACAAACCGGTCTTAAATTAACTCTAGTCCATCACTGGTGTAAGTCAAACGTCCCACATGGCCTGCCATTGGTACTGCAACACAGTCATATAAATAAAAACAGTGAGGACAGGGAATCACAGTAAAAGAGAGACATCTAAAAATACATTTTAAACACCAATATGAATACAACTTTATGCAAATTAATTTGTTTCATTTTGTAATTTTTTTGCAATTAAAAAAATTAAATTAAAATGTTTAATATGCATGGCATTTGAAAATAATACATTGTAAAGATAACTTATTCGTGTAACTTAAATCAAAAATACAATGCACATCACTTGCATCCAAGACTGTGACACATTCAATACAAATGATACTGTAAAGTGTGGGGGAGGAAAAACGAACATTTTAATTAATTGTATTTTGTTTAAAAAAACATTACAATACAAAGAAAAAAATATTAAAGAATGTATTAAAATGTTACTTTTTAGTGCAGGTGGACGTCCTGTGTTAGTATGGTAGGTAGTCCTAGGTGAATAGGGATTAAGGAAATAAACAAAAATAAAACATATTTTATATTAATATAAATTCATTTTCTTAAAATGTCTTCTTTTTTCATAGGTAGAGCTCCGCCTCAGGTGCAAAGATTTCTACAAACAGGTAGGGCGCTGCTAATAGTAACTTTACACTTGTAAAATCAGTTGCTATGAACCTCTGACCCCTAACCCGAGCAAGGTGAAGACTCACGAGTCTACATCAAGGTATAAATCTACACAATAAACGGTGAATTTCATCAGGACGTTCACACCTAGTTGAAGTTGTAGATTTACAAATGAGGAGCTCTACTCCTGCAACCTTACCTATGTTAATAGATTTCAAAATGTTTTTTTACCAGACATTGTTCCCAAAAATCATCTTCTTGTTTCATAATTCCACAACAAGAAATATTCTCAGCAGAAATGTTTTTGCAAAGATATTGCTTTTGGTAGGATTTTTAACTTCTATTGAAAAAAACGTACATTTTATGAAGTTGGCAGCATTTTTAGAAACTTCAGAAAGCTGGTAATTTCCCAAATTGTGTGTTCCCTTGTTTAACAGTTGAAGTTTCACATAGATAAAGTGTTTGTGTTAACATTGTCTGCTAAAACTGCTCTCTGACCTGAGGAGATGTATAAAATAGTCATAATTATGTGAAATACAGAAGATGCATGCTTTGCCCAACCTTACTGACAAACTTACAAGTTCACCAGAGTGGAAGAAGTTTCTTCAACTAAAATGAATAGCAACATGTGGCCCTCTCTGGGGTAGTAAAACATGTAAGTGTAACTGGGGAAAAGAGAGCCTCTAAATGACAATATATTATATCACACCTGGCTCCTAAAATTACTGTGCCTCCAAAGCACACTATCAAGTTATAGAGAAAGCTTGTGTTTTAACGTACTGGTGTTATCCCTTTCTGCACAACTTCCAAAACATTATGAATTTGCAGTAATTGATTAACCTTCACAATTTTAACAATATTGTAAAGCAACACTTAAAGGTAGTGATAGGAGAGATTTTCTCAGTTATGTCAGCAATCCTAAAATAGTTACACATTTACTGGAGATATGTTAATTAACATTTTGCTGCAAGAGGTTTGTGAAGGTAACACCCTTTGGGCAAAATTTCCAAACAAACAATGTTTGCATATGTTTCGGGAGACTTACTCCCCACAAAGCTCTATTGAAAGAGATAGTTTTGATATTTTCATACTGCAAACCCACTTTTAGACGACATTTAACTGCTATTTTTTAAATAAAAATATTGCTGTGGGAACTGGCTGATGGTGGACCCAGAGCACTGCGGATTCCTGCGCTTCAACTGTGTCCATTGGAAACTTTTACTTCCTGTATCCAGGGGACACCTCACCTCTGAGCCAGAAACTCAGTTCAAGTACTTCTTTAGCACTTAGCCCTCGAGGTGGTGAAGTCCAAGGCTTAGTCTGGAAGGTGGTTTGAGTTAAATCCTCATAACTAAGGAAAGACATTACCAACACTCCGTAACGATGTACTTTATTCTAGATATAGATAAATATTACACCTGAAGGAATAAGGGACATGAAGAAATAAGCAATAATCTGAAACAGATTTTACACCATAAAAAGCTCTTTTCTTATTGGCTTTGGCAAAGTGTTTGCACTGTCAATAAACTCTAGTCTACAACTTTGATCAAACAAGGACGAGATATAAGACCATGAAGGATTATTCTCTTAGACTTCAATCATTTTTTAAATATGCTGGTTCCTCTGGGTTTTATCATCTAAAAATTGGTGAATGCAAAAATCTGGGCCTTCAAATTCAATCTACCCACCTTAGAGACTGGAAGGATTGTGGGTTAGAAGAGTTAGGGCAGTTTTCAATCCAGAACAGAGTAAATACTTGGCAAGAGGTACGGACTAGGAGTAGGGATCGGAGAAAGGCATATTTTTTTAATACTTACAGATCATTCATTTTTTAAATAGTCATAATTTCACATTTAGTGGCGCCTCGTCGGAGCTGGCGACTGCCCTTTTTGGTGCAAATTTCAGAGTCGTGGCGAACTAGTATCGTCTATTGAATAATCATGGGAAACCCTTCCTGGTAGAAATACACCAAGAAAGGATCACTCGGGAAACTCAATGCACCTTCTCTAGTTATGAGTGGCAAGTTATTTGCCAGTTAGTGAGCAAGGCCTTGAGAGCAGCTAATTTCAAAAGGATGGCTTTTCTGTCCAGGTGGCTGGCTTACTTTACACCCAAACCCTAAGTAAAAAATAACCTGAAATTGAAAATAGATGCTTTCGTTGCCAGGCAGAAGGTGAAGGGGCCTGGCACCATATTTTCTTAACATGTCCTAGATTAGGGCTTTTTTGGGGTAAGATTTGTGTGGCCTTAAATCAGGCAATTAAGAAGAAGGTGCAGTTAGAGGCCGAGGTCGCCATTTTTGGGATCAGTAAATGTAGGGCTACTTTGTTCAAATGAGAGGAGGCTTTTTTATTTATCTCCTCCCTCGTTGCCCGTTCACTTATTCTTCAGAATTGGAAGTCGCTTAGAAGCACCAATTTATGAGAAGTGGTTTAATAAAATGAAACAAACCAGAATTTTTGAGGAAGCCTATGCGGGGCAGGTGGGTGCTTCTAAAAAGTTAAACTATACCTGGAAGTATCTAAGGAATTTGGAAACTGTGACAGACTCGTGGTTTTATCTTGATAAATCAAGGTTCATCTAGATTGCAAGGTGTGGGAATAGGGGGAACTACACTCTGGTCGAGGGGTAGTTTTAGTATATGAGCACTGTTGTATTTCAGCACTTTAGCACTTTAATAGTTTAGCACTTTAGTCTGTCGGTGAACATACATAGTATATGTTTTAAACCTGTAGTATTGTTATTAATTATAAGATTGCTATTACTGTGGAAAAATTGACATGTTGCTATCAGCGATGTAATTTGCTCTTTGCCTTTTGCACTTATCTCGCATTCTTAGTCTAGTGCATTTATTCTTATTCAATATGTCTTGATCAAATTATGTTCTCCTGTTGTTTATTATTATTGTTATTGATATGCTCTCGATGCCCTGCTCAATAAAAAAAATTATATAAAAAAAAAACCTTTGATCAAACAAAGAGCAAGAGAGTGGTCAGAAAATTGAAATACTCCCCACTTTCAGACGCACGCAATGTCCAAGCAAAGTGAGCCATCCTGACCCTTCATAAGAAGGCCTGTTGGAATTGTATCCCTCAGGAAAGTTTGCAGAAAGTCTTCAAAATGATGCATGTACATCTTCTTTTTAAAGGAATTTGTCCACATTTACCAGTATTGACTCCTTTCATTTTTTCCCTTTTCTCTAAATCTTTCTTTTTCCTATTATTTATGTTTCTTTCTCGTTTTCACTTCTCCTTTCATTCCTTCTTTCCATCATCCTTTCCTTCTGCCCATTCGTTTCATATCATGTTTCTTTCTATCTCTAGCTTTTTGTCCTTCTTTATATTCCTGGTTAATTGTCTCCCCTATTTTTCATCTTTGCTCCTTCTTCCCTTTCTTCTTATCATTCTCTCATTCTCCGTTGTCCCTTCCTTTCTTGCCATTCTCCTGTCCTTCCTTTGTTCCTTCTTTCCATCGTTTTTTTATTATCCTTCCAGTCATTAATATTACTTTCTCTTATTTCCTTCCATCCCCTTTCATTTATTTTTTATTTCTTCTTTCCATTATTTAATTCTACTTTCCTACTTTCCTTATTTCTCTTTTTTATTTCTTTATTCCTTCCTGCTTTTCTTCTTGCTACCCTTCGTTCCAAACTTAATTCTTTCCTTCCTCCCCCTTTCTTTTTCTCTTTCTATCCGTCCTTCCTTCTATTCTTGTTTTGTACTTTGGTTACATCCTGCTTCCTTTGAACATTCCTATGCTCTTTCCCTATTTGCAGTCCTCTTTCTTTCTGCTGTCTCACTAGTTTTGACTCCTTATTTTTTCTTTCCCATTTTAAACTTCTCTCTGTCTCTATTTTTAGCTTCTTTCCCCCACCATCCGAGAGTTGTGCCATGGTAATTCATTCTACCAGTATTTATTAGTTTCTCCTTCTGTCTTGGAATGACCTTGGAGCTGAAAATTATGAAGGGCCATAAAACTATTTTTTCTGTCCCAGGACCCCCGCGTCAGCTGGTATAGCGGATGCTTCACAATGCCTTTAATAAAGTTTTACCATCAACCATCTTCCTCCTGAAGAAAAGATGTTCCATTACTCAAGGCCTTTCTTCAGACTTCTAACACTGGGTCTTATCTGGGTAATGTTGACTTTTCTCGGGGGTGCTATGGTGAAAGAAGCAGCTCACCCAGTCATAGACAGCTCCCTTGATTTGCTCAATGTTTCTCTGAGTTCCTCTGGGCTTTTAGGTTCAGCCCGTGGCCTGCTCCATGTTGGACCATACCCACACACTTGTTCGTCAGGTACACAGTGTGGTTGTGGGCGAGTATGAGCCCCCTGGGTGTTGCGTTGAAACCCATCACAAGCGCGAGCCCTCTCCTCCTGGCCAAGCTCCACCCACCCGATACTTCTTATCTTCCTCAAGCCCTGTGTCACCCACCCAAGCAAGGTGAGGTGCCCACCTCAGCACACAGAAAGTAGCTCACGTGGGAGGATCTCAACATGGGGCCACCCTCAAGAGGGGACTATAGTTGTACCCTGGTGACAGCAAACAGTAATAAAGTTAAACCCGCTCGTGATTAGGTTTTCCTTCGCTCCTCCATACTTCAAATGGTTATTTTCATGAATGGGCGGTATTCTTCAAACCATTAGATGTGAAAGAAGTATCTTAAAGCCACCAATCTTTAAATGGCCACATTTGAGAAAACCCATTGTGGCTAATATGTTCAACTCAAAAAATGCACGAGCTGAAGAAAACATTCAGTACACCCTTGTTGGCACCTGCCTCCAAGGCAGTCTCTGTGCAATTAATTGATGCTCTGAGGTCATCTGTGGTAGGACGCAGGTTCTTCTTTCTCTACATAAGGCATATGCAAACTTCAGAACCATTATTCTAATTTAAAAATATACCAGCAACATAATTTGTCATCAGCTACATTTTCCACTCAAATGTCCACAGGCAAAATAGTCCTCAAACTACACAAATTTGCACATTTTGTCAAAGCTCCATGCAGAGCTTGTAAAAAGAAATCTTTTCAACTTCATGCGCCCAATGTGAACATCCAGTGCTATGAACGTCATGCGCCCATGTGGCGATCCAGTGGAATGAATGGCCTGTGCCCATGTGGAGATCCAGTGGTATGAACTTCATGCACCCATGTAGACATCCAGTGGTATGAACATCATGCACCCATGTGGAGATCCAGCGGTATGAACGTCATGCACCCATGTGGAGATCCAGTGGTATGAACGTCATGCACCCATGTGGAGATCCAGCGGTATGAACGTCATGCACCCATGTGGAGATCCAGCGGTATGAACGTCATGCACCCATGTGGAGATCCAGCGGTATGAACGTCATGCACCCATGTGGAGATCCAGTGGTATGAACATCATGCACCCATGTGGAGATCCAGCGGTATGAACGTCATGCACCCATGTGGAGATCCAGTGGTATGAACGTCATGCACCCATGTGGAGATCCAGCGGTATGAACGTAATGCGCCCATGTGGAGATCCAGCGGTATGAACGTCATGCACCCATGTGGAGATCCAGTGGTATGAACGTCATGCACCCATGTGGAGATCCAGCGGTATGAACGTCATGCACCCATGTGGAGATCCAGTGGTATGAACGTCATGCACCCATGTGGAGATCCAGCGGTATGAACGTCATGCACCCATGTGGAGATCCAGTGGTATGAACATCATGCACCCATGTGGAGATCCAGCGGTATGAACGTCATGCACCCATGTGGAGATCCAGTGGTATGAACGTCATGCACCCATGTGGAGATCCAGCGGTATGAACGTCATGCACCCATGTGGAGATCCAGCGGTATGAACGTCATGCACCCATGTGGAGATCCAGCGGTATGAACGTCATGCACCCATGTGGAGATCCAGCGGTATGAACATCATGCACCCATGTGGAGATCCAGTGGTATGAACATCATGCACCCATGTGGAGATCCAGTGGTATGAACTTCATGCACCCATGTGGAGATCCAGCGGTATGAACGTCATGCACCCATGTGGAGATCCAGCGGTATGAACGTCATGCACCCATGTGGAGATCCAGCGGTATGAACTTCATGCACCCATGTGGAGATCCAGTGGTATGAATGTCATGCACCCATGTGGAGATCCAGTGGTATGAATGTCATGCACCCATGTGGAGATCCAGTGGTATGAACTTCATGCACCCATGTGGAGATCCAGTGGTATGAACTTCATGCACCCATGTGGAGATCCAGCGGTATGAACGTCATGCACCCATGTGGAGATCCAGCGGTATGAACGTCATGCACCCATGTGGAGATCCAGTGGTATGAACTTCATGCACCCATGTGGAGATCCAGTGGTATGAATGTCATGCACCCATGTGGAGATCCAGTGGTATGAATGGCATGCACCCATGTGGAGATCCAGTGGTATGAACTTCATGCACCCATGTGGAGATTCAGTGGTATGAATGTCATGCACCCATGTGGAGATCCAGCGGTATGAACGTCATGCACCCATGTGGAGATCCAGCGGTATGAACGTAATGCACTCATGTGGAGATCCAGTGGTATGAACATCATGCACCCATGTGGAGATCCAGCGGTATGAACGTCATGCACCCATGTGGAGATCCAGTGGTATGAATGTCATGCACCCATGTGGAGATCCAGCGGTATGAACGTCATGCACCCATGTGGAGATCCAGCGGTATGAACGTAATGCACTCATGTGGACATCCAGTGGTATGAACATCATGCACCCATGTAGACATCCAGTGGTATGAACATCGTGCACCCATGTGGAGATCCAGTGGTATGAATGTCATGCACCCATGTGGAGATCCAGCGGTATGAACGTCATGCACTCATGTGGAGATCCAGCGGTATGAACGTAATGCACTCATGTAGACATCCAGTGGTATGAACTTCATGCGCCCCATGTAAACATTTAGTGGTATGAACCTCATGCGCCCATGTGGACATCCAGTGGTATGAACGTCATGCACCCATGTGGAGATCCAGCGGTATGAACGTCATGCACTCATGTGGAGATCCAGCGGTATGAACGTAATGCACTCATGTAGACATCCAGTGGTATGAACTTCATGCGCCCCATGTAAACATTTAGTGGTATGAACCTCATGCGCCCATGTGGACATCCAGTGGTATGAACGTCATGCGCCCCATGTAGACATCCAGTGGTATGAACATCAGGCGCCCCATGTAGACATCCAGTGGTATGAACGTCAGGCGCCCCATGTAGACATCCAGTGGTATGAACGTCAGGCGCCCCATGTAGACATCCAGTGGTATGAACGTCAGGCGCCCTATGTAGACATTTAGTGGTATGAATGGCATGCGCCCCATGTGGACATCCAGAGGTATGACCGTCATGTGCCCCATGTGGACGTCCAGTGGTATCTTACTAACATTGTGCTGTACAAACCTATGCAAAAGCAGTGCTTTGCATTACTCTGAGTCCAGGTTCGAGGTGGTAGGGGGTGTTCCATGGGTGGTACATGGGCATTCTCATTGAACCAACCATTGTTTTCTACGGAAAACCCTGTCTACTAACAATAGTAGGCATGGTTTTGCACCAAAAAATAATGTTTTTTTGAAGTTGGCATTAACATGTAGAAATATCTTTATTTCTCATAACTTTCCCCACTTTGTATGTGTGCCTCAGTGTAGAGTACACATCCAAAGTGGGAAAAACCTATACTAGACAACACACACACACACACTTACACCGTGGTGCAAATTTGTGCGTGATTGGGTGGCGCTAGACAGCCTGATTGCATGTCAACTATAGGGAGAAAACGGGACAGTGCCTTAACTTAGTAGATACTGTGCTTTCCTGCTCTCTTCCTTTCATGCAAGGCACTCCATGTCAACCTGGGCCATGCAGGTAGCAGGAAGTGCTCTGCAAAACGTGACGATGTAGAACCCAGCACACTCTTGTTAGCGGTGGGGTGCGCAGATGACATCAGTCATAAAGTAAGTCGAAATCATAAGAGAACAGCATGGTTATGGAAGGAGGCGTCAGTTTGCGGTGTAACACAGAATGATGGGCCCCCTGCAGAATGTGAGGGGGGGACCCTGAAACCCCAAATAATGGGGCCTACTACAGAATGTAAGGATGGGTCCCTGAGACTCCCAATGATTGGGGGTGGGCTACTGTAGAATGTGGGATGGGCCCCAGAGACTTCCAATGTTGGGGCCCGCTGCAGAATGTGAGGCTGGCCCCTGAGATTCTCAGAGATGGGGGGACCACAGCAGAATGTGAGAACATGCCACTGAGACTCCCAATTATAGTGGGCCCTGCAGAATATAAGTAGGGGCCCTTGAGACACCCAATGATGGGGCCCCCTTGTAGAATGTGAGGTGGGTTCCTGAGACTACCAATCATGTAGGCCCACTGCAGGATGTGAGGAGGGGCCCTTGAAACTCCCAATGAGTGGGGGCCACTGTAGAATGTGAGGAGGGAGCGCTGAGATTCTCAGTGATGGGGACCCCCAGCAGAATGTGAGGTGGGCCCATGAGATTTTTCAACAAGACTAGGGGACTTGAGGGTGTTTAGAGCCAATTAAGTCCTATTAGGATTTTTTTACTTCTCTGGGCTGTGGGTCATTAAAAGATTTTTGAGAGGTCGTCTCACCCTCAACTTATCAAGGCAAGCTTCATCATTTGACAACCTCACACCGGGGTAGGAGCAATGCCACACTGGTGGACTCAACCAAGGAATGCTAATCTGTACCTGGCATTTCTTACAAATCGCTCAGGACAGTACACTAGGTCTTGCTTTTTTGGGCAAGCATGAATCTAAAATATACCTAGAAGAATACTCAAAGTATTCTTTAAACTGTGAGTACCCCTGGTATTAATAAAAAAACTTTAAAAAAGAGCCGGTCATATGGTGAATGCCACACCTGACCTAAGATCTGTGTTTTACCAACATGTTTCAACCACTGTACAAGCCTAAGATGTCTAGGATCTCCCGCAGGGTAATATACTGTAAAGCAGTGGTGTACATACAGACCATGCAAGTAGGAGAAAAGCTTAAACCCTACTGGTCCCTCTGTTAATTCAGCAATACCTGGAGGGAAAACGGGGAAGAGTGAGGGACTAGTTACCAATCAATGAAACCCACTTATCTCTGGGCACATATTGTTGTTGCCCAATGATATTTATTATTATTCAAAACATATTTTCTGCACCCTCTTATCTCCAAACATCTTGTAGTTTAGCAACATCTACATTAGGTTTTGTGGGAACCATGTAAGCAGGGCCCCTAGCAACAATAGTGTGAACACCTCAATTTTATACCAAAGCTATCTGTAGCATTTTTTTTTTTAGAAAAAGACAAAGATGTACGTGTATATATATATAACTATGTGCATTACAAGGAAAAAAGAAAATAAGGCATCTTTGTCATAAGTCTGACACTTACTTTAGTGGATGCACTTACCCCAGTCATATTAAACTACAGGCTCCGTGGCAAAGTGTGGGGGACGCCTCCTCCATAGTAACACACTAATGGTACAAAATGAGTTTTAAGAAAAGACAGAATAACACGTGTAACAAAATACCAATTCCAAAGTAGCATTTCTTTATCGTGATAGCTTGTAATATTGTGTGCATCTAGATTTAAATTTAGGGTGGGATAAGTGGCATTTAAATTTAGATACAACACAATATCACAAGCTACCACGATAAAGGGAGTGCCAGGCCCCCCCTCACATTCCGCAGTGGCCCCCATCTTTGGGAGTCTCAGGGGCTCCATCTCACATTCCGCAGTGGCCCCCATCTCTGGGAGTCTCAGGGGCCCGTGGAGATGAGCCACAGACACGAGGCTGAGACATTACTTTCTCTAGAACTAAATTTACAAAGCAGATAAAAGCTATAATGGACCCCCCATGTGTGTTACCTTGTACCACGCGTTCTTCTCATTTTATTGTCCCAAAGAAAACTTTAAAGCCCGAAAAATAAAAGCAAATAACAGTTTGGTTTCAATGAATACAATTCTAATTCTTGTATTGTTTTATATGAATTAGATAGATTGATTAGTAGAAAGGTATTTGAGGCTCCGCATTTTGACCGAACTGGTATCTCTTTTCAAGGATAACTTGGGTGTACATTTAGTTAGTTAGAAAAGCAGCTTAGGCAATTAGGGGTGTCGGGGGGAGAGGGGGGGGTGGGGGGAGGTCCCAATCAAGCTCCTTTTCCGAGCTGTGGTATTCGACGCCTTCATGAAGCATAGGCTCATGAGACGTCTTGGTGAATCCCACAGGATGAAAGGCTGAGCTGACACTCCAGGGGGAATGAGCTGCAAACTCTGCCCGGTACAGCGCCTAGAGGCCTTTCCACCTATGCAGACAGTGTCGTCACTCAGTGCCTGCCTGCTTGAGGCACGCACTACCTGCCAGACTAGGCCCCTCCCTCGCCCCCACTGCCCCGCCCCGCCCAGGCTGACAGCCCCCAGGCCCTTCAGGCGAAAACTCAGCTGTCAGTCAAAGGACAGACGTGAGATATGAGGCATCCGCGGGGGCGTAGGGGAGGGGCGGAGTGGATGTGCACGTCAGGTATGGATGGGTGTGTGTGTGTGTGGGGGGGGGGGGGGTAAGGTCGAGGAACACCACGGTGGGATCAGGTTAGAGGAGGAGGGAGAGGCGTAGACAGAAGAGCGGAGGGAGAAGCGACGATGAGAGTGAGGACAGCTGAAGTTGGTCGACGCACGTTAAAACAGCCAAAGAACCCCCTTAATGCAGAGAAGGAGAAGGGGCGCGGGAGAAGAGGGGGCGGGGTCTGACGAGCAGACAGTGGGGAGGAGGGGGTCACAGGGACGAGGAGAGGCGAAGGAAGGGGTGACGGAGGCTTGCGGAGGAAAGGACTGCTGAGCCGAGAAGAGACTGGCAGCAGGAGGGAAGGGAGGGCAGGGGCTGAGGGTAGAGGAGAGAAAAGGAGGAGGAGGGCGAGATGGAGGGCAGTAGCTGAGAGAAGAGGAGGGGGGGGGGGGGGTGAGGCGGAGGTTAGGAACTGAGGAGAGGTGAAGTCCCGGACGGGGGAGTTGGAGACCAGGTGGTGACGGGGGTGAAGGGCAGGTGAGGGTGAGGTGGAGGAAATGAGATGAGAGAGGTGAAGAACAGTTGCAGGATGGTAGAGGGAAGGGGTGAGAGGGCTGAAAGGCGGAGTACTGAGGTGAAGGCCAAGAGTTCAGAGAGGTGAATACTGTGAGAGGTGAGGTGAAGTTCAGGAGTCCAAAGTGGTGAATAGGGTGAGAGGTGAGGGGTGAGGTGAAGGTCAGGAGTCCAGAGAGGTGAATAGTGTGAGAGGTGAGGGGTGAGGCGAAGGTGAGGAGTCCAGAGAGGTGAATAGTGTGAGAGGTGAGGTGAAGGTCAGGAGTCTAGAGAGGTGAATACTGTGAGAGGTGAGGTGAAGGTCAGGAGTCCAGAGAGGTGAATAGTATGAAAGGTGAGGGGTGAGTCGAAGGTCAGGAGTCCAGAGAGGTGAATAGTGTGAGGGGTGAGGTGAAGATCAGGAGTCCAGAGAGGTGAATACTGTGAGAGGTGAGGTGAAGGTCAGGAGTCCAGAGAGGTGAATAGTGTGAGAGGTGAGGGGTGAGGCGAAGGTGAGGAGTCCAGAGAGGTGAATAGTGTGAGAGGTGAGGTGAAGGTCAGGAGTCTAGAGAGGTGAATACTGTGAGAGGTGAGGTGAAGGTCAGGAGTCCAGAGAGGTGAATAGTATGAAAGGTGAGGGGTGAGTCGAAGGTCAGGAGTCTAGAGAGCTGAATAGTGTGAGAGGTGAGGTGAGGGGGTGAGGTGAAGGTCAGGAGTCCAGAGGGGTGAATACTGTGAGAGGTGAGGGGTGAGGTGAAGGTCAGGAGTCCAGAGAGGTGAACAGTATGAAAGGTGAGGTGTGAGGCGAAGGTCAGGAGTCTAGAGAGGTGAATAGTGTGAGAGGCGAGGGGTGAGGTGAAGGTCAGGAGTCTAGAGAGGTGAATAGTGTGAGAGGTGAGGGGTGAGGTGAAGGTCAGGAGTCTAGAGAGGTGAATACTGTGAGAGGTGAGGTGAAGGTCAGGAGTCCAGAGAGGTGAATAGTATGAAAGGTGAGGGGTGAGTCGAAGGTCAGGAGTCTAGAGAGCTGAATAGTGTGAGAGGTGAGGTGAGGGGGTGAGGTGAAGGTCAGGAGTCCAGAGGGGTGAATACTGTGAGAGGTGAGGGGTGAGGTGAAGGTCAGGAGTCCAGAGAGGTGAACAGTATGAAAGGTGAGGTGTGAGGCGAAGGTCAGGAGTCTAGAGAGGTGAATAGTGTAAGAGGTGAGGGGGTGAGGTGAAGGTCAGGAGTCCAGAGAGGTGAATAGTATGAAAGGTGAGGTGTGAGGCGAAGGTCAGGAGTCTAGAGAGGTGAATAGTGTGAGGGGTGAGGTGAAGGTCAGGAGTCTAGAGAGGTGAATAGGGGGAGAGGTGAGGGGTGAGGCGAAGGTGAGGAGTCCAGAGAGGTGAATAGTGTGAGAGGTGAGGTGAGGGGGTGAGGTGAAGGTCAGGAGTCCAGAGAGGTGAATACTGTGAGAGGTGAGGGGTGAGGTGAAGGTCAGGAGTCCAGAGAGGTTAATAGTGTGAAAGGTGAGGTGTGAGGTATCAGGCGAAGGTCAGGAGTCCAGAGTGGTGAATAGGATGAGAGGTGAGGTAAGGAGGGGGTGAGGTGAATGTCAAGAGTTCAGAGAGGTGAATAGTATGAGATGTGGGGTGTAAGGTGAAAGTCAGGAGTCCAGTGAGGTGAATAGGGTGAGATGTGAGGTGAAGGTCAGGAGTCCAGAGAGTTGAAAGGTGAGAGGTGAGATGAGGGGGTGAGATGAAGGTCAGAAGTCCAGAGAGAGAGGTGAATAGTGAGAGGTGAGGTGAGGGGGTGAGGTGAAGGTCAGGAGTTCAGAGCAGTGACTAGTCTGAGAGGTGAGGTGAGGTGAAGGTTAGGAGTCCAGAGAGGTGAATAGTGTGAGGGGTGAGGTGAAGGTCAGGAGTCCAGAGAGGTGAATATTGTGAGAGGTGAGGTGAAGGGCAGGAGTCCAGACATGTGAATAGTATGAGAGGTGAGGAGAGGGGGTGAGGGGAAGGTGAGGAATACAGAGAGGTGAATAGTGTGAGAGGTGAGGTGAAGATCAGGAGTCCAGAGAGGTGAATAGTGTGAGAGGTGAGGTGAAGGTCAGGAGTCCAGACATGTGAATAGTGTGAGACGTGAGGTGAGGTGAGATGAGGGGGTGAGGTGAAGGTCAGGAATCCAGAGAGGTGAATAGTGTGAGAGGATACGGTTAGGGGATGAGGTGAAGGTCAGGAATCCAGAGAGGTGAATAGTGTGAGAGGTTAGGTGAGGGGGTGAGGTAAAGGTCAGGAGTCCAGAGAGATGAATAGTGTGAGAGATGAGGGGGTGAGGTGAAGGTCAGGAATCCAGAGAGGTAAATAGTGTGAGAGGATACGGTTAGGGGATGAGGTGACGGTCAGGAATCTAGAGAGGTGAATAGTGTGAGAGGTGAGGTGAGGGGTGAGGTGACGGTCAGGAGTCCAGAGAGGTGAATAGTGTGAGAGGTGAGGTGAGGGGGTGAGGTGAAGGCCAGGAGTCCAGAGAGATGAATAGTGTGAGAGATGAGGTGAAGGGCAAATAATGGGATAAGAGAGGTAAACAGGAGGGGTCAGGTGGCGGGCAGGAGAAGGGAGGGGATGAGTGAAGGAGTGCATGGGGCCGTCACTCATAAAGTACAAAGTCATAAAAAGAGTCCCCTTTGGGTAAATTCACACTCAACACATCACTTTGCCACATACAGCCTTTATACACCAGTAAAATGAAAATGAACAAAGAGGAAATGTAATCAGACAAATAAAAACATAGGTATAAATCATACAAATGTATTCAGATAATCGTAGGAGCAAAGATAAAGCACAGTATATTTCATAAAAATCTAGCACTCCCTATATAGCATATGTAAAAATATTAAAAACAACAACAATAAAAAATAGACCAGAGGTCTAGTTACATTATACACCGAGAAAAATTATTCAAAAAAGACATACTTGTTATACACAATTGGGAACACAAGAAGGAAAACTAATTCCCATTTGTAGAGAAACACTACACAAATCAAGCACAGATCAATTGTAACCACTGTAATTGTAATTCCAGGTATTTCATCCAGTACAATTGTCCCCTCAGATTTTACGTAGTGTTCTAAGAGCATCGACGCGTTTCGGTAGGCTCTAATATACGGCCATCACCTTCTTCAGGAAAACAACATAAATTCTCAATAATAACATTAAAATCTGAATGTCCAGGACCCAAAAAGCCTAGATAGAGAGTACTAGATTTTTATGAAATATACTGTATATTGTGCTTTATCTTTGCTCCTACGATTATCTGAATACATTTGTGTGTTTTCTACCTATGTTTTTATTTGTCTGATTACATTTCCTCTTTGTTCACTTTCATTTTACTGGTGTATAAAGGCTGTATGTGGCAAAGTGGTGTGTTGAGCGTGAATTTACCCAAAGGGGACTCTTTTTATGACTTTGGTCTTTGCTGGTACCCTTCCCCTTTGGTTGTCGGGTCCCTCTCTCTTTCTTTGAGACTCATAAAGTACATACAAGGGAGAACATGCTTCTGGAAGGGTGACAGAGGTGTCAGAGAGTACAGACGGAATAACATGATGTCCCCCCTGCCCCAGCAGAATGTGAGGATGGGCCGAGGGGACTCCAGTGATGGGGGACACTGAAGAATGAGAGGATGGGCCCCCGGGACACCTAATGAGGGGGGACACTGCAGAATGTGAGGAGGGGCCCCAGAGACAATGATCCTGCGCCCCTGCAGAATCTGATGAGGGGCCCTGGCACTCCCTTAGCGCACACATATTCATAGTTCTTTGGCCTTCAGTTGAATGGAGGATCCCGGATTAAGGGGATACCACCCCACACCCTGTCTGATCAATTGGGACTTCCTGAACCTACTGAGCAGGTGTGTGTACAAACCCCGAGGGAAGTAAAGGGGTGCTGAAGAGGTCGGCTTGAACTCAGTGGGAGGAGGTTCCCCGGGGATGAGTGTGTTTATTCAACATGCGGAAACTTTCCACCTCAGACCATCAAATCTTATCACAGTATTGAGTGGCATTTATTGGAAGGGAAGGTTTTAAAGCGTGCAATGATAAACATGCAGGCGCTCCGTCCTCTGATTGCAATGCCACCTGTAAACTAAGAGGAAAGTCACGCGTCCTATGATTGGTTCGCATTATTCATGGAGCAACAGTATCATTTTTTCAATCAATCACTAGAGGCTTTTGTGCAACGTGTCTCCCGAACCTGCTTATTTTATGGTGCTTTAGGAAAAAACTAATTTAAATAAAGTATTTGGTGTAGAGCACGCAATTTGGTTAAGTAGGGAAGCCGGAAGTGATCCCAGGTTTGCTGGTTCGCATTGTGCAATTCAGCCACTCAATGGCTATATCTTTGTCTTTCTTCACCCTAAAAGTCACTGCTATATCTTCAATTCTTTGTGCATGAGGTTAGAGCACGGTGGCAGGTAGAAGCTATATTAAAGCTCGGCTCGTTTTGGGCTCTAGGTTCCAACAGGCCTTGAAGTTGAGCCAGAGCCAGGCATCTGGCTCAAGCCTGGCTTGAGCATTCGGTAGCTCCCCACCTCTATTGTACATTAAGAGTGGCCAGACTCCCCAGTCTTGCCAGGGCCGCACACTTTTTCAGCATCTGTCCTGGTAAATGTAGCAAATCAGTGCTTAATTTGTAAAAAAAAAAATATAAGTACTGGGGTCATCGTCAGGAGGCCACAGCAGTTTGCACCACACATAGCACCTTCCAGCGCTGCCAATGATAGTGCTTACTCAACTACTAACCATCACACTTCTACAAGTGTAACAATTCAGAATGTTTTAGCTACCCAAAGCTTTAAGAATGTCTTGGGTGGCAGCTATTAGTTGTTCTTAATGTATATTGAATTAACAAACAACTCTCTTTACGCTCATCTTTAAATTCTCATCTTTAATGACATGTGGCAGCTGTCATAACTACAGGTGCAGGAAATTAAGTGTTGGTGCTGAGCACTGGAAACCAACAGCTCAAATTAGGCATTTTTCAGCACAGATCCATGTTTTCAGAGATGTTGGGCTAAACACGGAAGGCGGCACATTTTCATCTGTTCAATTGCAGGATTAGTTTGCAGCCCTTATAAGAAATCAATGCAATTAACACAAGACACTGATTGAAATATTGTAGTTCTACATCTATCTTTGAGAAAGGTCCCCATTTTTGCTTTTGAAAATAGCAAGTAAGGGCTCTTTTCAGCAGATCTGCAAAGAAGGAACTGTATTTATTATTTCTTCTTTGATTTCTGCAAAACCACTGAAGACCAGACCATGCACGCTCCTCAACCAAGGTCACACCGCGGTCCTCTCTGCATCTTTGACACCGTCTCCCACTGCACTCTGGCAGCCAGACTCCATGGGGCCGGCACACAGGGAACCGCCCTCGACTGGCTGTGCTCCTTCCTCGCCGACAGAACCTAAAGGATCAGACTCCTACCTTACCTCTCCGAACCCACAGAGATCAACTGCAGAGTACCCCAAGGATAATCGCTCAGTCCCACGCTCTTCAACATCTGCATTACCCCCCCTCGCCGCCATCGTCAGACAGCATGGACTCAGCATAGTATCCTACACCGACAAGATCCAGCTCATACTCTCCCTCACAAAGGACCCCAAAACCACTAGACTCAGCTTCCAGGATGGAATGAAAGACATTGCAGCTTGGATGAGCAGGAACTGTCTGAAGCTCAACTCAGAGAAGACAGATGTCCTCGTCCTTGGGACTCACCCCCTCAGCTTGGGACAACACCTGGTGGTCCACCACCCTTGGCAACCCCCACATCCACAGACTACGCCTGGAACCTTGGAATTATACTCAACTCACCATGACCCACCTGATCAACGCTGTCAGCTCCACCTGCTTCAACACCCTCCGCATCCTCCTCCAGACTTTCAAGTGTATCCCCCTGAAGCCAGAAAGACCGCCACCCACGCACTCATAACTAGCAGAATGGACTACGGAAACTCCCTCTAAGCCAGAATCAACAAATCCTTGCTACGCAAACTCCAGACCATCCAGAACTCCATGGCCAGACTAGTCTTCGGCATCCCACGACAGGAGCACATCACCCAACACCTGCGAGACCTCCACTGGCTCCCCGGAAAGAAGAGAGTAACCTTCAAGCTACTCACCCATGCCTACTAATCCCTCCACAACACCATACCCAAATCCCTCAACGAAAGAGTGTCCTTCTATGTACACAAGAGAAACCTCCGCTCCGCCGACCTCGTCCTAGCAGAAACCCTATGCATCCGCAGAACCAGAGCGGGTGGAAGAGCCTTCTCCTACATCGCGGCTAAGGCCTGGAACAACCGCCTGGGCAACATCATAGGCTCCCCTATTCTGCACACCTTCAGGAAGAGCCTCAAGACCTGGCTTTTCGACTGATTCGGAGTTGCCTCCCCCCCAGTGTTAAATATTAGATTGCGATGTGAACATTACCGGCGCCATCTTGTCCCGCTTAGGCCTTTGCGAAACGCGTAAGCGGCAGCCATTTTAGATGCTGTGGCCAGTTTGTGACATTGCCGATCGCCTGTGCGTCTCCCCGACCTTGCGATCATCCCCCACGCGCTGACAGCCCCAAGCACACATGCTAGAGTCATAAAGCATCCTCAACGCGACCCTGCCCCGGAGCCACTTCCCGTGCCGAGCCCACATACCCTTTCATCCCTTGCGCAAGAACAGGCCCTTCAATAATCTCCTCCCCTGCACCTGGCTGCTCGATCCGATCCCAGGCCATAACCAACCCCTGCCCATACAGTTTATTGCCCTGTACAGTAGGATTCCGCCTCTCATCAAAGGAGCCGGAATTAATCAATGCCCCAACCCCATGAGATCCGACCGATTGCGCGTATTTCAGCTCCTGCCGGAATGCCCAGCTGTGCGATAGCAATCACCTACTGAGACCGGGGTGGGTACAGTACTATTGATATGTGTGGGAACGGGCCTGAAGCGGGGATTCCAAAGATGGTTTATGATGCATCAAAGTAATGTCAGGAATGTGTTACACTGCAATAAAGAGATGAACCAATGTATAAAAGGCCAGGCCACAGAGATGCAGTTAGAGCACCTCGAAACGACGCCCTGTTCGTCGGTCCTGACGTGTTTTACTTCGAAGAATAAATCCGTTTCCTGCTTTCCAATTTCCAGCGCCCGCCTCTGTATTTGATAACCACGATTGAACTAGCGGCGACAAACGCCAAGCAGTGCTTGAGGATATCTGGGGAAAATCTGCTTCGTTCTTACACCAGCACCATGAGACCCTCACGGGTGAGTAGCACGCTCCAAACCCCCCGGTTTGATTGATTGATTGAGAGCTCTGGTTCTATTCTGATAGCCAACATTCTATGGACCTTCAGTAGCCCATTCTCTAAAGTACTGATAGACTTGGAAGGAAGGGGCAGCTCAGAAGTTAATATTTGTTATTAACAGGTGTGGAAAAGACAGACATTTGTTAGGATCCACTATTTAGCATGTACCTTGCTTATTTTCAGACTAAACCATCTGCTCTTAAGCCTTTACTGTGATTTGATTAACAAAACCATTTGTTTGCCTGGATATGAATCAAAAACTGCTCTTCAGAATTTCCATTTCTTACAAATGAGTTGCAATGGTGTTATGGGTGTGAAGAAATTAAATCTGTGGTGATCGTTTGAAGTTTACAAGTTTTGCACTGTGCACAAGGTGTGAAGTTTTATGAGTCTTACAAAGCTTTACCTACAGGTTAAAATACATTGCAGTACAATTTTACCACAAAAATAGTTTTGCTAGAGTATTTTCTCAGTAAAAATGGATTTTGATGACAGTTCAACAAATTCCACTTCTACAGGTTTTTCCCCTGGCCGTTTATTTTAAAATTTGCAAACTATTTAAGTAAATGAACCTTGCAAAAAAAGACATATTTTCTGAGTAAACAAGTTGTAGTTTCTCACATAATTGTTTGCAAACATGGTCATCATCTGAATATCATTCCTCTCACCTACATTGTCCAGGCCGTCCTTCACATGAAATACTCTTCAGGAGGGGGCCGCCTTTCAGATACCATTTCCTGCTCCAAGATGCCCCACCCAGGAATGTCCCGAAGCTGGAAATGGTATGGACTGATGGTGGTTCCTGGTTGAAAACAAACATTAGCAAAGTAAATAGGCCTGGTCTTTGGCTTAGCTGCAGTACCTCAAGAGGTCAGATGCGCCTGCTTCAAATGCCCTCACAAAACTATGGGTGTGCGGCTTCAATATAACTGCTTACTTTTGCTTCTCTAATGATTTGTGCTTTTTTTCTTTAAGATTAATAAATATGCCAGAACTTGTTTATGATGATGTGTCAATACTGCAACCATCAATAACTGTTTTAATTACTATGGGACAATTGTGATGACAGCTTAGCATACAAAGGTACTCACAATCAGTGGTAAGTTCAAATGCCTCACTTGTTCTTCGTAGCAAACTGTTTTTTGACTGGTATTTTACAGGTATCACTAAATAGTGATTTATTTGAATAAAGAAGGCCTTCACAAAAGAAGCACCCCAGAAACATAACAAACAATACAAACAAATTTAAACTACATTCACATCATAATTAAACTAAGTACACTTCATGTAGTATAGTAAAGTCGACTCCACTCCACTACATAAAGCGAAATACAAGCTCGTACAAAAATACACCATTGCAACAACCCAATGAACTATTTCACAATAACTAGCTCTACCCACATCCCACTAGCGCTAAAACTCCAAATAATAACTTCAAAGTAGACTTACCTTATCCATTGACAATCAGCAGGGAACTGTGACTGCCTGGAACCCAGGTCACACCTTAAAGTGAAGTTCATAGAGTAAAACAATATAAGTAATGGTTAAAAAAATAGCAACTATATTAAAGTTAAATAAAGACTACTTAGTAATAGATAGAATGGAAACTTTAGGGAAAATGTATATTTTTTATACTGCATTAAAAAGTTTTGTAAAAATATTTCAAAAATGTAATAGATGTTAATATATGTGTTAAACAGAAATATTAAATTAATGTAATTAACTATTCATTTTAAATAAAATATATTCAAATTAGATATTACTGCAATAATGTCAATTTTATTTTTTGAACTACAAATGTATATTTAATAAAATATTAATTCTGTAACATAAGCTGTAATAATGTGACCTATATATTTATGTGTAACAAGACAAATTACATCCCCTATGAATAGCCGTACGGAGCATTTATCCCATACGAATCGTACACCTTCAAAGTCCCCGTACGTACGATGAAGTACGATCCGAACCCAAAGCAGATCACCGTACGAACCTCACGAAAGACCATACGACTTAAAAATACGTACAAATCGCATTCGGAACACGCAGTACGCGATGTCCGTATGGATTGAAGCAGCTTTTCCCGACCCAGCAAGTACGATTCGTTATGACAACGCTCCGTACGACTCTTTTTCTACGGGAGTTTAAAACGTCCATAAAAGCTGATTTTTACTCTAACCGTGTGCGAAACGGATCCCCCCTGGGTACGCGAGTACACCCCATGATTGTAGGGGTACGGTGCATAGGGGTACGGTGCTTCGGGGTAGGGTGCATAGGTGTACGGTGCATAGGGGTACAGAGCGTAGGGGTATGGTGTGTACCTCCATGATTGCAGGGGTACGGTGCGTATGTGAATGTGTGGCTCTCCGTACTAATTGCTCATACGATGTTTTCCGTACGAATCGCGTTCTCTGTCCCCGGTCAGGATCGTACTTATTGGGTCGTACAGCATGTTTACGAATCGTATGGTTCACTGTGAGGGTCCGTATTGTACGGATTTTCCCTTGGTTTTCGTACGGTTCGCAAAGATTCGGACGTATTTTTTTCCTAAGGATCGTACTACGCGATTTGGTCGGATTTGTACTTATTGGGTCGTACAGCATGTTTACGAATTGTATGGTTCACTGTGAGGGTCCGTATCGTACGGATTTTCCCTTGGTTTTCGTACGGTTCGCAAAGATTCAGACGTATTTTTTACCTACGGATCGTACTACGCGATTCGGACGGATTTGTACGATTCGTACGGAAACGGCTACGAATTCGAATCGTCGTACGGATTAGTTTCCTGATTCTGAATCGACCCCTTATTGCACAACAAAACTAAGTGAAACAATGTTTCATGCTGCTGTTTGTAAAGAAAGTTATATGTAAAAAATTAAACATTATGTATATTAAAAAACGTACAAATATAAAAATAAAATATATGTAAACCATACAAGTATGTTACTGAAATGTGAAGAAACAAATACTTAACACAACCCTCCGATACAGCCTTACTGCTCAATCACACTACCACAAATAGAGAGTAAGGTGCTGTCTACTTTTACCTCTGCCTACCTTTGGGGTTCCACTGGACTCTGTGCACACTATACCTCACTTTGGTTTAGTATATACAGGGCCAGCTTCCTACACACATAAATAGACATGTGCATTCTAAGTTTAAGACCAGGTATTTAGTAGGATACTGATTTAACCGTGACCGTCTGGATCCTGCACTCAGCGGTCGCTCCCACTCGCTCCCCCTCGAGCCCTGCCTGTCCAGAAAGTGCCTCGGAGATTTATAGCGCCTGGTATCGTTCGCACTGAAGAATTCACTCTTCTGTACTCAGTGCTCCTGCATAGCGCCTGGTATCGTTAGCGCTGTTTAATTTATTCATTTATGCTCAGTGCTCCCGCATAGCGCCTGGTATCGTTTGCCTTATTAATTTAATAATTTGCGCTCAGTTCCCCTGCATAGCGGTAACATTATTTATTTAATCACGGGTGTACTGTATTTGGGCATTTAGAAGGACGACTGTACCCCTGCTTGGGCTCGCGCTACCCTACCGCCATTTTGCTGTTGTTGTGCTGTTTACCTGTCCCCGTGTCTCCTCCCCGCTCCCGCCTCCCAGCTGACCCTCCCACACACTAGTATCCCCTTGCAGGCCCCGTCCCCCTCTGCCTCTGTGACCGTCTGGATCCTGCACTCAGCGGTCGCTCCCACTCGCTCCCCCTCGAGCCCTGCCTGTCCAGAAAGTGCCTCGGAGATTTATAGCGCCTGGTATCGTTCGCACTGAAGAATTCACTCTTCTGTACTCAGTGCTCCTGCATAGCGCCTGATAGTGCCTGGTATCGTTAGCTCTGTTTAATTTATTCATTTATGCTCAGTGCTCCCGCATAGCGCCTGGTATCGTTTGCCTTATTAATTTAATAATTTGCGCTCAGTTCCCCTGCATAGCGGTAACATTATTTATTTAATCACGCGTGTACTGTATTTGGGCATGTAGAAGGACGACTGTACCCCTGCTTGGGCTCGCGCTACCCTACCGCCATTTTGCTGTTGTTGTGCTGTTTACCTGTCCCCGTGTCTCCTCCCCGCTCCCGCCTCCCAGCTGACCCTCCCACACACTAGTATCCCCTTGCAGGCCCCGTCCCCCTCTGCCTCTGTGACCGTCTGGATCCTGCACTCAGCGGTCGCTCCCACTCGCTCCCCCTCGAGCCCTGCCTGTCCAGAAAGTGCCTCGGAGATTTATAGCGCCTGGTATCGTTCGCACTGAAGAATTCACTCTTCTGTACTCAGTGCTCCTGCATAGCGCCTGATAGCGCCTGGTATCGTTAGCTCTGTTTAATTTATTCATTTATGCTCAGTGCTCCCGCATAGCGCCTGGTATCATTTGCCTTATTAATTTAATAATTTGCGCTCAGTTCCCCTGCATAGCGGTAACATTATTTATTTAATCACGCGTGTACTGTATTTGGGCATTTAGAAGGACGACTATACCCCTGCTTGGGCTCGCGCTACCCTACCGCCATTTTGCTGTTGTTGTGCTGTTTACCTGTCCCCGTGTCTCCTCCCCGCCTCCCAGCTGACCCTCCCACACACTAGTATCCCCTTGCAGGCCCCGTCCCCCTCTGCCTCTGTGACCGTCTGGATCCTGCACTCAGCGGTCGCTCCCACTCGCTCCCCCTCGAGCCCTGCCTGTCCAGAAAGTGCCTCGGAGATTTATAGCACCTGGTATCGTTCGCACTGAAGAATTCACTCTTCTGTACTCAGTGCTCCTGCATAGCGCCTGATAGCGCCTGGTATCGTTAGCTCTGTTTAATTTATTCATTTATGCTCAGTGCTCCCGCATAGCGCCTGGTATCGTTTGCCTTATTAATTTAATAATTTGCGCTCAGTTCCCCTGCATAGCGGTAACATTATTTATTTAATCACGCGTGTACTGTATTTGGGCATTTAGAAGGACGACTGTACCCCTGCTTGGGCTCGCGCTACCCTACCGCCATTTTGCTGTTGTTGTGCTGTTTACCTGTCCCCGTGTCTCCTCCCCGCTCCCGCCTCCCAGCTGACCCTCCCACACACTAGTATCCCCTTGCAGGCCCCGTCCCCCTCTGCCTCTGTGACCGTCTGGATCCTGCACTCAGCGGTTGCTCCCACTCGCTCCCCCTCGAGCCCTGCCTGTCCAGAAAGTGCCTCGGAGATTTATAGCGCCTGGTATCGTTCGCACTGAAGAATTCACTCTTCTGTACTCAGTGCTCCTGCATAGCGCCTGATAGCGCCTGGTATCGTTAGCTCTGTTTAATTTATTCATTTATGCTCAGTGCTCCCGCATAGCGCCTGGTATCGTTTGCCTTATTAATTTAATAATTTGCGCTCAGTTCCCCTGCATAGCGGTAACATTATTTATTTAATCACGCGTGTACTGTATTTGGGCATTTAGAAGGACGACTGTACCCCTGCTTGGGCTCGCGCTACCCTACCGCCATTTTGCTGTTGTTGTGCTGTTTACCTGTCCCCGTGTCTCCTCCCCGCTCCCGCCTCCCAGCTGACTCTCCCACGCTCCGCCCCCCCGACACTCCATTTATGGACAGATGGACCTACGTGCAGCGTCCACGCGCTGCGGCCGCGCCAAAGGTGCGCCAAAGGTAAGCCCGTCTGCGCCCGTCCGCGCCTGGACCGCGCCCAGCGCCAGACCCCCTGGCCCCCGTACCACCCATCCCACCCGCATTACATACGACCCCTCCACCCTCTTAGCCCTAAACCCAGGTCGACTCCCCAACTGCACCCAAGCCACCCCTGGACACACCCATGGACCCTTCACATGCAACTCCTGCAAGTATGACAGCACCAAGACCAACTCCCCTTCCACTAACACCAAACAGATATCTGACACCAACCACCTACAATGCATCCTGCTCAACACTCGCTCGGTCCACAGACACGCCATCGACCTTTGGAATCTACTAGACACCATCTCCCCGGACGTCGCCTTCCTAACAGAAACATGGATGAACGCCTCCTCAGCCCCAGACATCACCATCGCCATCCCGGAAGGCTACAAGATCATCCGAAAAGACCGCACCAACCAAACAGGAGGAGGCATCGCTATCGTCCATAAGAATTCCATCCGCATCTCAACCAGCTCAGACGTCAACCTCGCTAACGCCGAACACCTTCACTTCCAGATCCACATCGACCCCAAGACCACACTCAGAGGCTCCCTCCTCTACAGGCCACCAGCACCCCGTGCACAATTCAGTGAAGACATCACTGACTTCATCACCCCACACGCCCTCCCCACAGAGGACTACATTCTATTGGGAGACCTCAATTTCCACCTGGAGAAGAGCAACGACAACAACACCACCACCCTTCTGGACAATCTCACCAACCTCGGACTCAAACAACTTGTTAATACCCCCACTCACTACGCAGGTCACACACTCGACCCTATCTTCACCTCCAGCAAACATATCTCCTTCAGTCACACCACAGCTCTCCTTTGGACGGACCACAACCCACAACCACCCTCAACCCACTCTGCGAAGAAACTGGAACAAAATCACCATCGACCAAATCTCCTCATCACTTCTTCAATACCCCCCTGCCCACTCCTCAAACGCCAACCAAGCAGCTATTAACCTCACTCAATGGCTAACCAACAGCGTCGACAACCTGGCACCCCTGAAAAAAACTCAAATCAAACTAGACAGCAAATACGCCCCCTGGTTCAACGATGATCTTAAGAAATCCAAGAAACTCTGCCGCTCCCTTGAGAAGGCCTGGAAAAAAGACCCAAACACCAGCACCAGGGACGCCTTCAAAAGCGCCACCCGCAGACACCACCAACTGATCCGGACTGCCAAGAAAGCCGCTTTCAAAGACCGACTTGACAACAACGCCCACAACAGCAAGGAATTATTCAACATCGTCAAAGAGTTTACCAACCCCACAGCCAACTCCAACGATATCACTCCCTCTCAAGCCCTTTGCGACTCCCTAGCCTCGTTCTTCCACGACAAAATCGCAGACATCCACAACAGCTTTGGCAACCAACCCGGAGACCAACAACCCCAACGTTCTGCAGCACCTTCACCCCCCTTGAACATCCTTAAGGACTGGAACCCAATCTCCACTCAGGACACCATCCGCCTGATGAACTCCATCCACTCAGGATCCCCCACAGACCCATGCCCTCACCACATCTTCAACAAAGCAGATTCCATCATAGCTCCACACCTCCGAGACGTCATCAACTGCTCCCTCAACTCCGCCACATTCCCGGAAAGCTGGAAACACGCCGAACTCAGCGCCCTTCTGAAAAAACCCACTGCTGACCCCACCGAACTCAAAAACTACCGCCCCATCTCGCTCCTTCCATTCCCGGCCAAAGTCATCGAGAAAGCCGTCAACAACCAGCTCGCCGCCTTCCTCGAAACCAACAAATCCCTCGACTCCTCACAATCCGGCTTCCGGGCCAAACACAGCACTGAGACCGCACTCATCGCAGCAACAGATGACATTCGAACTCTACTGGACAATGGTGACACAGTCGCCCTCATCCTCCTCGACCTCTCCGCAGCCTTCGACACAGTCTGTCATAACACCCTGTTACAACGCCTCAGAAACATCGGAATCCAAGGAAAAGCACTGGAATGGATCACCTCGTTCCTTGCCGGAAGAACTCAGAGAGTCCGCCTCCCACCATTCAAGTCAGAGGCCACTGAAGTCATTTGCGGCGTACCACAAGGATCTTCACTCAGCCCCACCCTCTTCAACGTATACATGAGCCCCCTCGCGGCCATTGCACGCCAACACAACCTCAATATCATCTCCTACGCTGATGACACTCAACTGATCCTCTCACTCACCAAAGACCCTAACACCGCCAAAACAAACCTACATGAAGGGATGAAAGAAGTAGCCGAGTGGATGAAGCACAGCCGTCTGAAACTGAATTCAGACAAAACAGAAGTCCTTATCTTAGGTACTTCCCCCTCCGCCTGGGACGACTCTTGGTGGCCAGAGGCCCTTGGAAAAGCACCTATCCCGACGGACCACGCACGGAACCTGGGCGTCATCCTAGACTCCTCACTCTCGATGACCAGACAAGTCAACGCCGTTTCATCATCTTGCTTCAACATTCTTCGCATGCTCAAAAAAACATTTTGCTGGATCCCCACCGAAACTAGAAAAATGGTCACCCACGCTCTGGTTACAAGCCGCCTGGACTACGGAAACACCCTATACGCCGGTACCACCGCAAAACTTCAGAAAAAACTCCAACGCATCCAGAACGCATCAGCCAGACTCATACTAGACATCCAGCGTAAAGACCACATTTCTGGCCACCTGAAAATCCTCCACTGGCTCCCCGTCAATAAGAGGATAACATTCCGCCTCCTAACCCACGCACACAAAGCACTTTACGAACTTGGACCCGAATGCCTCAACACACGACTTTCCTTCTACACCCCCTCCCGCCAGCTTCGCTCTTCCAACAAAGCCCTTGCTGCTATACCTCGCATCAACAAAACCACCATGGGAGGAAGATCCTTCTCCTACCTGGCGGCTAAAACCTGGAACTCACTTCCCACTCACCTTCGCCTCACTCAGAACCACCTAGCATTCAGAAAACAACTTAAAACATGGATATTCGACAAGTAATCCCCCACCCTTCTTCAAGCGCCTTGAGACCCTCTGGGTATGTAGCGCGCTATATAAATTAATTGAATTGAATTGAATTGAATTAACTTTTTACTTTGTACAGATTTGTCAAAAAAACGGCATCTGAAATACATTTTCTGTCTTCGCTGTAACACCGTAAGTTGCGATGAAGTCGGTGGGCGTGAATACTGCGTGTTTTTGTCAAAGTGTGAAACATATATATAGACATGCCTTATTGTATGTTTGAGTCTAGGTATTTAATAGGATATTGATTTAACTCGCAGCCGAGACTCTGTGGACGTTTGGGGACTATAAGGACCAGCAGCCCTGAGATTGAGCACACCTGTGCCTGCCCGTGCTATTTCACGGCTCGCGGCGCCCGCTTCGCGGAATCCGCTCGCAGCCGAGACTCTGTGGATGTTTGGGGACTACCAGGACCAGCAGCCCTGAGATTGAGCACACCTGTGCCTGCCCGCGCTATTTCACGGCTCGTGGCCCCCGCTTTGCGGGAAGCGCGCGGGCACGCCGAGGGCGGGCCCATTTGAGCCCGTTCGAGACTGAGAGAGGCTGGACTGGACCCCCTCTCTAAGATCTTCAACATCAACGGTTGTCTCGTCCCCCCAGTAAGTGGACATTGATTAGTATTTGGTCATATTCTGATTCTTATAAAACTAATTTAAGGGATGGCAACCCGCAAGGGACGAGGGAGGAAAGCAGCCGGAGCTGGCTATGTTGCGGGAACTCTCGACCAGTTCATTACGAGGGCTACATCTTTGTTAGCCCATGAGATAGCCATCACTGAGCGCAGACTTTCTATGGACCCTGTATTTTCTAAATGCTCATCATTGGGGGGATAATGAATGCTCGCTCACCTGAGAGAAACCCCCAGCCCCTCCCTTCTTCTTGTTCCCAGACGCAGAGTCTAAGTTTGCAGCAAACGGTAACCCCCAGCTAATATTGATGGAGATCCTCTACACCCTACGTTATTGCCAAGCGGTGCATTCCTAAATTTACCTAAGAACACAGTCATGTGTGTCGTAGAAGTCCATAAAGAGCCCACAAACCCTAAGGAATACGCACAGGGGGCTATTCTAAAGAGGAAACGAGGAGGGACACAACAGAAGGGGAAGAAGCCCAAGGTCTCCAAGCTAAGTAAACCGGGAGAGAGCCCAAAGGCAGACCCACCAACCACCGAGGTCCCCCAGCAAACATCGTCTGCAGTAAATGGAGTGAGCACGGCTGAAATTGCAATTGGACTGCCACAGACTGATGATGAATACTGGTCAAAAATAGGTGCTCTTATGACAAAATAGGTGCTCTGATTGGGTGCTGCATTAGCGCAGGTCGCGCTGCCAGTACGCTGTGATTTTAATTCTACCTTTATTGTATTTTTGTTATTATTGTTTGGATTTTCCCTCGCTTTTAACTTTACTCTGCCTGGGTACTCGCCCCCTTACCTGCATATAATTTACGGAATTCGCACTGCCATTTGGCGGGTCCGGGTCCCGGGGTTGGGCTCCTGTGGGCGCCATCTTGGCTTGGGTGAGTGGAGACTTTGACGGGCGCCATTTTGGAGCGTCCCGACGCTCGTGCTCGTTTTTGCGACGCCTACTTAAAGTAGTCCTCTCCCGCGCAGTGGGACTGCGCAGTTGGGACGCCGTCGCTTAGCCGGAGTCGTGCCAGAGTCCTGCCCGTCTGCGCTCGTCCGCGTTGAGGAAGCGTGAGCGGGATATGGACTCTGGCTCTTAGCCATCATACCATCATGCAGATTACCGCGACTATCAGGTACAATCGCACCGCTCTTCTCTCTATTAGAGAGAGGCTTATGGTGTACGCTCATGATCCTGTGTACCCGTTGTCGGGTCCGTATAATTGTGCTTGTGGCTGTTTATCACTTGATCCCCCTGTCGGGGTGCGCCCTGTTGAAAGGAATGCCTTAAGTACACGTACTAACATCTCTGAGCGTGTACTTAGCATATGGAGTTTGAATGTGAGATCGTTAGTCAAGCACCATCAGTCCTTACGTGACATGATCGATAGGGACTCTCCCGACCTTATCTTTCTCACTGAGACTTGGCTTCAGGACGCAGATACTGCAATAATCAATCTAGCATTCCCCTCCACCTACACAGTGTTTACTCTTAACCGCACCTCTAGGGGAGGTGGCATAGCCATGGCGATAAAATCTTGCTTCCCGGCTGATTGGAAAGCTCTTGATCTACCAGCGTGTGAGAGCGCTTCCTTTAAGGTGACCTTCAGTCATCAGTTCACTTTTAGCGGTATGCTTATCTACCGCCCGCCAGGGAATGACACTGTTTTCAGGGCCGCTCTTGCTGACGTGGTCAGCTCGTTAGCTCCTAGATGTGCTAATTTTAACATCGTAGGTGACCTCAATATACATTTTGATCAAAGGTCATCTGCACCTATTAATTCCTTGCTAGCGGACCTTGAAGCCATGCAATTGAACCAACTAGTTACCTCCCCTACCCACATAGGAGGTCACATCCTAGACCCCTTCTTCACTACACTGGAACGGGCCAAGGTATGTGACCCGATGGTGGTGGGTTGGACTGATCATCTGCTGGTTAAAGTTTCATGTCCTTTAGATGACCCCCAACTTAAACCTGTGGACAGACTGATCCTCAAAAGAAATTGGCACAAGCTCAAACTAGAGGAGTTTTTTAAGATCTTGGAGGCGCAGCCCTTGGGCAATCGGCTGAATGTGGAACAAGGATATGAGCAGTTTTGCAACTGGGTTCTAGCCGCTCTTGACTCTCTTATACCAATGCGCTGGTCGAAATGCCATGCTAAAATTCCCAGCCCATGGTATATGATACTCTTGCCGAGCTTAAGAGAACGTGCCGACAAGCTGAGAGGGCCTGGAGGAAATCCTTTGATCCTACTTTGAAATCTCTGTATTTTGCTCAGCTTAAGATCTATCACAGGGCAATTTGCCAAACCCGGGCCGCACATTATGCTTCTGAGTTTCAGAATAGCCCCAACCCATCCAAATTAATCTTTAAGGTTCTCAAGGACCTCGTGGGTAAACGGGCCACCTCGCTGGAAATCTGCACGGACTCTCACTGTGAAAGCTTGGCATCCTTTTTCGTGGAGAAAGTGCAGGCAATCTATCGAGCCTTTATGTCATCTGTGCCCGGAGCTGAGCATACTGGTGTGAAGGCTACGGTTCATGAAACCCTGTCCTCCCTGCCAGTAATGTCTGATGAGGTCTTTGACACTCTGAGCCTCAAAATTAAATCTGGCTCTCCATTAGATCCGCTGAAGCCTGAGATATTCAAACTTCTCCCACCCCTTTGTCGTGAGCCTATATTGGATTTGATCAATCTATCGCTCACATCGGGTGTGGTCCCTTCTTCCTGGAAGCAGGCAGTGGTCAGCCCCATTTTAAAGAAGCCTAACCTGGACCCCCTTCTACCAGAAAACTATCGTCCCATCTCCCTCCTGCCCTGGACCGCCAAAGTCACTGAGGCACACGTGAACTCCATCTTGTCTGCCCATCTCTCTCGAAATAACATTCTTGACGAGAGCCAGAATGGTTTTCGTGCACAGCACAGCACCGAAACTGCACTGCTCTTCATGACTGAGCACCTGCGAACGGTGCTAGATGCTGGGCAGACAGCGGCGCTCCTCTTGTTAGACCTGAGCGCCGCGTTTGACACGGTGTCTCATGACATTCTGATCCGGCGTTTGGAGGAAGTGGGAATTGAGGGGACTGCTCTCCACTGGTTTCGCTCTTTCCTCTCGGACCGGTTTTTTAAAGTGGCTATTCCACCTGGTCAGTCCTCTTTCCATCCACTGGGGCTGGGGGTACCGCAAGGATATGCGTTGAGCCCCACTTTGTTCAACTTATATGTGAAACCGCTGGCTGCAGTCGTCAGACATTGTGGCTTAACCATGACATCGTATGCCGACGACACGCAGCTGGCGGTGACACTTAGTGGGGATCCCGAGGTGAACGCACCCAGATTCCGTGCAGGACTCATAGCCGTGGCAAATTGGATGCGAACTAACTGCTTGCAGTTAAATGCTAAAAAAAACGAGGTCCTGATCCTAGGGAAGCAGGCGGAACTCTGGGGTGACCAGTGGTGGCCCTCAGAATTGGGGGTGACTCCCATTCCAGCTGCCGAAGTTAAGAACTTGGGGGTTTGGCTGGATTCTACTCTCTCTTTTACCAGTCACACGAAGAAGGTCGCAGCTACCTGCTATGGTATTCTGCGAGGACTGAGACCGGTCCTCAAATTCTTCGACCCCCCTACTCGGCAACTGGTGGTCCAAGCCTCCATTCTTTCCCGGCTGGACTACGGGAGTGCGCTGCTGCTCGGAGTGAATCAGGCGGAGGCTTCTAGACTGCAAAGGGTGCAGAATGCCGCAGCGCGTGCCATTGTTGGCCTTCCCAGAAAGTGTTCTGTCTCGGCAGTTTTGACCTCTCTCCATTGGCTGCCGGTCAGACAAAGAATTGAATTTAAGGCTCTTTGCCTGACATTTAAGATCCTGAAGCTCTCTTCTCCTCCAGCCCTTGCTAACCTTGTTTCCGCCTATGTTCCTACGCGGGCTCTCAGATCAGAAACTCTCCATCTGGCGGTTAAGACCAGGTTTAGACTG
The DNA here is from genome assembly GCF_964261635.1 of Lissotriton helveticus. Lineage (NCBI taxonomy): Eukaryota > Metazoa > Chordata > Amphibia > Caudata > Salamandridae > Lissotriton > Lissotriton helveticus. The sequence continues at coordinate 60,117,773 of NC_136061.1, forward strand.
AGTAGGATGGGAGGCCGCTCCTTTCGAGTTCTAGCGGCAGGACTATGAAACTCCCTCCCTGCTCATATTCGAGCGTTGAACAGCCTGACTCCCTTTAGGCGCGCCATAAAAACTTTTCTGTTCCCTACTGCTGACTGATTCACTCTTTTTTCTCCCAGTATCGATTTGTTGTGTTGTGGTACCTGATCAGGCGCCGGGACGCCCCTTGGCTGGGGCAGCTGCGCGCCTTACAAAAGCTATTAACATAACATAACATAACATAACATCGTCTTTGGAGCCCTTATTAACAAGACTTTTGTTAATCGAAAATAGGCTTGAGAAATTTGAATCCTCATTAATTGCTACTGTGGGAGGTACTAAGAATAAAATAGTGGGTTGCGGCCAATGTAATGAGTTGATGAAGGTGGGAGGAGGGGAGCTAGCGGCATGCCCAGGTACTAACGTAACATCAATTGTGGGTCCGGTAGCCCGACTAAAGGAGTCCAATAAGTTAAGGTCAGAAATAATCAGTGGGGGAAATATAGTGTCCTTAGAGACACAGGGTGATAGGTGTAGGTCCCACGGAGAACTACAGGGCCAATTTCAGATAGCTGGTCCAGTTCCAAGGAGGAATCCTTTTGGAAACGAGGCAAAAAATGCATACCATCATCTAGACCTTCCCCCTGAGTGTTCACCCTATGTTGCTGATCTGACTGGCGTCCCAGAACTGCAACATGGTAAATTGAAATCTTATGAGCAATGAAAAAATAAGACAATACATTGGCTCAATAGCAATAGACCACTCCCGCGAGAGGTACAGTCTAAAATTTTGATTTTTGAGATGGGTGAGTTGGGTAGGCTATAGATTAAAAAATACAGCAGGAGATTGTATTGTCATTAATTTTGAAGATCCAATGGCTGCGGAGCATGTTTGTTGGGGCTCCCTGATAAACCCACGATCTTCTATTCAGGCCAGGGCCCTAAGCTATTTTTATATCCTCCCAGATTCTATGCCTAACCGGGGTAACCACGAGTTTTCAAAGGCTATGATGATCGCCAGGGCAAATGGGGGGAATGGTAAGCAACCGCCAGCAGTACCTCTCAATAATAGATTTAGCGTACTGGATCTGGTGGATTGACTGACACCTATTGATATTCATCAGGTTACAATTCCGGAAGAATATGTCATCGCAGGGGCAATAGGGAGTGGGGATCCAGACCAATATTTAAGATCATGCGATGGAGCGCGGGTTAATAAGGACACAGTGTTTAGCTTAGCTAAAAAAGTGGGGGAACTGGAGACGGCTATTCCCTGAAAAATAAGCAATTATGGTAGTGGTAAAGTTGATCATCGCCCAATAGAATCTGTGCTGACCTTCACGGGAATTTGCAGCCTTAGGATGGCTGACAGATCCCTATTGGAGGGAAATGCCAGGCCGAGTGCACAATTGACTTCTGGTGCCCCTAGTATTTTATCTTGGAATATTGTAGGCCTTGCCTCCAAACTAGACCAACCGGATTGGGGGGAATACATTGACTCCCACGAGATATGCCTGTTCCAGGAAACTTGGGCGGTAGAACCACAATATAGGGCAGGTTTCGTTGTATACTGGGAGGGTGCAGTGAACGGCCCAAAGGGTAGACCATCGGGGGGGCTATGCATATGGGTAGCCTCCCATCTAGGATGCAAGATCAAATGTGTAGAGACATACTCCCCAGACATCACATGTATACTCTTGTCATACAAGAAGCTACCGAAACTCGCCATTATTAATATTTATTCTCGACCAGTCCAGTATGGTGGGATATCACCAACGATAGATAGCTTGCTAAACCTCCTGAACTTACTGGCAGGGAATCTATATTTTTTAATTTGTGGAGATTTTAATTGCCAGTTTGAACCGCTAAACGGAATTATGCAACCAATTACTAGTGAGGAGGACGCTACATGGTCAATTCCGGCACCTAATATGTATTCCATTAGCCGATGGACTCCTCTAGTTTTGCAGTTAAGTTCTTTAACTTTGACTTTTTCTTTAAGGGCCTGCAATGGTTGGTTCCCTGGCGATAATCCTGAGCGTCGACCTTCAAGAGGTTTAGACAGGTTGCGGTCATCGATTACATCCTGACTAGTGTAGGGATATGGCATAATGTGGTGGACTTCTCCGTAGAAGAACGTAGTGAAAGCGACCACAACCCCCTAGTTATGGAGTTGGATTTGCAGTGGGGGGGTTTAGGTAGGCCCCCTGAGGAGCCGTACCAAAATAACCTGGTTGTCATAGATGGAGTGAGACGGATTAGATCATCTAAGATAAACCAATCGGCGGAGTTAATGTCAAAATTGTATGCAGGCATTTTACCCTTCCTAGAGAGAGTAAGCGTTGCTGCAGAAAATTTAACCAAGCCTGGTTTGGATAGTGACCTAGGCAAAATACACCAGGAAATGGCTTTGGTTGTGGCGGACTTCTTTTTTAACAGTGGTCCTATTAAACATAAATCTGGTGGTGAAAAAAGATCTTGGTACTCGAATTCTTGTAAGGAAGCGAAACTAGTTTTGCTGACCTCACTAAAAGGGGCCGATAGCCTCTGTATTAAGGAAGCTAGGGCGGCCTACAAGAAAATAATTGCAAATGCAAAGTCTGAGTGGGAAATAGCCAGATGGCAGGAGATCAAGAAGGCTTTGGATCTAAAAGATAGTAGAAGATTTTGGAATTTGGTTCACTCCGGGAAAGCGGAAGGTAGAACCACCCTTTATCCAAACATCGATGAGGACGCCTGGCATTCATATTACAAGGAATTATATTCTAGTTCCCACGCTGACATAAGCGTGACCGAAATCCCAGAGTGCAATTTTAATCTTGAAATTTTATGTGAAACACCCCCATGCACTATGGGAGAGGTGACATCTGCTTTAGCTATGTTGCAATCCAATAAAGCCCCAGGATTGGATCGAATCCTGGGTGATTTGTTTAAAAGCGAACAGGTAGTCTGGGATCCTTATTTATTATTATTATTTAATGCAATCTTGTATGGTCTTCCAACACCGCCTTCGTGGGCTGGTGCCGAGATTGTACCAATTTATAAAAAAGAATCCCCGATTGAACCATCTAACTATAGGCCAATTAGCCTTATCGATGTTTCCCAAAAACATTTTGGGAGGGTATTATTAGGGAGATTACAGGAGTGGATGGAAGACCGTGATATATTGACCCCGCTCCAAGCTGGCTTTAGAGCAAAGACTTCAACTGTAGATCAGCTCTTTAGGCTGCAGTTGATATACTGGAAGCACGTGGTTTTGGAAGGTGGGAGTCTTTATCTTACCTTCGTAGATTTGAAATCCTCCTTTGACATGGTCGACCGTGACCAGTTATGGAGTATCCTACTGGCCATGGGGGAACCACCCTATCTTTGTTTTCGACTCAAACGCCTCCACGAGGGCACGTACGCCTGAGTAAGCTATGGTAAAGATGCCCGATTGACAGCTACCTTCCCTGTTGACAAGGGGGTGAGGCAGGGCTGTGTGCTCGCGCCGACCCTTTTTTCACTCTTCCTAAACGGCTTAATTGAAGATCTACTTGCCGTGAAGGATTTGGACTCCCCTAAAATATCATCTCGCAAAAATTGTTTGCGGATGATACGCTGCTCCTCTCGAAGTCACATATGGGGATGCAGCGAGTTTTAAAGGAATTCAGCCAGTTTTGTAAAAGGAGGAAACTTTTAGTTAATATTAACAAAACAAAATACATGGTCTTTAATGCCAAACCGACTACCTACCCGCATCCAATAATGGACGATATCACGCTTGAGCGAGTCCATATCTTTGAATATCTGGGCCTAACCCTGAATGACAAGATGGGCTGGGGCCCTCAAATTGATAAGGCTAATCTGAAGCTCACCCAGGTAATAGGGGGATTATTGAAAGTCCAGAAGAGCTGTTCTTCTAAGGCTATAAGCCCACCGCTAGAAATATATAAAGTACAAGCGCGGTCTGCTTCTCTCTATGGGGATGAACTTTGGGCCATAACCCAACAAATGTATTGACCCTCACAGAAAATAAGTTTATCAGACACATTATGGCTTTCTCAATAAATACTCCCCTGGTACTCCTTAGGATGGATTTGGGTATCCTCCCAGTGGTGGACTTAATCTCGAGCCGACCATTGCTTTATTGGCGACGGTTATGGAGCACCCCCCGAGTTGAGACACTATAGGGAGGAACTCAAGGCATTATTATCGTCATTGAGGGACGTGGGAAGCGTACCGTGGCTGTCTTTTGTGAGGGATTCTTTTCATGCTATTGGTAGGGAGTACTCATGGGTTACCCTGGAGGAGTCCTGCCCAGCTACCCCCAAAAAAAACTTAGCTAAAGAATTAAGAGTTTTTAAATTGACTACTTTAATCCAGGCGACCAGAGTAACGAGCCTGATGCATGGGTTCCTGGACTTTAAGTCACACTATCAATTTGAACAGGTCCTAGACTTAATACAGCCTGCAATAACAAGGAGGTTGTTTCTCCAATTTAGATACGGGACCCTTCCACTTTTTGCAACAACTAATAAGTGGTCAGACGAGGCCAAGTGGCGGAGGAAACAGAAATTCACAAACTGTTCTTCTGCCCGGCATACAAGCAGGCGAAGTCTAAATGGGTGATACAATTGTGTAGAAACTTGGGTATCAAGGATTACTGTGTATTCTATAGAATCTTAAAATCTGATACAGACCCAGTGTATGTGGTTGTAATCTCTAAATTTCTCCTAGCTATGTGGCTTAAACGAAGGTACTTGTTAAAAACTGATATTTAGCTAAGTGTGACCGCTCAAATTACTTGCAATTACTTCGGAGCATTTTAAAAAGAATCATATGATGTGTTTAATAATGTTCTTAAAGTTTTTATCTTAAATTATATTCTTAAAATTAATTTTTATTTAAAACAGTTTCTGCTTTCAATAATTAATGAAGTGTATGCATCCTTACATATGCCAATGTCACCATGAGATTCTATTGTACACTGTTATGGGAAATGTATTATTGTTTGTTTTAACTTACATGTGCTTTTATGGCTGTAATAGTCGCAATAAAGTAGTTATGAATTAATGAATTTAACTTTCACCTTTGTATTAATTTGTCGAAGAAAGTACATCTGAAATGTATTTTCTTTCATCGCAGCACTATAGGTAGTTGCGATGACGTCATTGGTCACAATTAGCACGTGTTAAACAGATATGAAGACATTTTGTTTTTAAAATTTGACTCTAGATGTTTAGTAAGATATTGATTCAACTTTTCCCTTTGTATACATTTGTCAAAAGAAGTATATCTAAAATGTATTTTACTTCATCGGTGCGACACCAGAAGTCGCAAGGAAATCGGTGGCTGTGTATACTGCGTGTTTTCAATGAAGGGTAAAACACATATAGAGACATATTTACATAAGTGTGAGTGTACCTGTTTAGTGACATATTGGTTTAATTTCATTTTGTCTATGCATTTGTCATAAAGAGCAGTTCTCAAAAATAACTTTCTGTTTTTGCAGCCCTGTAGGAAGTCACAATGACGCTGGTACTCGCGAATACCACGTGACAACCAGATAAAGAAATTTCATTGGTTTACACACTTTCCTTTATGAAAGGAAGTCCACACCCATTTCTCCCGTCTTTAACTTTCCAGGTACTGGTTAGTTTATTATAGGAGCTGTCCTAAATTGATTTTCTACATTGTACTGTTTTTGGCTTTTATGGCTATTTCTTTGCAAAAAGTAAAATGGCATTAAAACAACTAGAGGAAGACCTAAAAGTGGTTGAAGTTATTGAAGAGCTGGAGGTCCCAGCTGCACATGAACAGTCTTCAGATGAAAAACCACCAATGAAGGAGCAAAGCATAGCTTGCGATTTTTTCATCAATCCATCCGGTGAATCGAAGATCACAGCTATATTGCTGAAGTGCAGCTTATGTGACAAGACATTATCTTGAGGTACAGCAAAAAATATTCATGTGGTACAACAAGTATGTTGTACCACTTAAAAACATGCAACAGGAAGCAACTAAATATTAGAGAGAGAGAGAGAAGGAGAGGAGTTGGCCTAACGGCTATGGTGGTCAACCTCTAATCTGAGGAACAGGGTTCGAGTCTTGGCTAGGACGCTCAACATCCTGTGGTTCTGGGCAAATCACTTAATCTCCCTGTGCCTAACAAACATGAATGTGCCCTCATGTAGTGCAACTGGTACTCATGTAAAGCACTCTGATACCTAATACCTGCAGGTCAAGTTCGCGCCATATAAAGCTCTGTAAAAAAAAAGGAGAGGGATCATCAGCCTCCAGAGCTCCAGCCTCTGCTCCTGGTGACAAAGTTCCACCTGAAGTCAAGAGAAGATGCAGTAAAATATTCACCAGACCTAAAACATTTTGCTACCTTCTGCATAGACTGTAACACTATTGTAGCAGTTGGGGAGCAGCCTCTAGATGTAATTTTACAGAATGTAAAAAGCCATAATTTTGTATTTCTTTTTGCTTTTTTATTGCAGCGCTACAAGCTCAATGTTTTACTCAATGCTTACAGTTATGTTATTTTTGTTACCATTTTCTTTTTGAAAAAAGTAAAAAATCAAGACAAACAAAAAAACAAAAAAAATGAGTTAAAAAATGGTTCTTTTCTGAACTGCCTTTTCTGCTTAATAAAAGGTTAGTTGAATGAATGAGTGCATAAGCGGCACATGGATGTTAGAATGAGTACATGAGTGATGCATGAATAATTGAATGAGACCATAAGTGGTGTGTGGATGTTAGAATGACTGCAATGGGGTGCCTGGGTGATTCTATAAGTGCACGACTTGTGCCTGGGTAATTGTAGGACTGCACTGGTTGTACCTGTATGATTCAATGAGTACATATGTATGTAAATGTATAGGCATTTATATAGCGCACTACTTACCCGTAGGGTCCCAAGGCGCTTCGACCGCTGCGAAACCCTTCCTGGCTTCCCTGAGAGATGGTCCCTTAATGGGTATCTCCAGGGTGAGACCAGGCATCCCCGGCGGTCTGGTGGGGCCGTTAGTGAAGATGAGGCAAGCTAATGCCCAGAGTTGCCGAGTGTGAACGCTGATCAGAGTGGGCACCGAGGCGAGAGAATTATCGAGTCCAGAGAATTATCGAGTCCGCTGACCCTGGTCCAGAAACCTGCCGCGCCGGGAATCGAACCCTGGTCCCGGGCCGTCCTCTGCTCTCGGGTCTGCCGCCTCTAACCAGTGAGCCACACTACTTCACTAGAAACTGCCTGGTTAATTAGATAAGTGAATGGGTAGTGTCTGGGTGATTTGATGAGTGCATGGGTAGATTCTGGATGATTGGATGAGTGCATAGGCAGTGCGTGGGTGATTGGATGAGTGTGTCGGTAGTGCAAGGGTGATTGGATGATTATCTGAGTAATGCATGGCTGATTGAATATGTGCATGTGTAAAGCCTGGGTAATTGTATGACTGGATGGATAGTGCCTGGTTGATTAGATGAGTGCATGAGTAGTGTCACGGTAATTGATAAGTCTATGTGTAGTGCCGGGGTGATTGAACAAGTAGATGGGTAGTGCCAGGATGATTAGATGAGTACCTGAGCAGTGCCTGGATGATTAGATGAGTACCTGAGCAGTGCCTGGATGATTGGATGTGTGCTTGGTTTGTGCCTGGATAATTGTATGACTGAATCGGTTGTCGACCCGCGAACGAAGATTGTCCAACACGGCCACCAGCGCAGACTCCGTCCCGTGAGCTGGCCGGAAGCCAAACTGGGCCACATCCAACCAGGTGTTATCCTCTAGAAATCTAGATAAAGATCGGGTAACCAGCTTCTCCATGATCTTAACCGGGAAAGGGAGCAAGGAAATGGGTCTGTAATTTGACAAGCAGGAAGGGTCGAGTGTGGATTTCTTCAGGAGGGGTGAAACCACTGCCAACTTCCAGCTCTCCGGGACAGTTGCGGTGGCAAACGACTGATGACAGATGGAATATAGTGGATGAAAAAGTTCTTTCTGGAACAATTTCCAGAATTTGTGCGAGAGTGGATCCAGCGGGGAGCCTGATGACACAGTTTGCGCTAGTTTGCAGAACTCATCAAAAGAAGGAAAAGAGAAACAGCTCAGCTGGGGTCGACTGGAAGATTCATCCGTAGCTCCCAGACTGAGAGAGGAACACCTCAGCTGGGGTCGACTGGAAGATTCAGCCAGAGCTCCCAGACTGAGAGAGGAACACCTCAGCTGGGGTCGACTGGAAGAATCATCGGAGCTCCCAGACTGAGAGAGGAACACCTCAGCTGGGGTCGACTGGGAGATTCATCCGGAGCTCCCAGACTGAGAGAGGAACACCTCAGCTGGGGTCGACTGGAAGATTCAACCGGAGCTCCCAGACAGAGAGGGGGACAACTCGGATGGTGTTGACTAAAGGGTTCCTCCGGAGTTCCCAGACTGAGAGGAAGACAACTCAGCTGGGGTCGACTGGGAGATTCATCCAAAGCACTCAGACTGAGAGGGGAACAACTCCACTGGGGTCGACTAGAAGGTGCTTCCGGAGCTCCCAGACTTGAAGGGGGACAACTCATCTGGGGTCGACTGGAAGATGCTTCCGGAGCACCCAGACTGAGAGGAAGACTATTCCGCTGGGGTCAACTAGAGGCTTCATCCGAAGTTCCCATCTGGGAACCACATAGAGAATCCTCTGAAATACCCCGACTGACTGGGTTATTCAGTGATGCTGACATAGATGGAGTCGATCCAGCAAGTCCGCTCGCAGAAGCCAAAAGGCATGTGATGGTTGTGGCTGTTCCACTCCAAGGCTGACCTGGTCTGTATGTTTCGCGTGAAATCTTATGCCATTTGTTGTCTGGAGGTGCATGTTGCAGCATCTCTATTTGATTGTCACCATATTTGTGCCTGTGATCTTCCCTGGACCGGAATCAAGCATCCTAGGACCGGTTTCTGGCTATCAGACATCATCAGCCAGGATAGCTTGACTCCAGTGGAATGGAGAGCACGGGACTCACGTCCGAGCATATCCGTCCTACTGGGGTGACAAATGCACAACAACAGTTGATGGACAGAATGCAGAACAATGTCAGACATTCACCCCAGTACAGAGATCTGGGCCTAAATCCATTGTTTTTTTGCACTCCACACCACCCCGGCTCAGACATGGCCTTATGCAAATCATCCTTGACCCTGTGCCTCATGGGAACAGTCCAGCCCGAACTGCCAAGCCATGTCTTCCCTGGACTGGAATCAAGCATTCTAGGACCGGTTTCTGGCTATCAGCCGTCATCAGCCAGGATAGCTTGACTCCAGTGGTGTGGAGAGCACTGGACTCACGCCTGAGCATACCCGTCCCACTCGGGGTGACAAATGCAAAAACAACAGTTGATGGACAGAATGCTGAACAATGTCATACATTCACCCCAGTACAGAGATCTGGGCCTAAATCCATTGTTTTTTTGCACTCCACACCACCCCAGTTGAGACATGGCCATATGCTAATCAGCCTTGACCCTGTGCCTCATGGGAACAGTCCAGCCCAAACTGCCAAGCCATGTCTTCCCTGGACCAGAATCAAGTATCCTAGGACCGGTTTCTGGCTATCAGCCGTCATCAGCCAGGATAGCTTGACTCCAGTCCTGTGTAGAGCACCGGACTCACGTCTGAGCATACCGTCTCACTCGGGGTGACAAATGCAAAAACAACAGTTGATGGACAGAATGCAGAACAATGTCATACATTCAACCCAGTACAGAGATCTGGGCCTGAAACCATTGTTTTTTTGCACTCCACACCACCCCAGTTCAGACATGGCCATATGCAAATCAGCCTTGACCCTGGGCCTCATGGGAACAGTCCAGCCTGAACTGCCAAGCCATGTCTTCCCTGGACTGGAGTCAAGCATCCTAGGACCGGTTTCTGGCTATCTGCCGTCATCAGCCAGGATAGCTTGACTCCAGTGGTGTGGAGAGCACGGGACTCACGTCTGAGCATACCCGTCCCACTCAGGGTGACAAAGGCAAGAACAACAGTTGATGGACAGAATGCACAACGATGTCATACATTCACCCCAGTACAGAGATCTGTGCCTAAATCTATCGTTTTTGTGCACTCCACACCACCCCAGTTCAGACAAGGCCATATGCAAATCAGCCTTGACCCCGTGCCTCATGGGAACAGTCCAGCCCGAACTGCCAAGCCATGTCTTCCCTGGACCGGAATCAAGCATCCTAGGACCAGTTTCTGGCTATCAGCCGTCGTCAGCCAGGATAGCTTGACTCCAGTGGTGTGGAGAGCACAGGACTCAGGTCTGAGCATACCCGTCCCACTCGGGGTGACAAATGCAAAAACAACAGTTGATGGACAGAATGCAGAACAATGTCATACATTCACCCCAGTACAGAGATCTGGGCCTAAATCCATCGTTATTTTGCACTCCACACCACTCCAGTTTGGACATGGCCATTTGCAAATCAGCCTTGACCCTGTGCCTCATGGGAACAGTCCAGCCCGAACTGCCAAGCCATGTCTTCCCTGGACCGGAATCAAGCATCCTAGGACCGGTTTCTGGCTGTCAGCCGTCACCAGCTGGATAGCTTGACTCCAGTGGTGTGGAGAGCACGGGACTCACGTCTGAGCATACCTGTCCCAGTCGGGGTGACAAATGCAAAAACAACAGTTGATGGACAGAATGCAGAACAATTTCATACATTCACCCCAGTAGAGAGATCTGGGCCTAAATCCATTGTTTATTTGCACTCCACACCACCCCAGTTCAGACATGGCCATATGCTAATCAGCCTTGACCCTGTGCCTCATGGGAACAGTCCAGCCCGAACTGCCAAGCCAAGTCTTTCCTGGACCGGAATCAAGCATCCTAGGACCGCTTTCTGGCTATCAGCCGTCATCAGCCAGGACAGCTTGACTCCAGTGGTGTGGAGAGCACGGGACTCACGTCTGAGCATACCCGTCCCACTCGGGGTGACAAAGGCAAGAACAACAGTTGATGGACAGAATGCAGAACAATGTCATACATTCACCCCAGTACAGAGATCTGGGCCTAAATCTATCGTTTTTGTGCACTCCACACCACCCCAGTTGAGACATGGCCATTGGCAAATCAGCCTTGACCCTGTGCCTCATGGGAACAGTCCAGCCCGAACTGCCAAGCGATGTCTTCCCTGGACCGGAATCAAGCATCCTAGGACCGGTTTCTGGCTATCACCCGTCGTCAGCCAGGATAGCTTGACTCCAGTGGTGTGGAGAGCACAGGACTCAGGTCTGAGCATACCCGTCCCACTCGGGGTGACAAATGCAAAAACAACAGTTGATGGACAGAATGCAGAACAATGTCATACATTCACCCCAGTACAGAGATCTGGGCCTAATCCATCATTTTTTTGCACTCCACACCACCCCAGTTCAGACAAGGCCATATGCAAATCAGCCTTGACCCCGTGCCTCATGGGAACAGTCCAGCCCGAACTGCCAAGCCATATCTTCCCTGGACTGGAATCAAGCATCCTAGGACCGGTTTCTGGCTATCAGCCGTCATCAGCCAGGATAGCTTGACTCCAGTGGTGTGGAGAGCACGGGACTCACGTCTGAGCATACCCATCCCACTCGGGGTGACAAATGCAAAAACAACTGTTGATGGACAGAATGCAGAACAATTTCATGCATTCACCCCAGTACAGAGATCTGGGCCTAAATCCATCGTTATTTTGCACTCCACACCACTCCAGTTTGGACATGGCCATTTGCAAATCAGCCTTGATCCTGTGCCTCATGGGAACAGTCCAGCCCGAACTGCCAAGCCATGTCTTCCCTGGACCGGAATCAAGCATCCTAGGACCGGTTTCTGGCTGTCAGCCGTCATCAGCCTGGATAGCTTGACTCCAGTGGTGTGGAGAGCACGGGACTCACGTCTGAGCGTACCTGTCCCAGTCGGGGTGACAAATGCAAAAACAACAGTTGATGGACAGAATGCAGAACAATGTCATACATTCACCCCAGTAGTGAGATCTGGGCCTAAATCCATTGTTTTTTTGCACTCCACACCACCCCAGTTCAGACATGGCCATATGCTAATCAGCCTTGACCCTGTGCCTCATGGGAACAGTCCAGCCCGAACTGCCAAGCCATATCTTCCCTGGACCGGATTCAAGCATCCTAGGACCGGTTTCTGGCTATCAGCCGTCATCAGCCTGGATAGCTTGACTCCAGTGGTGTGGAGAACACGGGACTCACGTCTGAGCATACCTGTCCCAGTCGGGGTGACAAATGCAAAAACTACAGTTAATGGACAGAATGCAGAACAATGTCATACATTCACCCCAGTACAGATATCTGGGCATAAATCCATAGTTTTTTTGCACTCCACACCACCCGAGTTCAGAGAAGGCCATATGCAAATCAGCCTTGACCCCATGCCTCATGGGAACAGTCCAGCCCGAACTGCCAAGCCATATCTTCCCTGGACCGGATTCAAGCATCCTAGGACCGGTTTCTGGCTATCAGCCGTCATCAGCCTGGATAGCTTGACTCCAGTGGCGTGGAGAGCACGGGACTCACGTTTGAGCATACCCATCCCACTCGGGGTGACAAATGCAAAAACAACAGTTGATGGACAGAATGCAGAACAATGTCATACATTTATCCCAGTACAGAGATCTGGGCCTAAATCCATCGTTTTTTTGCACTCCACACCAGCCTAAGCTTTAGGCTGGTGGCAGCGCCTGGAGCTTGCTTGAGGTCCCTTGTGCTAGAGCGAGACGAGCACTTCGCTATTAGATGCCGTTTTTAAAACCATTGCATACATTTTATCATTTTATACATTGACTGTCACTTTGCTCTGTTGTGCACTATATTCTAACCTTTTTGTTGTGCAGGAGTCTTCGCCACTTCCCCGCTCCCCTAGCGTCCTCCCTCGATTCATTCCAGCCGGCCCCAGTGCCGTGAGAGGGGAGGTCGAGCCGCCATCTTGGGGTGGGGTGTTCCACGAGCCTGGCCGGAGTTAGCGGTCCAGTGCTTGGGTGTGACAGGCCATAAGAAGCGATGTGCTTCCGGGAGCGCAGCGGACGGGTGCAGCGGGCGCGACGTTGGCGCGCCGAAGGTGCGCCTTAGGTAAGCCCGTCTGCGCCCGTCCGCGCTCCGGCAGCGTGCAGGGCCAGGCACCCTGCAAGTCCTGCATTATATGAGACTGCCTCGCCTATCACGTACAACTCTGATGACCTGAGGGCCCTCAATTGCCACCCCCATGTAAGGGCGCTCCATGGAACGTCTTAGTCTCCAAATCACGAATTTGTCCTGGATGTCATTTTCGTTTTAATTTTTCTAATCCCCCATCCATCTCCCAGGCCAACAAAGTAGGAGGGTCTCTTATTCAAGCTGCTCTTATTAATGCCCGCTCCCTACCAAAGCATTCAGATGAAGTGCACGAATTTATCATTGACAAAGGTCTTGATATCCTTTTCATCACAGAGACGTGGCTGAATGAAAGCTGCGCACCAGTGGTTGAATTGGCTGTTCCCAGAGGGTTCAAGATCACTAGATTGGACCGTAACATAGGCAGGGGAGGAGGTCTAGCTGTGATATATAGGGAGAAGTGGTCATTGAGTAAAGAATGTACGGGTGGGATCGAAGATGGGGAAGTTTTGGAATTCTCCCTGGTCCTGTCCCCTCAATTTACCTTAGGGGGTCTGCTGATTTACCGCCCACCTGGTCCTTTGGGCACCTTTATCAAATCCCTGGAGGAGGTTGTTATCCAGAGGGCGCTTAGATTCCCAAGTTTTTTAATGTTGGGAGATTTTAATTTACACATGGATAAGAGCCTAGCTCCCGGAGTAAAAGACCTGGAGGAGATCTGTAATCTTGGTCAGTTGGTGCAACAGGTGCGCTCTGCCACTCATGTAGGGGGTCATTGTTTGGATTTGGTGTACTCTAATTTTAATATTTTAATTGACCCACCCCTTCCTGTCACTTGGTCAGACCACTTTCCAGTTCATTTTTCATGGGACATTAACAAAACTCGTGTGCCGTCTAACACCCAGTTGGAGGAATGCCCAAAAAGAATTAATATTCCTGATTTGGTGGAGGCCCTCAAGCACACCGCCCCATTGAAAGCCCAAAATTTGAATGATGCTGTTGATAGCTTTTCATCCTGGATAGACTCTACCATTAGATCACTACCAGAGTGTAAAGGAAAAAAGAACCGTAGGGCCATCCCCACATCCCCCTGGTATAGTGACCAATTAAAGATTTTAAAATTAGGATGTAAGGAGAAAGAGGGAGTATGGAGAAGGGATTATTGCCCCATTGCAAAATCGGAGCTCCGAGGAGCACAACAAAATTATTATGCGGCGATTAAGACGGCCAAGGGGGAATTTTACGCGGCCAAAATTCTCAAAGCCAGGAATAATAATCGCGAAATTGTCTCCATTGTTAAGAGTTTTACAGCCCCGGTGGCAGAGAAGATGTCAGCCCCGATCTCCACAGATTGGTGTGAGCAACTATCAATTTATTTTATTGATAAAATACAAAAAATCCAACATAGTCTCAAACCCTCTGACCAGCCATCTCCCCTGCAAGCCGATCAACCCCTACATGATCGACTACCCTCGCCTTCACTATTTCAAGAATTAGAGGTTAAAGCCGAGTTGTCTAAATTTGCTTATGTTGAGGAGATGGATGTGTTGGCTATATTAAAAGCCCTGAAATCGGGGTCCCCAGCAGATCCATGCCCGGCAAGGGTTTTGAGTGGAGTGGCCGAGGTAATTACCCCTATGGTTACTGCTTTGGTCAACGAGTCACTAGTTTCAGGAACGGTTCCCTCTCAGTGGAAACAAGCCAAACTCCTCCCTCTGATAAAAAAACCTACAGCAGATCCGCTGATTACATCTAACTACCGGCCCATATCCCTTCTCCCGGCCCTTGCCAAAGTATGCGAGAAGGCCGCATTTCGGCAGCTGGAGAGGTTCGTGGAATCCTCGGGGGCACTTCATCCGGCCCAGTCGGGCTTCCGTACCTCCTTCAGCACCGAGACTGCGCTTGTAGAGGTGACAGAGGCCATTAGGGAGTGTTTGGACGGAGGCGGCAGAGCGGCTCTGATTTTATTGGACCTCTCTGCCGCGTTCGATACAGTGCCCCACCTTCAGCTTCTGTCTAGGCTGGAGGATATTGGCATCTCTGGCTCAGTCCTCGGGTGGATCCGTTCTTTCCTCTCAGACAGGTCTCAACAAATTTGGTTACCCCCCTTCCACTCTTCTAACCGCAGGGTAGGGACTGGAGTTCCACAGGGGTCAACCTTGAGTCCCCTCTTATTTAATGTTTATTTAACCCCGTTGATTCTGCTGGCAGAGAATTTGGGTGCGAAGATAATGGCATACGCCGACGACACCCAACTCCTCTTTACCTGGAACAAGGATAACATCTGCACATTGGGAGTCCGTCAATGTTTGTCCTCTGTATTTGCTTGGCTGGCAGGAGCCAGCCTCAAGTGCAATGAGGACAAATCGGAAATCTTACTTTACGGCCAGTTCCCAACTGACTTTAGGGTTTCCATTTGGCCCTGCGGATTACCTTGCCCCAAGGGAGAAGGTGGGATAGCTAAGAATCTAGGAGTCTGGTTTGGTGCCGACTTAGGTTTCCGTGACCAGATTTCTAGACTGGCCGGGACCTGTTTTGGCTTCCTGACCACCCTTCGAAGATTCTTTCCCCTCCTCCCTCAAGCGGCCAAAGAAACGGTAGCCAGAGCACTCGTGCTCTCCTGCCTGGACTATGCAAATGCCCTTTACATCGGGGCACCTGACTTTCTGATTAGAAAGTTACAGGTAGTCCAGAATGCGACGGTGAGACTCCTTTTTAACATTCCAAGGAGGCTCAGCGTTCGCAAGCAAGTGAGGGAGCTTCGATGGCTTCCAGTTGCCCAAAGAGTGCGTTTTAAGGCTCTGGTAGTCATTTACAAAGCCCTCCATGGACATTGTCCATCCTACCTCGCAAAAAGATTTGCCTTTTACCAGCCAACCCGCCAGCTGCGATCTGCCTCCCGAAGGCAGGTGGTTGTCCCCAGATTTAAGAGAGTCCGCCTGGGGGGGCAATCTCTGACGGTACGGGGAGCCCAGATGTGGAACGCTATACCGGATGTTCTAAGAAACTCCCCCAATTTGATCAATTTTAAAAAACTGTTAAAAACCCACCTTTTTTCACATTCCGAATAGCTGTCTTCTCGATCACTCTGACACCACTTCCTCACCGCGCCAGGACAGTCCCGACTAACAGAGCGCGTTACAAATCAATATATAACATAACATAACCCCAGTTCAGACATGGCCATATGCAAATCAGCCTTGACCCCTTGCCTCATGGGAACAGTCCAGCCCGAACTGCCAAGCGATGTCTTCCCTGGACCGGAATCAAGCATCCTAGGACCGGTTTCTGGCTATCAGACATCATCAGCCAGGATAGCTTGACTCCAGTGGTGTGGAGAGCACGGGACTCACGTCTGAGCATACCCGTCCCACTCGGGGTGACAAAGGCAAGAACAACAGTTGATGGACAGAATGCAGAACAATGTCATACATTCACCCCAGTACAGAGATCTGGGCCTAAATCTATCATTTTTGTGCACTCCACACCACCCCAGTTCAGACATGGCCATTGGCAAATCAGCCTTGACCCTGTGACTCATGGGAACAGTCCAGCCCGAACTGCCAAGCCATGTCTTCCCTGGACCGGAATCAAGCATCCTAGGACCGGTTTCTGGCTGTCAGCCGTCATCAGCCTGGATAGCTTGACTCCAGTGGTGTGGAGAGCACGGGACTCACGTCTGAGCATACCTGTCCCAGTCGGGATGACAAATGCAAAAACAACAGTTGATGGACAGAATGCAGAACAATGTCATACATTCACCCCAGTACAGAGATCTGGGCCTAAATCCATTGTTTTTTTGCACTCCACACCACCCCGGCTCAGACATGGCCATATGCAAATCAGCCTTGACCGTGTGCCTCATGGGAACAGTCCAGCCCGAACTGCCAAGCCATGTCTTCCCTGGACTGAAATCAAGCATCCTAGGACCGGTTTCTGGCTATCAGCCGTCATCAGCCAGGATGGCTTGACTCCAGTGGTGTGGAGAGCACTGGACTCACGTCTGATCATTCCCGTCCCACTCGGGGTGACAAATGCAAAAACAACAGTTGATGGTGAGAATGCAGAACAATGTCATACATTCACCCCAGTACAGAGATCTGGGCCTAAATCCATTGTTTTTTTTGCACTCCACACCACCCCAGTTGAGACATGGCCATATGCTAATCAGCTTCAACCCTGTGCCTCTTGGGAACAGTCCAGCCCGAACTGCCAATCAGTGTCTTTCCTGGACCGGAATCAAGCATCCTAGGACCGGTTTCTGGCTATCAGCCGTCATCAGCCAGGATAGCTTGACTGCAGTCGTGTGGAGAGTACGGGACTCAAGTCTGAGCATACCCGTCCCACTCGGGGTGAAAAATGCAAAAACAACAGTTGATGGACAGAATTCAGAACAATGTTATACATTCACCCCAGTACAGAGATCTGGGCCTAAATCCATCGTGTTTTTTGCACTCCACACCACCCCAGTTCAGACATGGCCATATGCAAATCAGCCTTGACCCTGTGCCTCATGGGAACAGGCCAGCCCGAACTGCCAAGCCATGTATGTATGTATGTATGTATTGGCATATTTGTATAGCGCTGTACTATCACCCAAAGGGTATCCTGGCGCTTTGATTCAGCAAGCCGAAACCACCAATGCAAGATCACACTGCTCTTGGAAACAGGTGGGTCTTCAGACCTCTCTTAAAGGATAGAAAATCACCCTGACTCCTCAACGATATCGCGAGAGAATTCCATAGTCTAGCAGCCGCAAAACTGAACGACCGACCACCCATCCTTACCCTCTGAACTCTGAGAACCGTCACCAGATACGCCGAGGAAGAACGTAGTCTCCGGGAAGTTGAGTACCATGAGAATAAATTCTGCAGCAAAACTGGACCCTGTCCATGCAACGCTCTGAAAACCAGGCAAGATGCTTTAAAAAGGATTCGTTGATGGACCGGCAGCCAATGTAAGTCTAAGAGTGCCATGGAAGAAGAGGCAGTGCGCGAGCGAGACAGTGCCAATTTGGCTGCCATATTTTGTACCCGCTGCAGCTTGCCCACCAGCGTACCAGGCGCCTCCAGAAGCAGTGTGTTGCAGTAATCCAACCTGCTCAGAATGATGCCCCACACTACCTCTGGCCTAGCCTGCGCTGGGAGCAATGGAAGAACTTTACGTAACATCCGCAGCAGCATCATGCAAGTAGCTACGGTTTTATTGACAAAAATGTCCAATTGTAAATTGGGGCCAAACATGACCCCTAGATTGCGAGCAGATTCCGCTGCAGTCACTGCCCCAGGAAAGGAGGGATGCCAGAAATCATCTGGCAGAGCACGCGGAACCCGATCATTAGAACAATACAGCACCTCCGTTTTTGACCCTTTAAACTAGAGGGAGTTGGAACGTAGCCACGCCGCTGTAGCTGACATACAGCGGTGAAAAGTCTCAAAGGAGACAGCGTCCTTACCCTTCAAGGAAAAGACCAATTGGGTATCGTCGGCGTAGTTAAACACCGAGATACCAAAGGAACTTATTAATTGGATCAGAGGGCGGAGGTACAGATTGAATAATATAGGACTGATGGCTGAGCCCTGGGGCACCCCCTGCCCAACTCTCCGCACATCCGACCTAAAAGGTGGCAATGCCACCACCTGCTGCCTGTTGTTAAGATACGAGACTAGCCAGTCCCTTGCCAACCCCGTGACTCCGATCTCCTCCAGCCGCTCAATAAGGATGGAGTGGCTGACCGTGTCGAACGCGCCCGACATGTCGAGCAGCACTAAAAAGGCTGCCCGACCCGTGTCGACCCGCGAACGAAGATTGTCCAACACGGCCACCAGCGCAGACTCCGTCCCGTGACCTGGCCGGAAGCCAAACTGGGCCACATCCAACCAGGTGTTATCCTCTAGAAATCTAGATAAAGATCGGGTAACCAGCTTCTCCATGATCTTAACCGGGAAAGGGAGCAAGGAAATGGGTCTGTAATTTGACAAGCAGGAAGGGTCGAGTGTGGATTTCTTCAGGAGGGGTGAAACCACTGCCAACTTCCAGCTCTCCGGGACAGTTGCGGTGGCAAACGACTGATGACAGATGGAATATAGTGGATGAAAAAGTTCTTTCTGGAACAATTTCCAGAATTTGTGCGGGAGTTGATCCAGCGGGGAGCCTGATGACACAGTTTGCGCTAGTTTGCAGAACTCATCAAAAGAAGGAAAAGAGAAATAGCTCAGCTGGGGTCGACTGGAAGATTCATCCGGAGCTCCCAGACTGAGAGAGGAACACCTCAGCTGGGGTCGACTGGAAGATTCAGCCAGAGCTCCCAGACTGAGAGAGGAACACCTCAGCTGGGGTCGACTGGAAGAATCATCCGGAGCTCCCAGACTGAGAGAGGAACACCTCAGCTGGGGTCGACTGGGAGATTCATCCGGAGCTCCCAGACTGAGAGAGGAACACCTCAGCTGGGGTTGACTGGAAGATTCAACCGGAGCTCCCAGACTGAGAGGGGGACAACTCGGATAGTGTTGACTAAAGGGTTCCTCCGGAGTTCCCAGACTGAGAGGAAGACAACTCAGCTGGGGTCGACTGGGAGATTCATCCGAAGCACTCAGACTGAGAGGGGAACAACTCCACTGGGGTCGACTAGAAGGTGCTTCCGGAGCTCCCAGACTTGAAGGGGGAAAACTCATCTGGGGTCGACTGGAAGATGCTTCCGGAGCACCCAGACTGAGAGGAAGACTATTCCGCTGGGGTCAACTAGAGGCTTCATCCGAAGTTCCCATCTGGGAACCACATAGAGAATCCTCTGAAATACCCCGACTGACTGGGTTATTCAGTGATGCTGACATAGATGGAGTCGATCCAGCAAGTCCGCTCGCAGAAGCCAAAAGGCGTGTGATGGTTGTGGCTGTTCCACTCCAAGGCTGACCTGGTCTGTATGTTTCGCGTGAAATCTGATGCCATTTGTTGTCTGGAGGTGCATGTTGCACCATCTCTATGTGACTGTCACCATATTTGTGCCTGTGATCTTCCCTGAACCGGAATCAAGCATCCTAGGACCGGTTTCTGGCTATCAGACATCATCAGCCAGGATAGCTTGACTCCAGTGGAATGGAGAGCACGGGACTCACGTCCGAGCATATCCGTCCTACTGGGGTGACAAATGCACAACAACAGTTCATGGACAGAATGCAGAACAATGTCATACATTCACCCCAGTACAGAGATCTGGGCCTAAATCCATTGTTTTTTTTTAACTCCACACCACCCGGCTCAGACATGGCCATATATCAATCAGGAGTTTGTTAAAGCGCGACTACTCACCCGTAAGGGTCTCAAGGCGCTAGGGGTGGGGGGGGTTGGGGGGGGTGCAGGTTCCATTCCATCAAGGAGGGGGTCTGTCGAAGAGCCAGGTTTTGAGGTTTCTTGCGAAGATGGGGAGCGATGTTGTCTGTCTGAGGTGGAGCGGAAGGGCGTTCCATGCTTTGGCCGTGAGGAAGGAGAAGGAGCGGCCTCCCGATCTGGTCTTTCTGGTGCGGGGGACCACAGCGTAGGAAAGCTGGGCTGATCGTAGGGTCCTTTGGGGTGCGTGGAATTTGAGTTGGCTGTTCAGGTATGCTGGTCCGGTGCCGTGGAGGGCCTTGTGTGCGTGGGTGAGCATCTTAAAGGTGATTCTCGCCTCGACGGGGAGCCAGTGGAGTGTGCGCAGGTGCTGGGAGATGTGGCAGTGTTTTGGCAGGTTGAGGACCAGTCTTGCGGCGGCGTTCTGGATGTTCTGTAGCTTGCGGATGAGGTTTTTGTTTATTCTGGCGTAGAGTGCGTTGCCGTAGTCGAGTCTGCTGGTGACCAGGGCGTGAGTGACTGTCTTTCGGTGTTCGAGGGGGATCCATTTGAAGGTCTTACGAAGGAGGCGGAGGGTGTGGAAGCAGGAAGATGAGACAGAGTTGATCTGGCGGTCCATTTTGAGCTCGGAGTCCAGGATGATTCCCAGGTTGCGTGCGTGGTCTGTGGGGGTTGGCGGGTTTCGGAGGGCGGTGGGCCACCAGGTGTCACTCCAGGCGTCGGGGTTTGGGCCCATGATGAGTACTTCTGTTTTGTTGGTGTTTAGTTGTAGGCAGCTGTTTTTCATCCATTTGGCGACGGCTTCCATGCCTTCTCGAAAGTTGCGTCTGGCGGTGTTGGGCTCGTTGGATAGGGAGAGGATGAGCTGGGTGTCGTCTGCATATGACACGATGTTGAGTCCGTAGGTTCTGACGATGGGGGCAAGTGGAGCCATGTAGACGTTGATGAGCGTCGGGCTGAGGGAGGAGCCCTGGGGGACTCCGCAGGTGATAGGTGTGGGGTCCGAGAGGAAAGGGGGGAGTCTGACCCGCTGCGTCCTGCTGGAGAGGAAGGAGCAGATCCAGTCGAGGGCCTTGTCCTGGATTCCTGCATCGTAGAGTCTGCGTATTAGGGTGCGGTGGGAGACTGTGTCGAACGCCGCTGATAGGTCGAGGAGGATGAGGGCTACTGTTTCTCCTTTGTCCAGTAAGGTGCGGATGTCGTCTGTTGCGGCGAGGAGGGCGGTTTCCGTACTGTGGTTTTTTCTGAAGCCGGATTGGGAGGAGTCGAGGATGTTGTGTTCTTCAATGAATGTGGCGAGTTGGCTGTTGATGGCTTTCTCGATGACTTTCGCTGGGAACGGGAGCAGGGAGATGGGTCTGTAGTTTTTGAGGTCGGTGGGGTCCGCTGAGGGTTTCTTTAGGAGGGGGTTGACCTCGGCGTGTTTCCAGTCGTCGGGGAATGAGGCGGTCGCCAGGGAGCGGTTGATGGTTTGGCGGAGCATGGGTGCGATGGTGTTGGCGGCTCTGTTGAAGATGTGGTGGGGGCAGGGGTCCGTGGGGGCCCCTGAGTGGATTGACTTCATTGTCTTCAGTGTGTCTTCGGTGGTGAGTGCTGTCCAGTCATCAATCGCTGGTTTCCGGGTGTCGGGGGTGGTTGGTGAGGGTTCAGTGTGTTGGTTGTCTTCGTCGAAGTTGTCGTAGATGCTCTTGATTTTGTGGTGGAAAAAGATGCTGACTTTGTCGCAGAGGTCTTGTGAGGGAGGGATGTCGGTAGACTCGCTGGTGGGTTGGGCGAACTCCTTGATGATGCTGAAGAGTTCTTTGCTGTTGTGTGCGTGGGTGGAGATTCTGTCTTCAATCGCTTCTTTCCTCGTTTCTCTGATGAGTTGATGGTGGGCGTTGGTGGCGGCTCTGAAGTTGTTGTGGGCTTCTGTGGATTTGGTGTTTCTCCAGGCCTTTTCGAGGCGGCGGCATGTGCGCCTGGACTCTCGAAGTTCGGTGGTAAACCATCTGGCTTTCTTGGCATGGGTATTGTTGTTTTTCTTGAGGGGGGCTATGGTGTTGGTGCTGTCCGAGATCCATCTATGCAGGGTTCGGGCTGCGGTGTTGGGGTCGTCGTTTTCCGCGATGGTTGGGGTGGAGTTGTTGAGTGAGGAGGTGAGCTGGTCATCGGTGATTTTGGTCCAGTTACTTTGTGGAAGCAGGTGCTGGTGTCTGTGGATGGTGGGTGTTATGAAGGTGAAGTGGACGCAACGATGGTCGGTCCATGGGAGTTCGGTGGTGTGGCTGAAGGTGATGGAGTTTCCTGTAGTGAAGAGGGGGTCGAGGGTGTGTCCTGCTGAGTGCGTGGGCTCGGTCACGATCTGGCGGAGTCCAATGTTGAGGAGGTTGTCCAGGCGGGATGTGGTGTTGGGGTCCAGTTGATTGTCGAGGTGGAAGTTGAGGTCTCCCAGCAGGGTGTAGTTGGTGGATGCGATGGCCTGAAGGGAGATAATGTCCGTAATGGAGTTGGCGAAGGGTCCGCGGGGTCCAGGAGGTCGGTAGATGAGGGTTCCTCGGAGGGCGGCGGTGGGGCTGGCCAGTATCTTGAAGTGAAGGTGTTCCATCAGTTCTGTGGACTCGTCAGAGAGTGTGCTCAGGCGGAGGCTGGATTTGTGGATGATGGCGATTCCTCCTCCTGGGTGGATGGGGCGGTCCTTCCTGGAGATCTTGTATCCTTGGGGGATGGCGATGGCGATGTCCGGTCCTGGTGTTGGTCCAGGTTTCGGTGAAGAATGCTACGTCTGGGGTTGTGCTGTCGAGGAGGTCCCAGATTTCTGTGGCGTGTTTATGGAGGGATCGGACATTGAGGAGGATGCATTGCAGGGTCTTCGGTTCGGTTGTGTTCTTGTGGGCGGGTTGTGCTGGATCCGTGTTCTTGGCGGTGCTGCAGGTGTGCCGGCAGCGGTGACAGCTGAAGGGTCCATGGGTGTCGGCTGGTGATGCTAGCTTGCAGTTGTTGTTGCAGCCTGGGTTGAGTGCGTGGAGTGCTGCTGGGTCGTAGCGTTGGCGGGGCGGAGGTCCAGGGTTCCTGGTGCTGGTCGCGGACGGGTCGCAGACGAGCGCAGACGTGCTTGCCTTTGACGCACCTTCGGTGCACCAGCGGCGCGCCCGCAGCAGGGGCCGCCATTAAGTAGGGGTCGGTAAGGGCTGGACAGCTGGGAGGCGGGAGCGGGGAGGGGAGCTGGATTGGGCCGGTCGTGCTGGGGGGGGAGGGGCCGCGGGGGCAGCAGCGGCGGGGAAAGGTAAAGGGAGGAAAGAAGGGATAAAGAAAAAAGGGAGAATAAGCAGAAATAAGGCACAACAGAGCAGAGATGCAGCAAAGAGCAGAAAGGAGAAAGATAGAAAGGGTAAAAAAACGAGTGAAAACGGGTGAAGGAGCAGAGGGAGAGAAAGGGAAAATGGGCAAAAATAAGGCACAAAAGAGCAGAGGTGCAGAAAGGTGAAAGATAGAAAGGGAAAAAAAACGAGTGAAGGAGCAGAGGGAGAGAAAGGGAAATGGGCAGAAATAAGGCGCAAAAGAGCAGAGGTGCAGAAAGGTGAAAGATAGAAAGGGGAGAAAAAGGAGTGAAGGAGCAGAAAGAAAGAAAGGAGACAGAGGTCCACTGGACCACCAGGGATGAGGCGCAGGGAAACCTGCGGGTGGAGGAGGGCCTCGATCACCAACACTCAAGAGTGCAGGGGCAGGGGCACCTCACTTAGTGGTGGAGCTGCGAGGGTGGGAGAGCAATTTCACTGACAATGAGTCAGTGGTCTTGCTCGCCTGTCCCCGCAGTGGCCGCCATTAAGTAGGGGTCGGGGAGGGCTGGACAGCTGGGAGGCGGGAGCGGGGAGGGGAGCTGGATTGGGCCGGTCGTGCTGGGGGGGGAGGGGCCGCGGGGGCAGCAGCGGCGGGGAAAGATAAAGGGAGGAAAGAAGGGATAAAGAAAAAAGGGAGAATAAGCAGAAATAAGGCACAAAAGAGCAGAGATGCAGCAAAGAGCAGAAAGGAGAAAGATAGAAAGGGTAAAAAAACGAGTGAAAACGGGTGAAGGAGCAGAGGGAGAGAAAGGGAAAATGGGCAAAAATAAGGCACAAAAGAGCAGAGGTGCAGAAAGGTGAAAGATAGAAAGGGAAAAAAAACGAGTGAAGGAGCAGAGGGAGAGAAAGGGAAATGGGCAGAAATAAGGCGCAAAAGAGCAGAGGTGCAGAAAGGTGAAAGATAGAAAGGGGAGAAAAAGGAGTGAAGGAGCAGAAAGAAAGAAAGGAGACAGAGGTCCACTGGACCACCAGGGATGAGGCGCAGGGAAACCTGCGGGTGGAGGAGGGCCTCGATCACCACCCTCAAGAGTGCAGGGGCAGGGGCACCTCACTTAGTGGTGGAGCTGCGAGGGTGGGAGAGCAATTTCACTGACAATGAGTCAGTGGTCTTGCTCGCCTGTCCCCGCAGTGGCCGCCATTAAGTAGGGGTCGGGGAGGGCTGGACAGCTGGGAGGCGGGAGCGGGGAGGGGAGCTGGATTGGGCCGGTCATGCTGGGGGGGGAGGGGCCGCGGGGGCAGCAGCGGCGGGGAAAGGTAAAGGGAGCAAAGAAGGGATAAAGAAAAAAGGGAGAATAAGGAGAAATAATGCACAAAAGAGCAGAGATGCAGAAAAGAGCAGAAAGGAGAACGATAGAAAGGGTAAAAAAACGAGTGAAAACGGGTGAAGGAGCAGAGGGAGAGAAAGGGAAAATGGGCAAAAATAAGGCACAAAAGAGCAGAGGTGCAGAAAGGTGAAAGATAGAAAGGGAAAAAAAACGAGTGAAGGAGCAGAGGGAGAGAAAGGGAAATGGGCAGAAATAAGGCGCAAAAGAGCAGAGGTGCAGAAAGGTGAAAGATAGAAAGGGGAGAAAACGGAGTGAAGGAGCAGAAAGAAAGAAAGGAGACAGAGGTCCACTGGACCACCAGGGATGAGGCGCAGGGAAACCTGCGGGTGGAGGAGGGCCTCGATCACCAACACTCAAGAGTGCAGGGGCAGGGGCACCTCACTTAATGGTGGAGCTGCGAGGGTGGGAGAGCAATTTCACTGACAATGAGTCAGTGGTCATGCAAATCATCCTTGACCCTGTGCCTCATGGGAACAGTCCAGCCCGAACTGCCAAGCCATGTCTTCCCTGGACTGGAATCAAGCATCCTAGGACCGGTTTCTGGCTATCAGCCGTCATCAGCCAGGATAGCTTGACTCCAGTGGTGTGGAGAGCACTGGACTCACGCCTGAGCATACCCGTCCCACTCGGGGTGACAAATGCAAAAACAACAGTTGATGGACAGAATGCAGAACAATGTCATACATTCACCCCAGTACAGAGATCTGGGCCTAAATCCATTGTTTTTTTGCACTCCACACCACCCCAGTTGAGACATGGCCATATGCTAATCAGCCTTGACCCTGTGCCTCATGGGAACAGTCCAGCCCAAACTGCCAAGCCATGTCTTCCCTGGACCAGAATCAAGTATCCTAGGACTGGATTCTGGCTATCAGCCGTCATCAGCCAGGATAGCTTGACTCCAGTCCTGTGGAGAGCACCGGACTCACGTCTGAGCATACCCGTCTCACTCGGGGTGACAAATGCAAAAACAACAGTTGATGGACAGAATGCAGAACAATGTCATACATTCACCCCAGTACAGAGATCTGGGCCTGAAACCATTGTTTTTTTGCACTCCACACCATCCCAGTTCAGACATGGCCATATGCAAATCAGCCTTGACCCTGGGCCTCATTGGAACAGTCCAGCCTGAACTGCCAAGCCATGTCTTCCCTGGACTGGAGTCAAGCATCCTAGGACCGGTTTCTGGCTATCTGCCGTCATCAGCCAGGATAGCTTGGCTCCAGTGGTGTGGAGAGCACGGGACTCACGTCTGAGCATACCCGTCCCACTCAGGGTGACAAAGGCAAGAACAACAGTTGATGGACAGAATGCAGAACGATGTCATACATTCACCCCAGTACAGAGATCTGTGCCTAAATCTATCGTTTTTGTGCACTCCACACCACCCCAGTTCAGACAAGGCCATATGCAAATCAGCCTTGACCCCGTGCCTCATGGGAACAGTCCAGCCCGAACTGCCAAGCCATGTCTTCCCTGGACCGGAATCAAGCATCCTAGGACCGGTTTCTGGCTGTCAGCCGTCATCAGCCTGGATAGCTTGACTCCAGTGGTGTGGAGAGCACGGGACTCACGTCTGAGCGTACCTGTCCCAGTCGGGGTGACAAATGCAAAAACAACAGTTGATGGACAGAATGCAGAACAATGTCATACATTCACCCCAGTAGTGAGATCTGGGCCTAAATCCATTGTTTTTTTGCACTCCACACCACCCCAGTTCAGACATGGCCATATGCTAATCAGCCTTGACCCTGTGCCTCATGGGAACAGTCCAGCCCGAATTGCCAAGCCATGTCTTTCCTGGACCGGAATCAAGCATCCTAGGACAGGTTTCTGGCTATCAGCCGTCATCAGCCAGGGCAGCTTGACTCCAGTGTTGTGGAGAGCACGGGACTCACGTCTGAGCATACCCGTCCCACCCGGGGTGACAAATGCAAAAACTACAGTTAATGGACAGAATGCAGAACAATGTCATACATTCACCCCAGTACAGATATCTGGGCATAAATCCATAGTTTTTTTGCACTCCACACCACCCGAGTTCAGAGAAGGCCATATGCAAATCAGCCTTGACCCCATGCCTCATGGGAACAGTCCAGCCCGAACTGCCAAGCCATATCTTCCCTGGACCGGATTCAAGTATCCTAGGACCGGTTTCTGGCTATCAGCCGTCATCAGCCTGGATAGCTTGACTCCAGTGGTGTGGAGAGCACGGGACTCACGTCTGAGCATACCTGTCCCAGTCGGGGTGACAAATGCAAAAACTAGTTAATGGACAGAATGCAGAACAATGTCATACATTCACCCCAGTACAGATATCTGGCCGTAAATCCATAGTTTTTTTGCACTCCACACCACCCGAGTTCAGAGAAGGCCATATGCAAATCAGCCTTGACCCCATGCCTCATGGGAACAGTCCAGCCCGAACTGCCAAGCCATATCTTCCCTGGACCGGATTCAAGCATCCTAGGACCAGTTTCTGGCTATCAGCCGTCATCAGCCTGGATAGCTTGACTCCAGTGGCGTGGAGAGCACGGGACTCACGTTTGAGCATACCCATCCCACTCGGGGTGACAAATGCAAAAACAACAGTTGATGGACAGAATGCAGAACAATGTCATACATTCATCCCAGTACAGAGATCTGGGCCTAAAACCATCGTTTTTTTGCACTCCACACCACCCCAGTTCAGACATGGCCATATGCAAATCAGCCTTGAGCCCTTGCCTCATGGGAACAGTCCAGCCCGAACTGCCAAGCGATGTCTTCCCTGGACCGGAATCAAGCATCCTAGGACCGGTTTCTGGCTATCAGACATCATCAGCCAGGATAGCTTGACTCCAGTGGTGTGGAGAGCACGGGACTCATGTCTGAGCATACCGGTCCCACTCGGGGTGACAAAGGCAAGAACAACAGTTGATGGACAGAATGCAGAACAATGTCATACATTCACCCCAGTACAGAGATCTGGGCCTAAATCTATTATTTTTGTGCACTCCACCCCACCCCAGTTCAGACATGGCCATTGGCAAATCAGCCTTGACCCTGTGACTCATGGGAACAGTCCAGCCCGAACTGCCAAGCCATGTCTTGCCTGGACCGGAATCAAGCATCCTAGGACCGGTTTCTGGCCATCAGCCGTCGTCAGCCAGGATAGCTTGACTCCAGTGGTGTGGAGAGCACAGGACTCAGGTCTGAGCATACCCATCCCACTCGGGGTGACAAATGCAAAAACAACAGTTGATGGACAGAATGCAGAACAATGTCATACATTCACCCCAGTACAGAGATCTGGGCCTAAATCCATTGTTTTTTTTTGCACTCCACACCACCCCAGTTGAGACATGGCCATATGCTAATCAGCATCAACCCTGTGCCTCATGGGAACAGTCTAGCCCGAACTGCCAAGCAGTGTCTTTCCTGGACCGGAATCAAGCATCCTAGGACCGGTTTCTGGCTATCAGCCGTCATCAGCCAGGATAGCTTGACTGCAGCCGTGTGGAGAGTACGGGACTCACGTCTGAGCATACCCGTCCCACTCGGGGTGAAAAATGCAAAAACAACAGTTGATGGACAGAATTCAGAACAATGTTATACATTCACCCCAGTACAGAGATCTGGGCCTAAATCCATCGTGTTTTTTGCACTCCACACCACCCCAGTTCAGACATGGCCATATGCAAATCAGCCTTGACCCTGTGCCTCATGGGAACAGGCCAGCCCGAACTGCCAAGCCATGTATGTATGTATGTATGTATTGGCATATTTGTATAGCGCTGTACTATCACCCAAAGGGTATCCTGGCGCTTTGATTCAGCAAGCCGAAACCACCAATGCAAGATCACACTGCTCTTGGAAACAGGTGGGTCTTCAGACCTCTCTTAAAGGATAGAAAATCACCCTGACTCCTCAACGATATCGCGAGAGAATTCCATAGTCTAGCAGCCGCAAAACTGAACGACCGACCACCCATCCTTACCCTCTGAACTCTGAGAACCGTCACCAGATACGCCGAGGAAGAACGTAGTCTCCGGGAAGTTGAGTACCATGAGAATAAATTCTGCAGCAAAACTGGACCCTGTCCATGCAACGCTCTGAAAACCAGGCAAGATGCTTTAAAAAGGATTCGTTGATGGACCGGCAGCCAATGTAAGTCTAAGAGTGCCATGGAAGAAGAGGCAGTGCGCGAGCGAGACAGTGCCAACTTGGCTGCCATATTTTGTACCCGCTGCAGCTTGCCCACCAGCGTACCAGGCGCCTCCAGAAGCAGTGTGTTGCAGTAATCCAACCTGCTCAGAATGATGCCCCACACTACCTCAGGCCTAGCCTGCGCTGGGAGCAATGGAAGAACTTTACGTAACATCCGCAGCAGCATCATGCAAGTAGCTATGGTTTTATTGACAAAAATGTCCAATTGTAAATTGGGGCCAAACATGACCCCTAGATTGCGAGCAGATTCCGCTGCAGTCACTGCCCCAGGAAAGGAGGGATGCCAGAAATCATCTGGCAGAGCACGCGGAACCCGATCATTAGAACAATACAGCACCTCTGTTTTTGACCCTTTAAACTAGAGGGAGTTGGAACGTAGCCACGCCGCTGTAGCTGACATACAGCGGTGAAAAGTCTCTAAGGAGACAGCGTCCTTACCCTTCAAGGAAAAGACCAATTGGGTATCGTCGGCGTAGTTAAACACCGAGATACCAAAGGAACTTATTAATTGGATCAGAGGGCGGAGGTACAGATTGAATAATATAGGACTGATGGCTGAGCCCTGGGGCACCCCCTGCCCAACTCTCCGCACATCCGACCTAAAAGGTGGCAATGCCACCACCTGCTGCCTGTTGTTAAGATACGAGACTAGCCAGTCCCTTGCCAACCCCGTGACTCCGATCTCCTCCAGCCGCTCAATAAGGATGGAGTGGCTGACCGTGTCGAACGCGCCCGACATGTCGAGCAGCACTAAAAAGGCTGCCCGACCCGTGTCGACCCGCGAACGAAGATTGTCCAACACGGCCACCAGCGCAGACTCCGTCCCGTGACCTGGCCGGAAGCCAAACTGGGCCACATCCAACCAGGTGTTATCCTCTAGAAATCTAGATAAAGATCGGGTAACCAGCTTCTCCATGATCTTAACCAGGAAAGGGAGCAAGGAAATGGGTCTGTAATTTGACAAGCAGGAAGGGTCGAGTGTGGATTTCTTCAGGAGGGGTGAAACCACTGCCAACTTCCAGCTCTCCGGGACAGTTGCGGTGGCAAACGACTTATGACAGATGGAATATAGTGGATGAAAAAGTTCTTTCTGGAACAATTTCCAGAATTTGTGCGGGAGTTGATCCAGCGGGGAGCCTGATGACACAGTTTGCGCTAGTTTGCAGAACTCATCAAAAGAAGGAAAAGAGAAATAGCTCAGCTGGGGTCGACTGGAAGATTCATCCGGAGCTCCCAGACTGAGAGAGGAACACCTCAGCTGGGGTCGACTGGAAGATTCAGCCAGAGCTCCCAGACTGAGAGAGGAACACCTCAGCTGGGGTCGACTGGAAGAATCATCCGGAGCTCCCAGACTGAGAGAGGAACACCTCAGCTGGGGTCGACTGGGAGATTCATCCGGAGCTCCCAGACTGAGAGAGGAACACCTCAGCTGGGGTTGACTGGAAGATTCAACCGGAGCTCCCAGACTGAGAGGGGGACAACTCGGATAGTGTTGACTAAAGGGTTCCTCCGGAGTTCCCAGACTGAGAGGAAGACAACTCAGCTGGGGTCGACTGGGAGATTCATCCGAAGCACTCAGACTGAGAGGGGAACAACTCCACTGGGGTCGACTAGAAGGTGCTTCCGGAGCTCCCAGACTTGAAGGGGGAAAACTCATCTGGGGTCGACTGGAAGATGCTTCCGGAGCACCCAGACTGAGAGGAAGACTATTCCGCTGGGGTCAACTAGAGGCTTCATCCGAAGTTCCCATCTGGGAACCACATAGAGAATCCTCTGAAATACCCCGACTGACTGGGTTATTCAGTGATGCTGACATAGATGGAGTCGATCCAGCAAGTCCGCTCGCAGAAGCCAAAAGGCGTGTGATGGTTGTGGCTGTTCCACTCCAAGGCTGACCTGGTCTGTATGTTTCGCGTGAAATCTGATGCCATTTGTTGTCTGGAGGTGCATGTTGCACCATCTCTATGTGACTGTCACCATATTTGTGCCTGTGATCTTCCCTGAACCGGAATCAAGCATCCTAGGACCGGTTTCTGGCTATCAGACATCATCAGCCAGGATAGCTTGACTCCAGTGGAATGGAGAGCACGGGACTCACGTCCGAGCATATCCGTCCTACTGGGGTGACAAATGCACAACAACAGTTCATGGACAGAATGCAGAACAATGTCATACATTCACCCCAGTACAGAGATCTGGGCCTAAATCCATTGTTTTTTTTTAACTCCACACCACCCGGCTCAGACATGGCCATATATCAATCAGGAGTTTGTTAAAGCGCGACTACTCACCCGTAAGGGTCTCAAGGCGCTAGGGGTGGGGGGGGTTGGGGGGGGTGCAGGTTCCATTCCATCAAGGAGGGGGTCTGTCGAAGAGCCAGGTTTTGAGGTTTCTTGCGAAGATGGGGAGCGATGTTGTCTGTCTGAGGTGGAGCGGAAGGGCGTTCCATGCTTTGGCCGTGAGGAAGGAGAAGGAGCGGCCTCCCGATCTGGTCTTTCTGGTGCGGGGGACCACAGCGTAGGAAAGCTGGGCTGATCGTAGGGTCCTTTGGGGTGCGTGGAATTTGAGTTGGCTGTTCAGGTATGCTGGTCCGGTGCCGTGGAGGGCCTTGTGTGCGTGGGTGAGCATCTTAAAGGTGATTCTCGCCTCGACGGGGAGCCAGTGGAGTGTGCGCAGGTGCTGGGAGATGTGGCAGTGTTTTGGCAGGTTGAGGACCAGTCTTGCGGCGGCGTTCTGGATGTTCTGTAGCTTGCGGATGAGGTTTTTGTTTATTCTGGCGTAGAGTGCGTTGCCGTAGTCGAGTCTGCTGGTGACCAGGGCGTGAGTGACTGTCTTTCGGTGTTCGAGGGGGATCCATTTGAAGGTCTTACGAAGGAGGCGGAGGGTGTGGAAGCAGGAAGATGAGACAGAGTTGATCTGGCGGTCCATTTTGAGCTCGGAGTCCAGGATGATTCCCAGGTTGCGTGCGTGGTCTGTGGGGGTTGGCGGGTTTCGGAGGGCGGTGGGCCACCAGGTGTCACTCCAGGCGTCGGGGTTTGGGCCCATGATGAGTACTTCTGTTTTGTTGGTGTTTAGTTGTAGGCAGCTGTTTTTCATCCATTTGGCGACGGCTTCCATGCCTTCTCGAAAGTTGCGTCTGGCGGTGTTGGGCTCGTTGGATAGGGAGAGGATGAGCTGGGTGTCGTCTGCATATGACACGATGTTGAGTCCGTAGGTTCTGACGATGGGGGCAAGTGGAGCCATGTAGACGTTGATGAGCGTCGGGCTGAGGGAGGAGCCCTGGGGGACTCCGCAGGTGATAGGTGTGGGGTCCGAGAGGAAAGGGGGGAGTCTGACCCGCTGCGTCCTGCTGGAGAGGAAGGAGCAGATCCAGTCGAGGGCCTTGTCCTGGATTCCTGCATCGTAGAGTCTGCGTATTAGGGTGCGGTGGGAGACTGTGTCGAACGCCGCTGATAGGTCGAGGAGGATGAGGGCTACTGTTTCTCCTTTGTCCAGTAAGGTGCGGATGTCGTCTGTTGCGGCGAGGAGGGCGGTTTCCGTACTGTGGTTTTTTCTGAAGCCGGATTGGGAGGAGTCGAGGATGTTGTGTTCTTCAATGAATGTGGCGAGTTGGCTGTTGATGGCTTTCTCGATGACTTTCGCTGGGAACGGGAGCAGGGAGATGGGTCTGTAGTTTTTGAGGTCGGTGGGGTCCGCTGAGGGTTTCTTTAGGAGGGGGTTGACCTCGGCGTGTTTCCAGTCGTCGGGGAATGAGGCGGTCGCCAGGGAGCGGTTGATGGTTTGGCGGAGCATGGGTGCGATGGTGTTGGCGGCTCTGTTGAAGATGTGGTGGGGGCAGGGGTCCGTGGGGGCCCCTGAGTGGATTGACTTCATTGTCTTCAGTGTGTCTTCGGTGGTGAGTGCTGTCCAGTCATCAATCGCTGGTTTCCGGGTGTCGGGGGTGGTTGGTGAGGGTTCAGTGTGTTGGTTGTCTTCGTCGAAGTTGTCGTAGATGCTCTTGATTTTGTGGTGGAAAAAGATGCTGACTTTGTCGCAGAGGTCTTGTGAGGGAGGGATGTCGGTAGACTCGCTGGTGGGTTGGGCGAACTCCTTGATGATGCTGAAGAGTTCTTTGCTGTTGTGTGCGTGGGTGGAGATTCTGTCTTCAATCGCTTCTTTCCTCGTTTCTCTGATGAGTTGATGGTGGGCGTTGGTGGCGGCTCTGAAGTTGTTGTGGGCTTCTGTGGATTTGGTGTTTCTCCAGGCCTTTTCGAGGCGGCGGCATGTGCGCCTGGACTCTCGAAGTTCGGTGGTAAACCATCTGGCTTTCTTGGCATGGGTATTGTTGTTTTTCTTGAGGGGGGCTATGGTGTTGGTGCTGTCCGAGATCCATCTATGCAGGGTTCGGGCTGCGGTGTTGGGGTCGTCGTTTTCCGCGATGGTTGGGGTGGAGTTGTTGAGTGAGGAGGTGAGCTGGTCATCGGTGATTTTGGTCCAGTTACTTTGTGGAAGCAGGTGCTGGTGTCTGTGGATGGTGGGTGTTATGAAGGTGAAGTGGACGCAACGATGGTCGGTCCATGGGAGTTCGGTGGTGTGGCTGAAGGTGATGGAGTTTCCTGTAGTGAAGAGGGGGTCGAGGGTGTGTCCTGCTGAGTGCGTGGGCTCGGTCACGATCTGGCGGAGTCCAATGTTGTGGAGGTTGTCCAGGAGGGATGTGGTGTTGGGGTCCAGTTGATTGTCGAGGTGGAAGTTGAGGTCTCCCAGCAGGGTGTAGTTGGTGGATGCGATGGCCTGAAGGGAGATAATGTCCGTAATGGAGTTGGCGAAGGGTCCGCGGGGTCCAGGAGGTCGGTAGATGAGGGTTCCTCGGAGGGCGGCGGTGGGGCTGGCCAGTATCTTGAAGTGAAGGTGTTCCATCAGTTCTGTGGACTCGTCAGAGAGTGTGCTCAGGCGGAGGCTGGATTTGTGGATGATGGCGATTCCTCCTCCTGGGTGGATGGGGCGGTCCTTCCTGGAGATCTTGTATCCTTGGGGGATGGCGATGGCGATGTCCGGTCCTGGTGTTGGTCCAGGTTTCGGTGAAGAATGCTACGTCTGGGGTTGTGCTGTCGAGGAGGTCCCAGATTTCTGTGGCGTGTTTATGGAGGGATCGGACATTGAGGAGGATGCATTGCAGGGTCTTCGGTTCGGTTGTGTTCTTGTGGGCGGGTTGTGCTGGATCCGTGTTCTTGGCGGTGCTGCAGGTGTGCCGGCAGCGGTGACAGCTGAAGGGTCCATGGGTGTCGGCTGGTGATGCTAGCTTGCAGTTGTTGTTGCAGCCTGGGTTGAGTGCGTGGAGTGCTGCTGGGTCGTAGCGTTGGCGGGGCGGAGGTCCAGGGTTCCTGGTGCTGGTCGCGGACGGGTCGCAGACGAGCGCAGACGTGCTTGCCTTTGACGCACCTTCGGTGCACCAGCGGCGCGCCCGCAGCAGGGGCCGCCATTAAGTAGGGGTCGGTAAGGGCTGGACAGCTGGGAGGCGGGAGCGGGGAGGGGAGCTGGATTGGGCCGGTCGTGCTGGGGGGGGAGGGGCCGCGGGGGCAGCAGCGGCGGGGAAAGGTAAAGGGAGGAAAGAAGGGATAAAGAAAAAAGGGAGAATAAGCAGAAATAAGGCACAACAGAGCAGAGATGCAGCAAAGAGCAGAAAGGAGAAAGATAGAAAGGGTAAAAAAACGAGTGAAAACGGGTGAAGGAGCAGAGGGAGAGAAAGGGAAAATGGGCAAAAATAAGGCACAAAAGAGCAGAGGTGCAGAAAGGTGAAAGATAGAAAGGGAAAAAAAACGAGTGAAGGAGCAGAGGGAGAGAAAGGGAAATGGGCAGAAATAAGGCGCAAAAGAGCAGAGGTGCAGAAAGGTGAAAGATAGAAAGGGGAGAAAAAGGAGTGAAGGAGCAGAAAGAAAGAAAGGAGACAGAGGTCCACTGGACCACCAGGGATGAGGCGCAGGGAAACCTGCGGGTGGAGGAGGGCCTCGATCACCAACACTCAAGAGTGCAGGGGCAGGGGCACCTCACTTAGTGGTGGAGCTGCGAGGGTGGGAGAGCAATTTCACTGACAATGAGTCAGTGGTCTTGCTCGCCTGTCCCCGCAGTGGCCGCCATTAAGTAGGGGTCGGGGAGGGCTGGACAGCTGGGAGGCGGGAGCGGGGAGGGGAGCTGGATTGGGCCGGTCGTGCTGGGGGGGGGAGGGGCCGCGGGGGCAGCAGCGGCGGGGAAAGATAAAGGGAGGAAAGAAGGGATAAAGAAAAAAGGGAGAATAAGCAGAAATAAGGCACAAAAGAGCAGAGATGCAGCAAAGAGCAGAAAGGAGAAAGATAGAAAGGGTAAAAAAACGAGTGAAAACGGGTGAAGGAGCAGAGGGAGAGAAAGGGAAAATGGGCAAAAATAAGGCACAAAAGAGCAGAGGTGCAGAAAGGTGAAAGATAGAAAGGGAAAAAAAACGAGTGAAGGAGCAGAGGGAGAGAAAGGGAAATGGGCAGAAATAAGGCGCAAAAGAGCAGAGGTGCAGAAAGGTGAAAGATAGAAAGGGGAGAAAAAGGAGTGAAGGAGCAGAAAGAAAGAAAGGAGACAGAGGTCCACTGGACCACCAGGGATGAGGCGCAGGGAAACCTGCGGGTGGAGGAGGGCCTCGATCACCACCCTCAAGAGTGCAGGGGCAGGGGCACCTCACTTAGTGGTGGAGCTGCGAGGGTGGGAGAGCAATTTCACTGACAATGAGTCAGTGGTCTTGCTCGCCTGTCCCCGCAGTGGCCGCCATTAAGTAGGGGTCGGGGAGGGCTGGACAGCTGGGAGGCGGGAGCGGGGAGGGGAGCTGGATTGGGCCGGTCATGCTGGGGGGGGAGGGGCCGCGGGGGCAGCAGCGGCGGGGAAAGGTAAAGGGAGCAAAGAAGGGATAAAGAAAAAAGGGAGAATAAGGAGAAATAATGCACAAAAGAGCAGAGATGCAGAAAAGAGCAGAAAGGAGAACGATAGAAAGGGTAAAAAAACGAGTGAAAACGGGTGAAGGAGCAGAGGGAGAGAAAGGGAAAATGGGCAAAAATAAGGCACAAAAGAGCAGAGGTGCAGAAAGGTGAAAGATAGAAAGGGAAAAAAAACGAGTGAAGGAGCAGAGGGAGAGAAAGGGAAATGGGCAGAAATAAGGCGCAAAAGAGCAGAGGTGCAGAAAGGTGAAAGATAGAAAGGGGAGAAAACGGAGTGAAGGAGCAGAAAGAAAGAAAGGAGACAGAGGTCCACTGGACCACCAGGGATGAGGCGCAGGGAAACCTGCGGGTGGAGGAGGGCCTCGATCACCAACACTCAAGAGTGCAGGGGCAGGGGCACCTCACTTAATGGTGGAGCTGCGAGGGTGGGAGAGCAATTTCACTGACAATGAGTCAGTGGTCATGCAAATCATCCTTGACCCTGTGCCTCATGGGAACAGTCCAGCCCGAACTGCCAAGCCATGTCTTCCCTGGACTGGAATCAAGCATCCTAGGACCGGTTTCTGGCTATCAGCCGTCATCAGCCAGGATAGCTTGACTCCAGTGGTGTGGAGAGCACTGGACTCACGCCTGAGCATACCCGTCCCACTCGGGGTGACAAATGCAAAAACAACAGTTGATGGACAGAATGCAGAACAATGTCATACATTCACCCCAGTACAGAGATCTGGGCCTAAATCCATTGTTTTTTTGCACTCCACACCACCCCAGTTGAGACATGGCCATATGCTAATCAGCCTTGACCCTGTGCCTCATGGGAACCGTCCAGCCCAAACTGCCAAGCCATGTCTTCCCTGGACCAGAATCAAGTATCCTAGGACTGGATTCTGGCTATCAGCCGTCATCAGCCA
Source organism: Lissotriton helveticus (assembly GCF_964261635.1). NCBI lineage: Eukaryota > Metazoa > Chordata > Amphibia > Caudata > Salamandridae > Lissotriton > Lissotriton helveticus. Next base: position 60,154,937 of record NC_136061.1, read on the forward strand.
GGATAGCTTGACTCCAGTCCTGTGGAGAGCACCGGACTCACGTCTGAGCATACCCGTCTCACTCGGGGTGACAAATGCAAAAACAACAGTTGATGGACAGAATGCAGAACAATGTCATACATTCACCCCAGTACAGAGATCTGGGCCTGAAACCATTGTTTTTTTGCACTCCACACCATCCCAGTTCAGACATGGCCATATGCAAATCAGCCTTGACCCTGGGCCTCATTGGAACAGTCCAGCCTGAACTGCCAAGCCATGTCTTCCCTGGACTGGAGTCAAGCATCCTAGGACCGGTTTCTGGCTATCTGCCGTCATCAGCCAGGATAGCTTGGCTCCAGTGGTGTGGAGAGCACGGGACTCACGTCTGAGCATACCCGTCCCACTCAGGGTGACAAAGGCAAGAACAACAGTTGATGGACAGAATGCAGAACGATGTCATACATTCACCCCAGTACAGAGATCTGTGCCTAAATCTATCGTTTTTGTGCACTCCACACCACCCCAGTTCAGACAAGGCCATATGCAAATCAGCCTTGACCCCGTGCCTCATGGGAACAGTCCAGCCCGAACTGCCAAGCCATGTCTTCCCTGGACCGGAATCAAGCATCCTAGGACCGGTTTCTGGCTGTCAGCCGTCATCAGCCTGGATAGCTTGACTCCAGTGGTGTGGAGAGCACGGGACTCACGTCTGAGCGTACCTGTCCCAGTCGGGGTGACAAATGCAAAAACAACAGTTGATGGACAGAATGCAGAACAATGTCATACATTCACCCCAGTAGTGAGATCTGGGCCTAAATCCATTGTTTTTTTGCACTCCACACCACCCCAGTTCAGACATGGCCATATGCTAATCAGCCTTGACCCTGTGCCTCATGGGAACAGTCCAGCCCGAATTGCCAAGCCATGTCTTTCCTGGACCGGAATCAAGCATCCTAGGACAGGTTTCTGGCTATCAGCCGTCATCAGCCAGGGCAGCTTGACTCCAGTGTTGTGGAGAGCACGGGACTCACGTCTGAGCATACCCGTCCCACCCGGGGTGACAAATGCAAAAACTACAGTTAATGGACAGAATGCAGAACAATGTCATACATTCACCCCAGTACAGATATCTGGGCATAAATCCATAGTTTTTTTGCACTCCACACCACCCGAGTTCAGAGAAGGCCATATGCAAATCAGCCTTGACCCCATGCCTCATGGGAACAGTCCAGCCCGAACTGCCAAGCCATATCTTCCCTGGACCGGATTCAAGTATCCTAGGACCGGTTTCTGGCTATCAGCCGTCATCAGCCTGGATAGCTTGACTCCAGTGGTGTGGAGAGCACGGGACTCACGTCTGAGCATACCTGTCCCAGTCGGGGTGACAAATGCAAAAACTAGTTAATGGACAGAATGCAGAACAATGTCATACATTCACCCCAGTACAGATATCTGGCCGTAAATCCATAGTTTTTTTGCACTCCACACCACCCGAGTTCAGAGAAGGCCATATGCAAATCAGCCTTGACCCCATGCCTCATGGGAACAGTCCAGCCCGAACTGCCAAGCCATATCTTCCCTGGACCGGATTCAAGCATCCTAGGACCAGTTTCTGGCTATCAGCCGTCATCAGCCTGGATAGCTTGACTCCAGTGGCGTGGAGAGCACGGGACTCACGTTTGAGCATACCCATCCCACTCGGGGTGACAAATGCAAAAACAACAGTTGATGGACAGAATGCAGAACAATGTCATACATTCATCCCAGTACAGAGATCTGGGCCTAAAACCATCGTTTTTTTGCACTCCACACCACCCCAGTTCAGACATGGCCATATGCAAATCAGCCTTGAGCCCTTGCCTCATGGGAACAGTCCAGCCCGAACTGCCAAGCGATGTCTTCCCTGGACCGGAATCAAGCATCCTAGGACCGGTTTCTGGCTATCAGACATCATCAGCCAGGATAGCTTGACTCCAGTGGTGTGGAGAGCACGGGACTCATGTCTGAGCATACCGGTCCCACTCGGGGTGACAAAGGCAAGAACAACAGTTGATGGACAGAATGCAGAACAATGTCATACATTCACCCCAGTACAGAGATCTGGGCCTAAATCTATTATTTTTGTGCACTCCACCCCACCCCAGTTCAGACATGGCCATTGGCAAATCAGCCTTGACCCTGTGACTCATGGGAACAGTCCAGCCCGAACTGCCAAGCCATGTCTTGCCTGGACCGGAATCAAGCATCCTAGGACCGGTTTCTGGCCATCAGCCGTCGTCAGCCAGGATAGCTTGACTCCAGTGGTGTGGAGAGCACAGGACTCAGGTCTGAGCATACCCATCCCACTCGGGGTGACAAATGCAAAAACAACAGTTGATGGACAGAATGCAGAACAATGTCATACATTCACCCCAGTACAGAGATCTGGGCCTAAATCCATTGTTTTTTTTTGCACTCCACACCACCCCAGTTGAGACATGGCCATATGCTAATCAGCATCAACCCTGTGCCTCATGGGAACAGTCTAGCCCGAACTGCCAAGCAGTGTCTTTCCTGGACCGGAATCAAGCATCCTAGGACCGGTTTCTGGCTATCAGCCGTCATCAGCCAGGATAGCTTGACTGCAGCCGTGTGGAGAGTACGGGACTCACGTCTGAGCATACCCGTCCCACTCGGGGTGAAAAATGCAAAAACAACAGTTGATGGACAGAATTCAGAACAATGTTATACATTCACCCCAGTACAGAGATCTGGGCCTAAATCCATCGTGTTTTTTGCACTCCACACCACCCCAGTTCAGACATGGCCATATGCAAATCAGCCTTGACCCTGTGCCTCATGGGAACAGGCCAGCCCGAACTGCCAAGCCATGTATGTATGTATGTATGTATTGGCATATTTGTATAGCGCTGTACTATCACCCAAAGGGTATCCTGGCGCTTTGATTCAGCAAGCCGAAACCACCAATGCAAGATCACACTGCTCTTGGAAACAGGTGGGTCTTCAGACCTCTCTTAAAGGATAGAAAATCACCCTGACTCCTCAACGATATCGCGAGAGAATTCCATAGTCTAGCAGCCGCAAAACTGAACGACCGACCACCCATCCTTACCCTCTGAACTCTGAGAACCGTCACCAGATACGCCGAGGAAGAACGTAGTCTCCGGGAAGTTGAGTACCATGAGAATAAATTCTGCAGCAAAACTGGACCCTGTCCATGCAACGCTCTGAAAACCAGGCAAGATGCTTTAAAAAGGATTCGTTGATGGACCGGCAGCCAATGTAAGTCTAAGAGTGCCATGGAAGAAGAGGCAGTGCGCGAGCGAGACAGTGCCAACTTGGCTGCCATATTTTGTACCCGCTGCAGCTTGCCCACCAGCGTACCAGGCGCCTCCAGAAGCAGTGTGTTGCAGTAATCCAACCTGCTCAGAATGATGCCCCACACTACCTCAGGCCTAGCCTGCGCTGGGAGCAATGGAAGAACTTTACGTAACATCCGCAGCAGCATCATGCAAGTAGCTATGGTTTTATTGACAAAAATGTCCAATTGTAAATTGGGGCCAAACATGACCCCTAGATTGCGAGCAGATTCCGCTGCAGTCACTGCCCCAGGAAAGGAGGGATGCCAGAAATCATCTGGCAGAGCACGCGGAACCCGATCATTAGAACAATACAGCACCTCTGTTTTTGACCCTTTAAACTAGAGGGAGTTGGAACGTAGCCACGCCGCTGTAGCTGACATACAGCGGTGAAAAGTCTCTAAGGAGACAGCGTCCTTACCCTTCAAGGAAAAGACCAATTGGGTATCGTCGGCGTAGTTAAACACCGAGATACCAAAGGAACTTATTAATTGGATCAGAGGGCGGAGGTACAGATTGAATAATATAGGACTGATGGCTGAGCCCTGGGGCACCCCCTGCCCAACTCTCCGCACATCCGACCTAAAAGGTGGCAATGCCACCACCTGCTGCCTGTTGTTAAGATACGAGACTAGCCAGTCCCTTGCCAACCCCGTGACTCCGATCTCCTCCAGCCGCTCAATAAGGATGGAGTGGCTGACCGTGTCGAACGCGCCCGACATGTCGAGCAGCACTAAAAAGGCTGCCCGACCCGTGTCGACCCGCGAACGAAGATTGTCCAACACGGCCACCAGCGCAGACTCCGTCCCGTGACCTGGCCGGAAGCCAAACTGGGCCACATCCAACCAGGTGTTATCCTCTAGAAATCTAGATAAAGATCGGGTAACCAGCTTCTCCATGATCTTAACCAGGAAAGGGAGCAAGGAAATGGGTCTGTAATTTGACAAGCAGGAAGGGTCGAGTGTGGATTTCTTCAGGAGGGGTGAAACCACTGCCAACTTCCAGCTCTCTGGGACAGTTGCGGTGGCAAACGACTTATGACAGATGGAATATAGTGGATGAAAAAGTTCTTTCTGGAACAATTTCCAGAATTTGTGCGGGAGTGGATCCAGCGGGGAGCCTGATGACACAGTTTGCGCTAGTTTGCAGAACTCATCAAAAGAAGGAAAAGAGAAATAGCTCAGCTGGGGTCGACTGGAAGATTCATCCGGAGCTCCCAGACTGAGAGAGGAACACCTCAGCTGGGGTCGACTGGAAGATTCAGCCAGAGCTCCCAGACTGAGAGAGGAACACCTCAGCTGGGGTCAACTGGAAGAATCATCCAGAGCTCCCAGACTGAGAGAGGAACACCTCAGCTGGGGTCGACTGGGAGATTCATCCGGAGCTCCCAGACTGAGAGAGGAACACCTCAGCTGGGGTTGACTGGAAGATTCAACCGGAGCTCCCAGACTGAGAGGGGGACAACTCGGATGGTGTTGACTAAAGGGTTCCTCCGGAGTTCCCAGACTGAGAGGAAGACAACTCAGCTGGGGTCGACTGGGAGATTCATCCGAAGCACTCAGACTGAGAGGGGAACAACTCCACTGGGGTCGACTAGAAGGTGCTTCCGGAGCTCCCAGACTTGAAGGGGACCAACTCATCTGGGGTCGACTGGAAGATGCTTCCGGAGCACCCAGACTGAGAGGAAGACTATTCCGCTGGGGTCAACTAGAGGCTTCATCCGAAGTTCCCATCTGGGAACCACATAGAGAATCCTCTGAAATACCCCGACTGACTGGGTTATTCAGTGATGCTGACATAGATGGAGTCGATCCAGCAAGTCCGCTCGCAGAAGCCAAAAGGCGTGTGATGGTTGTGGCTGTTCCACTCCAAGGCTGACCTGGTCTGTATGTTTCGCGTGAAATCTGATGCCATTTGTTGTCTGGAGGTGCATGTTGCAGCATCTCTATGTGACTGTCACCATATTTGTGCCTGTGATCTTCCCTGAACCGGAATCAAGCATTCTAGGACCGGTTTCTGGCTATCAGACATCATCAGCCAGGATAGCTTGACTCCAGTGGAATGGAGAGCACGGGACTCACGTCCGAGCATATCCGTCCTACTGGGGTGACAAATGCACAACAACAGTTCATGGACAGAATGCAGAACGATGTCATACATTCACCCCAGTACAGAGATCTGTGCCTAAATCTATCGTTTTTGTGCACTCCACACCACCCCAGTTCAGACAAGGCCATATGCAAATCAGCCTTGACCCCGTGCCTCATGGGAACAGTCCAGCCCGAACTGCCAAGCCATGTCTTCCCTGGACCGGAATCAAGCATCCTAGGACCGGTTTCTGGCTGTCAGCCGTCATCAGCCTGGATAGCTTGACTCCAGTGGTGTGGAGAGCACGGGACTCACGTCTGAGCGTACCTGTCCCAGTCGGGGTGACAAATGCAAAAACAACAGTTGATGGACAGAATGCAGAACAATGTCATACATTCACCCCAGTAGTGAGATCTGGGCCTAAATCCATTGTTTTTTTGCACTCAACACCACCCCAGTTCAGACATGGCCATATGCTAATCAGCCTTGACCCTGTGCCTCATGGGAACAGTCCAGCCCGAACTGCCAAGCCATGTCTTTCCTGGACCGGAATCAAGCATCCTAGGACAGGTTTCTGGCTATCAGCCGTCATCAGCCAGGGCAGCTTGACTCCAGTGTTGTGGAGAGCACGGGACTCACGTCTGAGCATACCCGTCCCACTTGGGGTGACAAATGCAAAAACTACAGTTAATGGACAGAATGCAGAACAATGTCATACATTCACCCCAGTACAGATATCTGGGCATAAATCCATAGTTTTTTTGCACTCCACACCACCCGAGTTCAGAGAAGGCCATATGCAAATCAGCCTTGACCCCATGCCTCATGGGAACAGTCCAGCCCGAACTGCCAAGCCATATCTTCCCTGGACCGGATTCAAGTATCCTAGGACCGGTTTCTGGCTATCAGCCGTCATCAGCCTGGATAGCTTGACTCCAGTGGTGTGGAGAGCACGGGACTCACGTCTGAGCATACCTGTCCCAGTCGGGGTGACAAATGCAAAAACTACAGTTAATGGACAGAATGCAGAACAATGTCATACATTCACCCCAGTACAGATATCTGGGCATAAATCCATAGTTTTTTTGCACTCCACACCACCCGAGTTCAGAGAAGGCCATATGCAAATCAGCCTTGATCCCATGCCTCATGGGAACAGTCCAGCCCGAACTTCCAAGCCATATCTTCCCTGGACCGGATTCAAGCATCCTAGGACCGGTTTCTGGTTATCAGCCGTCATCAGCCTGGATAGCTTGACTCCAGTGGCGTGGAGAGCACGGGACTCACGTTTGAGCATACCCATCCCACTCGGGGTGACAAATGCAAAAACAACAGTTGATGGACAGAATGCAGAACAATGTCATACATTCATCCCAGTACAGAGATCTGGGCCTAAAACCATCGTTTTTTTGCACTCCACACCACCCCAGTTCAGACATGGCCATATGCAAGTCAGCCTTGACCCCTTGCCTCATGGAAACAGTCCAGCCCGAACTGCCAAGCGATGTCTTCCCTGGACCGGAATCAAGCATCCTAGGACCGGTTTCTGGCTATCAGACATCATCAGCCAGGATAGCTTGACTCCAGTGGTGTGGAGAGCACGGGACTCACGTCTGAGCATACCCGTCCCACTCGGGGTGACAAAGGCAAGAACAACAGTTGATGGACAGAATGCAGAACAATGTCATACATTCACCCCAGTACAGAGATCTGGGCCTAAATCTATTATTTTTGTGCACTCCACACCACCCCAGTTCAGACATGGCCATTGGCAAATCAGCCTTGACCCTGTGACTCATGGGAACAGTCCAGCCCGAACTTCCAAGCCATGTCTTGCCTGGACCGGAATCAAGCATCCTAGGACCGGTTTCTGGCCATCAGCCGTCGTCAGCCAGGATAGCTTGACTCCAGTTGTGTGGAGAGCACAGGACTCAGGTCTGAGCATACCCATCCCACTCGGGGTGACAAATGCAAAAACAACAGTTGATGGACAGAATGCAGAACAATGTCATACATTCGCCCCAGTACAGAGATCTGGGCCTAAATCAATTGTTTTTTTGCACTCCACACCACCCCAGTTCAGACAAGGCCATATGCAAATCAGCCTTGACCCTGTGCCTCATGGGAACAGTCCAGCCCGAACTGCCAAGCCATGTCTTCCCTGGACCGGAATCAAGCATCCTAGGACCGGTTTCTGGCTATCAGCCGACATCAGCCAGGATAGCTTGACTCCAGTGGTGTGGAGAGCACAGGACTCAGGTCTGAGCATACCCGTCTCACTCGGGGTGACAAATGCAAAAACAACAGTTGATGGACAGAATGCAGAACAATGTCATAAATTCACCCCAGTACAGAGATCTGGGCCTAAATCCATCGTTGTCTTGCACTCCACACCACTCCAGTTTGGACATGGCCATTTGCAAATCAGCCTTAATCCTGTGCCTCATGGGTACAGTCCAGCCCGAACTGCCAAGCCATGTCTTCCCTGGACCGGAATCAATCATCCTAGGACCGGTTTCTGGCTGTCAGCCGTCATCAGCATGGTTAGCTTGACTCCAGTGGTGTGGAGAGCACGAGACTCACGTCTGAGCATACCTGTCCCAGTCGGGATGACAAATGCAAAAACAACAGTTGATGGACAGAATGCAGAACAATGTCAAACATTCACCCCAGTACAGAGATCTGGGCCTAAATCCATTGTTTTTTTGCACTCCACACCACCCCGGCTCAGACGTGGCCATATGCAAATCAGCCTTGACCCTGTTCCTCATGGGAACAGTCCAGCCCGAATTGCCAAGCCATGTCTTCCCTGGACTGAAATCAAGCATCCTAGGACCGGTTTCTGGCTATCAGCCGTCATCAGCCAGGATAGCTTGACTCCAGTGGTGTGGAGAGCACTGGACTCATGTCTGAGCATACCCGTCTCACTCGGGGTGACAAATGCAAAAACTACAGTTGATGGACAGAATGCAGAACAATGTCATACATTCACCCCAGTACAGAGATCTGGGCCTGAAACCGTTGTTTTTTTGCACTCCACACCACCCCAGTTCGGACATGGCCATATGCAAATCAGCCTTGACCCTGGGCCTCATGGGAACAGTCCAGCCTAAACTGCCAAGCCATGTCTTGCCTGGATTGGAGTCAAGCATCCTAGGACCGGTTTCTGGCTATCTGCCGTCATCAGCCAGGATAGCTTGACTCCAGTGGTGTGGAGAGCACGGGACTCACGTCTGAGCATACCCGTCCCACTCAGGGTGACAAAGGCAAGAACAACAGTTGATGGACAGAATGCAGAACAATGTCATACATTCACCCCAGTACAGAGATCTGTGCCTAAATTTATCGTTTTTGTGCACTCCACACCTCCCCAGTTCAGACAAGGCCATATGCAAATCAGCCTTGACCCCGTGCCTCATGGGAACAGTCCAGCCCGAACTGCCAATCCATGTCTGCCCTGGACCGGAATCAAGCATCCTAGGACCGGTTTCTGGCTATCAGCCGTCGTCAGCCAGGATAGCTTGACTCCAGTGGTGTGGAGAGCACAGGACTCAGGTCTGAGCATACCCGTCCCACTCGGGGTGACAAATGCAAAAACAACAGTTGATGGACAGAATGCAGAACAATGTCATACATTCACCCCAGTACAGAGATCTGGGCCTAATCCATCGTTTTTTTGTACTCCACACCACCCCAGTTCAGACAAGGCCATATGCAAATCAGCCTTGACCCCGTGCCTCATGGGAACAGTCCAGCCCGAACTGCCAAGCCATATCTTCCCTGGACTGGAATCAAGCATCCTAGGACCGGTTTCTGGCTATCAGCCGTCATCAGCCAGGATAGCTTCACTCCAGTGGTGTGGAGAGCACGGGACTCACGTCTGAGCATACCCGTCCCACTCGGGGTGACAAAGGCAAGAACAGCAGTTGATGGACAGAATGCAGAACAATGTCATACATTCACCCCAATACAGAGATCTGTGCCTAAATATATCGTTTTTGTGCACTCCACACCACCCCAGTTCAGACATGGCCATTGGCAAATCAGCCTTGACCCTGTGCCTCATGGGAACAGTCCAGCCCGAACTGCCAAGCCATGTCTTTCCTGGACCGGAATCAAGCATCCTAAGACCGGTTTCTGGCTATCAGCCGTCATCAGCCAGGGCAGCTTGACTCCAGTGTTGTGGAGAGCACGGGACTCACGTCTGAGCATACGCGTCCCACTCGGGGTGACAAAGGCAAGAACAACAGTTGATGGACAGAATGCAGAACAATGTCATACATTCACCCCAGTATAGAGCTCTGGGCCTAAATCTATCGTTTTGTGCACTCCACACCACCCCAGTTCAGACATGGCCATTGGCAAATCAGACTTGACCCTGTCCCTCATGGGAACAGTCCAGCCCGAACTGCCAAGCCATGTCTTCCCTGGACCGGAATCAAGCATCCTAGGACCGGTTTCTGGCTATCAGCCGTCGTCAGCCAGGATAGCTTGACTCCAGTGGTGTGGAGAGCACAGGACTCAGGTCTGAGCATACCCGTCCCACTCGGGGTGACAAATGCAAAAACAACAGTTGATGGACAGAATGCAGAACAATGTCATACATTCACCCCAGTACAGAGATCTGGGCCTAAATCCATCGTTTTTTTGCACTCCACACCACACCAGTTTAGACAAGGCCATATGCAAATCAGCCTTGACCCTGTGCCTCATGGGAACAGTCCAGCCCGAACTGCCAAGCCATATCTTCCCTGGACCGGATTCAAGCATCCTAGGACCGGTTTCTGGCTATCAGCCGTCATCAGCCTGGATAGCTTGACTCCAGAGGCGTGGAGAGCACGGGACTCACGTTTGAGCATACCCATCCCACTCGGGGTGACAAATGCAAAAACAACAGTTGATGGACAGAATGCAGAACAATGTCATACATTCACCCCAGTACAGAGATCTGGGCCTAAATCCATCGTTATTTTGCACTCCACACCACTCCAGTTTGGACATGGCCATTTGCAAATCAGCCTTGACCCTGTGCCTCATGGGAACAGTCCAGCCCGAACTGCCAAGCCATGTCTTCCCTGGACCAGAATCAAGCATCCTAGGACCGGTTTCTGGCTGTCAGCCGTCACCAGCCTGGATAGCTTGACTCCAGTGTTGTGGAGAGCACGGGACTCACGTCTGAGCATACCTGTCCCAGTCGGGGTGACAAATGCAAAAACAACAGTTGATGGACAGAATGCAGAACAATTTCATACATTCACCCCAGTAGAGAGATCTGGGCCTAAATCCATTGTTTTTTTGCACTCCACACCACCCCAGTTCAGACATGGCCATATGCTACTCAGCCTTGACCCTGTGCCTCATGGGAACAGTCCAGCCCGAACTGCCAAGCCAAGTCTTTCCTGGACCGGAATCAAGCATCCTAGGACCGCTTTCTGGCTATCAGCCGTCATCAGCCAGGACAGCTTGACTCCAGTGGTGTGGAGAGCACGGGACTCACGTCTGAGCATACCCGTCCCACTCGGGGTGACAAAGGCAAGAACAACAGTTGATGGACAGAATGCAGAACAATGTCATACATTCACCCCAGTACAGAGATCTGGGCCTAAATCTATCGTTTTTGTGCACTCCACACCACCACAGTGGAGACATGGCCATTGGCAAATCAGCCTTGACCCTGTGCCTCATGGGAACAGTCCAGCCCGAACTGCCAAGCCATGTCTGCCCTGGACCGGAATCAAGCATCCTAGGACCGGTTTCTGGCTATCAGCCGTCGTCAGCCAGGATAGCTTGACTCCAGTGGTGTGGAGAGCACAGGACTCAGGTCTGAGCATACCCGTCCCACTCGGGGTGACAAATGCAAAAACAACAGTTGATGGACAGAATGCAGAACAATGTCATACATTCACCCCAGTACAGAGATCTGGGCCTAATCCATCGTTTTTTTGTACTCCACACCACCCCAGTTCAGACAAGGCCATATGCAAATCAGCCTTGACCCCGTGCCTCATGGGAACAGTCCAGCCCGAACTGCCAAGCCATATCTTCCCTGGACTGGAATCAAGCATCCTAGGACCGGTTTCTGGCTATCAGCCGTCATCAGCCAGGATAGCTTCACTCCAGTGGTGTGGAGAGCACGGGACTCACGTCTGAGCATACCCGTCCCACTCGGGGTGACAAAGGCAAGAATAACAGTTGATGGACAGAATGCAGAACAATGTCATACATTCACCCCAGTACAGAGATCTGGGCCTAATCCATCGTTTTTTTGTACTCCACACCACCCCAGTTCAGACAAGGCCATATGCAAATCAGCCTTGACCCCGTGCCTCATGGGAACAGTCCAGCCCGAACTGCCAAGCCATATCATCCTAGGACCGGTTTCTGGCTATCAGCCGTCATCAGCCAGGAAAGCTTCACTCCAGTGGTGTGGAGAGCACGGGACTCACGTCTGAGCATACCCGTCCCACTCGGGGTGACAAAGGCAAGAACAACAGTTGATGGACAGAATGCAGAACAATGTCATACATTCACCCCAGTACAGAGATCTGGGCCTAAATCTATCGTTTTTGTGCACTCCACACCACCACAGTGGAGACATGGCCATTGGCAAATCAGCCTTGACCCTGTGCCTCATGGGAACAGTCCAGCCCGAACTGCCAAGCCATGTCTGCCCTGGACCGGAATCAAGCATCCTAGGACCGGTTTCTGGCCATCAGCCGTCGTCAGCCAGGATAGCTTGACTCCAGTTGTGTGGAGAGCACAGGACTCAGGTCTGAGCATACCCATCCCACTCGGGGTGACAAATGCAAAAACAACAGTTGATGGACAGAATGCAGAACAATGTCATACATTCGCCCCAGTACAGAGATCTGGGCCTAAATCAATTGTTTTTTTGCACTCCACACCACCCCAGTTCAGACAAGGCCATATGCAAATCAGCCTTGACCCTGTGCCTCATGGGAACAGTCCAGCCCGAACTGCCAAGCCATGTCTTCCCTGGACCGGAATCAAGCATCCTAGGACCGGTTTCTGGCTATCAGCCGACATCAGCCAGGATAGCTTGACTCCAGTGGTGTGGAGAGCACAGGACTCAGGTCTGAGCATACCCGTCTCACTCGGGGTGACAAATGCAAAAACAACAGTTGATGGACAGAATGCAGAACAATGTCATAAATTCACCCCAGTACAGAGATCTGGGCCTAAATCCATCGTTGTCTTGCACTCCACACCACTCCAGTTTGGACATGGCCATTTGCAAATCAGCCTTAATCCTGTGCCTCATGGGTACAGTCCAGCCCGAACTGCCAAGCCATGTCTTCCCTGGACCGGAATCAATCATCCTAGGACCGGTTTCTGGCTGTCAGCCGTCATCAGCATGGTTAGCTTGACTCCAGTGGTGTGGAGAGCACGAGACTCACGTCTGAGCATACCTGTCCCAGTCGGGATGACAAATGCAAAAACAACAGTTGATGGACAGAATGCAGAACAATGTCAAACATTCACCCCAGTACAGAGATCTGGGCCTAAATCCATTGTTTTTTTGCACTCCACACCACCCCGGCTCAGACGTGGCCATATGCAAATCAGCCTTGACCCTGTTCCTCATGGGAACAGTCCAGCCCGAATTGCCAAGCCATGTCTTCCCTGGACTGAAATCAAGCATCCTAGGACCGGTTTCTGGCTATCAGCCGTCATCAGCCAGGATAGCTTGACTCCAGTGGTGTGGAGAGCACTGGACTCATGTCTGAGCATACCCGTCTCACTCGGGGTGACAAATGCAAAAACTACAGTTGATGGACAGAATGCAGAACAATGTCATACATTCACCCCAGTACAGAGATCTGGGCCTGAAACCGTTGTTTTTTTGCACTCCACACCACCCCAGTTCGGACATGGCCATATGCAAATCAGCCTTGACCCTGGGCCTCATGGGAACAGTCCAGCCTAAACTGCCAAGCCATGTCTTGCCTGGATTGGAGTCAAGCATCCTAGGACCGGTTTCTGGCTATCTGCCGTCATCAGCCAGGATAGCTTGACTCCAGTGGTGTGGAGAGCACGGGACTCACGTCTGAGCATACCCGTCCCACTCAGGGTGACAAAGGCAAGAACAACAGTTGATGGACAGAATGCAGAACAATGTCATACATTCACCCCAGTACAGAGATCTGTGCCTAAATTTATCGTTTTTGTGCACTCCACACCTCCCCAGTTCAGACAAGGCCATATGCAAATCAGCCTTGACCCCGTGCCTCATGGGAACAGTCCAGCCCGAACTGCCAATCCATGTCTGCCCTGGACCGGAATCAAGCATCCTAGGACCGGTTTCTGGCTATCAGCCGTCGTCAGCCAGGATAGCTTGACTCCAGTGGTGTGGAGAGCACAGGACTCAGGTCTGAGCATACCCGTCCCACTCGGGGTGACAAATGCAAAAACAACAGTTGATGGACAGAATGCAGAACAATGTCATACATTCACCCCAGTACAGAGATCTGGGCCTAATCCATCGTTTTTTTGTACTCCACACCACCCCAGTTCAGACAAGGCCATATGCAAATCAGCCTTGACCCCGTGCCTCATGGGAACAGTCCAGCCCGAACTGCCAAGCCATATCTTCCCTGGACTGGAATCAAGCATCCTAGGACCGGTTTCTGGCTATCAGCCGTCATCAGCCAGGATAGCTTCACTCCAGTGGTGTGGAGAGCACGGGACTCACGTCTGAGCATACCCGTCCCACTCGGGGTGACAAAGGCAAGAACAGCAGTTGATGGACAGAATGCAGAACAATGTCATACATTCACCCCAATACAGAGATCTGTGCCTAAATATATCGTTTTTGTGCACTCCACACCACCCCAGTTCAGACATGGCCATTGGCAAATCAGCCTTGACCCTGTGCCTCATGGGAACAGTCCAGCCCGAACTGCCAAGCCATGTCTTTCCTGGACCGGAATCAAGCATCCTAAGACCGGTTTCTGGCTATCAGCCGTCATCAGCCAGGGCAGCTTGACTCCAGTGTTGTGGAGAGCACGGGACTCACGTCTGAGCATACGCGTCCCACTCGGGGTGACAAAGGCAAGAACAACAGTTGATGGACAGAATGCAGAACAATGTCATACATTCACCCCAGTATAGAGCTCTGGGCCTAAATCTATCGTTTTGTGCACTCCACACCACCCCAGTTCAGACATGGCCATTGGCAAATCAGACTTGACCCTGTGCCTCATGGGAACAGTCCAGCCCGAACTGCCAAGCCATGTCTTCCCTGGACCGGAATCAAGCATCCTAGGACCGGTTTCTGGCTATCAGCCGTCGTCAGCCAGGATAGCTTGACTCCAGTGGTGTGGAGAGCACAGGACTCAGGTCTGAGCATACCCGTCCCACTCGGGGTGACAAATGCAAAAACAACAGTTGATGGACAGAATGCAGAACAATGTCATACATTCACCCCAGTACAGAGATCTGGGCCTAAATCCATCGTTTTTTTGCACTCCACACCACACCAGTTTAGACAAGGCCATATGCAAATCAGCCTTGACCCTGTGCCTCATGGGAACAGTCCAGCCCGAACTGCCAAGCCATATCTTCCCTGGACCGGATTCAAGCATCCTAGGACCGGTTTCTGGCTATCAGCCGTCATCAGCCTGGATAGCTTGACTCCAGAGGCGTGGAGAGCACGGGACTCACGTTTGAGCATACCCATCCCACTCGGGGTGACAAATGCAAAAACAACAGTTGATGGACAGAATGCAGAACAATGTCATACATTCACCCCAGTACAGAGATCTGGGCCTAAATCCATCGTTATTTTGCACTCCACACCACTCCAGTTTGGACATGGCCATTTGCAAATCAGCCTTGACCCTGTGCCTCATGGGAACAGTCCAGCCCGAACTGCCAAGCCATGTCTTCCCTGGACCAGAATCAAGCATCCTAGGACCGGTTTCTGGCTGTCAGCCGTCACCAGCCTGGATAGCTTGACTCCAGTGTTGTGGAGAGCACGGGACTCACGTCTGAGCATACCTGTCCCAGTCGGGGTGACAAATGCAAAAACAACAGTTGATGGACAGAATGCAGAACAATTTCATACATTCACCCCAGTAGAGAGATCTGGGCCTAAATCCATTGTTTTTTTGCACTCCACACCACCCCAGTTCAGACATGGCCATATGCTACTCAGCCTTGACCCTGTGCCTCATGGGAACAGTCCAGCCCGAACTGCCAAGCCAAGTCTTTCCTGGACCGGAATCAAGCATCCTAGGACCGCTTTCTGGCTATCAGCCGTCATCAGCCAGGACAGCTTGACTC
This sequence comes from Lissotriton helveticus, assembly GCF_964261635.1. Lineage (NCBI taxonomy): Eukaryota > Metazoa > Chordata > Amphibia > Caudata > Salamandridae > Lissotriton > Lissotriton helveticus. Next base: position 60,170,671 of record NC_136061.1, read on the forward strand.
CAGTGGTGTGGAGAGCACGGGACTCACGTCTGAGCATACCCGTCCCACTCGGGGTGACAAAGGCAAGAACAACAGTTGATGGACAGAATGCAGAACAATGTCATACATTCACCCCAGTACAGAGATCTGGGCCTAAATCTATCGTTTTTGTGCACTCCACACCACCACAGTGGAGACATGGCCATTGGCAAATCAGCCTTGACCCTGTGCCTCATGGGAACAGTCCAGCCCGAACTGCCAAGCCATGTCTGCCCTGGACCGGAATCAAGCATCCTAGGACCGGTTTCTGGCTATCAGCCGTCGTCAGCCAGGATAGCTTGACTCCAGTGGTGTGGAGAGCACAGGACTCAGGTCTGAGCATACCCGTCCCACTCGGGGTGACAAATGCAAAAACAACAGTTGATGGACAGAATGCAGAACAATGTCATACATTCACCCCAGTACAGAGATCTGGGCCTAATCCATCGTTTTTTTGTACTCCACACCACCCCAGTTCAGACAAGGCCATATGCAAATCAGCCTTGACCCCGTGCCTCATGGGAACAGTCCAGCCCGAACTGCCAAGCCATATCTTCCCTGGACTGGAATCAAGCATCCTAGGACCGGTTTCTGGCTATCAGCCGTCATCAGCCAGGATAGCTTCACTCCAGTGGTGTGGAGAGCACGGGACTCACGTCTGAGCATACCCGTCCCACTCGGGGTGACAAAGGCAAGAATAACAGTTGATGGACAGAATGCAGAACAATGTCATACATTCACCCCAGTACAGAGATCTGGGCCTAATCCATCGTTTTTTTGTACTCCACACCACCCCAGTTCAGACAAGGCCATATGCAAATCAGCCTTGACCCCGTGCCTCATGGGAACAGTCCAGCCCGAACTGCCAAGCCATATCATCCTAGGACCGGTTTCTGGCTATCAGCCGTCATCAGCCAGGAAAGCTTCACTCCAGTGGTGTGGAGAGCACGGGACTCACGTCTGAGCATACCCGTCCCACTCGGGGTGACAAAGGCAAGAACAACAGTTGATGGACAGAATGCAGAACAATGTCATACATTCACTCCAGTACAGAGATCTGTGCCTAAATCTATCGTTTTTGTGCACTCCACACCACCCCAGTTCAGACATGGCCATTGGCAAATCAGCCTTGACCCTGTGCCTCATGGGAACAGTCCAGCCCGAACTGCCAAGCCATGTCTTCCCTGGACCGGAATCAAGCATCCTAGGACCGGTTTCTGGCTATCAGCCGTCGTCAGACAGGATAGCTTGACTCCAGTGGTGTGGAGAGCACAGGACTCAGGTCTGAGCATACCCGTCCCACTCGGGGTGACAAATGCAAAAACAACAGTTGATAGACAGAATGCAGAACAATGTCATACATTCACCCCAGTACAGAGATCTGGGCCTAAATCCATCGTTATTTTGCACTCCACACCACTCCAGTTTGGACATGGCAATTTGCAAATCAGCCTTGACCCTGTGCCTCATGGGAACAGTCCAGCCCGAACTGCCAAGCCATGTCTTCCCTGGACCGGAATCAAGCATCCTAGGACCAGTTTCTGGCTGTCAGCCGTCATCAGCCTGGATAGCTTGACTCCAGTGGTGTGGAGAGCACGGGACTCACGTCTTAGCGTACCTGTCCCAGTCGGGGTGACAAATGCAAAAACAACAGTTGATAAACAGAATGCAGAACAATGTCATACATTCACCCCAGTAGTGAGATCTGGGCCTAAATCCATTGTTTTTTTGCACTCCACACCACCCCAGTTCAGACATGGCCATATGCTAATCAGCCTTGACCCTGTGCCTCATGGGAACAGTCCAGCCCGAACTGCCAAGCCATGTCTTTCCTGGACCGGAATCAAGCATCCTAGGACCGGTTTCTGGCTATCAGCCGTCATCAGCCAGGGCAGCTTGACTCCAGTGTTGTGGAGAGCACGGGACTCACGTCTGAGCATACGCGTCCCACTCGGGGTGACAAAGGCAAGAACAACAGTTGATGGACAGAATGCAGAACAATGTCATACATTCACCCCAGTATAGAGCTCTGGGCCTAAATCTATCGTTTTGTGCACTCCACACCACCCCAGTTCAGACATGGCCATTGGCAAATCAGACTTGACCCTGTGCCTCATGGGAACAGTCCAGCCCGAACTGCCAAGCCATGTCTTCCCTGGACCGGAATCAAGCATCCTAGGACCGGTTTCTGGCTATCAGCCGTCGTCAGCCAGGATAGCTTGACTCCATTGGTGTGGAGAGCACAGGACTCAGGTCTGAGCATACCCGTCCCACTCGGGGTGACAAATGCAAAAACAACAGTTGATGGACAGAATGCAGAACAATGTCATACATTCACCCCAGTACAGAGATCTGTGCCTAAATCCATCGTTTTTTTGCACTCCACACCACACCAGTTTAGACAAGGCCATATGCAAATCAGCCTTGACCCTGTGCCTCATGGGAACAGTCCAGCCCGAACTGCCAAGCCATATCTTCCCTGGACCGGATTCAAGCATCCTAGGACCGGTTTCTGGCTATCAGCCGTCCTCAGCCTAGATAGCTTGACTCCAGAGGCGTGGAGAGCACGGGACTCACGTTTGAGCATACCCATCCCACTCGGGGTGACCAATGCAAAAACAATAGTTGATGGACAGAATGCAGAACAATGTCATACATTCACCCCAGTACAGAGATCTGGGCCTAAATCCATCGTTTTTTTGCACTCAACACCACCCCAGTTCAGACATGGCCATATGCAAATCAGCCTTGACCCCTTGCCTCATGGGAACAGTCCAGCCCGAACTGCCAAGCCATGTCTTCCATGGACCGTAATCAAGCATCCTAGGACCGGTTTCTGGCTATCAGACATCATCAGCCAGGATTGCTTGACTCCAGTGGTGTGGAGAGCATGGGACTCACGTCCGAGCGTACCCGTCCCACTCGGGGTGACAAATGCACAACAATAGTTGATGGGCAGAATGCAGAACAATGTCATACATTCACCCCAGTACAGAGATCTGGGCCTAAATCCATTGTTTTTTTGCACTCCACACCACCCCGGCTCAGACATGGCCATATGCAAATCAGCCTTGACCCTTTGCCTCATGGGAACAGTCAAGCCCGAACTGCCAAGCCATGTCTTTCCTGGACCGGAATCAAGCATCCTAGGACCGGTTTCTGGCTATCAGCCGTCATCAGCCAGGGCAGCTTGACTCCAGTGGTGTGGAGACCACGGGACTCACGTCTGAGCATACCCGTCCCACTCGGGGTGACAAAGGCAAGAACAACAGTTGATGGACAGAATGCAGAACAATGTCATACATTCACCCCAGTATAGAGATCTGGGCCTAAATCTATCGTTTTTGTGCACTCCACACCACCCAAGTTCAGACATGGCCATTGGCAAATCAGCCTTGACCCTGTGCCTCATGGGAACAGTCCAGCCCGAACTGCCAAGCCATGTCTTCCCTGGACCGGAATCAAGCATCCTAGGACCGGTTTCTGGCTATCAGCCATCGTCAGCCAGGATAGCTTGACTCCAGTGGTGTGGAGAGCACAGGACTCAGGTCTGAGCATACCCGTCCCACTCGGGGTAACAAATGCAAAAACAACAGTTGATGGACAGAATGCAGAACAATGTCATAAACTCACCCCAGTACAGAGATCTGGGCCTAAATCCATCGTTATTTTGCACTCCACACCACTCCAGTTTGGACATGGCCATTTGCAAATCAGTCTTGACCCTGTGCCTCATGGGAACAGTCCAGCCCGAACTGCCTAGCCATGTCTTCCCTGGACCGGAATCAAGCATCCTAGGACCGGTTTCTGACTGTCAGCCATCATCAGCCTGGATAGCTTGACTCCAGTGGCGTGGAGAGCACGGGACTCACGTTTGAGCATACCCATCCCACTCGGGGTGACAAATGCAAAAACAACAGTTGATGGACAGAATGCAGAACAATGTCATACATTCATGCCAGTACAGAGATCTGGGCCTAAATCCATCGTTTTTTTGCACTCCACACCACCCCAGTTCAGACATGGCCATATGCAAATCAGCCTTGACCCCTTGCCTCATGGGAACAGTCCAGCCCGAACTGCCAAGCCATGTCTTCCCTGGACCGGAATCAAGCATCCTAGGACCGGTTTCTGGCTATCAGACATCATCAGCCAGGATAGCTTGACTCCAGTGGTGTGGAGAGCACGGGACTCACGTCCAAGCGTACCCGTCCCACTCGGGGTGACAAATGCCCAACAATAGTTGATGAGCAGAATGCAGAACAATGTCATACATTCACCCCAGTACAGAGATCTGGGCCTAAATCCATTGTTTTTTTGCACTCCACACCACCCCGGCTCAGACATGGCCATATGCAAATCAGCCTTGACCGTGTGCCTCATGGAAACAGTCCAGCCAGAACTGCCAAGCCATGTCTTCCCTGGACTGGAATCAAGCATTCTAGGACCGGTTTCTGGCTATCATCCGTCATCAGCCAGGATAGCTTGACTCCAGTGGTGTGGAGAGCACTGGACTCACGTCTGAGCATACCTGTCCCACTCGGGGTGACAAATGCAAAAACAACAGTTGATGGACAGAATGCAGAACAATGTCATACATTCACCCCGGTACAGAGATCTGGGCCTAAAACCATTGTTTTTTTGCACTCCACACCACCCCAGTTCAGACATGGCCACATGCAAATCAGACTTGACCCTGTGCCTCATTGGAACAGCCCAGCCCGAACTACCAAGCCATGTCTTCCCAGGACCGGAATCAAACATCCTAGGACCGGTTTCTGGCTATCAGACGTCATCAGCCAGGATAGCTTGACTCCAGTGGTGTGGAGAGCACGGGACTCACGTCCGAGCATACCTGTCTCACTCGGGGTGACAAATGCAAAAACAACAGTTGATGGACAGAATTCAGAAAAATGACATACATTCACCCCAGTACAGAGATCTGGGCCTAAATCCATCGTTTTTTTGCACTCCACACCACCCCAGTTTAGACATGGCCATTTGCAAATCAGCCTTGACCCTGTGCCTCATGGGAACAGTCCAGCCCGAACTGACAAGCCATGTCTTCCCTGGACCGGCATCAAGCATCCTAGGACCGGTTTCAGTCTATCAGCCATCATCAGCCAGGATAGCTTGACTCCAGTGGTGTGGAGAGCACGGGACTCACGTCTGAGCATACCCATCCCACTCGGGGTGGCAAATGCAAAAACAACAGTTGATGGACAGAATGCAGAACAATGTCATACATTCACCCCAGTACAGATATCTGGGCATAAATCCATCGTTTTTTTGCACTCCACACCTCCCCAGTTCATAGAAGGCCATATGCAAACCAGCCTTGACCCCGTGCCTCATGGGAACAGTCCAGCCCGAACTGCCAAGCCATATCTTCCCTGGACCGGATTCAAGCATCCTAGGACCGGTTTCTGGCTATCAGTCGTCATCATCCAGGATAGCTTGACTCCAGTGACGTGGAGAGCACGGGACTCACGTTTGAGCATACCCGTCCCACTTGGGGTGACAAATGCAAAAACAGCAGTTGATGGACAGAATGCAGAACAATGTCATACATTCACCCCAGTACAGAGATCTGGGCCTAAATCCATCATTTTTTTGCACTCCACACCACCCAGTTCAGACATAGCCATATGCTAATCAGCCTTGACCCTGTGCCTCATGGGAACAGCCCCGCCCGAACTGCCAAGCCATGTCTTCCCTGGACCGGAATCAAGCATCCTAGGACTGGTTTCTGGCTATCAGACATCATCAGCCAGGATAGCTTGACTCCAGTGGTGTGGAGAGCACGGGGCTCACGTCCGAGCATACCCGTCCCACTCAGGGTGACAAATGCACAACAACAGTTGATGGACAGAATGCAGAACAATGTCATACATTCACCCCAGTACAGAGATCTGGGCCTAAATCCATTGTTTTTTTGTACTCCACACCACCCCAGTTCAGACAAGGCCATATGCAAATCAGCCTTGACCCCGTGCCTCATGGGAACAGTCCAGCCCGAACTGCCAAGCCATATCTTCCCTGGACTGGAATCAAGCATCCTAGGACCGGTTTCTGGCTATCAGCCGTCATCAGCCAGGATAGCTTCACTCCAGTGGTGTGGAGAGCACGGGACTCACGTCTGAGCATACCCGTCCCACTCGGGGTGACAAAGGCAAGAATAACAGTTGATGGACAGAATGCAGAACAATGTCATACATTCACCCCAGTACAGAGATCTGGGCCTAATCCATCGTTTTTTTGTACTCCACACCACCCCAGTTCAGACAAGGCCATATGCAAATCAGCCTTGACCCCGTGCCTCATGGGAACAGTCCAGCCCGAACTGCCAAGCCATATCTTCCCTGGACTGGAATCAAGCATCCTAGGACCGGTTTCTGGCTATCAGCCGTCATCAGCCAGGATAGCTTCACTCCAGTGGTGTGGAGAGCACGGGACTCACGTCTGAGCATACCCGTCCCACTCGGGGTGACAAAGGCAAGAACAACAGTTGATGGACAGAATGCAGAACAATGTCATACATTCACCCCAATACAGAGATCTGTGCCTAAATCTATCGTTTTTCTGCACTCCACACCACCCCAGTTCAGACATGGCCATTGGCAAATCAGCCTTGACCCTGTGCCTCATGGGAACAGTCCAGCCCGAACTGCCAAGCCATGTCTTTCCTGGACCGGAATCAAGCATCCTAAGACCGGTTTCTGGCTATCAGCCGTCATCAGCCAGGGCAGCTTGACTCCAGTGTTGTGGAGAGCACGGGACTCACGTCTGAGCATACGCGTCCCACTCGGGGTGACAAAGGCAAGAACAACAGTTGATGGACAGAATGCAGAACAATGTCATACATTCACCCCAGTATAGAGCTCTGGGCCTAAATCTATCGTTTTGTGCACTCCACACCACCCCAGTTCAGACATGGCCATTGGCAAATCAGACTTGACCCTGTGCCTCATGGGAACAGTCCAGCCCGAACTGCCAAGCCATGTCTTCCCTGGACCGGAATCAAGCATCCTAGGACCGGTTTCTGGCTATCAGCCGTCGTCAGCCAGGATAGCTTGACTCCAGTGGTGTGGAGAGCACAGGACTCAGGTCTGAGCATACCCGTCCCACTCGGGGTGACAAATGCAAAAACAACAGTTGATGGACAGAATGCAGAACAATGTCATACATTCACCCCAGTACAGAGATCTGGGCCTAAATCCATCGTTTTTTTGCACTCCACACCACACCAGTTTAGACAAGGCCCTATGCAAATCAGTCTTGACCCTGTGCCTCATGGGAACAGTCCAGCCCGAACTGCCAAGCAATATCTTCCCTGGACCGGATTCAAGCATCCTAGGACCGGTTTCTGGCTATCAGCCGTCATCAGCCTGGATAGCTTGACTCCAGAGGCGTGGAGAGCACGGGACTCACGTTTGAGCATACCCATCCCACTCGGGGTGACAAATGCAAAAACAACAGTTGATGGACAGAATGCAGAACAATGTCATACATTCACCCCAGTACTGAGATCTGGGCCTAAATCCATCGTTATTTTGCACTCCACACCACTCCAGTTTGGACATGGCCATTTGCAAATCAGCCTTGACCCTGTGCCTCATGGGAACAGTCCAGCCCGAACTGCCAAGCCATGTCTTCCCTGGACCAGAATCAAGCATCCTAGGACCGGTTTCTGGCTGTCAGCCGTCACCAGCCTGGATAGCTTGACTCCAGTGTTGTGGAGAGCACGGGACTCACGTCTGAGCATACCTGTCCCAGTCGGGGTGACAAATGCAAAAACAACAGTTGATGGACAGAATGCAGAACAATTTCATACATTCACCCCAGTAGAGAGATCTGGGCCTAAATCCATTGTTTTTTTGCACTCCACACCACCCCAGTTCAGACATGGCCATATGCTACTCAGCCTTGACCCTGTGCCTCATGGGAACAGTCCAGCCCGAACTGCCAAGCCAAGTCTTTCCTGGACCGGAATCAAGCATCCTAGGACCGCTTTCTGGCTATCAGCCGTCATCAGCCAGGACAGCTTGACTCCAGTGGTGTGGAGAGCACGGGACTCACGTCTGAGCATACCCGTCCCACTCGGGGTGACAAAGGCAAGAACAACAGTTGATGGACAGAATGCAGAACAATGTCATACATTCACCCCAGTACAGAGATCTGGGCCTAAATCTATCGTTTTTGTGCACTCCACACCACCACAGTTGAGACATGGCCATTGGCAAATCAGCCTTGACCCTGTGCCTCATGGGAACAGTCCAGCCCGAACTGCCAAGCCATGTCTGCCCTGGACCGAAATCAAGCATCCTAGGACCGGTTTCTGGCTATCAGCCGTCGTCAGCCAGGATAGCTTGACTCCAGTGGTGTGGAGAGCACAGGACTCAGGTCTGAGCATACCCGTCCCACTCGGGGTGACAAATGCAAAAACAACAGTTGATGGACAGAATGCAGAACAATGTCATACATTCACCCCAGTACAGAGATCTGGGCCTAATCCATTGTTTTTTTGTACTCCACACCACCCCAGTTCAGACAAGGCCATATGCAAATCAGCCTTGACCCCGTGCCTCATGGGAACAGTCCAGCCCGAACTGCCAAGCCATATCTTCCCTGGACTGGAATCAAGCATCCTAGGACCGGTTTCTGGCTATCAGCCGTCATCAGCCAGGATAGCTTCACTCCAGTAGTGTGGAGAGCACGGGACTCACGTCTGAGCATACCCGTCCCACTCGGGGTGACAAAGGCAAGAATAACAGTTGATGGACAGAATGCAGAACAATGTCATACATTCACCCCAGTACAGAGATCTGAGCCTAATCCATCGTTTTTGTGCACTCCACACCACCCCAGTTCAGACATGGCCATTGGCAAATCAGCCTTGACCCTGTGCCTCATGGGAACAGTCCAGCCCGAACTGCCAAGCCATGTCTTCCCTGGACCGGAATCAAGCATCCTAGGACCGGTTTCTGGCTATCAGCCGTCGTCAGACAGGATAGCTTGACTCCAGTGGTGTGGAGAGCACAGGACTCAGGTCTGAGCATACCCGTCCCACTCGGGGTGACAAATGCAAAAACAACAGTTGATGGACAGAATGCAGAACAATGTCATACATTCACCCCAGTACAGAGATCTGGGCCTAAATCCATCGTTATTTTGCACTCCACACCACTCCAGTTTGGACATGGCCATTTGCAAATCAGCCTTGACCCTGTGCCTCATGGGAACAGTCCAGCCCGAACTGCCAAGCCATGTCTTCCCTGGACCAGAATCAAGCATCCTAGGACCGGTTTCTGGCTGTCAGCCGTCACCAGCCTGGATAGCTTGACTCCAGTGTTGTGGAGAGCACGGGACTCACGTCTGAGCATACCTGTCCCAGTCGGGGTGACAAATGCAAAAACAACAGTTGATGGACAGAATGCAGAACAATTTCATACATTCACCCCAGTAGAGAGATCTGGGCCTAAATCCATTGTTTTTTTGCACTCCACACCACCCCAGTTCAGACATGGCCATATGCTACTCAGCCTTGACCCTGTGCCTCATGGGAACAGTCCAGCCCGAACTGCCAAGCCAAGTCTTTCCTGGACCGGAATCAAGCATCCTAGGACCGCTTTCTGGCTATCAGCCGTCATCAGCCAGGACAGCTTGACTCCAGTGGTGTGGAGAGCACGGGACTCACGTCTGAGCATACCCGTCCCATTTGGGGTGACAAAGGCAAGAACAACAGTTGATGGACAGAATGCAGAACAATGTCATACATTCACCCCAGTACAGAGATCTGGGCCTAAATCTATCGTTTTTGTGCACTCCACACCACCACAGTGGAGACATGGCCATTGGCAAATCAGCCTTGACCCTGTGCCTCATGGGAACAGTCCAGCCCGAACTGCCAAGCCATGTCTGCCCTGGACCGGAATCAAGCATCCTAGGACCGGTTTCTGGCTATCAGCCGTCGTCAGCCAGGATAGCTTGACTCCAGTGGTGTGGAGAGCACAGGACTCAGGTCTGAGCATACCCGTCCCACTCGGGGTGACAAATGCAAAAACAACAGTTGATGGACAGAATGCAGAACAATGTCATACATTCACCCCAGTACAGAGATCTGGGCCTAATCCATCGTTTTTTTGTACTCCACACCACCCCAGTTCAGACAAGGCCATATGCAAATCAGCTTTGACCCCGTGCCTCATGGGAACAGTCCAGCCCGAACTGCCAAGCCATATCTTCCCTGGACTGGAATCAAGCATCCTAGGACCGGTTTCTGGCTATCAGCCGTCATCAGCCAGGATAGCTTCACTCCAGTGGTGTGGAGAGCACGGGACTCACGTCTGAGCATACCCGTCCCACTCGGGGTGACAAAGGCAAGAATAACAGTTGATGGACAGAATGCAGAACAATGTCATACATTCACCCCAGTACAGAGATCTGGGCCTAATCCATCATTTTTTTGTACTCCACACCACCCCAGTTCAGACAAGGCCATATGCAAATCAGCCTTGACCCCGTGCCTCATGGGAACAGTCCAGCCCGAACTGCCAAGCCATATCTTCCCTGGACTGGAATCAAGCATCCTAGGACCGGTTTCTGGCTATCAGCCGTCATCAGCCAGGAAAGCTTCACTCCAGTGGTGTGGAGAGCACGGGACTCACGTCTGAGCATACCCGTCCCACTCGGGGTGACAAAGGCAAGAACAACAGTTGATGGACAGAATGCAGAACAATGTCATACATTCACCCCAGTACAGAGATCTGTGCCTAAATCTATCGTTTTTGTGCACTCCACACCACCCCAGTTCAGACATGGCCATTGGCAAATCAGCCTTGACCCTGTGCCTCATGGGAACAGTCCAGCCCGAACTGCCAAGCCATGTCTTCCCTGGACCGGAATCAAGCATCCTAGGACCGGTTTCTGGCTATCAGCCGTCGTCAGACAGGATAGCTTGACTCCAGTGGTGTGGAGAGCACAGGACTCAGGTCTGAGCATACCCGTCCCACTCGGGGTGACAAATGCAAAAACAACAGTTGATGGACAGAATGCAGAACAATGTCATACATTCACCCCAGTACAGAGATCTGGGCCTAAATCCATCGTTATTTTGCACTCCACACCACTCCAGTTTGGACATGGCAATTTGCAAATCAGCCTTGACCCTGTGCCTCATGGGAACAGTCCAGCCCGAACTGCCAAGCCATGTCTTCCCTGGACCGGAATCAAGCATCCTAGGACCAGTTTCTGGCTGTCAGCCGTCATCAGCCTGGATAGCTTGACTCCAGTGGTGTGGAGAGCACGGGACTCACGTCTTAGCGTACCTGTCCCAGTCGGGGTGACAAATGCAAAAACAACAGTTGATAAACAGAATGCAGAACAATGTCATACATTCACCCCAGTAGTGAGATCTGGGCCTAAATCCATTGTTTTTTTGCACTCCACACCACCCCAGTTCAGACATGGCCATATGCTAATCAGCCTTGACCCTGTGCCTCATGGGAACAGTCCAGCCCGAACTGCCAAGCCATGTCTTTCCTGGACCGGAATCAAGCATCCTAGGACCGGTTTCTGGCTATCAGCCGTCATCAGCCAGGGCAGCTTGACTCCAGTGTTGTGGAGAGCACGGGACTCACGTCTGAGCATACGCGTCCCACTCGGGGTGACAAAGGCAAGAACAACAGTTGATGGACAGAATGCAGAACAATGTCATACATTCACCCCAGTATAGAGCTCTGGGCCTAAATCTATCGTTTTGTGCACTCCACACCACCCCAGTTCAGACATGGCCATTGGCAAATCAGACTTGACCCTGTGCCTCATGGGAACAGTCCAGCCCGAACTGCCAAGCCATGTCTTCCCTGGACCGGAATCAAGCATCCTAGGACCGGTTTCTGGCTATCAGCCGTCGTCAGCCAGGATAGCTTGACTCCATTGGTGTGGAGAGCACAGGACTCAGGTCTGAGCATACCCGTCCCACTCGGGGTGACAAATGCAAAAACAACAGTTGATGGACAGAATGCAGAACAATGTCATACATTCACCCCAGTACAGAGATCTGTGCCTAAATCCATCGTTTTTTTGCACTCCACACCACACCAGTTTAGACAAGGCCATATGCAAATCAGCCTTGACCCTGTGCCTCATGGGAACAGTCCAGCCCGAACTGCCAAGCCATATCTTCCCTGGACCGGATTCAAGCATCCTAGGACCGGTTTCTGGCTATCAGCCGTCATCAGCCTGGATAGCTTGACTCCAGAGGCGTGGAGAGCACGGGACTCACGTTTGAGCATACCCATCCCACTCGGGGTGACCAATGCAAAAACAATAGTTGATGGACAGAATGCAGAACAATGTCATACATTCACCCCAGTACAGAGATCTGGGCCTAAATCCATCGTTTTTTTGCACTCCACACCACCCCAGTTCAGACATGGCCATATGCAAATCAGCCTTGACCCTTTGCCTCATGGGAACAGTCAAGCCCGAACTGCCAAGCCATGTCTTTCCTGGACCGGAATCAAGCATCCTAGGACCGGTTTCTGGCTATCAGCCGTCATCAGCCAGGGCAGCTTGACTCCAGTGGTGTGGAGACCACGGGACTCACGTCTGAGCATACCCGTCCCACTCGGGGTGACAAAGGCAAGAACAACAGTTGATGGACAGAATGCAGAACAATGTCATACATTCACCCCAGTATAGAGATCTGGGCCTAAATCTATCGTTTTTGTGCACTCCACACCACCCAAGTTCAGACATGGCCATTGGCAAATCAGCCTTGACCCTGTGCCTCATGGGAACAGTCCAGCCCGAACTGCCAAGCCATGTCTTCCCTGGACCGGAATCAAGCATCCTAGGACCGGTTTCTGGCTATCAGCCGTCGTCAGCCAGGATAGCTTGACTCCAGTGGTGTGGAGAGCACAGGACTCAGGTCTGAGCATACCCGTCCCACTCGGGGTAACAAATGCAAAAACAACAGTTGATGGACAGAATGCAGAACAATGTCATAAACTCACCCCAGTACAGAGATCTGGGCCTAAATCCATCGTTATTTTGCACTCCACACCACTCCAGTTTGGACATGGCCATTTGCAAATCAGTCTTGACCCTGTGCCTCATGGGAACAGTCCAGCCCGAACTGCCTAGCCATGTCTTCCCTGGACCGGAATCAAGCATCCTAGGACCGGTTTCTGACTGTCAGCCATCATCAGCCTGGATAGCTTGACTCCAGTGGTGTGGAGAGCACGGGACTCACGTCTGAGCATACCTGTCCCAGTCGGGGTGACAAATGCAAAAACTACAGTTAATGGACAGAATGCAGAACAATGTCATACATTCACCCCAGTACAGATATCTGGGCATAAATCCATAGTTTTTTTGCACTCCACACCACCCGAGTTCAGAGAAGGCCATATGCAAATCAGCCTTGACCCCATGCCTCATGGGAACAGTCCAGCCCGAACTGAAAAGCCATATCTTCCCTCGACCGGATTCAAGCATCCTAGGACCGGTTTCTGGCTATCAGCCGTCATCCGCCTGGATAGCTTGACTCCAGTGGCGTGGAGAGCACGGGACTCACGTTTGAGCATACCCATCCCACTCGGGGTGACAAATGCAAAAACAACAGTTGATGGACAGAATGCAGAACAATGTCATACATTCATGCCAGTACAGAGATCTGGGCCTAAATCCATCGTTTTTTTGCACTCCACACCACCCCAGTTCAGACATGGCCATATGCAAATCAGCCTTGACCCCTTGCCTCATGGGAACAGTCCAGCCCGAACTGCCAAGCCATGTCTTCCCTGGACCGGAATCAAGCATCCTAGGACCGGTTTCTGGCTATCAGACATCATCAGCCAGGATAGCTTGACTCCAGTGGTGTGGAGAGCACGGGACTCACGTCCGAGCGTACCCGTCCCACTCGGGGTGACAAATGCCCAACAATAGTTGATGAGCAGAATGCAGAACAATGTCATACATTCTCCCCAGTACAGAGATCTGGGCCTAAATCCATTGTTTTTTTGCACTCCACACCACCCCGGCTCAGACATGGCCATATGCAAATCAGCCTTGACCGTGTGCCTCATGGAAACAGTCCAGCCAGAACTGCCAAGCCATGTCTTCCCTGGACTGGAATCAAGCATTCTAGGACCGGTTTCTGGCTATCATCCGTCATCAGCCAGGATAGCTTGACTCCAGTGGTGTGGAGAGCACTGGACTCACGTCTGAGCATACCTGTCCCACTCGGGGTGACAAATGCAAAAACAACAGTTGATGGACAGAATGCAGAACAATGTCATACATTCACCCCGGTACAGAGATCTGGGCCTAAAACCATTGTTTTTTTGCACTCCACACCACCCCAGTTCAGACATGGCCACATGCAAATCAGACTTGACCCTGTGCCTCATTGGAACAGCCCAGCCCGAACTACCAAGCCATGTCTTCCCAGGACCGGAATCAAACATCCTAGGACCGGTTTCTGGCTATCAGACGTCATCAGCCAGGATAGCTTGACTCCAGTGGTGTGGAGAGCACGGGACTCACGTCCGAGCATACCTGTCTCACTCGGGGTGACAAATGCAAAAACAACAGTTGATGGACAGAATTCAGAAAAATGACATACATTCACCCCAGTACAGAGATCTGGGCCTAAATCCATCGTTTTTTTGCACTCCACACCACCCCAGTTTAGACATGGCCATTTGCAAATCAGCCTTGACCCTGTGCCTCATGGGAACAGTCCAGCCCGAACTGACAAGCCATGTCTTCCCTGGACCGGCATCAAGCATCCTAGGACCGGTTTCAGTCTATCAGCCATCATCAGCCAGGATAGCTTGACTCCAGTGGTGTGGAGAGCACGGGACTCACGTCTGAGCATACCCATCCCACTCGAGGTGGCAAATGCAAAAACAACAGTTGATGGACAGAATGCAGAACAATGTCATACATTCACCCCAGTACAGATATCTGGGCATAAATCCACCGTTTTTTTGCACTCCACACCTCCCCAGTTCATAGAAGGCCATATGCAAACCAGCCTTGACCCCGTGCCTCATGGGAACAGTCCAGCCCGAACTGCCAAGCCATATCTTCCCTGGACCGGATTCAAGCATCCTAGGACCGGTTTCTGGCTATCAGTCGTCATCATCCAGGATAGCTTGACTCCAGTGACGTGGAGAGCACGGGACTCACGTTTGAGCATACCCGTCCCACTTGGGGTGACAAATGCAAAAACAGCAGTTGATGGACAGAATGCAGAACAATGTCATACATTCACCCCAGTACAGAGATCTGGGCCTAAATCCATCATTTTTTTGCACTCCACACCACCCAGTTCAGACATGGCCATATGCTAATCAGCCTTGACCCTGTGCCTCATGGGAACAGCCCCGCCCGAACTGCCAAGCCATGTCTTCCCTGGACCGGAATCAAGCATCCTAGGACTGGTTTCTGGCTATCAGACATCATCAGCCAGGATAGCTTGACTCCAGTGGTGTGGAGAGCACGGGGCTCACGTCCGAGCATACCCGTCCCACTCAGGGTGACAAATGCACAACAACAGTTGATGGACAGAATGCAGAACAATGTCATACATTCACCCCAGTACAGAGATCTGGGCCTAAATCCATTGTTTTTTTGTACTCCACACCACCCCGGCTCAGACATGGCCATATGCAAATCAGCCTTGACCCCGTGCCTCATTGGAACAGTCCAGCCCGAACTGCCAAGCCATGTCTGCCCTGGACCGGAATCAAGCATCCTAGGACCGGTTTCTGGCTATCAGCCGTCGTCAGCCAGGATAGCTTGACTCCAGTGGTGTGGAGAGCACAGGACTCAGGTCTGAGCATACCCGTCCCACTCGGGGTGACAAATGCAAAAACAACAGTTGATGGACAGAATGCAGAACAATGTCATACATTCACCCCAGTACAGAGATCTGGGCCTAATCCATCGTTTTTTTGTACTCCACACCACCCCAGTTCAGACAAGGCCATATGCAAATCAGCCTTGACCCCGTGCCTCATGGGAACAGTCCAGCCCGAACTGCCAAGCCATATCTTCCCTGGACTGGAATCAAGCATCCTAGGACCGGTTTCTGGCTATCAGCCGTCATCAGCCAGGATAGCTTCACTCCAGTGGTGTGGAGAGCACGGGACTCACGTCTGAGCATACCCGTCCCACTCGGGGTGACAAAGGCAAGAATAACAGTTGATGGACAGAATGCAGAACAATGTCATACATTCACCCCAGTACAGAGATCTGGGCCTAATCCATTGTTTTTTTGTACTCCACACCACCCCAGTTCAGACAAGGCCATATGCAAATCAGCCTTGACCCCGTGCCTCATGGGAACAGTCCAGCCCGAACTGCCAAGCCATATCTTCCCTGGACTGGAATCAAGCATCCTAGGACCGGTTTCTGGCTATCAGCCGTCATCAGCCAGGATAGCTTCACTCCAGTGGTGTGGAGAGCACGGGACTCACGTCTGAGCATACCCGTCCCACTCGGGGTGACAAAGGCAAGAACAACAGTTGATGGACAGAATGCAGAACAATGTCATACATTCACCCCAATACAGAGATCTGTGCCTAAATCTATCGTTTTTGTGCACTCCACACCACCCCAGTTCAGACATGGCCATTGGCAAATCAGCCTTGACCCTGTGCCTCATGGGAACAGTCCAGCCCGAACTGCCAAGCCATGTCTTTCCTGGACCGGAATCAAGCATCCTAAGACCGGTTTCTGGCTATCAGCCGTCATCAGCAAGGGCAGCTTGACTCCAGTGTTGTGGAGAGCACGGGACTCACGTCTGAGCATACGCGTCCCACTCGGGGTGACAAAGGCAAGAACAACAGTTGATGGACAGAATGCAGAACAATGTCATACATTCACCCCAGTATAGAGCTCTGGGCCTAAATCTATCGTTTTGTGCACTCCACACCACCCCAGTTCAGACATGGCCATTGGCAAATCAGACTTGACCCTGTGCCTCATGGGAACAGTCCAGCCCGAACTGCCAAGCCATGTCTTCCCTGGACCGGAATCAAGCATCCTAGGACCGGTTTCTGGCTATCAGCCGTCGTCAGCCTGGATAGCTTGACTCCAGAGGCGTGGAGAGCACGGGACTCACGTTTGAGCATACCCATCCCACTCGGGGTGACAAATGCAAAAACAACAGTTGATTGACAGAATGCAGAACAATGTCATACATTCACCCCAGTACAGAGATCTGGGCCTAAATCCATCGTTATTTTGCACTCCACACCACTCCAGTTTGGACATGGCCATTTGCAAATCAGCCTTGACCCTGTGCCTCATGGGAACAGTCCAGCCCGAACTGCCAAGCCATGTCTTCCCTGGACCAGAATCAAGCATCCTAGGACCGGTTTCTGGCTGTCAGCCGTCACCAGCCTGGATAGCTTGACTCCAGTGTTGTGGAGAGCACGGGACTCACGTCTGAGCATACCTGTCCCAGTCGGGGTGACAAATGCAAAAACAACAGTTGATGGACAGAATGCAGAACAATTTCATACATTCACCCCAGTAGAGAGATCTGGGCCTAAATCCATTGTTTTTTTGCACTCCACACCACCCCAGTTCAGACATGGCCATATGCTACTCAGCCTTGACCCTGTGCCTCATGGGAACAGTCCAGCCCGAACTGCCAAGCCAAGTCTTTCCTGGACCGGAATCAAGCATCCTAGGACCGCTTTCTGGCTATCAGCCGTCATCAGCCAGGACAGCTTGACTCCAGTGGTGTGGAGAGCACGGGACTCCCGTCTGAGCATACCCGTCCCACTCGGGGTGACAAAGGCAAGAACAACAGTTGATGGACAGAATGCAGAACAATGTCATACATTCACCCCAGTACAGAGATCTGGGCCTAAATCTATCGTTTTTGTGCACTCCACACCACCACAGTTGAGACATGGCCATTGGCAAATCAGCCTTGACCCTGTGCCTCATGGGAACAGTCCAGCCCGAACTGCCAAGCCATGTCTGCCCTGGACCGAAATCAAGCATCCTAGGACCGGTTTCTGGCTATCAGCCGTCGTCAGCCAGGATAGCTTGACTCCAGTGGTGTGGAGAGCACAGGACTCAGGTCTGAGCATACCCGTCCCACTCGGGGTGACAAATGCAAAAACAACAGTTGATGGACAGAATGCAGAACAATGTCATACATTCACCCCAGTACAGAGATCTGGGCCTAATCCATCGTTTTTTTGTACTCCACACCACCCCAGTTCAGACAAGGCCATATGCAAATCAGCCTTGACCCCGTGCCTCATGGGAACAGTCCAGCCCGAACTGCCAAGCCATATCTTCCCTGGACTGGAATCAAGCATCCTAGGACCGGTTTCTGGCTATCAGCCGTCATCAGCCAGGATAGCTTCACTCCAGTAGTGTGGAGAGCACGGGACTCACGTCTGAGCATACCCGTCCCACTCGGGGTGACAAAGGCAAGAACAACAGTTGATGGACAGAATGCAGAACAATGTCATACATTCACCCCAGTACAGAGGTCTGTGCCTAAATCTATCGTTTTTGTGCACTCCACACCACCCCAGTTCAGACATGGCCATTGGCAAATCAGCCTTGACCCTGTGCCTCATGGGAACATTCCAGCCCGAACTGCCAAGCCATGTCTTCCCTGGACCGGAATCAAGCATCCTAGGACCGGTTTCTGGCTATCAGCCGTCGTCAGACAGGATAGCTTGACTCCAGTCGTGTGGAGAGCACAGGACTCAGGTCTGAGCATACCCGTCCCACTCGGGGTGACAAATGCAAAAACAACAGTTGATGGACAGAATGCAGAACAATGTCATACATTCACCCCAGTACAGAGATCTGGGCCTAAATCCATCGTTATTTTGCACTCCACACCACTCCAGTTTGGACATGGCCATTTGCAAATCAGCCTTGACCCTGTGCCTCATGGGAACAGTCCAGCCCGAACTGCCAAGCCATGTCTTCCCTGGACCGGAATCAAGCATCCTAGGACCAGTTTCTGGCTGTCAGCCGTCATCAGCCTGGATAGCTTGACTCCAGTGGTGTGGAGAGCACGGGACTCACGTCTTAGCGTACCTGTCCCAGTCGGGGTGACAAATGCAAAAACAACAGTTGATAAACAGAATGCAGAACAATGTCATACATTCACCCCAGTAGTGAGATCTGGGCCTAAATCCATTGTTTTTTTGCACTCCACACCACCCCAGTTCAGACATGGCCATATGCTAATCAGCCTTGACCCTGTGCCTCATGGGAACAGTCCAGCCCGAACTGCCAAGCCATGTCTTTCCTGGACCGGAATCAATCATCCTAGGACCGGTTTCTGGCTATCAGCCGTCATCAGCCAGGGCAGCTTGACTCCAGTGTTGTGGAGAGCACGGGACTCACGTCTGAGCATACGCGTCCCACTCGGGGTGACAAAGGCAAGAACAACAGTTGATGGACAGAATGCAGAACAATGTCATACATTCACCCCAGTATAGAGCTCTGGGCCTAAATCTATCGTTTTGTGCACTCCACACCACCCCAGTTCAGACATGGCCATTGGCAAATCAGACTTGACCCTGTGCCTCATGGGAACAGTCCAGCCCGAACTGCCAAGCCATGTCTTCCCTGGACCGGAATCAAGCATCCTAGGACCGGTTTCTGGCTATCAGCCGTCGTCAGCCAGGATAGCTTGACTCCAGTGGTGTGGAGAGCACAGGACTCAGGTCTGAGCATACCCGTCTCACTCGGGGTGACAAATGCAAAAACAACAGTTGATGGACAGAATGCAGAACAATGTCATACATTCACCCCAGTACAGAGATCTGGGCCTAAATCCATCGTTTTTTTGCACTCCACACCACACCAGTTTAGACAAGGCCATATGCAAATCAGCCTTGACCCTGTGCCTCATGGGAACAGTCCAGCCCGAACTGCCAAGCCATATCTTCCCTGGACCGGATTCAAGCATCCTAGGACCGGTTTCTGGCTATCAGCCGTCATCAGCCTGGATAGCTTGACTCCAGAGGCGTGGAGAGCACGGGACTCACGTTTGAGCATACCCATCCCACTCGGGGTGACAAATGCAAAAACAACAGTTGATGGACAGAATGCAGAACAATGTCATACATTCACCCCAGTACAGAGATCTGGGCCTAAATCCATCGTTATTTTGCACTCCACACCACTCCAGTTTGGACATGGCCATTTGCAAATCAGCCTTGACCCTGTGCCTCATGGGAACAGTCCAGCCCGAACTGCCAAGCCATGTCTTCCCTGGACCAGAATCAAGCATCCTAGGACCGGTTTCTGGCTGTCAGCCGTCACCAGCCTGGATAGCTTGACTCCAGTGTTGTGGAGAGCACGGGACTCACGTCTGAGCATACCTGTCCCAGTCGGGGTGACAAATGCAAAAACAACAGTTGATGGACAGAATGCAGAACAATTTCATACATTCACCCCAGTAGAGAGATCTGGGCCTAAATCCATTGTTTTTTTGCACTCCACACCACCCCAGTTCAGACATGGCCATATGCTACTCAGCCTTGACCCTGTGCCTCATGGGAACAGTCCAGCCCGAACTGCCAAACCAAGTCTTTCCTGGACCGGAATCAAGCATCCTAGGACCGCTTTCTGGCTATCAGCCGTCATCAGCCAGGACAGCTTGACTCCAGTGGTGTGGAGAGCACGGGACTCACGTCTGAGCATACCCGTCCCACTCGGGGTGACAAAGGCAAGAACAACAGTTGATGGACAGAATGCAGAACAATGTCATACATTCACCCCAGTACAGAGATCTGGGCCTAAATCTATCGTTTTTGTGCACTCCACACCACCACAGTTGAGACATGGCCATTGGCAAATCAGCCTTGACCCTGTGCCTCATGGGAACAGTCCAGCCCGAACTGCCAAGCCATGTCTGCCCTGGACCGAAATCAAGCATCCTAGGACCGGTTTCTGGCTATCAGCCGTCGTCAGCCAGGATAGCTTGACTCCAGTGGTGTGGAGAGCACAGGACTCAGGTCTGAGCATACCCGTCCCACTCGGGGTGACAAATGCAAAAACAACAGTTGATGGACAGAATGCAGAACAATGTCATACATTCACCCCAGTACAGAGATCTGGGCCTAATCCATCGTTTTTTTGTACTCCACACCACCCCAGTTCAGACAAGGCCATATGCAAATCAGCCTTGACCCCGTGCCTCATGGGAACAGTCCAGCCCGAACTGCCAAGCCATATCTTCCCTGGACTGGAATCAAGCATCCTAGGACCGGTTTCTGGCTATCAGCCGTCATCAGCCAGGATAGCTTCACTCCAGTAGTGTGGAGAGCACGGGACTCACGTCTGAGCATACCCGTCCCACTCGGGGTGACAAAGGCAAGAACAACAGTTGATGGACAGAATGCAGAACAATGTCATACATTCACCCCAGTACAGAGATCTGTGCCTAAATCTATCGTTTTTGTGCACTCCACACCACCCCAGTTCAGACATGGCCATTGGCAAATCAGCCTTGACCCTGTGCCTCATGGGAACATTCCAGCCCGAACTGCCAAGCCATGTCTTCCCTGGACCGGAATCAAGCATCCTAGGACCGGTTTCTGGCTATCAGCCGTCGTCAGACAGGATAGCTTGACTCCAGTCGTGTGGAGAGCACAGGACTCAGGTCTGAGCATACCCGTCCCACTCGGGGTGACAAATGCAAAAACAACAGTTGATGGACAGAATGCAGAACAATGTCATACATTCACCCCAGTACAGAGATCTGGGCCTAAATCCATCGTTATTTTGCACTCCACACCACTCCAGTTTGGACATGGCCATTTGCAAATCAGCCTTGACCCTGTGCCTCATGGGAACAGTCCAGCCCGAACTGCCAAGCCATGTCTTCCCTGGACCGGAATCAAGCATCCTAGGACCAGTTTCTGGCTGTCAGCCGTCATCAGCCTGGATAGCTTGACTCCAGTGGTGTGGAGAGCACGGGACTCACGTCTTAGCGTACCTGTCCCAGTCGGGGTGACAAATGCAAAAACAACAGTTGATAAACAGAATGCAGAACAATGTCATACATTCACCCCAGTAGTGAGATCTGGGCCTAAATCCATTGTTTTTTTGCACTCCACACCACCCCAGTTCAGACATGGCCATATGCTAATCAGCCTTGACCCTGTGCCTCATGGGAACAGTCCAGCCCGAACTGCCAAGCCATGTCTTTCCTGGACCGGAATCAAGCATCCTAGGACCGGTTTCTGGCTATCAGCCGTCATCAGCCAGGGCAGCTTGACTCCAGTGTTGTGGAGAGCACGGGACTCACGTCTGAGCATACGCGTCCCACTCGGGGTGACAAAGGCAAGAACAACAGTTGATGGACAGAATGCAGAACAATGTCATACATTCACCCCAGTATAGAGCTCTGGGCCTAAATCTATCGTTTTGTGCACTCCACACCACCCCAGTTCAGACATGGCCATTGGCAAATCAGACTTGACCCTGTGCCTCATGGGAACAGTCCAGCCCGAACTGCCAAGCCATGTCTTCCCTGGACCGGAATCAAGCATCCTAGGACCGGTTTCTGGCTATCAGCCGTCGTCAGCCAGGATAGCTTGACTCCAGTGGTGTGGAGAGCACAGGACTCAGGTCTGAGCATACCCGTCCCACTCGGGGTGACAAATGCAAAAACAACAGTTGATGGACAGAATGCAGAACAATGTCATACATTCACCCCAGTACAGAGATCTGGGCCTAAATCCATCGTTTTTTTGCACTCCACACCACACCAGTTTAGACAAGGCCATATGCAAATCAGCCTTGACCCTGTGCCTCATGGGAACAGTCCAGCCCGAACTGCCAAGCCATATCTTCCCTGGACCGGATTCAAGCATCCTAGGACCGGTTTCTGGCTATCAGCCGTCATCAGCCTGGATAGCTTGACTCCAGAGGCGTGGAGAGCACGGGACTCACGTTTGAGCATACCCATCCCACTCGGGGTGACCAATGCAAAAACAATAGTTGATGGACAGAATGCAGAACAATGTCATACATTCACCCCAGTACAGAGATCTGGGCCTAAATCCATCGTTTTTTTGCACTCAACACCACCCCAGTTCAGACATGGCCATATGCAAATCAGCCTTGACCCCTTGCCTCATGGGAACAGTCCAGCCCGAACTGCCAAGCCATGTCTTCCATGGACCGTAATCAAGCATCCTAGGACCGGTTTCTGGCTATCAGACATCATCAGCCAGGATTGCTTGACTCCAGTGGTGTGGAGAGCATGGGACTCACGTCCGAGCGTACCCGTCCCACTCGTGGTGACAAATGCACAACAATAGTTGATGGGCAGAATGCAGAACAATGTCATACATTCACCCCAGTATAGAGATCTGGGCCTAAATCTATCGTTTTTGTGCACTCCACACCACCCAAGTTCAGACATGGCCATTGGCAAATCAGCCTTGACCCTGTGCCTCATGGGAACAGTCCAGCCCGAACTGCCAAGCCATGTCTTCCCTGGACCGGAATCAAGCATCCTAGGACCCGTTTCTGGCTATCAGCCGTCGTCAGCCAGGATAGCTTGACTCCAGTGGTGTGGAGAGCACAGGACTCAGGTCTGAGCATACCCGTCCCACTCGGGGTAACAAATGCAAAAACAACAGTTGATGGACAGAATGCAGAACAATGTCATAAACTCACCCCAGTACAGAGATCTGGGCCTAAATCCATCGTTATTTTGCACTCCACACCACTCCAGTTTGGACATGGCCATATGCAAATCAGCCTTGACCCTTTGCCTCATGGGAACAGTCAAGCCCGGAATGCCAAGCCATGTCTTTCCTGGACCGGAATCAAGCATCCTAGGACCGGTTTCTGGCTATCAGCCGTCATCAGCCAGGGCAGCTTGACTCCAGTGGTGTGGAGACCACGGGACTCACGTCTGAGCATACCCGTCCCACTCGGGGTGACAAAGGCAAGAACAACAGTTGATGGACAGAATGCAGAACAATGTCATACATTCACCCCAGTATAGAGATCTGGGCCTAAATCTATCGTTTTTGTGCACTCCACACCACCCAAGTTCAGACATGGCCATTGGCAAATCAGCCTTGACCCTGTGCCTCATGGGAACAGTCCAGCCCGAACTGCCTAGCCATGTCTTCCCTGGACCGGAATCAAGCATCCTAGGACCGGTTTCTGACTGTCAGCCATCATCAGCCTGGATAGCTTGACTCCAGTGGTGTGGAGAGCACGGGACTCACGTCTGAGCATACCTGTCCCAGTCGGGGTGACAAATGCAAAAACTACAGTTAATGGACAGAATGCAGAACAATGTCATACATTCACCCCAGTACAGATATCTGGGCATAAATCCATAGTTTTTTTGCACTCCACACCACCCGAGTTCAGAGAAGGCCATATGCAAATCAGCCTTGACCCCATGCCTCATGGGAACAGTCCAGCCCGAACTGCCAAGCCATATCTTCCCTGGACCGGATTCAAGCATCCTAGGACCGGTTTCTGGCTATCAGCCGTCATCCGCCTGGATAGCTTGACTCCAGTGGCGTGGAGAGCACGGGACTCACGTTTGAGCATACCCATCCCACTCGGGGTGACAAATGCAAAAACAACAGTTGATGGACAGAATGCAGAACAATGTCATACATTCATGCCAGTACAGAGATCTGGGCCTAAATCCATCGTTTTTTTGCACTCCACACCACCCCAGTTCAGACATGGCCATATGCAAATCAGCCTGTTATATAGCTCCTATATATCCTTATATCGTGTTAAGTTAGCATAGGTACATTTGAGATTTAAACGCCATTTTTCCTTTCTTGCAACTTCTGCACACGACCCTTAATTGTTGACTTAGCTTTCAACCTAGTGGTTTGCCGTGGTGTATGTGAGAATAATATGTTATTGCTCTGATATCAGCTTTGTTTAATAAACCATGTCTGCACGGAGAGTGCTGAAGTTTCAGGAGCAACACGATATGGAATTGTTATGAGGTCTGATCTCCACGCCTTCATAGTCATAACACAAGTGCAGCCTTTGCCAACTTGGGCTTGAGGCGGGATTGATATTGCTTTGCACGAGAATTGTTAACACACTTGATGCGGTGCACATGCAGAGAGAGCTGGTGTATGCTGATGTGATTCCTTCATGCTAGGACACTAAGGTATGGGCCCGCCCTAAAACAACCCAAAGAGACCTTCTTAGCTAATAATATAATATATGTGTTAGGGAGGGTGAGATATAAGTGTTGTTAACTCTTATTCATTACAGCATGTTAACATGCTGTCACCATTCGCTTTTTATGTCTTAGTAACTATGCTGATAATTTTGCTACTGATAATAAGTATACTTGTATTATCTAAGATACTGCGCCTGAGAAGACGGCATTAGTAAATAAACATTTCAAATGCACATGTGTCTTCTTTACTCCATGTTCTGGTTTGTAATGATAATATAACGAAAGAGTGTTCATGAGTTCCACGTACCCTGAGGTACTGTAAGTTCATGTTCTGGTTTGTCTAAACATTGGGAGTTTGATATGTCCAATGAGACACTGTAGCTAGCTCGGTAAGGGGTGAGTTGGTTGCTAAGGTAAGTTTTGGGACACCCTAATTTGCCGAGGTTCCACTCCTCTGTGCACAGTTCTGTGTGAGAACAGAAACCCTGCGACATGGCGCCCAACGGTTTCGGTGGTCTTATATCATGACACTCGAGTAGTTTATCGTTCATGCCTTAACCCCTTCACATCCGTTTCCGGAAAACGGGGTGTCGGTGAAACCTACCTATTTTTTGAAATAGGTCTTTATTCAAGCTTGATTCTTTCTTAAACGGTTTCTTTGAATTACTACCCAGTTGTGCTACAAAGTATTCTTTGTGTTTTCTTGTTTCCAGTGTTGTCATGGCGGCGGTGGCTATTGCGCAGCATAGTCGCGTAGCGGTACGCAACCATCTTCAGACGTACCAGGTCCCAGTAGATGGGATGGCTGTGATTTTCGTGGTATGTGCAAATCCGGCGTTTCCTTACGAGTTGTTTTACTCTTGGGTTACGTTTCCGGCTGTGGACGCTAATTCTGGTTTGTTCCACTCCTACACCGCCTCGGATGTCCCGGCTGAATATACGCCATACAGGGCATTGGAAATACCTATTGATCATTGGCAGCATCGAGTTTGGTTTGATGGCGCCCTCCCCCACTCTTTGTCCGCGGCAAGGTTAGGTCCACTCTCAATTCCAGGTACGAATTGGCCTGCGTTGGGTGGCTTTACCCCGCACCCGAATCACGGGGCTTGTACCCTAGCGGAAATTCGCAGGCTACATGTTGTTTCCATTTCCGTGATTCGTGCTTTAGTGCAATACATCGGTCGACATCTTCCTGGTGGTCCCCAGGGGGGTGCGGCCGTTCCCATCGATCGAGGCGGAATGCGTCTCAATCCAGTGATGGTTAATTCGGTTTTTGGTGCTCGTCCAGTTGACAATGATGACTTCCCATTCTGGCTAGCAGAGAAGTTTGACCAACTGGAGGCGGTTTTTCCAAATTCTACTCCTGCTGATAAACATAGAATGTTAACGATTACTCTACCGAAGGATATAACTCCTGAACTTGTTGACTGTGAAAGCTGGGGAAAAACATTTGCGGCAGTTTATACAAGGTGCTTCGGCACCCCGTCTATGACTGCCCTGCCTGAAATCATTAGACGTGTTCAGAATGATCACGGTCCAGAGGCAGCGGTTGAATTGGGTATGCGCCTGTGTGGTTCTTTTGAGATTGTAAGTGATCTCATTCTCTCCAATGTTAAAGGAGATGCAGTTAACTTTCAGGTGTCGAATGCTTTGGCTGCTCTGCCCGATGCCGACAAACCCCGACAGTTGGCAAAGATTGTGGTGGCCGCTTATAAGACAATTGGCCGCACAAGTAGAGGTCTGAAATATTTTCCAGTAAAGGAGAAAAAACAACCACAGGGACAATCTGCAGCGACAGATGTCCAGCCCAAGTCCAAAAAACAAAATTGGCCTAAAAAACAGACACAGGGGAAGCAGAATAAACAGACTCAGGATTCTCTTCCTGCAGTGCAAGCACTTGCGCCAACAGAAAGAGTTTATGATTTGCGCGATCGCGCGATGATTAAATCACCTGATCGATTTCAGGGTTCTGATCAACGCTCTCCTCGTTCCTTTCAGGAAACATCGGCCCCGAAGACCAGTGGAGGAGGGGGTGGACGTGGACGTGGTGGCCAACAAGGACGTGGTCAGTCCCGCCAGACGGACGGCGCAGTGAAGCAGGAGGATTCTACGCCTAAGCGTCCGCAGTTTGCGAAAAAGAAAGTCGCAGCCTTAACAGCGCATAGATATGCCACAGATAGTGAGAACGCGGCTTCGGAATCTGACGTGGGCTCTGACCTTGCTGGACAGCGCGGCGGAGATTACCATAGTCAGAGAGGCGCTCCGTCCACTACTGAGGGTGACAGCGACTGACGTGTTTGTTGTAATAGAAACAGCCGATACCAGATTAGCTCCCCCTGAAAGACTTTTTTGAAATTGTCCTGTTAATTGAAGGTGACATACAGCGTACTGTCAGAGGGGTATTTTGGGAGAACCTTTCGTCTACGTACGACATTTTGCTTTCCGAGGCTGACTGGCCCCCACCTTTTGTGCTCGCAGCGCCGCGAGGGGAGGAGGTAATCCTTCCCAGTTTCGCGCACACTGTCTCGACTGAGCATGCGCAGCATTTTGCAGAAGAGTGGGCTCGGGCTCTTGCGCCGGCTCTCTACCGCAACCAATGTGGTTGGGACAAATTGTCCCCTTGCCACGAAATTCCTTTGCGGTCTGAGCCGCAGCCTCAGCCTTAATATCCCATACGGCGTGAAGCTAAATCAGCCGTCGCAGAAATCCTTGAACAATTGGAATATCAGGGAGTTATTGAAACGTGTGTGTCACCAATGAATAATCCCCTTTTTACTGTGACCAAACCTGACGGATCATATCGTTTGGTATTGGATTACCGGCATTTGAACTCGCATTGCCGTAACTGTGCAGTACAGAATACTCACGGCTCTGCGCTAGTGGATAGTCTAGTGCTTAAGCGTTTCAAGACAACGCTTGACATATCCAACGGTTTTTATGCCCACAGACTGGATGGCTTTAGCTCCCAATGGACAAGTTTTACGTCCGCTGGTGTGCAAAAATGCTTCCGGCGACTTCCAATGGGCTACAAAAATAGTCCTGGTGTCTTCACCTCAAGAATAGTCACTCTATTGGAGACTATCGATCAAGATGCATGTTCTTATGTGGATGACATTTATCTCACAGACGACGAAATTTGGATGCATCTGTGTCGAGTGAATTCAATAATTTGTAACTTTGCGGATATGGGTTACAAGTTTAATTTTGCAAAATCGCACATTGCAGAACACACAGTGTTGTTCCTCGGCTATGAGCTGAACAATGAAGGTCGAGGATTGGCTCCTCACTTCTTGGAGAAATGCGCACAGTTGCGCGCTCCTACAACACTGAAAAAATTACAGTCTTTACTGGGCTTCTTGAATTTCGGCAGAACTTATGTTCCGGAATATGCCCAGCGTATCAAGCCTTTGTATGCTTTGATACAACCAACTTTTTCAAAATCATGCTGGCTGCCTGAGCATTCTGCCATTTTGCAATCTTTGCAGGCTGATCTGCTCGCTTCTAAATACTTACTGACTCGTGATAACCACACCAACCTGGTGATAAGGATAATTCCAGGGGCGGTGGGTTTCACGTACCTGACTTTTAATGAAGGTGACACAGTACCTATTGCTTACAAGTCACACTTGTACACTTCGGCTGAATTGCGGTTTCCCACTGTGGAGAAAGTTTTGACAGCTGTTCAGATGGCGATTCTTAAAGAACGAGCACTGTCGCAGGGGAAACGCATGTTGGTGGTAACACCCTGTCCTCATTTGGAGGCAGTCACGAAAGCCAGTGTACCAAATTCAAAAGCTTTGCACCCTCGGTGGATTCAGTGGGCTGCGTCATTGACATCCACGGATGTCACGTTTATTTTTGACGCCTCCTTACGGTCGCAAGAGTACTTGCAGTATGAATTCGTTCATCCTGCTCCTCTGGCTATGCGACCTTTGGAGGACTTCCATTGCATCATTTACACTGATGGGTCGGCGCAGGTTGCGCATGGCTCTAAACATGCCTACGTTTCCGCATGTGCCATTGTGGTCGGTGCTATGTTGAATGATGAGTTCATTTCCAGGGAAGTGCACACGTTGCCCCTGGGTGACTGCACCGCGCAATTAGCAGAGCTTCGTGCACTCTTACTAGCGTTAGAGTACGCGGATCCAAGTGTTACTACTCTGATTGTAAGTGATTCTTACTACTGTGTCCAGTCTTACAATGAAAACTTGTTCTTTTGGATTCAAAATGATTTTCATGATTCAAAGGGTAGCACAATAAAACATAAAATGATCTGGGTTCGAGTGGCAGAGCTTAAGGCTAAGTTGCCACTCGTTTTTGTTATTCATACTCTCGGTCATCAGCGCGTAGGAGTTCACGCTGTTGGCAACTCGCTTGCTGATGAAGCAGCGAAATCAGCAGTATCTACATACTTAGTTTCAGCAGTTACTAGGTCTAAAACCAAGATTGATAGCGACATCTTGGCGGCGATTGCTGCCTCTGAGAAGGGAAGTAAACATCCTGCGGGATTCCCTTCGAAGTACAAATACCACTTAAGTCCCGAAAAGGTTCCTTTTGTGACAATTCCTGATGTTGGGGAACGGCTGATCCCCAACTCGGATCGCAGAGCAGACTTGATTACAGCGGCACATGAAGGTGTGGCGTCTGCGCATGCGGGCGTCTCAGCCACTGTATCTCAATTACAACAACGTTTCTGGTGGCGGGGACTGTACAAACAGACGCGTGATTATGTCCTGCTTTGTGACATATGCCAGCAGATTAAACCTTCGACTGCTGCGCGTCCGCCACAGACTCAGTTGTACATTTCTAATAAACCGCTAGGTTGTGTTTATTTAGATCACTGCGGTCCTTTTTCATCTGATACTGCGTATAAGTACATCTTAGTAGCAGTTGACTCATGCACACGCTTTGTGTGGGTTTGGCCACATCGCAGCGCTGATTCACGGACTGTCATTAGAGATTTGCGTGTCTTTATAGGGATTTTTGCCTGTGGTACCTTCCATTCGGATCAGGGTCCGGCTTTCGCCTCTAAGGCGTATAAGGATGCCATGACTTCGATGGGGGTCCAAGTCAAGTTTTCGTCACCCTACAGACCTGAGGGTAATAGTGTAGTTGAACGAATGAACCGTGATTTAAAGCAATCTTTGACAGCCCGAGTTATAGGCACTGGCAGAAACTGGCTGGCTCACCTCTATGGCGTGCAGCGTGCTCTTAATAATCTCCCTAGAAGGTCTCTGGGTGGGCGGACCCCATACGAAATGCTCTTTGGAATCAAGATGTACGTCCCTGACCTTGACGGTCTAGACTATGTGGTTCGCGCCACTTCCTTTGACGCAGATGAACATTGCAATGTTTTACAGAATCTACAAAAGACCAGCGACAGTCTTGCAAAGGAACATTTGCCCTCCACGTCGGATGATGCGTTGCAGATCCCGGTAGTTGGCTGGCTACCCCAAGTTGGAGAACTGGTTCGGGAGAAGATCGATAACAAGAAAGAATTTGGTCCTTCCTATCGAGCTCCGGTTCCCGTCGTTGGAGTGAAGGGCACAAGAACAGTCATTTTACCACCTCTTCCTGGTCGTAAAGAAAACAGGTTTATTTCTATTGACAATGTCAAGATACACAGAGTGGCCGATTCTTCTTAGCATGACACCAGCTGTTTCCTGTCCTTCCATTGTGAGAAATTCAATTATGCCCACTGCTTCTACTATTGAACCTGAAGTGGCCATCGAATTACCTGCTGTTTCCAGTCCATTATTGAATAATTTACCCGGAACTAACGTTGATGAGTTGGACTATACATACCCCACGGATTTGTCCATGCCTGACCTGCAAGCTCGTTTAGCCACGGAATCCAGATTTTCATTTGACTCTGCTTCCCTTGCCTCGAAAAAACCCTCTCAATTTGCAGTTTATGCTAGCCTGTTTAAAAAACATTTTTTAATACCTCCTTGGACATACATTTGGCTGGTCCTTTTTTCAGTTTACCTTTTTATGTCAATTGGTTTTGTGTTTTATTTTTTTCGGCTTATGAATGGACACTATGTCGAGGAAAGGACATGCATTACTCATTTAAATGGAACTTTGGCCCCACTCTCCTCTTCACATTCTACACACAGATTAAAAAGAGACTTGACTTTGGTTAACATCACAGCATGGCCTGTTCTTGATGGAATCGTGTGGGATGCAGTTCGGTTTCAGATTCATGGCCCAACGGAAGTCGTTAATGTTCCTAATGTACTAAGAGTGAATATGGGGGATGTGGTGAAACAAAACATTCGTTCTGATGATTGGGATGTTAATGCTGTGGAAAGTTTGTTTTCTGATTTAAAATACTATGCTGCCTTTGATGCTGAGGATTTATATTTAGAATCTGCTAATTATTGTGAATTGTTCTGTTACCAACATTATGGCAATCACTTCTTACATAAAACTTCATCCCGAAGGGAAACTGTTAATTTCACGCAGTGGGAACATTGCCCAGCGCCTAATCAAGGGAGTTCAGAAACATTTCTGAAAAAGTATACATATTTCACTGACTTTAATCAGTCCAATCCCGAGTCCTTTTATTTTAAATTCCACAAACAGCCGCAGTCCAAGGTTAGACTTACCGATACTAAATTATTATATTCAAAGGCCTTTCTAGATCAATTAGTTACTGGAGGCTATGAGCTATGGAAGGAAACAATTGACCTTAAATCGGTTTGGGGTTCAAGGGCCTGGCAGGTAGAAGGCACTGAGGCTTTGCACCGTGCATGTCTCATCCCGAATCATATGTTGTTTTTAAATGAAACAATTTCCCAGACCACATGCTTTGGATTGGCTACTTCTAAACGGTTAAACACTCCGTCTATCCCGGAGTTGGAGGAATATGATGGGTGGGGTAATTTTACTCAATTATCAGTTAGAGAATTACAGACTCTGCTTCTCAATTCCTCCTTTAACATTTCCAGTATGAATCCTAAGGGTTGGCTGCTTTGGCACCGTAGTGCAGATTCTTGTCAAAGTAGATTTTTAAATTTTACTGACGGTTTTAAGACTGTTAGATCTGATCCTCGGTTTGACTTAGGTCATACTGTCACCTCGTATTCCGTAGGCAAGTTGTGTCAAAATTGGCTGAAGCATTCAACTTTACCTGCGGTTAAGAATCACCTTTCCAAATTGAATGCAGAAGTGGATTTGAATGATTTCATTAAAGGCCCGGCTAGTGGCAGGTCGAAAAGGTGGTTATATGGGGTTTACAATGAAATTTGGAAGCTATCACAGATTGAGGCTGCTACACGCCTTAGGGCTATTGATCAGGCTAATCTTGAGAAAGTGCTTGCAGTTGTTGACAATAGCATTAATGTGCTTTCCTCTAGAATTTACACATTGGATAATATTGTTTCGTCAGTTGTCGATATTGTGCATGATGAAATATCTGTGTTGTACCATGGTCAGAATCAATTACGATCAATCATGCAGTTTGCGTGGACCCTTCAAACTCTGAAAATGGGTAAAGTTCCCTGGGGTTACATGAACGTTTCTTCTTTATTTGCCCCTTTTAATTTGACTGACAGACAACGCTTGCTTTCAATGCGGGATGCTTCATTTTCTATGTTACATATTGAGAGGTTGGAATCTTTGCCTTTTTCCGTGGCAGAAGCCTCTGCTGCAACGTGGCTTATCCACGGTTTAATAACACTGCCTTTTGCTTTATATAAGTTTTCAAATTGTATGAAATATGTGCCTATAGGTCGTTATGAACCTTTGGGTAGCGGTTTCCTTCATGAAGTCTGGTCACTCCCATACACGTACAGATGTTTTAAGGATGAACAGGAGGTTTATCTGAATGGGGAGGAGTGTACTGAGACGCCAGATCATTCATTAATGTGTCGACACATTCAGTTACACGGTTCATGCAACAAGGACAGGCCGAACATGGCTTGCGTTTTACAGGGCACGCCTGTTCCTGCTATCATCCCCACGTTTAAATTATTAGGGAATGGAAGTTATTTAATGCTCAATAATGAAGACTGTTGTGGGTTAATTAAAGGTATCCCTTTCATTGTAACAGTAAGTGAGCGAGTTATTTGCTGCAGAAATGTTCTTTATCCTCCCACACGTGAACATAGGGAGTCTACCATTTGGCCACAGATACCGACCTTGGGAGCAGAATTCAGCGGCATGGCTAGAATAAGAGCTCTTTTGTCCCAGAAAGAGGTGGCCTTGAGCTCAGCCCGTGAAACTTTTGTGCTTCACATAGCTAACACCCGTACGGAGGTCCAGGCTCTTTTAAATACTGATTTGCCTTTGCATTTCGGAGCCATGGTTCGTTCTATCTTTAACGCATCCTCCACAACGGGCCTAGCACATTTTTTTAAAGTTGTTAGCAGTGGTCTCGTGACTTCCTTTGAGAAGATTTTTGGAGTCATCCCTGCCTTCTTCCATTCTATTTTTTCATCCTTATTTGGAGGGTTCCCGTTTTTGCTTGCTTTAGCGGCTGGCGCTTTGGTGGTTTTCTGCCTTTTTAAATATGGATGCCCTTCCTGTGCAAGACCACGCGCAACAGCTGCTGACGCGGTTTCGCAACCGCATGCTTGATTATTATGGCACACTGCCGTTGGCGACTCTAAGCACGGCGTTTGGATTATCTTTTCGGTTCTCCTATTTCACCTGTGTCCAGCCTGTATTTCGTTGCCTGACCTGTGATTTCCTTTGGGCCATTGATTTGTGTCTCTGCGGACCGATTTCTTCTGACGTCGATTTTAATCAACTGATGAGTCCTATCATTGCTCACGAGTTGGTTTGTTCTGACGAGAGGATTATGGCCTTGGCGGTGGCGCTTGGACTAATGGGTCCCTGGGATGTATTGTCGGCAGCGCGGAATTTCTTGGAACGAAGTTTTCTTGAAAACCCACCGAGCTGTCCTCTGATGGTTATAGAGGATCCGGTGCTGGGAGATCACGTATGTTCCTTTCATCTTTTGAATTGGATGGCTGAACTGTTTTCGGATGAGGACAGTGACTTCCTCCTGGAGGCTGTTGCAGCTTACTTTTCATATACAGTCCTATCATAAACACTGCCTCGATTTGACATGCTGATTAATAGCATTTCCTTGATATTGACTTTTGGTCAAGACATTTTATTTTTTCTTGCCTATTGGCTTGGGCCACGTTATACTTTTGGGCTATTTTTTAGCATTAGTTTTTATAATTGAATTTTTATTCATGCTCGTTTATTGTTGGATTCTGCTCTCATGTGATGGCACTTCTGTTATCTTATTTGGTCCGTTCTCGGATCATGGGGGGGTGTTATATAGCTCCTATATATCCTTATATCGTGTTAAGTTAGCATAGGTACATTTGAGATTTAAACGCCATTTTTCCTTTCTTGCAACTTCTGCACACGACCCTTAATTGTTGACTTAGCTTTCAACCTAGTGGTTTGCCGTGGTGTATGTGAGAATAATATGTTATTGCTCTGATATCAGCTTTGTTTAATAAACCATGTCTGCACGGAGAGTGCTGAAGTTTCAGGAGCAACACGATATGGAATTGTTATGAGGTCTGATCTCCACGCCTTCATAGTCATAACACAAGTGCAGCCTTTGCCAACTTGGGCTTGAGGCGGGATTGATATTGCTTTGCACGAGAATTGTTAACACACTTGATGCGGTGCACATGCAGAGAGAGCTGGTGTATGCTGATGTGATTCCTTCATGCTAGGACACTAAGGTATGGGCCCGCCCTAAAACAACCCAAAGAGACCTTCTTAGCTAATAATATAATATATGTGTTAGGGAGGGTGAGATATAAGTGTTGTTAACTCTTATTCATTACAGCATGTTAACATGCTGTCACCATTCGCTTTTTATGTCTTAGTAACTATGCTGATAATTTTGCTACTGATAATAAGTATACTTGTATTATCTAAGATACTGCGCCTGAGAAGACGGCATTAGTAAATAAACATTTCAAATGCACATGTGTCTTCTTTACTCCATGTTCTGGTTTGTAATGATAATATAACGAAAGAGTGTTCATGAGTTCCACGTACCCTGAGGTACTGTAAGTTCATGTTCTGGTTTGTCTAAACATTGGGAGTTTGATATGTCCAATGAGACACTGTAGCTAGCTCGGTAAGGGGTGAGTTGGTTGCTAAGGTAAGTTTTGGGACACCCTAATTTGCCGAGGTTCCACTCCTCTGTGCACAGTTCTGTGTGAGAACAGAAACCCTGCGACAAGCCTTGACCCCTTGCCTCATGGGAACAGTCCAGCCCGAACTGCCAAGCCATGTCTTCCCTGGACCGGAATCAAGCATCCTAGGACCGGTTTCTGGCTATCAGACATCATCAGCCAGGATAGCTTGACTCCAGTGGTGTGGAGAGCACGGGACTCACGTCCGAGCGTACCCGTCCCACTCGGGGTGACAAATGCCCAACAATAGTTGATGAGCAGAATGCAGAACAATGTCATACATTCACCCCAGTACAGAGATCTGGGCCTAAATCCATTGTTTTTTTGCACTCCACACCACCCCGGCTCAGACATGGCCATATGCAAATCAGCCTTGACCGTGTGCCTCATGGAAACAGTCCAGCCAGAACTGCCAACCCATGTCTTCCCTGGACTGGAATCAAGCATTCTAGGACCGGTTTCTGGCTATCATCCGTCATCAGCCAGGATAGCTTGACTCCAGTGGTGTGGAGAGCACTGGACTCACGTCTGAGCATACCTGTCCCACTCGGGGTGACAAATGCAAAAACAACAGTTGATGGACAGAATGCAGAACAATGTCATACATTCACCCCGGTACAGAGATCTGGGCCTAAAACCATTGTTTTTTTGCACTCCACACCACCCCAGTTCAGACATGGCCATATGCAAATCAGCCTGTTATATAGCTCCTATATATCCTTATATCGTGTTAAGTTAGCATAGGTACATTTGAGATTTAAACGCCATTTTTCCTTTCTTGCAACTTCTGCACACGACCCTTAATTGTTGACTTAGCTTTCAACCTAGTGGTTTGCCGTGGTGTATGTGAGAATAATATGTTATTGCTCTGATATCAGCTTTGTTTAATAAACCATGTCTGCACGGAGAGTGCTGAAGTTTCAGGAGCAACACGATATGGAATTGTTATGAGGTCTGATCTCCACGCCTTCATAGTCATAACACAAGTGCAGCCTTTGCCAACTTGGGCTTGAGGCGGGATTGATATTGCTTTGCACGAGAATTGTTAACACACTTGATGCGGTGCACATGCAGAGAGAGCTGGTGTATGCTGATGTGATTCCTTCATGCTAGGACACTAAGGTATGGGCCCGCCCTAAAACAACCCAAAGAGACCTTCTTAGCTAATAATATAATATATGTGTTAGGGAGGGTGAGATATAAGTGTTGTTAACTCTTATTCATTACAGCATGTTAACATGCTGTCACCATTCGCTTTTTATGTCTTAGTAACTATGCTGATAATTTTGCTACTGATAATAAGTATACTTGTATTATCTAAGATACTGCGCCTGAGAAGACGGCATTAGTAAATAAACATTTCAAATGCACATGTGTCTTCTTTACTCCATGTTCTGGTTTGTAATGATAATATAACGAAAGAGTGTTCATGAGTTCCACGTACCCTGAGGTACTGTAAGTTCATGTTCTGGTTTGTCTAAACATTGGGAGTTTGATATGTCCAATGAGACACTGTAGCTAGCTCGGTAAGGGGTGAGTTGGTTGCTAAGGTAAGTTTTGGGACACCCTAATTTGCCGAGGTTCCACTCCTCTGTGCACAGTTCTGTGTGAGAACAGAAACCCTGCGACATGGCGCCCAACGGTTTCGGTGGTCTTATATCATGACACTCGAGTAGTTTATCGTTCATGCCTTAACCCCTTCACATCCGTTTCCGGAAAACAGGGTGTCTGTGAAACCTACCTATTTTTTGAAATAGGTCTTTATTCAAGCTTGATTCTTTCTTAAACGGTTTCTTTGAATTACTACCCAGTTGTGCTACAAAGTATTCTTTGTGTTTTCTTGTTTCCAGTGTTGTCATGGCAGCGGTGGCTATTGCGCAGCATAGTCGCGTAGCGGTACGCAACCATCTTCAGACGTACCAGGTCCCAGTAGATGGGATGGCTGTGATTTTCGTGGTATGTGCAGATCCGGCGTTTCCTTACGAGTTGTTTTACTCTTGGGTTACGTTTCCGGCTGTGGACGCTAATTCTGGTTTGTTCCACTCCTACACCGCCTCGGATGTCCCGGCTGAATATACGCCGTACAGCGGAACTGTACCGATGTAGCCAGATACAAAACTCAAGCCAAAGATCTGAGTGCAAAGTTAAGACAGAGAAAATATCCGGAAAGGGTGATCCAAAAAGCCTGTACCAGAGCACGTAACAACAACCGGGATGCCCTTTTGGAGGACAATCCACCAAGGGAGGAAGCCGCCAATAGGACGGTTTGTGTTACCACGTACAGCCCGGTCAGCAACCAAGTGACTAAATTGGTCCACAAACATTGGCGCACTTTAACGAGTGGTGGCTTGTCTTTGGAGAAACCCCTCTTTGCACACAGAAGAGGTAGGAACTTGAGGGACATACTTGTCCACACTCGACCGCCCCCCCCGGTCAAGGATCAGACGAGGTTGCAAGGCATACATGGGCACTACCCATGTGGAAACTGTAATAACTGCCACCTCACAAAAAAGACGCAGAACCTAATCTTTTCCAATGGCACCACATGGGAACAGCGGGCATTTACTAACTGTAACAGCAAAAATGTAGTTTACTTAATTACCTGCCCATGTGGAAAGGAATATGTGGGCATGACCACCAGACCTGTTAGGGTCAGGTTAAATGAACACAAGAGCAACATCAGGTGCAAGAAACAAACTACCAAAATGTCAACCCATTATATTGAAAATCAACACTGTGTGAATGAGCTGCAGTGGACAGTTATTGAACAATTGCCCTCAGAGACAGGTCTGCTGGAAAAAGAACAACGGTGGGTGTTTCGGTTGGGGACCGACACCACTGGACTGAATGATTCCATTCCATGGAACCTTCTTAGATAAACACTCGATCTGCCCACCCTTTACAATGAGCTTTGGTCAATATACTCATATGGTTACTTAATAATTGTTTGTGGACCAATAGGGTTATACACATCAGCTCAACGCGGTACCATCGATTTTTGATGGATGTTGAACCCTTTCTGGAGCTGACCTCTCTCACCACAGTCTTTCTTAAAAATTTCCTCTTAAGAATTATTATATGTGAAATACACCCGTGAGAGCAACTACGGAAATGGTAGGCACACCCCTGAAATAGGGTAATCGTCTTTTTGTCTACTGGCCATAACACCTTATCCCTGCCTTATTTTTGTTTTTTTGGGTTTAAACAGGCCATTTTCCATTCATTTCCAAGCATTCCAATATATACCGCTAGCCTCGCGTCCTTCACGAAGCATTTGCAGGTGCGCATGCGCATTAAATCTTGCCATCCACTTCCAAGCATTTCAATATGATACCGCTAGCTTCGCGTCTTGTACAAAGTGTTTGCATGTGCGCATGCGCATTAGATCAGTCTATCGCGCATGCGCCGGCTGTACTCTGTTGTGCGCATGCACGAAGGATCAGTGTAGGACGTTAGCGCATTACCGGGTATTTGGTGATATCTCTCCGTATTTGGGCTTGTACCGTTTTGCATTAATCAATTAACCCTCACTAATTACCCCCAGACAAGCGTATTTAAAGGCCCGAATCCCTCTGCTGCTCACTTCATCGGAGCCGCGTTGAGGGATGGCAGGCGATTTGTTGTTGCTGTAACCGTGAGTTATGAGACCATCTTGAGAAGCAGTTGTACATTGTTCTTGTGGCGCTTAGATGCTTGAGTTCTTCCACTGATTTGCTGAACCTTTGATTTCCTAGGTTTCTGATTAGGAAAGGATTCCCCAATATACGTTAAAGGCTCATGAAGTCCTCTAGTTGTGAACTTTAAGTAAGATCTTTTGTTCTCTTTGTTCTGCTCATATTCCATCTGAGCAGCAATTTGTGTTGGTATGCGTGTGTATATGTGTGTAGTGTCTTTTTTCTTTCTTCTTCCAGGTTCCAATTATTTTTTGGTTTCACCTGATGTTTTTTCAGAGAAGCATTATCCTTCTCCTCTAAAACTGTGATAAACTGCCTGTTTATATATGATTTTGTTTCCACAGGTTCTTACGCCAACTGGGCGCAACTACACTCACTTACATATAACATTGTGAGGAACATTACACATTGTGGTAATTTTATTTTTCACTTTTACATTTTACATGTGAGTAAGGGGAGGGTAAGTGCATACACCCTTGTCCTGAAGAAGGGGGCTCTGACCTCCGAAACATGTTGACTTTTAATACAGTGGTTTGATACCCTAATACGTATCTTTTTATAACCACGCCCTGCACTTTAAATTTTAATAATACCAGCCGGGGATTTAATAAAGTTTTTTTCTTCCCACGTGCCAGGTATTTTTTAACCACCCACTTTTTTCACCTCACCTCACTCACATCTTTGTTAATAACACACACCCCCACACATAGTTCACGTCAAGTGCTCCTGCGTATTCGCGAGTCGTAGCACGCCGCATCCCGTAGAGGGGTGCGAAGGCCCCGATGATGAAGCATGACACCAAGGGGCCTGTTGGTGTGTGAGGGGCATTTAAACAACACTGTGTGTTCCCCATCACCTTAGGGATCACTATCACCTGAGTGGATTCCACTTTGTTTATGTATACGCCGTACAGGGCATTGGAAATACCTATTGATCATTGGCAGCATCGAGTTTGGTTTGATGGCGCCCTCCCCCACTCTTTGTCCGCGGCAAGGTTAGGTCCACTCTCAATTCCAGGTACGAATTGGCCTGCGTTGGGTGGCTTTACCCCGCACCCGAATCACGGGGCTTGTACCCTAGCGGAAATTCGCAGGCTACATGTTGTTTCCATTTCCGTGATTCGTGCTTTAGTGCAATACATCGGTCGACATCTTCCTGGTGGTCCCCAGGGGGGTGCGGCCGTTCCCATCGATCGAGGCGGAATGCGTCTCAATCCAGTGATGGTTAATTCGGTTTTTGGTGCTCGTCCAGTTGACAATGATGACTTCCCATTCTGGCTAGCAGAGAAGTTTGACCAACTGGAGGCGGTTTTTCCAAATTCTACTCCTGCTGATAAACATAGAATGTTAACGATTACTCTACCGAAGGATATAACTCCTGAACTTGTTGACTGTGAAAGCTGGGGAAAAACATTTGCGGCAGTTTATACAAGGTGCTTCGGCACCCCGTCTATGACTGCCCTGCCTGAAATCATTAGACGTGTTCAGAATGATCACGGTCCAGAGGCAGCGGTTGAATTGGGTATGCGCCTGTGTGGTTCTTTTGAGATTGTAAGTGATCTCATTCTCTCCAATGTTAAAGGAGATGCAGTTAACTTTCAGGTGTCGAATGCTTTGGCTGCTCTGCCCGATGCCGACAAACCCCGACAGTTGGCAAAGATTGTGGTGGCCGCTTATAAGACAATTGGCCGCACAAGTAGAGGTCTGAAATATTTTCCAGTAAAGGAGAAAAAACAACCACAGGGACAATCTGCAGCGACAGATGTCCAGCCCAAGTCCAAAAAACAAAATTGGCCTAAAAAACAGACACAGGGGAAGCAGAATAAACAGACTCAGGATTCTCTTCCTGCAGTGCAAGCACTTGCGCCAACAGAAAGAGTTTATGATTTGCGCGATCGCGCGATGATTAAATCACCTGATCGATTTCAGGGTTCTGATCAACGCTCTCCTCGTTCCTTTCAGGAAACATCGGCCCCGAAGACCAGTGGAGGAGGGGGTGGACGTGGACGTGGTGGCCAACAAGGACGTGGTCAGTCCCGCCAGACGGACGGCGCAGTGAAGCAGGAGGATTCTACGCCTAAGCGTCCGCAGTTTGCGAAAAAGAAAGTCGCAGCCTTAACAGCGCATAGATATGCCACAGATAGTGAGAACGCGGCTTCGGAATCTGACGTGGGCTCTGACCTTGCTGGACAGCGCGGCGGAGATTACCATAGTCAGAGAGGCGCTCCGTCCACTACTGAGGGTGACAGCGACTGACGTGTTTGTTGTAATAGAAACAGCCGATACCAGATTAGCTCCCCCTGAAAGACTTTTTTGAAATTGTCCTGTTAATTGAAGGTGACATACAGCGTACTGTCAGAGGGGTATTTTGGGAGAACCTTTCGTCTACGTACGACATTTTGCTTTCCGAGGCTGACTGGCCCCCACCTTTTGTGCTCGCAGCGCCGCGAGGGGAGGAGGTAATCCTTCCCAGTTTCGCGCACACTGTCTCGACTGAGCATGCGCAGCATTTTGCAGAAGAGTGGGCTCGGGCTCTTGCGCCGGCTCTCTACCGCAACCAATGTGGTTGGGACAAATTGTCCCCTTGCCACGAAATTCCTTTGCGGTCTGAGCCGCAGCCTCAGCCTCAATATCCCATACGGCGTGAAGCTAAATCAGCCGTCGCAGAAATCCTTGAACAATTGGAATATCAGGGAGTTATTGAAACGTGTGTGTCACCAATGAATAATCCCCTTTTTACTGTGACCAAACCTGACGGATCATATCGTTTGGTATTGGATTACCGGCATTTGAACTCGCATTGCCGTAACTGTGCAGTACAGAATACTCACGGCTCTGCGCTAGTGGATAGTCTAGTGCTTAAGCGTTTCAAGACAACGCTTGACATATCCAACGGTTTTTATGCCCACAGACTGGATGGCTTTAGCTCCCAATGGACAAGTTTTACGTCCGCTGGTGTGCAAAAATGCTTCCGGCGACTTCCAATGGGCTACAAAAATAGTCCTGGTGTCTTCACCTCAAGAATAGTCACTCTATTGGAGACTATCGATCAAGATGCATGTTCTTATGTGGATGACATTTATCTCACAGACGACGAAATTTGGATGCATCTGTGTCGAGTGAATTCAATAATTTGTAACTTTGCGGATATGGGTTACAAGTTTAATTTTGCAAAATCGCACATTGCAGAACACACAGTGTTGTTCCTCGGCTATGAGCTGAACAATGAAGGTCGAGGATTGGCTCCTCACTTCTTGGAGAAATGCGCACAGTTGCGCGCTCCTACAACACTGAAAAAATTACAGTCTTTACTGGGCTTCTTGAATTTCGGCAGAACTTATGTTCCGGAATATGCCCAGCGTATCAAGCCTTTGTATGCTTTGATACAACCAACTTTTTCAAAATCATGCTGGCTGCCTGAGCATTCTGCCATTTTGCAATCTTTGCAGGCTGATCTGCTCGCTTCTAAATACTTACTGACTCGTGATAACCACACCAACCTGGTGATAAGGATAATTCCAGGGGCGGTGGGTTTCACGTACCTGACTTTTAATGAAGGTGACACAGTACCTATTGCTTACAAGTCACACTTGTACACTTCGGCTGAATTGCGGTTTCCCACTGTGGAGAAAGTTTTGACAGCTGTTCAGATGGCGATTCTTAAAGAACGAGCACTGTCGCAGGGGAAACGCATGTTGGTGGTAACACCCTGTCCTCATTTGGAGGCAGTCACGAAAGCCAGTGTACCAAATTCAAAAGCTTTGCACCCTCGGTGGATTCAGTGGGCTGCGTCATTGACATCCACGGATGTCACGTTTATTTTTGACGCCTCCTTACGGTCGCAAGAGTACTTGCAGTATGAATTCGTTCATCCTGCTCCTCTGGCTATGCGACCTTTGGAGGACTTCCATTGCATCATTTACACTGATGGGTCGGCGCAGGTTGCGCATGGCTCTAAACATGCCTACGTTTCCGCATGTGCCATTGTGGTCGGTGCTATGTTGAATGATGAGTTCATTTCCAGGGAAGTGCACACATTGCCCCTGGGTGACTGCACCGCGCAATTAGCAGAGCTTCGTGCACTCTTACTAGCGTTAGAGTACGCGGATCCAAGTGTTACTACTCTGATTGTAAGTGATTCTTACTACTGTGTCCAGTCTTACAATGAAAACTTGTTCTTTTGGATTCAAAATGATTTTCATGATTCAAAGGGTAGCACAATAAAACATAAAATGATCTGGGTTCGAGTGGCAGAGCTTAAGGCTAAGTTGCCACTCGTTTTTGTTATTCATACTCTCGGTCATCAGCGCGTAGGAGTTCACGCTGTTGGCAACTCGCTTGCTGATGAAGCAGCGAAATCAGCAGTATCTACATACTTAGTTGCAGCAGTTACTAGGTCTAAAACCAAGATTGATAGCGACATCTTGGCGGCGATTGCTGCCTCTGAGAAGGGAAGTAAACATCCTGCGGGATTCCCTTCGAAGTACAAATACCACTTAAGTCCCGAAAAGGTTCCTTTTGTGACAATTCCTGATGTTGGGGAACGGCTGATCCCCAACTCGGATCGCAGAGCAGACTTGATTACAGCGGCACATGAAGGTGTGGCGTCTGCGCATGCGGGCGTCTCAGCCACTGTATCTCAATTACAACAACGTTTCTGGTGGCGGGGACTGTACAAACAGACGCGTGATTATGTCCTGCTTTGTGACATATGCCAGCAGATTAAACCTTCGACTGCTGCGCGTCCGCCACAGACTCAGTTGTACATTTCTAATAAACCGCTAGGTTGTGTTTATTTAGATCACTGCGGTCCTTTTTCATCTGATACTGCGTATAAGTACATCTTAGTAGCAGTTGACTCATGCACACGCTTTGTGTGGGTTTGGCCACATCGCAGCGCTGATTCACGGACTGTCATTAGAGATTT
This sequence comes from Lissotriton helveticus, assembly GCF_964261635.1. Taxonomy (NCBI): domain Eukaryota; kingdom Metazoa; phylum Chordata; class Amphibia; order Caudata; family Salamandridae; genus Lissotriton; species Lissotriton helveticus. The sequence continues at coordinate 60,214,665 of NC_136061.1, forward strand.
GCGTGTCTTTATAGGGATTTTTGCCTGTGGTACCTTTCATTCGGATCAGGGTCCGGCTTTCGCCTCTAAGGCGTATAAGGATGCCATGACTTCGATGGGGGTCCAAGTCAAGTTTTCGTCACCCTACAGACCTGAGGGTAATAGTGTAGTTGAACGAATGAACCGTGATTTAAAGCAATCTTTGACAGCCCGAGTTATAGGCACTGGCAGAAACTGGCTGGCTCACCTCTATGGCGTGCAGCGTGCTCTTAATAATCTCCCTAGAAGGTCTCTGGGTGGGCGGACCCCATACGAAATGCTCTTTGGAATCAAGATGTACGTCCCTGACCTTGACGGTCTAGACTATGTGGTTCGCGCCACTTCCTTTGACGCAGATGAACATTGCAATGTTTTACAGAATCTACAAAAGACCAGCGACAGTCTTGCAAAGGAACATTTGCCCTCCACGTCGGATGATGCGTTGCAGATCCCGGTAGTTGGCTGGCTACCCCAAGTTGGAGAACTGGTTCGGGAGAAGATCGATAACAAGAAAGAATTTGGTCCTTCCTATCGAGCTCCGGTTCCCGTCGTTGGAGTGAAGGGCACAAGAACAGTCATTTTACCACCTCTTCCTGGTCGTAAAGAAAACAGGTTTATTTCTATTGACAATGTCAAGATACACAGAGTGGCCGATTCTTCTTAGCATGACACCAGCTGTTTCCTGTCCTTCCATTGTGAGAAATTCAATTATGCCCACTGCTTCTACTATTGAACCTGAAGTGGCCATCGAATTACCTGCTGTTTCCAGTCCATTATTGAATAATTTACCCGGAACTAACGTTGATGAGTTGGACTATACATACCCCACGGATTTGTCCATGCCTGACCTGCAAGCTCGTTTAGCCACGGAATCCAGATTTTCATTTGACTCTGCTTCCCTTGCCTCGAAAAAACCCTCTCAATTTGCAGTTTATGCTAGCCTGTTTAAAAAACATTTTTTAATACCTCCTTGGACATACATTTGGCTGGTCCTTTTTTCAGTTTACCTTTTTATGTCAATTGGTTTTGTGTTTTATTTTTTTCGGCTTATGAATGGACACTATGTCGAGGAAAGGACATGCATTACTCATTTAAATGGAACTTTGGCCCCACTCTCCTCTTCACATTCTACACACAGATTAAAAAGAGACTTGACTTTGGTTAACATCACAGCATGGCCTGTTCTTGATGGAATCGTGTGGGATGCAGTTCGGTTTCAGATTCATGGCCCAACGGAAGTCGTTAATGTTCCTAATGTACTAAGAGTGAATATGGGGGATGTGGTGAAACAAAACATTCGTTCTGATGATTGGGATGTTAATGCTGTGGAAAGTTTGTTTTCTGATTTAAAATACTATGCTGCCTTTGATGCTGAGGATTTATATTTAGAATCTGCTAATTATTGTGAATTGTTCTGTTACCAACATTATGGCAATCACTTCTTACATAAAACTTCATCCCGAAGGGAAACTGTTAATTTCACGCAGTGGGAACATTGCCCAGCGCCTAATCAAGGGAGTTCAGAAACATTTCTGAAAAAGTATACATATTTCACTGACTTTAATCAGTCCAATCCCGAGTCCTTTTATTTTAAATTCCACAAACAGCCGCAGTCCAAGGTTAGACTTACCGATACTAAATTATTATATTCGAAGGCCTTTCTAGATCAATTAGTTACTGGAGGCTATGAGCTATGGAAGGAAACAATTGACCTTAAATCGGTTTGGGGTTCAAGGGCCTGGCAGGTACAAGGCACTGAGGCTTTGCACCGTGCATGTCTCATCCCGAATCATATGTTGTTTTTAAATGAAACAATTTCCCAGACCACATGCTTTGGATTGGCTACTTCTAAACGGTTAAACACTCCGTCTATCCCGGAGTTGGAGGAATATGATGGGTGGGGTAATTTTACTCAATTATCAGTTAGAGAATTACAGACTCTGCTTCTCAATTCCTCCTTTAACATTTCCAGTATGAATCCTAAGGGTTGGCTGCTTTGGCACCGTAGTGCAGATTCTTGTCAAAGTAGATTTTTAAATTTTACTGACGGTTTTAAGACTGTTAGATCTGATCCTCGGTTTGACTTAGGTCATACTGTCACCTCGTATTCCGTAGGCAAGTTGTGTCAAAATTGGCTGAAGCATTCAACTTTACCTGCGGTTAAGAATCACCTTTCCAAATTGAATGCAGAAGTGGATTTGAATGATTTCATTAAAGGCCCGGCTAGTGGCAGGTCGAAAAGGTGGTTATATGGGGTTTACAATGAAATTTGGAAGCTATCACAGATTGAGGCTGCTACACGCCTTAGGGCTATTGATCAGGCTAATCTTGAGAAAGTGCTTGCAGTTGTTGACAATAGCATTAATGTGCTTTCCTCTAGAATTTACACATTGGATAATATTGTTTCGTCAGTTGTCGATATTGTGCATGATGAAATATCTGTGTTGTACCATGGTCAGAATCAATTACGATCAATCATGCAGTTTGCGTGGACCCTTCAAACTCTGAAAATGGGTAAAGTTCCCTGGGGTTACATGAACGTTTCTTCTTTATTTGCCCCTTTTAATTTGACTGACAGACAACGCTTGCTTTCAATGCGGGATGCTTCATTTTCTATGTTACATATTGAGAGGTTGGAATCTTTGCCTTTTTCCGTGGCAGAAGCCTCTGCTGCAACGTGGCTTATCCACGGTTTAATAACACTGCCTTTTGCTTTATATAAGTTTTCAAATTGTATGAAATATGTGCCTATAGGTCGTTATGAACCTTTGGGTAGCGGTTTCCTTCATGAAGTCTGGTCACTCCCATACACGTACAGATGTTTTAAGGATGAACAGGAGGTTTATCTGAATGGGGAGGAGTGTACTGAGACGCCAGATCATTCATTAATGTGTCGACACATTCAGTTACACGGTTCATGCAACAAGGACAGGCCGAACATGGCTTGCGTTTTACAGGGCACGCCTGTTCCTGCTATCATCCCCACGTTTAAATTATTAGGGAATGGAAGTTATTTAATGCTCAATAATGAAGACTGTTGTGGGTTAATTAAAGGTATCCCTTTCATTGTAACAGTAAGTGAGCGAGTTATTTGCTGCAGAAATGTTCTTTATCCTCCCACACGTGAACATAGGGAGTCTACCATTTGGCCACAGATACCGACCTTGGGAGCAGAATTCAGCGGCATGGCTAGAATAAGAGCTCTTTTGTCCCAGAAAGAGGTGGCCTTGAGCTCAGCCCGTGAAACTTTTGTGCTTCACATAGCTAACACCCGTACGGAGGTCCAGGCTCTTTTAAATACTGATTTGCCTTTGCATTTCGGAGCCATGGTTCGTTCTATCTTTAACGCATTCTCCACAACGGGCCTAGCACATTTTTTTAAAGTTGTTAGCAGTGGTCTCGTGACTTCCTTTGAGAAGATTTTTGGAGTCATCCCTGCCTTCTTCCATTCTATTTTTTCATCCTTATTTGGAGGGTTCCCGTTTTTGCTTGCTTTAGCGGCTGGCGCTTTGGTGGTTTTCTGCCTTTTTAAATATGGATGCCCTTCCTGTGCAAGACCACGCGCAACAGCTGCTGACGCGGTTTCGCAACCGCATGCTTGATTATTATGGCACACTGCCGTTGGCGACTCTAAGCACGGCGTTTGGATTATCTTTTCGGTTCTCCTATTTCACCTGTGTCCAGCCTGTATTTCGTTGCCTGACCTGTGATTTCCTTTGGGCCATTGATTTGTGTCTCTGCGGACCGATTTCTTCTGACGTCGATTTTAATCAACTGATGAGTCCTATCATTGCTCACGAGTTGGTTTGTTCTGACGAGAGGATTATGGCCTTGGCGGTGGCGCTTGGACTAATGGGTCCCTGGGATGTATTGTCGGCAGCGCGGAATTTCTTGGAACGAAGTTTTCTTGAAAACCCACCGAGCTGTCCTCTGATGGTTATAGAGGATCCGGTGCTGGGAGATCACGTATGTTCCTTTCATCTTTTGAATTGGATGGCTGAACTGTTTTAGGATGAGGACAGTGACTTCCTCCTGGAGGCTGTTGCAGCTTACTTTTCATATACAGTCCTATCACAAACACTGCCTCGATTTGACATGCTGATTAATAGCATTTCCTTGATATTGACTTTTGGTCAAGACATTTTATTTTTTCTTGCCTATTGGCTTGGGCCACGTTATACTTTTGGGCTATTTTTTAGCATTAGTTTTTATAATTGAATTTTTATTCATGCTCGTTTATTGTTGGATTCTGCTCTCATGTGATGGCACTTCTGTTATCTTATTTGGTCCGTTCTCGGATCATGGGGGGGTGTTATATAGCTCCTATATATCCTTATATCGTGTTAAGTTAGCATAGGTACATTTGAGATTTAAACGCCATTTTTCCTTTCTTGCAACTTCTGCACACGACCCTTAATTGTTGACTTAGCTTTCAACCTAGTGGTTTGCCGTGGTGTATGTGAGAATAATATGTTATTGCTCTGATATCAGCTTTGTTTAATAAACCATGTCTGCACGGAGAGTGCTGAAGTTTCAGGAGCAACACGATATGGAATTGTTATGAGGTCTGATCTCCACGCCTTCATAGTCATAACACAAGTGCAGCCTTTGCCAACTTGGGCTTGAGGCGGGATTGATATTGCTTTGCACGAGAATTGTTAACACACTTGATGCGGTGCACATGCAGAGAGAGCTGGTGTATGCTGATGTGATTCCTTCATGCTAGGACACTAAGGTATGGGCCCGCCCTAAAACAACCCAAAGAGACCTTCTTAGCTAATAATATAATATATGTGTTAGGGAGGGTGAGATATAAGTGTTGTTAACTCTTATTCATTACAGCATGTTAACATGCTGTCACCATTCGCTTTTTATGTCTTAGTAACTATGCTGATAATTTTGCTACTGATAATAAGTATACTTGTATTATCTAAGATACTGCGCCTGAGAAGACGGCATTAGTAAATAAACATTTCAAATGCACATGTGTCTTCTTTACTCCATGTTCTGGTTTGTAATGATAATATAACGAAAGAGTGTTCATGAGTTCCACGTACCCTGAGGTACTGTAAGTTCATGTTCTGGTTTGTCTAAACATTGGGAGTTTGATATGTCCAATGAGACACTGTAGCTAGCTCGGTAAGGGGTGAGTTGGTTGCTAAGGTAAGTTTTGGGACACCCTAATTTGCCGAGGTTCCACTCCTCTGTGCACAGTTCTGTGTGAGAACAGAAACCCTGCGACAAGCCTTGACCCCTTGCCTCATGGGAACAGTCCAGCCCGAACTGCCAAGCCATGTCTTCCCTGGACCGGAATCAAGCATTCTAGGACCGGTTTCTGGCTATCAGACATCATCAGCCAGGATAGCTTGACTCCAGTGGTGTGGAGAGCACGGGACTCACGTCCGAGCGTACCCGTCCCACTCGGGGTGACAAATGCCCAACAATAGTTGATGAGCAGAATGCAGAACAATGTCATACATTCACCCCAGTACAGAGATCTGGGCCTAAATCCATTGTTTTTTTGCACTCCACACCACCCCGGCTCAGACATGGCCATATGCAAATCAGCCTTGACCGTGTGCCTCATGGAAACAGTCCAGCCAGAACTGCCAACCCATGTCTTCCCTGGACTGGAATCAAGCATTCTAGGACCGGTTTCTGGCTATCATCCGTCATCAGCCAGGATAGCTTGACTCCAGTGGTGTGGAGAGCACTGGACTCACGTCTGAGCATACCTGTCCCACTCGGGGTGACAAATGCAAAAACAACAGTTGATGGACAGAATGCAGAACAATGTCATACATTCACCCCGGTACAGAGATCTGGGCCTAAAACCATTGTTTTTTTGCACTCCACACCACCCCAGTTCAGACATGGCCACATGCAAATCAGACTTGACCCTGTGCCTCATGGGAACAGCCCAGCCCGAACTACCAAGCCATGTCTTCCCAGGACCGGAATCAAACATCCTAGGACCGGTTTCTGGCTATCAATCGTCATCAGCCAGGATAGCTTGACTCCAGTGGTGTGGAGAGCACGGGACTCACGTCCGAGCATACCTGTCTCACTCGGGGTGACAAATGCAAAAACAACAGTTGATGGACAGAATTCAGAAAAATGACATACATTCACCCCAGTACAGAGATCTGGGCCTAAATCCATCGTTTTTTTGCACTCCACACCACCCCAGTTTAGACATGGCCATTTGCAAATCAGCCTTGACCCTGTGCCTCATGGGAACAGTCCAGCCCGAACTGACAAGCCATGTCTTCCCTGGACCGGCATCAAGCATCCTAGGACCGGTTTCTGGCTATCAGACATCATCAGCCAGGATAGCTTGACTCCAGTGGTGTGGAGAGCACGGGACTCACGTCCGAGCGTACCCGTCCCACTCGGGGTGACAAATGCCCAACAATAGTTGATGAGCAGAATGCAGAACAATGTCATACATTCACCCCAGTACAGAGATCTGGGCCTAAATCCATCGTTTTTTTGTACTCCACACCACCCCAGTTCAGACAAGGCCATATGCAAATCAGCCTTGACCCCGTGCCTCATGGGAACAGTCCAGCCCGAACTGCCAAGCCATATCTTCCCTGGACTGGAATCAAGCATCCTAGGACCGGTTTCTGGCTATCAGCCGTCATCAGCCAGGATAGCTTCACTCCAGTAGTGTGGAGAGCACGGGACTCACGTCTGAGCATACCCGTCCCACTCGGGGTGACAAAGGCAAGAATAACAGTTGATGGACAGAATGCAGAACAATGTCATACATTCACCCCAGTACAGAGATCTGGGCCTAATCCAGCGTTTTTTTGTACTCCACACCACCCCAGTTCAGACAAGGCCATATGCAAATCAGCCTTGACCCCGTGCCTCATGGGAACAGTCTAGCCCGAACTGCCAAGCCATATCTTCCCTGGACTGGAATCAAGCATCCTAGGACCGGTTTCTGGCTATCAGCCGTCATCAGCCAGGATAGCTTCACTCCAGTGGTGTGGAGAGCACGGGACTCACGTCTGAGCATACCCGTCCCACTCGGGGTGACAAAGGCAAGAACAACAGTTGATGGACAGAATGCAGAACAATGTCATACATTCACCCCAGTACAGAGATCTGTGCCTAAATCTATCGTTTTTGTGCACTCCACACCACCCCAGTTCAGACATGGCCATTGGCAAATCAGCCTTGACCCTGTGCCTCATGGGAACATTCCAGCCCGAACTGCCAAGCCATGTCTTCCCTGGACCGGAATCAAGCATCCTAGGACCGGTTTCTGGCTATCAGCCGTCGTCAGACAGGATAGCTTGACTCCAGTCGTGTGGAGAGCACAGGACTCAGGTCTGAGCATACCCGTCCCACTCGGGGTGACAAATGCAAAAACAACAGTTGATGGACAGAATGCAGAACAATGTCATACATTCACCCCAGTACAGAGATCTGGGCCTAAATCCATCGTTATTTTGCACTCCACACCACTCCAGTTTGGACATGGCCATTTGCAAATCAGCCTTGACCCTGTGCCTCATGGGAACAGTCCAGCCCGAACTGCCAAGCCATGTCTTCCCTGGACCGGAATCAAGCATCCTAGGACCAGTTTCTGGCTGTCAGCCGTCATCAGCCTGGATAGCTTGACTCCAGTGGTGTGGAGAGCACGGGACTCACGTCTTAGCGTACCTGTCCCAGTCGGGGTGACAAATGCAAAAACAACAGTTGATAAACAGAATGCAGAACAATGTCATACATTCACCCCAGTAGTGAGATCTGGGCCTAAATCCATTGTTTTTTTGCACTCCACACCACCCCAGTTCAGACATGGCCATATGCTAATCAGCCTTGACCCTGTGCCTCATGGGAACAGTCCAGCCCGAACTGCCAAGCCATGTCTTTCCTGGACCGGAATCAAGCATCCTAGGACCGGTTTCTGGCTATCAGCCGTCATCAGCCAGGGCAGCTTGACTCCAGTGTTGTGGAGAGCACGGGACTCACGTCTGAGCATACGCGTCCCACTCGGGGTGACAAAGGCAAGAACAACAGTTGATGGACAGAATGCAGAACAATGTCATACATTCACCCCAGTATAGAGCTCTGGGCCTAAATCTATCGTTTTGTGCACTCCACACCACCCCAGTTCAGACATGGCCATTGGCAAATCAGACTTGACCCTGTGCCTCATGGGAACAGTCCAGCCCGAACTGCCAAGCCATGTCTTCCCTGGACCGGAATCAAGCATCCTAGGACCGGTTTCTGGCTATCAGCCGTCGTCAGCCAGGATAGCTTGACTCCAGTGGTGTGGAGAGCACAGGACTCAGGTCTGAGCATACCCGTCCCACTCGGGGTGACAAATGCAAAAACAACAGTTGATGGACAGAATGCAGAACAATGTCATACATTCACCCCGGTACAGAGATCTGGGCCTAAAACCATTGTTTTTTTGCACTCCACACCACCCCAGTTCAGACATGGCCACATGCAAATCAGACTTGACCCTGTGCCTCATGGGAACAGCCCAGCCCGAACTACCAAGCCATGTCTTCCCAGGACCGGAATCAAACATCCTAGGACCGGTTTCTGGCTATCAATCGTCATCAGCCAGGATAGCTTGACTCCAGTGGTGTGGAGAGCACGGGACTCACGTCCGAGCATACCTGTCTCACTCGGGGTGACAAATGCAAAAACAACAGTTGATGGACAGAATTCAGAAAAATGACATACATTCACCCCAGTACAGAGATCTGGGCCTAAATCCATCGTTTTTTTGCACTCCACACCACCCCAGTTTAGACATGGCCATTTGCAAATCAGCCTTGACCCTGTGCCTCATGGGAACAGTCCAGCCCGAACTGACAAGCCATGTCTTCCCTGGACCGGCATCAAGCATCCTAGGACCGGTTTCTGGCTATCAGACATCATCAGCCAGGATAGCTTGACTCCAGTGGTGTGGAGAGCACGGGACTCACGTCCGAGCGTACCCGTCCCACTCGGGGTGACAAATGCCCAACAATAGTTGATGAGCAGAATGCAGAACAATGTCATACATTCACCCCAGTACAGAGATCTGGGCCTAAATCCATCGTTTTTTTGTACTCCACACCACCCCAGTTCAGACAAGGCCATATGCAAATCAGCCTTGACCCCGTGCCTCATGGGAACAGTCCAGCCCGAACTGCCAAGCCATATCTTCCCTGGACTGGAATCAAGCATCCTAGGACCGGTTTCTGGCTATCAGCCGTCATCAGCCAGGATAGCTTCACTCCAGTAGTGTGGAGAGCACGGGACTCACGTCTGAGCATACCCGTCCCACTCGGGGTGACAAAGGCAAGAATAACAGTTGATGGACAGAATGCAGAACAATGTCATACATTCACCCCAGTACAGAGATCTGGGCCTAATCCAGCGTTTTTTTGTACTCCACACCACCCCAGTTCAGACAAGGCCATATGCAAATCAGCCTTGACCCCGTGCCTCATGGGAACAGTCTAGCCCGAACTGCCAAGCCATATCTTCCCTGGACTGGAATCAAGCATCCTAGGACCGGTTTCTGGCTATCAGCCGTCATCAGCCAGGATAGCTTCACTCCAGTGGTGTGGAGAGCACGGGACTCACGTCTGAGCATACCCGTCCCACTCGGGGTGACAAAGGCAAGAACAACAGTTGATGGACAGAATGCAGAACAATGTCATACATTCACCCCAGTACAGAGATCTGTGCCTAAATCTATCGTTTTTGTGCACTCCACACCACCCCAGTTCAGACATGGCCATTGGCAAATCAGCCTTGACCCTGTGCCTCATGGGAACATTCCAGCCCGAACTGCCAAGCCATGTCTTCCCTGGACCGGAATCAAGCATCCTAGGACCGGTTTCTGGCTATCAGCCGTCGTCAGACAGGATAGCTTGACTCCAGTCGTGTGGAGAGCACAGGACTCAGGTCTGAGCATACCCGTCCCACTCGGGGTGACAAATGCAAAAACAACAGTTGATGGACAGAATGCAGAACAATGTCATACATTCACCCCAGTACAGAGATCTGGGCCTAAATCCATCGTTATTTTGCACTCCACACCACTCCAGTTTGGACATGGCCATTTGCAAATCAGCCTTGACCCTGTGCCTCATGGGAACAGTCCAGCCCGAACTGCCAAGCCATGTCTTCCCTGGACCGGAATCAAGCATCCTAGGACCAGTTTCTGGCTGTCAGCCGTCATCAGCCTGGATAGCTTGACTCCAGTGGTGTGGAGAGCACGGGACTCACGTCTTAGCGTACCTGTCCCAGTCGGGGTGACAAATGCAAAAACAACAGTTGATAAACAGAATGCAGAACAATGTCATACATTCACCCCAGTAGTGAGATCTGGGCCTAAATCCATTGTTTTTTTGCACTCCACACCACCCCAGTTCAGACATGGCCATATGCTAATCAGCCTTGACCCTGTGCCTCATGGGAACAGTCCAGCCCGAACTGCCAAGCCATGTCTTTCCTGGACCGGAATCAAGCATCCTAGGACCGGTTTCTGGCTATCAGCCGTCATCAGCCAGGGCAGCTTGACTCCAGTGTTGTGGAGAGCACGGGACTCACGTCTGAGCATACGCGTCCCACTCGGGGTGACAAAGGCAAGAACAACAGTTGATGGACAGAATGCAGAACAATGTCATACATTCACCCCAGTATAGAGCTCTGGGCCTAAATCTATCGTTTTGTGCACTCCACACCACCCCAGTTCAGACATGGCCATTGGCAAATCAGACTTGACCCTGTGCCTCATGGGAACAGTCCAGCCCGAACTGCCAAGCCATGTCTTCCCTGGACCGGAATCAAGCATCCTAGGACCGGTTTCTGGCTATCAGCCGTCGTCAGCCAGGATAGCTTGACTCCAGTGGTGTGGAGAGCACAGGACTCAGGTCTGAGCATACCCGTCCCACTCGGGGTGACAAATGCAAAAACAACAGTTGATGGACAGAATGCAGAACAATGTCATACATTCACCCCAGTACAGAGATCTGGGCCTAAATCCATCGTTTTTTTGCACTCCACACCACACCAGTTTAGACAAGGCCATATGCAAATCAGCCTTGACCCTGTGCCTCATGGGAACAGTCCAGCCCGAACTGCCAAGCCATATCTTCCCTGGACCGGATTCAAGCATCCTAGGACCGGTTTCTGGCTATCAGCCGTCATCAGCCTGGATAGCTTGACTCCAGAGGCGTGGAGAGCACGGGACTCACGTTTGAGCATACCCATCCCACTCGGGGTGACCAATGCAAAAACAATAGTTGATGGACAGAATGCAGAACAATGTCATACATTCACCCCAGTACAGAGATCTGGGCCTAAATCCATCGTTTTTTTGCACTCAACACCACCCCAGTTCAGACATGGCCATATGCAAATCAGCCTTGACCCCTTGCCTCATGGGAACAGTCCAGCCCGAACTGCCAAGCCATGTCTTCCATGGACCGTAATCAAGCATCCTAGGACCGGTTTCTGGCTATCAGACATCATCAGCCAGGATTGCTTGACTCCAGTGGTGTGGAGAGCATGGGACTCACGTCCGAGCGTACCCGTCCCACTCGTGGTGACAAATGCACAACAATAGTTGATGGGCAGAATGCAGAACAATGTCATACATTCACCCCAGTACAGAGATCTGGGCCTAAATCCATTGTTTTTTTGCACTCCACACCACCCCGGCTCAGACATGGCCATATGCAAATCAGCCTTGACCCTTTGCCTCATGGGAACAGTCAAGCCCGAACTGCCAAGCCATGTCTTTCCTGGACCGGAATCAAGCATCCTAGGACCGGTTTCTGGCTATCAGCCGTCATCAGCCAGGGCAGCTTGACTCCAGTGGTGTGGAGACCACGGGACTCACGTCTGAGCATACCCGTCCCACTCGGGGTGACAAAGGCAAGAACAACAGTTGATGGACAGAATGCAGAACAATGTCATACATTCACCCCAGTATAGAGATCTGGGCCTAAATCTATCGTTTTTGTGCACTCCACACCACCCAAGTTCAGACATGGCCATTGGCAAATCAGCCTTGACCCTGTGCCTCATGGGAACAGTCCAGCCCGAACTGCCAAGCCATGTCTTCCCTGGACCGGAATCAAGCATCCTAGGACCGGTTTCTGGCTATCAGCCGTCGTCAGCCAGGATAGCTTGACTCCAGTGGTGTGGAGAGCACAGGACTCAGGTCTGAGCATACCCGTCCCACTCGGGGTAACAAATGCAAAAACAACAGTTGATGGACAGAATGCAGAACAATGTCATAAACTCACCCCAGTACAGAGATCTGGGCCTAAATCCATCGTTATTTTGCACTCCACACCACTCCAGTTTGGACATGGCCATATGCAAATCAGCCTTGACCCTTTGCCTCATGGGAACAGTCAAGCCCGGAATGCCAAGCCATGTCTTTCCTGGACCGGAATCAAGCATCCTAGGACCGGTTTCTGGCTATCAGCCGTCATCAGCCAGGGCAGCTTGACTCCAGTGGTGTGGAGACCACGGGACTCACGTCTGAGCATACCCGTCCCACTCGGGGTGACAAAGGCAAGAACAACAGTTGATGGACAGAATGCAGAACAATGTCATACATTCACCCCAGTATAGAGATCTGGGCCTAAATCTATCGTTTTTGTGCACTCCACACCACCCAAGTTCAGACATGGCCATTGGCAAATCAGCCTTGACCCTGTGCCTCATGGGAACAGTCCAGCCCGAACTGCCTAGCCATGTCTTCCCTGGACCGGAATCAAGCATCCTAGGACCAGTTTCTGACTGTCAGCCATCATCAGCCTGGATAGCTTGACTCCAGTGGTGTGGAGAGCACGGGACTCACGTCTGAGCATACCTGTCCCAGTCGGGGTGACAAATGCAAAAACTACAGTTAATGGACAGAATGCAGAACAATGTCATACATTCACCCCAGTACAGATATCTGGGCATAAATCCATAGTTTTTTTGCACTCCACACCACCCGAGTTCAGAGAAGGCCATATGCAAATCAGCCTTGACCCCATGCCTCATGGGAACAGTCCAGCCCGAACTGCCAAGCCATATCTTCCCTGGACCGGATTCAAGCATCCTAGGACCGGTTTCTGGCTATCAGCCGTCATCCGCCTGGATAGCTTGACTCCAGTGGCGTGGAGAGCACGGGACTCACGTTTGAGCATACCCATCCCACTCGGGGTGACAAATGCAAAAACAACAGTTGATGGACAGAATGCAGAACAATGTCATACATTCATGCCAGTACAGAGATCTGGGCCTAAATCCATCGTTTTTTTGCACTCCACACCACCCCAGTTCAGACATGGCCATATGCAAATCAGCCTGTTATATAGCTCCTATATATCCTTATATCGTGTTAAGTTAGCATAGGTACATTTGAGATTTAAACGCCATTTTTCCTTTCTTGCAACTTCTGCACACGACCCTTAATTGTTGACTTAGCTTTCAACCTAGTGGTTTGCCGTGGTGTATGTGAGAATAATATGTTATTGCTCTGATATCAGCTTTGTTTAATAAACCATGTCTGCACGGAGAGTGCTGAAGTTTCAGGAGCAACACGATATGGAATTGTTATGAGGTCTGATCTCCACGCCTTCATAGTCATAACACAAGTGCAGCCTTTGCCAACTTGGGCTTGAGGCGGGATTGATATTGCTTTGCACGAGAATTGTTAACACACTTGATGCGGTGCACATGCAGAGAGAGCTGGTGTATGCTGATGTGATTCCTTCATGCTAGGACACTAAGGTATGGGCCCGCCCTAAAACAACCCAAAGAGACCTTCTTAGCTAATAATATAATATATGTGTTAGGGAGGGTGAGATATAAGTGTTGTTAACTCTTATTCATTACAGCATGTTAACATGCTGTCACCATTCGCTTTTTATGTCTTAGTAACTATGCTGATAATTTTGCTACTGATAATAAGTATACTTGTATTATCTAAGATACTGCGCCTGAGAAGACGGCATTAGTAAATAAACATTTCAAATGCACATGTGTCTTCTTTACTCCATGTTCTGGTTTGTAATGATAATATAACGAAAGAGTGTTCATGAGTTCCACGTACCCTGAGGTACTGTACGTTCATGTTCTGGTTTGTCTAAACATTGGTAGTTTGATATGTCCAATGAGACACTGTAGCTAGCTCGGTAAGGGGTGAGTTGGTTGCTAAGGTAAGTTTTGGGACACCCTAATTTGCCGAGGTTCCACTCCTCTGTGCACAGTTCTGTGTGAGAACAGAAACCCTGCGACATGGCGCCCAACGGTTTCGGTGGTCTTATATCATGACACTCGAGTAGTTTATCGTTCATGCCTTAACCCCTTCACATCCGTTTCCGGAAAACGGGGTGTCGGTGAAACCTACCTATTTTTTGAAATAGGTCTTTATTCAAGCTTGATTCTTTCTTAAACGGTTTCTTTGAATTACTACCCAGTTGTGCTACAAAGTATTCTTTGTGTTTTCTTGTTTCCAGTGTTGTCATGGCGGCGGTGGCTATTGCGCAGCATAGTCGCGTAGCGGTACGCAACCATCTTCAGACGTACCAGGTCCCAGTAGATGGGATGGCTGTGATTTTCGTGGTATGTGCAGATCCGGCGTTTCCTTACGAGTTGTTTTACTCTTGGGTTACGTTTCCGGCTGTGGACGCTAATTCTGGTTTGTTCCACTCCTACACCGCCTCGGATGTCCCGGCTGAATATACGCCGTACAGGGCATTGGAAATACCTATTGATCATTGGCAGCATCGAGTTTGGTTTGATGGCGCCCTCCCCCACTCTTTGTCCGCGGCAAGGTTAGGTCCACTCTCAATTCCAGGTACGAATTGGCCTGCGTTGGGTGGCTTTACCCCGCACCCGAATCACGGGGCTTGTACCCTAGCGGAAATTCGCAGGCTACATGTTGTTTCCATTTCCGTGATTCGTGCTTTAGTGCAATACATCGGTCGACATCTTCCTGGTGGTCCCCAGGGGGGTGCGGCCGTTCCCATCGATCGAGGCGGAATGCGTCTCAATCCAGTGATGGTTAATTCGGTTTTTGGTGCTCGTCCAGTTGACAATGATGACTTCCCATTCTGGCTAGCAGAGAAGTTTGACCAACTGGAGGCGGTTTTTCCAAATTCTACTCCTGCTGATAAACATAGAATGTTAACGATTACTCTACCGAAGGATATAACTCCTGAACTTGTTGACTGTGAAAGCTGGGGAAAAACATTTGCGGCAGTTTATACAAGGTGCTTCGGCACCCCGTCTATGACTGCCCTGCCTGAAATCATTAGACGTGTTCAGAATGATCACGGTCCAGAGGCAGCGGTTGAATTGGGTATGCGCCTGTGTGGTTCTTTTGAGATTGTAAGTGATCTCATTCTCTCCAATGTTAAAGGAGATGCAGTTAACTTTCAGGTGTCGAATGCTTTGGCTGCTCTGCCCGATGCCGACAAACCCCGACAGTTGGCAAAGATTGTGGTGGCCGCTTATAAGACAATTGGCCGCACAAGTAGAGGTCTGAAATATTTTCCAGTAAAGGAGAAAAAACAACCACAGGGACAATCTGCAGCGACAGATGTCCAGCCCAAGTCCAAAAAACAAAATTGGCCTAAAAAACAGACACAGGGGAAGCAGAATAAACAGACTCAGGATTCTCTTCCTGCAGTGCAAGCACTTGCGCCAACAGAAAGAGTTTATGATTTGCGCGATCGCGCGATGATTAAATCACCTGATCGATTTCAGGGTTCTGATCAACGCTCTCCTCGTTCCTTTCAGGAAACATCGGCCCCGAAGACCAGTGGAGTGAAGCAGGAGGATTCTACGCCTAAGCGTCCGCAGTTTGCGAAAAAGAAAGTCGCAGCCTTAACAGCGCATAGATATGCCACAGATAGTGAGAACGCGGCTTCGGAATCTGACGTGGGCTCTGACCTTGCTGGACAGCGCGGCGGAGATTACCATAGTCAGAGAGGCGCTCCGTCCACTACTGAGGGTGACAGCGACTGACGTGTTTGTTGTAATAGAAACAGCCGATACCAGATTAGCTCCCCCTGAAAGACTTTTTTGAAATTGTCCTGTTAATTGAAGGTGACATACAGCGTACTGTCAGAGGGGTATTTTGGGAGAACCTTTCGTCTACGTACGACATTTTGCTTTCCGAGGCTGACTGGCCCCCACCTTTTGTGCTCGCAGCGCCGCGAGGGGAGGAGGTAATCCTTCCCAGTTTCGCGCACACTGTCTCGACTGAGCATGCGCAGCATTTTGCAGAAGAGTGGGCTCGGGCTCTTGCGCCGGCTCTCTACCGCAACCAATGTGGTTGGGACAAATTGTCCCCTTGCCACGAAATTCCTTTGCGGTCTGAGCCGCAGCCTCAGCCTCAATATCCCATACGGCGTGAAGCTAAATCAGCCGTCGCAGAAATCCTTGAACAATTGGAATATCAGGGAGTTATTGAAACGTGTGTGTCACCAATGAATAATCCCCTTTTTACTGTGACCAAACCTGACGGATCATATCGTTTGGTATTGGATTACCGGCATTTGAACTCGCATTGCCGTAACTGTGCAGTACAGAATACTCACGGCTCTGCGCTAGTGGATAGTCTAGTGCTTAAGCGTTTCAAGACAACGCTTGACATATCCAACGGTTTTTATGCCCACAGACTGGATGGCTTTAGCTCCCAATGGACAAGTTTTACGTCCGCTGGTGTGCAAAAATGCTTCCGGCGACTTCCAATGGGCTACAAAAATAGTCCTGGTGTCTTCACCTCAAGAATAGTCACTCTATTGGAGACTATCGATCAAGATGCATGTTCTTATGTGGATGACATTTATCTCACAGACGACGAAATTTGGATGCATCTGTGTCGAGTGAATTCAATAATTTGTAACTTTGCGGATATGGGTTACAAGTTTAATTTTGCAAAATCGCACATTGCAGAACACACAGTGTTGTTCCTCGGCTATGAGCTGAACAATGAAGGTCGAGGATTGGCTCCTCACTTCTTGGAGAAATGCGCACAGTTGCGCGCTCCTACAACACTGAAAAAATTACAGTCTTTACTGGGCTTCTTGAATTTCGGCAGAACTTATGTTCCGGAATATGCCCAGCGTATCAAGCCTTTGTATGCTTTGATACAACCAACTTTTTCAAAATCATGCTGGCTGCCTGAGCATTCTGCCATTTTGCAATCTTTGCAGGCTGATCTGCTCGCTTCTAAATACTTACTGACTCGTGATAACCACACCAACCTGGTGATAAGGATAATTCCAGGGGCGGTGGGTTTCACGTACCTGACTTTTAATGAAGGTGACACAGTACCTATTGCTTACAAGTCACACTTGTACACTTCGGCTGAATTGCGGTTTCCCACTGTGGAGAAAGTTTTGACAGCTGTTCAGATGGCGATTCTTAAAGAACGAGCACTGTCGCAGGGGAAACGCATGTTGGTGGTAACACCCTGTCCTCATTTGGAGGCAGTCACGAAAGCCAGTGTACCAAATTCAAAAGCTTTGCACCCTCGGTGGATTCAGTGGGCTGCGTCATTGACATCCACGGATGTCACGTTTATTTTTGACGCCTCCTTACGGTCGCAAGAGTACTTGCAGTATGAATTCGTTCATCCTGCTCCTCTGGCTATGCGACCTTTGGAGGACTTCCATTGCATCATTTACACTGATGGGTCGGCGCAGGTTGCGCATGGCTCTAAACATGCCTACGTTTCCGCATGTGCCATTGTGGTCGGTGCTATGTTGAATGATGAGTTCATTTCCAGGGAAGTGCACACGTTGCCCCTGGGTGACTGCACCGCGCAATTAGCAGAGCTTCGTGCACTCTTACTAGCGTTAGAGTACGCGGATCCAAGTGTTACTACTCTGATTGTAAGTGATTCTTACTACTGTGTCCAGTCTTACAATGAAAACTTGTTCTTTTGGATTCAAAATGATTTTCATGATTCAAAGGGTAGCACAATAAAACATAAAATGATCTGGGTTCGAGTGGCAGAGCTTAAGGCTAAGTTGCCACTCGTTTTTGTTATTCATACTCTCGGTCATCAGCGCGTAGGAGTTCACGCTGTTGGCAACTCGCTTGCTGATGAAGCAGCGAAATCAGCAGTATCTACATACTTAGTTGCAGCAGTTACTAGGTCTAAAACCAAGATTGATAGCGACATCTTGGCGGCGATTGCTGCCTCTGAGAAGGGAAGTAAACATCCTGCGGGATTCCCTTCGAAGTACAAATACCACTTAAGTCCCGAAAAGGTTCCTTTTGTGACAATTCCTGATGTTGGGGAACGGCTGATCCCCAACTCGGATCGCAGAGCAGACTTGATTACAGCGGCACATGAAGGTGTGGCGTCTGCGCATGCGGGCGTCTCAGCCACTGTATCTCAATTACAACAACGTTTCTGGTGGCGGGGACTGTACAAACAGACGCGTGATTATGTCCTGCTTTGTGACATATGCCAGCAGATTAAACCTTCGACTGCTGCGCGTCCGCCACAGACTCAGTTGTACATTTCTAATAAACCGCTAGGTTGTGTTTATTTAGATCACTGCGGTCCTTTTTCATCTGATACTGCGTATAAGTACATCTTAGTAGCAGTTGACTCATGCACACGCTTTGTGTGGGTTTGGCCACATCGCAGCGCTGATTCACGGACTGTCATTAGAGATTTGCGTGTCTTTATAGGGATTTTTGCCTGTGGTACCTTCCATTCGGATCAGGGTCCGGCTTTCGCCTCTAAGGCGTATAAGGATGCCATGACTTCGATGGGGGTCCAAGTCAAGTTTTCGTCACCCTACAGACCTGAGGGTAATAGTGTAGTTGAACGAATGAACCGTGATTTAAAGCAATCTTTGACAGCCCGAGTTATAGGCACTGGCAGAAACTGGCTGGCTCACCTCTATGGCGTGCAGCGTGCTCTTAATAATCTCCCTAGAAGGTCTCTGGGTGGGCGGACCCCATACGAAATGCTCTTTGGAATCAAGATGTACGTCCCTGACCTTGACGGTCTAGACTATGTGGTTCGCGCCACTTCCTTTGACGCAGATGAACATTGCAATGTTTTACAGAATCTACAAAAGACCAGCGACAGTCTTGCAAAGGAACATTTGCCCTCCACGTCGGATGATGCGTTGCAGATCCCGGTAGTTGGCTGGCTACCCCAAGTTGGAGAACTGGTTCGGGAGAAGATCGATAACAAGAAAGAATTTGGTCCTTCCTATCGAGCTCCGGTTCCCGTCGTTGGAGTGAAGGGCACAAGAACAGTCATTTTACCACCTCTTCCTGGTCGTAAAGAAAACAGGTTTATTTCTATTGACAATGTCAAGATACACAGAGTGGCCGATTCTTCTTAGCATGACACCAGCTGTTTCCTGTCCTTCCATTGTGAGAAATTCAATTATGCCCACTGCTTCTACTATTGAACCTGAAGTGGCCATCGAATTACCTGCTGTTTCCAGTCCATTATTGAATAATTTACCCGGAACTAACGTTGATGAGTTGGACTATACATACCCCACGGATTTGTCCATGCCTGACCTGCAAGCTCGTTTAGCCACGGAATCCAGATTTTCATTTGACTCTGCTTCCCTTGCCTCGAAAAAACCCTCTCAATTTGCAGTTTATGCTAGCCTGTTTAAAAAACATTTTTTAATACCTCCTTGGACATACATTTGGCTGGTCCTTTTTTCAGTTTACCTTTTTATGTCAATTGGTTTTGTGTTTTATTTTTTTCGGCTTATGAGTGGACACTATGTCGAGGAAAGGACATGCATTACTCATTTAAATGGAACTTTGGCCCCACTCTCCTCTTCACATTCTACACACAGATTAAAAAGAGACTTGACTTTGGTTAACATCACAGCATGGCCTGTCCTTGATGGAATCGTGTGGGATGCAGTTCGGTTTCAGATTCATGGCCCAACGGAAGTCGTTAATGTTCCTAATGTACTAAGAGTGAATATGGGGGATGTGGTGAAACAAAACATTCGTTCTGATGATTGGGATGTTAATGCTGTGGAAAGTTTGTTTTCTGATTTAAAATACTATGCTGCCTTTGATGCTGAGGATTTATATTTAGAATCTGCTAATTATTGTGAATTGTTCTGTTACCAACATTATGGCAATCACTTCTTACATAAAACTTCATCCCGAAGGGAAACTGTTAATTTCACGCAGTGGGAACATTGCCCAGCGCCTAATCAAGGGAGTTCAGAAACATTTCTGAAAAAGTATACATATTTCACTGACTTTAATCAGTCCAATCCCGAGTCCTTTTATTTTAAATTCCACAAACAGCCGCAGTCCAAGGTTAGACTTACCGATACTAAATTATTATATTCGAAGGCCTTTCTAGATCAATTAGTTACTGGAGGCTATGAGCTATGGAAGGAAACAATTGACCTTAAATCGGTTTGGGGTTCAAGGGCCTGGCAGGTACAAGGCACTGAGGCTTTGCACCGTGCATGTCTCATCCCGAATCATATGTTGTTTTTAAATGAAACAATTTCCCAGACCACATGCTTTGGATTGGCTACTTCTAAACGGTTAAACACTCCGTCTATCCCGGAGTTGGAGGAATATGATGGGTGGGGTAATTTTACTCAATTATCAGTTAGAGAATTACAGACTCTGCTTCTCAATTCCTCCTTTAACATTTCCAGTATGAATCCTAAGGGTTGGCTGCTTTGGCACCGTAGTGCAGATTCTTGTCAAAGTAGATTTTTAAATTTTACTGACGGTTTTAAGACTGTTAGATCTGATCCTCGGTTTGACTTAGGTCATACTGTCACCTCGTATTCCGTAGGCAAGTTGTGTCAAAATTGGCTGAAGCATTCAACTTTACCTGCGGTTAAGAATCACCTTTCCAAATTGAATGCAGAAGTGGATTTGAATGATTTCATTAAAGGCCCGGCTAGTGGCAGGTCGAAAAGGTGGTTATATGGGGTTTACAATGAAATTTGGAAGCTATCACAGATTGAGGCTGCTACACGCCTTAGGGCTATTGATCAGGCTAATCTTGAGAAAGTGCTTGCAGTTGTTGACAATAGCATTAATGTGCTTTCCTCTAGAATTTACACATTGGATAATATTGTTTCGTCAGTTGTCGATATTGTGCATGATGAAATATCTGTGTTGTACCATGGTCAGAATCAATTACGATCAATCATGCAGTTTGCGTGGACCCTTCAAACTCTGAAAATGGGTAAAGTTCCCTGGGGTTACATGAACGTTTCTTCTTTATTTGCCCCTTTTAATTTGACTGACAGACAACGCTTGCTTTCAATGCGGGATGCTTCATTTTCTATGTTACATATTGAGAGGTTGGAATCTTTGCCTTTTTCCGTGGCAGAAGCCTCTGCTGCAACGTGGCTTATCCACGGTTTAATAACACTGCCTTTTGCTTTATATAAGTTTTCAAATTGTATGAAATATGTGCCTATAGGTCGTTATGAACCTTTGGGTAGTGGTTTCCTTCATGAAGTCTGGTCACTCCCATACACGTACAGATGTTTTAAGGATGAACAGGAGGTTTATCTGAATGGGGAGGAGTGTACTGAGACGCCAGATCATTCATTAATGTGTCGACACATTCAGTTACACGGTTCATGCAACAAGGACAGGCCGAACATGGCTTGCGTTTTACAGGGCACGCCTGTTCCTGCTATCATCCCCACGTTTAAATTATTAGGGAATGGAAGTTATTTAATGCTCAATAATGAAGACTGTTGTGGGTTAATTAAAGGTATCCCTTTCATTGTAACAGTAAGTGAGCGAGTTATTTGCTGCAGAAATGTTGTTTATCCTCCCACACGTGAACATAGGGAGTCTACCATTTGGCCACAGATACCGACCTTGGGAGCAGAATTCAGCGGCATGGCTAGAATAAGAGCTCTTTTGTCCCAGAAAGAGGTGGCCTTGAGCTCAGCCCGTGAAACTTTTGTGCTTCACATAGCTAACACCCGTACGGAGGTCCAGGCTCTTTTAAATACTGATTTGCCTTTGCATTTCGGAGCCATGGTTCGTTCTATCTTTAACGCATCCTCCACAACGGGCCTAGCACATTTTTTTAAAGTTGTTAGCAGTGGTCTCGTGACTTCCTTTGAGAAGATTTTTGGAGTCATCCCTGCCTTCTTCCATTCTATTTTTTCATCCTTATTTGGAGGGTTCCCGTTTTTGCTTGCTTTAGCGGCTGGCGCTTTGGTGGTTTTCTGCCTTTTTAAATATGGATGCCCTTCCTGTGCAAGACCACGCGCAACAGCTGCTGACGCGGTTTCGCAACCGCATGCTTGATTATTATGGCACACTGCCGTTGGCGACTCTAAGCACGGCGTTTGGATTATCTTTTCGGTTCTCCTATTTCACCTGTGTCCAGCCTGTATTTCGTTGCCTGACCTGTGATTTCCTTTGGGCCATTGATTTGTGTCTCTGCGGACCGATTTCTTCTGACGTCGATTTTAATCAACTGATGAGTCCTATCCTATCATTGCTCACGAGTTGGTTTGTTCTGACGAGAGGATTATGGCCTTGGCGGTGGCGCTTGGACTAATGGGTCCCTGGGATGTATTGTCGGCAGCGCGGAATTTCTTGGAACGAAGTTTTCTTGAAAACCCACCGAGCTGTCCTCTGATGGTTATAGAGGATCCGGTGCTGGGAGATCACGTATGTTCCTTTCATCTTTTGAATTGGATGGCTGAACTGTTTTCGGATGAGGACAGTGACTTCCTCCTGGAGGCTGTTGCAGCTTACTTTTCATATACAGTCTTATCATAAACACTGCCTCGATTTGACATGCTGATTAATAGCATTTCCTTGATATTGACTTTTGGTCAAGACATTTTATTTTTTCTTGCCTATTGGCTTGGGCCACGTTATACTTTTGGGCTATTTTTTAGCATTAGTTTTTATAATTGAATTTTTATTCATGCTCGTTTATTGTTGGATTCTGCTCTCATGTGATGGCACTTCTGTTATCTTATTTGGTCCGTTCTCGGATCATGGGGGGGTGTTATATAGCTCCTATATATCCTTATATCGTGTTAAGTTAGCATAGGTACATTTGAGATTTAAACGCCATTTTTCCTTTCTTGCAACTTCTGCACACGACTCTTAATTGTTGACTTAGCTTTCAACCTAGTGGTTTGCCGTGGTGTATGTGAGAATAATATGTTATTGCTCTGATATCAGCTTTGTTTAATAAACCATGTCTGCACGGAGAGTGCTGAAGTTTCAGGAGCAACACGATATGGAATTGTTATGAGGTCTGATCTCCACGCCTTCATAGTCATAACACAAGTGCAGCCTTTGCCAACTTGGGCTTGAGGCGGGATTGATATTGCTTTGCACGAGAATTGTTAACACACTTGATGCGGTGCACATGCAGAGAGAGCTGGTGTATGCTGATGTGATTCCTTCATGCTAGGACACTAAGGTATGGGCCCGCCCTAAAACAACCCAAAGAGACCTTCTTAGCTAATAATATAATATATGTGTTAGGGAGGGTGAGATATAAGTGTTGTTAACTCTTATTCATTACAGCATGTTAACATGCTGTCACCATTCGCTTTTTATGTCTTAGTAACTATGCTGATAATTTTACTACTGATAATAAGTATACTTGTATTATCTAAGATACTGCGCCTGAGAAGACGGCATTAGTAAATAAACATTTCAAATGCACATGTGTCTTCTTTACTCCATGTTCTGGTTTGTAATGATAATATAACGAAAGAGTGTTCATGAGTTCCACGTACCCTGAGGTACTGTAAGTTCATGTTCTGGTTTGTCTAAACATTGGGAGTTTGATATGTCCAATGAGACACTGTAGCTAGCTCGGTAAGGGGTGAGTTGGTTGCTAAGGTAAGTTTTGGGACACCCTAATTTGCCGAGGTTCCACTCCTCTGTGCACAGTTCTGTGTGAGAACAGAAACCCTGCGACAAGCCTTGACCCCTTGCCTCATGGGAACAGTCCAGCCCGAACTGCCAAGCCATGTCTTCCCTGGACCGGAATCAAGCATCCTAGGACCGGTTTCTGGCTATCAGACATCATCAGCCAGGATAGCTTGACTCCAGTGGTGTGGAGAGCACGGGACTCACGTCCGAGCGTACCCGTCCCACTCGGGGTGACAAATGCCCAACAATAGTTGATGAGCAGAATGCAGAACAATGTCATACATTCACCCCAGTACAGAGATCTGGGCCTAAATCCATTGTTTTTTTGCACTCCACACCACCCCGGCTCAGACATGGCCATATGCAAATCAGCCTTGACCGTGTGCCTCATGGAAACAGTCCAGCCAGAACTGCCAACCCATGTCTTCCCTGGACTGGAATCAAGCATTCTAGGACCGGTTTCTGGCTATCATCCGTCATCAGCCAGGATAGCTTGACTCCAGTGGTGTGGAGAGCACTGGACTCACGTCTGAGCATACCTGTCCCACTCGGGGTGACAAATGCAAAAACAACAGTTGATGGACAGAATGCAGAACAATGTCATACATTCACCCCGGTACAGAGATCTGGGCCTAAAACCATTGTTTTTTTGCACTCCACACCACCCCAGTTCAGACATGGCCACATGCAAATCAGCCTTGACCCCGTGCCTCATTGGAACAGTCCAGCCCGAACTGCCAAGCCATGTCTTCTCTGGACTGGAATCAAGCATCCTAGGACCGGTTTCTGGCTACCAGCCGTCATCAGCCAGGATAGCTTGACTCCAGTGGTGTGGAGAGCACTGGAATCACGTCTGAGCATACCCGTCCCACTCGGGGTGACAAATGCAAAAACAACAGTTGATGGACAGAATGCAGAACAATGTCATACATTCACCCCAGTACAGAGATCTGGGCCTGAAACCATTGTTTTTTTGCACTCCACACCATCCCAGTTCACACATGGCCATATGCAAATCAGCCTTAACCCTGTGCCTCATGGGAACAGTCCAGCCCGAACTGCCAAGCCATGTCTTCCCTGGACTGGAATCAAGCATCCTATGACCGGTTTCTGGCTATCAGCCGTCATCAGCCAGGATAGCTTGACTCCAGTGGTGTGGAGAGCACGGGACTCACGTCTGAGCATACCTGTCCCACTCAGGGTGACAAATGCAAAAACAACAGTTGATGGACAGAATTCAGAACAATGTCATACATTCACCCCAGTACAGACATCTGGGCCTAAATCCTTCAGTTTTTTTGCACTCCACACCACCCAGTTCAGACATGGCCATATGCTAATCAGCCTTGACCCTGTGCCTCATGGAAACAGTCCAGCCCGAACTGACAAGCCATGTCTTCCCTGGACCGGAATCAAGCATCCTAGGACCGGTTTCTGTCTATCAGCCATCATCAACCAGGATAGCTTGACTCCAGTGGTGTGGAGAGCACGGGACTCACGTCTGAGCATACCCATCCCACTAGGGGTGACAAGTGCAAAAACAACAGTTGATGGACAGAATGCAGAACAATGTCATACATTCACCCCAGTACAGACATCTCGGCCTAAATCCATCATTTGTTTGCACTCCAAATCACCCAGTTCAGACATGGCCATATGCTAATTAGCCTTGACCCTGTGCCTCATGGGAACAGTCCAGTCCGAACTGCCAAGCCATATCTTCCCATGACCGGATTCAAGCATCCTAGGACCGGTTTCTGGCTATCAGCCGTCATCAGCCAGGATAGCTTGACTCCAGTGGCGTGGAGAGCACGGGACTCACGTTTGAGCATACCCGTCCCACTTGGGGTGACAAATGCAAAAACAACAGTTGATGGACAGAATGCAGAACAATGTCATACATTCACCCCAGTAGTGAGATCTGGGCCTAAATCCATTGTTTTTTTGCACTCCACACCACCCCAGTTCAGACATGGCCATATGCTAATCAGCCTTGACCCTGTGCCTCATGGGAACAGTCCAGCCCGAACTGCCAAGCCATGTCTTTCCTGGACCGGAATCAAGCATCCTAGGACCGGTTTCTGGCTATCAGCCGTCATCAGCCAGGGCAGCTTGACTCCAGTGGTGTGGAGAGCACGGGACTCACGTCTGAGCATACCCGTCCCACTCGGGGTGACAAAGGCAAGAACAACAGTTGATGGACAGAATGCAGAACAATGTCATACATTCACCCCAGTATAGAGCTCTGGGCCTAAATCTATCGTTTTTGTGCACTCCACACCACCCCAGTTCAGACATGGCCATTGGTAAATCAGCCTTGACCCTGTGCCTCATGGGAACAGTCCAGCCCGAACTGCCAAGCCATGTCTTCTCTGGACTGGAATCAAGCATCCTAGGACCGGTTTCTGGCTACCAGCCGTCATCAGCCAGGATAGCTTGACTCCAGTGGTGTGGAGAGCACTGGAATCACGTCTGAGCATACCCGTCCCACTCGGGGTGACAAATGCAAAAACAACAGTTGATGGACAGAATGCAGAACAATGTCATACATTCACCCCAGTACAGAGATCTGGGCCTGAAACCATTGTTTTTTTGCACTCCACACCATCCCAGTTCACACATGGCCATATGCAAATCAGCCTTAACCCTGTGCCTCATGGGAACAGTCCAGCCCGAACTGCCAAGCCATGTCTTCCCTGGACTGGAATCAAGCATCCTATGACCGGTTTCTGGCTATCAGCCGTCATCAGCCAGGATAGCTTGACTCCAGTGGTGTGGAGAGCACGGGACTCACGTCTGAGCATACCTGTCCCACTCAGGGTGACAAATGCAAAAACAACAGTTGATGGACAGAATTCAGAACAATGTCATACATTCACCCCAGTACAGACATCTGGGCCTAAATCCTTCAGTTTTTTTGCACTCCACACCACCCAGTTCAGACATGGCCATATGCTAATCAGCCTTGACCCTGTGCCTCATGGAAACAGTCCAGCCCGAACTGACAAGCCATGTCTTCCCAGGACCGGAATCAAGCATCCTAGGACCGGTTTCTGTCTATCAGCCATCATCAACCAGGATAGCTTGACTCCAGTGGTGTGGAGAGCACGGGACTCACGTCTGAGCATACCCATCCCACTAGGGGTGACAAGTGCAAAAACAACAGTTGATGGACAGAATGCAGAACAATGTCATACATTCACCCCAGTACAGACATCTCGGCCTAAATCCATCATTTGTTTGCACTCCAAATCACCCAGTTCAGACATGGCCATATGCTAATTAGCCTTGACCCTGTGCCTCATGGGAACAGTCCAGTCCGAACTGCCAAGCCATATCTTCCCATGACCGGATTCAAGCATCCTAGGACCGGTTTCTGGCTATCAGCCGTCATCAGCCAGGATAGCTTGACTCCAGTGGCGTGGAGAGCACGGGACTCACGTTTGAGCATACCCGTCCCACTTGGGGTGACAAATGCAAAAACAACAGTTGATGGACAGAATGCAGAACAATGTCATACATTCAGCCCAGTAGTGAGATCTGGGCCTAAATCCATTGTTTTTTTGCACTCCACACCACCCCAGTTCAGACATGGCCATATGCTAATCAGCCTTGACCCTGTGCCTCATGGGAACAGTCCAGCCCGAACTGCCAAGCCATGTCTTTCCTGGACCGGAATCAAGCATCCTAGGACCGGTTTCTGGCTATCAGCCGTCATCAGCCAGGGCAGCTTGACTCCAGTGGTGTGGAGAGCACGGGACTCACGTCTGAGCATACCCGTCCCACTCGGGGTGACAAAGGCAAGAACAACAGTTGATGGACAGAATGCAGAACAATGTCATACATTCACCCCAGTATAGAGCTCTGGGCCTAAATCTATCGTTTTTGTGCACTCCACACCACCCCAGTTCAGACATGGCCATTGGTAAATCAGCCTTGACCCTGTGCCTCATGGGAACAGTCCAGCCCGAACTGCCAAGCCATGTCTTCCCTGGACCGGAATCAAGCATCCTAGGACCGGTTTCTGGCTATCAGCCGTCGTCAGCCAGGATAGCTTGACTCCAGTGGTGTGGAGAGCACAGGACTCAGGTCTGAGCATACCCGTCCCACTTGGGGTGACAAATGCAAAAACAACAGTTGATGGACAGAATGCAGAACAATGTCATAAATTCACCCCAGTACAGAGATCTGGGCCTAAATCCATCGTTTTTTTGCACTCCACACCACCCCAGTTCAGACAAGGCCATATTCAAATCAGCCTTGACCCCATGCCTCTTGGGAACAGTCCAGCCCGAACTGCCAAGCCATGTCTTCCCTGGACTGGAATCAAGCATCCTAGGACCAGTTTCTGGCTATCAGCCGTCGTCAGCCAGGATAGCTTGACTCCAGTGGTGTGGAGAGCACAGGACTCAGGTCTGAGCATACCCGTCCCACTCGGGGTGACAAATGCAAAAACAACAGTTGATGGACAGAATGCAGAACAATGTCATAAATTCACCCCAGTACAGAGATCTGGGCCTAAATCCATCGTTATTTTGCACTCCACACCACCCCGGCTCAGACATGGCCATATGCAAATCAGCCTTGACCCTGTGCCTCATGGGAACAGTCCAGCCCGAACTGCCAAGCCATGTCTTTCCTGGACCGGAATCAAGCATCCTAGGACCGGTTTCTGGCTCTCAGCCGTCATCAGCCAGGGCAGCTTGACTCCAGTGGTGTGGAGAGCACGGGACTCACGTCTGAGCATACCCGTCCCACTCGGGGTGACAAAGGCAAGAACAACAGTTGATGGACAGAATGCAGAACAATGTCATACATTCACCCCAGTACAGAGATCTGTGCCTAAATCTATCGTTTTTGTGCACTCCACACCACCCCAGTTCAGACATGGCCATTGGCAAATCAGCCTTGACCCTGTGCCTCATGGGAACAGTCCAGCCCGAACTGCCAAGCCATGTCTTTCCTGGACCGGAATCAAGCATCCTAGGACCGGTTTCTGGCTATCAGCCGTTGTCAGCCAGGATAGCTTGACTCCAGTGGTGTGGAGAGCACAGGACTCAGGTCTGAGCATACCCGTCCAACTCGGGGTGACCAATGCAAAAACAACAGTTGATGGACAGAATGCTGAACAATGTCATACATTCACCCCAGTACAGAGATCTGGGCCTAAATCCATCGTTATTTTGCACTCCACACCACTCCAGTTTGGACATGGCCATTTGCAAATCAGCCTTGACCCTGTGCCTCATGGGAACAGTCCAGCCCGAACTGCCAAGCCATGTCTTCCCTGGACCGGAATCAAGCATCCTAGGACCGGTTTCTGGCTGTCAGCCGTCACCAGCCAGGATAGCTTGACTCCAGTGGTGTGGAGAGCACAGAACTCAGGTCTCAGCATACCCGTCCCACTCGGGGTGACAAATGCAAAAACTACAGTTGGTGGACAGAATGCAGAACAATGTCATACATTCACCCCAGTACAGACATCTGGGCCTAAATCCTTCAGTTTTTTTGCACTCCACACCACCCAGTTCAGACATGGCCATATGCTAATCAGCCTTGACCCTGTGCCTCATGGAAACAGTCCAGCCCGAACTGCCAAGCCATGTCTGCCCTGGACCGGAATCAAGCATCCTAGGACCGGTTTCTGGCTATCAGCCGTCGTCAGCAGGATAGCTTGACTCCAGTGGTGTGGAGAGCACAGGACTCAGGTCTGAGCATACCCGTCCCACTCGGGGTGACAAATGCAAAAACAACAGTTGATGGACAGAATGCAGAACAATGTCATACATTCACCCCAGTACAGAGATCTGGGCCTAATCCATCGTTTTTTTGTACTCCACACCACCCCAGTTCAGACAAGGCCATATGCAAATCAGCCTTGACCCCGTGCCTCATGGGAACAGTCCAGCCCGAACTGCCAAGCCATATCTTCCCTGGACTGGAATCAAGCATCCTAGGACCGGTTTCTGGCTATCAGCCGTCATCAGCCAGGATAGCTTCACTCCAGTGGTGTGGAGAGCACGGGACTCACGTCTGAGCATACCCGTCCCACTCGGGGTGACAAAGGCAAGAATAACAGTTGATGGACAGAATGCTGAACAATGTCATACATTCACCCCAGTACAGAGATCTGGGCCTAATCCATCGTTTTTTTGTACTCCACACCACCCCAGTTCAGACAAGGCCATATGCAAATCAGCCTTGACCCCGTGCCTCATGGGAACAGTCCAGCCCGAACTGCCAAGCCATATCTTCCCTGGACTGGAATCAAGCATCCTAGGACCGGTTTCTGGCTATCAGCCGTCATCAGCCAGGATAGCTTCACTCCAGTGGTGTGGAGAGCACGGGACTCACGTCTGAGCATACCCGTCCCACTCGGGGTGACAAAGGCAAGAACAACAGTTGATGGACAGAATGCAGAACAATGTCATACATTCACCCCAATACAGAGATCTGTGCCTAAATCTATCGTTTTTGTGCACTCCACACCACCCCAGTTCAGACATGGCCATTGGCAAATCAGCCTTGACCCTGTGCCTCATGGGAACAGTCCAGCCCGAACTGCCAAGCCATGTCTTTCCTGGACCGGAATCAAGCATCCTAAGACCGGTTTCTGGCTATCAGCCGTCATCAGCAAGGGCAGCTTGACTCCAGTGTTGTGGAGAGCACGGGACTCACGTCTGAGCATACGCGTCCCACTCGGGGTGACAAAGGCAAGAACAACAGTTGATGGACAGAATGCAGAACAATGTCATACATTCACCCCAGTATAGAGCTCTGGGCCTAAATCTATCGTTTTGTGCACTCCACACCACCCCAGTTCAGACATGGCCATTGGCAAATCAGACTTGACCCTGTGCCTCATGGGAACAGTCCAGCCCGAACTGCCAAGCCATGTCTTCCGTGGACCGGAATCAAGCATCCTAGGACCGGTTTCTGGCTATCAGCCGTCGTCAGCCAGGATAGCTTGACTCCAGTGGTGTGGAGAGCACAGGACTCAGGTCTGAGCATACCCGTCTCACTCGGGGTGACAAATGCAAAAACAACAGTTGATGGACAGAATGCAGAACAATGTCATACATTCACCCCAGTACAGAGATCTGGGCCTAAATCCATCGTTTTTTTGCACTCCACACCACACCAGTTTAGACAAGGCCATATGCAAATCAGCCTTGACCCTGTGCCTCATGGGAACAGTCCAGCCCGAACTGCCAAGCCATATCTTCCCTGGACCGGATTCAAGCATCCTAGGACCGGTTTCTGGCTATCAGCCGTCATCAGCCTGGATAGCTTGACTCCAGAGGCGTGGAGAGCACGGGACTCACGTTTGAGCATACCCATCCCACTCGGGGTGACAAATGCAAAAACAACAGTTGATGGACAGAATGCAGAACAATGTCATACATTCACCCCAGTACAGAGATCTGGGCCTAAATCCATCGTTATTTTGCACTCCACACCACTCCAGTTTGGACATGGCCATTTGCAAATCAGCCTTGACCCTGTGCCTCATGGGAACAGTCCAGCCCGAACTGCCAAGCCATGTCTTCCCTGGACCAGAATCAAGCATCCTAGGACCGGTTTCTGGCTGTCAGCCGTCACCAGCCTGGATAGCTTGACTCCAGTGTTGTGGAGAGCACGGGACTCACGTCTGAGCATACCTGTCCCAGTCGGGGTGACAAATGCAAAAACAACAGTTGATGGACAGAATGCAGAACAATTTCATACATTCACCCCAGTAGAGAGATCTGGGCCTAAATCCATTGTTTATTTGCACTCCACACCACCCCAGTTCAGACATGGCCATATGCTACTCAGCCTTGACCCTGTGCCTCATGGGAACAGTCCAGCCCGAACTGCCAAGCCAAGTCTTTCCTGGACCGGAATCAAGCATCCTAGGACCGCTTTCTGGCTATCAGCCGTCATCAGCCAGGACAGCTTGACTCCAGTGGTGTGGAGAGCACGGGACTCACGTCTGAGCATACCCGTCCCACTCGGGGTGACAAAGGCAAGAACAACAGTTGATGGACAGAATGCAGAACAATGTCATACATTCACCCCAGTACAGAGATCTGGGCCTAAATCTATCGTTTTTGTGCACTCCACACCACCACAGTTGAGACATGGCCATTGGCAAATCAGCCTTGACCCTGTGCCTCATGGGAACAGTCCAGCCCGAACTGCCAAGCCATGTCTGCCCTGGACCGAAATCAAGCATCCTAGGACCGGTTTCTGGCTATCAGCCGTCGTCAGCCAGGATAGCTTGACTCCAGTGGTGTGGAGAGCACAGGACTCAGGTCTGAGCATACCCGTCCCACTCGGGGTGACAAATGCAAAAACAACAGTTGATGGACAGAATGCAGAACAATGTCATACATTCACCCCAGTACAGAGATCTGGGCCTAATCCATCGTTTTTTTGTACTCCACACCACCCCAGTTCAGACAAGGCCATATGCAAATCAGCCTTGACCCCGTGCCTCATGGGAACAGTCCAGCCCGAACTGCCAAGCCATATCTTCCCTGGACTGGAATCAAGCATCCTAGGACCGGTTTCTGGCTATCAGCCGTCATCAGCCAGGATAGCTTCACTCCAGTAGTGTGGAGAGCACGGGACTCACGTCTGAGCATACCCGTCCCACTCGGGGTGACAAAGGCAAGAATAACAGTTGATGGACAGAATGCAGAACAATGTCATACATTCACCCCAGTACAGAGATCTGGGCCTAATCCATCGTTTTTTTGTACTCCACACCACCCCAGTTCAGACAAGGCCATATGCAAATCAGCCTTGACCCCGTGCCTCATGGGAACAGTCTAGCCCGAACTGCCAAGCCATATCTTCCCTGGACTGGAATCAAGCATCCTAGGACCGGTTTCTGGCTATCAGCCGTCATCAGCCAGGATAGCTTCACTCCAGTGGTGTGGAGAGCACGGGACTCACGTCTTAGCATACCCGTCCCACTCGGGGTGACAAAGGCAAGAACAACAGTTGATGGACAGAATGCAGAACAATGTCATACATTCACCCCAGTACAGAGATCTGTGCCTAAATCTATCGTTTTTGTGCACTCCACACCACCCCAGTTCAGACATGGCCATTGGCAAATCAGCCTTGACCCTGTGCCTCATGGGAACAGTCCAGCCCGAACTGCCAAGCCATGTCTTCCCTGGACCGGAATCAAGCATCCTAGGACCGGTTTCTGGCTATCAGCCGTCGTCAGACAGGATAGCTTGACTCCAGTGGTGTGGAGAGCACAGCACTCAGGTCTGAGCATACCCGTCCCACTCGGGGTGACAAATGCAAAAACAACAGTTGATGGACAGAATGCAGAACAATGTCATACATTCACCCCAGTACAGAGATCTGGGCCTAAATCCATCGTTATTTTGCACTCCACACCACTCCAGTTTGGACATGGCCATTTGCAAATCAGCCTTGACCCTGTGCCTCATGGGAACAGTCCAGCCCGAACTGCCAAGCCATGTCTTCCCTGGACCGGAATCAAGCATCCTAGGACCAGTTTCTGGCTGTCAGCCGTCATCAGCCTGGATAGCTTGACTCCAGTGGTGTGGAGAGCACGGGACTCACGTCTTAGCGTACCTGTCCCAGTCGGGGTGACAAATGCAAAAACAACAGTTGATAAACAGAATGCAGAACAATGTCATACATTCACCCCAGTAGTGAGATCTGGGCCTAAATCCATTGTTTTTTTGCACTCCACACCACCCCAGTTCAGACATGGCCATATGCTAATCAGCCTTGACCCTGTGCCTCATGGGAACAGTCCAGCCCGAACTGCCAAGCCATGTCTT
Organism: Lissotriton helveticus; assembly: GCF_964261635.1. NCBI lineage: Eukaryota > Metazoa > Chordata > Amphibia > Caudata > Salamandridae > Lissotriton > Lissotriton helveticus. Next base: position 60,248,393 of record NC_136061.1, read on the forward strand.
TCCTGGACCGGAATCAAGCATCCTAGGACCGGTTTCTGGCTATCAGCCGTCATCAGCCAGGGCAGCTTGACTCCAGTGTTGTGGAGAGCACGGGACTCACGTCTGAGCATACGCGTCCCACTCGGGGTGACAAAGGCAAGAACAACAGTTGATGGACAGAATGCAGAACAATGTCATACATTCACCCCAGTATAGAGCTCTGGGCCTAAATCTATCGTTTTGTGCACTCCACACCACCCCAGTTCAGACATGGCCATTGGCAAATCAGACTTGACCCTGTGCCTCATGGGAACAGTCCAGCCCGAACTGCCAAGCCATGTCTTCCCTGGACCGGAATCAAGCATCCTAGGACCGGTTTCTGGCTATCAGCCGTCGTCAGCCAGGATAGCTTGACTCCAGTGGTGTGGAGAGCACAGGACTCAGGTCTGAGCATACCCGTCCCACTCGGGGTGACAAATGCAAAAACAACAGTTGATGGACAGAATGCAGAACAATGTCATACATTCACCCCAGTACAGAGATCTGGGCCTAAATCCATCGTTTCTTTGCACTCCACACCACACCAGTTTAGACAAGGCCATATGCAAATCAGCCTTGACCCTGTGCCTCATGGGAACAGTCCAGCCCGAACTGCCAAGCCATATCTTCCCTGGACCGGATTCAAGCATCCTAGGACCGGTTTCTGGCTATCAGCCGTCATCAGCCTGGATAGCTTGACTCCAGAGGCGTGGAGAGCACGGGACTCACGTTTGAGCATACCCATCCCACTCGGGGTGACCAATGCAAAAACAATAGTTGATGGACAGAATGCAGAACAATGTCATACATTCACCCCAGTACAGAGATCTGGGCCTAAATCCATCGTTTTTTTGCACTCAACACCACCCCAGTTCAGACATGGCCATATGCAAATCAGCCTTGACCCCTTGCCTCATGGGAACAGTCCAGCCCGAACTGCCAAGCCATGTCTTCCATGGACCGTAATCAAGCATCCTAGGACCGGTTTCTGGCTATCAGACATCATCAGCCAGGATTGCTTGACTCCAGTGGTGTGGAGAGCATGGGACTCACGTCCGAGCGTACCCGTCCCACTCGGGGTGACAAATGCACAACAATAGTTGATGGGCAGAATGCAGAACAATGTCATACATTCACCCCAGTACAGAGATCTGGGCCTAAATCCATTGTTTTTTTGCACTCCACACCACCCCGGCTCAGACATGGCCATATGCAAATCAGCCTTGACCCTTTGCCTCATGGGAACAGTCAAGCCCGAACTGCCAAGCCATGTCTTTCCTGGACCGGAATCAAGCATCCTAGGACCGGTTTCTGGCTATCAGCCGTCATCAGCCAGGGCAGCTTGACTCCAGTGGTGTGGAGACATCGGGACTCACGTCTGAGCATACCCGTCCCACTCGGGGTGACAAAGGCAAGAACAACAGTTGATGGACAGAATGCAGAACAATGACATACATTCACCCCAGTATAGAGATCTGGGCCTAAATCTATCGTTTTTGTGCACTCCACACCACCCAAGTTCAGACATGGCCATTGGCAAATCAGCCTTGACCCTGTGCCTCATGGGAACAGTCCAGCCCGAACTGCCAAGCCATGTCTTCCCTGGACCGGAATCAAGCATCCTAGGACCGGTTTCTGGCTATCAGCCGTCGTCAGCCAGGATAGCTTGACTCCAGTGGTGTGGAGACCACGGGACTCACGTCTGAGCATACCCGTCCCACTCGGGGTGACAAAGGCAAGAACAACAGTTGATGGACAGAATGCAGAACAATGTCATACATTCACCCCAGTATAGAGATCTGGGCCTAAATCTATCGTTTTTGTGCACTCCACACCACCCAAGTTCAGACATGGCCATTGGCAAATCAGCCTTGACCCTGTGCCTCATGGGAACAGTCCAGCCCGAACTGCCAAGCCATGTCTTCCCTGGACCGGAATCAAGCATCCTAGGACCGGTTTCTGGCTATCAGCCGTCGTCAGCCAGGATAGCTTGACTCCAGTGGTGTGGAGAGCACAGGACTCAGGTCTGAGCATACCCGTCCCACTCGGGGTAACAAATGCAAAAACAACAGTTGATGGACAGAATGCAGAACAATGTCATAAACTCACCCCAGTACAGAGATCTGGGCCTAAATCCATCGTTATTTTGCACTCCACACCACTCCAGTTTGGACAAGGCCATTTGCAAATCAGTCTTGACCCTGTGCCTCATGGGAACAGTCCAGCCCGAACTGCCTAGCCATGTCTTCCCTGGACCGGAATCAAGCATCCTAGGACCGGTTTCTGACTGTCAGCCATCATCAGCCTGGATAGCTTGACTCCAGTGGTGTGGAGAGCACGGGACTCACGTCTGAGCATACCTGTCCCAGTCGGGGTGACAAATGCAAAAACTACAGTTAATGGACAGAATGCAGAACAATGTCATACATTCACCCCAGTACAGATATCTGGGCATAAATCCATAGTTTTTTTGCACTCCACACCACCCGAGTTCAGAGAAGGCCATATGCAAATCAGCCTTGACCCCATGCCTCATGGGAACAGTCCAGCCCGAACTGCCAAGCCATATCTTCCCTGGACCGGATTCAAGCATCCTAGGACCGGTTTCTGGCTATCAGCCGTCATCCGCCTGGATAGCTTGACTCCAGTGGCGTGGAGAGCACGGGACTCACGTTTGAGCATACCCATCCCACTCGGGGTGACAAATGCAAAAACAACAGTTGATGGACAGAATGCAGAACAATGTCATACATTCATGCCAGTACAGAGATCTGGGCCTAAATCCATCGTTTTTTTGCACTCCACACCACCCCAGTTCAGACATGGCCATATGCAAATCAGCCTTGACCCCTTGCCTCATGGGAACAGTCCAGCCCGAACTGCCAAGCCATGTCTTCCCTGGACCGGAATCAAGCATCCTAGGACCGGTTTCTGGCTATCAGACATCATCAGCCAGGATAGCTTGACTCCAGTGGTGTGGAGAGCACGGGACTCACGTCCGAGCGTACCCGTCCCACTCGGGGTGACAAATGCCCAACAATAGTTGATGAGCAGAATGCAGAACAATGTCATACATTCACCCCAGTACAGAGATCTGGGCCTAAATCCATTGTTTTTTTGCACTCCACACCACCCCGGCTCAGACATGGCCAAATGCAAATCAGCCTTGACCGTGTGCCTCATGGAAACAGTCCAGCCAGAACTGCCAACCCATGTCTTCCCTGGACTGGAATCAAGCATTCTAGGACCGGTTTCTGGCTATCATCCGTCATCAGCCAGGATAGCTTGACTCCAGTGGTGTGGAGAGCACTGGACTCACGTCTGAGCATACCTGTCCCACTCGGGGTGACAAATGCAAAAACAACAGTTGATGGACAGAATGCAGAACAATGTCATACATTCACCCCGGTACAGAGATCTGGGCCTAAAACCATTGTTTTTTTGCACTCCACACCACCCCAGTTTACACATGGCCATTTGCAAATCAGCCTTGACCCTGTGCCTCATGGGAACAGTCCAGCCCGAACTGACAAGCCATGTCTTCCCTGGACCGGCATCAAGCATCCTAGGACCGGTTTCTGGCTATCAGCCGTCGTCAGCAGGATAGCTTGACTCCAGTGGTGTGGAGAGCACAGGACTCAGGTCTGAGCATACCCGTCCCACTTGGGGTGACAAATGCAAAAACAACAGTTGATGGACAGAATGCAGAACAATGTCATACATTCACCCCAGTACAGAGATCTGGGCCTAATCCATCGTTTTTTTGTACTCCACACCACCCCAGTTCAGACAAGGCCATATGCAAATCAGCCTTGACCCCGTGCCTCATGGGAACAGTCCAGCCCGAACTGCCAAGCCATATCTTCCCTGGACTGGAATCAAGCATCCTAGGACCGGTTTCTGGCTATCAGCCGTCATCAGCCAGGATAGCTTCACTCCAGTGGTGTGGAGAGCACGGGACTCACGTCTGAGCATACCCGTCCCACTCGGGGTGACAAAGGCAAGAATAACAGTTGATGGACAGAATGCTGAACAATGTCATACATTCACCCCAGTACAGAGATCTGGGCCTAATCCATCGTTTTTTTGTACTCCACACCACCCCAGTTCAGACAAGGCCATATGCAAATCAGCCTTGACCCCGTGCCTCATGGGAACAGTCCAGCCCGAACTGCCAAGCCATATCTTCCCTGGACTGGAATCAAGCATCCTAGGACCGGTTTCTGGCTATCAGCCGTCATCAGCCAGGATAGCTTCACTCCAGTGGTGTGGAGAGCACGGGACTCACGTCTGAGCATACCCGTCCCACTCGGGGTGACAAAGGCAAGAACAACAGTTGATGGACAGAATGCAGAACAATGTCATACATTCACCCCAATACAGAGATCTGTGCCTAAATCTATCGTTTTTGTGCACTCCACACCACCCCAGTTCAGACATGGCCATTGGCAAATCAGCCTTGACCCTGTGCCTCATGGGAACAGTCCAGCCCGAACTGCCAAGCCATGTCTTTCCTGGACCGGAATCAAGCATCCTAAGACCGGTTTCTGGCTATCAGCCGTCATCAGCAAGGGCAGCTTGACTCCAGTGTTGTGGAGAGCACGGGACTCACGTCTGAGCATACGCGTCCCACTCGGGGTGACAAAGGCAAGAACAACAGTTGATGGACAGAATGCAGAACAATGTCATACATTCACCCCAGTATAGAGCTCTGGGCCTAAATCTATCGTTTTGTGCACTCCACACCACCCCAGTTCAGACATGGCCATTGGCAAATCAGACTTGACCCTGTGCCTCATGGGAACAGTCCAGCCCGAACTGCCAAGCCATGTCTTCCCTGGACCGGAATCAAGCATCCTAGGACCGGTTTCTGGCTATCAGCCGTCGTCAGCCAGGATAGCTTGACTCCAGTGGTGTGGAGAGCACAGGACTCAGGTCTGAGCATACCCGTCTCACTCGGGGTGACAAATGCAAAAACAACAGTTGATGGACAGAATGCAGAACAATGTCATACATTCACCCCAGTACAGAGATCTGGGCCTAAATCCATCGTTTTTTTGCACTCCACACCACACCAGTTTAGACAAGGCCATATGCAAATCAGCCTTGACCCTGTGCCTCATGGGAACAGTCCAGCCCGAACTGCCAAGCCATATCTTCCCTGGACCGGATTCAAGCATCCTAGGACCGGTTTCTGGCTATCAGCCGTCATCAGCCTGGATAGCTTGACTCCAGAGGCGTGGAGAGCACGGGACTCACGTTTGAGCATACCCATCCCACTCGGGGTGACAAATGCAAAAACAACAGTTGATGGACAGAATGCAGAACAATGTCATACATTCACCCCAGTACAGAGATCTGGGCCTAAATCCATCGTTATTTTGCACTCCACACCACTCCAGTTTGGACATGGCCATTTGCAAATCAGCCTTGACCCTGTGCCTCATGGGAACAGTCCAGCCCGAACTGCCAAGCCATGTCTTCCCTGGACCAGAATCAAGCATCCTAGGACCGGTTTCTGGCTGTCAGCCGTCACCAGCCTGGATAGCTTGACTCCAGTGTTGTGGAGAGCACGGGACTCACGTCTGAGCATACCTGTCCCAGTCGGGGTGACAAATGCAAAAACAACAGTTGATGGACAGAATGCAGAACAATTTCGTACATTCACCCCAGTAGAGAGATCTGGGCCTAAATCCATTGTTTATTTGCACTCCACACCACCCCAGTTCAGACATGGCCATATGCTACTCAGCCTTGACCCTGTGCCTCATGGGAACAGTCCAGCCCGAACTGCCAAGCCAAGTCTTTCCTGGACCGGAATCAAGCATCCTAGGACCGCTTTCTGGCTATCAGCCGTCATCAGCCAGGACAGCTTGACTCCAGTGGTGTGGAGAGCACGGGACTCACGTCTGAGCATACCCGTCCCACTCGGGGTGACAAAGGCAAGAACAACAGTTGATGGACAGAATGCAGAACAATGTCATACATTCACCCCAGTACAGAGATCTGGGCCTAAATCTATCGTTTTTGTGCACTCCACACCACCACAGTTGAGACATGGCCATTGGCAAATCAGCCTTGACCCTGTGCCTCATGGGAACAGTCCAGCCCGAACTGCCAAGCCATGTCTGCCCTGGACCGAAATCAAGCATCCTAGGACCGGTTTCTGGCTATCAGCCGTCGTCAGCCAGGATAGCTTGACTCCAGTGGTGTGGAGAGCACAGGACTCAGGTCTGAGCATACCCGTCCCACTCGGGGTGACAAATGCAAAAACAACAGTTGATGGACAGAATGCAGAACAATGTCATACATTCACCCCAGTACAGAGATCTGGGCCTAATCCATCGTTTTTTTGTACTCCACACCACCCCAGTTCAGACAAGGCCATATGCAAATCAGCCTTGACCCCGTGCCTCATGGGAACAGTCCAGCCCGAACTGCCAAGCCATATCTTCCCTGGACTGGAATCAAGCATCCTAGGACCGGTTTCTGGCTATCAGCCGTCATCAGCCAGGATAGCTTCACTCCAGTAGTGTGGAGAGCACGGGACTCACGTCTGAGCATACCCGTCCCACTCGGGGTGACAAAGGCAAGAATAACAGTTGATGGACAGAATGCAGAACAATGTCATACATTCACCCCAGTACAGAGATCTGGGCCTAATCCATCGTTTTTTTGTACTCCACACCACCCCAGTTCAGACAAGGCCATATGCAAATCAGCCTTGACCCCGTGCCTCATGGGAACAGTCTAGCCCGAACTGCCAAGCCATATCTTCCCTGGACTGGAATCAAGCATCCTAGGACCGGTTTCTGGCTATCAGCCGTCATCAGCCAGGATAGCTTCACTCCAGTGGTGTGGAGAGCACGGGACTCACGTCTTAGCATACCCGTCCCACTCGGGGTGACAAAGGCAAGAACAACAGTTGATGGACAGAATGCAGAACAATGTCATACATTCACCCCAGTACAGAGATCTGTGCCTAAATCTATCGTTTTTGTGCACTCCACACCACCCCAGTTCAGACATGGCCATTGGCAAATCAGCCTTGACCCTGTGCCTCATGGGAACAGTCCAGCCCGAACTGCCAAGCCATGTCTTCCCTGGACCGGAATCAAGCATCCTAGGACCGGTTTCTGGCTATCAGCCGTCGTCAGACAGGATAGCTTGACTCCAGTGGTGTGGAGAGCACAGCACTCAGGTCTGAGCATACCCGTCCCACTCGGGGTGACAAATGCAAAAACAACAGTTGATGGACAGAATGCAGAACAATGTCATACATTCACCCCAGTACAGAGATCTGGGCCTAAATCCATCGTTATTTTGCACTCCACACCACTCCAGTTTGGACATGGCCATTTGCAAATCAGCCTTGACCCTGTGCCTCATGGGAACAGTCCAGCCCGAACTGCCAAGCCATGTCTTCCCTGGACCGGAATCAAGCATCCTAGGACCAGTTTCTGGCTGTCAGCCGTCATCAGCCTGGATAGCTTGACTCCAGTGGTGTGGAGAGCACGGGACTCACGTCTTAGCGTACCTGTCCCAGTCGGGGTGACAAATGCAAAAACAACAGTTGATAAACAGAATGCAGAACAATGTCATACATTCACCCCAGTAGTGAGATCTGGGCCTAAATCCATTGTTTTTTTGCACTCCACACCACCCCAGTTCAGACATGGCCATATGCTAATCAGCCTTGACCCTGTGCCTCATGGGAACAGTCCAGCCCGAACTGCCAAGCCATGTCTTTCCTGGACCGGAATCAAGCATCCTAGGACCGGTTTCTGGCTATCAGCCGTCATCAGCCAGGGCAGCTTGACTCCAGTGTTGTGGAGAGCACGGGACTCACGTCTGAGCATACGCGTCCCACTCGGGGTGACAAAGGCAAGAACAACAGTTGATGGACAGAATGCAGAACAATGTCATACATTCACCCCAGTATAGAGCTCTGGGCCTAAATCTATCGTTTTGTGCACTCCACACCACCCCAGTTCAGACATGGCCATTGGCAAATCAGACTTGACCCTGTGTCTCATGGGAACAGTCCAGCCCGAACTGCCAAGCCATGTCTTCCCTGGACCGGAATCAAGCATCCTAGGACCGGTTTCTGGCTATCAGCCGTCGTCAGCCAGGATAGCTTGACTCCAGTGGTGTGGAGAGCACAGGACTCAGGTCTGAGCATACCCGTCCCACTCGGGGTGACAAATGCAAAAACAACAGTTGATGGACAGAATGCAGAACAATGTCATACATTCACCCCAGTACAGAGATCTGGGCCTAAATCCATCGTTTCTTTGCACTCCACACCACACCAGTTTAGACAAGGCCATATGCAAATCAGCCTTGACCCTGTGCCTCATGGGAACAGTCCAGCCCGAACTGCCAAGCCATATCTTCCCTGGACCGGATTCAAGCATCCTAGGACCGGTTTCTGGCTATCAGCCGTCATCAGCCTGGATAGCTTGACTCCAGAGGCGTGGAGAGCACGGGACTCACGTTTGAGCATACCCATCCCACTCGGGGTGACCAATGCAAAAACAATAGTTGATGGACAGAATGCAGAACAATGTCATACATTCACCCCAGTACAGAGATCTGGGCCTAAATCCATCGTTTTTTTGCACTCAACACCACCCCAGTTCAGACATGGCCATATGCAAATCAGCCTTGACCCCTTGCCTCATGGGAACAGTCCAGCCCGAACTGCCAAGCCATGTCTTCCATGGACCGTAATCAAGCATCCTAGGACCGGTTTCTGGCTATCAGACATCATCAGCCAGGATTGCTTGACTCCAGTGGTGTGGAGAGCATGGGACTCACGTCCGAGCGTACCCGTCCCACTCGGGGTGACAAATGCACAACAATAGTTGATGGGCAGAATGCAGAACAATGTCATACATTCACCCCAGTACAGAGATCTGGGCCTAAATCCATTGTTTTTTTGCACTCCACACCACCCCGGCTCAGACATGGCCATATGCAAATCAGCCTTGACCCTTTGCCTCATGGGAACAGTCAAGCCCGAACTGCCAAGCCATGTCTTTCCTGGACCGGAATCAAGCATCCTAGGACCGGTTTCTGGCTATCAGCCGTCATCAGCCAGGGCAGCTTGACTCCAGTGGTGTGGAGACCACGGGACTCACGTCTGAGCATACCCGTCCCACTCGGGGTGACAAAGGCAAGAACAACAGTTGATGGACAGAATGCAGAACAATGACATACATTCACCCCAGTATAGAGATCTGGGCCTAAATCTATCGTTTTTGTGCACTCCACACCACCCAAGTTCAGACATGGCCATTGGCAAATCAGCCTTGACCCTGTGCCTCATGGGAACAGTCCAGCCCGAACTGCCAAGCCATGTCTTCCCTGGACCGGAATCAAGCATCCTAGGACCGGTTTCTGGCTATCAGCCGTCGTCAGCCAGGATAGCTTGACTCCAGTGGTGTGGAGACCACGGGACTCACGTCTGAGCATACCCGTCCCACTCGGGGTGACAAAGGCAAGAACAACAGTTGATGGACAGAATGCAGAACAATGTCATACATTCACCCCAGTATAGAGATCTGGGCCTAAATCTATCGTTTTTGTGCACTCCACACCACCCAAGTTCAGACATGGCCATTGGCAAATCAGCCTTGACCCTGTGCCTCATGGGAACAGTCCAGCCCGAACTGCCAAGCCATGTCTTCCCTGGACCGGAATCAAGCATCCTAGGACCGGTTTCTGGCTATCAGCCGTCGTCAGCCAGGATAGCTTGACTCCAGTGGTGTGGAGAGCACAGGACTCAGGTCTGAGCATACCCGTCCCACTCGGGGTAACAAATGCAAAAACAACAGTTGATGGACAGAATGCAGAACAATGTCATAAACTCACCCCAGTACAGAGATCTGGGCCTAAATCCATCGTTATTTTGCACTCCACACCACTCCAGTTTGGAAATGGCCATTTGCAAATCAGTCTTGACCCTGTGCCTCATGGGAACAGTCCAGCCCGAACTGCCTAGCCATGTCTTCCCTGGACCGGAATCAAGCATCCTAGGACCGGTTGAGCATACCTGTCCCAGTCGGGGTGACAAATGCAAAAACTACAGTTAATGGACAGAATGCAGAACAATGTCATACATTCACCCCAGTACAGATATCTGGGCATAAATCCATAGTTTTTTTGCACTCCACACCACCCGAGTTCAGAGAAGGCCATATGCAAATCAGCCTTGACCCCATGCCTCATGGGAACAATCCAGCCCGAACTGCCAAGCCATATCTTCCCTGGACCGGATTCAAGCATCCTAGGACCGGTTTCTGGCTATCAGCCGTCATCCGCCTGGATAGCTTGACTCCAGTGGCGTGGAGAGCACGGGACTCACGTTTGAGCATACCCATCCCACTCGGGGTGACAAATGCAAAAACAACAGTTGATGGACAGAATGCAGAACAATGTCATACATTCATGCCAGTACAGAGATCTGGGCCTAAATCCATCGTTTTTTTGCACTCCACACCACCCCAGTTCAGACATGGCCATATGCAAATCAGCCTTGACCCCTTGCCTCATGGGAACAGTCCAGCCCGAACTGCCAAGCCATGTCTTCCCTGGACCGGAATCAAGCATCCTAGGACCGGTTTCTGGCTATCAGACATCATCAGCCAGGATAGCTTGACTCCAGTGGTGTGGAGAGCACGGGACTCACGTCCGAGCGTACCCGTCCCACTCGGGGTGACAAATGCCCAACAATAGTTGATGAGCAGAATGCAGAACAATGTCATACATTCACCCCAGTACAGAGATCTGGGCCTAAATCCATTGTTTTTTTGCACTCCACACCACCCCGGCTCAGACATGGCCAAATGCAAATCAGCCTTGACCGTGTGCCTCATGGAAACAGTCCAGCCAGAACTGCCAACCCATGTCTTCCCTGGACTGGAATCAAGCATTCTAGGACCGGTTTCTGGCTATCATCCGTCATCAGCCAGGATAGCTTGACTCCAGTGGTGTGGAGAGCACTGGACTCACGTCTGAGCATACCTGTCCCACTCGGGGTGACAAATGCAAAAACAACAGTTGATGGACAGAATGCAGAACAATGTCATACATTCACCCCGGTACAGAGATCTGGGCCTAAAACCATTGTTTTTTTGCACTCCACACCACCCCAGTTTAGACATGGCCATTTGCAAATCAGCCTTGACCCTGTGCCTCATGGGAACAGTCCAGCCCGAACTGACAAGCCATGTCTTCCCTGGACCGGCATCAAGCATCCTAGGACCGGTTTCAGTCTATCAGCCATCATCAGCCAGGATAGCTTGACTCCAGTGGTGTGGAGAGCACGGGACTCACGTCTGAGCATACCCATCCCACTCGGGGTGGCAAATGCAAAAACAACAGTTGATGGACAGAATGCAGAACAATGTCATACATTCACCCCAGTACAGATATCTGGGCATAAATCCATCGTTTTTTTGCACTCCACACCTCCCCAGTTCATAGAAGGCCATATGCAAACCAGCCTTGACCCCGTGCCTCATGGGAACAGTCCAGCCTGAACTGCCAAGCCATATCTTCCCTGGACCGGATTCAAGCATCCTAGGACCGGTTTCTGGCTATCAGCCGTCATCATCCAGGATAGCTTGACTCCAGTGACGTGGAGAGCACGGGACTCACGTTTGAGCATACCCGTCCCACTTGGGGTGACAAATGCAAAAACAGCAGTTGATGGACAGAATGCAGAACAATGTCATACATTCACCCCAGTACAGAGATCTGGGCCTAAATCCATCATTTTTTTGCACTCCACACCACCCAGTTCAGACATGGCCATATGCTAATCAGCCTTGACCCTGTGCCTCATGGGAACAGCCCCGCCCGAACTGCCAAGCCATGTCTTCCCTGGACCGGAATCAAGCATCCTAGGACTGGTTTCTGGCTATCAGACATCATCAGCCAGGATAGCTTGACTCCAGTGGTGTGGAGAGCACGGGGCTCACGTCCGAGCATACCCGTCCCACTCAGGGTGACAAATGCACAACAACAGTTGATGGACAGAATGCAGAACAATGTCATACATTCACCCCAGTACAGAGATCTGGGCCTAAAATCCATTGTTTTTTTGTACTCCACACTACCCCGGCTCAGACATGGCCATATGCAAATCAGCCTTGACCCCGTGCCTCATTGGAACAGTCCAGCCCGAACTGCCAAGCCATGTCTTCTCTGGACTGGAATCAAGCATCCTAGGACCGGTTTCTGGCTACCAGCCGTCATCAGCCAGGATAGCTTGACTCCAGTGGTGTGGAGAGCACTGGAATCACGTCTGAGCATACCCGTCCCACTCGGGGTGACAAATGCAAAAACAACAGTTGATGGACAGAATGCAGAACAATGTCATACATTCACCCCAGTACAGAGATCTGGGCCTGAAACCATTGTTTTTTTGCACTCCACACCATCCCAGTTCACACATGGCCATATGCAAATCAGCCTTAACCCTGTGCCTCATGGGAACAGTCCAGCCCGAACTGCCAAGCCATGTCTTCTCTGGACTGGAATCAAGCATCCTAGGACCGGTTTCTGGCTACCAGCCGTCATCAGCCAGGATAGCTTGACTCCAGTGGTGTGGAGAGCACTGGAATCACGTCTGAGCATACCCGTCCCACTCGGGGTGACAAATGCAAAAACAACAGTTGATGGACAGAATGCAGAACAATGTCATACATTCACCCCAGTACAGAGATCTGGGCCTGAAACCATTGTTTTTTTGCACTCCACACCATCCCAGTTCACACATGGCCATATGCAAATCAGCCTTAACCCTGTGCCTCATGGGAACAGTCCAGCCCGAACTGACAAGCCATGTCTTCCCTGGACCGGCATCAAGCATCCTAGGACCGGTTTCAGTCTATCAGCCATCATCAGCCAGGATAGCTTGACTCCAGTGGTGTGGAGAGCACGGGACTCACGTCTGAGCATACCCATCCCACTCGGGGTGGCAAATGCAAAAACAACAGTTGATGGACAGAATGCAGAACAATGTCATACATTCACCCCAGTACAGATATCTGGGCATAAATCCATCGTTTTTTTGCACTCCACACCTCCCCAGTTCATAGAAGGCCATATGCAAACCAGCCTTGACCCCGTGCCTCATGGGAACAGTCCAGCCCGAACTGCCAAGCCATATCTTCCCTGGACCGGATTCAAGCATCCTAGGACCGGTTTCTGGCTATCAGCCGTCATCATCCAGGATAGCTTGACTCCAGTGACGTGGAGAGCACGGGACTCACGTTTGAGCATACCCGTCCCACTTGGGGTGACAAATGCAAAAACAGCAGTTGATGGACAGAATGCAGAACAATGTCATACATTCACCCCAGTACAGAGATCTGGGCCTAAATCCATCATTTTTTTGCACTCCACACCACCCAGTTCAGACATGGCCATATGCTAATCAGCCTTGACCCTGTGCCTCATGGGAACAGCCCCGCCCGAACTGCCAAGCCATGTCTTCCCTGGACCGGAATCAAGCATCCTAGGACTGGTTTCTGGCTATCAGACATCATCAGCCAGGATAGCTTGACTCCAGTGGTGTGGAGAGCACGGGGCTCACGTCCGAGCATACCCGTCCCACTCAGGGTGACAAATGCACAACAACAGTTGATGGACAGAATGCAGAACAATGTCATACATTCACCCCAGTACAGAGATCTGGGCCTAAAATCCATTGTTTTTTTGTACTCCACACTACCCCGGCTCAGACATGGCCATATGCAAATCAGCCTTGACCCCGTGCCTCATTGGAACAGTCCAGCCCGAACTGCCAAGCCATGTCTTCTCTGGACTGGAATCAAGCATCCTAGGACCGGTTTCTGGCTACCAGCCGTCATCAGCCAGGATAGCTTGACTCCAGTGGTGTGGAGAGCACTGGAATCACGTCTGAGCATACCCGTCCCACTCGGGGTGACAAATGCAAAAACAACAGTTGATGGACAGAATGCAGAACAATGTCATACATTCACCCCAGTACAGAGATCTGGGCCTGAAACCATTGTTTTTTTGCACTCCACACCATCCCAGTTCACACATGGCCATATGCAAATCAGCCTTAACCCTGTGCCTCATGGGAACAGTCCAGCCCGAACTGCCAAGCCATGTCTTCCCTGGACTGGAATCAAGCATCCTATGACCGGTTTCTGGCTATCAGCCGTCATCAGCCAGGATAGCTTGACTCCAGTGGTGTGGAGAGCACGGGACTCACGTCTGAGCATACCTGTCCCACTCAGGGTGACAAATGCAAAAACAACAGTTGATGGACAGAATTCAGAACAATGTCATACATTCACCCCAGTACAGACATCTGGGCCTAAATCCTTCAGTTTTTTTGCACTCCACACCACCCAGTTCAGACATGGCCATATGCTAATCAGCCTTGACCCTGTGCCTCATGGAAACAGTCCAGCCCGAACTGACAAGCCATGTCTTCCCTGGACCGGAATCAAGCATCCTAGGACCGGTTTCTGTCTATCAGCCATCATCAACCAGGATAGCTTGACTCCAGTGGTGTGGAGAGCACGGGACTCACGTCTGAGCATACCCATCCCACTAGGGGTGACAAGTGCAAAAACAACAGTTGATGGACAGAATGCAGAACAATGTCATACATTCACCCCAGTACAGACATCTCGGCCTAAATCCATCATTTGTTTGCACTCCAAATCACCCAGTTCAGACATGGCCATATGCTAATTAGCCTTGACCCTGTGCCTCATGGGAACAGTCCAGTCCGAACTGCCAAGCCATATCTTCCCATGACCGGATTCAAGCATCCTAGGACCGGTTTCTGGCTATCAGCCGTCATCAGCCAGGATAGCTTGACTCCAGTGGCGTGGAGAGCACGGGACTCACGTTTGAGCATACCCGTCCCACTTGGGGTGACAAATGCAAAAACAACAGTTGATGGACAGAATGCAGAACAATGTCATACATTCACCCCATTAGTGAGATCTGGGCCTAAATCCATTGTTTTTTTGCACTCCACACCACCCCAGTTCAGACATGGCCATATGCTAATCAGCCTTGACCCTGTGCCTCATGGGAACAGTCCAGCCCGAACTGCCAAGCCATGTCTTTCCTGGACCGGAATCAAGCATCCTAGGACCGGTTTCTGGCTATCAGCCGTCATCAGCCAGGGCAGCTTGACTCCAGTGGTGTGGAGAGCACGGGACTCACGTCTGAGCATACCCGTCCCACTCGGGGTGACAAAGGCAAGAACAACAGTTGATGGACAGAATGCAGAACAATGTCATACATTCACCCCAGTATAGAGCTCTGGGCCTAAATCTATCGTTTTTGTGCACTCCACACCACCCCAGTTCAGACATGGCCATTGGTAAATCAGCCTTGACCCTGTGCCTCATGGGAACAGTCCAGCCCGAACTGCCAAGCCATGTCTTCCCTGGACCGGAATCAAGCATCCTAGGACCGGTTTCTGGCTATCAGCCGTCGTCAGCCAGGATAGCTTGACTCCAGTGGTGTGGAGAGCACAGGACTCAGGTCTGAGCATACCCGTCCCACTTGGGGTGACAAATGCAAAAACAACAGTTGATGGACAGAATGCAGAACAATGTCATAAATTCACCCCAGTACAGAGATCTGGGCCTAAATCCCTCGTTTTTTTGCACTCCACACCACCCCAGTTCAGACAAGGCCATATTCAAATCAGCCTTGACCCCATGCCTCATGGGAACAGTCCAGCCCGAGCTGCCAAGCCATGTCTTCCCTGGACTGGAATCAAGCATCCTAGGACCAGTTTCTGGCTATCAGCCGTCGTCAGCCAGGATAGCTTGACTCCAGTGGTGTGGAGAGCACAGGACTCAGGTCTGAGCATACCCGTCCCACTCGGGGTGACAAATGCAAAAACAACAGTTGATGGACAGAATGCAGAACAATGTCATAAATTCACCCCAGTACAGAGATCTGGGCCTAAATCCATCGTTATTTTGCACTCCACACCACCCCGGCTCAGACATGGCCATATGCAAATCAGCCTTGACCCTGTGCCTCATGGGAACAGTCCAGCCCGAACTGCCAAGCCATGTCTTTCCTGGACCGGAATCAAGCATCCTAGGACCGGTTTCTGGCTCTCAGCCGTCATCAGCCAGGGCAGCTTGACTCCAGTGGTGTGGAGAGCACGGGACTCACGTCTGAGCATACCCGTCCCACTCGGGGTGACAAAGGCAAGAACAACAGTTGATGGACAGAATGCAGAACAATGTCATACATTCACCCCAGTACAGAGATCTGTGCCTAAATCTATCGTTTTTGTGCACTCCACACCACCCCAGTTCAGACATGGCCATTGGCAAATCAGCCTTGACCCTGTGTCTCATGGGAACAGTCCAGCCCGAACTGCCAAGCCATGTCTTTCCTGGACCGGAATCAAGCATCCTAGGACCGGTTTCTGGCTATCAGCCGTTGTCAGCCAGGATAGCTTGACTCCAGTGGTGTGGAGAGCACAGGACTCAGGTCTGAGCATACCCGTCCAACTCGGGGTGACCAATGCAAAAACAACAGTTGATGGACAGAATGCTGAACAATGTCATACATTCACCCCAGTACAGAGATCTGGGCCTAAATCCATCGTTATTTTGCACTCCACACCACTCCAGTTTGGACATGGCCATTTGCAAATCAGCCTTGACCCTGTGCCTCATGGGAACAGTCCAGCCCGAACTGCCAAGCCATGTCTTTCCTGGACCGGAATCAAGCATCCTAGGACCGGTTTCTGGCTATCAGCCGTCATCAGCCAGGGCAGCTTGACTCCAGTGTTGTGGAGAGCACGGGACTCACGTCTGAGCATACGCGTCCCACTCGGGGTGACAAAGGCAAGAACAACAGTTGATGGACAGAATGCAGAACAATGTCATACATTCACCCCAGTATAGAGCTCTGGGCCTAAATCTATCGTTTTGTGCACTCCACACCACCCCAGTTCAGACATGGCCATTGGCAAATCAGACTTGACCCTGTGCCTCATGGGAACAGTCCAGCCCGAACTGCCAAGCCATGTCTTCCCTGGACCGGAATCAAGCATCCTAGGACCGGTTTCTGGCTATCAGCCGTCGTCAGCCAGGATAGCTTGACTCCAGTGGTGTGGAGAGCACAGGACTCAGGTCTGAGCATACCCGTCCCACTCGGGGTGACAAATGCAAAAACAACAGTTGATGGACAGAATGCAGAACAATGTCATACATTCACCCCAGTACAGAGATCTGGGCCTAAATCCATCGTTTCTTTGCACTCCACACCACACCAGTTTAGACAAGGCCATATGCAAATCAGCCTTGACCCTGTGCCTCATGGGAACAGTCCAGCCCGAACTGCCAAGCCATATCTTCCCTGGACCGGATTCAAGCATCCTAGGACCGGTTTCTGGCTATCAGCCGTCATCAGCCTGGATAGCTTGACTCCAGAGGCGTGGAGAGCACGGGACTCACGTTTGAGCATACCCATCCCACTCGGGGTGACCAATGCAAAAACAATAGTTGATGGACAGAATGCAGAACAATGTCATACATTCACCCCAGTACAGAGATCTGGGCCTAAATCCATCGTTTTTTTGCACTCAACACCACCCCAGTTCAGACATGGCCATATGCAAATCAGCCTTGACCCCTTGCCTCATGGGAACAGTCCAGCCCGAACTGCCAAGCCATGTCTTCCATGGACCGTAATCAAGCATCCTAGGACCGGTTTCTGGCTATCAGACATCATCAGCCAGGATTGCTTGACTCCAGTGGTGTGGAGAGCATGGGACTCACGTCCGAGCGTACCCGTCCCACTCGGGGTGACAAATGCACAACAATAGTTGATGGGCAGAATGCAGAACAATGTCATACATTCACCCCAGTACAGAGATCTGGGCCTAAATCCATTGTTTTTTTGCACTCCACACCACCCCGGCTCAGACATGGCCATATGCAAATCAGCCTTGACCCTTTGCCTCATGGGAACAGTCAAGCCCGAACTGCCAAGCCATGTCTTTCCTGGACCGGAATCAAGCATCCTAGGACCGGTTTCTGGCTATCAGCCGTCATCAGCCAGGGCAGCTTGACTCCAGTGGTGTGGAGACCACGGGACTCACGTCTGAGCATACCCGTCCCACTCGGGGTGACAAAGGCAAGAACAACAGTTGATGGACAGAATGCAGAACAATGTCATACATTCACCCCAGTATGGAGATCTGGGCCTAAATCTATCGTTTTTGTGCACTCCACACCACCCAAGTTCAGACATGGCCATTGGCAAATCAGCCTTGACCCTGTGCCTCATGGGAACAGTCCAGCCCGAACTGCCAAGCCATGTCTTCCCTGGACCGGAATCAAGCATCCTAGGACCGGTTTCTGGCTATCAGCCGTCGTCAGCCAGGATAGCTTGACTCCAGTGGTGTGGAGACCACGGGACTCACGTCTGAGCATACCCGTCCCACTCGGGGTGACAAAGGCAAGAACAACAGTTGATGGACAGAATGCAGAACAATGTCATACATTCACCCCAGTATAGAGATCTGGGCCTAAATCTATCGTTTTTGTGCACTCCACACCACCCAAGTTCAGACATGGCCATTGGCAAATCAGCCTTGACCCTGTGCCTCATGGGAACAGTCCAGCCCGAACTGCCAAGCCATGTCTTCCCTGGACCGGAATCAAGCATCCTAGGACCGGTTTCTGGCTATCAGCCGTCGTCAGCCAGGATAGCTTGACTCCAGTGGTGTGGAGAGCACAGGACTCAGGTCTGAGCATACCCGTCCCACTCGGGGTAACAAATGCAAAAACAACAGTTGATGGACAGAATGCAGAACAATGTCATAAACTCACCCCAGTACAGAGATCTGGGCCTAAATCCATCGTTATTTTGCACTCCACACCACTCCAGTTTGGACATGGCCATTTGCAAATCAGTCTTGACCCTGTGCCTCATGGGAACAGTCCAGCCCGAACTGCCTAGCCATGTCTTCCCTGGACCGGAATCAAGCATCCTAGGACCGGTTTCTGACTGTCAGCCATCATCAGCCTGGATAGCTTGACTCCAGTGGTGTGGAGTGCACGGGACTCACGTCTGAGCATACCTGTCCCAGTCGGGGTGACAAATGCAAAAACTACAGTTAATGGACAGAATGCAGAACAATGTCATACATTCACCCCAGTACAGATATCTGGGCATAAATCCATAGTTTTTTTGCACTCCACACCACCCGAGTTCAGACATGTCCATATGCTAATCAGCCTTGACCCTGTGCCTCATGGAAACAGTCCAGCCCGAACTGACAAGCCATGTCTTCCCTGGACTGGAATCAAGCATCCTAGGACCGGTTTCTGTCTATCAGCCATCATCAACCAGGATAGCTTGACTCCAGTGGTGTGGAGAGCACGGGACTCACGTCTGAGCATACCCATCCCACTAGGGGTGACAAGTGCAAAAACAACAGTTGATGGACAGAATGCAGAACAATGTCATACATTCACCCCAGTACAGACATCTCGGCCTAAATCCATCATTTGTTTGCACTCCACACCACCCAGTTCAGACATGGCCATATGCTAATTAGCCTTGACCCTGTGCCTCATGGGAACAGTCCAGTCCGAACTGCCAAGCCATATCTTCCCATGACCGGATTCAAGCATCCTAGGACCGGTTTCTGGCTATCAGCCGTCATCAGCCAGGATAGCTTGACTCCAGTGGCGTGGAGAGCACGGGACTCACGTTTGAGCATACCCGTCCCACTTGGGGTGACAAATGCAAAAACAACAGTTGATGGACAGAATGCAGAACAATGTCATACATTCACCCCAGTATAGAGCTCTGGGCCTAAATCTATCGTTTTTGTGCACTCCACACCACCCCAGTTCAGACATGGCCATTGGTAAATCAGCCTTGACCCTGTGCCTCATGGGAACAGTCCAGCCCGAACTGCCAAGCCATGTCTTCCCTGGACTGGAATCAAGCATCCTAGGACCAGTTTCTGGCTATCAGCCGTCGTCAGCCAGGATAGCTTGACTCCAGTGGTGTGGAGAGCACAGGACTCAGGTCTGAGCATACCCGTCCCACTCGGGGTGACAAATGCAAAAACAACAGTTGATGGACAGAATGCAGAACAATGTCATAAATTCACCCCAGTACAGAGATCTGGGCCTAAATCCATCGTTATTTTGCACTCCACACCACCCCGGCTCAGACATGGCCATATGCAAATCAGCCTTGACCCTGTGCCTCATGGGAACAGTCCAGCCCGAACTGCCAAGCCATGTCTTTCCTGGACCGGAATCAAGCATCCTAGGACCGGTTTCTGGCTCTCAGCCGTCATCAGCCAGGGCAGCTTGACTCCAGTGGTGTGGAGAGCACGGGACTCACGTCTGAGCATACCCGTCCCACTCGGGGTGACAAAGGCAAGAACAACAGTTGATGGACAGAATGCAGAACAATGTCATACATTCACCCCAGTACAGAGATCTGGGCCTAAATCCATCGTTATTTTGCACTCCACACCACTCCAGTTTGGACATGGCCATTTGCAAATCAGCCTTGACCCTGTGCCTCATGGGAACAGTCCAGCCCGAACTGCCAAGCCATGTCTTCCCTGGACCGGAATCAAGCATCCTAGGACCGGTTTCTGGCTGTCAGCCGTCACCAGCCAGGATAGCTTGACTCCAGTGGTGTGGAGAGCCCAGGACTCAGGTCTGAGCATACCCGTCCCACTCGGGGTGACAAATGCAAAAACAACAGTTGATGGACAGAATGCAGAACAATGTCATACATTCACCCCAGTACAGAGATCTGGGCCTAAATTCGTCGTTTTTTTGCACTCCACACACCCCAGTTCAGACAAGGCCATATACAAATCAGCCTTGACCCCATGCCTCATGGGAACAGTCCAGCCCGAACTGCCAAGACATGTCTTCCCTGGACTGGAATCAAGCATCCTAGGACCAGTTTCTGGCTATCAGCCGTCGTCAGCCAGGATAGCTTGACTCCAGTGGTGTGGAGAGCACAGAACTCAGGTCTCAGCATACCCGTCACACTCGGGGTGACAAATGCAAAAACTACAGTTGGTGGACAGAATGCAGAACAATGTCATACATTCACCCCAGTACAGATATCTGGGCATAAATCCATCGTTTTTTTGCACTCCACACCAGCCGAGTTCAGAGAAGGCCATATGCAAATCAGCCTTGACCCCGTGCCTCATGGGAACAGTCCAGCCCGAACTGCCAAGCCATATCTTCCCTGGACCGGATTCAAGCATCCTAGGACCGGTTTCTGGCTATCAGCCGTCACCAGCCTGGATAGCTTGACTCCAGTGGCGTGGAGAGCACGGGACTCATGTTTGAGCATACCCGTCCCACTTGGGGTGACAAATGCAAAAACAACGGTTGATGGATAGAATGCAGAACAATGTCATACATTCACCCCAGTACAGAGATCTGGGCCTAAATCCATCGTTTTGTTGCACTCCACACCACCCCAGTTCAGACATGGCCATATGCAAATCAGCCTTGACCCCTTGCCTCATGGGAACACTCCAGCCCGAACTGCCAAGCCATGTCTTCCATGGACCGGAATCAAGCATCCTAGGACCAGTTTCTGGCTATCAGACATCATCAGCCAGGATTGCTTGACTCCAGTGGTGTGGAGAGCACGGGACTCACGTCCGAGCGTACCCGTCCCACTCGGGGTGACAAATGCACAACAATAGTTGATGGGCAGAATGCAGAACAATGTCATACATTCACCCCAGTACAGAGATCTGGGCCTAAATCCATTGTTTTTTTGTACTCCACACCACCCCGGCTCAGACATGGCCATATGCAAATCAGCCTTGACCCTGTGCCACATGGGAACAGTCAAGCCCGAACTGCCAAGCCATGTCTTTCCTTGGCCGGAATCAAGCATCCTAGGACCGGTTTCTGGCTATCAGCTGTCGTCAGCCAGGATAGCTTGACTCCAGTGGTGTGGAGAGCACAGGACTCAGGTCTGAGCATACCTGTCCCACTCGGGGTGACAAATGCAAAAACAACAGTTGATAGACAGAATGCAGAACAATGTCATAAATTCACCCCAGTACAGAGATCTGGGCCTAAATCCATCGTTATTTTGCACTCCACACCACTCCAGTTTGGACATGGCCATTTGCAAATCAGTCTTGACCCTGTGCCTCATGGGAACAGTCCAGCCCGAACTGCCAAGCCATGTCTTCCCTGGACCGGAATCAAGCATCCTAGGACCGGTTTCTGACTGTCAGCCATCATCAGCCTGGATAGCTTGGCTCCAGTGGTGTGGAGAGCACGGGACTCACGTCTGAGCATACCCATCCCAGTCGGGTTGACAAATGCAAAAACTACAGTTAATGGACAGAATGCAGAACAATGTCATACATTCACCCCAGTACAGATATCTGGGCATAAATCCATAGTTTTTTTGCACTCCACACCACCCGAGTTCAGAGAAGGCCATATGCAAATCAGCCTTGACCCCATGCCTCATGGGAACAGTCCAGCTCGAACTGCCAAGCCATATCTTCCCTGGACCGGATTCAAGCATCCTAGGACCGGTTTATGGCTATCAGCCGTCATCAGCCTGGATAGCTTGACTCCAGTGGCGTGGAGAGCACAGGACTCACGTTTGAGCATACCCATCCCACTCGGGGTGACAAATGCAAAAACAACAGTTGATGGACAGAATGCAGAACAATGTCATACATTCACCCCAGTACAGAGATCTGGGCCTAAATCCATTGTTGTTTTGCACTCCACACCACCCCGGCTCAGACATGGCCATATGCAAATCAGCCTTCACCGTGTGCCTCATGGAAACAGTCCAGCCCGAACTGCCAAGCCATGTCTTCCCTGGACTGGAATCAAGCATCCTAGGACCGGTTTCTGGCTATCAGCCGTCATCAGCCAGGATAGCTTGACTCCAGTGGTGTGGAGAGCTCTGGACTCACGTCTGAGCATACCTGTCCCACTTGGGGTGACAAATGCAAAAACAACAGTTGATGGACAGAATGCAGAACAATGTCATACATTGACCCCGGTACAGAGATCTGGGCCTAAAACCATTGTTTTTTTGCACTCCACACCACCCCAGTTCAGACATGGCCACATGCAAATCAGCCTTGACCCTGTGCCTCATGGGAACAGCCCAGCCCGAACTACCAAGTGATGTCTTCCCTGGACCGGAATCAAACATCCTAGGACCGGTTTCTGGCTATCAGCCGTCATCAGCCAGGATAGCTTGACTCCAGTGGTGTGGAGAGCACGGGACTCACGTCTGAGCATACCTGTCCCACTCGGGGTGACAAATGCAAAAACAACAGTTGATGGACAGAATTCAGAAAAATGACATACATTCACCCCAGTACAGATATCTGGGCATAAATCCATCGTTTTTTTGCACTCCACACCACCCCAGTTCAGAGAAGGCCATATGCAAATCAGCCTTGACCCCGTGCCTCATGGGAACAGTCCAGCCCGAACTGCCAAGCCATATCTTCCCTGGACCGGATTCAAGCATCCTAGTACCGGTTTCTGGCTATCAGCCGTCATCATCCAGGATAGCTTGACTCCAGTGACGTGGAGAGCACGGGACTCAAGTTTGAGCATGCCCGTCCCACTTGGGGTGACAAGTGCAAAAACAACAGTTGATGGACAGAATGCAGAACAATGTCATACATTCACCCCAGTACAGACATCTGGGCCTAAATCCATCAGTTTTGTTGCACTCCACACCTCCCAGTTCAGACATGGCCATATGCTAATCAGCCTTGACCCTGTGCCTCATGGGAACAGTCCAGCCCGAACTGACAAGCCATGTCTTCCCTGGACCGGAATCAAGCATCCTAGGACCGGTTTCTGTCTATCAGCCATCATCAGCCAGGATAGCTTGACTCAAGTGGTGTGGAGAGCACGGGACTCACGTCTGAGCATACCCATCCCACTCGGGGTGACAAGTGCAAAAACAACAGTTGATGGACAGAATGCAGAACAATGTCATACATTCACCCCAGTACAGACATCTGGGCCTAAATCCATCAGTTTTGTTGCACTCCACACCTCCCAGTTCAGACATGGCCATATGCTAATCAGCCTTGACCCTGTGCCTCATGGGAACAGTCCAGCCCGAACTGCCAAGCCATAACTTCCCATGACCGGATTCAAGCATCCTAGTACCGGTTTCTGGCTATCAGCCGTCATCAGCCAGGATAGCTTGACTCCAGTGGCGTGGAGAGCACGGGACTCACGTTTGAGCATACCCGTCTAACTTGGGGTGACAAATGCAAAAACAAAAGTTGATGGACAGAATGCAGAACAATGTCATACATTCACCCCAGTAGTGAGATCTGGGCCTAAATCCATTGTTTTTTTGCACTCCACACCACCCCAGTTCAGACATGGCCATATGCTAATCAGCCTTGACCCTGTGCCTCATGGAAACAGTCCAGCCCGAACTGCCAAGCCATGTCTTTCCTGGACCGGAATCAAGCATCCTAGGACCGGTTTCTGGCTATCAGCCGTCATCAGCCAGGGCAGCTTGACTCCAGTGGTGTGGAGAGCACGGGACTCACGTCTGAGCATACCCGTCCCACTCGGGGTGACAAAGGCAAGAACAACAGTTGATGGACAGAATGCAGAACAATGTCATACATTCACCCCAGTATAGAGCTCTGGGCCTAAATCTATCGTTTTTGTGCACTCCACACCACCCCAGTTCAGACATGGCCATTGGCAAATCAGCCTTGACCCTGTGCCTCATGGGAACAGTCCAGTCCGAACTGCCAAGCCATGTCTTCCCTGGACCGGAATCAAGCATCCTAGGACCGGTTTCTGGCTATCAGCCGTCGTCAGCCAGGATAGCTTGACTCCAGTGGTGTGGAGAGCACAGGACTCAGGTCTGAGCATACCTGTCCCACTCGGGGTGACAAATTCAAAAACAACAGTTGATGGACAGAATGCAGAAAAATGTCATACATTCACCCCAGTACAGAGATCTGGGCCTAAATCCATCGTTGTTTGCACTCCACACCACTCCAGTTTGGACATGGCAATTTGCAAATCAGTCTTGACCCTGTGCCTCATGGGAACAGTCCTGCCCGAACTGCCAAGCCATGTCTTCCCCGGACCGGAATCAAGCATCCTAGGACCGGTTTCTGACTGTCAGCCATCATCAGCCTGGATAGCTTGACTCCAGTGGTGTGGAGAGCACAGGACTCACGTCTGAGCGTACCTGTCCCAGTCGGGGTGACAAATGCAAAAACAACAGTTGATAAACAGAATGCAGAACAATTTCATACATTCACCCCAGTACAGATATCTGGGCATAAATCCATAGTTTTTTTGCACTCCACACCACCCGAGTTCAGAGATGGCCATATGCAAATCAGCCTTGCCCCATGCCTCATGGGAACAGTCCAGCCCGAACTGCCAAGCCATATCTTCCCTGGACCGGATTCAAGCATCCTAGGACCGGTTTCTTGCTATCAGCCGTCATCAGCCTGGATAGCTTGACTCCAGTGGCGTGAAGAGCACGGGACTCACGTTTGAGCATACCCATCCCACTCGGGGTGACAAATGCAAAAACAACAGTTGATGGACAGAAGGCAGAACAATGTCATACATTCACCCCAGTACAGATATCTGGGCATAAATCCATCGTTTTTTTGCACTCCACACCACCCGAGTTCAGAGAAGGCCATATGCAAATCAGCCTTGACTCCGTGCCTCATGGGAACAGTCCAGCCCAAACTGCCAAGCCATATCTTCCCTGGACCGGATTCAAGCATCCTAGGACCGGTTTCTGGCTATCAGCCATCATCAGCCTGGATAGCTTGACTCCAGTGGCGTGGAGAGCACGGGACTCATGTTTGAGCATACCCGTCCCACTTGGGGTGACAAATGCAAAAACAACAGTTGATGGACAGAATGCAGAACAATGTCATACATTCACCCCAGTACAGAGATCTGGGCCTAAATCCATTGTTTTTTTGCACTCCACACCACCCCGGCTCAGACATGGCCATATGCAAATCAGCCTTGACCATGTGCCTCATGGAAACAGTCCAGCCCGAACTGCCAAGCCATGTATTCCCTGGACTGGAATCAAGCATCCTAGGACCGGTTTCTGGCTATCAGCCGTCATCAGCCGGGATAGCTTGACTCCAGTGGTGTGGAGAGCACTGGACTCACGTCTGAGCATACCTGTCCCACTCGGGGTGACAAATGCAAAAACAACAGTTGATAGACAGAATGCAGAACAATGTCATACATTCACCCCAGTACAGACATCTGGGCCTAAATCCATCAGTTTTTTTGCACTCCACACCACCCAGTTCAGACATGGCCATATGCTAATCAGCCTTGACCCTGTGCCTCATGGGAACAGTCCAGCCCGAACTGACAAGCCATGTCTTCCCTGGACCGGAATCAAGCATCCTAGGACCGGTTTCTGTCTATCAGCCATCATCAGCCAGGATAGCTTGACTCAAGTGGTGTGGAGAGCACGGGACTCACGTCTGAGCATACCCATCCCACTCGGGGTGACAAGTGCAAAAACAACAGTTGATGGACAGAATGCAGAACAATGTCATACATTCACCCCAGTACAGACATCTGGGCCTAAATCCATCATTTTTTTGCACTCCACACCACCCAGTTCAGACATGGCCATATGCTAATCAGCCTTGACCCTGTGCCTCATGGGAACAGTCCAGCCCGAACTGCCAAGCCATATCTTCCCATGACCGGATTCAAGCATCCTAGTACCGGTTTCTGGCTATCAGCCGTCATCAGCCAGGATAGCTTGACTCCAGTGGCGTGGAGAGCACAGGACTCACGTTTGAGCATACCCGTCTCACTTGGGGTGACAAATGCAAAAACAACAGTTGATGGACAGAATGCAGAACAATGTCATACATTCACCCCAGTAGTGAGATCTGGGCCTAAATCCATTGTTTTTTTGCACTCCACACCACCCCAGTTCAGACATGGCCATATGCTAATCAGCCTTGACCCTGTGCCTCATGGAAACAGTCCAGCCCGAACTGCCAAGCCATTTCTTTCCTGGACCGGAATCAAGCATCCTAGGACCGGTTTCTGGCTATCAGCCGTCATCAGCCAGGGCAGCTTGACTCCAGTGGTGTGGAGAGCACGGGACTCACGTCTGAGCATACCCGTCCCACTCGGGGTGACAAAGGCAAGAACAACAGTTGATGGACAGAATGCAGAACAATGTCATACATTCACCCCAGTATAGAGCTCTGGGCCTAAATCTATCGTTTTTGTGCACTCCACACCACCCCAGTTCAGACAAGGCCATATGCAAATCAGCCTTGACCCCGTGCCTCATGGGAACAGTCCAGCCCGAACTGCCAAGCCATGTCTTCCCTGGACCGGAATCAAGCATCCTAGGACCGGTTTCTGGCTGTCAGCCGTCATCAGCCTGGATAGCTTGACTCCGGTGGTGTGGAGAGCACGGGACTCACGTCTGAGCGTACCTGTCCCAGTCGGGGTGACAAATGCAAAAACAACAGTTGATGGACAGAATGCAGAACAATGTCATACATTCACCCCAGTACAGATATCTGGGCATAAATCCATAGTTTTTTTGCACTCCACACCACCCGAGTTCAGAGATGGCCATATGCAAATCAGCCTTGCCCCATGCCTCATGGGAACAGTCCAGCCCGAACTGCCAAGCCATATCTTCCCGGGACCGGATTCAAGCATCCTAGGACCGGTTTCTTGCTATCAGCCGTCATCAGCCTGGATAGCTTGACTCCAGTGGCGTGAAGAGCACGGGACTCACGTTTGAGCATACCCATCCCACTCGGGGTGACAAATGCAAAAACAACAGTTGATGGACAGAAGGCAGAACAATGTCATACATTCACCCCAGTACAGATATCTGGGCATAAATCCATCGTTTTTTTGCACTCCACACCACCCGAGTTCAGAGAAGGCCATATGCAAATCAGCCTTGACCCCGTGCCTCATGGGAACAGTCCAGCCCAAACTGCCAAGCCATATCTTCCCTGGACCGGATTCAAGCATCCTAGGACCGGTTTCTGGCTATCAGCCATCATCAGCCTGGATAGCTTGACTCCAGTGGCGTGGAGAGCACGGGACTCATGTTTGAGCATACCCGTCCCACTTGGGGTGACAAATGCAAAAACAAAAGTTGATGGACAGAATGCAGAACAATGTCATACATTCACCCCAGTACAGAGATCTGGGCCTAAATCCATTGTTTTTTTGCACTCCACACCACCCAGTTCAGACATGGCCACATGCTAATCAGCCTTGACCCTGTGCCTCATGGGAACAGTCCAGCCCGAACTGCAAAGCCATATCTTCCCATGACTGGATTCAAGCATCCTAGTACCGGTTTCTGGCTATCAGCCGTCATCAGCCAGGATAGCTTGACTCCAGTGGCGTGGAGAGCACGGGACTCACGTTTGAGCATACCCGTCTCACTCGGGGTGATAAGTGCAAAAACAACAGTTGATGGACAGAATGCAGAACAATGTCATACATTCACCCCAGTAGTGAGATCTGGGCCTAAATCCATTGTTTTTTTGCACTCCACACCACCCCAGTTCAGACATGGCCATATGCTAATCAGCCTTGACCCTGTGCCTCATGGAAACAGTCCAGCCCGAACTGACAAGCCATGTCTTCCCTGGACCGGAATCAAGCATCCTAGGACCGGTTTCTGTCTATCAGCCATCATCAGCCAGGATAGCTTGACTCAAGTGGTGTGGAGAGCACGGGACTCACGTCTGAGCATACCCATCCCACTCGGGGTGATAAGTGCAAAAACAACAGTTGATGGACAGAATGCAGAACAATGTCATACATTCACCCCAGTAGTGAGATCTGGGCCTAAATCCATTGTTTTTTTGCACTCCACACCACCCCAGTTCAGACATGGCCATATGCTAATCAGCCTTGACCCTGTGCCTCATGGAAACAGTCCAGCCCGAACTGCCAAGCCATTTCTTTCCTGGACCGGAATCAAGCATCCTAGGACCGGTTTCTGGCTATCAGCCGGTATCAGCCAGGGCAGCTTGACTCCAGTGGTGTGGAGAGCACGGGACTCACGTCTGAGCATACCCGTCCCACTCGGGGTGACAAAGGCAAGAACAACAGTTGATGGACAGAATGCAGAACAATGTCATACATTCACCCCAGTATAGAGCTCTGGGCCTAAATCTATCGTTTTCGTGCACTCCACACCACCCCAGTTCAGACATGGACATTGGCAAATCAGCCTTGACCCTGTGCCTCATGGGAACAGTCCAGCCCGAACTGCCAAGCCATGTCTTCCCTGGACCGGAATCAAGCATCCTAGGACCGGTTTCTGGCTATCAGCCGTCGTCAGCCAGGATAGCTTGACTCCAGTGGTGTGGAGAGCACAGGACTCAGGTCTGAGCATACCCGTCCCACTCGGGGTGACAAATTCAAAAACAACAGTTGATGGACAGAATGCAGAACAATGTCATACATTCACCCCAGTACAGAGATCTGGGCCTAAATACATCGTTGTTTGCACTCCACACCACTCCAGTTTGGACATGGCAATTTGCAAATCAGTCTTGATCCTGTGCCTCATGGGAACAGTCCAGCCCGAACTGCCAAGCCATGTCTTCCCCGGACCGGAATCAAGCATCCTAGGACCGGTTTCTGACTGTCAGCCATCATCAGCCTGGATAGCTTGACTCCAGTGGTGTGGAGAGCACAGGACTCACGTCTGAGCATACCTGTCCCAGTCGGGTGACAAATGCAAAAACTACAGTTGATGGACAGAATGCAGAACAATGTCATACATTCACGCCAGTACAGATATCTGGGCATAAATCCATAGTTTTTTTGCACTCCACACCACCCGAGTTCAGAGATGGCCATATGCAAATCAGCCTTGCCCCATGCCTCATGGGAACAGTCCAGCCCGAACTGCCAAGCCATATCTTCCCTGGACCGGATTCAAGCATCCTAGGACCGGTTTCTTGCTATCAGCCGTCATCAGCCTGGATAGCTTGACTCCAGTGGCGTGAAGAGCACGGGACTCACGTTTGAGCATACCCATCCCACTCGGGGTGACAAATGCAAAAACAACAGTTGATGGACAGAAGGCAGAACAATGTCACACATTCACCCCAGTACAGATATCTGGGCATAAATCCATCGTTTTTTTGCACTCCACACCACCCGAGTTCAGAGAAGGCCATATGCAAATCAGCCTTGACCCCGTGCCTCATGGGAACAGTCCAGCCCAAACTGCCAAGCCATATCTTCCCTGGACCGGATTCAAGCATCCTAGGACCGGTTTCTGGCTATCAGCCATCATCAGCCTGGATAGCTTGACTCCAGTGGCGTGGAGAGCACGGGACTCATGTTTGAGCATACCCGTCCCACTTGGGGTGACAAATGCAAAAACAACAGTTGATGGACAGAATGCAGAACAATGTCATACATTCACCCCAGTACAGAGATCTGGGCCTAAATCCATTGTTTTTTTGCACTCCACACCACCCCGGCTCAGACATGGCCATATGCAAATCAGCCTTGACCATGTGCCTCATGGAAACAGTCCAGCCCGAACTGCCAAGCCATGTATTCCCTGGACTGGAATCAAGCATCCTAGGACCGGTTTCTGGCTATCAGCCGTCATCAGCCGGGATAGCTTGACTCCAGTGGTGTGGAGAGCACTGGACTCACGTCTGAGCATACCTGTCCCACTCGGGGTGACAAATGCAAAAATAACAGTTGATAGACAGAATGCAGAACAATGTCATACATTCACCCCAGTACAGACATCTGGGCCTAAATCCATCAGTTTTTTTGCACTCCACACCACCCAGTTCAGACATGGCCATATGCTAATCAGCCTTGACCCTGCGCCTCATGGGAACAGTCCAGCCCGAACTGACAAGCCATGTCTTCCCTGGACCGGAATCAAGCATCCTAGGACCGGTTTCTGTCTATCAGCCATCATCAGCCAGGATAGCTTGACTCAAGTGGTGTGGAGAGCACGGGACTCACGTCTGAGCATACCCATCCCACTCGGGGGACAAGTGCAAAAACAACAGTTGATGGACAGAATGCAGAACAATGTCATACATTCACCCCAGTACAGACATCTGGGCCTAAATCCATCATTTTTTTGCACTCCACACCACCCAGTTCAGACATGGCCATATGCTAATCAGCCTTGACCCTGTGCCTCATGGGAACAGTCCAGCCCGAACTGCCAAGCCATATCTTCCCATGACCGGATTCAAGCATCCTAGTACCGGTTTCTGGCTATCAGCCGTCATCAGCCAGGATAGCTTGACTCCAGTGGCGTGGAGAGCACGGGACTCACGTTTGAGCATACCCGTCTCACTTGGGGTGACAAATGCAAAAACAACAGTTGATGGACAGAATGCAGAACAATGTCATACATTCACCCCAGTAGTGAGATCTGGGCCTAAATCCATTGTTTTTTTGTACTCCACACCACCCCGGTTCAGACATGGCCATATGCTAATCAGCCTTGACCCTGTGCCTCATGGAAACAGTCCAGCCCGAACTGCCAAGCCATGTCTTTCCTGGACCGGAATCAAGCATCCTAGGACCGGTTTCTGGCTATCAGCCGTCATCAGCCAGGGCAGCTTGACTCCAGTGGTGTGGAGAGCAAGGGACTCACGTCTGAGCATACCCGTCCCACTCGGGGTGACAAAGGCAAGAACAACAGTTGATGGACAGAATGCAGAACAATGTCATACATTCACCCCAGTATAGAGCTCTGGGCCTAAATCTATCGTTTTTGTGCACTCCACACCACCCCAGTTCAGACATGGCCATTGGCAAATCAGCCTTGACCCTGTGCCTCATGGGAACAGTCCAGCCCGAACTGCCAAGCCATGTCTTCCCTGGACCGGAATCAAGCATCCTAGGACCGGTTTCTGGCTATCAGCCGTCGTCAGCCAGGATAGCTTGACTCCAGTGGTGTGGAGAGCACAGGACTCAGGTCTGAGCATAGCCGTCCCACTTGGGGTGACAAATTCAAAAACAACAGTTGATGGACAGAATGCAGAACAATGTCATACATTCACCCCAGTACAGAGATCTGGGCCTAAATCCATCGTTGTTTGCACTCCACACCACTCCAGTTTGGACATGGCAATTTGCAAATCAGTCTTGACCCTGTGCCTCATGGGAACAGTCCTGCCCGAACTGCCAAGCCATCTCTTCCCCGGACCGGAATCAAGCATCCTAGGACGGGTTTCTGACTGTCAGCCATCATCAGCCTGGATAGCTTGACTCCAGTGGTGTGGAGAGCACAGGACTCACGTCTGAGCATACCTGTCCCAGTCGGGGTGACAAATGCAAAAACTACAGTTGATGGACAGAATGCAGAACAATGTCATACATTCACCCCAGTACAGATATCTGGGCATAAATCCATAGTTTTTTTGCACTCCACACCACCCGAGTTCAGAGAAGGCCATATGCAAATCAGCCTTGCCCCATGCCTCATGGGAACAGTCCAGCCCGAACTGCCAAGCCATATCTTCCCTGGACCGGATTCAAGCATCCTAGGACCGGTTTCTGGCTATCAGCCGTCATCAGCCTGGATAGCTTGACTCCAGTGGCGTGAAGAGCACGGGACTCACGTTTGAGCATACCCATCCCACTCGGGGTGACAAATGCAAAAACAACAGTTGATGGACAGAGTGCAGAACAATGTCATACATTCACCCCAGTACAGATATCTGGGCATAAATCCATCGTTTTTTTGCACTCCACACCACCCGAGTTCAGAGAAGGCCATATGCAAATCAGCCTTGACCCCGTGCCTCATGGGAACAGTCCAGCCCAAACTGCCAAGCCATATCTTCCCTGGACCGGATTCAAGCATCCTAGGACCGGTTTCTGGCTATCAGTAATCATCAGCCTGGATAGCTTGACTCCAGTGGCGTGGAGAGCACGGGACTCATGTTTGAGCATACCCGTCCCACTTGGGGTGACAAATGCAAAAACAACAGTTGATGGACAGAATGCAGAACAATGTCATACATTCACCCCAGTACAGAGATCTGGGCCTAAATCCATTGTTTTTTTGCACTCCACACCACCCCGGCTCAGACATGGCCATATGCAAATCAGCCTTGACCGTGTGCCTCATGGAAACAGTCCAGCCCGAACTGCAAAGCCATGTCTTCCCTGGACTGGAATCAAGCATCCTAGGACCGGTTTCTGGCTATCAGCTGTCATCAGCCGGGATAGCTTGACTCCAGTGGTGTGGAGAGCACTGGGCTCACGTCTGAGCATACCTGTCCCACTCGGGGTGACAAATGCAAAAACAACAGTTGATAGACAGAATGCAGAACAATGTCATACATTCCCCCCGGTACAGAGATCTGGGCCTAAAACCATTGTTTTTTTGCACTCCACACCACCCCAGTTCAGACATGGCCACATGCAAATCAGCCTTGACCCTGTGCCTCATGGGAACAGCCCAGCCCGAACTACCAAGCCATGTCTTCCCTGGACCGGAATCAAACATCCTAGGACCGGTTTCTGGCTATCAGCCGTCATCAGCCAGGATAGCTTGACTCCAGTGGTGTGGAGAGCACGGGACTCACGTCTGAGCATACCCATCCCACTCGGGGTGACAAGTGCAAAAACAACAGTTGATGGACAGAATGCAGAACAATGTCATACATTCACCCCAGTACAGACATCTGGGCCTAAATCAGTTTTTTTGCACTCCACACCACCCAGTTCAGACATGGCCATATGCTAATCAGCCTTGACCCTGTGCCTCATGGGAACAGTCCAGCCCGAACTGACAAGCCATGTCTTCCCTGGACCGGAATCAAGCATCCTAGGACCGGTTTCTGTCTATCAGCCATCATCAGCCAGGATAGCTTCACTCCAGTGGTGTGGAGAGCACGGAACTCACGTCTGAGCATACCCATCCCACTCGGGGTCGCAAATGCAAAAACAACAGTTGATGAACAGAATGCAGAACAATGTCATACATTCACCCCAGTACAGATATCTGGGCATAAATCCATCGTTTGTTTGCACTCCACACCACCCCAGTTCAGAGAAGGCCATATGCAAACGAGCCTTGACCCCGTGCCTCATGGGAACAGTCCAGCCCGAACTGCCAAGCCATATCTTCCCTGGACCGGATTCAAGCATCCTAGGACCGGTTTCTGGCTATCAGCCATCATCATCCAGGATACCTTGACTCCAGTGACGTGGAGAGCACGGGACTCACGTTTGAGCATGCCCGTCCCACTTGGGGTGACAAATGCAAAAACAGCAGTTGATGGACAGAATGCAGAACAATGTCATACATTCACCCCAGTACAGAGATCTGGGCCTAAATCCTTCATTTTTTTGCACTCCACACCACCCAGTTCAGACATGACCATATGCTAATCAGCCTTGACCCTGTGCCTCATGGGAACAGTCCCGCCCGAACTGCCAAGCCATGTCTTCCCTGGACCGGAATCAAGCATCCTAGGACTGGTTTCTGGCTATCAGCCGTCATCAGCCAGGATAGCTTGACTCCAGTGGTGTGGAGAGCACGGGACTCACGTCTGAGCATACCTGTCCCACTCAGGGTGACAAAACGCAAAAACAACAGTTGATGGACAGAATTCAGAAAAATGACATACATTCACCCCAGTACAGAGATCTGGGCCTAAATCCATCGTTTTTTGCACTCCACACCACCCCAGTTCAGACATAGCCATTTGCAAATCAGCCTTGACCCTGTGCCTCATGGGAACAGTCCAGCCCGAACTGACAAGCCATGTCTTCCCTGGACCGGAATCAAGCATCCTAGGACCGGTTTCTGTCTATCAGCCATCATCAGCCAGGATAGCTTGACTCCAGTGGTGTGGAGAGCACGGGACTCACGTCTGAGCATACCCATCCCACTCGGGGTGACAAGTGCAAAAACAACAGTTGATGGACAGAATGCAGAACAATGTCAAAAATTCACCCCAGTACAGAGATCTGGGCCTAAATCCATCGTTATTTTGCACTCCACACCACTCCAGTTTGGACATGGCAATTTGCAAATCAGTCTTGACCCTGTGCCTCATGGGAACAGTCCAGCCCGAACTGACAAGCCATGTCTTCCCTGGACCGGAATCAAGCATCCTAGGACCG
Source organism: Lissotriton helveticus (assembly GCF_964261635.1). Lineage (NCBI taxonomy): Eukaryota > Metazoa > Chordata > Amphibia > Caudata > Salamandridae > Lissotriton > Lissotriton helveticus. Next base: position 60,283,633 of record NC_136061.1, read on the forward strand.
GTTTCTGACTGTCAGCCATCATCAGCCTGGATAGCTTGACTCCAGTGGTGTGGAGAGCACAGGACTCACGTCTGAGCATACCTGTCCCAGTCGGGGTGACAAATGCAAAAACTACAGTTGATGGACAGAATGCAGAACAATGTCATACATTCACCCCAGTACAGATATCTGGGCATAAATCCATAGTTTTTTTGCACTCCACACCACCCGAGTTCAGAGAAGGCCATATGCAAATCAGCCTTGCCCCATGCCTCATGGGAACAGTCCAGCCCGAACTGCCAAGCCATATCTTCCCTGGACCGGATTCAAGCATCCTAGGACCGGTTTCTGACTATCAGCCGTCATCAGCCTGGATAGCTTGACTCCAGTGGCGTGGAGAGCACGGGACTCACGTTTGAGCATACCCATCCCACTCGGGGTGACAAATGCAAAAACAACAGTTGATGGACAGAATGCAGAACAATGTCATACATTCACCCAGTACAGATATCAGGGCATAAATCCATCGTTTTTTTGCACTCCACACCACCCGAGTTCAGAGAAGGCCATATGCAAATCAGCCTTGACCCCGTGCCTCATGGGAACAGTCCAGCCCAAACTGCCAAGCCATATCTTCCCTGGACCGGATTCAAGCATCCTAGGACCGGTTTCTGGCTATCAGCCATCATCAGCCTGGATAGCTTGACTCCAGTGGCGTGGAGAGCACGGGACTCACGTCCGAGCGTACCCGTCCCACTCGGGGTGACAAATGCACACCAATAGTTTATGGGCAGAATGCAGAACAATGTCATACATTCACCCCAGTACAGAGATCTAGGCCTAAATCCATTGTTTTTTTGCACTCCACACTTCCCCGGCTCAGACATGGCCATATGCAAATCAGCCTTGACCCTGTGCCTCATGGGAACAGTCCAGCCCGAACTGCCAAGCCATGTCTTTCCTGGACCGGAATCAAGCATCCTAGGACCGGTTTCTGGCTATCAGCCGTCATCAGCCAGGGCAGCTTGACTCCAGTGGTGTGGAGAGCACGAGACTCACGTCTGAGCATACCCGTCCCACTCGGGGTGACAAAGGCAAGAACAACAGTTGATGGACAGAATGCAGAACAATGTCATACATTCACCCCAGTATAGAGATCTGGGCCTAAATCTATCGTTTTTGTGCACTCCACACCATCCAAGTTCAGACATGGCCATTGGCAAATCAGCCTTGACCCTGTGCCTCATGGGAACAGTCCAGCCCGAACTGCCAAGCCATGTCTTCCCTGGACCGGAATCAAGCATCCTAGGACCGGTTCCTGGCTATCAGCCTTCGTCAGCCAGGATAGCTTGACTCCAGTGGTGTGGAGAGCACAGGACTCAGGTCTGAGCATACCTGTCCCACTCGGGGTGACAAATGCAAAAACTACAGTTAATGGACAGAATGCAGAACAATGTCATACATTCACCCCAGTACAGATATCTGGGCATAAATCCATAGTTTTTTTGCACTCCACACCACCCGAGTTCAGAGAAGGCCATATGCAAATCAGCCTTGACCCCATGCCTCATGGGAACAGTCCAGCCCGAACTGCCAAGCCATATCTTCCCTGAACCGGATTCAAGCATCCTAGGACCGGTTTCTGTCTATCAGCCATCATCAGCCAGGATAGCTTGACTCCAGTGGTGTGGAGAGCACGGGACTCACGTCTGAGCATACCCATCCCACTCGGGGTGACAAGTGCAAAAACAACAGTTGATGGACAGAATGCAGAACAATGTCATACATTCACCCCAGTACAGACATCTGGGCCTAAATCCATCAGTTATTTTGCACTCCACATAACCCAGTTCAGACATGGCCATATGCTAATCAGCCTTGACCCTGTGCCTCATGGGAACAGTCCAGCCCGAACTGACAAGCCATGTCTTCCCTGGACCGGAATCAAGCATCCTAGGACCGGTTTCTGGCTATCAGCCGTCATCAGCCAGGGCAGCTTGACTCCAGTGGTGTGGAGAGCACGGGACTCACGTCTGAGCATACCCGTCCCACTCGGGGTGACAAAGGCAAGAACAACAGTTTATGGACAGAATGCAGAACAATGTCATACATTCACCCCAGTATAGAGCTCTGGGCCTAAATCTATCGTTTTTGTGCACTCCACAACACCCCAGTTCAGACATGGCCATTGGCAAATCAGCCTTGACCCTGTGCCTCATGGGAACAGTCCAGCCCGAACTGCCAAGCCATGTCTTCCCTGGACCGGAATCAAGCATCCTAGGACCGGTTTCTGGCTATCAGCCGTCGTCAGCCAGGATAGCTTGACTCCAGTGGTGTGGAGAGCACAGGACTCAGGTCTGAGCATACCCGTCCCACTCGGGGTGACAAATGCAAAAACAACAGTTGATGGACAGAATGCAGAACAATGTCATAAATTCACCCCAGTACAGAGATCTGGGCCTAAATCCATCGTTATTTTGCACTCCACACCACTCCAGTTTGGACATGGCAATTTGCAAATCAGTCTTGACCCTGTGCCTCATGGGAACAGTCCAGCCCGAACTGCCAAGCCATGTCTTCCCTGGACCGGAATCAAGCATCCTAGGACCGGTTTCTGACTGTCAGCCATCATCAGCCTGGATAGCTTGACTCCAGTGGTGTGGAGAGCACAGGACTCACGTCTGAGCATACCTGTCCCAGTCGGGGTGACAAATGCAAAAACTACAGTTGATGGACAGAATGCAGAACAATGTCATACATTCACCCCAGTACAGATATCTGGGCATAAATCCATAGTTTTTTTGCACTCCACACCACCCGAGTTCAGAGAAGGCCATATGCAAATCAGCCTTGCCCCATGCCTCATGGGAACAGTCCAGCCCGAACTGCCAAGCCATATCTTCCCTGGACCCGATTCAAGCATCCTAGAACCGGTTTCTGGCTATCAGCCGTCATCAGCCTGGATAGCTTGACTCCAGTGGCGTGGAGAGCACGGGACTCACGTTTGAGCATACCCATCCCACTCGGGGTGACAAATGCAAAAACAACAGTTGATGGACAGAATGCAGAACAATGTCATACATTCACCCCAGTACAGATATCTGGGCATAAATCCATCGTTTTTTTGCACTCCACACCACCCGAGTTCAGAGAAGGCCATATGCAAATCAGCCTTGACCCCGTGCCTCATGGGAACAGTCCAGCCCAAACTGCCAAGCCATATCTTCCCTGGACCGGATTCAAGCATCCTAGGACCGGTTTCTGGCTATCAGCCGTCATCAGCCAGGATAGCTTGACTCCAGTGGCGTGGAGAGCACGGGACTCACGTTTGAGCATACCCGTCTCACTTGGGGTGACAAATGCAAAAACAACAGTTGATGGACAGAATGCAGAACAATGTCATACATTCACCCCAGTAGTGAGTTCTGGGCCTAAATCCATTGTTTTTTTGCACTCCACACCACCCCAGTTCAGACATGGCCATATGCTAATCAGCCTTGACCCTGTGCCTCATGGGAACAGTCCAGCCCGAACTGCCAAGCCATGTCTTTCCTGGACCGGAATCAAGCATCCTAGGACCGGTTTCTGGCTATCAGCCGTCATCAGCCAGGGCAGCTTGACTCCAGTGGTGTGGAGAGCACGGGACTCACGTCTGAGCATACCCGTCCCACTCGGGGTGACAAAGGCACGAACAACAGTTGATGGACAGAATGCAGAACAATGTCATACATTCACCCCAGTATAGAGCTCTGGGCCCAAATCTATCGTTTTTGTGCACTCCACACCACCCCAGTTCAGACATGGCCATTGGCAAATCAGCCTTGACCCTGTGCCTCATGGGAACAGTCCAGCCCGAACTGCCAAGCCATGTCTTCCCTGGACCGGAATCAAGCATCCTAGGACCGGTTTCTGGCTATCAGCCGTCGTCAGCCAGGATAGCTTGACTGCAGTGGTGTGGAGAGCACAGGACTCAGGTCTGAGCATACCCGTCCCACTCGGGGTGACAAATGCAAAAACAGCAGTTGATGGACAGAATGCAGAACAATGTCATACATTCACCCCAGTACAGAGATCTGGGCCTAAATCCATCGTTTTTTGCACTCCACACCACCTCAGTTCAGACAAGGCCATATGCAAATCAGCCTTGACCCCATGCCTCATGGGAACAGTCCAGCCCGAACTGCCAAGCCATGTCTTCCCTAGACTGGAATCAAGCATCCTAGGACCAGTTTCTGGCTATCAGCCGTCGTCAGCCAGGATAGCTTGACTCCAGTGGTGTGGAGAGCACAGGACTCAGGTCTGAGCATACCCGTCCCACTCGGGGTGACAAATGCAAAAACAACAGTTGATGGACAGAATGCAGAACAATGTCATAAATTCACCCCAGTACAGAGATCTGGGCCTACATCCATCGTTATTTTGCACTCCACACCACTCCAGTTTGGACATGGCAATTTGCAAATCAGTCTTGAGCCTGTGCCTCATGGGAACAGTCCAGCCTGAACTGCCAAGCCATGTCTTCCCTGGACCGGAATCAAGCATCCTAGGACCGGTTTCTGACTGTCAGCCATCATCAGCCTGGATAGCTTGACTCCAGTGGTGTGGAGAGCACAGGACTCACGTCTGAGCATACCTGTCCCAGTCGGGGTGACAAATGCAAAAACTACAGTTGATGGACAGAATGCAGAACAATGTCATACATTCACCCCAGTACGGATATCTGGGCATAAATCCATAGTTTTTTTGCACTCCACACCACCCTGTTCAGAGAAGGCCGTATGCAAATCAGCCTTGCCCCATGCCTCATGGGAACAGTCCGGCCCGAACTGCCAAGCCATATCTTCCCTGGACCGGATTCAAGCATCCTAGGGCCGGTTTCTGGCTATCAGACATCATCATCCAGGATAGCTTGACTCCAGTGACGTGGAGAGCACGGGACTCACGTTTGAGCATGCCCGTCCCACTTGGGGTGACAAATGCAAAAACAGCAGTTGATGGACAGAATGCAGAACAATGTCATACATTCACCCCAGTACAGAGATCTGGGCCTAAATCCATCATTTTTTTGCACTCCACACCACCCAGTTCAGACATGGCCATTGGCAAATCAGCCTTGACCCTGTGCCTCATGGGAACAGTCCAGCCCGAACTGCCAAGCCATGTCTTCCCTGGACCGGAATCAAGCATCCTAGGACCGGTTTCTGACTATCAGCCGTCGTCAGCCAGGATAGCTTGACTCCAGTGGTGTGGAGAGCACAGGACTCAGGTCTGAGCATACCCGTCCCACTCGGGGTGACAAATGCAAAAACAACAGTTGATGGACAGAATGCAGAACAATGTCATAAATTCACCCCAGTACAGAGATCTGGGCGTAAATCCATCGTTATTTTGCACTCCACACCACCCCAGTTCAGACATGGCCACATGCAAATCAGCCTTGACCCTGAGGCTCATGGGAACAGCCCAGCCCGAACTACCAAGCCATTTCTTCCCTGGACCGGAATCAAACATCCTAGGACCGGTTTCTGGCTATCAGCCGTCATCAGCCAGGATAGCTTGACTCCAGTGGTGTGGAGAGCAGGGGACTCACGTCTGAGCATACCCATCCCACTCGGGGTGACAAGTGCAAAAACAACAGTTGATGGACAGAATGCAGAACAATGTCATACATTCACCCCAGTACAGACATCTGGGCCTAAATCCATCAGTTTTTTTGCACTCCACACCACCCAGTTCAGACATGGCCATATGCTAATCAGCCTTGACCCTGTGCCTCATGGGAACAGTCCAGCCCGAACTGACAAGCCATGTCTTCCCTGGACTGGAATCAAGCATCCTAGGACCGGTTTCTGTCTATCAGCCATCATCAGCCAGGATAGCTTCACTCCAGTGGTGTGGAGAGCACGGAACTCACGTCTGAGCATACCCATCCCACTCGGGGTGGCAAATGCAAAAACAACAGTTGATGGACAGAATGCAGAACAATGTCATACATTCACCCCAGTACAGATATCTGGCCATAAATCCATCGTTTGTTTGCACTCCACACCACCCCAGTTCAGAGAAGGCCATATGCAAACCAGCCTTGACCCCGTGCCTCATGGGAACAGTCCAGCCCGAACTGCCAAGCCATATCTTTCCTGAACCGGATTCAAGCATCCTAGGACCGGTTTCTGGCTATCAGCCGTCATCATCCAGGATAGCTTGACTCCAGTGACGTGGAGAGCACGGGACTCACGTTTGAGCATGCCCGTCCCACTTGGGGTGACAAATGCAAAAACAGCAGTTGATGGACAGAATGCAGAACAATGTCATACATTCACCCCAGTACAGAGATCTGGGCCTAAATCCATCATTTTTTTGCACTCCACACCACCCAGTTCAGACATGACCATATTCTAATCAGCCTTGACCCTGTGCCTCATGGGAACAGTCCCGCCCGAACTGCCAAGCCATGTCTTCCCTGGACCGGAATCAAGCATCCTAGGACTGGTTTCTGGCTATCAGACATCATCAGCCAGGATAGCTTGACTCTAGTGGTGTGGAAAGTACGGGGCTCACGTCTGAGCATACCCGTCCCACTCGGGGTGACAAATGCAAAAACAACAGTTGATGGACAGAATGCAGAACAATGTCATACATTCACCCCAGTACAGAGATCTGGGCCTGAAACCATTGTTTTTTTGCACTCCACACCATCCCAGTTCACACATGGCCATATGCAAATCAGCCTTAACCCTGTGCCTCATGGGAACAGTCAAGCCCGAACTGCCAAGCCATGTCTTCCCTGGACTGAAATCAAGCATCCTATGACCGGTTTCTGGCTATCAGCCGTCATCAGCCAGGATAGCTTGACTCCAGTGGTGTGGAGAGCACGGGACTCACGTCTGAGCATACCTGTCCCACTCAGGGTGACAAAACGCAAAAACAACAGTTGATGGACAGAATTCAGAAAAATGACATACATTCACCCCAGTACAGAGATCTGGGCCTAAATCCATCGTTTTTTGCACTCCACACTACCCCAGTTCAGACATAGCCATTTGCAAATCAGCCTTGACCCAGTGCCTCATGGGAACAGTCCAGCCCGAACTGACAGGCCATGTCTTCCCTGGACCGGAATCAAGCATCCTAGGACCGGTTTCTGACTGTCAGCCATCATCAGCCTGGATAGCTTGACTCCAGTGGTGTGGAGAGCACAGGACTCACGTCTGAGCATACCTGTCCCAGTCGGGGTGACAAATGCAAAAACTACAGTTGATGGACAGAATGCAGAACAATGTCATACATTCACCCCAGTACAGATATCTGGGCATAAATCCATAGTTTTTTTGCACTCCACACCACCCGAGTTCAGAGAAGGCCATATGCAATTCAGCCTTGCCCCATGCCTCATGGGAACAGTCCAGCCCGAACTGCCAAGCCATATCTTCCCTGGACCGGATTCAAGCATCCTAGGACCGGTTTCTGGCTATCAGCCGTCATCAGCCTGGATAGCTTGACTCCAGTGCCGTGGAGAGCACGGGACTCACGTTTGAGCATACCCATCCCACTCGGGGTGACAAATGCAAAAACAACAGTTGATGGACAGAATGCAGAACAATGTCATACATTCACCCCAGTACAGATATCTGGGCATAAATCCATCGTTTTTTTACACTCCACACCACCCGAGTTCAGAGAAGGCCATATGCAAATCAGCCTTGACCCCGTGCCTCATGGGAACAGTCCAGCCCAAACTGCCAAGCCATATCTTCCCTGGACCGGATTCAAGCATCCTAGGACCGGTTTCTGGCTATCAGCCGTCATCAGCCAGGATAGCTTGACTCCAGTGGTGTGAGGAGCACGGGACTCACGTCTGAGCATACCTGTCCCACTCAGGGTGACAAAATGCAAAAACAACAGTTGATGGACAGAATTCAGAAAAATGACATACATTCACCCCAGTACAGAGATCTGGGCCTAAATCCATCATTTTTTGCACTCCACACCACCCCAGTTCAGACATAGCCATTTGCAAATCAGCCTTGACCCTGTGCCTCATGGGAACAGTCCAGCCCGAACTGACAAGCCATGTCTTCCCTGGACCGGAATCAAGCATCCTAGGACCGGTTTCTGTCTATCAGCCATCATCAGCCAGGATAGCTTGACTCCAGTGGTGTGGAGAGCACGGGACTCACGTCTGAGCATACCCATCCCACTCGGAGTGACAAGTGCAAAAACAACAGTTGATGGACAGAATGCAGAACAATGTCATACATTCACCCCAGTACAGACATCTGGGCCTAAATCCATCAGTTATTTTGCACTCCACATCACCCAGTTCAGACATGGCCATATGCTAATCAGCCTTGACCCTGTGCCTCATGGGAACAGTCCAGCCCGAACTGACAAGCCATGTCTTCCCTGGACCGGAATCAAGCATCCTAGGACCGGTTTCTGGCTATCAGCCGTCATCAGCCAGGGCAGCTTGACTCCAGTGGTGTGGAGAGCAAGGGACTCACGTCTGAGCATACCCGTCCCACTCGGGGTGACAAAGGCAAGAACAACAGTTTATGGACAGAATGCAGAACAATGTCATACATTCACCCCAGTATAGAGCTCTGGGCCTAAATCTATCGTTTTTGTGCACTCCACATCACCCCAGTTCAGACATGGCCATTGGCAAATCAGCCTTGACCCTGTGCCTCATGGGAACAGTCCAGCCCGAACTGCCAAGCCATGTCTTCCCTGGACCGGAATCAAGCATCCTAGGACCGGTTTCTGGCTATCAGCCGTCGTCAGCCAGGATAGCTTGACTCCAGTGGTGTGGAGAGCACAGGACTCAGGTCTGAGCATACCCGTCCCACTCGGGGTGACAAATGCAAAAACAACAGTTGATGGACAGAATGCAGAACAATGTCATAAATTCACCCCAGTACAGAGATCTGGGCCTAAATCCATCGTTATTTTGCACTCCACACCACTCCAGTTTGGACATGGCAATTTGCAAATCAGTCTTGACCCTGTGCCTCATGGGAACAGTCCAGCCCGAACTGCCAAGCCATGTCTTCCCTGGACCGGAATCAAGCATCCTAGGACCGGTTTCTGACTGTCAGCCATCATCAGCCTGGATAGCTTGACTCCAGTGGTGTGGAGAGCACAGGACTCACGTCTGAGCATACCTGTCCCAGTCGGGGTGACAAATGCAAAAACTACAGTTGATGGACAGAATGCAGAACAATGTCATACATTCACCCCAGTACAGATATCTGGGCATAAATCCATATTTTTTTTGCACTCCACACCATCCGAGTTCAGAGAAGGCCATATGCAAATCAGCCTTGCCCCATGCCTCATGGGAACAGTCCAGCCCGAACTGCCAAGCCATATCTTCCCTGGACCGGATTCAAGCATCCTAGGACCGGTTTCTGACTATCAGCCGTCATCAGCCTGGATAGCTTGACTCCAGTGGCGTGGAGAGCACGGGACTCACGTTTGAGCATACCCATCCCACTCGGGGTGACAAATGCAAAAACAACAGTTGATGGACAGAATGCAGAACAATGTCATACATTCACCCCAGTACAGATATCTGGGCATAAATCCATCGTTTTTTTGCACTCCACACCACCCGAGTTCAGAGAAGGCCATATGCAAATCAGCCTTGACCCCGTGCCTCATGGGAACAGTCCAGCCCAAACTGCCAAGCCATATCTTCCCTGGACCGGATTCAAGCATCCTAGGACCGGTTTCTGGCTATCAGCCATCATCAGCCTGGATAGCTTGACTCCAGTGGCGTGGAGAGCACGGGACTCACGTCCGAGAGTACCCGTCCCACTCGGGGTGACAAATGAACACCAATAGTTTATGGGCAGAATGCAGAACAATGTCATACATTCACCCCAGTACAGAGATCTAGGCCTAAATCCATTGTTTTTTTGCACTCCACATCACCCAGTTCAGACATGGCCATATGCAAATCAGCCTTGACCCTGTGCCTCATGGGAACAGTCCAGCCCGAACTGCCAACCCATGTCTTTCCTGGACCGGAATCAAGCATCCTAGGACCGGTTTCTGGCTATCAGCCGTCATCAGCCAGGGCAGCTTGACTCCAGTGGTGTGGAGAGCACGGGACTCACGTCTGAGCATACCCGTCCCACTCGGGGTGACAAAGGCAAGAACAACAGTTGATGGACAGAATGCAGAACAATGTCATACATTCACCCCAGTATAGAGATCTGGGCCTAAATCTATCGTTTTTGTGCACTCCACACCATCCAAGTTCAGACATGGCCATTGGCAAATCAGCCTTGACCCTGTGCCTCATGGGAACAGTCCAGCCCGAACTGCCAAGCCATGTCTTCCCTGGACCGGAATCAAGCATCCTAGGACCGGTTCCTGGCTATCAGCCGTCGTCAGCCAGGATAGCTTGACTCCAGTGGTGTGGAGAGCACAGGACTCAGGTATGAGCATACCTGTCCCACTCGGGGTGACAAATGCAAAAACTACAGTTAATGGACAGAATGCAGAACAATGTCATACATTCACCCCAGTACAGATATCTGGGCATAAATCCATAGTTTTTTTGCACTCCACACCACCCGAGTTCAGAGAAGGCCATATGCAAATCAGCCTTGACCCCATGCCTCGTGGGAACAGTCCAGCCCGAACTGCCAAGCCATATCTTCCCTGAACCGAATTCAAGCATCCTAGGACCGGTTTCTGGCTATCAGCCGTCATCAGCCTGGATAGCTTGACTCCAGTGGCGTGGAGAGCACGGGACTCACGTTTGAGCATACCCATCCCACTCGGGGTGACAAATGCAAAAACAACAGTTGATGGACAGAATGCAGAACAATGTCATACATTCACCCCAGTACAGAGATCTGGGCCTAAATCCATTGTTTTTTTGCACTCCACACCACCCCAGTTCAGACATGGCCATATGCAAATCAGCTTTGACCCCTTGCCTCATGGGAACAGTCCAGCCCGAACTGCCAAGCCATGTCTTTCCTGGACCGGAATCAAGCATCCTAGGACCGGTTTCTGGCTATCAGCCGTCATCAGCCAGGGCAGCTTGACTCCAGTGGTGTGGAGAGCACGGGACTCACGTCTGAGCATACCCGTCCCACTCGGGGTGACAAAGGCAAGAACAACAGTTGATGGACAGAATGCAGAACAATGTCATACATTCACCCCAGTATAGAGATCTGGGCCTAAATCTATCGTTTTTGTGCACTCCACACCATCCAAGTTCAGACATGGCCATTGGCAAATCAGCCTTGACCCTGTGCCTCATGGGAACAGTCCAGCCCGAACTGCCAAGCCATGTCTTCCCTGGACCGGAATCAAGCATCCTAGGACCGGTTCCTGGCTATCAGCCGTCGTCAGCCAGGATAGCTTGACTCCAGTGGTGTGGAGAGCACAGGACTCAGGTATGAGCATACCTGTCCCACTCGGGGTGACAAATGCAAAAACTACAGTTAATGGACAGAATGCAGAACAATGTCATACATTCACCCCAGTACAGATATCTGGGCATAAATCCATAGTTTTTTTGCACTCCACACCACCCGAGTTCAGAGAAGGCCATATGCAAATCAGCCTTGACCCCATGCCTCGTGGGAACAGTCCAGCCCGAACTGCCAAGCCATATCTTCCCTGAACCGGATTCAAGCATCCTAGGACCGGTTTCTGGCTATCAGCCGTCATCAGCCTGGATAGCTTGACTCCAGTGGCGTGGAGAGCACGGGACTCACGTTTGAGCATACCCATCCCACTCGGGGTGACAAATGCAAAAACAACAGTTGATGGACAGAATGCAGAACAATGTCATACATTCACCCCAGTACAGAGATCTGGGCCTAAATCCATTGTTTTTTTGCACTCCACACCACCCCAGTTCAGACATGGCCATATGCAAATCAGCTTTGACCCCTTGCCTCATGGGAACAGTCCAGCCCGAACTGCCAAGCCATGTCTTCCCTGGACCGGAATCAAGCATCCTAGGACCGGTTTCTGGCTATCAGACATCATCAGCCAGGATAGCTTGACTGCAGTGGTGTGGAGAGCACGGGACTCACGTCCGAGCGTACCCGTCCCACTCGGGGTGACAAATGCACAACAATAGTTTATGGGCAGAATGCAGAACAATGTCATACATTCACCCCAGTACAGAGATCTGGGCCTAAATCCATTGTTTTTTGCACTCCACACCACCCCGGCTCAGACATGGCCATATGCAAATCAGCCTTCACCGTGTGCCTCATGGAAACAGTCCAGCCCGAACTGCCAAGCCATGTCTTCCCTGGACTGGAATCAAGCATCCTAGGACCGGTTTCTGGCTATCAGCCGTCATCAGCCAGGAAAGCTTGACTCCAGTGGTGTGGAGAGCACTGGACTCACGTCTGAGCATACCTGTCCCACTCGGGGTGACAAATGCAAAAACAACAGTTGATGGACAGAATGCAGAACAATGTCATACATTCACCCCGGTACAGAGATCTGGGCCTAAAACCATTGTTTTTTTGCACTCCACACCACCCCAGTTCAGACATGGCCACATGCAAATCAGCCTTGACCCTGTGCCTCATGGGAACAGCCCAGCCCGAACTACCAAGTGATGTCTTCCCTGGACCGGAATCAAACATCCTAGGACCGGTTTCTGGCTACCAGCCGTCATCAGCCAGGATAGCTTGACTCCAGTGGTGTGGAGAGCACGGGACTCACGTCTGAGCATACCTGTCCCACTCGGGGTGACAAATGCAAAAACAACAGTTGATGGACAGAATTCAGAAAAATGACATACATTCACCCCAGTAGAGAGATCTGGGCCTAAATCCGTCGTTTTTTTGCACTCCACAGCACCCCAGTTCAGACATGGCCATTTGCAAATCAGCCTTGACCCTGTGCCTCATGGGAACAGTCCAGCCGGAACTGACAAGCCATGTCTTCCCTGGACCGGAACCAAGCATCCTAGGACCGGTTTTTGTCTATCAGCCATCATCAGCCAGGATAGCTTGACTCCAGTGGTGTGGAGAGCACGGGACTCACGTCTGAGCATACCCATCCCACTCGGGGTGGCAAATGCAAAAACAACAGTTGATGGACAGAATGCAGAACAATGTCATACATTCACCCCAGTACAGATATCTGGGCATAAATCCATCGTTTTTTTGCACTCCACACCACCCCAGTTCAGAGAAGGCCATATGCAAATCAGCCTTGACCCCGTGCCTCATGGGAACAGTCCAGCCCGAACTGCCAAGCCATATCTTCCCTGGACCGGATTCAAGCATCCTAGGACCGGTTTCTGGCTATCAGCCGTCATCATCCAGGATAGCTTGACTCCAGTGACGTGGAGAGCACGGGACTCACGTTTGAGCATGCCCGTCCCACTTGGGGCGACAAATGCAAAAACAGCAGTTGATGGATAGAATGCAGAACAATGTCATACATTCACCCCAGTACAGAGATCTGGGCCTAAATCCATTATTTTTTTGCACTCCACACCACCCAGTTCAGACATGGCCATATGCTAATCAGCCTTGACCCTGTGCCTCATGGGAACAGTCCCGCCCGAACTGCCAAGCCATGTCTTCCCTGGACCGGAATCAAGCATCCTAGGACCGGTTTCTGTCTATCAGCCATCATCAGCCAGGATAGCTTGACTCCAGTGGTGTGGAGAGCACGGGACTCACGTCTGAGCATACCCATCCCACTCGGGGTGACAAGTGCAAAAACAATCGTTGATGGACATAATGCAGAACAATGTCATACATTCACCCCAGTACAGACATCTGGGCCTAAATCCATCAGTTTTTTTGCACTCCACACCACCCAGTTCAGACATGGCCATATGCTAATCAGCCTTGACCCTGTGCCTCATGGGAACAGTCTAGCCCGAACTGACAAGCCATGTCTTCCCTGGACCGGAATCAAGCATCCTAGGACCGGTTTCTGTCTATCAGCCATCATCAGCCAGGATAGCTTGACTCCAGTGGTGTGGAGAGCACAGGACTCACGTCTGAGCATACCCATCCCACTCGGGGTGACAAGTGCAAAAACAACAGTTGATGGACAGAATGCAGAACAATGTCATACATTCACCCCAGTACAGACATCTGGGCCTAAATCCATCATTTTTTTGCACTCCACACCACCCAGTTCAGACATGGCCATATGCTAATCAGCCTTGACCCTGTGCCTCATGGGAACAGTCCAGCCCGAACTGCCAAGCCATATCTTCCCATGACCGGGATCAAGCATCCTAGGACCGGTTTCTGGCTATCAGCCGTCATCAGCCAGGATAGCTTGACTCCAGTGGCGTGGAGAGCACGGGACTCACGTTTGAGCATACCCGTCTCACTTGGGGTGACAAATGCAAAAACAACAGTTGATGGACAGAATGCAGAACAATGTCATACATTCACCCCAGTAGTGAGTTCTGGGCCTAAATCCATTGTTTTTTTGCACTCCACACCACCCCAGTTCAGACATGGCCATATGCTAATCAGCCTTGACCCTGTGCCTCATGGGAACAGTCCAGCCCGAACTGCCAAGCCATGTCTTTCCTGGACCGGAATCAAGCATCCTAGGACCGGTTTCTGGCTATCAGCCGTCATCAGCCAGGGCAGCTTGACTCCAGTGGTGTGGAGAGCACGGGACTCACGTCTGAGCATACCCGTCCCACTCGGGGTGACAAAGGCACGAACAACAGTTGATGGACAGAATGCAGAACAATGTCATACATTCACCCCAGTATAGAGCTCTGGGCCCAAATCTATCGTTTTTGTGCACTCCACACCACCCCAGTTCAGACATGGCCATTGGCAAATCAGCCTTGACCCTGTGCCTCATGGGAACAGTCCAGCCCGAACTGCCAAGCCATGTCTTCCCTGGACCGGAATCAAGCATCCTAGGACCGGTTTCTGGCTATCAGCCGTCGTCAGCCAGGATAGCTTGACTGCAGTGGTGTGGAGAGCACAGGACTCAGGTCTGAGCATACCCGTCCCACTCGGGGTGACAAATGCAAAAACAACAGTTGATGGACAGAATGCAGAACAATGTCATACATTCACCCCAGTACAGAGATCTGGGCCTAAATCCATCGTTTTTTGCACTCCACACCATCCCAGTTCAGACAAGGCCATATGCAAATCAGCCTTGACCCCATGCCTCATGGGAACAGTCCAGCCCGAACTGCCAAGCCATGTCTTCCCTAGACTGGAATCAAGCATCCTAGGACCAGTTTCTGGCTATCAGCCGTCGTCAGCCAGGATAGCTTGACTCCAGTGGTGTGGAGAGCACAGGACTCAGGTCTGAGCATACCCGTCCCACTCGGGGTGACAAATGCAAAAACAACAGTTGATGGACAGAATGCAGAACAATGTCATAAATTCACCCCAGTACAGAGATCTGAGCCTACATCCATCGTTATTTTGCACTCCACACCACTCCAGTTTGGACATGGCAATTTGCAAATCAGTCTTGACCCTGTGCCTCATGGGAACAGTCCAGCCCGAACTGCCAAGCCATGTCTTCCCTGGACCGGAATCAAGCATCCTAGGACCGGTTTCTGACTGTCAGCCATCATCAGCCTGGATAGCTTGACTCCAGTGGTGTGGAGAGCACAGGACTCACGTCTGAGCATACCTGTCCCAGTCGGGGTGACAAATGCAAAAACTACAGTTGATGGACAGAATGCAGAACAATGTCATACATTCACCCCAGTACGGATATCTGGGCAAAAATCCATAGTTTTTTTGCACTCCACACCACCCGAGTTCAGAGAAGGCCGTATGCAAATCAGCCTTGCCCCATGCCTCATGGGAACAGTCCAGCCCGAACTGCCAAGCCATATCTTCCCTGGACCGGATTCAAGCATCCTAGGGCCGGTTTCTGGCTATCAGACATCATCATCCAGGATAGCTTGACTCCAGTGACGTGGAGAGCACGGGACTCACGTTTGAGCATGCCCGTCCCACTTGGGGTGACAAATGCAAAAACAGCAGTTGATGGACAGAATGCAGAACAATGTCATACATTCACCCCAGTACAGAGATCAGGGCCTAAATCCATCATTTTTTTGCACTCCACACCACCCAGTTCAGACATGGCCATATGCTAATCAGCCTTTACCCTGTGCCTCATGGGAACAGTCCCGCCCGAACTGCCAAGCCATGTCTTCCCTGGACCGGAATCAAGCATCCTAGGACCGGTTTCTGACTGTCAGCCATCATCAGCCTGGATAGCTTGACACCAGTGGTGTGGAGAGCACAGGACTCACGTTTGAGCATACCTGTCCCAGTCGGGGTGACAAATGCAAAAACTACAGTTGATGGACAGAATGCAGAACAATGTCATACATTCACCCCAGTACGGATATCTGGGCATAAATCCATAGTTTTTTTGCACTCCACACCACCCGAGTTCAGAGAAGGCCATATGCAAATCAGCCTTTCCCCATGCCTCATGGGAACAGTCCAGCCCGAACTGCCAAGCCATATCTTCCCTGGACCGGATTCAAGCATCCTAGGGCCGGTTTCTGGCTATCAGACATCATCATCCAGGATAGCTTGACTCCAGTGACGTGGAGAGCACGGGACTCACGTTTGAGCATGCCCGTCCCACTTGGGGTGACAAATGCAAAAACAGCAGTTGATGGACAGAATGCAGAACAATGTCATACATTCACCCCAGTACAGAGATCTGGGCCTAAATCCATCATTTTTTTGCACTCCACACCACCCAGTTCAGACATGGCCATATGCTAATCAGCCTTTACCCTGTGACTCATGGGAACAGTTCCGCCCGAACTGCCAAGCCATTTCTTCCCTGGACCAGAATCAAGCATCCTAGGACTGGTTTCTGGCTATCAGACATCATCAGCCAGGATAGCTTGACTCCAGTGATGTGGAGAGCAAAGGACTCACGTCCGAGCATACCCGTCCCACTCGGGGTGACAAATGCACAACAACAGTTGATGGACAGAATGCAGAACAATGTCATACATTCACCCCAGTACAGAGATCTGGGCCTAAATCCATTGTTTTTTTGTACTCCACACCACCCCGGCTCAGACATGGCCATATGCAAATCAGCCTTGACCCTGTCCCTCATGGGAACAGTCCAGCCCGAACTGCCAAGCCATGTCTTCTCTGGACTGGAATCAAGCATCCTAGGACCGGTTTCTGGCTATCAGCCGTCATCAGCCAGGATAGCTTGACTCCAGTGGTGTGGAGAGCACTGGACTCACGTCTGAGCATACCCGTCCCACTCGGGGTGACAAATGCAAAAACAACAGTTGATGGACAGAATGCAGAACAATGTCATACATTCACCCCAGTACAGAGATCTGGGCCTGAAACCATTGTTTTTTTGCACTCCACACCATCCCAGTTCACACATGGCCATATGCAAATCAGCCTTAACCCTGTGCCTCATGGGAACAGTCCAGCCCGAACTGCCAAGCCATGTCTTCCCTGGACTGGAATCAAGCATCCTATGACCGGTTTCTGGCTATCAGCCGTCATCATCCAGGATAGCTTGACTCCAGTGACGTGGAGAGCACGGGACTCACGTTTGAGCATGCCCGTCCCACTTGGGGCGACAAATGCAAAAACAGCAGTTGATGGATAGAATGCAGAACAATGTCATACATTCACCCCAGTACAGAGATCTGGGCCTAAATCCATCATTTTTTTGCACTCCACACCACCCAGTTCAGACATGGCCATATGCTAATCAGCCTTGACCCTGTGCCTCATGGGAACAGTCCCGCCCGAACTGCCAAGCCATGTCTTCCCTGGACCGGAATCAAGCATCCTAGGACCGGTTTCTGTCTATCAGCCATCATCAGCCAGGATAGCTTGACTCCAGTGGTGTGGAGAGCACGGGACTCACGTCTGAGCATACCCATCCCACTCGGGGTGACAAGTGCAAAAACAATAGTTGATGGACAGAATGCAACACAATGTCATACATTCACCCCAGTACAGACATCTGGGCCTAAATCCATCAGTTTTTTTGCACTCCACACCACCCAGTTCAGACATGGCCATATGCTAATCAGCCTTGACCCTGTGCCTCATGGGAACAGTCTAGCCCGAACTGACAACTCATGTCTTCCCTGGACCGGAATCAAGCATCCTAGGACCGGTTTCTGTCTATCAGCCATCATCAGCCAGGATAGCTTGACTCCAGTGGTGTGGAGAGCACAGGACTCACGTCTGAGCAAACCCATCCCACTCGGGGTGACAAGTGCAAAAACAACAGTTGATGGACAGAATGCAGAACAATGTCATACATTCACCCCAGTACAGACATCTGGGCCTAAATCCATCATTTGTTTGGACTCCACACCACCCAGTTCAGACATGGCCATATGCTAATCAGCCTTGACCCTGTGCCTCATGGGAACAGTCCAGCCCGAACTGCCAAGCCATATCTTCCCATGACCGGGATCAAGCATCCTAGGACCGGTTTCTGGCTATCAGCCGTCATCAGCCAGGATAGCTTGACTCCAGTGGCTTGGAGAGCACGGGACTCACGTTTGAGCATACCCGTCTCACTTGGGGTGACAAATGCAAAAACAACAGTTGATGGACAGAATGCAGAACAATGTCATACATTCACCCCAGTAGTGAGATCTGGGCCTAAATCCATTGTTTTTTTGCACTCCACACCACCCCAGTTCAGACATGGCCATATGCTAATCAGCCTTGACCCTGTGCCTCATGGGAACAGTCCAGCCCGAACTGCCAAGCCATGTCTTTCCTGGACCGGAATCAAGCATCCTAGGACCGGTTTCTGGCTATCAGCCGTCATCAGCCAGGGCAGCTTGACTCCAGTGGTGTGGAGAGCACGGGAGTCACGTCTGAGCATACCCGTCCCACTCGGGGTGACAAAGGCAAGAACAACAGTTGATGGACAGAATGCAGAACAATGTCATACATTCACCCCAGTATAGAGCTCTGGGCCCAAATCTATCGTTTTTGTGCACTCCACACCACCCCAGTTCAGACATGGCCATTGGCAAATCAGCCTTGACCCTGTGCCTCATGGGAACAGTCCAGCCCGAACTGCCAAGCCATGTCTTCCCTGGACCGGAATCAAGCATCCTAGGACCGGTTTCTGGCTATCAGCCGTCGTCAGCCAGGATAGCTTGACTCCAGTGGTGTGGAGAGCACAGGACTCAGGTCTGAGCATACCCGTCCCACTCGGGGTGACAAATGCAAAAACAACAGTTGATGGACAGAATGCAGAACAA
Source organism: Lissotriton helveticus (assembly GCF_964261635.1). Taxonomy (NCBI): domain Eukaryota; kingdom Metazoa; phylum Chordata; class Amphibia; order Caudata; family Salamandridae; genus Lissotriton; species Lissotriton helveticus. Next base: position 60,302,864 of record NC_136061.1, read on the forward strand.
TGTCATACATTCACCCCAGTACAGAGATCTGGGCCTAAATCCATCGTTTTTTGCACTCCACACCACCCCAGTTCAGACAAGGCCATATGCAAATCAGCCTTGACCCCATGCCTCATGGGAACAGTCCAGCCCGAACTGCCAAGCCATGTCTTCCCTGGACTGGAATCAAGCATCCTAGGACCAGTTTCTGGCTATCAGCCGTCGTCAGCCAGGATAGCTTGACTCCAGTGGTGTGGAGAGCACAGGACTCAGGTCTGAGCATACCCGTCCCACTCGGGGTGACAAATGCAAAAACAACAGTTGATGGACAGAATGCAGAACAATGTCATAAATTCACCCCAGTACAGAGATCTGGGCCTACATCCATTGTTATTTTGCACTCCACACCACTCCAGTTTGGACATGGCAATTTGCAAATCAGTCTTGACCCTGTGCCTCATGGGAACAGTCCAGCCCGAACTGCCAAGCCATGTCTTCCCTGGACCGGAATCAAGCATCCTAGGACCGGTTTCTGACTGTCAGCCATCATCAGCCTGGATAGCTTGACTCCAGTGGTGTGGAGAGCACAGGACTCACGTCTGAGCATACCTGTCCCAGTCGGGGTGACAAATGCAAAAACTACAGTTGATGGACAGAATGCAGAACAATGTCATACATTCACCCCAGTACGGATATCTGGGCATAAATCCATAGTTTTTTTGCACTCCACACCACCCGAGTTCAGAGAAGGCCATATGCAAATCAGCCTTGCCCCATGCCTCATGGACACAGTCCAGCCCGAACTGCCAAGCCATATCTTCCCTGGACCGGATTCAAGCATCCTAGGGCCGGTTTCTGGCTATCAGACATCATCATCCAGGATAGCTTGACTCCAGTGACGTGGAGAGCACGGGACTCACGTTTGAGCATGCCCGTCCCACTTGGGGTGACAAATGCAAAAACAGCAGTTGATGGACAGAATGCAGAACAATGTCATACATTCACCCCAGTACAGAGATCTGGGCCTAAATCCATCATTTATTTGCACTCCACACCACCCAGTTCAGACATGGCCATATGCTAATCAGCCTTTACCCTGTGCCTCATGGGAACAGTCCCGCCCGAACTGCCAAGCCATTTCTTCCCTGGACCAGAATCAAGCATCCTAGGACTGGTTTCTGGCTATCAGACATCATCAGCCAGGATAGCTTGACTCCAGTGATGTGGAGAGCAAAGGACTCACGTCCGAGCATACCCATCCCACTCGGGGTGACAAATGCACAACAACAGTTGATGGACAGAATGCAGAACAATGTCATACATTCACCCCAGTACAGAGATCTGGGCCTAAATCCATTGTTTTTTTGTACTCCACACCACCCCGGCTCAGACATGGCCATATGCAAATCAGCCTTGACCCTGTGCCTCATGGGAACAGTCCAGCCCGAACTGCCAAGCCATGTCTTCTCTGGACTGGAATCAAGCATCCTAGGACCGGTTTCTGGTTATCAGCCGTCATCAGCCAGGATAGCTTGACTCCAGTGGTGTGGAGAGCACTGGACTCACGTCTGAGCATACCCGTCCCACTCGGGGTGACAAATGCAAAAACAACAGTTGATGGACAGAATGCAGAACAATGTCATACATTCACCCCAGTATAGAGATCTGGGCCTGAAACCATTGTTTTTTTGCACTCCACACCATCCCAGTTCACACATGGCCATATGCAAATCAGCCTTAACCCTGTGCCTCATGGGAACAGTCCAGACCGAACTGCCAAGCCATGTCTTCCCTGGACTGGAATCAAGCATCCTATGACCGGTTTCTGGCTATCAGCTGTCATCAGCCAGGATAGCTTGACTCCAGTGATGTGGAGAGCACGGGACTCACGTCTGCGCATACCTGTACCACTCAGGGTGACAAATGCAAAAACAACAGTTGATGGACAGAATTCAGAAAAATGACATACATTCACCCCAGTACAGAGATCTGGGCCTAAATCCATCGTTGTTTTGCACTCCACACCACCCCAGTTCAGACATAGCCATTTGCAAATCAGCCTTGACCCTGTGCCTCATGGGAACAGTCCAGACCGAACTGCCAAGCCATGTCTTCCCTGGACCGGAATCAAGCATCCTAGGACCGGTTTCTGTCTATCAGCCATCATCAGCCAGGATAGCTTGACTCCAGTGGTGTGGAGAGCACGGGACTCACGTCTGAGCATACCCATCCCACTCGGGGTGACAAGTGCAAAAACAACAGTTGATGGACAGAATGCAGAACAATGTCATACATTCACCCCAGTACAGACATCTGGGCCTAAATCCATCAGTTTTTTTGCACTCCACACCACCCAGTTCAGACATGGCCATATGCTAATCAGCCTTGACCCTGTGCCTCATGGGAACAGTCCAGCCCGAACTGCCAAGCCATATCTTCCCATGACCGGATTCAAGCATCCTAGGACCGGTTTCTGGCTATCAGCCGTCATCAGCCAGGATAGCTTGACTCCAGTGGCGTGGAGAGCACGGGACTCACGTTTGAGCATACCCGTCCCACTTGGGGTGACAAATGCAAAAACAACAGTTGATGGACAGAATGCAGAACAATGTCATACATTCACCCCAGTACAGAGATCTGGGCCTAAATCCATCATTTTTTTGCACTCCACACCACCCAGTTCAGACATGGCCATATGCTAATCAGCCTTGACCCTGTGCCTCATGGGAATAGTCCAGCCCGAACTGCCAAGTCATGTCTTCCCTGGACCGGAATCAAGCATCCTAGGACAGTTTTCTGGCTATCCTACATCATCAGCCAGGATAGCTTGACTCCAGTGGTGTGGAGAGCACGGGACTCACGTCCGAGCATACCTGTCCCACTCGGGGTGACAAATACACAACAACATTTGATGGACAGAATGCAGAACAATGTCATACATTCACCCCAGTACAGAGATCTGGGCCTAAATCCATTGTTTTTTTGCACTCCACACCACCCCGGCTCAGACATGGCCATATGCAAATCAACCTAGACCCTGTGCCTCATGGGAACAGTCCAGCCCGAACTGCCAAGCCATGTCTTCTCTGGACTGGAATCAAGCATCCTAGGACCGGTTTCTGGCTATCAGCCGTCATCAGCCAGGATAGCTTGACTCCAGTGGTGTGGAGAGCACGGGCTCACGTCTGAGCATACCTGTCCCACTCGGGGTGACAAAGGCAAGAACAACAGTTGATGGACAGAATGCAGAACAATGTCATACATTCACCCCAGTTCAGAGATCTGGGCCTAAATCTATCGTTTTTTGTGCACTCCACACCACCCCAGTTCAGACACGGCCATTGGCAAATCAGCCTTGACCCTTTGCCCCATGGGAACAGTCCAGCCCGAACTGCCAAGCCATGTCTTCCCTAGACCAGAATCAAGCATCCTAGGACCGGTTTCTGGCTGTCAGCCGTCATCAGCCAGGATAGCTTGACTCCAGTGGTGTGGAGAGCACGGCACTCACGTCTGAGCATACCCGTCCCACTCAGGGTGACAAATGCAAAAGCAACAGTTGATGGACAGAATGCAGAACAATGTCATACATTCACCCCAGTACAGAGATCTGGGCCTAAAACCATCGTTTTTTGCACTCCACACCACCCCAGTTCATGACTTCATGAGGCACGGGGTCAAGGCTGATTTGCATATGGCCATGTCTGAACTGGGGTGGTGTGGAGTGTAAAAAATGATGGATGGATGCTCAGACGTGAGTCCTGTGCTCTCCACACCACTGGAGTCAAGCTATCCTGGCTGATGACGGCTGATAGCCAGAAACCGGTCCTAGGATGCTTGATTCCGGTCCAGGGAAGACATGGCTTGGCAGTTCGGGCTGGACTGTTCCCATGTGGCACGGCATCATGTTTGAACTGCGGTGGTGTGGAGTGCAAAAAAAACTATGTATTTTGGTACAGATCTCTGTACTGGGGTGAATGTATGACATTGTTCTGCATTCTGTCCATCATTTCACCAAACATATTTTTTTGCTTGTGGTACCCTTAGAAGAGACAGGCGCACCACACATTTTTCTTTAATTTTATGGGGGCTACAGGAATTGCAGAAATCCCCCAGCAACATTTAAAACATTGGTAATTGTAGAAAATATAGGTTATTTGAAATGTTAATGTTAAGATTTTTGGAATCAAATCCCAATGTCAGATATGATTTTAGGTTTTCTTGGTTCTGTTTTTATTCAAGTCATAAAAATGATCAAGAACCGCCAACACTTGTTTCTCCCATATTGCAGCACGCCAAGGGCTGTTTCAAGGCTGATTGATTCACCATGAACGTATCAATATGCTAATGAAACATGCAGAACATATATATAGTGATCAAAATAGATATATTACAACAAGGAAAAGCGAAAAAGAAAAGACAAATGGAAAAAGAAGATAAATAAGTGATACAATAATTATCACCTGCTTTATATAACAGTATTGTTGTTTGTTAAGCCTACTCTGAGTGAAGTCATGAGTGTTCTGAGTGGAGACACTTTGAGTGCTGGTGACTGCATTCAGTATTCTTAGTTCTTTATTCTGATTCTGACATTAGCGGTTGCTGGGGCAGGATGTTCAAAGCTTTACTGCTGTAATCTCAAACTGTAATCCTTGTGTCCTCAGGATTGAGTATAGAACCCTACCACCCCACGTCCGTACCATGAAATGACTTAACAGAATCAGTGATGCTGTTAACCGAGGATTTATTCACAGCATATAAAGAACATCAGACTATCAAATCCGGAGGAGCGTAGGGGCTGCTGCCCTTCCTTCCAACCGTCCTCTGCACGAATGTCGGTCCCGACACTCTCCAACAGAGGACACCGTGCTAAGCAGTGGCCGACAATGCCACTCGATTGTTCTTGGGGGAGTAAGGATGTTTTCCTGTTTCGTCCTCCGCATTGATGTTAAGCCTAACACCAGCCAACGGAGGGCAAGTGTGTACACCTTTCCATAGCCCGGTTTTCTCCAATCGGTTAGTCTCTTGAATCCAAAACAGTGAAGCAAAACTATATTCGCGTGAGTCTCACGCTCGATACCCTCGAGCGGGGACAGCTGTAAATAGCGCCTTAGCGCGAGTCTCCAGACTCGATAAACCCTCGAGCGGGGACTGCAGTGAATAGCACCTTAGCGCGAGTCTCCAGGCTCGATAAACCCTCGAGCGGGGACTGCAGTGAATAGCGCCTTAGCGCGAGTCTCCAGGCTCGATAAACCCTCGAGCGGGGACTGCCGTGAATAGCGCCTTAGCGCGAGTCTCCAGGCTCGATAAACCCTCGAGCGGGGACTGCAGTACTTAGCGCCTTGGCGCGAGTCTCTAAGCTCGATAAACCCTCGAGCGGGGACTGTGGCTGAGAACAACGGTTCTCACAAAGGTATACGGAACACGCCTCGCGTACAAACAAGGCTGTGGCACGATACAGGATTCAAGGGCTCACCTTGTTGGAGGTGTCAATTCGGTCCACGAACGGCAATAACTGACGCCTTCCTCTGTGTCCGTTGTGGGCTTTATGCGTGTGTGTTTGACAAACACCGGCTCGCCGCTCGGCATTCTGGGTCCAGTAGTTCTCGCACCATGCGCTCTGGGGGTTGTAGTTCCTTCATCTGTCCGTCGGCGCTGTGTCGTCGTTCTGTGTCCTAACAGTACATCCCCCCTCACCCGCGGTGCCCAACACCGGCCCAGGCTTGGATGGATGTTTTCGGTGAAAGGCTGCCACCAACCGAGGCGCGCATAACCCAGACACTGGTTCCCACGAGTCCTCCTCCGGCCCATAGCCTTTCCACGCAACTAGGTACCACAACTTGCCCCTGCGCCATTTGGAGTCCCTGATGCCATCAACCTCGTATTCCCGTTCCGCATCCACCACCACCTTAGTAGGGGTGGTACGCCCTGCCGACCTCGCCGGTTTGAGCAGTGACACATGAAACACCGGATGTATTCTCATGCTGTCCGGCAATGCCAACCTCATGTTCACCGGGCTCACGCATTCCTTGATACGGTACGGGCCGATGAAACGTGGGTGGAACACGCTGTGTTTGCGAAACCTTAGGTTCTTCGAGGAAACCCACACATAATCCCCCATTTTGTACAAAGGACCCTGCCTTCGTTTCCTGTCTGCGTAAGCTTTGTACACCTCCTTGGCCCCCTCCAGGCATTTCTTGGTTCTTGCCACTGTGTCCTTGATATGGGCTACTCTTGCTTTGGCTGCAGGCATGTCCTTCTGGGCCCGAGGATATACCAAAGGGAGGAATCTGGGGTGATGTCCATAGTTGCTGTAAAACGGCGATGCTTTGGTGGAGCTGTACGTTGCGTTGTTGTACGCGATTTCAGCCAGCCACAAGTGGTCAACCCATTCCTCCTTGCCCTGTTCTACGAAACAGCGAAGGTATTGTTTCAACGTCTGGTTGAGGCGTTCTGTCTGGCCGTCTGTCTGTGGGTGGTAGCTGGTGGACAAGGCCGTAGTGACGTGTAGAGCAGAACACCAAGATTTCCAGAACCGCGCCGTAAACTGCGACCCACGGTCCGACACGATCACGCTGGGCAGGCCGTGGATGCGTACCACCTCCTTCAGGAGCATGACCGCCAACTGACCGGCTGTTGGTACTCCCGCACAGGCGATGAAGTGACCCATCTTAGTCAGGTAATCTACCACAACCAGAATGGCCGTACACCCCTGGTCCCTTGGCATGCCCACTATGAAGTCCAAAGATATGCGTTCCCATGGTCTTGCTGGGGTGGGCAAAGGTCGTAATAGCCCCTGAGGACGGCTGTGATCCGCCTTCATGGCTGCACAGATTGAGCAAGCGGCGATCCATTCCCTCACGTCCGCCCTTACAGACGGCCACCAGAACTGACGCAACACGTAGTCCACCGTTTTCTCCAGTCCCAAGTGGCCTGCACTGGGTGATTCATGACACCATCTGAATGCCTGTTTCCGCAGTCGAATCGTGGGGACCAGGACGCAACCACCGTGAACTGGGATTCCGTCTTTCACGGTCCATTCGTTGTGTCGGCGTAGCCACGTCCTCCATTCAAAGGAACAGATGCCTCTTTGTATGCCATGGAGAAAGGCCCCTGGTTGTATAGCTCCAACCACCACCTTAGGGGAAATGATGGCCTTGATGGTGGGTGATGGACGTCCCGAGTCGTTGGACTGTCTCGACAGTGCGTCCGCCTTCTTGTTTTCGATGCCCGGCCGGTATGTGATGGAGAAATGAAAGCCGGAGAAGAACAACATCCATCTCATCTGACGAGGAGACAGCTGTCTGGCCGCCGTCATGAACTGGAGGTTCCTGTGATCAGTAAACACAGCCACCACGTGTCTGGCCCCCATCAGTAGATGCCTCCATTCACCGAATGCGTCCTTAATTGCCAACAGTTCCTTTTCGGCAACATGGTAGTTCCTCTCCGCATCGTTCAGTTTCCTGGACATAAATGCCACTGGATGGAGCACCCCAGACACCGGATTCCTTTGGGAAAGGATGGCCCCCACTGCCAGATCAGATGCGTCTGCTTCAACCACGTACTGGAGATCAGGATCAGGGTGAGCCAGCACAGGTGCTTCCGTGAAAGCTCTCTTCAAGGCTTCGAAGGCCTCCTGGGCTTCAGAGGACCATATAAATGAAGACGCTTTCCGTAGCAACTGGGTGATGGGAGCCACTAGTCCAGAGAACCCTTCGATGAACCTCCGGTAGAAATTGGCAAAGCCAAGAAAGCTCTGCACCTCCTTAATATTTGTAGGGGCAGGCCAGGCTACCACTGCCTTCACTTTTCTTTTGGCCATTGTTTGTCCGTCAGGGCTTAGCATGACCCCCAAGAATTCCACAGTGGTTACGTGGAAGTCACATTTGCTAAGTTTACAAAATAAAGAGTTGTCCCTTAGTATCTGTAGGACTGAAGACACGTGCTTCACGTGTTCTTCCATGTTGTCGGAATACACCAGAATGTCGTCTATATAGACTACGACGTACACATCCAAGATGTCCCTTAGCACGTCGTTCAGGAAGAACTGAAACGCCGCAGGGGCGTTGCAAAGCCCGAATGGCATCACTTTATACTCGAACAAGCCAAAGCGCGTCTTGAAGGCGGTCTTCCACTCATCCCCGCGCCTCATGTGGACAAGGTGGTAAGCCCCTTTCAGATCCAGCTTGGTGTATACCTTCGCGCTCTTGACCTGTTCCAGAAGCACGTTTATGAGAGGCAACGGGTATCTGTTCTGGACCGTAATGGCATTGAGCGCCCTGAAGTCCACGCAAGCGCGAAGTTCCCCATTGGCCTTAGGGATAAAAAACAGAGGTGAGGCAGCAGGAGATCTCGATGGCACTATGAACCCCAGCTTCAACATCGTGTCCAAGTAAGCCCGAAGGTGGATATTCTCAGGCTCAGACAGCGCATAAAGCCTCCCGCTGGGTATGTTTGCCCCGGGAACTAGATCGATCTGACAGTCATAAACCCTGTGGGGGGGAAGAGTCTCTGCTTGCTTGTCGTCGAAGACGTCTCGAAAGTCCCCATATGCATGAGGAAGGATCACCGCCTTCTCCGCCGCAGTGGCTACCGCCTGCCCCATTGAGTCACCGGACTCCGGAGGCTCAGAGGACCACCCGCAGAACTGGGAACAGTAGGGGGAGTCCATTCTCAACGTCTGTGACTCCCAGTCTATGGACGGGTTGTGTCTTTTCAGCCATGGCAGCCCCAAGATGATACCGTATTGAGGAGCACAGATAACGTTGAAGTCCATGATCTCCTTGTGTTGAGTTCCGTACCCCACCTCGATATCCCCTGTGTGGTGGCTAATGGGTCCTGAAACCAACCGGCGCCCATCTACTGCATAAACGTCCTCTGGGGTTAAACAGGGCAGCAGCGCGATCCCTATACGGGAAGCCTCTTTTTCGTCCATAAACAACCCAGTGGCCCCTGAGTCTATCATTGCTGAGGCTGAGACCCACCTGTCTCTCACCCATAACTTCAGCGGAATAAACAAATGTCTTGAACCTGTCAATGCAGGTTGCTGGATAGAAGGGATATATCCTTGACTCCCTGAAACCCTTCCTTTGTTCGGGGAGCCCACTAGTTTTCCGCCTCCTTGTCCACAAACGCAGAGGCCAGGCGGCTTGGTCGTGTACGCCCTGTCTTGGGTTTCGCTGGGCACTCCCGAACGTAATGGCCCTTTTTACCGCAGTAAAGACAAAGGCCTTGTTTCCTGCGAGACTCTTTTTCTGCTGCCGTTAGACTGGCTCTCACCGCCCCGACATCCATTGGTTCATTCCGAGTAGTCGGAGTCGGTTCTACTGACCCCTGCTGTCCAGGAGCGGGTAGCGACTTATCCTTCCTTGGGCCACCACCACGGCGTTCGCTTAACCTATGTTCGAGGCGAAGGGCGAGGCTGATCAGGTCTTCACAATGCGCTGGTTGGGGATCGATCTGCGCGATCACATCCTTCAGCTCTTCGCTCAATTCTTGGTGGAAAAGCGCTGTTTGTTTCACGGGTGGCCACTTGGTCTCTGCGACTAAACGCCTGAAAGCGTTTAAATACCTGACAAGCCCGGTGGACCCCTGTTTCAGCTCCAGGAGTTCTCGGTCTGCGGTGTACGAGTCAGCTCTTCTGTCAAACACCTTGACGAATTCCTCTTGAAACGCTTCCCAATCGTACAAGAGCGGGTCGTCTCTGCTCACCAAAGGCACAGCCCACTGAACTGCGTTTCCTGCCAAATACGAAATCATAAATGCTACCCGTGCCTGATTGGTAGGGAAGGATTTCGGTTTGCACGAGAAGTGAAGGGCCACCTGTGTAATGAACACCTGTACTGTGGAGGGGTCTCCACTGTACCTCTCTGGTGTGGCCAGAGGAATAGCAACTGGCATTTCTACTGTCACCGCAGTGGGTTGACTGGTGCTGGGCGTTCCTGCGCTGAAAGGGTTCCTCTGAAGGAGGTCCATCCGTGCCCTCAGGTCCGCTGCTTCATGTCGGGACGCGGCCAGTTCCGTTTGTACGTCCAGTAAGGCGGCCAATACGTCATCCATAGCAGCCATGGTTCAGTACTCAACCGGGAGGATGATTATTTGTAAGGTCAGTTATTATGTAATCCTTGTGTCTTCAGGATTGAGTATAGAACCCTACCACCCCACGTCCGTACCGTGAAATGACTTAACAGAATCAGTGATGCTGTTAACCGAGGATTTATTCACAGCATATAAAGAACATCAGACTATCAAATCCGGAGGAGCGTAGGGGCTGCTGCCCTTCCTTCCAACCGTCCTCTGCACGAATGTCGGTCCCGACACTCTCCAACAGAGGACACCGTGCTAAGCAGTGGCCGACAATGCCACTCGATTGTTCTTGGGGGAGTAGGGATGTTTTCCTGTTTCGTCCTCCGCATTGATGTTAAGCCTAACACCAGCCAACGGAGGGCAAGTGTGTACACCTTTCCCTAGCCCAGTTTTCTCCAATCGGTTAGTCTCTTGAATCCAAAACAGTGAAGCAAAACTATATTCGCATGAGTCTCACGCTCGATACCCTCGAGCGGGGACAGCTGTAAATAGCGCCTTAGCGCGAGTCTCCAGACTCGATAAACCCTCGAGCGGGGACTGCAGTGAATAGCGCCTTAGCGCGAGTCTCCAGGCTCGATAAACCCTCGAGCGGGGACTGCAGTGAATAGCGCCTTAGCGCGAGTCTCCAGGCTCGATAAACCCTCGAGCGGGGACTGCCGTGAATAGCGCCTTAGCGCGAGTCTCCAGGCTCGATAAACCCTCGAGCGGGGACTGCAGTACTTAGCGCCTTAGCGCGAGTCTCTAAGCTCGATAAACCCTCGAGCGGGACTGTGGCTGAGAACAACGGTTCTCACAAAGGTATACGGAATACAAACAAGGCTGTGGCACGATACAGGATTCAAGGGCTCACCTTGTTGGAGGTGTCAATTCGGTCCACGAACGGCAATAACTGACGCCTTCCTCTGTGTCCGTTGTGGGCTTTATGAGTGTGTGTTTGACAAACGCCGGCTCGCCGCTCGGCATTCTGGGTCCAGTAGTTCTCGCACCATGCGCTCTGGGGGTTGTAGTTCCTTCATCTGTCCGTCGGCGCTGTGTCGTCGTTCTGTGTCCTAACACAAACTGAATAAAGACCCTTTGAACCTACCTGTTGTTCTCTGGAAGTCATCATCTTCAACATTTTGGTGACGATTGCTGTGTCCCTCCAGCGGCGATTTACAACTCGGCTTTGCAGTGCGGCGCTTCACAAGACTTCCTTCTTTGTCGTGGTTTGTGAATAAAACGGACCTCGTTTCCATATTTTATCATAAGGTACTTTATTTTCTTTATTTTCCTAACGCGCTTTCCTTAGCCGCGAGCCACAGAGTGTGCGCGCAGGCAGTAAGATGCGTCTTCGTTGATTGGCTGACAACGTGGCTTGCGTCATCACGCACGACGTCTCGCGGCCATTTTCTTCTACACTTCGAGTGTTTTTGCCAACCAGCTAGTCTTAGCAAAGCTTTACAGCTGCCAACCACGTTTTTTTTGTTTTGTTTACCGTTACGAACAGTGATATTCAGTGCATTTTGTCAGTGCTCTTCAAGTAAAGCTATACAACTTTCGTCAACCTTGTTGCTGACATCGAATTGAAGTACATGTTGTCAATCACATACTTTTTTTTCAACACAATTATAGTCACTGTGTATATTATCGACTTCATTTATTAAAGTCCAACAACAGAGTGTGTCTTATTAACCTCTCATTCAATTGATTAATTTCAAGTGCTCCTGCCTCAGCCTAATCCCGCAAGACTTTGATAATTGTACTGATTTGATTATCAATTAATAGTGATGGCAACTACTGCTAATCACACCATCTCTCCTCCACCTGCATTTCTCATCGGAGGAGAGATACCTACGATTGAATGGGAGGAGTGGTTAGGGTTTTTTGAAAACTATTTAGAAGCCATTGACGGTTTAAGATTTCCGGCTTCAAGGAAGAAAGCGATTCTTTTAAATTCATTGGGTAAAGCAGGCCAACATGTTTTTAAATTTTTACCAGAACTTCTTAATGCAGATAGCCAACCTGTGGATAATCCATATAATGAAGCGAAATTGAGGTTGGTAAAGTATTTTGGTAAACAAGTGGATATAGTGATGCAAAGACATAAGTTCTACACTGTGCCTCAAAAGGAAAAAGAAACGGTAGACCAAATGGTTGCTCGTTTGAGACAACTTTCTCTGAAATGTGACTTTGGGGCTATGGCTGACCAGCTTATCAGATACCAACTGATTGTTCAGTGCAAAAATAAAAGGATGCAACAGAAACTTTGGGCAGCTAGGAATCCAACGTTGATGGAAGCCATTGCCAAAGTCATGGAAGAGTCTGACAAGTATATGGAGGAAATGCGTCTTCTAGAGCTTAAAAAAGGTGAGACAGTTAACGTTGTCAACAAAGTTGATAAAGATGTTTCTTCTTCTGACGTTAAACATTCTGATGTTAGACCTAAAGTTCTCTCCTCCAAATTGAAGTTTACCAGTGGTGTTTCTGGGGGGAGAAGTAAATTTGTAGGTTGTTTTTGTTGTGGAAGTATGTCTCATGCTGCTGATTTTCAGGGATGTTTTGCTTGTGATAAAACTTGTCGCAAATGTGGTAAAAGAGGCCATATTAGCAAAGCTTGCAAATACCCATCTTTCAACAGGGTGAACTTTGTAGAAGATGACATTATTCCTCCGGATATGTCTTTGTGTGTTGATGATAATTCTCATACTATTTTGCAAAGACCTAAAGCAAATTTTGCTTTAAATGGGGTCTCAGTAACACTTTTGGTTGATCGTGGCTCCATGTTTACAATTGTTCCTTACAGCTTATTCAAAGAATGTTGGCCACATGCTTCACTCTCACATAGTGATATAACGCCCAAGGGATATGGTGGTGAGGTTATTAACTTGAAAGGGGTCATGGATGCAACTTTTGAGTTCAAAGGGAGGTCTGCAGTTGGGAAGGTTTATATCTCTGATGATGGTCCAGCTATCTTGGGTTGGATACAACAGTATGATCTACATGTTATTCTTGATCCGAGATCAGATGATAAGGTATTGGTTATAGATGATTTAAATAATGTTGACACCGTTTTGTCCAAATTTAGTAATGTTTTCGGACCCAGTTTAGGTAAATTGGAGGGTTACGTGCATGAGATTAAACTCAAGAAGGATGCTACTCCAGTTAGGCATTCTCTTAGGAGGATTCCGATTGCTGTGCGAAAGGAGGTTAAGGAGATGCTTGATGACATGCAAAATCAAGACATTATTGAGCCGGTGGAGGCCTCTGAATGGCTTTCGCCAGTAGTGGTCACGCAAAAGAAGGATGGCAAACTTCGTTTTTGTGTTGACCTTCGGTCACTGAACCAAAATATTATTGTAGATAAGTTTCCTTTACCCAACATTTCGGAAATGGTACTCTTGATGGATAAGGTAAAGTTTTTTAGTAAGTTAGATTTAAGATCTGCTTACCATCAAGTAGTATTGCATCCAAATTCTAGGAAACTAACTGCATTTGTGACCATTGAGGGTGAGTTCCAATTTAAAAGGTTGCCTTTCGGCCTGGCCTCAGCGGCCACTGTATTCCAGCAAATAACGCATTCTTTACTCAAGGATTTGAAGCACGTCCACTTCTTTCAGGATGATATATTGATTACTGGAGTGGGTGAACCTGAACATAATTGCAATTTATCTAAAGTTCTTCAAATTGTATCGAATGCAGGACTTACTTTGAGGAGGGATAAATGTCAATTCTTTTTGACTGAAATTGAATATTTGGGGTACACCATTTCTCAATCTGGTGTGAGACCTAAGGAGGATTTACTGAAAGCTATCAAATGTGCTCCCATTCCCTCTAGCAAAGATCAATTAAAATCCTTTTTAGGATTAGTGGAGTATTACTCCAAATTTGTGTGAATTTTGCTCATAAAACAGAACCATTACGTTTGTTACTTAGAAAGGGAGTACATTTTGCTTGGGAAGCTCAGCAATCTGAAGCTTATGAAAGGATTAAAAATGAAATTCTTAATGCTGGTATTCTCACTACTTTTGAACCAGGCAAGGACACTTATGTCACTGTTGATGCCAGTGGTTATGGTATTGGTGCGGTGTTGTCCCAAAAGAAAGGTGGGGTTCAGAAAACGGTAGCTTTTGCTTCACGCTGTCTTAGCTCTTCCGAACGCAATTATGCCGTGATTGAGCGAGATACTCTGGCTGCTGTATGGGGTATTTCACATTTTCGCACTTACTTATGGGGTATGCACTTTTCCTTGAGGACTGATGATAAGCCCCTTATTAGAATTTTGTCACCTGGTGGGGCTAATAATGGTTCTCCTTGATTAATGAAATTTGCTGCTAAATTGCAAAGATGGAACATATTTCTGGTTGGAGGAATACTCAAGCTGATTGTTTGTCTCGTTTGTCTGTTTCATCTGGGATGGTGGATGATGATTTTGATGATGAAAATGTGTGTGTGGTTGCTAGTTTTGAGGATGCTTGTTCTTGTGAGTTTTGTTCTATTTCCAAGGAGGAGTGGCATCAAGCAGTTGTTGAGGATCCAGATTTTGTTGAATTTGTTAATGCTATACGTTTGGGTTGGAAACGTGAGGGTGATGTGAAACTTTCTTTACGTTCTTTTGTCAAGTTGCAAGAGGAGCTCAGTCTTGGTTCTTCGAGTGATCTAGTCTTGCATGGTGAAAGATTTGTTCCACCGGTATACAACAGGAATATCGACGGGGAAATATCGACAAGCAGAAATATCGAGGTAAGAATATCGTCTGTGTTAAATGTCGATGAATTTAATATCGATGTAGTAAATATTTTTTTTAGTACATCGGAAATATCGACATTGTTAAATATCGTTGTAGTAAATATAGTTGAAATAAATATCGATGTAAATAATATCGATATTATTTTTTTAATGGTGTAATTTGTTTACTTGTTTAATAGTTCTGTTATTTTATTTATATTGTTAATGTTTTTATGTGAATAATAAATGTAATATAATAATTTTTATTTTTTTTTAGTAAATATTTTAAGAGCGGGTTGTTGGGTTTATAGGGGATAAGGGTGAGTAGTAATTTAAAAAAGTTGTGTGAAAATTTTATTAAAATGTAAAAATTGAAGGAAATACATTTTTAAATTCGAAATTTGAAATTCGAAATGTTTTAATATATTTTTTATTTTTATTTATTATAAAATGTGTAAATCTTTTAGGAGCGGGTTGTTGGGTTTATAGGGGATAAGGGTGGGTAGTAATTTAAAAAAATTGTGTGAAAAGTTTATTAAAATATAAAAATTGAAGGAAATCAATTTTTAAATTCGAAATTTGAAATTTGTAGTTAGAATAGTAAATTATTATGGTTTTGTAAAAATTGAAGGAAATCAATTTTTAAACACGAAATTTGAAATTTGTAATTAGAATTTTTTTTACATATTTTTAAATTTTATTTATTATAAAATGTGTAAATCTTTTAGGAGCGGGTTGTTGGGTTTATAGGGGATAAGGGTGTGTAGTAATTAAAAAAAATTGTGTGAAAATGTTGTTAAAATGTAAAAATTGAAGGAAATACATTTTTAAATTAGAAATTTGAAATTAGACATTTTTTAATATATTTTTTATTTTTATTTATTATAAAATGTGTAAATCTTTTAGGAGCTGGTTGTTGGGTTTATAGGGGATAAAGGTGGGTAGTAATTTAAAAAATTTGTGTGAAAATTTTATTAAAATGTAAAAATTGAAGGAAATCAATTTTTAAATTCGAAATTTGAAATTTGTAGTTAGAATAGTAAATTATTATGGTTTTCTGTCCAACATTTTCAGTGATTTATATAGAGTTTGGAATTAGAATAGTATTTTTTTGTTGATTTACTATATAGTGTTTTCTTTTAGTTTAATTGTTTTTGGAATTATAATACTGAATTAAGTTTTGTGAATAATTTTTAAAGTACAAGATTATAAATAAATACAAATTATTATTGTTTTAATTCTTTTCTTTCTATATTCTGTAATGTATTTTGAAGTATTTAATAGATTATATTTAATAACATATGTATAAAAATGAATTACACATTTTTGTAACATTTTATTATTTATTTCACATGCATGTATCATTATAAAGTAACAGTAACATTTGTTCTAGAATAAACAGTATTTATTGTGTTGTTTCTGTTTGTTAATGAAAACATTTATACATTTAAACAAAAAAATTATATTTGTATTTAATGATGTATAACATTGCATTATTTGTTATATATATACATTGTACATTTTCAAAAATAATGTTTTATTAATTAGCATATTAAATTTTATTTAACTGAAATAAAATGTAATATGTTAAATAATTTACAAACTATTTGCATTTACAAAAGTATATACATACATTTTTTAAAATGGTTTATTATAAGTAAATAAAGAGTTAATGTTATAAACATATTTTTAATATACATTACTTTTTTATTATATATATTTTAATATAAAGTAAGTAATGTATATTTTACAATATTAATATGTTAATTTACACATTTTAAAAATGATAACAATTTTTAAACAAAATTTTAAACAAATGTTAATTTATTTCTATTCATTTCGATGGGGATGTAGTCCTATTTTTGTTTTAATTATGCCGCCATTTTGTTTTCCTTACTTCACTTTTTAGAGTATCGACATCGTTGTTTGGGTCATTTGTGAAGATGGAACCTTGCGGTTGGGAGCTGGTTTGTGTTTCTTAATGTAAGTTTGATTTTAATTACTTTTAAGTTAGTTTTAAGGTATTTTTTAGTTAGTAGTAGTGTATATGTGTTGCTATGTGTGTTATTTAACTGGTTATGTAAAATGTATGTGTTATTTAAGTACGTTAGTGATAGCGTAGTTTGTTTACTATCTAATCTTAATGTAATGTAAATGTTTTGCTTTTAATCATTATTTTATGTGTATTCATACGTTTTATATGTTTATTCGATTTGTGGGTATATTATTTGTTATGGGTGGGTTTTGTATGTACTTTATTTACAGGTGACGGTTTTGGTGAACGGACGGAATTGCTTTCGCTTTTTTTTTAAAAATAAAGGAAATTGTTGTTACTAGTGTTTTTTACTAGTTTATGTTATGTTATGTTATGTTAGCTGCATTTATTTTGCGCACAGCTGCTCCAGCGAAGGAGCGTCCTGGCGCATGGAAAAGGTGAACATAACACAACGCGGAAAAAATAGGTGAGAAGTCAACATAAGAAAATTAAAACAAGTGGGTTTTCACGGCCCTGCGAAATGCTAGAAGATCCTCTAAAAGGCGGATTTCCAAAGGAAGCGAATTCCAGAGAGCCGCAGCTCTCACACGGAAGGAGCGGCCGCCCATCCGGCTAAGCCTGAAACGCGGGGTAACCACAAGGGATTGCCCTAGGGATCTGAGGGAGCGAGTCGGGACATAGGGGGATATAAGGTTATTGAGGATCTCAGGTGCCGATCCTTTTAAAATTTTAAAAGCAAGGCTGAGTGCCTTAAAATGGATTCGGCTTTTCACTGGTAACCAGTGTAAGGACCTCAGAGTGTTGGACGTGGGACATGACCTCGGCAGGCCCACCACTGCTCTCGCAGCCGCGTTCTGGACGCGCTGCAGGCGGACGATCTCAGCTTGGTTAGCTCCCAGCAGGAGCGAGCTGGCATAGTCCAGCCGGGAGATGATCGTCGCTTGGATGACCAACTGTCTCGTCGGGGCATCAAAAAATTTAAGCACCGGCCTCAGTCCGCGCAGAACACCAAAGCAGCATGCTGCCACTCTCTTAGTGTGGGTGGTAAAACATAAGGTGTGGTCGAGCCATACTCCCAGGTTTCTGAGCTCCATCACCGGTATGGGGGCAGGCCCGAGCTCCTGAGGCCACCAATTGTCCCCCCAGCAGTCCGTTCCTCTTCCCACGATCATCACCTCGGTTTTTTTTGCGTTCAGCTGGAGACAGTTGTTATTCATCCAGCTGGCCACCTCTCTCAGCCCATCTCGGAACCTGGGGGCATCCAGTTCGGCATCCCCGCTGATCGTGACCGCTAGCTGTGTGTCGTCGGCATATGAGACCATAGTAAGGCCCCACTGCCTGGCGACATCAGCCAGCGGCCGCACGTAGAGATTGAAAAGCGTGGGACTCAGCGAGGAGCCCTGGGGGACCCCCAGGTCCAACTGATGGAATTTGGACTGGAAAGGAGGGGTGGCAACGCAGAAGGAACGATCGCTGAGGAAGGAACGGAACCACTGCAGAGCGAGGCCACAAATGCCAATGTTCTCCAGGCGGTGTAGGAGGATGCGATGGGACACTGTGTCAAAGGCAGCGCTAAGATCTAATAGAATAAGCGCTGCCGTTTGACCTGCATCCAACACACTCCGCAGATGTTCCACCATTGCCAGAAGGGCGGTCTCCGTGCTGTGCCCAGCACGGAACCCATTCTGCGTAGGATCGAGAACATTGGCCAGGGCCAGATGCTCAGATAAGGCTAGGTTAACATGGGCCTCCATGACTTTGGCCGGCCAGGGAAGCAATGAGATCGGGCGATAGTTTTCCGGTTTTAGAGGATCCAAAGATGGTTTTTTCAGGATCGGGGAAACCACCGCCTGCTTCCACTTGGCAGGAACAGTGCCTGAAGTCAGGGAGAGATTGATTAATGAACACACTGCCATGCGCCCCTGAAAAGACGGATCTCTGAAGAGAGCAGGTCTGAGTGGGTCCGCCGGGGAGCCGGACTTGACACGTTGTGCCAGCTTAACAAACCCATCCCAGGAGAGGATAGGGAGAGAATGTAATACCAGGCGGCTACAGTGGTCATTCCGAGGAGAAAGTGGTAATGTCATGCTGGAAAATGACAAATAGATGTTCTTAACTTTCTCCAAAAAGAAAGCAGCCAAAATCTCACACTGTGAGGTGGAACCATCCACAGGCGGAGCCGCTCTCTTAGCCATCAAGTCTTTTAAGGCTTTAAAGATGGTCTTCGAGGGGTTATGGCTATTACGGAATTCCGTTGCGTAGAACGCCGCGCGGGCTCTACAGATGGCTCGATGGTAGAGCTTAACAGCGGCCAAGTACGCGGTTTTTTTAACGGCATCGTACGCTTTC
The DNA here is from genome assembly GCF_964261635.1 of Lissotriton helveticus. NCBI lineage: Eukaryota > Metazoa > Chordata > Amphibia > Caudata > Salamandridae > Lissotriton > Lissotriton helveticus. Next base: position 60,321,975 of record NC_136061.1, read on the forward strand.
CGCCACTCCCTTTCTGTCCGCCTACACGAGCTCTTCAGAGCGCGGAGGGCACTGTCGTACCAAGGGCTCGACTGCCTGGAGCTGGATTTACTTGCAGTAACAGGCACCAATCTGTCAAGCGCCTTAGTAATCCAGCTGCAAAATTGGTCGTAGCCCAGACTAGCATCAGACAGAGGGCCAAGTGGCTCATCGGCCATGATACGATGAAGATCCTCAAGCCTGAGCTTATTCCAATGCCGCCGCGGAACCCACTTTGGAGGTGGAATAATAGGGGTTACGGGGAGAGGTAGCCACATGGACACCAAATAATGGTCAGTCCAACACACTGGAGAAATAGCCGAGACTTGGACATCCGATAAGTTGGTGAAGAATGGGTCCAAGATGTGCCCTGCCACGTGCGTGGGTTGAGTGACAAGTTGGGTCAGCTGAAGGGCCTCCATATCCGCCAGGAAACCACTGACGGACGCGGACTGTTGGGTGTCAAAATGGAGGTTGAGGTCACCAATGATGCAGAAATTAGCGCAATCACTAGCTAGCGTACTCACTGCCTCAGGGAAAGCTCCCCTGAAAGCTACATCGCTGCCAGGAGGGCGGTACACGACCATCCCAGACAGCGTGAACTGAGGACTGATAGTGATCTTAAACAGGGCGCTTTCGCAACCTGCAATGTGTAGACCAGTCCAGGAGCACGCAAAAGTAGATTTTAAAGCTAGGGCAATACCTCCACCTCTAGACAGCCGGTTCCATGTAAAAAGTGAGTAACCTGGGGGACAAGCCAGATTAGTTATGGCTGTGTCTGTATCCTGGAGCCAGGTCTCGGTGATGATAAATAGATCCGGCTCCTCGTCAGTAATGAGGTCCATAATAGAAAGATGGTGTTTAACCAGAGATCTGGTATTGAGATTTAATATCCGCAGACCCTGAACTCGACCATCACTCAACCGAGGCGCCCTTATGCCAGCCAGTGGGGCGGCGAAGTTATCATAGGCTCGAATACCCGTGGACTGGTCAAGCGACCATCTCTTGCAGGCACATTGGTAAGGGCCACACAAGGGATGTTTAAGTGCGACAGCACATCGAGGGAGGGAGTGGCCAATCGCCTGGAGCGCTGCACTGGTGTACACAAACATCCTGCCTTCCAGAGAATAATGGGCGATAGTGGCCCGCTGCGCCCCGCGCGTCCTTAGCGCGGACTCCGGCAAGCGACGGCGTCCTAGCTGCGCGTTCCCGCTGCGCGGGAGAGAACTACTTTAAATAGGCGGCGAAATAGAGGAAGGAGCGCAAGGACGCTCCAAGATGGCGCCCGCCGAAAATGCCAGCGTCCCAATCAAAGATGGCGCCTGTCGACGATCTCCACACCACCCACGGAACCCGGACCCACCAAACGGTGGTGAATGTTCCACAAATTAAATGCAGGTAAGGGGGAGGAAGGGGAAAGCCCAGCCAAAGCGCATTTAAAATACAGCAGTAAATTTACTCAATAAGCCACAAACAGTGAGGTTAAAAACACACACAGCGCTTACAGAACGCAGCGCGGAAATGCGGCACCTTTTCCAGGCTGACTGCTGGCCAAACTCGCCTTAAATAGGCGGCGAAATAGAGGAAGGAGCGCAAGGACGCTCCAAGATGGCGCCCGCCGAAAATGCCAGCGTCCCAATCAAAGATGGCGCCTGTCGACGATCTCCACACCACCCACGGAACCCGGACCCACCAAACGGTGGTGAATGTTCCACAAATTAAATGCAGGTAAGGGGGAGGAAGGGGAAAGCCCAGCCAAAGCGCATTTAAAATACAGCAGTAAATTTACTCAATAAGCCACAAACAGTGAGGTTAAAAACACACACAGCGCTTACAGAACGCAGCGCGGAAATGCGGCACCTTTTACATACATTTCCTTATTTTTCGGGATTTTGGTGCATTTTTTATAGTGAATGATTTTCGGGTTTTTATGGTTTCGTTATCGAGAGGATTTCTACGTTGGATTCTTTTTAAACAGTTGTATTTTTACATTTTTTGGGGTTTGTGATCACTATGACGATTGTTTTTTGCTTGGATTGCTTTTTAAAGCATCTATTTCGGACATATTCTACAGCTACAGAACAGTAAGTTATTATTTATTATTTTTGTAGGGTGGGTCATGTTTATTTGTGGATTTGTATTTTTATTAGTTATATTATGTTTTGTGATATTAAATTATAGTTTACATCACATGACATAATTTAACTAACATTAAAAAATATATATTGATATGTGTTATATATGTTTTTATGGTTTGCTATTTGTATTATATTAAAGGATGGATTTTGCTATTAGGTCTATATATTCTAGACCTTGGATACTTGGGTACATTCTGTTTTTTTGTTGGAGATATTCGTACATATTTATTGTTTGTTTGCTTAGTTTTGGTCCGATTTTTTATAAAGATTGTTCTATTCTTAGCTCTTGGTAGCTTTGTTCTTTTTTAATGCATTGGATGAGTTTGTGAAGTGTTGGTTGTCCTCTCCCTATTGTGGCTTGAAAGGCATTATGCCATCCTTCTACCGCGTTATTTGTTTTGGCTTTTTGTGCTATAGTGCTAGCGTAGACATTCCACCAGGGAATTTGGAATTTAGGTTGTCTGCGGTGACCTGAACGATGTAATCTTCCTACCCAGGTGTCTTCGAAATAGTCTAAGAAGGGAGTTATTTTTTCTCATTAGTGCGGTAGAAAGGACTGTCTATTAATAAATTGTAGTAATTTGCCACTTCTGTTGTTGGGACGTATGCTAGTGCTATTAATCTTTTGATCTGGTAAGCAAAGTTGCTGTTTGTAGAGTAGTCTATACTTAAGGTAGATTTTTGTAAGTGTCTCCATATACTTTGATTGTAATGATAATAACAACCTTGTATGGCAGTGTGTGGGTATACTTTTAGTATACCTTGTATCATAGCTATTTCAAAGTCTATTATGATTCTTTGTGGATAGTAATTATCTGTTAATTCTTTGATTGTTGTTAATATTTCTATGTAGGTTGCGTTTGTTTTATTTGGCAGCAATGTATAAATTAAGGAGATATTAGTTTGCTGGTATTCACCAGGGATGGTATAAAGTTGATAAAAAGGTTTTGGACACACTTTAAAAGTTCCGTCCATCATCCATGTTTCACAATTTTTAAGTTTTTGCAAATTGTTATTTGTGGCAAAAAGTAGAATTCTTTTATCATGGCTTTTGTTATCATACATCAAGAATGTGTCTTCTTTATGGGTAATAGTATATTCAGGATATATTTTAATTTCTTGAAATGTTTGGGGTGGAGGTGGAGTTGGATCAGATGCTCTTTTAGTTTTAGCTATTAATCGTTTTAAGTTGGGGATTGAGGGTAACTGTCCTGTTACGTGTTCTGGTACTTTGGTCAATACATTTTTCAAAATTGCAGTGCTTGTTTGTTGGGAGCCTGTACTTGATTCTCTCAGTGTTTCTAATGCTTCCCTTACTTCTACTTCGGTCACATTGGGTGGGTGGTTATGCTCTCGTACATTTATAACATTGTTATCTACAGTTGTAGCTCTACCATAGCATGCAGCTGAATAGTATTTGCTACATTTCCAATGTGTTTTGTTACCTTTAACTTTTTCTTGGGTGTAGGTATAACCCATGTAGCTGAGCATTATTTTTCCTTTTTGAGATGTTATAAAAGTAGCTCCTTCTGCCATTTCTAGGATATATCTGTGAAGACATACATATGTGTTTTTAGTAAATATGCAATACATTTATTTCAATTTGTAGGTTTAATTAGTAATTTTAAAATTATACTTACAATGTTGTACTTTCTGTTTTCCTGATGTATTTATTTCTTTTTATTGGAGTTTTACTGTTGTAATTCCTGTAGTTGTGGTAGAAAATAGTTGTAGTTAATGATATTAATTGATATTTAGTTATTTCTCTTTTGTTAATATTTATTTAAACTGTGAGTATACTTACTTTATTTGGTAGAAGCTTTTGTTTGCGTAGATGTAGTTTGGTTGATGGAGTTTGTTGTAGCTGAAAAAATAAGTATTTGTATTAGTTGTGTATTATATTTGTATTTTTTTACAGTTTAGACAATTTCATTTTAACTTTTAGTTTGCTAAATATTTATTTATTTGTTACATTTCTATGTAGGTATTGAAAAGGTTGGACATTTTTTGGGACATTTATTCATTTTTGCTGTTGTTGATAGGAACATTTGTTTTAAATAACACAAAGAGAGCATTTATATATTTTAGGGAGTTTAGCTAAGGTTTTTTTTTAGTTTTTATTAGTACATAAAATGGGAATTTACTTACTTGTGTTGTTGTATAATATGTTGTAGTAGTTGGTCTAGGTTAGTTTTCTTTCCTCTTCAGCAAAGTAACCGTTTTTCTTCGTGTTTGTTCCAAAAATGGTAATTTGTAGTTAATTATGTAATTGTTTTTATAGTAGCTAGTTAAGTACTTCTGCATTTTAATTGGTTGATGGAGATTTATTTTAAATTTATTGGTTGAGAAGTTTATTTTGAATTTGGTATCCGTTATTTTTTAATGAGGGTGTTTTATTTGTTATTTAGAAGTAGTATATAATTAAATATGTTTTGTATGTGTTTTAAATTTAAATTTCTACGTTTGGTTTATAATGTAAAAACTGTTTATATATGTAATGTGTGTTAATAAATATATTTTATTGAGTATATTTGAAATATTAAGTATGTTTATATTTATTGTTGTATTAATAATTACTTTATACATATTTTAAATATATACTATATTTATATATGTTTATTTAGTATTTATTTAAAAGTTATTAATAATTATATTGTTATGTTGTTGAGAGGACTGTGTATTTAATGTTGAAGAAAATTGTCGATAATTTTTGTATTCGTTAAAAGGCTGTATATAAGTCAATAATAGTGGTGTCGATATTTTTGTAATGTTTCATATTATTTAAAGTATTTTCGATATTTTTGTGGTCGATATGTTTGTAGTCGATATAATTTAAAACTATATTTTTGTAGTCGATAATAAAATATCGATATTTGTGTAAATCCTTGTTTAAGTATATGGTGCCGATATTTTTGTGTACGATATTTTTGCGGCGATGTTTTTGTAGGTCGTTGTTTTTGTTATTGATATTTGATCAGGGATCCGTTCCACCTAGGTCTCATAGAAGAAAACTTTGTCTGCTTGCCCATGAGGGTCATCTGGGGCAAAGTATGACTGTTAGATGTCTTAAAGGGAGTTTTTGGTGGCCTGGTGTAGATGATGATGTTCGAAGGTGGGTAGAGCAATGTTCTTTGTGTAAGGAGAGTGAGAAGGGGTGGAGAATTGTTACTCCTACTCAGGGTTCAATTGTTGGTGCGAGTGATTTACCTTGGGACAAGGTGTGCTTGGACTTTATTGGCCCAATGGATTCTCTTTCTGGTGATTGTCATTTTGCTATGGTCTTGGTGGATGTGTGTTCACGTTGAATGTGTGTGGAGTTTATGAGAAATATTACTACGGAGTTAGTGATCAAGCAACTCAGATCTATCTTTTTGAAGGAAAGTTTCCCACGGATCTTACTGACCGACAACGGTACTCAGTTGACTTCTTTTGCTATGCGTACCTTTCTGGCCAACCATGGGATTAAGCATATGTGTACGTCTTTGTACAATCCACAGGGTAATGGCATAGTGAAGCGGATGAATCATTTAGTGAAGGGTACGATACAAATGTCACTTCAGGGTCAACGTGATGTGCGTAGAGCGGTCGAAGAATTGGTCGAAGAATTGGTGTGGTCCTACAACACTACAGTTCATAGTATCACCAATGCTGTTCCGTTTGAGCGGATGCGTGGTAGAGTTCCAAAAACTAAATTGCTTCCACATTGGCTGTTGGAGAATAGTAGTTCTTCGAGCAATGGTGCGGTTTCAGTTAAAACAGGAAGGGTTGAGGTTGTTGATTTTGTTAAGATCAAGTTAGGTCGAAGGGAGCATGGTATGAATAAATTTTCTGAGCCTATTAAAGTTAGAGAGGTTCATAGGTGGCATGTTGTGTTGGAGAATAGACAGTGTTGGAATTTTAGTAGAATTGCATTATATTCTAAAGGTACTCATGTTCAGGAAGCTGTGAATATGAAGTTGGAGAAAGGGATTCCACGTGGGTCATCACAAAATGTGGGGTTGGAGAAAGGCATTCCACAAGAGTCCTCACAAAATGGGTCTGCAAGTTTTAGGCGGGAAAGTTCTTCTCGCAAATGTCTCGTCCCGAAGAAATTTAATGATTTTCTTATGTATTAGTTTTTATTTCTGTAGAGTCAATATGGTATGATGTATAATGTTGCTGGTTTTTGTTTTTCTTATTTTCATTTGTTTTGTTTTATTATAAGGAAAGGAGATATGTTGTATGTTAAACCTACTTTGAGTGAAGTCATGAGTGTTCTGAGTGGAGACACTTGGAGTGCTGGTGACTGCATTCAGTATTCTTAGTTCTGTATTCTGATTCTGCAATTAGCGGTTGCTGGGGCAGGATGTTCAAAGCTTTACTGCTGTAATCTCAAACTGAATAAAAACCCTTTGAACCTACCTGTTGTTCTCTGGAAGTCATCATCTTCAACAAGTATTATATAAATAGAAGGCAGATTATCAACCTGTTAGAGTACGTAATGAGAGTTTCTAGTATGATAATACTTGTATCATGAAAAACAGTACCATTTTCTCTCACAAGAAAGTGACATTTCGGAACACCACATTTATATGCTTCTTCTTGATAAACTAAACCAGGAGGGCTAATAGCGGTAATGTTTATGGTCGGAGAGATGGATCCTTAAGTGTTCCAATCTTATTTTTCAGGATGAACAAATTGAGAAAAAAAAAAAGGAAAAAGGCATCTGTGCCCAGGCTTTAATAGGAGAAGAATTACAGGCGTTATGTGATACGTTATCATTGGTACAAAGAGAAAAAACAGGTTCCTAATACTGCATAAGAATAGAGATCAAAAGAAAAGAATCAGATGAGGCACAGAAAAGTAATCACCAAGGAGAGTAGAATCCATGTCCATAGGTCATAGAAAGAAGGGAGAAGGTGAAGGATTCCTTCTGATATGTAATCGTTGTACAACAGCAAAAACAACAAAATAATACTGTATTTAAATGTTACCTTACTGCTTAAAAGATCCAAGTGGGTCACGAGGAAAGAGACACCCATGCGTATAGAAGAACATCGAGAAAGAGTATTGGTATTATGAACTGAGTGGCTGTATGGGTGAGTACCGAGTAGCAAGGGTTACTCACTGTGAGGAGGAGATACGCCAGGACTGCATTACAGAAGGTGCCAGCTCGCTGCTTAGACCGGATGAAGTACGCAATCTAGTATCGGCAGGGAAAAACCCGAAAGGCCGCCTGACGTCATCACCCGAGGACAGAAGAAAAGACGCTGCGACGGAGTCGGGGTCGTCGAGAGCTGACCCAGAGGAGGCGAGTGAAGAATCGAGAGACGACCCAGAAGACGGAGAGGAGAACACCGAAGAGGAAGAGAAGACCCACTTATATTGCGACCCAGCCCGGCGGTTTAGCAACGAGAGAAGGCGCCCTGGGTCCCTTTACCACGGTCCTGGACTCGGACCATGGTTCAAGGCGAGTACGGTTAGGGGGATCCTTCTGGTGGGGGTGGTGGGGAGCTACAGGGAATTGAACCACATGTGTGTGTTTTCACTGTATTTGTTTTGTGAGTTTACACCACAGCAGTTTCTCCCCTCCCCCTCACATCCTTCCCTCACTACCCATTTTTCCTTTACTCGTTTTTGGTGTCAGTGGCACACAGAAAAGAGAGAAAAGGGCCGTGACGTAAATGGTAACCTCCTGGTTTTGTTTCTTTTTCTTTTCTTCATGCTGACTGACAAATCCGGACCGTGGTTCAAGTGGAAGAGGCCAAGTGCAACCAGAAGTTCCATTGCCCAAGAGCCCGAATAGAGGGACTTGGAGAGACTGTGGACATCTGTACCCTTAGTGACATGTTTTGTACCTTTGGTTGTTTTGGTGTCAAATACCTACCTAAAAATTCCCTCATAAAGGTAATAAAACAAAGTGGCAATAAACATCTTCCTCGAACGTACCGTTTCGTGGTCCCTCTGTCCCCCACCCCAACACTCACCAAGAGAAATCTGCTTTGGATAATAGAAGAAAGCATAGAAAAATGGTAAGTGGTGATGTTTCCCAAAGTTATACACAGAATGAAAGCATGGTAATGTAGCAAGTAGATGCTATGTGGAGAACCTTTAGTGGGAAGGTGCATGGATACCCGTGAGTCAGTGAAGATGAAAAGAAAGCAACCTACCATCTGCATATTAAAGTAGCCTTAGTGAAACCAAAAAACAAATTAATTAAAAAAGAACTGAAATGGTGGCCATTTAAATCTATAACAAAATACAATTAACTTGTGCATGTCCTGTGACAATTCAAGTGTTTTTACAAAGTACAGCATATGATGTGTGAATACCTGTGGTCAGGACTAACCATGGTCACAGAATTTGACTTGCATTCATCCTGAAGGCCTGCAAGTGGATTCACGGAAGTTCCCTGCGGGAATAATTCTGCGAGCACCATCTTCTTCTGCCTGATATGGGATAGCGCAAGAGAAAGCGGAAGGCAAAAACAACCAATGACATCATTTTGGCATAAGGAATTGAAGGGAACATTAATTGGTGGATAACGCCCAGCCATATTGGAGCATGTCCAAATGATGCGAAAAAATGCAGGTTTGAGAGTATGTACCAGTATTTCACGATCTAAATCCTTTGGTAGCATAGTGTGGGAAACGGACCGAGTAGTAATCCAAAGATATATTCAAGTAGAAACAGAGTGAGAAAAAGCTGAGGAAAAGAAACACAGAAGTGAAATTAGCTTTGATTTTGTTTAGTTAAGTTCACATCGTAAGATATGGTGTTAGACCTTGCCGTGGACAACAAAGATATGAGTCCCAATATCTGTTAAAATTGACGACGAAAGAAAGACAAGGACATATACTGAATGTGATCATAAGTATATTAAAACTTTGTTGCTGAAAAGTAAAGTTGCATGTTTGTGGGATGCAGAAAACGTACTTAACTCATCCCCGCAGGCTTCCAGAAGGCTACAGGTTGTTGAACCTAGAAGAAGGTGAAAAGTCGATGGTACAGAGAATAAAACGATGTCTGCAGGGGCAGCTATCGTAGTAAGGCATATATTCGAAGAAAAAACATCCTGTAACTATTGCTTCATCAGATTTAACTAAACATGTGATATACAGTGAAGTATACTGTTGTAATTCACTTTGGTACGCCCTGCACCCTCCCCCCCCCCCCTTCCTCCTTACCCTTGGTACGAGCCAGGCAGGAATGCGCGAACATTCCACAGCTGACTCCAGCTGACTGGAACCTGTGATGGTGTTGAGATTGAATAAAGAAGACTCCTGCTAACTTACCTGTACGCCTCTCGTTGCAACACTGGGGACGCAAAACCGTGTGGGGACGGTACACCATCACCCCCAACAAGTACTCCAGTTACAGCCTGTACTACATTATATCTGCTAAGTGAAGCAGTAAGTCATCCTACCTGACGATGTAGATGGGTGTGTTCCTGCTCTTCTCTGCTGCGCATTCGCTGAGAGGACGTTGACAAGTGTTGGCCCATCTGATTGCTTGCTGGTTGCTGGCTGTTGAGGTGAGAGTTTTGAGGACGGACCCGTGACAGAGACAAGGGCACCCGGGGCCACGGTGGACGGTTTGGGACTGTGTGAGATCCTTTGCTGGGGTTCACCGTGTTGCGGTTGTAGCGGGGGTGGCGCTTGGTGTGGTGGCACCCCGCCTGACTTGAAGCTGGTGAACTTTCTCTGCCGCCCCTGATCGAGGGAGTTTGTGTTGAGGAGGCGCTTCTGACGTCAGAGGCCTGTTCTCGCCCTCCTCCCTTGGAAAGGCCGAGAAGGGTGGTGAAGCAGTATTGTTGCGTTGTCGCTGCAGTTAGAGCGAGTATAGAGGCCGGATCAGAGCAAGTCCTGCCGGTGTAGAATGGTTTCCTCCCCGAATGAGACGGTGTTGGTCCCTTGGCCTAGCAGCTTTCCGCCTCAGGGCGTCGGCGTCGACGCTTTCTGTCTTTTACTAGCACCCTAGATAAGAGAGAGCTGACGGTTTTTGCTGATTCCTGCTCACCCTATACGTTAGTGGAGGCAGAGGTATTCACTAAGTTGTTTCCTTCATGGTGACAAGGCGCACAGCCTCCTGACATATATCCAGGGGGTTACAATGGGTACCCCATACCCTTGATAGGCATGACAACTATGAACATAGAGTTCAAAGGGAGGAGTACAGTGGGCAACATTTACATCACACAGAGGGATCCAATTTGATGGGTTGGAAACACCAGAGGGAACTGGGCATAAAATTAGACCCCAATAGCCCTAACCAAGTCCTTCTAGTTGACCAGTCCGTGGGGGGGACTGAGGTCTGCAACGACTTCCCCAAGCTCTTTACGGACAAACTCGGCCTACTAAGGAACTATCAGCATTCTATTAAGCTTTAAGCTAACTCTAAACCTGTGGCCCACAAGGTAAGCAAAACACAAGATGATGGACAATCACAAAACATTCACCCCCAATCACAGATCTGGGTTTAATCCATCATTATTTTGCTCACCAAGCCACCCCAGTTCAGACATGGCCATATGCAAATCAGTCCAGACCCTGTGCCTCATAGGAACAGTCCAGCCCGAACTGCCAAGCCATGTCTTCCCTGGACCGGAATCAAGCATCCTAGGACCGGTTTCTGGCTATCAGCCTTCTTCAGCCAGGATAGCTCGACTCCAGTGGCGTAGTGAGCACGGGACCCACGTCTGGGCATACCCTTCCCACATAGGGTGAACAGCAAAACACACAAGATGATGGACGGAATGTTGCACAATGGCAAAACATTCACCCCAGTCACAGATCTGGGTTTAATCCATGGTTATTTTTCTCACCAAGCCACCCCAGTTCAGACATGGCCATATGCAAATCAGGCCGGTACCTCACATGAAGCAACCACCCCTCAGAGCTGAACTAGATGAAATCCTGTCACAAGAAGTCATTGAGCCCATAGAAAGCTCGCAGTGGTTCCCCCCCATTGTCCACACGACTAAGGCATCCAGCAAAGAGATCAGATTATGTGTGGACCTGAGGGACCTGAACAGTAACATACGGGTGGACAGACACCCTCTGCCACGCATTAATGAAGTTTTCACATTAATCAAAGATGCCAGCTGTTTCAGCGTATTATACCTCTCATCTGCCTAATACCAGTTGGAACTACACCCGGACTCCCGCCACTTGACCTCCTTCATAACACCGCTGGGAGCATTCCAGTACAAGCGCATGCCATTTGGATTGGTATCTGCAGCCGCTGCCTTCCAAAGGATCATGCAACATGTGCTGAATGACATTCAGTGTACTATGTGCTTCCAGGACGACATCCTCATTTATGGAAAAAACCTGGAAGAACATAATACCATTTTGAGAGAGGTACTTAGCAAACTGGAGGCGGCGGGTTTAACCTTAAAGAGAGACAAGTGCCGCATTGGGGTAGGGTCAGTCGAGTACCTAGGCCACACCAGTTCCCAAGATGGAATCAAACCTAAGGTTGACCTAGTTGAAGCCATTCAAGAGACCGTTGCTCCGTGATGGGTTGAAGACCTGAAGTCATTCTTGGGGTTATCAGAATACTACGCAAAGTTTGTTAGAAATTACGCAAGCATTGTGGAACCCTTGAGGGCTTTACTCAAAGTAAGGACCCCATTTGTATGGAGCAAGGAATGCCAAGCAGCGTTTTTCACAGTGAAGGAGAGCATTGCCTCAGCCTCGTCGTTGGGCAGATTTGACCCCACCAAGCCTATGGTCCTGTACACAGACACGAGTAACAAAAGGTTGGGTACAGTTTTTTTGTCCGAATTTCCTCCTTCATGAGGTCGCTGTGAATGAGAAGTCCTTACCTGCTGCTGTGAGGTTTTACCAGCATCTTTCTCCAACAGAAGTGGTGTTTTCATCCTTCCTGCTCCTGCACCCAGCTTTGCATCGAAGTATTGCCCAGCTTATCTGTCGGGGGGGGGGCGGAGTGAGTGCTCAAGAGAAGGCCTGGCTTTGGCCTAACCACTTCCACAGTCTTTTTTAGCTGCTGCACCAGTCATTTGCAAGCTTTTTTCACATTGCTCTATTTGTTCCTTAATTTTACATTGCTCTGCCATTGTAATTCTGTATATAAGAAAATGGAAAATAAAAATGTGCATTCTCTTCATAATAACAGGAGACAGCAAGTTTCCCCACCTCCAGCTAAATCTAAAGTGGTAGAGTCAACTAAACCTTCTTTAACTTATATTCTGAATGAAATTCAGGCACTCCGTGCTAATACAGATCCAATTGCTTCAGAGATTACAAATTTGCGCAAAGACATGGCTAGTTTGTCAATGAAAATCTCTGATAATTCATTTAAAATGCAAGACAATAAAGTTAAAATGTACACTTTCTCTCCACTTGTGGTGAAACTATCTCCTATGTCAACTCTCCTTTTGGATATGGAAAATCGTAACAGACAATATAACTTGCACATTTTCAATTTACCAAAAGATGTTGAAGGTTCTAATTGCAGATTGTATTTCGAAAATACGATTCCTGGCCTACTAAACATCAAATTTCCATGAAAATTTGAAATTGATAAGGCACATAGGATTCCATCGTATCGTAACCCTCATCACACAAAGCCTCGACAAATGATCTTTAAAGTTCTCTGCCACCATCATTTGGTCTTGATACGTAAAGCAGCAAAAGAAATTCCTTCTTTGATGGTCAATGGAAATAAACATTTTATACATCAATGAATGAATGAATGAATACGCACTTATATAGGGCATGGCTACCCAAGGGCATCCAGCGCTTCCTGTCACACCTAATCACTCACCACTGATCATGGAAAGAGAAAAGTCTTCAGCTGCTTCCTGAATCTAACATGGGTCAGATTCAAGGCGGATGTAATCTGGAAGTTGGTTCCAGGATTTGGCCGCGTTATATGAGAACGGCCGGCCTCCAGTCCGTGACCGTTTAATCCTGGGAACTGCAAGCAGTCGTTTATTATTAGATCCTAAAGTCCTCTTGGTGCAATATAATTGCACCATGGACTGAATCAGGGGGGGACCATTACCAGAGATGGACTTGTGGACAATACTCATTGCCTTAAACCTAATTCTTTCCTGAACAGGAAGCCAATGCAACCGACTAAGCGCCAATTTAGCAGAATTACATTTATCAAAAGACGGGCCGCGCAATTCTGGACAATCTGTAATCTCTTAATAGGTCCTTGTGGCGCACACAAGTAGACTGCATTCGCCTAATCCAACAGAGACAAAATGAGGGCTTGAACCAATATACGTCTGGCATCAAATGGGAGAAGAGGAAGAATCCTCTGTATCAGCCTAAGAAGACCATAGCAGTTAGCAGCGACTTTGCATGCTTGAACAGTAAAGTTCAAGTTGCAATCAAACCAGACGCCCAACTCTTGATTTGTTTCTTTGGCACAGGCGGAGGACCAAGATAGCAAGGCCACATAAGATCTAAATTATTGGGGGCCGCATGGCCTAAGATCATAATTTCTGTCTTGGCACCGTTTAATTTAAGAAAGGACATGTCCATCCATTCAGATACCTTTACAAGGCATGCAGCTTGACCCGGCTCTGATTTATCTTGCTGACTAAGAGACCCCACTAATTGGGTGTCATCAACGTAAGTAACAGTATGGATCCCCCAGGGAAATACCACATCCGCCAGGGGCCTCATGTAGATGTTAAACATGGTGGGACTCAAGGAAGAGTGCTTCTTCTTCGAAGACAGCAAAAATCTGTCTACAAGAAAGGACTGTAACCATTTTAGGGCAGTACCTGCAGCTCCCACCTCCCTGAATCTTTAGATCATTATTTGATGGTTCACGGTATGGAAGGCTGCGCTAAAATCTAGTAAAATAATAGCAGCGCCGCCTACGTTATCCAAGATTTTTCTCGACTCTTTGACCACGGCGAGAAGGGCGGTCTCCATGCCCTGTCTGAGTGGGATGGAGGCAGTTATTTTCCTCAAGATGAACTGCCAATAAAGAGTTAACATATTTTTCTGCTAATTTACTAATTCCTGACAGCAATGAGATGGGGTGATAATTGGCCCAATTCTCAGGGTCTAAGTTGTGTTTTTTTAGAAGAGCTTTAACTCTTGCTTGTTTCCAGAGATGAGGAACCTTCCCCGTTAAAAAAAGAAGCATTTATCACGTCCTGCATAGCTGGACAAATTATCTCTGAGACCAAATTAAGAATAGCCGGGGATGGGGTCTGTCGGGGATCCTGATTTCAGTTGCTTCAAAAGTTCCTGCAGTGAGGATAGGGTCAAAGGAGGAAATTCTTCCAGCATGGCTTGTTGTGGGGGCAATGAAATATTTATATCTAAAATATTTTGCTGGAAACTAAAGTAGATGTTATGAGCTTTAGTGGAAAAAATGTTTGCTATCTCCTCACAGCGCTTTTCAGCATTATCACAATCAATAGGAGGACTAGGGGGGTAATAAGAGATTTCACGATTTTAAAAATTTCCCGAGGGGAATTGGTTACTGAAGTGATTTTTCCATGATAATAGCTAACTTGGTCAGCTTTTATTTCATTTTTGGAAAGCTTGATTGCTTCTCTATATTTGCTCTTGCTTATTTCTGTGAAATCCTTCCTCCATTTCCTTTCAAATTGTTTACATGATTGTTTAAGCTGTCTCAAAGTATGAGAGTACCACGCTTTCTTATTTGGTCCTACTCAATGGCATATTCTTTCTTAGGAAGAACTGCGTCAAGAGAAGACTCCAGCCAATTATTAAAATTATCATTTGCCGTCGTAGGATCAGAATGAGGTACAGGAGTGGAATTTATAAGATTGGTCGCCCAGCTTTCCCCTGAAAGTTTAGACCATATACGGCCACATTTTTTTGTTCTAACAAATGGCTGTAATGAATCTTGTGGGGTCCAAATAAAAGATAATAAAAAATTATCAGACCAAGGAACCACAATGGACTCAGCCAAAGTAATATCTGTAAGATTTGTGAATAAAGGATCAAGCAAATGTCCCAAGTTATGAGTAGGGCCAGTCACTATTTGCTTGAATTGAAACGTTTCCAGGCATTCAACTAGGTCCTGCACAGGAGAAGAGTCAAAGTCATCAAAATGTAAATTCAAATCGCCAAAGATGGAGAAATTGGAAGAAAGACACGCCCCATTGGTAGCTATATCTGGGAGATCATTACAGAAATTACCCAGTGCTCCTGGGGGACGATATATAAGAATACCTGAAAAAGTACAGGTAGGTGAGAAACTTCTGCCAAATGAAAGGCTCTCGCAATCAGATAGGTGGCCAATGGTGGATCTACATCGAAAGACATCTTTATAAATGATAGCAATTACCCCGCCACGGCCACTGACACAATCTTGCCTCAAAATGGCGTAATTAGAAGGAAGAGCTTAACCTATATCAGCATCAGAGTACTTGTTGGTCCAGGTTTCTGTCAAAAAGAGGGTATCTGGGCTCTCTTAGATGAGTAGGTGAATTTCAATGTAATGGTTTTGGAGGGCATGACAGTTAAATAATAACATAGAAATGGATTTTCCTTTACCCTTACTGGTAGTCAAGGGGTGAGTAACCTGGGGGTGCCTAAAATTGTAATTACACACGGGCAAGATGTTTTCTCCTCCTCTAAAGACATACTATGCACACACTCAATTCTAATCTCATCTCTAATCCTGAGGAGCTGCTCCCTGTCATAACCATACTTGTCTGAGAGGGTTCGGACAAGGGTTCCGGCCCCAGCCCCGGACGGGCGCAGAAGGGCTTGCCTTTGGCGGCCTTCGGCACGCCCTAGGCGCGCCCGCTGTGCAGAGGCGTCATCGGCTTGATCTAAGGCCGATAATGCATGCATGAGTGTGCGTCAGCGTTCACAGGAAAAACTAGAGCACTAACTTGAATTTCCCAAACAAAGTGGAAGTTCCCCTGGAGCCTTTCACACAGCTCCGAGTGCCCCCAACAGTGAATGCAATGCGAGCAAAAGAAAATTTTAGGGCAGAGTTAAAAACACAATCGCATCAATGTTTAAAAAGAAGCTCTCGCTCCTGACCAAGATCAGAGCGGGAGAAAAGTGCCACAGCGCGGCCGCGTCATCAGCTTGATTTAAGGCCGATAATGCATGCGTGAGTGCGTGTCAGTGTTCACAGGAAAAAGCGCTAATTTGAATTTCCCAAACAAAGCGGAAGTTCTCCCAGAGCCTTTCACACAGCTCATAGTGCCCCCAACAATTAATGCAATGCGAGCAAAAGAAAATTTTAGGATAGAGTTAAAAACACAATCACATCAATTTTTAAAAAGAAGCTCTCACTCCTGACCAAGATCAGAGCGGGAGAAAAGTGCCACAGCGCGGTGCGTCGTCAGCTTGATTTAAGGCCGATAATGCGTGCGTGAGTGCTCGTCAGCGTTCACAGGAAAAACTAGAAGGCTAACCTGAATTTCCCAAAGAAAGCGGAAGTTCCCCCGGAGCTTTTCACACAGCTCAGAGTGCCCCCAACAATGAATGCAATGCGAGCAAAAGAAAATTTTAGGACAGAGTTAAAAACACAATCACATCAATTTTTATAAAGAAGCTCTCGCTCCTGACCAAGATCAGAGCGGGAGACAAGTGCCATCAAGATTTTGCTAAAGACACTGTTTCAATTTGCAAGGAATTCACTGCTTTTCATCCTCAACTAAGAAGTCAAGAATTCAAATATGGTCTTTTTGACCCATCAATAATGAGCATTTGGAAAGATAATTTCTCTAAATCATTCCATCGTCCTGAAGAACTAAAACTGTTGCTTGATCAACATTCACTGCTCTCAATGAATACTCATGACTCTGCTACTTGAATATTACTGTTACGTATATTTCTGACAAGTTTATGGTTTATTTTCACAGAGGTCTCCAACGGTTCCGGTCATGCTTGTGAAGCGTGTGTGCATTTCATTCCTGTTATTAATGTTCATTGTTTGTCGTTTTTCCTTGTTATGTTTGTTTTCTTTTTTACCTATTCCCTCCTTTCTATTTGAATCTGGAGCTACTATTTTTCACACTCTTTCTTTACTTTTTTCTCCTCTTCTTGATCTTCCTTTTCCTTCTTTTTCTTATGGCAAATGTTCATAATATCAAGTTAGTTTCTTTAAATGTCATGGGGTTATGCCATCCAGTTAAACGTACAAAACTGTCAGATTATTTAGGTAGTTGTAAAGCAGATATTTGTTTTATACAAGAAACTCATATTGATGACAAAATCTTAAATTATATGAAGAAAAAGTGGGTTGATAGTATTGTTTCTTCTCCTGCAAATGAAATAAAAATGGTGTTGGTATACTTTTTGCAAACGGACTACATTGCCAAATTTTGAGTAAGATTTCTGATACTGATTTCAGATATGTTCTAGCTAAAATTAAAATTCATGATTCAGGGATGTTTTTACTAAATGTTTATGGTCCAACCGCTGATGATCCCTTTTTTTGGTCCACTCTAACAACAGAAGTTCTTAAATTGGAGTTGGAGGAGATTTCAATAATATATCTGATCCCTAATTAGATAGATTATCTCTTACTAAATTTAGACCTCCTAAAGTTTTTTTTGCTGTCAAATCGTTTCTTCAAACTACAAAACTAGTTGATACTTGGTGATTACACTTTCCCACAGAATTTTTTTAAACATTTTTTTCTAACCCACACAACTCTCACGCTAGGCTTGATTATTTTTTAATTTCCAGACAACTAATTAACTCTGTAGTTACTCCTATTATTGGTAATATTGATATTTCAGAACATGCCTTAATTTCTTTTATTTTGAAATTGAATTCAAATTTTTACAACACAGCACAGATAGAGAATTCAAGTTCAAGTTAAACTTTATTCGGATTCCATAAAAAAATCCATAAAAGCAAAATAACACAACAAATTATACAGCAATAGTAATAAAATTGATTTCAAATTAGACAGTATGTAGTGAAATGCAATAACAGCTCATCAATTAATTTAGTACGGTAATCGTACCAGGACAAAAGTGTTCAGAGGTTAGACATCATCTTGCGTGCTCGGGTGGCAATTTTCAAAAAAGTGCTAGTGCGAAAGACTAATTCTTCATTGTTCAAAGTAAACAACCACAGGTAAGCATTATCCAGGGAAACAGGTCTCTGCTTTTTTAAAAAAGGAATTAAAAGCCACTTGATGTATTTTAAGTAATATTTACAACAACAAAAAAATTTAAATCAGTTTGTCCACTCACTCCGTCACATGGACAAGTTGCACGATCGAGGTTGGGCTGGTAACCGAAAGGGAAACATAACAAAAAATGTACAATGCCCCCTCTCAAACGAAATAGAAGGCTCCTTTCCCAATGGGTCATTGGTAAAATAAGATAAATTGGTAAAGGATGCCTATACAGTTCTATACTCATATAGCTTAATGCAAAGGATTTCTTTGATTCCGTACAAATCCTTTCTGTGCTATATAGTGTATAAAGTGCACTTTGTAACTCATTTTTGTGGAGTGTTTCGGCTGTACTTGGGTTTAAAAACAGGCTTACTTTATTGACACTACAAAGACTGTGGTACAATCCTGACAGCCAGGGAATATCCATTCCTCTTTTACAGTTAACACATTCACTAATAATTTCTCTGGTTAGGGATGCAGCTTGATTCTTCCAGACTGATAGCCAAAAAAGAGCAGGGCGAGCATGAATAAAATCATTAATATAATTTAAATTAAGTTCCCTATGGCAAATGTATTGAGGAGTGGAGATTGGGACGCCCAACTGCTTTCTGCAAAACCTGTTTTCTTCCTGCTGGATGCAGTAGCTGTTCACATTGCCCCAAATCTCAGCCCCATACGTGGCTACTGGGACACATTGCACTTTAAAAAAATGTAAAATAGCTAAAATAGCACCTGTATTCTTTGGGCGCGGGAGGCTAAGGATGGAATTGATGGCCTTTGAGAACTTGCTCCTGGAGTGAGCCAGGTGCTCAGTCCAGGAACCGTTTGCAGCAAAGACCACCCCGAGATAGGGAAAAGTGCTAGTGGTTGTCAGTTTTTGAGTACCTACACAAATAGAATTGAGCTGGCGCTTTCCTGGGCCGCAGGACCTTATAAAGGATTGTTTGAAAATTGACACATAAATCTAAACTCCCCATATAGTTTACAAAGGTCTTTACTAAAGTGCACAGAGAATTCGGGGTGCGGCCGATAAGGACTGCATCATCTGCGTATAATAGTACTGGCAGCGGTTTCCCATTGATTCTGGGGACATCTAGGGTCGTGGCTTTCAGGGAATTGTTCAGTCCATTGATATAAATAATAAAAAGCAGGGGTGCCAAAACGCATCCCTGTCTGACTCCCCTGCCCACCCCAATAGCTCCTGAGACCTCGCCACCACTGCCGATCCTAACCTGACCCTTAAGATCTTTATGGAGGTGCACCAAGAAATGTACCAGAGGCTCATCCAATCCATAGGCCAATAAAATGGACCAAAGTTTGGACCTATTAACTAAATCAAAAGCGGACGATAGGTCCATAAGGCCAAATAAACTGGGGAGGATCGAGCGTTGGTATATTTCCCACTAACCAAGTTAAGACACTGTTCATTTGTCCCGACCTTACTGCGGAAACCCAGTTGGCATGGCTCTAAAATGCCATTATTCTCTGACCACTTTAGAATCTTATTAATAATAATAATACTGGCATTTATAAAAAGCGCGAACAGCTACCTCACATGGAGGTGTCCCGGCGCTAAAAAAGAAACCGCAGCCACAGAGAGGAAGGTAGGAGAAGAAGCTAGGCTATCTGCGCAAAGAGCCAGGTCTTTAGGAGTTTCCTAAAGATGGCTTCTGACGAGGCAGATTGGATGACAGAGGGGAGGGAGTTCCAGAGCTTCGCAGTGCCTACCGAGAAAGATCTGCCTCCGAGTCTCGCCCTACACACTCGGGGAACAGCCAGTAGGATCTGCGAGTTCGAACGCAGGTGTCTCTCTTGATGGTAGCTGGGGAGTCGGAGTTTGAGATACTTAGGACAGTTCCCTTTTTGTGCTCTGTACGCTAGAGTGAGTACTTTGAATTTAACTCTGCTAGCCACTGGGAGCCAATGCAATGCGTGAAGATGCGGAGAGATATGATGTCTGAAAGGCACATGTTTTATCAATCTCGCAGCCGCGTTCTGCACGCTCTGCAGGCGTTGTGTCAGATATTTCGGGAGGCCCAGATAGAGGCCGTTTGAATAGTCCAGTCTGGATGTGACCGTCGCATGGACCACCGATTTGCGACAGTCAATAGGTAGAAGAGAGAGGAATTTCCTGAGATTGCGGAGTTTATAGTGGCAGCTAGAGGTAATATGTTGTATGTGAGAGGAGAAGGAGAGCGTCTCGTCCCACCAGACACCCAGATTTTTTGCCTTGGAGCCAGGGGTGGGGGCAGGACCCATTTCGGTAGGCCACCAAAGGTCAGGGGGGGGGAGGGGTACTTTTCCCAAAGAATAGTACCTCGGTTTTGCCAGCATTCAATTTTAGCTTGTTGGTGTTCATCCATCTGGCAACGTCACGAAGACAGCCTTTTATTTTACTGAACGCTGTTTCTGACAACTCAACGTATGGGAAGACTAGTTGCGTGTCATCCGCATACGAGATCGCCTTGACCCCCCATTTAGAGATCAAGGTAAAGAGTGGGGCCAGATAAACATTAAAAAGCAGCGGGCTAAGGGCGGACCCTTGAGGGACGCCACACCACAGTTGTTTAGGTTCAGAGGAAAAAGCACCCAGAGCAACTTTCTGAGAACGATTCGTCAGGTAGGATTTCAGCCAGCTCAGTGCCATGTCCTCTAAGCCAATGTCCTTCAATCTAAGCAGCAATCTACCGTGGTCCACAGTATCGAAGGCGGCAGATAGATCCAGGAGCACCAGCATGGCCGATGCTCCTGAATCCAGCGACCACCTGATGGACTCAGCAACCTCAATAAGGGCAGTCTCAGTGCTGTAGCCAGCCCTGAAACCGGACTGTGTTTCGTGTAATATGCCTCTACTCTCGATGAAACTATTAAGTTGGCGCTGGATGAGTTTTTCGAGCATTTTACCCGGGGCTGCTAGTAGGGAGATGGGGCGGAGATTGCTCAAATCATCGGGGGCGCCATTGGGTTTTTTTTTCAAAGGGAGAAGAGTAGCATGTTTCCAACAGTCGGGGAACGTGCCAGTCTCAATGGACAAGTTCCAGATATGTAAAAGTGGCTCCACCGTAACATCCGACATTCTTTTCCATAGTTTGGGAGGACAAGGATCATCAGGAGCACCTGATTTGCATTTGAGAAGTTCTTTCAGTGCATCCTCGAAGGTGATTGGGAGGAACTGAGTTAAAGGAGGGGTAGCCATCTCAGAGATATCATAATCTGCCATATTTGTTGGCTCAGAGGGGGTGAAGGAATTGTAGACCTTCAGGATTTTAAGGTCAAAGAAATCCGAGATATCCTGACACAGCTTACCGGAGGGAATAATTTCGGTTTCGATGGCCTTGGGTTTGAAGAAGGATTGAACTATTTTAAAAATCTCTTTACTGGGTTGTTCCGCTTGTTCAATAGAAGATGTGAAGAATAGTTTTTTTGCTTTTTTTATAGAGCGATGAAGGCTATGTAGAGCTTTTTTATAGCAGCTTTTAGCAGGTTCGGAATAGCTAGCCCGCCACTGACGTTCTAGTCTTTTGCATTTGCTTTTTTCCGCTATCAGTTCTGCAGAGAACCAAGGCGCAGACGGAGAATCTCTTCGAGAAGTGGCTATTTTGGGTGGAGCAATAGAATCTACTGTGCTACCAATCCAGTGATTCAGTCGTATTGCATCAGAATTCACATCAGTGGATAGTAGAGGAAGGGCGGCAGCTAGCGCTGGACATAGGGTCTCGGTGGATAGGTTATCCCAGTTCCTTCGCACATACGTGCGTTTTCCTGTTGTGCGAGAGCAAGCGGGGAAAGAGATAAGGAATGGGACGAGGAAATGATCTGTCCATAGAAGTGGTAGGGGGGGTTTAGTTGTAATATCCGGAATGTTAGAAAAAATGAGGTCCAGCATATGACCTGCCTGATGCGTGGAACCGGAGGTAATTAGAGCTAGATTTGCTGACTGAAGTGTGTTAATGAGTTGGGAAGCTAGTGGGCAGTCCGATCTGTCAGCATGAACATTAAAGTCACCCACTACTATAAAGTGTTGGTGAGAGAGAGTGTTTTGGACTATGAAGTCCATAAGTTCATGAGTTTGAGATAGAGGGCAGTCTGGGGGTCTATAAATGACCAGGCCAGCAAGGGACGTTTGAGGGTTGATTTGGAGGCAAAAGTGTAGACCCTCTATGCCGGCGAGGGTGGTAGGAGTGGAAGAAGACAGGGTATATCTATCTTTAAGGATAATCGCAACTCCGCCACCTCTTTTGTTCTTCTCTCTATTCGAGAAACTTAAAGTGAAGCCGAGCGGGACAGCTAGAGCAATGGAGGCAAGGTTACCATCGTTAAGCCACGTTTCGGTGAGAAATAGGGCGTCCCACTCGGCGTCAACTAGCAGTAGGTTAATATCGTCTGCATGTTTCGGCAGAGATCTGCAATTCAGTAGCCCTGCAATAAAGGGGGAGGACGGAGTAGTAGCCGAACGAATGAGGGATGTTTTTGGGTAGGAGTTTGGTGAGACTGAAACGCCACATAGTGGCTTGTTGCATTGTAAGCAGAAGGGGGGGAGGTTCAGCATAGAAAGGTCAAGCCTGGGAGCCTGGCAGTGGTTAGCAGGGTTAAGTAATAAGAGTTCGCTACTCGACCAAACTATCCTTCTTGTGTCGGAGAGGTCATGAGCAGCGTGACCGGCGCCGGGCGCAGACCGGTCGCGGACGGGCGCAGACGGGCTTGCCTTAGGCGCGCCTTCGGCGCGCAACCGGCGCGCCCGCTGCGCTCGTCCGCTGCGCTTCCGGGGGAAACACATATTAGTACAGGGAAGGGGGTGTGGCCAGGTGGGGTGGGCGTGAACGCAATGGACTCCCCTCAGCTGGCGTCAGCGCTGAGAACCGCTGAGCAGGAGAAGGGCAGCTCGTTTTTAAAAGTACACAGTATCAATCACAGGTAAAATTTTAAAACAGAAGAGTTAAAACACAGTTTCTCCCGGCTTCCGCCTCAGGAGCATGCAATTTCTTAAAGACGCGCTAGTGTCTCAGCGCGAGGTTAAATACTATTGCAAGGGGGCGTGGCCAGGTGGGGTGGGCGTGAACGCAATGGACTCCCCTCAGCTGGCGTCAGCGCTGAGAACCGCTGAGCAGGAGAAGGGCAGCTCGTTTTTAAAAGTACACAGTATCAATCACAGGTAAAATTTTAAAACATAAGAGTTAAAACACAGTTTCTCCCGGCTTCCGCCTCAGGAGCATGCAATTTCTTAAAGACGCGCTAGTGTCTCAGCGCGAGGTTAAATACTATTGCAAGGGGGCGTGGCCAGGTGGGGTGGGCGTGAACGCAATGGACTCCCCTCAGCTGGCGTCAGCGCTGAGAACCGCTGAGCAGGAGAAGGGCAGCTCGTTTTTAAAAGTACACAGTATCAATCACAGGTAAAATTTTAAAACATAAGAGTTAAAACACAGTTTCTCCCGGCTTCCGCCTCAGGAGCATGCAATTTCTTAAAGACGCGCTAGTGTCTCAGCGCGAGGTTAAATACTATTGCAAGGGGGCGTGGCCAGGTGGGGTGGGCGTGAACGCAATGGACTCCCCTCAGCTGGCGTCAGCGCTGAGAACCGCTGAGCAGGAGAAGGGCAGCTCGTTTTTAAAAGTACACAGTATCAATCACAGGTAAAATTTTAAAACATAAGAGTTAAAACACAGTTTCTCCCGGCTTCCGCCTCAGGAGCATGCAATTTCTTAAAGACGCGCTAGTGTCTCAGCGCGAGGTTAAATACTATTGCAAGGGGGCGTGGCCAGGTGGGGTGGGCGTGAACGCAATGGACTCCCCTCAGCTGGCGTCAGCGCTGAGAACCGCTGAGCAGGAGAAGGGCAGCTCGTTTTTAAAAGTACACAGTATCAATCACAGGTAAAATTTTAAAACATAAGAGTTAAAACACAGTTTCTCCCGGCTTCCGCCTCAGGAGCATGCAATTTCTTAAAGACGCGCTAGTGTCTCAGCGCGAGGTTAAATACTATTGCAAGGGGGCGTGGCCAGGTGGGGTGGGCGTGAACGCAATGGACTCCCCTCAGCTGGCGTCAGCGCTGAGAACCGCTGAGCAGGAGAAGGGCAGCTCGTTTTTAAAAGTACACAGTATCAATCACAGGTAAAATTTTAAAACATAAGAGTTAAAACACAGTTTCTCCCGGCTTCCGCCTCAGGAGCATGCAATTTCTTAAAGACGCGCTAGTGTCTCAGCGCGAGGTTAAATACTATTGCAAGGGGGCGTGGCCAGGTAGGGTGGGCGTGAACGCAATGGACTCCCCTCAGCTGGCGTCAGCGCTGAGAACCGCTGAGCAGGAGAAGGGCAGCTCGTTTTTAAAAGTACACAGTATCAATCACAGGTAAAATTTTAAAACATAAGAGTTAAAACACAGTTTCTCCCGGCTTCCGCCTCAGGAGCATGCAATTTCTTAAAGACGCGCTAGTGTCTCAGCGCGAGGTTAAATACTATTGCAAGGGGGCGTGGCCAGGTGGGGTGGGCGTGAACGCAATGGACTCCCCTCAGCTGGCGTCAGCGCTGAGAACCGCTGAGCAGGAGAAGGGCAGCTCGTTTTTAAAAGTACACAGTATCAATCACAGGTAAAATTTTAAAACATAAGAGTTAAAACACAGTTTCTCCCGGCTTCCGCCTCAGGAGCATGCAATTTCTTAAAGACAATTATTATATAAGACCCTGCTCAAGATCTTTAGGGTATTATCGAGCAAAGAAATGGACCAATAATTAATGGGTTCTGATCTGTCCCCTTTTTTGAAGATTGGAATGATAGTACTCATGGCCCAAGTGCTCGGCATCGGAGCTTTCGGTAAGTTATTAAAAACATTCAGAAGGAGCGGTGCCAAGAACTCTGGTTTCCATTTGATCAAATCTATGGGCAACCCATCCAGGCCAGGAGCCTTGTTCCCAAGGCTCTGGTCAATAGCGTCTTCCACCTCAGACAAGGTTATTTGCAAACTAGAGAATTGGCCGAGTACATACTGATCTGACCCTTGTGTGGGCGTAGCATAAATTGTAGAGAAGTTGCTCTCCCACGACTCACTCGAAATGGTGCAGCTACAAGTGTTAATAACTGGTACATGGAGCGCAAGTCCCTTACGGCAGACCAGAATATGTTAGCCTTTTTTTATGGTGGCAGTCTTAGATATGGCTTCCCAGCGATCATTGAGGAGGGCGCCCTTCCGATTATTAATCGCTGTATTGTACCTCCGCCTACCTGTTCTCACATCTGCTGTGCACCTTGGGTTGGATGTTATAGCCTTATGTAGGTTCCTATTAGCCTCAGAACACTCATGGTTGAACCACCATGGAGCGTTTTCTACCTGGGGGATTGGTTTTGACTAAAGAGTTTTAATTGCCAGACAGAGTTTAGTAAAATCCTGGACTACCCCTGGGTGTGGTTCATAGGTCAATAGGCAGGAGATAATTAGGTGCATATTCTCCTTTGCTAGGGTCTGAAACAGTTTGCCACAATCAACACCCCTCCATTTTAGCCATAGGTTGTCAGTTGTCAGTTATCCCTGGCCCCATATTCTATAGAGAAAACGGAGGGAGATGCTAAGCTCAAGACTATTTTGAGAGGGTTATGGTCCCCGTGATTCATAGCGATAACCTCAGCGGCCATTAAATGGTCCATGAGGGAAGGGGAAATAAAAATAAAATCGATAGTTGAAGCGCAATTCCTTCCTTTAAAAGTGGGTGCTTGGTGATTAGTATCAAGTGAAACACTCTCAACGTCCATGACGTTAGCGAGATTATGACGGGTCAGGAGAGTAGCCAGCTCTGCACCCCTGCGCAAGGCAGGATCTGGGGTGGATGTACCCACACCATACGACGTAAGTGAAAATTTTGCATTAAAATCACCACCCAAGAGGATCCCAATAACCCCATCTGAACCTTGCTGACTGTCTAGATTGGAGATGTGATTAAAAAGCTCAATAAAATTCCTATTTGGAGTGGAATAAAAATCGTGGTTATAAAAATGAATCAAATAAAAAGGAACTCTCCTTTTGTATCTTAATATTTGGAAGTTACGGCTATTAGTTGGTAAAACGTTGGTGCTCCCTCCAGCAGCGACACTGATCCCAATAAATAAACCCCCGATGGGCGACCAAATTTGGGCTTGGGTCCAACTATACTAAAATAGTTAAACCCATCAATATATAATTCATGGGTTGCCCATGTCTCTTGGAACATGACTATATCTTGGTCGGATATTACCCGCAGCCAGTCCTTGTCACCTAGCCTTGATTGTGTAGTGTAGCTACTATATTCCCAATAGGCTCTGCGCATTGGAATAATATATTCTATAGAATTGACGTAGGACTTAGGTCTACTAGGTCTCTATCGAATATATTAGACTTAATTGTGAGTGCCAGCTAGCTCAGAGGTCACTAGAAACGTTCTCGAATAAACAAGAAGGGATTCGTTTTTGACAACCACATAAACATGACAACTTTGTCTCCCCAAGATAAAACTGATCTTCAGAGTCGTGGAAACAATAGTCACTTTTCCCTATCTCGGGGTGGTCTTTGCTGCAAACGGTTCCTGGACTGAGCACCTGGCTCACTCCAGGAGCAAGTTCTCAAAGGCCATCAATTCCATCCTTAGCCTCCCGCGCCCAAAGAATACAGGTGCTATTTTAGCTATTTTACATTTTTTTAAAGTGCAATGTGTCCCAGTAGCCACGTATGGGGCTGAGATTTGGGGCAATGTGAACAGCTACTGCATCCAGCAGGAAGAAAACAGGTTTTGCAGAAAGCAGTTGGGCGTCCCAATCTCCACTCCTCAATACATTTGCCATAGGGAACTTAATTTAAATTATATTAATGATTTTATTCATGCTCGCCCTGCTCTTTTTTGGCTATCAGTCTGGAAGAATCAAGCTGCATCCCTAACCAGAGAAATTATTAGTGAATGTGTTAACTGTAAAAGAGGAATGGATATTCCCTGGCTGTCAGGATTGTACCACAGTCTTTGTAGTGTCAATAAAGTAAGCCTGTTTTTAAACCCAAGTACAGCCGAAACACTCCACAAAAATGAGTTACAAAGTGCACTTTATACACTATATAGCACAGAAAGGATTTGTACGGAATCAAAGAAATCCTTTGCATTAAGCTATATGAGTATAGAACTGTATAGGCATCCTTTACCAATTTATCTTATTTTACCAATGACCCATTGGGAAAGGAGCCTTCTATTTCGTTTGAGAGGGGGCATTGTACATTTTTTGTTATGTTTCCCTTTCGGTTACCAGCCCAACCTCGATCGTGCAACTTGTCCATGTGACGGAGTGAGTGGACAAACTGATTTACATTTTTTTGTTGTTGTAAATATTACTTAAAATACATCAAGTGGCTTTTAATTCCTTTTTTAAAAAAGCAGAGACCTGTTTCCCTGGATAATGCTTACCTGTGGTTGTTTACTTTGAACAATGAAGAATTAGTCTTTCGCACTAGCACTTTTTTGAAAATTGCCACCCGAGCACGCAAGATGATGTCTAACCTCTGAACACTTTTGTCCTGGTACGATTACCGTACTAAATTAATTGATGAGCTGTTATTGCATTTCACTACATACTGTCTAATTTGAAATCAAATGGTTTGTACACATAAAATGAGTATTTGTACAGTACGCATTAAAAATCAATAGTCGTCATTCAAAGCATATGTTATGATGTTGGCAATGCTAACTGAATGAATCATGAAATTATATTTATGAAATGGCTCTAAGTTACAGAAGAAAAGGTCGAGACCATTCCATAGCAGAATATATAAACTATTACTGTATTAAGACAAGGCTAAATATTGTCTCTAGGAAGTTTTCAAAAGAATTTCTTGTTCTCTAAGAATAGTTATACTTTAAGCAGATTACTCTGTGCCCAAAAAAAAAATAATCAGTTTTGGAAAAGTCAAATCGATTTGTAGAAAAATAGAGTTCCAAAGTTAGAAGATTTGTTTTGAAAAGTGAAGGTCGAATTCAGAGTTCATGGAACGCTGTGTGCTAATTTCAAAAGTTATTCTCGGTGTCAGGAGAAAACATCAAATCGTCTAAGCTGGCAAAGGAGTCGTCTACCACTGTAGGTGAAAGTTGAACCACTTCATTAAGTAGATCAATCGTACACAGATGAGAAGCATCGCCGTCAGCGTCAACCGCATTAGCAACATTCATAGTAGTGCCTATTGGTCCACTCATCTCACTGGCAGTAGGTTGCCTCTGTGAGACCTCAATGAATGCCGTCATCAGGATCAGTAGCCGTTGGGGGCAACACGATGCATGAGCCGTTACCGAACCAAGCAAAGCATCAACATCGGTTGGCAGTGCTGATGGAAGTGTCAGACAAATATCTAACACGCATTCCTCTCCACAAAGTAGGCTTCGTAAAACAGGTAAGATGCAATCTTGCCAGATTGGTCTGAACGAAAGAAATCAAGTGGTATTCAGATCTCTTAACCGCATCGATGCGGCGCATATTTCCGCTGTGCGCTAACGCTAAACGGAAACCTATGCGTTTATGACGAGCTCAGCTCGTCATGAGCGTACGTGTGGTGTACCTCATGACGAGCTGAGCTTGTCATGAGCGTCGAAGGTGTTAAACGAGCCAAGCCAAGAATCTGTATTATTCGGTCACGATACTGCATCGCCAGAAGAGCATTTTCCATGGTAATCTGGGTATCGCTGGTGACTTGACTTGCCATATCTGAGCAGAAGAAATAAAAATATTATCCCTGCTACAAGTCCCAAGATGAGAGGCAGGCTGCCGAACTCAGAGTGCACGAAATTTGGAAAAATGCCTAGGACTGCTTCAAAAGGTACAAACAGTCCCTAAAAAACGTCTTAAATACATGTACAATACCACTGGTATGAGACATGTTTAAGATATGACCTTACATTTCTGCAAACAGTACGGGGCAGTTTGTTGATAATAGGGCATGTATCTCCGCAGAAGTCCTTGCAACTTGCAGACCATACGTCTCACTGGACGAGGTCAGTGGCACAGTTTTTTGTAAAAGAATGGCTTTCATTCTGCTTAAAGTATCAATTTGTATAGAAGAGATGTTCAGTGAAGGCCATAGCGGCGACTCCCCGTCTGTCTTAGTTTTAGGAAACAATACTTGCATACAATAAGTGACCCTGGCTGACACACTAACTAGATAGCCTATTCCTAGCATCAAACCACAACAGTGTGATCATTCAGCATTATGTAGCTTCCATTGGAAAGCTGCCTAAAAATTGGATCTATCAATGCTGCCGGAGAACCCTGCAGGTGGCAAGAAAGGCTATTTGAAGAACCTTCACAGGCTCCGTGTAAATTAATACCTTGACACAAAAGAGTACCGCTTAGTGAATGTTGGCAATTATTACCACTAAGAAATATTTCCTTTCCCCCACTCCAACATGTGTGTGTATGGTAAATCCCAGGTCGACTTTATGTTTTCTTTACCCAACCTTTCATACAGGCCTGCTGGTATGTGTTTTAAGCAATACTGAAACTGGAAAATGTCACTGGTATTGTGATGGTGCCATGAATTATCCATTTAACGTCTGGTTTCTCAGAAACGGTCAATGGTAATCTTTCCAGTTTTTCTATGCTCAGCACCGTATAGTCTGCTCCTCTCTGTGCCAAAGAGATTTGTTTATCTGTAAGGTTAAATGCAGAAAACAATGACGTGGTGTTGATTAGACGCCAAGGCACATAGCCTGAAAAAAGTTTTTGTAACGTCCAGCCTAGCAGCATTATAGAACGCAGTTGAGACTGGCCATGTTGCAACATTAGCAAGTCCTGTTCCATTATATCTATGGCAGAGGATACAATGTTGTCCAAAGAATAAATTCTGGACAACAGAGTTGTTAAACCATTGTCAACTACAGAGAGAGCTTTCTCTAAATTAATACGATGAATTTCTAGTATTCGTTCCGCAGTTTCTATTTGCGTGACTTTCCAGGCTTCATTATAAGCAGCGTATATACCGGCGTATATGAAACGTTTTTGACGTGGTTTGCGAGGACCTAGTAAGAAGTCTCTCAAATCAACGCCTTCTTTAAGTAAAGTTAAGTGTTGTTTTATTTCCGGGAGTGTGGATTTCTGTAGCCACTCAAGGCATAGTTTTCCTGCACTGTAAGTTGTTATTATCCCTGGATGTTATCTCTGGATATATTTTGGGTCTGGCCTAGTTACTGTAAATCCTTGTGTCTTATTCAGGAATCTATCTTGACAGTTATTTGTGTCTGTGGGCCAGATTAACCATTTTTTCCAATCAGGATTAGTTCTGTTCTGTTGTAAAATATAGTTTACGTCTACCTCCTCATCTGTAGTTTCATTACTATCAGGTGAGGGCTTAGGTATGGACGGTTTGTTTAAATCTTTTATCTTAGCCAGGCCAAGACAAGATGTCTGTTGAACAGTGTCATTTAAAAACATTATTTGTTCCGGGATGATGCAGGCTCTAAATAAGGCTTCTATACCTTGCACCTGCCAGTCTTTTGTGCCCCAAACAGTTTTTTTCTCAATGTTGTCTTTCCAAAAGTCAAAACATAATGTGGACAATCGAGCATAAAAGGCCGCAGAATAAATTTGCTCAGTATTAGTCAACATACTTTTCATTCCTGTCTTATTTATAATTTTAAAATAAAACGTTTCTGGATGTGTAGTATTGAACCCTGAAAAATATGGAAATTTCTTATAAAATGTTTTTGAGCTACCGTTTGGTGGCGTTGGACAATGTTCCCATTGATTATAAGTTAAAACATTTCTAGGGTTTGCAGATTTATGCAAATAATGATGACCAAAATGATTAAAACAATACATGTATTCATAATCTGATGAACCATCTAAGTATTCATGTTTTTCAAATTTTGCTGACATTTCTAAGTCTGCCATCATGTTATTAACAGTCTCAAAGTGCCAATCATCAGAAAATGTGCTGGTTGAAACAATGTCACTCAAAGAAACCTTGAATTGGTGTAGAATCTTCAACAGCTCCACCGGGCCATAAATGTCATAATCAGTTCTGTCCTATGCTATACCACCAGGTATAGGAATGGCTGTGATGTTCACTGATGACAGGTCTCTTTGCTCACGATGAGATAATTTGCGAGGTTTCAGGAGCAAGTTGATGTTCTTACTTGCTGTGTGCATTTTACTGTATTTTCCATCTATCAGCTTTCCCAAACTTAAAACAAGAATGTGCCAAAGTAGGAGAAAAAGTACACCTAACACAATCCAAAATTCAACCCATGGTGAAACCAGATATGTATTTTCAATTTGATGAAAGAGTTCTGTAACTTTTTCTTTGAAAGTTTTATTTGCTGGCGTTGTTTCGGGCTCACTGGGATCCTCAGAAAGCGTGTCAAAGTTGATGAAATAGCCAGAGGCAGTTCTGTCAATTGTTGGTATTGCATCCAAATTATTTGAAATCGCTGGAGCTGCTTGTTCCCTTGTCATATTAGTATAGTCAGATGCTATATCATTGTATACAGAAGTGTCTTGACAAACTGTTATTTGGGTCTCAAGAGGCACAAGTTCCATGGCTTTGTTGCATAGTCCTTCTTTTCTTACTGCAGATTCTTCAAAGGTGATGAGTCTTTTAGTTTGAACCTCTTCGATTTTAGCAAGATTTGGTGGTCTGCTACATCTTTGGAGTCCACTGGGCCTACTACTTATTATCGGCCACATGATGTGGTTTACGGAAATTAATAACAATGCAGTCGCCACTAATGTTTTTAGGCGGATGGCCAACCCACCCAACTCATCTGACCATAAGAATTTCATTCATATCACAGGCGTGGAATCTTTTATGTTTTACCAACCAATCTACTGACTTGTTGGGTAGATCTACCCAAGACTCCCTCCGATCGCCAGTGAACCTTGGAACGCCGGCTAAAACCAGCACATAGGGGCAAGCGGCAGTAGGCTCAGAACATCGGCATTCGATGTCAAACAATTACTCTTGAAACGGTCCGTGATACGGTCCGTGGCCTTTGGGCCCACACTTAAGAGTACTTGCGTCCGAACCAAGGATAGTGCCAAGATGAGGATGCCTAGGATGACTTTTACCTAGATCTGTAATGTTAACATCAGGCGCTCGGGATATATCTTTTGTGGTCCTTTGCTCATAATTGAGATGTGAAACAAGAGGGTTGATACGATCTCCACATGTGATACATAAATTGGGTGTTATGGTATCATTATGCAGGGTAGAGCTTGGCAATAGTATGTTGGGCCCATGATTTAGAAGGGTCGGCACTGGCAAGCTCCTCCCCTCATAATCAGGAGTACAATTCTCTTTGATACCACTCAGATTATCCATGATGGAGTCCATCCTCTGTAACCTTCCCCATAATATGTCAAAATTCTTATCAATCACCTCCTTAATTTGAAACAGGGCAGAATCCAAAATGTTCTCAACAGAGTTTACAAGCACAGTTTCCACAGTGTTGTTAGTACCAATAACGTTTCCTAGTCGATTAAAAATGATATCAGTCTGGCTACACATGGTATTCAAATTAACGTTTGTTGGGGTAACTGCTGTGTCAACTACGGGATTGGCAGCACGGGAGCACTTGGCCATTGTTGTTTTCTGAGTGCCCACGGCTTGCTACCATTTATTTGGTAAAATTTTCGTCTTGGCATTCCCCCTAGACTTGGCAACTGGCGCTCTGGTATTAATGCAGGGCACAACGGAAGCAGTCGTGTCAGATACTTCTTGATTTGGTGAAGCTAAATTTGGAGAGGCAGGATGACTCACAATAACCTTTTGGGGGGATAAATAAGATGTATTTACTGAATTAAGGCAGCTCAATGACAAACGAGTCTGTAAAGAAACCGGGTCCAAGGTCAGGCAACGTTCAGTAATCTCAATTTCGTGAGTCAACAGGGATTCTGCCCTCAAGATGAAAGCATCTAAAGTCACCGCAACTCCTTTCCTTTTATTCATGTTGAGGTAACAACTATACTGGACGAATGCTCAAATGGCAAAGTGTAAAAAAACACAGAAGAGAAGTAATGACGTGCCACGAAATATTGATGACTTTCACAGTACCTGGGTTTTCCCAAACAGATGGATGGCAGGGGACGGCTGTCAGAGGGGTGGCCCAGCCCGGCCTCCTCCGGTCTCGGATAGGCTCAGACGGGCCCGCCTTTGGTCCGGGCTACGTCCCGCGCACGTCCCATGCTGCGGGGGGAGAGACAGCGCTTTAAGCGTGATAGGCCACGCCTCCCCCTCACTCACGGCAGCTGGGAGTAGCCAGATGCAGCCTGGGCATTGTAGTCAATTCCCCCAGGTGATGCACTGGGCGGAGGCAATGGAGGCAATGAAGCGGCAGGGTTTCCAGATGAGGCAGCGTCCAGATAAAGCCCCCGGTTTTCAGTCCCGTGTTACCGGCGTCAGGCAACACAAAAAAGCAGCAAGGAAAGCTCCCATGCCTCGGGGGGGAGAGGCAGAGCTTTAAGCGCGATGGGCCACGCCTCCCCCTCACTCGCGGCAGCTGGGAGTAGCCAGATGCACCCTGGGCACTGTAGTCAACTCCCCCAGGTGATGCACTGGGTGGAGGCAACGGAGGCAATGAAGCGGCAAGGTTTCCATATGAGGCAGCGTCCAGATAAAGCTCCCGGTCTTCAGTCCTGTGTTACAGGCGTCACCCAACACAAATAAGCAGCAAGGAAAGATCCCGCGCCGCAGGGGAGAGACAGCGCTTTAAGCAAAATGGGCCACGCCTCCCCCTCACTCGCGGCAGTTGGGAGTAGCCAGATGCACCCTGGGCACTGTAGTCAACTCCCCCAGGTGATGCACTGGGCGGAGGCAACGGAGGCAATGAAGCGGCAAGGTTTCCAGATGAGGCAGCGTCCAGATAAAGCCCCTCGTCTTCGGTCCTGTGTTACAGCATCAGGCGACACAAACAAGCTGCAAGGAAAGGTGGAGAATTAATACTAGTATTTTTCTTAATGAACAAAATAAACCTAAACTTTTAAACGCTATTCATGATTATTTTCTTTTTAATCCAGAAGGCTCTACCTCCATGGTGAACAAATGGGACACGTTTAAAGCCTATATTAGAGGTGCTTCTATTTCTATTATGGCCCATGAAAATAAATCTTTTAATACAAATATAAAAAATTTGGATAAACAAATCGCAAAATATGAAAGACTTTTTATTACATCTAATGCTTCTCAATGAGATTCAAGTCGCAAAAACTTAGGTATGAATTTAATTCAATCCTTAGCAGAAGAGCTGGTATTCAACTCTCAAATTCTAAAGCCAAATTTAGTGTTAATGCGAACAGATCTGGAAGACTGTTAGCCAATTATTTACGCATTAAAGATAAAGCACAAATTAATTCAATTCTTGACTCTAATGGTAAAATTGCTTCACCCAAAATGATAGTGTAAATGAATTTCTAGATTTATACTACTTAGTATAATAAACCTAATTTTGACGATACCTATTTAATTGATTATTTTTTAGCTAGATATGGATTACCCAAGCTTTCCAAATTTGATAAAATTGAGCTTGATTTGCCCATTACTCAAGATGAAATTCTGTTAGCTATAAAATCTCTTTAAAAAAATAAATCCCATGACCAGATGGTATTCCCGCTGAGATTTATAAGGAATTTCAACTACAGCTTATTCCTCATTTATTTCAACTTTTTACATATTTTGGTTCTTTTACAGAGGCTTTAATTATTGTTTTACCCAAACCTAATAAAGACCCTACTCTTGTGTCTAATTATCGTCTGATCTCTTTACTAAACCAAGATTGTAAATTGTATACCAAAATACTTGCTACTAGATTATCCTCCTTGTTGGAGTCTGTTATACATCCGGATCAATCTGCTTTTATGAAAAATAGATATTCTGCCAATAATACAAGAACTTTGCTTCACGTTATTGAACAAGGATCCACTTTATCGTTACCATCAGGAGTTTCGCATTATATGCAAGACAAAGCTTTTGATCAAATTTACTGGCAGTTTTTATTTTGGACTTTATTATCATTTAATTTTGGGGACATATTTATCTGTATGATTTCTGATTTATATTCTTCTCCTATTGCTCATTTATTTATTAATGCCAAATTTTAAACTAATTTTCTCTTTTCAGAGGTATAAGGCAAGGTTGTCCCCTTTCCCTGCTTTTGTTTCTGCTCGGTATCGAACCCTTACTTGTTTCCATAGGACATTGTGACAAAATTACTGGAATTAATATTACTATTAAAACTTTAGCTTATGCAGATGATGTACTTTTATTTATTAGTGATCCTTTATCTTCTTTTCCTTCCCTGATAGAAATTATTTTGTTTTATTCTACTGTTTCTGGTTACAAATTAAGGGGCCGATTATGATGGCGGTTTTCCCGCATCCTCTGGGCCAGCGGAAGCCACCGCCGGCCCGGAGGATGCGGGAAAACCGCAGCGGACTGAAAAAGATCCCCCGCCAGATTAGGATGGCTGGGGGATCGTTTTTCAGTCCGTAGCTTTTCCGCCGCGGTCGCCTCCCGTCCGCGGCGGAAAAGCACTAACATGGCTGGCGGTGTCTGTCAGACACCGCCAGCCATATTAGGATGACTAGAGTAACATGCCTTTACACGGCGGCATTTCCGCCATGCAAAGGCATACGGATTTTTGTTTGGGGGCCCGTTGCAGGCCCCAGTGGTGAAGGGGGTTGGGGATGCACATGGGGGGTACCTATGGTACCACCCTGCATTTGCGTGCACAAAGCGGCAAGCACCGCTTTGTGCCTGCCGCTTTGTGCATGCAAATGCACAACTTACATTTTTAACATTGCGGCGGGTGCTGCTTCAAGCAGCACCCGCCGCAATGTTAAAAATATAGGATGTGACCGCCAGGGTGGCGGTCACATCCTAATTTGCACGGAGGGACCGCCGCTGCCCCTGCGAACGGTCCCTCCTACTCTATGGTGGCGGACGGACTCAGGTCCGTCCGCCATTATAATCGGCCCCTAAGTACCAATAAAACGGAATTCTTTCCTTTAAATATTTATTGTACTCCTGATATGTTACCTATGAATAAAATTATTTGGCAAAAAGATAAATTTAAATACCTTGGTATTATGTTTTCTTCATCTATGAAATCAACAATATCGATGAATTGCGACTGCATCTTAAATGATAATAAAGATAAAATCTCCAAATGGTCTTCACTTCATCTTTCATGGTGGGGTAGAATGGTTTCTATAAAAATGACTATTGCACCCAAAACATTTTATACCCTTGCTATGATTCCTACTCAATTTCCTTTAAAGTTTTATAAAACTGTAGACAAACTCCTCTCCAAATTTCTTTGGAATAACAAGTCATTTCATATCAGTTATAAAAAATTAAAAATATCCAAATGTAATGGGGATTTTGGATTACCAGACTTGTTTCTTTATCACAAAGCCTTTATTTTAAAACAAAGCTCCCTTTGGTGTAATCTCTTTTTTATAGTAATCCCCCAATGGGCTTCTTATCGAAAAAAAACGTTACTAGAAACTTTTCCTCTACCCACTTTGCTAACTATGTCTAATAAATCTCAATTTTTCATAAATCTGTTATTTTAAAGGCCACTAAGCTAATGTTAACTGATTTAGATTTAATGTTTCAATCACCCATATCCACTATCGAAGATATGTCACTGTGGTATAACCCAGTCATAAAACTTAATAAAAATGTTAGATGTTGGTTTTCATTGATTAAAGCTGGTATTTTTTACGTCAAAGATGTTCTATTGCGTTAATGCTTTTATTTCATTTGAAGCTTTACAAAAAAAAGTCTTTTACCTCCTGATTTTCTCAACTATGAATCCTTATGTAATTCCATTTTAGATTCATTTCCTCAGAATATTCCTTCTAATGTTAAATCAGATTTATCAAATTATAGTCAAACTGTGTTTACTTTATCTCATGGCATTTCTATATTATATAAAAAATGTCTATGTCTCAAGGAACCAACATTGATGTGATCTAAACATTCTGGAATAGCGAACTTTCAACCTCTTTATTGATACATGGAAAGTTATTTGGCTTAATAGTATTTCTGGTTGGTTACCTGTTTCGCTCTATCAAACTAATTCATATATTTCATATCATTGTTTATCGAGTCCACTATGTTTATTTCAAGCAAAACATC
Source organism: Lissotriton helveticus (assembly GCF_964261635.1). NCBI lineage: Eukaryota > Metazoa > Chordata > Amphibia > Caudata > Salamandridae > Lissotriton > Lissotriton helveticus. The sequence continues at coordinate 60,359,352 of NC_136061.1, forward strand.
TTCAATCTGTTGGCACTTCAATTTACATACTGGTTCATTACAACATATGCTTTATGATTGTCCTATTGTTTTTAAATTTTGGATATTATAAATATGTTTTTATTACATGTTGTTCAATGCTATAACAATAATCTAGTTTTCAAGTTATAGTAGCTCTATTTTATTATTGTCATTATATAGATTTATATTTGCCTCTTCCCTCCCCTTTTGTTTTTCTAGGAATATTATATTTACTGTCTTTACCTATTGTAATTTAATGGCTGTTTTTCATTATCTCTCAATTGTAATTGGGTATTTTTTCGGTACTATTTTTTGTATTTTCTCTTGTTTATTATTTAATATGAAAAGTCAATAAACTATTTTGAACACTCTAAAACCTGATAGTATTAGTTATTGTATGATTGTTGGTAGGTATTTTGGGTAGAGGTAAGTCATTTTGGTTAATTCCCTTGCAGTCTTTGGTGTCTTTTTCCAGTTGTTGTAATGAGTAACCCTGTTGGGTCAGTCTGTTTATCAAGCTATTTGATTGGTCTTGGTAGATTCTAGTCTTGCTGCAATACATTATCATTCATTAAAATCCCCCCTTTGGAATATTTTGGATTGCTTTAGGAGGGTGGCAGATGTCTGCTCGTAGAATTGAGTTAGCTGATGTTGGTTTGTATGTTAGTAAGCCTTCTGGGTCATTAAATTCATAAACCCAGGAGAGCTTACCATATATTTTTGAAAACACCCCGAGCTGGTGCTTTATGCTCTACAGCTCCAGTGCAGAGACCTTTAGTGGTTGGTTCTCTGGTTGCCCTTTTTGCTTTGAAAAAATGATAAATGAAAGACTCAAAGGCATTTGTTCCAAAAGACTTTATTCAAAATATGTTATGACAATCACTTTCATTAATCATTGCAATATGAGGATTTATGAAATATGCATTTAATTATAAATAATGTGCAAGCCACCGGTGGCAGAGGTTGGCTGGCCAGGCCCTGTGCCCAATCCTGCACCTCAGACATGCAGCCTGGAGTGGGCTCTAGGGCAGGGTTGGGCTCAGGTCCTGCATCAAAACCCATGCCATGTACAGGAATCAAAATCGTATTTTAAGTTGCAGAAAAGCATAGCAATAGTTAGTCATGGTAATAATATCTTACTTTGCATATAATAAAAATATCTTAGCAATTCACGGAAAAACCCAAAGCTTAAAGTGAGATTATAGTTAGGTATGGTAATGATATCTTACTTTGCATTAAACAAAGTTAGAAATTCACTTCGAGATCATCAATTGTATTCCAAACTGAGAATGCTTTTTGTAGACCCAAGTAAGCAGGCGGTTTACGAAGACTTAGATGAACTTCTTGCACCACCAGGGATACATTGGTAAATGAATCCCCTGATTTCTTTTTGGTAGCAAATTTTGATCAGTGCATCTTATCAGCTTGTGGGAGCGTAGCAAAATAAATAGCATAAACCAAGTACAGAAAATAAGATATAACATTCACACATTTTAATTTAAAAATAAAAATACGTTATTATAAATTCTAAGAAGGACACTAAGAAGGAATAACAATGTACAAGAATAATCAGGGACTTCACCATTTTGCAGAAATATCAAGCGGAATGCCTTAATGACAATTGCAAGGGAAGAACACAAGCAAACCCCAAACCACGACCTAAAATACCTTGTCAAACTTCTAGTAAATATATGATGTTAAAGAAAACAATAACTTTGGGGGTTGAAATATTTTTTACGGACATGTAAGATCTTGCAGAAGATGCGAGCTAGTGGCTATTCTGATCATTTTCTTGCGACAGGAGCTGGGTACTAATGCACGCTTTGTCATTTGCCTAAAAGCTTCATTATTCCATACAAAATCACTTAAACTCTTTGGGGCATATTACCAAGCAATAGCGATAATTATCGCTATTGCTTGGTTAGAGACAAAAATTTACCGCAGAGCTGCGGCGATTTTTATCGCAGATAAACCTTGGTATTACCAAGGTTTATCGCAAATGCGATAAAAAACGTCCGCAATGCATGAATATCGCTGAAAAGTCAGTGATATTCATGCATTACCGAGCTAATGCTCTTAGCCATGTTATCCACCTCCCATTGGATAACATGGCTAGGAACTGCTCAGGGCAGGTGTTAGCTTTTGGAGATATTCGCGCTTAGCGCGAATATCTCCAAAAGTTGGTAATAGGAGATAGCGATGTTAGTGACTGTTTCCAGTCGCAAACATCTTGGCACGCCCACTTTGCATGTCATTAGTGATAAATATCACTGACATGCAAAGTGGGGCCCAAGATGGTCGCTATCTCCTACTAGCTGTCGCTAACTGGTGTTAGCGACAGCTAGGTAATAGGGAGATAATTTTATCTCCGCTTTCTTGGCTTTTAAAGCAAAAAAAGCGGAGATAAACCCCCTTGATAATATGCCCCTTTGTTCTTAAAATTGGTTAAAAGGTAATCCATTAAAAAATATATAATGTAATTGTGCAATTCAAATGTGTGAAACCCATTCGATGTACATGATCTTGTATCAGCTACTTGTGCCTTCGATAATGGACAGTACTGCGATGCTCCCCAGCTCGATTTGCCCTACAAAAACACCCATTCCTATATATGTGTGTCAGAGATGAAGCCATTGTGAAGACCAGCTTGCTTCGGATTCCTGACTTGCAGCTGCAAGTTGCAAGTGGTGATGGAGATTTCAAACTTTAGTTTCAGTCTAAGGAGCTAATCGTTATATTAAAGACGGTCTGTGAGGATTTTCGTGATGGGACTCGGATGGTCCCGGCTGTTTGCCACCTGCTTCCATGGAAGTGTCAGATCGCAGGATTTAGGGTTTTAATACAACTTCAGCATAAAAAGGTAAAAATGTGCTCCAATAGGATTCCTACACCTATAGCTATTTTCTGACTTTTATCAGATTTTAATGAACACATGAAACTCTGCCGAAAATCTATGCACTTCCAGCACTTCTCACTAGCATAACGTTCTTGGATGTTGCCTTCCCACCTGAGGAAAATATCTGCAAACAGAACAGTAATGCACTTGTGCACAGGACTCTTTGTTGTTCCTTCGTAAGGAAAATATTTTATCCAAGCTGAACCGCATTCCCCTATTAGTTATGGGGTCGCTGCCTTAGTTTATTCCCACATCTGATCGAAGTCAGTTCTTGATTGATTGAATGATTGAATGGGGATTTGTAAAACTTTGCCTGAAGGCGTCAAGGCGCAAGTGATGGAAATTAGCCAGGTACACAGATAGAGGTACAGGTATAGAGGCCTAAGAGTAAGCTTCAGTAAAGAGCAGAGTTTTAAGGCCCTTGTGCATTTGCAGAATGGTAAACTACCTCCAAATCGTTGTTGAATGCAAACAAGTTTAGGGCATACACCAACTTTTGCAGGGGCACCCAACAGAAACACCCACAAAGCCACCTCAACTGCTAAAAAATTTAAATGCAGATATTCCATCATGAAAGAATTTCTGCATTAAAAAATGCACTGTGCAGAGAATTTCACTACCGCTCCTTCTGTGAATCAGGATTGGACATTTGACTTTGTAGAGCGAACACTTGAATGTAGCAGGACGCTGAGTAGGGTGGATGCGGGACATCCACTCAAAAAGTGGCGGTGTGACACGTGTGCCGTGTTAAGAGAGCATTGATGTCAATGGTAATATACAATGGGCATGACTTCTGCCCCTTTTTAGCAGGCTTCCCACCCCGCCAAACTCCAAATATGGCACATTTTCATTTATTGCTCATAGCACAATTTGAGTTTCCAGGTATTTAAAGTTATTCTCTCAGGGGCAGAGATAAGAAAAGGCAGCAGCTTAGCACAAACTGCTTCCATGGGAAGATTTGTTCCCATGCAGTCACCTCATTGTGTGTCCCTCGAGCTGCCAGACTGCTCTACACATACTGGGATAAGAAAGAAGGCGCTGCTCCCAATCCCAAGAAACCTTTCAAATGGAGGTGGCCTGCGTGGATATACACCCTCGTTGTAGGCTCTGATACCAACCCCAACCAACCACTGCCAGGGAGATGGCCTGCAGTGACCCCCTGTCTTAGATCAAGGCCCCCCTCTTCCCACCACCTGACCCCATCTCACCTCTGGGAAACTAGGTCCTCGAAGAGAGGGCAGGCAGGCCCGCAGGTCAGAAGCAGAAGGTGAAGGATGGCCGCTTTTGTTTGTGACGGTCAGCCTGAAATTCACGAGTTTGAGAAAGGATATTTAAATAAAGTGATTAACTTGAATTCGCTTTTTACAGACTTTCTCAACTTTCTTTACATTTGCAAAAGTTACGGGAGTTTCAATTCGTTGGTGAAAGGTGTTATTGCCTTTTATACCCAGCTGACTATTTTGAATTAAATATCTGCATGTTATGTTTTATTTAAAGCGTAGGGGTTCGTTGGTAAATAACATTAAACTTTTATATCCATTCATACCTATTTTTAAAATATAAAAGTTGTGGCAGTTTAAAAAAAAATAGAAATTATATGAAAAGTTATGAACTGGTTTTACCACTTTTTAACATGTCGTCTTAATTCTTTAAATACCACGAGTTTTATAACTTTAGGAACAGTTTTAGCAGACTTTTACCAACACTTGACTACAGTTTTAAAGAGGAACGAAATGTATTTGTACTATAAAACATTAATTCCACGTTTATGCAATGTACATGAAACGTTTTTCAAACGGGTAGTAAACTGGTAGTTTCATAATATGTTTTATACCTCAAAATATACTTTTGTAGTTGTTTTTAAATTGGTGGGCATTTTGTGGTAACAGTCTAAAACGCGTTTGAGCACATTATCTTAACGTTATGAATGTCTCAAGGGTCTCAGGTAGCCAGTATGGTAAACACTGCTGTTCCTTGAGACTGCCCCAATTGGAAGGTACCACCCTATAAATCGCCATTTAATGAATAAAGGGAATATTAGTTAAGAATTTTGAAAGAGACATTTAGATGATGTGCTTTTTCAAACAGATTAGGAAGCGTTTGTAACAAATCTTTTCATGTCTCCATCCTCTGGCCTGGCTATGTCTCCTAGGATGCTTAGCGATAACCCTCAGTGCTAGCTTCCAGGTCATGCCGTTTACATTAGATATCCATAAAGGATGTGCATAGGGTACACTGGCAGGATACCTAATTGTGTGCAGGTGTACCTTCAATGGCAATCAGTTTCAAACAGATAGTAGTGTATTCCACCCTCCCCAGCTGAAATGCCAGACCAGAGGAGCCGGTGATTCTGTGTAGAGACGCAGCCTTCTGGACGAAGCTGGAGGAGCTCCATATCATTCTTGCTGGGAAACAATTATTATAAGCGTTGTGGTGCATAGAGAGCCAGATCGGCAATATAATGGAGGAGGTGGACGTATCCTGCGTAATTCTGCGTACCCTAATCATGCATAATAATTCAAAGAAATTCAGCGAGATTACGTGGATTGCACGAGAAGAGTAATTCTGCTTTAAGTTCTATTTTCCTAGTGCAAAAATGCCCCTCGCATTTTAAATCTCACAACTATGCATTTTGTGCTTAGAAATTGCGCAAAATGCAACAGAACATGAATAGCAGTGCGAGCAGTCATTCGCAAAATGTGCTCTTGGGGTATGATTTTTCCTCAATTTACTCTGAGCATTTAGCACAAGTTTCTTGGCGCATAATGCACCCCTTCATCCAAAGTGGACGTGATGATGTATTTTGCGCTAAGAAAATAGATCTAAATGCAGCAGAACTTAAACAGTACAAGCAGCCTCTCGCGCTCTCTAAATGTGCTCTTGGAGTAGGATTTTTTCCTCCAAATTACTTTTTAACATTTTTTTAATTAAAGTTTTTATTGATAACAATACAGGACAGCCGGCAATCAAGCGATACAGATCATAGATGTGTAAATTGATTACTATACCAAATTGACATTAGAACTCAATGTAAAACCAGCAGTCGGATGCATAATACAGACAATACATTATTCAGAGCCCTGTCTCCCATCCCTTAAGCCTCTAAATCACTACCCGCTTCTATTGTAGGTGGCTCACACAAATTACCCCTAAATTTGTTCCAGGCCCCCCATACTTTCTCCCATTTCCGGGGGCACCCCCTATGCAAATATACCATACTCTCCGTCATCATTGCTGCGTCTAGGTCTGAACACCAATCCCTCAACATCGGCACCCCCTCCGCCCCCCAGCATCTTGCTATATTATGTTTGGCGTACATCATACCCAGTGTCGCCCAGTCCTGGGCTGGGTGTGAGAGGTCATTTGGTTCCCATAGGTTCAGAAGACAACGCCGGGGCTCTGGGGGGAGTGTCTCCTCAACTACCTGTGAGATAGTTCTAATGATTTCAATCCAGTATCCTGCAATCTTGGGACATTGCTATATGGTGTGATAAAATGTTCCCACCTCACCGCATCCCCGTAGACAGAAGTGGTGTACCGCCCGCCCAATTATACAGTGTGTCCCTTGTGTAGTATACGCGATGCAGCAGCTTCAGTTGTACTAGTCTTAGTCTAGAGGGTATGGGGGCTTCTCGTGGGGAGGACAGTGCAGTCTGCCAGTCCGCCTCATCAAAGTCTCCTACGTCAGCCGCCCATTTGAGTTTCAATTTTAATGTGGGGTCTGGAGTATTGTTAACCAATTTACAGTAGGTAAACGACGTCGCCTTCTTGAGCATGTGCTCTGTGAGCAGTCTGTCCTCCAGGGGGGTGGCTTCAGGTATCTCCGTGCCCTGGTGGAGTACCGATTCCAGGGCATGCTTGATCTGCATGTACCGGAATCTCTCAGTTGGTGCCATGTCGTATTGGGTCTGTAAATGCGCAAAGGGTATGACCTCACCTTTCTTCCAGAGGTCCCCTACTAAGGATATATCAATTAGATCCCATTCCCTAAATCCTCTGCTGTTGCGGAGTTTCCCAAGGCGACGCGCCGACCATAAGGGAGTCATTTGGGTAATAAGATCACAACATTTCAGCCGGGTCTGCGCTGCAAACCATATACTGGCTGTATGTGCCGTTCGTCCTATAAGCGAATGGGAGCGCTTTTTATCGTAGAGTGCAGCCAGGACCCCCGCCTCACCTAGCTCGTACCTATCCGCCTGAAAGGCCGGTATGGTGTGGGGGGTATGTAGCCACTGATTGATGATTTTCAAATGAGCTGCCCAGTAGTAAAGCTGCACATCCGGGAGGGCTATCCTGCCGTCGTACCAGCTATGGGTCAGTTTAACCTTAGATATACGCGCAGGTTTGTTACTCCACAGAAGACTTGAGACCATTGCATCCAAACTCTTAAAATATTTAGCGGGGACCTGGAATGGGGTATTTTCTAGCACATAAAGGAATCGGGGAAGGGTCATCATTTTAAATAGGGCCGCTTTGTCCAGAAGGGTTAGAGGCAGACCTTGCCAATGAAGCACGTCCCGCCTAAATCTGTCAATTATAGGGACTAAGGTGCCTATTACGATTGCGGATTTCCCGCATCCTCCGGGCCGGCGGAAGCCACCGCCGGCCCGGAGGATGTGGGAAAACCGCCGCGGAGGCATGAAAGACCCACCGCCAAATTAGGATGGCTGGTGGGTCTTGTAATCTGTCCTCCGCTTTTCCGCCGCGGTCGCCTTCCGACCGCGGCGGAAAAGCATTAACGTGGCTGGCGGTGTCTATCAGACACCGCCAGCCATATTAGGATGGAGTAGAAAGTATGCTTTTCCACGGCGGCTTTTACGCCGTGGAAAAGCATAGGGACCTTCACTTCGGGGGCCCGTTGCGGGCCCCCTGGGTGAAGGGGGTGGGGGTGCACATGGGGGGTACCTATGGTACCCCCCTGCATTTGCGTGAACAAAGCGGCAGGCACCGCGCGGTGCCTGCTGCTTTGTGCACGCAAATGCCGTGCATGCATTTTTAACATTGCGGCGGGTGCAGCTGCACCCGCCGCAATGTTAGAGATAGAGGATGTGACCGCCACCCTGACGGTCACGTCCTAATCTGCATGGAGGGACCGCCGCTGCGGACGGTCCCTCCTACTCTATGGTGGCGGACGGACTCAGGTCCGTCCGCCATCATAATCGGCCCCTAAGTTCTTGGAGAAGAATTTTTCTGACTCAGGCGTCACCCAGATGCCCAGATATTTGAAGGAGTCTTCCTTAACCGCAAGTGGGCATTCCTCCGGTAACAATGGGGCTGGGCCCTTCAGTATAAATAATTCGGACTTAGACCAGTTGATAGTGTATCCTGACGCCCGGCCAAAAATTTCACAGATGTTCAAAAGTGATAATATGGAGCGTCTTGGCGAAATCAGGAACAGCAGTACATCGTCTGCGTAAAGGGAGATACCGTCCTCCCAGTTTTCCATCCAATGAAGGCCCCGAATCATGGGATCCCACTGGATCCAGGCTGCCAGCGGCTCAAGAGCCAGTGCAAATAGCAATGGAGACAGGGGGCATCCCTGGCGCGTGCCTCTTCCCAGCTGGAAATCTCTTGAGATGTGACCGTTCGCCACCACATGTTCTATTGGGTGCGCATACAACAGCCGTACCCACGCTCTGAACTTGGGGCCGAAGTCTAAATCTCTGAGGACTGCGAAAAGGTAAGGCCACTCGACCATATCGAAGGCAATCCGGGCGTCAAGGGAAAGGATCACTACAGGCTCTTGGAGGAAGGGCATACGCGCCAGTACCGCCTGCACCCTTCTGAGAATAAGCGCGGTACTACGGTTAGGCATAAACCCGGACTGATCCGGATGAATCAAGGTTTCGAGGTGTGATGTGAGGCGGGTTGCCAGAATTTTCACCAGGATCTTAGCTTCAGCATTTATTAGGGAGATTGGGCAGTAAGAGGCGCATTCATCTAGGGGTTTGCCAGATTTTGGTATCGCAATAATGGTGGCTAGCCGCTGATCCCGGGGTAACTCCCCCTCCTGCAGGCTAGTCTCATACATTTGCAGGAGATGTGGGCCACCAGGTCAGAAGTACATTTGTAAAGTTCTTTTGGGATTCCATTGGGTCCTACCGCTTTCCCTGACTGCAGGTCCTGTATAGCCTCCTGTAGTTCGTCAAGTTTGATGTCAGCCTCTAGTGATAAAGCCGCCTCATCGGATAGGGCAGGCATTTTAATATCTTTAATGTACGGTTGTGCCTCTTCTGTCATGTTCGAATTCGAGGTATACACCTGCGCAAAGTGGTCCGCTAATACCTCCACTATTTGTTCTGGCGCGGTCACCACTTCCCCCGTGTGAGTGTGCAGTTGCGCTATTGTGTTGTGAGCCCGTTATTTCTTATCCAACCATGCCAGGAGTTTGCCCGCTTTATCCCCAACTTCGTAAATAATGTCGTGTGTTCTGTAACCGCATTTGAACCTGGGTGCGCTGATATTCGTGCTTTGTGCTATTCATAGACTTTGTGCCGTTTGTGACGTGGGATCTTCCTCATGTCGGGCTTGTGCTTCAGCTACCTCCATCTCCAGGGCCTCAACCTCACTCTCAGACTGTCGCTTATAACCCGTTATAGAGGCTATGGCTTGCCCTCTAATCACTGTCTTAAACGCTTCCCACAGCACACCGGGGGACTCTACCGAGGACACATTTTCTACAAAATATTGCTTCGTGGCTGTAACTATTTCCTTGCGGATCTTCAGAACCTGAAGTAGCCCGGGAAGATGGGGAAAACGCGCTTCCGCACCTTGGTGTGTACTGTGTAGGTCAGGGAGACTGAGGAGTGGTCCAAGATCCCACTTGGATGTATCTGTACCTCTTGCAAATGGGCCATCCCACCAGTAGCGAGGAAAAAAAATCAATATGTGAGAGGCTATTGCGTACCCCTGACTGAAAGGTGTTTTGCGTTCGGATTCCTATACGCCCAGGCGTCAGAGAGGCCCATCGCGTCCAAGAATCCCTTCAGCTGAGATCCCCCCCCCCCTATGTTCGGCCTATTTCGGTAGCGGTCCCTAGTACCATCCACAATTGAGTTAAAGTCGCCACCCAGAATCAATTCACCCTTGGGTAATCGTAGTAGAAAAGCGCTAAGCGCTGGGAAAGCCAGAGCCAGGTGGGACGGAGAAATATACACTGACACAATATTAAAGCGTTTCACTTCCCACTGGCAAGCTATTGCAGCAAATCGCCCTTGATCATCTGCCCAGGACTGATGAATTACAAGTGGGAACTGCTTGCGCACCAAGAGCCCTACCCCTCGTGAGACTGAGGTGAATTCGGAGTGTACTGCCAATTTGTAACCCCAGTGGTTCATTGCCTAACATGCCGCTCCTACCAGGTGTGTCTCCTGCAGCAGTGCCACAGCTGGTGCTTTACGCCGTAAGTAATGCAACACCAGCCCCTTTTAATTTTATTCCCCAGGCCGTGCACATTCCAAGTGATCAACATCAGGGGAGATACTACGGATCTTGAGGGGTCCCCCTATCCATTCCCGTGCCAGGTATTGTAGTGTCTGTGGCCACGTGGGTAGTTACAATACCTTGCGATCCCTATGTCGCTTGTCCTTAAAGCAGCAAGCTGCCTATACCTCATCGTGCCTTGTCCTGAAAACAAAAACAACATAACGAGAACAATACTGAAAACCCCTGTTGCCCTACCCGCCCCCATCCCTGCCTCCCTGCTCAACGGATTCAAAACTACCCGCCTCCCCAACTTAGCAGAGCGCTTAGTGCCCATCCCAATACTTCAACGTGTGGGGGGGAAGAGAATTGTGCCCCTGCTTCACCGTAGGCCAGTGTATCATTAACTGTAGCAATCAAAAGCCCTCCAGTATGGTATAGAGCCAGTAGTAGTGTGGCTAAGTTCAATATCCGATGTCCCACCAATTTCACATCAGTTCGTGCGCTGTACCCAGCATACATAGTACCTGCAAGTAACGAAGGTAGGCCCCCCAACAGTATTCTGTCTCACCACTGTAGAGGAGCGCACAGCATATCGGACACCGTTCTTAAGTGGTCAAAGTCTGGCAGCAAGTCTCATCCGCCGCCACAAACCAGGTTGAATCTTCCAACGGTTCCAGGGAGAGATCCCTCACTCCTGCTCCATTGCACCCTGCTGTTCGTCCTGCCGTGGGCCTCGGCGGCCACTACGGCCTGGCCTCCCCGCCTTGCGCCACCCATCCAGCCATTCGAGTGCCTCCTCAGGTGTGGAAAAGAACCATGTCTTATCCTCTGACTCCACTCTCAGTTTAGCAGGATATAACATAGAGTATTTCATTTCTCTTTCTCAGAGCTCATTTTTCACCTCAAAGAACCCTCGCCATTGCTTTGTGACTGCCGCCGTATAGTCTGGGAAGATCGTGATTTCAGCATTGTCAATACGGATCGGAGGGGCCTGTCGAGCTGCCTGCAGGATTGCGTCGCGATCTCTGAAGTTGAAAATGTGCACCAAAATTGGACGTGGAGGGGCCCCCGGCCTAGGCCTGCCGCCTGGGACTCAGTGTGCGCGCTCTACTGAAAAGAAGTTGGATAGTCCCTTTGGTTGCAGATGGGTGGTCACTAAATCCTCCACAAAGAGGTCAAGGGCCGGTCCCCCTGTCGCCTCCGGGACGCCAATAAGGCGGATGTTATTCCGTCTCGACCGCCCCTCCCGATCCTCAAGGCGGGCCATCAGGAGTTTGTTGTCTCCCTCCAACTGTCTCACCTGTTGTTTGAGAGTGGAGGTGTCAGAGGTCAGGGCGGCCGTCGTTGTTTCCACTTCAGATACTTTAGTGGACATCTTGTTAAAGTCAGCTCGGATCAGTGCCAGATCAATTGCAAGAGTCCCGATCCTAGCGTCCACTTTATTGAGGGTGGCCATAATGTCCTGTAGGGTAACTTCTTGCGAGGTGCCACGAGCCGCCCCCGCCGTCGTTGGGCCCTCTTTGTCAGGGGGATCTCCCTGTGCATTTGTGAATGCAAATTTGTCCAGTTGAACCTGGTTAGCCCCGCGCCCTGGTCTGTTACTCATTGTGTTACTCAGGATAGATGTGTCGCTTATTGCCAGGCTTGTATAGAGTACGTCCTATGAATCAGGCTGGAGCGGATATGTGAAGAAGGCCAGGTCTTTACAGTCTATCAGACGGAGGGACCCCTAACCGCCACACCTCCCAGCACTCAGTTTATCGAGCAGCCCGCACCTTCTTGAAGCCAGTACTCAGATTGTTGCCCCAGGCTCCAGGCCGCTTCCACCACACGATGGCGTGAGGGGCAGTCCTTGTGCAATCACCTTTTTGCGACCCCAGTCGCAGTCCTTCGCTTCCGGGAGGTAAGGATCTTCAGCGGCTAGGCACTCCCGGGCCCTTCACCCAGCACACGTGGGCCCACTCTGGAGGCCGGGTCTACTGTGGCCCTCTCAGTCTTGGGGCTGCGATTTTGGGGCTGTCCACGGGTATCATGCAGTCCCCCTGGGTCCGGGGTTCAGCACAGCCCGCCACGCCTGGCCGCCACTGCAAATTGTCCCTTCGACCCCTTGGCACAGGGCCCCTGAGTGCCGCAGGCGTTATTCCCTGACCCTACCTGGTCACGCAGCACTCATGCAGGGGGGGGGTTCTCCCTCCGTCGCCTCCCGGGGCCGTAATTGCTTCGTTTGCGCTCAGCAGGCCCTACCGTCCACTGCCGATAACAGGCCTAGGTCCGGTGATCTTGTTCACTGCTCCTAAAATGTCGGTCGGCGTAGCACCTTCCCTGCCGTTTCGGCTCTGGGTTCCCGGCCAGTATGTTTCGCCGTTAGTCTGTGCGGGCTCCGCAGCCCTGGCTCCGCTGCTCGGTCTCTTGTAGGGTGGGGGCACGACTCGGAGGGGAGAGAAGTCCGCGCCTTCCCCAGCGCCTCAACCACACTTCCCTGTGCCGGACTCCTGGTCCCGCTCTCCGGCCGCCGCCCCCACTCGAGGTCCCAGTCTCTCAGCCTTCATAGGCCGCCAGATGTCTCACGCCGCCACAGCCTTCCAGACGCGCGGATTTTCATGGGAGGACTCCCGGTAGACGCCCGCCGTTCTCCGCTTGCTTCCTCCGTGTCTCTGAGGGCTTATTGATCCAGTATGTAGCAGGCTAAATGTTGGGACTCTGGTGTGAAGTGCTTGGCAGTGCAACGTTCATAGTTGCTCTTGAAACCATTGTAGGAAAACGCTATATAATACTGACCAGTGTGTTTATAGTTTGGGACTTGAATGTAAGAATTTGGCTGCTCAGAACCTTGGATCTTGGGAATCACATGAGGATGAGAAGTTGTGGTTTCACCTTTTTCATGTAATGAAGGCAACACCAGATAAAAGAGGGCTTATGATTAGTACCTTGATGCTTGAATATGGTTTTAGAATGATGGATGGACTCACTGAAAATTGGATGCATCTGCAAGGTAATCCTTTGACGGATATTCGATTCTGATCAAAATGCCTTTTTCTGCCTTTGATTTACCTCTGCTCTTTTGAAGGTCTGAGCAGAAACTTGTTTGAGTAAAGTTAGGTTATAATTGGTTGCACGTCCCTTCATAATTGTTCTTTTCTCAATCCTAACTGCTAATACATGATTTTGAAGACATAGGGCATAGTTTAGTTGTGATAAGATGAAGGCCAAACGTGGGAAGGGCAGCCGATCATCTATTAGGTCATCGTACCAGCAGGAGTAGACACATCTCAGAGGCCGACACATAAGACAAGCGCCATTGCAAGCGCCTGCATCCTTGGAAATGATTTATCGCCATTAAGGGAAGAATCGCTTTACCCATTGGAAATACACTTACCTGAACTAAGAGCGCCACCGTGTGCATCTCGCTCCTTGCCTCTTCTGCTACTCCACGCTTGAGCTTACCACGGATCCATTGGACCGGCCTTTATACACGTTTGCCTGATTACTACACCCTCCCAAGGGCTCCCGGCTGTGTTCCCTGTGAGTCCTTTTATTCACCTCTACCAGCCGGTGCCACCAATTTTTTGTTACACAGCAGCGCTAAGCCCACTTCAGGTGTCCCCACATTGACAAGTCCTGAGGAGACCCGACATCAACCATGGGTCGAAACGTCGTTGGCAGTTGAAAAGAGGCAGACCGGAAACAATAGTTGCTTAAACTTCCAACTGTTGTACATATATTGGATATATTTTACTTGGTCGCCTCTTTCTTATGAAAACCAAATGAAAAATAGAAACCTTCCTTTTTCTATATGTTATTTATTTTTCACGATAGAAGTGTAGGTTCTTTCAAATATTCACTTGGGACACACCATCACTTGTTATATCTTGTATGTAAATATTTCATATATTATGTGCAGAAATGTATTTGTCTCTGTTCGTATAAACTAAGGAAATGTTTTGACAAATTGACCAAATGTGTAACCAGCTTCTTTCTCTTCCAGGGGATCCTCATCAATAGTCATAAGCATTAGAATATTCCCGCCCATGCGTGGGACCCCGGAAACACTATATTATATGTGCCCCACATATATATATATATATATACATATTCAACATCAAAGTTGCCTGCTGTAGAAAAGGCCCAACACTCGGTAAATATCTGCCACAAATCTTTAATGCAGGAAGTGATGCGGTAAAACAGCAAAGTCCAACACGATTAGTCTGCCCTCTGCCCGACGCGTTTCGTGATATTCCTCACTTCATCTGGGGCTTTGGCTCGATGCTGGTAACAGCGGCAATTAGCACGGCACTGCCTTTGTATAACAGTTCCCGCCCACATGGGCGTGGCCACCGCCGTGGCTTGTGGTAGTTGAAGTGCCGTTGTTATCTCAAGTGAGTTGCCGCTCTGTCCAGTCCTTAATACACACACATTAAAACCAAGTGGGTTGCGGTACTGAGCTGAAATTAGCGCACCACCTGCTTACTCCTCCATCAAATGGCACCAAATGCCCCGAACGGTTGCGCCGCTTGACGCCACCACAGGGCTGCCGGAAAGACAGCCGGGCGCTTCTCCGCGGCTCAGGCAAGCCGCACAAGTATTCAACATCAAAGTTGCCTGCTGTAGAAAAGGCCCAACACTCGGTAAATATCTGCCACAAATCTTTAATGCAGGAAGTGATGCGGTAAAACAGCAAAGTCCAACACGATTAGTCTGCCCTCTGCCCGACGCGTTTCGTGATATTCCTCACTTCATCTAGGGCTTTGGCTCGATGCTGGTAACAGCGGCAATTAGCACGGCACTGCCTTTGTATAACAGTTCCCGCCCACATGGGCGTGGCCACCGCCGTGGCTTGTGGTAGTTGAAGTGCCGTTGTTATCTCAAGTGAGTTGCCGCTCTGTCCAGTCCTTAATACACACACATTAAAACCAAGTGGGTTGCGGTACTGAGCTGAAATTAGCGCACCACTTGCTTACTCCTCCATCAAATGGCACCAAATGCCCCGAACGGTTGCGCCGCTTGACGCCACCACAGGGCTGCCGGAAAGACAGCCGGGCGCTTCTCCGCGGCTCAGGCAAGCCGCACAAGTATTCAACATCAAAGTTGCCTGCTGTAGAAAAGGCCCAACACTCGGTAAATATCTGCCACAAATCTTTAATGCAGGAAGTGATGCGGTAAAACAGCAAAGTCCAACACGATTAGTCTGCCCTCTGCCCGACGCGTTTCGTGATATTCCTCACTTCATCTAGGGCTTTGGCTCGATGCTGGTAACAGCGGCAATTAGCACGGCACTGCCTTTGTATAACAGTTCCCGCCCACATGGGCGTGGCCACCGCCGTGGCTTGTGGTAGTTGAAGTGCCGTTGTTATCTCAAGTGAGTTGCCGCTCTGTCCAGTCCTTAATACACACACATTAAAACCAAGTGGGTTGCGGTACTGAGCTGAAATTAGCGCACCACCTGCATACTCCTCCATCAAATGGCACCAAATGCCCCGAACGGTTGCGCCGCTTGACGCCACCACAGGGCTGCCGGAAAGACAGCCGGGCGCTTCTCCGCGGCTCAGGCAAGCCGCACAAGTATTCAACATCAAAGTTGCCTGCTGTAGAAAAGGCCCAACACTCGGTAAATATCTGCCACAAATCTTTAATGCAGGAAGTGATGCGGTAAAACAGCAAAGTCCAACACGATTAGTCTGCCCTCTGCCCGACGCGTTTCGTGATATTCCTCACTTCATCTGGGGCTTTGGCTCGATGCTGGTAACAGCGGCAATTAGCACGGCACTGCCTTTGTATAACAGTTCCCGCCCACATGGGCGTGGCCACCGCCGTGGCTTGTGGTAGTTGAAGTGCCGTTGTTATCTCAAGTGAGTTGCCGCTCTGTCCAGTCCTTAATACACACACATTAAAACCAAGTGGGTTGCGGTACTGAGCTGAAATTAGCGCACCACCTGCTTACTCCTCCATCAAATGGCACCAAATGCCCCGAACGGTTGCGCCGCTTGACGCCACCACAGGGCTGCCGGAAAGACAGCCGGGCGCTTCTCCGCGGCTCAGGCAAGCCGCACAAGTATTCAACATCAAAGTTGCCTGCTGTAGAAAAGGCCCAACACTCGGTAAATATCTGCCACAAATCTTTAATGCAGGAAGTGATGCGGTAAAACAGCAAAGTCCAACACGATTAGTCTGCCCTCTGCCCGACGCGTTTCGTGATATTCCTCACTTCATCTAGGGCTTTGGCTCGATGCTGGTAACAGCGGCAATTAGCACGGCACTGCCTTTGTATAACAGTTCCCGCCCACATGGGCGTGGCCACCGCCGTGGCTTGTGGTAGTTGAAGTGCCGTTGTTATCTCAAGTGAGTTGCCGCTCTGTCCAGTCCTTAATACACACACATTAAAACCAAGTGGGTTGCGGTACTGAGCTGAAATTAGCGCACCACTTGCTTACTCCTCCATCAAATGGCACCAAATGCCCCGAACGGTTGCGCCGCTTGACGCCACCACAGGGCTGCCGGAAAGACAGCCGGGCGCTTCTCCGCGGCTCAGGCAAGCCGCACAAGTATTCAACATCAAAGTTGCCTGCTGTAGAAAAGGCCCAACACTCGGTAAATATCTGCCACAAATCTTTAATGCAGGAAGTGATGCGGTAAAACAGCAAAGTCCAACACGATTAGTCTGCCCTCTGCCCGACGCGTTTCGTGATATTCCTCACTTCATCTAGGGCTTTGGCTCGATGCTGGTAACAGCGGCAATTAGCACGGCACTGCCTTTGTATAACAGTTCCCGCCCACATGGGCGTGGCCACCGCCGTGGCTTGTGGTAGTTGAAGTGCCGTTGTTATCTCAAGTGAGTTGCCGCTCTGTCCAGTCCTTAATACACACACATTAAAACCAAGTGGGTTGCGGTACTGAGCTGAAATTAGCGCACCACCTGCATACTCCTCCATCAAATGGCACCAAATGCCCCGAACGGTTGCGCCGCTTGACGCCACCACAGGGCTGCCGGAAAGACAGCCGGGCGCTTCTCCGCGGCTCAGGCAAGCCGCACAAGTATTCAACATCAAAGTTGCCTGCTGTAGAAAAGGCCCAACACTCGGTAAATATCTGCCACAAATCTTTAATGCAGGAAGTGATGCGGTAAAACAGCAAAGTCCAACACGATTAGTCTGCCCTCTGCCCGACGCGTTTCGTGATATTCCTCACTTCATCTAGGGCTTTGGCTCGATGCTGGTAACAGCGGCAATTAGCACGGCACTGCCTTTGTATAACAGTTCCCGCCCACATGGGCGTGGCCACCGCCGTGGCTTGTGGTAGTTGAAGTGCCGTTGTTATCTCAAGTGAGTTGCCGCTCTGTCCAGTCCTTAATACACACACATTAAAACCAAGTGGGTTGCGGTACTGAGCTGAAATTAGCGCACCACCTGCTTACTCCTCCATCAAATGGCACCAAATGCCCCGAACGGTTGCGCCGCTTGACGCCACCACAGGGCTGCCGGAAAGACAGCCGGGCGCTTCTCCGCGGCTCAGGCAAGCCGCACAAGTATTCAACATCAAAGTTGCCTGCTGTAGAAAAGGCCCAACACTCGGTAAATATCTGCCACAAATCTTTAATGCAGGAAGTGATGCGGTAAAACAGCAAAGTCCAACACGATTAGTCTGCCCTCTGCCCGACGCATTTCGTGATATTCCTCACTTCATCTAGGGCTTTGGCTCGATGCTGGTAACAGCGGCAATTAGCACGGCACTGCCTTTGTATAACAGTTCCCGCCCACATGGGCGTGGCCACCGCCGTGGCTTGTGGTAGTTGAAGTGCCGTTGTTATCTCAAGTGAGTTGCCGCTCTGTCCAGTCCTTAATACACACACATTAAAACCAAGTGGGTTGCGGTACTGAGCTGAAATTAGCGCACCACCTGCTTACTCCTCCATCAAATGGCACCAAATGCCCCGAACGGTTGCGCCGCTTGACGCCACCACAGGGCTGCCGGAAAGACAGCCGGGCGCTTCTCCGCGGCTCAGGCAAGCCGCACAAGTATTCAACATCAAAGTTGCCTGCTGTAGAAAAGGCCCAACACTCGGTAAATATCTGCCACAAATCTTTAATGCAGGAAGTGATGCGGTAAAACAGCAAAGTCCAACACGATTAGTCTGCCCTCTGCCCGACGCGTTTCGTGATATTCCTCACTTCATCTAGGGCTTTGGCTCGATGCTGGTAACAGCGGCAATTAGCACGGCACTGCCTTTGTATAACAGTTCCCGCCCACATGGGCGTGGCCACCGCCGTGGCTTGTGGTAGTTGAAGTGCCGTTGTTATCTCAAGTGAGTTGCCGCTCTGTCCAGTCCTTAATACACACACATTAAAACCAAGTGGGTTGCGGTACTGAGCTGAAATTAGCGCACCACCTGCTTACTCCTCCATCAAATGGCACCAAATGCCCCGAACGGTTGCGCCGCTTGACGCCACCACAGGTCTGCCGGAAAGACAGCCGGGCGCTTCTCCGCGGCTCAGGCAAGCCGCACAAGTATTCAACATCAAAGTTGCCTGCTGTAGAAAAGGCCCAACACTCGGTAAATATCTGCCACAAATCTTTAATGCAGGAAGTGATGCGGTAAAACAGCAAAGTCCAACACGATTAGTCTGCCCTCTGCAATTAGCACGGCACTGCCTTTGTATAACAGTTACCAGCATCGAGCCAAAGCCCCAGATGAAGTGAGGAATATCACGAAACGCGTCGGGCAGAGGGCAGACTAATCGTGTTGGACTTTGCTGTTTTACCGCATCACTTCCTGCATTAAAGATTTGTGGCAGATATTTACCGAGTGTTGGGCCTTTTCTACAGCAGGCAACTTTGATGTTGAATACTTGTGCGGCTTGCCTGAGCCGCGGAGAAGCGCCCGGCTGTCTTTCCGGCAGCCCTGTGGTGGCGTCAAGCGGCGCAACCGTTCGGGGCATTTGGTGCCATTTGATGGAGGAGTAAGCAGGTGGTGCGCTAATTTCAGCTCAGTACCGCAACCCACTTGGTTTTAATGTGTGTGTATTAAGGACTGGACAGAGCGGCAACTCACTTGAGATAACAACGGCACTTCAACTACCACAAGCCACGGCGGTGGCCACGCCCATGTGGGCGGGAACTGTTATACAAAGGCAGTGCCGTGCTAATTGCCGCTGTTACCAGCATCGAGCCAAAGCCCCAGATGAAGTGAGGAATATCACGAAACGCGTCGGGCAGAGGGCAGACTAATCGTGTTGGACTTTGCTGTTTTACCGCATCACTTCCTGCATTAAAGATTTGTGGCAGATATTTACCGAGTGTTGGGCCTTTTCTACAGCAGGCAACTTTGATGTTGAATACTTGTGCGGCTTGCCTGAGCCGCGGAGAAGCGCCCGGCTGTCTTTCCGGCAGCCCTGTGGTGGCGTCAAGCGGCGCAACCGTTCGGGGCATTTGGTGCCATTTGATGGAGGAGTAAGCAGGTGGTGCGCTAATTTCAGCTCAGTACCGCAACCCACTTGGTTTTAATGTGTGTGTATTAAGGACTGGACAGAGCGGCAACTCACTTGAGATAACAACGGCACTTCAACTACCACAAGCCACGGCGGTGGCCACGCCCATGTGGGCGGGAACTGTTATACAAAGGCAGTGCCGTGCTAATTGCCGCTGTTACCAGCATCGAGCCAAAGCCCCAGATGAAGTGAGGAATATCACGAAACGCGTCGGGCAGAGGGCAGACTAATCGTGTTGGACTTTGCTGTTTTACCGCATCACTTCCTGCATTAAAGATTTGTGGCAGATATTTACCGAGTGTTGGGCCTTTTCTACAGCAGGCAACTTTGATGTTGAATACTTGTGCGGCTTGCCTGAGCCGCGGAGAAGCGCCCGGCTGTCTTTCCGGCAGCCCTGTGGTGGCGTCAAGCGGCGCAACCGTTCGGGGCATTTGGTGCCATTTGATGGAGGAGTAAGCAGGTGGTGCGCTAATGTCAGCTCAGTACCGCAACCCACTTGGTTTTAATGTGTGTGTATTAAGGACTGGACAGAGCGGCAACTCACTTGAGATAACAACGGCACTTCAACTACCACAAGCCACGGCGGTGGCCACGCCCATGTGGGCGGGAACTGTTATACAAAGGCAGTGCCGTGCTAATTGCCGCTGTTACCAGCATCGAGCCAAAGCCCCAGATGAAGTGAGGAATATCACGAAACGCGTCGGGCAGAGGGCAGACTAATCGTGTTGGACTTTGCTGTTTTACCGCATCACTTCCTGCATTAAAGATTTGTGGCAGATATTTACCGAGTGTTGGGCCTTTTCTACAGCAGGCAACTTTGATGTTGAATACTTGTGCGGCTTGCCTGAGCCGCGGAGAAGCGCCCGGCTGTCTTTCCGGCAGCCCTGTGGTGGCGTCAAGCGGCGCAACCGTTCGGGGCATTTGGTGCCATTTGATGGAGGAGTAAGCAGGTGGTGCGCTAATTTCAGCTGAGTACCGCAACCCACTTGGTTTTAATGTGTGTGTATTAAGGACTGGACAGAGCGGCAACTCACTTGAGATAACAACGGCACTTCAACTACCACAAGCCACGGCGGTGGCCACGCCCATGTGGGCGGGAACTGTTATACAAAGGCAGTGCCGTGCTAATTGCCGCTGTTACCAGCATCGAGCCAAAGCCCCAGATGAAGTGAGGAATATCACGAAACGCGTCGGGCAGAGGGCAGACTAATCGTGTTGGACTTTGCTGTTTTACCGCATCACTTCCTGCATTAAAGATTTGTGGCAGATATTTACCGAGTGTTGGGCCTTTTCTACAGCAGGCAACTTTGATGTTGAATACTTGTGCGGCTTGCCTGAGCCGCGGAGAAGCGCCCGGCTGTCTTTCCGGCAGCCCTGTGGTGGCGTCAAGCGGCGCAACCGTTCGGGGCATTTGGTGCCATTTGATGGAGGAGTAAGCAGGTGGTGCGCTAATTTCAGCTCAGTACCGCAACCCACTTGGTTTTAATGTGTGTGTATTAAGGACTGGACAGAGCGGCAACTCACTTGAGATAACAACGGCACTTCAACTACCACAAGCCACGGCGGTGGCCACGCCCATGTGGGCGGGAACTGTTATACAAAGGCAGTGCCGTGCTAATTGCCGCTGTTACCAGCATCGAGCCAAAGCCCCAGATGAAGTGAGGAATATCACGAAACGCGTCGGGCAGAGGGCAGACTAATCGTGTTGGACTTTGCTGTTTTACCGCATCACTTCCTGCATTAAAGATTTGTGGCAGATATTTACCGAGTGTTGGGCCTTTTCTACAGCAGGCAACTTTGATGTTGAATACTTGTGCGGCTTGCCTGAGCCGCGGAGAAGCGCCCGGCTGTCTTTCCGGCAGCCCTGTGGTGGCGTCAAGCGGCGCAACCGTTCGGGGCATTTGGTGCCATTTGATGGAGGAGTAAGCAGGTGGTGCGCTAATGTCAGCTCAGTACCGCAACCCACTTGGTTTTAATGTGTGTGTATTAAGGACTGGACAGAGCGGCAACTCACTTGAGATAACAACGGCACTTCAACTACCACAAGCCACGGCGGTGGCCACGCCCATGTGGGCGGGAACTGTTATACAAAGGCAGTGCCGTGCTAATTGCCGCTGTTACCAGCATCGAGCCAAAGCCCCAGATGAAGTGAGGAATATCACGAAACGCGTCGGGCAGAGGGCAGACTAATCGTGTTGGACTTTGCTGTTTTACCGCATCACTTCCTGCATTAAAGATTTGTGGCAGATATTTACCGAGTGTTGGGCCTTTTCTACAGCAGGCAACTTTGATGTTGAATACTTGTGCGGCTTGCCTGAGCCGCGGAGAAGCGCCCGGCTGTCTTTCCGGCAGCCCTGTGGTGGCGTCAAGCGGCGCAACCGTTCGGGGCATTTGGTGCCATTTGATGGAGGAGTAAGCAGGTGGTGCGCTAATTTCAGCTCAGTACCGCAACCCACTTGGTTTTAATGTGTGTGTATTAAGGACTGGACAGAGCGGCAACTCACTTGAGATAACAACGGCACTTCAACTACCACAAGCCACGGCGGTGGCCACGCCCATGTGGGCGGGAACTGTTATACAAAGGCA
The DNA here is from genome assembly GCF_964261635.1 of Lissotriton helveticus. Taxonomy (NCBI): domain Eukaryota; kingdom Metazoa; phylum Chordata; class Amphibia; order Caudata; family Salamandridae; genus Lissotriton; species Lissotriton helveticus. The sequence continues at coordinate 60,381,738 of NC_136061.1, forward strand.
GTGCCGTGCTAATTGCCGCTGTTACCAGCATCGAGCCAAAGCCCCAGATGAAGTGAGGAATATCACGAAACGCGTCGGGCAGAGGGCAGACTAATCGTGTTGGACTTTGCTGTTTTACCGCATCACTTCCTGCATTAAAGATTTGTGGCAGATATTTACCGAGTGTTGGGCCTTTTCTACAGCAGGCAACTTTGATGTTGAATACTTGTGCGGCTTGCCTGAGCCGCGGAGAAGCGCCCGGCTGTCTTTCCGGCAGCCCTGTGGTGGCGTCAAGCGGCGCAACCGTTCGGGGCATTTGGTGCCATTTGATGGAGGAGTAAGCAGGTGGTGCGCTAATTTCAGCTCAGTACCGCAACCCACTTGGTTTTAATGTGTGTGTATTAAGGACTGGACAGAGCGGCAACTCACTTGAGATAACAACGGCACTTCAACTACCACAAGCCACGGCGGTGGCCACGCCCATGTGGGCGGGAACTGTTATACAAAGGCAGTGCCGTGCTAATTGCCGCTGTTACCAGCATCGAGCCAAAGCCCCAGATGAAGTGAGGAATATCACGAAACGCGTCGGGCAGAGGGCAGACTAATCGTGTTGGACTTTGCTGTTTTACCGCATCACTTCCTGCATTAAAGATTTGTGGCAGATATTTACCGAGTGTTGGGCCTTTTCTACAGCAGGCAACTTTGATGTTGAATACTTGTGCGGCTTGCCTGAGCCGCGGAGAAGCGCCCGGCTGTCTTTCCGGCAGCCCTGTGGTGGCGTCAAGCGGCGCAACCGTTCGAGGCATTTGGTGCCATTTGATGGAGGAGTAAGCAGGTGGTGCGCTAATTTCAGCTCAGTACCGCAACCCACTTGGTTTTAATGTGTGTGTATTAAGGACTGGACAGAGCGGCAACTCACTTGAGATAACAACGGCACTTCAACTACCACAAGCCACGGCGGTGGCCACGCCCATGTGGGCGGGAACTGTTATACAAAGGCAGTGCCGTGCTAATTGCCGCTGTTACCAGCATCGAGCCAAAGCCCCAGATGAAGTGAGGAATATCACGAAACGCGTCGGGCAGAGGGCAGACTAATCGTGTTGGACTTTGCTGTTTTACCGCATCACTTCCTGCATTAAAGATTTGTGGCAGATATTTACCGAGTGTTGGGCCTTTTCTACAGCAGACAACTTTGATGTTGAATACTTGTGCGGCTTGCCTGAGCCGCGGAGAAGCGCCCGGCTGTCTTTCCGGCAGCCCTGTGGTGGCGTCAAGCGGCGCAACCGTTCGGGGCATTTGGTGCCATTTGATGGAGGAGTAAGCAGGTGGTGCGCTAATTTCAGCTCAGTACCGCAACCCACTTGGTTTTAATGTGTGTGTATTAAGGACTGGACAGAGCGGCAACTCACTTGAGATAACAACGGCACTTCAACTACCACAAGCCACGGCGGTGGCCACGCCCATGTGGGCGGGAACTGTTATACAAAGGCAGTGCCGTGCTAATTGCCGCTGTTACCAGCATCGAGCCAAAGCCCCAGATGAAGTGAGGAATATCACGAAACGCGTCGGGCAGAGGGCAGACTAATCGTGTTGGACTTTGCTGTTTTACCGCATCACTTCCTGCATTAAAGATTTGTGGCAGATATTTACCGAGTGTTGGGCCTTTTCTACAGCAGGCAACTTTGATGTTGAATATATATACATATATATATATATATATATATATATATATATATATATATATACGTATATGTATATATATATATATATATATATATATATATATATATATATATATATATATATATATATATATATATAAAAACATGCAATAGCAGCCAAATCACATCAGAGCTGGAATATGCTGTGAAGAATTTCCACCATACATGAATAATATGCATTAGAAACATGAGAAACAACACAAAAGATTGTTTAGAAACTGTTGTAATGCTTAGGCAGCAGTAGAAATTCTTATAACACCCTGAAAGCATAGAAAGCTCCCAGGCTGCATTGCAAACACACAGTCTAAAAAGACTGAAAAGCTAACCTGTAGCTGTATACAAAAACTGACACCGTGCCTTTAAGGCACCCATGACCCCCGGTATCCCATCATGCCTCAGGGGTGACAGTTAGGTCAGTTGTTCTTTCCGGCTCCTTCAGGAAGGATCCTGGTAACACAGCTCCACTAATTTTCTGTTTTCTGACAGAAAATTACTTCATTCTTAACAACTTTTTCTAATTACTTTGACATTTTACATCAAGTCAAGTAATAAACTGTCTTTTTTAGTCAGTTTAGTGAGCATTTTCAGCTGAGAATGCCTTTACTTTTTGACAAATGCCCTTCTTGTGGCAACAAGAAGGCAAAATCAGACAACCACGACGTTTGTATCCTGTGTCTGCCTGAAGAACATGATCCAGGCACCTGTCCTCACTGCGAGCACCTGTCAGGAAGAACTCTCAAAGACAGGGAGAGAATTTGCATCTATTGCCTGGCTCACAGGTTATCCGGAGGAAGGTCTCCGGTGAAGAAGGGCTCCAAGAAGGCTAGAACATCTTCAAAAGAGAATTCTTCGCACCCTTCAGCTTCAGCGTCAGGCTTGGCGCTGAGGAAAGAGCCACCGGTGGGTCATTCATCTTCAAAACTACCGTCGACGGCGGGCTCGCCGTCGAAAAGAAGACCAGGTACGTCGACGACGTCGAAGGATCCAGCTCCGTCATCAAAATCCCCTCCGCCGTTGTCAACCGGGCGACGAACGGCGTTGAGAAATGTGACTCCGCCGCCGTCAACCGGGCGACGGTCGGCGTCGAGATCCAAGTCCCCTCCGCCGTCGTCAACCGGGCGATGATCGGCGTCGAGGGAGGTCACTCCTCCGCCGTCGTCATCCAGGCGGCGACCGGCGGCGAGACGTGTGACCCCTCCGCCGTCGTCTAAAAAACAACGTTCGGCGTCGAGGACCAAGACCCCTCCGCCGTCGACAGCAAAACGTCGATCTGCGTCAATGTTCGGCGTCGAGGGTGACCAATATCCCTCCGCCGTCGTCGCACAGACATTCGACGTTGAGACAGAGGGCTCCGTCGACAGCTGGTCATCGCCGTTCGACGTCGAGACAGAGGGCTCCGTCGATGGCTGTTCATCGCCGTTCGACGTCGAGACAGAGGGCTCCGTCGACGACTGGTCATCACCACTCGACGTCAAGAGACCATAGATCCTCGCATCGATCGCCGTCGAGGCATTCGAGGTCGAGATTGTTGGATCCGCCGACTCCCCGAAAGCATTCGGCGTCGAGAGAAAAACGTACGACGCCAGAACGTTCGACGTCGAGACATTCGGAAAGGGCTCGATCGTCGTCAAACAACTCTGTGATCATGGTTACCGAGTCAGCTTCTCGCCATTCTACTTCACAGTCTTCTGGCTCCTCAACAACATCTTCAATGTCCAGAAGTCCTATCCTCGGATCTCCTGTGCGTCAGCCAGATCCTTCGGCTGCGGAGGTCAGACTGTCTCCCAGATGGTATAAGTTATTGGACCATTGGCGAGATTCAGGGGCTACCAAACATATGCATGAGTATGCCAGTCCGCAGCACAGATCCTCTCTCCAGAGACTGGTGGGTGAAGTGAACAGGCGTAGTCCTCCCAGAAAATCAACTGTGAGAAGACCAATCAGATCTCACTCTCCCAGAGGGGAAAATCCGGTGAGATCCCGATCTCCCAGAGAAGATCCTGTCAGATCTCATTCACCAAGAAGACAGGATCCGGTTAGATCTCGCTCTCCTAGAAGGGAAGAGCACCCAAGAAGGTCACGTGAGAGGAGGCACGGTGCTCACCGTAGACATCGAAGAACTTTGTCTACTTCCTCTACTTCTTCGACCAGGTCTTCCAAGAGGGATTACTCTCCCACGTTGACGGATAGTCCTACTTCCAGCTCCTCTCCAGTCAATGACATCGGCACTTATCTGGATGTCCTGCAAAGAGGAGCTCAGAAGCTGAGCATTGAAATGTCTGTCCCCCAGGTTACTATGACAGTCATTTTTGAAACGTTGCACAAAAAATCTATCTCTCGTCCACTGCTGCCTTTAGTCCCGGGAATTATGGATCCGGTCAAGGACGTGTTCCTAACCCCGGCAGCCATCAGAGCGGTGCCAGCCCGCATACAGAAGAAATACAAACCGGCTTCTTCTGACCCAGTTTTTGTAAAATCTGACCCTCCAGCAGACTGTGATAGTGGCAGCGACGAGGAAGACGCATGCAGTTGCTGCTTCCTCTTCAGTCCCACCAGATAAGGACAGCAAATCTCCGGCTTCGTGGGGTCGCAAAGTTTGCAATTCAGCTGCCTCCTCGCTGAAGGTCTCCAGTGCGGCCGCACTGCTGGGTAGATACGACAGAGCCTTATGGGACTCCATGGAGAGGTTCAAGTCCAAACTGCCAAAGGAAGACCAGAAGGACTTCGAAGAAACTATGACAGAAGGATGTTTGGTGGCGAACTAGTTGATAAGCACAGCTGCGGATGGTGCAGTGCTTGCGGCACATTCCTACTCACATGGGGTTTGTGCCAGAAGGTCGGCTTGGTTGCGCCTCACAGGGCTGAAGCCGGATGCTCAGCATCGCATCCTTAATCTTCCCTTTTTGGGTGCCTCTCTCTGCGGAGAACATGCTGACGAAGAGATGACCCGTATGAAGACTGAACAGGATACGGTGAAAGTGGTGGGTTTGGAGAAGAAAAAAGAGTTCAAACGCTGCTTTAAGACCAACAGGGGGAGAGGGGCTCAACAGAGGGTTCAAACCCCTCAGTGGTCCCAGAATAAGAACCAAGGAAAATCCCAGTTCCGAGGCAAATCCAACAGAGGTAGAGGAGGTCACCAGCAGTCCTCTGCCACCACGAGAGGAGGAAAGGCTTGATCAGTGGCTTCCTCTGGGTCCGTTGCCCACTCCAGTGGGAGGAAGTGCTTCACAACACCTGACAGAGAGGGTCAGCATCACAAAAGATCAGTGGGGGCTGAATATACTGCGCAATGGATACAGGCTTCGTTTCCGTGCGCTCCCGAAAAGCATTCCTCCAAAGACATCTTGCCCTCACCAGCTGAGCTTGCTACGCAGAGAAGTGTCAGTCCTCCTACAAAAAAGAGCTGTAGAGGAAGTTCCTCCCTCTCAAAGAGGAAAGGGAGTCTACTCAAGATACTTTCTTGTCCCCAAAAAAGATCAGGAGGACAAGTTCAGGCCTATACTAGATCTGCATCTCCTAAACAAAGTCATATTCAGAGAAAAGTTCAGCATGTTAGCTCTTCACCAAATATGCCCACATCTTCAAGCCGGAGATTGGATGTGTTCGGTGGATCTGCAAGATGCATACTTTCACATTACGATTGCTCTGCAGCATCGCAAGTACTTGAGGTTTGTCATAGGAAGCAAACACTACCAGTACAAGGTGCTACCCTTCGGACTCAAGTCCGCACCAGGAGTCTTCACCAAATGCATAGCAGTGGTGGCGGCTTTTCTTCACAAAAAGGGACTCTTCATTTACCCATACCTGGACGACTGGCTCCTAAAGGGCCCGTCTCCGGTACAGGTGACGCATGATCTGCAACTTTGTATACACCAGTTGCACAGGCTTGGTCTCCATGTGAACCTGGAGAAGTCAGTCCAGCTGCCGACACAGTCCATCCACTACCTAGGCTCCGTTCTGGACACAAAATTGGGAAAAGCGTTTCCTTCGGAGGAGAGGCTTTTTTCCATGAGGCAGAAGTGTGGGATTCTATTAGAGTCTCGGCTTCCGACAGTCCGACAGGTAGCCTCCCTGCTGGGTTCCATGGCGTCCTGCATTTTTCTCATCCCGAACACCAGGCTGAGAATGCACCCTATACAACAGGCTCTTGAAGACTAGTGGGACCAGGCGACAGGGCGTTGGGAAGATCGTATCACTCTTTCCCAGACAGCGAAGGATGCCATCAAATGGTGGACTCGGACGAGGAATGTGCTGGTGGGAGTACCTTTTCATCAGCCACTACCCACTCAGTCTATAGTGACAGATGCCACTCTACAAGGCTGGGGAGCGCACATGGGTCCCCTCCAGATTCAGGGTCAGTGGTCTGCACAGGAGCAGACGTACCACATAAACATGCTGGAGCTCAGAGCGGTGTTTCTAGCTCTCAAAGCTTTTCTTCCAGCGATCGAGTCCAACTCAGTCTTAGTTCAGACAGACAATACAACTACCATGTTCTATCTGAACAAACAAGGAGGCACACGATCTCGCCCTCTCTCCCGGGAGGCTCAAACCATCTGGCACTGGCTTCTCTCTCGAAACCTTTCAGTGGTGGTGGTGCACCTTCCAGGTGAGTTAAACATCAAAGCAGACGCACTCAGCAGGCACTTCGAAGATCAGCCAGACTGGGTGCTCAACGACGAAGTGGTAGAAGAGCTTTTTCGTTGTTGGGGTCGTCCAGCCATAGACTTATTTGCGGACGAAGAACACGCAAAATGCCACGCCTTTGTGTCCAGATTCCACCGGCCAGGGACGCAGGGGAACGCTCTCCTGATGGATTGGTCGGGAACATTCGCTTACGCGTTTCCCCCCCTGCCTCTGATTCCGAAGGTGGTTTCCAAGCTCCTCAGGTCGGACATGGAGATGATCTTGATAGCTGCGGATAGGCCACGACAATGGTGGTACCCGGACCTGCTACATCTGTCTGTGTGTCCACACAGACGACTTCCTTGCAAACCGGACCTGTTGAGCAAGATGAATGGGAGGATACTGCATCCCAACCTCTCATCACTGAACCTGACAGCATGGCACCTGAGGTCCTGCAATATGGGCATTTGAATCTGCCTCCCGACTGTATGCACATTTTAAAGAAGGCTAAGAGAACTTCCACGAGAGCGTCTTATGCGTTCAAGTGGAAAAGGTTCTACATATGGTGTAGGGATCATCACTTGGATCCAACTAAAGGGCAGGAGGAGGTAATCCTGCCATACCTCCTTTCCTCGGCAACTTCTGGTTTGAAATATGCTTCCATTAGAGTGCATTTGTCAGCCATAGTGGCGTACAGGAAATCACCTGATCAGATCTCTTTCTTTCAGGTTCCGATGGTTAAGGACTTCCTCCAGGGGTTGAAAAAAGTGTATCCCCCTGTGCGAAATCCTTCTCCTCCTTGGGAATTGAACCTGGTTCTATCCAGGTTAATGTCACCTCCTTTCGAGCCCATCCACAAGGCCTCTTTACAACATCTCTCTTGGAAAGCGGCCTTTTTGGTGGCGATTACCTCAGCGCGCAGAGTAAGCGAGATACAAGCGCTCTGTGCGAAGGAACCATATACTGTTTTCCACCACAATAGAGTAGTCCTAAGGGCTCATCCATCTTTCTTGCCTAAAGTAGTTTCTGATTTTCATATAAATCAGTCCATTTCCCTCCCTTCGTTTTTTCCAAATCCTACCACCCCAAGCCGAGCGGTCACTGCACTCCTTGGATCTTAAGATAGTGCTCAAGTTCTATTTGGAAAAGACTAAAGGGATCAGGAAAACAGATCAACTGTTTGTGAACTATGGTTCAATGAGGACGGGTTTTTCAGCGGCCAAGAGGTCCATCTCCAGATGTATTGTCTCTTGCACTAAATTGGCCTATCAGCTGGCAGGCAAGCCTTTATTGGTGTCAACCAAAGCGCATTCCACTAGAGGGAAAGCCGCTACAGTAGCTTTCTTACATGACATTCCAATGTCAGAAATATGCAAGGCTGCAACGTGGAAATCAGTTCATACCTTTACGAGACATTACTGTCTCGAATCTGATTCCAGGGCCGATACTCAAGTAGGGCAAGCCTCCTTGAGAAATCTGTTTGGGTATCCTATAGCCTGCTCAGGCTTGTTGATGAGATTACTGTCTTGTCATTCCTTTGCCCGCAGGGATGAGGAGAGGCTCGCTATTCTATTCTAATGCTTATGACTATTGATGAGGATCCCCTGGAAGAGAAGGATTAGTTACTTACCTGTAATCCTAGTTCTCTTCCAGGGGTATCCTCATCAAAGTCATAAGCAACCCTCCCGCCTCCCCGGGCAAAGGATATTCTTTAATAAGGAGATATTGCTAACCTATTTTGTTACTGGGTTTGTTTCAGTCTCCGAAAAGAACAACTGACCTAACTGTCCCCCCTGAGGCATGATGGGATACCTGAAGAACTAAAATCTTCATTCTCAGGGAATACTTACTAATATAACAAAGAACTTGGCACAGAAGCTGAAATATGAAAAGACATCTTTATTAAACTTAATTAAGTGAGGCCACGTCACACAGAAGCCGTAGCAACTGAATGAGGTAGTCTCCAGAGTACTGATAGCAGAGGCCTTTTATATGTTTAGAGTTACAAACTTCAGCATACAAGTAAGGGGCAGTCCTAGCTTTTGCAAGCATGCAAAAATGCCTAACATTCCTTCTTACACAAGCCGGCCAAACCCATAATAAAAGACCACAACCCATATCGTAAACAGGTCATAAAAGAAGGAACAGAAACAGATGACAAGTAGGATAAGGGGTGTGTATGTGCATACCAAACTTTACAATCTCCTGTGCTCTGATCCTTAATCTTGATCAGCTACTGTGCAAGGAACTGGCCTAACAAGGTCAGCTTTAGGCAACAGGGTCAGTTCACTCAGGTCATCTAAAAGTCAGCTTAAGTCATCGGCCTATGTGAGGGCAACCACAAAATGGCTGCCATGCACAAAATTGAACCCAAGGGTTCAGAACAAAATCTTCAAATACACAGTGAATCCATTGGTGTAACATGACGAAAACACTCATACTTGCTGAGCTCACTGTTTACGGTTCGCTGTTACCAAAATCGTAACAGAACCACGACCTTTATGGCCCAGGTTCAGAATTCACGGAACCTCAGACCCTCCTTTTGCCCTTACATAGGCAATAACCTAAACTCTCGTCAATCTGAATCCAGGTCTATATTCATCAGATCATCAAGATGTTGCTGGAGCATAATCCTATTACTTAGCAACTCTCTCGGGACAAGTCTCCTTACACACGTTATAGCACAAAGGCTGCATATGGCAGGACAAAATAGGGAATACCTCTATCTGTAGTATGTAGCATAAGACCACACACCCCACAATTAGTGATGTTCACTACTAACTGGTGTTGATGCAAAAGCTGTACAAAGGAATTATTAATAAACTCTGACCTCCTAACCAGTTCATGTTCAGGTAAAGTATGGAAAGAATGCAAAGAAGTAGTAGTAGGAAGAGACATAGGTTGGGAGGTGGGTACAGATGTGAATTGGGTAGCAAAAAAAATCCCACCCATAAAAGACAATGTCATGTTTAAAACACTAAAAAAACACGTTGTTAAGAACATATAGACAACAGGAGAAAGTAGTGACCACTATTACAAACGAAATTATAATTTTTCACAACCCTAAGCAAAAAAGCAAATCCTAAAATTATCTAGTAACATTTTTAGGGCTTCCTATGCATTTCAGTAATTTATTGTATGTTCAAGTGAAACAGTGGTGACCCTCATTAATGCTCTGAGGTGAAAAGGGGATACTCTTCCACAGAAAATGGACTTTATTCTGCTTTTACTAAACAGAATACTACTTTAAAATAATGCCAGCAGAACAATAAGAATCAGTCTCCTAACACTTAGTCTATACAATCACACGGAAACCTCTTGTGAAACCAACTATGCCCAGAGTCCGTTCAAAAAGCCTCTCTGGCAGGCTTCTATTGTCCATCAAGTCTGCTCCCGTTGTTGCATGGGCCTTTGGATTCAGGCCTCCCATGAAAAAAAATGCTTCTCAGTATCTGTTGGAGTGCCCTCCTGGCAAACACTCATAGCTCATTCAAAAAGTCTCAATGTCTCAAGGCAGTGCACCAGTATCTCTCCTCTGCGGCAGACACTACAGATATTGTGCTCTTCATTGGTCATGGGCACAGATCATCTTGTGCAGACCCGGGACCATTCTCAGGCTCCAACACTCATCATTCAGTGTCAGAGGACGCTCAGGCAGCTCTTTCATGGGCACCAGAATTTAGTGCCTTTTGCCAATCTTGGATCCTCCGGTGCACTGCACTTCCGTTGGAGCAAAGGAAAAAGGGGGGTGCGTGGCCAAAACTCAGGCCAAGGGGCTCAAGGGACTGCACACTGTCAGAGGTTACCAGTACATGACAGGCGCTCTTTTGCACTGAAATTCTAGTTCTGTGGCAAAACCAGCTCCTCCTTTTTTTTCTGATGTTGAACGCCTTCTGATGAAGCAAGTGAGATGCTTTAAACAATTCATTGTATAACAAGGGGACTGCAAACAGGTGGCCTGCGATCTTCAAAGGAGTGGCCACACGCCATGGGACAATTTTGGTCTAGAATGCACTGTAATTTTCAAAGAGCAATACAAATATAAAAGCAGTAGGCAAAACAGTGCCTCTAGGCTTTTCAATTGGGGTTCCGTGTGAGAGCATATCCTCCATCATCTAAGGGTAGATAGCGACATGAGAATTCTATCTCAATGGATGTCTTCACACATAGTGGCATCGTCTAATGGGGTAAACACATTTTTTCTCAATGATTACATATAGGTGTTCCTAAATTCCTTATCTAGAACACCTCAAAAGAGAGATCACATAATACATATTATCAGGGACATGTAGATACCTCCCTTTAATAATTGTGCATCAGGTGGACTATGCAATACAAAAGCTAATAATAATAATAATAATAATAATAAAACCATTTATAAAGCGCCTGGTTACCCAAAAACAGTGTGTCCCCGCGCTGAATACTGCAAAATAACTTAGAGGACGAGACAGGGGTGGATCAGAAGGGAACAGAAACGGAAAAAAGGTTATGCCCGGGGAAAGAGAAAAGTTTTAGGTTTTCTCCGGAACATATTCTCAGAGGGCTCCATCCGGAGACCGAGCGGAAGTTCGTTCCAGCATTTGGCAGCTAGAAATCTGAACGAGCGTCCGCCCATCCTGGCTCTGGTGATTTTGGGAAGTTTAAACATCATCGTGCCGGCTGATCAAAAGTCTCTAATGGGGCGATGTATCGTAAGAAGATTTTGAAGATAAGCCGAGCCTATGCCCTGAGCGATACGATGGGCGAAGCAGAGGGACTTAAATTTAATACGCTCTTTTATAGGTAGCCAGTGGAGTTTGGACAGAGCGGATTTCCCTGATGCTCTGCGGGGTAGTTTAAGTACAAGGCGAGCTGCGGCATTCTGAGCGCACTGGAGTTGGTGTAATCCTTTTTGGCTCAAACCTAAAAGCAGGGCATTACCGTAGTCAAGGTGGGGGGTTACCAGGGCATGGACAATAGTCTTTCTAGAGTCGATGGGTAGGAGGTCAAGGACCTTCCGGAGAGCCTTCAGTATACTGAAGCACCTGGCTGTTACTTTGTTAACATGGGATTTATAGGAGAGATCAGAGTCCAGGGTTATGCCCAAATTACGCACCCACTCCACAGGACTAGGGGGACTGCCCAGTTCCATAGGCCACCACATATGCGACCATGCTGAAGCTGATTTCCCTACTACTAGCAACTCGGTTTTATCGCCATTAAGGCGTAGACAGTTGCGGTTCATCCAGGCTGCTACCGATGAAAGGCAGTTCGAGAAGTTGGTGGCGTCTTCTCTGTGGTTGGGCGTGAGCTTCAGCAATAGTTGTGTGTCATCGGCGTAACTGACAATGCCCACCCCAAAAGTCTCAACTATACGGGCCAGGGGTGCCATATAGATATTAAACAAAGTAGGGCTCAGACTTGAGCCCTGTGGAACCCCATGGCTTACGTTTCTGCAAAAAGATTTAAAGGGGGGGCAGTGCATCTGGAAGCTCCTGTTGGTCAAGAAGGACTCTATCCAGGCTAGGGCCCTTCCCTTCACTCCCATGTCAGACAGCCGGGACAGCAGCGTTGAGTGCAGCACAGTGTCAAAAGCTGCACTAAGATCTAATAGAACCAACCCTGCTGTCTCTCCATCATCCACTATGCTCCTTAGGCCCTCGGTGGAAAAAAGTAGGGCTGATTCTGTGGAGTGTCCTGCTCTGAAGCCCGATTGAGTGGGATGCAAGAGGGAGTGCTCCTCCAGGTAACTCATGAGCTGCTTATTCACCACCTTTTCCACGATTTTAGCGCAGAAGGGGAGAAGGGAGATGGGGCGAAGGTTCTGAAACTGAGAGATGTGGATATTGGGTTTCTTTTTAAGGGGAATTACCTGAGCAGTTTTCCACGCATCCAGTACCTGACATTCTTGGAAGGAGAGCGACACAATAAGACTAATCTGATCTATTATTGTGGTCTCCAAAACTCCTTTAAAGCGAGCCGGGGGACAGACATCGCTGGGTGAGCCAGATTGAATGCTGTTGGCAATGCTTACTAAATCTTGCCTCTCAGGTGTGACAAAACAGGAGAGACGGGAAGTCCCTGTGTGGATGTTTTTAGCTTCTGCATGTTTAAACGGGTGGATCTCATCCATCGTAAAGGTGGGGTGGATCTTATCAATCTTACCTATAAAAAAGTGTGCAATAGAGTCGCACAGTTCTTTCGAGTAGGTATCGTGGGCGTCCAGCCTGGTAGGGACCGTAAGCTCTCTATAGATAGTAAAAAGTTCTCTGGTAGGGTTGTTAGCTGAGTCAATTCTGTTTTTGAGGTGGCAGCTTTTTTCTACTCTCAACAATTTCTTATATTTGTTAAGTTCCGTACTGTAGATAAGATGAGTATTTCTCACGTGGGTATAATATATTGGACCCCCAGCTGTAAATTGGTACGAGGAGGGGGAAATGAAATTAGTACGGAAGTCCATTATTTATTTCGTTCCTATGAGCTAAGTTAAGTTTGTCTATATCTACGAGTGAATATTATTATGTTATCTCACCTTCCGTACTAATTTCATTTCCCCCTCCTCGTACCAATTTACAGCTGGGGTCCAAATAATTATACCCACGTGAGAAATACTCATCTTATCTACAGTACGGATCCCTTGAGTGGCACAATACGACAATTTTTGCCACATATATACTCATCATCGTGAAGGTAAGCCATCAAGATACATAATACAGATACAGTAACTCTCTAACCATGAGCTCAGTATATATTCTCGTACTATAAACAAAACTGTTTGACAACGGAGTTCTCTATTTATGTCCATAATATGTATAACTGTATGGGTAATACTCACCTATACATATTCTCCCACAGTTGCATCATAAGAACGGACCAAAACTTACTAAAAGACAATTATCAACCCAGCCACGTGAGGCTGGGTCGGAATTATAACCAGCCAGAAGGTACGTTTCTGGGTCGCTTGAATTATATTATATAGATGACCACTATATTTACCATTATGATACTGACGTGAAGCTGTTTTATACAACATTCACAGGCATATTACTTATCTGGAATTACTATCAGGTAAGCCTGAGCTTACCAGCTCAGTCTCTATAACATCTTGAGCACAAACATTAATTATTAGCCAGTGTGGGAGTCAACGCACAAAAATATTGAAATTATAACTCTCACATGGGTGTACGGTTTGAAGTATGATTGGTGAGGCACAATGCCGGCATAACACCGGGATACATATTACTACCGGAATACTATTTTGGATCTCTCGAACTTTGGGGCGCTCTACTTTGCCTCATGGGGAGGTAATTTTTCATCCTCTTTTCGGATATATCTTTTCAACCTTTCTTTCCCTCTTGAATGCATACACTAAAATGAATTTATCGATAAGTTTTAAAAAAATCTCACACTGAAATAATATATGGACTCAGACCTTGTAAAGTATTTTCCCACTTGCATGGCAATAATGTCACTTAAGTATTAATGCTATATTAAGTATTTATAATGCCCGATGTACGGCGGGACTACAATATTTGTTTTGTATTATTTTTTTCCCAGCCCTGACGAAGTCGTGGGTACCTACCCATTCGACGAAACACGTGTTACTTATCTGGAATTACTATCAGCCCTGACGAAGTCGTGGGTACCTACCCATTCGACGAAACACGTGTTAAATGAACTGCTGGTTTCTTTTCTAATAAAGCCCCTCCTTACATTTCCCCTCGTGGTTGCTGCTTCTCTTTTCTTCGGGGGAGAGACTTACCTGCACATGATCTGCGCACAGCCAGAAGCGCACGCAGCATACCCCTGTCGCCAAGGGTCCGGACTTTTCTGGTCAGCTCTACAGCTACATGCTACAGTTCCAGCTATGGATCCACCCGGAACCCGTCCCTCTCGCAGGCTGACACGAGTGGTTGAGGTCGGAATATACCTCTTTTGGGCACTTTGCCCCTGCTCGATTTTCGACCTGCGTGAAGGACTGACAGTTTGAGGGGGCCCAAGGAGAGACTTTGTTCGTCAGAAACAATCCCGCTTCAGTCATCCAAACCCAGCTTCTTTTCTCCTCGTCTCCGATAACTCCACCACTTTGGATCATCTTTTACCCTTCCCCACAACACCAGCCTGGAGTACATTATCATGTTGCATTCTGGGGGTTGCAGTGCGCAGACATGAGTCGTACCGCAACAGGTGTGCGGAATTGCATGGGGGAGGAGCGGAATGGCGCCTTTAACAACAAGCGGCTGGCAGGCTGTTCGAGACTTTGTCAGGTGTTGGGCGCTGAGGAAGGCAAATGCGCCGAAATGCATTCGCCGCCACCGGACTGCTGGTTTCTTTTCTAATAAAGCCCCTCCTTACATTTCCCCTCGTGGTTGCTGCTTCTCTTTTCTTCGGGGGAGAGACTTAGCTGTGCATATATATATATATATATATATATATATATATATATATATATATATATATATATATATATATATATATATATATATACATATATATGAGTATATATATGTGGGGCACATATAATATAGCGTTTCCGGGGTCCCGCGCATGGGCGGGAATATTCTAATGCTTATGACTTTGATGAGGATACCCCTGGAAGAGAACTAGGATTACAGGTAAGTAACTAATCCTTCTTTGACATCTAACATACCACCCACATTGCCATTGTGCATAAATACTTATTATGAGTGTTTTCATATGTATCCACTGGAGCCGCTGTTGTTTTCTTAAAGCTTTATACCCAGGCTCCTAGTGAGTAGGGTTCCCTTGTTCTCCATTCAAAATCATCTATCCTGCAACACTCTTCTGGTGAAGACAAATGCTATGTGGGTGTCAAAAAGCTGACACTGTGGCAAGGGTACTGGAGAAGCCGGTAGAATAGACTTATAAAAAATCTGGGTGGTTTGTTATATCTAGCTTTAGTGATCTCTGGCAAGCAGAAGATCTATGCTGTAGGCGTATTGAAGTTATCTGGTTTGGTGGTCCATTTTTAGAGTCTATTAGCAACATACACTACAAGGAGGCATCAAGGGACTCTTCCAACCCAAAGGACATGTAACAGAGATAATTTATGTAAGGAAAGGAGCTGGCCGGGTCTCTGGCCCTTAATGATCTTCAGACGTACTAGTACAGCATCGCTGGACATGCAACGGATCATGGTGAGGATTGCCTGGTCCTGCTGTTTGTTGACTTGGACGACCTAGCCCTTTACCACTCATTGAAAGGCTTAGAGGACTTCTTTAGACTCAAGCAATTTCAGCTAAATATTCTAAATATAAAGGTGATGACATGGAGAAAAAATAATTCTGGTGGATGATTCCCCATTTCAACCCCAAGAATTGAGTATAGATGCAACAGGGTCCTGTTGTAGACATATTGAGGCCAATGTCCACAGTATGATGGTTGATTTGCAAGCACTAGTTGAGTCCCAGAAGCAAGCGGTAGCAGAAGAGTATGAGAAATCTGAGTTTTTGGGACACTGTTCTCTCATGTCTACTTTGAGATCCAAGAGTGACCTCGTGAGGTAGGGTTGTGTGTTCACAGATGGAGATCCGCTGGTAGCGAAGGTGGCTAAGCTGGATTTGTCCTCAATTTGAGATCCCCTGGCTTTGAAACTCTTCTTTCACTGAGTGTGGATCCGGCTTACTGAGTTGCAGAAATAGCTGACAGGCCAGGGCGTGTGCCCTAGCTTAGCCGTGTTAAGAGTCAGTGCTGTTCAGAATTGTTAAGGACGGCCTATACAAGGTTAATGAGGCGACTGTGGGATTATTTAGCAAGATGATATGTGCTGTGAGCTTGAAGCACTTGATTCATTCTAATTTAAAGCAGTAGCTGGATCTAAGCTTCATCTGTCAGTTATTGGTTATCATGTCTTGTCAGGAACATGAGCCAGGCTTGGAACATGGCAGTGCAGGTGATGGTCAGAGGTCAGGAAGTGGAGCCAGGGTACCAGTATGATATTGCTGGTGTGGTTCTTGTATTCAATCCTGGGTAGGGCTGCTGTTTTTTTCTATTTGATGGAAAGGTTTAAGTCGTCAAACAACACCAGTGAGTGGTTTGCGGCACAAAGGGCCCAGGGCTGCGATTAGGATATGACAAGGGGGCTGAGCCCGAGAACTGCCTATTGCTTGTGGAGCAATAGGGGGAGGGTTTAGAATATCTACCTTAATCTGTATTTTATTAATCCCACCAAACATCAGCATGAAGAATCCGAATAAACATCTGCATCAACATCTGCATCAACTCACATACGTCAGCCACTCCCCCACCCCACTAATGTTAACACCCAACTCCTATTTATTTCATCTACCCCAAGGAAATTCTAGTGAACGCATGGAATAGTTGCTTGGGTCACTAAACTAACCCCTATAACCAATAACATGACTAGCCACTAACCTTGGGTTCGGTAGCAGCATTCTGCCCAGGGTAAAGCACTTCAGCACCTCATCAGGGGTAGTCAGCGCTTTATAAATGCAATTACAATTACAATTTACCAAGGTTCCCCAGAGATGGATTTCTGAGGCTTAGATATCTGTGTGAGTGAGAAGGGCTGGGGAGGGGCGGGGGGTCAAGAGCGAGAGAGGGGGGAGAAAGAGAAGGATTTGACTGTTGAAGAGAGGCAAGAGAGGGCAGGGCAGGCAGAGAACAAGACAGATGGAGAGTCAGAGGAAGGTGAGAAGGAGCAGGAGGGAGAGAGCGACAGGAAGTGGAGGGAGTGAGACTGTGTAGAGAGAGCGAGGGGGTTGGGTGAGGGAGTGGGCTGAGGGCAAGGTGTGTTTAGGAACATCAAAGGTTCTTGAAATGAAGTGACGTCATTGAAGATGGGGAAGGTGGGAGAGCAGTGTCATGTCGAGGTGCGAAGAGAGATGAAAGAGAGGTGGGATTGGTAAGGGCAGAGGGGCTGGGGAGTGTGCAAGACAAAAAGGTATTCATGAAGGGAGAAAGATGGGATCACAGGAAAGTAATGAAAAAGATGGCAGAATATGAAAGACGGGTGGGATAAAGAGATGTGCTATAAAGGGGAAGCAAGGTGTGACGAAAGGAGCGTGCAGAAGAGAAGAGGGAAGACATATAAAGTGGGCGAGAGGTAGGCGATAACGTAAGGGAGTGAGTGGTGGAAAAGGACAATGAAGATATAAAAATAGGAAAGGAGAAGTTGAGGGTCCAAGAAGATGGTAAACACGAGGTAGAAAAGGGGCGAAGAAAGTAGAAACAGGACCAGGGAGAAGTAGGGTTCGGAAGAGTGATGAACAGGAGATGTAAAAGGGGCAGAATGCCGGGAAACTGAAATGAAAAAGACAAAAGGTCGAGACGAGACAAAGTATGAAGAGAGCAGAGGTTGAGAAGATAGGGAAAGCAATGAGAAAAGGAGGAGCTAGTGAGTTCATGGAAGAGTAGCGGACTGGGCCTTCAGGTATGGAGCGCAGATTTTGGGAGAATGAGGGAAGGGAAAGGGGGAGAGCCCGTGAGCAAGGGAAGACAGTCTGGAATGAAAAAGACCAGCGAGAACAAGGGGTCTGCGAGGGGGCATAAAGAGATGGCAAGGGAGCAGGAGAGGCTGAGAAAATGCAGTGATGCCAGTGTGTGAAAGAGCGGTAGATTGGGTCGGCAGTGATAGAAAATAGAGTTCGAGAGAGCGCCAAAGAAAAAGAAGAGACACCCTGATAAAGAAAGGGGTGAAACGGAGAAGATAGGATGGTAGGTCTAAGGGGGAAGAGAGATGGTGACTGAGAGAGCAGGAGAGGCGAGAGGGAAAATGAGAAAGGGGGACGACAGGCTGGAAATTAAGAAACGAGGAGGAGACGGAGAAGAGTCGGAGAAAGTGAGGGAGCGAACATGAAAGAAGGAACGAAGGAATGGAACAAGTAGGATGAGCTAAACCAGGGGAGACTGAAGAGAGGTTATTGGAATTGGAACGGGAAAGAAGAAAGGACAGTGAAAGGGAGTGAAGGAGAAATGCAGGGAAGTGTAGAGAGCCACACAGGCTCTCCTATACATTGTTGCTGAATGAACACGCATGCACGCATATCCCGGCGACGGGCTCGCACCGGGGTATAAATAAACAAGGCGGAAGACCGCTCGGGGTCTTTCCGGCTAACCTATAAGCGAATGTCTGTGTCCATTCATTGTGAGCTCCTGTACCACGTGTGGGCCCTGACCCCACACACCACATTGGCGACGAGGCCGGCCTACTGTCACGCGTGCCTGGCTGCCTCTGCCTGCCGCTCCGCTGCATGCCTGCCTCCTGTCGCGGTGCCCACCGGCGTGTGCTCCTACGCTGATCCCGGCTCCGAGGCCCACCCACGCGTCTCCCCATTGGGAGCGCCTTCAGCCGGCGGGACTCGCCGGAGGATCGGAGTGAGGCCGTCTGGCCCCGGACGGTGCGGGTGAGTCTGCATCCTGCCCGCGAGTCACCCCCCTGCGTGCTCTCTCCGCTGCGCGGAGTAATCAACGACGCGGAGGCCTGCGAACGCCGGAGCGCCCCTGTGAGGGGGAGGGGCGGAGCGCACCACGCACGGCTGCACCGCGTGGACAGAGAAAGGCTCAGAACTCGGCCCCAGCAGCGCAACAGCAGCGATCTGCACCTGACGACTCAAACACCGCCCCCGGCCCTGTCCACAGCTGAAAGGGACTGTGAAGCGCATGAACCGCGCAACAAGCACTGGCAAAGCCAAACACCCGGAAGGACGCCCCTGGCCCCTTTTCACGCCACGTCCCAGGCCTGCACTCAACGCGATCCATGCAAAAACACCCCCAGGGGGGGAAGAGGATCAGCACAAGCATATCTATAAGGCACACAAGCCGTGACCAGCCTGAACACCTGGGCAAGGGGTTCTAACACACCGAGACCACTCGTGCAGATACAGGAAGGGACACACAAAGACTGAGCCATGTCCGTAACAGCGCCAGGGGCTAGCCAAAATGGGGCAGGACAAAATCTACTTGCAGCAGTCATCCAACCACCCGTGATTGCCGCGCCACCACCACCGGGCAAGAACCAGGCCGGAGCCACTGCACCGATGCCACCCACCCACCTACACTCAGGCGCAGCGCCAATTCCCCCATTTAGCGAGGCGGCGGACCCTGCCACGGCGGCGCCGAGATGGAAGGCGTGGGTTGGAAGGCTAAACTTGTACTTTAAAGGCACCAGGGAGACCGATGGGACAGTCAAGAGGTCGCTCCTAATCCTGTATGGGGGTCCAGAGATCTACGATTTGTTTGAAACGCTCCCCAATACGGGACCCGAGCACGACTATGACGCCGCGGCACTTAACACGCATTTTGATCCCCAGCTCAACAACGACTTTGAGAAGTTTAAGTTCAAAAGAGCACGGCAGACTGAGTCGGAGTCAGTGGACATGTACTACGCTAGGCTGCGCCGGCTGGCCAGCACCTGCCCGTTCACCAACCCTAGGGAAGAAATCCGAGACCAAATCATAGTGGGCTGCCGGTCAAAACTACTGAGGAAGCTTATTCTCCGCCAACCGGGCATATCGCTAGATGAGATATTAGTTCTAGCCAGGTCACACGAGCTGTCGGATGCGAGAGCGGAGGAGATGGAGGCTGCGCTACGCACACCGGTGATCACCCCAGCCATAGTCAGGACAACGCCCATCAAGGAGGAGAAGATAGACGCTATCCAGAGGAGACCTCCGACCGCTCGCCCACGAGCCGCCACATCCCGAGGGACTCAATGCGGATACTGCGGTGAAGATCACCCAGCAACAGCAACGTGTGGCGCCAAAGGAAAGATGTGTCTAAAATGCGGGCGGCTCAACCACTTCACCGCGGTATGTCGAGGAGGAAAGTACAGGCCAGATGGTCCGAAGCCCAGGGCAATGACGCAACGCATTCGACAACTGTCGCTCGACCAAGACCCGCCCCTCCCCGGATACCCAAGCCCAAGAAAGAGGACCTCGATATGAAGATGATGAGGACGATGAGGTCTATGTCATCTCCTACGTCAGCAGAGCGTCCACCAAGAGAAGGCCACCACCCATGTGCTCAATAGCCATAGAAGGCAGCGAGGTAAAAGCCCTCATAGACACGGGGGCCTCAGTGAACGTCATGGACTCAGATCAATATGAGAAGATGTCTCCCAAGCCCCCTTTCGCACCTTCCAATGCCAGGATCTACACCTATGGCGGCACCGAGCCACTACCACTGAGAGGAGTAATTCAGACGACCGTCGTGAATGGCGATTATTCCACCGAAACACGTTTCCACATCACGGAAGGGAAAAAGGGCACCCTCCTAAGCTGCCACACAGCAGAAGACCTTGGACTCGTGTTCTTTGCGAACCAGGTGCACCAGGCACATGCAGACATTCTGCTGAAAGACTTCCCAGAGCTGTTCCAAGGCCTTTGAAAACTCAAAGGACAAAAGTTCAAGCTGCACATCGACACATCCATACTGCCGGTAGCCCTCCGACACAGAGGGGTGCCATTCAATCTGAGACCACAGGTCGAGGAAGAACTCTGGAAGTTGTAAGACCTCGGCGTGATAGAAAAGGTGTCGGGCCCGACACCCTGGGTTTCCCCGTTGGTTGTAGCTCCCAAACCAAAACAACCTGGGGCGATCAGGTTGTGTGTGGACATGAGGTTGCCCAATGCGGCCGTCAAACGGGAGAGGCACATCACCCCCACCATGGACGACATAGTGGCCGACCTGAACGGGGCGAAATGGTTCTCGAAACTGGACCTCAATTCGGGATACCACCAACTCGAGCTAGAACCAGCGAGTAGGTATATAACGACCTTCTCAACCCATGTGGGGCTTCGTCGCTACAGACGGCTGAGTTTTGGTGTCTCCTCCACTGCAGAAGTGTTTCAAAACGCCATACGTGAAGTCTTATCCGGGCTGAGCGGAGTGATTAACCTCAGTGACGACATCCTGGTATACTCGGCGACACTGGAGGAACACCATGCACATCTGAGGGCAACCCTCCAAAGACTCGTGGACAGTGGACTGACCCTACACCGGTCGAAATGCTCCTTCTATCAAGAGTCGATAGATTTCTTTGGATACACCTTCACAAGGGACGGACTGAAAATTGACCCCAAGAAGGCAGAAGCGATCAAGGCAGCGAGTACTCCAAGGAACTCCACCGAAGTGCGCAGTTTCCTGAGCATGGCCACTTACTGTGGCCGGTTTATACCCAACCTGGCAGCTCTCGCAGAACCTCTCCGAGCTCTCACGCGTCTAGACCACAAGTGGGAGTGGACGGTAGCAGCCAACAACGCTTTTCAAAACATCAAAGCCAATCTCCTGGACACGACCGTGATGGCCTACTTCCAACCTCGCCGCAAAACGGAGCTGATCGTTGACGCCAGCCCAGTGGGCCTGGGGGCAGTACTCCTGCAAGAACATAGACCGGAGGTGTGGAAGCCAGTCGCATACGCCAGCAAAGCATTGTCTGACACCGAGGCCAGGTATGCTCAGATTGAAAGAGAAGCTCTGGCCATAAAATGGGCGTGTCTACACTTCCACCTTTATCTGTGTGGCCAGGAGTTCATCGTGGTGACGGATCACAAGCCGCTGCTACCGTTGTTCGCGGGGTCCTCCAGGCTGGCACCCCCACGGATCGAACGTTGGGCGGTCCAGCTACAAGGCTATAACTTCAGGATTGTGTTCCGACCTGGAGCGCACAACCCGGCTGATTATCTCTCCCGCCACCCGGATGTCACCAGCCAACGTCCGCTGTCAGAAGAAGGACGAGAAGCAGAAGAGTTTGTCGACATGATCTCGCAAGCAGCATGCCCAGAACATATGACACTGAAGGAGATTGGGGAAGCGACTGCAACGGATGAGACACTAGCCAGAGTTCGCCAGGCCCTGGTAGGAAACCGCTGGGCCATTTCCTGGACGGAGCGCAAAGCCTTCGACTGGAAGTAAGCCATTCGCGCCAACAGCTGTGGCAAATCCGAAGCGAGCTGAGCGTGGGAAACGAAGGAGTCATCCTCAGAGGGCACCTGATAGTAATACCTGAGAGCCTCCAACAGAGAGTGCTAACGCTGGCGCACATAGGTCACAAGGGAATGGCCAAGACAAAAGCCCGTCTAAGAAGCAAGGTATGGTTCCCAGCCATGGACAGTCGAGTTGACGAAATAGTACGATCCTGCCATGCTTGCACCATCACCGGCAGCGACCCGGCCCCGGCACCAGTGATCACTGAGGATGCTCCACAGACGCCATGAACACACCTCAACATAGACTTTGGGAGCTTCCACGACGGCCGACACACGTTGGTCCTTGTTGATTCATTTTCAAAATTCCCAATAGTTGAAGTCATATCCTCGACGGCGTTTCCCCAAGTCAAGAAGGCTCTGAATCGCGTCTTTGCCACTATGGGACTTCCGGGCGTAATCAAATCAGACAATGGGCCCCCTTTCCAAGGGAGAGAATTTCAGAACTATCTGGAGAGCCTCCGGATCAAGAATCGGAAGATCACCCCTTTGTGGCCCCAGGCAAACGGGGAGGTTGAAAGACTAATAAGGACACTCAACAGAGCCCTGAGGATTGCAGTAGACAACGGAGAGGATCCCGAAATGGCCCTTGATCAGTTCCTAGGGGCCGATCGGCAGACGCCACATAGCACCACCAAATGTGCTCCCGCCCATACACTATTCAAGAGAGCACCCCGCGACTGCATCCCGACAGATAGCACGTGGGTGCCCGAAGTTAGAAATGACTAAGCCATTCAAGCCGGAGGCAAATCACCAATCAGAAGGCGAGTGAGAACCGCCATACCAAGGAGCCTAATTTGCAGGAGGGAGACACGGTAGTAGTGCGAGATCGGCACTCGGGTTGGAAATTCCGAATACCCTACGAGCCCGAGGTGTGGGTCATAGACAAGATCCGAGGGACTATGGTCACTGCCAGGCGAAACGGGCAAGTGGTGACACGCAACGTGTCGTGCTTCAAGAAAACGAGAGAACCAGCTGGGAGGCGTGACCCAACGGAGTGTCAGGAGATGGGAGATGATATCAATCTGGATCTCGGAGGATCGATGCCAGGGTCACCTGTAGCCAGGCGGAGTGGAGAGAGTTCACCTAGCGTGACACCGCAAAACATCACCGTCTAGCACAGTCGACCATGTGGAATCCTCAGCGGCGAGAGTGAAGCGACGACCCCGGCTGGGGTTGCAACATCTCCATTTGCCCGAAGCCAACGCTACAACCTGCGATCCAACTCGAGGCCCAGCCAGAAGCTGAGAGACTTTGTCTGGACATCTCCCTAAGCTGAGAAGTTTGATTGCTGGAAGGACAGACTAAATTGAAGGAGGGATATAGAGAGCCACACGGGCTCTCCTGTACATTGTTGCTGAATGAACACGCATCCACGCATACCCCGGGGCGGGCTCGCACCGGGGTATAAATAAACAAGGCGGAAGACCGCTCGGGGTCTTTCCGGCTAACCTATAAGCGAGTGTCTGTGTCCATTCATTGTGAGCTCCTGTACCACTGTGGGCTCTGACCCCACACACCACAGGAAGGAAGAAAGGAGAAACTGTGGCTGAAAGATATAATACCTGAAAATGTGCTCGGAAATGCTTCCCGAAGAGACAGAAATCTGAAAAAAATCTACACATTCAGTATTTCGGTCTTTGGAATTTCAGGCTGAAACCAAATAGGCACGCAAGAGGCGCCTTTTTCATTGAACGAATATTTCTGTATATTTTTATTTATATTATCGCTATGGTGTTCTTAGTTTTTAGACCATGCCGGGCCACGCTTGGGAATGGCATTCCAAGGCTAATTTTTCTGTTGCTTTGTATATGTTTTGCCAATTTAGCACCTAGAGAGAGAAAGAGAAAAAACCTTTGAGCGATTTGCGGTTGGATTAGGTTTCTCCTGTCATTGCTAATCTCTGCTGGAAGCCGCGCACCCCCTACAGGGCGCACCTTGGTGCAGGGAGCGCCGGGTACGGGCGCGGGCAGGGCCCAGAGGCGGCACGAGCCTGTGCACGGGGCCAGCGCCAACACGTCAGCGGCGCGCGCCGAATGGCAGCCTGGAGCGCGCGCCGCTGCTAGAGGCCTGGAAAGGCGCCTGGGCGCGTGCCTTCCTTGGTGCGCCCGGCCGGACAGATAAGCCGTGCAAGGCCCTTTCTCGGGGTTCCTGGACAGACAGTGATACTTCAGAGTATCTGTGGTGGGTATTCTCGCTTACCCAGGTGTCCCAGTTACGTTTGCATCCCTAATGACAGCCATAATGATTGCCGTCTTGGTGGCGTGTCGCTGATGCATTAAATAATAACTTTAATGTGGAATGTGTTGGCTTGAGAAATGCCATGGCGGTGGGACGGGGCGGGGTTTAAAGCGAAAGATAGGGGCCTTGGAAGACAAGAGCCATGCGCTCAACAGCCCAATAATAAATGAAGAAGTTAACACCACAGCTTTGTGCTGACTTGTAAATACTCAGAAATCAAGTTCCTGTTTGTTTGCCAGTGTTCATGCGTCAGTGTTTACTGCAAGAGTACACTGGCGAGGAGGCAACGATGGAACCACACCCCAGGTAACATGATCATTGGTGAACTGCTCCTGCATGGTGGGCCTTGTTCCATTTTCAGATAGTGAGGTAGGCAGTGCTTAATTTGTAAAACATACGTGCCAGGGCTCTCGTCTGGAGGCAACTGCAGCTTGCACCACACATTGCCCATCGCATGCTGACAATGATAGAAAGAACACAACTACTAACCATCACACTCCTACAAGTGTGACAGTGCTTACTATTTCAGGCCCACAAAGCTACGAAAATGTCTTGGACAGCGGAAAAGTCATTTTAATGTATATTGCCTTCATAATTAGATTTTGTTGTGGTAATTTCTAAAATAGTCAGACAGTGCCACCTTGTGGAGGCTGACATTTAGGTGCTGACATTTTGGTGGATCACCAAAAGCCACTGGCTCAAATTAAGCACTGCATACCTGGAGGCAAGTCCCATCAACAAATCAGTAAACATGTACAAAGATGCGGGACTCCAGTGTAAATGTATGCAGCTCCTTTGCTAAGTAGTAAAGTATAGCTGTCGATAAGTGTACGTTTAGATGCCCCACAAGGAGCAGTGTAGCCTTCTGCTGAGCCTCCTCCTCTTGTTGATCTTCACATTCACATTCATCCCTAACATCCCAAACAGAACATCTTCCAGGCTGGGAAGCAGCAGACCGACTGATACCTGTCGCCCTAGCCATTCTCATAGCTTTGGGGCGTGAGATAGTCTGAATTGTCACACTTGTGTGATGGTCAGTAGTTGTGTAGGGACTGTCATTGGATGCACTGGCAGGGCCAATGGGTGGTACACGCTGTGGTTCCCTCCTGAAAAGGCCCTGGCATTTATTTCTTTTTTTACAAATTAAGCACTGGTTCAAAGTACAGCAGGCAGAGACAGAGAGAACTGATCTGCACCAGAGAGCAGGCATTCGCTCAAAAGCTTCTTAATGTTACATCTTCATGGTGATCCGAAATAGTGACAAATTACAATTTAGTTTGTTCGCCAGCATTATTGTGTTAGTGCTTACAACAATTGTGCACTCCCCTTTCACATTTAATTCTTCAGTGATCGGGAGGGTGAGCAACCGAGGCTTAATTCGAACTGCAGTAGTAGGTTTGAAAGTCATAAAATGCATGACACATGAAATGGTCCTCATTAACATCGACATCTAGTCCGAGCTCTTTCTGGGAAAACTATCTACTTGCAGCCTAGTAGGTGTAGTGTCCTGCCCAGCCTGGGTACTCACCAAGGACTATGCTACACACAGAGAGAAGTTATACATGTCTTTATCTTGAATGTGTGAGCAAGAAGTCAACACTCCAAACCTACATTCACTTCATTACCCTTCAACGCGTACGTCACAGGCTACAGAGTTCATCAGGGATGAAAAGAGTCTTGTCATTCTTTATTTACGCAAAACTAAATCTCCCCCTTTATTAAATAAAAAGTTACAAGGTTTTACAAAAAAATAAATGAAAAATGAATACATAAATTATTCCAAATACATACACACTTATAAGTCTTCAATGAGCCTTCGTTGCGCTTGGATCACATGTCCTGATCAGGTCATCGGGAACAGGGAGCTGGCATTCGAAGTGTCAATGATATGCATAGGTTAGGTGGAAACGACAGCAGTTGCTGGAGCATTAACTGTCTGTCTGGACCCAAGGCTTCATTTATGGGTTTTGGCATAGGATAGCACAGCAGATCACTTTACTGTGCTGCCCTATGTCAAAGTGAAAGTGCAGGAATGCACCGTATTTATCCAATATGGTGCATTTCTGTTCAATCTCCCTGTGCTGGCTAATTTTTCTCCCACCTAGCGGCAACACAGGTGCAAGGGTACCTGTGTTGTCAGCAGAATTGTTTTTGTGTACCTTCCTGCACAAAAACAATCCTGGGAGGCTTTTTCCTCTTTCTATGTGTGCCGCAGAATGCAGGATAAATAAATATATTTCTCTTTGTTGCGCCTCCCCTGGGGAGGCATATGGTTTTGATGCATCCCCAGGTTTAAATGGTTTTTATAAATCTGGGGCAGCATTAACATCCATGATTATGCGTGGAAACACCCACCGCAACACCCATGGAATGCTTCCTTAGCGCAGAGTAAGGCAACACAGCGATTTTTGCTGCCTTGCCTTACTCCATATCTATGAGGCCATTCAAAGCCACGCAAAGTAGCTTTGCATGACCTAATAAATACGGTTTAGTAGATTGCACCAGCTGGAGCATCACAAAAAGTGATGCTTCGGCAATGCAAGGGGCTCATAAATATTCATCCAAGTCTCTGTGGTGACTGCGATTTATTTATTTTATTTATTTATTTATGGTTTTTGTAGAGCGCGACACTCATCCCGAGGGATATCACGGCGCTTATGCCAAGTGAACACTACTGAAGACTGAGGCAATAGGACCTAACAGTGAATAGGAAAGAGGTGAGTCTTCAGCTTTTTCCGAAACAAGAGATAATTTGTGGTGTGTCTGAGGTCATCCGAGAGCTCATTCCACCTCCTAGCCCCCCAATAAGAGAAGCAGCGGCCACCTGTTCTAGCTTTATAAATGCGTTTCATCCTGGCTAATGCTGATTGAGCTGATCGTAGGTTCCTAGTGGGGACGTAAAATTCAATCTTCCCTGAGAGAATGATAGGGCCCGTCCTATGCAGGACCCTATGGGCATGGCAAAGTAGTTTGAAAGCAGCCCTCTGACGCATTGGAAGCCAATGAAGTGTATTCAGACATTCCGATGCCGAGTCTAGCCTGCCCTTGTCGCAAATAAGTCTCGCAGCCGAGTTCTGCAGTACCTGTAGTCGAGAGAATAGATGTTCATTCATCCCCACAAATAGCGCATTGCCGTAGTCCAGGCGGCTAACCAATAGGGCCTGTGTTACTGAACGTCTACAGTCCAGGGGTATCCAGGGAAAAAGCCTGAGTAACAGTTTCAAAGTGGCAAAGCCCTTGCCACAAAGGGATCGCACATGATCTTTCATGGAGAACTCATCATCCATGATAATCCCCAAGTTCCTAGCATGTTGTTTAGGAATAGGGGCTGAACCCAACGAGGGCGGCCACCATGAGATGTCCCACACTCGCTTGGCACCACCGAATAAAAGGATCTCGGACGTCCCCGCATTCAGTTTTAAACAGTGGGCATGCATCCATTGGGCCATTTCTGAAAGACAGCCATGAAGTTTGGTTTTGATAATATCCGGCTTCTCATTCAGGGCCACCGTCAACTGCGTGTTATCCGCATGTGAGCAAATGCCGATGCCCCACTTCCTTCCAATGTCGGCTAAAGATGACCTATATATATTGAAAAGAGTGGGGCTCAGCGAGGCGCCCTGGGGTACTCCGCAGTCGATGTTTGGTGAGTGATGAGCTACATGTCTGAAGTGAGAGGAATATCTCATAAGGGACTCCCAAGGACGTTTGGCAGACACCATGTGTCCTTTGGTGGTTGTGATAGTAAATGGCTCAGCCTCAAAAGAAGCATCATCTTTTCCATATAAGGGTTTTCGAACTAGGACTCTCTTTAAAGTGATATCGTTCACATATCTTTCACATGACGTGACTTGTCAGCATAGATTTTCATTTTCTTTTTGCGACCAGAATCTTCTATGCAAATGTCTTTCTCAGTATTTATTCTGAGATTGGTCCATTGAGGTAACTTGGTCATTATTCAGGTCGAAGGGTTTCCCCTCCAGCCGAGTGAGGGGTCTATCAGTGAGCCCAAAGAGTGGTTGAGCTTTTCTAATGCAGCACGCTGCATAGCTTTCTTTAGAGTACTCATGAATCGTTCTACCAGCCCATTGGCCTGGGGCCAAGGAGGAGTACTTTTCTAATGCTTTATGCTGAAAGTCTCTGAACTCTCGACTACTTAGGGGTGAGCCGTTGTTAGATTTCAAGTTCACAGGGACAACTCCGCTGCAAAGATGCCATCTAATCTTTCAATAACCTTTTCACGAGTGATGGATGAAAGATCTTCTTGCGGAAAAAGGGAGTATTAATCCACAATGATCATTAGATGTTGTCCTTCCTCAAGAGGACCAAAGAAATCAATAGCAATTCTCTCCCAAGCATGGTTAGGCAATTTTGACATGTTTAACGGCTGCTGAAATAAGGTGTGATGAGAGACAGTTGCATAAGTGACAGGCATTTAACTCTCTTTCAACTCTTTCATTGAGATGAGGAAACAAGACTCTGTCTTGAAGAGCTGTCTTAGTGACAACTGTTCCTCTTTGGCCCTCATTGGCTATTTCAAATATGTGTAGTCGTAGGCACTCCAGAATGACAATTCATGTACCTCGCAAGATGAAGACTTCCTAAAATACAGACAGTTCATCTCAGACTTTTCTGAATTTTAAGTACTCACTGTCACTGGAAAGTGGTTGAGTGATGGTTCTAAGATTGGTTAGCAATATTATCTTTCAGTTTCAGCATGTCACTATCTTGGCTCGTAGCAGTGACAATTTGTTCTATTGGCATGGCTGCTGGTGTGCTTAATTTTAAAATAACATTTATGTAGGCTTCAGGTGTCTTAGATGGGGTTCCAGGGCATTTTAATGGCACTCTTAAAAAATAATCAGCAGGATTTTCATCCTTCCCTGGACGGTTAACAATTATGTTGTTGTTTTCTTGTATTTCGGATTCCAATGTTCAATACAAGGAGGCATCTTGGCTTTAGCATTGCCAAATATTGTCAATAGTGCTTGAAGATTGGTCACTACTGTGAAAGGTGAAAGGCTTTCCATATCAGAACACATGGAAATATTCACAAACCCACACCACTGCCAAGCTTTATTTCTCAGATTGTGAAAATCCACTTCAGTTTGTGATAAGCTTTACTGGCATAAACCACGATATGCCTTTGGGCATTTGGCTGTCCATTGTGCTATGCAAGAATTGCGCCCAGCCCAACAGGACTAGCATCAATCACAACCTCTATATGAAGTTTTAGATTAAAGTAGGCCATTTCAGTGGTATTTTCGATGGCTTGCTTGATTCTCTTGAAACTTTCCTAACTTAGGGTGACAAATGAATAAAAGACCAGAAGATAGACGGACTGCTGAACAATGAAAACATTCACCCCCAGATCTTTTGACTGGGGGTGAGTGGTTGCAAAGTTTCAGCACTACGTCCATCATCTTCTTGTGTTTGCTATGCTCACCCTAGTGGCCAAGGGTATGTCCAGATGTTGTTCTCCTGCTCGCTGAGCCACTGTATTCAAGCTAGCCTAGCTGATAAGGTGAGATACCCTGAAACAGGCCCCAGGATGCTTGTTTGTGTTCCAGGGAGGACCTGGCCTGGCAGTTCAGGGAGAACTGTTCCCATGAGGAGCAGAGCCAAGACTGATGTACATATGGCTGGGTCCAAACTGGGGGGGCATAGTCAGCAAAAGAAAAATGGATTAAATCCATATCTTTTGACTAGGAGTGAGTGGTTGAAAACTTTCAGCACTCTGTCCATCATCTTGTTCTGTTTGTTAGCATTCAAAGTCAAACCAGCATCACTTAGTAAATGACATACTTGAGTGAGAGCTTCTTCGTCATGCTCTCTTTGAGTAGCTCCGAAGACTAATATTTCATCACTGTAGTTGAAGGCGTGTACCACAGGCTGTGTGATAGTTCCCGACAGCTCGGTTGCCCGTAACGAGGTACCGACGGTCAGAGCGGTGCCTCTTGTCTTTCCTGAGCCGTTGCCAGGTACGGTGAGGCAACTTCCTTTGAACAACAAGACATCGTCTGTCAAAGGATGTTATATGAGGAAGGATTTCTGTTCACACCGTGAATCGGGTGACTATGGTGGTATCATTCAGATCCATTATATTATTTATGTTTGTCCATTGCAGTAGCAACTCAGTATTAGGTCCTGAAGAAAGCACGGTTAGATTTAGTTAACCATAGATGCTGAAACATGTTGACCATGTTAAGATTCTAGATAGTTATTTGTTAACACTATCTTTGCACTGTTTTTTAGTTTGTACTATGAGTTACATCAATAAAGTTAGGTTTCTCATAGATCAATTTTAATCTTTTTTTCACTTTGTTCACTTCAGCACTGCATTATAAAATCCCATTTGATCACCATCTGTTCAGATCTGGTAAGATTCCGTTTGTCAGTAGGATCACATACTCGGACTGATTGTGGGCTGTGATCATCATTGTTGTAGCCCCTAGCAAGCCTTGAGTATTGTGGATTAGGAAACCCAGATGAAGAAAAAGATCACCAAGTTTGGTGACTGATGGGTATCCAAGAAAGAGACAATATCTTCTCTTATTGTTCGGAGTGGGTTGTTTAATGTTTTATGAGAGTTTGGATTAACTTTGTTAAGACCCGTGAATACTTATGTTGTTATATATAGTTCGAATGATGCCTCAATCAATGGGGGTCTCAATCAATCAATCAGGTGTTTCTTAAGCGCGACTACTCACCCGTAAGGGTCTCAAGGTGCTGGGGGGTCACAGGTTCCAGTTCATCAAGGATGGGGTCTGTCGAAGAGCCAGGTTTTGAGGTTTCTTGCGAAGATGGGGAGCAATGTTGTCTGTCTGAGGTGGAGCGGAAGGTCGTTCCAGGCTCTGGCCACGAGGAAGGAGAAGGAGCGGCCTCCCGATCTGGTCTTTCTGGTGCAGGGGACCACTTGGGATGCTTGGAATTTGAGTCGGCTGTTCAGGTATGCTGGTCCAGTGTCATGGAGGGCCTTGTGAGCGTGGGTTAGCATCTAGAAGGTGACTCTAGCTTTGATGGGGAGCCAGTGGAGTGTGCGCAGGTGCTGGGAGATGTGGCAGTGTCTTGGCAGGTTGAGGACCAGTCTTGTGGCAGCGATTTGGATGTTCTGTAGCTTGCAAGTGAGGTTTTTGTTTATTCCGGCGTAGAGTGTGTTGCCGCAATCAAGTCTGCTGGTGACCAGGGCATGAGTGACGGTCTTTCCGTGTTCGAGGGGGATCCATTTGAAGGTCTTACGTAGGAGGCGGAGGGTGTGGAAGCAGTAGGACGAGACAAAGTTGATCTGACGGTCCATTTTGAGCTCTGAGTCCAGGATGATTCCAAGGTTGCCTGCGTGGCCCGTGGGGGTGGGCGGGCTTCTGAGGGTGGGGGGCTACCAGGTGTCATTCCAGGCGTCGGGGTTTGGGCCCATAATGAGTACTTCGTTTTGTTGGTGTTTAGTTGTAGACAGCTGTTTTTCATCCATTTGGTGACGGCTTCCATGCCTCTCGAAAGTTATGTCTGGCGGTGTTGGGTTCGTTGGATAGGGAGAGGATGAGTTGGGTGTTGTCTGTTTATGACACAATTTT
This sequence comes from Lissotriton helveticus, assembly GCF_964261635.1. Classification (NCBI taxonomy): domain Eukaryota; kingdom Metazoa; phylum Chordata; class Amphibia; order Caudata; family Salamandridae; genus Lissotriton; species Lissotriton helveticus. Next base: position 60,413,817 of record NC_136061.1, read on the forward strand.
GAGTCCGTAGGTTCTGATGATGGGGGCAAGCAGAGCCATGTAGACGTTGAAGATCGTAGGGCTGAGGGAGGACCCCTGAGGGACTCTGCAGGTGGTAGGTGTAGGGTCCGAGAGGAAAGGGGGGAGTCTGACCCGCTGCATTCTGCCAGAGAGGAAGGAGCAGATCCAGTCAAGGTCCTTGTTTTGGAACCCTGCGTTGTGGAGTCTGCGTATTAGGGTGCAGTGAGAGACTGTTTTGAATGCCGCAGAGATGTCAAGGAGGATGAGGGCTGCTGTTTCTCCTTTGTCCAGAAGGGTGCGGATGTCTCTGTTGCAGTGAGGAGGGCGGTTTCCGTACTGTGTTTTTTCCGAAGTGGGATTGGGAGGAGTCGAGGATGTTGTGCTCTTCGATGAATGTGGTGAGTTGATTGTTGGCTTTCTCGATGACTTTCACTGGGAACGGGAGCAGGGAGATGGGTATGTAGTTTTTGAGGTCCGTGGGGTCCGCCAAGGGTTTCTTCAGGGGGGGTTGATCTAGGCGTCTTTCCAGACGTCGGGAAACGAGGCGGTTGCCAGGGAGTGGTTGATGGTGTGGCAGAGCATGGATGCGATGGTGTCGGCGGCTCTGTTGAAAATGTGGTGGGGGCAGGGTTCCGTGGGGTCCCTGGAGTGGATTGACTTCATCGACTTCAGAGTGTTTTCGTGGGGTGAGGGCTGTCCAGTGGTCAATCGTTGGCTTCAGGGTGTCGGGGTGATTGGTGCGGGTTCAGTGTGTTGGTCATCTTTGTCGAAGTTGTCGTAGATGCTCTTGATCTTGGGGTTGAAAAAGTAGCTGAGTTTGTCGCAGAGGTCTTGTGAGGGAGGGATGTCGGTGGACTCGCTGGTGGGTTGGGCGAACTCCTTGATGATGTTGAAGAGTTCTTTGCTGTTGTGTGCATGAGTGGAGATTCTGTCTTCAATCGCTTTTTTTCTTGTTTCTCTGATGAGGTGGTGGTGGGCATTGGTGGCCGCTCTGAAGTTGTTGTGGGCTTCTGTGGATTTGGTGTTGCTCCAGGCCTTTTTGAGGCGGTGGCAAGTGCGTCTGGACTCTCGAAGTTTGGTGGTAAACCATCTAGCTTTCTTGGCATGGGTGTTGTTGTTTTTTTCAAGGGAGGCTATGGTGTTGGCGCTGTTCGAGATCGATCTGTGCAGGGGCGGGCTGCGGTGTTGGGGTCGTCTTTTTCTGCGATGGTTGGGATGGAAGTGATGAGTGATTCTGGTCCAGTTTCTTCGTGGGAGTCGGTGCTGGTGTCTGTGGATGGTGGGTGTTCTGAAGGTGAAGTGGACGCATCGATGGTCAGTCCATGGGAGTTCAGTGGTGTGGCTCAAGGGGATGGAGTTTCCTGTTGTGAAGAGGGGTCGAGGGTGTATCCTGCTGAGTGAGTGGGTTCGGTCACGATCTCGCGGAGTCCAATGTTGTTTTGAGGTTGTCCAGGAGGTATGGTGTGCTGGGGTCCAGTTGGTTGTCGAGGTGGAAGTTGAGGTCTCCCAGTAGGGTGTAGTTGGTGGATGCGATGGCATGCGGGAGATGATGTCCGTGATGGAGTTGGCGAAAGGCACGGGAGGTCTAGGGGGTCGGTAGATGAGGGTTCCTTGGAGGGTGGAGTTAGGGCTGGCCAGTATCTTGAAGTGAAGGTGTTCCATCAGGTCTGTGGGCTGGTCTGGGTGTGTGCTCAGACGGAGGGTGGATTTGTGGACGATGGCGATTCCTCCTCCCCGGCGGGTGGGGCGGTCCTTCCTGGAGATCTTGTAGCCTTGGGGAATGGCGATGCCGAAGTCCGGCCCCGAGATGGTGTTGGTCCAGGTTTCGGTAAAGAATGCTACATCTGGGGTGGTGCTGTCGAGAAGGTCTCAGATTTCGGTGACGCATTTGTGGAGGGATCGGAAGTTGAGGAGGATGCATTGCAGGGTCTTCGGTTCGGTTGTGTTCTTGCCGGTGGGTTGCGCGGGGTCCGTGGTCTTGGCGGTGCTGAAGGTGTGCCAACAGAGGTGAGAGCTGAAGGGTCTGTGGGTGTCGGCTGGTGATGCTAGCCTGCAGTTGTTGTGGCCTGGGTTGAGAGCGTGGAGTGCCGATGGGTCGTAGCTTTGGCGGTGCAGTGATCCAGGGGTCCTGGAGTTGGTCACGGACAGGCACAGATGGGCTTGCCTTCGGCGCGCCAGTGGAGCGTCCACTGTGTGCGGCCACCATTAAGTAGGGGTCGTGGAGGACTGAACAGCTAGGAGGCGGGAGCGGGGAGGGGAGCTGGATTGGGCTGGTCGCGCTGGGGGGAAAGGCCATGGGGGCAGCAGCGGCCTGGAAGCGGGCGGGAAAGGGAAAGGAGTGAAAGGGAAGAATAACGGAGAAAGGGGGTAAAGTGAAATTAAAGCAGAAAATTGCAGAAATGCAGAAGAGTGCAGAAAAGAGGCTGAAATTGAGGGTAGAAATAACGAGTGAAAAAAATTAGTAAAGGTGGAGCAAGAGAAAGGAGACAGAGGTCCACTGGACCACCAGGGATGAGGCGCAGGTAGACCTGCGGGTGGAGGAGGGCCTCGATCACCAACGCACGAGAGTGCAAGTGCAGGGGCAGGCCTCACTTAATGGTGGAGCTGCGATGGAGTGGAAGCAATTTCACGGAGAATGAGTCAGTGGTCTTGCTCGCCTGTCCCAGCAGCGGCCACCATTAAGTAGGGGTCAGGAGGGCTGGAGAGCTAGGATGCGGGGAGGGAGCTGGATTGGGCTGGTCGTGCTGGGGGGAGGGGCCGCGGGGGCAGTAGCGGCGTGGAAGCGGATGGGAAAGGGAAAGGAGGGAAAGGGAGGAATAAAGGAGAAAGGGAGTAAAGTGAAAATAAAGCAGAAAAGTGCAGAAATGCAGAAGAGAGCAGAAAAGAGGCTGAAATTGAGGGTCGAAAAAATTAGTGAAAAAAAAAACGAGTAAAAGGGGGAGTTCTGCAGCAAATGATATACCAAAACTCATTTGCTTATAGTGAAACAGACCAATGTGTGTAGAAAAGGTTGTAATGTATTTACAATTCTCTTCAAGTTCCAACTGGTGGTATTCTTCGTTTAAGTTGAGTTGGAAAAAACCTTGCCACCATTCAATTGAATTATATCAGCAATGTGCAGTCCTGGATGTTGCTCTCTCTTAATTGCCTTGTTGGCATCACGCATTTCAACGCAAAAGTGTACAGCTTCTTTACTGTCTTTTTTAGGCACTACCACTATGGAAGAAACCCATGGCATTAGACCAGTGGAGCATACAATGATATTGTGTTTGTGCAACAATTTAAGTTCTCTGTCAACAGTTTCTTGCAAGTGAAATGCAATTCATCTTTGCCTTTGGGCAAGGGGACAAACATTCTCATTTATGTAGCTGTACTTTCATAGTCTTGAGCTTTCCTAAGCCATGAAATAATGAAGGAAATTAACTTACTATTTCATGATGGGCATACACATTGTAGTTCACTGATATTACTTCCATATCGGTAGCAGTGTTGAAACTGAGCAGACAGGCACTTGAAACGTACCTTGAAGTACATTAATAGGTGCTTGCACACTGTTTTCTTGTGTTTCATGGTAGCTACAAATGAACCAAGACTTTTTAAAAATATCGACGCAGCCCGTGTATATACTTTAGTTTTCAATTGCTTAAGTTGTGGTAATGGAGACAACTCATGGTATTTCTCCTCAGGCATTATGTTGTTCAACGTACTGCTATTAATAATAAAATATATTGAACATTTATCTTTAGGATAATCTTTGAACAGTGGTTGTAGACCTTCGGTTTTTTCCAAGTCGATCTTTCCTTTGTCTGTATTTTTCTCACATTCAACTTGATCCAAATGTGCATGGTCTCTGAAGTAAACATTAATATTCCATAGTTATCGTTGTCACTTTGCCTTGAAACCAACACTGAGGAACTATTTGACAATGATTTTGATGACCATCGACTTTATTCTGTGCCAATTTACCTCAGTTGGTGTGACCGGTTTGTCTTGTGAGAGTGTGTCAAACATCACTGATGCAACGCTTGGTCGGACGTTTTGTCTTCATGCTGTGAAGCACTTACTTTTCCCTTCCCCATGCAAACCGTCATAAAATAGTTTGCTTTGTCGCAGTTGTTTCAAATCTGTCCAATGATATGACATATATATCTGAAGCACATTATGTTTTTCTGTGGAGACATCATTTTGCATCCCTCAACCTTATACTTTGGCTTACTTTTCATGTTCATGACTGATGAACTCTGGGCACCTCCAGCCTCCATGTCAGCTGCTTGTCGAGTATAATGCTCTTCAGCACAGGCAGCTATAAGGACTAACTCTAAGCTCAGAGTTTCCTTCAGTATTCGTCGTCAAAACAAATCTGACAGACATCCATCTATCACCCTGAGGTGTGAAGCTTACTTGTAATTTAATTCAATATGGAAGTGTGAAACAAAAGGTGAAGGGCGTGATTGGCTTCTAGGTTGCTACAAATGAGAAATTGGATAGTTGATACAAGAACGATAGTGGTAAGCATAATGTGAGGATACTGGATTACCCTTTTGGGGATCTTTATGACATAAGTGGTGACACTCATTTAGGTGGTGACCTTATAACTTGGCATTTACAGATTCAAATCCTGCATGGAAAATATCACAATGTGTATCCTCCTTTTCCTCCCTTCTTTCCTTCTCTTTTCACTAGTACATGTCTATTTTATATTTGAATGTATAATGAAATGCGTTTTGTGTCTGTTTTAATGTTGCACTATATTAGGTATTGCAGAACCTACACAACTTATTGTGTTGCATGTTATTGATGATGATCCCTCTGCATGTACTCTCATAAATAGGAAGTTTAATTGTTTAATTAGATCACTTTAATGCTTTCCGGTCTATGTGATCATTATGGTCTTGATGTGGCAAATCGAATACTACGATAGGGATTGGATAGTTTAATCTATGTATGTTTTGTGATGTGGTTTGTTTTTTATTTCATTTCTTGTACTTGTTAAATGGTTTATGTATATTTGTATGTGTTTCTTCTGTATTTGCAGTGCTGAAGAAGCCTGTGTCTGTAGGGCGAAACACGTTGGCTGCACTGTATAACCAAGTGTGATAAGAAGGAAAAAAAGGAGCAATAAAACAATAAATTTGTTTTTCAACATTGAGAGTGTTGGATTGAACTGTATATCATTCTGATTTTGAATTGATACCTTAATTATACTTCTTCTAAGTGTGTTGCCTCTCATCCTGTTGAATACTTTCACCTACTCTCTTACATTCTTGACTGAAGATGTATAGTTCATAATCTACATTTGGCACGTGATTGAACTTGACATTTAAGACTGCTTTGATGTGATTGTATGTCACTTCACCATCCTGTGGTATCTTTTTTATTGCCTCTTTTACCCCTTCACCAGCCATGTTCTTCAGATACTTGAAACTCTTTTCATCATCTGGTTCCTTGATTGCATCTATGAAATTCTCAAAAATCTCTATCCAAGCAGTCCATTTATTGCCAATATTATATCAAATGAGGATGGTGATTTTAAGAAGGCAATAGCAGCATAAACATCGGTGAACAACAGTTGTCTCTCTAACGCTTCTTGGTGAACTTGCTCATGCAAACCATTTCTAGGCCCTTGTATCATGCTGGCTACAGGGTCAACCTTTACAGTTGGAAGAGCCTCGCCCTTGCGCTACATTGGAGCTCTTTATTTTAACAGAGATCTATAGAGTTGTTCAAAGACCAGACTCTGCAGCTTTTGGTTGTGGGCCGCTGCTTTTATGAACAGTTCTGCACGCACAACCCCGGTCCTCTCTCTGGGGTCACTTAATAGCATGCGAGGGTCTGATGATTTTCTTTAGTTGTTTTGGTAAGTAAACAAGTCTTTTCATATTCAATTTATTTGCTAACGTTATAATATTCAGTTAGCTTTTCACTTAAATGTCTCTTCGTAACCACCTAGTTGATCTCTGCTTCTTAGCACATCAGATTACAGTTTAACTTGCGCTGGATGATCCCAATACGCTGTTTTTCAAAACCTGGTTGCATCTGCCTTTAGTATTATCAGTCCATATGTCATATAGCAGTGTTTCCCAAACGGGTCCGTGGTCCCCCAGGAGTCCGTGACACATTCCCAGGGGGTCCACAGGTAGCAGTTTTAAAAGCACTGCAAAGTTCCTTGTAGAATTGGCAGTTATCCAGCAATAATACAAGTGTCAATATAACACCAGTGATTAATGTACCTGCTGGAGAGAGATGAGGTTTGTCCAGTGGCAGGTTTGACTTATCTAATGTAGCACAGAGGGTTAATATGCCTGCTGCAAAGAACGTGTGTCATGCATTTTAAAAAACAGCATTTTATGTGCATAGGCCAGTGTTTTACTGCTTTTTTCACAGAGATTCTTTTGTTACTCTGCAGCTCATAAGAGACAATCATAATCTAGCACGGTGACCTATAAACTGTCATCAAGGAGCTGCTTACACAATGCATGGTAAAACTTTGTAACTTATGTTTTTTCCCAGTCTTTCATTATCCTGATGCTGCTAAAGGGGTTTATTTGGATGGAAATTAATTTTTATTGTTAGTCAATGCTAACCACTGTGTTATGTTCTGAATCCTGCGTTTGTGCGTTTTCAGACCAAGCACTCTTTAAAAATGCCTACCAGTATGAAAGGCATGTGAATCCTACACCTTGCTACACCTTGTAGTCCCATTTGCCTTATGTAACATTTTCTCTACACTGATTTACAAGTATGATTCATTGTATCTATATGTGTGTGATGTAAAGTGCTCTGACATCCTACAATGGTATGAGAGATGCTATAAAAGAAATGAAATACATGTGACAGATGTGCTAGGGAGAAAAGAGAGGCACTGTTGAAGGGCGATAATAAGGGAATCATTGAAGACCCCCAACAAAGATTGTTGTATCCCAGTGCATAGTAAGGTCATCATTTTCTATTCTTTATAAACTAATACAATTCAATATATAATGATAAATGTGTTGTAGTATGCACCATTGTATCATATATTTTCTTGGGGGGAGAGCCTCCCAAAGCACCCTAGGTAGTGGTTAGGCTCACTCATTGCACTTGGTGTGCACTGTATGGGGATTGGTCTGAAAACATTTGCCAGGGCTGCTTTGGGTTTTCTGGCAGGAGCTGGAGCCTTGTACAGTGAAATTAAACTAACCATTTAAATGTTAACCACGGAGATGCAGCACCAACCTTCGTATTAAAAGTTTCAGTTTTTTGCAAACTCTTTCAATATAAAATACTTAAAATCCTTAGTAAATATATAGCATTAATTTGCACGGTAACGCAATACCTCTGTTTGCGAACTTTCATTCAATTCTTGACCACTGATGTGTAGATTTTCAAGGAAGCTTTCTTTGTTTGCACAAGCTTTACACAGGCAGCGACCCCTCAGGTGGCAACATCGATTCTGCACTTTGGCTACGGCACATGTGGCACGCAGTAAAGATGAGGAGGCTTTGCATGCACAGTTAAGTCTAATGATTTTATTATTAAGATGCGCAGAGATAAGTTACAACGATGAGCCTGGGTCTTAACTGTCCTCTCTGGACATCACACATTCCCCTTCGTAAATATTTAAAAAATAAATTAACAATATGGCATATAAATCTGTATATTAAAAAAATTAATTAATATGAAAATACATTTCATATTAAAAAAAAGAAAAATGTGAACATATGCAACCGTAATATACACCATAAAGCTGCAACAAAGAAAACAGAAGTAACACTTATAGAAACAATATAAATAAGTCATCAGTAATACATTCATGTGATAGTTGAAACATTAGGATTATACAGATGGTGTTACTTGTCTACATAATAATCCTTATACCACACAGGACACTGACGTTTTCTTTGTACATGTTGATTATGTGGAATTACAAAATGTGAAGTATGGAACTTTCTCCAATTTTTTGCACTTTTGGCAGATTTTGATAATCCAGAAATAGATGACTCAATTAACTTTCTTCTGGCCATAACCACTGGGGAATCTTAACCACCTTGGACAGAGTCCACACATTGCCATCACATAATTCTACTACCTGTCTTCCAACACGTAACACTTTCAGGGGACCAGAGAACTGAGATTCTCCAGATTTGATAAATCTACCTTTCTTGACACGTACCCAATCATTGACTTTCATAAGAGTAGATACATCCTGACAGTAACCTTTCCTTTTGTCACTTTTGTCATCATTGTCAAGAATTAAATCTCTCATCCAGGTTTGACTCATATTAGAAATACTCTTCCTTCCTCTCATTTTTTCAAAAGGAGATAAATCACCTATGCTCCTAGGAGTGTTCCTATAACACCACAATTCTTCACTTATCGTTTGTTTGCTATCTTTTCCATTTTGCATGGCTAATTGTACCCCTTCTTTAAATACTCTAATTCACCTTTCCACAATTCCATTACTCTGTGGATAATAGACAGAAGCATGTTTATGAATTATACCATGACATTTTAGAAAATCTTTCATCTCAATGGATACAAATTGTACCCTGTTATCAGTTATGATAAACTCGGGAAAACTTTCTCTTTCAAAGACCTCATTTAAAAATGGTATCACCACATTTGATGTAACATTAGAAACAATTTTCACTTCAGGCCACTGCGACATATGATCAATAAGTATGATGGCATACACAGCATTCTTATTATAACACATGGGACGAGCAATGTCCAATGAAACACTTTGCCACGCACGACTAGGTCTAGATACTGGAAAATGTTGATAAGAAATATTTTTCTGAGACTTATCACTTAAACAACATTCCAAACAATCTCTAACCCTACGTTCAATGGCTTTATCCATAGCTGAAAGAGATACTACTGGTCTATCAGTGCAATACCATATGAACAGAAAAGTCTGTGGTGAATCTGTATGTGTCATGAGAAAAAATGAATGAATCCCATCAGCCCACCCAATGGCAGAGCTTCATCATCTGGGATTTATGTAAAGAATGGTCTATACTCAGGCAGCACACAATGTAATCATGTGTTGCCTTGGTCATAAACCACCAGTGACAGATCATACCATCTAGTATAGAGGTTGTGGTGAGCTTTTGATTTTGCAGTGAAAAACAAATGTGAGAAAAAAAAAATGTGATTTAAAATTGACTACCAGGATATTAGAAAGCAAATTTATTAGGGGAGATATCATGCTTTCAAAAGTTAAAAGCAAGTGTGAACAGTTTGAAAAAATTACTGTTATTAGCTGGAAAATGGGGCCTACATGTTTCAGCCCTAGTGGGAGATAATAGCCTACTGGCTTTCGTCAGGACCACAACTACACTACTGCAAAAAATTATAATCAAGTGATAAGTATATATATATTACTGGATATAATACATCCTACCATTCATGAATGTCCGAAGTGAAGGATGTATGTTCTTAATGTAGGATTCTTTCCTAAAATAATACACAAAACAGATAAACTCATGTAAAAAACCACAGACACATAATTTGCTTATATCATATGTATAAATGATTACCTTATTCATTTAAATATTGTGTTGCACGAAATCAAAAATTCGATAGTAACTCACCCAGCCTTTGGTGGGAGTATGCCTCACCTCGCCTGGCAACTGCTCAGGTGATGAGGCCCCACTCTAGATAATGAAAAAAAAGGGGGGGAGAAGGGGGAAGAGAGAGAACTATTACAGTCGCTCTCCACCTATTTCCAAACCTGAAAAACAGTGGTAGAAGAAAGTGCTTGGAGGAGGCATTATGACATGGTCTCAAAGAAGGGGGAACGGCAATTTCAAAATAGCAGCCTTATTGGTGGAACTAAGAGTTCTATCTGTGGTTTATAATTGCTAGGAAGGCTGTCTAATTTTGCCCAAAAATAAAAAACTAGAATGCCTGAGGTCACCATGGCATAAAGAATATGGAGGAGAATGGCAAAGTGCTGAGAAAGATAGAAAGAACCTCTAATAGTGCAGCTTAAGATATTAGAGAGGTAGTTCTTGTATTCCCCAGAGTTGGGACTCCTGAGGCGGAAGCCGGGAATCCGAGGGCATAACTATTTTAAAAACCGTGTTGCTACGCTTATCTTTCTTCTTTTTTGTGCAATTTTTAAATAAAATCCCTCACTTTCACTCACCTTCCTCATTGATCTCCACGAGGGCTGACGCTCTTCCAGGGCCGATTTGGGCTCATTTCTGGTCGCGGGCTCAGACACTCGGGCGACATCTTAGGGGAGTGGAGGTTGGCGGGCTAGTGTTGCGAGCGATTTAGGCTCCGCACAGTATTTAAGACACGTATTGGCTAGCACAAAGTGATAGAGTTGGGACTCCTGAGACGGAAGCCGGGAATCCGAGGGCATAGCTATTTTAAAAACCGTGTTGCTGCGCTTATTTTTCTTATTTTTTTGTGCAATTTTTAAATAAAATCCCTCACTTTCACTCACCTTCCTCATTGATCTCCACGAAGGCTGACGCGCTTCCCCGGCCGATTTGGGCTCATTTCTGGTCGCGAGCACAGACACTCGGGCGCCATCTTGGGGGAGTGGAGGTTGGCGGGCTAGTGTTGCGGGCGATTTAGGCTCCGCACAGTATTTAAGACACTTATTGGCTAGCACAAAGTGATAGAGCTGGGACTCCTGAGGGGGAAGCCGGGAATCCGAGGTCATAGCTATTTTAAAAACCATGCTGCTACGTTTATCTTTCTTCTTTTTTGTGCAATTTTTAAGTAAAATCCCTCACTTTCACTCACCTTCCTCATTAATCTCCACGAGGGCTGACGCGCTTCCAGGGCCAATTTAGGCTCATTTCTGGTCGCGGGCTCAGACACTCGGGCGCCATCTTGGGGGAGTGGAGGTTGGCGGGCTAGTGTTGCGGGCGAGTTAGGCTCCGCACAGTATTTAAGACACTTATTGGCTAGCACAAAGTGATAGAGTTGGGACTCCTGAGGCGGAAGCTGGGAATCCGAGGGCATAGCTATTTTAAAAACCGTGTTGCTACGCTTATTTTTCTTATTTTTTGTGCAATTTTTAAATAAAATCCCTCACTTTCACTCACCTTCCTCATTGATCTCCACGAGGGCTGACACGCTTCCAGGGCCGATTTGGGCTCATTTCTGGTCGCGGGCTCAGACACTCGGGCGCCATCTTGGGAGAGTGGAGGTTGGCGGGCTAGTGTTGCGGGCGATTTAGGCTCCGCAGTATGAAAATGAACCGAGCATCTCGTTCGCACCCGCTTGATAAAGGGGCATGCGAATTAGCACTTGATCTTAAAGCTCATGGCCTTCAGCTTAAAAGTTCACTTGCCATGCATATTAAAGGGCATCTTCTTGACCCTATATTTACGAATATCTTATCCATGGAACCTAGGGAACCCCTACCCATCCCCTGGTCAGACCACTTCCTAGTCCCAATTAGCTGGCAAATTACCGCGGACATACCTCGAGTCCAGGTGATATGAAACCAAGAAAGGCCATGGTCCAAACTTCCACTTGGCCAATGGTTAAGCCTACTGGAGCAATCCACCCCTAAACATGACCCAGATCCACTGGTGGCAGACAATAATTTCACATCCTGGATTGAAAGCTCCCTTGACCGTACCCTACCTAGGAAAAGACTAGAGAAAAAAAGTAGACCATTTAAATCTCCTTGGTACACGGCAGAACTCAGAGACCAGAGAAAAGTGTGCAAAAAATTAGAACGAGTGTGGAGAGCTGATTGGGCCAAGAATAATAAATCAGCATATAGATCAGCCATCAGGTCTTACAAAGCCTCACTTAAAGCTGCTCAGGCCGCATTCTTTGAGGAGAAAATTCGAGCTTCTTCAAACTCCGCGAGAGAGACTTTCCGGATAGTGAAGGAACTCTTCAAACTCCCTGATCCCCCCTCTACACCTGACATCCTAGGGTCAAGATGTAACCTACTTGCGGAATTTTTCGCAAGTAAAATCCAAAACATATTAAAAAGCCTAACGTGCCATGAACATCTGCCTGAGCCTAGCACTCCCAGTGTCCCACGGAATGGACCAGTTCTGGATTCTTTTTCCCCAATTTCTAGGGAGGGATTAAAAAAAATGTTGGGTTCAATAAAAAGCGGTTCCCCGGGCGATCCTGCCCCGATGCACGTCATGAAACTGGCGTCGGTAACCATCGTTCCGCTTGCGACTGACCTTATCAACTCTTCCTTTTCCCAGGGTGTTGTACTGCCCAGTTGGAAAAAGGCCATTGTAAGGGCCCTATTAAAGAAGCCACAATTGGATCCTGCTGAGATGGCCAACTATCGACCCATCTCGCTTCTCCCAGGGATCAGTAAGATTGCGGAGAAGTTTGCTAATCAGCAACTCTCTGCTTTTCTGGAAGGAAGCAAATTACTGCGCAGTTCCCAGACAGGCTTCCGCCCTGGGCAGGGCACAGAGACCGCCCTTATCGTGGTGGTGGAAGAGGCAAGACAGATTTTGGATTCAGGAGGATCAGCAGCTGATCCTCCTAGACCTAAGGGCGGCATTCGATACGGTTGACCACCGCATCCTCATTCGCCGCCTTAGCAATTTAGGAGTTACAGGTTCTGCCCTGGATTGGTTACAATCCTTTCTTAATAATAGAACTTTCCAGGTCTCGGAAGGCACTACTCGCTCCAAAGCTATTCCTCTCCATTGTGGTGTGCCACAGGGCTCATCCCTGAGCCAGACACTTTTTAATGCCTATATGTCCCCACTGGAAGATATGGTCTCCCCCTTCGGGATTAAATTAGTCACCTATGCAGACGACACACAATTAGTCGTCTCACTTAATCAATCTGACCATTGCTCCGAGAATCTTCGATCGTGTCTGTCAGAGATCTTTGGCTGGATGAGTGATTCCCTGCTTAAGTTAAATGGAGATAAAACGGAGCTTATGCTCCTAGGACATAAGACCATAACTATCTCCAATTCCATGTGGCCCACATGCATGGGAGCGACTCCCATCGCAAAAAATGAAATTAAAAGCCTGGAATCTGGCTGGACCAAGATCTCTCGCTCAGAACCCAGGCTAAGAAAACGGCAGGCGTGTGTTTTGGCCTACTCCGCACGGCGCGGAAAATCCTTCCCCTCCTCCCTCCCCACTCCAGGAAGCTCCTCGTTCAAGGCCTAGTCCTTTCCAGGCTGGACTATAGTAACGCCCTATACCTGGGGGCCCCAGAGGCCACTATAAATAGACTTCAACTAGCTCAGAATTCAGCGGCGAGGTTGCTGACTGGATCTCCAGCCAGGCTTTCGGCTAAACCCGCCCTTAGAGCACTACATTGGTTGCCAATAAGAGAGAGAATCATATTTAAATCCACGTGCATTATGCACAAATCCCTTCAGGGCAAGGGCCCTGCCATCATGAGAAGTCTGGTTGGTCCCTACAAAGCCAACAGAGCTCTCAGATCTGATCATCTGTATTTGGCTAATGTCCCCAGAATAAAGAATATTTACAACAAGGGGTGGTGATGGACAGAGTCACCGTTTTTTAGCTCCGGAAGCTTGTTTCCTTCCCAGTGTAAGAATTGGCTTTTGTAGTTTGGTTTGCCCTGTTCCCATCATGCACTGGGACAGGAACAGACTAATTTGCATACAGCCAGGTTCTGAAACTGGGATGGTGCAGTGAGCTAAAAAACGGTGTTGGATCTAGCCCTGATCTCTTGACTGGGTGAGAGTATTCTGCTTAATTCAGAGACTCTGTCCCTCACCACCCCTTGTTGTAAATATTTTTGTCCACCCTAAGCGTGGAAGGGTATACTCAGACATGAGTCCCTTGCTCATTGCACCATCAGGATTCAAGCAAGCCGGGCCGAAGACGGCTGAAATGCCAGAAACCGGTCCCCGGAAGCTTGTTTCCTTCCCAGTGTAAGAATTGGCTTTTGTAGTTTGGTTTGCCCTGTTCCCATCATGCACTGGGACAGGAACAGACTAATTTGCATACAGCCAGGTTCTGAAACTGGGATGGTGCAGTGAGCTAAAAAACGGTGTTGGATCTAGCCCTGATCTCTTGACTGGGTGAGAGTATTCTGCTTAATTCAGAGACTCTGTCCCTCACCACCCCTTGTTGTAAATATTTTTGTCCACCCTAAGCGTGGAAGGGTATACTCAGACATGAGTCCCTTGCTCATTGCACCATCAGGATTCAAGCAAGCCGGGCCGAAGACGGCTGAAATGCCAGAAACCGGTCCCCGGAAGCTTGTTTCCTTCCCAGTGTAAGAATTGGCTTTTGTAGTTTGGTTTGCCCTGTTCCCATCATGCACTGGAACAGGAACAGACTAATTTGCATACAGCCAGGTTCTGAAACTGGGATGGTGCAGTGAGCTAAAAAACGGTGTTGGATCTAGCCCTGATCTCTTGACTGGGTGAGAGTATTCTGCTTAATTCAGAGACTCTGTCCCTCACCACCCCTTGTTGTAAATATCCCAGAATAAAGAAAGCTCGAACAGGCGGACGGCGCTTTGCCGTCAACAGCGCAACAGCATGGAACTCCCTTCCCTTTAAACTTCGCACTGAACCCAGCCTACAGAAGTTTCGAAAGGCACTGAAAACTTTCCTCTTTCCAAAGGTTCCCTGAATCCCCTCCTCTTCCTTGGTGAGCCTGACTCATTAGCGCTGGGACGCCCATGGGTAGCCATGCGCTTTACAAATTGTTTTTCATTTCATTTCAACAAAGTACCGCTAAACAGCGAAACACAAAGGTTCCCGTTGTTCGAAATCCCTCGTATATGAGTGGCGTTGGCGCATCGTCTCACCTCTCCGTCGGTACCCCAGGCGAAACCTAATCCGAAGAGGAGGTACCGACCGGAAGGAGGAAGAGCGCCTAAATAATACATAAGAGCCAATCAAGTTACTCTCTTCGTCTTGCCGTCAAAGGAACACTGGCGGACCAAGGAGTAAGCATACAGACAGAGAAACTGCACATGCGCAGTCGAAAAGATGTGAGAGGACCAGAGTGGAAGCATTCATTACGATTTCCGCACATGCGCAATATGAAATGCCTGCGAGCGGATGTTGATGTAGATACGCCCGACTTGGTTGCGGTCTAGGAAGGAGCCTGTTACGGCTTGAGAGATCAGAGTCATTTGGGGCATGCGCAAAAAAGGGACTGGCGGCCCAAGGAAAACATATAATATTATGTGCATGCGCTCTATGCCATGGCCAGTAAAACGAATTTGGAAGCATTTGCAATTCATTACGATTTCCGCACATGCGCAGTATGGAATGCCTGCGAGCGGATGTTTATGTCGATAAGCCCGACTTGATTTGCGGACTAGAAAGGAGCCTATTTCGGCTTAAGAGATCAGAGTCATTTGGGACATGCGCAAAAGAGGGACTGGCGGTCCGAGGAAAACATGTAATATATTGCGCATGCGCTTTATGCCAGAACCATTAAAAAAGGATTTGGAAGCATTTGCAACCTGCGGACCTCGAGGGAGGCTAACGCCACACAAATATCTGGGATAGTCAGAGCGTTTTACATCCTGCGGACATCTGACAACACTAGCACTTGTAAATGGCGTAATGTTTGTCCTGTCCGTGCTCTTGATGTGTCCTAAGTGCACCCGTAGTCTGTATATTTTGCCAAAAACAATAAACACGTATCAAAGATGTGTGTTAAGCCTATTTATTAATGTTGGTATAAGTCACATTTAGATGAACGAATGCTACAATATCAAATGTGTTTGGTATTTGATGTAAGCTAGTTTGATTTCTAAATTTCGTGCACATTAGGTATATCCAAATCTCATACACCTTCACTATATGTGGGTCATGCATCGAGGGGCAAAGAAACATAGATGCTGGACAGCATGTTTCCTCATGAGAATGTATTTTTATATATGCACACCCAGAAATGATGGACTGTATTGATTTCCCATCGTGGATAAAAGATTTTTGAAACAAATTACTTTTCTGTAAAAAAGAGAAGACACGGAAGTGGTATACCTGATTCTGAAGGGTAAAATCCTGTGTGTCTACATTAGATCATAACCCAAGGAATGTCATAATTTAATCCCTCTCCATCACATTTGAGTTTAAAAATCCACTTCTGTTCCTTCAAGAAGAGGTAGTGTGAGATGTCACTAATATGTTGAGGTATAAAGGGTTGCTCTAAGACAACCCATCTAATTTCTTCAGCCTTGTGTCTCATGTGTATGAAATGACTGGTTAGGCGAGTCGATTGCTTGTTGCACTAACTGTGCTTTTGTGCTCATTTATTCTTGTCTTCACTTTCCTTGCCGTCATGCCCACATATCTTAAGGAGCATGGACAAGTGATTAAGTAAATGACCCTCTCGCTGTTACAATTTGTATGTTTTTTCAAAATCCATGGTCTCCCTGTGCCAATGTCCACTGTCAACGTTTTCTGCGTTTGTGGACATGCAGTGCAGGACCCGCAAGGATAGTGGCCCTGGACAGCTGGAAGATGCCAAAGTGTATTCCCCGGGACCTGGTCTAAGTTTTTTTGTCTTGGTCTTGTATGCATCAAATTATCTCGCAGGTTCATTCCTCTTTAAAAGGAGAAGAGAGGTGTTGGAATATTAGTACCAGAAACATTCAAAATGTTCCAATTTCTGCTAACTGATTTTTGTACTTGGTTAGAAAGGGTACTGAACGTAGTGACAAATGTAAGTTTGTTCAGAGGAGGTTTTATAATTGAAGGTCCCAAGAGAGCCTCTCTGTTATTGTTGGACGCTCTTTTAAAAGCCCACCGCACAAAATGTTTGGGGTACTCACGTTGACTCAATTTGATTGATAGATCCCTGGAGGATTCCTCAAAGTCTTGTCTATCCGTACAATTCCGGCGAATCCTTAAGAATTGTCCGAACGGAAGATTTGCAATGAGGGATTTAGGATGATGGCTACTGAAAGTTAACAAAGAATTTCTAGCCATTGGTTTACGATATACCTTGCTGCCCAATACCCTTCCAGAAGGGAAGATTAGAATATCCAGGAATGGAAGCTCTGTTCTGCTGAATTCAACTGTGAATTTCAGAAATTCAGTCTTACTGTTCAGCCAGATCTGGAAATCGAGTATGGTCTGTTCTGAGCCCCGCCAGATGACCAAAATATCGTCAATGTAGCGCCAGGAAACCTCCGGTGTCAGTGCACTTTATAAATGCAGCCTAACATAACATAACATAACATGTACCTCTTCCACAGCAACACCTGATCGAAAAAAGGGTTGCTGTGGTTGAGGATACATGCCTCTTCAAAGAGATGGACATAGAGGTTGGCGAGACTGGGCGAAGACACTGCCCATCGAGGTACCCGATATTTGTAAAAAGAGGGTTTCTTCAAATCTGAAGAAATTCTCAGTCATGGCAATACGGGCACAATCCATCACGAAACTCACCGGAGTCGTGCTATCAATGTTGGTCGCTTCCAGAAGGCCTCTGATTGCTTGGAGAGTCTCATCCTGAGGGATACATGTATACAGTGATTCAACATCGAAACTGACCAAAAGGTCAGTCGCGATGTCGAATTCCACCTCAGGCAGCAGCCTGAGGACATCCTTGGTGTCCTGGAAATAAGTAGGCATAGTTTTGACTAGAGGCCTTAGGAAGTGATCTGCAAAAGTGGAGAGAGGCTCCAAAAGTGAACCAATGCCTGAGATTATCGGGCGACCTGGAGGAGGTCTCTGTGTTCTGTGAATCTTAGGCAAGATGTAAAAATATGATGTCACGGGATTTACGGTTATAAGGAATTTAGGCTTTAGGTGTATGAGATTTGGATATACCTAATGTACACGAAATTTAGAAATCAAACTAGCTTACATCAAATACCAAACACATTTGATATTGTAGCATTCGTTCATCTAAACGTGACTTATACCAACATTAATAAATAGGCTTAACACACATCTTTGATACGTGTTTATTGTTTTTGGCAAAATATACAGACTACGGGTGCACTTAGGACGCATCAAGAGCACGGACAGGACAAACATTACGCCATTTACAAGTGCTAGTGTTGTCAGATGTCCGCAGGATGTAAAACGCTCTGACTATCCCAGATATTTGTGTGGCGTTAGCCTCCCTCGAGGTCCGTAGGTTGCAAATGTTTCCAAAACGTTTTTTAATGGTTCTGGCATAAAGCGCATGCGCACAATATTACATGTTTTCCTCGGACCGCCAGTCCCTCTTTTGCGCATGTCTCAAATGACTCTGATCTCTTAAGCCGAAATAGGCTCCTTTCTAGTCCGCAAATCAAGTCGGGCTCATCGACATAAACATCCGCTCGCAGGCATTCCAAACTGCGCATGTGCGGAAATCGTAATGAATTGCAAATGCTTCCAAATTCTTTTTACTGGCCCTGGCATAGAGCGCATGCGCATATTATTATATGTTTTCCTTGGGCCGCCAGTCCCTCTTTTGCGCATGCCCCAAATGACTCTGATCTCTCAAGCCGTAACAGGCTCCTTCCTAGTCCGCAACCAAGTCGGGCATATCTACATCAACATCCGCTCGGAGGCATTTAATACTGCGCATGTGCGGAAATCGTAATGAATGCTTCCACTCTGGTCCTCTCACATCTTTTCGACTGCGCATGTGCAGTTTCTCTGTCTGTATGCTTACTCCTTGGTCCGCCAGTGTTCCTTGGACGGCAAGACGAAGAGAGTAACTTGATTGGCTCTTACGTATTATTTAGGCGCTCTTCCTCCTTCCGGTCGGTACCTCCCCTTCGGCTTAGGTGTCGCCTGGGGTACGGACGGAGAGGTGAGACGACGCGCCATCGCCACTCATATACGAGGGATTTCAAACAACGGGAACATTTGTGTTTCGCTGTTTAGCGGTACTTTGTTGAGACTGGGGAATACAAGACCTACCTCTCTAATATCTTAAGCTGCACTATTAGAGGTTCTTTCTATCTTTCTCAGCACTTTGCCATTCTCCTCCATATTCTTTATGCCATGGTGACCTCAGGCATTCTAGTTTTTCATTTTTGGGCAAAATTAGACAGCCTTCCTAGCAATTATAAACCACAGATAGAACTCTTAGTTCCACCAATAAGGCTGCTATTTTGAAATTGTCGTGCCCCCTTCTTTGAGACCATGTCATAATGCCTCCTCCAAGCACTTTCTTGTACCACTGTTTTTCAGGTTTGGAAATAGGTGGAGGGCCACTGTAATAGTTCTCTCTCTTCCCCCTCCCCCCCTTTTTTTTCCTTATCTAGAGCGGGCCTCATCACCTGAGCAGTTGCCAGGCGAGGTGAGGCATACTCCCACCAAAGGCTGGGTGAGTTACTATCTAATTTTTGATTTCGTACAACACAATAGTTTAAATGAATAAGTTAATCATTTATACATAAGATATAAACAAATTATGTGTCTGTGGTTTTTTACATGGGTTTATCTGTTTAGTGTATTATTTTAGGAAAGAATCCTACATTAAGAACATACATCCTTCACTTCGGACATTCATGAATGGTAGGATGTATTGTATCCAGTAATATATATACTTATCATTTGATTATAGTTTTTTGCAGTAGTGTAGTTGTGGTCCTGACGAAAGCCATAGGGCTATTATCTCCCACTAGGGCTGAAACATGTAGACCCCATATTCCAACTAATAACAGTTATTTTTTCAAACTGTTCACACTTGCTTTTAACTTTTGACACCATGATATCTCCTTAATAAATTTGCTTTCTAATATCCTGGTAGTCAATTTTAAATCACATTCTTCTTTTTTCTCACATTTGTTTTTTACTGCAAAATCAAAAGCTCACCACAACCTCTATACTAGATGGTATGATCTGTCACTGGTGGTTTATGACCAAGGCAACACATGATTACATCAAGTGTGCTGCCTGAGTATAGACCATTCTTTACATAAATCCCAGATGATGAAGCTCTGCCATTGGGTGGGCTGATGGGATTCATTCATTTTTCCTCATGACACATACAGATTCACCACAGACTCTTTTCTGTTCATATGGTATTGCACTGATAGACCAGTAGTATCTCTTTTTGTTGTGATACACTGTAAGTGGGGGGTTTGATACTACTTGGTCTTTAAAAATCTTTCTCCCCTATGACCTTGTTCAAACGTTGTTTTTGCTGTGTTTATCCATAGCTGGCCACCAAAATTCACTTCTAATCCTTCTTTTAATGCTTGTCATACCTGGATGACCTTCATGAGCCATGTCTAGAATACTTTGTTGTAAATCACATGGTACAACTAACTGTAAACCTCTAATCAACACCTTAGCTTGTAAAGATAACTCATGGGCTATCTGAAAGAAAGGAAGAAGATTTTCAGACAAATCTAATTTTCTGGGCCATGGTGATTTTACATATTCAATGACCTCTTTAAGTGTAGTATCCTTTTCACAAGCCAATCTCCATTCTTTCTCTTGAATGTGTCCTTTTGACACCTCACAAATAGAAATAACATTTTCCAAGTCATTGTTTTCCTCCACAATTTTGTCATCAGGTACAGGTAACCTCAATAGACAATCTGCCAATATATTTCTTACCCCAGGTATATATTCTACTTTGAAATGAAAGTCCTGTAACTTATATTGCCACCTAGCAATTCTTGCTTTGCCACAGTTAGTTGTAAATAAATCAACTAAGGGTTGATGATCTGACCTAACTTTAAAAACAGTACCATATACAAATGTGGATTATTATATTATTATATTTTCGCAAATATTCAATGCCCCACCAACATGCGAGCGTTTCTTTTTCCAAAGTGGAATATTTACATTCTGCACCCCTTAATGGTCTAGATGCAAATCCAATGGTAATCAAATGATCTTTTTAATTTTGCATCAAAACCGCACCAATGCCAACATTACTAGCATCAGTTATAATAACTGAGGTATATGCTGTGTCAAATGTTGCCAATGCAGGAGCAGATGCAATACTCTTTTTTAATTCTTTGAATTCATTTATACAATTATCATCCCACAAAAATTATGTGTTTTTTTCATTAAACTTCTCATGTTTACAGTCTTGTCCGAAAATAATGGAATAAACTTGGTGTAATATTCAGCAAGTCCTTAAAAGGATCTGAGTTAGTCTTTATTCTCTGGATCAGGAGCTAATTCAATGGCCCTAACCAAATTCTGTTTTGGAGAAATCCCATGTTTGCTTATTGAATGACCTAAATAATCCACAGCTGATACACCAAATTTGCATTTTTCTTTTGTAGGTGTAAGCCCATTGTCTTGTCAAAATGCATAAAACTGTGTGTAGAATGTCAATATGTTCAGATGGATTGGATGCAAAAATTAAAATATTGTCTTGAAAATATAGAACATTTTCAATGTTCTTAAATAAATTGTGCATTTCTCTTTGGAAAACCGAAGATGCCGAAATTAAACCAAAGGGGATTCTTTTATATCTGAAGGCACCTTCTGAAGTAATAAATGAAGTGAGATGTTTGCTTTCATCGTGCAATGCAATCTGGTGGTAGGCATAAGATAAATCAAGGGTAGAAAATATGGATGCTCCTTTCAATTTTGTGTACATCTCACCAATATTTGGCAATGGATGTCTGTCCACCCATACACTGTTGTTCAAGTCTCTCAATTCCACACATGATCTAACCTTACCATTAGGTTTATGTGCGACAACTACTGGAGATAACCACACCGAGGATTCTATTTCTTCAATCACATCAAGCTCACACAGTCTTTGGAGTTCACTTCTAACAGCTTGTCTTAGATGCAATAGGACATTTCTAACCTTATGGACTTTGGGTACAGCATCTTGTTTAAGAATGATTTTATGTATGAATTCTTTTAGGAGGCCCAATTTTGAATTAGAAAACACACTAGGAAATCTCTTTTCCCATTCCGATGCTGGATCAGACTCAACATTTAAAATTAAATCTGAATACCTTAGTACCTGATCAGGGTGATTGGGGTCTAAGGTTATCATCAAATCTCTTTGTTGAGGCCATCCTAAAAGGCAAGAACCATCTTTTGCCACATATCCTTTAGATGAAATAGTTTTGCCTTTGAAAATTATGGTGGTCGTAAAAAATCCTAAAACATCGATGGGATTTCTACCATACCCAACCAACCTTATGTCAGGGGGAGATAAACTCAAATTTCTAAATTTTCTAAAACGTCATGGCATAATTCATAAACGTGCTTCTGTCTATTATCCACAGTAATCGAATTGTGGAAAGGTGCATTAGCGTATTTAAAGAAGGGGTACAATTAGTCATGCAAAATGGAAAAGATAGCAAACAAACGATAAGTGCAGTATTGTGGTGTTATAGGAACACTCCTAGGAGCATGGGTGATTTATCTCCTTTTGAAACAATGAGAGGAAGGAAGAGTATTTCTAATATGAGTCAAACCTGGATGAGAGATTTAATTCTTGACAACGATGACAAAAGTGACAAAAGGAAAGGTTACTGTCAGGATGTATCCACTCTTATAAAAGTCAATGATTGGGTACGTGTCAAGAAAGGTAGATTTGTCAAATCTGGAGAATCTCAGTTCTCTGGTCCCCTGAAAGTGTTACGTGTTGGAAGACATGTAGTAGAATTATGTGATGACAATGTGTGGAGTCTGTCCAAGGTGGTTAAGATTCCCTGGTGGTTATGGCCAGAAGAAAAGTTAATTGGGTCATCTAGCTCTGGATTATCAAAATCTGCCAATAGTGCAACAAATTGGAGAAAGTTCACTACTTCACATTTTGTGATTCCACATAATCAACATGTACAAAGAAAACGTCAGTGTCCTGTGTGGTATAAGGATTATTATGAAGACAAGTAACACCATCTGTATAATCCTAATGTTTCAACTATCACATGAATGTATTACTGATGACTTATTTATATTGTTTCTATAAGTGTTACTTCTGTTTTCTTTGTTGCAGCTCTATGGTGTATATTACGGTTGCATATGTTCACATTTTTCTCTTTTTTAATATGAAATGTATTTTCATATTAATTTATTTATTTAATATACAGATTTATATGCTACATTGTTAATTTATTGTTAAAATATTTACGAAGGGGAATCTGTGATGTCTTGATGTCATTTCTGGAATCAAGAACACGGTGGTGTTTGGGATACCAGAGAGGACAGTTAAGACCCAGGCTCATCGTTGTAACTTATACCTGCACATCTTAATAATAAAATCATGAGACTTAACTGTGCGTGTGAAGCCTTCTCATCTTTACACTGGCGACGATCAGAAAAAAAAGGAATTTGTGGAGCCTGGAGTCCTGCTTGATGCAGATCATGTTGCTGTCGGATGAAGGAAGATAAGTCGACGTCGGGAGATGTTCCGGTATGTGGATGGTGTTTCCTGGTAACATCCTGTGAAAATCGCGTCTTTAAGGAACATTCGGTGAGAGTTTTAGTTATTTTTGAAGGATTCTCCAGGAAACGGATAATCGGCACAGTGCGCATGTGTTTCAGCTAAAGCGTATGACGTCAGAGCTTTGATGCATGGTGTGGCCATACTTTCGGACAGTGAAGATAAATATGTTGGCCATTTTACATCACGTACGCGTTGGTAAAAGGACGCGCAACGCGGCGGCCATTTTAATGTAATTTTAGGTGTCAAGTTCACTGTATTGGAACGAATATTATTAATATATACAAATCGCATGAACTGGATGGCAATCTGTAGCGTGTCAAGTTTAATACAACGGGAATAATTCAGCGAAGCACCCATTATATAAACTGGATGACAATTATTCATTTCAACAACAGTATAAATAAATTTGCACACCATTCGAGTTCAAAAACATTGAAGTATATACATAAAATACTGTTGAGAAAGTTGTTCATCATTCACCACAACTAAATGAATATATATGAAATGCAAAGATTTTTCACAATACTTCAAATAATAAGACAACAAGGTTCTGTCTTTTGTTCTGAAAACAACAAAAAGTGTCATTGCAATTTATTGATATTATTTATATTTTAATGGAGAATTTCACTGCTCCTGCACCTGTCTTGGCATCGCCAGGGGAACCTATTTTAGAGTGGAAACGTTGGAAAGAAGGTTTTCAAGCCTATGTTGAAGCAATTGGTGGAGAGGATTATACATACAAACGTAAATTAGCGATTTTAAAACATTGTCTTGGCACAGAAGGAAGACACATTTTTAAAAAAAAACTCTTTTTATTAACATAAAAATAATGCACCAGGCGACAGACATACTTCACATTAATCGAATATACATTTCCGAGTTACAAAATAAAATACACAGAGTAACATATTTAGGGATCAAAGGGACTCCAGTGCTACTGCCACTTCTCTAACCTCTGGCATCGCCAGGGAAAACTATTTTAGAGTGGAAACGTTGGAAAGAAGGTTTTCAAGCCTATGTTGAAGCACTTGGTGGAGAGGATTATACATACAAACGTAAATTAGCGATTTTAAAACAGTGTCTTGGCACAGAAGGAAAACACATTAAAAAAAAACTCTTTTTATTAACATAAAAATAATGCACCAGGTGACAGACATACTTCACATTAATCGAATATACATTTCCGAGTTACAAAATAAAATACACAGAATAACATGTTTAGGGTTCAAAGGGACTCCAGTGCTACTGCCACGTTTCTAACCACTGGAGGAGTAAAGATATCCCCTCTATATCCATTCCAAGCACCCCAGATCTTCCCCCATTTCTTGGGGCAGCCCCTGGCGACGTACACAGCCCTCTTCCTGAACACGCACCAGTCCAAATCCTCCATCCACTTCCCAATCTGTGTCACCTGACTGGCTCCCCACAGCTGAGCGATGTTCTGTTTAGCAATCATGCACGCCAGGGTCACCCATAGCTTCCCATTTGAGTTCAGGTCCGTGGGTTCCCATACATTCAGGACACATCTTCTGGCCTCTAGCGCCAATTCCACCCCCATAACCTACCGGATCTTATTGTGTATTTTGGCCCAATAGTCATGTATTTCAGGGCAGTGCCACAGTATGTGCATAAACGTTCCGGTCTCCCCGCATCCCCTCCGACACTCCTCACTATCCGCCATTCCCATCCGGACCAGCCGAGGTCCCGTGGTGTAAGCTCTGTGAAGGATCTTCAATTGGACCAACCTGAGTCTCATCTGGACTGCTACTACCCTCGGGGAGGAGACCGCCTCTCTCCAATCCTCATCATCCAACACTAGACCGTCCGCTCCCCCCCTTCTCCCTAATGGCCACTAATGGCTCCCCCATATGATTAATTAGTTTCTTATATATCAATGAAATGTCGCTCACTCTCTTGCAGATGATATTTTCTTTGTAGAGCGTCGAATGCAAGGATCTCATCTTTCCCCCAGATGTCCCTAATCTGCGAGATCCCAATGAGATCCCACTTGTCAAATCCCTTTGTTTTCCACAGGCTACCCAATCTCTCTGAGTTCCACAATGGGGTCGCAAGAGTTAGGTTCCCGCCCCATTTAAGGTTTCGGGTGGCTGCATGCCACACTTGCACCGCATGCGCCGGTGGCCCGACAAGGGGAAAACGGCCATTCCTTGCATGTAGAGCTCTAGTAATACCCCCCCCAAGGATCTGACCGCGATCCATCGCATAACCGGGATCCAATAGGGATCCATAGACAGAGTGGTTTATCGCCGCAAGTTGTGATGCCCAATAGTATTTCCGGAGGTCTGGCAAACCAATCCCCTCGTCATACCAGGGAAGAGTGAGCTTGGAAAAAGCAATACGGGACCTGCCCTCCCAGAGAAGCTGTCTTTGAAGGGACTCTATTTCTTTGAAGTATGCGGAAGGTACCGGATCCATTGAGTTCTGAAGCGCGTAGAGGAAGCGGGGAAGGGCCATCATTTTAAACAACACTGCCCTACCTAGAAGGGAGAGAGGCAATGATCTCCATCTCGCCACATCTCTGCGGAACCTAGACATAGGTGGCCCCAGATTGTTCTCGTATCTCAATTTCGGGTCCATGGTAACATATATACCCAAGTATCGAAACCCCAACGATTCAATTTGCAGTGGGCATGAACCCAGAAGGCCCGGGGGGTCTCCGCTGAGGACAAAGAGCACCGACTTCGCCCAGTTTACGACGAAGCCGGAGTACTCCCCGAAGACTGCCAGGACGTCCAGAAAGTGAATCAAAGAGACCCTGGGAGAAGTAAGATATAGCAGAATGTCATCTGCGTACAGCGAGATCTTGTCTTCCGACTCAGTGTCCAACACAGCCCTCTGATCGATCGGTCCCAACGGACCCACACCGCCAGCAGCTCAAGTGCCAGAGCAAATAATATTGGGGACAGAGGGCACCCCTGTCGTGTGCCCCTGCCCAGAGCGAAGTCAGCGGATTTGTGGTTGTTCACCACCACTCTGGCAAGAGGATCTGTGTACAGGAGACGGTCCCAACCTATAAACTCATGGCCGATACCCACCTTCTCCAAAACTGTAAAAAGATAGGGCCACTCGACCCTATCAAAAGCCATGGTCGCATCTAATGATACCAAGGCCGCCGATTCGTGTATCTTTGGTGCGCCTCCCAAAATTTTATGCAACCTCCGGAGATTTAAAGCCGTATTCCGGCGTGGCATAAAACCCGACTGATCCGGGTGGATCAGAGTGGTGATGACCTTGGCAAGTCTGGTCGCAAGCAGTTTTGCCAGCACCTTGGTCTCGGCGTTTAAGAGCAAGATTGGCCGGTAGGAAGAGCAAAGTGTCCTAGGCTTCCCTTCTTTATGAATGGCTATAATGTTTGCCACTCGTTGATCATAGGGGAGCTGGCCCCTTTCCTTGCTCTCGACAAACATGGCACCGAGAAAAGGTGCTAACTTATTCGCAATGAGTTTATACAGCTCGATGGGGATTCCGTTTGGGACGGACGCCTTCCCAGAATGGACTCCTCTAATAGCTTGCACCACTTCGTTGTTCGTAAGGGGGGAATCCAGGCATTTCCCACCCTCTTCCGACAGTACAGGCATTTGGATGTCGTCTATCATAGCTTCGTTTTCAGCCTCTATATAGTTACCTGCGGATTTATACACCGATCCATAATGAGCGGCGAACTCTTCTACTATCACATGCGGATCCGTCACCCTACTCGACTCTCCTATCTGCAACTCAGATACCAGCTTCGATGCCCACTCCCCTTTCTCCAACCACGCGATCAGTTTTCCTGCTTTATCGCCGAGTTCGTATACCCTACTCTGGGTGTTTGCATGTTGCACTTTTGCCCTGTCTCTAGCCTGGCTCCTGTATTCATCCTAAAGGAGTCTCAACTGGTGCATTCCCTCGGGAGTAGCGTCTCTCGACACTTCCTCCTCCATACTTGTCACTTCTGCTTCTATTCTTTCAACCTCTGCCCTGCTCTTCCTCTTCCTCCCAATGACTAACAATAAGACTTTCCCTCTAATGACCGTCTTGTAAGCCTCCCACAGAGACTGTGCCGATTCAACTGTTCCCACATTTTCTTGGAAATATCTCTCCGTGACTTGTACCGCCTCTTTCTTGGTGTCAGGGTCCCTCAGGTGCCATGCATTAATGGGGGCAGTCCTTCCCACATCTCTCCGTCCCACCTCCACCCTGAGCCAGATTGGGGAGAGATCCCTCTTCCCTAACAGCGCACCTCACGGACCCATGCTGCCTGCGACGCTGGTACTTGGATATAATCTATTCTTGATAGGGAGTGGTGCACAGCTGAGGCGTGTGTGTAATGCACTCCATTTGGATTCCTCAACCTCCACCCATCCGTGAGCCCCGTTGTTTCTATGAAATCTGGCAACCACCTCTGGGACGGCAGTAGAATTCGGGCTGGGTGCCTATCCACTTCCCCATCCATCACAGCGTTTAAAGTCTCCACCCAGAATCAGTATACCCGCGGGCAGGGTTAAAAAAATCACGTACAGGTCTCAAAAGGTGTCCGTCTGCAGACCTGGTGGAACATACTCAGACAAAAAAGTGACAGCTCTACCCTCCCACAGTCCCGAGACGCCTACGTATCTACCTCGTTTATCGGTCCAGGTGGCCTGAATAGTCAGTGGCCGGGGTTTCTCACCAGGATGCCCACCCCCCTGGATCCCGTGGTGAATCCGGCATGCGCCACCAACTTATAACCTCACCTATGTAGTGCCATACAATGGTTTCTGACCAGATGTGTCTCTTGAAGCAACACCACATCTGGAGAGTGTCTCCTGATCAATTGATTCACCATCCCCCGTTTTATCTTATCCCCAAGGCCATTCATATTCCAGCAGAGCGTGGATATCCCCAATCCCTGTCTATTAGAAGAGAGCATAATGGTACATTCTGTCTAAGTCACCTGATGCAATAAAGAAAGAGAAAATAGATCGCAAATATTCGTGTACATAATGAAAACTGAAACACAAAACACCCCTCAACTTCCCTCCCCCCACCCTGCACCCCTGCATGTAGCTAACGCTCATCCCCAACTAGCAGTGTGCCTGTCCCCACCAACCTACTCTACAGCTAACTAAAAGTAGAAAATAGAGGGGAACCCCGGATAAACCCGCCACCCCCCTCCTCCCCTGTCCCACCATCGCTACCCCTGTATATACCAATCCACCGAGATATCTTTTTGAACTCAGCAAGTCAGGGGATCTATTGCATACCCGCCCCAACCCCCGCAACAACTTACTACAATTTAAGCCCATTCAGTCACCACTTTACACTCATTTATTGTTCATCCGCCTCTCCTCGGTCTTGGATCTCCGTATCCGGCATGTGGGTACTATCCAACCAATCCGCCACCACCTCAGGATTGTCGAAAAACCAGGCTTTTCCGTTTAGTTCCACCCGGAGGTGGGCCGGAAACATCATGGCATATTTTATACATTGTCTCTCAATTTCTTCTTTACCGAGAAGAAGCCCTGGCGCTGCATTTGTACCGCTTGGGTAAAATCCGGGAAGAATGAGAGAGTCGCAATTTCAAATCTCAATGGGTCCCCAGCGCGAGCCGCCTGGAGGATCACATCTCTGTCCCGAAAGTTCAGAACCCTTGCGATCATAGGACGGGGGGTGGCGCCCCCGGTCTGGGTCTACGCCCCGGGACTCTGTGAGCCCGCTCAACCGTGAAGAAATTACTAAGACCTTTAGGTTTGAGGTGGTTAAGAATGAGGTTTTCAACAAACAGGTCAGGTGTTTGGACTTCCGACTTCTCTGGCACCCCCAGTATACGAACGTTGTTGCGCCGTGCCCTTCCTTCATAATCACGCAGCTTCCGATCTGTGGGAACTCTTGAGGCCTTAAGATCACGCACCTCTTGTTGCAACAGGTTCACATCGTCTATTAGGCTGGCTGTCTTGAGTTCCAAAGTCTTGACCTTCTCACTTGCCTTCGTGAGGTCCGCTCTTATCAGCCCCACCTCAATTGTGACGGTGTCGAGTTTGTTGTCCAGGGCCTCCATCTTCCGGCCCAGGGATTTCTGAACTCCGGTGATGGCCGCCATGAGATCCGTCAGTGTTGGCTCATCCCTGACAAGAGTGGTCTCTTCCCCCCCCCCCACCCCCCCGCCGTGGCCCTTTTTGATTCCACCGGGGATCCCGTAGGCAGAGTGTAGCGATCCAGTTTGTTGGATTGGATGTTTCTGGCCCCCTTAGAGGACCGGGGCAGGGACATATCCAGGTCAGTTTTTCTCGCAATCTCACCGCCTTATCCCATACGTCTCCTCTCTACACCTGCAGTCAAAGTCTCAGCTCCTCTGCTCACTTCCGATATTCGACGACGGGCCGTCTCCAATCTCGCCCCACTCGCCTCCACCAGGCCGTGCCTAGCCGCCCGATCCGTGTCGCTCCCCACACACTGCGCGGGCTCCTGGGGAGGTGTTCAGCAGCCCAAGGATTCCTCGCCGCCTCCAAAGTCTCTCCTCCAGTCGAGGTATCAGGCCGACTCCGACGCGATTGATTCACCCCACTGGCCAGGTCCTCCACACCACTAAGCAAATGCCATGTCCGGCTCACCCTCTAGGATCTCCCCAAGGTTTTGGCCGGTGTCACAGAAACTCTCCTGGGTGACTCCTTACCACTCTTGAGAATACATCCAGCAACACCGCACATCACTTCCTGGCTGCACGTACCGTCTCCCAGGTGCCTCCCACACAGGGTGTGCTTCGAAGGCACCCCCGGTGACCAATTTCTGCACCTGGCAACACAAGACGGTTTAAGGGGTTCTCCCCCAGGTCAGCCATGACAAGATTCTCCTCTGTATGGCCTTTTACACTGCCTCTGGCACCAGTGTACCTCCCCAGGGCGACGCAGCCATCACTTCTCTCCAGGGCCGCGCCTCTCACGGGATCATCCAGGCCGGGCTATCGTAGTGGTTAACGCCCGCTCCCCTAATGTTGTGTTCCAGCTCTCCTCCAAGCTCAGATCAAGCTCACTTTGTCCCAGGGGCGTCCCGACTAATACGCCAGCTGGACCCGTGCAGCCAGGTCACAGCCCTCACCTGGTAATCCCTGGGGCGGCCAATGTCCTCCGGGGCTCCCACTCGTAAAATCTCAGGCCAGCCGGGCACGTCCTCTAGTGCCCATGCCCCTCCATCACAGCTCCGCCACTGTGCCTATGCTGTGGGGCCCGTCGATTGCCCTGGGCCAATCGCTCCTGTCATCCGGATCGGGCCGGCCCCTCCCATCCCACGGCACCCGATGTTGACTCACTGCCAGGCGGCCGCGCCGCCACTCGAGGCCCTGGCTTCCAGGCTGGACCAGGTCTCAGTCTTTCCGACGGCGTATCTCCGCCGCCGGACCTCGGGGCCCGGCTCGGACCAAAACCCACGGGCGTCGCTTCTGCTCCCAGTTACGGGAGTGGGGTTCAGACCCAGGATGGATGGCAGGATATCGTGTCAGGAAAGGGGGGTCGGCGGAGCCGATTCCCCAAGCGGCCATCTTGGTCGCTGGCCTGGCTCCTCCCCAGGAAGACACATTTTAAATCATTTACCTCCTAGTAATAATCGAGTATCTTCATCTGAAGATGACATTGATGTATTTGAAGAAGCAATTAAACAAATGGACAGGCGTTATATAAAAAAAGTCAACAAAGTAGTGGCTCGTCATACATTTCTTAGTAGAGGACAATTAGTTAATGAATCTATAGATCCATTTGTAAATGATTTGAGAATTCTAGCGTCAAAATGCAACTAATCAACGTTTCATGATCAAATGCTACGCGACCAAATGGTGCATAAAGTTGCAGATGTCAAGCTTCAGAAAAAATTGTTAGCGACGAAGTTTTAACTTTAGACAAAGCTTTAGTCATTGCTCATCATTTTGAAGATATGAAAATTGGCTTAAAAGAACTTGCTGAGCAAAACATATCTGAAGTCAATGCTGTTAAAAAATCTAACTCTGAAGTAAATGCTTCCAACAAAGCAAAATTTAAAAGTCAACATCCTCAAGAAAAAAAAAGAATATTTCTGTTTTAAATGTGGCATTCCAGGTCATTTGGCAAACAACAGGAAATGTCCAGCTGTGGGTCAAGTATGTAGGTATTGTAAATTAAAAGGACATTATAATAGGATGTGCAGAAACAAGAACAAATTCAAGAATAGAAATTTTGATCGTAGAAGTCAAAATGATGAAAGTTTAAAAGAAGTTAAAAGTGATATTGGTGATGAAGAATATCTTTTAGCTGTATGTGAAGTTAATAGTGATGTCAAAGATGCTCCATATTGCACAGTTGTAATTGGTGGAAAAGATGTTAGAATTATGGCTGATTCTGGTGCAAGACACACTCTCATTGGTGAAGAATGGATAAAAGAATTCCCAAATTTGTGTTTATCTCCCCCTGACATAAGGTTGGTTGGGTATGGTAGAAAACCCATCGATGTTTTAGGATTTTTTACTACCACCATAAGTTTCAAAGGCAAAACCATTTAATCTAAAGTATATGTGGCAAAAGATGGTTCTTGCCTTTTGGGATGGCCTCAAACGAAGAGATTTGATGGTAACCTTAGACCCCAATCACCCAGATCAGGTACTTGGGTATTCAGATTTAATTTTAAATGTTGAGTCTGATCCAGCATCAGAATGGGAAAAGAGATTTCCTAGTGTATTTTCTAATTCAAAATTGGGCCTCCTAAAAAAATTCGCACATAAAATCATTCTTAAACAAGATGCTGTACCCAAAGTTCATAAGGTTAAAAATGTTCCATTGCATCTAAGACAAGCTGTTAAAAGTGAACTCCAAAGACTGCGTGAGTTTGATGTGATTGTCGAAATAGAATCCTCGGAGTGGTTATCTCCAGTAGTTGTCGCACATAAACCTAATGGTAAGGTTTGATTATGTGTGCACTTGAGAGACTTGAACAACAGTGTATGGGTGGACAGACATCCATTGCCAAATATTGGTGAGATGTTCACAAAATTGAAAGGAGCATCCATATTTTCTACCCTTGATTTATCTAATGCCTACCAGCAGATTGCATTGCACAATGATAGCAAACATCTCACTTCATTTATTACTTCAGAAGGTGCCTTCAGACACAAAAGAATGCCCTTTGGTTTAATTTCGGCATCTTCATTTTTCCAAAGAGCAATGCACAATTTTTTTAAGAACATTGAAAATGTTCTATATTTTCAAAACAATATTTTAATTTTTGCATCCAATCCATCTGAACATACTGACATTCTACACAAAGTTTTATGCATTTTGCAAGAAAATGGGCTTACATTTACAAAAGAAAAATGCAAATTTGGTGTATCATCTGTGGATTATTTAGGTCATTCAATAAGCAAACATGGGATTTCTCCAAAACAGAATTTGATTAGGGCCATTGAATTAGCTCCTGATCCAGAGAATAAATACCAACTCAGATCCTTTTTAGGACTTGCCGAATATTACGCAGAGTTTATTCCATTATTTTCGGACAAGACTGTAAACATGAAAAATGTAATGAAAAAACACACATCATTTTTGTGGGATGATAATTGTATAAATGAATTCAAAGAATTAAAGAAGAGTATTGCATCTGTTCCAGGATTGGCAACATTTGACACGGCATATAACTCAGTTATTATAACTGATGCTAGTAATGTTGGCATTGGTGCGGTTTTGATGCAAAATCAAAAAGATCATTTGGTTACCATTGGATTTGCATCTAGACCATTATGGGATGCAGCATGTAAATATTCTACTTTGGAAAAAGAAACGCTCGCATGTTGGTGGGTCATTGAATATTTTCGAAAATATGTATAGGATACTGTTTTCAAAGTTAGGTCAGATGATCAACCCTTAGTTGATTTATTTACAACTAAAGGATGTGGCAAAGCAACATCAAGAATTGCTAGGTGGCAATATAAGCTACAGGACTTTCATTTCAAAGTAGAATATAAACCTGGGGTAAGAAATATCTTGGCAGATTGTCTATCGAGATTACCTGTACCTGATGACAAAATTGTGGAGGAAGACAATGACTTGGAAAATGTTATTTCTATTTGTGAGGTGTCAAAAGGACACATTCCAGAGAAAGAATGGAGATTGGCTTGTGAAAAGGATACTACACTTAAAGAGGTCATTACAGACGGAAAAATAGTTTTCTTTTGTCTGTATGTAATAATAGAAACAGGAAAATGACAATAAAAATATTTACTTTTGCTGGTGTGTGCCAAGAGAAGACAAGCCTGTCCCAGTGCAGGACGGGGAGAGGGCCTATCAAATTTCAGCTAAGCCCATAACAAAGGGCGATATTAAGGGGCCATCAGGCCTCCTTTTGGTTAGTATCCTGGCTGGAAGCTATGGGGGGTGGGGGACGGTGAGCACCCCTAAAAGCAATTGAGGGAAAACAAATGCGCACTTTACAGGTACTCTAGAGAGACCTGCATTTGGCTTAGTTCAGTCACTGGAGCAAACAGATATAAACGCACTGTTTTACACAAATAACAATTTAAATTCTGCTATTGGATGTATTTGTTTTATAGCGCTATGGCCGTACTCATCATAATGCAAGATGTCAGAGCACTTGACAATAAATCATATGTGTGTACATCAAGTGTATGATGCGTTGCATAAGACAGTGAGGGTTACTAGGAGGACTGCAATTTATTAATTGCAAGTAACAAAAGGATCTTTGTTAAAAGCAGTTACCCATTTACCATCTACTTAAATCTATCTAAACCTATTACAACCAAGCGCGCATTGCCTATTGAAATAAATGTGGAAAAATACTAGCTGCATCTTCTGGTTTTGCTTGCGGCAAAATAAAATGTGGATAAATACAGATAAAATTATCAAAAAATAAATATGGATAAATACAGATGGAAATGTTAAAAAAAATACCATAAAACCGGGAGCCCTAATCATTATTTATTTGCACAATACTACAGTAGTGAGGTTATGTTTGGGAATAGGGCCTGATTTAGATTTTGGCAGAAAGGTGACACCATTGCAACGGTGATAGATAGGCTGCATGCCGAAATACAAATCCCATTATAACATATAGGATTTATATTTTGGCAGGCGGGATGTCCATCACTGTTGCGGCTGAGTAAATCAGGCCCTATATATTTAATCATGATAATAAACTTTTGTTTTGGGAGAATTTAATCTAACTAAAAAAAATGAATAGCTTATTTTCAATATCAAAATACAAATATTTTCAAAAACAGACAAGTTAATGTTTAGAGACAAATTTGGTGGATTTTCAAAATATGTATTTTTTTAAAAGATCCATGTGATGAACATCATAGCTGTAATAATAATTACTGCAAAACTTTAAGGGCAGATGTACGACCCACCAATTTGCGACTTGCAAATTGCGTCACGTTTGTGACTCGCAAATTGTGCTTCTCAAATTGGGATGTATAGCAGTGTCTCAGACACTGTCAGCGATTCCTAGTGGGGTCGCATATTGCATGCCTCATGAATATTAATGAGGCGTCACAATTTGCGACCCCATTAGGAATGGCTAGCACTTCTAGGAATGCTGGCCTGTAGGAGTCAGCAGACCATCATGTCTGGGACTTCTTTTAAATAAAGCAGTCTATTCTTTTTAAAATGCAGCCCATTTTCCTTAACCCCTTCCATGCTCATCACGAGCTCAGCTCGTCATGCAGTATACTGCTTGTGTGCTCATGACGAGCTGAGCTCGTCATGAACAATGGGAGTCCAAGATGGTCAGCACAGAGGGGGAATTGCTGTAGCATTGATGTGATTAAAGGAAAACGGGATGTATTTAAAAAAGGAAAATTAACCTTTTCTATTTCATTTTTTTTAGGGCAGGCATTGGTCCTTGGGACCACTGCCTACTCTTAAAAATATTTTCTCACATACTCACAAAGGGGAAGGGGTCCTCTAGGGAGCCCTTCCGGTTTGCGAGTGGTTTTCCACCTTCTTGATAAGGTGGTAAATGGCGAGGGACGCCCCTTCCTAATAGCGGGAGTTGCAAATGCTATTTTGCGAGTCAGTGACTCGCAAAATAGCATTTGTACATACCATTATCTTTTTTGCAGTCACAAAAGGGAGGATCTCTCATTTGCGGCCTCAAAAAGGGTCATACTTCTGGCCCTTAAGCTATTGTTAACGGTTTTTGTGTGAATGTATATGTTGTCCATAGCCTGCGCTGCTGTATGAGCTCAAGAGAGCTGCTTATCCCTGCTACACTTCTTGAAATTGCAAGATATGGGTATTTCTGTTAATTTTGTGTCCTGTCCCTTTCAAAAAGGTTATCGTGCACAGAATAAAATGGTAAACATACTTATAAGGGCGAAGATGAAAAATGGAAAGAAAGTGAAATAAAATTAAACAACCGACATCGAATATGATAGGCTATGAGGGAGCATTTTCTGAACTATCTCTATCATCTGTTCCTTAACAATTGTAATTGTACTTCTGCTTACAAATGCACAACATTGACACCACTGGCTTGAAAGGATATTGGGGAGAGTGAATCTGCACCACTTCTCCGGAGGGACATGATTGCTTTGAATAACGTGAAGGCTCTGAGGGACCATTTCAGGTGACTTTTTATTAAATGTATGTTATAATTGTGTAGTAAAATTCCATGGTGCCAAAATTTGTGGGGTATTTCTATGCACAATGACAAATGTATGCAGAACATTCATTTGCAAGTGTAGCTTCTGCTTAGCTTTTGTATGTACAATGCCACTCCATAGAGAAGCTTTCTAACTATTTAGGGCCTGATTCTGATGCGGTTAGGAAAGCATTCCCACCTAGGGCCTGATTCTGATGCGGTTAGGAAGGCCTCCTAATGGCATTTGCTCCTTCCAAATCAGATCGGGAACGTATCTTCCTGACCTAGGGCCCAATTATGAACAGTTAGGAACAAATGCTCCCATTGAAGTCAACCAAATCGTATCTGGAAGCATCCGGATGCATCGTACTCCGTCGGTCGGACTCTCCCGATCCGATTGGGTCGGAAATCCATTTCCAAACCGATTCGGTCGGGAAGCTTTCCAACCCGCATCAGAATCAAGCCCTTTGTGTACAAAAATCTCTATCAGAAAATGTTTTCATGTTATATAAATATACATGCTGCATAAATTATAGCAAAATTCACAATTTTCACATGGTTGTGGCAAGGTTAAACTTTTGCAAACTTGGCAGATTTCAAAGTTTAAAAATAGATATTTGCTAAAGTTGAAAACAATTGAACAATGTTTAGGGTTGTTTGTTGGAATCATTTATTTTTACTATGCCTCATAAACTGCCTCAAGAATATAGGTGTATGTTTTTTTATATCTGGTGGTGATGAATGCGCTTTCAGTACTTGTTTGCTGAACAGGAGGGGCATGTTTTCTGTTGGGTGAGTTTCCACTTTTCTTTTTCTAATTCCTGGTGTCAGATGAGTGATGGACTTTACTGAAGTAGGAGTATTGGTTCGACATTCTCATCAAATAGTTCCATCCAGATCTTCAATGGGGGATTCATACGGCAGAGTTTGGCCTTTGTAGCACAGAACTCTTACTCGACCAGTGCTTGGAATCATTTTGTGGCCTAGGTGAAGTTTCTAGACCTACTGAATGTTATTCCATAATAGGCGTGTCTGGCTGTACATTCACTATTCTCTCTGTTAGAGTTGGCCAATTTGCGTGAGTCTCGCTTCCACTTTTTGCTGTTGCTTCATCTGTTTTTGCTGGTCTAGATGCTTTGGGCACTTTGTCACTGCTGTTCAGTGCCAAAGTGCAAGAGCTCCCTATTGTAAATTGCTGTATCGACTAGTGATTCCATGATTGGTTATTTTATTTACTGGTCAGTCCCTAGTACAGTGCACCATGTGTGCCCGGGGCCTGTAAATCAAATGCTGCTGGTGGGCTTGCAGCACTGATCATGCCACCCACAGGAGCAGCTTGTAAAATGTGTCTCAGGCCTGCCATTGCAGAGCCTGTGTGCAGTCTGGGGCTGCCATGTTGACTTGGAAAGTGCACACACTTGCCAGTCCCTAAATCTTCCCTTTTCAGCATGTTAGTCACCCCTAGAGTAGGTACAAAGTCACCCCTGTGGGCAGGGTGAATTGTATGTGAAAGGTAGGTCATGCCCTGATGTGTGTGGCCTGTCCTGATAGTGAAAGACTGCCAATTTTGTTTTTCACTATTGCAAGGCTATCTGTTCCCATAGGCCAGAATGGGCAGTTTGATTATAACGTCTTATAAACATAACTGAGCCAGGGAACAAGATAGGAAAATAAATGTTTACTATGCCTGAACTCAGAATGTTAAGGTGCATCTTTTAATGTGGGTGATTTTAACATTCTTTGTTTGAAAATACCACTTTTAGAAAGTAGATATTTTCTTGCCTAACTGTCCAGTGTGCCTCTGCTAGGTTTGTGTATTGCATGTCTGGCTTGTGAGTGACAGGAGCTTGGAGAGGGCTACCATTGCAGCAGTCTGATGAGTCAGGGCTGGGCTGAATGGGACCTGGGTTGAATTTAGAGTAGGGGAATTAATTTTCCTTTCACCGGCCTGGGCCAGGTCCACTTTCAACAATGCTGCCTCCAACCTCCTGCCAGGAAGATGCACCAGAGAGGACAGAACTGGTATTGGCTCGGTACAGATACTCTCTGCCTTCAGAGACAAAGGATTTGTGTGTATAAAAAGGGGGACCCAGACCCCAGAATTTAAGATCACTTATGGGAAATTAAGAGGAGCCTTTGCCAAGCACAAGAACCGGAGAAGCTGAAGGAAGATTACTGCCCCTGTGCTGTTTGCTGTTTGGGGTTGGCCTGCAGTGGTTACTTGTTGCCAAGTAAAGTAGAAAAGGGCTTTGCTGTTTGCTTTGTCATCTTGAGAAAGATCTCCAAGGGCTTGAAATTGAGCTTGCCTCCTGTCTGAAGTCTCCCGGGCCCAGTTTGGTGGAGCCAGCACAAGTCGTGTGACAAGCGAGACAGAAGTAGGCCTCCGGGACTCACTGGCAGCCCGTTGAGGCACTTATAAGAAACACTGAAGGTACCATAGGAACTCTCCTAAAAAGATTAGTAAATCTTTTTTCACCTTTCCTATTCGAAAAGAAAATATTTTTTCAGAAGGATACACTTGCAGAGACACCCACAGTCTCTTACCACCCTTTCACCTTGGTTCTGAAGAAAGCCCACCTGACCTACATAGGCGCCCAAGGGCTGAAACAGGTCGACTATTTTTTAAACGACCATTTAGAGTGCGTGAGATCCCTAATCATTCTTAAGACGCACCAGCACCGTTTTTAAATCAATACCTCAAATCCAGACCTATTAATATGCTTTTCTGGCTGTACGAGTATTTTTTAATAGCCACGTGTTACCCCTACAATATCACTGATCACTATTGTTTTAACCAGGCTACGCCTCCGGGTGGAGGATGCACGATCAATAACCTCATGATGATGCAATCACGTGAATAGAAGGCAGAGAACCAAGATATATCGCCGTTTCCATCTTTTACACGTGAATGAGGGTTTTTTATTGGGACACGGTAACACGAGAATTGCATACCCAGGTTATGCAGGACAAGTGATCCTTTCCCCGTATGATTTTCTGGATATTATAATTAAGGAAGCTGAATGGATCACAGCTTCTTCCTTCTCCCTCCTCTTTCATTTTTTGAAGTCCCAGGAACACAAAGACTTCACCACCAGCTCCCCAGAATTTCCTTGCTGGGATTTCTAACCTGCAAAGAGGTGCCTGCTACTGTTTAGGACCTCTAGAGACTGTTTGTCGCTGGGAGCTGGAAGCGGGACGCAGCGACGAAGAAGCGTGTCGCATCCGCACCAGGACCTGACGCATCGCCGAGCCACGGGGAAGAAGCGTGCCGCATATACACGAGTCCCGACACCTCACCGAGAACATCGTTGCAGCGCCTGCCGTACGGCTGCAAAAGTTAACGCATCGGACCGTATCGTTGCATCGCAGCAAGCCGCCATTTTATCGCACCGGATCGTCGCATCGCATCGTGGTGCCATCTTGCCGCATCGTAACCGGAACACAGTAAGGAACTGACGCATCCCCTCCTCTCTGGCAAAAAAGAGACTTACCGTCTCCCCTGCACTGCAGTAAGGAACAGGTGCGCGCCTCCCCCGAAGCAAGGAACTGACACATCGCCTTCCCTGCGACCCTTTTGTTTGTTTTGCGTGGCGCATCTAAGGAACTTTGTTGGAAAAGTGTTGCATTTACTTACAACTTGCATTGAACTGAACTATCTCTACCATTTAAGAGCCTATTTTTGATACTGTATTGTGTATTTTTGCAGTTTGGTCTTGTTTAGATAAAGATTACATATTTTTCTAAACTGGTGTGGTGTCCATTTGTAGTGTTGTAACTGTCTTACTGTATGTGTTCACAAATGCTTTACAGACTGCCTCTGAGTTAAGCCTGTCTGCTCATGCCAAGCTACCAAGAGGGTGAGCAGGGGTAATTTTAGGAGTGTATCCCCCTTATCCTGACTAGAAGGAAGGGTCCCTATTTGGCCAAAGGTGCAAACCATTGCCAACTAGAGACCCCAATTTCTAACATTGGTGGCAGCGGTGGTATTTGGACTTGCATTTGTGATTTACATACAGTGATTGGTGTACACTACTAGTGAGTGCAGACCATTATGCGACCACATACATTTTGGTAGAGGTTTTCCTTGGAACTTCTTTTTTTGTTGCGAACTGTCAATTTTTCACCATGAGTAAAATAGCATCCATTGCATCTGTGGCTATTGAGTTTGAAGAAGAGAGGGTTGATACTTACACTGTGCCACATCTCAAAGCTGTTTGCAAGAAATTTAAAATCTCCATAAGAGGCCTCACCAGGAAAGAGGAATGCCAAAAGGCGCTGAGGGCCTGGTTGGAATCTAGGAATGCCAGTGAGCATCCTGAAGAGCCTAGGGAGGAGGCAGATAATTTAGATGGGCAGCTGGATGGGCCAGGGGGTCTGGCTGGGGGGAAAGTGCCTTCCAGAGTGGGCAGCAGTTTTTCTTCAAAGGGCCCATCCCCAGAAGAGCTGGAGGACAGGGAGAAAAGCAGAGTGCATGAGATGGAGCTAACCAAGTTCAAAGTGGGGAGTCAGAATGACATAGAGAATAAGAAACTGGAGTAAGAAAATAAGAGGTTAGCCATGCAAGAGAAGAAGATGCTTTTAGAGCATGAGAGAGTGGTGAGGGTGCTGGAGCTGAAAATAAAGAGCTTAGAGATCAGTCCCTCTGGTGGCAGCACATCGGAGAGTCGGATGACCATAATTACAGACCCCGGTACGGGAAACACTTGAGGCACTGCATTTGTGGACCACAGACTCTTGGACTCCCTCACTTTTCCTTCTGTCCTGCCCGCCATTTTGCTGCTGTTCTCGGCCGTTTTTTTCCCTGGTCCCCGGCCTGTCTTCTTGTCCATTCCTTCGTCTTTTACCCTCTTCCCTTGTTTCCCCCTTGATGTTCCTCAAATGTTTCTTCCCTTTTCTGCATTGCCTTCTCTCCTTACCCTTGATTCCCTCCCACCCTCCCTTGGTGTTGTGACCACGTCCCCCCTACGACCCCACTTAAGGGAACTCTGCCTGAGGATATCTACTATGTGTGTATATATTTGTATATAGGGATAACTCTAATCACTAGTATATGCAGTAGACCATTGTACTCTCTGCCGTTCCTATGTGACTCTTAGAGTATATCCAGTCATATCCCTTCCCTATGTATATAGAGATAACTCTAATCACTAGTTTATGCAGTAGACCTCTGTGTTCTCTACCATACCTATGTGACTCTTAGAGTATATCCATTCGTAACCCTTCCCTATGTATATAGAGATAACTCTAATCACTAGTATATGCAATAGACCTTTATACTATCTACCATTCCTATGTGACTCTTAGAGTATATCCATTCGTATCCCTTCCCTATGTATATAGAGATAACTCTAATCACTAGTATATGCAGTAGACCTTTGTACCATCTACCGTTCCTATGTGACTCTTAGAGTATATCCAGTCATATCCCTTCCCTATGTATATAGAGATAACTCCAATCACTAGTATATGCAGTAGACCTTTATACTATCTACCATTCCTATGTGACTCTTACAGTATATCCATTCGTATCCCTTCCCTATGTATATAGAGATAACTCTAATCACTACTATATGCAGTAGACCTTTGTACCATCTACCGTTCCTATGTGACTCTTAGAATATATCCAGTCATAACCCTTCCCTATGTATATAGAGATAACTCTAATCACTAGTATATGCAGTAGACCTTTATACTATCTACCATTCCTATGTGACTCTTAGAGTACATCCATTCGTATCCCTTCCCTATGTATATAGAGATAACTCTAATCACTAGTATATGGAGTAGACCATTTTATTCTCTACCATTCCTATGTGACTCTTAGAGTATATCCACGTGTATCTCCTCCTTGTGTGACTTTACATCTTGTACATTTGCAAATTTTTTCCGTGTGTATCCTTTTTGTAACGCATGTAATCCTAAATCCTTATGTTTTTCAACTGGTGCTCATGTAAAGTGCTCTGACGCCTTCGGGTAAAGTTCGCGCTATAGAAAATTGCATAAATAAATAAATAAATAAATAAATAAACACCGTCAGTGCCTGTAGAAAGTAAAGTATATATTCCCAAGGATGATATTAAGGAATTCATTAAGCATGAGGACATTGGGCAGTGGTTTAAGGCCTATGAGGTAGCGATGAAGTCCCATTGGGTCCCTGAGAGAGATTGGGGAGCGGGGTTGTGGAATTGCTTTATGGCTGAAGGAAGGGACACCTTACTAGCTCTGCCCACTGGGGATCAGATATCCTATGCCCCCATGAAGGAAGCCTTAGTAGTCAGGTATGGGTTGACCCCAGAGCTTTATAGGCAGAAATTTTAAAATTGCAAGAAGCTGGTGTCTTGTGCATGGGTGAGTATGTGTCTTTTTTTTGCAGTGCCTTGGATGGTTGGGTGAAGGGTAGCAAAGTAAATGATTTTCAGGCGCTCTATGATTTGGTTGCATGGGAGCTCTTGTCCAGTAATTGTTTTCCAGAGCTACGCCAACACTTGATTGACAGTAAGCTGACTGAGCCCAGGAAGTTTGCTGAGGAGGTGGACCTCTGGGTCAGTACCAGGGTCCACAAGGGTCATGTGGGAGACTCTGCCAAAGGTGGGCAGGGTCCCTAGCAGTAGAGTGGGGGGGACAAGGAAAAACAAAAGGAGTTCCAGAAAGGGTTCCAAAGTAATCCCCAAGGGAAGGGTTCCCAGCCTCCCACTGAGAAGAAACTCGGGTCCCC
The DNA here is from genome assembly GCF_964261635.1 of Lissotriton helveticus. Taxonomy (NCBI): domain Eukaryota; kingdom Metazoa; phylum Chordata; class Amphibia; order Caudata; family Salamandridae; genus Lissotriton; species Lissotriton helveticus. The sequence continues at coordinate 60,456,409 of NC_136061.1, forward strand.
AACAAGTAAGCCTGTTCAAAGGGGTGCCAATACCTGTTTTGGTTGTGGCGAAGTAGACCACTTCTTTTGGGATCCTAAGTGTCCCAAAAAGGCAAACGCAGCACCCATTGGTGCACCGCCCTAGCAGATGGCTAGTGTAGCCCTGCGGGTGGAGTTGGGTGCCCAAGGTGGATGGGGTCCCGCAGAGATGACCCTAGTCTCTTTAGGAGACAGTGAAATGGTCCCTAGGACTCATCTCCCTGATAATACTAAGAAGTATAGGCCGAGGGTGACCATCAATGGCCATAGGGTGGAGGCTCCTAGAGATACCAGAGCCAGTGTGACAGCTGTCAGTTGTCGGCTGGTGCCTGAAGAGCAGGTGGTCACCAATGCATTCTACCCTGTAATTGCCTCTGATAATTCAGAGAGCCACTGCAAGGTGGCTCAGTTTCTTTTTGAGTGGGGGGGTCTCAGGTACCTTTCAAGTAGCTGTGAGGCCAGCCATGCCTGTTGACTGTCTGCTAGGCAATGATTTGGAGAGCTCCCCTTGGGCTAAGGTCTCATTGGGAGATATTGGGTCTGCCAGAGTGGACGTGTGTGACCACTCGGTCAATGGCAGCCGGGAAGGGTGTTCAAGAGGACCTGGAGCCTGAAAGAGTGGCCCATGTGCCTGCCTTAAAGAGAGTAATGAGAAGAGGCAGGGGATGCAGGAAACTGGCCGCCGAAGTTCCCACGGTCCAGGAAGAGGCAGACCTGAGGGGGATTCCCTAGAACCTACAGGGGAACAAGCAGCTGAACTGGGAGACCTGCCGGAGCTGACCCATTGGCAGCAGGAAGGAGGACCCTCCAGGGAAGAGTTCTGTGAGGAGCAAAAGAAGTGCCCTTCTCTTGTGGGTTTGCGGCAACAGGCTGCAAACCAGGCAGCAGGTGATCAGTCTGGATCACATTGGATTTACTGGGAGAATGGTCTCGTGAATAGTGAGCCTAAGGTTGCTGAGCCTGGCTCAGCCTGTGTGCTGGTGGTAACACAGCGCTTGAGAGCCTTCCTAATGGGACTGGCTCATGATGTGCCTTTAGCAGGACATTTGGAGCAAGAGAAGACCTTTGAAAGGCTTGTCATCCACGTGTGTTGGCCCCAAATGCACAGGAGTTCAGATACTCACTGCAGGACCTGTCAGACTTGCCAGGCAAGTGGTAAGAGTGGGAGGAAGCACAAGGTTCCTCTCCAGCCTTTCCCTGTGGTCAGCACCCCCTTTGAAAAGGTGGGCATTCACATTGTGGGACCTCTGGATCCCAAGACAGGTTCATCCAAATCTTGGTGGACCATGCCACGTGTAATCCGGAAGCAATCCCTCTCTGGACTGTGACGGCCCCCGTGGTGAGTCGTGCATTGATGGGGATTTTCTCCCGTGTGGTGTTCCCCAGCGAGGTGATGTCAGACCGGGATACCAACTTCATATTTAAGTATATGAGGTCCATCTGGCAGGAGTGCGGTGTAACCTATAAGTTCACCACTCCTTACCACCCCCAAGGTAATGGGCTGGTTGAGAGATTCAACCGGACCCTGAAGCAGTGTTCAGTGCCACTTGGGAGGAACATCTGTACCTCCTCTGGGAAGTGTTGAAGATGCTGCAGAGGGCAGGCCTCACGATCAAGGCGAGTAAGTGCCAGAACGAGCAGGGTTCTGTGGTGTACTTGGGACACCAGGTTGGGAGTGGCCAGGTGGCGCCCCTACAGCCCAAGATTGATTTTTTTTGTTTTTTTTTTTTATCCTCATATTGCGGTTGAAGGGAAAGAATGACAGGTATTTGGGAGACCAGCATCCAACGAGCCAAGTGTTTAACTTGGGCTGCCCCTGATCGTCTAACGGGAGGTACAAGGGGTAGGCCTCGTTCTTGGTCTGATCCGTTCTCCACTGCATACCTCCATCTTATTCAATAATTCCATCGTTTCGATAGATCTTTGACCCATTAGATAATTGGCAGACTTCAAGTCATGCCAGGAATTATTGTCCGCTTAATCATTGGAATCAAAAAGAAAAAGAAAAAGAAAAAGAAACAAAGAAAAAACACAGCAAAGGGGCCTCTGGTAAAGAGAAATGAGTTATTGTCTAGATTCGATATACTTTTCCAAGATCTCCCAGTATTTCATATTTTTGTTTTGTTTCCTTTTTCTATCTAGGTTACTAATTCTTATTGCAGTGTTTAACCAGCTTTCATGTGTTGGGGGAGATGGTTTTATCCAATTAATACATATCTCTCTACGTGCTAAGAGAATCATAACAAATAATAAATTTTCTTGATGTTTATCTAGCTTTGTCTGGTTAAATTGAGTATTGCAGTGTATCCCAAAAATAATTAAAATAATACTCACAGTTATTGGAGTTGCCAGCATTGCAGTTAGAGTCTTACCAATTTCTTGCCAATATGGTATAAGCGAAGGGCACCCACCGAACATATGTATATCATCCGCTTTTTCCTCTCCACATTTACTGCATGATTTTACTGTAGCTCCTCTGAATTTTGACAGCTTTTTAGGAGTCCAGTACGCTCTATGTATGGAGAAAAGGTGGTTTCTTTTTAAAGGAGCGGCCTTTACACATGACCAACATTTTTCTACTGATTTGTTCCAAAGTTGGCAAAGATCTGAAACTTTGTTTTGCAAGTCTTTCTTTCATGTCTTTTCAACAGTTGTTTGGTCTTCTTTTTCTGTTTCAATTAGTGCCCAATACCATTTTGATACTTCTTTCTTTATTGCCGTTTCGCTAATCATTTCTGATTCTAAATTCTCCGGGTCTAAATCTCCTTTTGGAATGGTGCTTGCCCAACTGCTCAATTGGTAATATTTAAACCTCGAAATTTTATGATCTGCGATTATTTGCAAATGGTCCCATGATAACAAGGAATTCCCAGATAGAAGTTGCCCCCATTTTTCAATTCCAGCTTGCCTAATTGGTTTTGATAAGGAATCTTTTAAACAGTCAGGAGTGCCTGGGGAGTCCCATATTGGAGCCAAGTTACTATAGTATGGAATCTGTGTGATTGATCTTATTTGATTCCAGATCTTAACAGCATTGTTCAGAACCTTTAGTTTGACTTTTTTGAAAAATTTCGGATGGCCGAATTTGAAGAGGAAATGGTCCTCCCCCTTTGTCAAATAAAACAAATGTGTTGGATATGCTTTATGTGCTTTTAGTAAGACTCTGATGTTTTTGAATTGAAAGGATCTGTAATATTCATATATATCCGGACTTGCAATGCCCCCTTGTTCCTTCTTTCTCCTAAGTTTATTCCATGAGATTATTGTGCTCTTGGATGCCCAAATAAAGCTAGCTATTTCTCCTTGTATCTTTTTTAGGGCTTCCTTTTTAAATTCTAATGGAATATTGTTAAAAAGATATGTGAATTTTGGAATGATTGACATTTTGATTATATTGGATTTACCTAGGAAGCTTAATGGTAGACCTGACCAGATTTTCAAAAGTTTTCTCGTTTCATTCATAACACGTGTAAGGTTTGTTTCTACTAGTTTTCCAAGATCTTGTGTTATGATGATTCCTAAATATTTTATTTTATCCTTCAAGAGTGGTGAAATTAATTGTGAGTTCCAGCTCATTATTTCCGTTTTATCGATATTAACCAGATATCCAGATACTTTACCAAATGTATTCATCTCTTCCTCAATTACCAGATTAGAATTATTATAGTTATCTGTGAGCACCAGTAAGTCATCTGCGTAGAGCGCTACTTTTCTTGTCCATTGTGAGTATCTAAAAGGTGTGATGTTAGTATTATTTCTGATAGAACATGCCAAGGGTTCAATATATAAATTAAAAAGAAGCGGAGATAGAGGACATCCCTGACGTGTACCTCTTTGAATCTCAATATTTTCCGTGAGATTGCCATTAACAGCTACGTTTGCTCTTGGGCTTGAGTATATTTCACTTACCATGTGATTAAAATTAATCCCGAAATTACTTTTCTCTATGCTTTTGGTTAGAAAAGCCCAATTAACCCGGTCGAAAGCTTTAGCAGCATCATAAGTAAAGAGTGTAAGGGGCAGATTTTCCTGTACAGCTATATCAATTGTTGCTATAAGCTCATGTGTAATTTCTTGTATCTGTCTTCCCTTAATAAAACCTTTTTGGTCCGTATCAATTAATTTAGCCATAACCTTAGATACTCTTTTCGCTATTATATTCATGAAGATCTTGTAATCACAATTTAGGAGCGATATTGGTCTATAAGAAGCGCAGTTCTTCGGGTTTTTTCCCGGTTTTAATAATATGCTTATCGTAGCGTCGTTCCATGAGTCTGGGAGCCTTTCATGTTCTATATATGTTTTATTAATTGTTAATTGTTTCAGTTAAAGGTTCGATTAATGTTTCTTCCAATGCGATATAAAATTAATTGGGCAAAGCATCTGGGCCTGCAGCTTTTCCCTTCTTTAGATGACTTATGGCGCTCCTTACTTCTTCTACTGTTATTTCGGAATTCACCGATTCCGCTTCTTCCTCTGTCAGACACGGGAGTTGAATCTTCTCAAGATAATTTTTGATTTCTTCCTCCGTAGGATTTGTGTCTTCCTTGTATATTGAGGTGAAGAAATTAAAGAATTCCGTTCTAATTGCACCAAGATTGATACCATTCTGGCATGGGAACCCCCCAAGACCCAGACAGAGGTGAGAGCCTTTTTAGGACTCACAGGGTATTACAGGAGGTTTGTCAAGGGCTATGGCAGCATTGTTCCACCCTTGACAGAGCTGACTTCCAGGAAGCAGCCCAAGAAAGTGAACTGGACTGATGCCTGCCAGAAAGCTTTTGATGCCCTGAAATATGCCATGTGCAAGGCGCCTGTGCTTCAGGTGCCCAACTTCTCAAAGGAATTCATTGTGCAGACCTATGCTTCAGAGCATGGTGTTGGGGCTGTGCTTTCACAGATGAATGAAGAGGGCCTAGACCAACCTGTAGCCTTCATTAGTAGGAGGTTACTTCCACAGGAACAAAGATGGAGTGCGAATGAGCGTGAGGCATTTGCTGTGGTCTGGGCACTGACGAAGTTGAGACAATACTTATTTGGGACTCACTTCCGGGTTCAGACAGACCTCAGGCACCTCAGATGGTTGATGCAGATGAGGGGTGAGAATCCAAAGTTGTTGAGGTGGTCCATTTCCCTACAGGGGATGGACTTCATGGTGGAACACCGCCCTGGTATAGAGCACACCAATGCTGATGGTCTGACCAGATTTTTATGCCTTAGTGAAGAGAACTCCCAAGAGGGTGGGTAGTTCTCCCCACATTTCAGCTGGAGGGGACAAGTGTTAGGCTTGGCACCATTGGCGTGAGTCTCCCTTCCACTTTTTGTTGTTGCCTCATCTGTTTTTGCTGGTCTAGATGCTTTTGGCACTTTGCCACTGCTGTTCAGTGCCAATGTGCAAGCGTTCCCTATTGTAAATTGTTGGATGGATTAGTGATTCCATAATTGGTTATTTGATTTACCTGTCAGTCCCTAGTACAGTGCACCATGTGTGCCCAGGGCCTGTAAATCAAATGCTGCTGGTGGGCTTGCAGCACTAATAGTGCCAGCCACAGAAGCAGCTTGTAAAATGTGCTTCAGGCCTGCCATTGCAGAGCCTTTGTGCAGTCTGGGACTGCCATGTCGACTTGGCAAGTGCACACACTTGCCAGTCTCTAAACCTTCCCTTTTCTGCATATTAGTCACCCCTAAGGTAGGCCCAAGGTCACCCCTGTGGGCAGGGTGAATTGTATGTGAAAGGTAGGACATGCCCTGATGTGTGTGACATGTCCTGATAGTGAAATACTGCCAATTTTGTTTTTCACTATTGCAAGGCTATCTGTTCCCATAGGCCAGAATGGGCAGTTTGATTATAACATCTTATAAACATAACTGACCCAGGGAACAAGATAGGAAAATAAAGTTTAGTATGCCTGAACTTAGAATGTTACGGTGCATCTTTTAGTGTGGGTGATTTTAATATTCTGTGTATGAAAATACCACTTTTAGAAAGTAGATATTTTCTTGCCTAACTATCCAGTGTGCCTCTGCTAGGTTTTTGTATTGCATTTCTGGCTTGTGAGTGACTGCAGCTGGGAGAGGGCAGTTGCTCCAGCAGTCTGATGTGTCAGGGCTGGGCTGAATGGGACCTGGGTTGAATTTAGAGTAGGGGGAGGAGATTTCCTTTCACCTCCCTGGGCCAGGTATGCTTTCAACAATGCTGTCTCCACCTCCTGCCAGGAAGCTGCACCAGAGAGGACAGAACTGGTTTTGGCTGGGTACAGACACTCTGCCTTCAGAGACAAAGGATTTCTGTGTATAAAAAGGGGGCCCAGACCCTTTAGATCACTTCTGGGAAATCAAAAGGAACCTTTGCCAAGGAGAAGAACCGGAGAAGCTGAAGGAAGGTTACTGCCCCTGTGCTGTTTGCTGTTTGGGGTTGACCTGCAGTGGTTACTTGTTGCCAAGGAAAGGAGAAAAGTACTTTGCTGTTTACTTTGTCATCCTGAGAAAGATCTCCAAGGACTTGAAATTCAGCTTGCCTCCTGTCTGAAGTCTCAGGGACACAAAGACTTCGCCACCAGCTCCCCTGAATTTCCTTGCTGGGATTAGTAACCTGCAGAGAGGTGCCTGCTGCTGTTTAGGACCTCTAGAGACTGTTTGTCGCTGGGACATGGAAGCACGACGTAACGACGAAGAAGCGTGTCGCATCTACACCGGGACCCGACGCATCGCTAATCCACAGGGAAGAAGCCTGCCACATCTACAACAAGTCCCGACGCATCACTGAGAACATTGTTGCAGCGCCTACCGTGCGGCTGTAAAATTTCACGTATCGGACCGGATCGTTGCATCGCATCAAGTTGCCATTTTATCTCATCGCACTGGATCGTCGCATCGAGGTGCCATCTTGTCGAATCGTAACTGGAACGCAGTAAGAAACTGGCCATCCCCCCGTCTCCGGTAAGGAACAGATGCATCGCCTACCCTGCACTGCAGTAAGAAACAGGTGCGCCGCCTCCCCCGAAGCAAGGAACTTACGCATCGCCTTCCCTCCGACCCTTTTGTTTGTTTTGCGTGACACATCTAAGGTACTTTGTTGGAAAAGTGTCGCATTTACAACTTGCATTGAACTGAACTATTTCTACCATTGAAGAGCCTATTTTTGATACTGTATTGTGGATTTGTGCCGTTTGGTCTTGTTTAGATAAAGATTACGTATTTTTCTAAACTGGTGTGGTGTCCATTTGTATTGTTTTCACTGTGTTACTGTATGTGTTCACAAATGCTTTACACACTGACTCTGAGATAAGCCTGTCTGCTCGTGCCAAGCTACCAAAGGGGTGAGCAGGGGTTATTGTAGGAGTGTATCACCCTTGTCGTGACTAGAAGGAAGGGTCCCTGTTTTGACAAAGGTGCAAACCTTTGCCAACTAGAGACCCTCATTTCTAACTCTCTCCACTTATCATAAACTCTTATTAATTGGGCATTACTTTGCATAAGTTCTGCAAGATCATGGGTTTGGTTGTGGGTTTGTTTATTTTCAGGCAATATAGCTCATATCAGCTTTGCATCCCTGTTGTAGCTCTTGTACTTTCTGGGGCAAAAGCATCAAATCATCCATGTAGAGCAGCCAACTCATCTTTGTATCTTCTCCTTCTGACAGTACTGGAAGAACCTGTGGATTGCTTAACATGGCTTCATGAGTTTTCATGTATAGGTTAAAAATAGTTTGGCTAAAGAAGCATTCTTTTCCCCCCTCAAGTCCCCCTTTGTATGATTTTGAGTTGTTTATTTTTACATTGTATCTTCCTGATAAAGACATTGCTTTGATTACATCATATGCCTCTCCACAGGTAGCACTTTCAAAGAATTGTAAAGGGAGTACTGTATGTCAGACTGAGTCACATGCCTCTTAGATTTCCAACTTCGAAACATCCAATTTATGTGGACCCAATTGTTTATTCATTGGAGTGTCTGATGTGCATATGTGGCTGGTTATTGTTTGATGATTTGCAAGGAATTCCCCTTGGCACCTCTGCATAGTCTCTTTGAGGTGTACCTACGGTAGGAAATCCTAAGTATAAGGCTATAAGGAAGAGAGGTCACAGTCTTGACTGAGCTCTCACAAAGTCAAACCATTCTGACCCACAAATGTGAACAGGGATCTATGAGCAATCCCTGGCTCACCCTTGGTGGCATGGCTCAGACAGCTAGGCCTTTTTCAGAAAACATGTATGAATTATGTGGAAAAAAGATAGTGAAACAACAGTACAGTTTAGATAGTGCATTAAAAGGTCCAATTAAAGCAAAATTAAGTAGGCAAGTGTTTTAAAAGAACCCATGGCACAAAAATAAAGAAAAGCAGGTGTAGGTATCAAACATTATAAAGAAACAAAATATGTAACAAAAAGTGAAGAATATGTTAAAGTAATGACAATGTGTCCTCCATGTGGTTGTCCATGAGAAAGCTCTTATCCTTAACTTAAAGAAATTTCAAGAGGAAGAAAATACCCACTGTGGCAAAAAAGAAGACTAGGCAAGAGATCCATGAGGATCGATAATGCGCTGTAGTAGCCACAAAAAGACATGAGTGGATAAAAGGCAAAGTTGAAATCACTGAGATTGGGCCTTTAGATGGCTTGCCTGTAGGCAGCGTGCATGCACTGTTGTTGAGCGATGATCTTTTGTGTATAAAGAAAACTCTAAAAAGGGGCTTTTATCCTGCCCATTACCATTAGCTGGCATTATTATTAACCCTGGGCGTAGTAGGCGTAGTGGGGCTACGCGAAGCTACGCGAATTGGGCAAGAAACTACGTCCACCTACGCACTTCGCATAGCCCCACTACGCGCCACCCGCCTCCCTCCCGCCCTCCCTAAATACTACCCGCCTCCCTCCCGCCCTCCCAAAATACTTAAATAACCTTTTTAAAAAGAATAAAAACCACTTACCTTGCCCACTGCGTCTCCGGGGCTCCCTCTCGTAATCGCGCCGCCATCTTGGATACTAATGCGCTAGAAATGCGCATGCGCGGGCGGCCGCGCATGCGCATTAGTGTTCGACACGGCGGCACGATTACGAGAGGGAGCCCCGGGGACGCAGCCGACAAGGTAAGTGGTTTTTATTCTTTTTAAAAAGGTTATTTAAGTATTTAGGGAGGGCGGGAGGGAGGCGGGTGGCGGGCAACTTCGCTACGCCCACGGAGTGCGCGTAGTGTTGCCTGCTACGCCTACTTTGCAAATGGCGAAGTAGGCAACACTACGCCCACTCAGTGGGCGTAGCGAAGTACTACGCCCATACCTAATTATTATTGGCAGCATTATCACTCTTCTTTGTTTCCTTCTAATTCGGCAGCACGTTCCACGTGTCCCTACCTGAGTCACTTCCGTTTCTTTGTGTAGAGCATAGACCAAATACAGATTGATTTAGCTTAATTAGTGGCCATCCGTGCTTGCACTGTGAATGAGTTTCTATTTCTTCTTTTTTCTTGCATTTTATAATGGGAAGCTCAACCCTCTAGTGGTGGAATCTGATTATTTCAAACCAAAACCTTGAAAAGCCACAGAGTAGAGCTATTTTACTTTGTCACTGTTTTTTTGCCGTTCTGCATGGCAGTATGGTTCAAAGTAAGTAAAAAGTTCTATAAAACGACTAGTATTGATCATGTCATAGCGCTTTTTTTCAATTTTAGCCATGCTGCACAGTGGAAGATTTTTTTTAACCAAAGTGTTTTGCTTGTCCTTGTAGCAGTACTATCTTTAGAAAATACTTCAAATCTTCATGGACTTGTTTCTCCCCATCAGTCAGTTGAAGGAATATCCACAATTTGGCCACCAGGTTCAAAGACATGCCCTGATCTCACAGGTCCAATGGATTTTTTCCAGCTCGGCACTGGCCTCCTTTGATTCAAGACTTTCTGCACCCTGCAGCCTCAGAAAGGAAGGCCTATGAGGCAACAAGGCTTTTCTCTATGTTCTACTATGATCTCTGCACTGCTTGTTTGATTATAAGTTACTTGTTGTGAAGCGCTCTGGTACCCTCGGGTCCAGCTAACGCTATACCGAACTCCTAAAATAAAAAAAATAAAAAAAAATACTGAACAGGTCTTAATCCCCCTTCCTGTGGATCAGCAGGGGGTTAGTGTCACCAGTCCTGGAACAAATGCCAGAAGCAGAAGTTCGCACTCAGCAGAGGTCTTCTTGCATGAACATCCTCTAACATGCCTACAGCAGCTCTTCCGTGATGTGGCAGACTGTCTGAAGGGACTGAGTCTAGCAGGGTGTCCAAATGATAAATCAGTCAGTTTTGGGTGGTGAAATCTGGCCAATCCAAATGCTGTAACATAATAAATAAATAAAATCGATATGGCCATTCCCCAAAAATTTAATTTTCCCCCTTCCAGTTTTTTCACCAAAGTAATGCAATTCTATCCTGGGTCAATGAATTGCGAAATAATATTTCTAAAGCTCTCCTTTGCCTCCAAATTCCATCGTTAGCCCTCCCAAATCTACCCCTGAAATTCAAATTAAATCTCCTCTGATGTCCATTTGTCCCAGGCCTCCTGCAGTGCCTGGCTCCACTGGGTCTTTCAGTACATCTTCAGAAGTGAGGAAGATGCTTCAAGCTACATTCAGACAAGACGTCCCAGTTGTAAGGTGTAGGAATCTGGCTTTTTATGTAGTGATGCCAATATAACTGCACACCATGCAAAAAGTCCAGCTGACACTTATTGGTTTACATGTCTTACTTTAATAATCCAGAAATAGAAACAAAACCCTGCCGCTACTATTGAATGAAGGTCCTACTAAAGGATCCTATTTTAGTTAGATGAGCAACATTTAGTATAATCAAAGCCACACAAAATATTTCGCTCCTGAACACATTATTTTTTTCATTTTTAGTCATTTTCATTCTTATTCTTTATTATTATTACGCGTAATTTTCTTCATGGGCTGATCAACGATATCATCTATGATCCTTTTTCCATCTTTATGCCCTTGTCCTACCCGTTTCAATCTTTGTCTATGAAATGTTGACCATTGTTATTATGATTTTTGATATGGATGAATTATTTTGCGGTTTGAATGTATGAATGAATGATCTGTGGAATGACAGTCGTTTCCGGATTTGATTGTGGCCATGAATGCTTAATGAATGTTGTTTGTATGGGACTTCTTTCTCTTTAGTAATGAATTGCACATGCTATGAAATGTATGTAGGCTTCAATGTGTATAAATTAATTTGTATTTTTTTTAAAAGAATTGCTGAAAAAATAAATAACTATGAGAATAAAAATGACTAAAAATGAAAAAAATAATGTGTTCAGGAGCTAAATATTTTTTGTGGCTTTGATTATACTAAATGTTGCTCATCTAAATTAAATAGGATCCTTTAGTAGGACCTTCATTCAATAGTAGCGGCAGGGTTTTGTTTCTATTTCTGTGTCATTTATCCCCATTCCTGCTGCCTATCATTACCCATTGGGGAACTCCCTTCTATTCTATTCTTACTTTAATAATCCCAAATGCTCTATATGTGGTAGTGTGGTGGAGCAGCTTAGGCTTATCAGTATTTCTCAATCTTTTTTCTCAAATATATATAATTTGGAAAAATATTTAAACGGTTAGGCACAGGCCATTGGAATCAATATTAGCCCTGTTGTATAGCGTTTTAAGACCCTAGTGTAATTTTCCCGATTCATGCCCTTATATAGGTATAAAATATTGTAATCTTATATAGGCATAGAAATCATAACCATATTAAGACATAGCTCAAGTAGTCCTAATACGGCGTGGCTACTTCCACTAGTTCCGAAAATCTACAACGATTTCTTGGAAAAACCCGCCTTCAGCAGTCAGGGACTTCCCCCTGCATGAATATTAATTTATCTAAGAAATCGTGGAGTTTTCAGAGAATTAAGTCTCTATTGATGTTATTATGTCCAATCTTACGTCAAAATCGGCACCTTCAAGGTATAAATATGCCCAAACTTGTCCAAACAAACACACGGTGGTTTGGAGCAATTCGACTATCTACTGCCCGACGCACCCTGCTGCAGCAAGTGCCGAAGGAAGCCGACCCTCCAGCTGACGCACTAAGAGACGCTATATTTTCTCGTGCCGAGAAATCCAGCTCCAGTGTTTCCAGGCTACCCTTGTGGGCTGCTGGGAAATTGAGTCCTGAGAGAGAGATACAAGACCTCCTTCTTTCTAAACCAAGGTAGGGAGCTGATTAGATCCTATTCTTGGAATAGATTCTTGGCAAATAATACTAAAACTAGGCTACACCTTACTTACTTCTTCACTTGTACTAGACCTAGGTTAGGTACACCGGGGTAGGCGTATTTTAGAAGCACCAGTTGAGTAGTTTTAGTCATTATTTATCACTGTATGTATTTTATGCATTTTAGGTATTTTATGGCTTAGAAACCATATCATGCTTTTACAATATTATTTTATAATACTCTTCGTACTGTACGCTTTGTACTTTACCACAAGTATTACGATTGCAGCAGTTCATTTCTTATGCTTGAGAAAGAAGACTGTTCAATAAAAACCTTTTATTGAAAACGCCCGTCTCTCTATTTCTCTGCACCTCTGGTGAAACGAAGCATGCACGAGTGACTGAGTTAAATAACTATCTATTGTTTCCATGACTCTAGAGATATATTTCTTATTCTTGGAGAACAAAGTTGTCATGTTTTAAGCAGTTGTCAGAAACGAATCCCTTCTTGTTCATTCGAGAATTTGACTGACAAGTCTAGTATATTCGGTAGAGACCTAGTTGACTTCAGTCCTACGTCTAAATTACAGGATATACTATTTCAATGCGCAGAGCCTATTGGGAATATAGGAACTACACTACAGGGCTCCCAAGGCGATAATTTAACGCTAGATACTTGAGTAACTCAGTCGTGCTTTTAACACAGACCCCTTTTTCCCGTAAAAATACGCCAATAGACCTCTGGAGTGGGTTAAAGGATAAAATATCCGCTTTAAACTGAGTAGGACGAAAAAATCCTATGTATTAGTTTTTGGTTTGTTCAACGTTGAAGGATACAGTGTTCCAAAATATTGTGCACCTAATCTTTGTTTCCTTGAAACTTGCTCTGCAAACTTTCATTAAACAATGCCGGATAACAGCGACAATAACGCAACTGGTGGAGCTGCAGTAAATGCAACCCAGCTGGGTGTAGACGTTACAGGGTTAATGAAGAAGATGATGATGCTATAATCATCCCGGAAAACTTAAGGAAAACTATAGCTATAAAACTTATAGAAAATGATCACCCAGAGGTGGTAGTGTTATATTTGTCATAGAGGCACATGAATATCGGCAGACAGAGGTATTCTATTCATGGATTATCTTTCCACAAGCAAATCCAACAACACATATGTTCCACTACTACAAAGTAGAGGAACCTCCAGCGGAATACGTTCCTTTCGAGGATGTTGAAATTCCACTAACTTACCAGGAGCATCAGCTCTGGTTTAATGGCGCCCTACAACATCAAAATCACATTACCAGGCTTGGTCCACTAGGTAGACCAGGAGCAACATGGCCGGTACTAGCCAGCTATACACCACATCCTGACATATGAAACAATGACAGGTCCTGAACTGTTAGCTCAGCTAAAACAGCTGATTAAAATACACAGGCAGTTGGTTCAATATGTCTTGAGGACTTTAACAGTCCAACCAGATGTAAGAATTCCACAGCACATCCCTCATCAAGGGAACACAAACAAAATTACACCACAGACTATACAGTCAGTCATTGGTAAATTGCCCGCAAAACGGGAACAAATTCCGTTCTGGTTAGCTCAAAAAATAACTCAAATAGAGGCAGTATACCCTGATAGTACACCTCATGAGAAACACTTGATTCTAACAATCTGTTTACCAATGGGGATTGCACCACACGTAGAGGACTGTGACACTTGGGTACAGTTTTTGCTTCAATCTACACAAAAACACATGGTGGTAATACCAGACATTCTTAGACAGATTCTAAATTAATACGGCCCAGAACCGGCCTTAAATCTGGGTATGAAATTACTGAAAGATTTCAAACAGGTCTCGGCTATACTATTAGCCAACATAAAAGTAAGGGTGGGCGTCCGAATCGGCTACGCCCACGGAGTAGGCGTAGTGTTGCCTTCTACGCATTTTGCGTAGACAGCGTAGCCGGCAACACTACGCCCACTCCGTGAGCGTAGCCGAGTCGGCCGCCACCCGCCTCCCTCCCGCCCTCCACTAGATACTTTATTTAAGCATTTGCACGGATAAAAACAACTTAAAAGCACTTACCTTGTCCGGGGCTCGTCCGGGTCTTCATCTTTGAATAGCGTCCTTTGCCTGGATACCAATGCGCATGCGCGGGCGGCCGCGCATGCGCATTTCTCCCGAGAAATGCGCATGCGCGGCCGCCCGCGCATGCGCATTGGTATCCAGGCAAAGGACGCTATTCAAAGATGAAGACCCGGACGAGCCCCGGACAAGGTAAGTGCTTTTAAGTTGTTTTAATCCGTGTAAATGCTTAAATAAAGTATGTAGGGGAGAGCGGGAGGGAGGTGCGTAGTGGGGCTACGCGGAGTGCGGGAGTGGGCGTAGCTTCTCGCCCTCTCCGCGTAGCTCCGCGGAGCCCCACTACGCCCCACTACGCCCAGGGTTACATAAAAGGTGAAGCAGCATCAGTGGCGATCCGCCAAAAACGAAAAGAAACAGATATAACAGAGCAACCTTTTGAACTTGCCAGAATTATTGACAAATCATATGAAGAACTAGGTAGAGATAGTTTGGGTGGGAAACCAGTAAAACCCCAACTAACTGAAAATCCTGAAAAAGTTTTTATTAAAAATAATCTCACTACTCCAAAGAAGAAGTGGGAAAACACCAAACAGACACTTCCTAGAGAGAAGCGTTCACAGTCCAGAGGAAGGTCTCCTCAACAGGAGCCCTCTGAAAAAAGATACAAACTTAGAAATAGGGATAATTTGAGAAAACCTGATAGATATCAAGTTAATGATACACGTTCCTCTCTTACCTTTCAGATTTCCTCACAGAAATCCGAAAGAAGAGCTCGTTCAGAACAAAAAGAACGAGTGAAGTCTAAAGACGAACAACACCTTCCAAAAAATAAGAAAACTCAATTCACCAAAAAGAAGGTAGAAAGTCTAAAGATCAGACATGCCGAGGATCTTGAGGACACAGCTCAAGAACGGGGAGTGGGCCCAAACAATGCCATACAGCGCAGCATAGGTAACCATAGCTCGCAAGATCCTGAAGGATCATCTGGGGACAGTGGACTTGAATGAAAGTATCCAAGTTGAAACTGCAGATACCAGGGTTAGTGTACCACATAAGTTATATGAAGTAACACTCCGGATGGAGGGGGTCAAACCAAGAAAAATTGGAGCACACTAAAGAAGTGCATGAGCGTAAATTGCGCAAGTTTAAGCGAGACACTATAGACTACAAGTTAGATGAGGTCTATACGTGGGCGGAGCACTCTGCGCAGAGAAGAGTATTTAACCGCATGCGTGCTAGCGGTTTTCCCGCTGCGCGCTGCATTTTTAAAAACACCGCGTTACATGACGAGCTCAGCTCGTCATCAGCGTACGAGCGTCGTCGCTCATGACGAGCTGAGCTCGTCATGAGCGCAGAAGGGGTTAAGAAACCAGAAGCATCCACTTCTGAAGAAAGTGTTGTGACAGAACAGGACACTCTACCTACTAGAGCACCACTAGTTCCAATACCGAGCACCAGCACTGAGGTTGTAGCGCAGGGTGTCAGGACCCAAATCTTGGGTTCTATTCTTTCCTACCCAAAGACGACACTAACCGGACCGGATGCTTTAGAAAACACTTGTGCTGAAAGAGTGCGGTTCTGGGGACATAAGATGGCCGCCGGGGTTGCCAGGACAGATAGCCGGTAAACGTTCCAGTCTTTTAGACCACAGCTGCGAGGAGTTCAATGAGCAGCGCGAGCGCCTCGGAAAGGCGCACTTCACCGACGAACCTGACTGGAGTGGTTCGAATTCCAGAGCGGAGCCAAATTCTAAAGAAATATTCTAGTTTAAAGGCACAGCGGCTGTTAGTCGCAACCCAGTTATTTTCAAAAGTCGTGACTTCGGTACTCGGCGCATTGAAGCCAAGCGCGAGTTGCCGAACAATCCTTAAGAACTGTTGAGGTAAATTTTGTGACAAGCCAGGTCGGAGAACAGAGGCGTCCAGTGCTAACAGCGAAGAGGTGTGAAGAGGAGTCCCTGCTTTTGACAAATCGAGCAGAGAAGCACTTTCGCTGGAACACAGACACAGCAAAGCTAAGCTAAGTGACATTCGTTGTTTTAGAGCAATGTTGAATAATTGCTACCTGATTGAAGTTGAAAACGAAGTTGCATCATTTCTGTAGAAAACGACTAAAGGGAAAGAGAAAGATATTAAAAGGTTCAGTAATGCAAAACGAAAATGGAAGCAATGTATATATGTAAATACTTACCAAGAGACAGTTAAAAAGGTGAATGACTCAGTTAACCTGCAAAAGAAAAAGAATAACTTGAGTTAGACACTTAAAGATTCCAGAAAAGAATTACACAGCAAAACAGAACCCCAATTAGAGGAACCTCCACTAATTAGTGAAGTAAGTGCACTTACCAAGACAATAATTAATACAGTACTAGAGCTCACCAGAGAAGGGAACTAATATCTCTATTTAATTTCTTTACATAGTGACAACTAATTAGAGGAGAAGAGAATAACTACCAAAAAACTCAGAAGAGGAGCTAAGGTCCAGCAGCTTAAGGGTGGGTGAGAAAAGTCTTAGAGAGAATAATAGAGTAGACCCCAATAGGCAGCAGGAAGGCAGGAATGTAATGTTGTGTTGTTGTTTTAGGTTCCTTCGAAATAATCCATCCAGAAGGAAGCAGTCTGAAGGAACCAACGCAGGACCCGTCTCTTTTTCTGTTTATTATTTTATCCAATTCCCCCGTCCCTTGAAGTAATGATGGGAGGTTCTGTGTAAAGACCTACTAGCATTGCTGAAAGGGGTTTGGGTACTAGCATCTCTGTTCCTGTGCAAGAGTCGGTAAGCCAAGATTGAGTTTTAGAGTTCTGACACAGGGAGAGAGTACCATCACTCCCAAGCGGGCTTTTTTAGAGGCAGACCGCATGTCAAATCACCCACCGGACGAAAACTTAGTTTCAAAACCAAACAAACAAGGAGGGGACAAGGTTCAAAAAAAGTCTCGAAACAGGAGGAACTAGTAATGAATGTTTCAGATTATGAACTCAGTAAACAGGAGTTGAGAGTGTTGAACAAGGGCATGTCCTTTGTGCCCACTAACAGTACCAATAGCCTGGAAACAGAGGTGTCTCTTTTTAAGTTTATGAGAAAACTACGGTTAAGATGGTTTTTCTATACAACAGCCAATGAAGCAACAGTTCAACCATCATCGCAAGAAGCTCAACACATTTTTAGACCAAAGAGCACATTTGTTGCACCATTTTCCCACAAAACATTGGATCTGTTTGAGACTCTAGTTAAAAAAGATCTAGGCAACATTTCCAACACTTTCAAAGGCAAAAGTAACATGACCAAAATTGAGAAAATAACATTGAACAAATTGGCTAACAATGATACACTTAAAATAGTGCCGGCTGACAAAGGAGGGGCCTTGTCGTTCTCAACAACTCACACTATCAGTCTAAGGTTGACCAGCATGTAATGGATGAAAATACTTACATCAAATTAGACTCAGACCCCACAACCCGATTTCAAACAGTATTGACATCTATTTTAGATAGAGCAAAGAATATGGGGTGGATAAACGAACAGACATACAAATTCCTGATGGTACAACATCTCAAGAGACCACATATATACATGGTGCCTAAAATGCACAAGAACCCAGTGGACCCCCCATTCAGGCCCATCGTGGCCGGGTGTGGGTCTCTACATGAGCCATTAGGCAAATACTTAGACCATTTTTTGCAACCATTGGTTCAACAATGGAGCACGTACATTCAGGACACGACAGATTGTTTGAAGCGCATCAATGAAGTCAGTATTTTACCAGAGGAGCAGATTTGGTTGTGCACTATTGACATTTCAGCATTGTACACGTCCATTCCTCATCAGGAAGGAATAGAGGCTGTTGAGTGGATGTTGTTAAGGCACAAGTATGATGAAGGCACTAATATTTTCTTGTTAGAACTTTTGCACTTTTGTTTGTACCATGGTTATTTTTGTTGGCAGAAAACATTTTATTTACAAAGAACTGGAACCTCTATGGGTTTCACTGGGGCACCGACTTTTGTCAATATTTTTATGGCCAGATTTGAAGACAACAACATACTACGGAATGATCAATGGTCAGAGCACTTGAGATTATACGTCAGATATATTGACGACATTCTAGTAGTTTGGAAGGGTTCATATGATTTGTTAGTTAGTCTTTTGAATACACTAAACAATTGTCATGATCAGATTAAGATTACATATTCCATTGATGCTACCACCATGAACTATTTGGATATTTTGATTGAGAAACAGGGTCAAAAACTGAACACGAGGGTGTACAAGAAAGCTACTGATCGGAATAGTTACCACACCATGTCACTTAAGAATCATTTGCCATTTTCCCAGTTCTAGAGGGTACGCAGAATCTGTTCAGATGAGACGCAGGGATTCCGTGAGATGGAAACTCTTGCCCAAGCATACAGAGACAGGGGTTACCCCAAGGAGATTTTAGAGGCAGCTAGACAAAAAGCTAGTGCTATAGACAGAAAAGATTTATTGGTCAAGTCCAACAAGATACCGCTCAAGAGGGAGGTATTTGTTATTAAGCATTCCACAGCAGCTAGAGCCATCAAACGGAGTATTATGAAGAGATGGGAAGTGATTGAACAGGAAACAGATTTCCACCAAGTCTTCGTAGGCAAACCTATGTTTGCACACACCAGGTCAAAAAATTTGAAAGAAATCTTTAAGCAACATCTTGGCAGACAGGGCACATCACATTACAAAGGAATGGTAAAATGCCATAATTGCAGTCACTGTGGTAACGTCATAGTAGGGGATGTGTTTCCACCCCCTCACACAGGTAAACAAATCAAGGTGAGGCACACAGCGGACTGTAACACACACATGGTAGTGTATGCTATAAAATGCCTCTGCGGGCTGGTGTACATGGGTAAAACCACTAGAAAGGTAAAAGTTTGCATCACAGAGCATAAGAGCATGATCAGAAACTGCAATTTAAAGTCTAATTTGGCAGTACATTGGAAAGACAGACAACACTCCATTCCGCAATTACGATTTACAGTGTTGGAAAAAATTGATGAAACATTTCATGCTGATGTCAACCGCCGATTGTCTAAAAGAGAAACATATTGGATTTGTCACTTGAATACACTTGAACCAAGTGGTCTGAATGACAAATTGGAAATGTTATGTTTTTTATGAAACCATGACAATTGAATGTGTAATGCAAATGTGTCAGTTACGTTCATATGCAAATGTTTATTACTAGCCAATGTTACAACATCAAATTGTGGGGTTTATATTTTGGTGAAAAATGAATCAAAAAGGTTGTACCACAGAGTAGATAGGTGTGGGGTATACTCAATTTCCTAGGATTACCCATAGGGATTCGCTCAAGTACTTTTGAAAGATATTGGGTCCATACAGTGAGGTAGCAGTATCATTACTTTCCGCTTCAGCTATCATAAAAAGTTAAATCGATTACACATGGGCACATTAACAACATTTATTTCTAGTGTTTGCAGTTTTCTTTCTTGTTTTTAGAATAATGTTCACAACACGGGTAGTATCGCAGATGTTTTCAGTTAGAATGGATTTCGTCTTTTTACCAGTTTAAGATGGCGGCATTACGCTGGCTGTGCACTATGGTGGTCCGCCTTTAGTGTCTACGCTTATGACGTCAGACGCGATACATACGTGGTATGTTGTCGGGTAGGAGAGTGAACGCGGTTTACTTGGTATCGAGAGAGTTACAGCAGAATTACGAAGACAGGAGGAAAGGTCCAGGTAAAATGCGTGTGTAAGAATGGCTCCGATGTTTGGAGGTTTACGTGTTGGACACACATGGATTAAGCGTTTTGTAATTGTATTGCAGTGCCGAGTGAGGGCAAGGTGGAACACAAACATAGAAGATCGGTTCCGTTACCATAGTGAAGGGCGGCACGCAAAGTGAAACTCAGGTAGGATTGCAGATGGTCTTGACTGTAGTAGTGCACAAGGAGGCTCGCAGGCAGTACTGATACCACACATTTTGCGTTTTGTGGGCTCACTTATGCCAGTACTACAACGGACGAGGAGAATCTGGAACTAAATGAAGACGACATCCCCTAGCTGCACGATATATCAGGATCGGCACGGGGACATAATTCATGAGAGAAACGCCTAATAAAATTTACGACGTATAAACTGAGAGAAATAATTAATGAATGTTGGACGCTTTCTCACCTCGGAAACACAAAGTGATTTTACCGACATCACTTCTACATGTTCGATTCTCATCATTATTAGCACTTGAACTTATGACATTATTTGAACTCTTGGATCCTACTCTTATTCTGAAGCCTTGAAAAAGCCCTGTGGGCGAAACGCACGTCGGCTGCTGCTTTATCAACAATGCTATGATTGGAAAATAAAAAAACTCATGGATCTGATTGAAGAGTGTGACTGAATCCCTTCTTTAGATTGACAAATTGGAATCCTGAACTACAGCATTGAAATAACTCATGTATCTGTAGACCTATCAATGTGTGTTACAATAGGTGGATTATAGATATAGTGATTGGGTGTGCTCTGATATAGATTTGAAATTGATAGATCAGAATTCTTTGAATCTCTGACTTAAGCAATATCTTAGTGGGTAGATGTTGCACATCATAGTTAGCACCCCGTATTGATCGCATGTATAACCAAGAAACTGTTCCTCTTCATGACAAGCGAGTAGATGTGCGGATTAATTAAGGCAAACCCACCCCTTTGTCTGCAGTATTTGGGGTAGTGAAACTTTATGGTCCAGTAACGCGACTTTTTCATCAGAAGAGGATTGCAAAAGGAAGCTCAGGTAGGATAGAGATGGAGGAACTGTGATGAAACACTGCATAACCACACCGTAAGATGCAAGGAGTTGACACCTGTACTTATGTTTGTTTTTAGAAGTACCACAGCATACAGGTCAGTTTAAGGTACTTGATTGATGAACGCTAAGGGTTAAGGTAGCACGCAGCAACACTACTGTGATGGAAGCACGCATTTGGATAATCTTAGTTTGATTAATTTTTTAACAAAATCACTCACACACTGGAGTAAATCCATGGTGAAGGTTTACTGTATCCCTATAGATGTTAAGATTCATGTTTACAGATATATATTGGTTTCTGTTGGTTTAATTACAGTATTCCCCTGAAGAAGGTATCAATATACCGAAATGCATTGGGACAGAAAATACAGCATGCTGTGAAACAAATGAAAACATGATGTAATGTTGTTCATTGTATAGAACAGAAGAATACGTATAAAGAAAACGTCTGGATGAAGAAGCACAACACGTTTCATTTGTTGATTGAATTGTGTTTATTGTTTATCAATTATTTGATTTATCGATTAAGGTATCACTGTATGGTATATACAATTGTATAGTGTTAACAAATATTTTTCTAAGGAGCACCCTCGGGGCAGGTGACAAGTGTGCTACTCTCGAGCAGTACACTGTTCGTTAGGAAGATATAATTATGCCAGCCTTCTCAAATCACATTCCAATTCATAAAAAATATACATATGCCAGGAAATGGGCTGCGGCCCAGGCCCCAGCATTATTCAAAAATCATGTAGGATATGATGAGGATTCCCCTCACTATAAAATCCAGTTGAAAACTCAACCAACAATGCAAAGGCAATATCCTGTAAAACAGGAAGCTAAAAAACAGGTCAGGGAGATCTTAAATCAACTTGAATACCAAGGGGTGTTTGAAACATGCACCTCATCAATGAACAATCCTTTGTTTCCTGTCTCTAAACCAGACAATTCATATTGTCTAGTCTTGGATTACAGACATCTAAACTCCTGCTGCAAAACATTTGCAGTACAAAATGCACATAGTGCAGCACTGATGAATAACATCGTGCGCAAAAAATATAAAACTACATTAGATATCTCAAATGGTTTCTTTTGTCAAAACATTGCACCAGAAAGCAGGTATTTGACCGCTTTTTCCATAATGGGGGCACAGCGACAATTTTGCCATCTCCCCCAAGGAATCAAGAATAGTCCAGGTTTTTTTTCAGCCAGAGTAACGGAGTTACTACAAATGTACAATGATGAGGCATTGTCCTATGTCGATGACATCTATCTTACAGATGATGATTTGGACGTGCACTTAAAAAGAGTGAACACCATAATACTTGGGTTCGCCTCTGAAGGGTACAAAATAAATTTTAAGAAATCACAAATTGCCCACCTCAACGTTCTATTTTTGGGATATGAGTTATTATCAAGTGAAGGCAAGAGCCTGGTAGCAAACTTTTTAGAGAAATGTGCGCTGCTCCAACCTCTAAAAATGCTGGAAAACTTGCAGTCAAGTCTAGGTTTCCTGACTTTTGGAAGAACTTATGTTCTAAATTACGCAGAAAGGGTTAAACCTCTCTACGAACTAATCAAACCTGATTTCAAACCTACAAATTGGACACAAAAACACAGAAATTTTGCGTTCAGTGCAAACAGACATGTTAGCAAAAACACAGTTACAGACACGCGACAACGTGCGCAATCTTGTAATCCGAATCATCCCAGGGAGATGCAAATTCACATACCTAACCTTTAATGAAGGTGAGACGGTACTTATAGCATACAAAACACACTTGTACACACAAGCTGAAATGAAATTCACTTCAACCGAAAAAATACTGACAGCGGTTCAGACTGCTGTAGCAAAAGAAAGAGCACTCGCACAGGGTAAACGCATTAAAATCGTTACACCTGTACCTGCCTTAGAGGCAGTGACAAAAGCAGCATTCCAAATGCAAAAGCTCTACATCCGAGATGGATACAATGGGTTAATTCTCTTGCTGCAACAGATGTTGAATACGTTTTTGACCCGTATTTAAAAACACAAGAATTCCTACAATACGAATTAGAATGTCCTCTGCCGACTGAAATTCTGCCACTTGAACATTACGGCTGTATAATATATACAGATGGGTCAGCACAACCCGCAATTGTGGGTAAATAAGCTTACAGTGCTGCGTGCGCGATTGTTAAAGGTCGCTGGCGTGAAAGTAAATTTAGACCCATGGTCACTAAAACTCAATCACTCGGAGACTGTACAGCTCAGCGAGCTGAACTACAGGCTTTCAAGATGGTGCTTGAAAATACCGATCGCGAATTCCCCACACTCATAGTGTGCGATTCGTATTACTGTGTCCAATCTTACAATGAATACTTGCAGAACTGGGTTCAGAATGGCTTCAAAGACGCTAAAGGTGGCACAATTAAGCATAAACTGCTATGGGAACAAGTAGTTCTTTTGCAAAAAGAACTACAAAATACTCACGTGATTCATACACTGAGTCATCAGCGTGATGGCGTTCACGTTGAAGGGAATTCATTGGCTGATGAGGCCGCAAAGGCAACTGTGCAAACGGCTTACGTAGCTGCAATCACTTGTTCAAAAACAAAAATAGATGGTGAAACAATGCTAGCAGTGACTGCCTCAATGAAAGGCAATTATGTAGCATTACCACTAAACTATCCACCCTGTTATACATACATAATTGATGCAAACTCTGTTCCTTTTGCTCGAATCCCTGGAGTGGGGGGATAGAGTAATTCCAAACAGGAAGAAGAGAGGTGCTTTGGTTCACGAAGCACATATGGGAGAGGGTCTGACACATCAAGGGATCTTGCAATCTCTAATAGAATTAGAAGAGATGTACTGGTGGCCGGGAATGAGCGTTGACGTTTACAAATTCGGAATTAACTGTGATACCTGTTACAGAGAGCATGGCTTCGAAGACCACCAGGTACCTAACTACAGTGTAACAAGCCCAGTTCAGACACCATTGTTAGACAGCATTAGACTATCTACACGCAGACGTCGCCATAGATGTATGCGGTCCCACAAATATTAAGACAAGATTCATTTGGATGTGGCCCCAGCGCTCGGCTGACGCTAGAACTGTTATAAAAGATTTGCGAGTCTTTAGCGGCACATACGCAATCGGCATGCTACATTCTGACCAGGGTCCTGCGTTTAGCTCCAAAGCTTACAAGGAGGCCATGGCCAGCTTGGGCGTTGCATTGCGGTTTTCGAGTCCCTTCCATCCTGAGAGAAATGTGGTAGCGAAAAGAAAAAAACATGACATAAAGCAATCTATAACAGCTAGGGTATTAGGTTCGGGTGACGGGTGGGTCAGACATTTAAATAGTGTCCTACGAAGTCTTAACAATCTGCCAAGAAATTCTCTGAGGGGACTCACTCCATATGAACTATTATTTGGTACTAGAATCCTTATCCAGGACCTTGATTGTCAAACTTCAGTGGTGGAACAGAAACCGTTTGATATCAAAGACCGTTTGGCTGTTTTACAGGACTTAAATGAAACAAGAAGAAGTCTGAGTAACACAACACAAAACCACTGAAGAAAAAACACCTGTCCCAGCAAGACCTGTCTGGATTCCAAAGATTGGGGATCTAGTCAGGGAAAAGATCACGGTACATAAGGAGTTTGGGCCTTCTTATAGAAAAGCTGTACCTGTCTTTGCAATTCTTGGAACAAGATCAGTGTTACTACCGCCGCTTGCTGGAAAAAGGGAGAATAGAACAGTATCAATTGACCTGGTAAAACCACATCATGTGGCCGATAATAAGTAGTAGGCCCAGTGGACTCCCAAGAAGTAGCAGACGACCAAATCTGGCTACTATTCAAGAGGTTCAAACTGAAAGACTTATCACCTTTGATAAACCTGCAGTGAGAAAAGAAGGACTTTGCAACACAGCCATGGAACTCGTCCCTCTTGATAGCCAAATATCAGTTTGACAAGAAACTCCTGTCTACAATGATGTAGAATCTGACTATACAAACATGTCAAAGGAGGAAGCTACTCCAGTGATCTCAAAAAATCCGGATGCAATACCAACTATTGACAAAACTGCCTCTGGCTATTTTATCAACTTCGATAACTTTTCTGAGGATCCCAGTGAACCAGAAATAACACCAGCAAATAAAGATTTTAAAGGAAAAATAACTGAACTCTTTCATCAACTTGAGAAAACATATCTGGTTTCGCCATGGGTTGATTTTTGGATAGGATTAGGTGTACTTTTTCTGCTACTATGGCTCATTCTTGTTATGAGTTTGGGACAAATGATAGATGGAAAATACAGTACAATGGACACAGCAAGTAAGAACATCAACTTGCTCCTGCAACCTTACAATCATCGTAAGCGAAGAAGCCTGTCATCAGTGAACATCACAGCCGTTCCTATACCTGGTGGTATAGCATGGGACACAACTGATTATGACATTTATGGCCCGGTGGAACTACTGAAAATTCCACACCAGTTCAAGGTTTCTTTAAATGATTTTGTTTCATCAAGCACCTTTTCAGATGATTGGGACTTTGAAACTGTTAATAATATGTCAGTAAAATTTCAAAAACATGAACACCGAGAAGGTTCAACAAGTTATGAAGAACTATATTGTTATCATCATTTTGGTCACCATTATTTGCACAAATCTGTAAATCCTAGAAATGTTTTTACTTACAATCAATGGGAACACTGTCCAACGCCGCCAAAAGGCAGCTCTAAAACATTTTATGACAAATTTCTATACTTCACAGGTTTTAATGTCACAAACCCAGAAACGTTTTATTTCAAAAATGTGAATAAGACAGGAATGAAAATCATGTTGACCAATACTAAATAAATGTATTCTGCAAACTTTTATGCTCAGCTGTCTACATTACGTTTTAAGTTTTGGAAAGACAACATTGAGACAAAAACTGTCTGGGGCACAAAGAATGGCAGGTGCAGGGTTTAGAAGCCTTGTTCAGAGCCTGCATTATACCAGAACAAATTCTATTTTTGAACAACATCGTGCAACAAACATCATGTCTTGGCTTAGCTAAGATAAAAGATTTAAACAAACCGTCCATACCTAAGGCCACACCCGACAGTAATGGCACTGCAGATGAGGAGGTAGACGTGAAACAGATTTTAAAACACAACAGAACCAATCCTGATTGGAAACAATGGTTAATCTGGCCCATAGACACGAATAACTGTCAAGATAGATTCATGAACAAAACAGAAGGGTTCAAGATGAATAGGCCAGATCCAAGATACTCCCAGAGACAACATCCAGGGATAGTCACCACATACAGTGTAGGAAAACTATGCCTTGATTGGCTACAGAAATCCACACTTCCAGAAATTAAACAACACTTGACTTTACTTAAAGAAGGCGTTGACTTACAAGACTTCTTACTTGGGCCTCGTAAACAACGTCAAAAACGTTTCATATACGCCAGTATACACACTGCGTACAACAAAGCTTGGAAAATAATGCAAATGGAAACTGCAGAAAAAATACGAGAAATTGATCGTATTAATTTAGAGAAAGCATTCTGTAGTGGACAATGGGTTAACGATTCTGTCCTCCAGAATATATACTTTGGACAGCATTGTATCATCTGCCATTGACATAATAGAACAGGATTTGCTAATGTTACAACATGGCCAGTCTCAATTGCGTTCTATAATGCTAGTTGCAAAATCTCCCTTCAACCTATGTGCCATGGCATCTAATCAATACCACGTCATTGTTTACTGTCATTAACCTTACATATAAAGAAATCTCTCTGGCACAAAGAGGAGCAGACTATACAGTGCTGAGCATTGAAAAACTGGAAAAATTACCATTAACTGTTTCTGAGAAACCTGTCATTGAATGGATAATACATGGCACCATAACGATACCAGTGACGATTTTCCAATTTCAATATTATCTACAGCAGGTACCGGCAGGCCTGTATGAAAGGTTGAGAAAAGGATACATTAACTCAACCTGGAATTTACCATACACACACAAATGTTGGAGTGGGGGAAAGAATATATTTCTTAGTACAAAAAATTGTAAAAATTCACTAAGCGGTACACTTTTATGTGAAGGTATTAATTCACATGAGCCTGTGAAGGTTCTTTAAATAACCTTTCTTGCCACATGCACGGTACTCCAGCGGCCGTGATAGACCCGATTTTCAGGCAGCTTTACAAGGGGAGCTACGTTATGCTCAATGATCACAGCTGCTGTGGCATGTTGCCAGGAAAAGCCTATCTGGTTAGTGTGTCAGCCAGGGTCACTTGTTGTATGCAAGTATTGTATCCAAAAAGTAATGCAGACAGGGAGACGGCGTTATGGCCTTCACTGAATATCTCTTCTATACGAATTGATACTTTAAGCAGAATGAAAGCCATTCTTTTACAAAAAACTGTGCCACTGACCTCGTCTAGAGAAACGTATGATCTGCAAGTTGCAAGGACTTCTGCAGAGATACATGCATTATTATCAACAAACTGACCAGTACATTTCTCAGAAATGTTAGGTCAAATCTTAAACATGTCTGATACCAGTGGCATCGCACATGTATTTAAGGCGATCCTTTCAGGACTGTTAACACCATTCGAGGCAGTCCTCGGCATTTTTCCAAATTTTGTGCACTCTGTGTTCGGTGGTCTGCCTCTACTTTTGGGACTCGTAGCAGGAATTCTATTTTTGATTCTCCTGCTCTGATATGGCAAGTCCAGTCACTGACGATACCCAGACTACAATGGAACGGGCTCTCCTGGCCATGCGGTATCTTGACAGAATTACACAGATTCTTGGCTTGGCTCGTTTAAGAGTTCTGAATACCACTTGGTTCCTTTCATTCAGACCAATCTGGCAAGATTGCAACTTACCTGTTCTACGATGCCTGCTTTGCGGAGAAGAATGCGTGTTAGACATCTGTCTTACACTTCCATCAGCACTGCCAGCAGATATTGACACCTTGCTGGGTCCTGTAACAACTCATACATTATGTTGCCCCCAACGGCTGTCAATCCTGATGACGGCATTCATTGAGATCTCATCAGCGAATCCAGCTATTGGTGAGGTACGTGGAACAACAGGCACACAGGTACCATCTACATTGAACATTGCTAATGCGAATGACGCTGACGGCGATGCTTCACATCTATGCACATTTGATCTACTTGATGAAGTAGTTCCACTTTCACCAACTGTGGTAGACGGCTTCTTTGCCAGCTTAGATGATTTGATGTTTTCTCCCGACACCGAGAATAACTTTTGAAAGTGCACACAGCGTTCCATGAACTCTGAAATTCGGCCTTCGGTTTTTCAAAACAAACATTCTAACTTGGGAACTCTATATTTCTACAATCTACATTTGAAAACTTTTTCTCTTCATCCCAGAATAGACCCTTTTCACTTGGCACAAAGTAATCTGCTTGAGGTAGAACTATTCTTAGAGAACAAGAAATTCATTTGACACTTCATATAGACACATATTTGGCATTATCTCATGAAAACGATAACTGTTTATATATTATGCTATGGAATGGTCTTGACTTTTTTTCTTCTGTAAATTTAGAGCCATTTCATGACTGTCATTTCATGTAATGACATCTATTGCTTATAAGATACGTGCAAGAAAAATACTCATGTATGTGCATGTACCATATTTGATGCATTTCATGTATTTTGGGTAGGATTATGAACACATGCTTTAGTTATGTTTTTTATGCTTATTGATTTAATAATATAATACATAATACGTGGGGTGGGTGTTGTATAGCGTTTTAGGACCCAGTGTAATTTTCCCGATTCATGCCCTTATATAGGTATAAAATATTGTATCCTTATATAGGCATAGAAATCATAACCATATTAAGACATAGCTCAAGTAGTCCTAATACGGCTTGGCTACTTCCACTGGTTCCGAAAATCTACAATGATTTCTTGAAAAAACCCGCCTTCAGCAGTCAGGGACTTCCCCCTGCATAAATATTAATTTATGCAAAAATCATGGAGTTTTCAGAGAATTAAGTCTCTAATGAAGTTATTATGTCCAATCTTACGTCAAACTCGGCACCTTCAAGGTATAAATATGCCCAAACTTGTCCAAACAAACACACGGTAGTTTGGAGCAGTTCGACTATCTACTTGCCCGACGCGCCCTGCTGCAGCAAGTGCCGAAGGATGCCGACCCTCCAGCTGACGCACTGAGAGACGCTGTACTTTCTCCTGCCGAGAAATCCAGCTCCAGTGTTTCCAGGCTACCCTTGCGGGTTGCTGGGAAATCGAGTCCTGAGAGAGAGATACAAGACCTCCTTCATTCTAAACCAAGGTACGGAGCTGATTAGAGCCTAGGAGAATTCTTGGAATAGATTCTTGGCAAAGAATACTAAAACTAGGCTACATCTTACTTACTTCTTCCCTTGTACTAGACCTAGGTTAGGTACACTGGGGTAGGCGTATTTTAGAAGCACCAGTTGAGTATGTTTAGTCTTTATTTATCACTGTATGTATTTTATGCATTTTAGGTATTTTATGGCTTAGAAACCATTTCATGCTTTTACAATATTATTTTATAATACTCTTCGTACTATACGCTTTGTACTTTACCACAAGTATTACGATTGCAGCAGTTCATTTCTTGTGCTTGAGAAAGAAGACTGCTCAATAAAAACCTTTTATTGAAAACGCCCGTCTCTCTATTTCTCTGCACCTCTGGTGAAACGAAGCATGCACGAGTGACTGAGTGAAATAACTATCTATTGTTTCCGCGACTCTAGAGATATATTTCTTATTCTTGGGAAACAAAGTTGTCATGTTTTAAGAGGTTGTCAGAAACTAATCCCTTCTTGTTCATTCGAGAAAGTTTCTAGTGACCTCTGAGCTAGCTGGCACACACACAATTAAGTCTAGTATATTCGGTAGAGACCTAGTCGACTTCAGCCCTACGTCTAAACTACAGGATATACTATTCCAATGCGCAGAGCCTATTGGGAATATAGGAACTACACTACAGCCCAAGTTGATAAAGTAGTCCATTTGAGCTACATAAGCAGTGCACAATTTGTAAAGAATTAAATGCCAGGGCTCTAGTCCGGGGGCCACTGCAGCTTGCACAACACATTGTCCCTGCTATGCTGCCAATTATAGTAACATAACAACTACTAACCATCACACCCCTACAAGTGTGACAATTTGGACTATTCCAGGCATCCAAAGCTATAAGAGTGGCTTGGGCGGCAGGTAATAGTCATTTTTAATGTTTATTGAATTAATAATTACCTGTTGTGGTCATCTTTAAATTAGCCAGACATCACCACCTTGTGGCAGACTGTCACAAGCACTGTTGTTGACAATTGAGTGCTGATGCCGAGCACCAGAAACCACTGGCTCAACTTAAGCACTGTAGATCAGAGACCATTATTGAATTAGATAGAGTAAGTTTGGTTTGGGTTCTGTACTTCATCAAAGGACTACTTCAAATGTCTGTCTTTTCCTTTCTATCTGTCTTGTTCTCACCCTCTCCTCTCACCTTCTCTTTTCTTTTCCATCTTCTCTGTCATTCTATATCCACTTTTTCTTTGCCAGTTCACTCTTCTCTCTTCTCTCCTTCTCGCATCACTCTCTTTTTCTTTCTCACAACTTCCTCCTCTCACACAACCCAATAGTTCTTTATTGCCATCCCTTAAGAGTGTACAAGCGTTGCCACTTTTGTCTCGGTTCATAGCACTGTAGTACAGTTTAACTTATGAGTCTTTTTCTCTCTCCTTCTCACCCATTCATGTCTACTCTTCCATCACCTCCGCCTTCTTCTCTTGCTCTGCCATCCCTCTCTACCTCTTCTCCCTTGCCTCTCCACCCTCTCTCATGTTTCTCTCTTGTTTCATCTCTCGCACACCCTCTCTTCTCTTTCTTTGGTCTCCTTATCCTCACTCCCTGTCATCTCTCCCTGGCTCTCTTGTTACCGTCTCGCACCTAATTTCTGGATCTCCCCTAACTCTCCCCTCCCAATCTCAGCAGTGCTTAATTTGTAGAAATGTAAGTACTGCAGACCAATCTTCTCCCTAAGAGCCTGCTGTTGCACGGCGAATGCAGGGGTTGTGAAATACCAAATGTGCCTCGGCATGATTCCACCTCATGCCTTTATTCCACCACCCTACACTTCCTGTCTCTTTATCTCATGAAGGCCAACGCTGTCTTGTCTTGATTCGAAGTTATTCCTTCTACCACCCTACACTTCTGTCTCTATATCTCAGCCTTGCAGGCCTCTTTTCATTTCATCTTTCTCATTTTGTTACTGTTTTCATATCTTTCTCCTCTTGCTCCCTTTTCAATCTTTCTCTCTCTGGGTCAAAGTCTGTTGATAAAAAACAAGAACTGGTCCAAAACATTGAATGCTGGTGCGCACTACCTGCAACTACAGGCACAAGTTAAGCACAGGGTCTCACTATTTTCCTCTAGCTCTGTATCTCTTCTCTTTCCAGCTCTCTCTCCTTGCATGTTCCTCTCTCTGCTCTTCCTCAGCCGTCTCTCCCTCTATTCCCCTCTCGGCTTAGCCTCTCTCTCCCTCTGTGTTCTTCTTTTCTTTTTCGCCCGCTGTCTCTGCCTCTGTTTCTCACTGCTCTGCTCCCCTCTGTCTCTCTCTCTCTCTACCCCTCTATCAGCATTAACCCCTGTCTTTCCATCTCTACTTCTTCTTTCCCACTACCAGCCACTCACGCTTCTCGCACAGTCCTGGTCAGAGTGCTGTTTGAAAATATCTTTCTCTCTTCTCTCCCTCTCTTTTCACCTCTGTCTCTCCTTTCTCGCTGCTCCCCTAAAGCTTTCACTCTCTCTCTCGCTGTGCCCTCCCTCCCTCAATCTCACCCTATCGCTCTCTACCTGCTTATCGCTCTCTCTATATCTCACTCTGCTCTTTTGCTCTCACTTTCTCTCCTTGTCACCACCTCTTTGGGCTGTCTCATCTCTACCTCTTCTCTTTTTCACTCGCTCTTTCCTTCTCTCTCTGCTTCTCCCTCTCTCTCTGTCCCCTCTTGATTTGCCCCTCTCTCTTCTCCTTTTCACTCTCTCCCCATCTGCTCCCCGTGCCCCCCTCTCTCTCTTCCTCTTCTATTTGCGTGTGCCTCTCCCTCTCTCTCCATCCTCCCTCTCCCTCCCACGCATTGTCTCCCTTCCCCTACCGCCCCAGCCGGAGTCTGCGCCTCCCCGCGGGTCGCCTCGGAGCCCTCCCTGCCGCACGGTAATCCACAGACAGTTTGGCCTCGGATGCGCGAGGGATGCCACGTGCAGGACCCTCCATTCTGCAGCCGTGTAATGAAAACAATGATTGCAGGGCGAAGAAAAACAGGCCGGCTCCATTACACACCAGGTGGGCATAGCCGGACCCTGAGCGCACGTGAGGAGGGCGCGGTGGAGCCCGGCTGGGAAATGTGAGGAATTCTGCGTCCGTGGGAAGTGGCTGATCATCGGAGACCGGCCCAGGGACCTGCTGCTCCATGGTGCTCGAAGGAGCGGGAGCAGCTCGACGCCGCCATCTTGATTCGCATTGGCATTGGAGAGTGGGATTTCCATTCCCAGCGTGCAATGCACGGGGTGTAGATTATAGGCTTTGTGGCTATTTTATGTCGATCTAGACTCTCACACCTGGGAAAAAAGCCATTCGGGGTCACTGTGACACAGAAACCCTAAAGTGCAAATCCACATTCACACTCACCATCAAAACTATGCATAGACTGCAAATTATGCTGATTACTGGCACATGCATCAACAATTTAATTTGCGATTCCTTATTATCCAAAAATAAGGATTCGCTAGTAAGGAATCGCAAAAGCCTATGCATGAAGGAGTCGCAAAAAAATAGCGATTCCTACAAATTCCTTAATTGCGAGTCGCAAATTGCGAGTCGCAATTAAGAGATGAATGGGAATTGCATGCGCAATTTGCGAGTATCCATTAGGTACTCGCAAATTGCGCATGCAATTTCAAGGGTGCAAGGGTGCCAAAAGGTTCCCCTGTTGCACCCCTGAAATTGTAATGCGAACACATGTTGCGCACACACATGCCCCATGGGCAGGTGTGTGTGTTACGTAATTTTGAAAAAAATACACTTTAGTGCATTTTTCAAAGTTTTCACTAATTACCATTTTCCGGTAATTAGTGGACCCTAATTGCGAAATCACTAATTTAAATTGAATCTTGCATTGCATTTAAGGCATCGCAATTTGCGATTCCTTAAATGCAATCGCAATTTGCGATTTTTGCATTTGAAATGATGCATCCAAAATGCAAAAATACCAGTCGCAAAGGGTAAGATTCTGAGAATCTGCCAGTTTCCGACCGTTTTTTTCCTTGATGCATGTGGCCTTAGACCGATTATCAGTGTACCCCTTTTTTATACATACCAATGTTTTAAAACTGGACGTGCTACACTGGATTCGATGTTGTATGGGTTGTTTCCACGGACGTATGCACGCAGTCAGAGACCTCCAGGACACCTGGAGTGTCCAGTGCTGTTTTAACGATGTTCTCCTGTTTTCCAGAAACTGTCTGGTAGTAGGAAAGAAGGAAACGTTGATCTTGGCGTGCTGAAAGATGATCCACAGCCTCCTGGGTGACTAAGAGGCACTGAACGGATTGGACGACTGCAGCAACAATGATACATAAGGGCTTGAATGGGCCCCCCCTCCCCAGTTCTGGAGGTTGTGGGTTTCTGGAAGGACTTCTAACCTGTTGTCTCTTTTTCTCTTCACTCCAAGAACTAGATAGTGATTGGAGAGGAGAGCAAACAGATGAAGAGAGGTGTAGTAATTGTAAAGTGATGTCATGCAATGTATTGTTTTTTACTAACCTGACCTTTTTTCTTAACAGGTAAAAGGTCAAAGGGATAGCTTGTACACATGCTGTCAAGCTTTTTACCTATGACTTACAAGTAATGAGGTTTTTGTGAAAGGTGACGATTGACCATATCTGAGCCAAACATGAATTCCTGACAAGAGAAGTTACACGCAAAAAAATAAATATTATAATTAAACGGGAAATGGGAGATCTAAGATTTTTTATTAGGGAATGTATTTTCCCCACTGACTTATGTTGAAGCAGACGCAATTTTAGGCATAAGACACCTAAAATAATATTATTTATGGCTTCAAAAATTGGGCGTCTCTTGCCTGAATCAGGTCTGTTGGCATGCATGCTTTTTCTTCATTTTTCCGTTTCTAAGGTGTAAAAGCCAAATACTTCTCATTAGAAATGGTCAGCGTCTATTCCATTAGACCTTTCCAATCCAATCCATTTCTGCTTATAAAGTGCACAAGTAAGGGATGTTCTGATAGATTTTAGTACCTTGTAGCAAAACCAACAGAGCTCTGAGATCCTGTGTTGACCCCACTGAACCTTGGAACTACAAGCAAGACCTTGTCCTGAGGTCAAAGAGCATGTACTGCTGCACAGATCTTAAGTTTTGATCTTCGGAAGCCTGTAGCACAGATGCTTGATAATCTTTATTTCCAGAAATTCTGCACTCCTTACCATAAAACAGGGTCATTTTCAAAGCTGAAGGATGTCCACATCTTCCTGTGAAAAAGGGGCTCCAATGGCCATAGTGGCTGAGTGGCCAAATTGCCAATACTAATGAGTCTGGGTGTACAGGTTCATGTGTATGCCAATAATAGTCAAATTATGGTAAAACCATCATGGAATACGTTGTCTGGTGTTGCCGGGTTGCTCTCTGTATATGTTCAAGTTAGAAAATGAATGGAAGGAAGGTGGCTTTGATTAAATGATGATGCTACAGAGTAAGCGACCCTTGACCCCACCAGGTAGGTCGCTCGCCCTCCGCACAGCACCGCCTGTGTGTCCCTGCCCCAGCTGCTGCTGCTGAGGAAGTTTGAGGCCCTCCACCACCCACAAGCTACCACCTGCGCCTCATCCCTGGTGGCCAGTGGTAGGCCGTAGGTAGGTTTGTTCATTCTCTGCTTTATTGCTTATATTGCATTGCCTGTATTTTCATTGTTGTGTCTGTGACTGCTGTTATCTGTCTTCCCCCGCTGCCTGTACGTGGTATGTGCCCCTTTTTCTTCCCTCTGTTCCGCTCGCTGTCCCCGTGCTCTCTCTGCTCGGTCTTTCCTTCTGTAGCCCTCGCTGCCCCCGTGTCTCTGCCCAGTTTTCCCTTCTGTTCCCCTCGCTGCCCCCGTGTCTCTGCCCGGTTTTCCCTTCTGTTCCCCTGGCTGCCCCGTGCCTCTCTGCCCGTTCTGCCTTCTGTTCTTAGCTGCCCCTGTTTTTCTGTGTTCTGTATTTTGCCTCTGTGCCACTTGTTTTTCCGGTATTTCTGTGGCCTTTTGCCTTCTGTGCCACTCGTATTTCGTGCCCATCTGCCTTCTGTGCCACTCGTTTTTTTGTGCCCTTCTGCGCCACTCGTTTTTCCCTCGTTTTTGTGCTCCTTTTGCCTTCTGTTCCACTCATTTTTTTGCACCCTCAACCCTCTTTCCACTCGTTTTTTTGTGCCATTCTGCCTTCTGGTCCACTTGTTTTTTTGTGCCCTTCTGCCCTCTGTTCCACTCGTTTTTTGTGCCCTTCTGTCCTCTGTGCCACTCGTTTTCCCCTTGATTCTGTGCCCCTTTTGCCTTCTGTTCCACTCGTTTTTCCCTTGATTTTGTGCCCCTTTTTCCTTCTGTTACCTTCGTTGTCCCTTACCGCCCTCACCAATGCGTCCTCTGTGGCCCCGCCCCCCTGACGGCCCACTGCCCATTCGCTGCCCCCTCCTCCCGCCTCCCAGCTGCTCCTTCTCCCACCTCCCCATATATGCCGGCCTCTGTGCGGCTGCGTCGCTGGCGCGCCAAAGGCGCACCTAAGGCAAGCCCGTCTGCACCCGTCCGTGCCTGGACCGCGCCCAGCTCCAGAACCCCTGGCCCCCCGCACCCGCCACGACGACCATCGCCACTACGATGCCTGCACTCTGTGAACTCCGGACGGAGCCACACCTGCTTCAAGGGTGTCCCGAAACGCACACACGGCCCCTTCACCTGCCGGAACTGCAGCTACTCCAGCCTCAGAGCCGACGAACCACCCACCAAGAAACACCCAACCACCTCCGATGCATACTACTGAACACCCGCTCCGAACGCAAGTATGCCGTCGAGCTCTGAGACCTGCTCGACACAACATCCCCGGATGACGCCTTCCTGACAGAGACCTGGTTTAACGACTCCTCCGCACCCGACATCGCCATAGCCATCCTTGACGGCTACAAGATCACCTACAGAGACCGCACCGACGGAGTCGGAGGAGGAATCGCCATCGTCCACAAGAACAGCATCAGGGTTTCGACTAGGACCGACGACGCGTTCAGCACCGCCGAACACATGCATTTTCCAGATCCACACAGACCCTAACTCCCCCCTCATAGGCACCCTCGTCTACCGACCCCCCGGACCCTGCCCCCAGTTCAGTGACTCCATCGACGACTTGATCAGCACGCACGCCCTGACCTCCACTGACTACATCCTCCTCGGAGACCTGAACTTTCACCTTGAGAACAACAACGACAAAAACTCCACAACCCTGATCAATAACCTCGCCAATCTCGACTGAAGCAACTCGTCACGACCCCCACCCACTTCGCCGGCCAGACGCTCGACCCTATCTTTTCCTCAAGCCCGCACATCTCCATCAGCCACACCACGAACTCCTCTGGACTGACCACCGCTGCATCCACTTCGCCTTCCAGAAGCCCACCACACACCACCGCACCCAACAGATCCCCCGCTGCTGCTGGAGCAAAATCACCGAAGACCAACTACACGCAAACATCGCTCTCAGCCCACCCACCGAACCCTCCAACACCGACGATTCTGCCCACAGCCTCAGATGCTGGATCGAGGACTGCGCCAACACCCTCGCCCCGCTGAAGAAACCCCCCCACAGAGACACCAACAAGGGGACCAACTGGTTCACCCCAGAACTCTGCCGGAAACTAGAGAAGAAATGGCACAGTGAACAAACTCTGGACAGCCACGGAGCACATAAGGACGCCATCTGCAACCACCATCAATCAATCAATCAATCAATCAATCACGGCATTTATAGAGCGCGCTGCTCACCCGGGAGGGTCTCAAGGCGCTGGGGGAGGGGGAACGCTACTGCTCGAACAGCCAGGTCTTGAGCTGCCTTCTGAAGGAGAGATGGTCCTGGGTTCGCTGAAGGTGGGTGGGGAGGGTGTTCCAGGTCTTGGCTGCCAGGTAGGAGAAGGATCTTCCTCCGGCGGTGGCTTTGCGGATGCGTGGTACGGTGGCGAGGGCGTGGCTGGTCGATCGTAGCTGGCGGGTGGGCGTGTAGAAGGTCATGCGGTCGTTGAGGTACTTGGGGCCCAGGTCGTGGAGAGCCTTGTGTGCGTGGGTGAGGAGTCTGGACGTGATCCTCTTGCTGACGGGGAGCCAGTGCAGGTCTCTCAGGTGTCCGGTGATGTGGCTGTGTCGTGGGATGTCCAGGATGAGTCGTGCGGAGGCGTTCTGGATGCGCTGGAGTCTTTTTTGGAGTTTGGCTGTGGTTCCGGCGTAGAGGGTGTTCCCGTAGTCCAGGAGGCTGGTGATGAGTGCCTGGGTGACGGTCTTCCTGGTTTCAGTGGGGATCCATCTGAAGATCTTGCGGAGCATGCGCAGGGTGTTGAAGCATGAAGATGAGACGGCGTTGACTTGTCTGGTCATCGACAGGGAGGAGTCCAGGATGAAGCCCAGGTTGCGTGCGTGGTCTGTCGGCTTGGGAGCGGTGCCCAGGGCCGGGGGCCACCAGGAGTCGTCCTAGGTGGAGGATGATGATCCCAGGATGAGGACTTCCGTCTTGTCTGAGTTCAGTTTGTGGTACGCCGCAGATGACTTCGGTGGCCTCGGATCTGAACGGGGGGAGGCGGACTCTCTGGGTTCTTCCGGCGAGGAACAAGATGATCCACTCCAGTGCTTTCTCTCGGATCCCGATGTTGCTGAGGCGCTTCACTAGGGTGCGATGGCAGACGGTGTCGAACGCCGCAGAGAGGTCCAAGAGGATGAGGGCCGCTGTTTCCCCGTTGTCGATCAGGGTTCTGATGTCGTCGGTGGCTGCGATTAGGGCGGTCTTGGTGCTGTGGTTGGCCCGGAATCTGGACTGCGAGGGGTCGAGGGATCTGTTTGTCTCGAGGAAGGCGGCAAGCTGTCTGTTGACGGTCTTCTCGATGACTTTTGCCGGAAAGGGGAGGAGCGAGATGGGACGGTAGTTCTTGAGGTCGGTGGGGTCCGCCGTTGGTTTCTTCAGGAGGGCGGTCTGCTCGGCGTGCTTCCAGCTCTCCGGGAAGGTGGCGGTGTGGAAGGAGGAGTTGATGATGACCCGGAGATGGGGTGCGATGATGGCGTCGGCTTTGTTGAAGACGTGGTGTGGGCAGGGGTCGGTTGGTGATCCGGAGTGGATGGAGTTCATCGTGCGGGTGGTGTCTTCGGTGCTGATCGGGGTCCAGTTGCAGAGGGTGGTGGTGGCGGGCGTCGGTTCGGTGATAGGGTGCGTGGTCTGTGCGTCGAAGCTGTTGTGTATGTCGGCGATCTTGCGGTGGAAGAACGCGGCGAGTGAGTTGCAGAGGTCTTGCGAGGGAGTGATGTCGTTGTTTCCGGCGCTGGGGTTGGAAAACTCTTTGACGATGCTGAAAAGTTCCTTGCTGTCATGGGCGTTGTTGTCCAGTCGTTCTTTGAGTGCCGACTTCTTGGTGGCGCGGATCAGCTGATGGTGTTTGCGGGTGGCGTGCTTGAGGGCGGTCCTGTTTTCTGTGGTCTGGTCGAGCCGCCAGGCTTTCTCCAGGGTGCGGCAGTTCTTCTTGGATTCCTTGAGTTCGCCGGTGAACCAAGGGGTTTTCTTGCTGCCGGGTCTGGTTGGGGGGTTCTTTAGTGGTGCGATGTTGTCGGCACAGGCGGTCAGCCACTTGGTGAGGTTGCTGGCTGCTTCGTTGGGGTCCGTTGTGTTGGTGGGGGTGTTCTGGCTGAGGGAGGCGGTGAGCTGCTCGGCGGTGATCTTGCTCCAGCTCCGGCGGGGAACCTGTTGCGGGTGGTGGTGGGTCGCCGTTTTTCTGAAGCTGAAGTGGACGCAGCTGTGGTCAGTCCAGTGGAGTCCGGTGGTGTTGCTGAAGGAGATGTGCTTGCTGGATGAGAAGACGAGGTCAAGCGTGTGGCCGGCGTAGTGGGTGGGAGTGTTCACCAGTTGCTTGAGTCCGAGGTTGGCGAGGTTGTCCAGCAGGGCGGTGGTGTTTCTGTCCTTGTTGTTCTCCAGATGGAAGTTGAGGTCCCCCAGGAGGATCTAGTCACCTCTTCAGGGCGGCCAAGAGGACCTCCTTCCAGGACCACCTCGACAACAACGCACACAATAGCAAGGAGCTCTTCAACATCGTGAAGGAACTCTCCAACCCCAGCTCCAACACCAATGACATCCTGCTGTTGCAAGCCCTGTGTGACTCCCTCACCACCTTCTTCCACCGAAAGATAGCAGACATCCACAAAAACTTCAACACCCAGACAGCCCCAACAGACAGCAACACAACAGACCCTCCACACACCATTGACCACGACCCTCTGCTAGCCTGGGCCAATGTGAGCATCGATGACACCATCAAGACCATGCACACAATCCACTCCGGCTTTCCGTCATTCCCATTCCCACACCACGTCTTCAACAGAGCAAGCAGCTCCATCGCACCCGATCTGCGCCACGTCATCAATCTCTGCCTCGAGACCGCGACCTTCCCAGAGATCTGGAAACACGCCGAGATCAACGCCCTACTCAAAAAACCTAAGGCAGACCCAAGAGACCTCAAGAACTTCCGCCCCATCTCTCTTCCCGGCCGAGGTCATCGAGCAAACCGTCAACAGACAGCTAACCCGATACCTCGAAGAAAACAGAATCCTGGACCCTTCCCAGTCAGGGTTCCGCAGCAACCACAGCACCGAGACTGCCCTCATCTCCGCCACCTATGATATCAGGACCCTGCTGGACAACGGCGAGACCGCAGCACTCATCCTCGTAGACCTCTCTGCCACCGCACACTACGACATGGCCCCGCTTGCACACGTAGCCCGACAGCACGACCTCAACATAATCTCCTACGCCGACGACACTCAGCTGATCCTCTCCCTCACCAAGGACCCAATCACCGCCAAAGCCAACCTCCACGAAGGAATGAAGGCCGTCGCCGACTGGATGAAGAACAGCCGTCTGAAGCTGAACTCGGACAAGACGGACGTCCTCATCCTCGGCTCCAACCCTTCAGCCTGGGACGACTCCAGGTGGCCGATGGCACTGGGGGCAGCCCCGACACCAACCGACCACACACGTAACCTGGGAATCATCCTCGACTCAACGCTCTCAATGACCAAGCAAGTCAACGCCGTCTCCTCCTGCTTCAACACCCTTCGCATGCTCTGCAAGATCTACAGATGGATCCCGACAGATACAAGAGAGACAGTCACCCAGGGTCTCATCAGCAGCAGACTCGACTACGGAAACACCCTGTACGCGGGAGCCCTGACCAAGCTCATCAAACAACTACAACGCATCCAAAACGCCTCGGCACGACTGATCGACGACATACCACGCCACGGCCACATCACCCCCCGCCTGAGAAACCTGCACTGGCTCCCCGTCAACAAGAGGATATCCTTCAAGCTCCTCACCCACGCACTCAACGGGCTCCACAAGACGGGCCCAGCCTACCTCAACAGACAGCTCTCCTTCTACATCCCCAACCGCCAGCTACGCTCCGCTGACCTCCCACTTGCCACCGTCCCGCGCATCCGAAGAGCAACCACTGGTGGGAGATCCTTCTCCCACCTTGCCGCCAAGACATGGACCTTCTGCTGACCTTCAGGAGGATACTCAAGACCTGGCTGTTCGATCAGTAGTGCCCCCCCCCCCAGCACCTTGAGACCCTCGCGGGTATGTAGTGCGCTTTACAAATGATTGATTGATTGAGTAATTGACCTGCACCTGTGATGGAACGTTTGCTGCATGAACCACTTAGTAAATTTGATATTTTTGATATCATTCCAACATTTAGAGTTAAAACCCATGACTGTTTATTCTGAGAGGGCTACTTACAGGAGTTACTGGCCCGTTGAGATTACAAGATTCATAATGAGGTGAGCGACCTATATCATCACAAACGTAGCAGAAGTCGGTATTAAGACGGACGTAGTCAAGGCCGCCATTGAAACACTTTCCTTGTCCCAAATCTAATTGATACGAAGGACCCGTTTGTTGATGGTCTTTGTAAAGGGTAAAAACCTTGGAACTGGGAAAGGAAAATAGGGTCGTAAGCAAGAAATGAGGCAGGGTCTTGTCTTATCTATGCCCCTGGAGATCACAATTGTATGCAAATAGCATGATTTACTAGTAGACTCCATGTTTGCAAATTACAAGACATTAACTTAGATTTGGAAATTGACTGACTTACATATATATAGCTGTACAATGTTTCAAAGGAGTGCATCATCCCCAGAGCTCGGGAGTGTGCAAAATGTAAAAAGTGAGTTTGTGGATGTTCACAATCGTCTACAAGCCCATCCCCAACCTGGCTCTGATCAGTGATGGACTCCAGGCAAGGGCAGATGTCACTTGGCATCCATCTTTGTGCCATGATCGGTGGGCTTTACAGGAAGTGTGCCTGCACAGGAAAAATATTTAGTCTGTAGAAAAAAGTATGTAGGGTTAAATACACATTTGCTAGGCATTCATACATATGCGAAAAAGCCCCAATTGTGCACTTATGCATAAGAGTACTCCTGGACAGATGCGACTATCGCAGCCTTCCCGAAATACTCCTGGAACTATTTGAGAAATCAAATATATAACCACATCTACTCCAAATGAAGGTGTAAACCTATGAAAGTAGATTTTTTTTTTTTTATTCAAATTAGCCCCTAAATGTGTCCATGGCCAATCTGCTTGCAATGTTTTTTGTCTTTAAGGCAGATGTTGACCTTTGCACTTACTAACAATTCTTGACACTGATAAGATATTTCTTTATTACTGATCTCAAAATCGTTCTTTGGAGCAGGGAAGACCAAAAGACTAAGGGCCAGATGTACAAAGGTTTTTTGCAGATGCAAATGGGTTTTAGACACGTTTGCGGCGGTAAAAAACTAGTGATCCATGGACTAATCCTAATGTGCGAGTCGCAAATCAGTGACTCGCAAAATAAAATTAGCGACTCGCTATTAGGAAGGGGCATTCCAAGGGCATCTCTTCCTAATAGTGACTCCTTAAGCTATGTAATAATGTTTTGCACCCACAATTGCGGTCGTAAAACACTTGCAATTTACCACCCTTCTGAGAAGGGTGGCAAAGCACTTGCAAATGGGAATGGGTCCCCCTTTGTGCATGCATATGCAAATATTTTTTAAGGGCAGGCAGTGGTCACGGGCCTGCCCGTAAAAAATGAAACTGAAAAGTTTCATTCTTTATTTTTTATATGCATCGCGTTTTCCTTTAATTCCTTGCATGTGTCGTCCGACTTCATGGTGAGCATGTGCTTCGGACGGCCGGGAGCCGTGCGATCTGCACACACGTGGAATTTTCCCGCACGGCAGGGAAATTCCGGCCACGGTCAAAGTGTTAAGGAAAACGGGCTGCATTTTTTTTTTAACTACTTTATTTAAAAACAGTTCCAGACATGGAAGTCTGCTGACCCCAGCAGGCAACCATCCCTGGGAGTGCAAGCCATTCCCAATGGGGACACAAATTGCGACAGCCTCATTAATATGTAAGAGGCATGCAATTTGCGACCCCATTTGGAATCGCAAACAGTGTCTCAGACACTGTTGTGCATCCCAAATAGTGAGTCACAAATTGCGAGTCGCAACTGTGATGCAATTTGAGACTCGCTAATTGGCGGGTCATACATCTGGCCCGAGGTTCAAGCCCTGGACCTACAATTGTCGCAAACATTTCTTCATTGAATGCACTAGCCCACTGAGCTGTGCTATTTCTGGGCTACTCTAGTGGTTGCTTGGAAGACGATTCTGAGGTCTGAGCATAGGCTGACTTCTGTGCAGGAAGCCTGCATGGTTCCAGGTGCAAGACTGGAGTTGTTTACATGGCGGCTGGAGACTAGGTGTAAGAGGTGGC
The DNA here is from genome assembly GCF_964261635.1 of Lissotriton helveticus. Classification (NCBI taxonomy): domain Eukaryota; kingdom Metazoa; phylum Chordata; class Amphibia; order Caudata; family Salamandridae; genus Lissotriton; species Lissotriton helveticus. The sequence goes on from NC_136061.1 coordinate 60,499,643, forward strand.
CAAGGTGGCGTTCCCATGCATGATCTGTGTAAACTCGTGTAAAGCAGGCGACTACATGTAGGATGTAAATGCAAGGGTAAGCCTGGCACCCATGTGCAGTTTATGTAAGTAATAATAAAACTGAACTCCACGTTGTGGTCTAATTTGGAAGTAATTTTTCAGAGTACATATTGGTTTTATTCACCAGAAAATATCAAGAGATGTATTTTACCACCTATAGGCAACGTGTGGGCACGTTATTTCACACCGCTCATGGGTACTGTGCCAGATTTGAATATTAATTACATGTATCGCTAGGGTCCTTTATAAAATCCAACTATTTTCACTGAACTTATTCCTACACAATTGAGGGAGCAGAATGGGAACTGCACCTGGCGTAACAGCACCCAATATCAATAACTTGCGTTTTGCTGCGAGTTGTGTATAGTATTAGGTACCAGTGTGAAGTGCGCAATTGTCTCAATGTAATATAAACTTATTTTGACTTGTACTTATGTTGGTTGTCTATTTACTTATATATTATTGAGCGACATCTTCTGATGTGTTTGTAAAACGTACCTTTTGTCCCAAAGTTTTGTCCTGAATTGTTGTCCTGAATTTAGACCCTCTGTCCTGAATTTTTACACTCGCTGTCCTGAATTTGCAACCTGCAAGTTAGTCACCCTAGTGACATCTAGCTCCCAGTGTGCACTTCTAAAGGGGTTTAGGCGCTAGATAGGCCCATGGTTTCACTGTTAATTATGAGCACACCAAGAAGTATCCAGTGAAACATGCAGACTTTCCACGCTGAGGGGTGGTGGTAATTGCCCCTGGCCCCTCCGAACCGTCCTTAGCCCCTGGGGGTCACTGGTGCACCTGAGCTGAAATCCACCCGGCGCTGCCAGGCCTGGCAATGCACGATGACTCTGACAAGGTGTGAGGGCTCCCCGAGGTGAAACCCAAGCCCCTTCAAGTGTCGCGCACACGCCCATCTTTTAAGGCTGTGGTTATTGAAAGAAGCATTTTAGTGCCGCCGTAAACAGGCCGAGGGGCGCCCGCGTGCATTTCGGATTCTGTCATGGGTGTAAATGTTACATTTTACACTGCGCTATTATGTGAGCTTGTGTTGGAGGGAGGCGCGGGGCAGGTTCAAAGGGAAAGGTGAAACGATGCTTTACGGCGTCGCAGGTGCATAAATTGGTACAATTTGTCATTTTTTCCATGAAAGCGCCCCGCGTGCCTCCTGCCTCCCCACCCCCGGGGCGGCAGGTCTAATGTCCCGGTGACAATGGGCGGCCTCTGTCCCCCAGGGCGCGGATCGGGTGACCGGGGGATATCTCGGTATCATCGCGGCGGTGTTAACAGCTTGAAGACAATCCGCTCCATTCATCGGCAGCGCCTCCAGGACCTGCCCTGACAGCTCTCGGGAGACGGCCTGCAAGTCATGCTGCCGCAGAGGCTTCTGGGAGCCCACATCTGCATAGGGCTCGAGAGGAAAGCAGAGGCAGCCTCATTAGCGTGGGGGGGGGGGGGGGGGGGGGGGGGTCTCCATCCTAGTCACAGCCGGGGCTGACTCGTCTCGATTCCACCCCACGCCCCTCATTTTCACCTCTGAACACATCCTGTCTCTTTATCTCGCCCTTGTGGGTTCCTTTCACTCTGCTTTCTCCCTCTCTCACTATCTTCCTTTGTTTCTCCTCACTTATTTTTGATCTCCTTGTTGCTCTGGACTGAAGTCTGATGATAAAAAAAGTAATCGCCCCCAAAAATGGAACGCTGAAGCCGAACACCTGCACAAATTAAGCAGCCCTGGACAAAAATCTTAAAGACAGAGGGCCTTATTTATGAGAAATGACGCATCGCTGCGTGAAAGCAGCGATGCGTCACTTCTCAGTGCACACTCCTTGCGACATACCTGATGCGTCATATTTAATGTATGACGCATCATGTCGCAATGAGTTACAGATACGTCAGTATTACTGACGTATCTGTTAGCACAAAAGTGACGCATTGCCGGAGTGTGTCCCAAAAGTGACGCAACTCCAGCAATGCGTCCTTTCACATGGGGCAAGCCCCTTGTGAAAGGGCCTGCGTCAGTCTTACACCTGCTGTGAGGCAGGCGCAAGATTTTGACGCAACGGCGTCCTAGAAGTGACGCAGTGAAATCTCATAGATTTCACTGCGTCACTATTACGAGGCTTTTCGCGGGGGAATGCCCCCCCTGCATACATTATACCTGACGCAGGTATAATGTAGCGCAGGGGTTTACGAAGTGACGCATCTGCTTAGATGCGTCACTTTGTAAATAGTGCGCAACAGGAGGCATGTTTTACGCCGCCGATGCGTCACAAAAAGTGACGCATTGGAAGCGCAAAACTGACGCAAAGCCTCATAAATGAGGCCCAGAGTTTTCACAAAACTAGAGCGGGCACCCGGTGACCAGCAATTCTGTGAATTCAAGGAACAGAAAAACTCATTATTTTTCTGACTGACTGACTCTCATTGAAGGTAATTTCAAAGGATAGTGGAATTCCTGTATCTAGATCTGGCTGTGAGCAAAGTTCCAATAAAATCCAATTACCAAAAATAGACACCGTGGCTGCGATTTGTACAGTAGATTGAACAGACAGCAGAGCTCAATAAACGTGTAATTTGATATAATAGATAACATTGCTGCAATGTGTGCTGTTGTTTCAACTGATTCCAAATTACAGTCGCTAGACCTGTATGGAGGAGGACAGACACTATCGATTTATGTGCTCCTTTTATTATATTTAATACACACTCACTTCCACAGTCATTAATATTAAGGTACACAAGTTAGAACACAGCCGACGGGTTCCGCCTCCCCCTCAGATGCTCAAAGGGAGCCCCCACCGGGCATGCTGCCGCCAGGCCTCACATCACCTTGTTCACTGTTGCAATCTGGTCATTGCAGGTTGCACAGTTTCACTCAGAGCCGGCTTTAGCGCTGGTGGCGCCCTGAGCGACAATGCCTATTGGCGCCCTCCCCAATCACCACCTCTGCCACGGATTCCCTCACTAGCACCCTTTAACAGCGCCATTTAGTTTTATAGCACCACTCATACCAGTGTAAGGTGTCAGAGCACTTCACACCACACACACACATTGCACAGAGACAATCATAGTTGTGTAAATCAGTGCATAGGAAATGTTACATCAGACCGGACTACAAGGTGTAGTGTAGGAGTGACGTCATCGATACTGGTAGGCAATATAGTTCGAGTCCTTATTCTGGAAAAGCACAAATTCAGAATTTAAAACATAAGATCATTCTTAGAAGTTCTCTTTCATAAGAATTGTTTTCTACCTAAATGAACCCTTTTCACAAGATTAGGATGATTAAAGACTGGGCAAAAAACCCTATAGCTCTAATATATACCTTGCAGTTTGCATGCAGCTCTAGGATGACAGTTAACCCCTTCACAGCTGAGCAAATTCCCCTGCTGTGCTGGGGGGGCGGGAGGGCGCGTGCAGTGCCCCCATGCTCATGACGAGGTCAGCTCGTCATGAGCCACGGTGGTCGTGTCCTCATGACGAGGTGAGCTCGTCATGACCACACCCGTTTCTTTAGAACGCTCGCACAGCAGGGGAATTTGCCCAGCATGCGAGCGTTCTAACGGTCATGACAAGCTCAGCTCGTCATGAGCACATGAGCACCGTGGCTCATGACGAGGAGACTCGAAGGTGTTAATGGTTCAATGTTCTATATTAGGATTTTGACTTATAAACGACAAGTAACAAAAGGAGCGCTCTTAAAGAAGCAGTAACCCACTGACCTATTTACATTATATGCAGTTTGTTAGCTGCGTGGTACACGTTCTTAGCAGCAGGCATCTTAACCCTCTGCACTACCTTAGGATGAGTCAAAACTCCCACTAGGCAAATCTACTGTCTCTTTCCAGGGAGACGATAAAACACTGGAGTTATCTTGACATTTTTATTGATGTCTGAAAATTGCTGGAGGTCCAGGAACGCCGCAACAGGTGCTTTTAAAATGATAGTATACATTTTAAAAAATGACACCCTCCACTTCAAGTCAACGCCCGGTGCGGTCACACCGATGCGCCCTAGAGCCGGCCCTGGTTTCATTTTATTTCTGACCGTCCCATTCTGGGAATCATGATGCAAACATAATTTATGTGACGTGTACGGTTCTCATTGGAGCTTATCAGAGTATATATTTACTAAATGCTGACCTGTTTGACTTGAAACTGTGGAAATTGCAATCACCAAACACAGCTGAGAACTAGGGGTCAAAACAATGCTAATTGTGTAGGTGTTTAATACCTGATAATATACCTTAATTGAAAAATGACTTCAATACGGTTTTGATTTACCATTATTTTATTTTACTGTGGATGCTGGAGTTGCCGTATGATGGAGATAGTTCATGTATGATGAATTACTGGATGCCTAAATCCATCGGTGACTGAGGAGGTACTTTCATTAATCACCCAGACCTACTGGGATTTCCACTGCTTGTTTCTTTACTGCTTTGGGAAGGTGGACAGGCGGGATGCAGGAAAACCCATTCACTGTCTTCAGGCTTACACATAGAAGAATAGCAACGTTTTGTGTCTTCTAATTGGATTTCAAGTCTTCGACTAGAAACACTGTGTGCGAAGTATGGACATCAGAAGATGTTTGGGGGTGGGGTTTGCTCAGTAGTATGGTTTGTTTGGTTGTTCCAACCACTGCCTGGCTGGAATTATAATTTTTGAACAATTTTATTAGGCCTAACTTTCCTCCAATGCCCCCTGGAACTGGATAGATTGGTCTCCTGAAGCCAGTTCCTTGTATTCACTGTGGATTTGGAACGAGCTCTGGATCCCAGCATAGAACGGGTGATTGACCAGGATGCCCTCAAGGCTCAGACATAGCCTCGGCCACTCAAAATACTACAGTTGTTCCCTGCCCCGATGAAAGAGCTGCTGGAACTCCAACTGAGGAGAAAAAGCCAGGCACAACTCACAGAAGACCTGTGTGCACCATAAAGATAAAGAATTTGAGGAAGAAGGAGCTGTCAGCAAGTAAATATTAAACTAACACGAACCTTAAAGTGTGCATCTTCCGCTGATGTGTGACTTTTTGCGTCATTTGTGGGTATCATTTTAATACACACAAATTATTCTTTATTAAAGCACATTTAAAAGCTTCCCCTAGATACAGAGATGTGTGGTGCACTTATTAGTATTCACAAAACATGTTGGTTAACTTATTACATGTTATTTTGAGAGGATTGAATCCGAGCAAGTTTCTTTACGTCTGAAAGCTTGCTCCATCAATGGTGTGCATGAAAGGCTTTCTCTGGGATGTTTTAGTGGGACTTACTGATGAGTCCCCTTTACTTTTACTTGTTTGCTACACTTGCTGGTTTTTCTATGGCTATGCAGAGGGACATATTACTCTCTGAACATCACTTGGTGCCATGTTAGATGCAGGAGAAAATGGTGTTGGTGTTTAGTCGAACTTGGGTTAGTATTTGGACACTCTTTCTTTTCTTGCAGAACAGAGGGATAGAGGCTGCTTACCTTACCCCTTTATTCTAAAACATACAGATCCAGGGATATCTGCAGAGATGTCTTTTCAGAAAGGGGCTTTCACTTCTCCCTGTTATGTGCATTTCACTCCAGGGTTTCTACAAGAAGGTGTTTAATATGTTCTTTGCTTATAGCTGGTGATGTTGCACACTCTATCAGAGATCAGACAGGACAGTGCAGTCCACAGGCAGAGTGTGGTAAATGATGCCATAAGTATATTACTACAGAACAATGTACATGCGTAAAAGATAGTGGACACTAGGACTGTCTTATTCAGATAATGAGGGGTCTGAGAGAGTTTGAATAGTGGATGCATGTCTTCAATGGCTCCAAACTAGAAGTCAGCCCCCTGGGCACCAAACTCCTTTTCAAATCGCCTCGCTCAAGCCTTCCGTCCTCACCACCTTTTTAGGTTTTCTTTTCACTTTTCCAAGTCTGTCCAGAGTCTGGCATCTTCCCGGACAGGGATCTGAGCATGAGCTTCCTGGTCAGGACAGTAGCTGTGAATGCATTTGTACAATCACACGACTCTAACAAACCACTCTCTCTTCAGCAATCATTGTAGCTTCCACAACTTAAATCAAACTTGGAGTGTGCCAATGCCTCTTTGCACACTGTGAGAAGGTGGTTCTATATATACTGGACTATAAGGAAGTACAGTGTGTATAGAGTCCACCAACCCCAGAGGTATGACAGAGGTTAAAGTCAGAACTGACCTTACTCTCCAAAGTGGTAGCTTGGTCGAGTAGTAAGGCAGTACCAGAGGACTGTGTAAAGCATTTGATGTACACACTCAGTCAGCAAAAGGTTTCACACACTCAAGGACTGAACTCCAGGCCAATTATTTGTATATCCAAAGATATGGTTGTTTTATTTTTAGAACCAACAGTTATAAAAATATACTTTTCAAGTTACGAGTACTCTCATATAAATACTTTGCAGAGGAGCAATAAGTTTGTACATACAATAATTACAGGTTAGCTAATAAGCAATACAGTTCTGAAACACGCTCCAGCATTGAGCTCAATGGGTTTTCATAGGAAAGTACAGTTGATTACTTTATGGATTACTTTGGTAGTTCCAGGACTAGATCTTGGATTCAGTCCTGGGGTCTAAGCTGAACCCAGATTATTTTGAGTATTTATAATTTATTATTTATTTTGAGTATTTATAAAGCGCGACTGATACCTTGCAGGCTTCCTGGCGCTGGAGAATACTCTGCTGACAGATAACCGGGAAAACCAATCAAACAGACATTTATTGGGGGAAGAGCCAGGTCTTGATACGTCTTCTGAATGGGAGAAGCTGTGAAGTCTGACGAATGTCAGTGGGCAGGCTATTCCACAACTTGGCCGCTGCAACCCTGAAGGATCTGCCCCCTGTTCTGGCTTTATAGAATCTGGGTACCTCTACCAGACAGGCCGAGGATGAGCGTAGATCTCTAGCAGGAGTGTACCACCGAAACAGGGCTTGCAAAGGTTTGGGTCCAAGTCCGTGCAGAGACTTGAAGACAATGCAGAGGGACTTGAAAGCCACACGTTGTTTTAGGGGTAACCAGTGTAGCTCGGCCAAAGCTGCTGTGGCCGAAGCCCTCCTCGTCCAGCCAAGAGCCAGCTTGGCGGCGGCAGATTGGATGCGCTGTAGTCGATCCAGCACCGTGACTGGAGACTCCAGGAGCAGGGCGTTGCAATAGTCAAGGCGACTAAGTATCGTACACCTGACTATCGTCGCCCGAGCTTGTGCCGGGAGGAGTGGCATGATTTTCCGCAGTGAGCGAAGCAGGGCCGTGCAGATCCCCACAGTTTTCGTCACCTGGGTTTCCATACTTAATTTGTTGTCAAGCATGGCTCCCAGGTTGCGAACCGAGGCAACTGGCAGAGGTTTGTCTCCGATCTCTGGGGGCCAGAATTCGTTCGGAAACTGGCGGGGTATCTTAGTGCCTGAACAGAACAGGACCTCCGTTTTAGAGGAATTAAACTGGAGGGAGTTTCTGTGTAGCCATCCAGCCGTCTCTCTTAGGCAGTCGTGGAAGGTGGAGAGAGGAATGGCATCTTCACCTTCCCAAGAGAGGATGAGCTGTGTGTCATCAGCATAATTTATTGTTTTGATCCCAAAGGATTGGATTAGCTTGACTAGCGGGATGAGGTACACGTTAAAAAGGATGGGGCTGATGGAGGAGCCCTGAGGGACTCCCTGGGGTACTGGTGCAAAGGAGGATTGAAATGGGGGAAGGGAGACAGCCTGTTTTCTGTCCCGAAGGTAGGAGCAAAACCAGAGCAGAGCAGTGCCCTCCACTCCCACTTCACCCAGTCTCCGCAGCAGCGTACCATGGTTGACCGTATCGAATGCGGCAGACAGGTCCAGCAGTATCAGCGCCACTGGCTGGCCCCTGTCTGCACGCATGCGAAGATCCTCCATGGCTGTTAAGACTGCTGTTTCGGTGCCGTGGGCAGGACGGAACCCGAACTGGTAGTCATCAAGAAGTTTGTTCTGTTCTAGGTGGGCGGACAGACACAAACTGACCCATCGTTCGGCGACCTTCGCTGGGAAAGGCAGCAGGGAGATGGGTCGGTAGTTTGATAGACACTCAGGGCTCAGCGAAGGTTTCTTCAAGAGAGGAGTGATTAACGCCTGTTTCCACGGGGTTGGAACAAGGCCACTGTGCAAAGACTGGTTGCATATTAGGCACATAGTGCCAAAAAGTTCGTTTCCAAAATTTTTCCAAACTTTTGGAGGCAGGGGGTCGAGTGGAGAACCCGAGGTGATACCACGCGCCAGTCTTTCAAACTCGAAGGCCGGGATTGGGGGAAATTCCCGTAATCTAGCCAGATGGACAGAGCCTGGAGGCGGCAAGTTTTGAGAGCTGGTGTCCGGTCCCTGCGTGTTGGAAGTTCCCGAAGAGGGAGGTGTTTCCAGGTTTTGAATAATGGTGTTTATTTTATTAATGAAGAACACTGCAAGATTGTCGCAGAGTGCTTGGGTGGGGGGCTGTGTAGAGATGACACAGTCTGGATTGGTTAAGTTTTTGAGTATCTGAAAAATACTCTTTGAGCTGTTGGTGGCGTTGGTAATGATGGAGCAATAATGTTTGGCCTTATTTTGGGCAATGGCAGTTTTGTACTCCCGGAGGTTTTCTTTCCAGAGAGTTTTATGGGTGTCAGAATAACCTTGCCTCCATTTTCTCTCTGCTTGTCTACATGCTAGTTTGAGAGCTCTTAAAGAGTCGTCAAACCAAGGGGCCGGTACTCGTCTCTGTGGTTTGCCCTTTTTCTGAGGGACGAGGCGTTCCGAGATGTTGGAGATCCTTGTGCAGAGGGATAGATAGTTAGCCTCAACTGGTTGAGTAATGGAAAAACTGTCTTCCACTTCAAATACTGGGCCATTCAGTCTGAGTTTGTCCAGAGCCTTCCAGTCTCTGTACGGGGGTACAAGGCCGTGGCGGGGTGCCGGTCTGCAAGACCTGCTGCCTGCTATAAGAAATTTAATAAGTGCATGGTCGGTCCAGCACATCGGCAAAATATCGCTTAGAAGTGCTAGCTGAGGGGAGGAAAAGATTAAATCAAGCTGGTGCCCCGCTGAGTGTGTGGGTTTGTTCACTAGCTGGGAGAGTCCCATTCCTTCACAGGAAAATAGGAGATTATTAAGGGCAGAATCTAGGCTGCCGTTGGGCCAAAGATTGAAATCGCCCAAGACAATCAGGTTGTTGTGAGAGGTCGCCATATTGGTAAGGGTGGTGAGGAGCGACTGCTGCTGAGTGAAATTGAAAGCTCCCGGCGGGCGGTAGCAAATCACAGCCGTGAAAGTCGTTCCAAGATGACAATCGATGGAGAGGCCAAGTATTTCGGTCCCGACCACTGGGTCCATAACAATAGTTTTTACTGACCAAGAAGCTCTGTAGATTAAACCGACACCACCGCCCCGACCCTTAGGTCGAGGGAGATGCAGGATTTTGAAGTCTTGTGGGCAGGCCCAATCCAATTCTATGTTGCAGTCAGAGTGGGTCCATGTTTCCGTCAGGAATAAAGCATCTAGATGGTGATTATCTATGAGCTGGGCGATTTCGTGAGCGTGTTTGGGCAGGGACCTGACATTCAGCAGGCCACCTGTGAATAGGCCTTTGCGCGCAAAATCGAGCAGAGGATAGGCGGTGTCCTGGAAGGACAATTGACCTTCATGAGCGAAGTCTCTAAGAAGGAGTAGAGCCTCACGCGTCAAGTGCGGGGAGCTACTGAAGGACGGGGGGATCGGGGCCGCGGGTGGCGCACCGGGCGCTGCCGAGGCGCGGACGAGCGCAGACGAGCTTGCCTTATGCGCGCCTTCGGATTAGCAAAAACGTTTTAGTTACAGTGATTATTTTTCCTGAATATAAAGCTGTTTTAAAAGTTCACACTTAGAAACTTTTCGAGGTGATTCTCCCAATGTTATTCAATGGGAGGAAATTCAGGTTACAGGTAAAGTACGATCGCGTTACTTTTGTAACCCAGCACTAGTCTCCTAGGGCCAGCACTGGGGGCTTAACTCAAAACAGGTAGGTAATTGCGTTTCAGCATTTCATATGATTTTTAAAGAATATTTGTAGTTTTCAAAAGTAGACAGAAGAAATTTCATAGAAAAGCAGACAATGGGTTCCTATGGAGAAAATACATTTTACTGGTTAACCCGCTAGGGATTACTTTTGTGGTTCAGTACTGGGCTGAAAGGTACAGTACTGGCTTCTCTTCTGATCACAGGTGAGTATTTTCGGATTCGGACTTTGGCTGATTTTATAGGAATATTTTCAGTTTCCTAAACTGCACACCTAGAAAATTTTCGAGTCAAAAATGGGTCAATGTTATCCAAGGCAGGTAAGTGAATTACTGGTTTCCAGGTGAGTACTTGGTTGGTGAAGTTAGGGTTCTGGGCATAGACTCAGGGGTCCCCCAGGGTCAGGTGAGTACAGTTAGTTCAGTCCCAGCGGTGCAGGGGCGGCCGGGTGCAGAGGTAGGTAGGCCCAATGTTATCCAATGAGGGAAAGAGGGCCTTCGGTTGGTGGCTGCTGGCGAGCAGGCCACGCAGCTCTGGGAGCTGGGCTCCTGGTCACGCGCTCAGGGCTAGAGGGGAAGTAGGATAGGGCAAAGAGGTCACCCCAAAGGGTGGCACAGGGGGCCGCGGGGCACCGGTGCCGGGGTGTCTTTGGGGGTCTGAAAAGCTTACCCTCGGCTCGTCGCTGTTGGGGTGGCCCCTGGTTCTGAGTCTGCAGGCATCAGCTGGTTCGTCGAGGAGGGTCTTTGGGCACTGGACTTTGGGTCCCCGTCGCCGTGGGGACGTGCTCGTGGTTTTGGTTCGGGTTGGCCTGGCCCGGGCTCGGCTGGTGCAGAGTGGGCTGGTGGGCACAAGGTGGGTTGTTACAGCAGAGACTCTGCTGATGGGAGTCCCAATCGTCGAGAGGGTCAAGGCAGGCAGGTTCTCTGGGTGTCCCAAGGTTGCTGTCTGCGGAGGTCGCCGGGTTCAGGCAGGAGCAGGATCCAGGATCAACAGGCCGGTAGGGCAAGGGCCAAGTCAGTTGTTGTTGTCCTGTTGTTAGCAGCTGCACGGCGGGTCTTCTTCTTGATCTGATTTCTTCTTTTTGACATGGGGATCTGAGGAAGGAAGGTTCAGGCAGCCCCTAAATACTAAATTTAGGGGTGTTACAGGTAGGGCAAGGGCAGGGACCAATGGGTCCCTGTGCTGGAGTGAGTAAACCCCCTAGCCTGCTCCTCTCCTGTGGGAGGGAGGCAGGAGCCTAGCTGGGATTGGGCAGGGCTCCCCATCTACAAGATGGCCGGAGCCCGGGGTCGTGCTTCAACTCGCCTCCTCCACCTTGTGGGGTGGAGTTGGCACCCCCCCTTCCTGATGTAGTTTTTCCCGCAGTCTTCCCGCCAAAGTGGGGGTAGGACTGGTGGGGGGGCTGGTTGCTGGGTACAGCAAATGGTCTGGAGAAGCTCTCAGAGGCGGTATGCCTTTGAAGCTTCCCCCCGTCCATCCTGGGGAAGGAGACATAGCACCTCACCCAGGATGTGCTTTGTTGCAGACCCAGGAGAGCGAGGGGCTCTCCACCCATGGGTCCAGCAATATGTCTGCTGTGTGGCAGCCTCTGCAGCCACTTTGCCCAGACGTGGATGGTAGGTTCGGGTTTTTGGAGGGCATCTCTAAGATGCCCTCTCGTGCATTTTACATTAAATCCCACACTGGCATCAGTGCGGGTTTAATGTGCTGAGAAGTTTGGTACCAAACTTGTCAGTCTTCAGTGAAGCCATTATGGTGCTGTGGAGTTAGTGAATGACAACCTCCCAGCACCATATACTCTTAAATGGCAACACTGCTCTTAAAGTGCCCAGGAATGGCCCTGGGTTCTGTAGGGGCACAGGGCTCCTGCACCTGGGCCCTCACCTCTGGCATAGGTGAAGTACTGGGTTTTTAAGAACCCAGCGGTGCCAGCGAACACACCCAAAGACTTCGAGTTCTCCTGTCTCAGACTACAGAAACGCAGAGACTTCTTGGTGACTTCAAAGATCAAATTTATTGGCTGCAGCCAGTAACAGGTATCCTAGAAGTACAACACAGTGTATATTCTCAGGAGACTGCTCAACCTTACAAAGCCAGCCATCCCTTTTTATACAAAATATTATGCTTTAGGCAAACAATCCTTATTTTACAGTTGACCATTCACATATTTCTACGACAAAGAAAAAGCAGATTCATGATGACAAGCTCATTTTCAGTTTGTTCAGCCCATAATCAATTACCCGGCAAGGCCCAACACTTTTCATCAGATATCGGACGGACCCCTAATAAATTCGGGCACCTCCTCATCGTAAAGCAGGCCATAAAGAAAGGAACAGAGACAGGTGTGAGTAAGATTTGACATAGTTGTGTGCAATGAAGGGTTTATGGTATGCTGTGCCTTGATCCTAATCTTGTTAGGCCACTGGGAAAGGAACTGGCCGAACAGGTTTGGCTTCGGGCAGTGGAGTCAGCTTGCCCAGGTCACCCAGAAGTCAGCAAAAGGTGTACGTGTCCGAAAAGATTCATTCGGCCGTAGTCATCGGCCTATGTGAGGGCAACCACAAGATGGCTGCCATGCACAAAATGGAACCCGAGGGTTCAGGACGGAACCCCTGATTTCAGGGTGGTCTCGCTACTCGAATACGATGAAAATGCTTGTATATAGTATACTCGTCATTCTCGGTCTGCTGATATCAAAATCGTCAAGATACGGCGATGTTTATGACACGGGTCCAGAATTTCAGTACCACAGACCCTCCTTTTGCCCTTACATAGGCAATCAACCTACACTCACGCTAATCTGAGTCCAGGTCTATATTCATAAAAACATTGAGATGTTGCTGTAGCATCATCCTATTACTTAGCTCATCTCTCGATACAGGTTTCCTTACACATAATGCAGCACAGAGGCCACATATAGCAGGAGCACACTGTACGCATAGACAGAACAGGAAAAGAATGGCTAAGATCATCCCAATGACCATCAGAATTTTCCATCCCCAGGCGGTTAACAGCTCCCAGAACCACCCCCATCAACGACCAATCTCCGTTATCCACATGAATAGATTCAGAGATCTTATGTAGTTTGGAAATGGCCTGGTACACTGTTGGAGCATTATCTGGAATTAAAACACAGCAACTTGATTGGATCACTTTACATACCCCACCTCGGTCTGCAAGTATGACATCTAACGCAACTCTGTTCTGAAGAGTCATAAGACGATCCGATTGGAGCTCAGCAGTCAAGTTACTAAGGGCACCGGCAGTTTCAACTACGGTGGATTCAACCACCCTCGTTAATTGCCTTATGTTCCTACTGTTAACCATGGGTCCCCAAAACGGCAGAAAACCCTTCACGAAATCTCCCAATTCTTGTCCTGCAGTATCTTCCTTACTGAAGACACCTCTAACTACCCTTGTCTTGTGGTAATCTGCCGCAGCTGTGTAGGTGGGAGGCAACAGGAACGAAACAAAACATGTGCCCGAGAAGTCAGGGGTCAACCATGTGTAGGCTCTATCATGACAGATGAAATAGGTACCCCTAGCTGCTAGGAACGAAGGGGAAGTCTGAGATGCAAAAACATATGTCTCAGTGCAGATACTCTTCCCTAACTGAGCTCCGGGATTCTTGCCATTACTTTGCAGACATAGGTGACCCTGATGGGGTACAATCCAAATCGGGGAGGATCTCTTTGCTCGCTGGTTTTCACTCAGAGTAACTCCATATCCGGTCACGTTCCATCCAATATACGCTAGTGTCTCATCTCTCGGGATAGTCTCATAGGAAGTAGCTTCTTAAATCATATCTACTATACCCTTAACTACAGCACTATTCTTCGGATTATCTTTTACAGAACGTAGGGGGTGGACTTCATGAGCATAGATGAACATCCTTCTGTATGCCCACACAGAACCATTATGGCTGAAAGGTAGGACCAGATAAGGGATACCTTTATCAGTAGTATGGGGCATAAGACCACACACCCAACAGTTAGTCGTGTTCACTACTAATTGGTGTTGGTGCAAAAGCTGAACGAAGGAGTTATTGATAAACTCTAATCTCCTAACGGATTCATGTTCAGGAAAAGGGTGAAAAGAATGTGAGGAAACAGTAGAAGGAGGTATGGGCTGTGCAGTGTGTGCAAATGTCACTCGAAAAGAGAACAAAACATATCTATTAAAAACATCATTACACTAAACAACATAAAAATGCATAATATCAAAAAGCGTTTTCTGGTCCTCATTATACATATTTTGGCTTTAAAGTTCATCTCTTTGGCAGGTCTCTCCATCCTGAAAAACTCCATCCTCTAACCTTGCAGCTCGCGGAGGTAGGGTGTTCCGTGCTAAGGAATGCGCCTGTCAGTCCAAGGGAAATGCCCAAGAACCAACCAGAACCGTGGACCTTGTGTCTTCGGCTTGCACTCCAAAGACTTGTCGCCCGCGACCCTACAGCTGAATCCGGATGGTAGTTCGAAAAACAAAAATAAAAAAGTTTCTCAGATGAGAGAGCTGCACTTTTCAAAAATAGTAAAGAAAAATATTTATTTGTCCATAGTTCTCGGCCTCAGATTATAACGACTTTTTCCAGATAATGTCTGGTCTTGGAACAAAAGTTCAGGCTCGGTAGTGTCCAATCGAATTGACGGTGGCACAGCTTCTTGCAAAAGATTGTCACTTTCACGTTCAGAATTTGTTCCTTTTACACGTGCATCGCTGAAGGGCAGAAAACGAGGCACAGTCTCAGTCTCAGAGTCAGCAATACCCTCCTGGACCCACCGGTCGTACGGCAGAGGCAAAGGGACCCTCTTACAATGTACGCCGTGGATCCAGTTCTTCTTCCCTTCTACTCGCACGGCTGATCTCGTTGCCAAAAGGACTAGGTAGGGGCCGGTCCAACGGGGCTGATCATTCTTTGTCCGCTGGAAGTTTTTGACCAACACCCACGAACCAGGATCAATAGCGTGTCCTGGATCTTCAGAGTCCTGAGACAGAGTATCGTGAACCTGTTGGTGTAAAACACGCAATTTAGCCGTCAAATCATACAAGTAATCAAGCAGTACAGGGTGTTCAATCTCACTGATTTTTGTCGGCCTAGGCACTCCCCATATGTTGGCCGAGCGGCCAAACACAATTTCGTACGGACTAAGTCCCACTCGTGAGTGCACAGTCATTCTTGTCGATAAAAGTGCTAATGGCAACGCATCAGGCCATTTAAGACCTGAGCTTGCTTGTATTTTGGCCAGTTTTAACGTGCCATTGTAGCACTCTACTAATCCAGCTGATTGGGGGTGATTTGCAGCGTGAAACCTTTGGCGTATGCCTAGCCCTTCACATACTCTCTTCATCACTCGACCCACAAATTCGCTCTCATTATCACTCCAGACCATTCTCGGTAAGCCGAACCTAGGGAAAAACTCTTTGACAAGGGCTTTAGCTGTGGAAAGGGCAGTATTGTCTTTCAGGGGATATGCTTCTACCTATCTCGAAAAGGCACAAACAACAACGAGTACGTATTTCAAGTTGTTGCACCTCTCCATGTGGATGAAATCTAGCTGCAAAGCCTCGAACGGGTACGTTGGAGGCGCAAAATGACCAGCTGGAGTTGGAGTTCCCCATACCAGGATTGTATTTCAAGCACACCATGCAATTCTTGACCACATTCTCTGCATACTTAGGAATTCTAGCATTTTGCCATACTGGAGCCAACAACTTACAAATCCCTTTCACACTGATGTGAGCCATCCCATGGGCCATTGTAACCACTGCAAGCACATATGCATCGGGTAACAACCATCGCTGATGTTCTGACAATTCAACCCAACAACCATTTGCATCCAATTTACCCGTACTCTCTCTCCACACACTCAACTCTTTCTCTGTAGCTTCAGCTTGAATAGACTTCACACTCTCTATCGTATCTTCACACATTCCAATGTCACCAACCCATCTCGCAGGGCCTGCAACATACATTCGACTCATCACATCCCTTGCTGTTTCTTTCGCAACTTCATCAGCAAATGCATTGCCATGACCAACATCATCAGTAACCTTCTTATGTGCACTGCATTTCACAATCGCAACTTGCAACGGCAAAGTAAGTGACTCAAGAAGCTCATTCACCAACTGACCATGCTGTATCTTGGCTCCATGCGAAGTCAAAAAAACACGTTCTTTCCACAATCGTCCAAAACTATGAGCCACACCAAATGCATACTGGCTGTCAGTATATATGGTCACTTTCATTCCTTTTGATAACACACACGCTCTCGTAAGTGCAATCAACTCTGCTGCTTGAGCTGAATTATGTGGGATGCGTGCAGCTTCAACAATCGTATGCAAAGTCGTGACAGCATATGTTGCAGTCGTATCACCATTCGGAAGCTTGAAGCATGAACCATCCACCCATAAGGTACCATCACACTTCACAAGAGGAGTGTCCCTAAGATCTACTCTCCCTTTCGTTCTTCTTCTGTCCTAAGAAGGCAATCATGCTGTTTAGGAACATCTGTCTCCGCTACAATCGGCAACAACGTAGCTGGATTCAACGTGTTTGTTATGATCCAGTAATCCAGAAGGCAGGAACTTGGGTTATGAGTAGTTTATTTGAATACAGCTACACAGCTTATCATCTGCCAGCATCTTGTAGTTTAACAGTCTCACAGTCTTAAAACATAACATTCTACCATACACTGGATATACATGACATCATAAACTAGATGCTGACATGACCAGCATCTTAAAGGAACACAGTACAATTTAATAAGAAGTAGAATACAACATACCTCCCTTGCTTCCAATGGAAGAAAAAGTATAAAAAATAAAAAAAAAACGGAAAGGAAACTTAGCAACGGAAATTTAGCAAGAAAACAAAAGGATACTACTCGCGAAACCTGTAAGGTAAGTTGATAGATCTAGAACTTTTTCTATTGGGTAAATTCGTACCGTTGGTAAGTATGTCACCTTGTTGAGGAGCAATAGTGACTTCTTTAGCTTTAGCTTTCACAACCTTCGAAACATTCCACCAACATCCTCCTTCAACTTGAACGGCATTACTACCTATTCTCACAATTTTGATAGGTTCACTGTACTTGCTTCTCCCTTTCTTTACGTGTGTAGAGTTCTTTATCTTTATGAGATCCCCCACACACAAAGTGACCATTTTTGTTTTTCTCTTTTGATCAAACCAACTTTTCTCTCTATCTTGAGCTACCATAGAATTTGACTTGACCGTTTCTAAGACAGATTCAAGATTAATAACAGAGGAAGACCATTTTGACATCCAGTTAGGCCTAAAGCTGGTATTGGCTTTCCTCCCTCTTAAAACTTCAAAAGGAGAAATCTTTGTGGAAGAGTGAGGTGTCGTTCTGTAAGACCAAATCATACTTTCTAAAGAAATCAGGACATCATGCCTCGTTTCCACAGCCCACTTGACACAGTCCCCCACAACACGATTCATCCTCTCAACAAGGCCATTCGTTTGTGGATAGTAAAGTGAACTCTTGAAGTGCTTAATCCCACATGACTTGAGAAACGACTGAAATTCCAAACTAACAAACTGAGTCCCATTGTCAGAGATAATTGATTCAGGAAAACCTTCCCTGATGAACACCTCCTTGAGGAACTTAATCACAGTGGTAGCACTAACCTCTCTTACAACTTTAATTTCAGGCCACTTCGATGTATAATCCATTAAAACTATAATGAACCTCAAACCTAAAGGCAAAACATCAAAAGGACCCATGATATCAATGCCTACTTTGACCCAAGGACTGCTGGGACACTCAATAGGAGACAGAGGTGGAACAGTAATTTTGAGTGATTTTTCAGATACAGAGCACACTGGACAATTCTCAACATAAGTGCGAATTTCATTGTCCATGCTCGGCCACCAAAAATCTTGTCGTACTCGACGTATTGTAAGAGACATTCCTAAATGTCCCTCATGGGACTCTCTCATGATGATAGGTCTGAGATCATGAGGTGGTATTAATTTGTCACACCTCACTAAAAGACCATCTTCAATGGAGATTTCAGATTCGACCTTCCAATAAGGCTGTAGCACAGAAGATAAGGATTTTTCTTTGGGCCACCCATTTCTGACAAAATCAAATACTTTCTGCAACACTTTGTCTTTTGTCAACAATTCTCTCCAATTCTCTTCAGACCCCACAGCTAAAACAGGTATATCTATTGAAGCTACAAAACAATCCTCTTTGTCTTCATCATTCAGATCATGAAAATTCGTACCTTCTCTTACACCATCACTCTGAGGAAAACGTGACAAATAATCTGCTCGTGTGTTTTTCCCCCCAGAGATGTGTGTGATGTCAAATTGATATTGGAGTAAGTTGGTAACCATCCTTGTGATTCTGGGCGTGCAACACTTGCTTGGACCAGCCGACAAAATGGAGACTAATGGCTTGTGGTCAGTAATCAAATTAAAACGCCTACCCCAAATATACGGCCGATATTTGTCAATAGCCCACACACACGCCAGTAACTCTTTCTCAATAACAGAATATTGAACTTCAGCACTTCTAAGTACTCTGGAAGCGAAAGCAACAGTAAACTCTCTCTCACCAGAACGTTGTGTAAGAATGGCACCCAAACCCACTTTGCTTGCATCTACAGTGATATAACAAGGTAAGTCCGGATGGAATGGAGTAAGAGCATCACCTTTTCTAAGAATGTCCTTAACTTTGGAAAAAGCACTATCACAGTCGCTGGTCCATGAGAACTTCGTGGAGAATTTGAGTAGATTACTGATGGGTCTAACAATAGACGCATACCCTGGTACAAATCTCGAATAATATTCTAAGAGTCCCAACAAAGATTTAACTCCTGACCTATCCTT
Organism: Lissotriton helveticus; assembly: GCF_964261635.1. Classification (NCBI taxonomy): domain Eukaryota; kingdom Metazoa; phylum Chordata; class Amphibia; order Caudata; family Salamandridae; genus Lissotriton; species Lissotriton helveticus. The sequence goes on from NC_136061.1 coordinate 60,518,567, forward strand.
TGGTATTGGTGCTTTCATAATGGCATCAATCAACCCCTCTCTAGGCTTGATCCCCTCGGAAGACAATAAATGTCCAAGGTACTCAACTTCACTGCAACTGAATTTGCACTTCTCAGTTTTCAAGACAACACCACTTTCTTTAAAGATACCCAAAAAAAACCTTCCTGACAATGTTATCATGTGTCATATTATCTTTAGCATGGATTAGAACATCATCTTGAAAAACAAGAACCCCCTCAACATCTCTCAACAAGTTTTGCATCACACGTTGGAAAACAGAGGCTGCGGAGGCTAATCCAAATGGCATCCTCTTGTAACGAAACGTACCTAGTGGTGAAACAAAGGCAGTAAGAGATCGTGAGTCAGGGTGAAGTTCGATCTGATGATACGCGCTGGCTAAATCCAGCTTTGAAAAAACTTTAGCTCCTTTGATATTAGTAAATAGATCAGTAATTTTGGGGAGGGGATGGGAGTCAACCCAGATCTCTTTGTTTAAGGACCTGAGATCTACACAGACTCTGAGCTTCCCATCCCTCTTACGTGCGACCACAAGAGGAGACAACCATAGTGAAGATTCCGTGGGTTCAATAATTTCCTTTTCACAAAGCATGGTTATTTCCTTATCAAGGTCTTCCCTAACGCTATAAGGGACACTCCTGAGCTTGTGTTTTATGGGAGTAGCACTATCTTTTACAATTATTTTGTGTTTGAAACCTGTAATTTTGCCAAGTTGGTTTCCAAACACCGTAGGGAATTCATTAACCCACCTAGTGTTTTCCTCTTCACAGGATACAAGTAAGACTTGCTCTCTCATTCCTGGTCTTAGTTGCATACCAAAAAGCCCTTGATGAAACCACCCTAGGATATTTAACCCATCAACCGCCACATACACTTTCCCCCTGATTCTCCTACCCTTGAATTCTAAGTAATCTTCGAAGAATCCTGAGAGAGCTATTTTGCGCTTTTGAAATGAAATGGGTTTTCTATCAGGGGGAAATAAAGTTCTTTGACCCCATGTTTCGCGGAACAACTCATTGGTAATTATAGTAATTCTGGCACCTGAATCTACTAACAGATTAAGTTTCTTATCACCCACTAGAATTTCAACAATGGGATCTACACATGTCGAAGGATCTCCAGTGAGTGGGATCGATGTACTATCAGGCTCTATATCATTAGTAACAACAGAGATAGTTTCCGTGTCTGAATCTTCTTCTGATTCCAAAACACATGCTATAGCCTTCTTTTGGAACTTTTTCCTTAGGCAAACAGTAGCGTAATGTCCTACTTTCTTGCAATAATTGCACGTAGAACTCATGGCAGGACACCTTGAACCTTTGTTGTGAGTGGAAGCCCCACAACGCAAACACATGTTGTTGGGTACAGGCCCACCATCCTTGAACTTAGCAGAAGAACTGTCTTTGAGTTTAGGAGTCAGATTGTTAACAGGTTTAAAAGATCTACCTTTGTTCTTTTTCGACCCCCCAACAAAATTAACACAATCTATAGGTTTGTCTTCTAATTCTTTTAGAGAAACATGAGAGGTTTCAATACTTTTCGCAATCTTGATGGTTTCATCAAGAGTGGGATTGTCCATAGTGAGTAACTTCTGTCTAGTTTGTTTGTCCTTGCAGTGACCAACAAATTGATCGCGAATCAATTGCTCGGTGAAATTTTCAAACAAGCAGACAGAAGCTAGTTTCCTAAGAGTGGAAAAGTATGCATCAACATCCTCACAATCAGACTGTTTCCTCATAAAGAACTTATGCCTAAGTACAATCAAGTTAGGTTTCTTATCAAATCTCAACTTAAGTTTCGTGACAGTGGTTTGATATTCATCAGCAACAACTTCATTGTCTACAGGAAGTTCAGGCAAGTGTTTGAATATAGTTCTCCCCTCAAATCCCAAAGAGTGTAGTAGAAGACATTTCTTTCGCTCAGGACGAAACCTTGAGGCTCCAATGGCACCTAAATAGGTTTCGAAAGCATCAAACCAAATATCCCACTTCACAGGAGGATCGCCAGGAGAGTCAAGAAATGCAGGGGGAGCATTTATGGATTGTAAAGAGGACATTTTGAACCTACAAGTTGGATAAGTAAAGTTTGAATAATAAAAAAAAACTTTTCAGAATAAATAAGGTGTATTCTTCAAGTTTTCAATTGTTTTACTCCATTGTAGATAATAGGAAATGAAATAATTCAAAGATGTCTTCTTCAAGTATACAAATGTCTTGTCTAGTAGTGAGGAAAGAATAATATTTTTATTCTTTTATGATGTCACAGTACTGATAAAAAGGCTTGAGAAAAACTGTGTGAAAACCTTCTGGAATTGTTTGTAAAAAACAATTGATTGTCAAAAGTAGCTGAGTTCTGAGAATGTTCAAAACAATTGACAATCTAGTAGTGGAGATTCTTCAAGTTGTAGACGGTTGCTTAGTGACAAGACGAAGAATGTAGACTAGGAATGCAGTGAAGAAACACTCGAGTCAATGGCCAGTTGCTTAGCAACAGAAGGAAAAATTAATTTTCTCTTCCGTGTATGACGAGAATTGTCTTTGCGCATGTGCTGAGCATAAATCAGGAAGTTGACGCGTTTTGATTTGAAATGTCAACAGTGTGGAGCGAGCAGCCGCTCGAGGAAGTTGACGCGTGGTAAATTGAAATGTCAACACTGGGAGCGAGCCATGGCTCGAGGGAGTTAACGCGCTGGAGAGGACGTTAACTTAAAAGTAAACAATTTATATTTGATTTCGCTTAAGTGACAATGCTGCTTTTGAAGTATAGTTTTGACGCACTAAACACGCTGCTGTTATTCATGTGCGAATGCATTCAGTGGTTACGATGTTATTTAGATGTCAGTAACAGGAACACACGCTGTTTTCCATGCGCGAAAGCATTCAGTGATTAAGTTATTTTTTGAATGCCAGTAGCAGGAAGGGTTTTAGTTCAATAAGCGTGTGTTAACGCAGGGTGCTTAGCGGTAAATCTTTGAAGAGTCTTAGATGTATTGGTTCTCAAGTAGAGATTACAAGCGTGGTGAGGCAGGGTGTCAGGTTTGAAAGCGCTGCTAGGATTGATTTAAATTAAAGTAAAAGTCACTTATCTGTAGTCGATGTTGAGAGGCTTTTTGAAGTAGATTGAAGTAGAAAGCTTCAGGTATGGATGGTTGAAGGTTCCTTGAAGGGTTGAATTGGAAGTTGAAAGAGTTGGCAGATGGTTTGATGATTGAATAATTTCTTGAGGTTGAATGCGTGGGTTCAGCTGTGTAGGACCGCGTCGCCAAAAATATGTTATGATCCAGTAATCCAGAAGGCAGGAACTTGGGTTATGAGTAGTTTATTTGAATACAGCTACACAGCTTATCATCTGCCAGCATCTTGTAGTTTAACAGTCTCACAGTCTTAAAACATAACATTCTACCATACACTGGATATACATGACATCATAAACTAGATGCTGACATGACCAGCATCTTAAAGGAACACAGTACAATTTAATAAGAAGTAGAATACAACAGTGTTGCATCTTTTTATGTGCACATGACTCGCTAAAAGTGTCAACTCATAACCTGACAATCGAGCACTAGTTAAGTGCTGTGTCTTGGTTCTGTTTAGCAAAGTGTCCACTGCATGTGGAACCATTACAATCAATGTATTATTCATCACCAAACCAGCAGACTGTCGAATAGAAACAGCTGCTGCCGCTGTAGCTCTCAAACAACTCGGCAACGCTCTAGCTACTGGATCCAAAGTCGACAAAAAATACGCACATGGACGCTGCTTGTCCCCAAAAGACTGTGTCAACACTGACAACGCACATCCTTCTTTCTCATGGACATACAGTGTAAAAGGCTTACTGTAGTCGGGGGTACCCAACACAGGAGCCGAACACAATGCATCACGCAATTCGGAAAAACTTTTCTGGCAATCTTCAGACCAGGGAAGGGGATTCGGTGTATCTTTACAAGTCAATGCTACCAAAGGTTTGGCCAGCAGAGAAAAATTTGGTATCCATTGTCTGCAATATGAAGTGATACCCAAGAAAGAACGCACTTCTCTCTGTGTCATTGGCACACTCAATTTTGCAATTGCCTGAATTCTTTCTGAGGTCAGTTTCCTTCCCTCCGTCGACAAGAGATGACCTAAGTAGGTCACTTCTTGTCGACAATATTGTAACTTCGAAAGTGACACTTTGAGATGTAAATCAGACAAATGACGCAACAACGACAATGTTGCTTCTTTACAAATTTCCTCAGTATCTGCAGCGACTAGCAAATCGTCAACGTACTGAATAAGGGTAGCGCCATCAGGTAAAACAATCGTATCAAGCTGTGTTTTTAAAGCCTGACTATATATCGATGGACTTTCACAGTAGCCCTGAGGAGCGCGTTTGAACCGGAAGCTTCGGCCTCCTAAACTGAAGCCGAAAATATCCCTACTCTCCTCGGCAATCGGGATGCTGAAGAAAGCATTTTTCAAGTCAATCACAAGAACCAAGTCACGGAAGCTGGAATCATGGTCAATAGGGCAGTGATGTCAGGAACAACCGAAAATTGTGGCACAACGATTTTATTCACCTCTCTAAGATCGATCACAAATCTATAAACAGGCGGCTGAGAAGGGTCAGTACGCTTCAAAACAGGCAGAACAGGACTATTGCAAACGTTGCCTCTTGGGGAAGAGGTGTGGCGCCGCGGCCAGGGCGACTGACTCTGGAATCTGGGGATCACGGTTCGATCCCCGACACCGGCGGCAGATTAGCCCAGCATCATGTGACTATGGGCAATAGCTTGCTTAATCTTCCCGACGGGTGATTGTGCGCCTTACAATTGTGGATTATTGTTTCTTCAATTACACCTTTCTCAATCAGGTCATGAATGATCGCTAGCAACGCCCTTTCACCTTCACTAGAGATCTTGTACTGGGGAATACGTGGCATTTTAACATTCGCTTTTAATGTCACAACATATGGCGGGATCTCCAAAAGACCCACATCATTAGGACCAGTAGCCCAAATAGTATCAGGAAGAGAAAACAATTCTGCCGGAAGTTTATCCTTTGATAAATACATTGGGGAGATCACTTTCTTACCCAGTGTAAGTTGTACTCCTGAAGGAGAACAATACAAGGTTGCGTACAATCTTTTCAACAGATCCAGTCCTAACAAGTTTTCACCACAACCCGTCGTCAGAATAAGGGGTGCTTTGAATTCACAAGGTCCAACAGAAAGAGACATAGGACTAGAAATCGGGTCCTAACCGGGGCGCCAGAAAAACCTACTGAAACATTTATTTCGCCAGACAAAGGTGCGCCAGGGAGTTTAGAGTGTCTAATAGAACTCTTTGTAGCACCAGTATCCAACAGAAAAGGTTCTGACACACCTGATGTAATCACCTCAACATAAGGTCCACTCTGATCTACTGGAACTGAAACAACTCCCTCTCTTTGTCTATGGCTGTCCTAGCAATCATCACCTTCCATATTCTCCCCTTCCGCATAATAGTCATCAGCATAGTACTGAGTCGTCCTACCAGACGCGTTATTCTGTTGATCAAAACTATTCATTGAATTTTGTGGAGGAAAGGGACGCGCGTTCCTGGGGAAGTTTCCACGTCCTCTACCTCTAGATGCTTGTGGAACACCTCGACCTCTTGCGCTAGGAACACCATTCATACGCTGTAACAAAACAGGACAGCTACTTTTAAAATGACCCTCTTCTTTACAATATGCACACTGATTAGGGCCTACAGGAAAACGTTGTTGAGAAAACTCGAACATTTGCGAGTTTCTCTGAAACTGTTGATATTGCTGATAATCACGCTGACCACCACGAGGCGGATAAGCTTGCTGTAAAAGAACCTTCGTCTTTAACTCTTTAGTTTTCTTGTCTGCTCTATCCTTCTCATCCTTATCTCTATTTTCATAATACTGTGCAGTAGCCAATATCTGTGCTGATGAGGAAACGGCCCAAGAACTCTCTGAATCTTTCAATTTCTTACACAATTCGGGGAGCAAATTGTGCACAAACTTGTCAACGAACAACCGTTGACCACCTTCTGTATTCATATCTTGACCACTGTGGTTGATAAACGTTTCCTCAAACCTAGTGAAGAAATCAGACACGGTTTCCTCTTTCTTCTGCTTACATGCAGACAATTTGTCCCAATTCACTCGCATAGCAGGCATTAAAGTCTTCATGTAAGTAACGATCTTGCCTGGAAGTTCTGCAACTAAAGGCTCAGGTTTAGCACCACCAACTTGTCGGCCATCTGCAGCAGCAATATTAACCCAGGTATCACCTAACTCCTGCGCATGATCCGTGTGACGAATGAAACCCCATAAAGGCTGTGGGACAACATTTCCAAACAACATGTCTATATCAGCTAGATTCATGACACATGAGTCTGCAGTCTGTGATAATTCCTTATAATACCCTGCAGGATTTTTACGGGGGTCAGGCAAAATCTGCTTAAGGGCCAAAACTTCAGCTCGCTTCCAAGGAACATGTACCCAAACACGCTGAAAATGTGCTGGCACAGCTGGGGGGTTAATTTTTGCACCAGCAGGTACTTCTTCCTTCCATACCGGAGGAACCTCTCTCATTGGATATTGTCGCACTTTTCTCCTAGCAGAGGGATCAGGTTCAAACAACGACCGAGAAATAGCCTCACTCCTAAATGACAACAATGTTGCAACTGCTCTCTCAACATCGGAACCCACAATCGTGCCTTTTGCAAATTCGAACCGTACACGACACAACTCAGGTGGATTGGGTTCCAAACCATTATCCTCCAATTCGTCACAAAGAAAAGCACACATTTTTTCAAAAACATATCTCTGCTTCGGTGCTTCCCACTGATGGAAGACATCCATAACAGAATCTAGCTCATATCTTGTGGGGTCTGTAACTCATTTATGTGCCAAATAATCCAATGTTTCCCGCTCACTAGAGTCGGGCAGTTGGCTACGCAGCTGTTTGCGCGTTGAAACAGGGGTCATACTTGTTGCCCCAAAGAGAGGATACAGAAGACTAGCAACAGTGTCAGTCATTCTCTGTCGAACAGAAGGAGAAGTCGATGAAAGAACAGGGGGAAAAACAGAGTGAGGCAAGGCAGACGCAGATGCAGACGCAGACGCAGAGGCAGTATCAGGAGGAATATCAGAAGAGGTAGTTGATGAAGTAGGCAAAGTTGTAGAGAGTAAAGGCGGAGCCGGTAGCAAAGTCGGCTGCCCTTGAGGGGGCTGCGCCGTAGCAGTAGGAGCCAACTGAAAAGGAGCTGGCGGCTGTGGAAGAACTTGAGGCACAACAACCGGAGGTTGCACAACTAAAGGTTGCGGAGGTGCAGTAGGGGGGTGGCGAACTCAATAAATGTGACATTAGAGGGTGTTTCTCAAGTTCTTTTGCTACATCTTGCTGGAGAGGTGACAAAACTGGGTAGCATTTATCAATCACCATTTTACGTTGCCTGTGCAACTGCTCACTTGCTTGTTCCTCTTCGTTATCTTTAAACTGTATAGCAGCTTGCATTACCGAGATACCCTTTTCTCTTTTATTCCTCTTTGCTAATTTAATTTCTTTCTGTTTGGCTTCCTTTCGCCATAGGCGGAAAGAGTCAAACATCGCCGGCCGGGCTTTCTTCTTAAAAAGTCTAACCTCTAGATTATCTAAAATCTCTGTGTCAAAACTACCATATGTATGTATGTATGTATGTATGTATGTATGTATGTATGTATAGGCATTTATATAGCGCACTACTTACCCGTAGGGTCCCAAGGCGCTTCGACCGCTGCGAAACCCTTCCTGGCTTCCCTGAGAGATGGTCCCTTAATGGGTATCTCCAGGGTGAGACCAGGCATCCCCGGCGGTCTGGTGGGGCCGTTAGTGAAGATGAGGCAAGCTAATGCCCAGAGTTGCCAAGTGTGATCGCTGATCAGAGTGGGCACCGAGGCGAGAGAATTATCGAGTCCGCTGACCCTGGTCCAGAAACCTGCCGCGCCGGGAATCGAACCCTGGTCCCGGGCCGTCCTCTGCTCTCGGGTCTGCCGCCTCTAACCAGTGAGCCACACTACTTCACTATATATATATTGGGGCCACTTTAGAACACCATCCTTCCTGGTGTATCGGATCCATACTTCATTATATGTGATGGGGCCTACGCATAGAGTTCATAAGTTGGGGTTCCAATCGGAGGAACCGACACGAGTCCTCCAATCGGGAATCCCTATTTCGACCAAGACAAAACAAACTTCCAAGTCTGCTAAGACCAGGCATCTTCGCTCTCTAGTCTAGCTTCAAACTTCAAAGGATTATCGAATACGATAGTCTCGTGAATACACGAATCCCTCGGCTTTGGTACTTGCAAGTTCCAAATCAAAGATCCCAAGGGGATACCCAAAAACTAAGGACTGGGAGACGCTCCACTCATACTTAACTGAGGTATCGATGATGTCACCAGAAGACTCGTCTATCGTTTCGCTCTACAAATCATCAAAGGGTCCAAGACTGGGCGATAGTCAGGGCAGCAGTCCTTCGTAGCCGTTGGGAAGCGGGGAACCTCGCAGCAAAGACTTTCGGACCACGACGACATACAGGGTCGATGAAGTGGTTGGCCTTCCTCCAGAATTTCACACAAAGCTCCTCACGAACCTCTGGCTTGGACCGGTACCGCTGAAATTGCCCGACGTTGGGCGCCAACTGAAGTGCTGGGTTTTTAAGAACCCAGCGGTGCCAGGGAACACACCCAAAGACTTCAAGTTCTCCTGTCTCAGACTACAGAAACGCAGAGACTTCTTGGTGACTTCAAAGATCAAATTTATTGGCTGCAGCCAGTAACAGGTATCCTAGAAGTACAACATGGTGTATATTCTCAGGAGACTGCTCGCCCTTACAAAGCCAGCCATCCCTTTTTATACAAAATATTATGCTTTAGGCAAACATTCCTTATTTTACAGTTGACCATTCACATATTTCTACGACAAAGAAAAAGCAGATTCATGATGACAAGCCCTTTTTCAGTTTGTTCAGCCCATAATCAATTACCCGGCAAGGCCCAACACTTTTCATCAGATATCGGACGGACCCCTAATACATTCGGGCACCTCCTCATCGTAAAGCAGGCCATAAAGAAAGGAACAGAGACAGGTGTGAGTAAGATTTGACATAGTTGTGTGCAATGAAGGGTTTATGGTATGCTGTGCCTTGATCCTAATCTCGTTAGGCCACTGGGAAAGGAACTGGCCGAACAGGTTTGGCTTCGGGCAGTGGAGTCAGCTTGCCAAGGTCACCCAGAAGTCAGCAAAAGGTGTACGTGTCCCAAAAGATTCATTCGGCCTTAGTCATCGGCCTATGTGAGGGCAACCACAAGATGGCTGCCATGCACAAAATGGAACCCGAGGGTTCAGGACGGAACCCCTGATTTCAGGGTGGTCTCGCTACTCGAATACGATGAAAAGGCTTGTATATAGTATACTCGTCATTCTCGGTCTGCTGATATCAAAATCGTCAAGATACGGCGATGTTTATGACATGGGTCCAGAATTCAGTACCACATAGGGCACCCAGCTAGAGGGGTGACTGAAGTATGCCAGGCAGTGGGTTCTGTGGGCATGGCACTTTGACTCTTGCTTTAGTTTTTTACTTAGGCACTCAACCTGCAAAGGCAGTGTGTGGGAGCCAGGGCACAGGGACCCTGAGGGTGGCACAATAAGTGCTGCAGCCCTCAGGGGTCTTCTCTGGTCACCATGCCCTGAGTACCTAGGATATCATTTACTAGTTCAAGTTCAAGTTCAGGCATTTGTAGAGCGCACTACTCACCCAGAGGGTCTCAAGGGTCTCACTAGGGGCTGACAGGGGCCAGAGATGCCAATTGGGTATTTTGTTTCACTATAGCTTTTCTTTTTAGAGAAGGAACACAGGCCCTGGGTACCTGATTGGCAGGGACCCAGGGCACACTCAGTCAAAGTACATCAGCAGTTCAGAAAAAAGTGGGGGCATACTAAGGCAAGACAGATGGCACTTTCTCACACACACCATTAAGATACCTAATGAATCTCCCGTAAATACCCCAAAATTATACTGATGTGCAATCTGCTGGGCTGAAAAAATGACTTCTCACACATCCTTGTGCTTTAAGTCTCCTTCCAAAAAGTGTGTTTGATGCATATTCATATTACTCTATATTCAAATATTGAGGGGTTTCTGCTGTGAGTGACATTAAGTATCCATGTAATCTCTTGAATGTGGTTAAAAGGTTTGATCAGTCCCACAAAATAAGTAAAACAAATCTTCACTTCAGGACTAGGTGTGAGTAAAAAGCCCTATAAGTATTGCTTGGCAATCTGTCCTAGCTGTTCCACCTGCCTACCTGTGCAGATGAGCTGTCACTAGGAGCTCTCACAAGAGCCTCAATGTCCAGCAGTTCTCCGGTTTAGGTTCCTTACAAACACTAATGACTACTAAGATGAATTTGGGGTATAATGGTGTCTTCCTTCGTGACTCTTCCTGCAGTAGTAAGGAACCTAAAAACAGAAAACCGCGGAATGGATAAGGATGCCTCGGTTTTTTCAACTCGTATTTCTGATGAGAGAGGGTAATAGAATTGAACCACACTGACAAATACTTGCCAGGTTCCCACAACATACAAGAAAAAAAACTCCATGAACGTATAAATTAAAATGTGGATTTAGACAGGCTTTAAGTGGGATGAAAAAACTGGGGGGGTCTCTCAAAGGGGCGTGAAAGGGCGTGGCTTAAAAACACATAAGCTAAAAAATCTGTTCTTAGCATAGTGTGCCACCGGACTTGAATTTTGCTGTTTTGCAGTCTCTGTCATTGCATCCAGATATATGATAGATACAACAAGTAACATCATACCTACAAGAAGTCAGGACTATTGGCTTTGTCAATGGTTGTTAGTTGCATAAGTTAAAATAAGCAGCAACTATGGCTTGCATATAATATTGAAAAAGCTTCCACTTAAAGCCCTGGTGACACCATGACAACATTGCTGCTCCTGAGTATCGAAAAGAGAAGAGAAATCCAGAGAGAAAATAACTCTCTTTAAAGGATTTCCCTTCCCCTACAATGCTCACCTGGCATGATGTCATGTCGTAACTTCTCCAGTAGTGAGAAGTGAGCAGAGTGAGTACACGCACATCAATGTGCCTGCTGTCACTGCAGTCTGGAAAAAAACATGCCAGGGCACAAAACAGAGCCCGATAGAGACCTGTTTCGAGGCCCCTTTTAAAAAACTGCCGGTGCTCAGCACCGGTGAGACCTGGCCCACTAAAAGCCCTGGATTTAGATATGGTGGCAGGGTAGCTTCTGTGCCCTGCAATGTGCCAGCCCTAATCTATACTCTGTTATACAAGCATTAGACAACACTTCACAGGGGCAAAACCCTTGCCAACAATCTTGGTACACTGAAAAACCTTGGGGGCCGGCAGTGGGCAGACAAATCTCCAAAAATAAGAAGAAACAAATATGGTCACCGAACATAACGTACTTGACAATGCAACCGGATATTGAACACTATAGGCCCAAATCACTCAGGTAATGACACTTTTGGAGTAAAACTACACTGATTAGCCAAAAAGTAGTAAACATACTCGAAATTATAAATTACTCATAAGTGCATAGCCTCCCAGCCCTTCAATTTGGTGGGGATGTGTGAGTCACACTTTTGGGAGTAAATAAACAGTGGAATTATGTGAGCCACTAAAAAGTAGTAAACCTACTGAAATTTATAATTGACTCAAAAGTGTAAGTTACCTCTGTGAAACAGGCCTATATAGTGAGCAGATTCTTCAGTACCAAGGATATGAAAGTACAAACCATAAGTAAAGTGTACCTGAATACCAACCCATACATGTGGTTCCAGTGAATAGGATTATTAGATATATTCCTGAAACATAAATCAGGAATTGACTCCCTCTGACGCTAGCACCTCACCTATGAGACTTCCTCGGGCCTCTCATCCCACAGACAGAAAATCTGATTCCACCCCAAAGCAGCCCTACCAAGTACCACGCATCAGACGTTAGACTAACACATTTTAAGTGTGGTGGTCTGCAACACCTCACTGCAGTGCAAAGTCACGCATTTATAGTGCCTCCTGAAGCTATCAAGCTGGAGCACTTTAATTGGCACAGCAAAAGCAGCACATGGCAGCCGCAGATTCATTTGATTGACAGACTCTGACTGCAGCAGGCCTGGGGGCTGGCTCCACTGCGCTTGGCACGCTGGCCCCATATGGCATTCACGTGACAAGATGTTGTCACAGAGACTGCAACAATGTGTCCCACATTCACCCCAGGGCCGGACTGGCTACCGGGCGTTTTGGTGTGCTGCCAAGCTGGGGCCTAATTTCACTAAGGTGGGGGCTGATTTAGTTGATGGGGACCTATGCGTGCTTTGGAATAAACAATGCAACACAAATGGTTTTATAGCATACTTTAAAACCATCTACGAAATCAGCCCCCCGCTTGGCTGCACACCAAAACGCCCGGTAGCCAGTCCGGCCCTGTGTCTCGGCATTGGGTGAAATTCACCTAATGCTGAGACAGGGCTTCTAATATAGGGTGGGCGGCCTAGGGCATGAGGTGAGCAGGCAGCAGTTATCAGATAGTTTCAAAGTTTGACTGGAGTCAGTGTAGCCCGCCGCTGCTCACACCACTATTGTGCCGCTGGCCAGTATGATGCATGCTGCAGCCTCTCATCGAGGAGCCGCTTCAGTCAGAAACGCTGTTGAACCGCGGCCACTGCAGTGCTATAGAGAGAGTTAACAGGTCCAGACCAGTCCACAGATGCGGGAGTCGAGTTTGGGGCCTGCAGCTTCTCATGAGCTGGTCCGCAGTACCATTTCTCTCTCTGCCAGACTGCCACTGACTGTCTAGTGTCGGGTAATGTAAATGCTATTATATTTCATTTATAGTGCCAAGATCATGCCTGCTGAGAGCCAGGTCTTATAATGCCCCTAATTCACGTCACACAACCACCAATCAGAAGCAGCCTTTCAAACAAAACCTTGTATTCTTTGCTGGAGACAAATCAAATGCATTCTTTTAGGTGGCAGGCAAAATAGCTTTCTGATTCGGTAATTTGCCTTCAAAAAAAGAATTTGCGTGGATTTCATTACTGAAAGTTAAAACACAATCTAAATTGCCTCTCGTACATTTTTATTTTGTATGGGTATGAATCTATCATGGGGGGAGGAGGGAAGGAGCAGCTTTACATCTTGCATGGAAATTGCAGGCTCTGGGACGCGGGGAGTACTGTATTTTTAGGTCTCGCCTAGGCAGTGCGCATGCGCTGTCTAGGAGGGCCTTTAGCCATCGGTCTTCACTTTTCAAGCACTCGCACTCGTGCTTGTGGCGGCATCCACCTTGTGGGAACGAGCAGCGGCGCAGCCACGTTAATTACAAACATATGGCCGCTGCTCGCTCCTGCAAGGTGGATGCCTCCACAAGCACGAGTGCTGGAAAAGTGAAGACAGTGAAGACCGTTTGCTTACGTCGTGAAGCACTTCCACCGTCACTGCCTCTCTTCGGTCGCTGCTTTTTAAGGTTTATTAAACCAGCACAACAGCTGCACTTACTAAGCCGAATAGTGAACAATGGCAGCTTTTTTTTTCTTCAGCGCTTGTTTGTTTCTAATATTCAGCCTCTTTCTTTTCTCCCATGTGCCCCTTTCGAGATCCTCCTCTCCTTCTGCATTCTGCCAGCACCTTCCTACCCAATAGTAGTCCACCACCACCACGTCCACCACCACCACGTCCACCTCCACCACGTCCACCTCCACCACCACCACGTCCACCACCACCATGTCCACCACCACGTCCACCACCACCATGTCCACTACCATGTCCACCACCATGTCCACCACCATGTCCACCACCACCACCATGTCCACCACCACCACGTCCTCCACCATGTCCAGCACCACCACGTCCACCACCACGTCAACCACCACCACATCAACCACCACAACATCCACCACCACGTCCACAACCACCACCACATCCACCACCACGTCCACCACCACCACGCCCACCACCACATCCACCACCATGTCCACAACCATGTCCACCACATTCAACAACACGTCCACCACCACCATGTCCACCATGTCCACCACCAACACAAAGTCCACCAACACCACCACATCCTCCACCACCACTTTCACCACCACCACAGCCACCACCCCCACATCCCACATCCACCATCACGACCACCACCCCCATGTCCACCACTACCACCACGTCCACCACACAATGTGCTCCACCATGTCCACCACGTCCACATCCAACACCACCACAACCACCACATCCACCACCACCATAACATCCACCAGCACCACGTCCACCACCATGTCCACCACCACCACATCCACCACCATAACATCCACCACCACCTCAACCACCACCATGATGTCCACCATCACCATATCCACCACCACATCCAGCACCACATGCACCACCACCACCACTTCGGTCATGAGTAATTTTCGACCGATTTCCCTTCTCCCCTATTTGGGGAAAATCTTGGAGACCTACGTTACTCGTTGTCTCAGTACATTCATTGAGGGCTCTTCCTTTTTGGATGACCAGCAAGCTGGCTTCCGGCCAGCTCATTCTACCGAAGCTGTTATTGTGGCCGTGATGGATGTGCTGAGGCAAGGCGCCGACAAGAATATCGCCCAGGCTCTTGTTTTACTGGACTTGTCGGCTGCTTTTGACACAGTCGATCATGACGTCTTGATCGACTGTGTCAACAACGCGGGTATCCAAGGCATGGCTCTTACATGGATCAGATCCTTCCTGCATCAGCGTTCCCAGGCAGTTCACTTGTCCACTTACTCCGCTTCCTATTCCCCCTATCTTGTGGAGTCCCTCAGGGCTCTGCCTTGTCGCCACTTTTGTTTAACCTCTATATGCAACCTCTCATAGCTTCCCTCCGTCACACCCCGGTTACTATTTTTAATTATGCTGATGATTTACAATTGATTTTACCTGTGGATCCCACCCCTTCTTCGTGTACCAATTTTCAATCCACTATGCTTGTGATCTCTGAGTGGATGCACTATAGTCAGCTGAAGCTTAACCCCAACAAGACGGAGTTAGTGTTGATAGGTGGGCCAGCTAACCCTTGGAATTCTAGCTTCTGGCCCCCCTCCCTTGGGTCCTCACCTTGCCCTGTCAATTCGGTAAAGAGCCTAGGCGTAATCATATGCAGTGACTTGTCTATGAGGCCTCAAATTAATGCAGTTACATCATCCTGTTTTTTCCACCTGCGCAGGATATGCAAAATTCCTAGGTTCCTCACCACCGAGGCACTCATTCTCATCATTATGGCTCTTGTTACCTCGCGTATTGACTACGCTAACTCCCTCTACGTTGGAATACCTGCCTACCATCTTCACTGGCTACAGTTGGTGCAAAACCAGGCGGCAAGACTGGTCTTTCATCAGCCCAAACATCAACATGTCTCGCCTCTGTTGAGGAGACTGCATTGGCTCCCCGTGGCCTATCGCTGCATGTTCAAACTTGGCTGCACTGTCTTTAAGGCTCTTACTGATCAAGCTCCTGCCTTTATCACATCCAGCCTCCAGCGTTACACCCCCTCGAGAGATCTCCAGTCCACTTCCCACAACCTGTTGATGGTTCCAAGGTACAAACGTAAAAAGCATGGAGGACTGTGTTTTTCCTTCCTTGCCCCCACTCTGTGGAACTCCCTCCCTATTTCCCTTAGACTTTGCCCCAGTTATGTCTGCTTCCGTAAATTACTCAAAACTCACTTCTTCCAGCTAGCCTACTGAGTTACTCCGCTGAACTGTTCCCCCTGCAATTGTCTATGAGCGCCATGAAACCGTCTGGTGACCGAGCGTGGTATAAATATTTTTAACATAACATAACAACATAACACCACTACATGCACCACCACCATCACATCCACCACTACCTTCACCACCACCACTACGTCCACCACCACCACGTCCACCACCACCACGTCCACCACCGCCACCACATCCACCACCAGCAGCACCACATCCACCACCATGTCCACCACCACCATGTCCACCACCAATACGTCCACCACCACTTCCACCACCATCACGTCCACCACCACCACCACGTCCACCACCACCATATCCACCACCTCCACCATGTCCGCCACCACCACGTCCACCACCACCATGACCACCACCACCTCATCCACCACCACATCCACCACATCCACCACCACTTCCACCACCACCATGTCCATCCTATTCACCACCACCACCACCTTGTCCACCACCACAACCATCTCCACCACCACCACATCCACCATCAGGTCCACCACCACCACATCTACCACCCCCAAATCCACTACCTCTTCCACTCCCACCATATCCACCTCCACCATGTCCACCACCACGTCCACCACCACTATGTCCACCACCAGGTCCACCACCACATCCACCACCACCACCACCACCATGTTCACCACTACAACTTCCACCACCACGTCCACCATCACATCCACCACATCGACCACCACCACATCCACCACCACCACCACATCCACCATCACCACATCTACCACCACCACATCCACCACCACCACGGCCACCACCACCACATCCACCACAACTATGTCCACCACCACATCCACCACCACCATGTCCACAACCACCACATCCACCACCACCACCATGTCCACCACCACGTCCACAACCACCACATACACCATGACCACATCCACCAACACCACGTCCACCACCACCACGCCCACCACCATCACCACATCCACCACCACCACATCACCACCACATCCACCACCACCACCACATCCACCACCACGTCCACAACTACCACATCCACCATGACCACATCCACCATGACCACATCCACCACCACCACATCCACCACACCAACCACCACGTCCACAACCACCACCACGTCCACCACCACCACATCCTCCACAAACACATCCATCAGCATGTCCACCACCACCACATCTACCATGTCCACCACCACCATCTCCACCACCACATCCACCACCACCACATTCATCCCTCCACCACCACCACCACGTCCACCACCACCACATCTACCAACAACACCACTTCCACCACGTCCACCACAGCCACAACCACCATGTCCACCACCACATCCAACACCACCATGTCCACCACCATGTCCACCACATCCATCACGTCCACCACCACCACCACTTCCACCACCACGTCCGCAACCACCACATCCACCATCACCACATCCACCACCACCACATCCACCACACTGACCACCACGTCCACCACCACCACATCCACCACCACGTCAACCATCACCACATCCTCCTCTACCACATCCACCACCACCACCACATCTACCATGTCCACCACCACCATGTTCACCACCACCACCACGTCCACCACCACCACATCCATCCCTCCACCACCACCACCACGTCCACCACCACCACATCCACCAACACCACCACTTCCACCACCACCATGTCCACCACATCCACAACCACATCCACAACCACCATGTCCACCACAACATCCACCACATCCAACACCACCTTGTCCACCACCACCACGTCCACCACCACCATGTCCACCACCATGTCCACCTCCACATCCACCACCACATCCACCACCACCACCATGTCCAACACCACCACATTCTCCACCACGTCCACCACCACATCAACCACCACCATGTACACCACCACCACCACATCCACCACCACTTTCACCACCACATCCACCACCACCATGTCCACTACCACCACCACCACCATTTCCACAACCATGTCCACCACACCCACCAACACATCCACCATGTCCACCACCAGTACCAAGTCCACCACCAGCACCACGTCCACCACCACCACGTTCAACACCACCACATCCACCACCACCATGTCCACCACCCCCACATCACCTACCACCACTATGTCCACCACCACCATGTGCTCCACCACCAAGTCCACCACCACCACGTTCATCACACCATGTCCACATCCAACACCACCACATCCACCACCACCATAACATCCACCAGCACCACGTCCACCACCACATCCACCCCCACTGCGTCCACCACCACCACGTCAACCACCACAACAATGTCCACCACCACGTCCAACTCCACCACATCCACCACCACATCCACCACAACCACGTCCGCCACCACCACATCCACCACCACATCCACCACACCCACTATGTCCACCACCATCACCACATCGACCACCACCACCATCTCCACCACCACCATGTCTACCACCACATCCACCACCACCATGTCAACCACCACCACCACGTCCACCACCACCTCATCCACCACCACCACATCGTCCACCACCATGTCCATCATGTCCACCACCACCATGTCCACCATCACCACATCCACCACCACGTCCACCACCACCACCACGTCCACCACCACCACATCCACCGCCACCATGTCCACTACCACCACATCCATCATCACATCCACCTACACCATGACCACCAACACCATGTGCTCCACCACCATGTCCACCACCACGTCCACCACCATCACGTCCACCACCACATTCACCACCACATCCACCACCACCATGTCCACATCCACCACCACCATGTCCACCACCACCACATCCACCACCACGTTCACCACCACCACCACGTCCACCACCACCACATCCACCGCCACCATGTCCACTACCACCACATCCATCATCACATCCACCTACACCATGACCACCAACACCATGTGCTCCACCACCATGTCCACCACCACCACGTTCATCACACCATGTCCACATCCAACACCACCACATCCACCACCATCATAATGTCCACCAACACAATGTCCACTACCACATCCACCACCACCACGTCCACCACCACCACGTCAACCACCACCACCTCATCCACCACCACCACATCCACCACCACATCCACCACCACCACATCCATCACGTCCACCACCACATTCACCACCACCACATCCACCACCACCATGTCCACCACCACCACCATGTCCACCACCACCACATCCACCACCATGTCCACCACCACGTCCACCACCACCACATCCACCGCCACCATGTCCCCTACCACCACATCCTTCATCACATCCACAACCAGGTCCACCACCCCCACATCACCCACCACCACCATGACCACCAACACCATGTGCTCCACCACCATGTCCACCACCACAACCACCACGTCCACCACCACCACGTTCATAACCACCACGTCCACCATCATAACGTCCACCAACTCAACGTCCACCACCACATCCACCATGACCACATACACCACGTCAACCACCACCACCACGTCCACCACCATGTCAACCACCACCACGAAGTCCACCACCACATCCACCACAACCACGTCAACCACCACCACATCCACCACCACCACATCCACTACACCCACCACGTCCACCACCACCACCACATCGACCACCACCATTATCTCCACTACCACCACATCCACCACCACATCCACCACCACCACTTCCACCACCATGTCAACCACCACCACCACATCCACCACCACCATGTCCACCACCACCACGTCCACCGCCACTACCACATCCACCACCACATCCACCACCACAATGTCCACCACCACCATGTCCACCACACCCACCACAATGTCCACCACCACCACCTCCACCACCACGTCCACCACCATGTCCACCACCACCTCATCCACCACCAGCACATCCACCAACACCACGTCCATCATGTCCATCACCACATCCACCGCCACCACCACATCCACCACCACCATGTCCACCACTACCACATCCACCACCATGTCCACCACCACCATGTCAACCACCACCACCTCATCCACCACCACCACATCCACCACCACATCCACCACCACCACATTCATCACGTCCACCACCAAATTCACCACCACCACATCCACCACCACCATGTCCACCACCACGACCATGTCCACCACCACCACATCCACCACCATGTCCACCACCATGTCCACCACCACCACATCCACCACCACATCCACCGCCACCATGTCCGCTACCACCACATCCTTCATCACGTCCACAACCAGGTCCACCACCCCCACATCACCCACCACCACCATGACCACCAACACCATGTGCTCCTCCACCATGTCCACCACCACAACCACCACGTCCACCACCACCACGTTCATAACCACCACGTCCACCACCATAATGTCCACCAACTCAACGTCCACCACCACATCCACCATGACCACATACACCACGTCAACCACCACCACCACATCCACCACCATGTCAACCACCACCACGATGTCCACCACCACATCCACCACAACCACGTCAACCACCACCACATCCACCACCACCACATCCAGTACACCCACCACGTCTACCACCACCACCACATCGACCACCACCACCATCTCCACTACCACCACATCCACCTCCACATCCACCACCACCACATCCACCACCATGTCAACCACCACCACCACATCCACCACCACCATGTCCACCACCACCATGTCCATCACGTCCACTGCCACTACCACATCCACCACCACATCCACCACCATAATGTCCACCACCACCATGTCCACCACCATGTCCACCACACCCACCACAATGTCCACCACCACCACCTCCACCACCACATCCACCACCATGTCCACCACCACCTCATCCACCACCAGCACATCCACCAACACCACATCCATCATGTCCATCACCACATCCACCGCCACCACCACATCCACCACCACCATGTCCACCACTACCACATCCACCACCACGTCCACCACCACCACATCCACCACCTCTTTCACCACCATGACATCCAACTCCACCGCGTCCACCACCACTATGTCCATCACCACCAGGTCCACCACCATGTCCACCACATCCACCACCACCACGTCCACCACCACATCCACCACCACCGCATCCGCCACCACCATGTCCACCACCACGTCCACCACCACCATGTCCACCACCACCACGTCCATCATGTCCACCGCCACTACCACATCCACCACCACATCCACCACCACAATGTCCATCACCACCATGTCCATCATGTCCATCACCACATCCACCGCCACCACCACATCCACCACCACCATGTCCACCACTACCACATCCACCACCACGTCCACCACCACCACATCTACCACCTCTTCCACCACCATGACATCCAACTCCACCACGTCCACCACCACTATGTCCATCACCACCAGGTCCACCACCATGTCCACCACATCCACCACCACCATGTCCACCACCACATCCACCACCACCGCATCCGCCACCACCATGTCCACCACCACATCCACCACCACCATGTCCACCACCACCACGTCCATCACGTCCACCGCCACTACCACATCCACCACCACATCCACCACCACAATGTCCACCACCACCATGTCCACCACCATGTCCACCACACCCACCACAATGTCCACCACCACCACCTCCACCACCACGTCCACCACCATGTCCACCACCACCTCATCCACCACCAGCACATCCACCAATACCACGTCCATCATGTCCATCACCACATCCACCGCCACCACCACATCCACCACCACCATGTCCACCACTACCACATCCACCACCACGTCCACCACCACCACGTCAACCACCACCACCTCATCCACCACCACCACATCCACCACCACATCCACCACCACCACATTCATCACGTCCAACCACCACATTCACCACCACCACATCCACCACCACCATGTCCACCACCACCACCATGTCCACCACCACCACATCCACCACCACATCCACTGCCACCATGTCCGCTACCACCACATCCTTCATCACGTCCACAACCAGGTCCACCACCCCCACCCCCACATCACCTACCACCACCATGACCACCAACACCATGTGCTCCACCACCATGTCCACCACCACAACCACCACGTCCACCACCACCACGTTCATAACCACCACGTCCACCACCATAACGTCCACCAACTCAACGTCCACCACCACATCCACCATGACCACATACACCACGTCAACCACCACCACCACCACCACCACCATGTCAACCACCACCACGATGTCCACCACCACATCCACCACAACCATGTCAACCACCACCACATCCACCACCACCACATCCACTACACCCACCACGTCCACCACCACCACCACATCGACCACCACCACCATCTCCACTACCACCACATCCACCTCCACATCCACCACCACCACATCCACCACCACCATGTCCACCACCACCACGTCCATCACGTCCACCGCCACTACCACATCCACCACCACATCCACCACCACAATGTCCACCACCACCATGTCCACCACCATGTCCACCACACCCACCACAATGTCCACCACCACCACCTCCACCACCACATCCACCACCATGTCCACCACCACCTCATCCACCACCAGCACATCCACCAACACCACGTCCATCATGTCCATCACCACATCCACCGCCACCACCACATCCACCACCACCATGTCCACCACTACCACATCCACCACCACGTCCACCACCACCACATCCACCACCTCTTCCACCACCATGACATCCAACTCCACCACGTCCACCACCACTATGTCCATCACCACCAGGTCCACCACCATGTCCACCACATCCACCACCACCACGTCCACCACCACATCCACCACCACCGCATCCGCCACCACCATGTCCACCACCACGTCCACCACCATGTCCACCACCACCATGTCCACCAACACCATGTCCACCACCACCACGTCCACAACCACCACATCCACCACAACCATGTCCACCACCACATCCACCACCATGTCCACCACCACCTTGTCCAAAACCCCCACCACGTCTACAACCACCACATGTACCATGACCACATCCACCACCACCAGGTTCACCACCACGTCCATCACCACCACATCCACCACCATCACCACATCCACCACATCCACCACCACGTCCACCACCACCACATCCACTACCACCACATCCACCACCACCATGTCCACCACCACCTCATCCACCACCACCACGTCCATCATGTCCACCGCCACCACCACACCCACCACAATGTCCACCGCCATGTCCACCACCATGTCCACCACCACCTCATCCACCACCAGCACATCCACCACCACCACATCCATCACATCCACCACCACATCCACCATCACCACCACATCCACCACCACCATGTCCACCACTACCACATCTACCACCAGGTCCACCACCACCACATCCACCATTTCTTCCACCACCGTGACATCTATCTCCACCACGTCCACCACCACTATGTCCATCACCACCAGGTCCATCACCACGTCCGCCACATCCACCACCACCACATCCACCACCAACACCTGCCCTCCACCACCATGTCCACCACATCCACCACCCACACATGCACCTCCGCCACCATGTCCACCACCACCATGTATTCCACCAACATGTCCACCACCACCATGTCCACCACCACCACGTCCACCACCACTACCACCACATCCTCCACCTCCATGTCCACCACCACCACCATGTCCATCACCACCAAGTCTACCACATTCACCACCTCCACCACGTCTACCACATCCACCACCACTAGGTCAACCACCAGGTCCACCACCACGTCCATCACCACCACATCCACCACCATCACCACATCCACCACCACCACATCCACCACCACCACGTCCACCACCATAACCACATCCGCCACCACCACATCCACCACCACCACATCCACCACCACCACATCTACCACCACCACGTCCACCCCCATGTCCACCACCACCACATCGTCCGCCACCACATCCACCACCATGTCCACCACATCCTCCACCACCACGTCCACCACCACCATGTCCACCACCACCACCACATCCACCACCACGTCCACCACCACCACTTCCACCACTACCGCATCCACCATGTCCACATCCACCAGCACCACTTCCACCACCACCACATCCACCACCACCATGTCCTCCACCACTTCTACTACCACCACATCCAACACCCCATGTGCACCACATCCACCACCACATCCACCACCATGTCCACCACCACATCCACCACCACCACATCCAACACCACCACCATATCTACCACCACCATATCCTAACCACCACATCCACCACCACCACATCCAACACCACCATCACGTCCACCTCCACCAGGTCGACCACTACCACATCCACTAGTATCACCACCACCAGCATGTCCACCAAAACATCCACCACCACGTCCACCACTACCACCACATCCACCACCACCATGTCCACCACCACCACCACATCTACCACCACATCCACCACCATCACATCCACCACCACCATGTCCACCACCACCACATCCACCACCACCACATCTACCACCACCACACCCACCACCATGTCCACCACTACCACACCCAGCACCACCACATACACCACCACATCCACCACATCCACCACCACCACGTCCACCATCATGTCATCCACCACCACCACGTCCACCACTACCACATCCACCATCACCACAACGTTCACCACTGCCACCACCACTACATCCACCACCACCACATCCACACACTACCACCACGTCTACCAACAACACCATGTCCACCACCACATCCACCTCTACCATGTCCACAACCCCCACATCCACCACCACATCCACCACCACCACATCCACCACCACATCCACCACATCCACCACCACATCCACCATCATGTCATCCACCACCACCATGTCCACCACTACCATGTCCACCATCACCACCACATCCACCACTGCCACCACCACCACCACATCCACCCACCACCACCACGTCCACCAACACCACCATGTCCACCACCACATCCACCTCCACCATGTCCACAACCCCCACGTCCACCACCACATCCACCACCACCACATCCACCACCACATCCACCACCACCACCACATCCATCACCACCATCACATCCATCACCACCATGTCAACCACCAACATCTCCTCCACCTCCAGGTCCATCACCATGTCCACCACCACATCCACCAACCCCACAACCACCACCACCATGTCCACCACAACCACCACCACTTCCACCACCAACACCCCGCCCTCCACCACCACGTCCACCACCACCACCACATCCACCACCATGTCCACCACCACCATGTATTCCACCAACATGTCCACCACCATCAGGTCCACCACCACCATGTCCACCACCACCACGTCTACCACCACTACCATCACATCCACCACCACCATGTCCACCACCACCAGCATGTCCATCACCACCAAGTCCACCACATCCACCACCATGTTCACCACATCCACCACGTCCACCACCACCAGGTCCACCACCAGGTCCACCACCATGTCCATCACCACCAGCACATTCACCACCACCATGTCCACCACCACCACCACTTCCACCACCACCATGTCCTCCACCACCACGTCCAACACCACCACATCCCCCACCCGCACATCCACCACCACCATGTCCACCACCACCACATCTACCACCACCATGTCTTCTACCACCATGTCCACCACCATCATGTCCACCGCCACGTCCATCACCATCATGTCCACCACATCCACCACCACCACCATGTCCACCACATGCACCATCACCACGTCCACCACCACATACGCCACCAGCATGTCCTCCACCACCATGTCCACCACCACCACGTCCACCACCAACACTTCCACCACCATGTCTACCACCACCATGTCCACCACCACATCTATCACCACCACGTCCACCACCACCAAGTCCACCACCACCATGTCCAGCACCACCATGTCCACACCACCATGTCCACTACCACCAGCACATTCACCATCACCATATCCACCACCACTATCACCCCCCCCTGTGATGGGTAAAGTGTCATTGGAGGGCAGGGGTA
Source organism: Lissotriton helveticus (assembly GCF_964261635.1). Classification (NCBI taxonomy): domain Eukaryota; kingdom Metazoa; phylum Chordata; class Amphibia; order Caudata; family Salamandridae; genus Lissotriton; species Lissotriton helveticus. Next base: position 60,544,453 of record NC_136061.1, read on the forward strand.
ATAGGAGTGTCATCCCTGGCTGTACAATGGAAATTTAAGATGTATTGCGTGCGGGAATAGGGGCTAGAAGTATTACACCAGACCCAAGATACATTTTGAAGAGGCACAATGTCACAGGGGCTCCTGTAAAAGTACTCGCAGCATCTCTACCTCACAGTGGTCACCACGTCCATCACCCCCACGTCCACCACCACCACCACCATGTCAACCTCCACCATGTCCAACACCACCATGTCCACCACATCCACCACCACCATGTCCACCACCGCCACATCCTCCACCATGTCCACCACCACCATGTCCACCACCACCACATCCACCACCACCATGTCCCCCACCACCACCATGTCCACCACCACCATACATAGAAAGTGAAAACAATAAATTAGATATGCGTTAAAACTTAAAGCTAAAATTGAATTAAATTTGATCGATATCAAGCTGTGCAGTACATTGAGAAAATTAAGGAATAAGCACAATATTATAGAAAACTTCTCCTTCTACGCCACATGCCCAACAAAAACCTGGATACAGCAAAGACAGTGGGAGGGTGGGTATCATATCTTAAAACCCTGGCGGCTTCGGCACATTGTGTAAAACCTAAATTCCTGCAGAGTGGAACCAGCCAACATTTCCTGATTCTGTGGTACGCCGGGCAGAAGAATAGGACATGGTATACATCTTCTTGCCTATAATTACAGGCCGGGCATACAGTGTTCTCTGCATTAGCCCATTTACATTTGAATGCCCTGAGCGGGAGGCAGCCGATCCTGAGCTTGAGCGGGAGGCAGCCGATCCTGAGCTGTTTCATGTTTATACAACTTCCAATAAAAAGAAATTGGACTTATTGCATCTCATTCTAAAACTGGTTGCCTCAATCCCATTTAATTTAAAAGCAGTTTAAACTCATCTCTCAAAAGGCTTATCTTCACCCCAAATGGCCCTTCAAAAAATACCAGCAACAAAATAGCTATTGGTGTTTACCCCTGGAACAGAACTCAAGCCGTTCAGAAAATGGTTCAAAAACATGAACAAAATAACGGCGGGAAGTGCGACTTTTCTAAAGCAGTTGGGAGCCAGAAACCACTATAGGTCTTTGACATGAACACAACACAAGCATGCTGTTTTATCAACACCTTCGACAAATAAGGTGTTTTTGAGTTCAGTATTTTTAAAAGCTGGAGGGCTGAAAAGGACGGTTAGTATTTCTTAAAAACAGAAAGAGATGGAAACAAAATAAAGAAATCAGAATTTAAGTAAAAAGCCCCTCAATTGATCGGGCTTCCGAGTTTGCCAAAGCCTGTCTCAGCAGAGAAGGTCGCCCTCAGCTGGCTTCCCATCGAACAAGATCTATCTACAAGACTACCTGTATCACCCACAAAGCCTTGCACTCCTCCTCTCCTTGCTACCTGGTGAATAAACTGAAACTCTCTGGAGGCTCTAGACCATCACCTAATGCGGAAAATTTACTGCTTGAACCTCCCACTTTCAAGAAGGAAAGATCGATGGCCCAATCCTTTTCAGGCAACGCGGTGAGAATCTGGAACTCACTTCCACCGCAGCTCCGGACCACCACCTCTTCCCAGGCCTTCAAAACGGACCTTAAAGTTCTCCTCCTTCAAAGACACTTCCAAATGTAATTCACACCCTCTCTGCTATCTGAAAGAAGACACTCCCTGGGAACAGAGATCCCACACTAATTGTAATTCCCAGGGAGTGATCTATCTCCTTACCTGCCCCTGCCAAAAATTGTACGTAGGGATGACCAGCAGAAAAGTGCGAGTACGGATCACGGAACACCGCAGTACCATCAGATGCGGCAAAACTAACACGAAATTAACGTCACATTTTGTTGAACAAGGACACAGCATCGAAGATATTAGATGGACTGTGATTGAGAAGATAAAACCTTGTAGACACCACTTAGAAGACCAGAGAGTGGTATTACAACGAGAACAACGTTGGGTCTACCGCTTGAAAAGCCACATAGTGGGGTTAAATGATGAGATCCCGTGGCAAACACAAGGGAGACAATTATGACAACTATTGTTTTCATAATGAGGTTTCTATTGTAGTTGGTCCATGAAGCCTCCTTGCTACACCCGACTATTGAAACACTCCTAGCTGTCATATCGTAATTTTCACTACACTAGCAAGCATGGATGGGCAGTGAGCGCAATATAATCTCTTATTACTGTTGATCCCCCAGGGTACTGCCAAGGTACGATAAGATTGTGATGGTGGACAGATGGTATCTTCCATTCCCTTGCTCTGAGAATCTCTTTTTCCTCTTTGTGCCATACACGGGATGTACACACGATATAACATTTGCGAATGCTGATAGGCTCTCTCCCTTCAATGTTCGACCACACCTCTTACCTGGGGGGACTGTGTGTGTGAGCCTCCTTAGGGCCGTATTTGTGTTGGTTGTTCAATTCCATCCTTTGTGGGAGACTGCCAATACTTGCGGGCGTGTGGTCTCTTAAAGACCTATAGGGTTATAGTGTATTTCCCGTGCTTGTGCTGACTCTGCGCATGTGTGTCGGGGATCGACCGCCCTCGGATTCTGAAAATGGGGGGGCGGGATGAGATACTTGCAAGATCTCTTTCCGAGAAGACAGGCCAGTCCATAAACTATGCGCAGTCTGCTCACATGTGCGTGGCCTGGTCTAGAACGCCGCTGCGGGCTGTATGTATCACACGAGTTAGGACCGGCTATGGGGAACTACAACTCCCAGAGGCCGAGACTCCCTCACGAGCTGACGTCGCAATGTCGCATCCGGGACGACGTCATCGTGCAGCGACCTGGCGCACTGAATAAACGGAGCAAGGAACGCCGCGTTTCATCTACTTCGCGGTGGTTCGGAGCTCGGGTTTGCTTTGGCGGTAATTGCCGTACTGAACGGTAAGAGCAGCGGATGGGATACTTTAAGCAACGGCAACTCACTGTACTTTGTGTAACTGCCACAAATAAGAAATTAATTAACTATTGCGAGTAAACTGACTTCCACTTTCCTCTCACTGCATGTAGATTGTGTTCATGGGCAAGAAACTCCCCGGGCGACCATCAGTTCGAGTTTTTGACTTGCTTAAACTCGGTGAGTTCACCTGGGCAATGGACTTATCGTACTTCTTGTTTTACTTAATTTTTAAGTCTCATGACATGTTCCAATTGTAGGGAGCATCTGGATAGGTTGGTTGTGGATGTATGAAGTATTGGGGCTGGGTGGTGGTGGTGTGTATGTGTCACGTTGTCGTGCAAAATATTATACTTCGTAAATTATTGTCGACGTATAGATTGTGAGTGGCTGATTATGACCACTTCCTTTACATGAAAGATCCAATGAGTATGTGAGAAACCTGTTTTGAATTACTATAGAGCAGAGACTAGCCTGAGAGTATCATTAATACTCAGGACTATTTAAGAGAGATTTCTCTAGACCACATTGAGTGGGGTGGGGGAGTAGCACTCACGCTCACTCACCCTCTTTTCTTTTCTTTTCTTTTCTTCTCTCTTTATTCTCTTTTAGTGATTGTCTTCCCATGATTCATATGGGGATACTTCCTCCACTAATTTAGAAAAAGACCCAGCAGAGTACGGATCCTAGTGACCTACACCTAGCTGGGCTACCCAAGGATCTTACTCAGACAAGGGTAACCGGTGGATCCTACTGCGACAGTCCTGAAGAAGACCAGGGTGACCTTTTGGGGCACATATCTATGGTCGAAACATGTTGACTCGAGCGGTGGTAGGAGGGAAGCCTTGAGAAACCTCATTTTCTCAAAAAGGCATTTTCCCATCCTTTATTTTCTTTTAATCCTGATAAGGGTACCATAATTGGTTCTAATAAAGTAATTCTTTCTTTTGGCACCCCTAATCAGTTTTAACACACGTCCTTACTGCACTTATTTGTGTCGCACTTTTGATCCACGAGGTGTTCCTCTATTCACGGTATCTTTTATGTATGTCACTCATTGTACGTATTTACGTATTGTTTTGTACGTCTTGTAGCGTGGAAATGTATTATTTTTTCCCCTCCCTAATGCTCCGCCCTGGATGTGGCTACACCAGGGCGTTTGTAGCAGGCCCTATGATGAAGCATGTCACATACTTCGGTATGTGAGTGAGGGCAGTTTTTTCCAAATTGGGAATTTCCCTTTACCCTCTTCTGAAAAACTCTGTATATCCACTGTTGTTGCAAACATACTCCATTATAGAGAACCTTTTCTCCATGACTTTGGAAGTGCCTTCCCAGTGTGTTCTGCCATTCATTGCAGTATTATCCTTCTACCTGTGTTTGGTACTCTTTTGTAACATGCACACGTCACTTTTCTCTTGTAACACACTGTTTGCTACCTCTTACATTTTGTTTGCTTTAGATACTTGCACAAGTACCACCATTGACTACATAATGTTTGTTCTTGTGTTTGAGTGTCTGCCATATATTACAGTATTATACCTCTACTTGTACTTTGTATGCTTTTGTAACCTGCACACATGTCACTTTTCCTCCTGTAATGCACTGTTTGCTACCTCTTGTATTTTGTTTGCTCACAATTCTCACTTTTGCCTCATGTAACGTAACGTTTGCTTTTGTAATTTGTTGACTTGTAATGTTCTCCTCATGTATCAGATCTGTTCCTTTTGTGAAGCGCTCTGACACCTTCGGGTAAAGTCCGCACTATATAAAAATGCATAAAATAAATAAATAAAAAATATGTCTTCTCTCGGCCGTTTCTCCTCGCTGGAGGGGCACACCCACCTTCCCTCCTCCCACCTCCCTTGGCGACGAGGCCCCGCAGCAAGAGTGCAAAGCAGATCACCAAACAATTGCAGTTTCCAGGTTGATTTGCCTAGTTCCCTTCACCCCCATCCAGGCGCTCAAAACTGTCGAGTCTCGGCCAGGAAAAAACCCACGAAAGCAAGAAGGGCATACATGCATCTGACCCGAAAAGAACCCCCAACCCAGTCCCCCCCTTAGCTTCTGCTGGCTGCGTGTCGTTCCAGGTATCGCCAGCCTGCTCACGACCCCGCTCTCCAAGCCTGTAAGTAAGACTGTTTATTAGCAGGCACGGTTCGTTTAGCTACTTACAGTTACTGGTGGGCAGTACTGTCTTTATTAAAAGGCCTGCTGCTGCTGCTCTCCAAGTTGAGCTGAACTGCTGGTGACCCATGGGGTGCGTGTTGGCCAGGGCGTGGCAGTTTGTAAATAATCTACGCACACGCTGACGCACAGCCCCTACCCCCACAGAACCAAACCAAGCCCAATCAGTGTCCAGCCCACCTGCAACACTGAACTAAGGGCCTAACGAAAATCCACATAACGGATATGGTTAGAATCTTTCTATTATTGACTCTCACAGCCACAACACTGTTCACTGGGGACTCAGGAGAGTAACAACACCCTCTGCGGTGAGTCAGTGAGGTTATTATATGTCATTTGCCACAATGCCATATCACGTGCAGACTGGTAGTATAGATCCGTCCCTGATGAATAAGTGCCGGTGCTAAGCACCGGAAAGCACCGGCACAAATTAAGCACTGCCACCACCACATCTACAACAGCCACCAAATCCACAACCACCACATCCATCACCACCACGTCCACCACCATGTCATCCACCACCACCACCACATCCACCTCCACCACATCCACCACCACCACCACATCCACCACAGCCACCACCACCACGTCCACCACATCCACCACCACCACGTCCACCACCACCACATCCACCTCCTCCAGGTCCACCACCCCCACATCCATCACCACGTCCACCACCACCACATCACCCATCACCATGTCCACCACCACCACCACGTCCACCACCACCACATTCACCACCACCATGTCCACCAGCACCACAACCACGTCCACCAACATGTCCACCACCACATCCACCAACCCCACATCCACCACCACCATGTCCACCACCACCACCACATCCTCCACCACCACATCCTCCACCACCATGTCCACCACCACATCCACCCCACCATATCTTCCACCATCATGTCCATCACCACCATGTCCACCACCGCCATGTCCACCACCACGTCCACCACCACTGCCACCACCACCACGTCCACCACCACCACCACGTTCACCACATCCACCAAATTGTCTACCACCACCATATCCACTACCATGTCCACCACTCATGTCCACCACTACCATGATGTCCACCACCACGATGTCCACCACCACGTCCAACACCACCACCATGTCCACCACAACCATGTCCACCACATCCACCACCATGTCCACCACCACCAGGTCCACCACCACCACATCCACCACCATGTCCACCACATCCACCACCACCACATTCGCCACCACCACGTCCACCACCACATCCACCCCCACCATGTCCACCACCACCACATCCACCACCACATCCACCACCACCACATCCACCACCACCATGTCCACTACCACTACCACATCCACCACCACCATGTCCACCACGTCCACCACCACCATGTCCACCACCACCACATCCACCACTACCACCACCCCATGTGATGGGTAAAGTGTCACTGGAGGGCAGGGGTAATAGATGTGTCAACGCCGACTGTACATGGGAAATTTGATGATGGATTGGGTGCGGGAATAGGGGCTAGAAGTATTACACCAGACATAAGATACATTTTACAGAGGCGCAATGCCACAGGGGCTCCTGTAAAAGCACTCGCAGCATTTCTACCTCATAGTGGCCACCTCGTCCATCACCACCACCACCATGTCCACCACAACCATCATCACATCCACCACCACCATGTCCACCACCACCACGTCCACCACCATGTCCACCACCACCACGTCCACCACCACCACGTCCACTACCACTACCAAATCCACCACCACCATGTCCACCACCACCACGTCCACCACCACCATGTCCACCACCACCACATCCACCACCACCACTACCACCACCCCCCAGTGATGGGTAAAGTGTCACTGGAGGGCAGGGGTAATAGAAGCGTCAACGCCGGCTGTACATGGGAAATTTGATGATAGATTGGGTGCAGGAATAGGGGCTAGAAGTATTACACCAGACCCAAGATACATTTTACAGAGGCGCAATGCCACAGGGGCTCCTGTAAAAGCACTCGCAGCATTTCTACCTCATAGTGGCCACCTCGTCCATCACCACCACCACCATGTCCACCACAACCATCATCACATCCACCACCACGTCCACCACCACCACATCCACCACGTCCACCACTACCATGTCCACCACCACCACCACATCTACTGTCACCACGTCCACCACCACCACGTCCACCACCACCATGTCCACCACCACCACGTCCACCACCACCACGTCCACCACCACCACGTCCACCACCACCACATCCACCACCACCACCATGTCCACCACCTCCATGTCCTCCACCACCACCACGACTTCCACCACCACGTCTACCACCACCACCACCCCCGTGAATGGTAAAGTGTCACTGGAGGGCAGGGGTAATAGGAGGGCCAACCCCCGCTGTTCATGGGAAATTTAGGGATGTATTGGGTAGCTGAAAAGGGGCTAGTAGTATTACACCAGACCCAAGATACATTTTGAAGAGGCGCAATGTCACAGGGGCTCCTGTAAAAGCACTTGCAGCACAGTGGCATACCTGCATAAGCCACTCACTCAAAACAGGCATTGGCATAGCCAATAGGTCTCACCTTTGGAACCTTATAAGTGTTTAGGCATGCAACACTTGATGTTGTTGCACCAAGGATATTGTGCTGGATAACTAAACACTTATAAGGTCCCAAAGGCGAGACCTATTGGCTATGCCAATGCTTGTTATGGAAAGACATAGCGTGCCTTCCCTGAGCAGGTCTGGTTTCTGATTACATCTGACCAGCTCTGATATTTCTATAACATACTGCAGGGCGATATGCTTCTGCCTGGCACCATATATAACTTGCTTGCATGTATAACAGCTTGCTGGATAACCAGCAAGCTGGCTTTTGGCCAGCTCACTCTACCGAAGCTGTTATTGTGGCCGTAATGGATGTGCTGAGGCAAGGCGCCGACAAGAACATCGCCCAGGCTCTTGTTTTACTGGACTTGTCGGCTGCTTTTGACACGATCGATCATGTCCTCTTGATCGACCGTGTCAAAAACGCGGGTATCCAAGGCATGGCCCTTATATTGATCAAATCTTTCCTGCATCAGCGTTCCCAGGCAGTCCACCTGTCCACTTACTCTGCTTCTAATTCCCCCCTATCTTGTGGAGTCCCTCAGGGCTCTGCCTTGTCGCCACTTTTGTTCAACCTTTACATGCAACCTCTTATAGCTTCCCTCCGTCACACCCCGGTTACTATTTTTAATTATGCTGATGATTTATAACTGATTTTTCCTGTTGATCCCACCCCCTCTTCCTGCACTAATTTTCAATCCACTATGCTTGTGATCTCTGAGTGGATGCACTACAGCCAGCTGAAGCTTAACCCCAACAAGACTGAGTTAGTGTTGATAGGTGGGCCAGCTAACCCTTGGAATTCTAGCTTCTGGCCCCCCTCCCTTGGGTCCTCACCTTGCCCTGTCAATTCGGTAAAGAGCCTAGGCGTAATCATATGCAGTGACTTGTCTATGAGGCCTCAAATTAATGCAGTTACATCATCCTGTTTTTTCCACCTGCGCAGGATATGCAAAATTCGTAGGTTCCTCACCACCGAGGCACTCATTCTCATCATTATGGCTCTTGTTACCTCGCGTATTGACTACGCTAACTCCCTCTACGTTGGAATACCTGCCTACCATCTTCACTGGCTACAGTTGGTGCAAAACCAGGCGGCAAGACTGGTCTTTCATCAGCCCAAACATCAACATGTCTCGCCTCTGTTGAGGAGACTGCATTGGCTCCCCGTGGCCTATCGCTGCATGTTCAAACTTGGCTGCACTGTCTTTAAGGCTCTTACTGATCAAGCTCCTGCCTTTATCACATCCAGCCTCCAGCGTTACACCCCCTCGAGAGATCTCCGGTCCACTTCCCACAACCTGTTGATGGTTCCAAGGTACAAACGTAAAAAGCATGGAGCACTGTGTTTTTCCTTCCTTGCCCCCACTCTGTGGAACTCCCTCCCTATTTCCCTTAGACTTAGCCCCAGTTATGTCTGCTTCCGTAAATTACTCAAAACTCACTTCTTCCAGCTAGCCTACTGAGTTACTCCGCTGAACTGTTCCCCCCGCAATTGTCTATGAGCACCATGAAACCGTCTGGTGACCGAGCGTGGTATAAATATTTTTAACATAACATAACAACATAACACCACTACATGCACCACCACCATCACATCCACCACTACCTTCACCACCACCACTATGTCCACCACCACCATGTCCACCACCACCACGTCCACCACCGCCACCACATCCACCACCAGCAGCACCACGTCCACCACCATGTCCACCACCACGATGTCCACCACCAATACGTCCACCACCACTTCCACCACCATCATGTCCACCACCACCACCACGTCCACCACCTCCACCATGTCCGCCACCACCATGACCACCACCACCATGACCACCACCACCTCATCCACCACCACCACATCCACCACATCCACCACCACTTCCACCACCACCATGTCCATCCTATTCACCACCACCACCACATCCACCACCACCTTGTCCACCACCACAACCATGTCCACCACCACCACATCCACCATCAGGTCCACCACCACCACATCTACCACCCCCAAATCTACTACCTCTTCCACTCCCACCATATCCACCTCCACCATGACCACCACCACGTCCACCACCACTATGTCCACCACCAGGTCCACCACCACATCCACCACCACCACCACCACCATGTTCACCACTACAACTTCCACCACCACGTCCACCATCACATCCACCACATCGACCACCACCACATCCACCACCACCACCACATCCACCATCACCACGTCTACCACCACCACATCCACCACCACCACGTCCACCACCACCATATCCACCACAACTATGTCCACCACCACATCTGTCATGTATTCCTATAGGTTCTGAATCGATTCCCCTATTCCTGACCCTATTCTGGTTAAACTAACTATCAAGTTAACTAACAGTCAGCCCATGAGGCAAGAAAAGCCCCCATGATGCAGATACCGTTATCTGACGCAGTCACACTACGGCACAGGAACGTGTTATCTGATTAGGTCATAACGCTTGAGATCTAATTAGACAAGCGACATTCCTCCAGCCCCTGATAAGGCATACGACGTTCTCATAACAAATCAAACCTATGACAACCTGGAAAATCCGTGCGGCCATTGTTTTGATTTCACAGAGAACTTCAGTAAAAGAATGTGCTAACGAGCAAGTCGTATGACATCTTTATTGACGTATCTATGTCCATCCTTACGTCAATCTCGGCACCTTTAAGGTATAAATATTGCCGATCTTGCCCTATGCAAACACACGCGTGGTGACGAGACGGAGCAGCCATACTTGCCGAAGCCCAGAAGCAGAGCAGACCCCGCTGGCAGCAGCCCCGCCTTCCTGACACGCTGAGAGACGCGCTGCTATCTCCTGCCGAGAGACCCAGCACCGGCGCTTTCGGGCAGCCCTCGCAGGCAGCCTGGAATATCGAGAGCAGAGAAAGAGATACCATTCCTCATTCATCCTAACTTCCAGGTACAGAACTGAATAACCCCTCACAGAGAATTCTTTAGCTATTCACTTGGCAAAAACAAACTTAACTTAAACTGTAACTTTCTATTCCCGCCCACGCATTAGACTTAGGTCAGGTACACGGGGTAGGCGTATTTAGAAACACCAGTTGAGTACGTTTAGTCAAATGTATATGTGTATGTAAATATATTTTAATCATTTTAAACATCATATGGCTCAGAAACCATATCAATGTTTTTACAGTATTATTTTATACTATTGCTTTTAATGTATGCACTTTACTTAACTATAAGTATTGCAATAATATCGATCCATTTCTCTTGTACGAGAAAAGAGACTGATCAATAAATAACACCTTTTTATTGAACACGCCCGTCTCTTCCTTTTCTCTACAATCTGATGAGACTAAGAATGCACGTACTGACTGAGTAAAATAATTGCCTTGTGCTCACACGACTCTGGAGATACACTCTTGATTAGGGGAGAGAAAAGTTGTCATGTTCTATGGTTGTCAGAAACTAAATCCCTTCTTGTCTAATCAGGGGAGTTAATTCTTTCCTGAACATTCGAGAAAGTTTCTAGCGAACTCTGAGCTACGCTGGCAAACCCAAAACTTAAGTCTAGTATCGACAGTAGTAGACCTAGTTAACGTCTGGCCTAGGCCTTTACTGCTGTAGGTATTATTCCAATGCGCAGAGCCTATTGGGAAGATAGGAACTACACTACATGGCGCCCAACGCGTTTGGAAAGGGCGATAAAACTAACGTAAGACATTTAGAGTAACTCAGTCGTGCTTTCTCACTCAGACCCCTTTTCCCAAATACTCCAAAGACGTCTGGAGTGGGTGAAAGGTAATATCCTCCAAAACCTCGCAGGAGGGAACTCCTATGTATGGTTCTTGGTACAGTCAACGTTGAAGGATACACTGTTCCAAAATATTGTGCATCTAAATCTTTGTTCCATAAGAAACCTGATCTGCAAACAAACAAAATAACCATCCTGTCGGTAAAATGGCAGACAGTGATGAAGAAAGGGAGGCAGTTAGATTAGCAGCTGACATAGCAGAAGCTGATACTGCACTACAAAATGCAGACCCGGAGATAATACTCATCCCGGTCATTAAAAGAAAATCTATAACCTTAAAACTTATAGAAAATGGACTGACACCTAGAGGTGGTACAGTCATATTCGTAATTGAGGCACACGAATATCGGCAGACAGAGGTATATTATTCATGGATACATTTTCCAGCAGCAAATGCTGTAACAAAGTACTTCCACTATTACAAAATAGAGGAACCTCCTAATGAGTACACTCCTTTCGAGGAGGTGGAAGTACCACTCAAATTTCAAGAGCATTTGCTCTTATTTGATGGCGCCCTAAAACATAATAATCACATCACCAGGCTCGGTCCTTTAGGTAGACCAGGAGCAACGTGGCCGGTCCTAGCCGGATACACACCACATCCAGACATCGATGGGATGTCTACAGCAGAGCTGTTAACACAGCTAAAACAATTAATAAAAATTCATAGACAATTAGTTCAGTATGTGATGCGGACTTCAACAATTCAGCCAGCGATTAAACTTCCACAGCTGACCCCTCACCAGGGGAACACAAATAAAATCACACCACAGAACATCCAATCCTGCCTAGGTAAAGTTCCGGCTAAACGGGAACAGATACCATTCTGGTTGGCACAGAAAATCACCCAAATAGAGGCGGTGTTTCCTGACACCACCCCGCTAGAAAAACACAGGATTCTGACTATATGTCTCCCAATGGGAATCGCACCACACATAGAGGACTGTGACACTTGGGGTACAGTCTTTGCTTCAATCTACACAAAAACGCACGGTGTTCCATCCATTTCGGTAATACCAGATGTGCTAAAACAAATTCAAGATGAATACGGTCCAGAACCAGCTTTAACTCTTGGTATGAAATTACTGAAAGACTTCAAGCAGGTCTCGGCTATATTATTAGCCAATATAAAAGGTGAAGCAGCAAACGTGGCGATCCGCCAGAGGTTAAAAGAGACAGATATAGCAGACCAACCAGCTGAAATTGCCAGAATCATAGAAAAATCCTATGAAGAACTAGGTAGAGATAGTTTAGGTGGAATACCAGTAAAACCGCAACTGACTGAAAGTCCAGAAAAAATATTTTTTAATAATAATTCACCAAAAAAGAACTGGGATGGAAACAAACAATCCAATCCAAAAGAAAAGAAATTCCAGTCCCGAGGAAGGTCTCCTAGGCGAAGGGAGAAATCTCCGAACCAGAGACACAGGTCACCCCAGAGTGACCCCTCTGGGAAAAGATATAACCTTAGAAATAGGGATAATATTAAAAAACCTGATAGATATCAAGACATTGATACACGTCCCTCTCAATCTTTTCAGACTTCCTCGCAGAAATCGGAAAGAAGAGGACGATCAGAACAAAGAGAAGAGCACGCCAAGTCCAAAGACAAGGAACCTGCTCAACAAAAAAAGAAATTACAATTTCCAAAAAGAAGGTAGCCAGTATCAAGGTAGTTAACAATGCCGAGAATACTGAGGACACAACTGAAAAACGGAGAGTGGGCTCAGACAATGCTAGACAGCGCAGCAGAAGTGAGCATAGCTCGCAAAGTCCTTATGAATCATCTGGAGACAGTGGACACGAATGAATACCTTCAAGTGGAAACTGCAGACACCAGAGTTAGCAAACCCCACAAGATATACGAGATAACATTACGTATAGAGGGAGATAAGACTAGGAAAATAAGGGGACTATTTTGGGATAACCTCTCCAAGGGTTATGACATCCTTCTAGCTGAAAAAGACTGGCCACCAGAGTTTGTCAGGGAGTGCCCTCATGGCAAAGAAGTAATTATGCCTGCCTTCTCGAATCAAATCCCGATTCATAAAAAATACACACTTGCTAGAAAGGGGGCAGTGGCCTTAGCACCTGCTTTATATAAAAATCATGTAGGATGGGATGAGGATTCTCCTCCTCACAAAATCCAGTTAAAATCACAACCTACTGCACAAAGGCAGTACCCAATTAAGCAAGAAGCTAAAAAACAGGTAAATGAAATACTAGATCAGCTAGAATACCAGGGGGTGATTGAAACTTGCACCTCACAAATGAACAATCCTTTGTTTCCGGTCTCCAAACCAGACAATTCATATCGTCTAGTTTTGGATTACCGACACCTTAACACATGTTGCAAAACCTTTGCAGTGCAAAACTCACACAGTGCTGCACTAATGAATAACATAGTGCGCAAAAAATACAAAACAACCTTGGACATCTCCAATGGATTCTTTTGTCAAAACATAGCACCAGAGAGCAGATATTTAACTGCATTCTCAGTAAATGGCACTCAAAAGCAATTCTGTCGGTTAGCCCAGGGGTACAAGAACAGCCCGGGGGTATTCTCAGCAAGAGTAACAGAATTACTACAACTATATGATGATGAAGCATTATCTTATGTCGATGACATTTACTTAACAGATGATGACTTGGAGACTCACTTGAAGAGAGTGAACACCATAATACTTGGGTTCGCAGCAGAGGGTTACAAATTCAACTTTAAAAAATCCAGAATTGCCCATCTGACAGTCCTATTCTTAGGATATGAGTTATCAAGTGAAGGTAAAAGCCTGGCAGACAATTTCCTAGAGAAATGTGCCGTAATCCAAGCTCCTAAAACACTAAAAAACCTACAGTCAATTTTAGGCTTCCTAAATTTTGGAAGAACATACATTGCAAATTACGCAGAAAGGGTCAAACCCTTTTATGATCTAATTAAACCAGACTTTAAAAGATCCAATTGGACTCAAACACACACAGAAATTTTGAGATCCTTACAAACAGACATGCTAATTAAAACAAAATTAGAAACACGTGATAACACACGCAATCTTGTGATTCGAGTCATCCCAGGGAGATGCGGATTCACATACCTGACCTCTAATGAGGGAGAAAAGGTACCAATTGCATTCAAATCACACTTGTACACAGAAGCTGAACAGAAATTCAGTAATACAGAAAAAATCATTCGTGCAGTTCAAACCGCAATAGCTAGAGAAAAAGACATAGCTGACGGTAGACATATCACAGTCAGAACAGCAGAATCAGCCTTTGAGGCACTAACAACACCGTGTAATTTACCAACAACAACATTGAATCCGGATTGGATACAATGGGTGAATTCAATCACAACGGACAAAGTATACTACTACTTTGATCCAGAACTAGAAGAATTAAAAAATCTAAAATATGAAAAGACGTATCCTCTGCCAATCGACATTCTGCCTCTACGACATTACGCCTGTGTAATCTATACAGACGGACATGCTCAACCCTCCGTTTGGGGAGAACAAGCATACAACCCCACATGTGAGATTACAAAAGAAGTGTGGCGCGGAGGTAAACTAAAACCTCTATTAACAAAGACACACTCTGTAGAAACTAATTCAGAACAACAAACTGAAATATTAGCTTTGAAAATGGCGCTAGATAATGCGGATCGCGAATTCCCGACACTTATAGTGTCAGATTCATATTACTGCATCAAATCATATAACAAGGATTTGCAGACATGGATTCAGAACGGTTACAAAGATGACACAGATGCACCAATAAAGCAGAAATTGCTCTGGGAACAAATAGCTCTTTTACAAAAAGAACTACCAAAGACTCACGTGACACACTCACTGAGTCATCAGCGTGATGGCGTTCACGTTGTAGGGAATTCATTGGCTGAAACAGCCACAGCGGCAGCCACTAAATCGGCTCCCGTAGTTCGAAAAATGCGTACATTAAAAAACATTGACGGTGAAACAGTGCTGGCAGTGAAAACGTCATCAAAAGGCGACTGCTCAGCGTTACCGATCAACTATCCACTCAATTATACATACATAATCGATGCAAACTCCGTCCCTTTTGCTCGAATCCCTGGAGTGGGGGATAGAGTGATTCCAAACATGGACAGGAGAAGCTTGTTAATCGCAGACGCACATATGGGCGAGGGTCTTAGACACCTTAAACTGAAAGATTCTCTGGAAGAATTACAATCACGGTACTGGTGGCCAGGCATGAGCCTGCATCACACCATGTTTGTAAAAAACTGCCCAATCTGCAACAGAGATCGCAGTGGGGAGAGAAACAGTTTAATACCTCGTCGTATCAAGGCAGATAATATGACCAATAAAAAGCAGGGCTTGCGATTAACATATACAGGCTAGTTTCCACTTATAATGTCGATCCTCAGCACTCGGCTGACGTCCGGACTGTTATACAAAAATTTGCGAGTCTAAATGGCATATACGCTAAGAGCATGCTACGTTCGACCATTGTTTTCACTCAAGCCCTCCGGCCGGCGGGGAAACATGGCCAAATGAGCACAGCCCAGCGGGAATCTTCTCACTTCCTTCCTGAGGGTACGGGATGGTGTAAAGAAAAAACCAAGACAGAAAGCAATCTATAATGGAAAGGATATTAGGTTCGGGAGCTGGGTGGGTCAAACATCTAATAAGTGTCCAACGTAGTCTAAATAACTTGCCAAGAAATTCTCTGAAGGGATTCAGTCCGTACGAATTATTATTTGGAACTAGAATGATTATCTCTGACTCGACAGTCAGACTTCAGTGGTTAAAGAAAAAAAGCTTTGATGTCAAAGACCGTTTGGCTATTTTGCAGGACTTAAACAAAACAAGAAAAGACCTGAGCAACATACAGTTGAAACAACAGCCAACAACCACTGAAGAATCACCACCTGTCCCAGCAAGACCTGTCTGGATTCCAAAAGTCGGGGATCTAGTCAGGGAGAAGATCGCGGTAAAGAAGGAATTTGGGCCTTCTTACAGAAAAGCAGTTCCTGTCTTGTCTGTCAACGGGACAAGATCAGTTGTACTACCTCCACTTGCTGGTAAAAAGGAGAACCGAGTTGTATCCATCGACCTGGTAAAACCACAACATGTGGCCGATAACAAACAGTAGGCCAAGTGGACTCCCAATAAGTAGCAGAACACCAAGGTTTGCTACCAGTACAGAGGTCCTAACAAAGAGGCTCATCACATTCGAAACGCCTACAGAAGAACAACAAGGACTATGCAACAATGCAATAGAACTCAGACCTCTGAAAACCCAAATAAAAACATTTAGCAGAGACACACCAATCTATAATGAAGTACCAGGTGACAATTCAAGAAACAAAAATCCTGAAGCAATTGGAACAATTGACAGAACTGCATCCGGCTACTTCATCAACTTCGATGATTCCTCTGAAAGCCTCAGTGAATCAAAGACACAGCCATCATCAAAATCCTTTAAAGACAAAGCTAAGGAACTTTTGAACCAACTGAAAGAAACATATCTGATTTCTCCATGGATTGAATTTTGGGTGGGTTTTGGTGCATTTATCCTCATACTTTGGCTCATCATGGTATTAACTTTGGGACGCTTCATTGAGGGAAAATATGCTAAAATGGACACAGCAAGTCAGAACATCAACTTGGTCCTCAAACCACACACATCTTCACACGTCGAGAAAAGAGGACTTTCTTCAGCCAACTTCACAGCCAATCCTATACCTGGTGGGGTAGCCTGGGACAACACTGACTATGAAATTTATGGTCCGGTCGAGATCCTGAAATATCCACACCAAATCAAGATCTCCTTGAGTGACTTTACAAAACCAAACTCATTTGCTGATGATTGGGACTTCGAAAGCATTAACCCCTTCAGCGCTAATGACAAGGGTAACTCGTCATGGAGTTTCCATTGATTTCAATGGAAAGTCAATGGGAAAGATCGGGATGCCTTAGCATCCAAGTGGTTAATAACATGATGTCTGACTTAGTAATGTCTGCTAAATTTACAAAACATGATTATTTGCAAGGTTCTACAAATTATGATAGTATGTATTGCTATAACCACTATGGTAACCATTTTTTACATAAATCTGCACAACCTAGAAATGTTTTAAATTATAATCAATGGGAACATTGTGCAACACCTCCAAAAGGGAGCTCAAGAACCGTTTACGACAAATATTCATATTTTTCAGGTTTTAACACAAGTAATGCTGAAACATTCTATTTTAAATTGTCAAACAAGACGGGGATGAAAACCATGATAACCAACACAAAGTTGATATATTCAGATTCATTCTTCGAAGAAATGAATACTTTTGGATTTGATTATTGGGACAAAAATGTTGATTTGAAAAGTGTTTGGGGTACAAAAGAATGGCAAGTACAGGGTTTAGAAGCTTTGTTTAGAGCTTGCATGATCCCAGAACAAATGATATTTTTAAATGACACTGTTCAACAAACCACCTGTCTTGGCCTAGCCAAAATCAAAGATTTAAATAAACCGTCTATTCCAAAGCCAACAATGTTTAGCAATAGCTCTGATATGGATGAAGAGATAGACGTAAACCATATATTAAACCAAAACAGAACACATCCTGATTGGAAACAATGGTTAATCTGGCCCACAGATACAAATAACTGTCAAGACAGATTCCTGAATAAAACACAGGGGTTCAAAATGACCAGGCCAGACCCTAGATATCCCCAAAGACATCACCCAGGGATAATAACAACCTACAGTGTGGGCAAATTATGCCTTCAGTGGCTACAAACTTCCACACTGCCTGAAATTAAGCAACACCTAACTTTACTTACTGATGGTGCTGACTTGCGTGATTTCATAATGGGACCACGCAAACAGCGTCAAAAGCGTTTCATAGCAGCCTCTGTATATGCAGCATACAATGAGGCCTGGAAGGTTAATCAAATTGAAACAGCAGAGAGAATACGGGAAATTGACCGTATTAATTTGGAAAAATCACTTTCTGTAGTGGACAATGGGTTAATGACTCTGTCCTCCAGAATTTTTTCATTGGACAGCATTGTGTCTTCAGCAATCGATATATTATCGCAAGACTTACTGTTATTACAACATGGTCAGTCACAATTGCGTTCTATTGTACAGCTTGGCTGGACGTTACAAAATCTGCGTTCAGGCTATGTGCCTTGGCGTTTTATCAACACAACGTCACTATTCCAAATCTTTAACCTTACTGATAGACAAATCGGTATGGCGCAGAAGGGTGCTGATTATACAATCTTGAGCATTGAAAAACTAGAAAGATTACCAATGACAATGTCAGAACGACCTGTCAGTGAATGGATAATCCACGGAATCATAAATATTCCAATCTCAACCTTCAGGTTTCAATACTGCCAAAAATATATACAGGCTGGCATGTACGAGAAATTGGGGAAGGGGTACCTTAAAACAACTTGGATCCTGCCCTATTCACATGCATGTGTCAGTAATAAAGGCCAGAAAGTGTTTCTTAGTGGCAACAATTGTGCCATGTCACTAAGCGGCACGCTTCTGTGTAACGGAATTAGTTTGCATGGAGCCTGTGAAGGGAATTCATACAACCTTTCATGTCACCAGCAAGGCGCACCTGCAACTGAAATAGAACCATTCTTTCAAAGACTCTATAATGGGAGTTACATTCTTATTGTAGACCGCAAATGTTGTAGTCTTATGCCCGGGACTCCTTATCTAGTCACTACGACTGCGAAGGTCAAGTGCTGTGGACGTTCTTTGTTCCCCAGCTCCTTTCCAGACAGGGAGGCAAGGGCATGGCCCAGTTTGAAAATTACTTCTATTCGAATAGATACTTTAAGCAGAATGAAAACAGTGCTTCTTCAGACGCCTACACGGCTCACGTCATCAAAAGAAACGTATGATCTACAAGTCGCAAGGACGACTGCAGAGATACATACATTATTATCGACTAATTCCCCCGTACATTTCGCGGAAATCCTGAGCGAAATCTTAAATATTTCTGATACCACTGGGGTCTCAAAGGTATTTAAGACAGTATTTTCGATGGCATTAACACCATTCAGAGCCATACTGGGTATTTTTCCAGATTTCGTCCATTCGATTTTTGGCGGACTTCCCCTGATCCTGGGACTAATTGCAGGAATCCTATTCTTAGTCCTTATTTTTCGTTATGGCAACCCATGTCACAGATCAAACTCTCGCGACAATGGAAGAAACAATCCTAGCCATTGGATACCGGGACCGGATATCAAAAATCCTGGGACTCTCCCGGCTTAGAGACCTGAACATGACTTGGTTTCTATTATTTCGACCAATGTGGCAAAGATGTGTTTTACCTGTATTGAGGTGTCTGCTATGCGGAGAAGAATGCGTGTTAGACACCTGTCTGACGCTACAATCGGATGCGCCAGTGGATGCAGATACATTGTTGGTTCCTACCAAGGTTCACGCTTTGTGCTGCCCTCAAAGGCTGCCAATCCTGATGACGGCATTCGTGGAATCTTCACCACTACGATTGAAGAGTAGTGAAGTTCAAGATGAAAGCAGCTTCGATCAGGAACGACCTTCTGTCAGCAATGCGAATCAGAATGTCAATGGAGACAATCATGCGCACGAATGCATGGTTACACCTATTTCCGACTTAGTGGAACTTTCCCATGAAGCTGTTGACAGTTTTTTCGAAAGCCTTAATGATATGATGTTCTCTCCAGAACAGAAATAGAGACTTTTGAGCAAGCTCGCACACGGCGTTCCCTGAATTCGGCCTTCAACTTTAAAAATAAAGTCACATGAACAATTTTTCCCACCAGTTTACGGACAATTTTTTAGCAGCCCCAAATTATTTCTTACAAAATTTTCGGGACACTAATCTTCTGCTTAAAGTAAGAAACTATTCCTAGAGAACTAAGATTTCTATTTTTAGATACTTTATAAACTTTAGTTGCCCGCTGGTATGTTCACAAATATTATATTATGTGATGAAATGGTCTCGAACTTTCTTTCTGTATAGCCATATTAAGAGCCATTTCATGTGTATTTCTCATATACCAAATGAGCAATAATGTCTACAAATGCGTGTTTACTTTAGCGTTTAATTCATAGCTTAAGTGCATACAATATATATGACTGCAATTTTTCAGTATATTTGAAAATTTCAAAATGCATTTATGTATTTTGGGGTGGTGAGGTATACACTATACTCTATAGTATGTTGTACTATGTTATACTATGCATAGATTAGTAAATATGACCATAGTTAGCGTGGAGTGGGTGTCATGTATTCCTATAGGTTCTGAATCGATTCCCCTATTCCTGACCCTATTCTGGTTAAACTAACTATCAAGTTAACTAACAGTCAGCCCATGAGGCAAGAAAAGCCCCCATGATGCAGATACCGTTATCTGACGCAGTCACACTACGGCACAGGAACGTGTTATCTGATTAGGTCATAACGCTTGAGATCTAATTAGACAAGCGACATTCCTCCAGCCCCTGATAAGGCATACGACGTTCTCATAACAAATCAAACCTATGACAACCTGGAAAATCCGTGCGGCCATTGTTTTGATTTCACAGAGAACTTCAGTAAAAGAATGTGCTAACGAGCAAGTCGTATGACATCTTTATTGACGTATCTATGTCCATCCTTACGTCAATCTCGGCACCTTTAAGGTATAAATATTGCCGATCTTGCCCTATGCAAACACACGCGTGGTGACGAGACGGAGCAGCCATACTTGCCGAAGCCCAGAAGCAGAGCAGACCCCGCTGGCAGCAGCCCCGCCTTCCTGACGCGCTGAGAGACGCGCTGCTATCTCCTGCCGAGAGACCCAGCACCGGCGCTTTCGGGCAGCCCTCGCAGGCAGCCTGGAATATCGAGAGCAGAGAAAGAGATACCATTCCTCATTCATCCTAACTTCCAGGTACAGAACTGAATAACCCCTCACAGAGAATTCTTTAGCTATTCACTTGGCAAAAACAAACTTAACTTAAACTGTAACTTTCTATTCCCGCCCACGCATTAGACTTAGGTCAGGTACACGGGGTAGGCGTATTTAGAAACACCAGTTGAGTACGTTTAGTCAAATGTATATGTGTATGTAAATATATTTTAATCATTTTAAACATCATATGGCTCAGAAACCATATCAATGTTTTTACAGTATTATTTTATACTATTGCTTTTAATGTATGCACTTTACTTAACTATAAGTATTGCAATAATATCGATCCATTTCTCTTGTACGAGAAAAGAGACTGATCAATAAATAACACCTTTTTATTGAACACGCCCGTCTCTTCCTTTTCTCTACAATCTGATGAGACTAAGAATGCACGTACTGACTGAGTAAAATAATTGCCTTGTGCTCACACGACTCTGGAGATACACTCTTGATTAGGGGAGAGCAAAGTTGTCATGTTCTATGGTTGTCAGAAACTAAATCCCTTCTTGTCTAATCAGGGGAGTTAATTCTTTCCTGAACATTCGAGAAAGTTTCTAGCGAACTCTGAGCTACGCTGGCAAACCCAAAACTTAAGTCTAGTATCGACAGTAGTAGACCTAGTTAACGTCTGGCCTAGGCCTTTACTGCTGTAGGTATTATTCCAATGCGCAGAGCCTATTGGGAAGATAGGAACTACACTACATGGCGCCCAACGCGTTTGGAAAGGGCGATAAAACTAACGTAAGACATTTAGAGTAACTCAGTCGTGCTTTCTCACTCAGACCCCTTTTCCCAAATACTCCAAAGACGTCTGGAGTGGGTGAAAGGTAATATCCTCCAAAACCTCGCAGGAGGGAACTCTATGTATGGTTCTTGGTACAGTCAACGTTGAAGGATACACTGTTCCAAAATATTGTGCATCTAAATCTTTGTTCCATAAGAAACCTGATCTGCAAACAAACAAAATAACCATCCTGTCGGTAAAATGGCAGACAGTGATGAAGAAAGGGAGGCAGTTAGATTAGCAGCTGACATAGCAGAAGCTGATACTGCACTACAAAATGCAGACCCGGAGATAATACTCATCCCGGTCATTAAAAGAAAATCTATAACCTTAAAACTTATAGAAAATGGACTGACACCTAGAGGTGGTACAGTCATATTCGTAATTGAGGCACACGAATATCGGCAGACAGAGGTATATTATTCATGGATACATTTTCCAGCAGCAAATGCTGTAACAAAGTACTTCCACTATTACAAAATAGAGGAACCTCCTAATGAGTACACTCCTTTCGAGGAGGTGGAAGTACCACTCAAATTTCAAGAGCATTTGCTCTTATTTGATGGCGCCCTAAAACATAATAATCACATCACCAGGCTCGGTCCTTTAGGTAGACCAGGAGCAACGTGGCCGGTCCTAGCCGGATACACACCACATCCAGACATCGATGGGATGTCTACAGCAGAGCTGTTAACACAGCTAAAACAATTAATAAAAATTCACAGACAATTAGTTCAGTATGTGATGCGGACTTCAACAATTCAGCCAGCGATTAAACTTCCACAGCTGACCCCTCACCAGGGGAACACAAATAAAATCACACCACAGAACATCCAATCCTGCCTAGGTAAAGTTCCGGCTAAACGGGAACAGATACCATTCTGGTTGGCACAGAAAATCACCCAAATAGAGGCGGTGTTTCCTGACACCACCCCGCTAGAAAAACACAGGATTCTGACTATATGTCTCCCAATGGGAATCGCACCACACATAGAGGACTGTGACACTTGGGGTACAGTCTTTGCTTCAATCTACACAAAAACGCACGGTGTTCCATCCATTTCGGTAATACCAGATGTGCTAAAACAAATTCAAGATGAATACGGTCCAGAACCAGCTTTAACTCTTGGTATGAAATTACTGAAAGACTTCAAGCAGGTCTCGGCTATATTATTAGCCAATATAAAAGGTGAAGCAGCAAACGTGGCGATCCGCCAGAGGTTAAAAGAGACAGATATAGCAGACCAACCAGCTGAAATTGCCAGAATCATAGAAAAATCCTATGAAGAACTAGGTAGAGATAGTTTAGGTGGAATACCAGTAAAACCGCAACTGACTGAAAGTCCAGAAAAAATATTTTTTAATAATAATTCACCAAAAAAGAACTGGGATGGAAACAAACAATCCAATCCAAAAGAAAAGAAATTCCAGTCCCGAGGAAGGTCTCCTAGGCGAAGGGAGAAATCTCCGAACCAGAGACACAGGTCACCCCAGAGTGACCCCTCTGGGAAAAGATATAACCTTAGAAATAGGGATAATATTAAAAAACCTGATAGATATCAAGACATTGATACACGTCCCTCTCAATCTTTTCAGACTTCCTCGCAGAAATCGGAAAGAAGAGGACGATCAGAACAAAGAGAAGAGCACGCCAAGTCCAAAGACAAGGAACCTGCTCAACAAAAAAAGAAATTACAATTTCCAAAAAGAAGGTAGCCAGTATCAAGGTAGTTAACAATGCCGAGAATACTGAGGACACAACTGAAAAACGGAGAGTGGGCTCAGACAATGCTAGACAGCGCAGCAGAAGTGAGCATAGCTCGCAAAGTCCTTATGAATCATCTGGAGACAGTGGACACGAATGAATACCTTCAAGTGGAAACTGCAGACACCAGAGTTAGCAAACCCCACAAGATATACGAGATAACATTACGTATAGAGGGAGATAAGACTAGGAAAATAAGGGGACTATTTTGGGATAACCTCTCCAAGGGTTATGACATCCTTCTAGCTGAAAAAGACTGGCCACCAGAGTTTGTCAGGGAGTGCCCTCATGGCAAAGAAGTAATTATGCCTGCCTTCTCGAATCAAATCCCGATTCATAAAAAATACACACTTGCTAGAAAGTGGGCAGTGGCCTTAGCACCTGCTTTATATAAAAATCATGTAGGATGGGATGAGGATTCTCCTCCTCACAAAATCCAGTTAAAATCACAACCTACTGCACAAAGGCAGTACCCAATTAAGCAAGAAGCTAAAAAACAGGTAAATGAAATACTAGATCAGCTAGAATACCAGGGGGTGATTGAAACTTGCACCTCACAAATGAACAATCCTTTGTTTCCGGTCTCCAAACCAGACAATTCATATCGTCTAGTTTTGGATTACCGACACCTTAACACATGTTGCAAAACCTTTGCAGTGCAAAACTCACACAGTGCTGCACTAATGAATAACATAGTGCGCAAAAAATACAAAACAACCTTGGACATCTCCAATGGATTCTTTTGTCAAAACATAGCACCAGAGAGCAGATATTTAACTGCATTCTCAGTAAATGGCACTCAAAAGCAATTCTGTCGGTTAGCCCAGGGGTACAAGAACAGCCCGGGGGTATTCTCAGCAAGAGTAACAGAATTACTACAACTATATGATGATGAAGCATTATCTTATGTCGATGACATTTACTTAACAGATGATGACTTGGAGACTCACTTGAAGAGAGTGAACACCATAATACTTGGGTTCGCAGCAGAGGGTTACAAATTCAACTTTAAAAAATCCAGAATTGCCCATCTGACAGTCCTATTCTTAGGATATGAGTTATCAAGTGAAGGTAAAAGCCTGGCAGACAATTTCCTAGAGAAATGTGCCGTAATCCAAGCTCCTAAAACACTAAAAAACCTACAGTCAATTTTAGGCTTCCTAAATTTTGGAAGAACATACATTGCAAATTACGCAGAAAGGGTCAAACCCTTTTATGATCTAATTAAACCAGACTTTAAAAGATCCAATTGGACTCAAACACACACAGAAATTTTGAGATCCTTACAAACAGACATGCTAATTAAAACAAAATTAGAAACACGTGATAACACACGCAATCTTGTGATTCGAGTCATCCCAGGGAGATGCGGATTCACATACCTGACCTCTAATGAGGGAGAAAAGGTACCAATTGCATTCAAATCACACTTGTACACAGAAGCTGAACAGAAATTCAGTAATACAGAAAAAATCATTCGTGCAGTTCAAACCGCAATAGCTAGAGAAAAAGACATAGCTGGCGGTAGACATATCACAGTCAGAACAGCAGAATCAGCCTTTGAGGCACTAACAACACCGTGTAATTTACCAACAACAACATTGAATCCGGATTGGATACAATGGGTGAATTCAATCACAACGGACAAAGTATACTACTACTTTGATCCAGAACTAGAAGAATTAAAAAATCTAAAATATGAAAAGACGTATCCTCTGCCAATCGACATTCTGCCTCTACGACATTACGCCTGTGTAATCTATACAGACGGACATGCTCAACCCTCCGTTTGGGGAGAACAAGCATACAACCCCACATGTGAGATTACAAAAGAAGTGTGGCGCGGAGGTAAACTAAAACCTCTATTAACAAAGACACACTCTGTAGAAACTAATTCAGAACAACAAACTGAAATATTAGCTTTGAAAATGGCGCTAGATAATGCGGATCGCGAATTCCCGACACTTATAGTGTCAGATTCATATTACTGCATCAAATCATATAACAAGGATTTGCAGACATGGATTCAGAACGGTTACAAAGATGACACAGATGCACCAATAAAGCAGAAATTGCTCTGGGAACAAATAGCTCTTTTACAAAAAGAACTACCAAAGACTCACGTGACACACTCACTGAGTCATCAGCGTGATGGCGTTCACGTTGTAGGGAATTCATTGGCTGAAACAGCCACAGCGGCAGCCACTAAATCGGCTCCCGTAGTTCGAAAAATGCGTACATTAAAAAACATTGACGGTGAAACAGTGCTGGCAGTGAAAACGTCATCAAAAGGCGACTGCTCAGCGTTACCGATCAACTATCCACTCAATTATACATACATAATCGATGCAAACTCCGTCCCTTTTGCTCGAATCCCTGGAGTGGGGGATAGAGTGATTCCAAACATGGACAGGAGAAGCTTGTTAATCGCAGACGCACATATGGGCGAGGGTCTTAGACACCTTAAACTGAAAGATTCTCTGGAAGAATTACAATCACGGTACTGGTGGCCAGGCATGAGCCTGCATCACACCATGTTTGTAAAAAACTGCCCAATCTGCAACAGAGATCGCAGTGGGGAGAGAAACAGTTTAATACCTCGTCGTATCAAGGCAGATAATATGACCAATAAAAAGCAGGGCTTGCCATTAACATATACAGGCTAGTTTCCACTTATAATGTCGATCCTCAGCACTCGGCTGACGTCCGGACTGTTATACAAAGATTTGCGAGTCTAAATGGCATATATACGCTAAGAGCATGCTACGTTCGACCATTGTTTTCACTCAAGCCCTCCGGCCGGGTGGGAAACATGGCCAAATGAGCACAGCCCAGCGGGAATCTTCTCACTTCCTTCCTGAGGGTACGGGATGGTGTAAAGAAAAAACCAAGACAGAAAGCAATCTATAATGGAAA
Organism: Lissotriton helveticus; assembly: GCF_964261635.1. Lineage (NCBI taxonomy): Eukaryota > Metazoa > Chordata > Amphibia > Caudata > Salamandridae > Lissotriton > Lissotriton helveticus. The sequence goes on from NC_136061.1 coordinate 60,571,397, forward strand.
GGATATTATGTTCGGGAGCTGGGTGGGTCAAACATCTAATAAGTGTCCAACGTACTCTAAATAACTTGCCAAGAAATTCTCTGAAGGGATTCAGTCCGTACGAATTATTATTTGGAACTAGAATGATTATCTCTGACTCGACAGTCAGACTTCAGTGGTTAAAGAAAAAAAGCTTTGATGTCAAAGACCGTTTGGCTATTTTGCAGGACTTAAACAAAACAAGAAAAGACCTGAGCAACATACAGTTGAAACAACAGCCAACAACCACTGAAGAATCACCACCTGTCCCAGCAAGACCTGTCTGGATTCCAAAAGTCGGGGATCTAGTCAGGGAGAAGATCGCGGTAAAGAAGGAATTTGGGCCTTCTTACAGAAAAGCAGTTCCTGTCTTGTCTGTCAACGGGACAAGATCAGTTGTACTACCGCCACTTGCTGGTAAAAAGGAGAACCGAGTTGTATCCATCGACCTGGTAAAACCACAACATGTGGCCGATAACAAACAGTAGGCCAAGTGGACTCCCAATAAGTAGCAGAACACCAAGGTTTGCTACCAGTACAGAGGTCCTAACAAAGAGGCTCATCACATTCGAAACGCCTACAGAAGAACAACAAGGACTATGCAACAATGCAATAGAACTCAGACCTCTGAAAACCCAAATAAAAACATTTAGCAGAGACACACCAATCTATAATGAAGTACCAGGTGACAATTCAAGAAACAAAAATCCTGAAGCAATTGGAACAATTGACAGAACTGCATCCGGCTACTTCATCAACTTCGATGATTCCTCTGAAAGCCTCAGTGAATCAAAGACACAGCCATCATCAAAATCCTTTAAAGACAAAGCTAAGGAACTTTTGAACCAACTGAAAGAAACATATCTGATTTCTCCATGGATTGAATTTTGGGTGGGTTTTGGTGCATTTATCCTCATACTTTGGCTCATCATGGTATTAACTTTGGGACGCTTCATTGAGGGAAAATATGCTAAAATGGACACAGCAAGTCAGAACATCAACTTGGTCCTCAAACCACACACATCTTCACACGTCGAGAAAAGAGAACTTTCTTCAGCCAACTTCACAGCCAATCCTATACCTGGTGGGGTAGCCTGGGACAACACTGACTATGAAATTTATGGTCCGGTCGAGATCCTGAAATATCCACACCAAATCAAGATCTCCTTGAGTGACTTTACAAAACCAAACTCATTTGCTGATGATTGGGACTTCGAAAGCATAACATGATGTCTGACTTAGTAATGTCTGCTAAATTTACAAAACATGATTATTTGCAAGGTTCTACAAATTATGATAGTATGTATTGCTATAACCACTATGGTAACCATTTTTTACATAAATCTGCACAACCTAGAAATGTTTTAAATTATAATCAATGGGAACATTGTGCAACACCTCCAAAAGGGAGCTCAAGAACCGTTTACGACAAATATTCATATTTTTCAGGTTTTAACACAAGTAATGCTGAAACATTCTATTTTAAATTGTCAAACAAGACAGGGATGAAAACCATGATAACCAACACAAAGTTGATATATTCAGATTCATTCTTCGAAGAAATGAATACTTTTGGATTTGATTATTGGGACAAAAATGTTGATTTGAAAAGTGTTTGGGGTACAAAAGAATGGCAAGTACAGGGTTTAGAAGCTTTGTTTAGAGCTTGCATGATCCCAGAACAAATGATATTTTTAAATGACACTGTTCAACAAACCACCTGTCTTGGCCTAGCCAAAATCAAAGATTTAAATAAACCGTCTATTCCAAAGCCAACAATGTTTAGCAATAGCTCTGATATGGATGAAGAGATAGACGTAAACCATATATTAAACCAAAACAGAACACATCCTGATTGGAAACAATGGTTAATCTGGCCCACAGATACAAATAACTGTCAAGACAGATTCCTGAATAAAACACAGGGGTTCAAAATGACCAGGCCAGACCCTAGATATCCCCAAAGACATCACCCAGGGATAATAACAACCTACAGTGTGGGCAAATTATGCCTTCAGTGGCTACAAACTTCCACACTGCCTGAAATTAAGCAACACCTAACTTTACTTACTGATGGTGCTGACTTGCGTGATTTCATAATGGGACCACGCAAACAGCGTCAAAAGCGTTTCATAAGGAGCCTAGCTCGCGACCGAGATGGCCGCGTTTTAACTCGGCTCCGTTCTACCGCCTGTTTTCTTAGTTTATCCTGTATTACTCCTGCCCCGGGAAGCCCTCCTTGCTGTGTTTTGGTATTGAAGTCACTTGGTGGACACTTACCCGTTGTTCCGGTGATCCTGGGTGCTGTCGATCCTGTGCGGCGGTCCCGCTCGGAGCCTCCGGGGCGGACTGGCCTGGACCTCCTTGCGGCGCCGGGACGTGGCGGAGCACGGTGGTCGGCCCTTGCTGGCGCTGTGGATCTGGATGCGGAGGCTGATGTGCGAGTGATCCGGCTGTACCTGTTGGCGGACCCGGCTGGCCTGGGCCCTGGGGTGCGGACGCTGCCCCTCGCGGGAGAGCCTGCTCGTTTCTCCGGCTTGGTCCCCCCCTTTGTTCCCCGGCCCGGCCATTTTGGGTTTCCGCCCGGGCTCGGAGAACGGGGCCGGCGGCGCGAGGGGGCCGACGAAAATCCTTCTTCTGTTGGGTCTCCTTCCTGCCTTGGGGCGCCCTGCCGCAGTTCGGCTGACTTCCTTTTGCTTTGGTGTTGCCCCGCCGGGGCCCCCGACGACCGAGGACTTGTTGGGCTCCTAAGATGGCGGCCGACCCTGGGAGTCTCTGCCGGGCCTGGGCGAGCACTGGGGGCCCGCCACATGGCCCGGATGTCGGATCTTGTGAAGAGTTTCCTGCACTTCAAGTTGTCCTGGATGCACTGAACTCCTGGCGGACTGCCGTGGCTGCACCTGTCTCCGTTGTGGAGGCGAACCCTCATTTTGAACTGGACGGGCCCCCGTCATCGGATTTGGCCTCTTCGGTGCAGGTTACGGCTGGTGTGCTCCTGGACTCTGTGCCCCCGGCGGAGACCGCATCCTTGGGTCGAAGAGTTTCCGACGCCCCTCATCGGCCTCCTTTGTTGCCTCGGCCACTGGTCTGCGGTCCGCTTGCATCCTGGCCTGACCTCGATGATCCTTCCTGTTTCTCATCGCGTCGGCTCCTTGGCCGAGACGCATGTGCCGAGCCGGCTGGGCTTGCCTCGTTGGAACTGTCCTTGGAACTGTGCCTGCGATGCGAACGTTGTACCATGACTTTCCTGGATCTTCAGTATTTTCTTTCACGTTTCTTCTCAGGGCTGCCGCGGGATTTTCTCCTCTGCCCTGTGACCCTCGCCGTTTGGTCTTTGTTTGTTCGGATGGTTATAACTTTGGACAAAAGTGGACAGGGCTGAAATGACTTTCTATATGCGGTAGTCTCGTTTTTTGATCTGTGACTGACATGTGCTGTTGTGCTGTTGTGTAACTTCAAGGGACTCCTGAACCTTATCCTAATATCGTTAACTTCCCGTGGGCTCTACCTCTCCCTTATTACGGGTGGCGGGATGGATGCAGAAAATACTGTTTTTTCGCCCTCTCCCGTGTGTGCTGATCTTTCCCTCCCCTACCCCTTCCCTTTTGTCTTTGTTTCTACTCTGTTCCTCTTCTTCTATATTTCGGGTTCTATTTAGGGCGACAGGCACGCTGCTGGGGGGTAGGCCGTAGCCTTCTGCAGGGGTGCAGGGTGGGCTTGTGGGGTGGGTGGGGGGGTCTGTTGTTGTTTTTGGAGGGGTCTTTTTCCTCCCCTTTTTCTCCCTTTTTGGTTCTATGGCCCTTGTGTATCCCCTTTTTCGGGGCTCTGTCTCGTTGTTTGTCCCCCAGGTGTCTTTCTGGTGTACTTTTTCGGTATTACGATGTTTGTGATTTGCTATGTGTGTCTTCTTATTTTTGTTGTCTATTTTGTACCGGATTATTGTTTTTCCTGGTTTGTCGCCTGGGGGCGAGTGTTTGGGTGAGAGTCCCTTCCTTTTCCTTTTTCCTCTTTCCCTTCCCCCTCCCCCTTTTGTGGGGTTCTTTTCTCTATTGGGGGTGCGTTTCGTATTGTTTTTGTATTTGGGTCCTTTCTGTGCTGATTGGTGGGACGGGTGGTGGCGGCGGTGGGCGGGCATTGGACAGTGTGCGCAGTGGCCTTTCCTCATGTCCGTTGTTTTGACCGGTGCTTCTTGGTATACCTATTTCGTATTTGTTTCTCCTGTGTTTTTTGAGATCGCTATATTGCTGCCCGCCGCGACCCCGCCCCTCTGATTTGTTTCGTGGCCCGCCATGCTCCTGACCTCCCTAACCCGTCCTTTTTAAAAAGAAAACTACCTTTCTATTTGTTTGCTCCTGAGACTGCTCTACGATGCTTGTTATTTCCCCTGTTTCGTAGCCTTTATATACTGTGATACTTTCTGCATTGCTCCTGATACTTTTGCTATGTGGTGGCCAGCCCGGTGGGTTGTAGGCCCGTATTTGTGAGCTCTCTCTGTACAATAAAGGTTTTCAAAAAAAAAAAAAAAAAAAAAGCGTTTCATAGCAGCCTCTGTATATGCAGCATACAATGAGGCCTGGAAGGTTAATCAAATTGAAACAGCAGAGAGAATACGGGAAATTGACCGTATTAATTTGGAAAAATCACTTTCTGTAGTGGACAATGGGTTAATGACTCTGTCCTCCAGAATTTTTTCATTGGACAGCATTGTGTCTTCAGCAATCGATATATTATCGCAAGACTTACTGTTATTACAACATGGTCAGTCACAATTGCGTTCTATTGTACAGCTTGGCTGGACGTTACAAAATCTGCGTTCAGGCTATGTGCCTTGGCGTTTTATCAACACAACGTCACTATTCCAAATCTTTAACCTTACTGATAGACAAATCGGTATGGCGCAGAAGGGTGCTGATTATACAATCTTGAACATTGAAAAACTAGAAAGATTACCAATGACAATGTCAGAACGACCTGTCAGTGAATGGATAATCCACGGAATCATAAATATTCCAATCTCAACCTTCAGGTTTCAATACTGCCAAAAATATATACAGGCTGGCATGTACGAGAAATTGGGGAAGGGGTACCTTAAAACAACTTGGATCCTGCCCTATTCACATGCATGTGTCAGTAATAAAGGCCAGAAAGTGTTTCTTAGTGGCAACAATTGTGCCATGTCACTAAGCGGCACGCTTCTGTGTAACGGAATTAGTTTGCATGGAGCCTGTGAAGGGAATTCATACAACCTTTCATGTCACCAGCAAGGCGCACCTGCAACTGAAATAGAACCATTCTTTCAAAGACTCTATAATGGGAGTTACATTCTTATTGTAGACCGCAAATGTTGTAGTCTTATGCCCGGGACTCCTTATCTAGTCACTACGACTGCGACGGTCAAGTGCTGTGGACGTTCTTTGTTCCCCAGCTCCTTTCCAGACAGGGAGGCAAGGGCATGGCCCAGTTTGAAAATTACTTCTATTCGAATAGATACTTTAAGCAGAATGAAAACAGTGCTTCTTCAGACGCCTACACGGCTCACGTCATCAAAAGAAACGTATGATCTACAAGTCGCAAGGACGACTGCAGAGATACATACATTATTATCGACTAATTCCCCCGTACATTTCGCGGAAATCCTGAGCGAAATCTTAAATATTTCTGATACCACTGGGGTCTCAAAGGTATTTAAGACAGTATTTTCGATGGCATTAACACCATTCAGAGCCATACTGGGTATTTTTCCAGATTTCGTCCATTCGATTTTTGGCGGACTTCCCCTGATCCTGGGACTAATTGCAGGAATCCTATTCTTAGTCCTTATTTTTCGTTATGGCAACCCATGTCACAGATCAAACTCTCGCGACAATGGAAGAAACAATCCTAGCCATTGGATACCGGGACCGGATATCAAAAATCCTGGGACTCTCCCGGCTTAGAGACCTGAACATGACTTGGTTTCTATTATTTCGACCAATGTGGCAAAGATGTGTTTTACCTGTATTGAGGTGTCTGCTATGCGGAGAAGAATGCGTGTTAGACACCTGTCTGACGCTACAATCGGATGCGCCAGTGGATGCAGATACATTGTTGGTTCCTACCAAGGTTCACGCTTTGTGCTGCCCTCAAAGGCTGCCAATCCTGATGACGGCATTCGTGGAATCTTCACCACTACGATTGAAGAGTAGTGAAGTTCAAGATGAAAGCAGCTTCGATCAGGAACGACCTTCTGTCAGCAATGCGAATCAGAATGTCAATGGAGACAATCATGCGCACGAATGCATGGTTACACCTATTTCCGACTTAGTGGAACTTTCCCATGAAGCTGTTGACAGTTTTTTCGAAAGCCTTAATGATATGATGTTCTCTCCAGAACAGAAATAGAGACTTTTGAGCAAGCTCGCACACGGCGTTCCCTGAATTCGGCCTTCAACTTTAAAAATAAAGTCACATGAACAATTTTTCCCACCAGTTTACGGACAACAATTTTTTAGCAGCCCCAAATTATTTCTTACAAAATTTTCTGGACACTAATCTTCTGCTTAAAGTAAGAAACTATTCCTAGAGAACTAAGATTTCTATTTTTAGATACTTTATAAACTTTAGTTGCCCGCTGGTATGTTCACAAATATTATATTATGTGATGAAATGGTCTCGAACTTTCTTTCTGTATAGCCATATTAAGAGCCATTTCATGTGTATTTCTCATATACCAAATGAGCAATAATGTCTACAAATGCGTGTTTACTTTAGCGTTTAATTCATAGCTTAAGTGCATACAATATATATGACTGCAATTTTTCAGTATATTTGAAAATTTCAAAATGCATTTATGTATTTTGGGGTGGTGAGGTATACACTATACTCTATAGTATGTTGTACTATGTTATACTATGCATAGATTAGTAAATATGACCATAGTTAGCGTGGAGTGGGTGTCATGTATTCCTATAGGTTCTGAATCGATTCCCCTATTCCTGACCCTATTCTGGTTAAACTAACTATCAAGTTAACTAACAGTCAGCCCATGAGGCAAGAAAAGCCCCCATGATGCAGATACCGTTATCTGACGCAGTCACACTACGGCACAGGAACGTGTTATCTGATTAGGTCATAACGCTTGAGATCTAATTAGACAAGCGACATTCCTCCAGCCCCTGATAAGGCATACGACGTTCTCATAACAAATCAAACCTATGACAACCTGGAAAATCCGTGCGGCCATTGTTTTGATTTCACAGAGAACTTCAGTAAAAGAATGTGCTAACGAGCAAGTCGTATGACATCTTTATTGACGTATCTATGTCCATCCTTACGTCAATCTCGGCACCTTTAAGGTATAAATATTGCCGATCTTGCCCTATGCAAACACACGCGTGGTGACGAGACGGAGCAGCCATACTTGCCGAAGCCCAGAAGCAGAGCAGACCCCGCTGGCAGCAGCCCCGCCTTCCTGACGCGCTGAGAGACGCGCTGCTATCTCCTGCCGAGAGACCCAGCACCGGCGCTTTCGGGCAGCCCTCGCAGGCAGCCTGGAATATCGAGAGCAGAGAAAGAGATACCATTCCTCATTCATCCTAACTTCCAGGTACAGAACTGAATAACCCCTCACAGAGAATTCTTTAGCTATTCACTTGGCAAAAACAAACTTAACTTAAACTGTAACTTTCTATTCCCGCCCACGCATTAGACTTAGGTCAGGTACACGGGGTAGGCGTATTTAGAAACACCAGTTGAGTACGTTTAGTCAAATGTATATGTGTATGTAAATATATTTTAATCATTTTAAACATCATATGGCTCAGAAACCATATCAATGTTTTTACAGTATTATTTTATACTATTGCTTTTAATGTATGCACTTTACTTAACTATAAGTATTGCAATAATATCGATCCATTTCTCTTGTACGAGAAAAGAGACTGATCAATAAATAACACCTTTTTATTGAACACGCCCGTCTCTTCCTTTTCTCTACAATCTGATGAGACTAAGAATGCACGTACTGACTGAGTAAAATAATTGCCTTGTGCTCACACGACTCTGGAGATACACTCTTGATTAGGGGAGAGCAAAGTTGTCATGTTCTATGGTTGTCAGAAACTAAATCCCTTCTTGTCTAATCAGGGGAGTTAATTCTTTCCTGAACATTCGAGAAAGTTTCTAGCGAACTCTGAGCTACGCTGGCAAACCCAAAACTTAAGTCTAGTATCGACAGTAGTAGACCTAGTTAACGTCTGGCCTAGGCCTTTACTGCTGTAGGTATTATTCCAATGCGCAGAGCCTATTGGGAAGATAGGAACTACACTACATGGCGCCCAACGCGTTTGGAAAGGGCGATAAAACTAACGTAAGACATTTAGAGTAACTCAGTCGTGCTTTCTCACTCAGACCCCTTTTCCCAAATACTCCAAAGACGTCTGGAGTGGGTGAAAGGTAATATCCTCCAAAACCTCGCAGGAGGGAACTCCTATGTATGGTTCTTGGTACAGTCAACGTTGAAGGATACACTGTTCCAAAATATTGTGCATCTAAATCTTTGTTCCATAAGAAACCTGATCTGCAAACAAACAAAATAACCATCCTGTCGGTAAAATGGCAGACAGTGATGAAGAAAGGGAGGCAGTTAGATTAGCAGCTGACATAGCAGAAGCTGATACTGCACTACAAAATGCAGACCCGGAGATAATACTCATCCCGGTCATTAAAAGAAAATCTATAACCTTAAAACTTATAGAAAATGGACTGACACCTAGAGGTGGTACAGTCATATTCGTAATTGAGGCACACGAATATCGGCAGACAGAGGTATATTATTCATGGATACATTTTCCAGCAGCAAATGCTGTAACAAAGTACTTCCACTATTACAAAATAGAGGAACCTCCTAATGAGTACACTCCTTTCGAGGAGGTGGAAGTACCACTCAAATTTCAAGAGCATTTGCTCTTATTTGATGGCGCCCTAAAACATAATAATCACATCACCAGGCTCGGTCCTTTAGGTAGACCAGGAGCAACGTGGCCGGTCCTAGCCGGATACACACCACATCCAGACATCGATGGGATGTCTACAGCAGAGCTGTTAACACAGCTAAAACAATTAATAAAAATTCACAGACAATTAGTTCAGTATGTGATGCGGACTTCAACAATTCAGCCAGCGATTAAACTTCCACAGCTGACCCCTCACCAGGGGAACACAAATAAAATCACACCACAGAACATCCAATCCTGCCTAGGTAAAGTTCCGGCTAAACGGGAACAGATACCATTCTGGTTGGCACAGAAAATCACCCAAATAGAGGCGGTGTTTCCTGACACCACCCCGCTAGAAATACACAGGATTCTGACTATATGTCTCCCAATGGGAATCGCACCACACATAGAGGACTGTGACACTTGGGGTACAGTCTTTGCTTCAATCTACACAAAAACGCACGGTGTTCCATCCATTTCGGTAATACCAGATGTGCTAAAACAAATTCAAGATGAATACGGTCCAGAACCAGCTTTAACTCTTGGTATGAAATTACTGAAAGACTTCAAGCAGGTCTCGGCTATATTATTAGCCAATATAAAAGGTGAAGCAGCAAACGTGGCGATCCGCCAGAGGTTAAAAGAGACAGATATAGCAGACCAACCAGCTGAAATTGCCAGAATCATAGAAAAATCCTATGAAGAACTAGGTAGAGATAGTTTAGGTGGAATACCAGTAAAACCGCAACTGACTGAAAGTCCAGAAAAAATATTTTTTAATAATAATTCACCAAAAAAGAACTGGGATGGAAACAAACAATCCAATCCAAAAGAAAAGAAATTCCAGTCCCGAGGAAGGTCTCCTAGGCGAAGGGAGAAATCTCCGAACCAGAGACACAGGTCACCCCAGAGTGACCCCTCTGGGAAAAGATATAACCTTAGAAATAGGGATAATATTAAAAAACCTGATAGATATCAAGACATTGATACACGTCCCTCTCAATCTTTTCAGACTTCCTCGCAGAAATCGGAAAGAAGAGGACGATCAGAACAAAGAGAAGAGCACGCCAAGTCCAAAGACAAGGAACCTGCTCAACAAAAAAAGAAATTACAATTTCCAAAAAGAAGGTAGCCAGTATCAAGGTAGTTAACAATGCCGAGAATACTGAGGACACAACTGAAAAACGGAGAGTGGGCTCAGACAATGCTAGACAGCGCAGCAGAAGTGAGCATAGCTCGCAAAGTCCTTATGAATCATCTGGAGACAGTGGACACGAATGAATACCTTCAAGTGGAAACTGCAGACACCAGAGTTAGCAAACCCCACAAGATATACGAGATAACATTACGTATAGAGGGAGATAAGACTAGGAAAATAAGGGGACTATTTTGGGATAACCTCTCCAAGGGTTATGACATCCTTCTAGCTGAAAAAGACTGGCCACCAGAGTTTGTCAGGGAGTGCCCTCATGGCAAAGAAGTAATTATGCCTGCCTTCTCGAATCAAATCCCGATTCATAAAAAATACACACTTGCTAGAAAGTGGGCAGTGGCCTTAGCACCTGCTTTATATAAAAATCATGTAGGATGGGATGAGGATTCTCCTCCTCACAAAATCCAGTTAAAATCACAACCTACTGCACAAAGGCAGTACCCAATTAAGCAAGAAGCTAAAAAACAGGTAAATGAAATACTAGATCAGCTAGAATACCAGGGGGTGATTGAAACTTGCACCTCACAAATGAACAATCCTTTGTTTCCGGTCTCCAAACCAGACAATTCATATCGTCTAGTTTTGGATTACCGACACCTTAACACATGTTGCAAAACCTTTGCAGTGCAAAACTCACACAGTGCTGCACTAATGAATAACATAGTGCGCAAAAAATACAAAACAACCTTGGACATCTCCAATGGATTCTTTTGTCAAAACATAGCACCAGAGAGCAGATATTTAACTGCATTCTCAGTAAATGGCACTCAAAAGCAATTCTGTCGGTTAGCCCAGGGGTACAAGAACAGCCCGGGGGTATTCTCAGCAAGAGTAACAGAATTACTACAACTATATGATGATGAAGCATTATCTTATGTCGATGACATTTACTTAACAGATGATGACTTGGAGACTCACTTTAAGAGAGTGAACACCATAATACTTGGGTTCGCAGCAGAGGGTTACAAATTCAACTTTAAAAAATCCAGAATTTCCCATCTGACAGTCCTATTCTTAGGATATGAGTTATCAAGTGAAGGTAAAAGCCTGGCAGACAATTTCCTAGAGAAATGTGCCGTAATCCAAGCTCCTAAAACACTAAAAAACCTACAGTCAATTTTAGGCTTCCTAAATTTTGGAAGAACATACATTGCAAATTACGCAGAAAGGGTCAAACCCTTTTATGATCTAATTAAACCAGACTTTAAAAGATCCAATTGGACTCAAACACACACAGAAATTTTGAGATCCTTACAAACAGACATGCTAATTAAAACAAAATTAGAAACACGTGATAACACACGCAATCTTGTGATTCGAGTCATCCCAGGGAGATGCGGATTCACATACCTGACCTCTAATGAGGGAGAAAAGGTACCAATTGCATTCAAATCACACTTGTACACAGAAGCTGAACAGAAATTCAGTAATACAGAAAAAATCATTCGTGCAGTTCAAACCGCAATAGCTAGAGAAAAAGACATAGCTGACGGTAGACATATCACAGTCAGAACAGCAGAATCAGCCTTTGAGGCACTAACAACACCGTGTAATTTACCAACAACAACATTGAATCCGGATTGGATACAATGGGTGAATTCAATCACAACGGACAAAGTATACTACTACTTTGATCCAGAACTAGAAGAATTAAAAAATCTAAAATATGAAAGGACGTATCCTCTGCCAATCGACATTCTGCCTCTACGACATTACGCCTGTGTAATCTATACAGACGGACATGCTCAACCCTCCGTTTGGGGAGAACAAGCATACAACCCCACATGTGAGATTACAAAAGAAGTGTGGCGCGGAGGTAAACTAAAACCTCTATTAACAAAGACACACTCTGTAGAAACTAATTCAGAACAACAAACTGAAATATTAGCTTTGAAAATGGCGCTAGATAATGCGGATCGCGAATTCCCGACACTTATAGTGTCAGATTCATATTACTGCATCAAATCATATAACAAGGATTTGCAGACATGGATTCAGAACGGTTACAAAGATGACACAGATGCACCAATAAAGCAGAAATTGCTCTGGGAACAAATAGCTCTTTTACAAAAAGAACTACCAAAGACTCACGTGACACACTCACTGAGTCATCAGCGTGATGGCGTTCACGTTGTAGGGAATTCATTGGCTGAAACAGCCACAGCGGCAGCCACTAAATCGGCTCCCGTAGTTCGAAAAATGCGTACATTAAAAAACATTGACGGTGAAACAGTGCTGGCAGTGAAAACGTCATCAAAAGGCGACTGCTCAGCGTTACCGATCAACTATCCACTCAATTATACATACATAATCGATGCAAACTCCGTCCCTTTTGCTCGAATCCCTGGAGTGGGGGATAGAGTGATTCCAAACATGGACAGGAGAAGCTTGTTAATCGCAGACGCACATATGGGCGAGGGTCTTAGACACCTTAAACTGAAAGATTCTCTGGAAGAATTACAATCACGGTACTGGTGGCCAGGCATGAGCCTGCATCACACCATGTTTGTAAAAAACTGCCCAATCTGCAACAGAGATCGCAGTGGGGAGAGAAACAGTTTAATACCTCGTCGTATCAAGGCAGATAATATGACCAATAAAAAGCAGGGCTTGCGATTAACATATACAGGCTAGTTTCCACTTATAATGTCGATCCTCAGCACTCGGCTGACGTCCGGACTGTTATACAAAGATTTGCGAGTCTAAATGGCATATACGCTAAGAGCATGCTACGTTCGACCATTGTTTTCACTCAAGCCCTCCGGCCGGGGGGGAAACATGGCCAAATGAGCACAGCCCAGCGGGAATCTTCTCACTTCCTTCCTGAGGGTACGGGATGGTGTAAAGAAAAAACAAAGACAGAAAGCAATCTATAATGGAAAGGATATTAGGTTCGGGAGCTGGGTGGGTCAAACATCTAATAAGTGTCCAACGTAGTCTAAATAACTTGCCAAGAAATTCTCTGAAGGGATTCAGTCCGTACGAATTATTATTTGGAACTAGAATGATTATCTCTGACTCGACAGTCAGACTTCAGTGGTTAAAGAAAAAAAGCTTTGATGTCAAAGACCGTTTGGCTATTTTGCAGGACTTAAACAAAACAAGAAAAGACCTGAGCAACATACAGTTGAAACAACAGCCAACAACCACTGAAGAATCACCACCTGTCCCAGCAAGACCTGTCTGGATTCCAAAATGCGGGGATCTAGTCAGGGAGAAGATCGCGGTAAAGAAGGAATTTGGGCCTTCTTACAGAAAAGCAGTTCCTGTCTTGTCTGTCAACGGGACAAGATCAGTTGTACTACCGCCACTTGCTGGTAAAAAGGAGAACCGAGTTGTATCCATCGACCTGGTAAAACCACAACATGTGGCCGATAACAAACAGTAGGCCAAGTGGACTCCCAATAAGTAGCAGAACACCAAGGTTTGCTACCAGTACAGAGGTCCTAACAAAGAGGCTCATCACATTCGAAACGCCTACAGAAGAACAACAAGGACTATGCAACAATGCAATAGAACTCAGACCTCTGAAAACCCAAATAAAAACCTTTAGCAGAGACACACCAATCTATAATGAAGTACCAGGTGACAATTCAAGAAACAAAAATCCTGAAGCAATTGGAACAATTGACAGAACTGCATCCGGCTACTTCATCAACTTCGATGATTCCTCTGAAAGCCTCAGTGAATCAAAGACACAGCCATCATCAAAATCCTTTAAAGACAAAGCTAAGGAACTTTTGAACCAACTGAAAGAAACATATCTGATTTCTCCATGGATTGAATTTTGGGTGGGTTTTGGTGCATTTATCCTCATACTTTGGCTCATCATGGTATTAACTTTGGGACGCTTCATTGAGGGAAAATATGCTAAAATGGACACAGCAAGTCAGAACATCAACTTGGTCCTCAAACCACACACATCTTCACACGTCGAGAAAAGAGAACTTTCTTCAGCCAACTTCACAGCCAATCCTATACCTGGTGGGGTAGCCTGGGACAACACTGACTATGAAATTTATGGTCCGGTCGAGATCCTGAAATATCCACACCAAATCAAGATCTCCTTGAGTGACTTTACAAAACCAAACTCATTTGCTGATGATTGGGACTTCGAAAGCATAACATGATGTCTGACTTAGTAATGTCTGCTAAATTTACAAAACATGATTATTTGCAAGGTTCTACAAATTATGATAGTATGTATTGCTATAACCACTATGGTAACCATTTTTTACATAAATCTGCACAACCTAGAAATGTTTTAAATTATAATCAATGGGAACATTGTGCAACACCTCCAAAAGGGAGCTCAAGAACCGTTTACGACAAATATTCATATTTTTCAGGTTTTAACACAAGTAATGCTGAAACATTCTATTTTAAATTGTCAAACAAGACAGGGATGAAAACCATGATAACCAACACAAAGTTGATATATTCAGATTCATTCTTCGAAGAAATGAATACTTTTGGATTTGATTATTGGGACAAAAATGTTGATTTGAAAAGTGTTTGGGGTACAAAAGAATGGCAAGTACAGGGTTTAGAAGCTTTGTTTAGAGCTTGCATGATCCCAGAACAAATGATATTTTTAAATGACACTGTTCAACAAACCACCTGTCTTGGCCTAGCCAAAATCAAAGATTTAAATAAACCGTCTATTCCAAAGCCAACAATGTTTAGCAATAGCTCTGATATGGATGAAGAGATAGACGTAAACCATATATTAAACCAAAACAGAACACATCCTGATTGGAAACAATGGTTAATCTGGCCCACAGATACAAATAACTGTCAAGACAGATTCCTGAATAAAACACAGGGGTTCAAAATGACCAGGCCAGACCCTAGATATCCCCAAAGACATCACCCAGGGATAATAACAACCTACAGTGTGGGCAAATTATGCCTTCAGTGGCTACAAACTTCCACACTGCCTGAAATTAAGCAACACCTAACTTTACTTACTGATGGTGCTGACTTGCGTGATTTCATAATGGGACCACGCAAACAGCGTCAAAAGCGTTTCATAGCAGCCTCTGTATATGCAGCATACAATGAGGCCTGGAAGGTTAATCAAATTGAAACAGCAGAGAGAATACGGGAAATTGACCGTATTAATTTGGAAAAATCACTTTCTGTAGTGGACAATGGGTTAATGACTCTGTCCTCCAGAATTTTTTCATTGGACAGCATTGTGTCTTCAGCAATCGATATATTATCGCAAGACTTACTGTTATTACAACATGGTCAGTCACAATTGCGTTCTATTGTACAGCTTGGCTGGACGTTACAAAATCTGCGTTCAGGCTATGTGCCTTGGCGTTTTATCAACACAACGTCACTATTCCAAATCTTTAACCTTACTGATAGACAAATCGGTATGGCGCAGAAGGGTGCTGATTATACAATCTTGAGCATTGAAAAACTAGAAAGATTACCAATGACAATGTCAGAACGACCTGTCAGTGAATGGATAATCCACGGAATCATAAATATTCCAATCTCAACCTTCAGGTTTCAATACTGCCAAAAATATATACAGGCTGGCATGTACGAGAAATTGGGGAAGGGGTACCTTAAAACAACTTGGATCCTGCCCTATTCACATGCATGTGTCAGTAATAAAGGCCAGAAAGTGTTTCTTAGTGGCAACAATTGTGCCATGTCACTAAGCGGCACGCTTCTGTGTAACGGAATTAGTTTGCATGGAGCCTGTGAAGGGAATTCATACAACCTTTCATGTCACCAGCAAGGCGCACCTGCAACTGAAATAGAACCATTCTTTCAAAGACTCTATAATGGGAGTTACATTCTTATTGTAGACCGCAAATGTTGTAGTCTTATGCCCGGGACTCCTTATCTAGTCACTACAACTGCGAAGGTCAAGTGCTGTGGACGTTCTTTGTTCCCCAGCTCCTTTCCAGACAGGGAGGCAAGGGCATGGCCCAGTTTGAAAATTACTTCTATTCGAATAGATACTTTAAGCAGAATGAAAACAGTGCTTCTTCAGACGCCTACACGGCTCATGTCATCAAAAGAAACGTATGATCTACAAGTCGCAAGGACGACTGCAGAGATACATACATTATTATCGACTAATTCCCCCGTACATTTCGCGGAAATCCTGAGCGAAATCTTAAATATTTCTGATACCACTGGGGTCTCAAAGGTATTTAAGACAGTATTTTCGATGGCATTAACACCATTCAGAGCCATACTGGGTATTTTTCCAGATTTCGTCCATTCGATTTTTGGCGGACTTCCCCTGATCCTGGGACTAATTGCAGGAATCCTATTCTTAGTCCTTATTTTTCGTTATGGCAACCCATGTCACAGATCAAACTCTCGCGACAATGGAAGAAACAATCCTAGCCATTGGATACCGGGACCGGATATCAAAAATCCTGGGACTCTCCCGGCTTAGAGACCTGAACATGACTTGGTTTCTATTATTTCGACCAATGTGGCAAAGATGTGTTTTACCTGTATTGAGGTGTCTGCTATGCGGAGAAGAATGCGTGTTAGACACCTGTCTGACGCTACAATCGGATGCGCCAGTGGATGCAGATACATTGTTGGTTCCTACCAAGGTTCACGCTTTGTGCTGCCCTCAAAGGCTGCCAATCCTGATGACGGCATTCGTGGAATCTTCACCACTACGATTGAAGAGTAGTGAAGTTCAAGATGAAAGCAGCTTCGATCAGGAACGACCTTCTGTCAGCAATGCGAATCAGAATGTCAATGGAGACAATCATGCGCACGAATGCATGGTTACACCTATTTCCGACTTAGTGGAACTTTCCCATGAAGCTGTTGACAGTTTTTTCGAAAGCCTTAATGATATGATGTTCTCTCCAGAACAGAAATAGAGACTTTTGAGCAAGCTCGCACACGGCGTTCCCTGAATTCGGCCTTCAACTTTAAAAATAAAGTCACATGAACAATTTTTCCCACCAGTTTACGGACAACAATTTTTTAGCAGCCCCAAATTATTTCTTACAAAATTTTCGGGACACTAATCTTCTGCTTAAAGTAAGAAACTATTCCTAGAGAACTAAGATTTCTATTTTTAGATACTTTATAAACTTTAGTTGCCCGCTGGTATGTTCACAAATATTATATTATGTGATGAAATGGTCTCGAACTTTCTTTCTGTATAGCCATATTAAGAGCCATTTCATGTGTATTTCTCATATACCAAATGAGCAATAATGTCTACAAATGCGTGTTTACTTTAGCGTTTAATTCCCCTATTCCTGACCCTATTCTGGTTAAACTAACTATCAAGTTAACTAACAGTCAGCCCATGAGGCAAGAAAAGCCCCCATGATGCAGATACCGTTATCTGACGCAGTCACACTACGGCACAGGAACGTGTTATCTGATTAGGTCATAACGCTTGAGATCTAATTAGACAAGCGACATTCCTCCAGCCCCTGATAAGGCATACGACGTTCTCATAACAAATCAAACCTATGACAACCTGGAAAATCCGTGCGGCCATTGTTTTGATTTCACAGAGAACTTCAGTAAAAGAATGTGCTAACGAGCAAGTCGTATGACATCTTTATTGACGTATCTATGTCCATCCTTACGTCAATCTCGGCACCTTTAAGGTATAAATATTGCCGATCTTGCCCTATGCAAACACACGCGTGGTGACGAGACGGAGCAGCCATACTTGCCGAAGCCCAGAAGCAGAGCAGACCCCGCTGGCAGCAGCCCCGCCTTCCTGACGCGCTGAGAGACGCGCTGCTATCTCCTGCCGAGAGACCCAGCACCGGCGCTTTCGGGCAGCCCTCGCAGGCAGCCTGGAATATCGAGAGCAGAGAAAGAGATACCATTCCTCATTCATCCTAACTTCCAGGTACAGAACTGAATACCCCTCACAGAGAATTCTTTAGCTATTCACTTGGCAAAAACAAACTTAACTTAAACTGTAACTTTCTATTCCCGCCCACGCATTAGACTTAGGTCAGGTACACGGGGTAGGCGTATTTAGAAACACCAGTTGAGTACGTTTAGTCAAATGTATATGTGTATGTAAATATATTTTAATCATTTTAAACATCATATGGCTCAGAAACCATATCAATGTTTTTACAGTATTATTTTATACTATTGCTTTTAATGTATGCACTTTACTTAACTATAAGTATTGCAATAATATCGATCCATTTCTCTTGTACGAGAAAAGAGACTGATCAATAAATAACACCTTTTTATTGAACACGCCCGTCTCTTCCTTTTCTCTACAATCTGATGAGACTAAGAATGCACGTACTGACTGAGTAAAATAATTGCCTTGTGCTCACACGACTCTGGAGATACACTCTTGATTAGGGGAGAGCAAAGTTGTCATGTTCTATGGTTGTCAGAAACTAAATCCCTTCTTGTCTAATCAGGGGAGTTAATTCTTTCCTGAACATTCGAGAAAGTTTCTAGCGAACTCTGAGCTACGCTGGCAAACCCAAAACTTAAGTCTAGTATCGACAGTAGTAGACCTAGTTAACGTCTGGCCTAGGCCTTTACTGCTGTAGGTATTATTCCAATGCGCAGAGCCTATTGGGAAGATAGGAACTACACTACACATCCACCACCACCATGTCCACAACCACCACATCCACCACCATCACCATGTCCACCACCACGTCCACAACCACCACATCCACCATGACCACATCCACCAACACCACGTCCACCACCACCACGCCCACCACCATCACGACATCCACCACCACCACATCACCACCACATCCACCACCACCACATCCACCACCACGTCCACAACTACCACATCCACCATGACCACATCCACCATCACCACATCCACCACCACCACATCCACCACACCAACCACCACGTCCACAACCACCACCACGTCCACCACCACCACATCCTCCACAAACACATCCATCACCATGTCCACCACATCTACCACGTCCACCACCACCATGTCCATCACCACATCCACCACATTCATCCCTCCACCACCACCACCACGTCCACCACCACCACATCCACCAACACCACCACTTCCACCACGTCCACCACAGCCACAACCACCATGTCCACCACCACATCCAACACCACCATGTCCACCACCATGTCCACCACATCCACCACATCCACCACCACCACCACTTCCACCACCACGTCCGCAACCACCACATCCACCATCACCACATCCACCACCACCACATCCACCACACTGACCACCACGTACACCACCACCACATCCACCACCACATCAACCATCACCACATCCTCCTCCACCACATCCACCACCACCACCACATCTACCATGTCCACCACCACCATGTTCACCACCACCACCACGTCCACCACCACCACATCCATCCCTCCACCACCACCACCACGTCCACCACCACCACATCCACCAACACCACCACTTCCACCACCACCATGTCCACCACATCCACAACCACATCCACAACCACCATGTCCACCACAACATCCACCACATCCAACACCACCTTGTCCACCACCACCACGTCCACCACCACCATGTCCACCACCATGTCCACCTCCACATCCACCACCACATCCACCACCACCACCATGTCCACCACCACCACATTCTCCACCACGTCCACCACCACATCAACCACCACCATGTACACCACCACCACATCCACCACCACTTTCACCACCACATCCACCACCACCATGTCCACTACCACCACCACCACCATTTCCACAACCATGTCCACCACACCCACCAACACATCCACCATGTCCACCACCAGTACCAAGCCCACCGCCAGCACCACGTCCACCACCACCACGTTCAACACCACCACATCCACCACCACCATGTCCACCACCCCCACATCACCGTCCACCACCACCATGTGCTCCACCACCAAGTCCACCACCACCACCACGTCCACCACCACCACGTTCATCACACCATGTCCACATCCAACACCACCACATCCACCACCACCATAACGTCCACCAGCACCACGTCCACCACCACATCCACCCCCACTGCGTCCACCACCACCACGTTCATCACACCATGTCCACATCCAACACCACCACATCCACCACCACCATAACGTCCACCAGCACCACGTCCACCACCACATCCACCCCCACTGCGTCCACCACCACCACGTCAACCACCACAACAATGTCCACCACCACGTCCACCTCCACCACATCCACCACCACATCCACCACAACCACGTCCACCACCACCACATCCACCACCACATCCACCACACCCACTATGTCCACCACCATCACCACATCGACCACCACCACCATCTCCACCACCACTATGTCTACCACCACATCCATCACCACCATGTCAACCACCACCACCACCTCATCCACCACCACCACATCCACCACCTCCATGTCCATCACGTCCACCACCACCATGTCCACCACCACCACATCCACCACCATGTCCACCACCACCACCATGTCCACCACCACCACATCTACCACCACCATGTCCACTACCACCACATCCATCATCACATCCACCTACACCATGACCACCAACACCATGTGCTCCACCACCATGTCCACCACCATGTCCACCACCATCACGTCCACCACCACATTCACCACCACATCCACCACCACCATGTCCACATCCACCACCACCATGTCCACCACCACCACATCCACCACCACGTCCACCACCACCACCACGTCCACCACCACCACATCCACCACCACCATGTCCACTACCACCACATCCATCATCACATCCACCTCCACCATGACCACCAACACCATGTGCTCCAACACCATGTCCACCACCACGTCCACCACCACCACGTTCATCACACCATGTCCACATCCAACACCACCACATCTACCACCATCATAATGTCCACCAACACAATGTCCACCACCACATCCACCACCACCACGTCCACCACCACCACGTCAACCACCACCACCTCATCCACCACCACCACATCCACCACCACATCCACCACCACCACATCCATCACGTCCACCACCACATTCACCACCACCACATCCACCACCACCATGTCCACCACCACCACCATGTCCACCACATCCACCACCACGTCCACCACCACATCCACCGCCACCATGTCCGCTACCACCACATCCTTCATCACGTCCACAACCAGGTCCACCACCCCCACATCACCCACCACCACCATGACCACCAACACCATGTGCTCCACCACCATGTCCACCACCACAACCACCACGTCCACCACCACCACGTTCATAACCACCACGTCCACCATCATAACGTCCACCAACTCAACATCCACCACCACATCCACCATGACCACATACACTACGTCAACCACCACCACCACGTCCACCACCATGTCAACCACCACGATGTCCACCACCACGTCCACCACCATGTCAACCACCACCACGATGTCCACCACCACATCCACCACAACCACCACCACATCCACCACCAACACATCCACTACACCCACCACGTCCACCACCACCACCACATCGACCACCACCATTATCTCCACTACCACCACATCCACCACCACATCCACCACCACCACATCCACCACCATGTCAACCACCACCACCACATCCACCACCACCATGTCCACCACCACCACGTCCACCGCCACTACCACATCCACCACCACATCCACCACCACAATGTCCACCACACCCACCACAATGTCCACCACCACCACCTCCACCACCACGTCCACCACCATGTCCACCACCACCTCATCCACCACCAGCACATCCACCAACACCACGTCCATCATGTCCATCACCACATCCACCGCCACCACCACATCCACCACCACCATGTCCACCACTACCACATCCACCACCACGTCCACCACCACCACGTCAACCACCACCACCTCATCCACCACCACCACATCCACCACCACATCCACCACCACCACATTCATCACGTCCACCACCGCATTCACCACCACCACATCCACCACCACCATGTCCACCACCACCACCATGTCCACCACCACCACATCCACCACCATGTCCACCACCATGTCCACCACCACGTCCACCACCACCACATCCACCGCCACCATGTCCGCTACCACCACATCCTTCATCACATCCACAACCAGGTCCACCACCCCCACATCACCCACCACCACCATGACCACCAACACCATGTGCTCCACCACCATGTCCACCACCACAACCACCACGTCCACCACCACCACGTTCATAACCACCACGTCCACCACCATAACGTCCACCAACTCAACGTCCACCACCACATCCACCATGACCACATACACCACATCAACCACCACCACGTCCACCACCATGTCAACCACCACCACGATGTCCACCACCACATCCACCACAACCACGTCAACCACCACCACATCCACCACCACCACATCCACTACACCCACCATGTCCACCACCACCACCACATCGACCACCACCACCATCTCCACTACCACCACATCCACCTCCACATCCACCACCACCACATTCACCACCATGTCAACCACCACCACCACATCCACCACCACCATGTCCACCACCACCACGTCCATCACGTCCACTGCCACTACCACATCCACCACCACATCCACCACCACAATGTCCACCACCACCATGTCCACCACACCCACCACAATGTCCACCACCACCACCTCCACCACCACATCCACCACCATGTCCACCACCACCTCATCCACCACGAGCACATCCACCAACACCACGTCCATCATGTCCAACACCACATCCACCGCCACCACCACATCCACCACCACCATGTCCACCACTACCACATCCACCACCATGTCCACCACCACCACATCCACCACCTCTTCCACCACCATGACATCCAACTCCACCACGTCCACCACCACTATGTCCATTACCACCAGGTCCACCACCACGCCACCACATCCACCACCACCACGTCCACCACCACATCCACCACCACCGCATCCGCCACCACCATGTCCACCACCACGTCCACCACCACCATGTCCACCACCACCACGTCCATCACGTCCACCGCCACTACCACATCCATCACCACATCCACCACCACAATGTCCACCACCACCATGTCCATCATGTCCATCACTACATCCACCGCCACCACCACATCCACCACCACCATGTCCACCACTACCACATCCACCACCACATCCACCACCACCACATCCACCACCTCTTCCACCACCATGACATCCAACTCCACCACGTCCACCACCACTATGTCCATCACCACCAGGTCCACCACCATGTCCACCACATCCACCACCACCATGTCCACCACCACGTCCACCACCACCATGTCCACCACCACCACGTCCATCACATCCACCGCCACTACCACATCCACCACCACATCCACCACCACAATGCCCACCACCACCATGTCCACCACCATGTCCACCACACCCACCACAATGTCCACCACCACCACCTCCACCACCACGTCCACCACCATGTCCACCACCACCTCATCCACCACCAGCACATCCACCAACACCACGTCCATCATGTCCATCACCACATCCACCGCCACCACCACATCCACCACCACCATGTCCACCACTACCACATCCACCACCACGTCCACCACCACCACGTCAACCACCACCACCTCATCCACCACCACCACATCCACCACCACATCCACCACCACCACATTCATCACGTCCACCACCACATTCACCACCACCACATCCACCACCACCATGTCCACCACCACCACCATGTCCACCACCACCACATCCACCACCATGTCCACCACCATGTCCACCACCACGTCCACCACCACCACATCCACCACCACATCCACCGCCACCATGTCCGCTACCACCACATCCTTCATCACGTCCACAACCAGGTCCACCACCCCCACATCACCCACCACCACCATGACCACCAACACCATGTGCTCCACCACCATGTCCACCACCACAACTACCACGTCCACCACCTCCACGTTCATAACCACCACGTCCACCACCATAACATCCACCAACTCAACGTCCACCACCACATCCACCATGACCACATACACCACATCAACCACCACCACCACGTCTACCACCATGTCAACCACCACCACGATGTCCACCACCACATCCACCACAACCACGTCAACCACCACCACATCCACCACCACCACATCCACTACACCCACCACGTCCACCACCACCACCACATCAACCACCACCACCATCTCCACTACCACCACATCCACCTCCACATCCACCACCACCACATCCACCACCATGTCAACCACCACCACCACATCCACCACCACCATGTCCACCACCACCACGTCCATCACGTCCACCGCCACTACCACATCCACCACCACAATGTCCACCACCACCATGTCCACCACACCCACCACAATGTCCACCACCACCACCTCCACCACCACATCCACCACCATGTCCACCACAACCTCATCCACCACGAGCACATCCACGAACACCACGTCCATCATGTCCAACACCACATCCACCGCCACCACCACATCCACCACCACCATGTCCACCACTACCACATCCACCACCACATCCACCACCTCTTCCACCACCATGACATCCAACTCCACCACGTCCACCACCACTATGTCCATTACCACCAGGTCCACCACCATGTCCACCACATCCACCACCACCACGTCCACCACCACATCCACCACCACCGCATCCGCCACCACCATGTCCACCACCAGGTCCACCACCACCATGTCCACCACCACCACGTCCATCACGTCCACCGCCACTACCACATCCATCACCACATCCACCACCACAATGTCCACCACCACCATGTCCATCATGTCCATCACCACATCCACCGCCACCACCACATCCACCACCACCATGTCCACCACTACCACATCCACCACCACATCCACCACCACCACATCCACCACCTCTTCCACCACCATGACATCCAACTCCACCACGTCCACCACCACTATGTCCATCACCACCAGGTCCACCACCATGTCCACCACAGCCACCACCACCATGTCCACCACCACGTCCACCACCACCATGTCCACCACCACCACGTCCATCACATCCACCGCCACTACCACATCCACCACCACATCCACTACCACAATGTCCACCACCACCATGTCCACCACACCCACCACAATGTCCACCACCACCACCTCCACCACCACGTCCACCACCATGTCCACCACCACCTCATCCACCACCAGCACATCCACCAACACCACGTCCATCATGTCCATCACCACATCCACCGCCACCACCACATCCACCACCACCATGTCCACCACTACCACATCCACCACCACGTCCACCACCACCACGTCCACCACCACTATGTCCATCACCACCAGGTCCACCACCATGTCCACCACATCCACCACCACCATGTCCACCACCACGTCCACCACCACCATGTCCACCACCACCACGTCCATCACATCCACCGCCACTACCACATCCACCACCACATCCACCACCACAATGCCCACCACTACCATGTCCACCACCATGTCCACCACACCCACCACAATGTCCACCACCACCACCTCCACCACCACGTCCACCACCATGTCCACCACCACCTCATCCACCACCAGCACATCCACCAACACCACGTCCATCATGTCCATCACCACATCCACCGCCACCACCACATCCACCACCACCATGTCCACCACTACCACATCCACCACCACGTCCACCACCACCACGTCAACCACCACCACCTCATCCACCACCACCACATCCACCACCACATCCACCACCACCACATTCATCACGTCCACCACCACATTCACCACCACCACATCCACCACCACCATGTCCACCACCACCACCATGTCCACCACCACCACATCCACCACCATGTCCACCACCACGTCCACCACCACCACATCCACCACCACATCCACCGCCACCATGTCCGCTACCACCACATCCTTCATCACGTCCACAACCAGGTCCACCACCCCCACATCACCCACCACCACCATGACCACCAACACCATGTGCTCCACCACCATGTCCACCACCACAACTACCACGTCCACCACCTCCACGTTCATAACCACCACGTCCACCACCATAACATCCACCAACTCAACGTCCACCACCACATCCACCATGACCACATACACCACATCAACCACCACCACCACGTCTACCACCATGTCAACCACCACCACGATGTCCACCACCACATCCACCACAACCACGTCAACCACCACCACATCCACCACCACCACATCCACTACACCCACCACGTCCACCACCACCACCACATCGACCACCACCACCATCTCCACTACCACCACATCCACCTCCACATCCACCACCACCACATCCACCACCATGTCAACCACCACCACCACATCCACCACCACCATGTCCACCACCACCACGTCCATCACGTCCACCGCCACTACCACATCCACCACCACATCCACCACAACCACGTCCACCACCACCACATCCACCACCACATCCACCACACCCACTATGTCCACCACCATCACCACATCGACCACCACCACCATCTCCACCACCACTATGTCTACCACCACATCCATCACCACCATGTCAACCACCACCACCACCTCATCCACCACCACCACATCCACCACCTCCATGTCCATCACGTCCACCACCACCATGTCCACCACCACCACATCCACCACCATGTCCACCACCACCACCATGTCCACCACCACCACATCTACCACCACCATGTCCACTACCACCACATCCATCATCACATCCACCTACACCATGACCACCAACACCATGTGCTCCACCACCATGTCCACCACCATGTCCACCACCATCACGTCCACCACCACATTCACCACCACATCCACCACCACCATGTCCACATCCACCACCACCATGTCCACCACCACCACATCCACCACCACGTCCACCACCACCACCACGTCCACCACCACCACATCCACCACCACCATGTCCACTACCACCACATCCATCATCACATCCACCTCCACCATGACCACCAACACCATGTGCTCCAACACCATGTCCACCACCACGTCCACCACCACCACGTTCATCACACCATGTCCACATCCAACACCACCACATCTACCACCATCATAATGTCCACCAACACAATGTCCACCACCACATCCACCACCACCACGTCCACCACCACCACGTCAACCACCACCACCTCATCCACCACCACCACATCCACCACCACATCCACCACCACCACATCCATCACGTCCACCACCACATTCACCACCACCACATCCACCACCACCATGTCCACCACCACCACCATGTCCACCACATCCACCACCACGTCCACCACCACATCCACCGCCACCATGTCCGCTACCACCACATCCTTCATCACGTCCACAACCAGGTCCACCACCCCCACATCACCCACCACCACCATGACCACCAACACCATGTGCTCCACCACCATGTCCACCACCACAACCACCACGTCCACCACCACCACGTTCATAACCACCACGTCCACCATCATAACGTCCACCAACTCAACATCCACCACCACATCCACCATGACCACATACACTACGTCAACCACCACCACCACGTCCACCACCATGTCAACCACCACGATGTCCACCACCACGTCCACCACCATGTCAACCACCACCACGATGTCCACCACCACATCCACCACAACCACCACCACATCCACCACCAACACATCCACTACACCCACCACGTCCACCACCACCACCACATCGACCACCACCATTATCTCCACTACCACCACATCCACCACCACATCCACCACCACCACATCCACCACCATGTCAACCACCACCACCACATCCACCACCACCATGTCCACCACCACCACGTCCACCGCCACTACCACATCCACCACCACATCCACCACCACAATGTCCACCACCACCATGTCCACCACACCCACCACAATGTCCACCACCACCACCTCCACCACCACGTCCACCACCATGTCCACCACCACCTCATCCACCACCAGCACATCCACCAACACCACGTCCATCATGTCCATCACCACATCCACCGCCACCACCACATCCACCACCACCATGTCCACCACTACCACATCCACCACCACGTCCACCACCACCACGTCAACCACCACCACCTCATCCACCACCACCACATCCACCACCACATCCACCACCACCACATTCATCACGTCCACCACCGCATTCACCACCACCACATCCACCACCACCATGTCCACCACCACCACCATGTCCACCACCACCACATCCACCACCATGTCCACCACCATGTCCACCACCACGTCCACCACCACCACATCCACCACCACATCCACCGCCACCATGTCCGCTACCACCACATCCTTCATCACATCCACAACCAGGTCCACCACCCCCACATCACCCACCACCACCATGACCACCAACACCATGTGCTCCACCACCATGTCCACCACCACAACCACCACGTCCACCACCACCACGTTCATAACCACCACGTCCACCACCATAACGTCCACCAACTCAACGTCCACCACCACATCCACCATGACCACATACACCACATCAACCACCACCACGTCCACCACCATGTCAACCACCACCACGATGTCCACCACCACATCCACCACAACCACGTCAACCACCACCACATCCACCACCACCACATCCACTACACCCACCATGTCCACCACCACCACCACATCGACCACCACCACCATCTCCACTACCACCACATCCACCTCCACATCCACCACCACCACATTCACCACCATGTCAACCACCACCACCACATCCACCACCACCATGTCCACCACCACCACGTCCATCACGTCCACTGCCACTACCACATCCACCACCACATCCACCACCACAATGTCCACCACCACCATGTCCACCACACCCACCACAATGTCCACCACCACCACCTCCACCACCACATCCACCACCATGTCCACCACCACCTCATCCACCACGAGCACATCCACCAACACCACGTCCATCATGTCCAACACCACATCCACCGCCACCACCACATCCACCACCACCATGTCCACCACTACCACATCCACCACCATGTCCACCACCACCACATCCACCACCTCTTCCACCACCATGACATCCAACTCCACCACGTCCACCACCACTATGTCCATTACCACCAGGTCCACCACCACGCCACCACATCCACCACCACCACGTCCACCACCACATCCACCACCACCGCATCCGCCACCACCATGTCCACCACCACGTCCACCACCACCATGTCCACCACCACCACGTCCATCACGTCCACCGCCACTACCACATCCATCACCACATCCACCACCACAATGTCCACCACCACCATGTCCATCATGTCCATCACTACATCCACCGCCACCACCACATCCACCACCACCATGTCCACCACTACCACATCCACCACCACATCCACCACCACCACATCCACCACCTCTTCCACCACCATGACATCCAACTCCACCACGTCCACCACCACTATGTCCATCACCACCAGGTCCACCACCATGTCCACCACATCCACCACCACCATGTCCACCACCACGTCCACCACCACCATGTCCACCACCACCACGTCCATCACATCCACCGCCACTACCACATCCACCACCACATCCACCACCACAATGCCCACCACCACCATGTCCACCACCATGTCCACCACACCCACCACAATGTCCACCACCACCACCTCCACCACCACGTCCACCACCATGTCCACCACCACCTCATCCACCACCAGCACATCCACCAACACCACGTCCATCATGTCCATCACCACATCCACCGCCACCACCACATCCACCACCACCATGTCCACCACTACCACATCCACCACCACGTCCACCACCACCACGTCAACCACCACCACCTCATCCACCACCACCACATCCACCACCACATCCACCACCACCACATTCATCACGTCCACCACCACATTCACCACCACCACATCCACCACCACCATGTCCACCACCACCACCATGTCCACCACCACCACATCCACCACCATGTCCACCACCATGTCCACCACCACGTCCACCACCACCACATCCACCACCACATCCACCGCCACCATGTCCGCTACCACCACATCCTTCATCACGTCCACAACCAGGTCCACCACCCCCACATCACCCACCACCACCATGACCACCAACACCATGTGCTCCACCACCATGTCCACCACCACAACTACCACGTCCACCACCTCCACGTTCATAACCACCACGTCCACCACCATAACATCCACCAACTCAACGTCCACCACCACATCCACCATGACCACATACACCACATCAACCACCACCACCACGTCTACCACCATGTCAACCACCACCACGATGTCCACCACCACATCCACCACAACCACGTCAACCACCACCACATCCACCACCACCACATCCACTACACCCACCACGTCCACCACCACCACCACATCAACCACCACCACCATCTCCACTACCACCACATCCACCTCCACATCCACCACCACCACATCCACCACCATGTCAACCACCACCACCACATCCACCACCACCATGTCCACCACCACCACGTCCATCACGTCCACCGCCACTACCACATCCACCACCACAATGTCCACCACCACCATGTCCACCACACCCACCACAATGTCCACCACCACCACCTCCACCACCACATCCACCACCATGTCCACCACAACCTCATCCACCACGAGCACATCCACGAACACCACGTCCATCATGTCCAACACCACATCCACCGCCACCACCACATCCACCACCACCATGTCCACCACTACCACATCCACCACCACATCCACCACCTCTTCCACCACCATGACATCCAACTCCACCACGTCCACCACCACTATGTCCATTACCACCAGGTCCACCACCATGTCCACCACATCCACCACCACCACGTCCACCACCACATCCACCACCACCGCATCCGCCACCACCATGTCCACCACCAGGTCCACCACCACCATGTCCACCACCACCACGTCCATCACGTCCACCGCCACTACCACATCCATCACCACATCCACCACCACAATGTCCACCACCACCATGTCCATCATGTCCATCACCACATCCACCGCCACCACCACATCCACCACCACCATGTCCACCACTACCACATCCACCACCACATCCACCACCACCACATCCACCACCTCTTCCACCACCATGACATCCAACTCCACCACGTCCACCACCACTAGTCCATCACCACCAGGTCCACCACCATGTCCACCACAGCCACCACCACCATGTCCACCACCACGTCCACCACCACCATGTCCACCACCACCACGTCCATCACATCCACCGCCACTACCACATCCACCACCACATCCACTACCACAATGTCCACCACCACCATGTCCACCACACCCACCACAATGTCCACCACCACCACCTCCACCACCACGTCCACCACCATGTCCACCACCACCTCATCCACCACCAGCACATCCACCAACACCACGTCCATCATGTCCATCACCACATCCACCGCCACCACCACATCCACCACCACCATGTCCACCACTACCACATCCACCACCACGTCCACCACCACCACGTCCACCACCACTATGTCCATCACCACCAGGTCCACCACCATGTCCACCACATCCACCACCACCATGTCCACCACCACGTCCACCACCACCATGTCCACCACCACCACGTCCATCACATCCACCGCCACTACCACATCCACCACCACATCCACCACCACAATGCCCACCACTACCATGTCCACCACCATGTCCACCACACCCACCACAATGTCCACCACCACCACCTCCACCACCACGTCCACCACCATGTCCACCACCACCTCATCCACCACCAGCACATCCACCAACACCACGTCCATCATGTCCATCACCACATCCACCGCCACCACCACATCCACCACCACCATGTCCACCACTACCACATCCACCACCACGTCCACCACCACCACGTCAACCACCACCACCTCATCCACCACCACCACATCCACCACCACATCCACCACCACCACATTCATCACGTCCACCACCACATTCACCACCACCACATCCACCACCACCATGTCCACCACCACCACATCCACCACCATGTCCACCACCACGTCCACCACCACCACATCCACCACCACATCCACCGCCACCATGTCCGCTACCACCACATCCTTCATCACGTCCACAACCAGGTCCACCACCCCCACATCACCCACCACCACCATGACCACCAACACCATGTGCTCCACCACCATGTCCACCACCACAACTACCACGTCCACCACCTCCACGTTCATAACCACCACGTCCACCACCATAACATCCACCAACTCAACGTCCACCACCACATCCACCATGACCACATACACCACATCAACCACCACCACCACGTCTACCACCATGTCAACCACCACCACGATGTCCACCACCACATCCACCACAACCACGTCAACCACCACCACATCCACCACCACCACATCCACTACACCCACCACGTCCACCACCACCACCACATCGACCACCACCACCATCTCCACTACCACCACATCCACCTCCACATCCACCACCACCACATCCACCACCATGTCAACCACCACCACCACATCCACCACCACCATGTCCACCACCACCACGTCCATCACGTCCACCGCCACTACCACATCCACCACCACATCCACCACCACAATGTCCACCACCACCATGTCCACCACACCCACCACAATGTCCACCACCACCACCTCCACCACCACATCCACCACCATGTCCACCACAACCTCATCCACCACGAGCACATCCACGAACACCACGTCCATCATGTCCAACACCACATCCACCGCCACCACCACATCCACCACCACCATGTCCACCACTACCACATCCACCACCACATCCACCACCTCTTCCACCACCATGACATCCAACTCCACCACGTCCACCACCACTATGTCCATTACCACCAGGTCCACCACCATGTCCACCACATCCACCACCACCACGTCCACCACCACATCCACCACCACCGCATCCGCCACCACCATGTCCACCACCAGGTCCACCACCACCATGTCCACCACCACCACGTCCATCACGTCCACCGCCACTACCACATCCATCACCACATCCACCACCACAATGTCCACCACCACCATGTCCATCATGTCCATCACCACATCCACCGCCACCACCACATCCACCACCACCATGTCCACCACTACCACATCCACCACCACATCCACCACCACCACATCCACCACCTCTTCCACCACCATGACATCCAACTCCACCACGTCCACCACCACTATGTCCATCACCACCAGGTCCACCACCATGTCCACCACAGCCACCACCACCATGTCCACCACCACGTCCACCACCACCATGTCCACCACCACCACGTCCATCACATCCACCGCCACTACCACATCCACCACCACATCCACTACCACAATGTCCACCACCACCATGTCCACCACACCCACCACAATGTCCACCACCACCACCTCCACCACCACGTCCACCACCATGTCCACCACCACCTCATCCACCACCAGCACATCCACCAACACCACGTCCATCATGTCCATCACCACATCCACCGCCACCACCACATCCACCACCACCATGTCCACCACTACCACATCCACCACCACGTCCACCACCACCACGTCAACCACCACCACCTCATCCACCACCACCACATCCACCACCACATCCACCACCACCACATTCATCACGTCCACCACCACATTCACCACCACCACATCCACCACCACCATGTCCACCACCACCACCATGTCCACCACCACCACATCCACCACCATGTCCACCACCATGTCCACCACCACGTCCACCACCACCACATCCACCACCACATCCACCGCCACCATGTCCGCTACCACCACATCCTTCATCACGTCCACAACCAGGTCCACCACCCCCACATCACCTACCACCACCATGACCACCAACACCATGTGCTCCACCACCATGTCCACCACCACAACCACCACGTCCACCACCACCACGTTCATAACCACCACATCCACCACCATAACGTCCACCAACTCCACGTCCACCACCACATCCACCATGACCACATACACCACGTCAACCACCACGTCCACCACCATGTCAACCACCACCACCACATCCATCACATCCACCACCACATCCACCACCACCATGTCCACCACTACCACATCTACCACCAGGTCCACCACCACCACATCCACCATTTCTTCCACCACCGTGACATCTATCTCCACCACGTCCACCACCACTATGTCCATCACCACCAGGTCCACCACCACGTCCGCCACATCCACCACCACCAACTCCACCAACACATCCACCACCACTGCATCCACCACCACCATGTCCACCACCACGTCCACTACCACCACCATGTCCACCACCTTCGTGTCCACCACCATGTCCACCACAACCATGTCCACCACCACCACGTCCATCACCACCACATCCACCACAACCATGTCCACCACCATGTCCACCACCACCATGTCAAAAACCACCACCACGTCTACAACCACCACATATACCATGACCACATCCACCACCACCAGGTCCACCACCACGTCCATCACCAACACATCCACCACCATCACCACATCCACCACCACCACATCCTCCACCACCACATCAACCACCATGTCCACCACATCCACCACCACCACATCCACCTCCACCACGTCCACATCCACCATCACCACTTCCACCAGCACCACATCCACCACCACCATGTCCACCACCACTTCCACAACCACCACATCCAACACCCCATGTGCACCACATCCACCACCACATCCACCACCATGTCCACCACCACATCCACCACCACCACATCCAACACCACCACCATGTCTACCACCACCATATCCAACACCACCATCACATTCACCTCCACCAGGTCGACCACCACCACATCCACCAGTATCACCACCACCACATCAGCCACCACCACCAGCATGTCCACCAAAACATCCACCACCGCATTCACCACTACCACCACATCCACCACCACCATGTCCACCACCACCACATCCACCACACCCACCACCACGTCCACCACTACCACACCCAGCACCACCACATACACCACCGCCACATACACCACCACGTTCACCACGTCCACCATCATGTCATCCACCACCACCACGTCCACCACTATCATGTCCACCATCACCACCACGTCCACCACTGCTACCACCACCACAACATCCACCCACCACCACCACGTCCACCAACACCACCATGTCCACCACCACATCCACCTCCACCATGTCCACAACCCCAACGTCACCACCATATCCACCACCACCACATCCACCACCACCACATCCATCACCACCATGTCAACCACCACCATGTCCTCCAGCACCACGTCCACCACAATGTCACCACCACATCCACCAACCCCACATCCACCACAACTATGTCCACCACCACCACTTCCACCACCAACTCCCCGCCCTCCACCACCACGTCCACCACCATGTCCACCACCACCATGTATTCCACCAACATGTCCACCACCACCATGTCCACCACCACCATGTCCACCACCACTACCACCACATCCACCACCTCCATGTCCACCACCACCACCATGTCCATCACCACCAAGTCCACCACATTCACCACCTCCACCACGTCCACCACATCCACCACCACTAGGTCAAACACCAGGTCCACCACCACGTCCATCACCACCACATCCACCACCATCACCACATCCACCACCACCACATCCACCACCACCACGTCCACCACCATCACCACATCCACCACCACCACATCCACCACCATCACCACATCCACCACCATGTCCACCACCACCACATCCACCACCTCTTCCACCACCATGACATCCAACTCCACCACGTCCACCACCACTATGTCCATTACCACCAGGTCCACCACCACGCCACCACATCCACCACCACCACGTCCACCACCACATCCACCACCACCGCATCCGCCACCACCATGTCCACCACCACGTCCACCACCACCATGTCCACCACCACCACGTCCATCACGTCCACCGCCACTACCACATCCATCACCACATCCACCACCACAATGTCCACCACCACCATGTCCATCATGTCCATCACTACATCCACCGCCACCACCACATCCACCACCACCATGTCCACCACTACCACATCCACCACCACATCCACCACCACCACATCCACCACCTCTTCCACCACCATGACATCCAACTCCACCACGTCCACCACCACTATGTCCATCACCACCAGGTCCACCACCATGTCCACCACATCCACCACCACCATGTCCACCACCACGTCCACCACCACCATGTCCACCACCACCACGTCCATCACATCCACCGCCACTACCACATCCACCACCACATCCACCACCACAATGCCCACCACCACCATGTCCACCACCATGTCCACCACACCCACCACAATGTCCACCACCACCACCTCCACCACCACGTCCACCACCATGTCCACCACCACCTCATCCACCACCAGCACATCCACCAACACCACGTCCATCATGTCCATCACCACATCCACCGCCACCACCACATCCACCACCACCATGTCCACCACTACCACATCCACCACCACGTCCACCACCACCACGTCAACCACCACCACCTCATCCACCACCACCACATCCACCACCACATCCACCACCACCACATTCATCACGTCCACCACCACATTCACCACCACCACATCCACCACCACCATGTCCACCACCACCACGTCCACCACCACCACATCCACCACCATGTCCACCACCATGTCCACCACCACGTCCACCACCACCACATCCACCACCACATCCACCGCCACCATGTCCGCTACCACCACATCCTTCATCACGTCCACAACCAGGTCCACCACCCCCACATCACCCACCACCACCATGACCACCAACACCATGTGCTCCACCACCATGTCCACCACCACAACTACCACGTCCACCACCTCCACGTTCATAACCACCACGTCCACCACCATAACATCCACCAACTCAACGTCCACCACCACATCCACCATGACCACATACACCACATCAACCACCACCACCACGTCTACCACCATGTCAACCACCACCACGATGTCCACCACCACATCCACCACAACCACGTCAACCACCACCACATCCACCACCACCACATCCACTACACCCACCACGTCCACCACCACCACCACATCAACCACCACCACCATCTCCACTACCACCACATCCACCTCCACATCCACCACCACCACATCCACCACCATGTCAACCACCACCACCACATCCACCACCACCATGTCCACCACCACCACGTCCATCACGTCCACCGCCACTACCACATCCACCACCACAATGTCCACCACCACCATGTCCACCACACCCACCACAATGTCCACCACCACCACCTCCACCACCACATCCACCACCATGTCCACCACAACCTCATCCACCACGAGCACATCCACGAACACCACGTCCATCATGTCCAACACCACATCCACCGCCACCACCACATCCACCACCACCATGTCCACCACTACCACATCCACCACCACATCCACCACCTCTTCCACCACCATGACATCCAACTCCACCACGTCCACCACCACTATGTCCATTACCACCAGGTCCACCACCATGTCCACCACATCCACCACCACCACGTCCACCACCACATCCACCACCACCGCATCCGCCACCACCATGTCCACCACCAGGTCCACCACCACCATGTCCACCACCACCACGTCCATCACGTCCACCGCCACTACCACATCCATCACCACATCCACCACCACAATGTCCACCACCACCATGTCCATCATGTCCATCACCACATCCACCGCCACCACCACATCCACCACCACCATGTCCACCACTACCACATCCACCACCACATCCACCACCACCACATCCACCACCTCTTCCACCACCATGACATCCAACTCCACCACGTCCACCACCACTATGTCCATCACCACCAGGTCCACCACCATGTCCACCACAGCCACCACCACCATGTCCACCACCACGTCCACCACCACCATGTCCACCACCACCACGTCCATCACATCCACCGCCACTACCACATCCACCACCACATCCACTACCACAATGTCCACCACCACCATGTCCACCACACCCACCACAATGTCCACCACCACCACCTCCACCACCACGTCCACCACCATGTCCACCACCACCTCATCCACCACCAGCACATCCACCAACACCACGTCCATCATGTCCATCACCACATCCACCGCCACCACCACATCCACCACCACCATGTCCACCACTACCACATCCACCACCACGTCCACCACCACCACGTCCACCACCACTATGTCCATCACCACCAGGTCCACCACCATGTCCACCACATCCACCACCACCATGTCCACCACCACGTCCACCACCACCATGTCCACCACCACCACGTCCATCACATCCACCGCCACTACCACATCCACCACCACATCCACCACCACAATGCCCACCACTACCATGTCCACCACCATGTCCACCACACCCACCACAATGTCCACCACCACCACCTCCACCACCACGTCCACCACCATGTCCACCACCACCTCATCCACCACCAGCACATCCACCAACACCACGTCCATCATGTCCATCACCACATCCACCGCCACCACCACATCCACCACCACCATGTCCACCACTACCACATCCACCACCACGTCCACCACCACCACGTCAACCACCACCACCTCATCCACCACCACCACATCCACCACCACATCCACCACCACCACATTCATCACGTCCACCACCACATTCACCACCACCACATCCACCACCACCATGTCCACCACCACCACCATGTCCACCACCACCACATCCACCACCATGTCCACCACCACGTCCACCACCACCACATCCACCACCACATCCACCGCCACCATGTCCGCTACCACCACATCCTTCATCACGTCCACAACCAGGTCCACCACCCCCACATCACCCACCACCACCATGACCACCAACACCATGTGCTCCACCACCATGTCCACCACCACAACTACCACGTCCACCACCTCCACGTTCATAACCACCATGTCCACCACCATAACATCCACCAACTCAACGTCCACCACCACATCCACCATGACCACATACACCACATCAACCACCACCACCACGTCTACCACCATGTCAACCACCACCACGATGTCCACCACCACATCCACCACAACCACGTCAACCACCACCACATCCACCACCACCACATCCACTACACCCACCACGTCCACCACCACCACCACATCGACCACCACCACCATCTCCACTACCACCACATCCACCTCCACATCCACCACCACCACATCCACCACCATGTCAACCACCACCACCACATCCACCACCACCATGTCCACCACCACCACGTCCATCACGTCCACCGCCACTACCACATCCACCACCACATCCACCACCACAATGTCCACCACCACCATGTCCACCACACCCACCACAATGTCCACCACCACCACCTCCACCACCACATCCACCACCATGTCCACCACAACCTCATCCACCACGAGCACATCCACGAACACCACGTCCATCATGTCCAACACCACATCCACCGCCACCACCACATCCACCACCACCATGTCCACCACTACCACATCCACCACCACATCCACCACCTCTTCCACCACCATGACATCCAACTCCACCACGTCCACCACCACTATGTCCATTACCACCAGGTCCACCACCATGTCCACCACATCCACCACCACCACGTCCACCACCACATCCACCACCACCGCATCCGCCACCACCATGTCCACCACCAGGTCCACCACCACCATGTCCACCACCACCACGTCCATCACGTCCACCGCCACTACCACATCCATCACCACATCCACCACCACAATGTCCACCACCACCATGTCCATCATGTCCATCACCACATCCACCGCCACCACCACATCCACCACCACCATGTCCACCACTACCACATCCACCACCACATCCACCAC
Source organism: Lissotriton helveticus (assembly GCF_964261635.1). Classification (NCBI taxonomy): domain Eukaryota; kingdom Metazoa; phylum Chordata; class Amphibia; order Caudata; family Salamandridae; genus Lissotriton; species Lissotriton helveticus. The sequence continues at coordinate 60,611,697 of NC_136061.1, forward strand.
CACCACATCCACCACCTCTTCCACCACCATGACATCCAACTCCACCACGTCCACCACCACTATGTCCATCACCACCAGGTCCACCACCATGTCCACCACAGCCACCACCACCATGTCCACCACCACGTCCACCACCACCATGTCCACCACCACCACGTCCATCACATCCACCGCCACTACCACATCCACCACCACATCCACTACCACAATGTCCACCACCACCATGTCCACCACACCCACCACAATGTCCACCACCACCACCTCCACCACCACGTCCACCACCATGTCCACCACCACCTCATCCACCACCAGCACATCCACCAACACCACGTCCATCATGTCCATCACCACATCCACCGCCACCACCACATCCACCACCACCATGTCCACCACTACCACATCCACCACCACGTCCACCACCACCACGTCAACCACCACCACCTCATCCACCACCACCACATCCACCACCACATCCACCACCACCACATTCATCACGTCCACCACCACATTCACCACCACCACATCCACCACCACCATGTCCACCACCACCACCATGTCCACCACCACCACATCCACCACCATGTCCACCACCATGTCCACCACCACGTCCACCACCACCACATCCACCACCACATCCACCGCCACCATGTCCGCTACCACCACATCCTTCATCACGTCCACAACCAGGTCCACCACCCCCACATCACCTACCACCACCATGACCACCAACACCATGTGCTCCACCACCATGTCCACCACCACAACCACCACGTCCACCACCACCACGTTCATAACCACCACATCCACCACCATAACGTCCACCAACTCCACGTCCACCACCACATCCACCATGACCACATACACCACGTCAACCACCACGTCCACCACCATGTCAACCACCACCACCACATCCATCACATCCACCACCACATCCACCACCACCATGTCCACCACTACCACATCTACCACCAGGTCCACCACCACCACATCCACCATTTCTTCCACCACCGTGACATCTATCTCCACCACGTCCACCACCACTATGTCCATCACCACCAGGTCCACCACCACGTCCGCCACATCCACCACCACCAACTCCACCAACACATCCACCACCACTGCATCCACCACCACCATGTCCACCACCACGTCCACTACCACCACCATGTCCACCACCTTCGTGTCCACCACCATGTCCACCACAACCATGTCCACCACCACCACGTCCATCACCACCACATCCACCACAACCATGTCCACCACCATGTCCACCACCACCATGTCAAAAACCACCACCACGTCTACAACCACCACATATACCATGACCACATCCACCACCACCAGGTCCACCACCACGTCCATCACCAACACATCCACCACCATCACCACATCCACCACCACCACATCCTCCACCACCACATCAACCACCATGTCCACCACATCCACCACCACCACATCCACCTCCACCACGTCCACATCCACCATCACCACTTCCACCAGCACCACATCCACCACCACCATGTCCACCACCACTTCCACAACCACCACATCCAACACCCCATGTGCACCACATCCACCACCACATCCACCACCATGTCCACCACCACATCCACCACCACCACATCCAACACCACCACCATGTCTACCACCACCATATCCAACACCACCATCACATTCACCTCCACCAGGTCGACCACCACCACATCCACCAGTATCACCACCACCACATCAGCCACCACCACCAGCATGTCCACCAAAACATCCACCACCGCATTCACCACTACCACCACATCCACCACCACCATGTCCACCACCACCACATCCACCACACCCACCACCACGTCCACCACTACCACACCCAGCACCACCACATACACCACCGCCACATACACCACCACGTTCACCACGTCCACCATCATGTCATCCACCACCACCACGTCCACCACTATCATGTCCACCATCACCACCACGTCCACCACTGCTACCACCACCACACCATCCACCCACCACCACCACGTCCACCAACACCACCATGTCCACCACCACATCCACCTCCACCATGTCCACAACCCCAACGTCACCACCATATCCACCACCACCACATCCACCACCACCACATCCATCACCACCATGTCAACCACCACCATGTCCTCCAGCACCACGTCCACCACAATGTCACCACCACATCCACCAACCCCACATCCACCACAACTATGTCCACCACCACCACTTCCAATACCAACTCCCCGCCCTCCACCACCACGTCCACCACCATGTCCACCACCACCATGTATTCCACCAACATGTCCACCACCACCATGTCCACCACCACCACGTCCACCACCACTACCACCACATCCACCACCTCCATGTCCACCACCACCACCATGTCCATCACCACCAAGTCCACCACATTCACCACCTCCACCACGTCCACCACATCCACCACCACTAGGTCAAACACCAGGTCCACCACCACGTCCATCACCACCACATCCACCACCATCACCACATCCACCACCACCACATCCACCACCACCACGTCCACCACCATCACCACATCCACCACCACCACATCCACCACCACCACATCCACCACCACCACATCTACCACCACCACGTCCACCCCCATGTCCACCACCACCACATCCTCCGCCACCACATCCACCACCATGTCCACCACATCCTCCACCACCACGTCCACCACCACCATGTCCACCACCACCACCACATCCACCACCACATCCACCACCACCACTTCCACCACTACCGCATCCACCACGTCCACATCCACCAGCACCTTTTCCACCACCACCACATCCACCACCACCATGTCCTCCACCACTTCTACTACCACCACATCCAACACCCCATGTGCACCACATCCACCACCACATCCACCACCATGTCCACCACCACATCCACCACCACCACATCCAACACCACCACCATATCTACCACCACCATATCCCAACTACCACATCCACCACCACCACATCCAACACCACCATCACGTCCACCTCCACCAGGGCGACCACTACCACATCCACTAGTATTACCACCACCACCAGCATGTCCACCAAAACATCCACCACCACGTCCACCACTACCACCACATCCACCACCACCATGTCCACCACCACCACCACATCTACCACCACATCCACCACCATCACATCCACCACCACCATGTCCACCACCACCACATCCACCACCACCACATCCACCACCACCACACCCACCGCCATGTCCACCACTACCACACCCAGCACCACCACATACACCACCACATCCACCACATCCACCACCACCACGTCCACCATCATGTCATCCACCACCACCACATCCACCACTACCACATCCACCATCACCACAAGGTTCACCACGTCCACCACCACTACATCCACCACCACCACATCCACACACTACCACCACGTCTACCAACAACACCATGTCCACCACCACATCCACCACCACCACATCCACCACCACATCCACCACATCCACCACCACATCCACATTCATGTCATCCACCACCACCATGTCCACCACTACCATGTCCACCATCACCACCACGTCCACCACTGCCACCACCACCACCACATCCACCCACCACCACCACGTCCACCAACACCACCATGTCCACCACCACATCCGCCTCCACCATGTCCACAACCCCCACGTCCACCACCACATCCACCACCACATCCACCACCACCACCACATCCATCACCACCATCACATCCATCACCACCATGTCAACCACCAACATCTCCTCCACCTCCACGTCCATCACCATGTCCACCACCATGTCCACCAACCCCACAACCACCACCACCATGTCCACCACCACCACCACCACTTCCACCACCAACACCCCGCCCTCCACCACCACGTCCACCCCCACCACCACGTCCACCACCATGTCCACCACCACCATGTATTCCACCAACATGTCCACCACCATCAGGTCCACCACCACCATGTCCACCACCACCACATCCACCACCACTACCATCACATCCACCACCACCATGTCCACCACCACCACCATGTCCATCACCACCAAGTCCACCACATCCACCACCACGTTCACCACATCCACCACGTCCACCACCACCAGGTCCACCACCAGGTCCACCACCATGTCCATCACCACCAGCACATTCACCACCACCATGTCCACCGCCACCACCACTTCCACCACCACCATGTCCTCCACCACCATGTCCACCACCACCACATCTACCACCACCATGTCTTCTACCACCATGTCCACCACCATCATGTCCACCGCCACGTCCATCACCACCATGTCCACCACATCCACCACCACCACCATGTCCACCACATGCACCATCACCACGTCCACCACCACATCCACCACCAGCATGTCCTCCACCACCATGTCCACCACCACCACGTCCACCACCAACACTCCACCACCATGTCTACCACCACCATGTCCACCACCACATCTATCACCACCACGTCCACCACCACCAAGTCCACCACCACCATGTCCAGCACCACCATGTCCACACCACCATGTCCACTACCACCAGCACATTCACCATCACCATATCCACCACCACTATCACCCCCCCCCTGTGATGGGTAAAGTGTCATTGGAGGGCAGGGGTAATAGGAGTGTCATCCCTGGCTGTACAATGGAAATTTAAGATGTATTGCATGCGGGAATAGGGGCTAGAAGTATTACACCAGACCCAAGATACATTTTGAAGAGGCACAATGTCACAGGGGCTCCTGTAAAAGTACTCGCAGCATCTCTACCTCACAGTGGTCACCACGTCCATCACCCCCACGTCCACCACCACCACCACCATGTCAACCTCCACCATGTCCAACACCACCATGTCCACCACATACACCACCACCATGTCCACCACCGCCACATCCTCCACCATGTCCACCACCACCATGTCCACCACCACCACATCCACCACCACCATGTCCCCCACCACCACCATGTCCACCACCACCATACATAGAAAGTGAAAACAATAAATTAGATATGCGTTAAAACTTAAAGCTAAAATTGAATTAAATTTGATCGATATCAAGCTGTGCAGTACATTGAGAAAATTAAGGAATAAGCACAATATTATAGAAAACTTCTCCTTCTACGCCACATGCCCAACAAAAACCTGAATACAGCAAAGACAATGGGAGGGTGGGTATCATATCTTAAAACCCTGGCGGCTTCGGCACATTGTGTAAAACCTAAATTCCTGCAGAGTGGGACCAGCCAACATTTCCTGATTCTGTGGTACGCCGGGCAGAAGAATAGGACATGGTATACATCTTCTTGCCTATAATTACAGGCCGGGCATACAGTGTTCTTTGCATTAGCCCATTTACACGTGAATGCCCTGAGCGGGAGGCAGCCGATCCTGAGCTTGAGCGGGAGGCAGCCGATCCTGAGCTGTTTCATGTTTATACAACTTCCAATAAAAAGAAATTGGACTTATTGCATCTCATTCTAAAACTGGTTGCCTCAATCCCATTTAATTTAAAAGCAGTTTAAACTCATCTCTCAAAAGGCTTATCTTCACCCCAAATGGCCCTTCAAAAAATACCAGCAACAAAATAGCTATTGGTGTTTACCCCTGGAACAGAACTCATGCCGTTCAGAAAATGGTTCAAAAACATGAACAAAATAACGGCGGGAAGTGCGACTTTTCTAAAGCAGTTGGGAGCCAGAAACCACTATAGGTCTTTGACATGAACACAACACAAGCATGCTGTTTTATCAACACCTTCAACAAATAAGGTGTTTTTGAGTTCAGTATTTTTAAAAGCTGGAGGGCTGAAAAGGACGGTTAGTATTTCTTAAAAACAGAAAGAGATGGAAACAAAATAAAGAAATCAGAATTTAAGTAAAAAGCCCCTCAATTGATCGGGCTTCCGAGTTTGCCAAAGCCTGTCTCAGCAGAGAAGGTCGCCCTCAGCTGGCTTCCCATCGAGCAAGATCTATCTACAAGACTACCTGTATCACCCACAAAGCCTTGCACTCCTCCTCTCCTTGCTACCTGGTGAATACACTGAAACTCTCTGGAGGCTATAGACCATCACGTAATGCGGAAAATTTACTGCTTGAACCTCCCACTTTCAAGAAGGAAAGATCGATGGCCCAATCCTTTTCAGGCAACGCGGTGAGAATCTGGAACTCACTTCCACCGCAGCTCCGGACCACCACCTCCTCCCAGGCCTTCAAAACTGACCTTAAAGTTCTCCTCCTTCAAAGACACTTCCAAATGTAATTCACACCCTCTCTGCTATCTGAAAGAAGACACTCCATTATAGAGAACCTTTTCTCCATGACTTTGGAAGTGCCTTCCCAGTGTGTTCTGCCATTCATTGCAGTATTATCCTTCTACCTGTGTTTGGTACTCTTTTGTAACATGCACACGTCACTTTTCTCTTGTAACACACTGTTTGCTACCTCTTACATTTTGTTTGCTTTAGATACTTGCACAAGTGCCACCATTGACTACATAATGTTTGTTCTTGTGTTTGAGTGTCTGCCATATATTACAGTATTATACCTCTACTTGTACTTTGTATGCTTTTGTAACCTGCACACATGTCACTTTTCCTCCTGTAATGCACTGTTTGCTACCTCTTGTATTTTGTTTGCTCACAATTCTCACTTTTGCCTCATGTAACGTAACGTTTGCTTTTGTAATTTGTTGACTTGTAATGTTCTCCTCATGTATCAGATCTGTTCCTTTTGTGAAGCGCTCTGACACCTTCGGGTAAAGTCCGCACTATATAAAAATGCATAAAATAAATAAATAAATAAATATGTCTTCTCTCGGCCGTTTCTCCTCGCTGGAGGGGCACACCCACCCTCCCTCCTCCCACCTCCCTTGGCGACGAGGCCCCGCAGCAAGAGTGCAAAGCAGATCACCAAACAATTGCAGTTTCCAGGTTGATTTGCCTAGTTCCCTTCACCCCCATCCAGGCGCTCAAAACTGTCGAGTCTCGGCCAGGAAAAAACCCACAAAAGCAAGAAGGGCATACATGCATCTGACCCGAAAAGAACCCCCAACCCAGTCCCCCCCTTAGCTTCTGCTGGCTGCGTGTCGTTCCAGGTATCGCCAGCCTGCTCACGACCCCGCTCTTCAAGCCTGTAAGTAAGACTGTTTATTAGTAGGCACGGTTCGTTTAGCTACTTACAGTTACTGGTGGGCAGTACTGTCTTTATTAAAAGGCCTGCTGCTGCTGCTCTCCAAGTCGAGCTGAACTGCTGGTGACCCATGGGGTGAGTGTTGGCCAGGGCGTGGCAGTTTGTAAATAATCTACGCATACGCTGACGCACAGCCCCTACCCCCACAGAACCAAACCAAGCTCAATCAGTGACCAGCCCACCTGCAACACTGAACTAAGGGCCTAACGAAAATCCACATAACGGATATGGTTAGAATCTTTCTATTATTGACTCTCACAGCCACAACACTGTTCACTGGGGACTCAGGAGAGTAACAACACCCTCTGCGGTGAGTCAGTGAGGTTATTTTATGTCATTTGCCACAATGCCATATCACGTGCAGACTGGTAGTATAGATCCGTCCCTGATGAATAAGTGCCGGTGCTAAGCACCGGAAAGCACCGGCACAAATTAAGCACTGCCACCACCACATCTACAACAGCCACCAAATCCACAACCACCACATCCATCACCACCACGTCCACCACCATGTCATCCACCACCACCACCACATCCACCTCCACCACATCCACCACCACCACCACATCCACCACAGCCACCACCACCACGTCCACCACATCCACCACCACCACGTCCACCACCACCACCACCACATCCACCTCCTACAGGTCCACCACCCCCACATCCATCACCACGTCCACCACCACCACATCACCCATCACCATGTCCACCACCACCACCACGTCCACCACCACCACATCCACCACCACCATGTCCACCAGCACCACAACCACGTCCTCCAACATGTCCACCGCCACATCCACCAACCCCACATCCACCACCACCATGTCCACCACCACCACCACATCCTCCACCACCACATCCTCCACCACCATGTCCACCACCACATCCACCCCACCATATCTTCCACCATCATGTCCATCACCACCACGTCCACCACCGCCATGTCCACCACCACGTCCACCACCACTGCCACCACCACCACGTCCACCACCACCACTTTCACCACATCCACCAAATTGTCTACCACCACCACATCCACTACCATGTCCACCACTCATGTCCACCACTACCATGATGTCCACCACCACGATGTCCACCACCACGTCCACCACCACCACCATGTCCACCACAACCATGTCCACCACATCCACCACCATGTCCACCACCACCAGGTCCACCACCACCACATCCACCACCATGTCCACCACATCCACCACCACCACATTCGCCACCACAACGTCCACCACCACATCCACCCCCACCATGTCCACCACCACCACATCCACCACCACGTCCACCACCACCACATCAACATCCACCACCACCATGTCCACTACCACTACCACATCCACCACCACCATGTCCACCACGTCCACCACCACCATGTCCACCACCACCACATCCACCACTACCACCACCCCCATGTGATGGGTAAAGTGTCACTGGAGGGCAGGGGTAATAGATGTGTCAACGTCGACTGTACATGGGAAATTTGATGATGGATTGGGTGCGGGAATAGGGGCTAGAAGTATTACACCAGACATAAGATACATTTTACAGAGGCGCAATGCCACAGGGGCTCCTGTAAAAGCACTCGCAGCATTTCTACCTCATAGTGGCCACCTCGTCCATCACCACCACCACCATGTCCACCACAACCATCATCACATCCACCACCACCATGTCCACCACCACCACGTCCACCACCATGTCCACCACCACCACGTCCACCACCACCTCGTCGAATACCACTACCAAATCCACCACCACCATGTACACCACCACCACGTCCACCACCACCATGTCCACCACCACCACCACTACCACCACCCCCCTGTGATGGGTAAAGTGTCACTGGAGGGCAGGGGTAATAGAAGCGTCAACGCCGGCTGTACATGGGAAATTTGATGATAGATTGGGTGCAGGAATAGGGGCTAGAAGTATTACACCAGACCCAGGATACATTTTACAGAGGCGCAATGCCACAGGGGCTCCTGTAAAAGCACTCGCAGCATTTCTACCTCATAGTGGCCACCTCGTCCATCACCACCACCACCATGTCCACCACAACCATCATCATATCCACCACCACGTCCACCACCACCACATCCACCACGTCCACCACTACCATGTCCACCACCACCACCACATCTACTGTCACCACGTCCACCACCACCACATCCACCACCACCATGTCCACCACCACCACGTCCACCACCATCACGTCCACCACCACCACGTCCACCACCACCACATCCACCACCACCACCACGTCCACCACCTCCACGTCCTCCACCACCACCACGACTTCCACCACCACGTCTACCACCACCATCACCCCCGTGAATGGTAAAGTGTCACTGGAGGGCAGGGGTAATAGAAGGGCCAACCCCCGCTGTTCATGGGAACTTTAGGGATGTATTGGGTGGCTGAAAAGGGGCTAGTAGTATTACACCAGACCCAAGATACATTTTGAAGAGGCGCAATGTCACAGGGGCTCCTGTAAAAGCACTTGCAGCACAGTGGCATACCTGCATAAGCCACTCACTCAAAACAGGCATTGGCATAGCCAATAGGTCTCACCTTTGGAACCTTATAAGTGTTTAGGCATGCAACACTTGATGTTGTTGCACCAAGGATATTGTGCTGGATAACTAAACACTTATAAGGTCCCAAAGGCGAGACCTATTGGCTATGCCAATGCTTGTTATGGAAAGACATAGCGTGCCTTCCCTGAGCAGGTCTGGTTTCTGATTACATCTGACCAGCTCTGATATTTCTATAACATACTGCAGGGCGATATGCTTCTGCCTAGCACCATATATAACTTGCTTGCATGTATAAACAGCTTGCTGGATAACCAGCAAGCTGGCTTTCGGCCAGCTCACTCTACCGAAGCTGTTATTGTGGCCGTAATGGATGTGCTGAGGCAAGGCGCCGACAAGAACATCGCCCAGGCTCTTGTTTTACTGGATTTGTCGGCTGCTTTTGACAAGGTCGATCATAGCCTCTTGATCGACCGTGTCAAAAACGTGGGTATCCAAGGCATGGCCCTTATATTGATCAAATCTTTCCTGCATCAGCGTTCCCAGGCAGTCCACCTGTCCACTTACTCTGCTTCTAATTCCCCCCTATCTTGTGGAGTCCCTCAGGGCTCTGCCTTGTCGCCACTTTTGTTCAACCTTTACATGCAACCTCTTATAGCTTCCCTCCGTCACACCCCGGTTACTATTTTTAATTATGCTGATGATTTATAACTGATTTTTCCTGTTGATCCCACCCCCTCTTCCTGCACTAATTTTCAATCCACTATGCTTGTGATCTCTGAGTGGATGCACTACAGCCAGCTGAAGCTTAACCCCAACAAGACGGAGTTAGTGTTGATAGGTGGGCCAGCTAACCCTTGGAATTCTAGCTTCTGGCCCCCATCCCTTGGGTCCTCACCTTGCCCTGTCAATTCGGTAAAAAGCCTAGGCGTAATCATATGCAGTGACTTGTCTATGAGGCCTCAAATTAATGCAGTTACATCATCCTGTTTTTTCCACCTGCGCAGGATATGCAAAATTCCTAGGTTCCTCACCACCGAGGCACTCATTCTCATCATTATGGCTCTTGTTACCTCGCGTATTGACTACGCTAACTCCCTCTACGTTGGAATACCTGCCTACCATCTTCACTGGCTACAGTTGGTGCAAAACCAGGGGGCAAGACTGGTCTTTCATCAGCCCAAACATCAACATGTCTCGCCTCTGTTGAGGAGACTGCATTGGCTCCCCGTGGCCTATCGCTGCATGTTCAAACTTGGCTGCACTGTCTTTAAGGCTCTTACTGATCAAGCTCCTGCCTTTATCACATCCAGCCTCCAGCGTTACACCCCCTCGAGAGATCTCCGGTCCACTTCCCACAACCTGTTGATGGTTCCAAGGTACAAACGTAAAAAGCATGGAGGACTGTGTTTTTCCTTCCTTGCCCCCACTCTGTGGAACTCCATCCCTATTTCCCTTAGACTTTGCCCCAGTTATGTCTGCTTCCGTAAATTACTCAAAACTCACTTCTTCCAGCTAGCCTACTGAGTTACTCCGCTGAACTGTTCCCCCCGCAATTGTCTATGAGCGCCATGAAACCGTCTGGTGACCGAGCGTGGTATAAATATTTTTAACTTAACATAACAACATAACACCACTACATGCACCACCACCATCACATCCACCACTACCTTCACCACTACGTCCACCACCACCACGTCCACCACCACCACGTCCTCCACCGCCACCACATCCACCACCAGCAGCACCACGTCCACCACCATGTCCACCACCACGATGTCCACCACCAATACGTCCACCACCACTTCCACCACCATCACGTCCACCACCACCACCACGTCCACCACCACCATATCCACCACCTCCACTATGTCCGCCACCACCACGTCCACCACCACCATGACCACCATAACCACCACCACCTCATCCACCACCACCACATCCACCACATCCACCACCACTTCCACCACCACCATTTCCATCCTAATTACCACCACCACCACATCCACCACCACCTTGTCCACCACCACAACCATGTCCACCACCACCACATCCACCATCAGGTCCACCACCACCACATCTACCACCCCCAAATCCACTACCTCTTCCACTCCCATCATATCCACCTCCACCATGTCCACCACCACGTCCACCACCACTATGTCCATCACCAGGTCCACCACCACATCCACCACCACCACCATGTTCACCACTACAACTTCCACCACCACGTCCACCATCACATCCACCACATCGACCACCACCACATCCACCACCACCACCACATCCACCATCACCACGTCTACCAGCACCACATCCACCACCACCACGTCCACCACCACCACATCCACCACAACTATGTCCACCACCACATCCACCACCACCATGTCCACAACCACCACATCCACCACCACCACCACATCCACCACCACGTCCACAACTACCACATCCACCATGACCACATCCACCATCACCACATCCACCACCACCACATCCACCACACCAACCACCACGTCCACAACCACCACCACGTCCACCACCACCACATCCTCCACAAACACATCCATCACCATGTCCACCACCACCACATCTACCACGTCCACCACCACCATGTCCACCACCACCACATTCATCCCTCCACCACCACCACCACGTCCACCACCACCACATCCACCAACTCCACCACTTCCACCACGTCCACCACAGCCACAACCACCATGTGTACCACCACATCCAACACCACCATGTCCACCACCATGTCCACCACATCCACCACGTCCACCACCACCACCACTTCCACCACCACGTCCGCAACCACCACATCCACCATCACCACATCCACCACCACCACATCCACCACACTGACCACCACGTCCACCACCACCACCACTTCCACCACCACGTCCGCAACCACCACGTCAACCATCACCACATCCTCCTCCACCACATCCACCACCACCACCACATCTACCATGTCCACCACCACCATGTTCACCACCACCACCACGTCCACCACCACCACATCCATCCCTTCACCACCACCACCACGTCCACCACCACCACATCCACCAACACCACCACTTCCACCACCACCATGTCCACCACATCCACAACCACATCCACAACCACCATGTCCACCACAACATCCACCACATCCAACACCACCTTGTCCACCACCACCACGTCCACCACCACCATGTCCACCACCATGTCCACCTCCACATCCACCACCACATCCACCACCACCACCATGTCCACCACCACCACATTCTCCACCACGTCCACCACCACATCAACCACCACCATGTACACCACCACCACATCCACCACCACTTTCACCACCACATCCACCACCACCATGTCCACTACCACCACCACCACCATTTCCACAACCATGTCCACCACACCCACCAACACATCCACCATGTCCACCACCAGTACCAAGTCCACCACCAGCACCACGTCCACCACCACCACGTTCAACACCACCACATCCACCACCACCATGTCCACCACCCCCACATCACCTACCACCACTATGTCCACCACCACCATGTGCTCCACCACCAAGTCCACCACCACCACCACGTCCACCACCACCACGTTCATCACACCATGTCCACATCCAACACCACCACATCCACCACCACCATAACATCCACCAGCACCACGTCCACCACCACATCCACCCCCACTGCGTCCACCACCACCACGTCAACCACCACAACAATGTCCACCACCACGTCCACCTCCACCACATCCACCACCACATCCACCACAACCACGTCCACCACCACCACATCCACCACACCCACTATGTCCACCACCATCACCACATCGACCACCACCACCATCTCCACCACCACCATGTCTACCACCACATCCACCACCACTATGTCAACCACCACCACCACGTCCACCACCACCTCATCCACCACCACCACATCCACCACCACCATGTCCATCACGTCCACCACCACCATGTCCACCACCACCATATCCACCACCACGTCCACCACCACCACCACGTCCACCACCACCACATCCACCGCCACCATGTCCACTACCACCACATCCATCATCACATCCACCTACACCATGACCACCAACACCATGTGCTCCACCACCATGTCCACCACCATGTCCACCACCATCACGTCCACCACCACATTCACCACCACATCCACCACCACCATGTCCACATCCACCACCACCATGTCCACCACCACCACATCCACTACCACGTCCACCACCACCACCACGTCCACCACCACCACATCCACCGCCACCATGTCCACTACCACCACATCCATCATCACATCCACCTACACCATGACCACCAACACCATGTGCTCCACCACCATGTCCACCACCACGTCCACCACCACCACGTTCATCACACCATGTCCACATCCAACACCACCACATCCACCACCATCATAATGTCCACCAACACAATGTCCACCACCACATCCACCACCACCACGTCCACCACCACCACGTCAACCACCACCACCTCATCCACCACCACCACATCCACCACCACATCCACCACCACCACATCCATCACGTCCACCACCACATTCACCACCACCACATCCACCACCACCATGTCCACCACCACCACCATGTCCACCACCACCACATCCACCACCATGTCCACCACCACGTCCACCACCACCACATCCACCGCCACCATGTCCGCTACCACCACATCCTTCATCACGTCCACAACCAGGTCCACCACCCCCACATCACCCACCACCACCATGACCACCAACACCATGTGCTCCACCACCATGTCCACCACCACAACCACCACGTCCACCACCACCATGTTCATAACCACCACGTCCACCATCATAACGTCCACCAACTCAACGTCCACCACCACATCCACCATGACCACATACACCACGTCAACCACCACCACCACGTCCACCACCATGTCAACCACCACCACGATGTCCACCACCACATCCACCACAACCACGTCAACCACCACCACATCCACCACCACCACATCCACTACACCCACCACGTCCACCACCACCACCACATCGACCACCACCATTATCTCCACTACCACCACATCCACCACCACATCCACCACCACCACATCCACCACCATGTCAACCACCACCACCACATCCACCACCACCATGTCCACCACCACCACATCTACCGCCACTACCACATCCACCACCACATCCACCACCACAATGTCCATCACCACCATGTCCACCACCATGTCCACCACACCCACCACAATGTTCACCACCACCACCTCCACCACCATGTCCACCACCATGTCCACCACCACCTCATCCACCACCAGCACATCCACCAACACCACGTCCATCATGTCCATCACCACATCCACCGCCACCACCACATCTACCACCACCATGTCCACCACTACCACATCCACCACCACGTCCACCACCACCACGTCAACCACCACCACCTCATCCACCACCACCACATCCACCACCACATCCACCACCACCACATTCATCACATCCACCACCACATTCACCACCACCACATCCACCACCACCATGTCTACCACCACCACCATGTCCACCACCACCACATCCACCACCATGTCCACCACCATGTCCACCACCACGTCCACCACCACCACATCCACCACCACCATGTCCGCTACCACCACATCCTTCATCACGTCCACAACCAGGTCCACCACCCCCACATCACCCACCACCACCATGACCACCAACACCATGTGCTCCACCACCATGTCCACCACCACAACCACCACATCCACCACCACCACGTTCATAACCACCACGTCCACCACCATAACGTCCACCAACTCAACGTCCACCACCACATCCACCATGACCACATACACCACGTCAACCACCACCACCACGTCCACCACCATGTCAACCACCACCACGATGTCCACCACCACATCCACCACAACCACGTCAACCACCACCACATCCACCACCACCACATCCACTACACCCACCACATCCACCACCACCACCACATCGACCACCACCACCATCTCCACTACCACCACATCCACCTCCACATCCACCACCACCACATCCACCACCATGTCAACCACCACCACCACATCCACCACCACCATGTCCACCACCACCACGTCCATCACGTCCACCGCCACTACCACATCCACCACCACATCCACCACCACAATGTCTACGACCACCATGTCCACTACCATGTCCACCACACCCACCACAATGTCCACCACCACCACCTACACCACCACATCCACCAACATGTCCACCACCACCTCATCCACCACCAGCACATCCACCAACACCACGTCCATCATGTCCATCACCACATCCACCGCCACCACCACATCCACCACCACCATGTCCACCACTACCACATCCACCACCACGTCCACCACCACCACATCCACCACCTCTTCCACCACCATGACATCCAACTCCACCACATCCACCACCACTATGTCCATCACCACCAGGTCCACCACCATGTCCACCACATCCACCACCACCACGTCCACCACCACATCCACCACCACCGCATCCGCCACCACCATGTCCACCACCACGTCCACCACCACCATGTCCACCACCACCACATCCATCACGTCCACTGCCACTACCACATCCACCACCACATCCACCACCACAATGTCCACCACTACCATGTCCATCATGTCCATCACCACATCCACCGCCACCACCACATCCACCCCCACCATGTCCACCACTACCACATCCACCACCACATCCACCACCACCACATCCACCACCTCTTCCACCACCATGACATCCAACTCCACCACGTCCACCACCACTATGTCCATCACCACCAGGTCCACCACCATGTCCACCACATCCACCACCACCATGTCCACCACCACATCCACCACCACCGCATCTGCCACCACCATGTCCACCACCACGTCCACCACCACCATGTCCACCACCACCACGTCCATCACGTCCACCGCCACTACCACATCCACCACCACATCCACCACCACAATGTCCACCACCACCATGTCCACCACCATGTCCACCACACCCACCACAATGTCCACCACCACCACCTCCACCACCACGTCCACCACCATGTCCACCACCACCTCATCCACCACCAGCACATCCACCAACACCACGTCCATCATGTCCATCACCACATCCACCGCCACCACCACATCCACCACCACCATGTCCACCACTACCACATCCACCACCACGTCCACCACCACCACATCAACCACCACCACCTCATCCACCAGCACCACATCCACCACCACATCCACCACCACCACATTCATCACGTCCATCACCACATTCACCACCACCACATCCACCACCACCATGTCCACCACCACCACCATGTCCACCACCACCACATCCACCACCATGTCCACCACCATGTCCACCACCACGTCCACCACCACCACATCCACCACCACATCCACTGCCAACATGTCCGCTACCACCACATCCTTCATCACGTCCACAACCAGGTCCACCAACCCCACATCACCTACCACCACCATGACCACCAACACCATGTGCTCCACCACCATGTCCACCACCACAACCACCACGTCCACCACCACCACGTTCATAACCACCACGTCCACCACCATAACGTCCACCAACTCAATGTCCACCACCACATCCACCATGACCACATACACCACGTCAACCACCCCCACCACGTCATCCACCATGTCAACCACCACCACGATGTCCACCACCACATCCACCACAACCACGTCAACCACCCCCACATCCACCACCACCACATCCACTACACCCACCACGTCCACCACCACCACCACATCGACCACCACCACCATCTCCACTACCACCACATCCACCTCCACATCCACCACCACCACATCCACCACCATGTCAACCACCACCACCACATCCACCACCACCATGTCCACCACCACCACGTCCATCACGTCCACCGCCACTACCACATCCACCACCACATCCACCACCACAATGTCCACCACCACCATGTCCACCACCATGTCCACCACACCCACCACAATGTCCACCACCACCACCTCCACCACCACATCCACCACCATGTCCACCACCACCTCATCCACCACCAGCACATCCACCAACACCACGTCCATCATGTCCATCACCACATCCACCGCCACCACCACATCCACCACCACCATGTCCACCACTACCACATCCACCACCACGTCCACCACCACAACATCCACCACCTCTTCCACCACCATGACATCCAACTCCACCATGTCCACCACCACTATGTCCATCACCACCAGGTCCACCACCATGTCCACCACATCCACCACCACCACATCCACCACCACATCCACCACCACCGCATCCGCCACCACCATGTCCACCACCACGTCCACCTCCACCATGTCCACAACCCCAACGTCACCACCATATCCACCACCACCACATCCACCACCACCACATCCATCACCACCATGTCCACCACCACCATGTCCACCACCATGTCCACCAACACCATGTCCACCACCACCACGTCCACCACCACCACATCCACCACAACCATGTCCACCACCACATCCACCACCATGTCCACCACCACCATGTCCAAAACCACCACCACGTCTACAACCACCACATGTACCATGACCACATCAACCACCACCAGGTCCACCACCAGGTCCACCACCACGTCCATCACCACCACATCCACCACCATCACCACATCCACCACGTCCACCACCACCACGTCCACCACCACCACATCCACCACCACCACATCCACCACCACCATGTCCACCACCACCTCATCCACCACCACCACCACGTCCATCATGTCCACCGCCACCACCACACCCACCACAATGTCCACCGCCATGTCCACCACCATGTCCACCACCACCTCATCCACCACCAGCACATCCACCACCACCACATCCATCACATCCACCATCACCACCACATCCACCACCACCATGTCCACCACCACCACATCTACCACCAGGTTCACCACCACCACATTCACCGTTTCTTCCACCACCGTGACATCTATCTCCACCACGTCCACCACCACTATGTCCATCACCACCAGGTCCACCACCACATCCACCAACACATCCACCACCACTGCATCCACCACCACCATGTCCACCACCACGTCCACTACCACCACCATGTCCACCACCTTCGTGTCCACCACCATGTCCATCACAACCATGTCCACCACCACCATGTCCACCACCACCACATCCACCACAACCATGTCCACCACCATGTCCACCACCACCATGTCAAAAACCACCACCACGTCTACAACCACCACATATACCATGACCACATCCACCACCACCAGGTCCACCACCAGGTCCACCACCACGTCCATCACCAACACATCCACCACCATCACCACATCCACCACCACCACATCCTCCACCACCACATCCACCACCATGTCCACCACATCCACCACCACCACATCCACCTCCACCACGTCCACATCCACCATCACCACTTCCACCAGCACCACATCCACCACCACCATGTCCACCACCACTTCCACTACCACCACATCCAACACCACATCCACCACCATGTCCACCACCACATCCACCACCACCACATCCAACACCACCACCATGTCTACCACCACCATATCCAACACCACCATCACATCCACCTCCACCAGGTCGACCACCACCACATCCACCAGTATCACCACCACCACATCAGCCACCACCACCAGCATGTCCACCAAAACATCCACCACCGCATTCACCACTACCACCACATCCACCACCACCATGTCCACCACCACCACATCCACCACCACCACACCCACCACCACGTCCACCACTACCACACCCAGCACCACCACATACACCACCGCCACATACACCACCACGTTCACCACATCCACCACCACCACGTCCACCATCATGTCATCCACCACCACCACGTCCACCACTATCATGTCCACCATCACCACCACGTCCACCACTGCTACCACCACCACATCCACCACCACAACATCCACACACCACCACGTCCACCAACACCACCATGTCCACCACCACATCCACCTCCACCATGTCCACAACCCCAATGTCACCACCATATCCACCACCACCACATCCACCACCACCACATCCATCACCACCATGTCAACCACCACCATGTCCTTAACCACCACGTCCACCACAATGTCACCACCACATCCACCAACCCCACATCCACCACAACTATGTCCACCACCACCACTTCCACCACCAACACCCCGCCCTCCACCACCATGTCCACCACATCCACCACCCACACATGCACCACCACCACCACGTCCACCACCATGTCCACCACCACCATGTATTCCACCAACATGTCCACCACCACCATGTCCACCACCACCACGTCCACCACCACTACCACCACATCCACCACCTCCATGTCCACCACCACCACCATGTCCATCACCACCACATCCACCACCATCCCACATCCACCACCACCACATCCACCACCACCACATCCACCACCACCACATCTACCACCACCACGTCCACCCCCATGTCCACCACCACCACATCCTCCGCCACCACATCCACCACCATGTCCACCACATCCTCCACCACCACATCCACCACCACCATGTCCACCACCACCACCACATCCACCACCACATCCACCACCACCACTTCCACCACTACCGCATCCACCACGTCCACATCCACCAGCACCACTTCCACCACCACCATGTCTTCCACCACTTCTACTACCACCACATCCAACACCCCATGTGCACCACATCCACCACCACATCCACCACCATGTCCACCACCACATCCACCACCACCACATCCAACACCACCACCATATCTACCACCACCATATCCTAACCACCACATCCACCACCACCACATCCAACACCACCATCACGTCCACCTCCACCAGGTCGACCACTACCACATCCACTAGTATCACCACCACCACCAGCATGTCCACCAAAACATCCACCACCACGTCCACCACTACCACCACATCCACCACCACCATGTCCACCACCACCACCACATCTACCACCACATCCACCACCATCACATCCACCACCACTATGTCCACCACCACCACATCCACCACCACCACATCCACCACCACCACACCCACCACCATGTCCACCACTACCACACCCAGCACCACCACATACACCACCACATCCACCACATCCACCACCACCACATCCACCATCATGTCATCCACCACCACCACGTCCACCACTACCACATCCACCATCACCACAACGTTCACCACTGCCACCACCACTACATCCACCACCACCACATCCACACACTACCACCACATCTACCAACAACACCATGTCCACCACCACATCCACCTCCACCATATCCACAACCCCCACGTCCACCACCACATCCACCACCACCACATCCACCACCACATCCACCACATCCACCATCATGTCATCCACCACCACCATGTCCACCACTACCATGTCCACCATCACCACCACGTCCACCACTGCCACCACCACCACCACATCCACCCACCACCACCATGTCCACCAACACCACCATGTCCACCACCACATCCACCACCACATCCACCTCCACCATGTCCACAACCCCCACGTCCACCACCACATCCACCACCACCACATCCACCACCACATCCACCACCACCACCACATCCATCACCACCATCACATCCATCACCACCATGTCAACCACCAACATCTCCTCCACCTCCACGTCCATCACCATGTCCACCACCACGTCCACCAACCCCACAACCACCACCACCATGTCCACCACCACCACCACCACTTCCACCACCAACACCCCGCCCTCCACCACCACGTCCACCACCACCACCACATCCACCACCATGTCCACCACCACCATGTATTCCACCAACATGTCCACCACCATCAGGTCCACCACCACCATGTCCACCACCACCACGTCCACCACCACTACCATCACATCCACCACCACCATGTCCACCACCACCACCATGTCCATGACCACCAAGTTCACCACATCCACCACCACGTTCACCACATCCACCACGTCCACCACCACCAGGTCCACCACCAGGTCCACCACCATGTCCATCACCACCAGCACATTCACCACCACCATGTCCACCACCACCACCACTTCCACCACCACCATGTCCTCCACCACCACGTCCAACACCACCACATCCACCACCCGCACATCCACCACCACCATGTCCACCACCACCACGTCTACCACCACCATGTCTTCTACCACCATGTCCACCACCATCATGTCCACCACCACGTCCATCACCACCATGTCCACCACATCCACCACCACCACCATGTCCACCACATGCACCATCACCACGTCCACCACCACATCCACCACCAGCATGTCCTCCACCACCATGTCCACCACCACCACGTCCACCACCAACACTTCCACCACCATGTCTACCACCACCATGTCCACCACCACATCTATCACCACCACGTCCACCACCACCAAGTCCACCACCACCATGTCCAGCACCACCATGTCCACACCACCATGTCCACTACCACCAGCACATTCACCATCACCATATCCACCACCACTATCACCCCCCCTGTGATGGGTAAAGTGTCATTGGAGGGCAGGGGTAATAGGAGTGTCATCCCTGGCTGTACAATGGAAATTTAAGATGTATTGCGTGCGGGAATAGGGGCTAGAGGTATTACACCAGACCCAAGATACATTTTGAAGAGGCACAATGTCACAGGGGCTCCTGTAAAAGTACTCGCAGCATCTCTACCTCACAGTGGTCACCACGTCCATCACCCCCACGTCCACCACCACCACCACCATGTCAACCTCCACCATGTCCAACACCACCATGTCCACCACATCCACCACCACCATGTCCACCACCGCCACATCCTCCACCATGTCCACCACCACCATGTCCACCACCACCACATCCACCACCACCATGTCCCCCACCACCACCATGTCCACCACCACCATACATAGCAAGTGAAAACAATAAATTAGATATGCGTTAAAACTTAAAGCTAAAATTGAATTAAATTTGATCGATATCAAGCTGTGCAGTACATTGAGAAAATTAAGGAATAAGCACAATATTATAGAAAACTTCTCCTTCTACGCCACATGCCCAACAAAAACCTGGATACAGCAAGGACATGGTATACATCTTCTTGCCTATAATTACAGGCCGGGCATACAGTGTTCTTTGCATTAGCCCATTTACATGTGAATGCCCTGAGCGGGAGGCAGCCGATCCTGAGCTTGAGCGGGAGGCAGCCGATCCTGAGCTGTTTCATGTTTATACAACTTCCAATAAAAAGAAATTGGACTTATTGCATCTCATTCTAAAACTGGTTGCCTCAATCCCATTTAATTTAAAAGCAGTTTAAATTCATCTCTCAAAAAGCTTATCTTCACCCCAAATGGCCCTTCAAAAAATACCAGCAACAAAATAGCTATTGGTGTTTACCCCTGGAACAGAACTCAAGCCGTTCAGAAAATGGTTCAAAAACATGAACAAAATAACGGCGGGAAGTGCGACTTTTCTAAAGCAGTTGGGAGCCAGCAACCACTATAGGTCTTTGACATGAACACAACACAAGCATGCTGTTTTATCAACACCTTCGACAAATAAGGTGTTTTTGAGTTCAGTATTTTTAAAAGCTGGAGGGCTGAAAAGGACGGTTAGTATTTCTTAAAAACAGAAAGAGATGGAAACAAAATAAAGAAATCAGAATTTAAGTAAAAAGCCCCTCAATTGATCGGGCTTCCGAGTTTGCCAAAGCCTGTCTCAGCAGAGAAGGTCGCCCTCAGCTGGCTTCCCATCGAGCAAGATCTATCTACAAGACTACCTGTATCACCCACAAAGCCTTGCACTCCTCCTCTCCTTGCTACCTGGTGAATAAACTGAAACTCTCTGGAGGCTCTAGACCATCACGTAATGCGGAAAATTTACTGCTTGAACCTCCCACTTTCAAGAAGGAAAGATCGATGGCCCAATCCTTTTCAGGCAACGCGGTGAGAATCTGGAACTCACTTCCACCGCAGCTCCGGACCACCACCTCCTCCCAGGCCTTCAAAACGGACATTAAAGTTCTCCTCCTTCAAAGACACTTCCAAATGTAATTCACACCCTCTCTGCTATCTGAAAGAAGACACTCCATTATAGAGAACCTTTTCTCCATGACTTTGGAAGTGCCTTCCCAGTGTGTTCTGCCATTCATTGCAGTATTATCCTTCTACCTGTGTTTGGTACTCTTTTGTAACATGCACACGTCACTTTTCTCTTGTAACACACTGTTTGCTACCTCTTACATTTTGTTTGCTTTAGATACTTGCACAAGTGCCACCATTGACTACATAATGTTTGTTCTTGTGTTTGAGTGTCTGCCATATAGTACAGTATTATACCTCTACTTGTACTTTGTATGCTTTTGTAACCTGCACACATGTCACTTTTCCTCCTGTAATGCACTGTTTGCTACCTCTTGTATTTTGTTTGCTCACAATTCTCACTTTTGCCTCATGTAACGTAACGTTTGCTTTTGTAATTTGTTGACTTGTAATGTTCTCCTCATGTATCAGATCTGTTCCTTTTGTGAAGCGCTCTGACACCTTCGGGTAAAGTCCGCACTATATAAAAATGCATAAAATAAATAAATAAATAAATATGTCTTCTCTCGGCCGTTTCTCCTCGCTGGAGGGGCACACCCACCCTCCCTCCTCCCACCTCCCTTGGCGACGAGGCCCCGCAGCAAGAGTGCAAAGCAGATCACCAAACAATTGCAGTTTCCAGGTTGATTTGCCTAGTTCCCTTCACCCCCATCCAGGCGCTCAAAACTGTCGAGTCTCGGCCAGGAAAAAAACCACGAAAGCAAGAAGAGCATACATGCATCTGACCCGAAAATAACCCCCAACCCAGTCCCCCCCTTAGCTTCTGCTGGCTGCGTGTCGTTCCAGGTATCGCCAGCCTGCTCACGACCCCGCTCTCCAAGCCTGTAAGTAAGACTGTTTATTAGCAGGCACGGTTCGTTTAGCTACTTACAGTTACTGGTGGGCAGTACTGTCTTTATTAAAAGGCCTGCTGCTGCTGATCTCCAAGTCGAGCTGAACTGCTGGTGACCCATGGGGTGCGTGTTGGCCAGGGCGTGGCAGTTTGTAAATAATCTACGCACACGCTGACGCACAGCCCCTACCCCCACAGAACCAAACCAAGCCCAATCAGTGTCCAGCCCACCTGCAACACTGAACTAAGGGCCTAACGAAAATCCACATAACGGATATGGTTAGAATCTTTCTATTATTGACTCTCACAGCCACAACACTGTTCACTGGGGACTCAGGAGAGTAACAACACCCTCTGCGGTGAGTCAGTGAGGTTATTATATGTCATTTGCCACAATGCCATATCACGTGCAGACAGGTAGTATGGATCCGTCCCTGATGAATAAGTGCCGGTGCTAAGCACCGGAAAGCACCGGCACAAATTAAGTACTGCCACCACCACATCTACAACAGCCACCAAATCCACAACCACCACATCCATCACCACCACGTCCACCACCATGTCATCCACCACCACCACCACATCCACCTCCACCACATCCACCACCACATCCACCACAGCCACCACCACCACGTCCACCACATCCACCACCACCACGTCCACCACCACCACCACCACATCCACCTCCTCCAGGTCCACCACCCCCACATCCATCACCACGTCCACCACCACCACATCACCCATCACCATGTCCACCACCACCACCACGTCCACCACCACCACATCCACCACCACCATGTCCACCAGCACCACAACCACATCCACCAACATGTCCACCACCACATCCACCAACCCCACATCCACCACCACCATGTCCACCACCACCACCACATCCTCCACCACCATGTCCACCACCACATCCACCCCACCATATCTTCCACCATCATGTCCATCACCACCACGTCCACCACCGCCATGTCCACCACCACGTCCACCACCACTGCCACCACCACCACGTCCACCACCACCACGTTCACCACATCCACCAAATTGTCTACCACCACCACATCCACTACCATGTCCACCACTCATGTCCACCACTACCATGATGTCCACCACCATGATGTCCACCACCACGTCCACCACTACCACCATGTCCACCACAACCATGTCCACCACGTCCACCACCATGTCCACCACCACCAGGTCCACCACCACCACATCCACCACCATGTCCACCACATCCACCACCACCACATTCACCACCACCACCACATTCGCCACCACCACGTCCACCACCACATCCACCCCCACCATGTCCACCACCACCACATCCACCACCACGTCCACCACCACCACATCCACATCCACCACCACCATGTCCACTACCACTACCACATCCACCACCACCATGTCCACCACGTCCACCACCACCATGTCCACCACCACCACATCCACCACTACCACCACCCCCATGTGATGGGTAAAGTGTCACTGGAGGGCAGGGGTAATAGATGTGTCAACGCCGACTGTACATGGGAAATTTGATGATGGATTGGGTGCGGGAATAGGGGCTAGAAGTATTACACCAGACATAAGATACATTTTACAGAGGCGCAATGCCACAGGGGCTCCTGTAAAAGCACTCGCAGCATTTCTACCTCATAGTGGCCACCTCGTCCTTCACCACCACCACCATGTCCACCACAACCATCATCACATCCACCACCACGTCCACCACCACCACATCCACCACTACCATGTCCACCACCACCACCACATCTACTGTCACCACGTCCACCACCACCACATCCACCACCACCATGTCCACCACCACCACGTCCACCACCACCACGTCCACCACCACCACGTCCACCACCACCACATCCACCACCACCACCACGTCCACCACCTCCAAATCCTCCACCACCACCACGACTTCCACCACCACGTCTACCACCACCACCACCCCCGTGAATGGTAAAGTGTCACTGGAGGGCAGGGGTAATAGGAGGGCCAACCCCCGCTGTTCATGGGAAATTTAGGGATGTATTGGGTGGCTGAAAAGGGGCTAGTAGTATTACACCAGACCCAAGATACATTTTGAAGAGGCGCAATGTCACAGGGGCTCCTGTAAAAGCACTTGCAGCACAGTGGCATACCTGCATAAGCCACTCACTCAAAACAGGCATTGGCATAGCCAATAGGTCTCACATTTGGAACCTTATAAGTGTTTAGGCATGCAACACTTGATGTTGTTGCACCAAGGATATTGTGCTGGATAACTAAACACTTATAAGGTCCCAAAGGCGAGACCTATTGGCTATGCCAATGCTTGTTATGGAAAGACATAGCGTGCCTTCCCTGAGCAGGTCTGGTTTCTGATTACATCTGACCAGCTCTGATATTTCTATAACATACTGCAGGGCGATATGCTTCTGCCTGGCACCATATATAACTTGCTTGCATGTATAAACAGCTTGCTGGATAACCAGCAAGCTGGCTTTCAGCCAGCTCACTCTACCGAAGCTGTTATTGTGGCCGTAATGGATGTGCTGAGGCAAGGCGCTGACAAGAACATCGCCCAGGCTCTTGTTTTACTGGACTTGTCGGCTGCTTTTGACACGGTCGATCATGTCCTCTTGATCGACCATGTCAAAAACGCGGGTATCCAAGGCATGGCCCTTATATTGATCAAATCTTTCCTGCATCAGCGTTCCCAGGAAGTCCACCTGTCCACTTACTCTGCTTCTAATTCCCCCCTATCTTGTGGAGTCCCTCAGGGCTCTGCCTTGTCGCCACTTTTGTTCAACCTTTACATGCAACCTCTTATAGCTTCCCTCCGTCACACCCCGGTTACTATTTTTAATTATGCTGATGATTTATAACTGATTTTTCCTGTTGATCCCACCCCCTCTTCCTGCACTAATTTTCAATCCACTATGCTTGTGATCTCTGAGTGGATGCACTACAGCCAGCTGAAGCTTAACCCCAACAAGACGGAGTTAGTGTTGATGGGTGTGTTAGCTAACCCTTGGAACTCTAGCTTCTGGCCCCCCTCCCTTGGGCCCCCACCCTGCCCTGTCAACTCGGTAAAGAGCCTAGGCGTCATCATAAGTAGTGACTTGTCTATGAGGCCTCAAATTAATGCAGTAACATCATCCTGTTTCTTCCATCTGCGCAGGATATGCAAAATTCGTAGGTTTCTCACCACCGAGGCTCTCATTCTCGTCATCATGGCTCTTGTTACCTCGCGTATTGACTACGATAACTCCCTCTATGTTGGAATACCTGCCTACCATCTTCACCTGCTGCAGTTGGTGCAAAACCAGGCGGCAAGACTGGTTTTTCATCAGCCCAAACATCAACATGTCTCGCCTCTGTTGAGGAGATTGCATTGGCTCCCCGTGGCCTATCGTTGCATGTTCAAACTTGGCTGCACTGTCTTTAAGGCTCTCACTGATCAAGCTCCTGCTTTTATTACATCCAGTCTCCAGGGTTACACCCCCTCAAGAGATCTCCGGCCCACTTCCCACAACCTGCTGATTGTTCCCAGGTATAAACGGAAAAAGCATGGAGGATTATGTTTTTCCTTCCTGGCCCCCACTTTGTGGAATTCCCTCCCTATTTCCCTCAGACTTTGCCCTAGCTATGTTTGCTTCCGCAAACTACTCAAAACTCACTTTTTCCAGCTAGCCTATTGAGTTATTCTGTTGCACCGTTCCCCCACAATTGTCTATGAGCGCCATGAAACCGTTTGGTGACCGAGCGCGGTACAAATATTTTTAACATAACATAACATATAGTAGTGCAGAGGGTTAACATACCTGCACCAAAGAGCGTGTACTCTGACTTCACTGAACTGTATTTTATGTAGCTAGCACAGTGGGTTAATGCTTTTGCCACACAGATCCTTTTGATACTTGTGGTTCAGCCGCATCTGTAGCTGAGATGGGGGAGGGGATTGTGCTTAGACATAACTTATGGATGTAAAAGATCCCGCTGTAGAGTTACTTGTCTATAGGGCACGAGTTGGGAGTACACGCGGGTATACAGTGTATACCCACTATCATCATAGGGTGGACGCTGTCCACTCTGCCAAGAAGTTGGGCCCAACAGAAATATGTTGAACTTGTTCCAGTGCCATTTTCAGACACCAGGACTTGATCAGCAGTTCCTGAAATTTGTCTGTTCTCCATTTCCAGCAGCAACCGCAGGCTTCGAGGGGGCTTTTTTTTCACCTCCAGCGGTGCCAAAGAGAAAGGCAGAAGTTACGGGGCGATCAGGCCTCCTTTTGATCGAGTATGGGACTGGAGGCGGCCTGGAACCTCACACTTACATGCAAATGCAACTAAGAGGAAACAAAAGCACACGTCTTGTTATCTCTTCACAGGTACTAAAGAGGTGCATGCTTTTTTTTTACTTTGTTCAGTCCCTGTGTATAAGTGCATGCACTGTAAGAATGTTTGGTGAGTTTGTCTGTCCCATTATTTACACAAATAATGTAAATAGCACTATTTTATTTCTTTTATAGTGCTTCGTATCTCAAAGCAGAGTGTTAGAGTGCTTTACATAACATACACAATATCCATTCAAAGTAAATCATGTAAGTGTGCAAATAAATGTACAAGATGTGTTACATGAGACAGTCAGGGTTACAAGGTGTGGGAGCCAAATGCCTTTCATAGCTCACTGTGGTGTACTAGAAGGATTACAATTTATGAAATTCAAGTACAAAAGGGTCTCTGTTCAAAGCAGTAATCCACTTACCTTTCTATATCAAATAAAAATCTGTGATCTGCATGTTACATGATGTGTTTTGCAGGAGGCAACTTTTTTTAAAAACATGTTTTATTGCATTTTCAGTTGGAATATGTTATAACATACACATATCAGAGCACTATTGCATAATTAGGTGGTAAATGATGCTCACAACATTGTATAAGATGTACACTATATGCGTTGTGATATCATGAAAAACAAACCAGAAGAAGGTAGGAGCAAAATAGAGGTTGAACAATCCCCAAACGCCCCGATCCATCCCCTCAAGAATAGTGGCTGATTATGTTTTTCAGGAGACAACTAAATCTTCTATACTACTTTGATTCGAATTTGGGACTACACAAAACACAGATCTCTTCAACAAATGCGTTAACCTCCAGACCTAGCTCACCATTATTATTATTCCCAAAGATTTACTGGGCACCTCTGCAGCATATGCCTTAACCCCATACAGTATTTTAAAATGCAGACTTTGCAACTGATTAAGAACAGATCTGCTGCAATGCTTTTTCATGTTGCCAATTTCTTTATGGCAGGGTTTAAAAATAAAATGTAATAGTTGAGGCCCAGAATTTGTGTCAGGATTGCGCCACTTTTTTGGCTCATCTCCGACTCCAAATTTCATTTGTTAAATGTCATAATGCACTTAAATGTACATATGTTTCACCTGATAAACATATGTGTGAGATCTTTGTATCTGAAGTCACTTCTTGTGATGTCACTTCCAGTGAGGTCACTTACTCTGATGCCACGTGGAATGTCACGCGTTGTGACCTCAT
This sequence comes from Lissotriton helveticus, assembly GCF_964261635.1. Taxonomy (NCBI): domain Eukaryota; kingdom Metazoa; phylum Chordata; class Amphibia; order Caudata; family Salamandridae; genus Lissotriton; species Lissotriton helveticus. The sequence goes on from NC_136061.1 coordinate 60,642,082, forward strand.
ATATTGTGATGGCACGCACATACTGCCTAACTTGCTCAGTCCCCCCACTTCTTTTTATAGGACTTGTGCCCTGCTTGTCTAGCAGCAGTGTTGACTTACCATAAAGTAGCACAAAGGGTTACAATGCAATCTGCAAAGATCATTTGCTTTGCACCAGGTACAAGATCTTCTTAGAATTTCTCATTATTCAAATGGGTGTCATTCCTGATATAAATGTTCCTCATAATTACACTGAAATTGTTTAAATGTCACACACAGCAATCTGAAACTTTGGCAGATATGCCGAAGCTGCTTAAGATCAAGGACATAAGTCCGGAGCAGCAGCTGTACCCCTGGCTCGCGCCCGAGCACCCCTCTTCTAAGGGACAACGAGTCAAAGCTAGGAACAGAAAGTGATCACGCTTCAACGCGTAATGTCTGCTTTCTGTAGCTTATGTCCTTTTCCTCACAGTTCCCCTAAAACAGGAGACTACTAAGGAGTTCTGACGCAAGGGTTCATCCTGTGACGTCAGCAGGGTCAAAGCGTGTGCAATGTCACTTCTGGTGCCATTGGCCTTCGTCATCCAGGGTCAAAATGTTCACAATGTCACTTCCTTTGACACTCACATTCGGATGAATTGACACCCCTGTTTAAAATGTAGGTTCCGGACCTTGGGACTGGTAGTGCGCGTGCGTGTTTGCGACGGCACGTGCAGAAAGATCCCATTGGCTCCGCTCCAGCAGTGCTGCTCCTGAAGCCAGGGCCCGGCCTCAGCGTTAGCTCATGCGGGGCCTCTGACGGTCGGCGCGGGATGCCATGATCAACAACCGCCGCTGGGACGGGGCCGATAGCATCTCCGTCTCTGTTGACCTGTCCTCGGCCGCCCCTCCTTCCCTCCAACATGGTTATGATGTTATTACATATTAAAACGCTGTCCTCCGACCTCGTCACATTCCTCGGCCTCGTGTAAGAATGTTAATGTTCTTTGGGGGCTCAGGGGGCTGATAGTGCTCAGAAGGTCACCCTGAGAAGGGTTGGCGCTGCAGGGATTGGAACACTGTGCGCTCGGTGCCGAGCTGCACACAGCGCGTGAGACAGACGTCTCCAGCACGGGGCCAGCAGGGGCTGCCAGGGGGGGATGTGCCCCAGGACGCGGCATGGGGTGAGAGGGATGGGCATGGTTTGTCAGTGTGCACTCACTCACCAGGCAGGAGACACCAAGGACACCAGTGCAGTGAAGCACGGTGCACTAAATGTGGCTGTGAACTGTCGAACAGACGAGGGAAAGGTGCACTACGGTGTCTGTACAGTTTATAAAGAGCTGTGTAGGAGACACGGCTGGCCTGTCACTGTGCCCTAATCAGGCTGTGAGCTATTAAGAGATAAACGGATAATGTGTCTGCACTAATCAGGCAGTGAGTTGTTAAAGAGACACAGGGACAGTTTTTCTCCCTGCGCTAATCAGCCAGTGAGTTATTACACAGACTGGCACGGTAGTAAACTGTTCACAAATCATCTGTTCACTAATCCGGCAGTGAGGTGTTAAAGAGACACGGATTGTTAGTGCCCACGCATTAATCAGGCAGTGAGTTATTACACAGACAGGCACGGTAGTAAGCTGTTCACTAATCATCTGTTCACTAATCCGGCAGTGAGGTGTTAAAGAGACACAGATTGTTTGTGCCCACGCATTAATCAGGCAGTGAGTTATTGATGACCTTTCAAATTTTTAGATCCACACAATATAGTAACAAATCAATCAGCCAACGCGTTTCGTCCACACTTGGACATCATCAGTGTGGTATCTTGGGCCGCAGGCCCACATGCTGTGTAAATGACCACACAGACACAGCGTAATTGGGGACTGGAACTGGCTCAGGGCACGTGCTCCTGGCCCCTTTTATTAACAGGGTCACCTGACTGGTGACGCCTGTGATGGGTGGGTGTTAGTGGAGGTGAAAACACTAGAACATGTCCAGCCGGACGCTACATCCCTCCCAAACCTTAATGAAAAACAAATACACAATACACAGCACCAAATTAGTCTCTTCAGGCCGTCAGGGAGCCCTTGAGCTTTAGACCACATGGTCAGGATGCTTTTGTCCGCCATGGTGATGTATTTCAGACCGGCCTGGTCTTGCGGTGTTGGAGTCTATTTACAAAGTTCAAGTATCTGTGCATCCGGAGCGGTGGTGGAGTCTACTCTGGAGATCTCTCAGGTGCTCAGTTTCTGGTGGATGACAAACCTGCAGCTGTTGGAGATGATCTTGGTGTGTGAGGCCTTTCCTTGGAGGCAACGTGTTTGATGGTCTTTCTAGCTCCAGACAACCGAGCAGCTTCAGACTTACCTCTCGGGCCTGGACTCCTCTCTCACTGGAGTCTCCTGGAGGGCCTTCCTGCCCGGCAGCCATGGGACCGTGTGGACTGTGCGGGCTTCGTGTAGGCCGCTCAAAGGCGTAGCTGAGGAACTGCCAACAGGACCACAGCCAAGTCGCTCATGTAGCCGCAGAGGGTGGTGTCTCCGTCTAGGTGTTCTTGCCGTCAGGACTCAGGTTCTACACCTTCCTCCGATGGTCTTTAGGTGACCAGTCTTCATCTGTGACCTCCATGCTTCCCGGTGCCTGTCATGGAGCTGCATCTCTCCTATTCGAATTCCCCTCTCACCGGAACTCAGTTGAGGCCTTGCCCCTGGATTGGCACTTGACCGCGTGGGCTCTGGTGCGAACCTTTCGTAGGCCGTGCTGAGGGGTCGCTGCAGAACTCCCAACAGGGGCACGGCCAAACCATGTGTAACCCCAAGGGTGGATGGTCAGGTATGCTCTACTTCGGCTGGCTTCAGGTTGACGAGGACACACAGAAGGTTCCTGGGTGTATAGCCTCGTTGAACTCCGGTTGTCTGGAGTGTTGGGATCCACTCTGGTGGTGATAGTAAGCTGTTCACTAATAAGGCAGTGAGCTATTAAAGACACTTGGATGGTTTCTCACTGTGCAATAATCAGACAGTGGATTACTACACAGTCGCGAATAGTAACCAGATGTTCAGTAATCAGGCAGCGAGTTAGTAAAGAGACACACAGATAGTTTGTCTCTGCACTAACCAGAGTGAGTTATTAAGGAGACACATGGATGGCCTGTCTCTGCAGTAATCAGGGAGTGCGTTATTTCTCAGACACGAATGGTAGTAAGCCTATCACCTAACTGGCAGTGAGCTTTTAAAGAGACACAGATTGTATGTGTGCCCCTAGCCGGGAGTGAGTTATTAAAGAGACACAGGGATGATTTGTTTCTGTGCACTTAGCAGGCAGTGAGATATTACACATGCATGAATAGTAATGAGCTGTTCACTAATTAGGCAGCGAGCTGTTAAAGAGACAGATTGCGTCTGTGCACTAATCAGTCAGTGAGTTATTAAAGACACTTGGATGGTTTCTCACTGTGCACTAATCAGACAGTGGATTATTGCACAGCCACGAATAGTAACCAGCTGTTCAGTAATCAGGCAGTGAGTTATTAAAGACACTTGGATGGTTTCTCACTGTGCACTAATGAGACAGTGGATTATTGCACAGTCGCAAATGGTAACCAGCTGTTCAGTAATCAGGCAGTGAGTTATTAAAGACACTTGGATGGTTTCTCACTGTGCACTAATGAGACAGTGGATTATTGCACAGTCGCAAATGGTAACCAGCTGTTCAGTAATCAGGCAGTGAGTTATTAAAGACACTTGGATGGTTTCTCACTGTGCACTAATCAGACAGTGGATTATTGCACAGTGGCAAATAATAACCAGATGTTCAGTAATCAGGCAGTGAGTTATTAAAGACACTTGGATGGTTTCTCACTGTGCACTAATCAGACAGTGGATTATTGCACAGTCACAAATGGTAACCAGCTGTTCAGTAATCAGGCAGTGAATTATTAAAGACACTTGGATGGTTTCTCACTGTGCACTAATCAGACAGTGGATTATTGAACAGTCACAAATGGTAACCAGCTGTTCGGTAATCAGGCAGTGAGTTATTAAAGACACTTGGATGGTTTCTCGCTGTGCACTAATCAGACAGTGGATTATTGCACAGTCACAAATGGTAACCAGCTGTTCGGTAATCAGGCAGTGAGTTATTAAAGACACTTGGATGGTTTCTCACTGTGCACTAATCAGACAGTGGATTATTGCACAGTGGCAAATAATAACCAGATGTTCAGTAATCAGGCAGTGAGTTATTAAAGACACTTGGATGGTTTCTCACTGTGCACTAATGAGACAGTGGATTATTGCACAGCCACGAATAGTGACCAGCTGTTCAGTAATCAGGCAGTGAGTTATTAAAGACACTTGGATGGTTTCTCACTGTGCACTAATCAGACAGTGGATTATTGCACAGTGGCAAATAATAACCAGATGTTCAGTAATCAGGCAGTGAGTTATTAAAGACACTTTAATGGTTTCTCACTGTGCACTAATCAGACAGTGGATTATTGCACAGCCACAAATGGTAACCAGCTGTTCAGTAATCAGGCAGTGAGTTATTAAAGACACTTGGATGGTTTCTCACTGTGCACTAATCAGACAGTGGATTATTGCACAGTCACAAATGGTAACCAGCTGTTCGGTAATCAGGCAGTGAGTTATTAAAGACACTTGGATGGTTTCTCACTGTGCACTAATCAGACAGTGGATTATTGCACAGTCACAAATGGTAACCAGCTGTTCGGTAATCAGGCAGTGAGTTATTAAAGACACTTGGATGGTTTCTCACTGTGCACTAATCAGACAGTGGATTATTGCACAGTCACAAATGGTAACCAGCTGTTCAGTAATCAGGCAGTGAATTATTAAAGACACTTGGATGGTTTCTCACTGTGCACTAATCAGACAGTGGATTATTGCACCGTAGCAAATAATAACCAGACTTTCAGTAATCAGGCAGTGAGTTATTAAAGACACTTGGATGGTTTCTCATTGTGCTCTAATGAGACAGTGGATTATTGCACAGCCACGAATAGTAACCAGCTGTTCAGTAATCAGGCAGTGAGTTATTAAAGACACTTGGATGGTTTCTCACTGTGCACTAATCAGACAGTGGATTATTGCACAGTCACAAATGGTAACCAGCTGTTCGGTAATCAGGAAGTGAGTTAGAGACGCAGGGATGATTTGTCTTTGTGCACTAATCAGGCAGTGAGTTATTACACAGACATGAATAGTAACCAGTTGTTCACTAACGAGGCAGTGAGCTAACAAAGAGACGCAGGGATGATTTGTCTTTGTGCACTAATCAGGCAGTGAGTTATTACACAGGCATGAATAGTAACCAGTTGTTCACTAACGAGGCAGTGAGCTAACAAAGAGACGCTAGGATGATTTCTCCTTGTGCACTTATCAAACAGTGAGTTATTACACAGACATGAATAGTAACCAGTTGTTCACTAACGAGGCAGTGAGCTAACAAAGAGACGCACGGATGATTTGTCTCTTTGCACTAATCAGGCAGTGAGTTATTACACAAACGTGAAGAATAGTAACCAGTTGTTCACTAACGAGGCAGTGAGCTAACAAAGAGACGCTGGGATGATTTGTCCTTGTGCACTAATGAAACAGTGAGTTATTACACAGACATGAATAGTCAGTCAGTCAGTCAGTCAACAAAGCTTTATTTCGATATAAAATATCTTAAAAGCAATACATTTAAAAACACATTTCATAATAAATATAGTTAAAAGAGAAGAAAAGGAAAAGAAGAAAAAATAAAGATTTGCATTAATAATCATTGTTACAATAGAAGGATAAAAATGTATTAAACTCGGAAAGCTTTGATAAAGACTTAAAAATTAATAATCATACATATTCATCATAGGGCTTTTGATCTTTTGAGCCAGGCCCAACTTAGAAATGTTGCCACCCCGCAGGCTAAGGTTGTATTTGCATCTGTTTGGAGGATTCTGAGAGCAGTAGAGTGATTCCTGATTTCAAGCTGTCGGCACACAGGTTTTAACCATTTCATTCTAGGTTTAATATAAGCCGGACATACAAAAAAAAAGGTGTGGAATATTTTCAACTACACCTACACAGTGTGAGCAATCAACAGGTGTTTGGTGGGGAGGGCTCCATTTACTCATGCGTTCACGAACAGGGAGAGTGCCTAATCTGAACTGAATAAAAAGGGCCCTATCTCTCGTTTTCTGAATGAAGTCTAGGTAGAGCTCAAGGCGAGGCACCAGCTTATGTTGGCAAAACTCGTCAGCCAGTCTACCTAGATTAGGATCTCTATGTTCCTGATTATCGATCCATGCCCAAAATACTCTCTTAGTTTCTCTTTTGGACAGCGGGATCCCTGACTCCCATACACTTTTAAGACCAGTGGCCAAAAGAAGCCTTTTAACATTTGCTAGCCAACCAATCTTATGGGATCCCTGTAAGTTCATTACTTCTCTAAGGCCATCAGCATAACTGGATAACTCGGGGGGTGCGCCATAGTCGGGCCCAATAAAGGAGGGGACGCACGGTGATTAAATCCTTGATTGAGCGGCGACCCAAATCGCTCAAAAGTGGCTTAGTGGGGGTCCCCCTGGGAAGCGAGACAAGCTCTCTAAAGAACTTATTTTCTGCCGTGACAAGCGTGTCTACGTTACCGAAGCCCCAGAGTTCCGCTCCATATAATGCGCAGCCCACAGCCTTTGCAGTGTAAATCTCCAGAGCTGGTGCGATGGGCCTGGAGGTTGAAGCGCGGTGTTCCCTCCCTATCACACCCACAACCCGCTTAAGGCCATTTTTTCAATGTGCGGCTGCCATTTCAGGTTATCTGAAATTCTAATCCCCAAGTAATCAAAAACTTTCACACGCTCTAAAGGAGCACCATCGAGTAAAAGGGGGGATTTAAATGACCTACTAGGGTTGAAATATAGGAGCTTCGTTTTCGAAGTGTTGATTGCTAGGCCCCTCACCTTACAAAAGAGGCAGAACCGATCAAATAACTTCTGTAGTCCCGCTGGGGTTTTTGATACCAGCAGTGTGTCGTCCGCAAAAAGTAATGCGGGGACTTTAACACCTGCCAGAACGGGAGCATCAGCATTAATTTCCGATAGAAAGGAGATAACCCCGTTCACAAACAACGTGAACAGGGTTGGCGCCAGTACGCATCCCTGACGGACACCTTTGTTCACGGGAATTTTATCTGTATTTTGTTCCTGGGTGCCACATCTAATACGGGCATAGTTTCCATCATGCATGCGGATCAGGAGATTCAAGATGGGCGGGGGAAACCCCATCTCCTGCAGGACCAACCATAGGTGGTCTCGGGGAACCAGGTCAAAGGCGGTCTTCAGATCAATGAATGCTAGATAAAGACCGCCTTTGCCAATGGTTACCACATTCCAGTGTAGAAGTACCATCCTGAAAGCCTGGTCTATTGTGCTTGTGCATGCCCTAAACCCTGCCTGGAATTGCGAGATAATATTATTCTCCTCGGCCCACGAAAGGATCCTCTCCAGGAGGACCCTGCCAACCACCTTCTGACCAGTGTCAATAAGGCTTATTGGGCGGTAGTTGGCAGGGTCCCCCCTGGGCCCCTTCTTATAAATAGGTATCACTTCTGCTCCCTTCCAGGAGTCTGGGACTGGAGATCCTTCAAGCAAAGCATTAATCAGGAATACAAAATATGTGGCCCATTGCTCAGCGTTTGCTCTGAATAAGTCTCCCGGTATACCGTCTTGGCCCGGGGCCTTGGCTGTAACAATTTTGTTTATGGCAGCCACCACCTCATTTTTCCCTATGGGGTCAAAGGAGTCTGATCCAGCGCTCTGATTGAAAAACTGTCTCTAAACGCTACCTATCACCTCAATACTCACCATTAATCATGAAACACATAAAAAGGCCCATATCACCAATGAGACAATTTTTGAGCGACTGAATCAGGTGGTATGATTTGGTAAACTACTCACATATTATTTACATTATTATATACAACTGCAGTTTAACTATTTTCACCATGGTTTTAAAACATTTCTTATTTATTAATCAGACCACCAAGGCGATTGAATCAACTGATGGTAACTAGATCATGAATAAACAAGACCAGCTTGTCTTTTCAAATCTAATTTTATTAACTTTATTTCTCATAAAGAAGATTAGCATTTACGTTTTAGAATCTTTATTTTATAAGCAATTAAGAAAGCAGCATTTTAATAAGGAAATGAATTAATAAACTGACATTTTCAAAGCAAGCTCAGAAACATGAAATATTAGCAAAATAACAGTTTCCATTCCCTAGATCTATTTCCCTGTCTATTTCTCACTTCACCTAGAAAGGAAAAATCTTTTAAAGTCTGCTGTCCTTACGTGCGCAAAAAGTCCAACAGCATGTCACGTCATTCAGGATTCGGAAAGAAGAGAGTTTTTTCCCTGCTCCCAGTGTCAGGTTTTATACCTTTCTTTCTAGCTAAACTTTCTACATTTTACATTCTTTAAAGCAAATCCGAGCTTTTCATTGGCTGTCCTGTGTCAGTCCATGATTAGGTCATCTCCGATTCTTGACCAAGTCCAGGCTTCACATAAGCCCTATTGTCTCTCACTTCCACATCTTTCAGCTTCCTCAAGAAAGTTACTTTTCCTCGAGTTTCAAACATTTACTTCCTAGCCTTGGCAGACACTTTAAGTTTCTGTCCTTGAGCCTTTTCTTCATGAGCACGTTCAACTCAACCAAAGAACTGCTTTTTCAATTAAAGATGACAATGCAGTAAAAATCTTCACAGCTACGCATGTGCAAAGGCTTCACTCTGGACAAGCTTTCGCGTCTGCATCTCTGTCAGCCATGTTTTCTGAACCACCTTTAGGCCTCACTTTGGAAACTATTATTAAACAAACACAAGACATCAATTAATTAAAGAATTGAGACCCATTCTGTTACCCACCCCCTTTACTAATTAATCCTGTTAATTATGTTACCTAACAGAAGCACAATCAGGCAGCATTATATTTACTTCTCCTTTAGGAACTGCACAAACTCCTTGAGCTTTCGTCACAGAAAAGACATAACATAAGCACACAAAATAAGCACATGCCATTAGTTAAACAGCCGCATTTAATACTGACAAAGACAATAGACAAGGCTAGTTTATTATTTTTCTTTGCGTTTGCAACATAAAGCACATTAGTTTATCCCACGTGTATTGATGATTGTATTCTTAAACTAAGTTGATTAGTAATTTCACCACAAGCTTATTAATTTAATTACTGTTATGAGGGATTAACTTCACAAGTTTGAACAAAATTTTGTTCTTCACCTTGCTTCATCAACTCCCTCATCTGGTGATTTCTAAATCACCAAATAATACCCAAAATTTATAAATTTTCAACCCTTGAACATGTTTTGGAATTTCTTAATATTAGTATTTCTAAACTTTAGATTTATCTATTTTTCTGCATTTATCATATTGAGTTCTTTTTCTTTCTCCTTTCTAAGTTTGCAAATTCTTTTCTTTTCTATTACATATTTTCTTCTCTTGTGTATCATGCAACTAATTTTTAACAAAAGTATCACTATAGCTATGACTATTAAAGGAAAAACTATTTTACCTATAATTGAACTACCAATCTCTTGAAACCAGTGTTTAATTGCTGCAAATCTTTTACTTAAATGTTCTGAAAAACTTTCGTCTTCTAAAGGTTCAACTTCATTATGTAATTCAGTAATGTTCTTAATATACATTTCTATATTCTGACTTTTGTCAGGTATATAAGTACAACAATGTTGAACATGCAAAATTCCACAGACTCCACCCTCTTTTGCCAGCAAAATGTCAAGAGCAAGACGATTTTGCATCACCATAGTTCTCATAGCAATAAGCTCTGTATTCACTAATTGAAATCCACTTGCAGTATCTGTTGACAATCTATCAACAATTGTAGAAATTTTTCTGATTTTGTTTGCATTCAGGGTTATTCCTACCATAGGTATTAATGCACCACATATATCTCCCATTATATCTGTAAAGCTTTCCCTTCCAAATCTATTCAGGTGATTGCTAATTTCAAATGAACCTTTTGCATTTCTATCTATATGAAAACATTTTGGAAAAACTAAACCTACATAACATGTCCCATACCAGTGGTCTGGGAGATTGTAATAAGCTTTATTCCCACAAACAAAATAAATTCCAGGAGAAATTGGATCTTTGCCTCCTTTAAATCTCCAACCCCCTATAATACGATAAGTGTCTTCACATTGACTTGCACCAACAAAATAATTATCAAACAAAGTATTATCTCTTCTTATACAGAATTTTCCACTAACAGGTTTATCTATGTGAATTGCAACATTTTCATTTCTACCATTAAGATTTTCATCTTCCATCTGCCAAAATTTAGACTTAGTATGTTTCATCATCTCATTTCGCTTGTAAATTGCCCTTCTTTCTTCCACCATATTTAAGAACGTCTTCTCTTCTTTTCTCAATTTACATGTTAAATTATTTCTAAAAGCGTACTCATAAGTGAGTTCACTAGTTACTAAGAAAAATTCCCTCATCTGTTTAGCATATTTCACTTTATTCAAGCCATCTTCAACTTTTAAATTTGCAAAAATCTCATCAAAATCTGAATAATAATATTCCAAATGTCCAGTTTGATAAAACAAACTAGCTATTACACTACATGTTATGCCATAAGTAAGAGGAAGCATATTATACGTAACACCTTCAGACACAGAAGTAGGTAACTTCACACAAATGTAACAGTCTTTTGCGTCCATCACCTTAACATATTCAGATAAAAGTCTTGAAAAGGTATTACTAGAAAAATCTCCAACAGATCTATCTTGATGAATCTCTGGTTTATGTACAATAATTTTATCAGTCTTATCAACTTTATCATGATTAACCACAACTTTACTAGTCATGTTAGTTTTATACATCTCTTTATCTATTCCAAAAGGAAAAATGACAGCTAAAATTAACCAAGACAAAATTATCAAGATTACACATATTGAAGACAATTTGCAACATATTTTAAAAATTGAGCATCTCGAATTATTATTAATATAAGGCATCTTTACTTTCAAACAAGAGCCTTATGAAAAATTACTAAATATACTCCCCTCTTTTTTTTTTTTAACAGAAAACTTTATTTTTTAACAGCTTTTCTTCGACCTTATGTCATACATCAATGTGTTTTTTAGCTAACACAATTTCTTCAACCTTGTGTCACCTAATGAACAAAATCAATCATTATCACTTGCATCATCAACATTTCTTTGACTACTATTTACTTCTACCACTGGTGGAATTATAATATAGGTCCACTCAGGTGATTTGTACTTCTGATTTGGCTTTATTACTCTTTTTGCTCTGCTGTTAATCACTTCTATTTTCTTTCCTGCTTGTTTTTTCTTATTTGAGTCTTCTTCCTTTTGACTTGTAATCTCATTCACCTGCTCTTTTGCTAGTTTAAATTTTAGGCCTTCGTTTTCATTTGGCCAATTATCTCCTTTTCTTGTTATTTTCCTTTTTGGGTCCGCTAAATTATACTCCACTCTCCAAGCTCTTTTCCTTGATCTTTTCACTTTTGATACATCTCCACTTTCATCTGTTTCACTTTCTGTGTTATCAGCTGATTCATTAATAATCAGTTTTATTGTATCAGATTCTTCTTTAGATTTAGGTACTTCATTACTCGGCAGTTTCACTCCGTTAGGAACATCATCCTTATAGCTGGTACTTGGAATTTCTTCTTCTTCTTCTTCCTCTAATACTTCCAATTCACCCGTTTCAGAATTTTCGTTTCTTCTTCCAGAGCTTCCAACCTGCTTTTCAATACTCTCCTGATCTTGATCTTGAATCACTCCTTGTTCTATTTCCTTTTCTGCTTCTTGATCTAACAGATCTTCATCATTTTCATTTTCTTCAGAATCTTGTATCACAATTTCTTCATTCAATGCCTCATTCGCAATTGAATTTTCCAGATGTCGACTTTCTTGTCGATCTTCAGAATCTGGATTTCTTTCAGATTCTTCTTCTGAATCTGAATCAGCTGTTGTTTCACCTTCGTCGGGATTCTCAGGTGCTGGCACACGTATGGTATGACTAGCATGAATCCATCTCTTTAATCCCCTACACTTTACTGCATTTTTTGTGACTAATATCACCTGTCTTGCCTTCTGCCACCTTGTTACTAGGCAGTTTCTTCTTCGATGTACTTTTGTCCTTACCCAGTCTCCTGGTAACAGATCATGAGCTTGTTCTTTCTCTTTTGTAATTACTTCAGTTCCCACCTGATGGAACACAGAAGTCACCACATCAGATAGATTTTTGCAGTAATCCATAATGATGCTGTCATTAATGCTCAACAGTTTATCAACTGGAACAAATGCTTGCCTCATGACCCTGCCCATTAGTATTTCCAGAGGGCTCAATCCTGTTTTTCTATCAGAATGCTTCTCAAAGACATCAAAACACGTGGAAGTGCATCTGTCCACTTCATTCATGTTGCTAAACACATCTTTGCTATTCTTTTCTTTATTGTACCATTCACTTGCTCAACAACACCTGATGCTTCTGGTCTGTAAGCACAATGTAATTTTTGCTTTATATCCAGTGCTTCACAAATCAATTTTAGCAATCTGTTTTCAAAATGTGTGCCACGATCTGTCTCGACCGTCACTGGAAATCCATACCTTGGTATGATTTCTCTCAAAAGCAATTTTGCCACAGTAATTGAATCATTGCGGCGTGTTGGGAATGCTTCTACCCATCTTGAAAACAAACAGATTATCACCAAGACATATCTGAGTTTGTTGTGAGGTGGCATGTCAATAAAGTCAAGCTGTATTCTGGTAAATGGACCACCCTCCCGTCCTATTGTTCCCATGCTCACAACAGTTTTTCTATTTGGGTTGATCTGTTGGCAGATAAGACACCTCTGACAAAAGGACTCTGCAATTATTCTGAATTTTGGATTGTACCATGTTTGTCTAAATAATCTAATCATTGAATCTCTACCAATATGTCCTGGACCATGGTACATGCGTGCCATGTCAGAAATCATACTGTCTGGCATTACTGGTCTGTCATCTTTGTAAACCCAAACCTCATCTTCTTCTCTCTGTCTGCAACCTGCTTTTAACCATGTGTTTTTCTCCTCATCATTTGCCTCATCTTGCAACTGTTTTACTCCCTGCCAGGTCTCAACTACAGATGTTAGCATAAGTGAGTTCAAAACATGTTCATTTTCTTTTTCCCGATTAAATGACACATTTTTTTTGCACAGAATTTTGCTATTGAGTCAGCATATGAGTTTCCTTTTGTTACGTAATCCTCACCTTTTTTATGTGCTGTGCACTTTACTACTGCAATTTTTTCTGGTAGCTTAATTCCATCAATCAATCTTTTGATCAACTGTGCATTTCTAATTGGTGATCCCGCAGAAGTTAAATAACCTCTTTGAGACCAGAGCTGGCCATAGTAATGGACTACACCATAACCATATTGACTATCAGTCACTATGGTAACTTTTCCCAATTCACATGCACAAATCAAAGCAATTAATTCTGATACTTGAGCTGAACGAATTCCTTTGAGACAGGAAGCTTCAATTACATCTGCAACTGTACATACCGAATATGCTGCACTCAGAACACCTTCATCTGTTCTTAAGCATGAACCATCAACAAATAAAACATAAACTGATTCAGCTAATGGGACATCTTTTATGTCCTGTCTGGGTTTAGTGCAATATTCTAATACATCCAGGCATTCATGATCAACCTCATCCCTGATTTCTGTTTCAGTAGTGTCAGGTAATAATGTGGAAGGATTTAAATTCACACATCTCGCAATTGAAACATTGTCCGAGCCAAGGATAACTTTTTCATATTTTGTTAGCCTATTATTTGTCAAATGCTGTGAGAAGAATATAAACTGAGTGTGGTACATATACTTTTACAGGAAATCCCATTATTATTCCTTCACTTTGTTCCAAACTTACACTTGTTGCAGCTACTACTTTTAAGCAACCTGGTAATGCTTTTGCAACAGGGTCAAGAACAGCTGAGAAATATGCTATTGGCTTTCTCAGTCTTCCATGTCTTTTAATCAGAACTGATAATGCACATCCTTCTCTTTCACTGCAATACAGATCAAATTATTTTTCATAATCAGGCATTCCTAATGTTGGAGCTTCACACAAACTTTTCTTTAATTGTTCAAATGCTTCTAATTCAGTTTCTGTTCGGCTAATCGGGTCTTTTATGTCTGCTTTTGTCAGTCTCTGCAGTGGCTTTGCAATTACAGAAAATCCACTAATCCATTGACGACAATAACCTACCATTCCTAAAAACATTCTAACCTGTCTCTGTGTTTTTGGAGGTTGCATTGCTTGAATCATTTTTATACTTTCTGTTGTCACTTGTCTGACTCCCTTTGCAATTCTGTGACCACGATACTTTACTTCTTGTTTGCAAAACTGTAATTTTGCAGGAGATACTTTATGTCCCTCATCTGACAGATGATTTAAAAGTGTAATGGTATCTGTTACACAATTATCTCTTGTTTTTGCAGCCACATGGAGGTCATCAATATACTGCACTAACGTAGATTTTCCAGGTAAATCTAGATTTTCCAATGATTTCTTTAGCAATTGATTAAAAATAGATGGACTTTCGGTGTGCCCTTGAGGGATTCGACACCATGCTAAAATAAGCTCTTTGAACCGGAACGAAAAAATGTGTTGGCTTTCTGGATGCAATGGAACAGTAAAGAATGCATTACACAAATCAATAACCGTATACCATTCTGCATCATGCGGAATCTGATATAAAATGACCGCTGGGTTTGGTACAACTGGGCAACATGGAACAACAATTTTATTAACCTTTCTCAGGTCTTGAACAATCCTGAAAGTTCCGGTATACGATTCTTGCATTCACGCTTCCAGTGTCCAATTTCGCCACAATTAAAACATGGGAGTTTCTGTTTTAACTCTTCTATATTTCCCATCAATTTTGGTTTATTATAATTACCTTTAAATTTCCCTTGATTCTGATCAACATTTTTATTTCCTAAAGTTGCTATTTGTTGTTCAGCCACTTTTACCTGTGCCCACATAGCGTTTTCTTTTAACTTCTTTTGTTTAGCATCTATTTCATCACTACAGTACTTTGCTTTTCTCAAGATATCATCTACTGTGTGTGATTGCCAACCAACTATTCCAGTTCTTACCATTTCACTAATTTCAGGTCTCAAGCCATATACAAATCTGTATGTAAAATGACTCATGTCTTTTTCACTTAAATTTTCATAACCACTCTATTGTTTAAATACCAGCAGTAATCTTTCATAAAATGAATGTACTGATTCTTTTGGCTCTTGGGTTGTTCTGCCTATTTGAACCCAGTCTATATCTTTTGGGGGAATCTTGTTTTTCAAAAACACAATTAACTGTTCGTACTTTCTCATTACCTCTGGTGAAGGAGCACCTGTTACTTTATGTCGAGGGTATTCTTCTCTAGGCCAATTTATAGTCATTTTACATTCTGCCCAAAGATCTGATGGGACAACTATGTCAAAAAATCCATCAAGATCAATCCAAAAAACTTTTGAAACTTTCACAAACCTGTCTACCTGTCGATATCATTCTACAGGTTTTTCTCTTAATCGAGGAAAATCATTTGTAAACATTAAAATGTCCTGTCTTGTCCATGGGACATGCACATACCCTCCTCCCGGTATTTCTCTCATTGGAAATTCATTTATTACTTCTTTCTTCTTTTCTCTGATAGGAAAAGCTAAACTTGTTCTGTCTTCGTCTCTTTTCTTTGTCCATTTCACTCTCCATTTACTTAATTCGCCCCATTTTCTCAAAATCACAATTAATTCTTTTATATGAATGACTCTTCCCGTGGTATTCATATTTTCAATATCTTTTTCAGAAAAATCCACCCTATAAGTTTTCTGCAAATTCTTCTGCTTACTTAAATCTACTTCTAATTCAAAAGCCATTTCTTCTAATTGATCATATTTGTTTTTCGTTTTCCATGTTTGCTTTTGCAAATAAATAATAATTCATTATCCTGATATGCCTTCAAACTGTCAGTTCCAATCGTTCCAATTATTAATTCCTCTAAATCTGCTTTCAATTTTGCAACATCAAGTAATTTACATTCTGGGGTTTGTGTTAAATCAATTTTACTCAGACTCTTTTCCGGAGTTCCAGAGTCAGATTCTGCACCAGATGGAGTTTTACTTGACAAACTTTGATTAAAAGTTAAGTCAGGCATAATTATTTTCTCTCAATGTATTTCAGACAAATCTGAATACAATTTTTCAGTCACTTTCTGTATTTCTGAATTTAATGGAACAGTTAAAGCTGAATTCCTAATTTCTTTTTGTTCAAATACTTGAAGAACAGGTCCAATCGTTACAGGTACTGTTACTGCTTCCATGCTTTTAGTTAACTGCTGTATTAATTCTTTGGTAGAACGATTATATTCTGAGGTATTTGGTAATTCCTCATACCTTTCTGTTCTTTTCCCATTTCTTGGGGTTTCATTTCTTTGAACTGGGGTTTCAGTATAATTTCTATTTTCTCTTGATATATTTGAATTACATCTTGTTTCTACTCTTTCAGGTGTTTTCTATAATTCTGATTTGTTTTAGGAGATGTCTCATCAATAATTTCTCTTGAAGGGGCACTTGGGGAAGTCCATGAACAAACTGGTTGATAAGGTGGCGGTTTTCTAGTATAAATTTCTATTAATACCGCATCTTCTGAATCACTTTCTTCACTAATATTATTTTTCTTTTGGGCACTCTTTTGTCCAGTTACCTCATCAATTAGTCTCACTGGATACAAGCCATCACACATGTCTGCACTTCTCCATCGACGCATTCTATCCTCATGTGTTTCTCTATTAAGACCTAATCCTGTTCTCTTTGATATTCCTCTACTCTCTCGTTGTAATTCAAACATTTCGTCTTCCCATTCAACTAAAGCTTCAAAATGGGTAGGTCTAGGCTTTGGTACGAGTTTCATCATTTTTTCTCTTAAATTTTTCCACACTGCCATGTTAAATGATCCATCTTCCGGCCATGCTAATATACCATCATTTTCAGTATACTTCATCCAATTCTCAATCCAAAGACAAGTATAATAACCATATTCACCCAACATATAAGCTGCAGGTGTTTTGAACTTATGAAGTAATCTTCCACCTCGCGTTGCAATTTTCTTGTCAGGTTTAAGTTTGTTTTTCAATTTCTGAAACCATGAAACTTCTTTTTCTCCTTCATGTAATAATAATCCATGTTTTTAAACAATTTCCCTTACTTCGGTAAAGATCGTAACAACTTCCGTATTATTCCGCAACACCAACCAATCCGTGCGCGAAACTCACCAACAAACCAATCAAGTTAAGCTACATCACTATTTTGCTCAACCAATAGAATTACTGTTTTTCAGGATGAGCCAATCAGCTGTAAGCTTGCCTTAGTCACATGAACCTATCTGTGCGCGAATACTGTGACGTATGTTAGCCAATCACAGCGCGACACTTGTGACGTACGCTACCGCTGCAGCTGCTCTGTCCCTCGCTCCTTAATCTAACACCTCCTTTACAAAAAAATTTCAAAGCACCATATTTACAAATCTTTCAATTGAATTCAGTTAATAACTCCACAAAAAAAAACATTTGTCTGTTTCACTAAAATAAAGTGATAGCTTTCCCAAACATTCAAGTATTCTTTTCACGTGAACTAGACGACGCTATTTTCACAGAATATTTAAATTTGTTGATAAAGTAAGGCTACTTTACCCTTCTAGCAGGTAATAATGAACTCGTTTCTCTCTAAATGCACATATAGATATATTTTACACCTCCTTAGAGACAATTCAGAGTTTCACTCGATCGTATATTACAAATTAATTTACGCACATTCATACAGAAAAATCCCTAACCATGCATATATAAATCTTTAGTAGGACTTTAACCCACTGATAGAAATCCTCACTCGCCAGTAAGATAGACGACGCTTCCTTACCCTTCACACAAGCTTAGATAAGCTACTCTTTTCACAGTGAGTTTTAAATCAGGACATATTTCCCTATACTCAAAAGCTACAATTTCATAGACAATCCTCACTATGCATTCTACCTTACACACCTAAAATCCCTAAACTTGTGCTGTACGACCACAAAACTTGTGATATACGGCGATACCACTATTTTGAAACAGAACAAATGCACTGTGTAACTTCACCTGTCACACTTCTCATGCCGGCACACACCAGGAATTATCACACTGCTGAAAAAAACCTTTCGACTACATATAACAACTGAACTAACTTAACATGTTTTAGACATTAATCCTATGTATTACCATTTAACATACTAATTACCATAGTAACCGTAACTCTGCTACCAAGAAAATTATCCAGCGCTCTGATTGAAAAACTGTCTCTAAACACTACCTATCACCTCAATACTCACCATTAATCATGAAACACGTAAAAAGGCCCATATCACCAATGAGACAATTTTTGAGCGACTGAATCAGGTGGTATGATTTGATAAACTACTCACATATTATTTACATTATTATATACAACTGCAGTTTAACTATTTTCCCCATGGTTTTAAAACATTTTTTATTGATTAATCAGACCACCAAGGCGATTGAATCAACTGATGGTAACTAGATCATGAATAAACAAGACCAGCTTGTCTTTTCGAAATCTAATTTTATTAACTTTATTTCTCATAAAGAAGATTAGCATTTACGTTTTAGAATCTTTATTTTATAAGCAATTAAGAAAGCGGCATTTTAATAAGAAAATGAATTAATAAACTGACATTTTCAAAGCAAGCTCAGAAACATGAAATATTAGCAAAATAACAGTTTCCATTCCCTAGATCTATTTCCCTGTCTATTTCTCACTTCACCTAGAAAGGAAAAATCTTTTAAAGTCTGCTGTGCTTACGTGCGCAAAAAGTCCAACAGCATGTCACGTCATTCAGGATTCGGAAAGAAGAGAGTTTTTTCCCTGCTCCTAGTGTCAGGTTTTATACCTTTCTTTCTAGCTAAACTTTACATTTAAAGCAAATCCGAGCTTTTCATTGGCTGTCCTGTGTCAGTCCATGATTAGGTCATCTCCGATTCTTGACCAAGTCCAGGCTTCACATAAGTCCTATTGTCTCTCACTTCCACATCTTTCAGCTTCCTCAAGAAAGTTACTTTTCCTCGAGTTTCAAACATTTACTTCCTAGCCTTGGCAGACACTTTAAGTTTCTGTCCTTGAGCCTTTTCTTCATGAGCACGTTCAACTCAACCAAAGAACTGCTTTTTCAATTAACGATAACAATGCAGTAAAAATCTTCACAGCTACGCATGTGCAAAGGCTTCACTCTGGACAAGCTTTCGCGTCTGCAGCTCTGTCAGCCATGTTTTCTGAACCACCTTTAGGCCTCACTTTGGAAACTATTATTAAACAAACACAAGACATCAATTAATTAAAGAATTGAGACCCATTCTGTTACCCACCCCCTTTACTAATTAATCCTGTTAATTATGTTACCTAACAGAAGCACAATCAGGCAGCATTATATTTACTTCTCCTTTAGGAACTGCACGAACTCCTTGAGCTTTCGTCACAGAAAAGACATAACATAAGCACACAAAATAAGCACATGCCATTAGTTAAACAGCCGCATTTAATACTGACAAAGACAATAGACAAGGCTAGTTTATTATTTTTCTTTGCGTTTGCAACATAAAGCACATTAGTTTATCCCACGTGTATTGATGATTGTATTCTTAAACTAAGTTGATTAGTAATTTCACCACAAGCTTATTATTTTAATTACTGTTATGAGGGATTAACTTCACAAGTTTGAACAAAATGTGGTTCTTCACCTTGCCTCATCAACTCCAAGGGGATCGGAATGGATATCTTAGGGCAACTAGAGGACCCACATCGCTCCAAGATCTCGTCTCCTGCATAGAGTCTCCTGAAATGATCAAACCACTCGCCATCAGTAATATGGTTAGGGATTTGATCCGGGTCACGGCCATTGGATCTTCTTACCAGGGCCCAAAAGAGCTCGCTGTTCTTAGACTGGCTCGCTGTCTTTAGGCTAGTCCAATGTGATTCTTCCCATGCCCTTTTCGCCTCTATAATGGATCGTCTGTACTGTAGTCTCAACAGTATTTTGGGATTTGATGGCAAGTATCATTGCTGTCTTTTTCCTCCTACAATCCTTGTTAAACCACTTCTCCATTGGCTTGGTACTCAGGGGGCGCTTTTTAAGAGACAAGGCCTCTAAGAAAAGCGCACCCATCAGGTCAATTGTTTCAACGTAGATTGTCTCCACCACTGGGGACCCAGCCTCATTCGTACATGCTACAGAAAGCTTAGTGGTCTGATCTTTCAGGATTACCCCATAAGCTATATTTTTCTGTTCGTTCAGAATAAATTTTGGCCATTTGAGAAACCTTTTGCAATTAGATGGTATAATTGACTTTGTAAGCATCCCAGGGCTAGCAATACGGCAATTCTCCGTGTTTTGCCACAGTTCCAACATGGAAAGAGATAGAGGATTATGATCACTATCAATAGATGGTATAACAATCATATCACTCACATATTTCCAAAGCCTCTTATCAACCAATATATAATCAATTCTGCTCGGACATGACACCCTGTTATATGTATTAGCTTCCAGGACATCGGAGGGCATTCGCCCATTGACAGTTCTTGGACCAAGTTCCAACGTTAGGGCATTAATTTGAATGACCACTTGCGACCATTTCTTCACTGGCAAAATTGACAATGAAGGTATACCCCATCTTGCATCTTCATCATGGGTTCCCAGAATGTCATCAGTTTCCAGAGGTTCAAACGTACAGTTTAGGATCACCGGCAATCAAGATAAAGGAGTCAGGGGGGCAGGAAAAGAACACTTCAGACAAGATGGAAATAGTTGAAGATTTTGCCCCCCCTTGTGTACCTCTTGCATAGATGTTAAAGAGTTCCAAGGTAACATTGCCCTTTATGCCCTTAATTGTTAGTCTCATCAGGTCTGGTGTTGGACAGAGATGATGAACGATTTTACAGTTAAGCGCAGCCTTAACCCAGACCATGAGTCCTCCAGATGGGCGTCCGCGTCCAGAAGAGATAGCTGGTATATGGAAGCAAGAGTAACCGGGCTTATACAGTGGCTCAAGACTCCATGTTTCCTGGAATGCACACAAATCATAGTCATCAATAAAAGTATTCCAGTCCGGAAGAGATAGCTTGTTGCGTAGGCCCGCTATATTCCATGAAGCGATTTTAAAGTTCCCAGTAGAACCTCTGCATGGGATCATGCCAGCTTGGGATAGATTGGGGGCCCGTCCATTCTCTTGATTAACCCCCAGAGTTACTGGAATAGTAGTTGGCAATTCGAGACCTGGACACAAAGCTGGTTTAGATGGACTAACAATACTACTACTGGGTGGAGCCGAAGTATTTATAGGTACCCCTTCGTGAACCTGAAGTCAGTCAACTGCCTCCAGTCCGCTAAACAGACATGAATAGTAACCAGTTGTTCACTAACGAGGCAGTGAGCTAACAAAGAGATTGTCTATGCACTAATCAGGCAGCGAGTTTTCACACAGACAACAAGTAATCAGCTGTTCACCAGTCAGGCAGTGAGTTATTGAATAGACACAAGGATGCTCTATCATGATGTACTACTCAGGCAGTGATTTTATACTCTGGCATGTACGACAATCAGCTGTTCACCAGTCAGTCAGTGAGTTATCAAATGGAGGCTTTGTCACATGCACTAATCAGGCAGTGAGTTATCACATGGACAACAAGTAATCAGCTGTTCACCAATCAGGGGATGTATGACGTTACAATGCATACTTTTACAACGCCTACCTTTACATCGCAAGTTTTACAACGCATACCATTACAACGCATAATGCTTTTGGGCGCTGGATAGTGAATAGTTTAATTTACTATTCCAACTCCAGTCCCCGTGGATAGTAGGGAAGGTGTTGGATAGTACATTAAACCTATTCCCTATCCTAGAGCGCCCCCCAGCGCTATGCGTTGTAATGGTTTGCGTTGTAAAAGTTGCGTTGTAATGGTAGTTCGTTGTAAAAGTTTCGTTGTAAAGGCTGTATGCCCTAATCAGGCAGTGAGTTATCAAAGAGACACAGGGAGGCTTGTCATGATGCACTATTCAGGCAGTGAGATTTTACACAGACATGAATGGCACCCACCTATTCACTAATCCGACAGTCTGCTATTTGACGGACATTCGTCACTGCACTCTGATCTGAAAGTTAGCTGGTACACTGACACAAATGGTGACCAGCTGACTAAGTAGACAGTGAGCTATTAAAGAGACAAAGGGACAGATTTTCTCCCTGCACTTATCAGGCAGTGAGTTATTACACAGACACGAATGGGCGTAAGCTGTTCACTAATCAGGCAGTGAGCTGCCAAAGAGACACAGATTGTTTGTGTCTGTGCACTAATGAGAAAGTGAGGTATTACAGATGCACAGGGACTGTTTGTTTCATTGCACTTAGCAGGCAGTGATTTATTACACATATAATCAACTGTTCACCAGTCAGGCAGTGAGCTCCTAAAGTTACACTTGGAAGGTTTGTCACTGTGGCACTAATCAGGCAGTGAACTAGGTCCATTACCATGCGGAGGACTTTTCCCTCCTAACACCCACCTTGGGGGGGAATGGTTCCTTCCATTCCGGGATATCTCTGCCTTTCAGAAGAGCCAAGTGAAAGTAAATTCTCTTGATAGTTAACTAATAAAACATAAAACTAAGGTCTGACAAGAACACCTTTCGTTAGGCACAGCTTTGTTCAGTGTCAGTTTTGACAGATAACTGTTAGCAGAAGACAGTGGAGAGCAGAACGGCTTTTGGGCTGAGAATCCATTGGTCAGGTGGAGTTTAGCACACCCAGGGAAGAGATGAGCTGAGCATTAGATCAATTAACACAGGGTCTCAACTACAGCAGAGTATGCATGGGAGCAGGGCAAACTGTTTTCTGAGAGTCCAGGAAAATGGTAACCTTTTCAAAGCTATCTTTATAGCAAAAAAAACCTGTAATCCATGTTGACTAATATTTTTTATTTTCCTCTATTATACATATGCCACAAGAATGATTTTCCTACCTTTGTCTTCACCTGCATTACTGAGAAATGTGAACGTCAACACTTTACAAGTTTGCTGCCCCGTTTCTTTTCTGCATATTTTATCCTGTTGAACATGTCCCAATCCTCACCCCATGAAAACAAAGTGTAACAAAAGCGTAACAGGAACAGACAGGTAACACAACGGGGGGGGGGGGGGGTCAGTGGGGATGGGCAGCATGGGGGACCGCACCTAATAAACTAAACAAAAAGAAGATACCAAAAGACACATTGAAGGTACAGTGGAACCAGCCAGATCACACAAAAAACATGAGGTCAGACCGCATCTACCTATTAAGGATTTACCTCTGAATTGTGACAAGCCATTTCCAAGAAGTTAGAGATATGGAAAGGTTAGAATGCGTAACAACAAACAGGGGTGCGAGTGGAGAGGGAGAGGAGCATCAGATACACAGCGAGGCAAATTCACCACAGAACAGTCACCAGCGTGATATACGTCAGTGGCTTTTCCAAAGCAATTTAGCAATTGTAGACTAGTTACAGCTTGACGCATAGCATTGAGTTTAACTTACTTTAAACATAAGTACATGCCAAAACTTGGGCCAATATTCATGAAGCACTTGAATTGTCCTTGCGGCACCCATGGTAAGGAAAAGACAATGCAAAAGCTTCAGAAATATTTACAAGGCCACGCAAGGCCTGATTTGCGTGGCTTTAAAAAAAATATTTTTTTTAACAGAGTTATATATAGCACAAACTTGACCCGGTACAGGGTATCAGAGTGATTTACATAGCACCAGTTGCGTTAAATGAGGACACATTCATTTTTGTTATGCACAGGGAGATTAATTGATTTGCCCAGAATCATAGCATGTTCAGCGCCCGGATTCAAGGTCAACCACCCTAGCCGTTAGGCCAACTCCTCTCCCATGTGGCTTTGTAAAGAAATAAATGGCAGTTGCTTGCATTGCTTTACTTTATATTTCTGCTCTGGAGGCGTTCCACGGTTGGGGCATGGGCTTTCCCATGCTTCGACCCAGGGCTATTGGCGCATTCCTAGATTTACAAAGACTTATAAACCTGGCAATGCGTTAAAATGCAATGCCTTCCCAAGTGAGGCGTAATGAAGAGAAATATCTTTTATTTCTTGTTGCTTCAGCACACATTCTGCAGCACATATAGAAAGAGGAAAATGCGGCTAAGGAATGTTTTGGTGCAGGAAGGCATTCCTTCACGAGTGCAGAGACTGTCCCATGACTGCAGGGCCTCCTCCCCAAGTGCGGAGACTCCCCCATGACTGCGGGGTCTCCACCACGAGTGCGGAGACTCCCCCACAACTGCGGGCCACCACCACGAGTGCAGAGACTCCCCCATGACTGCAGGGCCTCCTCCCCAAGTGCGGAGACTCCCCCATGACTGCAGGGCCTCCTACCCAAGGGCAGAGACTCCCCCATGACTGCGGGGTCTTCACCGCGAGTGCGGAGACTCCCCCATGACTGCAGGGCCTCCTACCCAAGTGCAGAGACTCCCCCATGACTGCGGGGTCTCCACCACGAGTGCAGAGACTCCCCCATGACTGCAGGGCCTCCTCCCCAAGTGCGGAGACTCCCCCATGACTGCAGGGCCTCCTACCCGAATGCAGAGACTCCCCCATGACTGTGGGGTCTTCACCGCGAGTGCGGAGACTCCCCCATGACTGCAGGGCCTCCTACCCAAGTGCAGAGACTCCCCCATGACTGCGGGGTCTCCACCACGAGTGCAGAGACTCCCCCACGACTGCAGGGCCTCCTACCCAAGTGCAGAGACTCCCCCATGACTGCGGGGTCTTCACCACGAGTGCAGAGACTCACCCAAGACTGCGGGCCTCCACCACGAGTGCAGAGACTCCCCCATGACTGCGGGGTCTCCACCACGAGTGCAGAGACTCCCCCATGACTGCGGGGTCTCCACCACGAGTGCAGAGACTCCCCCACGACTGCAGGGCCTCCTACCCAAGTGCGGAGACTCCCCCATGACTGCAGGGCCTCCTCCCCAAGTGCGGAGACTCCCCCATGACTGCGGGGTCTCCACCACGAGTGCAGAGACTCCCCCATGACTGCAGGGCCTCCTACCCAAGTGCAGAGACTCCCCCATGACTGCGGGGTCTCCACCAAGAGTGCAGAGACTCCCCCATGACTGCAGGGCCTCCTACCCAAGTGCAGAGACTCCCCCATGACTGCGGGGTCTTCACCACGAGTGCAGAGACTCCCCCATGACTGCAGAGCCTCCTACCCAAGTGCGGAGACTCCCCCATGGCTGCGGGGTCTCCACCACGAGTGCAAAGACTCCCCCACGACTGCAGGGCCTCCTACCCAAGTGCGGAGACTCCCCCATGACTGCGGGGTCTCCACCACGAGTGCAGAGACTCCCCCATGACTGCAGGGCCTCCTACCCAAGTGCGGAGACTCCCCCATGACTGCGGGGTCTCCGCCACGAGTGCAGAGACTCCCCCATGACTGCAGGGCCTCCTACCCAAGTGCAGAGACTCCCCCATGACTGCGGGGTCTCCACCACGAGTGCAGAGACTCCCCCACGACTGCAGGGCCTCCTACCCAAGTGCGGAGACTCCCCCATGACTGCGGGGTCTCCACCACGAGTGCAGAGACTCCCCCATGACTGCAGGGCCTCCTACCCAAGTGCGGAGACTCCCCCATGACTGCGGGGTCTTCACCACAAGTGCAGAGACTCCCCCATGACTGCGGGGTCTTCACCACGGGTGCAGAGACTCCCCCATGACTGCAGGGCCTCTTACCCAAGTGCGGAGACTCCCCCATGACTGCGGGGTCTCCACCACGAGTGCAGAGACTCCCCCACGACTGCAGGGCCTCCTACCCAAGTGCAGAGACTCCCCCATGACTGCGGGATCTTCACCACGAGTGCAGAGACTCCCCCATGACTGCAGGGCCTCCTACCCAAGTGCGGAGACTCCCCCATGACTGCGGGGTCTCCACCACGAGTGCAGAGACTCCCCCATGACTGCAGGGCCTCCTACCCAAGTGCAGAGACTCCCCCATGACTGCGGGGTCTCCACCACGAGTGCAGAGACTCCCCCATGACTGCAGGGCCTCCTACCCAAGTGCGGAGACTCCCCCATGACTGCGGGGTCTTCACCACGAGTGCAGAGACTCCCCCATGACTGCAGGGCCTCCTACCCAAGTGCAGAGACTCCCCCATGACTGCGGGGTCTCCACCACGAGTGCAGAGACTCCCCCATGACTGCAGGGCCTCCTACCCAAGTGCGGAGACTCCCCCATGACTGCGGGGTCTTCACCACGAGTGCAGAGACTCCCCCATGACTGCAGGGCCTCCTCCCCAAGTGCGGAGATTCCCTCATGACTGCGGGGTCTCCACCACGAGTGCAGAGACTCCCCCATGACTGCGGGGCCTCCATCACGAGTGCGGAGACTCACCAAAGACTGCGGGGCCTCCACCACGAGTGCGAAATCTCCCCCATGACTGCAGGGCCTCCTCCCCAAGTGCAGAGACTCCCCGATGACTGTGGGGCCTCCACCACGAGTGCGGAGACTCACCCAAGACTGCGGGCCTCCACCACGAGTGCAGAGACTCCCCCATGACTGTGGGGTCTTCACCGCGAGTGCGGAGACTCCCCCATGACAGCGGGCCTCCACCACGAGTGCAGAGACTCCCCCACGACTGCGGGCCTCCACCACGAGTGCAGAGACTCCCCCATGACCACTGGGGCGCCACGAGTGTGGAGACTCCCACATCACTACGGGCATCCACTACGAGAGCGGGGGCACGTTGTGAATCAGGCCCATAGGGTTAATTCATCCTTTTAAGTCATCTCTATGCGTTTGCACTCGAGGGCGCTAATGTTGAGGTGTGACGTAACTGCTCCATAGTTTGCTCTAGATGTGAGCGGTGATAACTTTGCTGAAACATCACATGTGCACTCTGACATTTACGGAGTTAGTGCTGTAGTTTGTATGCGCAGCTGATATATAAGAACGTCAAATATGATAAACAATTAAATTAATTCCAGGTTTTAGGGAAAGGCACATGCCACAGGGGAAACTGCCCAGACGTCAAAAATACTAGTTAATGGGGTAAAAACAGTGGGGGTTCACACAAAAAATTGATTTTTATATATCACATTTTGCTCAGCCGTTACATCAGAATAGTGTTCTTTTTCTAGAACAGTTACTTACATTTAACTTATTTTATATTTCACAGACAAACATTTAATTTTTATGCATACATGTTCATAGTTTATCCGTTTTACTGCATAGTAGTAACCAGAGAAAAATGTTTTTGCCTATGCAGTTTTGTATTTTTATTTTGTGTGTTTCAGTCTTTTATCAAAGACAACAGTTATAAATGGTAAACCATGGACAATTAATCCATCTCAGTGCTATATCTGGCTGTGCTGCAGCACCTCGCTGGACCGCATTTTCCATCAATGTGCTATATTAGTGATTGGAACAGTATAGTTAGCGGTTGTTTCTAGTCATGTACACCAAATTAGTGGGAGGGAGTGAATCGTTTTTTTTGTTCAATGTAATTGCTTTATTGACATCTGAAATGCCTGCATTGAGATTTTTGCGAAGTAACACAGCCCCAGATGAATCCTGCAGTCACGTGGAGGGAGGAGAGTTACATTTGATTAAACATTACTAATCATTCCAGCTGTTTTCAATGGCACAGCAGAGCTTACCCCTCACGACCTTTACTTCTGACAATTGTGGTGTACATTTAAAATTCCAAAGTGTCGAAACTGTCACTCCAGGTAATCAGAGCGCTATGTTATTGGGGGAGAGGGCACCGTTGCTTCGTAAGCTGTGACTGAGGTCCCACAAAGCTCCCAGGGGCAGATTTACAAGCCCCATATGCCACTTTTGTGCCGCCATTGCGTCACTTATGTGACACAACGGCGGCGTAAAGCCAGCGCCATGCTGCGGGGTATTTACATCGTGACGCATCTAGGGAGATGCATCACTATGTAAAGCCCTGCGCCACATGAAACCTGTGTCAGGTTTCATGTGGGCGTTCCGGAGCAGGGGTTGGGTTCCGGCACAGGAATGCCTCGCAAAAGTGACTAGGTGAAATCTACAAGATTTCACTCAGTCACTTTTCCGACCCCGCTGCGTCCAAACCTTGCGCCTGCTTGAAGCAGGCATAAGGCTTGACGCACGATGTTGGACATAGGCAGGGTTGGAACAGTGCTGGTGTTGCGTCGTGCCCGCGACGCAACACCAGCACTGCGCCAACCGTACGCCGGCAGATGCAACATGCATCTGTTTATCCTTGCACCATGATGCGCCACATTGTAAATGCGGTGCATATGTGGTGGAGCAAGCGTAAACTTGCGTGACGCATCTTTCCTGGCGCATCCCTGCTAATTTGCAAGGATGCGCTAGGAAAGATAAATCTGCCCCCCACTCTTTAAGCCACACCGTGTCTCATTAACGCCCTGAGCTAAACATGGGAGAAGCCTCACACGCGCTCCTGTTTATCTCGTCACCCTTCCCTGTTCCACGTTCAGAGCGCGGCCTTCTGTTTTTAGAGACTTCCAGCAACTTCCCACTGGGGCCCCTTACCATTAACTCCAGCTGACCAGTAACAAAGGGTTTCGAATCGATCCAGTCATTGGAATTTCAGATTTTGTTTTTGACTGTAAAGAAAACTCCATTTGATACCACTTGTTCCTTACAACTGATTAATGGCTCTTGGTTCCAGTCGGTACATTTTATTTAAGCAACATAATTACCACTCTTTTTTTTAGGCGACCATATACAATCCAGCAACGAAAACTCCACATTTTGTATCTGAATTCACTGTGCTTTACGTACTACTAGGTAGGCTGTACCTTCGCACGTCACAACCAAGAGGGGAGGGGTAGATTACCCGAGGAGAATGAAATCTGTTCTCAGTGCTGGGTGGTGGAGTAGTCAGAGGGGGCGGAAGGGTGGGACATAATGTCACTAATACCTTCTGTACCAGCCATAGATTCCTACAAACCTGAGATAAGCATGACTGCGCGCTGGCTAGGCACGCTTCGTTCAGCAAGATCCAAGTACCACAAGCAAATCTTCCTTGGGAAAGCGTCACACTTCAAAACCCTCCTTGACTCAGCCAAAAACAGACCCAAAAAACGTTTTGATCGTTGGAGGATTCTACAAAGAAAGCAGCGGATTTCGCTATATTCTTCGATGAAAAAGTGAAATCCCTTGTGGATCAGGTCGCTCATCCTACCCCTCCAGAGGAGCGCAAATCCTCAGCCATCTGGCAGAAATTTGACCCCATCTCTGAAGATGCCCTTCTCAAGTGCATCCTCGAAACAAAGCCCTCCAACCATTCTCTGGACCCCATCCCCAGTGCCATTGCCATTGACTTCTATACCCATTCCCTTTCCTATTGGACCACTCTGGTCAACCTCTCCCTCTGTCAAGGCTCCCTTCCTATCTCCTTCAAAACTGGGCAGGTCACCCCTCTGCTTAAAAAACCCACTGCTAATGCGAATGACCTCAACAACTTCCGCCCCATCACTAACCTACCCTTTCTTGCGAAGATCACAGAAAGATGTGTAGCGAAACAACTCTCTCATCATATCAAGGACAATGATCTTCTTGACAAGTGTCAGTCCAGCTTCATCCAAAACTGCAGCACTGAAACAGCCCTACTGCAAGTGGTTGATGACGTGCTGCGGATACTCGATTCGGGAGGGTCCTGTCTTCTAATTCTCCTTGACCTTTCTGCAGCCTTTGACACTGTCAATCACAACACTCTCCTCAACACTCTGCAACAGAGACTGGGCATGGAGGGCACTGTGCTTAAATGGTTTGCTTCCTTCCTCTCTGATAGATCCCAAATGATCAAAATAGCGAACAGTCTTTCATTTCCTTTGGCAGTAGGTCAAGGTGTTCCTCAAGGCTCTATACTTGCACCCACATTGTTCAATCTCTATTTAGAACCACTGGGAAATCTCCTAAGTAAATTCGGGATCCACTATCATCTCTATGCAGACGATACTCAAATCTACCTCAAGGTTACCTCCACTCACGATCTCGCCATCCTAAACTCTACTCTCGACTCCATTCAAAACTGCATGTCAACTCATCAACTGATTCTGAATCCCTCCAAAACTGAATTCCTCCTCCTCTCCTCCTCACTCTCTCCTCCCCCGGTTCAATCCTGGATGGATCAGATGAATCTACTTAACAATAAACCCATCATTGTCGACAGCGCAAAATCCCTTGGTGTCATACTCGACAAAAAACTCAATCTAATCTCCCACATCAAAAATCGCTGGTCCTCTCCAGACTGGACTACTGCAATTCTCTTCTTACTGGCCTCCCCAAATCCCACTTGTCCCCCCTCAAATCTGTTCTCCATTCAGCAGCTCGTTTAATTTATGGGGCCAAAAGAAGCGACCACATCACACCGATGTTATCCACCCTCCACTTGCTTCACATCGAGGCTAGAGCTATCTACAAGACTGCCTTTATCACCCACAAAGCCTTGCACTCCTCCTCTCCTCGCTACCTGGCGAATAAACTGAAACTCTCTGGAGGCTCCAGAACATCTAGTAATGCGGAAAATGTACTACTTGAACCTCCCACCTTCAAGAACGAAAGATCGATGGCCCAATCCTTTTCAGGCAATGAGAATCTAGAACTCACTTCCGCCTCGGCTCCGGACCACCACCTCCTCCCGGCCTTCAAAACAGACCTCAAAGTTCTCCTCCTCCAAAGACACTTCCAAAATTAATTCACGCCCTCTCTATTATCTGAAGGAAGACCTCCCATTACTGAAAATTCTATTCTCCATGACTATGGTAGTGCCTTCCCAGTGTGTTCTTGTGGCTGGAGTCTTTGCCATTTATTGCAGTATTATCCTTGTACCTATGTTTGGTACTCTTTTGTAACATACACACGCCACTTTTCTCTTGTAATACACTGTTTGCTACCTCTCCTATTTTGTTTGCTTTTGATACTTGCACAAGTGCCACCATTGCCTACGTAACGTTTGTTCTTGTACTTGAGTGTCTACCATATATTGCAGTATTATATCTCTAATTGTACTTTTTCTCTTGTAACCTGCACACATGTCACTTTTTCCTCCTGTAATGCACCGTTTGCTACCTCATGTATTTTGTTTGCTCACAATTGTCACTTTTGCCTCATGTAACTTAACGTTTGCTTGTGTAATTTGTTCACTTGTAATTTTCTCCTCATGTATCATTACTGTTCCTATTGTGAAGCGCTCTGACGCCATCGGGTAAAGTCCGCGCTATATAAAAACGGATAAATAAGTAAATATATTGTAATTGCATTTATATAGCGCCTACTACCGCTGACGAGGCGCCCAAGCACTTTAAGCCAGGCAGCCCGTGGTAGCATTGCACAGTTTTAAAGGGGTTTTGAAAGAAGACGCAACATGTCTGTAGTCCCAGGCCTGGCTCCGGGTGCAGACAGGCGAGTGGCTGTCCACCCCTCCCCAGCCCCCGGAACTGCGGTCTTATCAGGGGGTGTGAGCGCCTTTGATGCAGGGGCCTTGAGAGGCAGATGAGCTGTCGCTGCTGGTCTGTGAGCACCTATCTCCCAGCGCACGGCCGCCACTGAAGCAAGGTCAGAACCTCGGCATTGATTCCACAGCACTGTAAAAACCTAACTCCAACAGGTCCTTAAATTAGAAAACAAAGTCACCGAAAAGTGAGCGTCTCCGGCCTTCCTCTTTGAATGACTGAGCACCCCAGTGAGGGGCCTGAAATACCGGAGAGCGCGCCCACTCAATCCTACTGCAAAGCACCAAAGATCTTCAGTCATAGAAGCTGTCGGACCTGCCCTGTCTGCGGGGTCACCACAAACTTTTGCCTTCACGCCTTTTATTTGCTGAATCCGTTTTTGTTGCCTTTAGGACTCCGTGCACTTTACCACTTCTAACCAGTGCTAAAGTGCTTGTACTCTCTACTTCAAACATGGTAACGCTGGATTACACCAAATTGGCACATTTCATTTATCCGTAATGTTTCTAGGAAAGTAGTACCCAGGGCATGTAAATTAAGTGCTATAAGTAGGCTGCAGCACTCATTGTGTCACCCACTAAACCAGCACTTTAAAACTTGACCAGAAACATCAAAAAAGTTCCTTTATCCGAATTTGAATCCATGATGTTAATGTTAATGAGCCTTATAAAGCGCGTGTATGCCCTGAGGTGTTTTGGCGCTGAACTAGAGTAAAACCTGTGGATGAGGAAGGTAACAAAGCGGCTAGTGTGAAAATAGCCACGTTTTTAACTGTTTTCTAAAGGAAGAGAGGGAGTTCAGCCCTCTCAACGTTACAGGGAGAGCATTCCATAGTTTTGCTGTACAATAGGCCGTACTCCGACCTCCCCAGCTGGCGGTTCGGATCTTAGGAACCAGCATTAATCTGGTGTTTGTCAATCTTAACTGCCTACCTGGGTGGCACCATGAGAAGAGATGTTTCAAAGGTAGCTGTCCTGCCCCATTCAATGATTTATGGGCAAGGCAGAGAACCTTAAACTTGGAACGTTGCACCACAGGCAGCCAGAGGAGATTCCGTATCTCTTCTTTGATCGATTGGTACTTAAGGATTTTCAATAGAAGCCTGGCTGCAGCGTTCTGTACCATCTGGAGCTTCTTTAGATGTTGTTTCTGTAACCTGAGGTATAAACCGTTACAGTAGTCCAACTTAGGCAGCACCAGGGTGGTCACCACTGTTTTTCTAAGATCCTGAGGAATAAAAGGTAAGACCTTTTTGAGTTTCTTCAGCAAATAGAAGGAAGCTGAAACTATAGCATTAATTTGATGCGCAGAGGTGAGACCGTTATCTATCAGGACTCCAAGGTTTTTTGCCTTCTTCACTGGTTCCGGAGTCTGTCCCAGTTCAGCCGGCCACCATAGCCCATCCCATTTTGGCAGTAAATTGCAGAAGGTAACCACTTCGGTTTTATCCAAGTTGAGTTTTAAATAGTGTCTACCCATCCAGAGGCTGATTTCCCTCATGCAGCATTGAAACTGCACTGCGGGCATAAAGTGTTTTTATAAGCCGCAACGACGATCTGTGTATCGTTGGCATAGGATGTCAAATTGAAGCCAAACTGCTGTATTAAAGGTGCAAGTTCAGAGACATAAACATTGAACAATGTGGGTCTCAACAACGAGCCCTGAGGGACCCCACATGGTAGAACATGGGGGTTGCCTGATAATGGTCAAGGGAAACTCTCTGCCTTCTATTCTTCAGAAAGTATGAAAGTAATGCAAGGGCGAGGTCCCTAATCCCTAGATGTTCAGGTGTACGAGTAGAGTGTCGTGGTGCACGGTATCAAAGGCCGCTGATAAATCGAGGAGAATCAGAACAGCGGCACCACCCTTATCCATTACTGCGCTGATCTCCTCAGTGGCCTTGATGAGGGCTGTCTCCGTGCTATACCCAGAACGGAAAACGAACTGGGATGGGTTGAGTAGTTCATTCTCCTGGATGAATTGAGTAATTTGACTATTCATAATTTTCTCAACCATCTTAGCGGGGAAAGGGAGCCTTGCAATCGGGCGGTAGTTGCTAGTTGTGGAAGGATCTAGATTAGCTTTTTTTAGCAGAGGGAGAATGATTGCGTCTTTTCAGACTGCAGGAAAAGTTCCTGATAAAAACATGTTATTAAAAATGTTGGTTAAGATTGGGCTCACCTCCCCTGCAATGTTTTTTAAGAACTGCCGGGGGGGCATGGATCCGAAGGGGATCCCGATTGGGTATCCTGAATAAGTTTTTCCACAAGCTCATTGGATACCTGTGAGAAAGTCAGCAGCTCATTTTTTCTGTGGGACACAACAATGGGGTGCCTCTCAGTTGCCTTATTGGAAGTGGTGGTAAAAATACTGTATATATTGTTAACTTTATTCCTAAAAGCGCTAGCTATACTATCACATAAAAATTGGCTGCTCTTTGATAGTGGGTGTTAATCGGAGTTGTGAGCTTCTTCACAACCTGAAACAGTTGTTTTACTGAGTTTTTAGAT
This sequence comes from Lissotriton helveticus, assembly GCF_964261635.1. NCBI lineage: Eukaryota > Metazoa > Chordata > Amphibia > Caudata > Salamandridae > Lissotriton > Lissotriton helveticus. The sequence goes on from NC_136061.1 coordinate 60,676,250, forward strand.
GATTCTATTTGTTTTGTGAAGTACGTTTTTTTTCCGTGGCTAAAAGATTTTTGTAATTAGCTAAAGCATGTTTGTAACTCTCTTTTTCCTCGTCTTCATAGTTCACTCTCCAAAGCCTTTCCAATCTACGACATCTTTGTTTCTCTAGACGCAGAGCTTCCGTGAACCAGGGAGCCGAGGGTTGGCTGCGATTCCCAGTGCTTTTGCCATTTGACACTGTCGCCGCAAAGACATCATTGGTATAAATAAAGTGTTTAAAAAAAAAAAAAGACATCATTCAGCCAGTCGTTGTAACTCTCAACTGCTTGATCTACCTGTTGACTCATACTCGTGCATGTCTGATTAAGTTGGAGTTCAAGCAGATTAATATCTATTTTATTCCATGCATTGAAAGTTTTTCCCTGATCTTTATTAGAACAGGCTTCTGATATGATTTGGGCAGGGTAGTCAAATAAGATCAAAGAGTGGTCCCCCAGAATAGTAAACCTTTTTGTCGTAAAGTGGGGTTCCAGCAGTGAATCTAGGTTAGTAACAAAATTAGTCCTTGACCCCGGAGGGCGGTAAACCAAAGTTCCCCTAAAGGTATTTTTTGAATTTAATTCTATCGAAAAATTCAATCCTTCATAGAAAGGATTAACCACCGAAGAGAAAGTGGCTCTAAGGTGTTAGCGATAAATGACAGCAAGACTGCCCCCTTGCTTAAAGGGTCTGTCAAAACTTGATGAAACAAAGCCCTGAGGCACAGCGACCAAAAAATCAGGGTCGGATGATGGATCTGTCCATGTTTCTGTGAGAAATAGCATATCCAACTTATATTGCAGGATGGTGTCTGCAATTTCTACTTTGTGTTTCGCGAGTGACCGTACATTGATCAGACCACAGTGACTGTCTGTCTAAGGGTCTGTATAGGCTTCAGTTTTGGGGCAGCTGTCAGACCGAGCTCAATCTGATGGGAGTCAGGGAAAGTAAAATCACAAGGACAGGTGAACTGGTAGGGCCTATGTTCCTTGTCCAACATACATATAGTGCAGTCGAGGTTACGATCATACTTATTAAAAGTGTGTAACTCTATACTAGAATATTGCACAGCACCGATACCTAAAGGGCCAGGGGGTATGGCCCTGGGCCCGGTCTAGGCACGAACAGGCGCAGACGGACTTGCCTTGGACACGCCTTCGGCGCGCTGCCGGTGCGCCCGCTGCACGTCCTTTCCATATGCGTTAAGTATGGTTGCGGCAGAGAAACTAGACCGCGCACCACCGGAAGTAGGGAATCCTAACCCGGCTCTGGTGGCCGAAACTGACTAACCGATCAATGTGGCCTCCACACAAACAGCACACAGCTGCGGCAAACCGGGGCGTGATCCGAACACTCCAAAAAGGTGAGAGTATTAAGAGTCTAGTAAAATAAAGATAATAGCCCCCCTCCCAAATACAACAATGTAAAAACAAATGAGGCAGCAGCACTACGATACAAATGTGTGTTAAAAAGATTAAAATAGTGAAAATGAAGACACCTAACACAACTTAGATCTGCTCGGCCGGCATACAAAAAAACACATTTTCAGTGAAAAGGCGTCCTTTTCCGCAGCCAACTAGATCTGGAGAAAAACAGACCGAGAGAACTCTTCAGCATTTTCAAAAGCCAAACTAATGGCACTCCCTCTCAAGATATTGAAGCCACAAATGAGCGATGTGAAGAAATTGCCACCTTCTTCACTAATAAAGTCTCTAAAATTGATCAATTCTTCATACAAACCGCAAACACTCCTTCCCTCATAACCTGCCCTCCTTCTACTTCCTTGACCACGCAGAAAGAGTTCTGTATAAGGACAATGAGACCGGCCTCCAGTTAAAAAACAATGCGCACTGGTCCGACTTTGAGCTAATGGCGGAAAACGAGGTCTTCAAGAACATTTCTAATCTAAAACCTTCCTCCCACACCATGGACCCCCTCCCTTCCACAATCATAAAAGAACTCAACCACACCATTTCCCCTTTCTGGACAAAAATCATCAACGCCTCTCTCACCTCAGGCTGTGTCCCAAACTCCCTTCAACTAGGACAAATCACGCCCATTCTCAAGAAACCAGGGGCTGACCCTAATGATCTTAACAACCTCAGACCTATCTCAAACCTCCCATTCCTTGCAAAAACATTGGACTCATGTGTTCTCCACCAACTCAATAAACACATTGATGATTTCAACCTCCTCGACAACGTTCAATCGGGATTCAGGAAAGGCTGTAGCATGGAAACAGCCATACTCAACGTCTCGGACGACATTCGCAAAGCCTTACATGATGGTGATGCCTGCCTACTCATGCTTATTGACCTATCTGCGGCATTCAACACAGTAAATCATCCAGCTCTTCTGGAGACCTTGTCGAAGCGCTCCGGCATAAATGGTACTGTACTAAAATGGTTCACCTCTTTCCTCCAACATCGCTCGCAACAAATTAAAATCAACTACTGTCTCTCGAAGCCAACAAAAGTCACACTTGGGGTACCACAAGGCTCGATCCTCTCCCCATCCCTCTTCTATCTCTTCATGGAGCCCCTCACAATCATCTTGAAAAAAGCTGGAGTGAGTTACCACCTTTACGCGGATGACACCCAAATCTATTTCAAAATCAAGTCCCCCGATGACATCCAACGCCTCAATACCATTCTAACGGAGATCCAAACTTAGTTCAACGTCAACCACTTAAAGCTCAACCCAGATAAAACTGAACTGATCCTATTCTCTCCAAAAAGCAACCATCGTCCTATCCAAGAGTGGCTCAAGAATCTGGTTGCCCTAAACTGCCCCCTCATTCTATCGGACTCAGTTAAGTCTCTAGGCATCACCCTCGACAAGAACCTATCAATGGAGGCCCACATCGAAAACTCTGCAAAAAGTGCTCTTTTCTTTCTAAAACACCTCAATAAATTGAAACCTTTTCTTCCCCATGATGACCTCAAGACAGTAGTTCAATCCCTGGTTACCTCTAAAATCGACTACGGGAACGCCATCCTTACAGGGACTCCAAAAGCTCACCTAGCCCCTCTAAGGGCAGTGCTAAACATGGACGCTCGACTTGTATCTGGAGTAAAAAGATTTGAACACAACACTCCAGCTCTCAACTCCCTCAAATGGCTTCCCATGGAAGGGAGATGTATTTACAAGCTGGCCTGCATCAGACACAAAACCCTCCACTCTCCGGCCCCCAACTACCTGAACAACAAACTGGTAAGAGCAGGTCAAGCCAGAACACTGAGGAGCTCCAACTCACTCCTTCTCATTCCGCCAAAAATGAAAAAGAAAGCCACCCAATACCGAACCTCAAACTCCATCTCCCTAACAAATACTTTCCTGAACAACGTCAACTAACCTAGACCTCAGTATTCCGAGTTGACTCCCATTCAAGGATTGTTGGTGAACGGACTATGCTAATCACCTTGTTTTCTTTTTTTTTTTTCTCCCCCTCCGTTGCACAGTTATTTATTGTTCATGGTGTATTCTTTATCCATGATTTGCTTACATACTGTCAGCCTTCTATGTAATGTAAGGCCCTTCTGTTTTTCACAATGTGTATATGAAGCGCTCTGATACCTACGGGTCTAGCTAGCGCTATACAAAACTTTTAAAATAAAATAAAAAAATAAAAAAATGTCTCAGGCCTGCCATTGCAACCCTAGAGCAGTTTTAAACTGCCATTCGACTTGCCAAAATTAACCTTTTGCCAGACCGAAACCTTTCTTATTAATACTTTTAAGTGACCCGAAGGTAGGCCCCTTAAGACCCAAAGGGCAGGGTGCATGCTATTTGAAAATTAAGCATGTGGTTTAGGTTTTACATGTCCTAGCAGTGAAAAACGACTAAAGTAGAGTAAAGTTTTTCACTGTTGCAGCCCTATCTCATCCTTTGATTAACACTGGGTTAACTTATTATGTTCACTTTGGATAGGGAGCAGATAGAGACATGCTTTTTAGACTCAAATGACTTGTCATTTCATTTCATTTATTTATTTTGATATGGAACTCCGACGGAGGTCCACAAAAATACACAAACAGATTAAAAGAAACATACTTTGCATACAATACAATATTCTTCCTTTATACATAGCTGCCACCTAGAGAAATCCTTATATCGAGCATACTTTATGATGTGCAGATGGTGCAATAAATACATGAGACAATCAAATATCCAATCATCAGGTGTTGCGACATAAAAGTAAAATCACTATAAAAGGTTACTTAATAAATAATCTGAAATATTTAAAAAAATTGGTATATCTCATAACTTGTAATTTAAATACTCTTTAGTGATAACAATGTATTTTCAGTCACAATCTCGAAAATAACACTTTTCGAAAGTTGGCATTTTCTTGTCCTAACCATATGTGCCTTCTGTCTGTGTCCTGAGTCACATGACTGTGAATGGCTCTGCCTTTGGGGTTTGTGTATTCCTCCCAGACAGTGACACAGAGGGCACTAGGTGTGGGCAGTCTGGCTGGGGGTGGTGCTATGCCCTGCCCCACCTATACTTCGAAGGGCTTACCACCAGCACACAGAAAGAACCCTGACAGTAGCCTGTTGTCATCCCAGACAGTTCAGAGAAAAGAACTTTCCAGAACAAGATGTAGGGGAATGAAGGGTTTTCCCCACACACACAAAGACTGGCACCTGGTATGCATATTGGACCCTCATAACTACTCTTCACAACACTCCAGAATAATTTATTTAATTTATTGTTTTTTAAATGTACTCTATGATCAGTGTTCTCTCTAACCCGCGCGGCTGGGCGCCCGCGCACCTTTAAGGCACCGAGCGCGCAGTGTCCCCTCTAAAGCGCGCACACTTTCTCGCCACCGCCCGTGGATGGGGTGGTTTCTTGAATATTAAATGAGCGCGAGCTACCTTCTCTTCTTTCCAGGCCCGATCATTAAGTATTCAGTATCTCAGCAGCCACTGCTCTTCCCTTCAGACTGTTCTCTTAAGATACTTGAAGGAACGACTTCTGGAATATTGAATACTTAAAATGACCAAGCAGAGGGAAGACCAGGGCTGTGGACCCCGTCATTTCATTCTCACAATATTCAAAAACAGTGGTTAATTTGTAAATCATATAAGTATCAGGACTCACGTCAAGAGGCAGCTTGCCTCAGCCATTTTCTCCTGTTGGCACCACCAAAAAGAGAACCATAAAGTAAGTAGAGGATGTGGCGTATTGGCTGGAGCTAGCGACTTCGGAGCTGGGGAACCAGTTTAGAGTCTTGGCATCGGCTAAACAATCTGTGATTCTGGGCAAATGACTTAATCTGCCTGTAAATGAATGTGTCCTTATCTGGTGCGTATGAAAAGGGCAGTGTTGCTTAAGTGCCAGTGAGCACCGGAAACCAGCTCAATGTAAGAACTGTCCCAACAGCTTCAGGGCGACTCTACTTTAGTGATAATAGGGGAGAGCAAGAGCGGCAAAGAAAAAGAAACGAAAACTAAAGATCTAGGAAAAAGTGAGTGGGGAAAAGGAGGCTAAGAACACAAAATGCAATGTATGTGGACACAGGTACAGCAGTGGTGCGTCACAAGGCTCAGCTAATATTTAAATACCCGCCCTATGTGGATAGACATCAGCATAAAACTTTTGTCTCACTCACTAATGGGCAACACTGGTGCTAGCATGCCATCGTGTGCCCTGCATATGTGGCATCATGCACGAGGAGTGTCCTTTCGTCAGCAGGGTCAGAAGGTGGGGAGCGGGCACCAGGAGTGTAGCATCGGGGGGGCGGGGCTTGGAGTGTTACACCGCCCTATTAAATTTTCTGATAAACAGTTGGGTACAGATGCTTTCAGTCGGGTATTGAGAGATGCAAGTAGGATTTCACCAGGGATGTTTACCTACACTGACAGAAATGCACATGTACTCTCTATTTTGAAAGTCCTCAAAATATTGGAAATTTTACAAAATATTGTGTTTTCTCTTTCAATACTCCTACCAATTCGCATGTTTTTCTTAACTGTTCATTTTCCTGATATTAAAACAAACATTGCCTGCAGCAAGCACAAATCCATGCAGTCTTCCATTCCTTGTATAACTCTTTACAAGTTCAAAACTGGACCAAATTTACAAACATTGGACACTTTTTTAGTGATCAAATTCACTGATGGGGCCACATTTAATTTGGTAACCTAGCTTCTTTTCTGCCCCAGTCCCACACATAGTCACAGGTCGTCCTCCTCGGGGCTTGGGGGGAATTAAGCAAGAATTGTTAGCAGGACCAGACCGGAGACTCAAAATCAGCAATGGTAAAAATAAAAAAAATGTTCAAACCATCCCCCCTCTCCTTAAACTAACTCTCTTCCAACCACCCATTCTCTCTCTTTGTCCTTCTCCCACTGTGATCTATTTCTCCCTACTAGCCCCTCCCTCACTCTCTCTTTATCACTATGAAAGCCTGCACCTACTGCAATTAACCTAGAGGAGCTGTGGAAAGAGGCAGTAGCATGGGGGTGGCTCTGGGCTTTCAAAACTGTCCCCCACCAGCTCCAGCCCCCAGGGAAATGGCCAGTGGGATAAAAGGCCTGTCTGCCCCTGTTTGTGTCCTTCCCGCCTCCTTCTGAGTGAGCACAGAGGCCTCGCTGAGGACCCGAAAGCAGAGGCACCAAGAATCTTGCTGCCAGAGGAACTGCCTGTCCCACAAGTCACTGCATCCAGTGCTCCCCCCAGGAAGGAGGAGCAAGCCCGCACCCAAAGCGCCTAAAAGCGCGAGACACCAGCGCGGTACGCCGAGAATCTTGCTGCCAGAGAGACTGCCTGTCCCACAAGTTACTGCATCCAGAGCTCCCCCAAGGAGGGTGGAGCAAGCCTGCACCCAAAGCGCCTAATAGCACGAGACACCAACGTGGTGCGGGACGCACACGAGCGGCAGGCGGGCAATGCCCGGGCCAAGTGCGGGCCCATCTGAGCCTGTCCGAGACTGATCGAGGCCGGGCAGGGACACCCCCCTTTCATCAGCCCCTTTTGAGTCCTATTGTATGTATACTATCTCCTAGTGAGTATTATTGAACTGGGTTGAGACTCTGGGGGCACAAGAGAGTAAAATATTTTTTTTTCTTGTCAATGTTACTTGTAAATTTGTGGGGTGAATATTTGTCGTAGCTCACTGAATAACATCAGCTGGTCTTGTCGTAGGACCCGGGTGGCCTAGATAGAAAACAATCATGGGGAATAGTACCCCCCACGCACAAGGCCAACCACTAGACAGAAAGCCCATATTTGAACCCCCATTGCCCAACCAACTGCTATCGATAGAATGCTGCGACAAGCAATAGGAGCAGTTTCCAGTGAAATAGAATGCACTGAGAGACGCCTTTTATTAACAGCAATGTTGTTAAGTATCTCACAATCTATGGAGGTATAAGCTTCCGATTCGCCCCAATCACTAGCTGTTTCCATTTCCCCAGAATTGCCACCCACACAAGCCACTATAGCCCCAAAAAGCACCAGTAGGTCTGGTATGGGTGGGAGGGCAAAAAGCAAAGTAGCCCATCGGAAACCAAGTGATCGCAAGGGAGGAAAACGCACAGATCATATCTCAGGGGTAGTGGCAAACAAATTTCCATGGGGACACACCGCTGATGAAAGCGGTAACAAAACCTCTGAGCCCCCTGTATGGGTATTGCACCTGACAACGGAGCTTAAAGCATACCTCGAACAGCTTATAAAATCTGAAATTAGAGATGCAATGAGAAGCATTGACAAACTAAAGACACTTATGAATACATGGGGAAGCAAAATTGATGCTGCCCTGTATACCATTGAATCTACCAAATCCCCAAACAGGGTAATCACTCCTCAACGTACGTGGACTACTCCACCTGCTTGCGCTCAGCAACCTCCCCCTGAAGGTCTAAAGCATACTGTGTAAACAAATTTGGCCACTAAGTCCAATTGCCCACTCCAACAAAACCAGTCTTCAACTACTTCTCACCACAAGGCGCCTTATCCCCCTGATAACGCCCAAGATTCTAGGGCTGTGACAACCCCTCTAGATCCATTAATTGAACAACAGTCAGAAAAAACTGGTGAATCAGACACTAGGAACCCAACTCACCTCAAGCCAAGGCAAACAAATCCTTTTCTTCCCTGCATAGACTTGCCCCCAGCATCAACACCCTATGTTGTTATTTTATCTGCAGTACCAGAGCTGGAAGCAGGTCACAGGAAAAACATACTCTGAATTGAAAAATAAAACTACCTACTGGCTAAACAAATATAGACCACTTCCCTACTCGGTACACAGTGAAATTCTATACACTTGTAGGGTCAGTTGGCTGGGGCAGAGGCAAAAAGACATCTTGGGGGACTGTGTCCTGATTAACTTCAGAGACAGAAGGGCGGTCCAAAACATCCTTGAATGGGGACCAACTAGGGAGACAGGAGGCATCCAGACACTTCCCCTGGGCTACTTCTATCCCCCCTGCCCCCTGTTAGAAAGAGTGGGAAGTGTGTACACAAAATGGGAATTGGGAGCTCAGAGTAGAAATTTGTCAAACACAGGCCAGGGCTGGGGAAACAACACAACATTTAACATCCCTGTCAGTAATAGATTTAGCTCCCTGGATTTAGTTGATTGACTAATACCCATGTATAAAAATTTGAACCCCGCCAATAACCAACCAGCAGAGTTACAACGCCCAGAAAGACTCGAGAATAGGGATCAACTCTCTGAGAATATCTATGACGCCATTGCACCAGCTGGCACTTCTAGCGTACCTGTTAGGTCCCTAGGTAATCTAGACTGCACCACACAGGATGAGGCAGGGCTTAACGAAGAGGCTAAAATCCCTTACCAGGTAGCACAGCAGGACAGGCATCCCTTTCTGAACACTAAGATTTTATCCTGGAATATAGCGGGTCTTAGCTAAAAAATGGACCTCCCAGACTGGGGAGACTATATAGATACACATGAGCTATGCCTCTTCCAGGCAACCTGGTCAAGGAAGGATTTGAATAGAGTGGGGTATTTGCATATTGTATCCCAGCTGTCCAGGGGCTCAGGGTGAGACCAACAGGTGGCCCTTATATTTGTGTTGGCATACATTTGGGCTGTAACATCAAAGTGATAGACACTCTTTCCCTGGATATTCTGTGTATCCTCCTTACTTTCTATAACAATCTGAAAATTGCCAAATATTAACATCTATTCTCGCCCAGTGAGACAGGGGCTAACCTCAAAGGTTTTAGATTGTTTGGCCACCTTCTTATCCACCCTGCCCGAGTCCTCACATTTAACTATTGCTGGGGATTTTAATTGTCACTTCGAACCGCTAAATGGTTTAACCACCACCATTACCAGGGAGGAGGATTCGGCCTGGTCCATCCCTGAATGTAACACATATCAGGTAAGGGGCTGGACCCCTATAGTCCTGCAGATGAACTCTTTCATACTTAGTAATTTACTCAGGGTATGCAATGGCCGGTTTCCTTCTGACAATCCGGGTACTTTTACTTATAATAAGCTGGGCCAGACATCTATTATTGATTATATATTGGTAGATGTGGAGTTATGTCACAGAATCGTTGATTTTTCAGTTAAACCCCAATGCGAAAGTGACCATAACCCGTTGGTGCTAGAAATAACCCTCCCACATTCCGAGCACTAGCAGAAATTATTCACACAACCTGCCTCAAACATAATGGGAACTGAAGGAGGTAGAAGAGTGCGTTGGGGAACCTTTGTACATTCAACCGAAAAAGTGACGACTATGTACAAACAAATTACTCCCTTCTTGGAAATCGCATTTCGAGTGTCTGCAAATAATCAAGGTCCCGAATCTTTGTTGGAAATAGGCAAGAATCATCAGGATATGTTCTCAAAACTTGTAGAGTATTTTTATAATGGTGAAATTAACAATGGCCCTGACCCCAAAAATAGACATCCCTGGTACAACAAAGCATGCAGGGAAGTCAAGCGCGCTCTATTATTGGGGGTCAAAGATAAGGACAACCTACGTATCAAAGAAACTAGGGCAGAATATAAAAATATAGTAGCTGAAGCAAAGACAACCTGGGAGATAGATAAATGGGAGGCAATCAAAAAAAGCCCTAGACAATAGAGATATGAGAGGCTTTTGGAACCTAATGAGAACAGGAAGTCTGAAGGCAACTCTGCAATTGAACCGAACTTGGGAGAGGAAGTCTGGAAATCGCATTTTAAAACCCTATACTCAAGGCCCCTGGACGAAGTTGTTTCTGCTAGGGATCTAACAATGGATAATACTCCCCTAGATATTAGTGCTCTCCCTTGCACCATAAAGGAGGTTACTGCAGCATTGGGTAAATTGCTTCCAGCAAAGGCACTGGGGTTGGATAGAATCCCTTGTGACCTATTTAGGAATGAACAACTAGTGTGGGCACCCTACCTATGGGTATTATTTAACGCTATCCGTCAAGGGTTGGCTCTGCCCCCGACCTGGGCAGGAGCAGATATTATCCCCATTTACAAAAAGGGCTCCCCGCTCAACCCGACAAATTATGGTTCAATAAACCTGATTGACGTGACTCAAAAGATATTTGCCCGTGTTCTCCTGGGCCGATTGCAATCATGGATAGAAGAAAAAAATGCTTTAACATCCTTTCAGGCTGGTTTTAGAAGTAAAATTTAGATTGCAATTGATCCACTGGAAAACAGTGACCTTGGAGGGTGGCACCCTCTACCTAACCTTCGTGGATCTCACATCCGCATTCGACATGGTGCAGCGTGATCAGCTTTGGGGCCTTCTCCACGACATGGGGGACCACCTTATTTATGCCACCAGCTGAAGCGCTTACACCAGGACACGTATGCGAGAATAAGATATGGCAAGAAAGGGGAATTGACAGCTCCCTTCCCGGTAGAGAAAGGAGTGAGACAGGGATGTGTGTTAGCTCCGACCCTGGTCTCCCTCTCTTTAAATGGTCTAATTGAAACCCTACTGGCAATAAAAGATATAGACTCACCAAGGTTATCGTACCGCAAAATACCAGCGTTAATGTTTGCGGACGATACGCTGCTACTGTCCAAGACCCCAATGGGTATGCAGCTGGTATTGGAGGAGTACTGCAAATTCTGTAGGAAGAGGGACTTGAAGATAAATCTCCAAAAAACAAAATACATGGTTTTTCATGCAAATACTAGTAATTTCCCACACCCCCAAATGGAAAGCAAGCCCCTAGAAAGGGTGTCTATTTTTGATTACTTAGGGCCTTACCCTTAATGACAAGATGGTTTGGGGGACTCAAGTAAAGAAAGCTAATCTAAAATTGACACAATCTTTAGGTAGCATTTTAAAAGTACACAAAAACTGTACCCAATAAGTGGTAGGACCACCTGCAGAAATCTACAAAACCCAGGCAAGGGAAGAGTTACTATACGGAGCCAAACTCTGGGGCCATTGCCCATCCAACACACTCTCTATTACAAAGAATACCTTCCTTAGGCAGCTTTTGAGTTTACCTAAAAGCACCCCTCTAACACCACTAAGGATGGACCTGGGTATTGGCCCGATTACCAATAGAATTGCTTCCTGCCCGCTTTTATTCTGCCGCCGCCTATGGAGCACACCTGAGCTGCTAAATTACAGGGAGGAATTGAAGGATGTTATGTCCCTCTTAGGAGCAGGGAATATTCCATGGTTATCCTATATTCGAAACACATGCCAAACATTGGGGAGATCAAACATGAAGATAACACCCGAGGAGACCTGCCCTTCTATTCCCAAAAAATCCCTATTCCTCGTCTTTAAAGAACATAAATGTGCCCAACTTTCGCAGAGCAGTAATACATTCAGTCCGACCTCCAGGTTTCTGGATATCAAACAGCAATATAAGTTAGAACCAGCCCTGGACAATACCCAACCATTTCTTGCAAAGAAATTGTTTTTACAATTTAGACATGGGGTGATCCCCCTCCGAGCATTCACAAACAAATGGAAGGGAGCTACCAAACTGGATTGTCCTGGATGTATGTTGACCGAAGAGACAGAACTCCATGTTCTTCTCTTCTGTCCTGCTTATAGAAGGCCAAGGTCTAAATGGGTGCTCCAGTTGTGCAGAAAAATGGGGATCAGAGATCACACTGAGGCCTATAGGCTACTAAAATATGAGACAAACCCATTATTTGTCTTTGCCACTTCTAGATTTTTGTATGCGATATGGTGTATACGTAGAGGCATCATAGAGAAACAGAGCTCAGGAATAACCTAAGTGTGCCCACTTAATGATTATGCTGCTAATGCAAATTTGCACATTCTCCCACGAGAGAAACTGTTTTGAAAACTTTTCTCCTTCCTCAGCTATTTTAATTCTTTCATTTATTTATTTAATTTTATGTCTATTTATTGTAATGGCTTTGAAATGTTTTTAAGATGTGATTATACTCGCCCTGGCTTTATTTGGCACCAAAGGTTGTTGACTATTGAGCGATGAGTGGCCATTGGGCCACAAAACACCTTATAATTTTGCAGTATACTGCCTTTTCCGTCTTTTCAAGGATATTCTGTATCTTTTCCTAATTTGTACAAATTGTTGTGTAATATAAGTTGTGGTGCTATATGTATGTTTTAATCAATTGTCCTTTTATGGCTATATAGCCGAAATAACGTTTTTTGACTGACTGACTGAGAAGCAGAGGCCGGGTGAGTTCCAGCAGTGCCAAGCGACAACAAACCTCGGGCTTCTACTAGGCACTTTATACGTCCTTAACTTTCTTTGTCGATAATGAGGGTAAAAAGTAAGAACCCTTAGGTAATCAATGTTATATTTCACACGTTTTACTTCCACATTTCACTATTTCTAGGAGTATTTCCTTTTTGCACGTGTGCTTCTGTAGTTTTTCAAGCAACACGTTGAAGAACCGGGGTTTAACCTAGCGGCGTCAGGGACACATCTAAGATCTTCGAGTTCACCTGTCTTGGTATTCAAAGACACGGAATACTTCTGGATGGCGTCAGAGACCAAGTTTATTAGCTGCAGCTAGTAACAGTGATCCTAGAAATACATCACGGTGTAAATTCTCAGGAGACTGCTCATTTTACTAAGGAGAGACGTCTCCTTTTATACCCAATATTCACATTATAAATGTATACCCACTGAACAAAATTCTAGCCAATAAGATACATTTTCAAACAAAGTATCACATAGCAAAAACTCAATTTACAGTATCCCAACCCGAAAGTTAATTATTATGAATGTCTCAAATTCAATCTCCACAAGCCGGACAAACTTATAATTGAAAGCATAACCCATGTAATGAAGAAACATAAAAAAAGAAACAGTAACAGATGCTGAACAAGATAAAGCACGTGCAAGGAAACTAAAAAGTTAACCTGAACATTGATTGGCAATCTCAGATAAAGACCGATCAGGGAAATTGGCTTTGCGAGGTCAGTTTCAGGCGAAGAGATCAGTTTCTTACAGTTCATTTCAGAGTCAAAAAGAAACCTAGTTAATGTATACATGAACTAAGAAGGCCAGGCCACTTCGTTCGCCAGGTTATCTTTACAGGCCTACGTGAGGGCAACACAAAATGGTCGCACAGAACAAAATGGAGTCAGACTCGAGAATTACTGAACCTCAGACCCTCTTTTTGGCATTACGTAGGCAATAACCTAAGACTCATGTTAATCTGAATCTAGGTCTATATCAATATTCATTAGGTCATCAAAGTGTTGCTGTAGCATCATTTTATTATTCTCTACTTCTCTCGGGACGGATCTCCCAACACACATAGTAGCACAAAGACTACAAATGGCGGGACCACACTGGATACAAAGACAACAAGAGAAAAGGATGGCTAAAACCTGTCAGAATCTTCCATCCCCACTTAGACAGCAGTCCCCAAAACCATCCCGTCAATGACCAGTCTTCTTCGTCTACATGGATAGACTCAGAGATCTTATGCAACCTAGAGATGGCTTGGTATACTGTAGGGGCATTATTTGGATTGTAAACACAGCAACGAGATCCAATCAATTTACATACTCCTCCTCGATCTGCAAGTATGATGTCTAATACCATACAATTCTGCAAAGTCATAAGGCGGTCCGCTTGAAGCTCAGCTGTAACATTACTGAGAATTTTGCTGTCTCAATCAATCAATCAATCAATCAATCAATCAATCAATCAATCAATCAATCAAGACATTTGTATAGCGCACTACTCACCCGGAGGGTCTCAAGGCGCTTGGGGGGGGGTGCTGCTACTGCTCGAACAGCCAGGTCTTGAGCTTCTTCCTGAAGGAGAGGTGGTCTTGGGTCAGTCGCAGGTCGGTCGGTCGGGAGTTCCAGGTCTTGGCGGCCAGGTAGGAGAAGGACCTTCCTCCTGTTGTCATTCTTCGGATGCGGGGGACGGCGGCGAGGGCGTGATTGGCTGATCGGAGATGGCGTTTGGGAGCGTAGAAGTTGATGCGGTTGTTGAGGTAGCTCGGGCCTTGATCGTGTAGGGCTTTGTGTGCGTGGGTGAGGAGACGGAAGGTGATTCTTTTGTTGACGGGGAGCCAATGCAGGTTTCTTAGATGTCCGGAGATGTGGCTGTGTCGTGGGATGTCGAGGATGAGTCTGGCCGAGGTGTTCTGGATCCGCTGGAGTCTTTTCTGTAGCTTGGCGGTGGTTCCGGCGTAGAGGGAGTTGCCGTAGTCCAGTCGGCTGGTGACGAGGGCCTGGGTGACCGTCTTCCGGGTCTCGGTTGGGATCCACCGGAAGATCTTCCGTAGCATGCGCAGGATGTTGAAGCACGACGAGGAGACGGCGTTGACTTGTCTGGTCATGGAGAGGGAGGAGTCCAGGATGAAGCCCAGGTTGCGTGCGTGGTCTGTCGGTTTGGGTGCGGTGCCCAGGGCGGGGGGCCACCAGGAGTCATCCCAGGCGGAGGGCGAGGAGCCCAGGATGAGGACTTCCGTCTTGTCCGAGTTCAGTTTCAGGCGGCTGGTCGTCATCCACTCGGCTACGTTTTTCATCCCTTCGTGAAGGTCGGCTCTGGCGGCGGCGGGGTCGTTAGTCAGGGAGAGGATCAGCTGTGTGTCGTCAGCGTAGGAGATGATGTTGAGGTTGTGTTGGCGTGTGATGGCCGCGAGGGGGCTCATGTAGACGTTGAAGAGGGTGGGGCTCAGCGAGGACCCTTGAGGGACGCCGCAGATGACTTCGGTGGCCTCTGACCTGTCGGTGGTAGACGGACTCTCTGTGTTCTTCCGTCGAGGAAGGAGACGATCCATTTCAGTGCCTTCTCCTGGATTCCGACGTTGCTGAGGCGCTGCACTAGGGTGCGGTGGCAGACCGTGTCGAAAGCCGCGGAGAGGTCTAGGAGGATGAGGGCCGCTGTTTCTCCGTTGTCCATCTGGGCTCGGATGTCATCGGTGGCAGCGATGAGGGCGGTCTCGGTGCTGTGGTTGGCTCGGAAGCCCGACTGTGAGCGGTCGAGGGATCCATTCGTCTCGAGGAAGGCGGCCAGCTGTTTGTTGATGGTCTTCTCGATGACTTTGGCTGGAAACGGGAGGAGCGAGATGGGGCGGTAATTCTTGAGTTCGGTGGGGTCCGCTGTAGGTTTCTTGAGTAGGGCGCTGAGTTTGGCGTGCTTCCAGCTCTCTGGGAAAGTGGCGGTGTCGAAGGAGGTGTTGATGATGTCCCGCAGGTGGGGTGCGATGACAGCGTCGGCCTTGTTGAAGACGTGGTGAGGGCAGGGGTCTGTCGGAGATCCGGAGTGGAGGGAGTTCATCGTGCGGATGGTGTCTTCGGTGCTGATCGGGGTCCAGGTTCGGAGGGTGGTGGTGGGGGGCGGTGGTTCGGTCGTGGCGTGCGTCGGTTGGGTGCTGAAGCTGTTGTGTATGTCCGCGATCTTGTTGTGGAAGTAGGAGGCGAGGGAGTTGCAGAGGTCTTGCGATGGGGTGATGTCGTTGTTTCCGGCGTTGGGGTTGGAGAGCTCTTTCACGATGTTGAAGAGTTCCTTGTAGTTGTGTGCGTTGTTGTCCAGCCGGTCCTTGAATGCGGTTTTCTTGGTGGCGCGGATCAGTTGGTGGTGCTTCCGGGTGGCAAGCTTGAGGGTGGTCATGTTATCCGGTGTTGGTTCCCTTCTCCAGGCTTTCTCGAGGGCTCGGCAGTTCTTCTTGGAGCTCTTGAGTTCGTCGGTGAACCATGGGGCCTTCTTGCTGCCGGGTCGGCTGGGCGGGGTCCTTAGTGGGGCGAGTTCGTCTGCGCAGTTGCTGATCCACTTCGTGAGGTTGTCGGCGGCCTGGCTGGGGTTCGCTGAGCTGGCGGGAGGGTGCTGGCTCAGGGAAGGTGCGAGCTGGTCGGCTGTGATCTTGTTCCAGCTTCTTCGAGCAACCTGTTGCTGGTGGTGGTGGATCGTCGTTCTTTTGAAGGTGAAGTGGACGCAGCTGTGGTCCGTCCAGTGGAGTCCGGTGGCGTGGCTGAAGGCGATGTCTTTGCTGGATGAGAAGATGGCGTCGAGTGTGTGTCCGGCGAGGTGGGTGGGGGTGGACACCAGCTGCTTGAGACCGAGGTTGGCGAGGTTGTCGAGCAGGGTGGTGGTGTTGCGGTCGTTGTTGTTCTCCAGGTGGAAGTTGATGTCCCCCAGGAGGATGTAGTCAGCGGAGGGGAGGGCATGCGGGCTGTCTCATTAATAGTAGCTTCAACAACGCGGACAAGCTGTCGAATATGCCTACTATTGAGCATAGGACCCCAAAAGGACAGGAAGCCCTTAAAGAAATTCCCTACTTCTTGTGCTGCAGTATCTTCCTGATTGAAGACACCTCTACCATATCTCGTTCTATGATAGTCTGAAGTAGTAGTGTATGTAGGGGGAAGCAAAAACGCCACATAACATGTTCCTGAAAAATCAGATGGCAACCATGTGTAGGCTCTGTCATGACAAACAAAATATGTGCCTTTAGCTGGCACAAACGGTGGAGAAGTCCGGGATGAATAGACATAGGTTTGAGCGCACACACTCTTACCTAGCTGAGCTTTCGGATTCCGACCAGTACCTTGCAAACAAAAATGGCCTCGGTGGGGTACAATCCAAATAGGGGGAGACCTTTTTCGTCTCTCCTTCTCTGTCAAGCTGGTACTATATCCAGTCACATTCCAACCAACATAAGCCTGCACCTCATCCTTAGGGATAGTATTATATGCATCAATATCTCGGATCATAGCTACTATTCCCCTTATTAAGGCACTATTGCTGGAGTTATCTTTAAGGGAACGTAAGGGGCGTACCTCATTTGCATAGATAAACATGGTCTGTAAAGCCCACACAGACCCATTAAAAGAAAAAGGCAAAACCAAATATGGCATACCTTTATCTTTCGTATGAGGCATAAGACCACAAACCCAACAATTAGTGGTATTTACTACTAACTGATGCTGATGCAACAACTGTATGAACGAGTTGTTGACAAATTCTGATCTCCTTGTTTGCTCATGTTCAGGCAACGTATAAAACTGATGCAAAGAAACAGTAGTGAAAGAAAGCATAGATTGGGAGGTGGGTGCAGAGGTCTGTTGTGTAACATAGACAATCCAACCCACACAAGCTAATGTGATACTTAAAAACATCAAAAAGCACAATATTATAAAACATTTGCTACATATCAATGTACAAAATCTTGTCTTAAGATCTATTCTCTCAACATCTCTTTCAGTTACAACAGACTCCATCCTCTAACGTGCTGCTCGCGGCAATTTTCCTTCTTCACTCAAGTGTGCGTCCACGCGTCCTAGACGTCCCTAGAACCGCAGACCTTTCGTCAATACGCGGGCCACCCCTTAAGTCTTATACCGCAACTCTGCAGCTGAACCCAGATGGTGGCTCAAAAAAGAAAAATAAAAATAGTCTCTTGTCTGAAAGAGTGTAATTCACAAAAAAATTCAAATTGTATTTGTCCTTTTTAGACCTTAAGTTGTATCGTTCTTTACCAGGCACAGTTTGATCCTGAAAGAGTGTCTCTGGATACGTAGTATCAAGTCTCAAACACGGCGGCACAGCTTCTTGCAAGACCTCATTATCCGCACGTTGTGACTGAGTCCATTCCAGATGTGCATCGCTAAAAGGTACAAATCTTGGAAGCCTTTCACTCTCGGAATCGGCAACACCTTCCCAGACCCACTTATCTTACGGTAAGGGCAAAGGAATCTTCTTGCAATGGGTACCATGTACCCAGTTTTTCTTGCCGAACACCTTAATAGCAGTCCGAGTTGATAACAGGACTTGGTATGGACCGGTCCATCTTGGTTCCAAGTTCTTTGACCTCTGGAAATTCCTGGTTAAAATCCAGTCGCCAGGTTGAATCGTGTGGCCTGCGTCTAAAGAAACTGAAGGCAAAGTGTCATGGACCTGTTGGTGAAGAACACGCACTTTAGCAGTCAAATCATGTAAGTAGTTAACCAACATACGGTACTCGATATCACTGTCCTTCTTAGGCCTCGGCACACCCCAGACATTCGCCGGGCGTCCAAAGACAATCTTGTATGGGCTAAGTCCCACGCGAGATTGTACTGTCGTCCTCGTGGACAAAAGTGCCAATGGTAAGGCATCAGGCCATGTAAGACCAGAGCTCGCTTGCACCTTGGCCAACTTTAGCTTTAGAGCGTCATTATAGCACTCTACCAGGCCTGCTGACTGGGGGTGATTTGCAGCGTGAAATTTCTGTTTAATACCCTGACCCGCACATACTTTCTTCATAATCTGACCCACAAATTCGCTTCCATTATCACTCCATACCATCCTCGGCAAACCAAATCTGGGAAAAAATTCTTTGAGCAAAACCTTGGCTGTAGACAAGGCAGTATTATCCTTTAGGGGGTAGGCCTCTATCTATCTGGAAAAGGCACAAACAACCACAAGGACATACTTCAAGTTATTGCATCTTTCCATATGAATGTAGTCTATCTGCAGCACCTCGAACGGATACGTTGGAGGAGCAAAATGACCTGCTGGAGTTGGGGTTGCCTTTCCAGGATTATGCATCAAGCAAATCATGCAGTGTTTAACCAAATTCTCAGCACACTTAGGAATTCCACCATTCTGCCATACCGGAGCCAACAACTTACATATCCCTTTTGAACTAATGTAAGCCAGCCCATGAGCCATAGTAACCACCGGGAGCACATATGCATCCGGCAACAACCATCGCCGGTGCTCTGACAACTCAACCCAACAGCCTGTTGAATCCAACATTCCCGTACTCTCTCTCCACATACTCAATTCTTTCTCAGTAGCTTCTGCCTGAATCATCTTCACACTTTCTGTTGTATCTTCACACATTCCTCCTTCCACAACCCATCTGGCAGGACCTGCAACATTCATCCGACTCATCACATCTTTCGCTGTTTCTCTCGCTACTTCATCTGCAAACGCATTCCCTCGACCCATATCATCCGTAACCTTCTTATGGGCACTACACTTTACTATCGCAATTTGGGTCGGCGAAGTAAGTGATTCAAGAAGTTCACTCACTAATTGTCCATGCTGAATTTTCGTACCATGGGAAGTAAGAAATCCTCTCTCTTTCCACAAATGACCAAAGCTGTGAGCCACGCCAAATGCATATTGGCTATCAGTAAAAACATTCACTCTCTTTCCTTTTGACAACACACACGCTCTAGTCAATGCTATCAACTCCGCTGCCTGTGCTGAATTCTGTGCAATACGTGCTGTTTCAACAATCGTGTGCAAAGTTGTGACAGCATATGCTGCAGTCGTCTCTCCATTCGGAAGCTTAAAGCATGAACCATCTACCCATAGGGTACCATCAGGATTCGAAAGAGGAGTATCTTTCAGATCAACTCTACCCTTCGTTTCCTCCTCTGTCCGGAGAAAACAGTCATGCTGTTCCTGAGTATCTGTCTCTTCAAAAATTGGCAACAATGTAGCTGGATTCAATGTGTTGCACCGCTTGATGTGCACATGACTAGCCAAAAGCGTCAACTCATAACCTGATAAACGTGCACTGGTAAGATGTTGAGTCTTTGTTCTGTTCAATAGGGTATCCACTGCATGTTGAACCATCACAATCAATGTATTATCCAATACCAAACCAGCAGACTGTCGAATAGAAACAGCCGCTGCCGCTGTAGCTCTTAGACAACTAGGCAATGCCCTAGCTAACGGATCTAAAGTGGCTGAAAAATACGCACATGGGCGCTGCTTGTCTCCAAATTGTTGCGTCAACACTGACAACGCACAACCTTCTCTCTCGTGTACATAAAGTGTAAAAGGTTTACTATAGTCGGGGGTACCCAACACCGGAGCAGAACACAATGCATCACGCAATTCAGAAAAACTCTTCTGACATTCGTCAGACCAAGGAAGAGGGTGTGGTGTGCCAACAAAGGTTTCGCCAACAAAGAAATATTCGGAATCCACTATCTACAATACGAGGTGATACCTAAGAAGGCACGCACCTCTCTCTGTGTGCATGGCACAGTCATTTGGGCAATCGCTTGAATACGCTCTGGGGTCAATCGTCTTCCCTCCTTCGACAAGAGATGACCTAAGTAGGTCAATACTTGTCGGCAATACTGCAACTTCGAAGGTGACACTTTATGATGAAGGTCAAACAGGTGTCGCAACAAAGAAAGAGTAACCTCTTTACAAATCTCTTCATCATCAGCAGCAACCAACAGATCATCAACATACTGGATAAGAGTAGCACCCGAAGGCAATGCAAAAGTATCAAGCTGAGTTTTCAAAGCCTGACTATAAATGGAGGGACTCTCACAATAACCTTGAGGAGCGCATTTAAACCGGAAACTGCGGCCTCCTAAAGAGAAGCCAAAAATATCCCTACTTTCCTCAGCAATCGGAATACTGAAGAAAGCGTTCTTCAGATCAATAACAGAAAACCAAGCAGCTGAGGCAGGGATCATAGTCAATAAAGCAGTAATGTCTGGAACAACAGGAAACTGTGGCACAACAATCTTATTGACCTCTGGAAGGTCGATCACAAACCGATACACAGGTGGCTGAGAAGAGTCAGTACGCTTAAGGACAGGCAGAACAGGACTATTACACACATTACCTCTCGTTTCTTCAACCACACCTTTCTCAACCAAATCATAGATAATCGCTAAAAGAGCTCTTTCGCCATCACTGGAAATTTTGTACTGAGGAATGCGAGGTAATTTAGCATTAGACTTAAGGGTAACAACGTAAGGTGGAATCTGCAAGAGACCAACATCCTTAGGACCTGTAGCCCAAAGTGTATCAGGGAGAGAACGCAGTTCCAGTGGAAGGCGATCCTTAGACAGATACATCGGGGAAATCACTTTCTTACCCACTGTAAGATGTACTCCCAAAGGAGAACAATATAATGTTGCATGCAATCTTTTCAATAAGTCCAAACCCAACAAATTCTCACCACAGCTAGTTGTTAGAATAAGGGGAGCCTCCAATTCACAAGGACCAATAGAAAGGGGCAAAGGACAAGAAACCGGGTTACGAACTGGGGCGCCAGAAAATCCTACCGAAACATTAGTCAAGCCAGACAAGGGTGTGCCTGGGAGTTTAGAGTGCATGATAGAACTCTTTGCTGCACCAGTCTCCAAAAGAAAGGTTCTGCCACACCTGATGTATTCACTTCAACATAAGGTCCACTCTGGTCTACTGGAACTGACACTACTCCCCCCCTTTGTCCATGGCTGTCCTAACTATCATTAAAACCAGCACTCTCACTTCCAACATAATAATCATCAATGTAGTACTGAGCGGACTGAACAGTCGGAATATTCTGTTGGTCAAAATAATTGATAGAATTCTGAGGGGAAAAGGAACGTTCATTCTGGGGAAACGTACCACGTCCCCTACCCCTAGATACTTGTTGGTAACCACCACGACCTCTCAGACCAGACATACCGGAGAAGTGTGGCTCACTGGTTAGAGGAGGCAGACCTGGAAGCAGAGGTCAGCCCGGGACCAGGGTTCAATTCCTGGCTCGGCGGGGTCTTGAGTCCTAAAATGTCCATGGACTCGACAATTCTCGCTCCGGTGCCTACTCGATCCACGGGTTCACACTCTGCGACTCTGGGCAATAGCTTGCTTAATCTCCACAGCGGCCCCTCGCGACGGGATGCCTGGCTTTCACCTTGCGGATACCCTGCCGGGGTTATCTCACAGGGGAATACCAGGACGAGTTCCCTAAGCAAGCGCTTAGAAACCGCTTGGTGAATTGCGCTATATAAATTCCTGTACATTTACATTTACATTCGCACGCTGTAGCAAGATCGGGCAACTATTCTTGAAGTGACCTTCTTCTTTGCAATAAGCACACTGATTAAGGCCTAGCGGGAGTCACGAAGCAAAAGACTCAGGCTTTTGCAACAGTTTCTGAAACTGTGGGGGTTGCTGAAACTGACGCTGATTAGGGCGAGGCGGATGAGCCTGCTGTAGACGAACTTTCGTTTTTAATTCTCTAGTCTTCTTCTCTACTTTATCCTTCTCATCTTTATCTCTATTCTCATAGTATTGTGCAGTAGCCAATATCTGGGCTGAAGAAGAAACAGCCCATGAACTCTCAGAATCTTTTAACTTATTAGAAAGTTCAGGAAGTAAATTAAAAACAAACTTATCTACAAACAACCTCTGACCACCTTCTGTACTCATGTCCTGACCACTATGATCAATGAATGTTTCCTCGAACCTAGTGAAGAAATCAGACACACTCTCATCTTTCTTTTGTTTGCATGCTGCTAACTTGTCCCAATTCACCCGCAAAGAGGCATCATAGTTTTCATTAAACTAATAATCCTGCCAGGTAGTTCTGCAACTGTGGGCCCGATTCACAGAATGAACTTAAGACTCAATCCTAAACTTACTACTATTTTGGTATTCACAGAATGCACTTACTACTTTTGGCATTCACAGAAAGAACTTACTACTTTTGGTATTCACAGAAGTTAGGATTTTGTCTTAAGTTTGTCTTAAGACAAACTTAAGACAGACTTAAGACAGACTTAAGACAAAATCCTAACTTCTGTGAATACCAAAAGTAGTAAGTACATTCTGTGAATGCCAAAAGTAGTAAGTGCATTCTGTGAATACCAAAATAGTAGTACGTTTAGGATTGAGTCTTAAGTTCATTCTGTGAATCGGGCCCTAAGGGTTCAGGTTTGGCACCTCCTACCTGCCGACCATCTGCAGCAGTAATATTAACCCATGTATCTCCTAACTCTGGCGCGTGATCCTCATGAGGGATCTTCGCACACAAGGGTTGATGAACTACATTACCCATCAATATATCTATGTCAGCTAAATTCATAACACATGCATCAACTGTCTGAGACAACTCCTTGTAATAACCAGCAGGATTTTTACGGGGGTCAGGCAAGGTCTGCTTAAGAGCCAGGACCTCAGCTCTCTTCCAAGGGACATGCACCCACACTCGCTGAAAATGAGCCAGTGCAGCCGCAATACCATGAGCGGCATCAGCCGAAACTTCTTCTCTCCATACAGGGGGAACCTCTCTCATATGATACTGCTTCACTTTTCTCCTAACAGAAGGGTCAGGTTCGAACAATGACTGAGGTGGAAGTCTAGACCTAAAAGTGAGTAGTGCCTCTACCGCTTCCTCAACATCGGAACCCACTATCGTTCCTTTAGCAAATTCAGACTGAACATTAATCAATTCCAATGGAATTGAACCCAACTCATTATCTTCCCACTCCTGATGAAGGAAGGTACACATCACATCAAAAACGTACCTTTGTTTTGGTGCCTCCCACTGTAGGAAGATATCCATAACCACTTGTGGACCGTACTTGGAGGCATTCGAAACTCATCTACGAGCAAGGAGATCTAACACTGCCCGCTCTTCGGACCAGGAAGCTGACTACGTCTCTGCTTACGTTCAGAAACAGGGGTCATATTTAGTGACCCAAAGAGAGGAGACAAAAGACTAGTGACAGTCTCAGTCATTTGTTGCCGAGCAGAAGGAGAAGAAGTTGACATGAGGACAGGAGACAAAGTGTTTTGAGGCAAAAGAGACGTAGGGACAGAAATAAGAGAAGTAAAATATAAAGGAGTGTAAGGCAAAGGAGTTTGAGGCAAGGCTGGTAACAAAGCTGGCGCCCTGGAGGGGGCTGCGCCGCGGATGGAAGAACCACCTGTGAAGCAACAGGTGGCGGAACAACAACAGGGGGCTGAACAACAACAAAGGGTGCCACAACTGGCGGTATCGGAGGTGCAGTAGCACCCTGCACATAAGGGGGTGGTAATCTCAGTAAATGTGACATCAAAGGATCCTTTTCAGGGTCTTCAGTCATATTTGAAAGGGGAGGTGGCAAAGCCGGGTAACATTTGTCAATGGCCATGCAATGTTGCCTATCTGACACTTCAATCGCACGATCTTCTTAATCTTCCTTAAACTGCCTAGCAGCTTGCATTACCGACATATTCCTTTCCTTCCTATCTCTCATAGCTTGCTTAATTTCTCGCTGTTTGGCTTCCTTACGCCAAAGGCCGAAAGAGTCAAACATCGCCGGCCGGGCTTTTTTCTTAAATAGCGCAACTTCAAGGTTATCTAAAACATCTGATTCAAAACTACCATGTGGGGGCCATCGTGAAACACCATCTTTCCTTGTATACTTCATTATAGGTAATGGGACCCACACCATGCTTTGAATAGAGCTCATAGGTTGGAGTTCCAACCGGAGGTATCGGACACGAGTCCTCCAATCGGGAATCCTTATTACAACTACAACAAAACCATTTCCTAATTTTGCCAAAACCAGGCATCTTTAGCTCGCTAGTCTTGCTTCAAACTTCAAGGGGTTATCAAAAATGATACACTCGTAAATATACGAACCCCTCGGCTTCGACTATTGCAATGGCCGAATCAAAACCAAGAAACAAAACAAAGTTGTGGGAGCGACCCACTTATACTTAACCAAAATGTCTGTCACGCCACCAGAAGACCGTCTAACGTCTCGCCTTACAAATCATCACAAGAGGGTCCAAGACAGGGCGACAGTCAGGGCAGCAATCCTTCGCAGCCGTCGGAAAGGGGAAGCCTCGCAGAAAAACCCTTCGGTCCACGTCGACATGCAGGGGTCAATGAAGTGGCGGCCGTCCTCCAGAATTTGCTCACGGGGTTCCTCACAATCTTCGGGCTTGGACCAGTACCGCTGAAGTCGCCCCACGTTGGGCGCTAGTTGAAGAACCAGGGTTTAACCCAGCGGCGTCAGGGACACGCCTAAGATCTTCGAGTTCACCTGTCTTGGTATTCAAAGACACGGAATACTTCTGGATGGCGTCACAGACCAAGTTTATTAGCTGCAGCTAGTAACAGTGATCCTAGAAATACGTCACGGTGTAAATTCTCAGGAGACTGCTCATTTTACTAAGGCGAGACGTCTCCTTTTATACCCAATATTCACATTATAAATGTACACCCACTGCACAAAATTCTAGCCAATAAGATACATTTTCAAACAAAGTATCACATAGCAAAAACTCAATTTACAGTATCTCAACCCAAAAGTTAATTATTAGGAATGTCCCAAATTCAATCTCCACAAGCCGGACGAACCTATAATTGAAAGCATAACCCATGTAATGAAGAAACATAAAAAAAGAAACAGTTGCTGAACAAGATAAAGCACGTGCAAGGAAACTAAAAAGTTAACAATGTCCTGAACATTGATTGGCAATCTCAGATAAAGATCGATCAGGGAAATTGGCTTTGCGAGGTCAGTTTCAGGTGAAGAGGTCAGTTTCTTACAGTTCATTTCAGAGTCAAAAAGAAACCTAGTTAATGTATACATGAACTAAGAAGGCCAGGCCACTTCGTTCTCCAGGTTATCTTTACAGGCCTACGTGAGGGCAACACAAAATGGTGGCACAGAACAAAATGGAGTCAGACTCGAGAATTACAGAACCTCAACGTGACTCTCTTATAGTGCATACTGTGAACTGCGTCGTGACAAGGAGAGTTTAAGTTGTGGGAGGGTGTTCACAAATGTACAGGCACGACTGACAGCAATTCTTAGACTCTCTGCAGAGCACACAGCACAATCCTCACAAGTGTGCCAATTGCAATTAGAATTTTATGTGAGAGTGATTGAAGGAGATACACAAACACAGTTGTCAAAACATTCATATTGCCAAATGAATATGCACTGGTATACAAAAGGCCTGACTTGTTTTTTTCGGTGATTCTTTAGTGTGATGTAATTGGAAGGAAAAGCGGATGGTTCTTTGCGTGTGGTGACCCCAGGAGGATGGGTTCACCGCAAAGTGAGTGCAAAGGTGCTGGAAAAGCTGCAGGAGCAACACAGTCTCCCCCAACATGCAGAGGAAAAGCCACCCCCTAAGTCTCTGGGGACTCCAAAGAAATAACCCCTCAAGAGCTCAGCCAACAGTCAAAGCATGCTGGGGCTGGAACTTTTGTTCTACAGCTGGGGGTGCGTAGGGGACTGCACCACGGTTTGAAGGGCTGAGCTGGGGGTGTCTGGAGAAGCCTTTGAATGCCAGAGCAACTCATTTATTGTTCGCTTCTTCTAGCAAGAAGTGCCCCATAATGCTTTACAGATCTATATATTTTCTCTCAAGTGTTGCCCGTAGAAGAGGCAGGGGCATCACCAACATTGTTTTTTTATTATTGTGGGGCTGCTGGGAGTGCAACAGCCCCCCCATCAACACAAAAACACAGTAAGTCTCGTAAGCTTACTATATGTACTTAAAACACTCTTTGCTGAAGCTCTATGGTCTTCTGCTGGAGTGCAGAGCTCCCTTGTGGTCGCTTCTCTGACTGCACTTTGTAGCTTGAAAAATGTTCAAAAAAAGACGTAAAGATATGTAGATGCTTTTTTAAATGCAACTTTATTACATTTTTTATGACAATCACTTTTATTATACATTGCACTGTATGAATTAATGAAATATATATTTCATTTTAATTCTTGGTAATTTTTTTGACCAAGACAATAAATGTGCTATATATGTAGATTTCCTAACCTCTTCATAAAGCCGTTTGGTCCACCTTCTATATTTTGGTTTTCTGATCCTTTTACAAAGTTAGAAGGTCTGTTTTATTTAAAATTACTCTGACACCATCTGCCTGAATAGAGTAATGGAAACCGGCGAGCTTAAGCAGCTTGTGGTGGGTCCCACTCATCTTAAAGGACACACCTTAGATGGGATATTTTCTAACAATCCTTACATATCCTGTTCTGAGGTATTCCCTTTGGCCTGGTCTGATCACAGTGCCATAATCTTTGAGATGAGGGAGCCCTCAGATCCTATTTCAAATAGCGTCAAGACAAAGACGCAGGAAAAAGGGCGTGGAAAAACATAGAGGATTCACAACTAGAGGAGGCTTTGATGAGTACCTTACCTCTTCCCATCTTAGAGATTGATTAAGCCCCCAAGGTCTATACTGATTGGATAGACTCAGCTTGCAAGAAGTTGGCTCCGATCACTAAATGGACTCCCATGCGAGTTCATCCCTCGGCTCCGTGGTACTCTGATAAGCTCAAGCTGCAGAAGCTGGCTTGTAAAAAACTTGAGCGAATCTGGAGAAGCGGATACAACATCACAAATAATATAAACTATAAGCATAGCCTTAACATCTATAAAGAGATGTTGTTAGATACAAAGAAAAGCTTCTTTTCTAGTAAAATTCTTCTTGCCAGATCAAACCCCAAAGAGATTTTTAAAACAGTGAAAAATGTAACCTTGCCTAATGTCATTAAAAAGGATAGCCGTCTAGAACTGTGTGAAACATTGGCTACCATTTTTGTTCAAAAAGTGGAAGTTATTTTTTCTACCTTTTCTCCGGAATCGTACGAAGTAGGCTTACTTGCTGTGAATTCTATCCAAAAAGAACCTGTTCCCGGATTAGTCTTTGACCAGTTTTGACCTCTTAGGCTGGAAGAAATTGTTCAACTCCTTAGCTCTACTCGATCAGGTTCCCCCAATGATCCCTGCCCAGTTTCAATACTTAAATTACTCCCAGAAACTCAGTTTCGTTTTATGTCCACTGATTAACAACATTTTTTCTACTGGTGTTTTTCCGATTGATTGGAAAAAAGGCATCCATCCTACCTCTTTTAAAAAAAAAACACCTTAGACCCTCTTGATCCTGGCAGCTGTCGGCCTATTTCTCGGCTTCCGTTGCCCACAAAAATCATAGAGAAAGCCATGAATATTCAACTGAGTTCTTACTGCAATAACAACAATGTTTTTGACAAGACTCAGTATGGTTTTAGAGCCAATCACAGTACAGAACTTGCTGTAATTAAATCCTGTAAAGAGATAAGGGAGGCTCTTGACTGTGGTGGGAAGGCTGTTTTGATAATGTTGGACTTGTCAGCAGCTTTCGACATGGTCCATCACAGGTACTCACAAATCTAGGCCATTTAGCCTCCTGAGTGGGGTCCCTCAAGGGTCCTCACTGAGTCCCACCCTCTTTAACATTCATGTGATACCGTTAGCTGCACTAATTAGATCTTTTGATTTTCAGTTAACCTCATATGCTGACGATACTCAGATCGTTTTATCCATTACAAACGGTCATGAAAAGGAGCCCGGAGTTCGCTTCCACGACTGTATGCAAGTAGGTTGGATGACTTTGAATTGTGTTTAAAGCTGAACTCTACTAAGACTGAGGTGATGGTGTTCTGTAATGACCCACATATCTGGACCCCGGATTGGTGGCCCTCAGAGCTGGGAGATCAGCCCACTCCATCCCTGAAAGTAAAACATTTAGGGGTTATTGTGGACAATAAACTGACTTTTAATGGCCACATAAGCTCAGTAGTTTCCTCTTGCTTCTTGATCTTGCGAATTGTGAGGAAAATTACATCTTTTCTCTCTCAAATGGACCTCAGGACAGTAGTCACAGTCCTGGTTATGTCACGTTTAGACTACTGTAATGGCATTTATCTGAATGCCCAAAATCAACATCTTAATAGGCTTCAGATAGCTCAGAATGCAGCCGCTGGGCTCCTGATGGGCATACCGAAATTTGCTTAGGTAAAAAAGGAGCTAACTCGGTTACATTGGCTCCCGGTGAGGCAAAGGGTTCGTTTTAAGGCCTTATGCGTAGTATTTAAGGCTCTTAATGGTATTGGCCCTGACCATTTAAGGCAAAATTTCAAATGGCATGCCCCGATCAGGACCCGGCGGTCTAAAGGAGCTAAAATTGTCCAGATCCCCATGGTTAGAAAAGCCAGCCAGGAAGGTAGGAGTTTTATTACCTGTGCGTCCAAGGCTTGGAACGAGCCTCTGTTATTTCTGAAAAATGCTGGAGATCTTCTTTCCTTTAGAAAGGGTCTGAAAACCTGGCTCTTCATTCATTGAACCCCCCTTCGACTATCGTTTAAGCAGAACTCAGCGCCAGGACACCCGAGGGTAATCGTGCGCTTATATAAATCTAATTAACATAACATAACATCTAGGCCCTGCGCCCAATCCCCGCTGCTCATGGTTAGTGTACAGTGGTGAGGGGTGGGCACCAGCAGTTGTTGGGCACAGGGCCTGGCCTGCAGCCAACTCCTTGTCATGCATAGCCGAAGGTTGTGTGCAGTGTGGGGGTGGCTGCCTGCAATGGGTTGGATGCAGGGACAGGCCACACTCCAGGCTCCGCGGCCAACCCCATGCCACGCACAGCCACAATGTTATAGCTAAGTATGGAAATAATATCTTACTTTGCAGTAAGTAAAAGTATTGGAATTTCACTGAAAAAAATGAAAGTTAAAGGTACATTACAATTAGGTGAAAATAAAAATGTCAGTTAAAACACCAAAATCACTGAAATTCACAAGTAATTGCTATATCAAGAAACTGTTACTCATACCCTTAAGTAACTTTAACTCACACCCTTGCCATGCACTGCTAATTACCTCCAATACTACATCACTCGTGGCATGTTCTATGACATCATTGATAACATCACTGAACCAACTGAAATGTGGTCATTGATGATAAGACTGTGCATTGTGGGGTGTGCTCTGCCATTTTTAGAAAACTAGCCCCAAGGTAGGCAAGGCACTGGGGGTCATCGCAATGTTTTCATTGGGGAAAAGGGGATGTGGCCTAAATCCCCAAGCCTTTAGGAGCCCCTCGGGACCCCATCCCCTGAGGCTGATTTATTAATTAGGGGAGGGATATGTCCTATCCACTTCATGAGCCTTCTAGGTGGCTCAGGGACCCCATTCCGTGGGCTGATAAAAAAATTCTGAATATTTTAGTGTGCAGCTCCCCTCCCGAGCCTCACAGAGTCAGTGAAAAATCTATCCCTGTGAAATTGAATTTTAGATTTAGGGGATGAGTGTGCATCCCCCTCCCCTTGCCTCATAGAGACCCTGGGGACCCCCTCCCCAGTGCCAAGTTTTAAATTTTGGGGAGGGAGCATATTACGCCCCTCCCAGAGTTGTACACCGGCACTAGGCACCATATTCCCCAAGGCCCAATGAGTGCCTTGTCCCTGGGACCCCATCGCACAGCCCAGTAGTGATCCAGGAAAGTGCAGGCAGGGAATGCCAATCTGATCTCTGCCCAAATTCTCCTGGGCCACCTTCTGAATATGCCTCTTTCCGACGCAGTCCTCTGTAGTAAAGGGGAATGCAATGGGTGTTGCAGTGGGCGTTCCACCGCAACACTCATTGCTTTTTGACACTACCTCAGACTTACAAGGCTGAGGCAGCGGCACAATCTAATGCCAGGAATACCTGCTGTTAGTATGGTAATATGAGGAGAAATTATTAATCTCTCCTTGTTTTTTGCTCTTTACATGTGTGCTGCATTCTGCAGCATACATAGAAAGATCAGATTGCCATTATTAATTGTTTATGTGCAGGAAGATGAACCTACCTTTACATAAACAATCACCAATGCTGCACGGGCACCCTTGGAACATGGTGGGAGGGTGCCTACAATGGCGCTAGGCAGCTTTTTTAGTGCCAGTGCTAGGAGAAACACAGTGGTGCCGTATTCTTGTGAATACAGCACATCCCTACAATTTAAAGATGTCAGAGCACCAGGTTGACAAATTTAGTGTAGCACAGAACTCCAACATTTTTTAGTAAATATCCTCTACTTTGTGAAGGTGGAGTGGCAGATAGACTG
The DNA here is from genome assembly GCF_964261635.1 of Lissotriton helveticus. NCBI lineage: Eukaryota > Metazoa > Chordata > Amphibia > Caudata > Salamandridae > Lissotriton > Lissotriton helveticus. The sequence goes on from NC_136061.1 coordinate 60,707,327, forward strand.
TATTGCCCACCCCTTTAATTATTTTTTGTAAGAATAATCCCTAGCGTCTAGTAGGCTTTTAACCCATATAGAAGGCAGATTGGGGGTACATTTCAAAATCCGCCCTTTGGTGGGTAGGGCAAAAACACTTTATTTGACTCTTGTGATGTTTGGGTGAGGGAACAGTGGCTCACCCCATCTCTTTTGTTTTTATTTGTTTCTCTGGCATCTTGAGGGTTTCTCACCCCTCTCCCCAATCTACACCCCACCGCCCCCAGCGAATGCAGAAAAATTGTATTGCGCCCTTTTGGGGTGGGGGCATGGCACTGTGAACCGTGGGCCGCTCCCACCCTTTAGGGTCTTTTCTCTATTTTTATGGTATCTAAAGGTAAACACATATATCTTGGTGAAATCAAAGCTGTAAAACGTATAGAATTTCCTTAAGAAATTTACAAATTAGGGTTTTCTTGTCATAGAAAATCTGTAAGTAGTTTAAATGATGTCACAAGTGAAGTTTAACATGCACTTTACGATCATGGATTCTGCAAGTATCATTTTCTCTGGTATTCTGGTCTACAATCCCCCTGCAGCCACTGCGTCTTCTCTCATTGCTCTGACGCACTCTATTGCGGACTTTTCACTTAAGCACTCCCACTTTACAGTGCTGGGAGACTTTAATCTCCATATCGATAATCCGTCTTGTGCACAAGCATCCTCTCTTTTGGAAACTTTACAAGGATTTACCTTGTCCCAATTAGTTAAAGGCCCCACTCACATAGCAGGCCACACACTTGATCTTATTTTCTCTAATCATCCTGGTATCTTTGCCCTTTCCCCCCTCCCCCTGACTTGGTCAGATCATTTCCTGCTTCCCTTTACTATCACTATTCCATCCCCTCCTCCCCTTTCTTCCCTCAACAGAGACAGTGGTCGCAAATGGACCAAAGTCACCTGTGAGTCCATAGATCCCCGTTTTCAGTTTCAATTTAATCAGTTGGAAGACCTTGACAAAGAAACGGCAAGATATAACTCGACCCTTATTTCCACTCTGGATTCCATTGCCCCCCTTGTCCCGTTGACTTCCTCCAGATCTCGCCCCTCTGCCCCCTGGTTTTCCCCCTTGCTTCGTGAGGAAAAGAGTAAGTGCAAACAGATGGAGCGCAAATGGAGACAAAACTATGACCCTTTGGCCAAACTGACCTATAAATCTGCCCTAAACAAATTCCAAAAACGTAAACGTTCCTCGATGAGAGCTTATTTTTCAAATCTCATTCAACAGGCGCAGAATTCCTCCAAAACTCTTTTCACCATCGTGAAGGATTTTGTGAATCCTCCTGCCACGAAAACCCAATGCGTTCCTACTCAGGACTTGTGCAACGGACTTTCTGACTTTTTTCAGAATAAAATCATTAAACTTTCTTCCTCCTTTGGCAGCGCCCCACCTAACCACCATTCTGATGTTCCATATTCCTCTCACTGCTCTTTCAACTCTTTTAGTGAGTTAACCCATGACCTAGCGCTGTCGCTGTTGTATAAAGTTAAGTCTGGTTCACCTTTAGGCCCTGTCCCCGCTAAAGTAATGGGCAACCTTGCCCCTGTTTTAATCAATCCTCTCCTCTCCATCTGGAACTCCTCCTTGACCTGCGGTCAATTTCCCTCAGTGTGGAAACAGGCTAGGCTACTTCCCATTTTGAAAAAACCCGATGCTGACCCTTTACAATTTTGTAATTACCGACCTATATCGCTCCTGCCTAAACCTGCCAAGGTACTGGAGAAAGTGGTCCAGAAACAACTGGCTCAGTATCTTGAAACAAATCAGCTGCTGCACGATTCTCAGTCCGGTTTTAGAACCGGCTACAGCACCGAGACGGCGCTGTTGGAAGTGTCAGAGATTATCAGGGAATCAGTGGATAGGGGCGAGGAGGCCATGTTGGTTCTCCTCGACCTATCCGCTGCATTTGACACTGTATCCCACAACATACTTACAGCCCGTCTACAACAGCTGGGGATCGGTGGTACAGTCCTGGCCTGGATTAAATCTTTTCTGTCCAGACGGTCTCAGAGGGTTCTAATGCATCCTTTTGAATCGGAGGATAAACCCCTCTTGTGCGGTGTGCCTCAGGGCTCCGCCTTAAGCCCATTATTGTTTAATGCTTACTTGTCCCCGCTAGCCAAGGCAGTAGAGTCTTGGGGGGTCAGGGTGGTCTCATATGCTGATGATACTCAGCTTGTTTTTTCATTCAGAGACCATTCTGACTCCCTCTTTACCAACTTCAGAAACTGCCTTGGCAATATCTGCGCTTGGATGTCTGCCAATCACCTTGCCCTAAACACTGACAAAACTGAGGTTCTTTTCTTTAGCCAGAAATCGACACCCCCTGCAACCCTATGGTGGCCTACAGTCCTGAACCCGCCACCCATACCAGTACAGTCCGCCCGCAACCTTGGCTTTATATTTGACAACTCCTTGTCCTGTAAAACCCAGGTCAATAAAGTGGCAGGGGCCTGTTTTAATAAGCTGCGTATGATTAGGAAGATTTTTCCCTTCCTCCCCCAAACATCCCGCAAAACGGTTGTCCAGGCACTTGTCACAGCACATCTTGATTATGCCAATAGTTTATATGCTGGTGCCCCCCAATATCTTATTGACCGTTTACAAATCATTCAGAACGCTGCAGCAAGGCTCATTGGAAATATCCCTGCTCGCAATTCGGTTAGAGCATATCGGGATGAGCTACACTGGCTTCCCATAGCCCGACGCATTGAGTTTAAAACACTGATCCTTGCTTTCAGGGCTATTCATGGAATTGGCCCGGCCTATCTGAGCAAACGACTCAAGATATCATCTTCTGTAAGACATCTGAGATCTAACAGTCTTCGTCTACTGAACGTCCCCAGATTCAGACTTACCCGATGTGGCGGTAGAACTTTTACCGTCACGGCTGCCAAGCTCTGGAACAGCCTACCTCTTGACCTTAGGTTTATTGAATCTGAGCCAGTCTTCCGACGCAAACTAAAAACCTGGCTATTTTCTAAATGCTAATTAAAGCTTCTGTATCCCTCGATTTCTCCTCTCAGATGGATTTGAACTAGGCAACCCTCTTCGGTGATATTCCTGTAATCCTAGCGCCGGGACACCTCCGTTGGAGGTAGCCGTGCGCTCTACAAGCTTCTAAATAAATAAATAAATAAATAAGTTCTCAATATCTATCTGATCTGTTAAATGTAAAATATTCTGACATGTTTACTCAGCCTACACATCTTAGTCGCTTAAAATGGCCTATTAGAACATGTCTGGACATCAACAATCCAGATATGCCGAGTTTTTAACCCCTTCATGACCACCTTGAAACCCTATTGAAATAGATTTCTCAAAAAAGACTGCATGGATTTACATCAAATGTAAAAAATCAAACATGCTTTCTGAGTATAATTCTAACTTTCTGCCACATTTGGGGTAATTATGTGCAGCTTTTTCTTTTATTTTTACTTTCCAAAATGTCCAATGGCCATTAATATAGGAAATCAACGCTTTGGAACCCTCCTTTTTCTTTGCCTTTGCTTGAAAGATCAGCATAAAACTCTCTAGGAAGGAGCTGAATTAGATCAACTTTTTTTTGGGAAAGTTTGGTGAAGATTCCTCAAAAGGTGCCAACATTTTTAGCAAAACAAAAAACCCTCTTCCAGTGGAAACTCTGAGCTAACTATACTACAAAGTGGCAACCACCAACGAATCAATCAGGCTGGGGTTTATAAAGCGTGCTACTCACCCGTGAGGGTCTCAAGTAACCCTGGGCGTAGTGTGCGGAGTGGGGCTCCGCGGAGCTACGCGAAGTGGGCGCACAACTACGCCCACCCGCGCACTCCGCGTAGCCCCACTCCGCGCCGCCCGCCTCCCTCCCGCCCTCCCTAAATACATAAATAAATGTATAAAAAGCTTTTAAAAACACTTACCTTGTCTGCCGCGTCCCCGGGGCTCCCTCTCGCCGTCCCGCCGTTCGCGCCGCCACCGAATCGGATCCTAATACGCATGCGCGGGCGGCCGCGCATGCGCATTCCTCACGAGAAATGCGCATGCGCGGCCGCCCGCGCATGCGCATTAGGATCCGAAATGGCGGCGCGCATCGCGGGACGGCAAGAGGGAGCCCCGGGGACGCGGCAGACAAGGTAAGTGTTTTAAAAAGCTTTTTATACATTTATTTATGTATTTAGGGAGGGCGAGAGGGAGGCGGGTGGCGGCCGGCTACGCTCCGTCTGCGGAGCGTGCGTAGTGCCGCCTGGCTACGCCGGCTACGCAAAATGCGTAGGAGGCGGCACTCCGTGCACTCCGTGCACGGAGCGTAGCTGGCCGCCCAGGCTTAGTCTCAAGGCGCGGGGGGTGGGGAAGTGCAGCTCCGGATCAGTTGAAGAGCCTGGGGCCTCATTTATGAAAAGTGACGCATCGCTGCGTGAAAACAGCGATGCGTCACTTTTCACTGCGCTCTACCTGCGACATGATTGATGCGTCATGTTTATAATATGACGCATCATGTTGCAAGGAGTTACAGATACGTCAGTATTTCTGACGTATCTGTAGGCGCAAAAGTGACGCATTGCTGGAGTGTGTCACAAAAGTGACGCAACTCCATCAATGCTTCCTTTCACATGGGGAAAGCCCCATGTGAAAGGGCCTGCGTCATTCTTACGCTTGCTGTGAGGCAGGCGCAAGATTTTGACGCAACAGCATCCTAAAAGTGACGCAGTGAAATCTCATAGATTTCACTGCATCACTATTACGAGGCTTTTTGCGGGTGAACGCCCCCTCTGCATACATTATACCTGACGCAGATATAATGTAGCGCAGGGGTTTACAAAGTGACGCATCTGCTTAGATGCGTCACTTTGTAAATAGTGCGCATCAGCAGGCATGTTTTATGCCGCCGATGCGTCACAAAAAGTGACGCATCGGAAGCGCAAAACTCACGCAAGGCCTCATAAATGAGGCCCCAGGTCTTGAGTCTCTTCCTTAAGGTGTTCAGAGTGGGGGAGCATCTGATGTTGACTGGGAGCTCGTTCCAGGTATTTACTGTGATGTAGGAGAAGGCTCTTACACCTGCTCTGGTTCTGCAGATTCATGGGGTCTCTGCCAGGGTGAGGACGGTGGAGCGAAGGTTCCTTTTGGGTACGTGGAAGGAGACTCTTTGGCTGAGGTATTTGGGTCTGATGTTGTGGAGAGATTTGTCGGCGTGGGCGAGTACCTTGAAGGTTACTCTCTTCTCGATGGGGAGCCAGTGGAGTTCTTGTAGGTGCTGGGTCATGTACTCGTGGTGAAAATTGCAAAAAACACAGTTGATGGACAGAATGTAGAACAATGTCATACATTCATCCCAGTACAAGGATCTGGGCCTAAATCCATCGTTTTTTTGCACTCCACACCACCCTGGGTTAGACACTGCCTATATGCAAATCAGCTCTGACCCTGTGCCTCATGGGAACAGTCCAGTCCGAACTACCAAGCCACGTCTTTCCCAGACCGGAATCAAGCATCCAAGGACCGGTTTCTGGCTATCAGCCTTCATCAGCCTGGATAGCTTGACTCCAGTGGTGTGGAGAGCCTGGGACTCACGTCTGAGCATCCCCAGCACACTCGGGGTGAAAATTGCAAAAAACACAGTTGATGGACAGAATGTAGAACAATGTCATACATTCACCCCAGTACAAGGATCTGGGCCTAAATCCATCGTTTTTTTGCACTCCACACCACACTGGGTTAGACACTGGCTATATTCAAATCAACTCTGGCCCTGTGCCTCATGGGAACAGTCCAGTCCGAACTACCAAGCCATGTCTTTCCCAGACCGGAATCAAGCATCCAAGGACCGTTTTCTGGCTATCAGCCTTCATCAGCCTGGATAGCTTGACTGCAGTGGTGTGGAGAGCCTGGGACTCACGTCTGAGCAACCCCGGCACACTCGGGGTGAAAATTGCAAAAAACACAGTTGATGGACAGAATGTAGAACAATGTCATACATTCACCCCAGTACAAGGATCTGGGCCTAAATCCATCGTTTTTTTGCACTCCACACCACCCTGGGTTAGACACTGGCTATATGCAAATCAGCTCTGACCCTGTGACTCATGAGAACAGTCCAGTCCGAACTACCAAGCCATGTCTTTCCCAGACCGGAATCAAGCATCCAAGGACCGGTTTCTGGCTATCAGCCTTCATCAGCCTGGATAGCTTGACTCCAGTGGTGTGGAGAGCCTGGGACTCACGTCTGAGCATCCCCAGCACACTTGGGGTGAAAATTGCAAAAAACACAGTTGATGGACAGAATGTAGAACAATGTCATACATTCACCCCAGTACAAGGATCTGGGCCTAAATCCATCGTTTTTTTGCACTCCACACAACCCTGGGTTAGACACTGGCTATATGCAAATCAGCTCTGACCCTGTGCCTCATGGGAACAGTCCAGTCCGAACTACCAAGCCATGTCTTTCCCAGACCGGAATCAAGCATCCAAGGACCGGTTTCTGGCTATCAGCCTTCATCAGCCTGGATAGCTTGACTCCAGTGGTGTGGTGAGCCTGGGACTCACTTCTGAGCATCCCCAGCACACTCGGGGTGAAAATTGCAAAAAACACTGTTGATGGACAGAATGTAGAACAATGTCATACATTCACCCCAGTACAAGGATCTGGGCCTAAATCCATCGTTTTTTTGCACTCCACACCACCCTGGGTTAGACACTGGCTATATGCAAATCAGCTCTGACCCTGTGCCTCATGGGAACAGTCCAGTCCGAACTACCAAGCCATGTCTTTCCCAGACCGGAATCAAGCATCCAAGGACCGGTTTCTGGCTATCAGCCTTCATCAGCCTGGCTAGCTTGACTCCAGTGGTGTGGAGAGCCTGGGACTCACGTCTGAGCATCCCCAGCACACTCGGGGTGAAAATTGCAAAAAACACAGTTGATGGACAGAATGTAGAACAATGTCATACATTCACCCCAGTACAAGGATCTGGGCCTAAATCCATCGTTTTTTTGTTTTGCACTCCACACCACCCTGGGTTAGACACTGGCTATATGCAAATCAGCTCTGACCCTGTGCCTCATGGGAACAGTCCAGTCCGAACTACCAAGCCATGTCTTTCCCAGACCGGAATCAAGCATCCAAGGACCGGTTTCTGGCTATCAGCCTTCATCAGCCTGGATAGCTTGACTCCAGTGGTGTGGAGAGCCTGGGACTCACGTCTGAGCATCCCCAGCACACTCGGGGTGAAAATTGCAAAAAACACAGTTGATGGACAGAATGTAGAACAATGTCATACATTCACCCCAGTACAAGGATCTGGGCCTAAATCCATCGTTTTTTTGCACTCCACACCACCCTGGGTTAGACACTGGCTATATGCAAATCAGCTCTGACCCTGTGCCTCATGGGAACAGTCGAGTCCGAACTACCAAGCCATGTCTTTCCCAGACCGGAATCAAGCATCCAAGGACCGGTTTCTGGCTATCAGCCTTCATCAGCCTGGCTAGCTTGACTCCAGTGGTGTGGAGAGCCTGGGACTCACGTCTGAGCATCCCCAGCACACTCGGGGTGAAAATTGCAAAAAACACAGTTGATGGACAGAATGTAGAACAATGTCATACATTCACCCCAGTACAAGGATCTGGGCCTAAATCCATCGTTTTTTTGTTTTGCACTCCACACCACCCTGGGTTAGACACTGGCTATATGCAAATCAGCTCTGACCCTGTGCCTCATGGGAACAGTCCAGTCCGAACTACCAAGCCATGTCTTTCCCAGACCGGAATCAAGCATCCAAGGACCGGTTTCTGGCTATCAGCCTTCATCAGCCTGGATAGCTTGACTCCAGTGGTGTGGAGAGCCTGGGACTTACGTCTGAGCATCCCCAGCACACTCGGGGTGAAAATTGCAAAAAACACAGTTGATGGACAGAATGTAGAACAATGTCATACATTCACCCCAGTACAAGGATCTGGGCCTAAATCCATCGGGTTTTTTTGCACTCCACACCACCCTGGGTTAGACACTGGCTATATGCAAATCAACTCTGACCCTGTGCCTCATGAGAACAGTCCAGTCCGAACTACCAAGCCATGTCTTTCCCAGACCGGAATCAAGCATCCAAGGACCGGTTTCTGGCTATCAGCCTTCATCAGCCTGGATAGCTTGACTCCAGTGGTGTGGAGAGCCTGGGACTCACGTCTGAGCAACCCCGTCACACTCGGGGTGAAAATTGCAAAAAACACAGTTGATGGACAGAATGTAGAACAATGTCATACATTCACCCCAGTACAAGGATCTGGGCCTAAATCCATCGGGTTTTTTTGCACTCCACACCACCCTGGGTTAGACACTGGCTATATGCAAATCAACTCTGACCCTGTGCCTCATGGGAACAGTCCAGTCCGAACTACCAAGCCATGTCTTTCCCAGACCGGAATCAAGCATCCAAGGACCGGTTTCTGGCTATCAGCCTTCATCAGCCTGGATAGCTTGACTCCAGTGGTGTGGAGAGCCTGGGACTCACGTCTGAGCAACCCCGTCACACTCGGGGTGAAAATTGCAAAAAACACAGTTGATGGACAGAATGTAGAACAATGTCATACATTCACCCCAGTACAAGGATCTGGGCCTAAATCCATTGTTTTTGTGCACTCCACACAACCCTGGGTTAGACACTGGCTATATGCAAATCAGCCCTGACCCTGTGCCTCATGGGAACAGTCCAGTCCGAACTACCAAGCCATGTCTTTCCCAGACCGGAATCAAGCATCCAAGGACCGGTTTCTGGCTATCAGCCTTCATCAGCATGGATAGTTTGACTCCAGTGGTGTGGAGAGCCTGGGACTCACGTCTGACCATCCCCAGCACACTCGGGGTGAAAATTGGAAAAACACAGTTGATGGACAGAATGTAGACCAATGTCATACATTCCCCCCAGTACAAGGATCTGGGCCTAAATCCATCGTTTTTTTGCACTCCACACCACCCTGGGTTAGACACTGGCTATATGCAAATCAGCTCTGACCCTGTGCCTCATGGGAACAGTCCAGTCCGAACTACCAAGCCATGTCTTTCCCAGACCGGAATCAAGCATCCAAGGACCGGTTTCTGGCTATCAGCCTTCATCAGCCTGGATAGCTTGACTCCAGTGGTGTGGAGAGCCTGGGACTCACGTCTGAGCATCCCCAGCACACTCGGGGTGAAAATTGCAAAAAACACAGTTGATGGACAGAATGTAGAACAATGTCATACATTCACCCCAGTACAAGGATCTGGGCCTAAATCCATCGTTTTTTTGCACTCCACACCACCCTGGGTTAGACACTGGCTATATGCAAATCAGCTCTGACCCTGTGCCTCATGGGAACAGTCCAGTCCGAACTACCAAGCCATGTCTTTCCCAGACCGGAATCAAGCATCCAAGGACCGGTTTCTGGCTATCAGCCTTCATCAGCCTGGATAGCTTGACTCCAGTGGTGTGGAGAGCCTGGGACTCACGTCTGAGCATCCCCAGCACACTCGGGGTGAAAATTGCAAAAAACACAGTTGATGGACAGAATGTAGAACAATGTCATACATTCACCCCAGTACAAGGATCTGGGCCTAAATCCATCGTTTTTTTGCACTCCACACAACCCTGGGTTAGACACTGGCTATATGCAAATCAGCTCTGACCCTGTGCCTCATGGGAACAGTCCAGTCCGAACTACCAAGCCATGTCTTTCCCAGACCGGAATCAAGCATCCAAGGACCGGTTTCTGGCTATCAGCCTTCATCAGCCTGGATAGCTTGACTCCAGTGGTGTGGAGAGCCTTGGACTCACGTCTGAGCATCCCCAGCACACTCGGGGTGAAAATTGCAAAAAACACAGTTGATGGACAGAATGTAGAACAATGTCATACATTCACCCCAGTACAAGGATCTGGGCCTAAATCCATCGTTTTTTTGCACTCCACACCACCCTGGGTTAGACACTGGCTATATGCAAATCAGCTCTGACCCTGTGCCTCATGGGAACAGTCCAGTCCGGACTACAAAGCCATGTCTTTCCCAGACCGGAATCAAGCATCCAAGGACCGGTTTCTGGCTATCAGCCTTCATCAGCCTGGATAGCTTGACTCCAGTGGTGTGGAGAGCCTGGGACTCACGTCTGAGCAACCCCGGCACACTCGGGGTGAAAATTGCAAAAAACACAGTTGATGGACAGAATGTAGAACAATGTCATACATTCACCCCAGTACAAGGATCTGGGCCTAAATCCATCGTTTTTTTGCACTCCACACCACCCTGGGTTAGACACTGGCTATATGCAAATCAGCTCTGACCCTGTGCCTCATGAGAACAGTCCAGTCAGAACTACCAAGCCATGTCTTTCCCAGACCGGAATCAAGCATCCAAGGACCGGTTTCTGGCTATCAGCCTTCATCAGCCTGGATAGCTTGACTCCAGTGGTGTGGAGAGCCTGGGACTCACGTCTGAGCATCCCCAGCACACTCGGGGTGAAAATTGCAAAAAACACAGTTGATGGACAGAATGTAGAACAATGTCATACATTCACCCCAGTACAAGGATCTGGGCCTAAATCCATCGTTTTTTTGCACTCCACACCACCCTGGGTTAGACACTGGCTATATGCAAATCAGCTCTGACCCTGTGCCTCATGGGAACAGTCCAGTCTGAACTACCAAGCCATGTCTTTCCCAGACCGGAATCAAGCATCCAAGGACCGGTTTCTGGCTATCAGCCTTCATCAGCCTGGATAGCTTGACTCCAGTGGTGTGGAGAGCCTGGGACTCACGTCTGAGCATCCCCAGCACACTCGGGGTGAAAATTGCAAAAAACACAGTTGATGGACAGAATGTAGAACAATGTCATACATTCACCCCAGTACAAGGATCTGGGCCTAAATCCATCGTTTTTTTGCACTCCACACCACCCTGGGTTAGACACTGGCTATATGCAAATCAGCTCTGACCCTGTGCCTCATGGGAACAGTCCAGTCCGAACTACCAAGCCATGTCTTTCCCAGACCGGAATCAAGCATCCAAGGACCGGTTTCTGGCTATCAGCCTTCATCAGCCTGGATAGCTTGACTCCAGTGGTGTGGAGAGCCTGGGACTCACGTCTGAGCATCCCCAGCACACTCGGGGTGAAAATTGCAAAAAACACAGTTGATGGACAGAATGTAGAACAATGTCATACATTCACCCCAGTACAAGGATCTGGGCCTAAATCCATCGTTTTTTTGCACTCCACACCACCCTGGGTTAGACACTGGCTATATGCAAATCAGCTCTGACCCTGTGCCTCATGGGAACAGTCCAGTCCGAACTACCAAGGATCGGTTTCTGGCTATCAGCCTTCATCAGCCAGGATAGCTTGACTCCAGTGGTGTGGAGAGCCTGGGACTCACGTCTGAGCATCCCCAGCACACTCGGGGTGAAAATTGCAAAAAACACAGTTGATGGACAGAATGTAGAACAATGTCATACATTCACCCCAGTACAAGGATCTGGGCCTAAATCCATCGTTTTTTTGCACTCCACACCACCCTGGGTTAGACACTGGCTATATGCAAATCAGCTCTGACCCTGTGCCTCATGGGAACAGTCCAGTCCGAACTACCAAGCCATGTCTTTCCCAGACCGGAATCAAGCATCCAAGGACCGGTTTCTGGCTATCAGCCTTCATCAGCCTGGATAGCTTGACTCCAGTGGTGTGGAGAGCCTGGGACTAACGTCTGAGCATCCCCAGCACACTCGGGGTGAAAATTGCAAAAAACACAGTTGATGGACAGAATGTAGAACAATGTCATACATTCACCCCAGTACAAGGATCTGGGCCTAAATCCATCGTTTTTTTGCACTCCACACCACCCTGGGTTAGACACTGGCTATATGCAAATCAGCTCTGACCCTGTGCCTCATGGGAACAGTCCAGTCCGAACTACCAAGCCATGTCTTTCCCAGACCGGAATCAAGCATCCAAGGACCGGTTTCTGGCTATCAACCTTCATCAGCCTGGATAGCTTGACTCCAGTGGTGTGGAGAGCCTGGGACTCACGTCTGAGCATCCCCAGCACACTCGGGGTGAAAATTGCAAAAAACACAGTTGATGGACAGAATGTAGAACAATGTCATACATTCACCCCAGTACAAGGATCTGGGCCTAAATCCATTGTTTTTTTTTGCACTCCACACCACCCTGGGTTAGACACTGGCTATATGCAAATCAAATCTGACCCTCTGCCTCATGGGAACAGTCCAGTCCGAACTACCAAGCCATGTCTTTCCCAGACCGGAATCAAGCATCCAAGGACCGGTTTCTGGCTATCAGCCTTCATCAGCCTGGATAGCTTGACTCCAGTGGTGTGGAGAGCCTGGGACTCACGTCTGAGCAACCCCGTCACACTCGGGGTGAAAATTGCAAAAAACACAGTTGATGGACAGAATGTAGAACAATGTCATACATTCACCCCAGTACAAGGATCTGGGCCTAAATCCATCGTTTTTTTGCACTCCACACCACCCTGGGTTAGACACTGGCTATATGCAAATCAGCTCTGACCCTGTGCCTCATGGGAACAGTCCAGTCCGAACTACCAAGCCATGTCTTTCCCAGACCGGAATCAAGCATCCAAGGACCGGTTTCTGGCTATCAGCCTTCATCAGCCTGGATAGCTTGACTCCAGTGGTGTGGAGAGCCTGGGACTAACGTCTGAGCATCCCCAGCACACTCGGGGTGAAAATTGCAAAAAACACAGTTGATGGACAGAATGTAGAACAATGTCATACATTCACCCCAGTACAAGGATCTGGGCCTAAATCCATCGTTTTTTTGCACTCCACACCACCCTGGGTTAGACACTGGCTATATGCAAATCAGCTCTGACCCTGTGCCTCATGGGAACAGTCCAGTCCGAACTACCAAGCCATGTCTTTCCCAGACCGGAATCAAGCATCCAAGGACCGGTTTCTGGCTATCAACCTTCATCAGCCTGGATAGCTTGACTCCAGTGGTGTGGAGAGCCTGGGACTCACGTCTGAGCATCCCCAGCACACTCGGGGTGAAAATTGCAAAAAACACAGTTGATGGACAGAATGTAGAACAATGTCATACATTCACCCCAGTACAAGGATCTGGGCCTAAATCCATTGGTTTTTTTTGCACTCCACACCACCCTGGGTTAGACACTGGCTATATGCAAATCAACTCTGACCCTCTGCCTCATGGGAACAGTCCAGTCCGAACTACCAAGCCATGTCTTTCCCAGACCGGAATCAAGCATCCAAGGACCGGTTTCTGGCTATCAGCCTTCATCAGCCTGGATAGCTTGACTCCAGTGGTGTGGAGAGCCTGGGACTCACGTCTGAGCAACCCCGTCACACTCGGGGTGAAAATTGCAAAAAACACAGTTGATGGACAGAATGTAGAACAATGTCATACATTCACCCCAGTACAAGGATCTGGGCCTAAATCCATCGTTTTTTTGCACTCCACACCACCCTGGGTTAGACACTGGCTATATGCAAATCAGCCCTGACCCTGTGCCTCATGGGAACAGTCCAGTCCGAACTACCAAGCCATGTCTTTCCCAGACCGGAATCAAGCATCCAAGGACCGGTTTCTGGCTATCAGCCTTCATCAGCATTAATAGTTTGACTCCAGTGGTGTGGAGAGCCTGGGACTCACGTCTGAGCATCCCCAGCACACTCGGGGTGAAAATTGGAAAAACACAGTTGATGGACAGAATGTAGACCAATGTCATACATTCACCCCAGTACAAGGATCTGGGCCTAAATCCATCGTTTTTTTGCACTCCACACCACCCTGGGTTAGACACTGGCTATATGCAAATCAGCTCTGACCCTGTGCCTCATGGGAACAGTCCAGTCCGAACTACCAAGCCATGTCTTTCCCAGACCGGAATCAAGCATCCAAGGACCGGTTTCTGGCTATCAGCCTTCATCAGCCTGGATAGCTTGACTCCAGTGGTGTGGAGAGCCTGGGACTCACATCTGAGCATCCCCAGCACACTCGGGGTGAAAAATTGCAAAAAACACAGTTGATGGACAGAATGTAGAACAATGTCATACATTCACCCCAGTACAAGGATCTGGGCCTAAATCCATCGTTTTTTTGCACACCACACTGGGTTAGACACTGGCTATATTCAAATCAACTCTGACCCTGTGCCTCATGGGAACAGTCCAGTCCGAACTACCAAGCCATGTCTTTCCCAGACCGGAATCAAGCATCCAAGGACCGTTTTCTGGCTATCAGCCTTCATCAGCCTGGCTAGCTTGACTCCAGTGGTGTGGAGAGCCTGGGACTCACGTCTGAGCAACCCCGGCACACTCGGGGTGAAAATTTCAAAAAACACAGTTGATGGACAGAATGTAGAACAATGTCACACATTCACCCCAGTACAAGGATCAGGGCCTAAATCCATCGTTTTTTTGCACTCCACACCACCCTGGGTTAGACACTGGCTATATGCAAATCAGCTCTGACCCTGTGCCTCATGGGAACAGTCCAGTCCGAACTACCAAGCCATGTCTTTCCCAGACCGGAATCAAGCATCCAAGGACCGGTTTCTGGCTATCAGCCTTCATCAGCCTGGATAGCTTGACTCCAGTGGTGTGGAGAGCCTGGGACTCACGTCTGAGCATCCCCAGCACACTCGGGGTGAAAATTGCAAAAAACACAGTTGATGGACAGACTGTAGAACAATGTCATACATTCACCCCAGTACAAGGATCTGGGCCTAAATCCATCGTTTTTTTGCACTCCACACCACCCTGGGTTAGACACTGGCTATATGCAAATCAGCTCTGACCCTGTGCCTCATGGGAACAGTCCAGTCAGAACTACCAAGCCATGTCTTTCCCAGACAGGAATCAAGCATCCAAGGACCGGTTTCTGGCTATCAGCCTTCATCAGCCTGGATAGCTTGACTCCAGTGGTGTGGAGAGCCTGGGACTCACGTCTGAGCATCCCCAGCACACTCGGGGTGAAAATTGCAAAAAACACAGTTGATGGACAGAATGTAGAACAATGTCATACATTCACCCCAGTACAAGGATCTGGGCCTAAATCCATCGTTTTTTTGCACTCCACACCACCCTGGGTTAGACACTGGCTATATGCAAATCAGCTCTGACCCTGTGCCTCATGGGAACAGTCCAGTCCGAACTACCAAGGACCGGTTTCTGGCTATCAGCCTTCATCAGCCTGGATAGCTTGACTCCAGTGGTGTGGAGAGCCTGGGACTCACGTCTGAGCATCCCCAGCACACTCGGGGTGAAAATTGCAAAAAACACAGTTGATGGACAGAATGTAGAACAATGTCATACATTCACCCCAGTACAAGGATCTGGGCCTAAATCCATTGTTTTTTTGCACTCCACACCACCCTGGGTTAGACACTGGCAATATGCAAATCAGCTCTGACCCTGTGCCTCATGGGAACAGTCCAGTCCGAACTACCAAGCCATGTCTTTCCCAGACCGGAATCAAGCATCCAAGGACCGGTTTCTGGCTATCAGCCTTCATCAGCCTGGATAGCTTGACTCCAGTGGTGTGGAGAGCCTGGGACTAACGTCTGAGCATCCCCAGCACACTCGGGGTGAAAATTGCAAAAAACACAGTTGATGGACAGAATGTAGAACAATGTCATACATTCACCCCAGTACAAGGATCTGGGCCTAAATCCATCGTTTTTTTGCACTCCACACCACCCTGGGTTAGACACTGGCTATATGCAAATCAGCTCTGACCCTGTGCCTCATGGGAACAGTCCAGTCCGAACTACCAAGCCATGTCTTTCCCAGACCGGAATCAAGCATCCAAGGACCGGTTTCTGGCTATCAGCCTTCATCAGCCTGGCTAGCTTGACTCCAGTGGTGTGGAGAGCCTGGGACTCACGTATGAGCAACCCCGGCACACTCGGGGTGAAAATTTCAAAAAACACAGTTGATGGACAGAATGTAGAACAATGTCATAAATTCACCCCAGTACAAGGATCAGGGCCTAAATCCATCGTTTTTTTGCACTCCACACCACCCTGGGTTAGACACTGGCTATATGCAAATCAGCTCTGACCCTGTGCCTCATGGGAACAGTCCAGTCCGAACTACCAAGCCATGTCTTTCCCAGACCGGAATCAAGCATCCAAGGACTGGTTTCTGGCTATCAGCCTTCATCAGCCTGGATAGCTTGACTCCAGTGGTGTGGAGAGCCTGGGACTCACGTCTGAGCATCCCCAGCACACTCGGGGTGAAAATTGCAAAAAACACAGTTGATGGACAGAATGTAGAACAATGTCATACATTCACCCCAGTACAAGGATCTGGGCCTAAATCCATCGTTTTTTTGCACTCCACACCACCCTGGGTTAGACACTGGCTATATGCAAATCAGCTCTGACCCTGTGCCTCATGGGAACAGTCCAGTCCGAACTACCAAGCCATGTCTTTCCCAGACCGGAATCAAGCATCCAAGGACCGGTTTCTGGCTATCAGCCTTCATCAGCCTGGATAGCTTGACTCCAGTGGTGTGGAGAGCCTGGGACTCACGTCTGAGCATCCCCAGCACACTCGGGGTGAAAATTGCAAAAAACACAGTTGATGGACAGAATGTAGAACAATGTCATACATTCACCCCAGTACAAGGATCTGGGCGTAAATCCATCGTTTTTTTGCACTCCACGCCACCCTGGGTTAGACACTGGCTATATGCAAATCAGCTCTGACCCTGTGCCTCATGGGAACAGTCCAGTCCGAACTACCAAGCCATGTCTTTCTTAGACCGGAATCAAGCATCCAAGGACCGGTTTCTGCCTATCAGCCTTCATCAGCCTAGATAGCTTGACTCCAGTGGTGTGGAGAGCCTGGGACTCACGTCTGAGCATCCCCAGCACACTCTGGGTGAAAATTGCAAAAAACACAGTTGATGGACAGAATGTAGAACAATGTCATACATTCACCCCAGTACAAGGATCTGGGCCTAAATCCATCGTTTTTTTGCACTCCACACCACCCTGGGTTAGACACTGGGTATATGCAAATCAGCTCTGACCCTGTGCCTCATGAGAACAGTCCAGTCAGAACTACCAAGCCATGTCTTTCCCAGACCGGAATCAAGCATCCAAGGACCGGTTTCTGGCTATCAGCCTTCATCAGCCTGGATAGCTTGACTCCAGTGGTGTGGAGAGCCTGGGACTCACGTCTGAGCATCCCCAGCACACTCGGGGTGAAAATTGCAAAAAACACAGTTGATGGACAGAATGTAGAACAATGTCATACATTCACCCCAGTACAAGGATCTGGGCCTAAATCCATCGTTTTTTTGCACTCCACACCACCCTGGGTTAGACACTGGCTATATGCAAATCAGCTCTGACCCTGTGCCTCATGGGAACAGTCCAGTCCGAACTACCAAGGATCGGTTTCTGGCTATCAGCCTTCATCAGCCTGGATAGCTTGACTCCAGTGGTGTGGAGAGCCGGGGACTCACGTCTGAGCATCCCCAGCACACTCGGGGTGAAAATTGCAAAAAACACAGTTGATGGACAGAATGTAGAACAATGTCATACATTCACCCCAGTACAAGGATCTGGGCCTAAATCCATTGTTTTTTTGCACTCCACACCACCCTGGGTTAGACACTGGCTATATGCAAATCAGCTCTGACCCTGTGCCTCATGGGAACAGTCCAGTCCGAACTACCAAGCCATGTCTTTCCCAGACCGGAATCAAGCATCCAAGGACCGGTTTCTGGCTATCAGCCTTCATCAGCCTGGATAGCTTGACTCCAGTGGTGTGGAGAGCCTGGGACTAACGTCTGAGCATCCCCAGCACACTCGGGGTGAAAATTGCAAAAAACACAGTTGATGGACAGAATGTAGAACAATGTCATACATTCACCCCAGTACAAGGATCTGGGCCTAAATCCATCGTTTTTTTGCACTCCACACCACCCTGGGTTAGACACTGGCTATATGCAAATCAGCTCTGACCCTGTGCCTCATGGGAACAGTCCAGTCCGAACTACCAAGCCATGTCTTTCCCAGACCGGAATCAAGCATCCAAGGACCGGTTTCTGGCTATCAACCTTCATCAGCCTGGATAGCTTGACTCCAGTGGTGTGGAGAGCCTGGGACTCACGTCTGAGCGTCCCCAGCACACTCGGGGTGAAAATTGCAAAAAACACAGTTGATGGACAGAATGTAGAACAATGTCATACATTCACCCCAGTACAAGGATCTGGGCCTAAATCCATTGTTTTTTTTGCACTCCACACCACCCTGGGTTAGACACTGGCTATATGCAAATCAACTCTGACCCTCTGCCTCATGGGAACAGTCCAGTCCGAACTACCAAGCCATGTCTTTCCCAGACCGGAATCAAGCATCCAAGGACCGGTTTCTGGCTATCAGCCTTCATCAGCCTGGATAGCTTGACTCCAGTGGTGTGGAGAGCCTGGGACTCACGTCTGAGCAACCCCGTCACACTCGGGGTGAAAATTGCAAAAAATACAGTTGATGGACAGAATGTAGAACAATGTCATACATTCACCCCAGTACAAGGATCTGGGCCTAAATCCATCGTTTTTTTGCACTCCACACCACCCTGGGTTAGACACTGGCTATATGCAAATCAGCCCTGACCCTGTGCCTCATGGGAACAGTCCAGTCCGAACTACCAAGCCATGTCTTTCCCAGACCGGAATCAAGCATCCAAGGACCGGTTTCTGGCTATCAGCCTTCATCAGCATGGATAGTTTGACTCCAGTGGTGTGGAGAGCCTAGGACTCACGTCTGAGCATCCCCAGCACACTCGGGGTGAAAATTGGAAAAACACAGTTGATGGACAGAATGTAGACCAATGTCATACATTCACCCCAGTACAAGGATCTGGGCCTAAATCCATCGTTTTTTTGCACTCCACACCACCCTGGGTTAGACACTGGCTATATGCAAATCAGCTCTGACCCTGTGCCTCATGGGAACAGTCCAGTCCGAACTACCAAGCCATGTCTTTCCCAGACCGGAATCAAGCATCCAAGGACCGGTTTCTGGCTATCAGCCTTCATCAGCCTGGATAGCTTGACTCCAGTGGTGTGGAGAGCCTGGGACTCACATCTGAGCATCCCCAGCACACTCGGGGTGAAAAATTGCAAAAAACACAGTTGATGGACAGAATGTAGAACAATGTCATACATTCACCCCAGTACAAGGATCTGGGCCTAAATCCATCGTTTTTTTGCACTCCACACCACACTGGGTTAGACACTGGCTATATTCAAATCAACTCTGACCCTGTGCCTCATGGGAACAGTCCAGTCCGAACTACCAAGCCATGTCTTTCCCAGACCGGAATCAAGCATCCAAGGACCGTTTTCTGGCTATCAGCCTTCATCAGCCTGGCTAGCTTGACTCCAGTGGTGTGGAGAGCCTGGGACTCACGTCTGAGCATCCCCAGCACACTCGGGGTGAAAATTGCAAAAAACACAGTTGATGGACAGACTGTAGAACAATGTCATACATTCACCCCAGTACAAGGATCTGGGCCTAAATCCATCGTTTTTTTGCACTCCACACCACCCTGGGTTAGACACTGGCTATATGCAAATCAGCTCTGACCCTGTGCCTCATGGGAACAGTCCAGTCAGAACTACCAAGCCATGTCTTTCCCAGACAGGAATCAAGCATCCAAGGACCGGTTTCTGGCTATCAGCCTTCATCAGCCTGGATAGCTTGACTCCAGTGGTGTGGAGAGCCTGGGACTCACGTCTGAGCATCCCCAGCACACTCGGGGTGAAAATTGCAAAAAACACAGTTGATGGACAGAATGTAGAACAATGTCATACATTCACCCCAGTACAAGGATCTGGGCCTAAATCCATCGTTTTTTTGCACTCCACACCACCCTGGGTTAGACACTGGCTATATGCAAATCAGCTCTGACCCTGTGCCTCATGGGAACAGTCCAGTCCGAACTACCAAGGACCGGTTTCTGGCTATCAGCCTTCATCAGCCTGGATAGCTTGACTCCAGTGGTGTGGAGAGCCTGGGACTCACGTCTGAGCATCCCCAGCACACTCGGGGTGAAAATTGCAAAAAACACAGTTGATGGACAGAATGTAGAACAATGTCATACATTCACCCCAGTACAAGGATCTGGGCCTAAATCCATTGTTTTTTTGCACTCCACACCACCCTGGGTTAGACACTGGCAATATGCAAATCAGCTCTGACCCTGTGCCTCATGGGAACAGTCCAGTCCGAACTACCAAGCCATGTCTTTCCCAGACCGGAATCAAGCATCCAAGGATCGGTTTCTGGCTATCAGCCTTCATCAGCCTGGATAGCTTGACTCCAGTGGTGTGGAGAGCCTGGGACTAACGTCTGAGCATCCCCAGCACACTCGGGGTGAAAATTGCAAAAAACACAGTTGATGGACAGAATGTAGAACAATGTCATACATTCACCCCAGTACAAGGATCTGGGCCTAAATCCATCGTTTTTTTGCACTCCACACCACCCTGGGTTAGACACTGGCTATATGCAAATCAGCTCTGACCCTGTGCCTCATGGGAACAGTCCAGTCCGAACTACCAAGCCATGTCTTTCCAAGACCGGAATCAAGCATCCAAGGACCGGTTTCTGGCTATCAGCCTTCATCAGCCTGGCTAGCTTGACTCCAGTGGTGTGGAGAGCCTGGGACTCACGTCTGAGCAACCCCGGCACACTCGGGGTGAAAATTTCAAAAAACACAGTTGATGGACAGAATGTAGAACAATGTCATACATTCACCCCAGTACAAGGATCAGGGCCTAAATCCATCGTTTTTTTGCACTCCACACCACCCTGGGTTAGACACTGGCTATATGCAAATCAGCTCTGACCCTGTGCCTCATGGGAACAGTCCAGTCCGAACTACCAAGCCATGTCTTTCCCAGACCGGAATCAAGCATCCAAGGACTGGTTTCTGGCTATCAGCCTTCATCAGCCTGGATAGCTTGACTCCAGTGGTGTGGAGAGCCTGGGACTCACGTCTGAGCATCCCCAGCACACTCGGGGTGAAAATTGCAAAAAACACAGTTGATGGACAGAATGTAGAACAATGTCATACATTCACCCCAGTACAAGGATCTGGGCCTAAATCCATCGTTTTTTTGCACTCCACACCACCCTGGGTTAGACACTGGCTATATGCAAATCAGCTCTGACCCTGTGCCTCATGGGAACAGTCCAGTCCGAACTACCAAGCCATGTCTTTCCCAGACCGGAATCAAGCATCCAAGGACCTGTTTCTGGCTATCAGCCTTCATCAGCCTGGATAGCTTGACTCCAGTGGTGTGGAGAGCCTGGGACTCACGTCTGAGCATCCCCAGCACACTCGGGGTGAAAATTGCAAAAAACACAGTTGATGGACAGAATGTAGAACAATGTCATACATTCACCCCAGTACAAGGATCTGGGCGTAAATCCATCGTTTTTTTGCACTCCACGCCACCCTGGGTTAGACACTGGCTATATGCAAATCAGCTCTGACCCTGTGCCTCATGGGAACAGTCCAGTCCGAACTACCAAGCCATGTCTTTCTTAGACCGGAATCAAGCATCCAAGGACCGGTTTCTGCCTATCAGCCTTCATCAGCCTAGATAGCTTGACTCCAGTGGTGTGGAGAGCCTGGGACTCACGTCTGAGCATCCCCAGCACACTCTGGGTGAAAATTGCAAAAAACACAGTTGATGGACAGAATGTAGAACAATGTCATACATTCACCCCAGTACAAGGATCTGGGCCTAAATCCATCGTTTTTTTGCACTCCACACCACCCTGGGTTAGACACTGGGTATATGCAAATCAGCTCTGACCCTGTGCCTCATGGGAACAGTCGAGTCCGAACTACCAAGCCATGTCTTTCCCAGACCGGAATCAAGCATCCAAGGACCGGTTTCTGGCTATCAGCCTTCATCAGCCTGGATAGCTTGACTCCAGTGGTGTGGAGAGCCTGGGACTCACGTCTGAGCATCCCCAGCACACTCGGGGTAAAAATTGCAAAAAACACAGTTGATGGACAGAATGTAGAACAATGTCATACATTCACCCCAGTACAAGGATCTGGGCCTAAATCCACTGTTTCTTTGCACTCCACACCACCCTGGGTTAGACACTGGCTATATGCAAATCAGCTCTGACCCTGTGCCTCATGGGAACAGTCCAGTCCGAACTACAAAGCCATGTCTTTCCCAGACCGGAATCAAGCATCCAAGGACCGGTTTCTGGCTATCAGCCTTCATCAGCCTAGATAGCTTGACTCCAGTGGTGTGGAGAGCCTGGGACTCACGTCTGAGCATCCCCAGCACACTCGGGGTGAAAATTGCAAAAAACACAGTTGATGGACAGAATGTAGAACGATGTCATACATTCACCCCAGTACAAGGATCTGGGCCTAAATCCATCGTTTCTTTGCACTCCACACCACCCTGGGTTAGACACTGGCTATATGCAAATCAGCTCTGACCCTGTGCCTTATGGGAACAGTCCAGTCCGCACTACCAAGCCATGTCTTTCCCAGACCGGAATCAAGCATCCAAGGACCGGTTTCTGGCTATCAGCCTGGATAGCTTGACTCCAGTGGTGTGGAGAGCCTGGGACTCACGTCTGAGCATCCCCAGCACACTCGGGGTGAAAATTGTAAAAAACACAGTTGATGGACAGAATGTAGAACAATGTCATACATTCACCCCAGTACAAGGATCTGGGCCTAAATCCATTGTTTTTTTGCACTCCACACCACCCTGGGTTAGACACTGGCTATATGCATATCAGCTCTGACCCTGTGCCTCATGGGATCAGTCCAGTCCGAACTACCAAGCCATGTCTTTCCCAGACCGGAATCAAGCATCCAAGGACCGGTTTCTGGCTATCAGACTTCATCAGCCTGGATAGCTTGACTCCAGTGGTGTGGAGAGCCTGGGACTCACGTCTGAGCATCCCCAGCACACTCGGGGTGAAAATTGCAAAAAACACAGTTGATGGACAGAATGTAGAACAATGTCATACATTCACCCCAGTACAAGGATCTGGGCCTAAATCCACTGTTTCTTTGCACTCCACACCACCCTGGGTTAGACACTGGCTATATGCAAATCAGCTCTGACCCTGTGCCTCATGGGAACAGTCCAGTCCGAACTACAAAGCCATGTCTTTCCCAGACCGGAATCAAGCATCCAAGGACCGGTTTCTGGCTATCAGCCTTCATCAGCCTAGATAGCTTGACTCCAGTGGTGTGGAGAGCCTGGGACTCACGTCTGAGCATCCCCAGCACACTCGGGGTGAAAATTGCAAAAAACACAGTTGATGGACAGAATGTAGAACGATGTCATACATTCACCCCAGTACAAGGATATGGGCCTAAATCCATCGTTTCTTTGCACTCCACACCACCCTGGGTTAGACACTGGCTATATGCAAATCAGCTCTGACCCTGTGCCTTATGGGAACAGTCCAGTCCGCACTACCAAGCCATGTCCTTCCCAGACCGGAATCAAGCATCCAAGGACCGGTTTCTGGCTATCAGCCTGGATAGCTTGACTCCAGTGGTGTGGAGAGCCTGGGACTCACGTCTGAGCATCCCCAGCACACTCGGGGTGAAAATTGCAAAAAACACAGTTGATGGACAGAATGTAGAACAATGTCATACATTCACCCCAGTACAAGGATCTGGTCCTAAATCCATCGTTTCTTTGCACTCCACACCACCCTGGGTTAGACACTGGCTATATGCAAATCAGCTCTGACCCTGTGCCTCATGGGAACAGTCTAGTCCGAACTACCAAGCCATGTCTTTCCCAGACAGGAATCAAGCATCCAAGGACCGGTTTCTGGCTATCAGCCTTCATCAGCCTGGATAGCTTGACTCCAGTGGTGTGGAGAGCCTGGGACTCACGTCTGAGCATCCCCAGCACACTCGGGGTGAAAATTGTAAAAAACACAGTTGATGGACAGAATGTAGAACAATGTCATACATTCACCCCAGTACAAGGATCTGGGCCTAAATCCATTGTTTTTTTGCACTCCACACCACCCTGGGTTAGACACTGGCTATATGCATATCAGCTCTGACCCTGTGCCTCATGGGAACAGTCCAGTCCGAACTACCAAGCCATGTCTTTCCCAGACCGGAATCAAGCATCCAAGGACCGGTTTCTGGCTATCAGACTTCATCAGCCTGGATAGCTTGACTCCAGTGGTGTGGAGAGCCTGGGACTCACGTCTGAGCATCCCCAGCACACTCGGGGTGAAAATTGCAAAAAACACAGTTGATGGACAGAATGTAGAACAATGTCATACATTCACCCCAGTACAAGGATCTGGGCTTAAATCCATCGTTTTTTTGCACTCTACACCACCCTGGGTTAGACACTGGCTATATGCAAATCAGCTCTGACCCTGTGCCTCATGGGAACAGTCCAGTCGGAACTACCAAGCCATGTCTTTCCCAGACCGGAATCAAGCATCCAAGGACTGGTTTCTGGCTATCAGCCTTCATCAGCCTGGATAGCTTGACTCCAGTGGTGTGGAGAGCCTGGGACTCACGTCTGAGCATCCCCAGCACACTCGGGGTGAAAATTGCAAGAAACACAGTTGATGGACAGAATGTAGAACAATGTCATACATTCATCCCAGTACAAGGATCTGGGCCTAAATCCATCGTTTTTTTGCACTCCACACCACCCTGGGTTAGACACTGGCTATATGCAAATCAGCTCTTACCCTGTGCCTCATGGGAACAGTCCAGTCCGAACTACCAAGCCATGTCTTTCCCAGACCGGAATCAAGCATCCAAGGACCGGTTTCTGGCTATCAGCCTTCATCAGCCTGGATAGCTTGACTCCAGTGGTGTGGAGAGCCTGGGACTTACGTCTGAGCATCCCCAGCACACTTGGGGTGAAAATTGCAAAAAACACAGTTGATGGACAGAATGTAGAACAATGTCATACATTCACCCCAGTACAAGCATCTGGGCCTAAATCCATCGTTTTTTTGCACTCCACGCCACCCTGGGTTAGACACTGGCTATATGCAAATCAGCTCTGACCCTGTGCCTCATGGGAACAGTCCAGTCCGAACTACAAAGCCATGTCTTTCCCAGACCGGAATCAAGCATCCAAGGACCGGTTTCTGGCTATCAGCCTTCATCAGCCTGGATAGCTTGACTCCAGTGGTGTGGGGAGCCTGGGACTCACATCTGAGCATCCCCAGCACACTCGGGGTGAAAATTGCAAAAAACACAGTTGATGGACAGAATGTAGAACAATGTCATACATTCACCCCAGTACAAGGATCTGGGCCTAAATCCATCGTTTTTTTGCACTCCACACCACCCTGGGTTAGACACTGGCTATATGCAAATCAGCTCTGACCCTGTGCCTCATGGGAACAGTCCAGTCCGAACTACCAAGCCATGTCTTTCCCA
Organism: Lissotriton helveticus; assembly: GCF_964261635.1. Taxonomy (NCBI): domain Eukaryota; kingdom Metazoa; phylum Chordata; class Amphibia; order Caudata; family Salamandridae; genus Lissotriton; species Lissotriton helveticus. Next base: position 60,732,819 of record NC_136061.1, read on the forward strand.
GAACGGAATCAAGCATCCAAGGACCGGTTTCTGGCTATGAGCCTTCATCAGCCTGGATAGCTTGACTCCAGTGGTGTGGAGAGCCTGGGACTCACGTCTGAGCATCCCCAGCACACTCGGGGTGAAAATTGCAAAAAACACAGTTGATGGACAGAATGTGGAACAATGTCATACATTCACCCCAGTACAAGGATCTGGGCCTAAATCCATCGTTTCTTTGCACTCCACACCACTCTGGGTTAGACACTGGCTATATGCAAATCAGCCCTGACCCTGTGCCTCATGGGAACAGTCCAGTCCGAACTACCAAGCCATGTCTTTTCCAGACCGGAATCAAGCATCCAAGGACCGGTTTCTGGCTATCAGCCTTCATCAGCCTGGATAGCTTGACTCCAGTGGTGTGGAGAGCCTGGGACTCACGTCTGAGTATCCCCAGCACACTCGGGGTGAAAATTGCAAAAAACACAGTTGATGGACAGAATGTAGAACAATGTCATACATTCACCCCAGTACAAGGATCTGGGCCTAAATCCATCGTTTTTTTGCACTCCACGCCACCCTGGGTTAGACACTGGCTATATGCAAATCAGCTCTGACCCTGTGCCTCATGGGAACAGTCGAGTCCGAACTACCAAGCCATGTCTTTCCCAGACCGGAATCAAGCATCCAAGGACCGGTTTCTGGCTATCAGCCTTCATCAGCCTGGATAGCTTGACTCCAGTGGTGTGGAGAGCCTGGGACTCACGTCTGAGCATCCCCAGCACACTCGGGGTAAAAATTGCAAAAAACACAGTTGATGGACAGAATGTAGAACAATGTCATACATTCACCCCAGTACAAGGATCTGGGCCTAAATCCACTGTTTCTTTGCACTCCACACCACCCTGGGTTAGACACTGGCTATATGCAAATCAGCTCTGACCCTGTGCCTCATGGGAACAGTCCAGTCCGAACTACAAAGCCATGTCTTTCCCAGACCGGAATCAAGCATCCAAGGACCGGTTTCTGGCTATCAGCCTTCATCAGCCTAGATAGCTTGACTCCAGTGGTGTGGAGAGCCTGGGACTCACGTCTGAGCATCCCCAGCACACTCGGGGTGAAAATTGCAAAAAACACAGTTGATGGACAGAATGTAGAACGATGTCATACATTCACCCCAGTACAAGGATCTGGGCCTAAATCCATCGTTTCTTTGCACTCCACACCACCCTGGGTTAGACACTGGCTATATGCAAATCAGCTCTGACCCTGTGCCTTATGGGAACAGTCCAGTCCGCACTACCAAGCCATGTCTTTCCCAGACCGGAATCAAGCATCCAAGGACCGGTTTCTGGCTATCAGCCTGGATAGCTTGACTCCAGTGGTGTGGAGAGCCTGGGACTCACGTCTGAGCATCCCCAGCACACTCGGGGTGAAAATTGTAAAAAACACAGTTGATGGACAGAATGTAGAACAATGTCATACATTCACCCCAGTACAAGGATCTGGGCCTAAATCCATTGTTTTTTTGCACTCCACACCACCCTGGGTTAGACACTGGCTATATGCATATCAGCTCTGACCCTGTGCCTCATGGGAACAGTCCAGTCCGAACTACCAAGCCATGTCTTTCCCAGACCGGAATCAAGCATCCAAGGACCGGTTTCTGGCTATCAGACTTCATCAGCCTGGATAGCTTGACTCCAGTGGTGTGGAGAGCCTGGGACTCACGTCTGAGCATCCCCAGCACACTCGGGGTGAAAATTGCAAAAAACACAGTTGATGGACAGAATGTAGAACAATGTCATACATTCACCCCAGTACAAGGATCTGGGCTTAAATCCATCGTTTTTTTGCACTCTACACCACCCTGGGTTAGACACTGGCTATATGCAAATCAGCTCTGACCCTGTGCCTCATGGGAACAGTCCAGTCGGAACTACCAAGCCATGTCTTTCCCAGACCGGAATCAAGCATCCAAGGACTGGTTTCTGGCTATCAGCCTTCATCAGCCTGGATAGCTTGACTCCAGTGGTGTGGAGAGCCTGGGACTCACGTCTGAGCATCCCCAGCACACTCGGGGTGAAAATTGCAAGAAACACAGTTGATGGACAGAATGTAGAACAATGTCATACATTCATCCCAGTACAAGGATCTGGGCCTAAATCCATCGTTTTTTTGCACTCCACACCACCCTGGGTTAGACACTGGCTATATGCAAATCAGCTCTTACCCTGTGCCTCATGGGAACAGTCCAGTCCGAACTACCAAGCCATGTCTTTCCCAGACCGGAATCAAGCATCCAAGGACCGGTTTCTGGCTATCAGCCTTCATCAGCCTGGATAGCTTGACTCCAGTGGTGTGGAGAGCCTGGGACTTACGTCTGAGCATCCCCAGCACACTTGGGGTGAAAATTGCAAAAAACACAGTTGATGGACAGAATGTAGAACAATGTCATACATTCACCCCAGTACAAGGATCTGGGCCTAAATCCATCGTTTTTTTGCACTCCACACCACCCTGGGTTAGACACTGGCTATATGCAAATCAGCTCTTACCCTGTGCCTCATGGGAACAGTCCAGTCCGAACTACCAAGCCATGTCTTTCCCAGAACGGAATCAAGCATCCAAGGACCGGTTTCTGGCTATGAGCCTTCATCAGCCTGGATAGCTTGACTCCAGTGGTGTGGAGAGCCTGGGACTCACGTCTGAGCATCCGCAGCACACTCGGGGTGAAAATTGCAAAAAACACAGTTGATGGACAGAATGTGGAACAATGTCATACATTCACCCCAGTACAAGGATCTGGGCCTAAATCCATCGTTTCTTTGCACTCCACACCACTCTAGGTTAGACACTGGCTATATGCAAATCAGCTCTGACCCTGTGCCTCATGGGAACAGTCCAGTCCGAACTACCAAGCCATGTCTTTCCCAGAACGGAATCAAGCATCCAAGGACCGGTTTCTGGCTATGAGCCTTCATCAGCCTGGATAGCTTGACTCCAGTGGTGTGGAGAGCCTGGGACTCACGTCTGAGCATCCGCAGCACACTCGGGGTGAAAATTGCAAAAAACACAGTTGATGGACAGAATGTGGAACAATGTCATACATTCACCCCAGTACAAGGATCTGGGCCTAAATCCATCGTTTCTTTGCACTCCACACCACTCTAGGTTAGACACTGGCTATATGCAAATCAGCTCTGACCCTGTGCCTCATGGGAACAGTCCAGTCCGAACTACCAAGCCATGTCTTTCCCAGACCGGAATCAAGCATCCAAGGACCGGTTTCTGGCTATCAGCCTTCATCAGCCTGGATAGCTTGACTCCAGTGGTGTGGAGAGCCTGGGACTCACGTCTGAGCATCCCCAGCACACTCGGGGTGAAAATTGCAAAAAACACAGTTGATGGACAGAATGTAGAACAATGTCATACATTCACCCCAGTACAAGGATCTGGGCCTAAATCCATCGTTTTTTTGCACTCCACACCACCCTGGGTTAGACACTGGCTATATGCAAATCAGCCCTGACCCTGTGCCTCATGGGAACAGTCCAGTCCGAACTACCAAGCCATGTCTTTCCCAGACCGGAATCAAGCATCCAAGGACCGGTTTCTGGCTATCAGCCTTCATCAGCATGGATAGTTTGACTCCAGTGGTGTGGAGAGCCTGGGACTCACGTCTGAGCATCCCCAGCACACTCGGGGTGAAAATTGGAAAAACACAGTTGATGGACAGAATGTAGACCAATGTCATACATTCACCCCAGTACAAGGATCTGGGCCTAAATCCATCGTTTTTTTGCACTCCACACCACCCTGGGTTAGACACTGGCTATATGCAAATCAGCTCTGACCCTGTGCCTCATGGGAACAGTCCAGTCCGAACTACCAAGCCATGTCTTTCCCAGACCGGAATCAAGCATCCAAGGACCGGTTTCTGGCTATCAGCCTTCATCAGCCTGGATAGCTTGACTCCAGTGGTGTGGAGAGCCTGGGACTCACATCTGAGCATCCCCAGCACACTCGGGGTGAAAAATTGCAAAAAACACAGTTGATGGACAGAATGTAGAACAATGTCATACATTCACCCCAGTACAAGGATCTGGGCCTAAATCCATCGTTTTTTTGCACTCCACACCACACTGGGTTAGACACTGGCTATATTCAAATCAACTCTGACCCTGTGCCTCATGGGAACAGTCCAGTCCGAACTACCAAGCCATGTCTTTCCCAGACCGGAATCAAGCATCCAAGGACCGTTTTCTGGCTATCAGCCTTCATCAGCCTGGCTAGCTTGACTCCAGTGGTGTGGAGAGCCTGGGACTCACGTCTGAGCAACCCCGGCACACTCGGGGTGAAAATTTCAAAAAACACAGTTGATGGACAGAATGTAGAACAATGTCATACATTCACCCCAGTACAAGGATCAGGGCCTAAATCCATTGTTTTTTTGCACTCCACACCACCCTGGGTTAGACACTGGCTATATGCAAATCAGCTCTGACCCTGTGCCTCATGGGAACAGTCCAGTCCGAACTACCAAGCCATGTCTTTCCCAGACCGGAATCAAGCATCCAAGGACCGGTTTCTGGCTATCAGCCTTCATCAGCCTGGATAGCTTGACTCCAGTGGTGTGGAGAGCCTGGGACTCACGTCTGAGCATCCCCAGCACACTCGGGGTGAAAATTGCAAAAAACACAGTTGATGGACAGACTGTAGAACAATGTCATACATTCACCCCAGTACAAGGATCTGGGCCTAAATCCATCGTTTTTTTGCACTCCACACCACCCTGGGTTAGACACTGGCTATATGCAAATCAGCTCTGACCCTGTGCCTCATGGGAACAGTCCAGTCAGAACTACCAAGCCATGTCTTTCCCAGACAGGAATCAAGCATCCAAGGACCGGTTTCTGGCTATCAGCCTTCATCAGCCTGGATAGCTTGACTCCAGTGGTGTGGAGAGCCTGGGACTCACGTCTGAGCATCCCCAGCACACTCGGGGTGAAAATTGCAAAAAACACAGTTGATGGACAGAATGTAGAACAATGTCATACATTCACCCCAGTACAAGGATCTGGGCCTAAATCCATCGTTTTTTTGCACTCCACACCACCCTGGGTTAGACACTGGCTATATGCAAATCAGCTCTGACCCTGTGCCTCATGGGAACAGTCCAGTCCGAACTACCAAGGACCGGTTTCTGGCTATCAGCCTTCATCAGCCTGGATAGCTTGACTCCAGTGGTGTGGAGAGCCTGGGACTCACGTCTGAGCATCCCCAGCACACTCGGGGTGAAAATTGCAAAAAACACAGTTGATGGACAGAATGTAGAACAATGTCATACATTCACCCCAGTACAAGGATCTGGGCCTAAATCCATTGTTTTTTTGCACTCCACACCACCCTGGGTTAGACACTGGCAATATGCAAATCAGCTCTGACCCTGTGCCTCATGGGAACAGTCCAGTCCGAACTACCAAGCCATGTCTTTCCCAGACCGGAATCAAGCATCCAAGGACCGGTTTCTGGCTATCAGCCTTCATCAGCCTGGATAGCTTGACTCCAGTGGTGTGGAGAGCCTGGGACTAACGTCTGAGCATCCCCAGCACACTCGGGGTGAAAATTGCAAAAAACACAGTTGATGGACAGAATGTAGAACAATGTCATACATTCACCCCAGTACAAGGATCTGGGCCTAAATCCATCGTTTTTTTGCACTCCACACCACCCTGGGTTAGACACTGGCTATATGCAAATCAGCTCTGACCCTGTGCCTCATGGGAACAGTCCAGTCCGAACTACCAAGCCATGTCTTTCCCAGACCGGAATCAAGCATCCAAGGACCGGTTTCTGGCTATCAGCCTTCATTAGCCTGGCTAGCTTGACTCCAGTGGTGTGGAGAGCCTGGGACTCACGTCTGAGCAACCCCGGCACACTCGGGGTGAAAATTTCAAAAAACACAGTTGATGGACAGAATGTAGAACAATGTCATACATTCACCCCAGTACAAGGATCAGGGCCTAAATCCATCGTTTTTTTGCACTCCACACCACCCTGGGTTAGACACTGGCTATATGCAAATCAGCTCTGACCCTGTGCCTCATGGGAACAGTCCAGTCCGAACTACCAAGCCATGTCTTTCCCAGACCGGAATCAAGCATCCAAGGACTGGTTTCTGGCTATCAGCCTTCATCAGCCTGGATAGCTTGACTCCAGTGGTGTGGAGAGCCTGGGACTCACGTCTGAGCATCCCCAGCACACTCGGGGTGAAAATTGCAAAAAACACAGTTGATGGACAGAATGTAGAACAATGTCATACATTCACCCCAGTACAAGGATCTGGGCCTAAATCCATCGTTTTTTTGCACTCCACACCACCCTGGGTTAGACACTGGCTATATGCAAATCAGCTCTGACCCTGTGCCTCATGGGAACAGTCCAGTCCGAACTACCAAGCCATGTCTTTCCCAGACCGGAATCAAGCATCCAAGGACCGGTTTCTGGCTATCAGCCTTCATCAGCCTGGATAGCTTGACTCCAGTGGTGTGGAGAGCCTGGGACTCACGTCTGAGCATCCCCAGCACACTCGGGGTGAAAATTGCAAAAAACACAGTTGATGGACAGAATGTAGAACAATGTCATACATTCACCCCAGTACAAGGATCTGGGCGTAAATCCATCGTTTTTTTGCACACCACGCCACCCTGGGTTAGACACTGGCTATATGCAAATCAGCTCTGACCCTGTGCCTCATGGGAACAGTCCAGTCCGAACTACCAAGCCATGTCTTTCTTAGACCGGAATCAAGCATCCAAGGACCGGTTTCTGCCTATCAGCCTTCATCAGCCTAGATAGCTTGACTCCAGTGGTGTGGAGAGCCTGGGACTCACGTCTGAGCATCCCCAGCACACTCTGGGTGAAAATTGCAAAAAACACAGTTGATGGACAGAATGTAGAACAATGTCATACATTCACCCCAGTACAAGGATCTGGGCCTAAATCCATCGTTTTTTTGCACTCCACACCACCCTGGGTTAGACACTGGCTATATGCAAATCAGCCCTGACCCTGTGCCTCATGGGAACAGTCCAGTCCGAACTACCAAGCCATGTCTTTCCCAGACCGGAATCAAGCATCCAAGGACCGGTTTCTGGCTATCAGCCTTCATCAGCCTGGATAGCTTGACTCCAGTGGTGTGGAGAGCCTGGGACTCACGTCTGAGTATCCCCAGCACACTCGGGGTGAAAATTGCAAAAAACACAGTTGATGGACAGAATGTAGAACAATGTCATACATTCACCCCAGTACAAGGATCTGGGCCTAAATCCATCGTTTTTTTGCACTCCACGCCACCCTGGGTTAGACACTGGCTATATGCAAATCAGCTCTGACCCTGTGCCTCATGGGAACAGTCGAGTCCGAACTACCAAGCCATGTCTTTCCCAGACCGGAATCAAGCATCCAAGGACCGGTTTCTGGCTATCAGCCTTCATCAGCCTGGATAGCTTGACTCCAGTGGTGTGGAGAGCCTGGGACTCACGTCTGAGCATCCCCAGCACACTCGGGGTAAAAATTGCAAAAAACACAGTTGATGGACAGAATGTAGAACAATGTCATACATTCACCCCAGTACAAGGATCTGGGCCTAAATCCACTGTTTCTTTGCACTCCACACCACCCTGGGTTAGACACTGGCTATATGCAAATCAGCTCTGACCCTGTGCCTCATGGGAACAGTCCAGTCCGAACTACAAAGCCATGTCTTTCCCAGACCGGAATCAAGCATCCAAGGACCGGTTTCTGGCTATCAGCCTTCATCAGCCTAGATAGCTTGACTCCAGTGGTGTGGAGAGCCTGGGACTCACGTCTGAGCATCCCCAGCACACTCGGGGTGAAAATTGCAAAAAACACAGTTGATGGACAGAATGTAGAACGATGTCATACATTCACCCCAGTACAAGGATCTGGGCCTAAATCCATCGTTTCTTTGCACTCCACACCACCCTGGGTTAGACACTGGCTATATGCAAATCAGCTCTGACCCTGTGCCTTATGGGAACAGTCCAGTCCGCACTACCAAGCCATGTCTTTCCCAGACCGGAATCAAGCATCCAAGGACCGGTTTCTGGCTATCAGCCTGGATAGCTTGACTCCAGTGGTGTGGAGAGCCTGGGACTCACGTCTGAGCATCCCCAGCACACTCGGGGTGAAAATTGTAAAAAACACAGTTGATGGACAGAATGTAGAACAATGTCATACATTCACCCCAGTACAAGGATCTGGGCCTAAATCCATTGTTTTTTTGCACTCCACACCACCCTGGGTTAGACACTGGCTATATGCATATCAGCTCTGACCCTGTGCCTCATGGGAACAGTCCAGTCCGAACTACCAAGCCATGTCTTTCCCAGACCGGAATCAAGCATCCAAGGACCGGTTTCTGGCTATCAGACTTCATCAGCCTGGATAGCTTGACTCCAGTGGTGTGGAGAGCCTGGGACTCACGTCTGAGCATCCCCAGCACACTCGGGGTGAAAATTGCAAAAAACACAGTTGATGGACAGAATGTAGAACAATGTCATACATTCACCCCAGTACAAGGATCTGGGCTTAAATCCATCGTTTTTTTGCACTCTACACCACCCTGGGTTAGACACTGGCTATATGCAAATCAGCTCTGACCCTGTGCCTCATGGGAACAGTCCAGTCGGAACTACCAAGCCATGTCTTTCCCAGACCGGAATCAAGCATCCAAGGACTGGTTTCTGGCTATCAGCCTTCATCAGCCTGGATAGCTTGACTCCAGTGGTGTGGAGAGCCTGGGACTCACGTCTGAGCATCCCCAGCACACTCGGGGTGAAAATTGCAAGAAACACAGTTGATGGACAGAATGTAGAACAATGTCATACATTCATCCCAGTACAAGGATCTGGGCCTAAATCCATCGTTTTTTTGCACTCCACACCACCCTGGGTTAGACACTGGCTATATGCAAATCAGCTCTTACCCTGTGCCTCATGGGAACAGTCCAGTCCGAACTACCAAGCCATGTCTTTCCCAGACCGGAATCAAGCATCCAAGGACCGGTTTCTGGCTATCAGCCTTCATCAGCCTGGATAGCTTGACTCCAGTGGTGTGGAGAGCCTGGGACTTACGTCTGAGCATCCCCAGCACACTTGGGGTGAAAATTGCAAAAAACACAGTTGATGGACAGAATGTAGAACAATGTTATACATTCACCCCAGTACAAGGATCTGGGCCTAAATCCATCGTTTTTTTGCACTCCACGCCACCCTGGGTTAGACACTGGCTATATGCAAATCAGCTCTGACCCTGTGCCTCATGGGAACAGTCCAGTCCGAACTACAAAGCCATGTCTTTCCCAGACCGGAATCAAGCATCCAAGGACCGGTTTCTGGCTATCAGCCTTCATCAGCCTGGAAAGCTTGACTCCAGTGGTGTGGGGAGCCTGGGACTCACATCTGAGCATCCCCAGCACACTCGGGGTGAAAATTGCAAAAAACACAGTTGATGGACAGAATGTAGAACAATGTCATACATTCACCCCAGTACAAGGATCTGGGCCTAAATCCATCGTTTTTTTGCACTCCACACCACCCTGGGTTAGACACTGGCTATATGCAAATCAGCTCTTACCCTGTGCCTCATGGGAACAGTCCAGTCCGAACTACCAAGCCATGTCTTTCCCAGAACGGAATCAAGCATCCAAGGACCGGTTTCTGGCTATGAGCCTTCATCAGCCTGGATAGCTTGACTCCAGTGGTGTGGAGAGCCTGGGACTCACGTCTGAGCATCCGCAGCACACTCGGGGTGAAAATTGCAAAAAACACAGTTGATGGACAGAATGTGGAACAATGTCATACATTCACCCCAGTACAAGGATCTGGGCCTAAATCCATCGTTTCTTTGCACTCCACACCACTCTAGGTTAGACACTGGCTATATGCAAATCAGCTCTGACCCTGTGCCTCATGGGAACAGTCCAGTCCGAACTACCAAGCCATGTCTTTCCCAGACCGGAATCAAGCATCCAAGGACCGGTTTCTGGCTATCAGCCTTCATCAGCCTGGATAGCTTGACTCCAGTGGTGTGGAGAGCCTGGGACTCACGTCTGAGCATCCCCAGCACACTCGGGGTGAAAATTGCAAAAAACACAGTTGATGGACAGAATGTAGAACAATGTCATACATTCACCCCAGTACAAGGATCTGGGCCTAAATCCATCGTTTTTTTGCACTCCACACCACCCTGGGTTAGACACTGGCTATATGCAAATCAGCCCTGACCCTGTGCCTCATGGGAACAGTCCAGTCCGAACTACCAAGCCATGTCTTTCCCAGACCGGAATCAAGCATCCAAGGACCGGTTTCTGGCTATCAGCCTTCATCAGCATGGATAGTTTGACTCCAGTGGTGTGGAGAGCCTGGGACTCACGTCTGAGCATCCCCAGCACACTCGGGGTGAAAATTGGAAAAACACAGTTGATGGACAGAATGTAGACCAATGTCATACATTCACCCCAGTACAAGGATCTGGGCCTAAATCCATCGTTTTTTTGCACTCCACACCACCCTGGGTTAGACACTGGCTATATGCAAATCAGCTCTGACCCTGTGCCTCATGGGAACAGTCCAGTCCGAACTACCAAGCCATGTCTTTCCCAGACCGGAATCAAGCATCCAAGGACCGGTTTCTGGCTATCAGCCTTCATCAGCCTGGATAGCTTGACTCCAGTGGTGTGGAGAGCCTGGGACTCACATCTGAGCATCCCCAGCACACTCGGGGTGAAAAATTGCAAAAAACACAGTTGATGGACAGAATGTAGAACAATGTCATACATTCACCCCAGTACAAGGATCTGGGCCTAAATCCATCGTTTTTTTGCACTCCACACCACACTGGGTTAGACACTGGCTATATTCAAATCAACTCTGACCCTGTGCCTCATGGGAACAGTCCAGTCCGAACTACCAAGCCATGTCTTTCCCAGACCGGAATCAAGCATCCAAGGACCGTTTTCTGGCTATCAGCCTTCATCAGCCTGGCTAGCTTGACTCCAGTGGTGTGGAGAGCCTGGGACTCACGTCTGAGCAACCCCGGCACACTCGGGGTGAAAATTTCAAAAAACACAGTTGATGGACAGAATGTAGAACAATGTCATACATTCACCCCAGTACAAGGATCAGGGCCTAAATCCATCGTTTTTTTGCACTCCACACCACCCTGGGTTAGACACTGGCTATATGCAAATCAGCTCTGACCCTGTGCCTCATGGGAACAGTCCAGTCCGAACTACCAAGCCATGTCTTTCCCAGACCGGAATCAAGCATCCAAGGACCGGTTTCTGGCTATCAGCCTTCATCAGCCTGGATAGCTTGACTCCAGTGGTGTGGAGAGCCTGGGACTCACGTCTGAGCATCCCCAGCACACTCGGGGTGAAAATTGCAAAAAACACAGTTGATGGACAGACTGTAGAACAATGTCATACATTCACCCCAGTACAAGGATCTGGGCCTAAATCCATCGTTTTTTTGCACTCCACACCACCCTGGGTTAGACACTGGCTATATGCAAATCAGCTCTGACCCTGTGCCTCATGGGAACAGTCCAGTCAGAACTACCAAGCCATGTCTTTCCCAGACAGGAATCAAGCATCCAAGGACCGGTTTCTGGCTATCAGCCTTCATCAGCCTGGATAGCTTGACTCCAGTGGTGTGGAGAGCCTGGGACTCACGTCTGAGCATCCCCAGCACACTCGGGGTGAAAATTGCAAAAAACACAGTTGATGGACAGAATGTAGAACAATGTCATACATTCACCCCAGTACAAGGATCTGGGCCTAAATCCATCGTTTTTTTGCACTCCACACCACCCTGGGTTAGACACTGGCTATATGCAAATCAGCTCTGACCCTGTGCCTCATGGGAACAGTCCAGTCCGAACTACCAAGGACCGGTTTCTGGCTATCAGCCTTCATCAGCCTGGATAGCTTGACTCCAGTGGTGTGGAGAGCCTGGGACTCACGTCTGAGCATCCCCAGCACACTCGGGGTGAAAATTGCAAAAAACACAGTTGATGGACAGAATGTAGAACAATGTCATACATTCACCCCAGTACAAGGATCTGGGCCTAAATCCATTGTTTTTTTGCACTCCACACCACCCTGGGTTAGACACTGGCAATATGCAAATCAGCTCTGACCCTGTGCCTCATGGGAACAGTCCAGTCCGAACTACCAAGCCATGTCTTTCCCAGACCGGAATCAAGCATCCAAGGACCGGTTTCTGGCTATCAGCCTTCATCAGCCTGGATAGCTTGACTCCAGTGGTGTGGAGAGCCTGGGACTAACGTCTGAGCATCCCCAGCACACTCGGGGTGAAAATTGCAAAAAACACAGTTGATGGACAGAATGTAGAACAATGTCATACATTCACCCCAGTACAAGGATCTGGGCCTAAATCCATCGTTTTTTTGCACTCCACACCACCCTGGGTTAGACACTGGCTATATGCAAATCAGCTCTGACCCTGTGCCTCATGGGAACAGTCCAGTCCGAACTACCAAGCCATGTCTTTCCCAGACCGGAATCAAGCATCCAAGGACCGGTTTCTGGCTATCAGCCTTCATTAGCCTGGCTAGCTTGACTCCAGTGGTGTGAAGAGCCTGGGACTCACGTCTGAGCAACCCCGGCACACTCGGGGTGAAAATTTCAAAAAACACAGTTGATGGACAGAATGTAGAACAATGTCATACATTCACCCCAGTACAAGGATCAGGGCCTAAATCCATCGTTTTTTTGCACTCCACACCACCCTGGGTTAGACACTGGCTATATGCAAATCAGCTCTGACCCTGTGCCTCATGGGAACAGTCCAGTCCGAACTACCAAGCCATGTCTTTCCCAGACCGGAATCAAGCATCCAAGGACTGGTTTCTGGCTATCAGCCTTCATCAGCCTGGATAGCTTGACTCCAGTGGTGTGGAGAGCCTGGGACTCACGTCTGAGCATCCCCAGCACACTCGGGGTGAAAATTGCAAAAAACACAGTTGATGGACAGAATGTAGAACAATGTCATACATTCACCCCAGTACAAGGATCTGGGCCTAAATCCATCGTTTTTTTGCACTCCACACCACCCTGGGTTAGACACTGGCTATATGCAAATCAGCTCTGACCCTGTGCCTCATGGGAACAGTCCAGTCCGAACTACCAAGCCATGTCTTTCCCAGACCGGAATCAAGCATCCAAGGACCGGTTTCTGGCTATCAGCCTTCATCAGCCTGGATAGCTTGACTCCAGTGGTGTGGAGAGCCTGGGACTCACGTCTGAGCATCCCCAGCACACTCGGGGTGAAAATTGCAAAAAACACAGTTGATGGACAGAATGTAGAACAATGTCATACATTCACCCCAGTACAAGGATCTGGGCGTAAATCCATCGTTTTTTTGCACACCACGCCACCCTGGGTTAGACACTGGCTATATGCAAATCAGCTCTGACCCTGTGCCTCATGGGAACAGTCCAGTCCGAACTACCAAGCCATGTCTTTCTTAGACCGGAATCAAGCATCCAAGGACCGGTTTTTGCCTATCAGCCTTCATCAGCCTAGATAGCTTGACTCCAGTGGTGTGGAGAGCCTGGGACTCACGTCTGAGCATCCCCAGCACACTCTGGGTGAAAATTGCAAAAAACACAGTTGATGGACAGAATGTAGAACAATGTCATACATTCACCCCAGTACAAGGATCTGGGCCTAAATCCATCATTTTTTTGCACTCCACACCACCCTGGGTTAGACACTGGGTATATGCAAATCAGCTCTGACCCTGTGCCTCATGAGAACAGTCCAGTCAGAACTACCAAGCCATGTCTTTCCCAGACCGGAATCAAGCATCCAAGGACCGGTTTCTGGCTATCAGCCTTCATCAGCCTGGATAGCTTGACTCCAGTGGTGTGGAGAGCCTGGGACTAACGTCTGAGCATCCCCAGCACACTCGGGGTGAAAATTGCAAAAAACACAGTTGATGGACAGAATGTAGAACAATGTCATACATTCACCCCAGTACAAGGATCTGGGCCTAAATCCATCGTTTTTTTGCACTCCACACCACCCTGGGTTAGACACTGGCTATATGCAAATCAGCTCTGACCCTGTGCCTCATGGGAACAGTCCAGTCCGAACTACCAAGGATCGGTTTCTGGCTATCAGCCTTCATCAGCCTGGATAGCTTGACTCCAGTGGTGTGGAGAGCCTGGGACTCACGTCTGAGCATCCCCAGCACACTCGGGGTGAAAATTGCAAAAAACACAGTTGATGGACAGAATGTAGAACAATGTCATACATTCACCCCAGTACAAGGATCTGGGCCTAAATCCATTGTTTTTTTGCACTCCACACCACCCTGGGTTAGACACTGGCTATATGCAAATCAGCTCTGACCCTGTGCCTCATGGGAACAGTCCAGTCCGAACTACCGAGCCATGTCTTTCCCAGACCGGAATCAAGCATCCAAGGACCGGTTTCTGGCTATCAGCCTTCATCAGCCTGGATAGCTTGACTCCAGTGGTGTGGAGAGCCTGGGACTAACGTCTGAGCATCCCCAGCACACTCGGGGTGAAAATTGCAAAAAACACAGTTGATGGACAGAATGTAGAACAATGTCATACATTCACCCCAGTACAAGGATCTGGGCCTAAATCCATCGTTTTTTTGCACTCCACACCACCCTGGGTTAGACACTGGCTATATGCAAATCAGCTCTGACCCTGTGCCTCATGGGAACAGTCCAGTCCGAACTACCAAGCCATGTCTTTCCCAGACCGGAATCAAGCATCCAAGGACCGGTTTCTGGCTATCAACCTTCATCAGCCTGGATAGCTTGACTCCAGTGGTGTGGAGAGCCTGGGACTCACGTCTGAGCATCCCCAGCACACTCGGGGTGAAAATTGCAAAAAACACAGTTGATGGACAGAATGTAGAACAATGTCATACATTCACCCCAGTACAAGGATCTGGGCCTAAATCCATTGTTTTTTTTGCACTCCACACCACCCTGGGTTAGACACTGGCTATATGCAAATCAACTCTGACCCTCTGCCTCATGGGAACAGTCCAGTCCGAACTACCAAGCCATGTCTTTCCCAGACCGGAATCAAGCATCCAAGGACCGGTTTCTGGCTATCAGCCTTCATCAGCCTGGATAGCTTGACTCCAGTGGTGTGGAGAGCCTGGGACTCACGTCTGAGCAACCCCGTCACACTCGGGGTGAAAATTGCAAAAAACACAGTTGATGGACAGAATGTAGAACAATGTCATACATTCACCCCAGTACAAGGATCTGGGCCTAAATCCATCGTTTTTTTGCACTCCACACCACCCTGGGTTAGACACTGGCTATATGCAAATCAGCCCTGACCCTGTGCCTCATGGGAACAGTCCAGTCCGAACTACCAAGCCATGTCTTTCCCAGACCGGAATCAAGCATCCAAGGACCGGTTTCTGGCTATCAGCCTTCATCAGCATGGATAGTTTGACTCCAGTGGTGTGGAGAGCCTGGGACTCACGTCTGAGCATCCCCAGCACACTCGGGGTGAAAATTGGAAAAACACAGTTGATGGACAGAATGTAGACCAATGTCATACATTCACCCTAGTACAAGGATCTGGGCCTAAATCCATCGTTTTTTTGCACTCCACACCACCCTGGGTTAGACACTGGCTATATGCAAATCAGCTCTGACCCTGTGCCTCATGGGAACAGTCCAGTCCGAACTACCAAGCCATGTCTTTCCCAGACCGGAATCAAGCATCCAAGGACCGGTTTCTGGCTATCAGCCTTCATCAGCCTGGATAGCTTGACTCCAGTGGTGTGGAGAGCCTGGGACTCACATCTGAGCATCCCCAGCACACTCGGGGTGAAAAATTGCAAAAAACACAGTTGATGGACAGAATGTAGAACAATGTCATACATTCACCCCAGTACAAGGATCTGGGCCTAAATCCATCGTTTTTTTGCACTCCACACCACACTGGGTTAGACACTGGCTATATTCAAATCAACTCTGACCCTGTGCCTCATGGGAACAGTCCAGTCCGAACTACCAAGCCATGTCTTTCCCAGACCGGAATCAAGCATCCAAGGACCGTTTTCTGGCTATCAGCCTTCATCAGCCTGGCTAGCTTGACTCCAGTGGTGTGGAGAGCCTGGGACTCACGTCTGAGCAACCCCGGCACACTCGGGGTGAAAATTTCAAAAAACACAGTTGATGGACAGAATGTAGAACAATGTCATACATTCACCCCAGTACAAGGATCAGGGCCTAAATCCATCGTTTTTTTGCACTCCACACCACCCTGGGTTAGACACTGGCTATATGCAAATCAGCTCTGACCCTGTGCCTCATGGGAACAGTCCAGTCCGAACTACCAAGCCATGTCTTTCCCAGACCGGAATCAAGCATCCAAGGACCGGTTTCTGGCTATCAGCCTTCATCAGCCTGGATAGCTTGACTCCAGTGGTGTGGAGAGCCTGGGACTCACGTCTGAGCATCCCCAGCACACTCGGGGTGAAAATTGCAAAAAACACAGTTGATGGACAGACTGTAGAACAATGTCATACATTCACCCCAGTACAAGGATCTGGGCCTAAATCCATCGTTTTTTTGCACTCCACACCACCCTGGGTTAGACACTGGCTATATGCAAATCAGCTCTGACCCTGTGCCTCATGGGAACAGTCCAGTCAGAACTACCAAGCCATGTCTTTCCCAGACAGGAATCAAGCATCCAAGGACCGGTTTCTGGCTATCAGCCTTCATCAGCCTGGATAGCTTGACTCCAGTGGTGTGGAGAGCCTGGGACTCACGTCTGAGCATCCCCAGCACACTCGGGGTGAAAATTGCAAAAAACACAGTTGATGGACAGAATGTAGAACAATGTCATACATTCACCCCAGTACAAGGATCTGGGCCTAAATCCATCGTTTTTTTGCACTCCACACCCCCCTGGGTTAGACACTGGCTATATGCAAATCAGCTCTGACCCTGTGCCTCATGGGAACAGTCCAGTCCGAACTACCAAGGACCGGTTTCTGGCTATCAGCCTTCATCAGCCTGGATAGCTTGACTCCAGTGGTGTGGAGAGCCTGGGACTCACGTCTGAGCATCCCCAGCACACTCGGGGTGAAAATTGCAAAAAACACAGTTGATGGACAGAATGTAGAACAATGTCATACATTCACCCCAGTACAAGGATCTGGGCCTAAATCCATTGTTTTTTTGCACTCCACACCACCCTGGGTTAGACACTGGCAATATGCAAATCAGCTCTGACCCTGTGCCTCATGGGAACAGTCCAGTCCGAACTACCAAGCCATGTCTTTCCCAGACCGGAATCAAGCATCCAAGAATCGGTTTCTGGCTATCAGCCTTCATCAGCCTGGATAGCTTGACTCCAGTGGTGTGGAGAGCCTGGGACTAACGTCTGAGCATCCCCAGCACACTCGGGGTGAAAATTGCAAAAAACACAGTTGATGGACAGAATGTAGAACAATGTCATACATTCACCCCAGTACAAGGATCTGGGCCTAAATCCATCGTTTTTTTGCACTCCACACCACCCTGGGTTAGACACTGGCTATATGCAAATCAGCTCTGACCCTGTGCCTCATGGGAACAGTCCAGTCCGAACTACCAAGCCATGTCTTTCCAAGACCGGAATCAAGCATCCAAGGACCGGTTTCTGGCTATCAGCCTTCATCAGCCTGGCTAGCTTGACTCCAGTGGTGTGGAGAGCCTGGGACTCACGTCTGAGCAACCCCGGCACACTCGGGGTGAAAATTTCAAAAAACACAGTTGATGGACAGAATGTAGAACAATGTCATACATTCACCCCAGTACAAGGATCTGGGCCTAAATCCATCGTTTTTTTGCACTCCACACCACCCTGGGTTAGACACTGGCTATATGCAAATCAGCTCTGACCCTGTGCCTCATGGGAACAGTCCAGTCCGAACTACCAAGCCATGTCTTTCCCAGACCGGAATCAAGCAACCAAGGACCGGTTTCTGGCTATCAGCCTTCATCAGCCTGGATAGCTTGACTCCAGTGGTGTGGAGAGCCTGGGACTCACGTCTGAGCATCCCCAGCACACTCGGGGTGAAAATTGCAAAAAACACAGTTGATGGACAGAATGTAGAACAATGTCATACATTCACCCCAGTACAAGGATCTGGGCCTAAATCCATTGTTTTTTTGCACTCCACACCACCCTGGGTTAGACACTGGCAATATGCAAATCAGCTCTGACCCTGTGCCTCATGGGAACAGTCCAGTCCGAACTACCAAGCCATGTCTTTCCCAGACCGGAATCAAGCATCCAAGAATCGGTTTCTGGCTATCAGCCTTCATCAGCCTGGATAGCTTGACTCCAGTGGTGTGGAGAGCCTGGGACTAACGTCTGAGCATCCCCAGCACACTCGGGGTGAAAATTGCAAAAAACACAGTTGATGGACAGAATGTAGAACAATGTCATACATTCACCCCAGTACAAGGATCTGGGCCTAAATCCATCGTTTTTTTGCACTCCACACCACCCTGGGTTAGACACTGGCTATATGCAAATCAGCTCTGACCCTGTGCCTCATGGGAACAGTCCAGTCCGAACTACCAAGCCATGTCTTTCCAAGACCGGAATCAAGCATCCAAGGACCGGTTTCTGGCTATCAGCCTTCATCAGCCTGGCTAGCTTGACTCCAGTGGTGTGGAGAGCCTGGGACTCACGTCTGAGCAACCCCGGCACACTCGGGGTGAAAATTTCAAAAAACACAGTTGATGGACAGAATGTAGAACAATGTCATACATTCACCCCAGTACAAGGATCAGGGCCTAAATCCATCGTTTTTTTGCACTCCACACCACCCTGGGTTAGACACTGGCTATATGCAAATCAGCTCTGACCCTGTGCCTCATGGGAACAGTCCAGTCCGAACTACCAAGCCATGTCTTTCCCAGACCGGAATCAAGCATCCAAGGACTGGTTTCTGGCTATCAGCCTTCATCAGCCTGGATAGCTTGACTCCAGTGGTGTGGAGAGCCTGGGACTCACGTCTGAGCATCCCCAGCACACTCGGGGTGAAAATTGCAAAAAACACAGTTGATGGACAGAATGTAGAACAATGTCATACATTCACCCCAGTACAAGGATCTGGGCCTAAATCCATCGTTTTTTTGCACTCCACACCACCCTGGGTTAGACACTGGCTATATGCAAATCAGCTCTGACCCTGTGCCTCATGGGAACAGTCCAGTCCGAACTACCAAGCCATGTCTTTCCCAGACCGGAATCAAGCATCCAAGGACCTGTTTCTGGCTATCAGCCTTCATCAGCCTGGATAGCTTGACTCCAGTGGTGTGGAGAGCCTGGGACTCACGTCTGAGCATCCCCAGCACACTCGGGGTGAAAATTGCAAAAAACACAGTTGATGGACAGAATGTAGAACAATGTCATACATTCACCCCAGTACAAGGATCTGGGCGTAAATCCATCGTTTTTTTGCACTCCACGCCACCCTGGGTTAGACACTGGCTATATGCAAATCAGCTCTGACCCTGTGCCTCATGGGAACAGTCCAGTCTGAACTACCAAGCCATGTCTTTCTTAGACCGGAATCAAGCATCCAAGGACCGGTTTCTGCCTATCAGCCTTCATCAGCCTAGATAGCTTGACTCCAGTGGTGTGGAGAGCCTGGGACTCACGTCTGAGCATCCCCAGCACACTCTGGGTGAAAATTGCAAAAAACACAGTTGATGGACAGAATGTAGAACAATGTCATACATTCACCCCAGTACAAGGATCTGGGCCTAAATCCATCGTTTTTTTGCACTCCACACCACCCTGGGTTAGACACTGGGTATATGCAAATCAGCTCTGACCCTGTGCCTCATGGGAACAGTCGAGTCCGAACTACCAAGCCATGTCTTTCCCAGACCGGAATCAAGCATCCAAGGACCGGTTTCTGGCTATCAGCCTTCATCAGCCTGGATAGCTTGACTCCAGTGGTGTGGAGAGCCTGGGACTCACGTCTGAGCATCCCCAGCACACTCGGGGTAAAAATTGCAAAAAACATAGTTGATGGACAGAATGTAGAACAATGTCATACATTCACCCCAGTACAAGGATCTGGGCCTAAATCCACTGTTTCTTTGCACTCCACACCACCCTGGGTTAGACACTGGCTATATGCAAATCAGCTCTGACCCTGTGCCTCATGGGAACAGTCCAGTCCGAACTACAAAGCCATGTCTTTCCCAGACCGGAATCAAGCATCCAAGGACCGGTTTCTGGCTATCAGCCTTCATCAGCCTAGATAGCTTGACTCCAGTGGTGTGGAGAGCCTGGGACTCACGTCTGAGCATCCCCAGCACACTCGGGGTGAAAATTGCAAAAAACACAGTTGATGGACAGAATGTAGAACAATGTCATACATTCACCCCAGTACAAGGATCTGGGCCTAAATCCATCGTTTCTTTGCACTCCACACCACCCTGGGTTAGACACTGGCTATATGCAAATCAGCTCTGACCCTGTGCCTTATGGGAACAGTCCAGTCCGCACTACCAAGCCATGTCTTTCCCAGACCGGAATCAAGCATCCAAGGACCGGTTTCTGGCTATCAGCCTGGATAGCTTGACTCCAGTGGTGTGGAGAGCCTGGGACTCACGTCTGAGCATCCCCAGCACACTCGGGGTGAAAATTGTAAAAAACACAGTTGATGGACAGAATGTAGAACAATGTCATACATTCACCCCAGTACAAGGATCTGGGCCTAAATCCATTGTTTTTTTGCACTCCACACCACCCTGGGTTAGACACTGGCTATATGCATATCAGCTCTGACCCTGTGCCTCATGGGATCAGTCCAGTCCGAACTACCAAGCCATGTCTTTCCCAGACCGGAATCAAGCATCCAAGGACCGGTTTCTGGCTATCAGACTTCATCAGCCTGGATAGCTTGACTCCAGTGGTGTGGAGAGCCTGGGACTCACGTCTGAGCATCCCCAGCACACTCGGGGTGAAAATTGCAAAAAACACAGTTGATGGACAGAATGTAGAACAATGTCATACATTCACCCCAGTACAAGGATCTGGGCCTAAATCCACTGTTTCTTTGCACTCCACACCACCCTGGGTTAGACACTGGCTATATGCAAATCAGCTCTGACCCTGTGCCTCATGGGAACAGTCCAGTCCGAACTACAAAGCCATGTCTTTCCCAGACCGGAATCAAGCATCCAAGGACCGGTTTCTGGCTATCAGCCTTCATCAGCCTAGATAGCTTGACTCCAGTGGTGTGGAGAGCCTGGGACTCACGTCTGAGCATCCCCAGCACACTCGGGGTGAAAATTGCAAAAAACACAGTTGATGGACAGAATGTAGAACAATGTCATACATTCACCCCAGTACAAGGATCTGGGCCTAAATCCATCGTTTCTTTGCACTCCACACCACCCTGGGTTAGACACTGGCTATATGCAAATCAGCTCTGACCCTGTGCCTTATGGGAACAGTCCAGTCCGCACTACCAAGCCATGTCTTTCCCAGACCGGAATCAAGCATCCAAGGACCGGTTTCTGGCTATCAGCCTGGATAGCTTGACTCCAGTGGTGTGGAGAGCCTGGGACTCACGTCTGAGCATCCCCAGCACACTCGGGGTGAAAATTGTAAAAAACACAGTTGATGGACAGAATGTAGAACAATGTCATACATTCACCCCAGTACAAGGATCTGGGCCTAAATCCATTGTTTTTTTGCACTCCACACCACCCTGGGTTAGACACTGGCTATATGCATATCAGCTCTGACCCTGTGCCTCATGGGATCAGTCCAGTCCGAACTACCAAGCCATGTCTTTCCCAGACCGGAATCAAGCATCCAAGGACCGGTTTCTGGCTATCAGACTTCATCAGCCTGGATAGCTTGACTCCAGTGGTGTGGAGAGCCTGGGACTCACGTCTGAGCATCCCCAGCACACTCGGGGTGAAAATTGCAAAAAACACAGTTGATGGACAGAATGTAGAACAATGTCATACATTCACCCCAGTACAAGGATCTGGGCCTAAATCCACTGTTTCTTTGCACTCCACACCACCCTGGGTTAGACACTGGCTATATGCAAATCAGCTCTGACCCTGTGCCTCATGGGAACAGTCCAGTCCGAACTACAAAGCCATGTCTTTCCCAGACCGGAATCAAGCATCCAAGGACCGGTTTCTGGCTATCAGCCTTCATCAGCCTAGATAGCTTGACTCCAGTGGTGTGGAGAGCCTGGGACTCACGTCTGAGCATCCCCAGCACACTCGGGGTGAAAATTGCAAAAAACACAGTTGATGGACAGAATGTAGAACGATGTCATACATTCACCCCAGTACAAGGATATGGGCCTAAATCCATCGTTTCTTTGCACTCCACACCACCCTGGGTTAGACACTGGCTATATGCAAATCAGCTCTGACCCTGTGCCTTATGGGAACAGTCCAGTCCGCACTACCAAGCCATGTCCTTCCCAGACCGGAATCAAGCATCCAAGGACCGGTTTCTGGCTATCAGCCTGGATAGCTTGACTCCAGTGGTGTGGAGAGCCTGGGACTCACGTCTGAGCATCCCCAGCACACTCGGGGTGAAAATTGCAAAAAACACAGTTGATGGACAGAATGTAGAACAATGTCATACATTCACCCCAGTACAAGGATCTGGTCCTAAATCCATCGTTTCTTTGCACTCCACACCACCCTGGGTTAGACACTGGCTATATGCAAATCAGCTCTGACCCTGTGCCTCATGGGAACAGTCTAGTCCGAACTACCAAGCCATGTCTTTCCCAGACAGGAATCAAGCATCCAAGGACCGGTTTCTGGCTATCAGCCTTCATCAGCCTGGATAGCTTGACTCCAGTGGTGTGGAGAGCCTGGGACTCACGTCTGAGCATCCCCAGCACACTCGGGGTGAAAATTGTAAAAAACACAGTTGATGGACAGAATGTAGAACAATGTCATACATTCACCCCAGTACAAGGATCTGGGCCTAAATCCATTGTTTTTTTGCACTCCACACCACCCTGGGTTAGACACTGGCTATATGCATATCAGCTCTGACCCTGTGCCTCATGGGAACAGTCCAGTCCGAACTACCAAGCCATGTCTTTCCCAGACCGGAATCAAGCATCCAAGGACCGGTTTCTGGCTATCAGACTTCATCAGCCTGGATAGCTTGACTCCAGTGGTGTGGAGAGCCTGGGACTCACGTCTGAGCATCCCCAGCACACTCGGGGTGAAAATTGCAAAAAACACAGTTGATGGACAGAATGTAGAACAATGTCATACATTCACCCCAGTACAAGGATCTGGGCTTAAATCCATCGTTTTTTTGCACTCTACACCACCCTGGGTTAGACACTGGCTATATGCAAATCAGCTCTGACCCTGTGCCTCATGGGAACAGTCCAGTCGGAACTACCAAGCCATGTCTTTCCCAGACCGGAATCAAGCATCCAAGGACTGGTTTCTGGCTATCAGCCTTCATCAGCCTGGATAGCTTGACTCCAGTGGTGTGGAGAGCCTGGGACTCACGTCTGAGCATCCCCAGCACACTCGGGGTGAAAATTGCAAGAAACACAGTTGATGGACAGAATGTAGAACAATGTCATACATTCATCCCAGTACAAGGATCTGGGCCTAAATCCATCGTTTTTTTGCACTCCACACCACCCTGGGTTAGACACTGGCTATATGCAAATCAGCTCTTACCCTGTGCCTCATGGGAACAGTCCAGTCCGAACTACCAAGCCATGTCTTTCCCAGACCGGAATCAAGCATCCAAGGACCGGTTTCTGGCTATCAGCCTTCATCAGCCTGGATAGCTTGACTCCAGTGGTGTGGAGAGCCTGGGACTTATGTCTGAGCATCCCCAGCACACTTGGGGTGAAAATTGCAAAAAACACAGTTGATGGACAGAATGTAGAACAATGTCATACATTCATCCCAGTACAAGGATCTGGGCCTAAATCCATCGTTTTTTTGCACTCCACGCCACCCTGGGTTAGACACTGGCTATATGCAAATCAGCTCTGACCCTGTGCCTCATGGGAACAGTCCAGTCCGAACTACAAAGCCATGTCTTTCCCAGACCGGAATCAAGCATCCAAGGACCGGTTTCTGGCTATCAGCCTTCATCAGCCTGGATAGCTTGACTCCAGTGGTGTGGGGAGCCTGGGACTCACATCTGAGCATCCCCAGCACACTCGGGGTGAAAATTGCAAAAAACACAGTTGATGGACAGAACGTAGAACAATGTCATACATTCACCCCAGTACAAGGATCTGGGCCTAAATCCATCGTTTTTTTGCACTCCACACCACCCTGGGTTAGACACTGGCTATATGCAAATCAGCTCTGACCCTGTGCCTCATGGGAACAGTCCAGTCCGAACTACCAAGCCATGTCTTTCCCAGAACGGAATCAAGCATCCAAGGACCGGTTTCTGGCTATGAGCCTTCATCAGCCTGGATAGCTTGACTCCAGTGGTGTGGAGAGCCTGGGACTCACGTCTGAGCATCCCCAGCACACTCGGGGTGAAAATTGCAAAAAACACAGTTGATGGACAGAATGTGGAACAATGTCATACATTCACCCCAGTACAAGGATCTGGGCCTAAATCCATCGTTTCTTTGCACTCCACACCACTCTGGGTTAGACACTGGCTATATGCAAATCAGCTCTGACCCTGTGCCTCATGGGAACAGTCCAGTCCGAACTACCAAGCCATGTCTTTCCCAGACCGGAATCAAGCATCCAAGGACCGGTTTCTGGCTATCAGCCTTCATCAGCCTGGATAGCTTGACTCCAGTGGTGTGGAGAGCCTGGGACTCACGTCTGAGTATCCCCAGCACACTCGGGGTGAAAATTGCAAAAAACACAGTTGATGGACAGAATGTAGAACAATGTCATACATTCACCCCAGTACAAGGATCTGGGCCTAAATCCATCGTTTTTTTGCACTCCACGCCACCCTGGGTTAGACACTGGCTATATGCAAATCAGCTCTGACCCTGTGCCTCATGGGAACAGTCGAGTCCGAACTACCAAGCCATGTCTTTCCCAGACCGGAATCAAGCATCCAAGGACCGGTTTCTGGCTATCAGCCTTCATCAGCCTGGATAGCTTGACTCCAGTGGTGTGGAGAGCCTGGGACTCACGTCTGAGCATCCCCAGCACACTCGGGGTAAAAATTGCAAAAAACACAGTTGATGGACAGAATGTAGAACAATGTCATACATTCACCCCAGTACAAGGATCTGGGCCTAAATCCACTGTTTCTTTGCACTCCACACCACCCTGGGTTAGACACTGGCTATATGCAAATCAGCTCTGACCCTGTGCCTCATGGGAACAGTCCAGTCCGAACTACAAAGCCATGTCTTTCCCAGACCGGAATCAAGCATCCAAGGACCGGTTTCTGGCTATCAGCCTTCATCAGCCTAGATAGCTTGACTCCAGTGGTGTGGAGAGCCTGGGACTCACGTCTGAGCATCCCCAGCACACTCGGGGTGAAAATTGCAAAAAACACAGTTGATGGACAGAATGTAGAACGATGTCATACATTCACCCCAGTACAAGGATCTGGGCCTAAATCCATCGTTTCTTTGCACTCCACACCACCCTGGGTTAGACACTGGCTATATGCAAATCAGCTCTGACCCTGTGCCTTATGGGAACAGTCCAGTCCGCACTACCAAGCCATGTCTTTCCCAGACCGGAATCAAGCATCCAAGGACCGGTTTCTGGCTATCAGCCTGGATAGCTTGACTCCAGTGGTGTGGAGAGCCTGGGACTCACGTCTGAGCATCCCCAGAACACTCGGGGTGAAAATTGTAAAAAACACAGTTGATGGACAGAATGTAGAACAATGTCATACATTCACCCCAGTACAAGGATCTGGGCCTAAATCCATTGTTTTTTTGCACTCCACACCACCCTGGGTTAGACACTGGCTATATGCATATCAGCTCTGACCCTGTGCCTCATGGGAACAGTCCAGTCCGAACTACCAAGCCATGTCTTTCCCAGACCGGAATCAAGCATCCAAGGACCGGTTTCTGGCTATCAGACTTCATCAGCCTGGATAGCTTGACTCCAGTGGTGTGGAGAGCCTGGGACTCACGTCTGAGCATCCCCAGCACACTCGGGGTGAAAATTGCAAAAAACACAGTTGATGGACAGAATGTAGAACAATGTCATACATTCACCCCAGTACAAGGATCTGGGCCTAAATCCACTGTTTCTTTACACTCCACACCACCCTGGGTTAGACACTGGCTATATGCAAATCAGCTCTGACCCTGTGCCTCATGGGAACAGTCCAGTCCGAACTACAAAGCCATGTCTTTCCCAGACCGGAATCAAGCATCCAAGGACCGGTTTCTGGCTATCAGCCTTCATCAGCCTAGATAGCTTGACTCCAGTGGTGTGGAGAGCCTGGGACTCACGTCTGAGCATCCCCAGCACACTCGGGGTGAAAATTGCAAAAAACACAGTTGATGGACAGAATGTAGAACGATGTCATACATTCACCCCAGTACAAGGATCTGGGCCTAAATCCATCGTTTCTTTGCACTCCACACCACCCTGGGTTAGACACTGGCTATATGCAAATCAGCTTTGACCCTGTGCCTTATGGGAACAGTCCAGTCCGCACTACCAAGCCATGTCTTTCCCAGACCGGAATCAAGCATCCAAGGACCGGTTTCTGGCTATCAGCCTGGATAGCTTGACTCCAGTGGTGTGGAGAGCCTGGGACTCACGTCTGAGCATCCCCAGCACACTCGGGGTGAAAATTGCTAAAAACACAGTTGATGGACAGAATGTAGAACAATGTCATACATTCACCCCAGTACAAGGATCTGGTCCTAAATCCATCGTTTCTTTGCACTCCACACCACCCTGGGTTAGACACTGGCTATATGCAAATCAGCTCTGACCCTGTGCCTCATGGGAACAGTCTAGTCCGAACTACCAAGCCATGTCTTTCCCAGACAGGAATCAAGCATCCAAGGACCGGTTTCTGGCTATCAGCCTTCATCAGCCTGGATAGCTTGACTCCAGTGGTGTGGAGAGCGTGGGACTCACGTCTGAGCATCCCCAGCACACTCGGGGTGAAAATTGTAAAAAACACAGTTGATGGACAGAATGTAGAACAATGTCATACATTCACCCCAGTACAAGGATCTGGGCCTAAATCCATTGTTTTTTTGCACTCCACACCACCCTGGGTTAGACACTGGCTATATGCATATCAGCTCTGACCCTGTGCCTCATGGGAACAGTCCAGTCCGAACTACCAAGCCATGTCTTTCCCAGACCGGAATCAAGCATCCAAGGACCGGTTTCTGGCTATCAGACTTCATCAGCCTGGATAGCTTGACTCCAGTGGTGTGGAGAGCCTGGGACTCACGTCTGAGCATCCCCAGCACACTCGGGGTGAAAATTGCAAAAAACACAGTTGATGGACAGAATGTAGAACAATGTCATACATTCACCCCAGTACAAGGATCTGGGCTTAAATCCATCGTTTTTTTGCACTCTACACCACCCTGGGTTAGACACTGGCCATATGCAAATCAGCTCTGACCCTGTGCCTCATGGGAACAGTCCAGTCGGAACTACCAAGCCATGTCTTTCCCAGACCGGAATCAAGCATCCAAGGACTGGTTTCTGGCTATCAGCCTTCATCAGCCTGGATAGCTTGACTCCAGTGGTGTGGAGAGCCTGGGACTCACGTCTGAGCATCCCCAGCACACTCGGGGTGAAAATTGCAAAAACCACAGTTGATGGACAGAATGTAGAACAATGTCATACATTCACCCCAGTACAAGGATCTGGGTTTAAATCCATCGTTTCTTTGCACTCCACACCACTCTGGGTTAGACACTGGCTATATGCAAATCAGCTCTGACCCTGTGCCTCATGGGAACAGTCCAGTCCGAACTACCAAGCCATGTCTTTCCCAGACCGGAATCAAGCATCCAAGGACCGGTTTCTGGCTATCAGCCTTCATCAGCCTGGATAGCTTGACTCCAGTGGTGTGGAGAGCCTGGGACTCACGTCTGAGTATCCCCAGCACACTCGGGGAGAAAATTGCAAAAAACACAGTTGATGGACAGAATGTAGAACAATGTCATACATTCACCCCAGGACAAGGATCTGGGCCTAAATCCATCGTTTTTTTGCACTCCACACCACCCTGGGTTAGACACTGGCTATATGCAAATCAGCTCTGACCCTGTGCCTCATGGGAACAGTCCAGTCCGAACTACCAAGCCATGTCTTTCCCAGACCGGAATCAAGCATCCAAGGACTGGTTTCTGGCTATCAGCCTTCATCAGCCTGGATAGCTTGACTCCAGTGGTGTGGAGAGCCTGGGACTCACGTCTGTGCTTCCCCAGCACACTCGGGGTGAAAATTGCAAAAAACACAGTTGATGGACAGAATGTAGAACAATGTCATACATTCACCCCAGTACAAGGATCTTGGGCTAAATCCATCGTTTTTTTGCACTCCACACCACCCTGGGTTAGACACTGGCTATATGCAAATCAGCTCTTACCCTGTGCCTCATGGGAACAGTCCAGTCCGAACTACCAAGCCATGTCTTTCCCAGACCGGAATCAAGCATCCAAGGACCGGTTTCTGGCTATCAGCCTTCATCAGCCTGGATAGCTTGACTCCAGTGGTGTGGAGAGCCTGGGACTCACGTCTGTGCTTCCCCAGCACACTCGGGGTGAAAATTGCAAAAAACACAGTTGATGGACAGAATGTAGAACGATGTCATACATTCACCCCAGTACAAGGATCTGGGCCTAAATCCATTGTTTCTTTGCACTCCACACCACCCTGGGTTAGACACTGGCTATATGCAAATCAGCTCTGACCCTGTGCCTTATGGGAACAGTCCAGTCCGAACTACCAAGCCATGTCTTTTCCAGACCGGAATCAAGCATCCAAGGAATGGTTTCTGGCTATCAGCCTGGATAGCTTGACTCCAGTGGTGTGGAGAGCCTGGGACTCACGTCTGAGCATCCCCAGCACACTCGGGGTGAAAATTGCAAAAAACACAGTTGATGGACAGAATGTAGAACAATGTCATACATTCACCCCAGTACAAGGATCTGGGCCTAAATCCATCGTTTCTTTGCACTCCACACCACCCTGGGTTAGACACTGGCTATATGCAAATCAGCTCTGACCCTGTGCCTCATGGGAACAGTCTAGTCCGAACTACCAAGCCATGTCTTTCCCAGACCGGAATCAAGCATCCAAGGACCGGTTTCTGGCTATCAGCCTTCATCAGCCTGGATAGCTTGACTCCAGTGGTGTGGAGAGCCTGGGACTCACGTCTGAGCATCCCCAGCACACTCGGGGTGAAAATTGCAAAAAACACAGTTGATGGACAGAATGTAGAACAATGTCATACATTCACCCCAGTACAAGGATCTGGGCCTAAATCCATCGTTTTTTTGCACTCCACACCACCCTGGGTTAGACACTGGCTATATGCAAATCAGCTCTGGCCCTGTGCCTCATGGGAACAGTCCAGTCCGAACTACCAAGCCATGTCTTTCCCAGAACGGAATCAAGCATCCAAGGACCGGTTTCTGGCTATGAGCCTTCATCAGCCTGGATAGCTTGACTCCAGTGGTGTGGAGAGCCTGGGACTCACGTCTGAGCATCCCCAGCACACTCGGGGTGAAAATTGCAAAAAACACAGTTGATGGACAGAATGTGGAACAATGTCATACATTCACCCCAGTACAAGGATCTGGGCCTAAATCCATCGTTTCTTTGCACTCCACACCACTCTGGGTTAGACACTGGCTATATGCAAATCAGCTCTGACCCTGTGCCTCATGGGAACAGTCCAGTCCGAACTACCAAGCCATGTCTTTCCCAGACCGGAATCAAGCATCCAAGGACCGGTTTCTGGCTATCAGCCTTCATCAGCCTGGATAGCTTGACTCCAGTGGTGTGGAGAGCCTGGGACTCACGTCTGAGTATCCCCAGCACACTCGGGGCGAAAATTGCAAAAAACACAGTTGATGGACAGAATGTAGAACAATGTCATGCATTCACCCCAGGACAAGGATCTGGGCCTAAATCCATCGTTTTTTTGCACTCCACACCACCCTGGGTTAGACACTGGCTATATGCAAATCAGCTCTGACCCTGTGCCTCATGGGAACAGTCCAGTCCGAACTACCAAGCCATGTCTTTCCCAGACCGGAATCAAGCATCCAAGGACTGGTTTCTGGCTATCAGCCTTCATCAGCCTGGATAGCTTGACTCCAGTGGTGTGGAGAGCCTGGGACTCACGTCTGTGCTTCCCCAGCACACTCGGGGTGAAAATTGCAAAAAACACAGTTGATGGACAGAATGTAGAACAATGTCATACATTCACCCCAGGACAAGGATCTGGGCCTAAATCCATCGTTTTTTTGCACTCCACACCACCCTGGGTTAGACACTGGCTATATGCAAATCAGCTCTGACCCTGTGCCTCATGGGAACAGTCCAGTCCGAACTACCAAGCCATGTCTTTCCCAGACCGGAATCAAGCATCCAAGGACTGGTTTCTGGCTATCAGCCTTCATCAGCCTGGATAGCTTGACTCCAGTGGTGTGGAGAGCCTGGGACTCACGTCTGTGCTTCCCCAGCACACTCGGGGTGAAAATTGCAAAAAACACAGTTGATGGACAGAATGTAGAACAATGTCATACATTCACCCCAGTACAAGGATCTTGGGCTAAATCCATCGTTTTTTTGCACTCCACACCACCCTGGGTTAGACACTGGCTATATGCAAATCAGCTCTTACCCTGTGCCTCATGGGAACAGTCCAGTCCGAACTACCAAGCCATGTCTTTCCCAGACCGGAATCAAGCATCCAAGGACCGGTTTCTGGCTATCAGCCTTCATCAGCCTGGATAGCTTGACTCCAGTGGTGTGGAGAGCCTGGGACTCACGTCTGTGCTTCCCCAGCACACTCGGGGTGAAAATTGCAAAAAACACAGTTGATGGACAGAATGTAGAACGATGTCATACATTCACCCCAGTACAAGGATCTGGGCCTAAATCCATTGTTTCTTTGCACTCCACACCACCCTGGGTTAGACACTGGCTATATGCAAATCAGCTCTGACCCTGTGCCTTATGGGAACAGTCCAGTCCGAACTACCAAGCCATGTCTTTTCCAGACCGGAATCAAGCATCCAAGGAATGGTTTCTGGCTATCAGCCTGGATAGCTTGACTCCAGTGGTGTGGAGAGCCTGGGACTCACGTCTGAGCATCCCCAGCACACTCGGGGTGAAAATTGCAAAAAACACAGTTGATGGACAGAATGTAGAACAATGTCATACATTCACCCCAGTACAAGGATCTGGTCCTAAATCCATCGTTTCTTTGCACTCCACACCACCCTGGGTTAGACACTGGCTATATGCAAATCAGCTCTGACCCTGTGCCTCATGGGAACAGTCTAGTCCGAACTACCAAGCCATGTCTTTCCCAGACCGGAATCAAGCATCCAAGGACCGGTTTCTGGCTATCAGCCTTCATCAGCCTGGATAGCTTGACTCCAGTGGTGTGGAGAGCCTGGGACTCACGTCTGAGCATCCCCAGCACACTCGGGGTGAAAATTGCAAAAAACACAGTTGATGGACAGAATGTAGAACAATGTCATACATTCACCCCAGTACAAGGATCTGGGCCTAAATCCATCGTTTTTTTGCACTCCACACCACCCTGGGTTAGACACTGGCTATATGCAAATCAGCTCTGGCCCTGTGCCTCATGGGAACAGTCCAGTCCGAACTACCAAGCCATGTCTTTCCCAGAACGGAATCAAGCATCCAAGGACCGGTTTCTGGCTATGAGCCTTCATCAGCCTGGATAGCTTGACTCCAGTGGTGTGGAGAGCCTGGGACTCACGTCTGAGCATCCCCAGCACACTCGGGGTGAAAATTGCAAAAAACACAGTTGATGGACAGAATGTGGAACAATGTCATACATTCACCCCAGTACAAGGATCTGGGCCTAAATCCATCGTTTCTTTGCACTCCACACCACTCTGGGTTAGACACTGGCTATATGCAAATCAGCTCTGACCCTGTGCCTCATGGGAACAGTCCAGTCCGAACTACCAAGCCATGTCTTTCCCAGACCGGAATCAAGCATCCAAGGACCGGTTTCTGGCTATCAGCCTTCATCAGCCTGGATAGCTTGACTCCAGTGGTGTGGAGAGCCTGGGACTCACGTCTGAGTATCCCCAGCACACTCGGGGCGAAAATTGCAAAAAACACAGTTGATGGACAGAATGTAGAACAATGTCATGCATTCACCCCAGGACAAGGATCTGGGCCTAAATCCATCGTTTTTTTGCACTCCACACCACCCTGGGTTAGACACTGGCTATATGCAAATCAGCTCTGACCCTGTGCCTCATGGGAACAGTCCAGTCCGAACTACCAAGCCATGTCTTTCCCAGACCGGAATCAAGCATCCAAGGACTGGTTTCTGGCTATCAGCCTTCATCAGCCTGGATAGCTTGACTCCAGTGGTGTGGAGAGCCTGGGACTCACGTCTGTGCTTCCCCAGCACACTCGGGGTGAAAATTGCAAAAAACACAGTTGATGGACAGAATGTAGAACAATGTCATACATTCACCCCAGGACAAGGATCTGGGCCTAAATCCATCGTTTTTTTGCACTCCACACCACCCTGGGTTAGACACTGGCTATATGCAAATCAGCTCTGACCCTGTGCCTCATGGGAACAGTCCAGTCCGAACTACCAAGCCATGTCTTTCCCAGACCGGAATCAAGCATCCAAGGACTGGTTTCTGGCTATCAGCCTTCATCAGCCTGGATAGCTTGACTCCAGTGGTGTGGAGAGCCTGGGACTCACGTCTGTGCTTCCCCAGCACACTCGGGGTGAAAATTGCAAAAAACACAGTTGATGGACAGAATGTAGAACAATGTCATACATTCACCCCAGTACAAGGATCTTGGGCTAAATCCATCGTTTTTTTGCACTCCACACCACCCTGGGTTAGACACTGGCTATATGCAAATCAGCTCTTACCCTGTGCCTCATGGGAACAGTCCAGTCCGAACTACCAAGCCATGTCTTTCCCAGACCGGAATCAAGCATCCAAGGACCGGTTTCTGGCTATCAGCCTTCATCAGCCTGGATAGCTTGACTCCAGTGGTGTGGAGAGCCTGGGACTCACGTCTGTGCTTCCCCAGCACACTCGGGGTGAAAATTGCAAAAAACACAGTTGATGGACAGAATGTAGAACGATGTCATACATTCACCCCAGTACAAGGATCTGGGCCTAAATCCATTGTTTCTTTGCACTCCACACCACCCTGGGTTAGACACTGGCTATATGCAAATCAGCTCTGACCCTGTGCCTTATGGGAACAGTCCAGTCCGAACTACCAAGCCATGTCTTTTCCAGACCGGAATCAAGCATCCAAGGAATGGTTTCTGGCTATCAGCCTGGATAGCTTGACTCCAGTGGTGTGGAGAGCCTGGGACTCACGTCTGAGCATCCCCAGCACACTCGGGGTGAAAATTGCAAAAAACACAGTTGATGGACAGAATGTAGAACAATGTCATACATTCACCCCAGTACAAGGATCTGGTCCTAAATCCATCGTTTCTTTGCACTCCACACCACCCTGGGTTAGACACTGGCTATATGCAAATCAGCTCTGACCCTGTGCCTCATGGGAACAGTCTAGTCCGAACTACCAAGCCATGTCTTTCCCAGACCGGAATCAAGCATCCAAGGACCGGTTTCTGGCTATCAGCCTTCATCAGCCTGGATAGCTTGACTCCAGTGGTGTGGAGAGCCTGGGACTCACGTCTGAGCATCCCCAGCACACTCGGGGTGAAAATTGCAAAAAACACAGTTGATGGACAGAATGTAGAACAATGTCATACATTCACCCCAGTACAAGGATCTGGGCCTAAATCCATCGTTTTTTTGCACTCCACACCACCCTGGGTTAGACACTGGCTATATGCAAATCAGCTCTGGCCCTGTGCCTCATGGGAACAGTCCAGTCCGAACTACCAAGCCATGTCTTTCCCAGAACGGAATCAAGCATCCAAGGACCGGTTTCTGGCTATGAGCCTTCATCAGCCTGGATAGCTTGACTCCAGTGGTGTGGAGAGCCTGGGACTCACGTCTGAGCATCCCCAGCACACTCGGGGTGAAAATTGCAAAAAACACAGTTGATGGACAGAATGTGGAACAATGTCATACATTCACCCCAGTACAAGGATCTGGGCCTAAATCCATCGTTTCTTTGCACTCCACACCACTCTGGGTTAGACACTGGCTATATGCAAATCAGCTCTGACCCTGTGCCTCATGGGAACAGTCCAGTCCGAACTACCAAGCCATGTCTTTCCCAGACCGGAATCAAGCATCCAAGGACCGGTTTCTGGCTATCAGCCTTCATCAGCCTGGATAGCTTGACTCCAGTGGTGTGGAGAGCCTGGGACTCAAGTCTGAGTATCCCCAGCACACTCGGGGCGAAAATTGCAAAAAACACAGTTGATGGACAGAATGTAGAACAATGTCATACATTCACCCCAGGACAAGGATCTGGGCCTAAATCCATCGTTTTTTTGCACTCCACACCACCCTGGGTTAGACACTGGCTATATGCAAATCAGCTCTGACCCTGTGCCTCATGGGAACAGTCCAGTCCGAACTACCAAGCCATGTCTTTCCCAGACCGGAATCAAGCATCCAAGGACTGGTTTCTGGCTATCAGCCTTCATCAGCCTGGATAGCTTGACTCCAGTGGTGTGGAGAGCCTGGGACTCACGTCTGTGCTTCCCCAGCACACTCGGGGTGAAAATTGCAAAAAACACAGTTGATGGACAGAATGTAGAACAATGTCATACATTCACCCCAGGACAAGGATCTGGGCCTAAATCCATCGTTTTTTTGCACTCCACACCACCCTGGGTTAGACACTGGCTATATGCAAATCAGCTCTGACCCTGTGCCTCATGGGAACAGTCCAGTCCGAACTACCAAGCCATGTCTTTCCCAGACCGGAATCAAGCATCCAAGGACTGGTTTCTGGCTATCAGCCTTCATCAGCCTGGATAGCTTGACTCCAGTGGTGTGGAGAGCCTGGGACTCACGTCTGTGCTTCCCCAGCACACTCGGGGTGAAAATTGCAAAAAACACAGTTGATGGACAGAATGTAGAACAATGTCATACATTCACCCCAGTACAAGGATCTTGGGCTAAATCCATCGTTTTTTTGCACTCCACACCACCCTGGGTTAGACACTGGCTATATGCAAATCAGCTCTTACCCTGTGCCTCATGGGAACAGTCCAGTCCGAACTACCAAGCCATGTCTTTCCCAGACCGGAATCAAGCATCCAAGGACCGGTTTCTGGCTATCAGCCTTCATCAGCCTGGATAGCTTGACTCCAGTGGTGTGGAGAGCCTGGGACTCACGTCTGTGCTTCCCCAGCACACTCGGGGTGAAAATTGCAAAAAACACAGTTGATGGACAGAATGTAGAACGATGTCATACATTCACCCCAGTACAAGGATCTGGGCCTAAATCCATTGTTTCTTTGCACTCCACACCACCCTGGGTTAGACACTGGCTATATGCAAATCAGCTCTGACCCTGTGCCTTATGGGAACAGTCCAGTCCGAACTACCAAGCCATGTCTTTTCCAGACCGGAATCAAGCATCCAAGGAATGGTTTCTGGCTATCAGCCTGGATAGCTTGACTCCAGTGGTGTGGAGAGCCTGGGACTCACGTCTGAGCATCCCCAGCACACTCGGGGTGAAAATTGCAAAAAACACAGTTGATGGACAGAATGTAGAACAATGTCATACATTCACCCCAGTACAAGGATCTGGTCCTAAATCCATCGTTTCTTTGCACTCCACACCACCCTGGGTTAGACACTGGCTATATGCAAATCAGCTCTGACCCTGTGCCTCATGGGAACAGTCTAGTCCGAACTACCAAGCCATGTCTTTCCCAGACCGGAATCAAGCATCCAAGGACCGGTTTCTGGCTATCAGCCTTCATCAGCCTGGATAGCTTGACTCCAGTGGTGTGGAGAGCCTGGGACTCACGTCTGAGCATCCCCAGCACACTCGGGGTGAAAATTGCAAAAAACACAGTTGATGGACAGAATGTAGAACAATGTCATACATTCACCCCAGTACAAGGATCTGGGCCTAAATCCATCGTTTTTTTGCACTCCACACCACCCTGGGTTAGACACTGGCTATATGCAAATCAGCTCTGGCCCTGTGCCTCATGGGAACAGTCCAGTCCGAACTACCAAGCCATGTCTTTCCCAGAACGGAATCAAGCATCCAAGGACCGGTTTCTGGCTATGAGCCTTCATCAGCCTGGATAGCTTGACTCCAGTGGTGTGGAGAGCCTGGGACTCACGTCTGAGCATCCCCAGCACACTCGGGGTGAAAATTGCAAAAAACACAGTTGATGGACAGAATGTGGAACAATGTCATACATTCACCCCAGTACAAGGATCTGGGCCTAAATCCATCGTTTCTTTGCACT
This sequence comes from Lissotriton helveticus, assembly GCF_964261635.1. Taxonomy (NCBI): domain Eukaryota; kingdom Metazoa; phylum Chordata; class Amphibia; order Caudata; family Salamandridae; genus Lissotriton; species Lissotriton helveticus. The sequence goes on from NC_136061.1 coordinate 60,769,519, forward strand.
CCACACCACTCTGGGTTAGACACTGGCTATATGCAAATCAGCTCTGACCCTGTGCCTCATGGGAACAGTCCAGTCCGAACTACCAAGCCATGTCTTTCCCAGACCGGAATCAAGCATCCAAGGACCGGTTTCTGGCTATCAGCCTTCATCAGCCTGGATAGCTTGACTCCAGTGGTGTGGAGAGCCTGGGACTCAAGTCTGAGTATCCCCAGCACACTCGGGGCGAAAATTGCAAAAAACACAGTTGATGGACAGAATGTAGAACAATGTCATACATTCACCCCAGGACAAGGATCTGGGCCTAAATCCATCGTTTTTTTGCACTCCACACCACCCTGGGTTAGACACTGGCTATATGCAAATCAGCTCTGACCCTGTGCCTCATGGGAACAGTCCAGTCCGAACTACCAAGCCATGTCTTTCCCAGACCGGAATCAAGCATCCAAGGACTGGTTTCTGGCTATCAGCCTTCATCAGCCTGGATAGCTTGACTCCAGTGGTGTGGAGAGCCTGGGACTCAAGTCTGAGTATCCCCAGCACACTCGGGGCGAAAATTGCAAAAAACACAGTTGATGGACAGAATGTAGAACAATGTCATACATTCACCCCAGGACAAGGATCTGGGCCTAAATCCATCGTTTTTTTGCACTCCACACCACCCTGGGTTAGACACTGGCTATATGCAAATCAGCTCTGACCCTGTGCCTCATGGGAACAGTCCAGTCCGAACTACCAAGCCATGTCTTTCCCAGACCGGAATCAAGCATCCAAGGACTGGTTTCTGGCTATCAGCCTTCATCAGCCTGGATAGCTTGACTCCAGTGGTGTGGAGAGCCTGGGACTCACGTCTGTGCTTCCCCAGCACACTCGGGGTGAAAATTGCAAAAAACACAGTTGATGGACAGAATGTAGAACAATGTCATACATTCACCCCAGTACAAGGATCTTGGGCTAAATCCATCGTTTTTTTGCACTCCACACCACCCTGGGTTAGACACTGGCTATATGCAAATCAGCTCTTACCCTGTGCCTCATGGGAACAGTCCAGTCCGAACTACCAAGCCATGTCTTTCCCAGACCGGAATAAAGCATCCAAGGACCAGTTTCTGGCTATCAGCCTTCATCAGCCTGGATAGCTTGACTCCAGTGGTGTGGAGAGCCTGGGACTTACGTCTGAGCATCCCCAGCACACTCGGGGTGAAAATTGCAAAAAACACAGTTGATGGACAGAATGTAGAACAATGTCATACATTCACCCCAGTACAAGGATCTGGGCCTAAATCCATCGTTTTTTTGCACTCCACGCCACCCTGGGTTAGACACTGGCTATATGCAAATCAGCTCTGACCCTGTGCCTCATGGGAACAGTCCAGTCCGAACTACAAAGCCATGTCTTTCCCAGACCGGAATTAAGCATCCAAGGACCGGTTTCTGGCTATCAGCCTTCATCAGCCTAGATAGCTTGACTCCAGTGGTGTGGGGAGCCTGGGACTCACGTCTGAGCATCCCCAGCACACTCGGGGTGAAAATTGCAAAAAACACAGTTGATGGACAGAATGTAGAACAATGTCATACATTCACCCCAGTACAAGGATCTGGGCCTAAATCCATCGTTTTTTTGCACTCCACACCACCCTGGGTTAGACACTGGCTATATGCAAATCAGCTCTGACCCTGTGCCTCATGGGAACAGTCCAGTCCGAACTACCAAGCCATGTCTTTCCCAGAACGGAATCAAGCATCCAAGGACCGGTTTCTGGCTATGAGCCTTCATCAGCCTGGATAGCTTGAATCCAGTGGTGTGGAGAGCCTGGGACTCACGTCTGAGCATCCCCAGCACACTCGGGGTGAAAATTGCAAAAAACACAGTTGATGGACAGAATGTAGAACAATGTCATACATTCACCCCAGTACAAGGATCTGGGCCTAAATCCATCGTTTCTTTGCACTCCACACCACTCTGGGTTAGACACTGGCTATATGCAAATCAGCTCTGACCCTGTGCCTCATGGGAACAGTCCAGTCCGAACTACCAAGCCATGTCTTTCCCAGACCGGAATCAAGCATCCAAAGACCGGTTTCTGGCTATCAGCCTTCATCAGCCTGGATAGCTTGACTCCAGTGGTGTGGAGAGCCTGGGACTCACGTCTGAGTATCCCCAGCACACTCGGGGCGAAAATTGCAAAAAGCACAGTTGATGGACAGAATGTAGAACAATGTCATACATTCACCCCAGGACAAGGATCTGGGCCTAAATCCATCGTTTTTTTGCACTCCACACCTTCCTGGGTTAGACACTGGCTATATGCAAATCAGCTCTGACCCTGTGCCTCATGGGAACAGTCCAGTCCGAACTACCAAGCCATGTCTTTCCCAGACCGGAATCAAGCATCCAAGGACTGGTTTCTGGCTATCAGCCTTCATCAGCCTGGATAGCTTGACTCCAGTGGTATGGAGAGCCTGGGACTCACGTCTGTGCTTCCCCAGCACACTCGGGGTGAAAATTGCAAAAAACACAGTTGATGGACAGAATGTAGAACAATGTCATACATTCACCCCAGTACAAGGATCTTGGGCTAAATCCATCGTTTTTTTGCACTCCACACCACCCTGGGTTAGACACTGGCTATATGCAAATCAGCTCTTACCCTGTGCCTCATGGGAACAGTCCAGTCCGAACTACCAAGCCATGTCTTTCCCAGACCGGAATCAAGCATCCAAGGACCGGTTTCTGGCTATCAGCCTTCATCAGCCTGGATAGCTTGACTCCAGTGGTGTGGAGAGCCTGGGACTTACGTCTGAGCATCCCCAGCACACTCGGGGTGAAAATTGCAAAAAACACAGTTGATGGACAGAATGTAGAACAATGTCATACATTCACCCCAGTACAAGGATCTGGGCCTAAATCCATCGTTTTTTTGCACTCCACGCCACCCTGGGTTAGACACTGGCTATATGCAAATCAGCTCTGACCCTGTGCCTCATGGGAACAGTCCAGTCCGAACTACCAAGCCATGTCTTTTCCAGACCGGAATCAAGCATCCAAGGAACGGTTTCTGGCTATCAGCCTGGATAGCTTGACTCCAGTGGTGTGGAGAGCCTGGGACTCACGTCTGAGAATCCCCAGCACACTCGGGGTGAAAATTGCAAAAAACACAGTTGATGGACAGAATGTAGAACAATGTCATACATTCACCCCAGTACAAGGATCTGGTCCTAAATCCATCGTTTCTTTGCACTCCACACCACCCTGGGTTAGACACTGGCTATATGCAAATCAGCTCTGACCCTGTGCCTCATGGGAACAGTCTAGTCCGAACTACCAAGCCATGTCTTTCCCAGACCGGAATCAAGCATCCAAGGACCGGTTTCTGGCTATCAGCCTTCATCAGCCTGGATAGCTTGACTCCAGTGGTGTGGAGAGCCTGGGACTCACGTCTGAGCATCCCCAGCACACTCGGGGTGAAAATTGCAAAAAACACAGTTGATGGACAGAATGTAGAACAATGTCATACATTCACCCCAGTACAAGGATCTGGGCTTAAATCCATCGTTTTTTTGCACTCTACACCACCCTGGGTTAGACACTGGCTATATGCAAATCAGCTCTGACCCTGTGCCTCATGGGAACAGTCCAGTCGGAACTACCAAGCCATGTCTTTCCCAGAACGGAATCAAGCATCCAAGGACCGGTTTCTGGCTATCAGCCTTCATCAGCCTGGATAGCTTGACTCCAGTGGTGTGGAGAGCCTGGGACTCACGTCTGAGCATCCCCAGCACACTCGGGGTAAAAATTGCAAAAAACACAGTTGATGGACAGAATGTGGAACAATGTCATACATTCACCCCAGTACAAGGATCTGGGCCTAAATCCATCGTTTCTTTGCACTCCACACCACTCTGGGTTAGACACTGGCTATATGCAAATCAGCTCTGACCCTGTGCCTCATGGAACAGTCCAGTCCGAACTACCAAGCCATGTCTTTCCCAGACCGGAATCAAGCATCCAAGGACCGGTTTCTGGCTATCAGCCTTCATCAGCCTGGATAGCTTGACTCCAGTGGTGTGGAGAGCCTGGGACTCACGTCTGAGTATCCCCAGCACACTCGGGGCGAAAATTGCAAAAAACACAGTTGATGGACAGAATGTCGAACAATGTCAAACATTCACCCCAGGACAAGGATCTGGGCCTAAATCCATCGTTTTTTTGCACTCCACACCACCCTGGGTTAGACACTGGCTATATGCAAATCAGCTCTGACCCTGTGCCTCATGGGAACAGTCCAGTCCGAACTACCAAGCCATGTCTTTCCCAGACCGGAATCAAGCATCCAAGGACTGGTTTCTAGCTATCAGCCTTCATCAGCCTGGATAGCTTGACTCCAGTGGTGTGGAGAGCCTGGGACTCACGTCTGAGCATCCCCAGCACACTCGGGGTGAAAATTGCAAGAAACACAGTTGATGGACAGAATGTAGAACAATGTCATACATTCATCCCAGTACAAGGATCTGGGCCTAAATCCATCGTTTTTTTGCACTCCACACCACCCTGGGTTAGACACTGGCTATATGCAAATCAGCTCTTACCCTGTGCCTCATGGGAACAGTCCAGTCCGAACTACCAAGCCATGTCTTTCCCAGACCAGAATCAAGCATCCAAGGACCGGTTTCTGGCTATCAGCCTTCATCAGCCTGGATAGCTTGACTCCAGTGGTGTGGAGAGCCTGGGACTTACGTCTGAGCATCCCCAGCACACTCGGGGTGAAAATTGCAAAAAACACAGTTGATGGACAGAATGTAGAACAATGTCATACATTCACCCCAGTACAAGGATCTGGGCCTAAATCCATCGTTTTTTTGCACTCCACGCCACCCTGGGTTAGACACTGGCTATATGCAAATCAGCTCTGACCCTGTGCCTCATGGGAACATTCCAGTCTGAACTACAAAGCCATGTCTTTCCCAGACCGGAACCAAGCATCCAAGGACCGGTTTCTGGCTATCAGCCTTCATCAGCCTGGATAGCTTGACTCCAGTGGTGTGGGGAGCCTGGGACTCACGTCTGAGCATCCCCAGCACACTCGGGGTGAAAATTGCAAAAAACACAGTTGATGGACAGAATGTAGAACAATGTCATACATTCACCCCAGTACAAGGATCTGGGCCTAAATCCATCGGTTTTTTTGCACTCCACACCACCCTGGGTTAGACACTGGCTATATGCAAATCAGCTCTGACCCTGTGCCTCATAGGAACAGTCCAGTCCGAACTACCAAGCCATGTCTTTCCCAGAACGGAATCAAGCATCCAAGGACCGGTTTCTGGCTATGAGCCTTCATCAGCCTGGCTAGCTTGACTCCAGTTGTGTGGAGAGCCTGGGACTCACGTCTGAGCATCCCCAGCACACTCGGGGTGAAAATTGCAAAAAACACAGTTGATGGACAGAATGTGGAACAATGTCATACATTCACCCCAGTACAAGGATCTGGGCCTAAATCCATCGTTTCTTTGCACTCCACACCACTCTGGGTTAGACACTGGCTATATGCAAATCAGCTCTGACCCTGTGCCTCATGGGAACAGTCCAGTCCGAACTACCAAGCCATGTCTTTCCCAGACCGGAATCAAGCATCCAAGGACCGGTTTCTGGCTATCAGCCTTCATCAGCCTGGATAGCTTGACTCCAGTGGTGTGGAGAGCCTGGGACTCACGTCTGAGTATCCCCAGCACACTCGGGGCGAAAATTGCAAAAAACACAGTTGATGGACAGAATGTAGAACAATGTCATACATTCACCCCAGGACATGGATCTGGGCCTAAATCCATCGTTTTTTTGCACTCCAAACCACCCTGGGTTAGACACTGGCTATATGCAAATCAGCTCTGACCCTGTGCCTCATGGGAACAGTCCAGTCCGAACTACCAAGCCATGTCTTTCCCAGACCGGAATCAAGCATCCAAGGACTGGTTTCTGGCTATCAGCCTTCATCAGCCTGGATAGCTTGACTCCAGTGGTGTGGAGAGCCTGGGACTCACGTCTGTGCTTCCCCAGCACACTCGGGGTGAAAATTGCAAAAAACACAGTTGATGGACAGAATGTAGAACAATGTCATACATTCACCCCAGTACAAGGATCTTGGGCTAAATCCATCGTTTTTTTGCACTCCACACCACCCTGGGTTAGACACTGGCTATATACAAATCAGCTCTTACCCTGTGCCTCATGGGAACAGTCCAGTCCGAACTACCAAGCCATGTCTTTCCCATACCGGAATCAAGCATCCAAGGACCGGTTTCTGGCTATCAGCCTTCATCAGCCTGGATAGCTTGACTCCAGTGGTGTGGAGAGCCTGGGACTTACGTCTGTGCTTCCCCAGCACACTCGGGGTGAAAATTGCAAAAAACACAGTTGATGGACAGAATGTAGAACGATGTCATACATTCACCCCAGTACAAGGATCTGGGCCTAAATCCATTGTTTCTTTGCACTCCACACCACCCTGGGTTAGACACTGGCTATATGCAAATCAGCTCTGACCCTGTGCCTTATGGGAACAGTCCAGTCCGAACTACCAAGCCATGTCTTTTCCAGACCGGAATCAAGCATCCAAGGAACGGTTTCTGGCTATCAGCCTGGATAGCTTGACTCCAGTGGTGTGGAGAGCCTGGGACTCACGTCTGAGAATCCCCAGCACACTCGGGGTGAAAATTGCAAAAAACACAGTTGATGGACAGAATGTAGAACAATGTCATACATTCACCCCAGTACAAGGATCTGGTCCTAAATCCATCGTTTCTTTGCACTCCACACCACCCTGGGTTAGACACTGGCTATATGCAAATCAGCTCTGACCCTGTGCCTCATGGGAACAGTCTAGTCCGAACTACCAAGCCATGTCTTTCCCAGACCGGAATCAAGCATCCAAGGACCGGTTTCTGGCTATCAGCCTTCATCAGCCTGGATAGCTTGACTCCAGTGGTGTGGAGAGCCTGGGACTCACGTCTGAGCATCCCCAGCACACTCGGGGTGAAAATTGCAAGAAACACAGTTGATGGACAGAATGTAGAACAATGTCATACATTCATCCCAGTACAAGGATCTGGGCCTAAATCCATCGTTTTTTTGCACTCCACACCAGCCTGGGTTAGACACTGGCTATATGCAAATCAGCTCTTACCCTGTGCCTCATGGGAACAGTCCAGTCCGAACTACCAAGCCATGTCTTTCCCAGACCGGAATCAAGCATCCAAGGATCGGTTTCTGGCTATCAGCCTTCATCAGCCTGGATAGCTTGACTCCAGTGGTGTGGAGAGCCTGGGACTTACGTCTGAGCATCCCCAGCACACTCGGGGTGAAAATTGCAAAAAACACAGTTGATGGACAGAATGTAGAACAATGTCATACATTCACCCCAGTACAAGGATCTGGGCCTAAATCCATCGTTTTTTTGCACTCCACGCCACCCTGGGTTAGACACTGGCTATATGCAAATCAGCTCTGACCCTGTGCCTCATGGGAACATTCCAGTCTGAACTACAAAGCCATGTCTTTCCCAGACCGGAACCAAGCATCCAAGGACCGGTTTCTGGCTATCAGCCTTCATCAGCCTGGATAGCTTGACTCCAGTGGTGTGGGGAGCCTGGGACTCACGTCTGAGCATCCCCAGCACACTCGGGGTGAAAATTGCAAAAAACACAGTTGATGGACAGAATGTGGAACAATGTCATACATTCACCCCAGTACAAGGATCTGGGCCTAAATCCATCGTTTCTTTGCACTCCACACCACTCTGGGTTAGACACTGGCTATATGCAAATCAGCTCTGACCCTGTGCCTCATAGGAACAGTCCAGTCCGAACTACCAAGCCATGTCTTTCCCAGAACGGAATCAAGCATCCAAGGACCGGTTTCTGGCTATGAGCCTTCATCAGCCTGGCTAGCTTGACTCCAGTTGTGTGGAGAGCCTGGGACTCACGTCTGAGCATCCCCAGCACACTCGGGGTGAAAATTGCAAAAAACACAGTTGATGGACAGAATGTGGAACAATGTCATACATTCACCCCAGTACAAGGATCTGGGCCTAAATCCATCGTTTCTTTGCACTCCACACCACTCTGGGTTAGACACTGGCTATATGCAAATCAGCTCTGACCCTGTGCCTCATGGGAACAGTCCAGTCCGAACTACCAAGCCATGTCTTTCCCAGACCGGAATCAAGCATCCAAGGACCGGTTTCTGGCTATCAGCCTTCATCAGCCTGGATAGCTTGACTCCAGTGGTGTGGAGAGCCTGGGACTCACGTCTGAGTATCCCCAGCACACTCGGGGCGAAAATTGCAAAAAACACAGTTGATGGACAGAATGTAGAACAATGTCATACATTCACCCCAGGACATGGATCTGGGCCTAAATCCATCGTTTTTTTGCACTCCAAACCACCCTGGGTTAGACACTGGCTATATGCAAATCAGCTCTGACCCTGTGCCTCATGGGAACAGTCCAGTCCGAACTACCAAGCCATGTCTTTCCCAGACCGGAATCAAGCATCCAAGGACTGGTTTCTGGCTATCAGCCTTCATCAGCCTGGATAGCTTGACTCCAGTGGTGTGGAGAGCCTGGGACTCACGTCTGTGCTTCCCCAGCACACTCGGGGTGAAAATTGCAAAAAACACAGTTGATGGACAGAATGTAGAACAATGTCATACATTCACCCCAGTACAAGGATCTTGGGCTAAATCCATCGTTTTTTTGCACTCCACACCACCCTGGGTTAGACACTGGCTATATACAAATCAGCTCTTACCCTGTGCCTCATGGGAACAGTCCAGTCCGAACTACCAAGCCATGTCTTTCCCATACCGGAATCAAGCATCCAAGGACCGGTTTCTGGCTATCAGCCTTCATCAGCCTGGATAGCTTGACTCCAGTGGTGTGGAGAGCCTGGGACTTACGTCTGTGCTTCCCCAGCACACTCGGGGTGAAAATTGCAAAAAACACAGTTGATGGACAGAATGTAGAACGATGTCATACATTCACCCCAGTACAAGGATCTGGGCCTAAATCCATTGTTTCTTTGCACTCCACACCACCCTGGGTTAGACACTGGCTATATGCAAATCAGCTCTGACCCTGTGCCTTATGGGAACAGTCCAGTCCGAACTACCAAGCCATGTCTTTTCCAGACCGGAATCAAGCATCCAAGGAACGGTTTCTGGCTATCAGCCTGGATAGCTTGACTCCAGTGGTGTGGAGAGCCTGGGACTCACGTCTGAGAATCCCCAGCACACTCGGGGTGAAAATTGCAAAAAACACAGTTGATGGACAGAATGTAGAACAATGTCATACATTCACCCCAGTACAAGGATCTGGTCCTAAATCCATCGTTTCTTTGCACTCCACACCACCCTGGGTTAGACACTGGCTATATGCAAATCAGCTCTGACCCTGTGCCTCATGGGAACAGTCTAGTCCGAACTACCAAGCCATGTCTTTCCCAGACCGGAATCAAGCATCCAAGGACCGGTTTCTGGCTATCAGCCTTCATCAGCCTGGATAGCTTGACTCCAGTGGTGTGGAGAGCCTGGGACTCACGTCTGAGCATCCCCAGCACACTCGGGGTGAAAATTGCAAAAAACACAGTTGATGGACAGAATGTAGAACAATGTCATACATTCACCCCAGTACAAGGATCTGGGCTTAAATCCATCGTTTTTTTGCACTCTACACCACCCTGGGTTAGACACTGGCTATATGCAAATCAGCTCTGACCCTGTGCCTCATGGGAACAGTCCAGTCGGAACTACCAAGCCATGTCTTTCCCAGAACGGAATCAAGCATCCAAGGACCGGTTTCTGGCTATCAGCCTTCATCAGCCTGGATAGCTTGACTCCAGTGGTGTGGAGAGCCTGGGACTCACGTCTGAGCATCCCCAGCACACTCGGGGTGAAAATTGCAAAAAACACAGTTGATGAACAGAATGTGGAACAATGTCATACATTCACCCCAGTACAAGGATCTGGGCCTAAATCCATCGTTTCTTTGCACTCCACACCACTCTGGGTTAGACACTGGCTATATGCAAATCAGCTCTGACCCTGTGCCTCATGGAACAGTCCAGTCCGAACTACCAAGCCATGTCTTTCCCAGACCGGAATCAAGCATCCAAGGACCGGTTTCTGGCTATCAGCCTTCATCAGCCTGGATAGCTTGACTCCAGTGGTGTGGAGAGCCTGGGACTCACGTCTGAGTATCCCCAGCACACTCGGGGCGAAAATTGCAAAAAACACAGTTGATGGACAGAATGTCGAACAATGTCAAACATTCACCCCAGGACAAGGATCTGGGCCTAAATCCATCGTTTTTTTGCACTCCACACCACCCTGGGTTAGACACTGGCTATATGCAAATCAGCTCTGACCCTGTGCCTCATGGGAACAGTCCAGTCCGAACTACCAAGCCATGTCTTTCCCAGACCGGAATCAAGCATCCAAGGACTGGTTTCTGGCTATCAGCCTTCATCAGCCTGGATAGCTTGACTCCAGTGGTGTGGAGAGCCTGGGACTCACGTCTGAGCATCCCCAGCACACTCGGGGTGAAAATTGCAAGAAACACAGTTGATGGACAGAATGTAGAACAATGTCATACATTCATCCCAGTACAAGGATCTGGGCCTAAATCCATCGTTTTTTTGCACTCCACACCACCCTGGGTTAGACACTGGCTATATGCAAATCAGCTCTTACCCTGTGCCTCATGGGAACAGTCCAGTCCGAACTACCAAGCCATGTCTTTCCCAGACCGGAATCAAGCATCCAAGGACCGGTTTCTGGCTATCAGCCTTCATCAGCCTGGATAGCTTGACTCCAGTGGTGTGGAGAGCCTGGGACTTACGTCTGAGCATCCCCAGCACACTCGGGGTGAAAATTGCAAAAAACACAGTTGATGGACAGAATGTAGAACAATGTCATACATTCACCCCAGTACAAGGATCTGGGCCTAAATCCATCGTTTTTTTGCACTCCACGCCACCCTGGGTTAGACACTGGCTATATGCAAATCAGCTCTGACCCTGTGCCTCATGGGAACATTCCAGTCTGAACTACAAAGCCATGTCTTTCCCAGACCGGAACCAAGCATCCAAGGACCGGTTTCTGGCTATCAGCCTTCATCAGCCTGGATAGCTTGACTCCAGTGGTGTGGGGAGCCTGGGACTCACGTCTGAGCATCCCCAGCACACTCGGGGTGAAAATTGCAAAAAACACAGTTGATGGACAGAATGTAGAACAATGTCATACATTCACCCCAGTACAAGGATCTGGGCCTAAATCCATCGGTTTTTTTGCACTCCACACCACCCTGGGTTAGACACTGGCTATATGCAAATCAGCTCTGACCCTGTGCCTCATAGGAACAGTCCAGTCCGAACTACCAAGCCATGTCTTTCCCAGAACGGAATCAAGCATCCAAGGACCGGTTTCTGGCTATGAGCCTTCATCAGCCTGGCTAGCTTGACTCCAGTTGTGTGGAGAGCCTGGGACTCACGTCTGAGCATCCCCAGCACACTCGGGGTGAAAATTGCAAAAAACACAGTTGATGGACAGAATGTGGAACAATGTCATACATTCACCCCAGTACAAGGATCTGGGCCTAAATCCATTGTTTCTTTGCACTCCACACCACTCTGGGTTAGACACTGGCTATATGCAAATCAGCTCTGACCCTGTGCCTCATGGGAACAGTCCAGTCCGAACTACCAAGCCATGTCTTTCCCAGACCGGAATCAAGCATCCAAGGACCGGTTTCTGGCTATCAGCCTTCATCAGCCTGGATAGCTTGACTCCAGTGGTGTGGAGAGCCTGGGACTCACGTCTGAGTATCCCCAGCACACTCGGGGCGAAAATTGCAAAAAACACAGTTGATGGACAGAATGTAGAACAATGTCATACATTCACCCCAGGACATGGATCTGGGCCTAAATCCATCGTTTTTTTGCACTCCAAACCACCCTGGGTTAGACACTGGCTATATGCAAATCAGCTCTGACCCTGTGCCTCATGGGAACAGTCCAGTCCGAACTACCAAGCCATGTCTTTCCCAGACCGGAATCAAGCATCCAAGGACTGGTTTCTGGCTATCAGCCTTCATCAGCCTGGATAGCTTGACTCCAGTGGTGTGGAGAGCCTGGGACTCACGTCTGTGCTTCCCCAGCACACTCGGGGTGAAAATTGCAAAAAACACAGTTGATGGACAGAATGTAGAACAATGTCATACATTCACCCCAGTACAAGGATATTGGGCTAAATCCATCGTTTTTTTGCACTCCACACCACCCTGGGTTAGACACTGGCTATATACAAATCAGCTCTTACCCTGTGCCTCATGGGAACAGTCCAGTCCGAACTACCAAGCCATGTCTTTCCCATACCGGAATCAAGCATCCAAGGACCGGTTTCTGGCTATCAGCCTTCATCAGCCTGGATAGCTTGACTCCAGTGGTGTGGAGAGCCTGGGACTTACGTCTGAGCATCCCCAGCACACTCGGGGTGAAATTTGCAAAAAACACATTTGATGGACAGAATGTAGAACAATGTCATACATTCACCCCAGTACAAGGATCTGGGCCTAAATCCATCGTTTTTGTGCACTCCACGCCACCCTGGGTTAGACACTGGCTATATGCAAATCAGCTCTGACCCTGTGCCTCATGGGAACAGTCCAGTCCGAACTACAAAGCCATGTCTTTCCCAGACCGGAATCAAGCATCCAAGGATCGGTTTCTGGCTATCAGCCTTCATCAGCCTGGATAGCTTGACTCCAGTGGTGGGGGGAGCCTGGGACTCACGTCTGAGCATCCCCAGCACACTCGGGGTGAAAATTGCAAAAAACACAGTTGATGGACAGAGTGTAGAACAGTGTCATACATTCACCCCAGTACAAGGATCTGGGCCTAAAGCCATCGTTTTTTTGCACTCCACACCACCCTGGGTTAGACACTGGCTATATGCAAATCAGCTCTGACCCTGTGCCTCATGGGAACAGTCCAGTCCGAACTACCAAGCCATGTCTTTCCCAGAACGGAATCAAGCATCCAAGGACCGGTTTCTGGCTATGAGCCTTCATCAGCCTGGATAGCTTGACTCCAGTGGTGTGGAGAGCCTGGGACTCACGTCTGAGCATCCCCAGCACACTCGGGGTGAAAATTGCAAAAAAACACAGTTGATGGACAGAATGTAGAACAATGTCATACATTCACCCCAGTACAAGGATCTGGGCCTAAATCCATCGTTTCTTTGCACTCCACACCACTCTGGGTTAGACACTGGCTATATGCAAATCAGCTCTGACCCTGTGCCTCATGGGAACAGTCCAGTCCGAACTACCAAGCCATGTCTTTCCCAGAACGGAATCAAGCATCCAAGGACCGGTTTTTGGCTATGAGCCTTCATCAGCCTGGATAGCTTGACTCCAGTGGTGTGGAGAGCCTGGGACTCACGTCTGTGCTTCCCCAGCACACTCGGGGTGAAAATTGCAAAAAACACAGTTGATGGACCGAATGTAGAACGATGTCATACATTCACCCCAGTACAAGGATCTGGGCCTAAATCCATTGTTTCTTTGCACTCCACACCACCCTGGGTTAGACACTGGCTATATGCAAATCAGCTCTGACCCTGTGCCTTATGGGAACAGTCCAGTCCGAACTACCAAGCCATGTCTTTTCCAGACCGGAATCAAGCATCCAAGGAACGGTTTCTGGCTATCAGCCTGGATAGCTTGACTCCAGTGGTGTGGAGAGCCTGGGACTCACGTCTGAGAATCCCCAGCACACTCGGGGTGAAAATTGCAAAAAACACAGTTGATGGACAGAATGTAGAACAATGTCATACATTCACCCCAGTACAAGGATCTGGTCCTAAATCCATCGTTTCTTTGCACTCCACACCACCCTGGGTTAGACACTGGCTATATGCAAATCAGCTCTGACCCTGTGCCTCATGGGAACAGTCTAGTCCGAACTACCAAGCCATGTCTTTCCCAGACCGGAATCAAGCATCCAAGGACCGGTTTCTGGCTATCAGCCTTCATCAGCCTGGATAGCTTGACTCCAGTGGTGTGGAGAGCCTGGGACTCACGTCTGAGCATCCCCAGCACACTCGGGGTGAAAATTGCAAAAAACACAGTTGATGGACAGAATGTAGAACAATGTCATACATTCACCCCAGTACAAGGATCTGGGCTTAAATCCATCGTTTTTTTGCACTCTACACCACCCTGGGTTAGACACTGGCTATATGCAAATCAGCTCTGACCCTGTGCCTCATGGGAACAGTCCAGTCGGAACTACCAAGCCATGTCTTTCCCAGAACGGAATCAAGCATCCAAGGACCGGTTTCTGGCTATCAGCCTTCATCAGCCTGGATAGCTTGACTCCAGTGGTGTGGAGAGCCTGGGACTCACGTCTGAGCATCCCCAGCACACTCGGGGTGAAAATTGCAAAAAACACAGTTGATGGACAGAATGTGGAACAATGTCATACATTCACCCCAGTACAAGGATCTGGGCCTAAATCCATCGTTTCTTTGCACTCCACACCACTCTGGGTTAGACACTGGCTATATGCAAATCAGCTCTGACCCTGTGCCTCATGGAACAGTCCAGTCCTAACTACCAAGCCATGTCTTTCCCAGACCGGAATCAAGCATCCAAGGACCGGTTTCTGGCTATCAGCCTTCATCAGCCTGGATAGCTTGACTCCAGTGGTGTGGAGAGCCTGGGACTCACGTCTGAGTATCCCCAGCACACTCGGGGCGAAAATTGCAAAAAACACAGTTGATGGACAGAATGTCGAACAATGTCAAACATTCACCCCAGGACAAGGATCTGGGCCTAAATCCATCGTTTTTTTGCACTCCACACCACCCTGGGTTAGACACTGGCTATATGCAAATCAGCTCTGACCCTGTGCCTCATGGGAACAGTCCAGTCCGAACTACCAAGCCATGTCTTTCCCAGACCGGAATCAAGCATCCAAGGACTGGTTTCTGGCTATCAGCCTTCATCAGCCTGGATAGCTTGACTCCAGTGGTGTGGAGAGCCTGGGACTCACGTCTGTGCTTCCCCAGCACACTTGGGGTGAAAATTGCAAAAAACACAGTTGATGGACAGAATGTAGAACGATGTCATACATTCACCCCAGTACAAGGATCTGGGCCTAAATCCATTGTTTCTTTGCACTCCACACCACCCTGGGTTAGACACTGGCTATATGCAAATCAGCTCTGACCCTGTGCCTTATGGGAACAGTCCAGTCCGAACTACCAAGCCATGTCTTTCCCAGACCGGAATCAAGCATCCAAGGACCGGTTTCTGGCTATCAGCCTGGATAGCTTCACTCCAGTGGTGTGGAGAGCCTGGGACTCACGTCTGAGCATCCCCAGCACACTCGGGGTGAAAATTGCAAAAAACACAGTTGATGGACAGAATGTAGAACAATGTCATACATTCACCCCAGTACAAGGATCTGGTCCTAAATCCATCGTTTCTTTGCACTCCACACCACCCTGGGTTAGACACTGGCTATATGCAAATCAGCTCTGACCCTGTGCCTCATGGGAACAGTCTAGTCCGAACTACCAAGCCATGTCTTTCCCAGACCGGAATAAAGCATCCAAGGACCGGTTTCTGGCTATCAGCCTTCATCAGCCTGGATAGCTTGACTCCAGTGGTGTGGAGAGCCTGGGACTCACGTCTGAGCATCCCCAGCACACTCGGGGTGAAAATTGTAAAAAACACAGTTGATGGACAGAATGTAGAACAATGTCATACATTCACCCCAGTACAAGGATCTGGGCCTAAATCCATCGTTTTTTGCACTCCACACCACCCTGGGTTAGACACTGGCTATATGCATATCAGCTCTGACCCTGTGCCTCATGGGAACAGTCCAGTCCGAACTACCAAGCCATGTCTTTCCCAGACCGGAATCAAGCATCCAAGGACCGGTTTCTGGCTATCAGCCTTCATCAGCCTGGATAGCTTGACTCCAGTGGTGTGGAGAGCCTGGGACTCACGTCTGAGCATCCCCAGCACACTCGGGGTGAAAATTGCAAAAAACACAGTTGATGGACAGAATGTAGAACAATGTCATACATTCACCCCAGTACAAGGATCTGGGCCTAAATCCATCGTTTTTTTGCACTCTACACCACCCTGGGTTAGACACTGGCTATATGCAAATCAGCTCTGACCCTGTGCCTCATGGGAACAGTCCAGTCGGAACTACCAAGCCATGTCTTTCCCAGAACGGAATCAAGCATCCAAGGACCGGTTTCTGGCTATCAGCCTTCATCAGCCTGGATAGCTTGACTCCAGTGGTGTGGAGAGCCTGGGACTCACGTCTGAGCATCCCCAGCACACTCGGGGTGAAAATTGCAAAAAACACAGTTGATGGACAGAATGTGGAACAATGTCATACATTCACCCCAGTACAAGGATCTGGGCCTAAATCCATCGTTTCTTTGCACTCCACACCACTCTGGGTTAGACACTGGCTATATGCAAATCAGCTCTGACCCTGTGCCTCATGGGAACAGTCCAGTCCGAACTACCAAGCCATGTCTTTCCCAGACCGGAATCAAGCATCCAAGGACCGGTTTCTGGCTATCAGCCTTCATCAGCCTGGATAGCTTGACTCCAGTGGTGTGGAGAGCCTGGGACTCACGTCTGAGTATCCCCAGCACACTCGGGGCGAAAATTGCAAAAAACACAGTTGATGGACAGAATGTAGAACGATGTCATACATTCACCCCAATACAAGGATCTGGGCCTAAATCCATCGTTTCTTTGCACTCCACACCACCCTGGGTTAGACACTGGCTATATGCAAATCAGCTCTGACCCTGTGCCTTATGGGAACAGTCCAGTCCGAACTACCAAGCCATGTCTTTCCCAGACCGGAATCAAGCATCCAAGGACCGGTTTCTGGCTATCAGCCTGGATAGCTTGACTCCAGTGGTGTGGAGAGCCTGGGACTCACGTCTGAGCATCCCCAGCACACTCGGGGTGAAAATTGCAAAAAACACAGTTGATGGACAGAATGTAGAACAATGTCATACATTCACCCCAGTACAAGGATCTGGTCCTAAATCCATCGTTTCTTTGCACTCCACACCACCCTGGGTTAGACACTGGCTATATGCAAATCAGCTCTGACCCTGTGCCTCATGGGAACAGTCTAGTCCGAACTACCAAGCCATGTCTTTCCCAGACCGGAATCAAGCATCCAAGGACCGGTTTCTGGCTATCAGCCTTCATCAGCCTGGATAGCTTGACTCCAGTGGTGTGGAGAGCCTGGGACTCACGTCTGAGCATCCCCAGCACACTCGGGGTGAAAATTGTAAAAAACACAGTTGATGGACAGAATGTAGAACAATGTCATACATTCACCCCAGTACAAGGATCTGGGCCTAAATCCATCGTTTTTTGCACTCCACACCACCCTGGGTTAGACACTGGCTATATGCATATCAGCTCTGACCCTGTGCCTCATGGGAACAGTCCAGTCCGAACTACCAAGCCATGTCTTTCCCAGACCGGAATCAAGCATCCAAGGACCGGTTTCTGGCTATCAGCCTTCATCAGCCTGGATAGCTTGACTCCAGTGGTGTGGAGAGCCTGGGACTCACGTCTGAGTATCCCCAGCACACTCGGGGCGAAAAATTGCAAAAAACACAGTTGATGGACAGAATGTCGAACAATGTCAAACATTCACCCCAGGACAAGGATCTGCGCCTAAATCCATCGTTTTTTTGCACTCCACACCACCCTGGGTTAGACACTGGCTATATGCAAATCAGCTCTGACCCTGTGCCTCATGGGAACAGTCCAGTCCGAACTACCAAGCCATGTCTTTCCCAGACCGGAATCAAGCATCCAAGGACTGGTTTCTGGCTATCGGCCTTCATCAGCCTGGATAGCTTGACTCCAGTGGTGTGGAGAGCCTGGGACTCACGTCTGAGCATCCCCAGCACACTCGGGGTGAAAATTGCAAGAAACACAGTTGATGGACAGAATGTAGAACAATGTCATACATTCATCCCAGTACAATGATCTGGGCCTAAATCCATCGTTTTTTTGCACTCCACGCCACCCTGGGTTAGACACTGGCTATATGCAAATCAGCTCTGACCCTGTGCCTCATGGGAACAGTCCAGTCCGAACTACCAAGCCATGTCTTTCCCAGAACGGAATCAAGCATCCAAGGACCGGGGTCTGGCTAAGAGCCTTCATCAGCCTGGATAGCTTGACTCCAGTGGTGTGGAGAGCCTGGGACTCACGTCTGAGTATCCCCAGCACACTCGGGCGAAAATTGCAAAAAACACAGTTGATGGACAGAATGTAGAACAATGTCATACATTCACCCCAGGACAAGGATCTGGGCCTAAATCCATCGCTTTTTTGCACTCCACACCACCCTGGGTTAGATACTGGCTATATGCAAATCAGCTCTGACCCTGTGCCTCATGGGAACAGTCCAGTCCGAACTACCAAGCCATGTCTTTCCCAGACCGGAATCAAGCATCCAAGGACTGGTTTCTGGCTATCAGCCTTCATCAGCCTGGATAGCTTGACTCCAGTGGTGTGGAGAGCCTGGGACTCACGTCTGTGCTTCCCCAGCACACTCGGGGTGAAAATTGCAAAAAACACAGTTGATGGACAGAATGTTGAACAATGTCATACATTCACCCCAGTACAAGGATCTTGGGCTAAATCCATCGGTTTTTTGCACTCCTCACCACCCTGGGTTAGACACTGGCTATATGCAAATCAGCTCTTACCCTGTGCCTCATGGGAACAGTCCAGTCCGAACTACCAAGCCATGTCTTTCCCAGACCGGAATCAAGCATCCAAGAACCGGTTTCTGGCTATCAGCCTTCATCAGCCTGGATAGCTTGACTCCAGTGGTGTGGAGAGCCTGGGACTCACGTCTGAGCATCCCCAGCACACTCGGGGTGAAAATTGCAAAAAACACAGTTGATGGACAGAATGTAGAACAATGTCAGACATTCACCCCAGTACCAGGATATGGGCCTAAATCCATCGTTTTTTTGCACTCCACTCCACCCTGGGTTAGACACTGGCTATATGCAAATCAGCTCTGACCCTGTGCCTCATGGGAACAGTCCAGTCCGAACTACCAAGCCATGTCTTTCCCAGACGGGAATCAAGCATCTAAGGACCGGTTTCTGGCTATCAGCCTTCATCAGCCTGGATAGCTTGACTCCAGTGGTGTGAAGAGCCTGGGACTCACGTCTGAGCATCCCCAGCACACTCGGGGTGAAAATTGCAAAAAACACAGTTGATGGACAGAATGTAGAACAATGTCATACATTCACCCCAGTACAAGGATCAGGGCCTAAATTCATTGTTTATTTGCACTCCACACCACCCTGGGTTAGACACTGGCTATATGCAAATCAGCTCTGACCCTGTGCCTCATGGGAACAGTCCAGTCCGAACTACCAAGCCATGTCTTTCCCAGACCGGAATCAAGCATCCAAGGACCGGTTTCTGGCTATCAGCCTTCATCAGCCTGGATATCTTGACTCCAGTGGTGTGGAGAGCCTGGGACTCACGTCTGAGCATCCCCAGCACACTCGGGGTGAAAATTGCAAAAAACACAGTTGATGGACAGAATGTAGAACAATGTCATACATTCACCCCAGTACAAGGATCTGGGCCTAAATCAATCGTTTTTTTGCACTCCACACCACCCTGGGTTAGACACTGGCTATATGCAAATCAGCTCTGACCCTGTGCCTCATGGGAACAGTCCAGTCCGAACTACCAAGCCATGTCTTTCCCAGACCAGAATCAAGCATCCAAGGACCGGTTTCTGGCTATCAGCCTTCATCAGCCTGGATAGCTTGACTCCAGTGGTGTGGAGAGCCTGGGACTCACGTCTGAGCATCCCCAGCACACTCGGGGTGAAAATTGCAAAAAACACAGTTGATGGACAGAATGTAGTACAATGTCATACATTCACCCCAGTACAAGGATCTGGGCCTAAATCCATCGTTTTTTTTGCACTCCACACCACCCTGGGTTAGACACTGGCTATATGCAAATCAGCTCTGACCCTGTGCCTCATGGGAACAGTCCAGTCCGAACTACCAAGCCATGTCTTTCCCAGACCGGAATCAAGCATCCAAGGACCGGTTTCTGGCTATCAGCCTTCATCAGCCTAGATAGCTTGACTCCAGTGGTGTGGAGAGCCTGGGACTCAGGTCTGAGCATCCCCAGCACACTCGGGGTGAAAATTGTAAAAAACACAGTTGATGGACAGAATGTAGAACAATGTCATACATTCACCCCAGTACAAGGATCTGGGCCTAAATCCATCGTGTTTTTTGCACTCCACACCACCCTGGGTTAGACACTGGCTATATGCAAATCAGCTCTGACCCTGTGCCTCATGGGAACAGTCCAGTCCGAACTGCCAAGACATGTCTTTCCCAGACCGGAATCAAGCATCCAAGGACCGGTTTCTGGCTATCAGCCGTCATTAGCCTGGATAGCTTGACTCCAGTGGTGTGGAGAGCCTGGGACTCACATCTGAGCATCCCCAGCACACTCGGGGTGAAAATTGCAAAAAACACAGTTGATGGACAAAATGTAGAACAATGTCAGACATTCACCCCAGTACAAGGATATGGGCCTAAATCCATCGTTTTTTTGTACTCCACTCCACCCTGGGTTAGACACTGGCTATATGCAAATCAGCTCTGACCCTGTGCCTCATGGGAACAGTCCAGTCCGAACTACCAAGCCATGTCTTTCCCAGACCGGAATCAAGCATCCAAGGACCGGTTTCTGGCTATCAGCCTTCATCAGCCTGGATAGCTTAACTCCAGTGGTGTGAAGAGCCTGGGACTCACGTCTGAGCATCCCCAGCACACTCGGGGTGAAAATTGCAAAAAACACAGTTGATGGACAGAATGTAGAACAATGTCATACATTCAGCCCAGTACAAGGATCTGGGCCTAAATTCATTGTTTCTTTGCACTCCACACCACCCTGGGTTAGACACTGGCTATATGCAAATCAGCTCTGACCCTGTGCCTCATGGGAACAGTCCAGTCCGAACTACCAAGCCATGTCTTTCCCAGACCGGAATCAAGCATCCAAGGACCGGTTTCTGGCTATCAGCCTTCATCAGCCTGGATATCTTGACTCCAGTGGTGTGGAGAGCCTGGGACTCACGTCTGAGCATCCCCAGCACACTCGGGGTGAAAACTGCAAAAAACACAGTTGATGGACAGAATGTAGAACAATGTCATACATTCACCCCAGTACAAGGATCTGGGCCTAAATCCATCGTTTTTTTGCACTCCACATCACCCTGGGTTAGACACTGGCTATATGCAAATCAGCTCTGACCCTGTGCCTCATGGGAACAGTCCAGTCCGAACTACCAAGACATGTCTTTCCCAGACCGGAATCAAGCATCCAAGGACCGGTTTCTGGCTATCAGCCATCATCAGCCTGGATAGCTTGACTCCAGTGGTGTGGAGAGCCTGGGACTCACGTCTGAGCATCCCCAGCACACTCGGGGTGAAAATTGCAAAAAACACAGTTGATGGACAGAATGTAGAACAATGTCAGACATTCACCCCAGTACAAGGATATGGGCCTAAATCCATCGTTTTTTTGCACTCCACTCCACCCTGGGTTAGACACTGGCTATATGCAAATCAGCTCTGACCCTGTGCCTCATGGGAACAGTCCAGTCCGAACTGCCAAGCCATGTCTTTCCCAGACCGGAATCAAGCATCCAAGGACCAGTTTCTGGCTATCAGCCTTCATCAGCCTGGATAGCTTGACTCCAGTGGTGTGAAGAGCCTGGGACTCACGTCTGAGCATCCCCAGCACACTCGGGGTGAAAATTGCAAAAAACAGAGTTGATGGACAGAATGTAGAACAATGTCATACATTCACCCCAGTACAAGGATCTGGGCCTAAATCCATCGTTTTTTGCACTCCACACCACCCTGGGTTAGACACTGGCTATATGCAAATCAGCTCTGACCCTGTGCCTCATGGGAACAGTCCAGTCCGAACTACCAAGCCATGTCTTTCCCAGACCGGAATCAAGCATCCAAGGACCGGTTTCTGGCTATCAGCCTTCATCAGCCTGGATATCTTGACTCCAGTGGTGTGGAGAGCCTGGGACTCACGTCTGAGCATCCCCAGCACACTCGGGGTGAAAACTGCAAAAAACACAGTTGATGGACAGAATGTAGAACAATGTCATACATTCACCCCAGTACAAGGATCTGGGCCTAAATCCATCGTTTTTTTGCACTCCACACCACCCTGGGTTAGACACTGGCTATATGCAAATCAGCTCTGACCCTGTGCCTCATGGGAACAGTCCAGTCCGAACTACCAAGACATGTCTTTCCCAGACCGGAATCAAGCATCCAAGGACCGGTTTCTGGCTATCAGCCTTCATCAGCCTGGATAGCTTGACTCCAGTGGTGTGGAGAGCCTGGGACTCACGTCTGAGCATCCCCAGCACACTCGGGGTGAAAATTGCAAAAAACACAGTTGATGGACAGAATGTAGTACAATGTCATACATTCACCCCAGTACAAGGATCTGGGCCTAAATCCATCGTTTTTTTGCACTCCACACCACCCTGGGTTAGACATTGGCTATTTGCAAATCAGCTCTGACCCTGTGCCTCATGGGAACAGTCCAGTCCGAACTACCAAGCCATATCTTTCCCAGACCGGAATCAAGCATCCAAGGACCGGTTTCTGGCTATCAGCCTTCATCAGCCTAGATAGCTTGACTACAGTGGTGTGGAGAGCCTGGGACTCAGGTCTGAGCATCCCCAGCACACTCGGGGTGAAAATTGTAAAAAACACAGTTGATGGACAGAATGTAGAACAATGTCATACATTCACTCCAGTACAAGGATCTGGGCCTAAATCCATCATTTTTTTGCACTCCACACCACCCTGGGTTAGACACTGGCTATATGCAAATCAGCTCTGACCCTGTGCCTCATGGGAACAGTCCAGTCCGAACTACCAAGACATGTCTTTCCCAGACCGGAATCAAGCATCCAAGGACCGGTTTCTGGCTATCAGCCGTCATCAGCCTGGATAGCTTGACTCCAGTGGTGTGGAGAGCCTGGGACTCACGTCTGAGCATCCCCAGCACACTCGGGGTGAAAATTGCAAAAAACACAGTTGATGGACAGAATGTAGAACAATGTCAGACATTCACCCCAGTACAAGGATATGGGCCTAAATCCATCGTTTTTTTGTACTCCACTCCACCCTGGGTTAGACACTGGCTATATGCAAATCAGCTCTGACCCTGTGCCTCATGGGAACAGTCCAGTCCGAACTACCAAGCCATGTCTTTCCCAGACCGGAATCAAGCATCCAAGGACCGGTTTCTGGCTATCAGCCTTCATCAGCCTGGATAGCTTGACTCCAGTGGTGTGAAGAGCCTGGGACTCACGTCTGAGCATCCCCAGCACACTCGGGGTGAAAATTGCAAAAAACACAGTTGATGGACAGAATGTAGAACAATGTCAGACATTCACCCCAGTACAAGGATATGGGCCTAAATCCATTGTTTTTTTGTACTCCACTCCACCCTGGGTTAGACACTGGCTATATGCAAATCAGCTCTGACCCTGTGCCTCATGGGAACAGTCCAGTCCGAACTACCAAGCCATGTCTTTCCCAGACCGGAATCAAGCATCCAAGGACCGGTTTCTGGCTATCAGCCTTCATCAGCCTGGATAGCTTGACTCCAGTGGTGTGGAGAGCCTGGGACTCACGTCTGAGCATCCCCAGCACACTCGGGGTGAAAATTGCAAAAAACACAGTTGATGGACAGAATGTAGAACAATGTCATACATTCACCCCAGTACAAGGATCTGGACCTAAATCCATCGTTTTTTTGTACTCCACACCACCCTGGGTTAGACACTGGCTATATGCAAATCAGCTCTGACCCTGTGCCTCATGGGAACAGTCCAGTCCGAACTACCAAGCCATGTCTTTCCCAGACCGGAATCAAGCATCCAAGGACCGGTTTCTGGCTATCAGCCTTCATCAGCCTGGATAGCTTGACTCCAGTGGTGTGGAGAGCCTGGGACTCACGTCTGAGCATCCCCAGCACACTCGGGGTGAAAATTGTAAAAAGCACAGTTGATGGACAGAATGTAGAACAATGTCATACATTCACCCAAGTACAAGGATCTGGGCCTAAATCCATCGTTTTTTTGCACCCCACACCACCCTGGTTAGACACTGGCTATATGCAAATCAGCTCTGACCCTGTGCCTCATGGGAACAGTCCAGTCCGAACTACAAAGCCATGTCTCTCCCAGACCGGAATCAAGCATCCAAGGACCGGTTTCTGGCTATCAGCCATCATCAGCCTGGATAGCTTGACTCCAGTGGTGTGGAGAGCCTGGGACTCACGTCTGAGCATCCCCAGCACACTCGGGGTGAAAATTGCAAAAAACACAGTTGATGGACAGAATGTAGAACAATGTCAGACATTCACCCCAGTACAAGGATATGGGCCTAAATCCATCGTTTTTTTGCACTCCACTCCACCCTGGGTTAGACACTGGCTATATGCAAATCAGCTCTGACCCTGTGCCTCATGGGAACAGTCCAGTCCGAACTGCCAAGCCATGTCTTTCCCAGACCGGAATCAAGCATCCAAGGACCAGTTTCTGGCTATCAGCCTTCATCAGCCTGGATAGCTTGACTCCAGTGGTGTGAAGAGCCTGGGACTCACGTCTGAGCATCCCCAGCACACTCGGGGTGAAAATTGCAAAAAACAGAGTTGATGGACAGAATGTAGAACAATGTCATACATTCACCCCAGTACAAGGATCTGGGCCTAAATCCATCGTTTTTTGCACTCCACACCACCCTGGGTTAGACACTGGCTATATGCAAATCAGCTCTGACCCTGTGCCTCATGGGAACAGTCCAGTCCGAACTACCAAGCCATGTCTTTCCCAGACCGGAATCAAGCATCCAAGGACCGGTTTCTGGCTATCAGCCTTCATCAGCCTGGATATCTTGACTCCAGTGGTGTGGAGAGCCTGGGACTCACGTCTGAGCATCCCCAGCACACTCGGGGTGAAAACTGCAAAAAACACAGTTGATGGACAGAATGTAGAACAATGTCATACATTCACCCCAGTACAAGGATCTGGGCCTAAATCCATCGTTTTTTTGCACTCCACACCACCCTGGGTTAGACACTGGCTATATGCAAATCAGCTCTGACCCTGTGCCTCATGGGAACAGTCCAGTCCGAACTACCAAGACATGTCTTTCCCAGACCGGAATCAAGCATCCAAGGACCGGTTTCTGGCTATCAGCCTTCATCAGCCTGGATAGCTTGACTCCAGTGGTGTGGAGAGCCTGGGACTCACGTCTGAGCATCCCCAGCACACTCGGGGTGAAAATTGCAAAAAACACAGTTGATGGACAGAATGTAGTACAATGTCATACATTCACCCCAGTACAAGGATCTGGGCCTAAATCCATCGTTTTTTTGCACTCCACACCACCCTGGGTTAGACATTGGCTATTTGCAAATCAGCTCTGACCCTGTGCCTCATGGGAACAGTCCAGTCCGAACTACCAAGCCATATCTTTCCCAGACCGGAATCAAGCATCCAAGGACCGGTTTCTGGCTATCAGCCTTCATCAGCCTAGATAGCTTGACTACAGTGGTGTGGAGAGCCTGGGACTCAGGTCTGAGCATCCCCAGCACACTCGGGGTGAAAATTGTAAAAAACACAGTTGATGGACAGAATGTAGAACAATGTCATACATTCACTGTAGTACAAGGATCTGGGCCTAAATCCATCGTTTTTTTGCACTCCACACCACCCTGGGTTAGACACTGGCTATATGCAAATCAGCTCTGACCCTGTGCCTCATGGGAACAGTCCAGTCCGAACTACCAAGACATGTCTTTCCCAGACCGGAATCAAGCATCCAAGGACCGGTTTCTGGCTATCAGCCGTCATCAGCCTGGATAGCTTGACTCCAGTGGTGTGGAGAGCCTGGGACTCACGTCTGAGCATCCCCAGCACACTCGGGGTGAAAATTGCAAAAAACACAGTTGATGGACAGAATGTAGAACAATGTCAGACATTCACCCCAGTACAAGGATATGGGCCTAAATCCATCGTTTTTTTGTACTCCACTCCACCCTGGGTTAGACACTGGCTATATGCAAATCAGCTCTGACCCTGTGCCTCATGGGAACAGTCCAGTCCGAACTACCAAGCCATGTCTTTCCCAGACCGGAATCAAGCATCCAAGGACCGGTTTCTGGCTATCAGCCTTCATCAGCCTGGATAGCTTGACTCCAGTGGTGTGAAGAGCCTGGGACTCACGTCTGAGCATCCCCAGCACACTCGGGGTGAAAATTGCAAAAAACACAGTTGATGGACAGAATGTAGAACAATGTCAGACATTCACCCCAGTACAAGGATATGGGCCTAAATCCATTGTTTTTTTGTACTCCACTCCACCCTGGGTTAGACACTGGCTATATGCAAATCAGCTCTGACCCTGTGCCTCATGGGAACAGTCCAGTCCGAACTACCAAGCCATGTCTTTCCCAGACCGGAATCAAGCATCCAAGGACCGGTTTCTGGCTATCAGCCTTCATCAGCCTGGATAGCTTGACTCCAGTGGTGTGGAGAGCCTGGGACTCACGTCTGAGCATCCCCAGCACACTCGGGGTGAAAATTGCAAAAAACACAGTTGATGGACAGAATGTAGAACAATGTCATACATTCACCCCAGTACAAGGATCTGGACCTAAATCCATCGTTTTTTTGTACTCCACACCACCCTGGGTTAGACACTGGCTATATGCAAATCAGCTCTGACCCTGTGCCTCATGGGAACAGTCCAGTCCGAACTACCAAGCCATGTCTTTCCCAGACCGGAATCAAGCATCCAAGGACCGGTTTCTGGCTATCAGCCTTCATCAGCCTGGATAGCTTGACTCCAGTGGTGTGGAGAGCATTGGACTCACGTCTGAGCATCCCCAGCACACTCGGGGTGAAAATTGTAAAAAGCACAGTTGATGGACAGAATGTAGAACAATGTCATACATTCACCCAACTACAAGGATCTGGGCCTAAATCCATCGTTTTTTTGCACTCCACACCACCCTGGTTAGACACTGGCTATATGCAAATCAGCTCTGACCCTGTGCCTCATGGGAACAGTCCAGTCCGAACTACAAAGCCATGTCTCTCCCAGACCGGAATCAAGCATCCAAGGACCGGTTTCTGGCTATCAGCCTTCATCAGCCTAGATAGCTTGACTCTAGTGGTGTGGAGAGCCTGGGACTCACGTCTGTGCTTCCCCAGCACACTCGGGGTGAAAATTGCAAAAAACACAGTTGATGGACAGAATGTAGAACAATGTCTTACATTCACCCCAGTACAAGGATCTGGGGCTAAATCCATCGTTTTTTTGCACTCCACACCATCCTGGGTTAGACACTGGCTATATGCAAATCAGCTCTGACCCTGTGCCTCATGGGAACAGTCCAGTCCGAACTACCAAGCCATGTCTTTCCCAGACCGGAATCAAGCATCCAAGGACCGGTTTCTGGCTATCAGCCTTCATCAGCCTGGATAGCTTGACTCCAGTGGTGTGGAGAGCCTGGGACTCACGTCTGAGCATCCCCAGCACACTCGGGGTGAAAATTGCAAAAAACACAGTTGATGGACAGAATGTAGTACAATGTCATACATTAACCCCAGTACAAGGATCTGGGCCTAAATCCATCATTTTTTTGCACTCCACACCACCCTGGGTTAGACCCTGGCTATATGCAAATCAGCTCTGACCCTGTGCCTCATGGGAACAGTCCAGTCCGAACTACTAAGCCATGTCTTTCCCAGACCGGAATCAAGCATCCAAGGACCGGTTTCTGGCTATCAGCCTTCATCAGCCTAGATAGCTTGACTCCAGTGGTGTGGAGA
The DNA here is from genome assembly GCF_964261635.1 of Lissotriton helveticus. Taxonomy (NCBI): domain Eukaryota; kingdom Metazoa; phylum Chordata; class Amphibia; order Caudata; family Salamandridae; genus Lissotriton; species Lissotriton helveticus. Next base: position 60,797,588 of record NC_136061.1, read on the forward strand.
GCCTGGGACTCAGGTCTGAGCATCCCCAGCACACTCGGGGTGAAAATTGTAAAAAACACAGTTGATGGACAGAATGTAGAACAATGTCATACATTCACCCCAGTACAAGGATCTGGGCCTAAATCCATCGTTTTTTTGCACTCCACACCACCCTGGGTTAGACACTGGCTATATGCAAATCAGCTCTGACCCTGTGCCTCATGGGAACAGTCCAGTCCGAACTACCAAGACATGTCTTTCCCAGACCGGAATCAAGCATCCAAGGACCGGTTTCTGTCTATCAGCCGTCATCAGCCTGGATAGCTTGACTCCAGTGGTGTGGAGAGCCTGGGACTCACGTCTGAGCATCCCCAGCATACTCGGGGTGAAAATTGCAAAAACCACAGTTGATGGACAGAATGTAGAACAATGTCAGACATTCACCCCAGTACAAGGATATGGGCCTAAATCCATCGTTTTTTTGTACTCCACTCCACCCTGGGTTAGACACTGGCTATATGCAAATCAGCTCTGACCCTGTGCCTCATGGGAACAGTCCAGTCCGAACTACCAAGCCATGTCTTTCCCAGACCGGAATCAAGCATCCAAGGACCGGTTTCTGGCTATCAGCCTTCATCAGCCTGGATATCTTGACTCCAGTGGTGTGGAGAGCCTGGGACTCACGTCTGAGCATCCCCAGCACACTCGGGGTGAAAACTGCAAAAAACACAGTTGATGGACAGAATGTAGAACAATGTCATACATTCACCCCAGTACAAGGATCTGGGCCTAAATCAATCGTTTTTTTGCACTCCACACCACCCTGGGTTAGACACTGGCTATATGCAAATCAGCTCTGACCCTGTGCCTCATGGGAACAGTCCAGTCCGAACTACCAAGCCATGTCTTTCCCAGACCGGAATCAAGCATCCAAGGACCGGTTTCTGGCTATCAGCCTTCATCAGCCTGGATAGCTTGACTCCAGTGGTGTGGAGAGCCTGGGACTCACGTCTGAGCATCCCCAGCACACTCGGGGTGAAAATTGCAAAAAACACAGTTGATGGACAGAATGTAGAACAATGTCATACATTCACCCAGTACAAGGATCTGGGCCTAAATCCATCATTTTTTTGCACTCCACACCACCCTGGGTTAGACACTGGCTATATACAAATCAGCTCTGACCCTGTGCCTCATGGGAACAGTCCAGTCCGAACTACCAAGCCATGTCTTTCCCAGACCGGAATCAAGCATCCAAGGACCGGTTTCTGGCTATCAGCCTTCATCAGCCTGGATTTCTTGACTCCAGTGGTGTGGAGAGCCTGGGACTCACGTCTGAGCATGCCCAGCACACTCAGGGTGAAAATTGCAAAAAACACAGTTGATGGACAGAATGTAGAACAATGTCATACATTCACCCCAGTACAAGGATCTGGGCCTAAATCAATCGTTTTTTTGCACTCCACACCACCCTGGGTTAGACACTGGCTATATGCAAATCAGCTCTGACCCTGTGCCTCATGGGAACAGTCCAGTCCGAACTACCAAGCCATGTCTTTCCCAGACCGGAATCAAGCATCCAAGAACCGGTTTCTGGCTATCAGCCTTCATCAGCCTGGATAGCTTGACTCCAGTGGTGTGGAGAGCCTGGGACTCACGTCTGAGCATCCCCAGCACACTCGGGGTGAAAATTGCAAAAAACACAGTTGATGGACAGAATGTAGAACAATGTCATACATTCACCCAGTACAAGGATCTGGGCCTTAATCCATCGTTTTTTTGCACTCCACACCACCCTGGGTTAGACACTGGCTATATGTAAATCAGCTCTGACCCTGTGCCTCATTGGGAACAGTCCAGTCCGAACTACCAAGCCATGTCTTTCCCAGACCGGAATCAAGCATCCAAGGACCGGTTTCTGGCTATCAGCCTTCATCAGCCTGGATAGCTTGACTCCAGTGGTGTGGAGAGCCTGAGACTCACATCTGAGCATCCCCAGCACACTCGGGGTGAAAATTGCAAAAAACACAGTTGATGGACAGAATGTAGAACAATGTCATACATTCACCCCAGTACAAGGATCTGGGCCTAAATCCATCATTTTTTTGCACTCCACACCACCCTGGGTTAGACACTGGCTATATGCAAATCAGCTCTGACCCTGTGCCTCATGGGAACAGTCCAGTCCGAACTACCAAGCCATGTCTTTCCCAGACCGGAATCAAGCATCCAAGGACCGGTTTCTGGCTATCAGCCTTCATCAGCCTGGATTTCTTGACTCCAGTGGTGTGGAGAGCCTGGGACTCACGTCTGAGCATCCCCAGCACACTCAGGGTGAAAATTGCAAAAAACACAGTTGATGGACAGAATGTAGAACAATGTCATACATTCACCCCAGTACAAGGATCTGGGCCTAAATCAATCGTTTTTTTGCACTCCACACCACCCTGGGTTAGACACTGGCTATATGCAAATCAGCTCTGACCCTGTGCCTCATGGGAACAGTCCAGTCCGAACTACCAAGCCATGTCTTTCCCAGACCGGAATCAAGCATCCAAGGACCGGTTTCTGGCTATCAGCCTTCATCAGCCTGGATAGCTTGACTCCAGTGGTGTGGAGAGCCTGGGACTCACGTCTGAGCATCCCCAGCACACTCAGGGTGAAAATTGCAAAAAACACAGTTGATGGACAGAATGTAGAACAATGTCATACATTCACCCAGTACAAGGATCTGGGCCTTAATCCATCGTTTTTTTGCACTCCACACCACCCTGGGTTAGACACTGGCTATATGTAAATCAGCTCTGACCCTGTGCCTCATTGGGAACAGTCCAGTCCGAACTACCAAGCCATGTCTTTCCCAGACCGGAATCAAGCATCCAAGGACCGGTTTCTGGCTATCAGCCTTCATCAGCCTGGATAGCTTGACTCCAGTGGTGTGGAGAGCCTGAGACTCACATCTGAGCATCCCCAGCACACTCGGGGTGAAAATTGCAAAAAACACAGTTGATGGACAGAATGTAGAACAATGTCATACATTCACCCCAGTACAAGGATCTGGGCCTAAATCCATCGTTTTTTTGCACTCCACACCACCCTGGGTTAGACACTGGCTATATGCAAATCAGCTCTGACCCTGTGCCTCATGGGAACAGTCCAGTCCGAACTACCAAGCCATCTCTTTCCCAGACCGGAATCAAGCATCCAAGGACCGGTTTCTGGCTATCAGCCTTCATCAGCCTGGATAGCTTGACTCCAGTGGTGTGGAGAGCCTGGGACTCACGTCTGAGCATCCCCAGCACACTCGGGGTGAAAATTGCAAAAAACACAGTTGATGGACAGAATGTAGAACAATGTCATACATTCACCCCAGTACAAGTATCTGGGCCTAAATCCATCCTTTTTTTGCACTCCACACCACCCTGGGTTAGACACTGGCTATATGCAAATCAGCTCTGACGCTGTGCCTCATGGGAACAGTCCAGTCCGAACTACCAAGCCATGTCTTTCCCAGACCGTAATCAACCATGTATTCGTGTCATGGGGTTTGGAGGACGAGTCTGGCTGCGGTGCTGTAGATGGTTTGGAGCTTGAGTGCAATATATATCCCAGATCAGCTCTCTATCATCTGTCGTAAGCTGGGTGATGCTGTAGTCAGTATTTTCAAATAATGAATACTCATACACAGGTCTAGACAAGTGGTCCTTACTATGTGGTTAGAGGACTGCTGGGGCCCACGAGAAGCAAAATGTAAAATTGAAATTTGTTAAATGTAAATGTCAAATTATTTGAAATTGGAGACTGAAAATTAAGTTGGTATTCTCAGATTGATTTGTGGGACCAGTGCAAGTAGTGCATTAAACAGAATTTAGGGGCTGATTACAATGGCCGCCCGCCTACAAGGTGGCCGTCCCACCTACTATATTATGATTTGACCGCCACCATGGCAGTCACCTCCCTTTATTTTGTACTGCGGCAGGGATGGGGTCAGCAGCCCCGCTGCAACACAAAAAATAGGGTGTTGACATATTCCTGTACCACGTGGCAGGCACCATACGTTGCCCGCCACATGGCACAGGGATATGTGGGGGGCAGCATAGGTGCCCCCAGGGACCATGTCCCAGGCTCCAGGAGTAAGAGGGCCTGCTTTGGGCCCCCAAATCCATTTCCGCCAGCCCTTTTGCAGCAGGTTGACTGCCGCAGAACGAACTGAGGAAAGAGTTATTTTAATCCCTTCAGGGACTACATGGAGGTCCGACCTGCGGTCTGATAAGATCCGCACGTCGGGACCGTGACAGTCGGTCTTTACGACCGTCACACGTCCGCCAGAGATTGTAATCTGGCGGGCCGACATCCCTATTAGGATGGCAGAGGGACCGTCAACGACAGCCTGTCCGCCATGGTAATGATGCCATAGAGTGGATGGTGGGTTGCATCAATTACTGTTAGAATAGTTCAAAACTTCCCATTAAAAATTAACATTTTAATTTTTTATATTTGTTTGTGATTTAAATATAATATTCTATAATTTGTGTATTTGTTTCATGAATGCTTGTTCTGTATTTTTGTGCATTCTTTTGGGGTTTGAATCATGGCATTGCGCAGACCTGAGTCCCTGGATCCACTAATGATTAAGTGGGTGTCCACAGAATCAAAAAGTAAAAGATAACAGGTCTAGACCTCTCCTAAATCTGTGAATCTTCATTGCCAGCTTCACAATTTGAAAGTCTGAATCACTTTTAGTTAACCAAACATCCCAATAGAGATGTCTAGTTTTTGCACTCAGCCTAACTCATCCTATTTACTTTCATTTCATAGAGCTTTATTCGGAACATAAAAGACATGTCCATAAAAGCACAAACAGTTACATGGCAAACATTTCATTATTAAAAGATACAGAACAAAAAAAGCAAAAAAATACATGTAATACAATAATTATCCAGTGCGGGATGGAATAAATATTTTAAAACAGGGTCTTAAAAACACATACTTTTCCTAACACCAATAGCCTTGAGTAGGAAAGTAGCTGTAAAAAAGCAAATGTCCGGATGATGCATATTAAAAAGCAATTTCATAGATTCTGTAATTGTTCTTACTCCAAATCTTTTCAAAATGGGTTTTAAATAAATTTTCCGTAATTCACTGTACAAGGAGCAAGAAAAAAGAAAGTGCATAGTACTCTGTTCAGTCCTGCTGTCACATGGACAGGGTCCCACCGGGCGTGTTTTTACATCAGGGCACGCAACCAGATGATGAGCCGTTCCCATCCTCATTCTAGTGAGAACAAACTGGTGTGAGACTCTAGTCACCTGAGTCAAATAAGGGTGAAATCCACTAAACTCATTCAAGCCATTGTACAATTTACAGGTAGAGAGTTTTGAATCTTCCAAGGCGCGCCTCTCTTTACAGAAATTCAGAAACACAATTTTCATATTTGATTTGGAGTTATCAGATGCACAAAACCGATCATTAATCACATTGTAACCGAAAACATTTTGAAAATTTTCGATATTATATTTGATCCAGGGGATTTTTAAGTGCTGGTCCAAGGTGAGGCAATCCTCAATGATAGCTCTGTTTAGTGAGGTGCCTTCATTCAACCAAACAGATCGCCACAATAATAAGGGTCTTAACATGATTAAATCGTTCAAGAAGTGGGACCCCGTTTCCTTGTGGACCAGGGTATTGGAGGTAGATTTGGGTAAGCAAAGGAGTCTTTTCAAGAAGTTATTCTCCTCTATCTGTAGGCCCTCAGCAGATGACACACCCCAAACTCCTGCCCCGTAAAGGGCCGCAGATAGGCATTTAGATTGGTAAATTTTTAGCATATCTGCTATACATCTGTTTCCCAGTTTCTTTGCGAAAACAAAAACCCCATTGGCACTTCTAATCATCTTAGTTTTAACCGCTCTGTGTTCAATGTCCCAGCTACCATTTTTTGAAAAATTAATTCCCAAATAGCAAAAATTGTCTACTTTTAAAACCTGTTCACCTTCTATAAAATAATGGGAGTTGACTTTCGTTTTAGTCTTAGCTCGTCCTGAACATTCCATCACATAGGTTTTAGACCTATTGATCACCAGTTTCCTGTTTTTGATGAACAGGACAAACCTGTCCATCAGCCGTTGAAGACCCAGGGGAGTCCTGGACAACAGTACTGCGTCGTCCGCATAGAGTAACACAGGGATGTTAAGGCCGTTAACTCTAGGGGCGTCAGCCGATACTGTTTGCAGGACAGCATCCACCTCATTAATAAAGAGAGTGAACAGTAGGGGTGCTAAAACACACCCCTGCCTGATTCCTCTCCCTATCCTAAACTTACTTGTGCATTCCCCGTTTGGCCCATATCGGACACTGGAACTAAGTTTTTCATACAGGCGAGCTAGAAAATACACTATACTGTCTGGAGCTCCCATGTCAATCAATTTAGCCCAGAGTAGGGCGTGGTCGACCAGATCAAAGGCACTGCTTAGGTCGGCGAAACATAAATACAAGGACCCTTTTTTGGCCTGGGTATATTTCCCGACCAAAAGTTGTAAATTTAAGCACTGCTCTATAGTACCACGCCCCTTTCTGAAGCCAAACTGGCTGTTAGTTAAAATCTCGTTCGACTCTGCCCATTCCTCTAATCTGACTAATAGAACACGACTCATGATTTTTACTGATGAGTCCAGTAGGGATATTGGTCGGTAATTTTTTGCTTCGCCCCGGTCTCCCTTCTTACATATAGGGATTATAATAGATTCTGCCCAAGTAGATGGTATATTTGAGCAGACTGCTGCATTAAAGATCTTAGCCAATAGGGGGCCCCAAATCTCCGGGGCGGTCTTATAAACATCTATAGGAACCCCATCAGGTCCTTGGGCCTTACCTCCCTTACTAGCTCTTATACTGACCATAACTTCCTCTACTGTTATATCTAGTGCAACTATAGGCCATCCTTTTCCTACAGGAGCTATACTATTGCCAGAATCAAATATGGTTGAAAAATGTTGGATCCATGAGTCTATGCTCACATTAGATGTGAGCACTGGAGCCTCCTCATCTTTGAGGAAGGGACTATTTACGGTAGACCAAAACAAGTTACAATTCCTTTGTTCTGCTGCTTGGCTTAGATTGTCCCACGCTTCCTGCTGCAACTCAGACTTTCTGCGTTTAAGGACCAGTTTAAAATCCTGCCTTAGTTGGATCACTAAACACTTATCTCTAGGTTTGGCTGATAATGCTTTTTTAAGATCTCTCCGGGCATTCGAACATGCATGGTCAAACCAGCCCCTATTTTGTCTATTTACGTGCCCCACCTCTTTAGTAAACTTCTTCCTGATAATAAAATTAATTCTGTCAAAGTGGTCGATACTGGCAATATCTGTATCCCCCTGTTCGAGAATTGCCGAGATTTCCGTCATACAGCTATTGATGATGGAATCAGATGTTTCATCGGCTTTTTCTCCCTTCCACCTCAACCTAACTCCATTAATTCTATGTGGTTCAATATTAACAATTGTACCCGAGTTGGGGGTGGCGGTAGAATGCCAGAACTTAACTTCAGTGGTTAGACAGTTATGATCGCTCAGCATTACATCGACCACCTTGACCTCAGAGCACATATGGGTTAGGTTGGTAGACATGCATATAAAATCGATTACTGTATTAGCCCCCCTCCCTTTGAACGTTGGGACACTTTCTCCCAGATCATTCTTTAAATTTTCCATGATTTCCATGTCATAATCTATCAAAAAGTTATTCAGGGTTTCACCATACAAATGATGAGGAAAATGAACTTCAGCTTCCCCTGAATGATTATAGACACCGCATAGATTCTGGGATGATAAGGGGCAAATGGAAACATTAAAATCCCCCACAAAAATAAGTTCATAAACACCATTAAAATTCTCTACAAAATTACACACTGCTTTATGTAATTCATTTATAACTGTGTGCCTAGTACCATCAAATATATTATTGTAGAAATTAATCAACAGAACATTTCTACATTCACCTTGCGCAAGCCAAAGGATTTGGAAATGAACCCCCACTTTTACATACTTTTTTACTAATACAGGCAACTTCACTGAAATCATAACTAGCAGACCTCCTCTAGATCTCCCGTGCGGTGAGGCCAATGCGGGAAGCTCATAGGAAACAAAGCCATCACTCCCCTTATATTCTCTACACCATGTTTCCTGTAGACAAATAATATCAAATAAGCCAATGAAATCCTTCCAACCCAGCATATCCTCTTTGGCCATCAAACCAGCAATGTTCCAGCTAGCAATATGACACGTTGCCATAACCCTTGCTAGGCTGACGTTTGGCATATCATCAATAGATACGGACATGGTATTATTTACATTAAAATGCTCTATATTAAACTCTAAATGCTCCTCATCGCCCCCATTAGACATACAATCAGTATTCACAATATTAATCTTTTCAGTTAAGGACTTTTTTAACTCTCCAGCATTGTCTCTCACCCGAACTAAGTTACTCTTATGTCAATCATTTTGGTCCAGGAAACTCAATGACTGGAACCTGTTCTGTGTTGGGACTTGGTAAAACATCCCATTAACAGGTGACATTAAACTATCGCTTACTGGTGGGAAATTAGACGCATGTGTTATAAATCTATTCCCGCCATGGGCCAGGTTCATCATATGCATTGGCGTTACAAAGGGACCATCCTGGGGGGGAAAACAAAGGGTATGTGGCCCTGGTCTGTTTACCTTAGGGTGATAGTTATTATTATTCGAAGAACCTTCCCAACTGTTAGCTGAATGTAACCTGTTTAAATGGTTGTAGAAATATCCCAATGGCCTTGCAACGACATCTGTCTCTGACTGCGTGATTGAGGCCGCTCTAAGGAGGACCGTCGCAACGTGTTGCGGATGTTTGAAATTAATAATCACGCAGTCACCCCCACATGTTTTTTTGGTGTTACCTATCCAATTGACTCTTCTGATAGAAATAATCTGGTCAGAGTAGCCAACTGGATAACCACAGTGTCGACTAAGCCAAGAGATAGCTTTGTTTTTAAGTGAATCTGCCGACTCTTGGGTATTAGGGGCCTGTGTGATAGGTGGGACATTCGTTAAAACTACAACAAATGGTACACATTCGGGTGGGAGGTCAGCAGGGCGCTTACTTGCTCTAACTGTACCCCTACTTGTTCCCCCTGTGGCAGCTGCTGTCGCTGTAATAGCTGACACAGCTGGTACATGACCAGACCGCTCCCCATTTAGCGATGGTGTTGGTCTTACATCCTGATTTGTGATAACCTGTCCTAAACTTGATGACCCTGCTCTCTGCTGCTGAGACGGTCTGCCCTTATCCTGCACAGCAGAAGTTGTCGACACAGGTCGTTCTTTGGATGGTTGTTTCCCAGTATTAACTAAAGCAGGGGAGCTAATTATGTTTCCTGGTTGGGCCCTTTCCTGAGTTGAAACCTGGGTTGGTGAAGTTATATCTTTAGATGTTAGTACCGTTTTATCCAGGGTAACAGTATGTTGATCAACCGCGTCCCTTAATCTTAATACTTCCCCACACAGGCCCTCTATTTTAGCAAGCAGTGGATCGATAATCATTTTGAGTTTCTTGTCAATAGAGCCCATCAGCAAATCTAATTGGTCAGGATCGATAGAGACACAACTATCTTTAATTAGTGTCCCTATATCTTCTGAGTTATCCTTATGGGTTAAATCCTTTTTATGTTTTCTGCCTGAGTGAAAATTTCCCCTTTTAGGTACTGTTTTCCTACAAGCTCTCATTAATCTTGTGGCCCTCAATGACTGTTGGGGAGTACCTTCACAAGTGTCACACATATCGTTTTCCGCTATGGTCCCATGATTAATAACCTCATTGGTATCTACAGCGATACTGTTCTTGTCCACAGTAGATGTAGCATGTTCACTGGGTGTATTGGTGTCCACAATATTAAGGTCCGGTGACTCAATTAAAGGGGAGATTTCCATATTGCTTTTCCCAAGAGATTTCCCCCTGTCCGTATTTATTCTGTTTACTACCTTCAACAGATAGTTATCAGGTAAAGTGGATTGTATGGACATGGTGGCGGTAAGTCAGGAGACAGTCAATGAATATTTTAAAAAATCGATGAAAGTGTCACTATATACCGCTTGAACGTACTCACGGCACAAGGATAAGGGGGGTGGCCCGTCCCGTCCCTGGTCGTCCCTGGTCGTCCCCGGATGGCCACAGACGGCCCGCCCTCTGCCCGGGCTCAGCCCGGCGCCGCCCGCGCGCGTCCCGCGACGCGGAGGGAGAGTCCTGTTAAGTAGCGCCTCCGGGCACGCAGCGGCAGGAAGTGGCCGGAAGTGGTCGCACTGCCCTCTGGGAGCTGTAGTCTCCAGCCGCCACCAGCCACGAGATGTAGGAACGCGGCAGCGGCGAGCGGCGAGACCTACAGCGTCAGGGCCCCAGGGGCAGGAAGACGTCCAGCAGGTAGGTGCCCCACAGCGTTGTGGCAGAAATTCCCCCGCTCCACCGAGGGAGCGTCCTGTTAAGTAGCGCCTCCGGGCGCGCAGCGGCAGGAAGTGGCCGGAAGTGGTCGCACTGCCCTCCGGGAGCTGTAGTCTCCAGCCGCCACCAGCCGCGAGATGTAGGAACGCGGCAGCGGCGAGCGGCGAGACCTACAGCGTCAGGGCCCCAGGGGCAGGAAGACGTCCAGCAGGTAGGTGCCCCACAGCGTTGTGGCAGAAATTCCCCATTCTATTTACATTTATGAACATTGGGGCTGAGTTACAAAGGAGGATTCCAGACTTCCAAGTCTCTTAAGTCTAAAAAAGCTTCTAACGTACTTCTTTTCTTATTTTTTGCAATTCACACTGTGTTGATTCATTGAACCATCTTAAAAATCATCCTATGAAAATGGGTATTTTGTGCATGTGTGAGTAAATTACACATTTTAGAATAGTGCAACATGAATAATACATTTTCGGATATGCACAATTATCAGTTTGTAGTAACTAAAATGTCCCAGTAGTCACAATCACTTTAGGTACAGTAACGCTTAGTAAAAACATATACTCATGCATGCGAGTGCCATACAATGTCATTAAACTGGTGCTGAGAATTTTAGAGAAAGGTAACCCTTTTCTATAAAACTCGTATTAGATTCTAACATGAAGCAGGATATTTGATGATTTTGGCATTCATTTAGTAATAGTGGTAAACACAAATGTTATGTTATGCGTATTTGTAAAGTACACTATTACCCAAAAGTGTATCCTGGAGCTGGGCAGGTAGGTGTGTGCTTTACCCTGCCTAGGGCAAAGCACACACCTTTGGTGTGAGTCAGGGCGGGACTGAATCAGAGTGAGATTAAGTGAATCAGAATGAGTGGAACTGAGTAAGAATGAGTGAGAGGGTCAGGGTGAGACTAAGCAAGACTGTATGAGTCAGTGAGACCGAGTAAGACTGAGGGAGTCAAATTGAGCAAAAGTGCAAGTGTAACTGAGAGTAAAGGAATGTGAGTGAAAGAGATTCAAAGAGAATGCGTGAAAGAGTAAGAACCTCTGAGAATAAGTCAGGCTTGCTCACTGGAATTTGAGCCAAGGTTTATGCCCCTCCACTTTAAAAAGTTGCCAGTTGTCAGCCACCACTGCACAAGATCATTTTACTGAGGTTCCTGCATGTTCTTCTTTACAGAAAAAAGTTCCATCATATGTACAAAATCCTCCAGCTCCTGCATGACCTTCTATATAGAAAACATTCCATCCTTCTGCATATTCTGCATGTTCCTCCACATAGAAGCACTGCCTTTCTCTGAGGATCCTGCATTTCTCTCTTTATACGACTAATGTGATCCTTCTGCATGTCCTTCTATGTAGAAGTAGCATCCTTCGGCAAAGCCTGCATGTCCTTCTATGTAGAAGTAGCATTCATGTGCAAAGCCTGCATGTCCTTCTATGTAGAAGTAGCATTCATGTGCAAAGCCTGCATGTCCTTCTATGTAGAAGTAGCATTCTTCTGCAAAGCCTGCATGTCCTTCTATGTTGAAGTAGCATACTTCTGTAAAGCCTGCATGTCCTTCTATGTAAAAGTAGCAGCCTTCTGTGGGATCTGCATGTCCTTCTATGTAGAAGTAGCATACGTCTGCAAACCTTGCATGTCCTTTTATGTAGAAGTAACATCCTTCTGCAAAGCCTGCATGTCCTTTTATGTAGAAGTAGCATTCTTCTGCAAAGCCTGCATGCCTTCTATGTAGAAGTAGCATCCTTCTGCAGAATCTGCATGTCCTTCTATGTAGAAGTAGCATCCTTCTGCAAAGCCTGCATGTCCTTCTATGTAGAAGTAGCATTCTTCTGCAAAGCCTGCATGTCCTTCTATGTAGAAGTAGCATACTTCTGCAAAGCCTGGATGTCCTTCTATGTAGAAGTAGCATCCTTCTGCAGAATCTGCATGTTCCTCTATGTAGAAGTAGCATCCTTCTGCAATGCCTGCCTGTTCTTCTATGTTGAAGTAGCATTCTTCTTCAAAGCCTGCATGTCCTTCTATGTAGAAGTAGCATCCTTCTGCAGAATCTGCATGTTCTTCTATGTAGAAGTAGCATCCTTCTGCAAAGCCTGCCTGTTCTTCTATGTTGAAGTAGCATTCTTCTGCAAAGCCTGCATGTCCTTCTATGTAGAGGTAGCATACTTCTGCAAAGCCTGGATGCCCTTCTATGTAGAAGTAGCACCCTTCTGCAAAGCCTGCATGTCCTTTTATGTAGAAGTAGCATCCTTCTGCAAAACCTGCCTGTTCTTCTATGTTGAAGTAGCATTCTTCTGCAAAGCTTGCATGTCCTTCTATGTAGAAGTAGCACCCTTCTGCAAAGCCTGCATGTCCTTTTATGTAGAAGTAGCATTCTTCTGCAAAGCTTGCATGTCCTTTTATGTAGAAGTAGCATCCTTCTGCAGAATCTGCATGTTCTTCTATGTTGAAGTAGCATCCTTCTGCGGAATCTGCATGTTCTTCTATGTTGAAGTAGCATCCTTCTGCGGAATCTGCATGTTCTACTATGTTGAAGTAGTATTCTTCTGCAAAGCCTGCGTGTCCTTTTATGTAGAAGTAGCATCCTTCTGCAAAGCCTGGATGCCCTTCTATGTAGAAGTAGCATCCTTCTGCGGAATCTGCATGTTCTTCTATGTTGAAGTAGCATCCTTCTGCGGAATCTGCATGTTCTTCTATGTTGAAGTAGCACCCTTCTGCAAAGCCTGCATGTCCTTTTATGTAGAAGTAGCATCCTTCTGCAAAACCTGCATGCCCTTCTATGTAGAAGTAGCATTCTTCTGCAGAATCTGCATATCCTTTAATATAAAGGTAACTGCCCCCTTCTGCAAACTCTGCATGTGTCTAAGGAATTGCACCCACTTGTAAACCCTTTCATGTCCCTTTTGGAAATCATTGCAACTTTGTGCAGGTCCTGCACACCCTCCTGTATCGACATCATGGAATACTTCTGCAGATCCACTTCTATATCAAAGTAATGGCCTGCTTTTGCATCTGTACTTGACCCTCCATATAGAAGCCAGTCCATCCTTTTACGGTCGTACTCGCCCCTCTATATGGAAGCCAGTCCATCCTTTTACGGTCGTACTCGCCCCTCTATATGGAAGCCAGTCCACCCTTTTACGGTCGTACTCGCCCCTCCATATGGAAGCCAGTCCATCCTTCTGTGGCCATACTCGTCCCTCCATATAGAAGTAAGTCCATCCTCTTGCAGATTCTGCATGTCCCTCCTTATAGAAGCCAGTGCATCCTCCTGCAGATCCTGCATGTTCCTCCTTATAGAAGCCAGTTAAACCTCCTGCAGATTCTGCATGTCCATCTATATAGAAGCCAGTGCTTCCTTCTGCAGATTCTGCATGTCCCTCCACATAGAAGCCAGTGCATCCTCCCGCAGATTCGGCATGTTCTTCCTTATAGAAGCCAGTGCATCCTCCTGCAGATCTGCATGTCCCTCCATATAGAAGCCAGTGCTTCCTACTGCAGATTCTGCATGTACCTCCTTATAGAAGCCAGTGCATCCTCCTGCAGATCTGCATGTCCCTCCATATAGAAGCCAGTGTACCCTCCTGCAGATTCTGCATGTCCCTCCATATAGAAGCCAGTGCATCCTTCTGCAGATTCTGCATGTCCTTCCAAATAGAAGCCAGTGCATCCTCCTGCAGATCTGCATGTCCCTCCTTATAGAAGCCGGTACATCCTTCTGCAGTTTCTGCATGTCCTTCCAAATAGAAGCCAGTGCATTCTTCTGCATGTCCCTCCATATAGAAGCCAGTGCATCCTCCTGCAGATCTGCATGTCCCTCCTTATAGAAGCCAGTGCACCCTTCTGCAGATTCTGCATGTCCCTCCTTATAGAAGCCAGTGCATCCTTCTGCAGATTCTGCATGTCCTTCCAAATAGAAGCCAGTGCATCCTTCTGCAGATCTGCATGTCCCTCCTTATAGAAGCCAGTGCATCCTCCTGCAGATCTGCATGTCCCTCCTTATAGAAGCCAGTGCATCCTTCTGCAGATTCTGCATGTCCTTCCAAATAGAAGCCAGTGCATCCTCCTGCAGATTCTGCATGTCCCTCCATATAGAAGCCAGTGCATCCTTCTGCAGATTCTGCATGTCCTTCCAAATAGAAGCCAGTGCATCCTCCTGCAGATCTGCATGTCCTTCCAAATAGAAGCCAGTGCATCCTTCTGCAGATTCTGCATGTCCTTCCAAATAGAAGCCAGTGCATCCTCCTGCAGATTCTGCCTGTCCTTCCAAATAGAAGCCAGTGCATCCTTCTGCAGATGTGGAAAATGACTAAAATGAGGTATATATAAGCGGCGTTCATTTATGTTCACCACAGCCACTGTTGAAAGTAAAGTGAAAATCGTGAAACAGTGGCCACGCCATCTTGTCCCTTTTAGGCCCCATCATGCACGTAAGTGGCAGCCATTTTGTGTGTCGTGGCCTCTCTGCCCATTGCCAATAGCCTGCGCGTCTCTCCCCCTCACTCCCCGGCCTCGCAAGCATTCCCCCGCGCCCCGACAGCCCCCGGTCTCTCCTGCTTGGCCCATAAACGCACCTCTAACGCGACCCTGTCTCCGAGCCACATCCCGTGCTGAACCCCCTCGCTCTTTCATCTCATTCAAAGAACAGGCCCTATTGATAACCTCTTCCTCCCTGCCCGATTGTCCGGCCTGATCCCAGGCCATCACCTAGCCCAACAGATGCAGTTTATTGCCCCCTACAGTAGGACCTTGCCTCACATCAAAGGAGCGGGGATTAATCAATGCTTTCGCACCCCAAAGATCCGACTGATCACACACATCCCCGTTCCCAGCGGAATGTCCAGCTGCGCGATAACCACCACATGCTGAGATCGGGGTGGGAACTCTACTGTAGATGTGTGTGGGAACGGGCCTGGACCGGGGATTCCGAGGATGTCTTTTCTGTCTTTCAAAGAAACATTACGGATGCAGTGTATGTAATAAAGCCATAAACCTGTGTATAAGAGGCCAGGCCTCAGAGATGCGGTTAGAGCACCTCGAGAAGATACCCTGTTGTCTGATTTGACGTGTTCTGCTCCGTCGGAATAAACTCCTGTTTCCTGCCTTCCAGTCTCCAGCGCCTGCCTCTTTGTTTGGTAATCTCGAATGGTATGAGAGGCGGCTAACGCCGGGCAAATACTGAAGGGTTCTTGGTCGAATTCGGCCCTACCTTTTCACAATTGGCTCCCAACGTGGGGCCCATCAGCGACACGTGGATCCAGTGGGAGAGGTCCCAACGTCAGAGTGAACGACTGCAACGATCGGGAAGTGCACCTGCCCGATAGACCCTCGTCTGGCAGCCGATCATCCGAACTTCACTGGTTCCGAGCAGACCTCTCTCGAGTGATCTACGGTCCTGACTGGGAACCATCAGGAGTGCCACAGCAATTACGGAGAATAGAGGACGATCAGGTGCTGGAAGCGGAAGACGAGAAACTGTCCATGTGGTCCGGGTAAGGTCGTGTAACACGACAAATTGCGAATTGATTGTTTGATTGTTTGAAAATACTAGTATTACTCATTTGATTGGTTCTGAGAGATTCTCTGTCTGCAAACAGGGAAGAATAGGAGTATTCTCTCTTTGCAGATAGTGAAGGGTAGGTAACGCAGGCCTTTGCCCCCGTTGTAATCCGTCGTGCCTGCTTCCCTCTCCATTTGATTGATTGTTATCCAAGCATTTACTGTTTTGGAATTGGTTCTCTTTGGATCATTCTCTATTTGCAAACAAGCACAGAGTCGCAATACTCTGTTTAGTCTTTGCAGATAGTGATGGATAGGTAACGCAGGCTTTTGCCCCCGTTGTAATCCGTCGTGCCTATTTTTATCCCTCATTTGATTGATTGTTTGTCCGAACATTGACTGTTTGGAATTAGTTCTCTCTTTGGGTATTCCCTATTTGCGAATACTGTATAATAGAAATATTCTGCCTAGTCTCCGCAAAGTAGTGAAGGATAGGTAGTGCAGACTTTTGTCCCCATTGTAACCCGTCATGCCTATCTTCTCCCCATTGTTCAGTAGTTGGTTCAGCCCGGACCGTTATTAGAGGTAGATCATCCGGCTCCACCGGAGGACACCCCTAATAAAAAGGACATATATATAAAAATACGGATTAGCCGCTGTATCGTGCTAGCAAACTATAACATAAAAATCGTTAGGAAAAACAAAAGGAATCGAGCAAAATCAATAGGCCACTGATGGGATCTTTTTGACCCCGCTAAACATTAGGAACAACCCCTCATGAGAAATATGAAACTAGTGAGAAGAGCCGAGCTCGACGCCATGATGGCCGCAAGACAGCTCGGCTCCGCCGCCCACCCCGCCCAAATAACGACAAACCCTATGCAAATATTATAAATATATACAACACTCCAGCAAAGTAATATGTTAAAATGTTTTATTATACAAATATTTACATGGCAAACGGCTGAAACATCAATCCCAATGCATTCGCCATCTGCTTGACGCTGTTCCTGTCCCTCCTTCCTTAAAGTAGCAATGTTGGGCTACTTTGGGCTACTTTCTAGTTGGCTTTGGGCTATAGAAAGTCTACAAAAGCCATCAGCCGGCGAGGTAGCGTCGGTGGCGGCCTGGGGTGGAGGACCGTTGTGCGAATAGGCCGGAGGCAACACCACGCGCCGAGGCCCATCCCCAGATCGTCCAGAGGTGGTGTCCAGCAAGTTGTGTGCAGGGGATGCCCTGCTGATGGCTCCCCCCTTTTTGTTGCCTGGTTCAGCCATTTTGTATATCTACGCCAGGAGATGGCGTGGGGCGCCCGCGGAGAGGCGGTGCGGGCGGCCCCCTCTCCCCCGCCCCCCCCCAGGTGGAGGTTCCTCTCCCGCACTAAGACTGCCATTAGCGTTCCACTCAACGAGCCCCCGCGGTTGACTGGCCGGGGGACCCGCTCCGGTGGCTGTGGTGAAGGACAGCTGCGGGAGGGGGGGGGCTCTCAAGATGGCGGCCGGCTCCCTGGATTTGGGCCTGGTCCACTAGGATGGCTCTGGGCTACCATGGAACTCGGATGCTTGCCTGCTCGGGCATGAGCCCCACTCTTGAAGACATCCTCTCAGTTTTAAAGATTCTACGAGAGTCGTTGGCCCTCGACTCCCGCGGGCTTCCGGTGGGGGCAACCGCCACTGTTGCTCGACTATCTCCCATGGATATGCCGCTGCCCCGGGCGACCGCCGCCTTATCCACATCTGGTGCCGTAGGAAAGACTGATTCAACGCATCTGTGGAGGGATACTCCTGCTGTCCCGCTCTCCGGAGTGGCCACAACGTTGTCACAAGATGGTGATGCTCTCATGCTGACACCAGCTTTTGTACGAATTACTAAGAGACACTGTAGACTGCCAACTCGATCAGTTCCGGTGGGACCTCAGCGTGACCCGGTAGGGAAGATTTTGCCTTCCTCGCCTTTAAGTCGCGGTTCATGCCGCCTGTCCCTTCTGCTGGCGTTAACGGAATTTTTTGAACTGCCGAAAGGGATTCTGGTCCGGCCGCTAGTTATTGGAGGCATTTGAACTATACTCTGGACCCGCCTGGCCTCAACCAAAATGGCACCAGTATGGGCGGGACTTGCAACTCCTTATGACGATTCTAGTTACTTAGCCTTGATGTTATGGGGGATGTATGCGGTCTTTGTGCACATGGCGGGCGGGGAAGTGTACTGACTGGGCATGCGGACAACCCTATTGATGTCGTTTTTTTTTACTATTGATTATTGTATTATTAAAGCTCCGAAGTAATGTTACTCATGATACTCGCCCATGGTGTGCGTATGGACGATTTTATTGTAACTGATCCTGCTATACTTTCAATTATAAAATCAACCTTCACTGATCCTGCAACCGTTTGTCACGTTTAGTTTTTTCCAATTAAATGGCTCGCTCGTTACGTACTCCTATACTACAGTGTAATCTCTCCTTACCTCATGCGTTTCCCGTCTGCCCCGTGGCCGGCCTGTATGGTTGGAGGCCCGTATTTGAATGCTGACATTTTTACAATCAAGGTTTTAAAAGAAAAATATATATGGAACTAGCATCATAACAGTCATTTAGATTGATAGGGTTGTTTTTTTTTTTTTAAATACCATGCTCTGCGAACAGGAACGACCCTATACCACCGTAAACCTTTTCTTTTCCTCGAATGAAAACATGAATCCGTCACCCCCCCACCTTATACTGAATACCCCTGGCCTTTGACCCTCTCCTACACGCGGTCTGTACTACTGCCCTCGGGCGATCTATGTAATGAACAGACTACCATTGGTTATCTTTGCCGCACTACCAGTTCCTCTGGGCTTCAATGCCGAGACATAAGGGACTGCATCCCAGAGAGATAAGTCAAGTACGTGGTGGGTAAAAACATTTTCGGGTTTATGCGCGCTGATGTGCTTTGAACGCTGCCCCCCCCTCTCTTTCTTTTTTGCAGGTTACATCGGAATTTCAGCTGAAGTATGGAAAAGACCTAAAACCGCATCGTGTTCCACGCGAGGAAAATAGGCTAGCTCTGTGAGACGGTACATTATATGTAGGAGCTATCTCTGGGAGCGTGAAAAATTGTATGGTATGAATGTGCGCATGGGCCCTGATTTGTACGGTATGAATGCGTATGTGTGGCGCACGTCTGGGTCAATAAAAGAATGCTTTTTGTATGATTGAGACGTTGATCGAACGGTTAATGGGATAGGAAGATTAAGCCCGAACATGGTACCTGCATGTGAAAGACGAATAAAAATATAGCACTTTCCTTACTTAGGAACGACTCTCTCTGGAGCTAGCGAATGGGAGAGTGGCCTACACCAGAAACTCGAAGGCTTATTTCAGTACGACGAACCCAACCCCAACCGATATCCCAAATGTACACCCAAAATAATGCGCACCAGTGAGTCAATTTATGTGCTGACTAAATAAGAAAAGTTAAGAGTACCCCGGGTTGGGGTTCATCCAAAATCCCCCTCAGCCCAGATATTAGGGATATTGTTATTTTTTAGATTTACCCCTTCTTCTTCCACCCTCATAGAAAAGTCAGAATTGTACCACCGCACGTCCGACTGACACCCCTCCTTTACCTCAGCTTGGATCATCATTTGCTAGATGTTGGAAGACCCCACCGTGAGTATAAGCGCGACTGGACTAGTGTCCGACCAATTAAAAAGGAGTAAGTATTTTTTTGAAGCGAGGTTACCAACAAAAAAATTGTCTACTATTAGGAAGGAAGGAGAACAACGAGCTCGACCCCCAGAATGAATTAAAGGGAATACTGAGAATACGCAACATGCATGACAAAGTCCTTTTGCCCAAAATAGCTCTGTGTTCTGTCTTAGGTTTCCGTACTTGATGTATGTACTGTCGCACCCTATCTGGTATTTGTCTGTACGTAAACTATGAATTTATGTTTTACCTTAGCTTGTGTTTTATACGTGAAACCGACCCGTACTGTTCTATATGTGTGTGCACTGAATAACCTAATATTATACACGTTTCTCTCTCTCTCTCTTTATGTTGTACGTGTACTAATAGCCTATTTGGTGCACACGACGTTCTCTCCCTCTGAGGGCTCCCTTGCTCCCTTTTGAATAAATGACGACACTGTACCTCGCCGGCACAGGTATAATTGGCTTTAGACACGACAGTGTTTGAACAAATTGACAGAAACAAAACGATCGTATTTTGCCATATTACTACCTCTCCTTTCTGTAAAATGATGGAACTTAATTGGCTGAGAAAGAAAGGACAGGTAAGACGACTAATGTCCCCTAATCTGACCCTTAAAAGGGAACTATATGTCAGTGGCTTTTGTTTTAGTGCTTTAGTAACACCACCCTCATCATTTGGATTACCACCGCCCATTGCACAAAAGTAGAATGTCCGAAACGTCCCCGTTTTTGCAGAATGGTCCCAGTTCTGTAACCAGCCGTCCCAGAAAATCTTAAAGACTGTAGCTGATGACCTTGTTTTTAAAGATAAATCGTCCAAAAACTGATAAAAGTTAGCCGTTGCTGTCAGAAAAGAAAGAAAACAAAAATGCTTAACGTATGTCCTTCCCTGGAAAAAGTAGCTGTAAGCCCATGATAATAAGCACTACTCACTTTTTATGAATTAGCAGACCTTGAAGAAAAATATAGCTCAACAGGATTTGTTTTAGAAAAACACAAGTCTCTACTGGAGGAGCCGGTTTGAATTCGATGAACCATGTAATTGTTGGATATCAGACTTCTTGCCACGCTCGCGAATATAACAGGAATAAACACCAGACAGACATGATGTTTGAAAATAGAAAGATACTTGCAGACCTGTACCACAGCAATGATGCATGAGTTAACAGCATACACCGATGTAAGGATTACTAAGCATCCACCCTATCGTGACCAATGAACGTTTCCCCAACTACTTGGGGTTGGGAGAGAAATTAAAGTGTGTAAACATCTTCCCCTGCCAGTTCTCTAAGACTTGTTTTTTTGTACTCATTTAAAGATAACGTGCGGTCGTCGGAGGAGAGGGGCCGGACGTGATGCACAGCCTGGCTGCAGACCGGGGAATATCTATGACCTCGACCAAGGTGGAGCCACAGAGCAAAGAGTTGCGGGACAAGGCACCATTCTCAACGTGGAAAGTGAAGGAAAGAAGGGCTGTCCAGAAGCCCCTACATGTTGATGAGCTCGTGCCGAAAGTCCCAGCCCATTGTGCCCGATTGATGGGCCCACTTGCTTGAAATTTCTGCCCTCCTTGGTCCGTTTCAGACCTGATCCCACTCCACCCTCTTTTCCCTCGGCCTCCCAAAGCACGCCCCCATCACCCCTTTTTCCATATGGAGCTGTTGAACTTGACTTAAAAATAAAAATAAAAAAACACAGCACAAAAGATAGAATAGGGTTTGTCCCGAAAGAAGAACGGAATACGGGTACCCCGACTAAAGTACCTATGGTAGATTAGTTAGGTAACAGGACAAACAGGACTGTGGTCCGAGAGCAAAGAGTGGCCACACCCTGCAACGCGAAATCTGAATCCGAGCTGGACGCATAGCTCCACCGCCGGTGCTCAACAGTGCCAACGAAAGAAGAAAAACTATGAGAGCCTACCAGTGATGGCTCGCTGTAATAAGACACTGGAAAGACGAACCCTTTTTTTGAACATCGCCACCCCTTGACTGTCCCTTGTATTAAGTTGAATTCCTCTCCCAACCGCTTTGTATTGATTACCACCCAATTGAGCTTTCGAAACCTTACATCGGTCACTTTCAACTGTACTTGGATAACTAAGAAGGCGTTAACTCTGTATCTTGATGATTGTAGAACACCAGTTATGCACATGAACATGCTGTCTAGTTTTGACCCCCATGGAGTCCAGACCTCAAAAACGGCGGGACTCCGGAAGTTCCCTATCGCTCAGCTTTGGGATGACCTACTCAAAGCATTCCAGCGCACCTGCCAGGAGCAAGGGATCACTTGAGGAGACGGACCTCATCGCCCTTGTAACCCCGCTTGCCTCCGGGGGCGAAGGCGGCCTGTCGCCCTCTCCCCCACCCCCCCACCTCTTTGGAACACATGTCCCACACAACTGAAAGCGCCCACCGGTCACACTCAGAATTGCACAGGACCCCGAGCGGCGCTGCACGCCCACCATTGCATCTGCCCCAACTTTCTTAGGTCAACAGTATGAGCTGACGGGGAGATGCCCCCCCCCCCTCTCCCCTACCCTCTCTGCCGGAGGACAGACACCATGCAGATAGATGGCGTCACCACCTTATGACGGGCTGGCTTACACTCCGACGGCTCTCCACAGGCAGCACCTGACAGCCCCAGCTTGGGAATGATACTCCCCCCACCGCATACCTCGCACTACTAGCGGCCCTGCCACACCCCACCCCGCTGTTGCGGCCAATTATGAGAACGCAAGATGATCTCTCTCACTTTCCCCCCTTTCCCCCCTCCCTTCCTTCCTACCCCTGGTTTTCCCCGCCGTTGTATAGGCATAGGGGACAGTTTGTTAGCTGGTCATGTTTCCCGACCAGACCCATTACTTAACCCGACCGAGGACGACACATGCAACACGTCACAATTGGGAAGCGATGCCTTATTGCCCGTATGCTACCCGCACTCTGCAGAGACGCGGCGACATCTACATGATATGTGAGGAACAGACCTGCACTCACACCCGCGCATGCTAATGAAGGATACGCTCCATGGCTTCCCAACCACAGCCACGTCCATTGCAACATCCCAACACCATCACTGGGAAGGAACACAGACATTGCAGTACTGGCCATCTGAGCCTTGATCGAAATGGCTGCAGACCAACCCTGCCGCGCACACTCACCTACTATTATGCCTCAGTGAGCTATACCACCACACATCTTGCCTACACATGGACAGCATTGCGATTACGAATTTGGTGAAACACCTCATACTGATCACCCCCCCCCCCACACTATCGGCTCACTACAATTGCCCCTCGGACCATCTGTGGGGACAGGGGAGATTGCTAGCACAGCACCAATGCTGGGTAACAACAGTATAACCACTTTGGACAGAAAAGACAAAATCTCAAGATCTATTGTTACTGTGACTAGATCCCAGATAACTACATATGCATGTGCGTTAGATTTGCCGCCGGACCCCCGGGTTGCCGGCTGAATGGCTGTGTCATCAAGTTAGAGGCTTACATGCTTGTTTTCTGCTCAGCGGGCCCTACGGGCCTTTACGGATATTTTGTATGATGTATTCCTCTTGCATAATAAAGATCTTTAAAAAACCAAAAAAAAAAAAAAAATGGAGTCCAGACCTCAAGTGATAATAGCCCTTATCCTGCCAGAACATTTTTTTGTATGACATCATGTTTGTATTCGGACGAATCTCCTACATCGTCTAAAGTAATGTCCCCGCCTCCAAGGTCTAACGTATGACGCAGCTAATGTAATTTTGTATGCACTGTCTACCCGCCCACCACATTGACTACATATGGTTATGTACGATTCTGTCTGCATTGATAGCAGAATTATTTCCATCTGCCTGTAATGCATATGGGCTACCAAAGCAAATTGTATAAATAATGTCAGCTTGAACATCCTCACCTGTGACATGAACAGGAATGAACTAACTTATGATAAAAACTGGGGACTGTGGAAAATGACTAAAATTAGGTATATATAAGCGGCGTTCATTTATGTTCACCACAGCCACTGTTGAGAGTAAAGTGAAAATCGTGAAACAGTGGCCACGCCATCTTGTCCCTTTTAGGCCCCATCATGCACGTAAGTGGCAGCCATTTTGTGTGTCGTGGCCTCTCTGCCCATTGCCAATAGCCTGCGCGTCTCTCCCCCTCACTCCCTGGCCTCGCAAGCATTCCCCCGCGCCCCGACAGCCCCCGGTCTCTCCTGCTTGGGCCATAAACGCACCTCTAATGCGACCCTGTCTCCGAGCCACATCCCGTGCTGAACCCCCTCGCTCTATCATCTCATTCAAAGAACAGGCCCTATTGATAACCTCTTCCTCCCTGCCCGATTGTCTGGCCTGATCCCAGGCCATCACCTAGCCCAACAGATGCAGTTTATTGCCCCCTACAGTAGGACCTCGCCTCACATCAAAGGAGCGGGGATTATTCAATGCTTTCGCACCCCGAAGATCCGACTGATCACACACATCCCCGTTCCCAGCGGAATGTCCAGCTGCGCGATAACCACCACATGCTGAGATCGGGGTGGGAACTCTACTGTAGATGTGTGTGGGAACGGGCCTGGACCGGGGATTCCGAGGATGTCTTTTCTGTCCTTCAAAGAAACATTACGGGTGCAGTGTATGTAATAAAGCCATAAACCTGTGTATAAGAGGCCAGGCCTCAGAGATGCGGTTAGAGCACCTCGAGAAGATACCCTGTTGTCTGATTTGACGTGTTCTGCTCCGTTGGAATAAACTCCTGTTTCCTGCCTTCTAGTCACCAGCGCCTGCCTCTTTGTTTGGTAATCTCGAATGGTATGAGAGGCGGCTAACGCCGGGCAAATACTGAAGGGTTCTTGGTCGAATTCGGCACTACCTTTTCACACAGATTCTGCATGTTCTTCCTTATAGAAGCCAGTGCTTCCTCCTGCAGATCTGCATGTCCCTCCTTATAGAAGCCAGTGCATCCTTCTGGATTTTTTGCATGTCCTTCCAAATAGAAGCCAGTGCTTCCTCCTGCAGATTCTGCATGTCCCACCTTATAGAATCCAGTGAATCCTCCTGCAGATTCTGCATGTCCCTCCATATAGAAGCCAGTGCATCCTCCCGAAGATTCGGAATGTTCTTCCTTATAGAAGCCAGTGCATCCTCCCGCAGATCTGCATGTCCTTCCAAATAGAAGCCAGTGCATCCTCCTGCAGATTCTGCATGTCCTTCCAAATAGAAGCCAGTGCATCCTCATGCAGATCTGCATGTCCCTCCTTATAGAAGCCAGTGAAACCTCCTGCAGATTCTGCATGTCCTTCCAAATAGAAGCCAGTGCTTCCTCCTTCAGATCTGCATGTCCCTTCTTATAGAAGCCAGTGCATCCTCCTGCAGATCTGCATGTCCCTCCTTATAGAAGCCAGTGCATCCTTCTGCAGATTCTGCATGTCCTTCCAAATAGAAGCCAGTGCATCCTTCTGCAGATTCTGCATGTCCCTCCATATAGAAGCCAGTGCATCCTCCTGCAGATCTGCATGTCCCTCCTTATAGAAGCCAGTGCATCCTCCTGCAGATCTGCATGTCCCTCCTTATAGAAGCCAGTGCATTCTTCTGCAGATTCTGCATGTCCTTCCAAATAGAAGCCAGTGCATCCTCCTGCAGATTCTGCATGTCCTTCCAAATAGAAGCCAGTGCATCCTTCTGCAGATTCTGCATGTCCTTCCATATAGAAGCCAGTGCATCCTCCTGCAGATTCTGCATGTCCTTCCATATAGAAGCCAGTGCATCCTTCTGCAGATTCTGCATGTCCTTCCAAATAGAAGCCAGTGCACCCTTCTGCAGATTCTGCATGTTCTTCCTTATATAAGCCAGTGCATCCTTCTGCAGATTCTGCATGTCCCTCCATATAGAAGCCAGTGCATCCTCCTGCAGAACTGCATGTCCTTCCTTATAGAAGCCAGTGCATCCTCCTGCAGATCTGCATGTCCCTCCATATAGAAGCCAGTGCTTCCTCCTGAAGATTCTGCATGTCCCTCCTTATAAAAGCCAGTGCATCCTTCTGCAGATTCTGCATGTCCTTCCAAATAGAAGCCAGTGCATCCTCCTGCAGATCTGCATGTCCCTCCTTATAGAAGCCAGTGCATCCTTCTACAGATTCTGCATGTCCTTCCAAACAGAAGCCAGTGCGTCCTCCTGCAGATCTGCATGTCCTTCCTTATAGAAGCCAGTGCATCCTCCTGCAGATTCTGCATGTCCTTCCATATAGAAGCCAGTGCATCCTTCTGCAGATTCTGCATGTCCTTCCAAATAGAAGCCAGTGCATCCTTCTGCAGATTCTGCATGTTCTTCCTTATAGAAGCCAGTGCATCCTTCTGCAGATTCTGCATGTCCCTCCATATAGAAGCCAGTGCATCCTCCTGCAGAACTGCATGTCCTTCCTTATAGAAGCCAGTGCATCCTCCTGCAGATCTGCATGTCCCTCCATATAGAAGCCAGTGCTTCCTCCTGCAGATTCTGCATGTCCCTCCTTATAAAAGCCAGTGCATCCTTCTGCAGATTCTGCATGTCCTTCCAAATAGAAGCCAGTGCATCCTCCTGCAGATCTGCATGTCCCTCCTTATAGAAGCCAGTGCATCCTTCTACAGATTCTGCATGTCCTTCCAAACAGAAGCCAGTGTGTCCTCCTGCAGATTTGAATGTCCTTCCTTATAGAAGCCAGTGCATCCTCCTGCAGATTCTGCATGTTCTTCCTTATAGAAGCCAGTGCATCCTTCTGCAGATTTTGCATGTCCTTCCAAATAGAAGCCAGTGCTTCCTCCTGCAGATTCTGCATGTCCCACCTTATAGAATGCAGTGAATCCTCCTGCAGATTCTGCATGTTCTTCCAAATAGAAGCCAGTGCTTCCTCCTGCAGATCTGCATGTCCTTCCTTATAGAAGCCAGTGCATCCTTCTGCAGATTCTGCATGTCCCTCCATATAGAAGCAAGTGCATCCTCCTGCAGATCTGCATGTCCCTCCTTATGGAAGCCAGTGCATCCTTCTGCAGATTTTGCATGTCCTTCCAAATAGAAGCCAGTGCATCCTCCTGCAGATCTGCATGTCCTTCCTTATAGAAGCCAGTGCATCCTCCTGCAGATTCTGCATGTTCTTCCTTATAGAAGCCAGTGCATCCTCCTGCAGATTCTGCATGTCCTTCCAAATAGAAGCCAGTGCATCCTTCTGCAGATTCTGCATGTCCCTCCATATAGAAGCCAGTGCATCCTCCTGCAGATCTGCATGTCCTTCCTTATAGAAGCCAGTGCATCCTTCTGCAGATTCTGCATGTCCTTCCAAATAGAAGCCATTGCATCCTTCTGCAGATTCTGCATATCCCTCCATATAGAAGCCAGTGCATCCTCCTGCAGATCTGCATGTCCCTCCTTATAGAAGCCAGTGCATCCTTCTGCAGATTCTGCATGTCCTTCCAAATAGAAGCCAGTGCATCCTCCTGCAGATCTGCATGTCCTTCCTTATAGAAGCCAGTGCATCCTCCTGCAGATTTTGCATGTCCTTCCAAATAGAAGCCAGTGCATCCTCCTGCAGATCTGCATGTCCTTCCTTATAGAAGCCAGTGCATCCTCCTGCAGATTTTGCATGTCCTTCCAAATAGAAGCCAGTGCATCCTTCTGCAGATTCTGCATGTTATTCCTTATAGAAGCCAGTGCATCCTCCTGCAGAACTGCATGTCCTTCCAAATAGAAGCTAGTGCATCCTCCTGCAGATTCTGCATGTCCTTCCAAATAGAAGCCAGTGCATCCTTCTGCAGATTCTACATGTTCTTCCTTATAGAAGCCAGTGCATCCTCCTGCAGAACTGCATGTCCTTCAGCCAGTGCATCCTCCTGCAGAGTCTGCATGTCCTTTCAAATAGAAGTCAGTGCATCCTCCTGCAGATTCTGCATGTACCTCCTTATAGAAGCCAGTGCATCCTCCTGCAGATCCTGCACGTTCCTCCTTATAGAAGCCAGTGAAACCTCCTGCAGATTCGGCATGTTTTCCTTATAGAAGCCAGTGCATCCTCCTGCAGATCTTCATGTCCCTCCATATAGAAGCCAGTGCTTTCTCCTGCAGATTCTGCATGTACCTCCTTATAGAAGCCAGTGCATCCTTCTGCAGATTCTGCATGTCCCTCCATATAGAAGCCAGTGCTTCCTCCTGCAGATTCTGCATGTACCCCCTTATAGAAGCCAGTGCATCCTTCTGCAGATTCTGCATGTTCTTCCTTATAGAAGCCAGTGCATCCTCCTGCAGATCTGCATGTCCCTCCTTATAGAAGCCAGTGCATCCTTCTGCAGATTCTGCATGTCCTTCCAAATAGAAGCCAGTGCATCCTCCTGCAGATTCTGCATGTCCCTCCATATAGAAGCCAGTGCATCCTTCTGCAGATTCTGCATGTCCCTCCTTATAGAAGCCAGTGCATCCTCCTGCAGATCTGCATGTCCCACCTTATAGAATCCAGTGAATCCTCTTGCAGATTCTGCATGTCCCTCCTTATAGAAGCCAGAGCATCCTCCTGCAGATTCTGCATGTCCTTCCAAATAGAAGCCAGTGCATCCTCCTGCAGATCTGCATGTCCCTCCATATAGAAACCAGTGCTTCCTCCTGCAGATCTGCATGTCCTTCCAAATAGAAGCCAGTGCTTCCTCCTGCAGATCTGCATGTCCCTCCATATAGAAGCCAGTGTACCCTCCTGCAGATTCTGCATGTCCTTCCAAATAGAAGCCAGTGCAACCTTCTGCAGATTCTGCATGTCCCTCCATATAGAAGCCAGTGCATCCTCCTGCAGATCTGCATGTCCCTCCATATAGAAGCCAGTGCAACCTTCTGCAGATTCTGCATGTCCCTCCATATAGAAGGCAGTGCAACCTTCTGCAGATTCTGCATGTCCCTCCATATAGAAGCCAGTGCATCCTCCTGCAGAACTGCATGTCCTTCCTTATAGAAGCCAGTGCATCCTCCTGCAGATCTGCATGTCCCTCCATATAGAAGCCAGTGCATCCTCCTGCAGATTCTGCATGTCCCTCCTTATAGAAGCCAGTGCATCCTCCTGCAGATCTGCATGTCCCTCCATATAGAAGCCAGTGCATCCTCCTGCAGATTCTGCATGTCCCTCCTTATAGAAGCCAGTGCATCCTCCTGCATGTCCCTCCTTATAGAAGCCAGTGCATCCTCCTGCAGATTCTGCATGTCCCTCCTTATAGAAGCCAGTGCATCCTCCTGCAGATTCTGCATGTCCCTCCTTATAGAAGCCAGTGCATCCTCCTGCATATTCTGCATGTCCCTCCTTATAGAAGCCAGTGCATCCTCCTGCAGATTCTGCATGTCCCTCCTTATAGAAGCCAGTGCATCCTCCTGCAGATTCTGCATGTCCCTCCATAGAGAAACCAGTGCTTCCTCCTGCAGATCTGCATGTCCTTCCAAATAGAAGCCAGTGCATCCTCCTGCAGATTCTGTGTGTCCCTCCTTATAGAAGCCAGCGCATCCTCCTGCAGATCTGCATGTCCCTCCTTATAGAAGCCAGTGCATCCTTCTGCAGATTCTGCATGTCCTTCCAAATAGAAACCAGTGCTTCCTCCTGCAGATCTGCATGTCCTTCCAAATAGAAGCCAGTGCATCCTCCTGCAGATCTGCATGTCCCTCCATATAGAAGCCAGTGTACCCTCCTGCAGATTCTGCATGTCCTTCCAAATAGAAGCCAGTGCAACCTTCTGCAGATTCTGCATGTCCCTCCATATAGAAGCCAGTGCATCCTTCTGCAGATCTGCATGTCCCTCCTTATAGAAGCCAGTGCATCCTTCTGCAGATTCTGCATGTCCCTCCATATAGAAGCCAGTGCATCCTCCTGCAGATCTGCATGTCCTTCCTTATAGAAGCCAGTGCATCCTCCTGCTGATCTGCATGTCCCTCCATATTGAAGCCAGTGTACACTCCTGCAGATTCTGCATGTCCTTCCAAATAGAAGCCAGTGCAACCTTCTGCAGATTCTGCATGTCCCTCCATATAGAAGCCAGTGCATCCTTCTGCAGATCTGCATGTCCCTCCTTATAGAAGCCAGTGCATCCTTCTGTAGATTCTGCATGTCCCTCCATATAGAAGCCAGTGCATCCTTCTGCAGATTCTGCATGTCCCTCCTTATAGAAGCCAGTGCATCCTTCTGCAGATTCTGCATGTCCCTCCTTATAGAAGCCAGTGCATCCTTCTGTAGATTCTGCATGTCCCTCCATATAGAAGCCAGTGCATCCTTCTGCAGATTCTGCATGTCCCTCCATATAGAAGCCAGTGCATCCTTCTGCAGATCTGCATGTCCCTCCTTATAGAAGCCAGTGCATCCTTCTGTAGATTCTGCATGTCCCTCCATATAGAAGCCAGTGCATCCTTCTGCAGATTCTGCATGTCCCTCCTTATAGAAGCCAGTGCATCCTTCTACAGATTCTGCATGTCCCTCCATATAGAAGCCAGTGCATCCTTCTGCAGATCTGCATGTCCCTCCTTATAGAAGCCAGTGCATCCTTCTGTAGATTCTGCATGTCCCTCCATATAGAAGCCAGTGCATCCTTCTGCAGATTCTGCATGTCCCTCCTTATAGAAGCCAGTGCATCCTTCTACAGATTCTGCATGTCCCTCCTTATAGAAGCCAGTGCATCCTTCTGCAGATTCTGCATGTCCCTCCTTATAGAAGCCAGTGCATCCTCCTGCAGATCTGCATGTCCCACCTTATAGAATCCAGTGAATCCTCTTGCAGATTCTGCATGTCCCTCCTTATAGAAGCCAGAGCATCCTCCTGCAGATTCTGCATGTCCTTCCAAATAGAAGCCAGTGCATCCTCCTGCAGATCTGCATGTCCCTCCATATAGAAACCAGTGCTTCCTCCTGCAGATCTGCATGTCCTTCCAAATAGAAGCCAGTGCTTCCTCCTGCAGATCTGCATGTCCCTCCATATAGAAGCCAGTGTACCCTCCTGCAGATTCTGCATGTCCTTCCAAATAGAAGCCAGTGCAACCTTCTGCAGATTCTGCATGTCCCTCCATATAGAAGCCAGTGCATCCTCCTGCAGATCTGCATGTCCCTCCATATAGAAGCCAGTGCAACCTTCTGCAGATTCTGCATGTCCCTCCATATAGAAGGCAGTGCAACCTTCTGCAGATTCTGCATGTCCCTCCATATAGAAGCCAGTGCATCCTCCTGCAGAACTGCATGTCCTTCCTTATAGAAGCCAGTGCATCCTCCTGCAGATCTGCATGTCCCTCCATATAGAAGCCAGTGCATCCTCCTGCAGATTCTGCATGTCCCTCCTTATAGAAGCCAGTGCATCCTCCTGCAGATCTGCATGTCCCTCCATATAGAAGCCAGTGCATCCTCCTGCAGATTCTGCATGTCCCTCCTTATAGAAGCCAGTGCATCCTCCTGCAGATTCTGCATGTCCCTCCTTATAGAAGCCAGTGCATCCTCCTGCAGATTCTGCATGTCCCTCCTTATAGAAGCCAGTCCATTCTCCTGCAGATTCTGCATGTCCCTCCTTATAGAAGCCAGTGCATCCTCCTGCATATTCTGCATGTCCCTCCTTATAGAAGCCAGTGCATCCTCCTGCAGATTCTGCATGTCCCTCCTTATAGAAGCCAGTGCATCCTCCTGCAGATTCTGCATGTCCCTCCATAGAGAAACCAGTGCTTCCTCCTGCAGATCTGCATGTCCTTCCAAATAGAAGCCAGTGCATCCTCCTGCAGATTCTGTGTGTCCCTCCTTATAGAAGCCAGCGCATCCTCCTGCAGATCTGCATGTCCCTCCTTATAGAAGCCAGTGCATCCTTCTGCAGATTCTGCATGTCCTTCCAAATAGAAACCAGTGCTTCCTCCTGCAGATCTGCATGTCCTTCCAAATAGAAGCCAGTGCATCCTCCTGCAGATCTGCATGTCCCTCCATATAGAAGCCAGTGTACCCTCCTGCAGATTCTGCATGTCCTTCCAAATAGAAGCCAGTGCAACCTTCTGCAGATTCTGCATGTCCCTCCATATAGAAGCCAGTGCATCCTTCTGCAGATCTGCATGTCCCTCCTTATAGAAGCCAGTGCATCCTTCTGCAGATTCTGCATGTCCCTCCATATAGAAGCCAGTGCATCCTCCTGCAGATCTGCATGTCCTTCCTTATAGAAGCCAGTGCATCCTCCTGCTGATCTGCATGTCCCTCCATATTGAAGCCAGTGTACACTCCTGCAGATTCTGCATGTCCTTCCAAATAGAAGCCAGTGCAACCTTCTGCAGATTCTGCATGTCCCTCCATATAGAAGCCAGTGCATCCTTCTGCAGATCTGCATGTCCCTCCTTATAGAAGCCAGTGCATCCTTCTGTAGATTCTGCATGTCCCTCCATATAGAAGCCAGTGCATCCTTCTGCAGATTCTGCATGTCCCTCCTTATAGAAGCCAGTGCATCCTTCTGCAGATTCTGCATGTCCCTCCTTATAGAAGCCAGTGCATCCTTCTGTAGATTCTGCATGTCCCTCCATATAGAAGCCAGTGCATCCTTCTGCAGATTCTGCATGTCCCTCCATATAGAAGCCAGTGCATCCTTCTGCAGATCTGCATGTCCCTCCTTATAGAAGCCAGTGCATCCTTCTGTAGATTCTGCATGTCCCTCCATATAGAAGCCAGTGCATCCTTCTGCAGATTCTGCATGTCCCTCCTTATAGAAGCCAGTGCATCCTTCTACAGATTCTGCATGTCCCTCCATATAGAAGCCAGTGCATCCTTCTGCAGATCTGCATGTCCCTCCTTATAGAAGCCAGTGCATCCTTCTGTAGATTCTGCATGTCCCTCCATATAGAAGCCAGTGCATCCTTCTGCAGATTCTGCATGTCCCTCCTTATAGAAGCCAGTGCATCCTTCTACAGATTCTGCATGTCCCTCCTTATAGAAGCCAGTGCATCCTTCTGCAGATTCTGCATGTCCCTCCTTATAGAAGCCAGTGCATCCTCCTGCAGATCTGCATGTCCCACCTTATAGAATCCAGTGAATCCTCTTGCAGATTCTGCATGTCCCTCCTTATAGAAGCCAGAGCATCCTCCTGCAGATTCTGCATGTCCTTCCAAATAGAAGCCAGTGCATCCTCCTGCAGATCTGCATGTCCCTCCATATAGAAACCAGTGCTTCCTCCTGCAGATCTGCATGTCCTTCCAAATAGAAGCCAGTGCTTCCTCCTGCAGATCTGCATGTCCCTCCATATAGAAGCCAGTGTACCCTCCTGCAGATTCTGCATGTCCTTCCAAATAGAAGCCAGTGCAACCTTCTGCAGATTCTGCATGTCCCTCCATATAGAAGCCAGTGCATCCTCCTGCAGATCTGCATGTCCCTCCATATAGAAGCCAGTGCAACCTTCTGCAGATTCTGCATGTCCCTCCATATAGAAGGCAGTGCAACCTTCTGCAGATTCTGCATGTCCCTCCATATAGAAGCCAGTGCATCCTCCTGCAGAACTGCATGTCCTTCCTTATAGAAGCCAGTGCATCCTCCTGCAGATCTGCATGTCCCTCCATATAGAAGCCAGTGCATCCTCCTGCAGATTCTGCATGTCCCTCCTTATAGAAGCCAGTGCATCCTCCTGCAGATCTGCATGTCCCTCCATATAGAAGCCAGTGCATCCTCCTGCAGATTCTGCATGTCCCTCCTTATAGAAGCCAGTGCATCCTCCTGCAGATTCTGCATGTCCCTCCTTATAGAAGCCAGTGCATCCTCCTGCAGATTCTGCATGTCCCTCCTTATAGAAGCCAGTCCATCCTCCTGCAGATTCTGCATGTCCCTCCTTATAGAAGCCAGTGCATCCTCCTGCATATTCTGCATGTCCCTCCTTATAGAAGCCAGTGCATCCTCCTGCAGATTCTGCATGTCCCTCCTTATAGAAGCCAGTGCATCCTCCTGCAGATTCTGCATGTCCCTCCATAGAGAAACCAGTGCTTCCTCCTGCAGATCTGCATGTCCTTCCAAATAGAAGCCAGTGCATCCTCCTGCAGATTCTGTGTGTCCCTCCTTATAGAAGCCAGCGCATCCTCCTGCAGATCTGCATGTCCCTCCTTATAGAAGCCAGTGCATCCTTCTGCAGATTCTGCATGTCCTTCCAAATAGAAACCAGTGCTTCCTCCTGCAGATCTGCATGTCCTTCCAAATAGAAGCCAGTGCATCCTCCTGCAGATCTGCATGTCCCTCCATATAGAAGCCAGTGTACCCTCCTGCAGATTCTGCATGTCCTTCCAAATAGAAGCCAGTGCAACCTTCTGCAGATTCTGCATGTCCCTCCATATAGAAGCCAGTGCATCCTTCTGCAGATCTGCATGTCCCTCCTTATAGAAGCCAGTGCATCCTTCTGCAGATTCTGCATGTCCCTCCATATAGAAGCCAGTGCATCCTCCTGCAGATCTGCATGTCCTTCCTTATAGAAGCCAGTGCATCCTCCTGCTGATCTGCATGTCCCTCCATATTGAAGCCAGTGTACACTCCTGCAGATTCTGCATGTCCTTCCAAATAGAAGCCAGTGCAACCTTCTGCAGATTCTGCATGTCCCTCCATATAGAAGCCAGTGCATCCTTCTGCAGATCTGCATGTCCCTCCTTATAGAAGCCAGTGCATCCTTCTGTAGATTCTGCATGTCCCTCCATATAGAAGCCAGTGCATCCTTCTGCAGATTCTGCATGTCCCTCCTTATAGAAGCCAGTGCATCCTTCTGCAGATTCTGCATGTCCCTCCTTATAGAAGCCAGTGCATCCTTCTGTAGATTCTGCATGTCCCTCCATATAGAAGCCAGTGCATCCTTCTGCAGATTCTGCATGTCCCTCCATATAGAAGCCAGTGCATCCTTCTGCAGATCTGCATGTCCCTCCTTATAGAAGCCAGTGCATCCTTCTGTAGATTCTGCATGTCCCTCCATATAGAAGCCAGTGCATCCTTCTGCAGATTCTGCATGTCCCTCCTTATAGAAGCCAGTGCATCCTTCTACAGATTCTGCATGTCCCTCCATATAGAAGCCAGTGCATCCTTCTGCAGATCTGCATGTCCCTCCTTATAGAAGCCAGTGCATCCTTCTGTAGATTCTGCATGTCCCTCCATATAGAAGCCAGTGCATCCTTCTGCAGATTCTGCATGTCCCTCCTTATAGAAGCCAGTGCATCCTTCTACAGATTCTGCATGTCCCTCCTTATAGAAGCCAGTGCATCCTTCTGCAGATTCTGCATGTCCCCACTTACAGAAGCCAGTGCATCCTCCTGCAGATTCTGCATGTCCCTTGTGAAGGACATATGGTCATATACAAGAAATGCTCTTTTGCTGCGGCTGCCTCTAGTCCATCTGTGTATCAGTGATGGTTGTTTTTTGCATAGCTCTGTAGCACAGTTCCTTATCATCCCTTCTTATATTTAATGTACCACTGCAGAACAGGAGTTACCTGTTTGTGCTTGCCCTATGTGGTCCTTTGTGCATCAGTAAGGATCTGTGCAGTTTCTGCAGCCCCTCTGTGCAGCAGTGATGGCTTCTTTCTGCAGTTCCTTTATTCCTATCTTGGTACCAGTAATGCTGTATGTCAGCGGATACTACAGGCCCTATGCAAAGAAGGAACACTTGTGTCCCCTTGTAGCATGATGAGCTTGTTCTGGTGACGCTGCATAGCTCTCGGCATGCAGTAATGAACTCTTTCTGCTCTTCCTGCACGTCCCTCAGTAAATCAATGAAGGGGTCCTTCTGCTGTTTCTGCGTGCCCCAATGTTAACCTGTGTTGGAGTCCTTCAGCATTTCATGTTTGTCCCTCTGTATATCAGTAATGAGGTCTTCAGCAGTTCCTGCATGCCCTTCTGTATATCAGTAATGAGGTCTTCAGCAGTTCCTGCTTGTTCCTCTGTATATCAGTATTGAGTTCCTTCAACAGTTCCTGCATGCCCTTCTGTATATCAGTAATGAGTTCCTTCAGCTGTTCCTGTGTGCCCCTCTGTATATTAGAAATGCAGTCCTTTAGAGGTTCCTGATTGTCCCTATGTATATCAGAAATAGGGTTTTAAGTAGTTCCTGCTTTTTCCTCTGTATATCAGTAATGCAGTCCTTTCGGGGTCCTTAGTATCCGACAGTATGGCCATTGCGGAGGCGTTCTCGTCCCACTTTGAAAGGGTGTATTCACCAGTGTGCACTAGAACTGAGGGGGACTGTGCTGAATTCCTGCAGGATTTCCGGCTGCCGCATCTGTCCCGTGAACAGAGTGACCGCCTCGATGCGGACCTCACAGAAGAGGAAATTAGTAAAGCCCTTAATTCACTACACTCCGGAGAAGCACCAGGGCCCAACGGGCTCCCGATAGAAATCTATAAGAGACAGACAAATGTCATCATCAAACCCCTTAATCAGTTGTTTTCGGAAGCTAGAGAGGGGGGTACGCTCCCCCCGATCAACGGGAAGCTATGATAGTGGTTATTCACAAAGATGGGAAGCCACCGGACCACTGCACCTCGTAC
Organism: Lissotriton helveticus; assembly: GCF_964261635.1. Taxonomy (NCBI): domain Eukaryota; kingdom Metazoa; phylum Chordata; class Amphibia; order Caudata; family Salamandridae; genus Lissotriton; species Lissotriton helveticus. Next base: position 60,833,746 of record NC_136061.1, read on the forward strand.
CGCCCCATCTCTCTTTTCAACGCGGAGGCCAAGATTATGGCCAAGGGCTTGGCGGACAGATTGCTGTCGGTCCTTCCAGACTTGGTACATGTGGACCAGTCAGGGTTCATGCCCCGTAGGAGCACCCGTCTCAATCTGCGACGTCTATATGGAGAGTTATATATGACGGAGGATGTCGGGGATACGCAGACGGCATTGATGTCATTGGATGCATCAATGGCATTCTATAGTATCGAATGGCCTTACTTACTTGTGGTGCTTCAGAAATTTGGCTTTGGCCCCACCTTCTGTGCATGGGTGTCTTCTGTACGAACAACCGTTGGCTCAGATTAGAGTGAATGGGACGGTGTCCAGGATATTCCCCCTTAAGAGAGGTACCAGACAAGGCTGCCCCTTGTCTCCTCTCCTGTTTGCCTGGACATTGGAGCCATTGGCACACTGAATCTGGAGGGACGGGTCTTTTTGGGGCCTGACTCTGTCGGATGACTGGGAGGAGCGTATTTCTTTATACGCTGATGATATCATACTATATATGGCGCGGCCATACCATTCGATAGCGCAGGCGCTACATCTTTTTGAACTGTTTAGCAGCTATTCCACATATATTATCAATTGGGGGAAGTCGGTGATCTTTCCTCTGTTGGGTCTCCCCCCCACGAGTCCCTACTAGATATCCAGCCACAGTCGCTATGGATGGCTTTAAATATTTAGGGGTTTACATAACTAGGAATGTGGGGGAATTTTTCAATAAAACTGTGAACCCCAGTTGGCACGCCTTGGGGCCGATGTCAGTCATTAGAGATCCCTCCCGCTTTCTCTCATGGGCCGAGCAGCACTATTCAAGATGCTCGCCGTGCCGAGACTGCTGTACATCTTACAAAATACGACAACAAAAAGGTTCCAGAGGGTCTACACATGAGGGTGAAAAAAGGACAAACGTGGAAAGTTAATAGAAAAAAGTGTCTATTAATTTTCCACGTTTGTCCTTTTTTTGCACTGCACCCCCTCAGTCACACCGCTCCTCTACCACTTACCAGTCACAGATAGTGGTATACCATACTATTGTCACTCAACGGGGGAGAACTGTTTACCATCTAGTCTCTCCGTGGTTTTGAGTATCATCAACTTGCATAGATGGTTCCGAAAAAATCCCAGATGATGAAGGTCGGTCTCGAGTGGTGACTGATGGGTACTTTTGACCATCCACTGAGTTGTCACAGTGAATTTTTGCGTAAGTCAGTCTAGGGCCCTTTGTTTCTGATTAGTCTTCTGGCTACCGCAGGCTCACACCCTCTTGTGTAGACCCTCTGGAACCTTTTTGTTGTCATATACTCTTGGGGACCGTTCACAGAGCTTGGTCTTTAAATATTCCCCTGGGTCCTATCTCACCGTAGTGTTATTGTTCATCTTACAAAATACACCATACCCTGTCCCCCAGGGAGTATTAACGCGTATCTCGCAGGCAGTGCGGGCACTGCTCTGGAATGGTGGGCCTCAGCTCTCAACAAACTTACTAGGGGGGTATACAATGGGGGGCTGGCACTCCCGGATGGGCGACTGTACTACTGGGCCTCCCAGCTTCAGGTAGCAAATGACTGGGTGTAAGCAGACCGCTCAGAACTGGCCTACAGAGTGGACAAACTGGTAATGCCCATGGGTAACTGTGAGCACTTGCTCTATGCTCAGAGAGTTGGGAAAGAGTGGCCTGTGCATACTAGGGTGGTGGTCCAGTGCTGGAGGGAAGCGAACAGGTTCCTGGGGTGGACGGACAAATCGACTGGTAGAACCCCCTGTGGCTGGGAAATCAACTGCGAGAGGTGTCACGGCTGACTGGCTTTGGGTGGTGGAAACTAATCGGGATAGATTATTTGGGTGACGTTTGGAAGGGTTCTGCTTCCCCCTCGTTGCCTACCTCAAGAAGGTATACGACCTCCACGAGTCACAACACTACCACTACCTACGCCTTACCCACACCATTCGCTCACACATAAGCAAAGATGCATCCATTCCGAAGTACTCCCCCATGGAGGATAGGGTATTGTTGGAACCCATATTAGAGAAGCCCACGACCACCATCTACCGAAAACTCATAAACAATATGCCCGACCCACTGGTAAAACTTAGAGAGACAGCACTGGACCACCACCCTAGTATGCGCAGGCCACTAGCAGCAACTACACAATCCACTGAGCTATTCAAAAGTCTCCCCGCTTCAGTTATTGAGGGAGAGAGAGAATGGATAGATGGAAAGAAAGAGAGTGCTCGCGGAGACAAAGGGGGAGTGGCTGGTTTGAGGATGTTTCTAGGGCTGCTTTTGGTCCTCCAGACCCACCCAGGCTCTTGTCCGTCCCTTCGGGCTAAAAAGAAGGCTCTTTTGGGACAGAGAGTGGGGTTTAGGGCGGCCCTGTGACATCAATCGGTAGAGAGAGATGCGGCTGCCTTCTGTCCTGTCATTCTACCCGAAATGTGCAAAACCAGACCAGGCCCAGTCCCCCTGGGAGCAGAGCTGGATATCTGAAAGCACGGACTTGAAAACCTCAGAAGGACGAAAGGCCGCGCAGGCCCTGCCATGATTCGAACTTCTGACTTGAAAGTTATACCCAGAGCTCAGCAGCAACTACACAATCCACTGAGCTCTTCAAATGTCTCCCCGCTTCGGCTATTGATTGTTTCGTTGCATTCATCCCTGAATGTCACTGCTGATAGTAATCCGCACATTGATACAGTTTTGCATTATCTGTATGTATTTGAACCTGGAAAGCGCCCTGATGCCCGAAGGAGCCGGTCTGCGCTTCAGTGACGCTTTTTAACACAAATGCCTCAGTCCCTTGAGTCGGGCCTGGGAAGAATGCGCCCCCTTATCTCCAGCGCAGGCGGTAAGAGGATAGCGCTGGGGAGAGGCCAGGTGTGCGGCTGGTCAAGGCCAGGTGCGCCGGCCGCTCGTCACCGGCCCGTGCTATCTCCCCTGCCGCTGATAGCTGGTCCTCTCGGCACAGAGGCGCCTCTCTTCTCGCCCTCCTCGGCTGTCCGCGCCCTCAGCTATGAAATCCCCCCAAATATGCCACATTCCGGGCACTGCCAGGGCTGATACCAGGCAGTGGGAAAGGGGGCGTGGCGTCCAGCCGATGCGCTCGGACCAGCACCCCCCGCAGATGGACAGGCACGTGCCTTCTGCTGTACATTGCGCTCAATGCCAGGCTCTGCTGGTCAGCGGGTAAGATATCTCAGTAGGTTAATGCGCCTGCTGCAGACATCAATGGGACCCATGCTTCAAGGTGTTCATTGAACCTTACTGACTGCAGAGTCAGCCACAAGTATGGGAACAAACACACTGAAGTGACCAATACCTAGCTTTATCGACCACCGGCTTCAATGCGCTATTACGCCTCTTATCGCGCACACTGCTATGTCATCACTAACCAAACGATCATGACAAATAAAGCGGGCACAGTGGGGAAATTAAAAGATGTGGGGGCAAATTATCAAGGGCCGGCGATAAATATCGTAAAACGCGACTTGCATATTTATCGCCGGCTATCTCTGGAATGTATCGCCCGGTTAGTGCGTTATCAACAACGCGCATCCCCGAGGCGATAACAGTTCCAGAGATAGTGGTGGAAAACGGCAATATCCTAGATGATAGGGCCTGTGGTCTTAGCCACACAATTCACCCCCCCCTGTTACGTATGCCTTACTCAGGAATTTAACAGATGTTAAATTCCTGCGTTAAGGCATACTTAAAAAAAAAAATGTCTTTATTGATTTTCAGCAAGAATTGAATCTACAATAGACATATCAATAGTACGATAGATATCAAACAAGAGTCAACCCCGCCCGTCCTCCCTCCCTCCCCACCCGCCCAAACTGAAAGAGATAAAATATCGACTGTGAGGGGATGTAAACAGTATGCATAGATTCACCATATAGTAATAATAAACCTCAAATACCACAAAGGCCTGGAGGCGGACATAGAGCAGGGCTAAACCCAAGTCACAAGTAGTACAAATGCCCAACAACATACCCTCACCATGGAGCAGCACCCATAAAGAGCCATTTCCGCCCCTTCAGGAGCCAGCACCCACCCATACCCTGGGGATCAGTCAGAGTATGGACAAGTGAGCAAATAGGCCGTAAGAGGGGCCCAGAAGTCCTTTGGACGTGATGCTTCAGGAAGCTCTTCCTCATATGTTTGAAGTTGAGTTTTACAATATAACAGATCCCGGAGCCACTTCTTCTTAGTAGGATATCTTTTCGCCCCCCAACATTGTGCCACAGCTCTTTTTGCAAACAGGGTAGACAGTGCAATGATGGTTTAAAAATTTGACATAGCCTAACAGACAAATAACAGGGGTACATGAAACTGGTTCCTGAACAACCTCTGTCAGCATCTCCATCGCGTCCTCCCAGAAGGCGTGCACTTGTCCACACTGCCAGGCCACATGCATAAAATCTGCATCTGCCGTTCCACACCGCACGCAATTACCATTCTCACAAAGACCATATTTAAAAAGCTGCAGGGGAGTATAATATAATTGGTGCAAGTACTTAAAATGGATTATTCTAAGATTGCAATTAGCCGTCAGACACCCAGTGAGAGCGCAACACACATTCCACACATCAAGGGTGAGGGCACCACCCAAAACCGCCTGGCATTTCACAAATGAGGGGCGCTCACAATGGTCACGCTCACACAGTGATGCATTATAAAGCCTAGTGATGAGACCGTGTCGCTCAGCATTCGAGAGCATTGTCTGTAGAGCACGTAGAGAAGTGGGCTCAGCCGGGAAATCGGGATACGCAGCTCTAACAGCCTGGCGCAGACGCACATATGTAAACTCGAACATACAGCCCCTATTCACACCTCTCTGTACCTCCTGCAACGATTTAAATCTGCCCTTCTCATATAGATCACCAATCCGTGTAACAACCACCTTAGCCACGGCTCCTAGGGCCTGTGGTTCCCGTGCAGCCGATATTTCCGGATGGGAGGCCAGAGGTAGCAATGGGGCATAGAGATATGGCAACTGCTCTCTCTCTGCCAATTGCCGCCAGGCCCACGCAGTACAAAATACAGGATTAATCTCCGACCGAGGACTACCCGCACCACAGGACAAAATTACCGCCTGAACTGGTAATGGAAGTACTGCATCTGCCTTTATGGCCACATGGGGTTGATACCACTGCGGGAAGTGACAGTAATGGGCGAACTGAGCTTGAGCGCAGAGATAATATAGCCGGAAATCCGGAGCCTCAAACCCACCTCGCTCAAATGGCTGCACCAGTAGGTCCCATTTACACCTTGACCGTTTCTCACCCCAGACAAATGCCGTCAGTACAGACTGAAGATTCTTAAAAAAAGCCACATTTAATTTGATCGGGATGTTAATAAAGAGATATAATAATTTGGGGAGGAAGGTCATTTTCACGACCGCAAGTCTATCCGCCAGCGAGAGGGGCAAATGAGCCCATCACTCCGCTTTTCCTGTGATGTCAGTGAACGCCCGCCCATAGTTCTCAGATATAACAACTGCCGGATCCCTGTGGATCCAGACTCCCAAGTATTTTACAGGGTCAGATGGCCAAAGCATCGGGAATTTCAGTGCAATCTCCTTCGTGTGTGCCATAAGAGGGAAAACTACCGACTTCGACCAGTTGATCCCTAGCCCAGAAAAACGTTCAAATTTAATATACTCCCGCAGCAACGCCGGCAAATGCACCTCGGGGTCACGAACATACAAAAGCATATCATCCGCGTATAGCGAGACTATCAATAGTCGTTGATGGAACCGCAACTCAGCCTTTGCATGCAGCTGCCGAATCTTACAGGCGAGAGGTTCAAGGACAAGCAAGAACAGCGTAGGGGACAATGGGCACCCCTGTCACGTGCCGCCCCCTATTGGGATCACCGAGCACACCCACCCATTTACGCTTACTCTCAGCTGGTTCTTCATAGAGCACCTGAAACCCTTTTTAAAAAAAAGGGAGGAAAGCCCATCCGAAGCAGGACTGTGAACATATAAAACCATTTGAGGGAATCAAAAGCTTTTGACGCATCTAGTAACACAGCAACTGCTTGCATGTTGGGATCAAAATAATTCAGAGTGGAAAAAATAGGTCGGAGATTGTGCGCAGTGGAGCGCGCCGTGACAAAGCCAGACTGGTCGGGTAATACCAGCAAAGGAACCAACGGCTGCATCCGGGTTGCGATCATTTTTGCAAGGATTTTGGTATCAATATAGATTATGGAGAGTGGCCTATATGATTCACAATTGGTCGGGATTTTATCAGGTTTTAGCAGTGTCACTAAGAGAAACATACAATACTTGTGAGTTTACCCCTTATATAGGATTTAAGTGTGTCTCAAACGATTGTAATGGGAGCAGAACCTATGTTCTACTTTAAGAACTCGACTACCTAATTTCTCAGATGATTCATTGCGTCTGTCTCAGAGAGTATAGTACGATCCAACACCCTTTTTAGGTCTCGCGCCTGGCATTGCAGTGTGCAGCAGTGCTCGCGCAGCGAAAGACCTCTTGTACGGGCTTCAGAAAGCTGACTACACGCTTGTGCGTGTGCTTTTGCTTTCCGTGGCTGCAATTGGCTTTTGCATACTTTTAAAAAGAAAAGCCAGCATGCAATTGGGCAAAAGCGGGAGCATGTCCCGCCTTTGCTCCGCCCATTCCCATTGGTGTCTGTTACGCGCAGCAGCGTGCGTTCGCCTCGCTGCCGCCCTCCCGCGCCCCCGCTCCTCTGTGGTGCGCGCGCACCACTGGTTTGGATTCCTGGCCCGCTCCTCTGTGGTGCGTGCACACCACTGGTTTCAGAGCCTACTGAAAACAAATGGTCTTAGCCAATATGTTGGTAGAGTTGTAGTATACAATTATTCTCCTGTAACCATTGACTAAACCAATCCTGTGATAATTCTGGTGTTCTCCAACCCAGTTTAGCTGTGCTCTGAATCTTTCGGTACGGTCACTCGTCCTGAACAATGTAGTGCCTGTGTCAGAACCTTTTCCTGTGCTTTTTTGAGCTCCTAGCTCATCCATTGTAGTGTGTTATTTTCCCCTAGCACGTGCCCCTGCCTGTTCATGTTCTGCGTCCCTGTAGTACCCAGAGGCCCTTTGTTCCACAGCGCACAATCTCTTCTCCCTTTCTGCCTCTTAACAGACCACTGCTTTTAAATGATCACTTTCCGAAGCGCACCTCCTTCAAGTTGAGTGTTCTGCAGAACTTCGCAGCAGGGCCTACAGATACACAACAGATCGGGCATCTGCTTTGCTGCTTTCTAATGGGGAATATCGCGATACTGCTCCAGTTGTCACACAGGCAGGAAGAGGCGCCATATGCTTTTGCAGTGTTTATTTAGGCAGCTGCAAAAACGGCACAAAATCAATGGCCCGAACTTTCGGCGGTTCCCGCTTGATGGAATATGCCTGCCAGCTGTGCGAGGGACTGATAGGGGGAGCTGTTTAACAGGCGGCACGTCTCACTGTTTGTAACTGTTGGGCCAAAATCAATTCTCACTTTCATTATGTCATTAACAGTTTTGTTTGTGCATACATCTCTTCGCCTAAATTTGTCTGTGACTACACTTGATGCAAAAGAAGAATACATCTTTAACGGGCTGGACAGACTCCAGACGTCACTTTACGTATTTGTGAAGCTTGAAAAAACCTTCGAGTGCTTGTTCAGATTTGCTGCAATGAAAATAGGCCTGCGCGGGTAAATTCCGTTCCACTCGCGGAATTTGGGTAATTTCGCGGTCCGCGAAGAACGCGAAATTGCCCAAAATTCTGCGTGCTGCGACTGCGCGAAATTTTTTCCTTGTTCGCGTTCTCAAAATGCATATTCGCAAGAGTTTTCCCCCCGAGCACGCAAACAGCAATTGCGAACAGGAAAAAAGCAGCGCGAACATGCAATTCCACGTGTTCGCGGAGATTTTCTACCGTTTCGCGGAGATTTGCGTAACGCAATTACACAAATTCCGCCCTCAAAATGCAGCGCTTTGATTCCTGATCCATTTGTATCGATCTGCATGTTCCGAGAGTTATTTTTATTCATATTTCATGTGCCCAGTGGCGGTTGGCAAACTTAATTAAATAATCATTCGAAAAGCCTTTTTTTTTTTTGGCTTCCTGCTGTAAATATCATGAGTTTGTTGCAGAGACCTCGACCGCCCATGACTCTCCTCGGTGGCTGCTTGGCTGCCCCCCCTCTGTGTCAGTTCTGCTCTCTGCTTTACATCTCACGCTTTCTCCTCACCACCCATCTCGCTCGAACTTTAACTTATCACTCGACCCCCATCTCCACCTTTCACCTATCTCTCACCTCCCACCAGTCACCTCCGCACTCTCTGCCTCATTACATCTCTTCCAACACCTCCACTTCTCTGGCCCAAACCCTCTGTCCCTCTTCTGACCCCCCTAGTTCCCCATTCCATCAGTCTCACCACCTGCTATTTTTCTTCCTCACCTCTCTCTTCCCACTTCCCAATCACCCGTCTGCATCGCCCAGTTCTTCACTCTTCCCACCTCCTCACGCTCCAGCACCCTTCTTTCTCCACCTATCACCTGTTCCATATCTCTGCCCTTTTATCTTCCTATTTCCCGTATCTCACCTCCTCCTTTTCTCTTTCAAATACGCTTCTTCCAGCCTCCCGCTTCTCTTCATCTTACTTTACCTACCACCTCGACTGTATTCACCACTTCTCATTTCCCACCTGCCATCCCTCACCTCCAATTACTCTCCACAACCCATTTTACTCTCCACCTCTTTTACCATTTACCAGTCTCCTCAGTCCATTTCACCCCCACCTGCCTTGTCCAGCTGCACCCCTAGGATCTGGAGCAACATCCCCATCAACATTATGATAATGGGTCCTGCTCTCCTGCAGCTAATGAAGGAAACGTGACACATTTCTTCATCGAAGATGACATCATCCTACAGGATGGGACCCACACACTACCTGCCTCCTTGGAACCACCCAAGCCACCCGTCGGGTCTCCCCCACTTATCAGAGCTCTCTTTCTCTCTGGCTAGTTTTACGCTACACATGTAGCAGCACTGCATATATAAACACGCATTTGCAATGCAATAGGTCTTGCCTTTGCGAAAGATTAAGCTACTAGCATTGCAAATGACAATGCCTTATATTTGCTTTAAAAAACAAAACATAAATAAAAGACATTGTAATTTACAATGCGAATAGCTCAAACTCGAGTAAATGCGAGATCTATTGCATTGCAAATGCTTGTTTCTATTGGGCCTACTTTTCAAGTATATTTAATATACCAATGGCATGGTCTGAAAGATGGGCAGTTAAATAAGAAATATCCAAAATGTAATCCCTCAAACTTAAACTAACCAAGAAGTAGTCAATTCTGGGTCTATGACCGTACTTTTTTTTATGAAAAGAGAAGCCCAGCAGATCACCTGATCTCTCTCTCCTCATATATCATGAAGGCAGTTTGCTTCATCATTGTCCGTAAATACAGACGTGATTAAGGAGTGGCTATTGCTCTACTGTTTTTAGATTTATCTAATTTTAAATCAATTATTACATTTAAATCCCCGGCCATAATTATTGGATCAGGAAAGTCCAGAAAATTAGTAAAGACTGCCTTTAATGGCTCCACCTCATCCACATTTGGGCCATAATAACCTACCAACTTTAAAATCTCTCCCTGTATATTTGTTTTTGCAATGATCCATCTATCTGTCTTGTCCACCGCAATATTTAGGAAACCAATTTTGGCGGCTCCAGTTGCAGAGGCAAGTGTAAGAAACCTTGAAACAATGGGGTGGCAGTTAGCATTTACGTGTAGCTTGGGGAAAAATATCCAATAGTATGTGCATTTTTTTTTGGGGGGGGGGGTGACTTTATTCCTGATAAAAGCAGGTCTTTTCCATGTCTTGTTTTTTGTATGATACAAAGCAGGTTGAGCGTGGATCTTCTGGTATCCTGCAACCAATGTAGGGCCTCCAAGGTAGGGGAGATGTGGGCTTGTGACTTTACGTGTAGTAGTAGTCTGGCAGAGTTCTGAATCAGTTATAGTCTTTTCCTGGATGATAAAGATGATCCGTGGTAGAGGCCATTGGGGTAATCGATTTTAGACAGTTTAGGAGAGATAGTAGCCTGAACCATGTGTTTAAGAGAGATAGTAGCCTGAACCATGTGTGGAAATTCCAGGTAGGGTAAGATGACCCATATGCATCACCACCTCCAGCATAGCTTCCAATCGAATGAGCAAGATCATCAACAAACACTGGTGCACACAGAACAGTGGTACCCTCCATTTTCCTAAACCAATGCTCTCATATAAAAGAGAGTGCGGTCTCCGGGGACTTGCTAGACCACACATGAATGCAGAAAATCTACATCGCCAGAGAAGCCCAAAAGCGGTTATTCATGGTAAAAGGACATCACCCCTGTAGCATCTGTAGTGTATGCCATCTTACTCAACCTTCACAGAAAATCACATTTAATAACAACACCACGTGGGATTTGAGACAATTCACCAACTGCAACTCCAAATGTGTGGTATAAATTATCACTTGCCCGTGTCATCTATACTACATAGGAATGACCACCAGCAAAGTAAAATTCAGAATAGGGGAACACCTTAGCAATCTAAGATGTGGATGCGCAACCACCACAATGTCATCTCATTACATGGCACAAAGACACACTATGGGTTCGATTACGATGTCGTTTGGAAAGGCTACGAACAGCATTCAGTTCGTCCGAATCCAATTTGGAAACCTTGTTTCCGACCGACTCGGAAACATTTCCAAATGATCGATTATGATGTTCGGAAATCATTCGAACAGGCCGACTCGGTTCTGAACGGCATTCTGAGTAACCATGTCATTCGAAGCGGACTCGTACAGGTCTACAGTTTCCGAACAAGCAATTAGGATGTCAGATTTGGACAGCCTTCCGAACGGTTGTTCTGACATGGATTGGCTGTCGGAATCTGACTTTGGGGGCATGTGGGGGTGCCCATCGTACCAGCTATGCACCAGCTTGTCTTGGGCAATTCGTGCCGGTTTGTTCCCCCATAATAAACTGGAGGCTTCAGCCGCTATTGCTTTGAAGTAGGTCTGCGGGACTGGAAATGGGGTGTTTTCAAGGACATATAAAAAACAGGGGAGCGTCATCATTTTGTAAAGTGCTGCTTTGCCCAACAACGTGAGGGGAAGGCTACGCCAAACCGCTGCATCACGTTTGAATCGCTCTAGTGGGAGTTTTACATTTTTCACATAGAAGTCATCGGGGTCAGGTGTTGCGTAGATGCCTAGGTATTTGAAGGCTTCGTCTGTAATCCGCAGCGAGCAATTCGAGGGTAATAATGGTGGCGGGCCTTTCAGCACATAGAGGACGGACTTGGACCAATTAATAGTGTATCCGGATACCCGGCCGAATTTTTCGCACACATACAGGAGCTCTAGGGTGGATTTTCTAGGGGAGGTAAAGTATAGTAGTATGTCATCTGCATAAAGTGATATGCGATCTTCCCAAGTGTCGGTCCAGCGAAGCCCACGGATGGAGGGTTCCCATCTGATCCACGCTGTTAGTGGTTCTAGGTCCAACACAAATAATAATGGGGATAATGGACACCCCTGTCGTGTCCCTCGGGACAGTGGGAAATCCTGTGATATGTGCCCGTTAGCCACCACATGCGCTAATGGATTAGTATAGAGCAGACGGATCCAGGCACAGAGTTTTGGACCGAAGCCCAGGGCTGCAAATAAGTATGGCCATTCTACCACATCAAACGCCATGCTCGCGTCTAAGGAGAGAATTACCGCGGGTTCCTGAATAGAGGATCTCCGGGCCAGCACCGCTTGTAATCGCCTGAGGTTAAAGGCTGTGCTCCGCTAGGGCATGAATCCGGACTGATCGGGGTGTATTAAGGACAATAGGTGGGGGTTCAGTCGTAGCGCCAGTAGCTAGGCAAGAATTTTGGCTTCGGCATTGATTAAAGATATTGGGTGGTAGGAACTGCAATTTTCAGTGGGTTTTCCCGGCTTAGGGACCATGACGATAGTGGCCAATCGTTGAGCTCGAGGCAGTTCTCCAGTCTCGAGACTGTCCTGAAACATGTTTAAGAGAAAGGGGGCCGTCAAGTCTACCGTTCTTTTATAAAGTTCGATGGGGATCCCATTGGGCCCCACTGCCTTACCGGAGGCAAGGGAGCCAATAGCTGTCTGTATTTCCTCAACCGTAAAGTCTGCTTCTAAGAGAAGAGCCGCTTCCGGTGTGAGTTTCGGCATAGCAATATCTTTAATATACTCGTGGGCTTCTTCTAACATAAACGCCGAGCGCGAGATATATATGTGCTCAAAATGGTCGGCCAGCGTATCTACTATGTCACTTGGGGCGGACACTAAGGAGTCTGCTGGCGTACGCAGCTGCGCAATCGTTCTTTTTGCCTTCTCCTTCTTATCTAGCCAGGCCAGTAACTTACCAGCCTTATCCCTCAATTCGTACACCCTATGGTGCGTGGCTTGCAGTCTAGTCATGACCATCTCTCTCTGATACGCCACGAATTCATGCTGCTTGAGACGCATCCTCTGGGAAGTTTGGTGTGTTGAATGTTCTGCGTGCTGTAATGTTGCAGCATCTAAGTCCGATTCTAAACTATCTAGTTCTGCCCGTTTTTCCTGTTTGTATCCTGTGATAGATGCTATAGCGTGTCCACGTGCCACCGTTTTAAAGGCCTCCCATAAAATGCTGGGGGACTTCACCGACGATACGTTTTCTTGGAAAAAGTGCTTAGTAGCACCAGTAATCCCCGTAAGCACTTCAGGTATGAGCAAGTAACTTGGGTGTATGGGGAAAATGCGGCGGGAATATGTCAGCAGTATCGGTGAATAATCTGATATACCCCTAGGGCGAATATCCACCTCAACCACCTCTCCCAGGCTGCCCACCGAGACTAGAAAGTAATCAATACGTGTAAGGCTGTCATGTACCCCAGAATGGAAGGTGTATTGGTTTGCGTTGGGGTGCCTGAACCGACATGCGTCTGTGAGTCCCAGGGCATCTAGGAAGCCGCTCATACGGCGACTGCCCGTTGCACTTGGTTTAGGGGGGTATCTATACAGAGTACCTTTCACTATGTCATTAGGATCTCCCCCAATCACAATCTCTGCCTCCGGGAGGGCCAGCAAAAATGACGTAAATGCAGGATGTGCTATCGCATGTAGAGAGGGTGGAATGTAAGCTGAGACTAGATTAAACAATTTCCCCCCCCATTGACATGTGACTGCCGCGAAGCAGCCCTGATCATCTACTCTCGTCTGTTGTATTATTAGCGGGAACTGCTTCTTGACTAGTATACCCACACCCCTAGGCCCAGACGAGAATTTGGAGTGAGCCACCATTTTATAACCCCACCTATCTAGGGCCTTACACTTAGAGCCCATCAAGTGTGTCTCCTGTAATAATGCCACCGCAGGTGAGCATCGTTTTAGGTACTGCAACATTAAACCCCTTTTCACCTTGTCCCCCAGCCTCCGCACGTTCCAGGTGAGTAAAGTCAATGCGGTCCCCGGGGAGAGCTGAGCCATTTGTTGATTAGTATCGTGTTGACCGTGGGTAGTCATATGTTACAGAGAGAAATTGCATGTTGCGGACTCACCAGCACAATTCAGCCCCCGTATGGTGGCAGCCATTTGGTTCATTATACATGCCCTTATAAACTGTGCAAGAAAATAGAAACAGAACTCTGAGAACTTTACCTTCCCCCCAACCCTCTCCCTGCCTCCCTGCCTGACGGATTCAAAACTACCTGCCTTCCCAACCAAGCAGAGTGCTTAATTCCCTTCCTAGTTTCCAGCGGACAGGGGTAATTGATAGGATCCGTTACCCCCCAACCCCACAAAGACCATTAGGCTCGCAGACTTCCCTCCATCCCCCCAACTCAAGCCATAAAGCTATCTTGTAAAGAGATATAATAAACGTAGTGCAGAACAGGAAAAACTATTCAAGAGTCACGCAGTCTGTGAGGCTGATTCAGCGGAACACAACATTTTGGTCTAGGAATGTCTCAAGTATTCCACTCACTCCAAGACAAGGCCTTGGCGAACTCCTTACAGCATATCTAAGTCTACGCACTGGTACTCACATCCTCGTATCTGTACCGAATGAGACAGCAATCAATGAAGCAGTCCGTGCCCAGAGTCACTCACGTTCTTCACTCAATGCCCGTTCCCTGCGCCAACTTCCAGTGTCACCATTTCTACCAGGTCGACCAGCTTTCCGCCATCCCTCAAGCCATGCCTGCGCTTCGTCCGGAGTGACACAAAAATACGTTTTACCTTCAGCCTCCACCCTCAATCTGGCCGGAAAGAGCATGGAGTACTTGATGCCTTGGTCACGAAGCGTCTTTTTGACATCCAGAAAACCCCGTCGCTGCTTTGTGGCGGCTGCAGTGTAGTCGGGAAAAATCGGCACGTTTGCGTTGTCAATCTTCAGTGGTGGAGCCGTGCGCACGGCCTGCAATAGCACGTCCCTATCTCAAAAGTTGAAAATACGGGCCAAAATAGGCCGCGGCGGTACCCCAAGCCGCGGTCTTCCACCAGGAACCCCATGTCCGCGTTCAACAGAGAAATAGTTGGACAAACCTCTAGGCTGTAGATGTTTCGTTATCAGATCCTCCACGAACAGATCAAGGGCCGGTCCCCCGGTCCGTTCCGGCACACCAATAAGGCGGATGTTGTTTCATCTTGAGCGCCCCTCCTGGTCCTCCAGTTTGGCAGCCAGTATTCTGTTTTCAGTCAGAAGGTGGTTTACCTGCTTTTTGAGAGTGGTGGTATCAGCTGTTAACGTTTCAGAGACAGTTTCGACTTCAGACATTCTCGTCGATAGTTTACTAAAATCGGCCCTGCTTAATGCTTGATCAACTGCAAGAGTCCACCTTATTTAATGTCACCATGATGTCGCGCAGTGTCACCTCCTGCTCATCTCCGGCTTTTCCGCCTTGTGATGGCGGGGCTTCCTTGTCGGGTGCTGTCATCTGTGCCTTTGTGTACGCAAATGTATCTAACTTTATCTGGTTAGAGCCTTTGGTGTTCCTACCGCTCATTGTTACAGACTATGTGTGCCCTTGCAAGGTTATCGGTAGGGGGCTTCTCCGAACGCAGCTGTGTTTGTCAGTTATAGTCATCAGGCACAACAACGATCCACTTCATACACTATGGCTCCGGGTAGTGGAACAATATGCTTCAATATTGCTCCGCAGCGCCTGTCAGGTACAGAATTTGGCGCCACTTTTCGTGTCACCGCAGCGCTGCAGCAGATTCCTTCCACACCCCGGGTCTCTTTGTGCCTCCAAATCAGTCATGACACACACAGAAGCGCCCCAAGGTCGGTCACTTCAGACCCCCCCACTGGGTGTCTCCAATATATGCATCAAAGCCAGCGGGGCTAATTAGATCATGGGTCAAGGCCGTCAGTTGCTCCCCCGCTGCACCTTCCACCCAGGGGTCCCCGGGCAGTCATCTAACTCGAGGTCCCGGGCCCTCCACTCCCAGCAGATTCTTAAATGCTGTTCTGGACGTCCACACTCAGTCCAACTGCATTTACTTTACCAGAGTGTGTCTTAATTGCTCCCCAGCGCCGGATCGACAGCAATGGTGGCGCCGATCTCCGAGTCTCGGAGTTGTCGCAAATGGCCGCCTCGCACCGAACAGCAGGTTCTCTACAGCCCCAATAGTCTCGGCGCGGCTATCAGGGGCACTCACCGGAGCACCTTCAGGTCCGGACAGGGTATCAGGATCCGTTCTGAGGTGGGCTTAAACCGGCAGCCGCCCCGCACTTCATCCCGGCCCTCAGCGCCACATGTCAGAGGAGGTCTCCGGGTAGATGTGAAAATCGAGGTCCTGGTCTTTCACGTTGCCCCAAGCCCCAAGCCCCAGACTTGTTGTCCGCCGGCCCGGAGAACGCCCCTCACACTCCGGGACCGGATTGCTCAGGCCTGCGCCTCTTCCGCTACTGCAGCTCATAGTCAGGGGTGAAGAAAGCTGCCGGATTAGTGTGCGGATCGTCAGGGTTTGTGTGGGGACCATCTTCATCGCCTGCTAGTTACACCCCTGGCACCTTCTTTATTGCCTGGGTGCAATCGCCATACTGCCTTTCCCTTTCCTACTTCCGGCCCATCCCCTTCTGACTCCGCCTGTCCTGTCCTAACATCAGGGTTAGGCAGGGCGACACGACAGGGCTGATTTCGTTCATGGAGACCTGCGTGTCCTTCGAAATAATGAAAGTAAAACGAATTTCGTTTAGTACACTCAGGTCCTCATCAACGAAATCAGCCCCCAGCTCAGCAGCATGCCAAACTGCCCGGTAGCCAGTCCGGCCCTGACTGGGGAGGGAGTGCTCCCGTCGGTCAACGCCCGACGGGAGCACGGAAGGTGTTAAGTACCGCAGTTTGATCTTTGCTGTAAAATAATCTGACTAAATCACAAAAGTCTACAGGGCCTATATATAAGAAGGTTTTATCTATCCTGTGTCTATGGGGAAATGCATTGATAGATAATGGCCATAGGGTAATTGTGAAAGAGCTGATGGATGGTGCTGTAGTGTCATCTCAGATATCTAAAGGTTATAGGGAAGTAACTAGTTGTGTTGCGGGGGAAGAGGGGGGGGGATTAGGCTAGTAATATTGTCATGTGATGTGATGCAAGACGGTGTAGTCATTTGGGGGTGGGGTTTGACTGCTAAATAAGCATTTGTTGATTCCTTTCTTAAATGTGAAATATGAAGGACCGTGTAATTTAATTGGAGGATCGCGGTGTCACGTGGTCACGATGTTCCGGATGTTGATAAGAGGTTAACGGAGCAGTGCCGGTGCTCAAGTGTAACTAAAGTTTAATTGCAACAAACTACACCATTGCATTTATCGTGAAGTTAGAGCGAATTGCCCACAATATGTCCATGATGTTACTCAATTGCAATGAGTGGACCTAAGTTAAAGCACGGTACAAAAATCGCGATGTCCTGATTATTACTAAGAATTTAAAGGGGCAATACAGGTACTTATTTGTAACTAAAAACTATATTGGGGAGGCGAAAACAATTGTATATCCAAATTCTCCAGCCCAGGTTGATTGTAATGAACGAGTATATAAACGGAATAATCCGAGTGCTGTGTAAATTAATGTGGCGAATCCATATATGCTTATGTGATCAGACCGAAGGAGCAGGCTGGACCCTCCTTGTTAAATCCCATAGGGCAGGATTCAGAGCTCCTTGTTAAGTCCCATAGAGCAGGATTCAGTGCCCCATTGCTGACTAATGGGATGTAATGGTTGTATTTAATAATCAGGGGTTAAGGAGCAGACGGAGATATGTTAGGCAGATGATGGTACCGGGTTGAAAGGTGAATACATCTGGTCCGGTACACTCATGGAACATATCAGTTCATAGGTAGTTTTTCTAATGAGACATACTTCCTCCTCTTTAGGTATCAAACCTCAGAATCTCAGAGATTTTATTGAGTCCTGTGATAGCAGTATTAAATTTCATTATAAGGAGAGCCTCGCGTTGATTTAGTCTGCCTTCCATATCCCCTCCGTGTACATCACTCTCAACTTTTGAGATGATGGTCCATCGTAGGTCTTCTTCCTTATGATGATTTGAGATCCAGTGATGCACCAAGGGCGCATTCGGTGTCTCCTTCCTGATCCTAGACTTGTGTTGTGTAATCCGATGACGGTTCTCCTGGGTAGTTTTCCCTATGTACAACTTAGGGCAGGGACATGTGACCCCATATACCACATTTTTAGTCAGACAGTTTGTAAATGTATTATGTTTCCAATATATTCCATTAAAAACAAACACAGATCCTTCATTCGTTTGCGGACAACAAGAGCAATTTCCACACTTGTGGTGACCGTGAATTGGAGGAAGGCCAAGCATGCCTCTCAGGGATGTTTTGGGATCCTGGGGCAAAGATGCTCTAATAATGTGTTGTGCGATACTTCTCTCTTTCCTAAATGCAAAGAGCGGGGGTTCATTAAGCTCAATGCTTAGGTCTTTGACCAAGTGCCAATTTTGAGTCACCAACTTACGAAGTGAATTTGCATGTGGACTAAAAGTAGACATGCAAACAATTCTTTTCTGTTCTTGGTGCACTTTCTTCTGAAGCAAAGATTCCCGTGGTATCCACCATACGCGCTTCAAGGTATGCTTCAAGACTTTTTTTGGGTAACCCCTTGTTGATAATCTCAACAATAATTCATTGGCATGAAAGAAGTATTCCTCCCTGTTTGAGCAATTTCTCCTGATGCGGAGAAACTGCCCAAACGGGAGGTTTTCTTTTAGACTTCTCGGATGGTGACTGTTGAAATGTAAAGCCTTATTCCGGTCAGTGGTTTTTCTGAATAGCGTGGTACCTAAACCACCATCTAAAGCATACACTTTAATGTCCAGGAATGTAATAGCCTTATTGGATGAACAATGGCTAAACTTTATATCTTCCATCCTGTGGTTAATCCAAGTCATGAATTCCTCCAATTTCTCCTGTGTGCCTGTCCAAATAATAAATACGTCATCAATGTATCGAAGATACTTTGTGATGTACTCAGCATATGGGTTATCGTTATAAATGAATTTGTTTTCATATAACCCCATGAACAAAACGGCCAATTCCGGAGCAAAGGGGCAGCCCATGGCCACCCCTCTGATCTGGAAATAAAAGTCCTTGTCAAACATGAATAATTCTTTTGGAGAGCAAATTTAGCTAACTGAACAATGAAGGATGTGGGAACTTGTGTAGGCTGTTCTCTTTAATCCAAGAAATAAGTGAGGGTTTCCAAAGCTTGTTCTTGCGGTATTTGGGTGTATAACGCGGTCACATCCATGGTTACCAATAGCTGTCTTGAATCATCAAAAGAGACTGATGTTATTTGGTTTAAGAAGTCTGTTGTATCCCGCAGATGTGCCGGAACTTTAGCAACAAGCGGTTTAAGGAAGTAGTCGATGTACCTCGAGACCGGTTCAATCAATGAAGCACATCCAGAGATAATCGGGCGACCCGGGGGGTTGTTTTGGTCGTTATGTAATTTAGGTAGGACATAAAACAACGGTGTTCTTGGGCATTTGTTTTGCAAGAATGAAAATTCCTTTGGGCCGAGAATGCCGATATCAAAACCTTCCTGGAGGATCGAAAAGAGTTCCTTTTGGAGATCATCAGTGGGATTTTTGTTAAGCACTCTATAGCATCTTGGATCATCCAATTGGCGTTTAACTTCCTCCTTATATTTATTTATGTCCCAGAGGACAATTGCACCACCTTTGTCTGCCTCCTTTAGTACTAGAGACCGGTCGTTCTTTAAAGAAAAAATAGCATCCCTTTCTTCTTTCGATATATTGTAGTTTACATACTGTTTTTTGTTCTCTAAGGCCGTTATCCCTGATAGTAATGTTTTTTCGAATGTGATAACTTCTCCTCCTCCAGCTTTATTGTTTGTACCTCCCCTCCTGTCAGGAATTACAAACAAAGCCAACAGGCCTCACATATGAAAGACATATTGGTTTTCTCAATGTGTTTTTTAGCCATGTTGTACAGCAGCACGACTGAAAGTAAAATAGAAAGCAATTTCACGATCACCCCTGACCATCTCATAGCATTTTCTTGTGTTACTTTCAGTCATGCTGCACAGTAGCCGCTCTGCTGTACACCATGGCTACAAAAACATTGACAAAGCAAACAGATCTCATAGAAGCGAGACCTATTGTCTTTGCCAATGATTGTTTATTGCAGTTGCACTGAAGTGAGGAAATCCCTTTGCATCAAAGGTGTTCAAAATCCTGGGTATTGCAAAGGTATATTTTAGTTCAGTAAATATAGTAGCAATCATTCAGGTAGGAAGTATACAAGCACGGGTAAGAGCAAACAATTTGGCAATTTGAGCAGACTATACTTTAGGTAAACATCGGTTTCCAACAACTTCATACAGTTTACTTATGGCATAACGTTCTACTAATGAGCCGAAGTAATTTTAGAGACATGTTCCTTCAGCATAATACAGAAGATCACAGCTGGGCATGGATGCATAAGAAACAACAGTGGTAGGATTAGTTGGATGGGCAGTTTGATGAGACAGTTATGTGATTCACTGTCCCGAGGAGTGGGAAACAAGAAGCATTTATTTAGGTCTGTATTAAAGTTGATAATTGTTCTATTCAATCAAGAGAATGGGCCTATGCAAAAGGAACATAAAAATATAGAAAAAGTGAGACTCAAGAAAACTCCATGCATGCGGTTCACTTTTTCCACTTGTTCACTCTGTGCTGCCACATTTCTCAAACCTTTACGCAGCGCAGCAAGCCACCTTTTTGCACTGCGTGAAAAGGCAGTAATGGGCCATATTGTAGTCTGATAGTCTGCCGTAGTGGGCTACATCAGCCATTAAAGGTATGCTCCAGGACTAAAGGCCCGAGCCGAATGTGAGAGCCTTTAACAAGGGAGTGAGTCTTTAATGGCTGGTATAGACCAGCTACGGCGGGCTATAAGGCTACTAGAACATTCCGCCAATATAGTGCAAAATATTCTAACAAAACCCTCAGTGACAGAAATGCCCTCGGGCTCCATGAGGCTTTTGTTCACAGCAACAGCTGTGAACGACAGACATTGGAATGTTGGAGCTCTGCACTTTTATCTGCAATTAGATGCCCGGAGCACTTCAGTGTCTTCAATGGAGCTCTCCATATCCACATCCTGTTTTATCTTCTCTTTTTAATTCCTAACTTGCTGGTTCTTACCGGTCTGTGTGTAGCAGGTGGGGAGGGGAAGAGGTTGTCAGTGGGCTGGCTGCTCTCTGAGGTCTTTCCGCCCCGTTCCGCCACGGCTTGTGCCGATTGTAGCGGAGGGCGTTGCGCTACACCTCACTGGGCTCCCCTCACTTTCCTCACTTCCGGGGCTGAGCGTGGCGTGGGTGGAGCGGTCTAGTGCTTCCAGCACTCACGCTACTTAATTCATGCACAAACGGGCGCACAGTGGACATTGGTGAGTCCTGACGGTTTCGCTGGCGCTACGTTTTGTGGCTCTTTGCTAACTTTCACTGAAGTTGCCACCGCACTGAGTAAATGTTTTAACCGCGCCGCTCCTGTTTTATCTTCTCTTTTTAATTCCTATCTTGCTGTTTCTTACCGGTCTGTGTGTAGCCGGTGGGGAGGGGGATAGGTTAGCAGTGGGCTGGCTGCTCTCTGAGGTCTTTCCGCCCTGTTCCGCCACGGCTTGTGCTGATTGTAGCGGAGGGCGTTACGCTACACCTCACTGGGCTCTCCTCACTTTCCTCACTTCCGGGGCTGAGCGTGGCGTGGGTGGAGCGGTCGGGTGCTCCCAGCGCTCATGCTACTTAATTCATGCACAAACAGGTGCGCAGCGGACGTGCCAAGCGGGCGCACCGAAGGCGCGCCTAAGGCAAGCCCGTCTGTGCCCGTCCGCGCCTGGACGGTGCCAGGGGCCAGGACCCCTGCTTCTCCTACGACAATCAGGAGAGTGTTCACTGCAGAAGAATTGCGGGCCCTCAGATGTGGGGTAGACGCTATCTGCCTACACTCCATGCAGATGTTGGGTAGGCAAAGTGAGTGTGAGTGCCGTGGCTTTGTTTTGACACCGGTTTAGGAAGCAAGAGATAAAAGGGATGTGCTTAGAACTTCTTGCACCTCTCTGTATTGTCTCTCCTTGAATTGTAGATCGCAGGGCCATGATACTCCTCGGATGTGATTTGTGCACGATACAAATGTCCCTGATTTGATTTGATTTGATTAGGTTAGAAATCAGCGATCTTCCTAAAGACTATGAACCAGCTATATTATTCCTGGTTGAACCTGGCTTAATGAGGCGTCCGCCCCTGATATACTAGAGGCTATACCCGAAGGATATGCAATTTTTTTAGGGTGGACAGGATCGGCCAAAAGGGGGGCGGTATTGCTGCGATTTTTAGGAGAGATCTTCAAATTAAATTGGAGAAAGTTTAGCTTTCTAGCTGCGAAGCGGCCTTTTTTATTTTGCATATCTTTTCAGTGTCTGGACTACTCATGTATAGACCCGGGGAGAGTTTTTATTGATGAGCTTTTTGAAATACTCCCTACATATGTCTTCCGCTACTCTAATTTTCTCCTATTAGGGGATTTTAATCTGCCTTTGGAAAACAAAGGCTGTAAAGATTCAGCCAAGTTCTCTGTTGGTCTTCATTCAGGCTTTGGGCCTGAATCAATTGGTTTATTCTGCCACGAATAACAAAGGTCACACATTGGACAATATTTTTACTAACTGTGCAGGGACAGTTGCCTCATTTCCAACTCCTGTAGCTTGGTCAGATCACTATTTACTATCTTTTAGTTTATTGATGCCGGGTCAGGCCTTCCCTGGTAGTCGCTCAAAACCCACACTGGTTCGGAAGTGGGCGTTATTAACTCAGGATAATTCCAGAAAGCAGCAGGAGTCATGTTCCTGCAACTGGCTTGGATACTCCGGGGCCTGAGGACATGTTTGTCCTTCATCCTTTGGTGGAGGCTGAGGTCACCAGGCTAATGGAGGTGGTTAAATCTGGGTCTCCTTTGGACCCGATCCCTCCTAAATTTCTGCTGCTGGGAAAGAAAATTATTGCCACTGTCTTGACCTCGCTATTGAACTTGTCATTCCAAACTGGTCAGGTCCTAGTAATTGTGCAATGGTGGATCCTCTGTTGAAAAAACCTTCATTGGACACTGCTCTTCCTGAAAATTTAAGACCAATATCTCTCCTTCCTTATGTGGCAAAATTTGCTGAGAAACATCTGAATGGCCATCTTTCTAAGTTTTTGGAAGAGAGGCGGGTCCTGCATGATACACAGTCTGGGTTCAGGACTTTGCATGGCACCGAGTCCGCTCTCCTTCTGGCGACCAAGGTACTGCGGGCTGCGGCTGATGAAGGTAGGACTGCGGCCCTGATTTTGCTGGACCTGAGCGACGCATTCCACACGGACTCCCACGGCCTTCTATTAGAAAGGCTAAGGGAGGCCGGGGTCGGAGGTATCACATGGACCTGGTGAAGAATTTTATGGCAAATAGTTCCTTCCAGGTTTTGCAACATCCTTTCAGTTCCAGAATCTGCCCTCTAAACCAGGGGGTGCCGCAGGGTTCGGCTCCTAGCCCAACTCTTTTTAATATCTATATGCGCTCACTTGCAGATATCGTCCTGAAATATGGAATTCAGATGGTGTCATATGCTAGTTGTTACTCTGGAACATAAGTAACCCGAAAGAGCAGCCGATTTTAGAGCCTGCTTGGGGGAACTTATGGATTGGATGAGATTGAGCAGTCTTCAGCTAAATGCGGGGATGACAGAGGTGATGGTGGTTGGAAAACAGCCTTCTCTCTGGACACAGCTCTGGTGGCCCGAAGCACTGGGATCGTGTCCAGTGCCGAAAGCCAAGGGGAAAAATTTGAGAGTATGGTTCGACGATGGTCTCTCCTTCTCCTCGCAAATATCAGCTGTGTCCGGGGCGTGTTTTGACATTTTGAGGGTGATACGTAAGATCTTGGACTTTCTCCCCCTAAATGCTAAAAGGTTGATCGTACAGGCGTTGGTGACATATCGCCTTGACTATTGCAATGTCCTGTATATGGGGGTAACGGCTAAAAATTTGAACATCCTGCAGAAAGTCCAAAATGCTGCAGCCTGGCTCATCCTGAATATATCAAGGAGGGCATCGGTGGGAGAAGCCCTAAAGGTACTGCATTGGCTTCCTATTCGGGCTAGAGTTACCTTTAAGGCTCTTTGCCTTAGTCACAGGATTTTTGGGGAGAGGGGACCATGCTTCTTATGGCCTCTCCTGAAAGCCCACAGCCTGCTCGTTATCTAAGATCATTGGGAAGTGCAAGAGTGACTGTGCCCAGGGTGCGTAAGGCACGACTGGGCGGAAGATCATTTGGCTTTCTGGCAGCCAAGACCTGGAATGAGCTTCCAGTGGATCTTAGGACAACTGAGTCGGAGTCTTTGTTTTGCAAAAAATGTAAGACTTTGCTCTTCCGCTTTTCCCATGGAGCAATGTAGTGGTCGGGTTCCACCTAGTTGGATGCCCGCGTGTGGGGCAGCTGGGGAGGGCTGTTAGGGCTCTATTTGTCCTAGCGCAAGGACACTCCGGTTGGAGTAACCATTGTGGTTTACAAGCCCACTAATAATAATAATAATAATAATAATAATAATAATGGTCAAATTAACATTATACTGCTCATTCCTGTCCTTTCCCTGCATTGGCGCCCTTTTGGCCGTCGTGGTGCAAGAGTGCCTGTGCTATAGGCAGGATTGATTTTGTGCAGGAATTGGCACCTTCCTACACAAAAATAATCCTCAGAGGCATTTTTATCATTCTAACAAAGAGAAAACAGCAAGCATAAATAAAGATATTTCTCCTTATCGCTTCTCCACTGGGGAGGCCTAGCATTTTGACGCATCCCCAGGTTTACCAGTGTTGGTAAATCTGTGAATGCGCCAAATCCATGAGTGGATGCGGGGTACACCCATGCTCCACCTATGGAACGCCTCTCCGGGGTAGAATAACACAACGCAACATAAGGGCAATGCAACACATTGATAAATATGCCCCTGTGCCTGCAATACAACATAGGATATGTGTTGTACTTGAAAAGCGAACGGCTGCCTCAGCAAGGGGGCGTCCCGGCGCTGTACTCATACCCCTCGGGAACCCTTCCTGGCTGTTCCCTGTGAAATGTCGACTCCTGGGCACCCCCAAGGTGAAGCCAGGCATCCCAGCACTGTTGGGGCCATTGTGGAGATTAACCAAGTGTGAAACAGCCGGGAACCCTACCTCGGCAAAGCCGCGTCATTCCTCAAGGACCCGAGCCCCGCCACCCGACATTGTGGCGTCCATGGCAACCCGGCCTCCACCCCTTTCTCCTTCGTTTCAGGATCCTATCGGAAACGTCGAAAACCAGGAAGGACTGCCCCGTGACCCCGGAAGTACCTCCCTCCATCCTGAGGCGGGACAAAGAAAAGCCGGAAGCAAGGAAGACCAAGCGTTCGAGCCAGCGGACTCGTGGCAGGAGAAGGCGTGCAACGAACGTGAGGAGAAAGAGGAGTGCGGAGACGAAGAAGGAGACGAAGTCTGGACCGAGGACTGGTGGAGTCCATCGGAGGAGGCTGGAGAGCGGCCGTAACTCGGATGAGAGTTACGGCGGGGCGGGTGAGTAACAATCCCCGTTTGCTGCAGAGCATAGCGATACTGGTGATAGTAGTTACACCTCGCACCCCTCACTGTAAAGGTCGTGTATATACCACTAGGCACTGTAAACTTGTTGTATAGCACCCGTGTGGCGCGTCACGAGCACGTCTGTACCATAGCACTACCTTACCCCTCACCCGTCACCCTCCGCCTTCCTAATCTCCTTCTTTCCCCTTCTTAACCCCTCCCTACCTACCTCACGGACCTCTTCTCCTCCCACCACCCCCTGGTGTCGGAAGAAGGTAACGCCCGCGTCCTGTCCACCGGACTAACTGCCCCTCTCTCTCTCTCTTTTCCACACCTCCGAGAGACCCCCACGAAGACCGGACAGACGACGAGAGACCACGCGAGGAGAGCGGAACCCCGTCATCGTGTCCAGCATCTCTTCGGACGTCCCCTTCCAGAGTGTCTCCGGATTCCTCCCTTGACTTTCACTGATATCTTGTATTTACACAATAAACCGGCTTCGACATAGCCCACTATATCCGGCCTCCACGCTTGTTATTCCGGTCCGCCTACCTCCAAGTACCACACCAAGCTATTGCCCAGAGTTGCAGCGTGGGACCCATGATTAGAATAGGCACCGAAGCGAGAATTGTCAGGTCTGAGGAAATTGAGCCTAAGTCCTGCCGTGGCGGGAATTGAACCCTGGTCCCGGGCCAGACCTCTGCATCAGGGTCTACCGCTCTAACCATTGAGCCACACTTCTCCACATATCTATCTTTAGATCCAGCTGAAGAAAAAAACAGCAGTACTCTCTGTCAAGCAGAGCATCCACTGGGAGAAAGGACCCACATTTAGGTCCAAGGGCCCTATTATGAGTTTGGCGGTGCATGAACGGAACTGCCCCGCTCCCACATCGCAATACCCATTTCTGAACCGCCCACCAAATCATGAGTTTTCCTTTGTCTGGTGAGCTGTTCTTTGGTGTTTCCAGTGCGGTGCCTATGAAATAGACACTGCAATGGGAGTGTCAAAGGCAGTACGTGCAGAGAGTGGACTATTGCAGCCCAGGCCATGCTGTTACCAGAGTGCATGCACACGGGGGGATAAAACATGTGCCCCCCATGTGCATTCTCATGGCATGAGGCACAAGGTCTTTGTTTCCTCACTGCCACACTTTTCATGCCGTTCGCACCACCATGAAAAGTGTTGCAGTGAGGAAACTCATAATATGCTTAGCGGGGCCGCAGCAGCTCCGCCAAGTATATTTCAGCCTTAAGACCACTGCAACACTGCCAGGGACCCATGATACCTGGCGGTTGCAGTGGTCCCAGGCAGCCCAACCACCCATATCATAATAGCGCGGTCCAGAGACTGCTGCGCCCCCGCTTGTCTGGTGGTCCGTGGACCGTCAAACTCCTAATAAAGCCCAAAGTCTAGAAAGCATTGCCCTGTGAAGGCCCCACTTCTTTTTGCACGGTTCTTCTTCACTTTTATTTTCATCTGGAACCCCCTTTAGAAAACATTTTCCTGGCTACTTCCTACTCTATGATAGGGAGCTTATCCTCTGTGATTCCATCACTGCCTGGAGTAGATGGAAACTACTGTGAAAGTGTCAGTGTCCCCAGAGTAAATCCAAAACCTTAATCGTGAGCGAGAACAGTCACCAGGGATGCCGGGCAGGACTCGCTAATCCCAAACTGATTTTATCAGACTTTTGAAATTGTAACTCTAACAGTTAGATTAGATCCCAGACACCCCGCCCCTTTGTTTCTGAGAGGACTCCATGTGCCTGGGGGTAGTGGGGGAGCCAGAATTTGAGAATTACTGTCTACAATTAAAAACATTGAGCACGACCGACCGCAGTGCCACGAATCCCTTGCACAAGATGTATCTTCACATTTACGCTTTCACAAAAAAAAACTAATTTTACTTCAGTTCTTTATCCAGAAGCCATTAAAGTTTATGTTTTATTTAGCCTTTTTTCAAATTCTGCTCTCTGCCCCCAACGACTGCAAGAAAGACTCTAGTCCTGTTTCATCACAGTTCCTGTCATTTTGCTTCTTAATCTTTGTCTTCTCTTTGCTGTGTTGTGGATATTAACGTCACCAAGCTCATTGTGCAAACATGTATTTGGTTCATTGTTGATGCTCTCAAATAAATGGAATCACATGTCACTGTGCTTTAATATAGTGTAGAAGTGTGTTGCTTGTGCACTTATGGTCATTAGTTTATTTAAGCCATTGTGTAGCTAGACCAGTGGTTGAAGTGCATTTAAAAAAGTAAGGGGGTGTGGCTTGCGCACCAAACAAGATGGCCGCATAGCTGAAGAGCTCCGTCTTACCGTTCCTGTAAGGATCTTCATTCAGGAGCGAAGTCTTTGTTTTACCTGCAATGGGCGCCGAATTCCATACCTGCATATCGCGGTGAGCTTATAAACAGCTATGCCGTTTAGAACGTTTCTACAAAAAAAATTTAAGGCGGGATCCAACCCGCAATTTGACGGCCACCATTTTGACTATCCCTCTACCTTGGCTCCTGCTCCTTAAGTTATCCTCTGAGGTATTTCATTTCTCTGTGCACAAGGACTTTCGCGTTTTGTAGATGATGTTGCTGTTCCTTTGGCTTTTCTGACATGTATTCAAGCCGTTTTAGGATTTTTTAGCACACCCGCCATTTTATAACCTACTTGTTGTCCTCTATGAGTTGAATATTTAAATTTCATCTTACTGTTTTATCTGACTTCTGCTCTCACACCACCTACCCTTGAAAGAGATTTTTTAACTTTTGAAGTTTGCAGCTAGTGTTAAATCTCATTCTGTTTGTCACCTTTGGATTTGATACTTTTAGTCTCAGGAGTTTGGTGTCAGTCACTGAATTCCACTGTACTTTTTTATGGGAAGGCTGAAGAATCTTAAGCTTACTGCCTCTACTAAAATCTCTGCATGTTCAGCTTCGGACTCTATTTCTAACTGTACTGAAATGGTAGACCTCCCCTCTCAGAAACCTGATAACTCTTCAGGCTCCGTACCAAAAATGCAGTTCTTAAGTAAAGTACCCGCAATATCTACCAAAAGACCTAAAAAGGACCCTACTTCTCCAGGAAAATCCACCCCATCAGCCGTGGATATTGTTCTTGACGAGATCCGATCTCTGAAACCCTTCGTAGAGGAAACTAATAAAACTCTAAATTTTTTTAATGATAAATGGTCTTCTTTGGACTTACTAATGCTCATTGTGGAGCAGGGAACGGAGTCTCTCCTATCTTCTTGCTCTTGCATTTCATCCTTGGAGTCTGAAGTTTCTCTCCTCAAAAAACAGGCGGAGGATTTGGAAAACAGAAATCACAGGAACAATCTTAGACTCTATGGTCTTCCCGAAAATATTGAAGGCTCCAATCCAACCGCCTTTTTTCAATCTTTCTTTACCTAAACTCCTGGACTTCCCTGCTACTCCGTCTCTCAATATCCAAAGAGCTCACAGACTTGGACCAACAATTTCTGTGAAACCTTGTAGCGTCATTATGCTTTTTCTACAATACACTGACCTTGTTCAAGTCCTAACAGCTGACAAGACCAAAAAACTATTTTTTGGGGAAGGTCATCGTCTCTTCTTTTCTCAAGATGTAGCTAAAATTACAGCAGACCGTTGGAATAAGTTTCTCGATCTTCGTCCTCAACTACGTTTAATCAACGCCAAATTTGGACTCCTTCATCCTTGTCTTTCCAAGGTTACATATAAAGACAAGACTACAACTTTTGATGATCCTGCGGCGCTACAAGTGTTCCTTCGTCTTCATGGAGCTGACACCATGGATACTTCAAAATATGCATGATTGTCATTTATGCCTCTTGTCATGTAATTGTTTTCTTGCCCTAAGTGCTCAGTGAATGTTGTTGTGCTTATATCTTATATCTTTGTAATGCCTACGTAATGTTGTCTGTCTTTTTAATTCCATATGCCTTTCTTTTAAGCATGGGCGGATTTTGCGGATCTACGATTCACAAATTTGCGTATTCACGGATCGTGGATCCGCAAAATCCGCGTATTTGCGGATTTTCGTAATTGCGGATTTGGGGCGGGGCTTCCATGCGAGTGCACATGCCTCTTGTGTGTATAAAAGGTCAGATACCGATCAGAGACAGCTGCCCAGCCTTGACAATGCTCACGATTGTTTTCGGGGCCGCTAAATGAGTCACTGAATTTAAGCTTCAACTAGGGCTCATGCTTACATGTAAGTGCTTCCGGTTGAGGTTTAATTTTGTGCCAGCCCAGGACCATCGTGCCAGAATGAACCCTGACCTTCATATTTATTCAAGAAGACGCCACCGTTTTGGGAAGAGGGCACAGCTGCCTGGCCTGTAAACTATTTTACGATGGCGCCGGCAAGCTGCCAGCACCATCCTAAAATAGTTGCTACATTAGCTTCAACAGGAAGCGTGAATAGATAAAATAAAGCAGATGCACGAGCGCCTGCTTGATTTTATCTATTAGTGCTTCCTGTTGAAGCTAATTTAGTAACTATTTTACGATGGCGCTGGCAGCTTGCCGGCGCCATCGTAAAATAGTTACAACAACAGGCTTGAACTTTTGACCTAGGAATCCGCCGCTCGCGGATTGCGAATTTTCGGTAAATTCGTGAGAGTTCGCGGATCGCGAATTTACCGAAAATCCGCAAAATCCGCGAGCGGAGCGGATTTAGCGCTCATGCTTACTTTCTTTATTTCTCGCTTTATGGTCACTTCTTCTTACTTCTCCTACTATTTGCTTGTATTTCACCTACAGGTGTTTTACTTCTACAATTTTGTTATCTTATGAACCTCCTGTTACGTTGAAGTCTTTCATTGTGGTCCTTCGGGATTTGGTGGAGCTTTGATGCTGTCGTCGTCATCTTCCGGTGTAGTCATTCCCGAGTTGTTTGTATCTGTAGGTATGTCTTTCAGTCGTCTTTGTTTGACTTGTACTGTCTCTTTGTTCTTTATCTTCTTCCTTCTCTCTTTTTTTCTACTCACCTTCCCTGATTTTCTTTCTTTCTCTTTTTTCCTTTTCTTATGTATTTTTTTATCTCCCATGTTCTTTTCTCTAAAATAAGTGTCCTTTCTTTTTCTTGTATCTTTCATACTTGTAGATTTCCTTTGCTAATGCAACTGCTTTTCTTCCTTCATTTTGTCTTCTTCTACATATTCCAAGTAAATTTAGCTTTGTTTACTGTAAGCATACTGTTTGTTCATACTTTTCTTATTAAAATAAATTTTGGGTTACTACCTGGAATGTTAAAGGATTAAATAATCCTATTAAAAGGCAACTGGTGTTCTCTCACCTTCAAAGTTAAAAACTGACATTGCTTTACTTCAAGAATCTCACATTTCTTAAAATGAAGTTTCCAAGCTGAAAAGACGCTAGATGGGATATGTGTTTCATTCACCTGCCCTAGGTAAGTAAAATGGTGTTTTGGTTTTATGTCACAAGAAATTAAATGTCTCAGTTGTTAACCAGGAAGCTGATGTTGACGGACGTTGGGTTATTCTTAAGCTGCTTATAGATAAGGGGCGATATGTATCAAGCAAATTTGCATTCGCAAAGGCCAAAATTCGCAGAATTTCGGCCTTTGCGAATGCGAATTTGCTAAATGGTATGTATTAAACAAAACGTGTTTCAGAAAAGGAATCGCAAAATCTGCGATTCCTTATTTTGCGATTGCATTTAAGGAATCGCAAATTATGCGATTCCTTAAATGCAATGTAAGAAGCAAAAAAAAATAGCAAATTGGCCTTAAGGAATCGCAAATTACCACCAACTTCGAGTTGGTGGTAAGTTGCGAATTCCTTCCAAAATATTTTTTTTTTCATTTTTCAAAGTGCCATGTGAAGCACAGAAATGCCCTTAGGGCATGTATGTGCGCCACATGTGCACCCATGCAGATTTCAGGGGTGCAACAGGGTGTCCTTTGGACACCCCTGCACCCTTGAAAATATTCACAATTTGCGATTAGCAAATTGCGGATCGCATATTTCCCCTTCATTCCTATGGGCCTCCTGGCCCATAGAAATGAATGGGAAATTATTCCTTAATTGCGATTAGCAATTTGCTAATCGCAATTAAGGAATATTAAGGAATCGCTAAAAAGAAGCGATTTTGTACATACATCCCATTTTGCAATTTATAAATAGCGATTCCTTAAAAATCGCTATTTAGGAATCGCAAAACGGAATGTTGATACATATCGCCCAAGATTCCTTTAGTTATTTTTAATGTATATGGACCTACTTCAACTGATAAAATCTTTTGGAATAATATATCCGATAAATTACTTACATATGATGATGATTACATTATATTTGGTGGTGATTGCAATCAAATTCTCCATCCCATCCTCGATAGACATTCCAATGTTGAATTCACTCCTTCTAAAATGCAAGTTCAATTTGCCTTCACAGTGCGGCGTAAAGCGCTACTTGATGTTTGGAGACTTTGTGATCCCGAACTCAAAGAGTATAGTTTCTATTTGGTTGCCCATCATTCTTAATCCCGTATTGATTACCTTTTCTTAAGCAAATCCCTGTCCCAACATGTCATTCAATCTGAAACTGGTTCAATCCTCATATCTGATCACGCTCCGTTTTTTGTCGATATTGACCTGATCCCCTTTTCCCCACATCCTAGAAGATGGCATTTTAACAACTCTCTATTACTTGACCCTAACTTTTGCCAGAAGTTTAACTCCTTTGCCTCAGAATTTATCTCCATTAACAATACCCCTGACTCTCCTTTTGTGATGGTATGAGATTCCTTTAAAGCAGCTGCCAAAGTTTTTAGTATAAATTTTGTATCACAAAAGAAAAAAATCTTTGGAAGCCCAGTCCTCTCAGTTACTTAATAAAATTAAGCAATTAGAATACACTTATTATCACTCTAATAATGAGTCTGCGTCGAAAAATCTCCTGGACGCTAAAATGACTTTTAATAAATTATCCAATGATGCATCTTCCAACTATCTACTGAACAGCAGTTCCCGCTATTACAGTGGCCAAAACAAAATGGCTAAACTATTGGCTAACTATTTAAAAGTGAAAAAAGAAAGAACAATAATAGAATCTTTGCAAGGCTCTGATGGCTCTCCTATTGATAAAGATATCTTAAATGAATGTGTTACCTTCTATAAAAATATTTATACTCCTGAATCTCTACTAGACAAGTCCGGCCTTGTTGCCTATTTTCGATCCATTCCCTCTCCCTCATCTAACCACATTGATTTCGAACCATTGGGAGCCGATATTTCCCTGACAGATATATCTCTAGCTGTTTCAGTATTAAAACGTGGAAAGGCTCCTGGACCAGATGGCTTCACCATTGAATTTTACTCCCACTTAGCTAACATTCTTTTACCTCATCTTTTACTTTTGTTCCAATCCTTCGGAGATAATGACTCTTCTAGTGGTACGTTTCAAGAAGCACTGATCTGCTTTATTCCCAAAGATGATAAAGACGACTCTCTCTGCAAGAAATATCGGGCTATATCATTAGTTAACACAGATTATAAGATTTTTGCGCTCAGTATTGATCCTATTTTACCTGATCTCATTGGTTCTGAACAAGTAGGGTTTGTTAAAGGACGACTTGCATCTGACAATTCTCGAGTCTTCTTTACTATTTTAAGCAAAGCCTCATCCCTGGACCATCCAATTGCAGCGATTACCCTGGATGCCGTAAAATTATTTGATAGGATTGGTTGGGATTTTATGTTTCAAGCTCTGAAATGGGCTGGTTTTCCTTCTAAACTAATAGCTTTAATTTCTTTATTATACTCAGATCCCGGGCTTCTATATTTGCCAATGGTATGACTTTCGATTACTTCTCATTACGTAGGGGGGTGAGGCAAGGATGTCCTTTATCTCCATTATTATTTGTCATAGCCCTAGAACCTTTTCTAACTAAAATTAGACAAGATGATCGTATTACAGGTTTTCAATTTGGCCCGCATCAAGTTATAATGCAGGGGTGTGGAATTTAATAAAATATCTACTTGTCCTTGGGGCAGGTTGCTTCATAAATCTATTTGTCCTGTTACAAAATCCACTTGTCCTTTTTGTGCCATGTACTGCAGCGACAAATTATGGCAGCAATCTCATTATATAGGAGCTCTGAAATAGCCTCTCTGATTATGCCAGGGCTCGTACCATAATAGAGTTTGAATACAAGCAATTCCCTTATGTTTTACATACTGGGGCTGAAGGTAATGGTAAGCAACAGTTCCAGGGTTGGAATGCCCTTTTGAGTCTGTGCAAACCTACTAACTTGACTGTTTTAAGGGTTTGCACCAACTCTTCTCTAATCTCTTTCCACACTGAAAGGTTGGAAATGTACTTCTTACAATGGCAGACTAAAACTTCTTCCAAGGTCGAGATAAAAGTGGTTGGTAGGAAAGCGAACTTGCAAACACTAAGATTTTCGTATGACCAAATCTACACCTGCATATTTGCTCATGCTAAAATTCAGTTCACAAATATCTTCTAGAAGCACTATGTCTTGGCCTGCTTCTGTAAAGTCTTGTGAATTCACATAAGCTGTATATCTGCACTTAATGCAAGGTCATGGATGCTCTTTTGAGACTTTATTTAATAATTGGGCCCCTAATTAGGTCTGGCGTTAACCATGACCGTTTGTGTTTATTCAAATTCTCTCTCTCTCTTTCTCTTTCTCTCTCTCTTTCTCTCTCTCGCTCTCTCTCTCTCTCGCTCTCTTTCACTGTGAGTGACATCATTCTGTTCTTTCACAAGGAGCATATCGACACACAGTCGTTTTGTTAAGTGTTATGTGCCAGGAACTACTGTGGCAAAACAATTTTTGCTTTAGCCAATGTTTGTTATAATGGTGAGAGTCCGGCAGCTCCCACACCAACAAGGTTTTATAAAAAACCATGCCAGAACAACTCACGCTTTGACAGAACCAAAAGGCTGATCAACAATTTCAGACCAATTGGCTTTACCAGTGCTTGTTTATTTGTAGGTTTCCCATAATCTTATTAAAACTGGTTACAATGAGTTTCCATTATGAATATTTTTGGGAAATTCTAACATACGTGAACACATTTTACTAAATGATGCTGCAAAGAAATGGTACCTACAATTTTACAGTAGTTTAGCGAAATATTTTTGCGAATTTTGAAAGCAAAGAAGCATCAATCTTGCTTTCAAGCTTCTGCAATTTTTTGCATCTAATCATAGAGCATTCTGGGAGCATTATACATAGCCTCATATTGCTAAACATTGAAAACGTGTGTGCACATTTTTATACTGAAACCTCTGTCAGTAGTGCAGTCTGAGATTACAACATTTACTTAGAGCGCTCACCCTAATAATAAAGGCTTTGCATTAATGAGCCTTAAATACAAGTTTAAACAGCCTTAACATATGGACACAAATATTACCTTAACTGAAGTCAATGTCTTGCCCCGATCCATAATGTGGGACTGTAAACAGGCAGCCAAAGGTTTTGTGTTGTAGGGCGTTGGCCCTACTTGTCCCAAGGATAAAATACAAATGAAAACTTGTTGCCCTTGACCCCAAACAATATGTCCCGGGCGTCGGGCTATAGGAATTCCACATCCCTGATAATGTCAGTTTATGCTGATGATATTCTTTTATATTGCTCTAATCCTGAAACCTCTCTCACTCCTTTTCATCAGCAAGTATCCTTATTTTCTAACCTTTCAAGTTATCGTCTGAACTTTGATAAATGCAAAATTATGCCTTTAAATTTTGTTTGTCAAAAACATCTCTTGGAGTCCTCAGGTTTTACCAGGCAGCCGAAAAAAATAAAAATATCTGGGTTTACGGTTTGCCCCTTTATTATCTGACAAACTAAAATTAAACTTTGATTATATCATAAAAAATGAAACTATACTATTAGTCGTTGTCATCTCCTTTTCCTTTCCTGGTGGATTTAGTTAGATTCTATTAAGATAATGCTTTCTCCTCTCGTATTATACATTATTTCTATGATTCCTATTCATATCCTTCAATATTATTTCAAGAAAATTGATTCCGCTTTGATAAAATTCTCATGGAAAGGTAAATCTTCATGCATAGCCTTATCCTCTCTCATGAAAGACAGGACTAGTGGATGCCATAAGTTCCCTGATTTTAAGACTTAACATTCTGCTTTCTCACTAAAACAAGCTGCTAAGTGGGTCTCTACAGATCTTCCTTTACACCCTCCTCTCTGGTTACAATTGGAAAAATTCCTTATTGCACCTTTTGACTTTCAAGAGATCTTAGCTTTTTCTGCTTCTTTGCGTTCCACGGTCATTTCTCATTCGCGTAAACTCTTATTTCCTTTATTCGTTTCAATGTATCCCTCTACTAATTCCCTTCATAAACAACCTTTCTGGCTTAATTAATTAGTACGGATTCGTGATCTTGCTAGATACTGGAAAACATGCCATTCTAGAGGTTTGCGCTGGATTTCTCAGTTTATATCTGATGACCATTCCCTTACTTTCTCTGATCTTCAGTCTAAATTTTCTTTACAATCATGCTCCAGATCGCAATATAATCTTCTCTAAATCCGTTTCTTCAGACTCTATCAGCGTCTACTGATCTCCCTATAGCCTGTGAATCGCTACTCTCAATTTTAGATAGTTCTCCTCCAGCATCTAAAATTTACAAATCTTTACTATTCTCCTCAGAAAGACAAAAATCAAAAACTGAGAGGGCATGGAAAAAGGATCTTTCACAAGAGTGGTCAATTGTTACATGGGATAAAATTTGGTCTAAACTCCATAAGACCTCTCGGGCTGCCAATACCACACAAACCCTTTTTTTTCATCTACCACCAAATTTCATTCTCTCCAATGTCCTTCGTTTCTTTTTCATCTGACTCATCCCCTACTTGTTGGTCCTGTCCCACTGCAGATTTAAAACATATTTTATTTGAATGCCTGTCAATTCTTTAATTCTGGCAATTAGTCTGGTCCCAAATTAAAATATTTTTTAAGGTCCAAACCCCTTTTTTTCTCACAAATATCTTTTGGGGTACCCTGTCTCCACAATGGCCTCAAACTTCGCAGAGTTTTAAACTTTTAGACTTAGTAATAGCTATTGCTTTCCATTAAATAACTTCAAATTAGAAACAAGCAGACAAGGTCACCTTCAAAGCCTGGTGTAATGCTGTCTGTTTTCATCATCGACTAGATACTAACTATTGGGTCTATTACAATGTCGGGCAGATTGCCACCGCCAGCATGGCGGTGGCGATCTGCCCAACAGAATCACGCGCCGCCTCCCATTTACCACCGCCATATTGTCATGGAGGGGGGTACCCCGGCGGACGGGAACGGGAAGACCGTCCGCCGCTTTTTCACCCGCCCGACCAGTCGACCGGCCAGATAAGGGTTGAATATGGTGGCGGTGTCTGCTAGACACTGCCATCCATAATACAATGACTGCGGGAACCAGCCTTTCCTTGGCGGCGTGGAAAGGCATGTGGTTTTTGCAGTTGGGGGCCGTTGCTGGCCCCCAGGATGTTGGGGAGGTGGGGGGCAGATGCAGGGGGGTACCTATGATACCCCCCTGCATTTGCATGCACGACGTGGCAGGCACCGCGCGGTGTATGCCACACTGTGCATGCAAATGCACACATGCCTTTTTTTGCATTGCGGCCGGTGCTGCAGACAGCAACCCCCGCCGCAATGCAAAAAATGCAGGATGTGCCCGCCAGTGTGGCGGGCGCACCCTAATGGTACAAGCGGGACTGCCACACACATAGCGGGTGGTCCCAACTGCTCACCATCGTAATAGATCTCTATGGCTCTCCCATATACCTAGCAATCAAAAGAGATCTTTTATGGCTTCCCTTAACAATTTATTTATCTCAATCTGCTTTTTCCTTTGCCACCTCCAAAAATGCATCAGATGATGTACAGAAACCACCTTAACTTTCTCCGTTTGCCTTTTCTCACATGGTTGCTTAATTGATTCTTTATTACCATATCTTTATTACAATATTTCTCAAAATTTTCATTCATTGTTCTGCTTACAGTGTCACACTATTTGTACAAAATGCATGCTGTTTTCCATTGTTCTATATTAATTACATTTATTTCCTTCCCCTTAGTCCCCCCTTTTCTTTTATTTATTTTTTCTACAGTGTATCTCTTCCTTTTGTATGCAGGTAGATAGTTTGACCCCTATATCTTCTGTTTCACTTTACTTATTACCTTTTATTGTCAAATAGTGGAGGAGTGTGGCTCACTGATTAGAGCGGCAGACCCTGATGCAGAGGTCTGGCCCGGGACCAGGGTTCAATTCCCGACGCGGCAGGGTCCTGAGCCCAAAAATGTCCACGGACTTGATAATTCTCGCCTCGGTGCCTATTCTAATCATGGGGTCCCACGCTGCAACTCTGGGCAATAGTTGCTTAATCTCCACTACGGCAGCCCACCCGCTGCGGGATGCCTGGCTTTCACCCTGGGGATACCCAGTAGGGGTTATCTCACAGGGAAAAGCCAGGACGGGTTCCCAAAGCAAGCGCCTTGATGCCTTCGGGTGATACGTGCGCTATATAAGTCGCAATACATTTACATTTACAAATAGGATTGTTTATATGCATTTTATTGCTGTTTTATTTCTTTTGTAATCTCTCAATAAAATCAAACTTAAAAAAAAATAAAAGTAAGAGAACTGTGATGCTGAACACAATGGGGGCGGAGTCACAGATGTGGTTAAAAAAAACAAAATATTCTGTAACATTTTTCGGTCTTTACTCTTCAGGTAACTACATATAAAATAACACACAGCTTAACTGAAAATGTAATGCAAGTTATGTAAATTAGTGGGAAAATGCACTACTGTATATTATGAAACCTTTATTAGTTACTAAACTGCACCAGAGAGTAACAGAATTGAAACCTGGTTGGTTCAGTGGAGACTAATGAATCGTATATGTTTAGGGCTATGAGGTCCCAGTCTGTGACAGAAAGCACTGTGAACATTTAATTCATTATTTTAAATGTTTTGTACACACAGTACAAGATAGGTTGCTACAAAATGTGCAAAAAGGTTTAAGATAAAAAGTGCCTCCAAAATATAGATTTAGGAATACCCAGACTGCACATAGTGCAATTTTTTTTAAGTCTTCTTCTAAAAGTATACACTTCACAGCTCAGCTGGTAGCTTCCTTACAATACCTCTCAAAAAGAATACATCTGTGTCATCAGGAAGCTTCAAGTGATTACATCCTTTAAAGCACCCTTTACATTTGCAGACTGACCAGTTGCGTACTTTTACATTTCTTTCGGACAAGATGGCACCCTGGCAAGAATGCTTATTTAGCTGTCTGCCCCTCACACAGTTTCACAGCGCAGGAGAGTCCCTGCCTTCCACTTCAGGTGAAGCATTTCAACTCTAGGAATTAACCATCACAAGATGTAAAAATAAAAAAGTATGGGCATGTCAAGACCACTAAGCTAGACTATCATAAACCTAAAACAAAATAGTTTGCAATAATAATCAGTTTACCACAAACTGCCTCTGTTTTACTACACCATGATACAAGTGTGTTTCCATTATTTTCTTGGCGTCTTTTGTTCATGTTGATTCGGTGGTTCTTGAGGGCTGCAAATATCAACTTTTTACTAGAGCACAGTCTCGCGCCAGTTGGCATTTTAAATTTAATTAAATCTCTACACGCAATATCGAGCACGGACAATAAGCCCAACGGCAGACTGAAGCAAAGGAGACAAAGTAAAGGTATGGGTCAAATAAAGGTGGAAAGACTAAAGATGTATGAGTTAAGGGGTGGGGAGGGTAGCGAAAGGGCCAGAGCCTTCCTACAGCGTTGAGGAGGCCAGATGTCAAAGTATAGCTTAACGAAAGGCGTCAAACTCTTTACCAATGGGTTGGAGGTAGGGGGTGGGTGCATCTCACATATTTTTGCTGTTGAATAATTATGCAAAATTATGTGAGAGCGAAACCCAGAATTTAGCGCTATACTAGTAGTGCATAATGCATCCTTGCATCTAAAATAAAGCGCCGGGACACCCCGTTGGGGTAGCTGTTTGCGCTATATAAAACACACAAATAATAATAATAATAATAATAAAATGGACCGAAGGATGCATTTTGAGCTAAGAAAATAGTGCAAAGTACAACATAATATGAACAGCAGGAACCAGTAGACACTTGAGCTCTCTAAGTTTGTTGTACCTGTGCTCCTGCGATAGGATTTTTGTGTCAAATTACTTAATATTACATGAATGGGTATAATCTTCTGTAATTTCGCATCAAATCAAAAAATTACCACAAAATTACCAACATTTCTCTGATTACTCCGGTGTAATCCAAATTTCGCCCAGGCTTAGCTGGAAGTTAGTCACAGAAGGATGCTGGGAACTAAAGCGGGTCAGTCGCAACAGATTATAGTTTCAGTGCCTCCCACCATTTCAGAAGCATGGCACAACTTGCGATCAATGCTTACAGGACCCAGAGAGCACACAGCCCCTGTATGTGCAAAGACACAATCCGCGGAAAGCCACATCCACCAGGGTGAACAACAACAAGACAGGTGTGTGGCCCATGCTCCTAACCCCAGACCGATCTTGTGGTTCAGAGGTCCCCGAGGCCTGCAACCCACTCTCGCCCCTCTTTTACTCTTCAGTTCTCGTAGCACAGGACGGTGACGGTCTACTCTCGCGAGACCAGGACAAGAGTTCAGCTTCTAGCAGGAAGATGGTGCCACTTCTCTGCAGCTCTGCGGATGTCTGCACTGCAGCTCTGTGTAATACCAAGAAAAGATAAGAGTTTAGATATGATTAGCATGCATGTAATATCAAAAGGATACTCAAAGTTCAACAACAGAGGGTGCCAAATGCTGGCCTTCAATAAATAGAGTGTCTCTGCATCTCCTGCGCCGCGCTCTGTAGCCTTAACTCTGGATCATTGCTCTGGAAACTTGATGAGAGGAAGCTGTCTCTGCATCCGCGGACTACTCCTTGGTTCATATTTCTCAAGTTCTATTGAGTTGGGAAAAACGTATCTCCAACGGGACAGGTTGACAAGACGCATCACACTGACCCGGAAGTGACAGCCTCAGCGTGTTTTACATTTATTTATTTATGTATTTTATATAGCACAAACTTCACCCAAATGTGTCAGAGCGCTTTACAATAGAACCAGTTGCATTACGTAAGGACCTCAGAGTACATGAATTACTTAAAAGATACGATACAGAAAAACTCTAAACTCACAAAGAATGGTAGTAAGTACATATGTCTACTACAGATTCTAGCGGTTAGAGTTACATATATACAAGTTGCAAATTCACTCACATTTTAAGAAAAGTTGAAGCGATTATGGTTGGACAAAAATATATTACATATTTACACAGCATGATCTTCTCACTATTGCTGGAATTCTTGTGATACTCGTTCAGCCAGGCCTTTAGGGTGTTGTTACACTCACAGGCGATGATCTTGGGCCGAAACGGATCCCCTCACTTGGCTGTGTAGGCCTGGGAGTTGGGGGGCCATACCTGGTGTGGGGGCTTGGGAGTCCGGCCTTGGTGCCGTGTCTCAGGAGTGCGGATAGGGTCTTGGTGCAGGGCGAGGGGTCGTGTTGGGACAAGGAGTGTGGGGGGGGTGCCTGCACACCATGCTCATTGTCGATTGCCTTAGTCGGCTAGGACAAGACAAGATTTAGCGTCCCTGGCCTCCCGAGCCTGGTGCTAAGCTACTCCGTAACATCTACCCCTGACCCCTAGGACCATTTCTTGGCACGGCTGCCAACAACACACCGGAAGATTCACCCGAACCAGTGTCACAACTCATTAACCCTGACCCAGACTCAGAAATACGTTTTGTATCACAACAGAAGGATGAGATCTGGGAAAATAAGAAAAGCACCAGCCACACTAAGTCGGAAAAAATTAAAACGATCGACCACAGACGTAGAGGGTGCCCCAGTCAGCTCCATGAATCCACCAACCTCCATGGCCACACCGAAGGACTGTAATTCCAAACTCAATGGAGGGCAATTCAAAAGCAAGATGTACTCACCCTCTTACGCAATACTTCAAAACGCTTTAAAAACCTCTTCTCTTTTGGACTATTTTAAAAAAGCACCCAGGGGAGCGAAGTACCCCGCATCCTCCCAAGCCTCCGAGGGAACCAAGTCTTGCGACCTCCAGCATCTTACCGAGCCAAGTGAGCACTCGTCTCCACTGCCTCAATCATCAATCGATAAATCTGTTTTAACACTGGACGTTTTTATTTTTGGACCATCAACCAATGACCACGACACTGCCTCGGAGTGCTTTATGAGGGCAACTCAAAACCCCCCACCAACCCATCAATCTTCATCAAGTCAGCCTCTTCTCTCTCACGTCATCTGTAAGCAAGAGTCCTGTCCCAACCAACCATTCTCTGAGTGTATCATTCACAATTTTAGTACTCAATCACAGCAATCCTCGCAAGTAGAGAACCTTGCAACCACGTTTCCACAAAACTCTCTTTTAATTTTTCCACAAATTCATACCCAAAAAGATGCAGTGTCCGATTTTGAAACATATAGCTCTTGCTCACCCCAGGGCTCAAGACCCCCTGAGGGCAGTTCAGAGTCAACCGAAATTCAACCGCGACCATCTTCACCTCCAGCAGTGGTAACAGTCTTCCCAAAGTCTCCACAAAAACCGGACTCAAATGATCAATTGCTATCGGACCTGTGTTTCTTTTTCAAAAACCCTCAAACTACACCTAAGTCCAGATCATTACCTGACCTAAACCCGGATGACGGAACAATAACCAGCATTTGGCCACAACTTCTTCAAACTTTTCAATCTACAGTCACTGCTTTAAATTATCATTCAGACAAACTGGACATGCAGGTGGACCTATTGAACACCCTAGCCCTATTTACAGCAGGGATTGACAACTAGCTGGAAAAACTGAACAACTTAATAACAGGAGCGCAATCGTCATCTAAACTAGTCCAGTCAGTCTGTTGTTGCTCGCCTATCATTGACTCTCTCTCCTCACTCCCAGTCTTTTTATCTACTGTAATCAACAAAGTTAAGCTGCTGAAGGGAGACCGAGCAATGGAACGCCCCGACCAGTTACCTCAGAAATCCCAATCGCCCAACCCGGAATTGGTCGACCCCTCGACAACGTCCGCAACCGGGCCTTCGGGGATCCACGACCTTCCCCAAACCAGACTGACCATCTCCAAGACTTCCCCCAAGAACAAGGGCATCCATCTCCTGCGGTTCTTAAAACACAGTTGGCCATAAGTCCTCAGTCAGAGAGAGGGGATTCTCATCTCACCAGTAACAACGCGGTAGAATGTCCCGCCAAATCAGCTGCTGCTCCAGCTCTTAACTCTGAAGCATTTCCAGTCCCCTTGGTAGCTCGCAGCAAGAGAGAACGAAAACGCCAACGTAAACAAAGAAATAAACTAAAACTAAACCCATCAGTGGACTTTCCCAAACTATTCCCACTGTTCACAACTGCTGATAATAAAAAGGTCACTAGTGTCCCAGATCCACCACGGATCCCAACAGGCATTTGTCAAAATCCCCTAATGGCCAAGCCAGCCTTAAACGCCAGTCAACCTAATTCTATGCGGCATCTGGACCCAAAGGCTTCAACTGAGGAAACAGAGACTCCTGACTTACAGTCCGGGACTGAAAAAAGAAGGGGCACCCTTAACATCCCATCATCATTAAGGTCGACAGACACGTCAACGCAACAACAATCAGTTCCCTTTCAAGTCTTTCCTATTCTGAAAAATCAAACACTAGTCCCATCCCCTCGAAAGTCACCTTTACCAATGTTTCAACTGCTCCTAGGGAACCCCAGACACCCAGCCAAGGTTCCCGAGATTCATTACAATACCATCAAGGATCAGACTTAGGCTTTCGAGTTGAAAAGCCCATCCTGCCTAAGTCTATCCCACCACTCATAGTGGTGGCCACATTTTGGACCCCTTCTTTTCCAACTTAGAGGGGGTTACAGTGGCCTCCCCCCTCCCCCTGATTTGGTCAGACCACTCGCTCGTGACTATTTACTGTCCTCTCACAGAGGCCCCACTTAAGGCGTCGCTGCGAGCCATGCCCAGACGGCGTTGGAGCAAGTTAAAGGCGGAAGATCTTTATCGCCTTCTCACTGACGATCCACTGGGTGTAGCGGAGAACGTGGAATCTGGTTATGACCATTTTTGCGGATGGGTAACCAGAGCTCTCGACTCCCTTATCCCGATGGTTTCAAGTAAGTGTGGTCTCCGCGCCCC
Organism: Lissotriton helveticus; assembly: GCF_964261635.1. NCBI lineage: Eukaryota > Metazoa > Chordata > Amphibia > Caudata > Salamandridae > Lissotriton > Lissotriton helveticus. The sequence continues at coordinate 60,877,209 of NC_136061.1, forward strand.
CAGCCCCTGGTATGATGGCAATCTGCGGGCCTTGAAAAGTGTCTGCAGACGGGCGGAGAGAGACTGGAGGAAGAGGTATGACAGTAGCAAAAAAATCCTGTACACCACTGCTGTCAAGTCTTACCACCGTGCGGTTTGTAGAGCTCGGGCTGCATATTACGCTCTGGAGTTTCGCAGCAGTGGGAATCCTGTTAAAACCATCTTTAAAGCTCTTAAGGACCTTGTGGCAAGGAAGCCTGCCGGTAATTCCATCAGCTCCAATACCCATTGTGAAGCGCTGGCGGCTTTCTTCCTGGAGAAGGTCCAGACCATCTATAGGGCCTTTCCCACCGCTGCACAAACCAGCGCGGGGTCATCCATCCTGCCGGATCTGGTGGTATTAGACTCTTTCCCCTGTCTCTCCTCGGAGTCTTACACGGCCTTGGCTCTTCGAGTCAAGTATGGGTCGCCGGCTGACCCGCTCAAGCCACTAATGTTCAGAGACCAGACTTTTGCTCGCCCGGTCTGTGACTTAATCAACATGTCGTTATCATCTGGCCAGGTGCCTTCAAAATGGAAGCATGCGGTAGTGATGCCCATTTTGAAAAAAACCATCTCTCGACCCTACAAAATCGGAGAACTACCGCCCGATCTCGCTTCTCCCGTGGCCAGCCAAACTCGCGGAGGTGCATGTTAACACCGCCCTCACTGATCATCTGTCGCGTACCAACATTCTGGACGATACCCAGAACGGTTTTCGGGCTGGCCACAGTACGCCTGACGACGCCTGAAATGGCAGAAACCGGTCCCCGGAAGCTTGTTTCCTTCCCAGTATAAGAATTGGCTTGGTAGTTTGGTTTGCCCTGTTCCCATCATGCACTGGGACAGGAACAGACTAATTTGCATATAGCCAAGTTCTGAGCTGGGATGGTGCAGTGAGCTAAAAAACGGTGATGGATCAAGCCCTGATCTTTGGACTGGGTAAGAGTGGTCTGCTTAATTCAGGCACTCTGTTCATCACCACCCCCTTTTCTGAATCATTTTGTACACCATAAGCGTGGAAGGGTATACTCAGATGTGAGTCCCTTGCTCATTGCACCATCAGGATTCAAGCAAGCCGGGCCGACGACGCCTGAAATGGCAGAAACCGGTCCCTGGAAGCTTGTTTCCTTCCCAGTATAAGAATTGGCTTGGTAGTTTGGTTTGCCCTGTTCCCATCATGCACTGGGACAGGAACAGACTAATTTGCATATAGCCAAGTTCTGAGCTGGGATGGTGCAGTGAGCTAAAAAACGGTGATGGATCAAGCCCTGATCTTTGGACTGGGTAAGAGTGGTCTGCTTAATTCAGGCACTCTGTTCATCACCACCCCCTTTTCTGAATCATTTTGTCCACCATAAGCGTGGAAGGGTATACTCAGATGTGAGTCCCTTGCTCATTGCACCATCAGGATTCAAGCAAGCCGGGCCGACGACGCCTGAAATGGCAGAAACCGGTCCCCGGAAGCTAGTTTCCTTCCCAGTATAAGAATTGGCTTGGTAGTTTGGTTTGCCCTGTTCCCATCATGCACTGGGACAGGAACAGACTAATTTGCATATAGCCAAGTTCTGAGCTGGGATGGTGCAGTGAGCTAAAAAACGGTGATGGATCAAGCCCTGATCTTTGGACTGGGTAAGAGTGGTCTGCTTAATTCAGGCACTCTGTTCATCACCACCCCCTTTTCTGAATCATTTTGTCCACCATAAGCGTGGAAGGGTATACTCAGATGTGAGTCCCTTGCTCATTGCACCATCAGGATTCAAGCAAGCCGGGCCGACGACGCCTGAAATGGCAGAAACCGGTCCCTGGAAGCTTGTTTCCTTCCCAGTATAAGAATTGGCTTGGTAGTTTGGTTTGCCCTGTTCCCATCATGCACTGGGACAGGAACAGACTAATTTGCATATAGCCAAGTTCTGAGCTGGGATGGTGCAGTGAGCTAAAAAACGGTGATGGATCAAGCCCTGATCTTTGGACTGGGTAAGAGTGGTCTGCTTAATTCAGGCACTCTGTTCATCACCACCCCCTTTTCTGAATCATTTTGTCCACCATAAGCGTGGAAGGGTATACTCAGATGTGAGTCCCTTGCTCATTGCACCATCAGGATTCAAGCAAGCCGGGCCGACGACGCCTGAAATGGCAGAAACCGGTCCCCGGAAGCTTGTTTCCTTCCCAGTATAAGAATTGGCTTGGTAGTTTGGTTTGCCCTGTTCCCATCATGCACTGGGACAGGAACAGACTAATTTGCATATAGCCAAGTTCTGAGCTGGGATGGTGCAGTGAGCTAAAAAACGGTGATGGATCAAGCCCTGATCTTTGGACTGGCTAAGAGTGGTCTGCTTAATTCAGGCACTCTGTTCATCACCACCCCCTTTTCTGAATCATTTTGTCCACCATAAGCGTGGAAGGGTATACTCAGATGTGAGTCCCTTGCTCATTGCACCATCAGGATTCAAGCAAGCCGGGCCGACGACGCCTGAAATGGCAGAAACCGGTCCCCGGAAGCTTGTTTCCTTCCCAGTATAAGAATTGGCTTGGTAGTTTGGTTTGCCCTGTTCCCATCATGCACTGGGACAGGAACAGACTAATTTGCATATAGCCAAGTTCTGAGCTGGGATGGTGCAGTGAGCTAAAAAACGGTGATGGATCAAGCCCTGATCTTTGGACTGGGTAAGAGTGGTCTGCTTAATTCAGGCACTCTGTTCATCACCACCCCCTTTTCTGAATCATTTTGTCCACCATAAGCGTGGAAGGGTATACTCAGATGTGAGTCCCTTGCTCATTGCACCATCAGGATTCAAGCAAGCCGGGCCGACGACGCCTGAAATGGCAGAAACCGGTCCCCGGAAGCTTGTTTCCTTCCCAGTATAAGAATTGGCTTGGTAGTTTGGTTTGCCCTGTTCCCATCATGCACTGGGACAGGAACAGACTAATTTGCATATAGCCAAGTTCTGAGCTGGGATGGTGCAGTGAGCTAAAAAACGGTGATGGATCAAGCCCTGATCTTTGGACTGGGTAAGAGTGGTCTGCTTAATTCAGGCACTCTGTTCATCACCACCCCCTTTTCTGAATCATTTTGTCCACCATAAGCGTGGAAGGGTATACACAGATGTGAGTCCCTTGCTCATTGCACCATCAGGATTCAAGCAAGCCGGGCCGACGACGCCTGAAATGGCAGAAACCGGTCCCCGGAAGCTTGTTTCCTTCCCAGTATAAGAATTGGCTTGGTAGTTTGGTTTGCCCTGTTCCCATCATGCACTGGGACAGGAACAGACTAATTTGCATATAGCCAAGTTCTGAGCTGGGATGGTGCAGTGAGCTAAAAAACGGTGATGGATCAAGCCCTGATCTTTGGACTGGGTAAGAGTGGTCTGCTTAATTCAGGCACTCTGTTCATCACCACCCCCTTTTCTGAATCATTTTGTCCACCATAAGCGTGGAAGGGTATACTCAGATGTGAGTCCCTTGCTCATTGCACCATCAGGATTCAAGCAAGCCGGGCCGACGACGCCTGAAATGGCAGAAACCGGTCCCCGGAAGCTTGTTTCCTTCCCAGTATAAGAATTGGCTTGGTAGTTTGGTTTGCCCTGTTCCCATCATGCACTGGGACAGGAACAGACTAATTTGCATATAGCCAAGTTCTGAGCTGGGATGGTGCAGTGAGCTAAAAAACGGTGATGGATCAAGCCCTGATCTTTGGACTGGGTAAGAGTGGTCTGCTTAATTCAGGCACTCTGTTCATCACCACCCCCTTTTCTGAATCATTTTGTCCACCATAAGCGTGGAAGGGTATACTCAGATGTGAGTCCCTTGCTCATTGCACCATCAGGATTCAAGCAAGCCGGGCCGACGACGCCTGAAATGGCAGAAACCGGTCCCCGGAAGCTTGTTTCCTTCCCAGTATAAGAATTGGCTTGGTAGTTTGGTTTGCCCTGTTCCCATCATGCACTGGGACAGGAACAGACTAATTTGCATATAGCCAAGTTCTGAGCTGGGATGGTGCAGTGAGCTAAAAAACGGTGATGGATCAAGCCCTGATCTTTGGACTGGGTAAGAGTGGTCTGCTTAATTCAGGCACTCTGTTCATCACCACCCCCTTTTCTGAATCATTTTGTCCACCATAAGCGTGGAAGGGTATACTCAGATGTGAGTCCCTTGCTCATTGCACCATCAGGTTTCAAGCAAGCCGGGCCGACGACGCCTGAAATGGCAGAAACCGGTCCCCGGAAGCTTGTTTCCTTCCCAGTATAAGAATTGGCTTGGTAGTTTGGTTTGCCCTGTTCCCATCATGCACTGGGACAGGAACAGACTCATTTGCATATAGCCAAGTTCTGAGCTGGGATGGTGCAGTGAGCTAAAAAACGGTGATGGATCAAGCCCTGATCTTTGGACTGGGTAAGAGTGGTCTGCTTAATTCAGGCACTCTGTTCATCACCACCCCCTTTTCTGAATCATTTTGTCCACCATAAGCGTGGAAGGGTATACTCAGATGTGAGTCCCTTGCTCATTGCACCATCAGGATTCAAGCAAGCCGGGCCGACGACGCCTGAAATGGCAGAAACCGGTCCCCGGAAGCTTGTTTCCTTCCCAGTATAAGAATTGGCTTGGTAGTTTGGTTTGCCCTGTTCCCATCATGCACTGGGACAGGAACAGACTAATTTGCATATAGCCAAGTTCTGAGCTGGGATGGTGCAGTGAGCTAAAAAACGGTGATGGATCAAGCCCTGATCTTTGGACTGGGTAAGAGTGGTCTGCTTAATTCAGGCACTCTGTTCATCACCACCCCCTTTTCTGAATCATTTTGTCCACCATAAGCGTGGAAGGGTATACTCAGATGTGAGTCCCTTGCTCATTGCACCATCAGGATTCAAGCAAGCCGGGCCGACGACGCCTGAAATGGCAGAAACCGGTCCCCGGAAGCTTGTTTCCTTCCCAGTATAAGAATTGGCTTGGTAGTTTGGTTTGCCCTGTTCCCATCATGCACTGGGACAGGAACAGACTAATTTGCATATAGCCAAGTTCTGAGCTGGGATGGTGCAGTGAGCTAAAAAACGGTGATGGATCAAGCCCTGATCTTTGGACTGGGTAAGAGTGGTCTGCTTAATTCAGGCACTCTGTTCATCACCACCCCCTTTTCTGAATCATTTTGTCCACCATAAGCGTGGAAGGGTATACTCAGATGTGAGTCCCTTGCTCATTGCACCATCAGGATTCAAGCAAGCCGGGCCGACGACGCCTGAAATGGCAGAAACCGGTCCCCGGAAGCTTGTTTCCTTCCCAGTATAAGAATTGGCTTGGTAGTTTGGTTTGCCCTGTTCCCATCATGCACTGGGACAGGAACAGACTAATTTGCATATAGCCAAGTTCTGAGCTGGGATGGTGCAGTGAGCTAAAAAACGGTGATGGATCAAGCCCTGATCTTTGGACTGGGTAAGAGTGGTCTGCTTAATTCAGGCACTCTGTTCATCACCACCCCCTTTTCTGAATCATTTTGTCCACCATAAGCGTGGAAGGGTATACTCAGATGTGAGTCCCTTGCTCATTGCACCATCAGGATTCAAGCAAGCCGGGCCGACGACGCCTGAAATGGCAGAAACCGGTCCCCGGAAGCTTGTTTCCTTCCCAGTATAAGAATTGGCTTGGTAGTTTGGTTTGCCCTGTTCCCATCATGCACTGGGACAGGAACAGACTAATTTGCATATAGCCAAGTTCTGAGCTGGGATGGTGCAGTGAGCTAAAAATACAGTGATGGATCAAGCCCTGATCTTTGGACTGGGTAAGAGTGGTCTGCTTAATTCAGGCACTCTGTTCATCACCACCCCCTTTTCTGAATCATTTTGTCCACCATAAGCGTGGAAGGGTATACTCAGATGTGAGTCCCTTGCTCATTGCACCATCAGGATTCAAGCAAGCCGGGCCGACGACGCCTGAAATGGTAGAAACCGGTCCCCGGAAGCTTGTTTCCTTCCCAGTATAAGAATTGGCTTGGTAGTTTGGTTTGCCCTGTTCCCATCATGCACCGGGACAGGAACAGACTAATTTGCATATAGCCAAGTTCTGAGCTGGGATGGTGCAGTGAGCTAAAAAACGGTGATGGATCAAGCCCTGATCTTTGGACTGGGTAAGAGTGGTCTGCTTAATTCAGGCACTCTGTTCATCACCACCCCCTTTTCTGAATCATTTTGTCCACCATAAGCGTGGAAGGGTATACTCAGATGTGAGTCCCTTGCTCATTGCACCATCAGGATTCAAGCAAGCCGGGCCGACGACGCCTGAAATGGCAGAAACCGGTCCCCGGAAGCTTGTTTCCTTCCCAGTATAAGAATTGGCTTGGTAGTTTGGTTTGCCCTGTTCCCATCATGCACTGGGACAGGAACAGACTAATTTGCATATAGCCAAGTTCTGAGCTGGGATGGTGCAGTGAGCTAAAAAACGGTGATGGATCAAGCCCTGATCTTTGGACTGGGTAAGAGTGGTCTGCTTAATTCAGGCACTCTGTTCATCACCACCCCCTTTTCTGAATCATTTTGTCCACCATAAGCGTAGAAGGGTATACTCAGATATGAGTCCCTTGCTCATTGCACCATCAGGATTCAAGCAAGCCGGGCCGACGACGCCTGAAATGGCAGAAACCGGTCCCCGGAAGCTTGTTTCCTTCCCAGTATAAGAATTGGCTTGGTAGTTTGGTTTGCCCTGTTCCCATCATGCACTGGGACAGGAACAGACTAATTTGCATATAGCCAAGTTCTGAGCTGGGATGGTGCAGTGAGCTAAAAAACGGTGATGGATCAAGCCCTGATCTTTGGACTGGGTAAGAGTGGTCTGCTTAATTCAGGCACTCTGTTCATCACCACCCCCTTTTCTGAATCATTTTGTCCACCATAAGCGTGGAAGGGTATACACAGATGTGAGTCCCTTGCTCATTGCACCATCAGGATTCAAGCAAGCCGGGCCGACGACGCCTGAAATGGCAGAAACCGGTCCCCGGAAGCTTGTTTCCTTCCCAGTATAAGAATTGGCTTGGTAGTTTGGTTTGCCCTGTTCCCATCATGCACTGGGACAGGAACAGACTAATTTGCATATAGCCAAGTTCTGAGCTGGGATGGTGCAGTGAGCTAAAAAACGGTGATGGATCAAGCCCTGATCTTTGGACTGGGTAAGAGTGGTCTGCTTAATTCAGGCACTCTGTTCATCACCACCCCCTTTTCTGAATCATTTTGTCCACCATAAGCGTGGAAGGGTATACTCAGATGTGAGTCCCTTGCTCATTGCACCATCAGGATTCAAGCAAGCCGGGCCGACGACGCCTGAAATGGCAGAAACCGGTCCCCGGAAGCTTGTTTCCTTCCCAGTATAAGAATTGGCTTGGTAGTTTGGTTTGCCCTGTTCCCATCATGCACTGGGACAGGAACAGACTAATTTGCATATAGCCAAGTTCTGAGCTGGGATGGTGCAGTGAGCTAAAAAACGGTGATGGATCAAGCCCTGATCTTTGGACTGGGTAAGAGTGGTCTGCTTAATTCAGGCACTCTGTTCATCACCACCCCCTTTTCTGAATCATTTTGTCCACCATAAGCGTGGAAGGGTATACTCAGATGTGAGTCCCTTGCTCATTGCACCATCAGGATTCAAGCAAGCCGGGCCGACGACGCCTGAAATGGCAGAAACTGGTCCCCGGAAGCTTGTTTCCTTCCCAGTATAAGAATTGGCTTGGTAGTTTGGTTTGCCCTGTTCCCATCATGCACTGGGACAGGAACAGACTAATTTGCATATAGCCAAGTTCTGAGCTGGGATGGTGCAGTGAGCTAAAAAACGGTGATGGATCAAGCCCTGATCTTTGGACTGGGTAAGAGTGGTCTGCTTAATTCAGGCACTCTATTCATCACCACCCCCTTTTCTGAATCATTTTGTCCACCATAAGCGTGGAAGGGTATACTCAGATGTGAGTCCCTTGCTCATTGCACCATCAGGATTCAAGCAAGCCGGGCCGACGACGCCTGAAATGGCAGAAACCGGTCCCCGGAAGCTTGTTTCCTTCCCAGTATAAGAATTGGCTTGGTAGTTTGGTTTGCCCTGTTCCCATCATGCACTGGGACAGGAACAGACTAATTTGCATATAGCCAAGTTCTGAGCTGGGATGGTGCAGTGAGCTAAAAAACGGTGATGGATCAAGCCCTGATCTTTGGACTGGGTAAGAGTGGTCTGCTTAATTCAGGCACTCTGTTCATCACCACCCCCTTTTCTGAATCATTTTGTCCACCATAAGCGTGGAAGGGTATACTCAGATGTGAGTCCCTTGCTCATTGCACCATCAGGATTCAAGCAAGCCGGGCCGACGACGCCTGAAATGGCAGAAACCGGTCCCCGGAAGCTTGTTTCCTTCCCAGTATAAGAATTGGCTTGGTAGTTTGGTTTGCCCTGTTCCCATCATGCACTGGGACAGGAACAGACTAATTTGCATATAGCCAAGTTCTGAGCTGGGATGGTGCAGTGAGCTAAAAAACGGTGATGGATCAAGCCCTGATCTTTGGACTGGGTAAGAGTGGTCTGCTTAATTCAGACACTCTGTTCATCACCACCCCCTTTTCTGAATCATTTTGTCCACCATAAGCGTGGAAGGGTATACTCAGATGTGAGTCCCTTGCTCATTGCACCATCAGGATTCAAGCAAGCCGGGCCGACGATGCCTGAAATGGCAGAAACCGGTCCCCGGAAGCTTGTTTCCTTCCCAGTATAAGAATTGGCTTGGTAGTTTGGTTTGCCCTGTTCCCATCATGCACTGGGACAGGAACAGACTAATTTGCATATAGCCAAGTTCTGAGCTGGGATGGTGCAGTGAGCTAAAAAACGGTGATGGATCAAGCCCTGATCTTTGGACTGGGTAAGAGTGGTCTGCTTAATTCAGGCACTCTGTTCATCACCACCCCCTTTTCTGAATCATTTTGTCCACCATAAGCGTGGAAGGGTATACTCAGATGTGAGTCCCTTGCTCATTGCACCATCAGGATTCAAGCAAGCCGGGCCGACGACGCCTGAAATGGCAGAAACCGGTCCCCGGAAGCTTGTTTCCTTCCCAGTATAAGAATTGGCTTGGTAGTTTGGTTTGCCCTGTTCCCATCATGCACTGGGACAGGAACAGACTAATTTGCATATAGCCAAGTTCTGAGCTGGGATGGTGCAGTGAGCTAAAAAACGGTGATGGATCAAGCCCTGATCTTTGGACTGGGTAAGAGTGGTCTGCTTAATTCAGGCACTCTGTTCATCACCACCCCCTTTTCTGAATCATTTTGTCCACCATAAGCGTGGAAGGGTATACTCAGATGTGAGTCCCTTGCTCATTGCACCATCAGGATTCAAGCAAGCCGGGCCGACGACGCCTGAAATGGCAGAAACCGGTCCCCGGAAGCTTGTTTCCTTCCCAGTATAAGAATTGGCTTGGTAGTTTGGTTTGCCCTGTTCCCATCATGCACTGGGACAGGAACAGACTAATTTGCATATAGCCAAGTTCTGAGCTGGGATGGTGCAGTGAGCTAAAAAACGGTGATGGATCAAGCCCTGATCTTTGGACTGGGTAAGAGTGGTCTGCTTAATTCAGGCACTCTGTTCATCACCACCCCCTTTTCTGAATCATTTTGTCCACCATAAGCGTGGAAGGGTATACTCAGATGTGAGTCCCTTGCTCATTGCACCATCAGGATTCAAGCAAGCCGGGCCGACGACCCCTGAAATGGCAGAAACCGGTCCCCGGAAGCTTGTTTCCTTCCCAGTATAAGAATTGGCTTGGTAGTTTGGTTTGCCCTGTTCCCATCATGCACTGGGACAGTAACAGACTAATTTGCATATAGCCAAGTTCTGAGCTGGGATGGTGCAGTGAGCTAAAAAACGGTGATGGATCAAGCCCTGATCTTTGGACTGGGTAAGAGTGGTCTGCTTAATTCAGGCACTCTGTTCATCACCACCCCCTTTTCTGAATCATTTTGTCCACCATAAGCGTGGAAGGGTATACTCAGATGTGAGTCCCTTGCTCATTGCACCATCAGGATTATAGCAAGCCGGGCCGACGACCCCTGGAATGGCAGAAACCGGTCCCCGGAAGCTTGTTTCCTTCCCAGTATAAGAATTGGCTTGGTAGTTTGGTTTGCCCTGTTCCCATCATGCACTGGGACAGGAGCAGACTAATTTGCATATAGCCAAGTTCTGAGCTGGGATGGTGCAGTGAGCTAAGAAACGGTGATGGATCAAGCCCTGATCTTTGGACTGGGTAAGAGTGGTCTGCTTAATTCAGGCACTCTGTTCATCACCACCCCCTTTTCTGAATCATTTTGTCCACCATAAGCGTGGAAGGGTATACTCAGATGTGAGTCCCTTGCTCATTGCACCATCAGGATTCAAGCAAGCCGGGCCGACGACGCCTGAAATGGCAGAAACCGGTCCCCGGAAGCTTGTTTCCTTCCCAGTATAAGAATTGGCTTGGTAGTTTGGTTTGCCCTGTTCCCATCATGCACTGGGACAGGAACAGACTAATTTGCATATAGCCAAGTTCTGAGCTGGGATGGTGCAGTGAGCTAAAAAACGGTGATGGATCAAGCCCTGATCTTTGGACTCGGTAAGAGTGGTCTGCTTAATTCAGGCACTCTGTTCATCACCACCCCCTTTTCTGAATCATTTTGTCCACCATAAGCGTGGAAGGGTATACTCAGATGTGAGTCCCTTGCTCATTGCACCATCAGGATTCAAGCAAGCCGGGCCGACGACGCCTGAAATGGCAGAAACCGGTCCCCGGAAGCTTGTTTCCTTCCCAGTATAAGAATTGGCTTGGTAGTTTGGTTTGCCCTGTTCCCATCATGCACTGGGACAGGAACAGACTAATTTGCATATAGCCAAGTTCTGAGCTGGGATGGTGCAGTGAGCTAAAAAACGGTGATGGATCAAGCCCTGATCTTTGGACTGGGTAAGAGTGGTCTGCTTAATTCAGGCACTCTGTTCATCACCACCCCCTTTTCTGAATCATTTTGTCCACCATAAGCGTGGAAGGGTATACTCAGATGTGAGTCCCTTGCTCATTGCACCATCAGGATTCAAGCAAGCCGGGCCGACGACGCCTGAAATGGCAGAAACCGGTCCCCGGAAGCTTGTTTCCTTCCCAGTATAAGAATTGGCTTGGTAGTTTGGTTTGCCCTGTTCCCATCATGCACTGGGACAGGAACAGACTAATTTGCATATAGCCAAGTTCTGAGCTGGGATGGTGCAGTGAGCTAAAAAACGGTGATGGATCAAGCCCTGATCTTTGGACTGGGTAAGAGTGGTCTGCTTAATTCAGGCACTCTGTTCATCACCACCCCCTTTTCTGAATCATTTTGTCCACCATAAGCGTGGAAGGGTATACACAGATGTGAGTCCCTTGCTCATTGCACCATCAGGATTCAAGCAAGCCGGGCCGACGACGCCTGAAATGGCAGAAACCGGTCCCTGGAAGCTTGTTTCCTTCCCAGTATAAGAATTGGCTTGGTAGTTTGGTTTGCCCTGTTCCCATCATGCACTGGGACAGGAACAGACTAATTTGCATATAGCCAAGTTCTGAGCTGGGATGGTGCAGTGAGCTAAAAAACGGTGATGGATCAAGCCCTGATCTTTGGACTGGGTAAGAGTGGTCTGCTTAATTCAGGCACTCTGTTCATCACCACCCCCTTTTCTGAATCATTTTGTCCACCATAAGCGTGGAAGGGTATACTCAGATGTGAGTCCCTTGCTCATTGCACCATCAGGATTCAAGCAAGCCGGGCCGACGACGCCTGAAATGGCAGAAACCGGTCCCCGGAAGCTTGTTTCCTTCCCAGTATAAGAATTGGCTTGGTAGTTTGGTTTGCCCTGTTCCCATCATGCACTGGGACAGGAACAGACTAATTTGCATATAGCCAAGTTCTGAGCTGGGATGGTGCAGTGAGCTAAAAAACGGTGATGGATCAAGCCCTGATCTTTGGACTGGGTAAGAGTGGTCTGCTTAATTCAGGCACTCTGTTCATCACCACCCCCTTTTCTGAATCATTTTGTCCACCATAAGCGTGGAAGGGTATACACAGATGTGAGTCCCTTGCTCATTGCACCATCAGGATTCAAGCAAGCCGGGCCGACGACGCCTGAAATGGCAGAAACCGGTCCCCGGAAGCTTGTTTCCTTCCCAGTATAAGAATTGGCTTGGTAGTTTGGTTTGCCCTGTTCCCATCATGCACTGGGACAGGAACAGACTAATTTGCATATAGCCAAGTTCTGAGCTGGGATGGTGCAGTGAGCTAAAAAACGGTGATGGATCAAGCCCTGATCTTTGGACTGGGTAAGAGTGGTCTGCTTAATTCAGGCACTCTGTTCATCACCACCCCCTTTTCTGAATCATTTTGTCCACCATAAGCGTGGAAGGGTATACTCAGATGTGAGTCCCTTGCTCATTGCACCATCAGGATTCAAGCAAGCCGGGCCGACGACGCCTGAAATGGCAGAAACCGGTCCCCGGAAGCTTGTTTCCTTCCCAGTATAAGAATTGGCTTGGTAGTTTGGTTTGCCCTGTTCCCATCATGCACTGGGACAGGAACAGACTAATTTGCATATAGCCAAGTTCTGAGCTGGGATGGTGCAGTGAGCTAAAAAACGGTGATGGATCAAGCCCTGATCTTTGGACTGGGTAAGAGTGGTCTGCTTAATTCAGGCACTCTGTTCATCACCACCCCCTTTTCTGAATCATTTTGTCCACCATAAGCGTGGAAGGGTATACTCAGATGTGAGTCCCTTGCTCATTGCACCATCAGGATTCAAGCAAGCCGGGCCGACGACGCCTGAAATGGCAGAAACCGGTCCCCGGAAGCTTGTTTCCTTCCCAGTATAAGAATTGGCTTGGTAGTTTGGTTTGCCCTGTTCCCATCATGCACTGGGACAGGAACAGACTAATTTGCATATAGCCAAGTTCTGAGCTGGGATGGTGCAGTGAGCTAAAAAACGGTGATGGATCAAGCCCTGATCTTTGGACTGGGTAAGAGTGGTCTGCTTAATTCAGGCACTCTGTTCATCACCACCCCCTTTTCTGAATCATTTTGTCCACCATAAGCGTGGAAGGGTATACACAGATGTGAGTCCCTTGCTCATTGCACCATCAGGATTCAAGCAAGCCGGGCCGACGACGCCTGAAATGGCAGAAACCGGTCCCTGGAAGCTTGTTTCCTTCCCAGTATAAGAATTGGCTTGGTAGTTTGGTTTGCCCTGTTCCCATCATGCACTGGGACAGGAACAGACTAATTTGCATATAGCCAAGTTCTGAGCTGGGATGGTGCAGTGAGCTAAAAAACGGTGATGGATCAAGCCCTGATCTTTGGACTGGGTAAGAGTGGTCTGCTTAATTCAGGCACTCTGTTCATCACCACCCCCTTTTCTGAATCATTTTGTCCACCATAAGCGTGGAAGGGTATACTCAGATGTGAGTCCCTTGCTCATTGCACCATCAGGATTCAAGCAAGCCGGGCCGACGACGCCTGAAATGGCAGAAACCGGTCCTCGGAAGCTTGTTTCCTTCCCAGTATAAGAATTGGCTTGGTAGTTTGGTTTGCCCTGTTCCCATCATGCACTGGGACAGGAACAGACTAATTTGCATATAGCCAAGTTCTGAGCTGGGATGGTGCAGTGAGCTAAAAAACGGTGATGGATCAAGCCCTGATCTTTGGACTGGGTAAGAGTGGTCTGCTTAATTCAGGCACTCTGTTCATCACCACCCCCTTTTCTGAATCATTTTGTCCACCATAAGCGTGGAAGGGTATACTCAGATGTGAGTCCCTTGCTCATTGCACCATCAGGATTCAAGCAAGCCGGGCCGACGACGCCTGAAATGGCAGAAACCGGTCCCCGGAAGCTTGTTTCCTTCCCAGTATAAGAATTGGCTTGGTAGTTTGGTTTGCCCTGTTCCCATCATGCACTGGGACAGGAACAGACTAATTTGCATATAGCCAAGTTCTGAGCTGGGATGGTGCAGTGAGCTAAAAAACGTGATGGATCAAGCCCTGATCTTTGGACTGGGTAAGAGTGGTCTGCTTAATTCAGGCACTCTGTTCATCACCACCCCCTTTTCTGAATCATTTTGTCCACCATAAGCGTGGAAGGGTATACACAGATGTGAGTCCCTTGCTCATTGCACCATCAGGATTCAAGCAAGCCGGGCCGACGACGCCTGAAATGGCAGAAACCGGTCCCCGGAAGCTTGTTTCCTTCCCAGTATAAGAATTGGCTTGGTAGTTTGGTTTGCCCTGTTCCCATCATGCACTGGGACAGGAACAGACTAATTTGCATATAGCCAAGTTCTGAGCTGGGATGGTGCAGTGAGCTAAAAAACGGTGATGGATCAAGCCCTGATCTTTGGACTGGGTAAGAGTGGTCTGCTTAATTCAGGCACTCTGTTCATCACCACCCCCTTTTCTGAATCATTTTGTCCACCATAAGCGTGGAAGGGTATACACAGATGTGAGTCCCTTGCTCATTGCACCATCAGGATTCAAGCAAGCCGGGCCGACGATGCCTGAAATGGCAGAAACCGGTCCCCGGAAGCTTGTTTCCTTCCCAGTATAAGAATTGGCTTGGTAGTTTGGTTTGCCCTGTTCCCATCATGCACTGGGACAGGAACAGACTAATTTGCATATAGCCAAGTTCTGAGCTGGGATGGTGCAGTGAGCTAAAAAACGGTGATGGATCAAGCCCTGATCTTTGGACTGGGTAAGAGTGGTCTGCTTAATTCAGGCACTCTGTTCATCACCACCCCCTTTTCTGAATCATTTTGTCCACCATAAGCGTGGAAGGGTATACTCAGATGTGAGTCCCTTGCTCATTGCACCATCAGGATTCAAGCAAGCCGGGCCGACGACGCCTGAAATGGCAGAAACCGGTCCCCGGAAGCTTGTTTCCTTCCCAGTATAAGAATTGGCTTGGTAGTTTGGTTTGCCCTGTTCCCATCATGCACTGGGACAGGAGCAGACTAATTTGCATATAGCCAAGTTCTGAGCTGGGATGGTGCAGTGAGCTAAGAAACGGTGATGGATCAAGCCCTGATCTTTGGACTGGGTAAGAGTGGTCTGCTTAATTCAGGCACTCTGTTCATCACCACCCCCTTTTCTGAATCATTTTGTCCACCATAAGCGTGGAAGGGTATACTCAGATGTGAGTCCCTTGCTCATTGCACCATCAGGATTCAAGCAAGCCGGGCCGACGACGCCTGAAATGGCAGAAACCGGTCCCCGGAAGCTTGTTTCCTTCCCAGTATAAGAATTGGCTTGGTAGTTTGGTTTGCCCTGTTCCCATCATGCACTGGGACAGGAACAGACTAATTTGCATATAGCCAAGTTCTGAGCTGGGATGGTGCAGTGAGCTAAAAAACGGTGATGGATCAAGCCCTGATCTTTGGACTCGGTAAGAGTGGTCTGCTTAATTCAGGCACTCTGTTCATCACCACCCCCTTTTCTGAATCATTTTGTCCACCATAAGCGTGGAAGGGTATACTCAGATGTGAGTCCCTTGCTCATTGCACCATCAGGATTCAAGCAAGCCGGGCCGACGACGCCTGAAATGGCAGAAACCGGTCCCCGGAAGCTTGTTTCCTTCCCAGTATAAGAATTGGCTTGGTAGTTTGGTTTGCCCTGTTCCCATCATGCACTGGGACAGGAACAGACTAATTTGCATATAGCCAAGTTCTGAGCTGGGATGGTGCAGTGAGCTAAAAAACGGTGATGGATCAAGCCCTGATCTTTGGACTGGGTAAGAGTGGTCTGCTTAATTCAGGCACTCTGTTCATCACCACCCCCTTTTCTGAATCATTTTGTCCACCATAAGCGTGGAAGGGTATACTCAGATGTGAGTCCCTTGCTCATTGCACCATCAGGATTCAAGCAAGCCGGGCCGACGACGCCTGAAATGGCAGAAACCGGTCCCCGGAAGCTTGTTTCCTTCCCAGTATAAGAATTGGCTTGGTAGTTTGGTTTGCCCTGTTCCCATCATGCACTGGGACAGGAACAGACTAATTTGCATATAGCCAAGTTCTGAGCTGGGATGGTGCAGTGAGCTAAAAAACGGTGATGGATCAAGCCCTGATCTTTGGACTGGGTAAGAGTGGTCTGCTTAATTCAGGCACTCTGTTCATCACCACCCCCTTTTCTGAATCATTTTGTCCACCATAAGCGTGGAAGGGTATACACAGATGTGAGTCCCTTGCTCATTGCACCATCAGGATTCAAGCAAGCCGGGCCGACGACGCCTGAAATGGCAGAAACCGGTCCCTGGAAGCTTGTTTCCTTCCCAGTATAAGAATTGGCTTGGTAGTTTGGTTTGCCCTGTTCCCATCATGCACTGGGACAGGAACAGACTAATTTGCATATAGCCAAGTTCTGAGCTGGGATGGTGCAGTGAGCTAAAAAACGGTGATGGATCAAGCCCTGATCTTTGGACTGGGTAAGAGTGGTCTGCTTAATTCAGGCACTCTGTTCATCACCACCCCCTTTTCTGAATCATTTTGTCCACCATAAGCGTGGAAGGGTATACTCAGATGTGAGTCCCTTGCTCATTGCACCATCAGGATTCAAGCAAGCCGGGCCGACGACGCCTGAAATGGCAGAAACCGGTCCCCGGAAGCTTGTTTCCTTCCCAGTATAAGAATTGGCTTGGTAGTTTGGTTTGCCCTGTTCCCATCATGCACTGGGACAGGAACAGACTAATTTGCATATAGCCAAGTTCTGAGCTGGGATGGTGCAGTGAGCTAAAAAACGGTGATTGATCAAGCCCTGATCTTTGGACTGGGTAAGAGTGGTCTGCTTAATTCAGGCACTCTGTTCATCACCACCCCCTTTTCTGAATCATTTTGTCCACCATAAGCGTGGAAGGGTATACTCAGATGTGAGTCCCTTGCTCATTGCACCATCAGGATTCAAGCAAGCCGGGCCGACGACGCCTGAAATGGCAGAAACCGGTCCCCGGAAGCTTGTTTCCTTCCCAGTATAAGAATTGGCTTGGTAGTTTGGTTTGCCCTGTTCCCATCATGCACTGGGACAGGAACAGACTAATTTGCATATAGCCAAGTTCTGAGCTGGGATGGTGCAGTGAGCTAAAAAACGGTGATGGATCAAGCCCTGATCTTTGGACTGGGTAAGAGTGGTCTGCTTAATTCAGGCACTCTGTTCATCACCACCCCCTTTTCTGAATCATTTTGTCCACCATAAGCGTGGAAGGGTATACTCAGATGTGAGTCCCTTGCTCATTGCACCATCAGGATTCAAGCAAGCCGGGCCGACGACGCCTGAAATGGCAGAAACCGGTCCCCGGAAGCTTGTTTCCTTCCCAGTATAAGAATTGGCTTGGTAGTTTGGTTTGCCCTGTTCCCATCATGCACTGGGACAGGAACAGACTAATTTGCATATAGCCAAGTTCTGAGCTGGGATGGTGCAGTGAGCTAAAAAACGGTGATGGATCAAGCCCTGATCTTTGGACTGGGTAAGAGTGGTCTGCTTAATTCAGGCACTCTGTTCATCACCACCCCCTTTTCTGAATCATTTTGTCCACCATAAGCGTGGAAGGGTATACACAGATGTGAGTCCCTTGCTCATTGCACCATCAGGATTCAAGCAAGCCGGGCCGACGACGCCTGAAATGGCAGAAACCGGTCCCCGGAAGCTTGTTTCCTTCCCAGTGTAAGAATTGGCTTGGTAGTTTGATTTGCCCTGTTCCCATCATGCACTGGGACAGGAACAGACTAATTTGCATATAGCCAAGTTCTGAGCTGGGATGGTGCAGTGAGCTAAAAAACGGTGATGGATCAAGCCCTGATCTTTGGACTGGGTAAGAGTGGTCTGCTTAATTCAGGCACTCTGTTCATCACCACCCCCTTTTCTGAATCATTTTGTCCACCATAAGCGTGGAAGGGTATACTCAGATGTGAGTCCCTTGCTCATTGCACCATCAGGATTCAAGCAAGCCGGGCCGACGACGCCTGAAATGGCAGAAACCGGTCCCCGGAAGCTTGTTTCCTTCCCAGTATAAGAATTGGCTTGGTAGTTTGGTTTGCCCTGTTCCCATCATGCACTGGGACAGGAACAGACTAATTTGCATATAGCCAAGTTCTGAGCTGGGATGGTGCAGTGAGCTAAAAAACGGTGATGGATCAAGCCCTGATCTTTGGACTGGGTAAGAGTGGTCTGCTTAATTCAGGCACTCTGTTCATCACCACCCCCTTTTCTGAATCATTTTGTCCACCATAAGCGTGGAAGGGTATACTCAGATGTGAGTCCCTTGCTCATTGCACCATCAGGATTCAAGCAAGCCGGGCCGACGACGCCTGAAATGGCAGAAACCGGTCCCCGGAAGCTTGTTTCCTTCCCAGTATAAGAATTGGCTTGGTAGTTTGGTTTGCCCTGTTCCCATCATGCACTGGGACAGGAACAGACTAATTTGCATATAGCCAAGTTCTGAGCTGGGATGGTGCAGTGAGCTAAAAAACGGTGATGGATCAAGCCCTGATCTTTGGACTGGGTAAGAGTGGTCTGCTTAATTCAGGCACTCTGTTCATCACCACCCCCTTTTCTGAATCATTTTGTCCACCATAAGCGTGGAAGGGTATACTCAGATGTGAGTCCCTTGCTCATTGCACCATCAGGATTCAAGCAAGCCGGGCCGACGACGCCTGAAATGGCAGAAACCGGTCCCCGGAAGCTTGTTTCCTTCCCAGTATAAGAATTGGCTTGGTAGTTTGGTTTGCCCTGTTCCCATCATGCACTGGGACAGGAACAGACTAATTTGCATATAGCCAAGTTCTGAGCTGGGATGGTGCAGTGAGCTAAAAAACGGTGATGGATCAAGCCCTGATCTTTGGACTGGGTAAGAGTGGTCTGCTTAATTCAGGCACTCTGTTCATCACCACCCCCTTTTCTGAATCATTTTGTCCACCATAAGCGTGGAAGGGTATACTCAGATGTGAGTCCCTTGCTCATTGCACCATCAGGATTCAAGCAAGCCGGGCCGACGACGCCTGAAATGGCAGAAACCGGTCCCCGGAAGCTTGTTTCCTTCCCAGTATAAGAATTGGCTTGGTAGTTTGGTTTGCCCTGTTCCCATCATGCACTGGGACAGGAACAGACTAATTTGCATATAGCCAAGTTCTGAGCTGGGATGGTGCAGTGAGCTAAAAAACGGTGATGGATCAAGCCCTGATCTTTGGACTGGGTAAGAGTGGTCTGCTTAATTCAGGCACTCTGTTCATCACCACCCCCTTTTCTGAATCATTTTGTCCACCATAAGCGTGGAAGGGTATACTCAGATGTGAGTCCCTTGCTCATTGCACCATCAGGATTCAAGCAAGCCGGGCCGACGACGCCTGAAATGGCAGAAACCGGTCCCCGGAAGCTTGTTTCCTTCCCAGTATAAGAATTGGCTTGGTAGTTTGGTTTGCCCTGTTCCCATCATGCACTGGGACAGGAACAGACTAATTTGCATATAGCCAAGTTCTGAGCTGGGATGGTGCAGTGAGCTAAAAAACGGTGATGGATCAAGCCCTGATCTTTGGACTGGGTAAGAGTGGTCTGCTTAATTCAGGCACTCTGTTCATCACCACCCCCTTTTCTGAATCATTTTGTCCACCATAAGCGTGGAAGGGTATACTCAGATGTGAGTCCCTTGCTCATTGCACCATCAGGATTCAAGCAAGCCGGGCCGACGACGCCTGAAATGGCAGAAACCGGTCCCCGGAAGCTTGTTTCCTTCCCAGTATAAGAATTGGCTTGGTAGTTTGGTTTGCCCTGTTCCCATCATGCACTGGGACAGGAACAGACTAATTTGCATATAGCCAAGTTCTGAGCTGGGATGGTGCAGTGAGCTAAAAAACGGTGATGGATCAAGCCCTGATCTTTGGACTGGGTAAGAGTGGTGTGCTTAATTCAGGCACTCTGTTCATCACCACCCCCTTTTCTGAATCATTTTGTCCACCATAAGCGTGGAAGGGTATACACAGATGTGAGTCCCTTGCTCATTGCACCATCAGGATTCAAGCAAGCCGGGCCGACGACGCCTGAAATGGCAGAAACCGGTCCCCGGAAGCTTGTTTCCTTCCCAGTATAAGAATTGGCTTGGTAGTTTGGTTTGCCCTGTTCCCATCATGCACTGGGACAGGAACAGACTAATTTGCATATAGCCAAGTTCTGAGCTGGGATGGTGCAGTGAGCTAAAAAACGGTGATGGATCAAGCCCTGATCTTTGGACTGGGTAAGAGTGGTCTGCTTAATTCAGGCACTCTGTTCATCACCACCCCCTTTTCTGAATCATTTTGTCCACCATAAGCGTGGAAGGGTATACTCAGATGTGAGTCCCTTGCTCATTGCACCATCAGGATTCAAGCAAGCCGGGCCGACGACGCCTGAAATGGCAGAAACCGGTCCCCGGAAGCTTGTTTCCTTCCCAGTATAAGAATTGGCTTGGTAGTTTGGTTTGCCCTGTTCCCATCATGCACTGGGACAGGAACAGACTAATTTGCATATAGCCAAGTTCTGAGCTGGGATGGTGCAGTGAGCTAAAAAACGGTGATGGATCAAGCCCTGATCTTTGGACTGGGTAAGAGTGGTCTGCTTAATTCAGGCACTCTGTTCATCACCACCCCCTTTTCTGAATCATTTTGTCCACCATAAGCGTGGAAGGGTATACTCAGATGTGAGTCCCTTGCTCATTGCACCATCAGGATTCAAGCAAGCCGGGCCGACGACGCCTGAAATGGCAGAAACCGGTCCCCGGAAGCTTGTTTCCTTCCCAGTATAAGAATTGGCTTGGTAGTTTGGTTTGCCCTGTTCCCATCATGCACTGGGACAGGAACAGACTAATTTGCATATAGCCAAGTTCTGAGCTGGGATGGTGCAGTGAGCTAAAAAACGGTGATGGATCAAGCCCTGATCTTTGGACTGGGTAAGAGTGGTCTGCTTAATTCAGGCACTCTGTTCATCACCACCCCCTTTTCTGAATCATTTTGTCCACCATAAGCGTTGAAGGGTATACTCAGATGTGAGTCCCTTGCTCATTGCACCATCAGGATTCAAGCAAGCCGGGCCGACGACGCCTGAAATGGCAGAAACCGGTCCCCGGAAGCTTGTTTCCTTCCCAGTATAAGAATTGGCTTGGTAGTTTGGTTTGCCCTGTTCCCATCATGCACTGGGACAGGAACAGACTAATTTGCATATAGCCAAGTTCTGAGCTGGGATGGTGCAGTGAGCTAAAAAACGGTGATGGATCAAGCCCTGATCTTTGGACTGGGTAAGAGTGGTCTGCTTAATTCAGGCACTCTGTTCATCACCACCCCCTTTTCTGAATCATTTTGTCCACCATAAGCGTGGAAGGGTATACTCAGATGTGAGTCCCTTGCTCATTGCACCATCAGGATTCAAGCAAGCCGGGCCGACGACGCCTGAAATGGCAGAAACCGGTCCCCGGAAGCTTGTTTCCTTCCCAGTATAAGAATTGGCTTGGTAGTTTGGTTTGCCCTGTTCCCATCATGCACTGGGACAGGAACAGACTAATTTGCATATAGCCAAGTTCTGAGCTGGGATGGTGCAGTGAGCTAAAAAACGGTGATGGATCAAGCCCTGATCTTTGGACTGGGTAAGAGTGGTCTGCTTAATTCAGGCACTCTGTTCATCACCACCCCCTTTTCTGAATCATTTTGTCCACCATAAGCGTGGAAGGGTATACTCAGATGTGAGTCCCTTGCTCATTGCACCATCAGGATTCAAGCAAGCCGGGCCGACGACGCCTGAAATGGCAGAAACCGGTCCCCGGAAGCTTGTTTCCTTCCCAGTATAAGAATTGGCTTGGTAGTTTGGTTTGCCCTGTTCCCATCATGCACTGGGACAGGAACAGACTAATTTGCATATAGCCAAGTTCTGAGCTGGGATGGTGCAGTGAGCTAAAAAACGGTGATGGATCAAGCCCTGATCTTTGGACTGGGTAAGAGTGGTCTGCTTAATTCAGGCACTCTGTTCATCACCACCCCCTTTTCTGAATCATTTTGTCCACCATAAGCGTGGAAGGGTATACTCAGATGTGAGTCCCTTGCTCATTGCACCATCAGGATTCAAGCAAGCCGGGCCGACGACGCCTGAAATGGCAGAAACCGGTCCCCGGAAGCTTGTTTCCTTCCCAGTATAAGAATTGGCTTGGTAGTTTGGTTTGCCCTGTTCCCATCATGCACTGGGACAGGAACAGACTAATTTGCATATAGCCAAGTTCTGAGCTGGGATGGTGCAGTGAGCTAAAAAACGGTGATGGATCAAGCCCTGATCTTTGGACTGGGTAAGAGTGGTCTGCTTAATTCAGGCACTCTGTTCATCACCACCCCCTTTTCTGAATCATTTTGTCCACCATAAGCGTGGAAGGGTATACTCAGATGTGAGTCCCTTGCTCATTGCACCATCAGGATTCAAGCAAGCCGGGCCGACGACGCCTGAAATGGCAGAAACCGGTCCCCGGAAGCTTGTTTCCTTCCCAGTATAAGAATTGGCTTGGTAGTTTGGTTTGCCCTGTTCCCATCATGCACTGGGACAGGAACAGACTAATTTGCATATAGCCAAGTTCTGAGCTGGGATGGTGCAGTCAGCTAAAAAACGGTGATGGATCAAGCCCTGATCTTTGGACTGGGTAAGAGTGGTCTGCTTAATTCAGGCACTCTGTTCATCACCACCCCCTTTTCTGAATCATTTTGTCCACCATAAGCGTGGAAGGGTATACTCAGATGTGAGTCCCTTGCTCATTGCACCATCAGGATTCAAGCAAGCCGGGCCGACGACGCCTGAAATGGCAGAAACCGGTCCCCGGAAGCTTGTTTCCTTCCCAGTATAAGAATTGGCTTGGTAGTTTGGTTTGCCCTGTTCCCATCATGCACTGGGACAGGAACAGACTAATTTGCATATAGCCAAGTTCTGAGCTGGGATGGTGCAGTGAGCTAAAAAACGGTGATGGATCAAGCCCTGATCTTTGGACTGGGTAAGAGTGGTCTGCTTAATTCAGGCACTCTGTTCATCACCACCCCCTTTTCTGAATCATTTTGTCCACCATAAGCGTGGAAGGGTATACTCAGATGTGAGTCCCTTGCTCATTGCACCATCAGGATTCAAGCAAGCCGGGCCGACGACGCCTGAAATGGCAGAAACCGGTCCCCGGAAGCTTGTTTCCTTCCCAGTATAAGAATTGGCTTGGTAGTTTGGTTTGCCCTGTTCCCATCATGCACTGGGACAGGAACAGACTAATTTGCATATAGCCAAGTTCTGAGCTGGGATGGTGCAGTGAGCTAAAAAACGGTGATGGATCAAGCCCTGATCTTTGGACTGGGTAAGAGTGGTCTGCTTAATTCAGGCACTCTGGGCATCACCACCCCCTTTTCTGAATCATTTTGTCCACCATAAGCGTGGAAGGGTATACTCAGATGTGAGTCCCTTGCTCATTGCACCATCAGGATTCAAGCAAGCCAGGCCGACGACGCCTGAAATGGCAGAAACCGGTCCCCGGAAGCTTGTTTCCTTCCCAGTATAAGAATTGGCTTGGTAGTTTGGTTTGCCCTGTTCCCATCATGCACTGGGACAGGAACAGACTAATTTGCATATAGCCAAGTTCTGAGCTGGGATGGTGCAGTGAGCTAAAAAACATGATGGATCAAGCCCTGATCTTTGGACTGGGTAAGAGTGGTCTGCTTAATTCAGGCACTCTGTTCATCACCACCCCCTTTTCTGAATCATTTTGTCCACCATAAGCGTGGAAGGGTATACACAGATGTGAGTCCCTTGCTCATTGCACCATCAGGATTCAAGCAAGCCGGGCCGACGACGCCTGAAATGGCAGAAACCGGTCCCCGGAAGCTTGTTTCCTTCCCAGTATAAGAATTGGCTTGGTAGTTTGGTTTGCCCTGTTCCCATCATGCACTGGGACAGGAACAGACTAATTTGCATATAGCCAAGTTCTGAGCTGGGATGGTGCAGTGAGCTAAAAAACGTGATGGATCAAGCCCTGATCTTTGGACTGGGTAAGAGTGGTCTGCTTAATTCAGGCACTCTGTTCATCACCACCCCCTTTTCTGAATCATTTTGTCCACCATAAGCGTGGAAGGGTATACACAGATGTGAGTCCCTTGCTCATTGCACCATCAGGATTCAAGCAAGCCGGGCCGACGACGCCTGAAATGGCAGAAACCGGTCCCCGGAAGCTTGTTTCCTTCCCAGTATAAGAATTGGCTTGGTAGTTTGATTTGCCCTGTTCCCATCATGCACTGGGACAGGAACAGACTAATTTGCATATAGCCAAGTTCTGAGCTGGGATGGTGCAGTGAGCTAAAAAACGGTGATGGATCAAGCCCTGATCTTTGGACTGGGTAAGAGTGGTCTGCTTAATTCAGGCACTCTGTTCATCACCACCCCCTTTTCTGAATCATTTTGTCCACCATAAGCGTGGAAGGGTATACTCAGATGTGAGTCCCTTGCTCATTGCACCATCAGGATTCAAGCAAGCCGGGCCGACGACGCCTGAAATGGCAGAAACCGGTCCCCGGAAGCTTGTTTCCTTCCCAGTATAAGAATTGGCTTGGTAGTTTGGTTTGCCCTGTTCCCATCATGCACTGGGACAGGAACAGACTAATTTGCATATAGCCAAGTTCTGAGCTGGGATGGTGCAGTGAGCTAAAAAACGGTGATGGATCAAGCCCTGATCTTTGGACTGGGTAAGAGTGGTCTGCTTAATTCAGGCACTCTGTTCATCACCACCCCCTTTTCTGAATCATTTTGTCCACCATAAGCGTGGAAGGGTATACTCAGATGTGAGTCCCTTGCTCATTGCACCATCAGGATTCAAGCAAGCCGGGCCGACGACGCCTGAAATGGCAGAAACCGGTCCCCGGAAGCTTGTTTCCTTCCCAGTATAAGAATTGGCTTGATAGTTTGGTTTGCCCTGTTCCCATCATGCACTGGGACAGGAACAGACTAATTTGCATATAGCCAAGTTCTGAGCTGGGATGGTGCAGTGAGCTAAAAAACGGTGATGGATCAAGCCCTGATCTTTGGACTGGGTAAGAGTGGTCTGCTTAATTCAGGCACTCTGTTCATCACCACCCCCTTTTCTGAATCATTTTGTCCACCATAAGCGTGGAAGGGTATACACAGATGTGAGTCCCTTGCTCATTGCACCATCAGGATTCAAGCAAGCCGGGCCGACGACGCCTGAAATGGCAGAAACCGGTCCCCGGAAGCTTGTTTCCTTCCCAGTATAAGAATTGGCTTGGTAGTTTGGTTTGCCCTGTTCCCATCATGCACTGGGACAGGAACAGACTAATTTGCATATAGCCAAGTTCTGAGCTGGGATGGTGCAGTGAGCTAAAAAACGGTGATGGATCAAGCCCTGATCTTTGGACTGGGTAAGAGTGGTCTGCTTAATTCAGGCACTCTGTTCATCACCACCCCCATTTCTGAATCATTTTGTCCACCATAAGCGTGGAAGGGTATACTCAGATGTGAGTCCCTTGCTCATTGCACCATCAGGATTCAAGCAAGCCGGGCCGACGACGCCTGAAATGGCAGAAACCGGTCCCCGGAAGCTTGTTTCCTTCCCAGTATAAGAATTGGCTTGGTAGTTTGGTTTGCCCTGTTCCCATCATGCACTGGGACAGGAACAGACTAATTTGCATATAGCCAAGTTCTGAGCTGGGATGGTGCAGTGAGCTAAAAAACGGTGATGGATCAAGCCCTGATCTTTGGACTGGGTAAGAGTGGTCTGCTTAATTCAGGCACTCTGTTCATCACCACCCCCTTTTCTGAATCATTTTGTCCACCATAAGCGTGGAAGGGTATACTCAGATGTGAGTCCCTTGCTCATTGCACCATCAGGATTCAAGCAAGCCGGGCCGACGACGCCTGAAATGGCAGAAACCGGTCCCCGGAAGCTTGTTTCCTTCCCAGTATAAGAATTGGCTTGGTAGTTTGGTTTGCCCTGTTCCCATCATGCACTGGGACAGGAACAGACTCATTTGCATATAGCCAAGTTCTGAGCTGGGATGGTGCAGTGAGCTAAAAAACGGTGATGGATCAAGCCCTGATCTTTGGACTGGGTAAGAGTGGTCTGCTTAATTCAGGCACTCTGTTCATCACCACCCCCTTTTCTGAATCATTTTGTCCACCATAAGCGTGGAAGGGTATACTCAGATGTGAGTCCCTTTCTCATTGCACCATCAGGATTCAAGCAAGCCGGGCCGACGACGCCTGAAATGGCAGAAACCGGTCCCCGGAAGCTTGTTTCCTTCCCAGTATAAGAATTGGCTTGGTAGTTTGGTTTGCCCTGTTCCCATCATGCACTGGGACAGGAACAGACTAATTTGCATATAGCCAAGTTCTGAGCTGGGATGGTGCAGTGAGCTAAAAAACGGTGATGGATCAAGCCCTGATCTTTGGACTGGGTAAGAGTGGTCTGCTTAATTCAGGCACTCTGTTCATCACCACCCCCTTTTCTGAATCATTTTGTCCACCATAAGCGTGGAAGGGTATACTCAGATGTGAGTCCCTTGCTCATTGCACCATCAGGATTCAAGCAAGCCGGGCCGACGACGCCTGAAATGGCAGAAACCGGTCCCCGGAAGCTTGTTTCCTTCCCAGTATAAGAATTGGCTTGGTAGTTTGGTTTGCCCTGTTCCCATCATGCACTGGGACAGGAACAGACTAATTTGCATATAGCCAAGTTCTGAGCTGGGATGGTGCAGTGAGCTAAAAAACGGTGATGGATCAAGCCCTGATCTTTGGACTGGGTAAGAGTGGTCTGCTTAATTCAGGCACTCTGTTCATCACCACCCCCTTTTCTGAATCATTTTGTCCACCATAAGCGTGGAAGGGTATACTCAGATGTGAGTCCCTTGCTCATTGCACCATCAGGATTCAAGCAAGCCGGGCCGACGACGCCTGAAATGGCAGAAACCGGTCCCCGGAAGCTTGTTTCCTTCCCAGTATAAGAATTGGCTTGGTAGTTTGGTTTGCCCTGTTCCCATCATGCACTGGGACAGGAACAGACTAATTTGCATATAGCCAAGTTCTGAGCTGGGATGGTGCAGTGAGCTAAAAAACGGTGATGGATCAAGCCCTGATCTTTGGACTGGGTAAGAGTGGTCTGCTTAATTCAGGCACTCTGTTCATCACCACCCCCTTTTCTGAATCATTTTGTCCACCATAAGCGTGGAAGGGTATACTCAGATGTGAGTCCCTTGCTCATTGCACCATCAGGATTCAAGCAAGCCGGGCCGACGACGCCTGAAATGGCAGAAACCGGTCCCCGGAAGCTTGTTTCCTTCCCAGTATAAGAATTGGCTTGGTAGTTTGGTTTGCCCTGTTCCCATCATGCACTGGGACAGGAACAGACTAATTTGCATATAGCCAAGTTCTGAGCTGGGATGGTGCAGTGAGCTAAAAAACGGTGATAGATCAAGCCCTGATCTTTGGACTGGGTAAGAGTGGTCTGCTTAATTCAGGCACTCTGTTCATCACCACCCCCTTTTCTGAATCATTTTGTCCACCATAAGCGTGGAAGGGTATACTCAGATGTGAGTCCCTTGCTCATTGCACCATCAGGATTCAAGCAAGCCGTGCCGACGACGCCTGAAATGGCAGAAACCGGTCCCCGGAAGCTTGTTTCCTACCCAGTATAAGAATTGGCTTGGTAGTTTGGTTTGCCCTGTTCCCATCATGCACTGGGACAGGAACAGACTAATTTGCATATAGCCAAGTTCTGAGCTGGGATGGTGCAGTGAGCTAAAAAACGGTGATGGATCAAGCCCTGATCTTTGGACTGGGTAAGAGTGGTCTGCTTAATTCAGGCACTCTGTTCATCACCACCCCCTTTTCTGAATCATTTTGTCCACCATAAGCGTGGAAGGGTATACTCAGATGTGAGTCCCTTGCTCATTGCACCATCAGGATTCAAGCAAGCCGGGCCGACGACGCCTGAAATGGCAGAAACCGGTCCCCGGAAGCTTGTTTCCTTCCCAGTATAAGAATTGGCTTGGTAGTTTGGTTTGCCCTGTTCCCATCATGCACTGGGACAGGAACAGACTAATTTGCATATAGCCAAGTTCTGAGCTGGGATGGTGCAGTGAGCTAAAAAACGGTGATGGATCAAGCCCTGATCTTTGGACTGGGTAAGAGTGGTCTGCTTAATTCAGGCACTCTGTTCATCACCACCCCCTTTTCTGAATCATTTTGTCCACCATAAGCGTGGAAGGGTATACACAGATGTGAGTCCCTTGCTCATTGCACCATCAGGATTCAAGCAAGCCGGGCCGACGACGCCTGAAATGGCAGAAACCGGTCCCCGGAAGCTTGTTTCCTTCCCAGTATAAGAATTGGCTTGGTAGTTTGGTTTGCCCTGTTCCCATCATGCACTGGGACAGGAACAGACTCATTTGCATATAGCCAAGTTCTGAGCTGGGATGGTGCAGTGAGCTAAAAAACGGTGATGGATCAAGCCCTGATCTTTGGACTGGGTAAGAGTGGTCTGCTTAATTCAGGCACTCTGTTCATCACCACCCCTTTTCTGAATCATTTTGTCCACCATAAGCGTGGAAGGGTATACTCAGATGTGAGTCCCTTGCTCATTGCACCATCAGGATTCAAGCAAGCCGGGCCGACGACGCCTGAAATGGCAGAAACCGGTCCCCGGAAGCTTGTTTCCTTCCCAGTATAAGAATTGGCTTGGTAGTTTGGTTTGCCCTGTTCCCATCATGCACTGGGACAGGAACAGACTAATTTGCATATAGCCAAGTTCTGAGCTGGGATGGTGCAGTGAGCTAAAAAACGGTGATGGATCAAGCCCTGATCTTTGGACTGGGTAAGAGTGGTCTGCTTAATTCAGGCACTCTGTTCATCACCACCCCCTTTTCTGAATCATTTTGTCCACCATAAGCGTGGAAGGGTATACTCAGATGTGAGTCCCTTGCTCATTGCACCATCAGGATTCAAGCAAGCCGGGCCGACGACGCCTGAAATGGCAGAAACCGGTCCCCGGAAGCTTGTTTCCTTCCCAGTATAAGAATTGGCTTGGTAGTTTGGTTTGCCCTGTTCCCATCATGCACTGGGACAGGAACAGACTAATTTGCATATAGCCAAGTTATGAGCTGGGATGGTGCAGTGAGCTAAAAAACGGTGATGGATCAAGCCCTGATCTTTGGACTGGGTAAGAGTGGTCTGCTTAATTCAGGCACTCTGTTCATCACCACCCCCTTTTCTGAATCATTTTGTCCACCATAAGCGTGGAAGGGTATACTCAGATGTGAGTCCCTTGCTCATTGCACCATCAGGATTCAAGCAAGCCGGGCCGACGACGCCTCAAAATGGCAGAAACCGGTCCCCGGAAGCTTGTTTCCTTCCCAGTATAAGAATTGGCTTGGTAGTTTGGTTTGCCCTGTTCCCATCATGCACTGGGACAGGAACAGACTAATTTGCATATAGCCAAGTTCTGAGCTGGGATGGTGCAGTGAGCTAAAAAACGGTGATGGATCAAGCCCTGATCTTTGGACTGGGTAAGAGTGGTCTGCTTAATTCAGGCACTCTGTTCATCACCACCCCCTTTTCTGAATCATTTTGTCCACCATAAGCGTGGAAGGGTATACTCAGATGTGAGTCCCTTGCTCATTGCACCATCAGGATTCAAGCAAGCCGGGCCGACGACGCCTGAAATGGCAGAAACCGGTCCCCGGAAGCTTGTTTCCTTCCCAGTATAAGAATTGGCTTGATAGTTTGGTTTGCCCTGTTCCCATCATGCACTGGGACAGGAACAGACTAATTTGCATATAGCCAAGTTCTGAGCTGGGATGGTGCAGTGAGCTAAAAAACGGTGATGGATCAAGCCCTGATCTTTGGACTGGGTAAGAGTGGTCTGCTTAATTCAGGCACTCTGTTCATCACCACCCCCTTTTCTGAATCATTTTGTCCACCATAAGCGTGGAAGGGTATACACAGATGTGAGTCCCTTGCTCATTGCACCATCAGGATTCAAGCAAGCCGGGCCGACGACGCCTGAAATGGCAGAAACCGGTCCCCGGAAGCTTGTTTCCTTCCCAGTATAAGAATTGGCTTGGTAGTTTGGTTTGCCCTGTTCCCATCATGCACTGGGACAGGAACAGACTAATTTGCATATAGCCAAGTTCTGAGCTGGGATGGTGCAGTGAGCTAAAAAACGGTGATGGATCAAGCCCTGATCTTTGGACTGGGTAAGAGTGGTCTGCTTAATTCAGGCACTCTGTTCATCACCACCCCCTTTTCTGAATCATTTTGTCCACCATAAGCGTGGAAGGGTATACTCAGATGTGAGTCCCTTGCTCATTGCACCATCAGGATTCAAGCAAGCCGGGCCGACGACGCCTGAAATGGCAGAAACCGGTCCCCGGAAGCTTGTTTCCTTCCCAGTATAAGAATTGGCTTGGTAGTTTGGTTTGCCCTGTTCCCATCATGCACTGGGACAGGAACAGACTAATTTGCATATAGCCAAGTTCTGAGCTGGGATGGTGCAGTGAGCTAAAAAACGGTGATGGATCAAGCCCTGATCTTTGGACTGGGTAAGAGTGGTCTGCTTAATTCAGGCACTCTGTTCATCACCACCCCCTTTTCTGAATCATTTTGTCCACCATAAGCGTGGAAGGGTATACTCAGATGTGAGTCCCTTGCTCATTGCACCATCAGGATTCAAGCAAGCCGGGCCGACGACGCCTGAAATGGCAGAAACCGGTCCCCGGAAGCTTGTTTCCTTCCCAGTATAAGAATTGGCTTGGTAGTTTGGTTTGCCCTGTTCCCATCATGCACTGGGACAGGAACAGACTAATTTGCATATAGCCAAGTTCTGAGCTGGGATGGTGCAGTGAGCTAAAAAACGGTGATGGATCAAGCCCTGATCTTTGGACTGGGTAAGAGTGGTCTGCTTAATTCAGGCACTCTGTTCATCACCACCCCCTTTTCTGAATCATTTTGTCCACCATAAGCGTGGAAGGGTATACTCAGATGTGAGTCCCTTGCTCATGCACCATCAGGATTCAAGCAAGCCGGGCCGACGACGCCTGAAATGGCAGAAACCGGTCCCCGGAAGCTTGTTTCCTTCCCAGTATAAGAATTGGCTTGGTAGTTTGGTTTGCCCTGTTCCCATCATGCACTGGGACAGGAACAGACTAATTTGCATATAGCCAAGTTCTGAGCTGGGATGGTGCAGTGAGCTAAAAAACGGTGATGGATCAAGCCCTGATCTTTGGACTGGGTAAGAGTGGTCTGCTTAATTCAGGCACTCTGTTCATCACCACCCCCTTTTCTGAATCATTTTGTCCACCATAAGCGTGGAAGGGTATACTCAGATGTGAGTCCCTTGCTCATTGCACCATCAGGATTCAAGCAAGCCGGGCCGACGACGCCTGAAATGGCAGAAACCGGTCCCCGGAAGCTTGTTTCCTTCCCAGTATAAGAATTGGCTTGGTAGTTTGGTTTGCCCTGTTCCCATCATGCACTGGGACAGGAACAGACTAATTTGCATATAGCCAAGTTCTGAGCTGGGATGGTGCAGTGAGCTAAAAAACGGTGATGGATCAAGCCCTGATCTTTGGACTGGGTAAGAGTGGTCTGCTTAATTCAGGCACTCTGTTCATCACCACCCCCTTTTCTGAATCATTTTGTCCACCATAAGCGTGGAAGGGTATACACAGATGTGAGTCCCTTGCTCATTGCACCATCAGGATTCAAGCAAGCCGGGCCGACGACGCCTGAAATGGCAGAAACCGGTCCCCGGAAGCTTGTTTCCTTCCCAGTATAAGAATTGGCTTGGTAGTTTGGTTTGCCCTGTTCCCATCATGCACTGGGACAGGAACAGACTCATTTGCATATAGCCAAGTTCTGAGCTGGGATGGTGCAGTGAGCTAAAAAACGGTGATGGATCAAGCCCTGATCTTTGGACTGGGTAAGAGTGGTCTGCTTAATTCAGGCACTCTGTTCATCACCACCCCCTTTTCTGAATCATTTTGTCCACCATAAGCGTGGAAGGGTATACTCAGATGTGAGTCCCTTGCTCATTGCACCATCAGGATTCAAGCAAGCCGGGCCGACGACGCCTGAAATGGCAGAAACCGGTCCCCGGAAGCTTGTTTCCTTCCCAGTATAAGAATTGGCTTGGTAGTTTGGTTTGCCCTGTTCCCATCATGCACTGGGACAGGAACAGACTAATTTGCATATAGCCAAGTTCTGAGCTGGGATGGTGCAGTGAGCTAAAAAACGGTGATGGATCAAGCCCTGATCTTTGGACTGGGTAAGAGTGGTCTGCTTAATTCAGGCACTCTGTTCATCACCACCCCCTTTTCTGAATCATTTTGTCCACCATAAGCGTGGAAGGGTATACTCAGATGTGAGTCCCTTGCTCATTGCACCATCAGGATTCAAGCAAGCCGGGCCGACGACGCCTGAAATGGCAGAAACCGGTCCCCGGAAGCTTGTTTCCTTCCCAGTATAAGAATTGGCTTGGTAGTTTGGTTTGCCCTGTTCCCATCATGCACTGGGACAGGAACAGACTAATTTGCATATAGCCAAGTTCTGAGCTGGGATGGTGCAGTGAGCTAAAAAACGGTGATGGATCAAGCCCTGATCTTTGGACTGGGTAAGAGTGGTCTGCTTAATTCAGGCACTCTGTTCATCACCACCCCCTTTTCTGAATCATTTTGTCCACCATAAGCGTGGAAGGGTATACTCAGATGTGAGTCCCTTGCTCATTGCACCATCAGGATTCAAGCAAGCCGGGCCGACGACGCCTGAAATGGCAGAAACCGGTCCCCAGAAGCTTGTTTCCTTCCCAGTATAAGAATTGGCTTGGTAGTTTGGTTTGCCCTGTTCCCATCATGCACTGGGACAGGAACAGTCTCATTTGCATATAGCCAAGTTCTGAGCTGGGATGGTGCAGTGAGCTAAAAAACGGTGATGGATCAAGCCCTGATCTTTGGACTGGGTAAGAGTGGTCTGCTTAATTCAGGCACTCTGTTCATCACCACCCCCTTTTCTGAATCATTTTGTCCACCATAAGCGTGGAAGGGTATACTCAGATGTGAGTCCCTTGCTCATTGCACCATCAGGATTCAAGCAAGCCGGGCCGACGACGCCTGAAATGGCAGAAACCGGTCCCCGGAAGCTTGTTTCCTTCCCAGTATAAGAATTGGCTTGGTAGTTTGGTTTGCCCTGTTCCCATCATGCACTGGGACAGGAACAGACTAATTTGCATATAGCCAAGTTCTGAGCTGGGATGGTGCAGTGAGCTAAAAAACGGTGATGGATCAAGCCCTGATCTTTGGACTGGGTAAGAGTGGTCTGCTTAATTCAGGCACTCTGTTCATCACCACCCCCTTTTCTGAATCATTTTGTCCACCATAAGCGTGGAAGGGTATACTCAGATGTGAGTCCCTTGCTCATTGCACCATCAGGATTCAAGCAAGCCGGGCCGACGACGCCTGAAATGGCAGAAACCGGTCCCCGGAAGCTTGTTTCCTTCCCAGTATAAGAATTGGCTTGGTAGTTTGGTTTGCCCTGTTCCCATCATGCACTGGGACAGGAACAGACTAATTTGCATGTAGCCAAGTTCTGAGCTGGGATGGTGCAGTGAGCTAAAAAACGGTGATGGATCAAGCCCTGATCTTTGGACTGGGTAAGAGTGGTCTGCTTAATTCAGGCACTCTGTTCATCACCACCCCCTTTTCTGAATCATTTTGTCCACCATAAGCGTGGAAGGGTATACTCAGATGTGAGTCCCTTGCTCATTGCACCATCAGGATTCAAGCAAGCCGGGCCGACGACGCCTTAAATGGCAGAAACCGGTCCCCGGAAGCTTGTTTCCTTCCCAGTATAAGAATTGGCTTGGTAGTTTGGTTTGCCCTGTTCCCATCATGCACTGGGACAGGAACAGACTAATTTGCATATAGCCAAGTTCTGAGCTGGGATGGTGCAGTGAGCTAAAAAACGGTGATGGATCAAGCCCTGATCTTTGGACTGGGTAAGAGTGGTCTGCTTAATTCAGGCACTCTGTTCATCACCACCCCCTTTTCTGAATCATTTTGTCCACCATAAGCGTGGAAGGGTATACTCAGATGTGAGTCCCTTGCTCATTGCACCATCAGGATTCAAGCAAGCCGGGCCGACGATGCCTGAAATGGCAGAAACCGGTCCCCGGAAGCTTGTTTCCTTCCCAGTATAAGAATTGGCTTGGTAGTTTGGTTTGCCCTGTTCCCATCATGCACTGGGACAGGAACAGACTAATTTGCATATAGCCAAGTTCTGAGCTGGGATGGTGCAGTGAGCTAAAAAACGGTGATGGATCAAGCCCTGATCTTTGGACTGGGTAAGAGTGGTCTGCTTAATTCAGGCACTCTGTTCATCACCACCCCCTTTTCTGAATCATTTTGTCCACCATAAGCGTGGAAGGGTATACTCAGATGTGAGTCCCTTGCTCATTGCACCATCAGGATTCAAGCAAGCCGGGCCGACGACGCCTGAAATGGCAGAAACCGGTCCCCGGAAGCTTGTTTCCTTCCCAGTATAAGAATTGGCTTGGTAGTTTGGTTTGCCCTGTTCCCATCATGCACTGGGACAGGAACAGACTAATTTGCATATAGCCCAGTTCTGAGCTGGGATGGTGCAGTGAGCTAAAAAACGGTAATGGATCAAGCCCTGATCTTTGGACTGGGTAAGAGTGGTCTGCTTAATTCAGGCACTCTGTTCATCACCACCCCCTTTTCTGAATCATTTTGTCCACCATAAGCGTGGAAGGGTATACACAGATGTGAGTCCCTTGCTCATTGCACCATCAGGATTCAAGCAAGCCGGGCCGACGACGCCTGAAATGGCAGAAACCGGTCCCCAGAAGCTTGTTTCCTTCCCAGTATAAGAATTGGCTTGGTAGTTTGATTTGCCCTGTTCCCATCATGCACTGGGACAGGAACAGACTAATTTGCATATAGCCAAGTTCTGAGCTGGGATGGTGCAGTGAGCTAAAAAACGGTGATGGATCAAGCCCTGATCTTTGGACTGGGTAAGAGTGGTCTGCTTAATTCAGGCACTCTGTTCATCACCACCCCCTTTTCTGAATCATTTTGTCCACCATAAGCGTGGAAGGGTATACTCAGATGTGAGTCCCTTGCTCATTGCACCATCAGGATTCAAGCAAGCCGGGCCGACGACGCCTGAAATGGCAGAAACCGGTCCCCGGAAGCTTGTTTCCTTCCCAGTATAAGAATTGGCTTGGTAGTTTGGTTTGCCCTGTTCCCATCATGCACTGCGACAGGAACAGACTAATTTGCATATAGCCAAGTTCTGAGCTGGGATGGTGCAGTGAGCTAAAAAACGGTGATGGATCAAGCCCTGATCTTTGGACTGGGTAAGAGTGGTCTGCTTAATTCAGGCACTCTGTTCATCACCACCCCCTTTTCTGAATCATTTTGTCCACCATAAGCGTGGAAGGGTATACTCAGATGTGAGTCCCTTGCTCATTGCACCATCAGGATTCAAGCAAGCCGGGCCGACGACGCCTGAAATGGCAGAAACCGGTCCCCGGAAGCTTGTTTCCTTCCCAGTATAAGAATTGGCTTGGTAGTTTGGTTTGCCCTGTTCCCATCATGCACTGGGACAGGAACAGACTAATTTGCATATAGCCAAGTTCTGAGCTGGGATGGTGCAGTGAGCTAAAAAACGGTG
Organism: Lissotriton helveticus; assembly: GCF_964261635.1. Lineage (NCBI taxonomy): Eukaryota > Metazoa > Chordata > Amphibia > Caudata > Salamandridae > Lissotriton > Lissotriton helveticus. The sequence goes on from NC_136061.1 coordinate 60,912,983, forward strand.
ATGGATCAAGCCCTGATCTTTGGACTGGGTAAGAGTGGTCTGCTTAATTCAGGCACTCTGTTCATCACCACCCCCTTTTCTGAATCATTTTGTCCACCATAAGCATGGAAGGGTATACTCAGATGTGAGTCCCTTGCTCATTGCACCATCAGGATTCAAGCAAGCCGGGCCGACGACGCCTGAAATGGCAGAAACCGGTCCCCGGAAGCTTGTTTCCTTCCCAGTATAAGAATTGGCTTGGTAGTTTGGTTTGCCCTGTTCCCATCATGCACTGGGACAGGAACAGACTAATTTGCATATAGCCAAGTTCTGAGCTGGGATGGTGCAGTGAGCTAAAAAACGGTGATGGATCAAGCCCTGATCTTTGGACTGGGTAAGAGTGGTCTGCTTAATTCAGGCACTCTGTTCATCACCACCCCCTTTTCTGAATCATTTTGTCCACCATAAGCGTGGAAGGGTATACTCAGATGTGAGTCCCTTGCTCATTGCACCATCAGGATTCAAGCAAGCCGGGCCGACGACGCCTGAAATGGCAGAAACCGGTCCCCGGAAGCTTGTTTCCTTCCCAGTATAAGAATTGGCTTGATAGTTTGGTTTGCCCTGTTCCCATCATGCACTGGGACAGGAACAGACTAATTTGCATATAGCCAAGTTCTGAGCTGGGATGGTGCAGTGAGCTAAAAAACGGTGATGGATCAAGCCCTGATCTTTGGACTGGGTAAGAGTGGTCTGCTTAATTCAGGCACTCTGTTCATCACCACCCCCTTTTCTGAATCATTTTGTCCACCATAAGCGTGGAAGGGTATACACAGATGTGAGTCCCTTGCTCATTGCACCATCAGGATTCAAGCAAGCCGGGCCGACGACGCCTGAAATGGCAGAAACCGGTCCCTGGAAGCTTGTTTCCTTCCCAGTATAAGAATTGGCTTGGTAGTTTGGTTTGCCCTGTTCCCATCATGCACTGGGACAGGAACAGACTAATTTGCATATAGCCAAGTTCTGAGCTGGGATGGTGCAGTGAGCTAAAAAACGGTGATGGATCAAGCCCTGATCTTTGGACTGGGTAAGAGTGGTCTGCTTAATTCAGGCACTCTGTTCATCACCACCCCCTTTTCTGAATCATTTTGTCCACCATAAGCGTGGAAGGGTATACTCAGATGTGAGTCCCTTGCTCATTGCACCATCAGGATTCAAGCAAGCTGGGCCGACGACGCCTGAAATGGCAGAAACCGGTCCCCGGAAGCTTGTTTCCTTCCCAGTATAAGAATTGGCTTGGTAGTTTGGTTTGCCCTGTTCCCATCATGCACTGGGACAGGAACAGACTAATTTGCATATAGCCAAGTTCTGAGCTGGGATGGTGCAGTGAGCTAAAAAACGGTGATGGATCAAGCCCTGATCTTTGGACTGGGTAAGAGTGGTCTGCTTAATTCAGGCACTCTGTTCATCACCACCCCCTTTTCTGAATCATTTTGTCCACCATAAGCGTGGAAGGGTATACTCAGATGTGAGTCCCTTGCTCATTGCACCATCAGGATTCAAGCAAGCCGGGCCGACGACGCCTGAAATGGCAGAAACCGGTCCCCGGAAGCTTGTTTCCTTCCCAGTATAAGAATTGGCTTGGTAGTTTGGTTTGCCCTGTTCCCATCATGCACTGGGACAGGAACAGACTCATTTGCATATAGCCAAGTTCTGAGCTGGGATGGTGCAGTGAGCTAAAAAACGGTGATGGATCAAGCCCTGATCTTTGGACTGGGTAAGAGTGGTCTGCTTAATTCAGGCACTTTGTTCATCACCACCCCCTTTTCTGAATCATTTTGTCCACCATAAGCGTGGAAGGGTATACTCAGATGTGAGTCCCTTGCTCATTGCACCATCAGGATTCAAGCAAGCCGGGCCGACGACGCCTGAAATGGCAGAAACCGGTCCCTGGAAGCTTGTTTCCTTCCCAGTATAAGAATTGGCTTGGTAGTTTGGTTTGCCCTGTTCCCATCATGCACTGGGACAGGAACAGACTAATTTGCATATAGCCAAGTTCTGAGCTGGGATGGTGCAGTGAGCTAAAAAACGGTGATGGATCAAGCCCTGATCTTTGGACTGGGTAAGAGTGGTCTGCTTAATTCAGGCACTCTGTTCATCACCACCCCCTTTTCTGAATCATTTTGTCCACCATAAGCGTGGAAGGGTATACTCAGATGTGAGTCCCTTGCTCATTGCACCATCAGGATTCAAGCAAGCCGGGCCGACGACGCCTGAAATGGCAGAAACCGGTCCCCGGAAGCTTGTTTCCTTCCCAGTATAAGAATTGGCTTGGTAGTTTGGTTTGCCCTGTTCCCATCATGCACTGGGACAGGAACAGACTAATTTGCATATAGCCAAGTTCTGAGCTGGGATGGTGCAGTGAGCTAAAAAACGGTGATGGATCAAGCCCTGATCTTTGGACTGGGTAAGAGTGGTCTGCTTAATTCAGGCACTCTGTTCATCACCACCCCCTTTTCTGAATCATTTTGTCCACCATAAGCGTGGAAGGGTATACTCAGATGTGAGTCCCTTGCTCATTGCACCATCAGGATTCAAGCAAGCCGGGCCGACGACGCCTGAAATGGCAGAAACCGGTCCCCGGAAGCTTGTTTCCTTCCCAGTATAAGAATTGGCTTGGTAGTTTGGTTTGCCCTGTTCCCATCATGCACTGGGACAGGAACAGACTAATTTGCATATAGCCAAGTTCTGAGCTGGGATGGTGCAGTGAGCTAAAAAACGGTGATGGATCAAGCCCTGATCTTTGGACTGGGTAAGAGTGGTCTGCTTAATTCAGGCACTCTGTTCATCACCACCCCCTTTTCTGAATCATTTTGTCCACCATAAGCGTGGAAGGGTATACTCAGATGTGAGTCCCTTGCTCATTGCACCATCAGGATTCAAGCAAGCCGGGCCGACGACGCCTGAAATGGCAGAAACCGGTCCCCGGAAGCTTGTTTCCTTCCCAGTATAAGAATTGGCTTGGTAGTTTGGTTTGCCCTGTTCCCATCATGCACTGGGACAGGAACAGACTAATTTGCATATAGCCAAGTTCTGAGCTGGGATGGTGCAGTGAGCTAAAAAACGGTGATGGATCAAGCCCTGATCTTTGGACTGGGTAAGAGTGGTCTGCTTAATTCAGGCACTCTGTTCATCACCACCCCCTTTTCTGAATCATTTTGTCCACCATAAGCGTGGAAGGGTATACTCAGATGTGAGTCCCTTGCTCATTGCACCATCAGGATTCAAGCAAGCCGGGCCGACGACGCCTGAAATGGCAGAAACCGGTCCCCGGAAGCTTGTTTCCTTCCCAGTATAAGAATTGGCTTGATAGTTTGGTTTGCCCTGTTCCCATCATGCACTGGGACAGGAACAGACTAATTTGCATATAGCCAAGTTCTGAGCTGGGATGGTGCAGTGAGCTAAAAAACGGTGATGGATCAAGCCCTGATCTTTGGACTGGGTAAGAGTGGTCTGCTTAATTCAGGCACTCTGTTCATCACCACCCCCTTTTCTGAATCATTTTGTCCACCATAAGCGTGGAAGGGTATACACAGATGTGAGTCCCTTGCTCATTGCACCATCAGGATTCAAGCAAGCCGGGCCGACGACGCCTGAAATGGCAGAAACCGGTCCCTGGAAGCTTGTTTCCTTCCCAGTATAAGAATTGGCTTGGTAGTTTGGTTTGCCCTGTTCCCATCATGCACTGGGACAGGAACAGACTAATTTGCATATAGCCAAGTTCTGAGCTGGGATGGTGCAGTGAGCTAAAAAACGGTGATGGATCAAGCCCTGATCTTTGGACTGGGTAAGAGTGGTCTGCTTAATTCAGGCACTCTGTTCATCACCACCCCCTTTTCTGAATCATTTTGTCCACCATAAGCGTGGAAGGGTATACTCAGATGTGAGTCCCTTGCTCATTGCACCATCAGGATTCAAGCAAGCTGGGCCGACGACGCCTGAAATGGCAGAAACCGGTCCCCGGAAGCTTGTTTCCTTCCCAGTATAAGAATTGGCTTGGTAGTTTGGTTTGCCCTGTTCCCATCATGCACTGGGACAGGAACAGACTAATTTGCATATAGCCAAGTTCTGAGCTGGGATGGTGCAGTGAGCTAAAAAACGGTGATGGATCAAGCCCTGATCTTTGGACTGGGTAAGAGTGGTCTGCTTAATTCAGGCACTCTGTTCATCACCACCCCCTTTTCTGAATCATTTTGTCCACCATAAGCGTGGAAGGGTATACTCAGATGTGAGTCCCTTGCTCATTGCACCATCAGGATTCAAGCAAGCCGGGCCGACGACGCCTGAAATGGCAGAAACCGGTCCCCGGAAGCTTGTTTCCTTCCCAGTATAAGAATTGGCTTGGTAGTTTGGTTTGCCCTGTTCCCATCATGCACTGGGACAGGAACAGACTCATTTGCATATAGCCAAGTTCTGAGCTGGGATGGTGCAGTGAGCTAAAAAACGGTGATGGATCAAGCCCTGATCTTTGGACTGGGTAAGAGTGGTCTGCTTAATTCAGGCACTTTGTTCATCACCACCCCCTTTTCTGAATCATTTTGTCCACCATAAGCGTGGAAGGGTATACTCAGATGTGAGTCCCTTGCTCATTGCACCATCAGGATTCAAGCAAGCCGGGCCGACGACGCCTGAAATGGCAGAAACCGGTCCCTGGAAGCTTGTTTCCTTCCCAGTATAAGAATTGGCTTGGTAGTTTGGTTTGCCCTGTTCCCATCATGCACTGGGACAGGAACAGACTAATTTGCATATAGCCAAGTTCTGAGCTGGGATGGTGCAGTGAGCTAAAAAACGGTGATGGATCAAGCCCTGATCTTTGGACTGGGTAAGAGTGGTCTGCTTAATTCAGGCACTCTGTTCATCACCACCCCCTTTTCTGAATCATTTTGTCCACCATAAGCGTGGAAGGGTATACTCAGATGTGAGTCCCTTGCTCATTGCACCATCAGGATTCAAGCAAGCCGGGCCGACGACGCCTGAAATGGCAGAAACCGGTCCCCGGAAGCTTGTTTCCTTCCCAGTATAAGAATTGGCTTGGTAGTTTGGTTTGCCCTGTTCCCATCATGCACTGGGACAGGAACAGACTAATTTGCATATAGCCAAGTTCTGAGCTGGGATGGTGCAGTGAGCTAAAAAACGGTGATGGATCAAGCCCTGATCTTTGGACTGGGTAAGAGTGGTCTGCTTAATTCAGGCACTCTGTTCATCACCACCCCCTTTTCTGAATCATTTTGTCCACCATAAGCGTGGAAGGGTATACTCAGATGTGAGTCCCTTGCTCATTGCACCATCAGGATTCAAGCAAGCCGGGCCGACGACGCCTGAAATGGCAGAAACCGGTCCCCGGAAGCTTGTTTCCTTCCCAGTATAAGAATTGGCTTGGTAGTTTGGTTTGCCCTGTTCCCATCATGCACTGGGACAGGAACAGACTAATTTGCATATAGCCAAGTTCTGAGCTGGGATGGTGCAGTGAGCTAAAAAACGGTGATGGATCAAGCCCTGATCTTTGGACTGGGTAAGAGTGGTCTGCTTAATTCAGGCACTCTGTTCATCACCACCCCCTTTTCTGAATCATTTTGTCCACCATAAGCGTGGAAGGGTATACTCAGATGTGAGTCCCTTGCTCATTGCACCATCAGGATTCAAGCAAGCCGGGCCGACGACGCCTGAAATGGCAGAAACCGGTCCCCGGAAGCTTGTTTCCTTCCCAGTATAAGAATTGGCTTGGTAGTTTGGTTTGCCCTGTTCCCATCATGCACTGGGACAGGAACAGACTAATTTGCATATAGCCAAATTCTGAGCTGGGATGGTGCAGTGAGCTAAAAAACGGTGATGGATCAAGCCCTGATCTTTGGACTGGGTAAGAGTGGTCTGCTTAATTCAGGCACTCTGTTCATCACCACCCCCTTTTCTGAATCATTTTGTCCACCATAAGCGTGGAAGGGTATACTCAGATGTGAGTCCCTTGCTCATTGCACCATCAGGATTCAAGCAAGCCGGGCCGACGACGCCTGAAATGGCAGAAACCGGTCCCCGGAAGCTTGTTTCCTTCCCAGTATAAGAATTGGCTTGGTAGTTTGGTTTGCCCTGTTCCCATCATGCACTGGGACAGGAACAGACTAATTTGCATATAGCCAAGTTCTGAGCTGGGATGGTGCAGTGAGCTAAAAAACGGTGATGGATCAAGCCCTGATCTTTGGACTGGGTAAGAGTGGTCTGCTTAATTCAGGCACTCTGTTCATCACCACCCCCTTTTCTGAATCATTTTGTCCACCATAAGCGTGGAAGGGTATACTCAGATGTGAGTCCCTTGCTCATTGCACCATCAGGATTCAAGCAAGCCGGGCCGACGACGCCTGAAATGGCAGAAACCGGTCCCCGGAAGCTTGTTTCCTTCCCAGTATAAGAATTGGCTTGGTAGTTTGGTTTGCCCTGTTCCCATCATGCACTGGGACAGGAACAGACTAATTTGCATATAGCCAAGTTCTGAGCTGGGATGGTGCAGTGAGCTAAAAAACGGTGATAGATCAAGCCCTGATCTTTGGACTGGGTAAGAGTGGTCTGCTTAATTCAGGCACTCTGTTCATCACCACCCCCTTTTCTGAATCATTTTGTCCACCATAAGCGTGGAAGGGTATACTCAGATGTGAGTCCCTTGCTCATTGCACCATCAGGATTCAAGCAAGCCGGGCCGACGACGCCTGAAATGGCAGAAACCGGTCCCCGGAAGCTTGTTTCCTTCCCAGTATAAGAATTGGCTTGGTAGTTTGGTTTGCCCTGTTCCCATCATGCACTGGGACAGGAACAGACTAATTTGCATATAGCCAAGTTCTGAGCTGGGATGGTGCAGTGAGCTAAAAAACGGTGATGGATCAAGCCCTGATCTTTGGACTGGGTAAGAGTGGTCTGCTTAATTCAGGCACTCTGTTCATCACCACCCCCTTTTCTGAATCATTTTGTCCACCATAAGCGTGGAAGGGTATACTCAGATGTGAGTCCCTTGCTCATTGCACCATCAGGATTCAAGCAAGCCGGGCCGACGACGCCTGAAATGGCAGAAACCGGTCCCCGGAAGCTTGTTTCCTTCCCAGTATAAGAATTGGCTTGGTAGTTTGGTTTGCCCTGTTCCCATCATGCACTGGGACAGGAACAGACTAATTTGCATATAGCCAAGTTCTGAGCTGGGATGGTGCAGTGAGCTAAAAAACGGTGATGGATCAAGCCCTGATCTTTGGACTGGGTAAGAGTGGTCTGCTTAATTCAGGCACTCTGTTCATCACCACCCCCTTTTCTGAATCATTTTGTCCACCATAAGCGTGGAAGGGTATACACAGATGTGAGTCCCTTGCTCATTGCACCATCAGGATTCAAGCAAGCCGGGCCGACGACGCCTGAAATGGCAGAAACCGGTCCCCGGAAGCTTGTTTCCTTCCCAGTATAAGAATTGGCTTGGTAGTTTGGTTTGCCCTGTTCCCATCATGCACTGGGACAGGAACAGACTCATTTGCATATAGCCAAGTTCTGAGCTGGGATGGTGCAGTGAGCTAAAAAACGGTGATGGATCAAGCCCTGATCTTTGGACTGGGTAAGAGTGGTCTGCTTAATTCAGGCACTCTGTTCATCACCACCCCTTTTCTGAATCATTTTGTCCACCATAAGCGTGGAAGGGTATACTCAGATGTGAGTCCCTTGCTCATTGCACCATCAGGATTCAAGCAAGCCGGGCCGACGACGCCTGAAATGGCAGAAACCGGTCCCCGGAAGCTTGTTTCCTTCCCAGTATAAGAATTGGCTTGGTAGTTTGGTTTGCCCTGTTCCCATCATGCACTGGGACAGGAACAGACTAATTTGCATATAGCCAAGTTCTGAGCTGGGATGGTGCAGTGAGCTAAAAAACGGTGATGGATCAAGCCCTGATCTTTGGACTGGGTAAGAGTGGTCTGCTTAATTCAGGCACTCTGTTCATCACCACCCCCTTTTCTGAATCATTTTGTCCACCATAAGCGTGGAAGGGTATACTCAGATGTGAGTCCCTTGCTCATTGCACCATCAGGATTCAAGCAAGCCGGGCCGACGACGCCTGAAATGGCAGAAACCGGTCCCCGGAAGCTTGTTTCCTTCCCAGTATAAGAATTGGCTTGGTAGTTTGGTTTGCCCTGTTCCCATCATGCACTGGGACAGGAACAGACTAATTTGCATATAGCCAAGTTCTGAGCTGGGATGGTGCAGTGAGCTAAAAAACGGTGATGGATCAAGCCCTGATCTTTGGACTGGGTAAGAGTGGTCTGCTTAATTCAGGCACTCTGTTCATCACCACCCCCTTTTCTGAATCATTTTGTCCACCATAAGCGTGGAAGGGTATACTCAGATGTGAGTCCCTTGCTCATTGCACCATCAGGATTCAAGCAAGCCGGGCCGACGACGCCTGAAATGGCAGAAACCGGTCCCCGGAAGCTTGTTTCCTTCCCAGTATAAGAATTGGCTTGGTAGTTTGGTTTGCCCTGTTCCCATCATGCACTGGGACAGGAACAGACTAATTTGCATATAGCCAAGTTCTGAGCTGGGATGGTGCAGTGAGCTAAAAAACGGTGATGGATCAAGCCCTGATCTTTGGACTGGGTAAGAGTGGTCTGCTTAATTCAGGCACTCTGTTCATCACCACCCCCTTTTCTGAATCATTTTGTCCACCATAAGCGTGGAAGGGTATACTCAGATGTGAGTCCCTTGCTCATTGCACCATCAGGATTCAAGCAAGCCGGGCCGACGACGCCTGAAATGGCAGAAACCGGTCCCCGGAAGCTTGTTTCCTTCCCAGTATAAGAATTGGCTTGGTAGTTTGGTTTGCCCTGTTCCCATCATGCACTGGGACAGGAACAGACTAATTTGCATATAGCCAAGTTCTGAGCTGGGATGGTGCAGTGAGCTAAAAAACTGTGATGGATCAAGCCCTGATCTTTGGACTGGGTAAGAGTGGTCTGCTTAATTCAGGCACTCTGTTCATCACCACCCCCTTTTCTGAATCATTTTGTCCACCATAAGCGTGGAAGGGTATACTCAGATGTGAGTCCCTTGCTCATTGCACCATCAGGATTCAAGCAAGCCGGGCCGACGACGCCTGAAATGGCAGAAACCGGTCCCCGGAAGCTTGTTTCCTTCCCAGTATAAGAATTGGCTTGGTAGTTTGGTTTGCCCTGTTCCCATCATGCACTGGGACAGGAACAGACTAATTTGCATATAGCCAAGTTCTGAGCTGGGATGGTGCAGTGAGCTAAAAAACGGTGATGGATCAAGCCCTGATCTTTGGACTGGGTAAGAGTGGTCTGCTTAATTCAGGCACTCTGTTCATCACCACCCCCTTTTCTGAATCATTTTGTCCACCATAAGCGTGGAAGGGTATACTCAGATGTGAGTCCCTTGCTCATTGCACCATCAGGATTCAAGCAAGCCGGGCCGACGACGCCTGAAATGGCAGAAACCGGTCCCCGGAAGCTTGTTTCCTTCCCAGTATAAGAATTGGCTTGGTAGTTTGGTTTGCCCTGTTCCCATCATGCACTGGGACAGGAACAGACTAATTTGCATATAGCCAAGTTCTGAGCTGGGATGGTGCAGTGAGCTAAAAAACGGTGATGGATCAAGCCCTGATCTTTGGACTGGGTAAGAGTGGTCTGCTTAATTCAGGCACTCTGTTCATCACCACCCCCTTTTCTGAATCATTTTGTCCACCATAAGCGTGGAAGGGTATACTCAGATGTGAGTCCCTTGCTCATTGCACCATCAGGATTCAAGCAAGCCGGGCCGACGAGGCCTGAAATGGCAGAAACCGGTCCCCGGAAGCTTGTTTCCTTCCCAGTATAAGAATTGACTTGGTAGTTTGGTTTGCCCTGTTCCCATCATGCACTGGGACAGGAACAGACTAATTTGCATGTAGCCAAGTTCTGAGCTGGGATGGTGCAGTGAGCTAAAAAACGGTGATGGATCAAGCCCTGATCTTTGGACTGGGTAAGAGTGGTCTGCTTAATTCAGGCACTCTGTTCATCACCACCCCCTTTTCTGAATCATTTTGTCCACCATAAGCGTGGAAGGGTATACTCAGATGTGAGTCCCTTGCTCATTGCACCATCAGGATTCAAGCAAGCCGGGCCGACGACGCCTTAAATGGCAGAAACCGGTCCCCGGAAGCTTGTTTCCTTCCCAGTATAAGAATTGGCTTGGTAGTTTGGTTTGCCCTGTTCCCATCATGCACTGGGACAGGAACAGACTAATTTGCATATAGCCAAGTTCTGAGCTGGGATGGTGCAGTGAGCTAAAAAACGGTGATGGATCAAGCCCTGATCTTTGGACTGGGTAAGAGTGGTCTGCTTAATTCAGGCACTCTGTTCATCACCACCCCCTTTTCTGAATCATTTTGTCCACCATAAGCGTGGAAGGGTATACTCAGATGTGAGTCCCTTGCTCATTGCACCATCAGGATTCAAGCAAGCCGGGCCGACGACGCCTGAAATGGCAGAAACCGGTCCCCGGAAGCTTGTTTCCTTCCCAGTATAAGAATTGGCTTGGTAGTTTGGTTTGCCCTGTTCCCATCATGCACTGGGACAGGAACAGACTAATTTGCATATAGCCAAGTTCTGAGCTGGGATGGTGCAGTGAGCTAAAAAACGGTGATGGATCAAGCCCTGATCTTTGGACTGGGTAAGAGTGGTCTGCTTAATTCAGGCACTCTGTTCATCACCACCCCCTTTTCTGAATCATTTTGTCCACCATAAGCGTGGAAGGGTATACTCAGATGTGAGTCCCTTGCTCATTGCACCATCAGGATTCAAGCAAGCCGGGCCGACGACGCCTGAAATGGCAGAAACCGGTCCCCGGAAGCTTGTTTCCTTCCCAGTATAAGAATTGGCTTGGTAGTTTGGTTTGCCCTGTTCCCATCATGCACTGGGACAGGAACAGACTAATTTGCATATAGCCCAGTTCTGAGCTGGGATGGTGCAGTGAGCTAAAAAACGGTAATGGATCAAGCCCTGATCTTTGGACTGGGTAAGAGTGGTCTGCTTAATTCAGGCACTCTGTTCATCACCACCCCCTTTTCTGAATCATTTTGTCCACCATAAGCGTGGAAGGGTATACTCAGATGTGAGTCCCTTGCTCATTGCACCATCAGGATTCAAGCAAGCCGGGCCGACGACGCCTGAAATGGCAGAAACCGGTCCCCGGAAGCTTGTTTCCTTCCCAGTATAAGAATTGGCTTGGTAGTTTGGTTTGCCCTGTTCCCATCATGCACTGGGACAGGAACAGACTAATTTGCATATAGCCAAGTTCTGAGCTGGGATGGTGCAGTGAGCTAAAAAACGGTGATGGATCAAGCCCTGATCTTTGGACTGGGTAAGAGTGGTCTGCTTAATTCAGGCACTCTGTTCATCACCACCCCCTTTTCTGAATCATTTTGTCCACCATAAGCGTGGAAGGGTATACTCAGATGTGAGTCCCGTGCTCATTGCACCATCAGGATTCAAGCAAGCCGGGCCGACGACGCCTGAAATGGCAGAAACCGGTCCCCGGAAGCTTGTTTCCTTCCCAGTATAAGAATTGGCTTGGTAGTTTGGTTTGCCCTGTTCCCATCATGCACTGGGACAGGAACAGACTAATTTGCATATAGCCAAGTTCTGAGCTGGGATGGTGCAGTGAGCTAAAAAACGGTGATGGATCAAGCCCTGATCTTTGGACTGGGTAAGAGTGGTCTGCTTAATTCAGGCACTCTGTTCATCACCACCCCCTTTTCTGAATCATTTTGTCCACCATAAGCGTGGAAGGGTATACTCAGATGTGAGTCCCTTGCTCATTGCACCATCAGGATTCAAGCAAGCGGGGCCGACGACGCCTGAAATGGCAGAAACCGGTCCCCGGAAGCTTGTTTCCTTCCCAGTATAAGAATTGGCTTGGTAGTTTGGTTTGCCCTGTTCCCATCATGCACTGGGACAGGAACAGACTCATTTGCATATAGCCAAGTTCTGAGCTGGGATGGTGCAGTGAGCTAAAAAACGGTGATGGATCAAGCCCTGATCTTTGGAGTGGGTAAGAGTGGTCTGCTTAATTCAGGCACTCTGTTCATCACCACCCCCTTTTCTGAATCATTTTGTCCACCATAAGCGTGGAAGGGTATACTCAGATGTGAGTCCCTTGCTCATTGCACCATCAGGATTCAAGCAAGCCGGGCCGACGATGCCTGAAATGGCAGAAACCGGTCCCCGGAAGCTTGTTTCCTTCCCAGTATAAGAATTGGCTTGGTAGTTTGGTTTGCCCTGTTCCCATCATGCACTGGGACAGGAACAGACTAATTTGCATATAGCCAAGTTCTGAGCTGGGATGGTGCAGTGAGCTAAAAAACGGTGATGGATCAAGCCCTGATCTTTGGACTGGGTAAGAGTGGTCTGCTTAATTCAGGCACTCTGTTCATCACCACCCCCTTTTCTGAATCATTTTGTCCACCATAAGCGTGGAAGGGTATACTCAGATGTGAGTCCCGTGCTCATTGCACCATCAGGATTCAAGCAAGCCGGGCCGACGACGCCTGAAATGGCAGAAACCGGTCCCCGGAAGCTTGTTTCCTTCCCAGTATAAGAATTGGCTTGGTAGTTTGGTTTGCCCTGTTCCCATCATGCACTGGGACAGGAACAGACTAATTTGCATATAGCCAAGTTCTGAGCTGGGATGGTGCAGTGAGCTAAAAAACGGTGATGGATCAAGCCCTGATCTTTGGACTGGGTAAGAGTGGTCTGCTTAATTCAGGCACTCTGTTCATCACCACCCCCTTTTCTGAATCATTTTTCCACCATAAGCGTGGAAGGGTATACTCAGATGTGAGTCCCTTGCTCATTGCACCATCAGGATTCAAGCAAGCGGGGCCGACGACGCCTGAAATGGCAGAAACCGGTCCCCGGAAGCTTGTTTCCTTCCCAGTATAAGAATTGGCTTGGTAGTTTGGTTTGCCCTGTTCCCATCATGCACTGGGACAGGAACAGACTCATTTGCATATAGCCAAGTTCTGAGCTGGGATGGTGCAGTGAGCTAAAAAACGGTGATGGATCAAGCCCTGATCTTTGGAGTGGGTAAGAGTGGTCTGCTTAATTCAGGCACTCTGTTCATCACCACCCCCTTTTCTGAATCATTTTGTCCACCATAAGCGTGGAAGGGTATACTCAGATGTGAGTCCCTTGCTCATTGCACCATCAGGATTCAAGCAAGCCGGGCCGACGATGCCTGAAATGGCAGAAACCGGTCCCCGGAAGCTTGTTTCCTTCCCAGTATAAGAATTGGCTTGGTAGTTTGGTTTGCCCTGTTCCCATCATGCACTGGGACAGGAACAGACTAATTTGCATATAGCCAAGTTCTGAGCTGGGATGGTGCAGTGAGCTAAAAAACGGTGATGGATCAAGCCCTGATCTTTGGACTGGGTAAGAGTGGTCTGCTTAATTCAGGCACTCTGTTCATCACCACCCCCTTTTCTGAATCACAGTACGGAGACAGCACTGTTATTCATGGTCGAGCACCTGCGGGCAGTTCTGGATGCAGGTCAAACGGCGGCGCTTGTTTTGTTAGATCTAAGCGCCGCCTTTGATACGGTCTCCCATGAAATTCTCCTGCAGCGTCTTGAGGAGATAGGGGTGACCAGCACTGCACACCAGTGGTTTCGTTCGTTTCTCATGGACCGTTCCTTCTGTGTGGCTGCCCCGCCCTATCAGTCCAAATGTCATCCTCTGTCTCTTGGGGTCCCACAGGGTTCCTCGCTGAGTCCCACATCTACGTGAGGCCGCTAGCTGAGGTTGTGAAGCTCTGTGGTATGACCATGGTGTCGTACGCAGATGATACCCAGCTAGCGGTCACGATCAGCGGGGACTCCGGGGTGGATGCCCCAGGATTCAGAGAAGGACTTCGGGCGGTGGCTGGTTGGATGACGTCTAACTGTCTCCAACTAAATGCCAAAAAAACGGAGGTGATGGTCTTTGGTAGGCGGACGGAACTATGGGGAGACACTTGGTGGCCTCCTGAGCTTGGTCCCACCCCCACTCCGGTTGTGGGGATCAAGAATCTGGGGGTTTGGCTGGACCCCTCCCTCAACTTTGTTGGCCACACCAAAAGGACGGCGGCGTGCTGCTTCGGCATCTTGCGCAATTTGAGACCTGCTCTTAAGTACTTCGATGCCGCAACCCGTCAACTCGTGGTACAAGCAACGGTTCTGGCTCGGCTGGACTATGCCAGCTCCCTTTTTATAGGGCTAAACCAGGCCGAGCTGACCCATCTGCAAAGAGTGCAGAACGCAGCGGCCAGAGCAATCGTAGGTCTTCCTAGGTTTTGCTCGGCCACTCCAACTCTGCGAGCCTTGCACTGGTTACCCGTTAGGCAGCGGATCCACTTTAAAGTGCTGTGCATGTCTTTTAAGATTCTGAAGGGTCTGTCACCCCCCTTATTGCGTCAACTTTTGTGCCCCTACATCCCGGGCCGCACTCTGCGCTCTCTGGATCAAGAATTAGCAGTAGCCCCTCGTTTCAAACTCAGTCGAGCGGGGGGTCGCTCCTTTAGGGTGCGGGCAGCGCACTTTGGAACGCTCTCCCCTTGAAAATCCGGACTCTTGGCGACTTGCTCTCCTTCCGCAAGGCCGTTAAAACCTTTCTGTTTTCCCAGCTATGTTAAATTTAAACTCCTTTTTTAATATTTTCTGTCCCTTGTTGTGTTGTGTTCGCCACCTTGTCGGTGCGCCGGGACGCTCCTTCGCTGGAGCAGCTGTGCGCAATACAAATAGCACTAACATAACATAACATACTCAGAGCGCCAAATGTGACCTTCAACATCACAAAATAGTTCTTGTTCCTGAATACATATCAAAAGGACAGCACGATATCTTAAATAGATCAAACATAATTAAACTAGCAAACGGTGCCCCGGGGCTTGAGGTATTGACATCAGACGAGATAGAGTCCATCGAATTCCTGCCACCAAGAGGATCTCAATCCTCTGAGCCTACTTTGATGACATTTAGATTAGACACATGGCCTCGACTATTCTTAGCCCAAAAGGGCATCTTTCAGCAATGGGGAATCAAAATCCAGCCTTATTCTACTCCAGGCTACCCCACAGTGCTATCGCAGGCCTCAGTCATCTCAACAAGACCATCTGGTGTAAAAAACAGGCCATACTCTATTCTAAAAAATGCCTTAGGCACGTCTCAACTGACTGAAAACCCATGGGCCAAAGCCCCCATCACCGAAAAAATCCCAGACTGGGGATGGCTTTGTAGTGTAGTTCCTATATTCCCAATAGGCTCTGCGCATTGGAATAACACAAACAGCAGTTTAGACGTAGGACTGAGGTCATCTAGGTCTCTACTGACTATGTTAGACTTAATTAGGTTTGCCAGCTAGCTCAGAGGTCACTAGAAACTTTCTCGAATGTTCAGGAAGGAGTTAACTTTCCCAATTAGACAAGAAGGGATTAGTTTCTGACAACCGCATAAACATGACAACTTTGCTCCCTCAGAATAAAGAGTATATCTCTAGAGTCGTGTGAAAACAATAGACAGCTATTTCACTCAGTCAATCGTGCATGCTTAATTTCACCAGGAGTGCAGAGAAATAGAGAGACGGGCGTTTTCAATAAAAGGTGTTATTTATTGAGCAGTCTTCTTTCTCTTGCAAGAGAAGTGAGTTGCCACAATTGCAATACTTATCATGAACTAAAGTGCATACAGTAAAAGTAGTATTATGAAATAATACTGTAAAAGCATTGATATGGTGTCTGATCCATATGATACTTTAAAACGGATAAAATATATACATACATAAAATCATTGACTAAACGTACTCAACTGGTGCTTCTAAGATACGCCTACCCCGGTGTACCTGACCTAAGCCTAATACGTGGGAAGGAGTAAGTAAGTTGGAGTTTAAGTTAAGTTCGTTTTTGGCAAGAATCTGAATCAAGAATTCTCTTAAGGTTTTAATCAGCTCCGTACCTTGGTTCTAGAGTGAAGGAGGTCTTGTATCTCTCTCTCAGGACTCGATCTCCCAGCAACCCGCAAGGGTGACTGGAAACACCGGAGCTGGATTTCTCAGCAAGAGAAAAGACAGCGTCTCTCTCTCAGTGCGTCAAATGGGAAGGTCGGCTTCCTTTGGCACTCGCATCAGCTGGGCGTCGGGCAAGTAGATAGCCGCTCTGCTCCAAACCACCGTGTGTTTGCTTAAGGCAACGTTGGTATATTTATACCTGGAAGGTGCCGGGTTTGACGTAAGGTTGGACATAAGACGTCACTAAGAACTAACAGTTCTTTCTGGACTCCAGGAGTTCTTGTGCAAATCAAAACAAAAGCAGGGGGAATTCCCGGGCTGCTGGAGGCTTGGTTTGTTTAAAGAACGCGTTGTACTTTCTAGGAGTCTATGGGAGTAGCCTTGCCGTATTTGGACTGCAATGGCTATGACTAAATATGGACATGATTCTTATGCCTTTATAAGGATATGTTTTGTTATAACCACATAAGGGCATGAATCGGGAATATTTAATTAGGGTCCTAGATACATTCACAACACCCACTCCACGTATAATGTCCATCATTACTAAATACTAAGCAATACTAAACATATAACGATGCATGTGTGTTTTCCAACCCACCCCAAAATACATAAAGTGCATTTGAAATGGTGTATGGTATATACACGAACATGAGTATTTATACTGTACGTCTTTCAAGCAGTGGTATCATTCAGATAATGCATATGGATATTGGCTGAATGAATTGCGAAAATTACATTTATGAAATGGCTCTTAATACAGAAAAGAAGGTCAAGACCATTTCATCACATATTTCTAAAATACTGTACATGTGCTAGAGGCTGAGGTAAAATATTGTCTCTAGTGTCTCCAAAAATAGAAGTTCTGTTCTCTAAGAATAGTTCTACTTTAAGCAGAGTACCATGTGCCAAAAAAAGGTAAATATTTTGGGAGTGGAAAAAATAATTTCGCTTTCAGGGGAAAATAGTTCTAATTGTTTTCAGTAGTGTTGTTTATCAAAAACTGAAGGCCAAATTCAGAGTTCAGGGAACGCTGTGTGCTCGTTGTTTTAAAAGTTATTCTCGGTGTTAGGAGAGAACATCATATCAGACAGGGTTGCGAAAAATTGGTCTACAACAGTAGGTGAGAGTTCGACCAAGTTCGAAAAAGCTGAAATAGTGCATATTTGAGAATCATTGCCATCATCGATGTCGGGATCAGCAATGCTCACAGAAGGTTGTACCTGTGTGGTGCTGCTTTCATCTCGTACTTCACCGCCACCTAATCGTAATGGTGAAGTCTCAACAAATGCCGTCATCAGAATAGGTAGCCGCTGGGGACAACACGATGCATGAGCCGTTACCGAACTAAGCAAAGTATCGATATCCATAGGTACTACTGATGGTAGTGTAAGACAGACGTCCAACACGCATTCTTCTCCGCATAGCAGACATCGAAGCACAGGTAAGATGCAATCTTGCCAGATTGGTCTAAATGAAAGAAACCAGGTTGCACTCAGATCTCTTAGCCGGGCAAAGCAGAGAACTCTAGTGATTCGGTCTCGGTAGCGTATTGCTAGGATCGTTTCTTCCATTGTAGCTGGAGTTTTGTCATTGGCTTGGCTTGCCATATCAGAGCAGAAGGATCAAAAATAAAATTCCTGCTATGAGTCCCAAAAGAAGAGGCAGGCCGCTGAATAAAGAATGCACAAATTTCAGGAAAATGCCCAGAACTGTTTCAAATGGTGCTAACAGTCCCGAAAAAATTGTCTTAAATACATGTGCGATGCCACTGGTATCAGACATGTTTAAGATTTGACCTAACATTTCTACGAAATGTACGGGGCAATTTGTCGATAATAGGGAATATATCTCTGCCGTTGTCCTTGCAACTTGCAGATCATACGTCTCTTTGGACAAGGGTAAAGGCACAGTTGTCTGTAAAAGAATAGACTTCATTCTGCTTAAAGTATCAATTCGAATAGTAGAGATATTCAAAGAAGGCCATATTGCCGCGTCCATGTCTGGATTGCTGTTTGGATACAATACTTGCATACAGCAAATGACCCTGGAAGTAACGGTTACGAGATAGGCTTTTCCTGGCACCATGCCACACCAGCTGTGGTCACTTATTAGAATATAGCTGCCGTGGGAAAGCTTTCTGAAAAAAGGCTCTATCTGTGTTGCAGGAGCGCCGTGCAGATGACATGAAAGGTTATTTGATGAACCTTCGCAGGGTCCATGCAAGTTAATACCTTGACACAGAAGTGTACCGCTTAGTGATTTTTTACAATTGTTACCACTAAGAAATACTTCTTTTTTCCCTTCACTATAACATTTATGTGTGTAAGGTAAATTCCAGGTCGATTTGATGTATCCTTTACCCAACCTTTCATACAGGCCTGCTGGTATATACTTTTGGCAATACTGAAACTGAAAAGTTGTTATCGGAATTGTAATTATTCCATGTATTATCCATTCAATGACAGGTCTCTCTGACATTGTCAATGGTAATCTCTCAAGTTTTTCAATGCTCAGAATCGTATAGTCTGCTCCTTTTTGTGCCAAACTGATTTGTTTATCAGTAAGGTTAAAGATAGAAAATAATGACGTTATGTTGATTAGACACCATGGCACGTAGCCTGAACGCAGGTTTTGCAACGTCCAGCCTAGCTGTACAATAGAACGTAATTGGGACTGACCATGTTGTAACATTAGCAAGTCCTGCTCTATTATATCAATAGCAGATGATACAATGCTGTCCAGTGAATAAATTCTGGAGGACAGAGTCGTTAACCCATTGTCCACTACAGAAAGTGATTTTTCCAAATTTATACGATCAATTTCTCGTATTTTTTCAGCAGTTTCAATTTGCATTACTTTCCAAGCCTCGTTGTAAGCAGCGTACATACCGGCGTATATGAAACGTTTCTGACGCTGTTTGCAAGGTCCCAGTATGAAATCTCGCAAGTCAGCACTGTCTTTAAGTAAAGTCAAGTGTTGCTTAATTTCAGCCAGTGTGGATTTTTGTAGCCATTCAAGGCATAGTTTCCCTACACTGTATGTTGTAACTATCCCTGGATGTTGTCTCTGGGAATATCTTGGGTCTGGCCTGTTCTGCTTTAACCCCTGTATTTTGTTCAGGAATCTATCTTGACAGTTATTTGTGTCTGTGGGCCAGATCAACCATTTTTTCCAATCAGGATTTGTTCTGTTTTGGTGTAAAATATGGGATACGTCTACCTCCACATCTGTAGTGCTATTACTATCAGGTATGGGCTTCGGGATAGACGGTTTGTTTAAGTCTTTTATCTTGGCTAAACCAAGACAGGTTGTTTGTTGAATGGTGTCATTCAGGAATATTATCTGTTCTGGGATCATGCAGGCTCTATATAATGCTTCTAGACCTTGTACCTGCCAGTCTTTTGTACCCCAGATGGTTTTTGTTTCAATGTTGTTTTTCCAAAATTCAAAACCAAATGTAGTCATTTTATCATAACATTTTTCAGAATAAATCAATTTAGTATTTGTCAACATTGTTTTAATTCCTGTCTTATTTAACATTTTAAAATAAAACATTTCTGGATCACTTGTGTTGAACCCTGAGAAGTATGCGAATTTCTCATAAAATGTTTTCGAGCTGCCTTTTGGCGGTGTTGGACAATGTTCCCATTGGTTATAAGTAAAAACATTTCTAGGTTGAGCAGATTTATGCAAATAGTGATGACCATAATGATTATAACAGTACATTTCTTCATAATTTGATGAACCCTGCAAATAATCATGTTCTGTGAATTTTGCTGACATTACTAAATCTGTCATCCTATTATTAATATTTTCAAAGTCCCAATCATCAGAAAAAGAACTTGGTGTTACAAAGTCACTTAAGGAAACCTTGAATTGATGTGGATACTTCAAGAGCTCAATCGGGCCATAGATTTCATAATCCGTTTTGTCCCATGCTCCCCCACCGGGTATCGGATTGGCTGTGATGTTCACTGATGACAGTTCTCTTTTCTCGATGTGAGAGGATCTGTGAGGCTTTAGGACCAAGTTGATGTTCTGACTTGCTGTGTCCATTGTACTATATTTTCCATCAATGAATCTACCCAAACATAAAACCATGATGAGCCACAGCAGGAGAAAAAGTACACCTAAGTCTTTGGATCTTTCTTTGGTACATTAGTATAGTCCGATGCTACATCATTGTAGACAGGTGTTTCTTGACGAACTGTTGCAATTTGGGTTTCAAGAGGCACAAGTTCCATGGCTTTGTTGCATAGTCCTTTTTTGTTTACTGTAGGTTTATCAAAAGTGATTAGTCTCTCAGTTTGAACCTCTTGGATTGTAGCAAGGTTTAGTCTTCTGCTACTTCTTGGGAGTCCACTGGGCCTACTACTTATTATTGGCCACATGATTGTGGTTTTACCAGGTCGATGGATACAACTCTGTTCTCCTTTTTACCAGCAAGGGGCGGTAGTACTACTGATCTTGTTCCGCTGACAGTTAAGACAGGTACTGCTTTTCTGTAAGAAGGCCCAAATTCCTTCTTCACCGCGATCTTCTCTCTGACCAGATCCCCAATCTTTGCAATCCTGACAGGTCTTGCTGGGACAGGTGGTTTTTCTTCAGTGGCTGTTGGCTTTAACTTTATGTTACTTAGACTTCTTCTTGTTTCATTTAAGTCCTGTAAACCAGCCAAACGATCTTTGATATCAAAGGTTTTTTCTTTTACCACTGAAGTCTGACAATCTAAGTCCTGGATTTTCATTCTCGTACCGAACAATAGTTCGTATGGAGTGATATCTCTTAGAGAATTTCTTGGCAGATTGTTAAGACTACGTTGGACACTTGTTAGATGTTTGACCCACCCATCACCCGAACCTAATACCCTCGCCATTATAGATTGCTTTATGTCACGTTTTTTTCTTTCCACTACCGCATTACCCTCAGGATGGAAGGGGGAAGAGTACCGCAATGCAATGCCCATGCTGGCCATGGCCTCCTTGTAAGCTCGAGAGCTAAACGCAGGACCCTGGTCAGAATGTAGCATGCCAATTGCGTATGTGCCGATAAAGACTCGCAAATCTTTGTATAACAGTTCTGGCGTCAGCCGAGCGCTGGGGCCTACATCTAAATGAATCTTGTCTTAATAATTATTGGATCGCCTTTTTCCTTCTGGATTTTTGCGTATAGGTCGCCTAATGCTTTCTAATAAAGGTATATGGGCTGGTGTCTCGTCTGGTTCACCACTGCAATCTCTATTGCAGTTCTGACAATTCGTTGCAAAGTTGTAAATTTGCACGTTCATCCCCGGCCACCAGTATTGTGCTTGTAATTCTATTACAGATTTCAAGATCTCTTGGTGCCTCAGACCCTGTCCCATGTGTGCTTCTTGAATCAAGTAAGCCCTCCGGTTCGAGTTTGGAATTACTCTATCCCCCACTCCAGGGATTTGAGCAAAAGGAACGGAGTTCGCATCAATTATGTATTTATTTCCGAGTGGATAATTTAGAGGTAACGCCGCATAGTTGCCTTTCATTGAGGCTCTTACTGCTAGTAGCGTTTCACCGTCTGTTTGTTTTTTAGTACGCTTTTTTGTAGCTACGGAAGCCGGTTGAACCGCTGCCGCTGTGGCTGTGTTAGCCAATGAATTCCCTGTAACGTGAACGCCATCACGTTGATGACTCAGTGTATGTATCACGTGAGTCTTTTGTAGTTCTTTCTGTAAAATAACTACTTGTTCCCAAAGCTTTTTATGCTTTATTGTGGCACCAGTCTCATCTTTGTAACCATTTTTGATCCATGTCTGCATGTCATTATTGTAAGACTTGAAGCAGTAATGCGAATCGCACACTATTAGTGTGGGGAATTCGCGATCAGCATTTTCAAGCGCCATCTTTAAAGATCTTATTTCAGTTTTTGCGATTATCGGTCTGAATTTACCTAAGCGCCAGCGACCTTTAACAATCGCGCACGCTGCATTGTAGGACTTTTTATCCACAACGTAGTGTTGTGCAAATCGGTCCGTGTAGATTACACAGGTGTACTGTTCTAGAGGCAGAATTTCGATTGACAGAGGATATTCATATTCGTATTCTAGATCTTCTAGTTTTTTCATTTTCGGATCAAAAGCATGTTTCACGTCTTCTGCAGCAAGAGAATTTTCCCATTGTATCTATTTTGGGTCTAATGCCACAGTATTTGGAATGCGTGGTCTTGTTAATGCCTCGAGGGCTGATTCTGCTGTTAAAACAGATATGTTTCTCCCTTGGACTAAGGCTCTTTCTTTTGCTACAGCAGTTTGAACCGCTGTCAGAATTTTTTTAGTAGAACTGAATTTCATTTCAGCTTGTGTGTACAAGTGTGATTTGTAAGCTATTGTTACCGTTTCTCCCTCATTAGAGGTCAGGTACGTGAATTCCTGGGATGACTCGGATTACAAGGTTGCATTCGTTTGCGCGTGTTTGCAGTTTTGTTTTAGTTAACATGTCTGTTTGTAATGATCTTAAAATCTCTGTGTGTTTCTGAGTCCAATTAATTGTTTTATTAAATCATAGAGAGGTTTAACCCTCTCTGCATAATTTAGAATGTATGTTCTTCCGAAATTCAGGAAACCTAGTATTGATTGTAAGTTCTTCAGCGGTTTTGGTGCTTGGAGTGCTGCATACTTCTCTAAGAAGCTGTCTGCAAGGCTTTTGCCTTCACTTGATAATTCATATCCTAAAAACAGGACAGTTAGATGGGCAATTCGTGACTTTTTAAAGTTGAATTTGTACCCTTCAGCTGCGAACCCAAGTATTATGGTGTTCACTCTTTTTAAGTGAGTCTCCGGGTCGTCGTTTGTAAGATAGATGTCATCGACATATGATAATGCCTCATCATCATACATTTGTAGTAACTCTGTTACCCTGGCTGAGAATAATCCTGGGCTATTCTTGAATCCCTGTGGGAGTCGACAGAATTGTTTTGGCGCTCCCATTGTTGAGAAAGCCGTCAAATACCTGCTTTCAGGTGCAATGTTTTGACAAAAGAAACCATTTGAGATATCTAATGACGTTTTATATTTTTTGCGCACAATGTTAGTCATTAGTGCTGCACTGTGTGAGTTTTGTACTGCAAATGTTTTGCAGCAAGAGTTTAGGTGTCTGTTGTCCAAAACTAGACGATATGAATCATCTAGCTTGGAGACAGGAAACAAAGGATTGTTCATTTGTGAGGTGCATGTTTCAATCACCCCCTGATATTCAAGTTGATCTAAGATCTCCCTGACTTGCTTTTTAGCTTCTTGTTTAACAGGATACTGCCTCTGTGCAGTAGGTTGATTTTTTAACTGGATTTTATGGTGAGTAGAATCCCCATCCCATCCTACATGATTTTTATATAATGCAGGGGCTTGGGCCACTGCCCATTTTCTTGCAAATGTGTATTTTTTATGAATTGGAATATGATTTGAGAAGGCAGGCATAATCATTTCTTCGCCATGTGGGCACTCCCTGACAAACTCTGGTGGCCAGTCTCTATCAGCTAGAAGGATATCATAGCGTTTTGAAAGGTTATCCCAAAAGAGACCCTTTATTTTCCTAGTTTTGTCCCACTCTATACGCAATGGTATTTCATATAATTTATGGGTTTGCTAACTCTGGTATCTGCAGTTTCCACTTGAATGTATTCATTCGTGTCCACTGTCTCCAGGAGATTCATCAGGATTTTGCGAGCTATGGTTACTTCTGCTGCGCTGTCTAGCATTGTCTGGGCCCACTCTCTGTTTTTCAGTTGTGTCCTCAGAATCCTCGGCATGTTTTATTTTAATACTAGCTACCTTCTTCTTTGGAAATTGTAATTTTTTACTTTGATGAGCAGGTTCCTTGTCTTTGGACTTGACATGCTCTTCCTTGTGTTCTGACCGTCCTCTTCTTTCCGATTTCTGTGAGGAAGTCTGAAAAGATCGAGAGGGACGTGTATCAATATCTTGATATCTGTCAGGTTTTCTCAATTTATCCCTATCTCTAAGGTTGTATCTTTTCTCAAAGGGCTCCCTCTGGGGAGACTTGCCTCCTCGTTCTGGAGATCTGTCTCTCCGTTGAGGAGACCTTCCTCTGGACTGAAACCGTTTTTCTCTGGGATTGGATTGTTTATTACCCTCCCAACTCTTTTTTGGAGTGTTGAGATTATTCTTGATGAAGGTTTTTTTCAGGATTTTCAATTAGTTGTAGTTTTAGTGGTTTCCCACCCAAACTATCTCTACCTAGTTCTTGATAGGGTTTTTCTATGATTCTGGCAAGTTCAAAAGGTTGTTCTGCTATATCTGTTTCTTTCAATTTCTGGCGGATCGCCACAGATGCTGCTTCTCCTTTTATGTTGGCTAGTAATATAGCTGAGACTTGCTTAAAGTCTTTTAGTAATTTCATACCTAGAGTTAATGCAGGTTCTGGACCGTATTCATTTTGAATCTGTCTTAGTACGTCTGGTATAACCGCCATGGATGGAACACCATGTGTTTTTGTGTATATTGAAGCAAAGACTGTGGCCCAAGTGTCACAGTCCTCCACATGTGGTGCGATCCCCATTGGAAGGCAGATAGTCAGAATTCTATGTTTCTCATGAGGTGTAGTATCAGGAAATACTGCCTCTATTTGAGTGATTTTTTGAGCTAACCAGAATGGAATTTGTTCCCGTTTTGCGGGTATTTTGCCAATGGCTGATTGTATATTCTGTGGTGTGATTTTATTTGTGTTCCCCTGGTGAGGGGCGTGTTGTGGAATTTTTACTGCTGGTTGGACTGTTGAAGTCCGCATGACATATTGGACCAATTGTCTATGTATTTTAATTAGTTGTTTTAGCTGAGCTAAAAGTTCTCGGTGTGACATTTTTTCAATGTCGGAATGTGGTGTGTAGCTGGCTACAACCGGCCATGTGGCTCCTGGTCTACCTAGTGGACCGAGCCTGGTGATGTGATTTTGATGTTTTAGGGCGCCATTAAACCAGAGCAGGTGCTCTTGCTATGTTAGTGGAATTTCAACATCCTCGAAAGGAGCGTATTCCTCTGGAGGTTCCTCTATTTTGTAATAGTGGAAATCTTGTGTTACAGCGTGTGCTGCTGGAAAATGTATCCATGAATAGAATACCTCTGGCTGCCGATATTCATGGGCCTCTACCACAAATATGACTGTACCACCTCTTGGTGATAGTCCATTTTCTATAAGTTTAAGAGTTATAGTTCTTCTTACATTTACCGGAATGATTATAGCCTTCGGGTCTTCATCTCGGAGACTTGTGTCATCCGCTCGGAGTTGAGCTGCTATTCTAGCTTTCTCCCTTTTATCGTCACTTTCCGCCATTTGCTGACTGAAAGTTTTGTTGCAGAGCAAGTTTCAAGGAAACAAAGATTAGGTGCACAATAATTTGAAACACTGTATCCTTCAACGTTGACTAAACCAAAAAACTATACATAGGAATCTCTTCCTACTAAGTTCCGGCGGATATTAATCTTTTACCCACTCCAGACGTCTTTTGGAGTTTTTACGGGAAAAGGGGTCTGAAAAGCATGACTGAGTTACTCGAGTATCTTGCGTTAGATTATCGCCTTACCAAATGTTGGGAGCCATATAGTGTAGGTCCTATATTCCCAATAGGCTCTGCGCATTGGAATAACACAAACAGCAGTTTAGACGTAGGACTGAGGTCATCCAGGTCTCTACTGACTATGTTAGACTTAACTAGGTTTGCCAGCTAGCTCAGAGGTCACTAGAAACTTTCTCGAATGTTCAGGAAGGAGTTAACTTTCCCAATTAGACAAGAAGGGATTAGTTTCTGACAACCACATAAACATGACAACTTTGCTCCCTCAGAATAAAGAGTATGGGGCAGATTTTTCTCTAGAGTCGTGTGAAAACAGTAGACAGCTATTTCACTCAGTCAATCGTGCATGCTTAATTTCACAAGGAGTGCAGAGAAATAGAGAGACGGGCGTTTTCAATAAAAGGTGTTATTTATTGAGCAGTGTTCTTTCTCATGCAAGAGAAGTGAGTTGCAACAATTGCAATACTTATCATGAAGTAAAGTGCGTACAGTAAAAGTAGTATTATGAAATAATACTGTAAAAGTATTGATATGGTTTCTGAGCCATATGATACTTTAAAACGGATAAAATATATACATACATAAAATCATTGACTAAACGTACTCAACTGGTGCTTCTAAGATACGCCTACCCCGGTGTACCTGACCTAAGCCTAATACGTGGGAAGGAGTAAGTAAGTTGCAGCTTAAGTTAAGTTAGTTTTTGCCAGGAATCGGAATCAAGAATTCTCTTAAGGTTTTAATCAGCTCCGTACCTTGGTTCTAGAGTGAAGGAGGTCTTGTATCTCTCTCTCAGGACTCGATCTCCCAGCAACCCGCAAGGGTGACTGGAAACACCGGAGCTGGATTCCTCGGCAAGAGAAAAGACCGCGTCTCTCTCAATGCGTCAAATGGGAGGGTCGGCTTCCTTCGGTACTCGCATCAGGTGGGCGTCGGGCAAGTAGATAGCCACTCTGCTCCAAACCACCGTATGTTTGCTTAAGGCAACGTTGGTATATTTATACCTGGAAGGTGCCGGGTTTGACGTGAGGTTGGACATAAGACGTCACTAAGAACTAACAGTTCTTTCTGGACTCCAGGAGTTCTTGTGCAAATCAAAACAAAAACGTGGGGAATTCCCGGGCTGCTGGAGGCTTGGTTTGTTTAAAGAACGCGTTGTACTTTCTAGGAGTCTATGGGAGTAGCCTTGTCGTATTTGGACTGCAATGGCTATGACTAAATATGGACATGATTCTTATGCCTTTATAAGGATATGTTTTGTTATAACCACATGAGGGCATGAATCGGGAATATTTAATTAGGGTCCTAGATACATTCACAACAGCTTCCGGCCGCCTTGTCCCGAAAAGCATCAGTCTGACCACCGGGATACCACCTTGCACTCCCAAACTGCAATGATTCGGCTCAATCAAGATCTCAAACTCCACCGCCTACAATTCTTTCTAATTCTGACTCGCAGCCACCTCTTACACTGTGTTCATGGAACATTAGTGGTCTCCATCAGAAAACAATCAGTTTGGAGACGCACAATTTCATATTTAGGCATGACCTAATAGCCCTCCAAGAAACATGCGCTACTCGAAACTGCCCAGTGACGGGCTTCATGGAATATTGGAAACCTGCAACTAGAGTCTCCACCTATGGCCACCCTAAAGGCGGTTTGTCGATCTACGTCTCAAATAATCTAAAAGGCCTGATCGAGCAACTGAATTTTGAGGAGGACTGGTTACTCGGAGTAAAAATCAGCTTATGGAGCAAACATCGATTGCTCCTTCTACTAAACGTCTACATCAACCCAAGTACACGTTCGAAAAAGGAGCATCTTACACGTTTATTAAAATCGTGTGTGACCTGGCTATTGATTATCCTCACTCAGATTGTATGATCACCTGAGACTACAACACTAACCTCTTCCAGGGAAATCCCGCTGTTTTCGAAGGGCTCTCTCCATCTATATCATCAGAAATAGAGGCACAGTCAAAACCGCCAAACCAAGCATACTGCGGCCTAGGAGAGCTCTGTGTGTTGCAATTGTATAGTGCAGGTTTTTTGGTAATGAATGGGAGATCTTTGGAAGACACCCCTCCAAAGTGGACCTGGACAAATGGTCGCAAACAATCTTATCTTGATTACACCATTTGTAATGCAGCCCTGTTGCAACACTTGGGCAACCTATCACAATACTGCCTCATCAACATGTAAATGGAATCTACATGGAAAATCTAAAACGACTCAGATGGAAATGTAATGAAGGAATGTGTGATCTATACAGCAGGTGGCCCTGACTTGGTGGCACCCCCCACCGAAACATGGCCCACTTTCTGCTCCCATTTGATAAGCCTTTTTCCGTCTAAACAGCACTCCCATAAGGCTTACATAGGCCCTCAGTTTTCGATCTCCATTCAAACTATGGCATTAAAGAAAATGAGCAACAAAACCCTGCGCTCTTCCAAGAAATTCCCAGAGAACATCGAGCTCCTGAATACGTATAAAGCAGTCCAAAAGTCATTTAGGCTGGCTCAACAAAATGATCAACGCCTCCACTTGGATCAATTTTGGTGCCAATTATTATGGGAGAGCAAAAACCGCAATTCAAGAACATTTTGGGCCTTAATCCATCGCCAAAACTCGGGTCCGCCTACCTCTGGGAGCGCAAACATTTCAGAAGCGGACTGGGCTGCTTTCTTGACCAACCACTTTAGGGCTACAGAGGGAAAGGCCTTCACTGATATAGGCGTTTCCGATGCGACAATGGCAAGTCAGATTAATAGATGGAGTACCCCCACTGAATCTTTGGAATTTCCGAGGGTAGATTTGATGATACCGGAAGAAACGGTGATTAAAGTGCTACTAAAAGCAAGATCTGATGGAGCACCTGGCCCAAATGGCCTACCACAAATCTTATTTAAAACAAATATAACCCTTTGGTTGGGGTACCTAACCAATCTTTATAACTGTGCACTAAGCAATTCAACCATACCGGACTCTTGGCGGGGCGCGATAATCCATCCTATTTACAAGTCAGGGTCGCATGCCTCTCCAAACAACTACCGATTAATTGCTCTTTTAGACATTGAGGCAAAACACTATGCATGCATTCTACTGGAGGAACTGAGATCTTGGGCAGAGCTGAACAACCTGATTCCAAAGAACCAGACAGGCTTTTCTGCAAATTCGGGCACCACGACCAACTTATTGACACTGTCCATAATCATCGAGAAAGCACTTACTACATCTAGGGCTGTTTTCAGCTGCTTTGTAGATTTTAAAGCCGCCTTTGACTGGGTTGTGAGAAGTTGGCCTGATATATGATGTTCACTAGTTCTAGCGATCACCTTGTATCAGTCCAAACAACCCTTATGGTGATTGGTTGTAAGTCAACCTTATAGACCAGCTATCCTAATGGTAGCATGGACAAAGCAGTCTTAGGCTAAACTCTTTTGGCATGTGAAGCCAGCTGTTTTACCACAATATAACCCCTTGAATACCAGATGAAAGGACACCACACAGGTTGTTATGAAAATAAACAGTATATTTATAATAACAAACACCTCTGAACTCTTTATGAGGTCAGAGGGCTAAGCACATGACAATCTCTTGGAAAAATACGACAAGTTGCACAAAATTACAATGGTGCCTTAGAGGCACGACAAACCATATACTAAGTAAGTGGAATGTGAGAGTCGATAAAAAGAATGGAGCTGTCCAGAGGCTGGAGGTTCGCTAGGACTACGCTATCTTCACCTTAGGTAAGTAATAGGAGGCCCACGGGACGCGTGTGCAGAGTGTGAACTCACACGCGAGATGCGTAACAACGTCTACGGACAGTACAGTTCAAGTTAAAGGTGAGTACGGACAATCCTGACTAGTTAGGACTAAAACAACTGTGGAACTGGACACTAGGACAGTTAAACTACCCTTGAGCACCGAAATGCTCTCGTTACCTCACCCACGGGCTGCGGGTGCATAGGTGACAAAGTGTGTCGGGTTCTCGCGTTGAAGTCAAAGGAGCCTGAAAGAAAAGATGCTGCAGGCGACCAGGATAAAGATGTCCGGTGCGATCCAAGGGTGGATTGGTGAAGAAGAAGACCTGAAAGCAGAGGGGACAATGTTCACAGTCACTAGCCAGTGACTGGAGTGGAACCAGGAAGGAACCAGATGTCGTTGTCGCGATCAGGTGAAGAGTAGACGCTTGACTCTGCAGCCACGTGGACCAGGAGGTGTCTTCGATGACCAGGATGGAGGCTCGAGCTGTCCCACGCAGGCTCTCGCTGTCGGCGGTGTTGGATCCGGAATCGGCGTCAACAGGCCTTGGCAAAGGCAACCCACGCGGTGAGTGGAGAAAGCGTCTGGTGTGGACTAGGAGAGTCCGGGGTGCCCCTCTTTTGGAAGGGAGCAAGGGCCAGTCTGGAGCAACCAGACCAGCAGCAAAGATTCAAAGGTTCGTCGTCTAGGAGGCCACTAGCCAGCCGGCAAGTGACCAGACAACGCGTCGAGCAGCAAACAAGCAGAAGGGCCCCACGCAGATCTCGTGGATGCTGGAGGGCTGATCTTCGGTGCAGGGGCTGCTCGGGGCTAGGGCGTCTCAGTCCCAAAAGCACTTGGTTGAGTTTACCTCGGGAGTCGTGCTGAAAGCGAAGGGCAGGTTCTTCCGAGATGGCCGGTCCCACGTGTCTTGTCGCACCCACGGGTCTCAGCTTTGCTGCAGATGTGGGTTGAGGTCGGAGAGGTCTGGGAATCCGGGTCTCGTCGGGCTCTGAAGTCTGGATCCTGGAAGGAAGACGACAAAGGGAAGCCGCTGGACGCTTGATGGTGCCTGCGGATGCAGGGTGGACACTCGTTGCCCACAAGGGAGATTCTTCAGTCTTCTGTGGAGCAGAACGTCGAAGTCCAGAGTTTCTTCTTACAAAGTTGTTCAGGATAATCTCCTTTGGAATGGGACCAGCTCCTACCTTTATCCTGCTAAAGGGGGGCTGCACTACTGACTAGGTCCCTCCCCTGGGTGGGACCAGGAAGGGGGGTGGTTACACCCCCTATCCTTTGTCCGGTTTCCCACCAGAGCTGGGGCTGGAGTGCCCCAGCAACTGGTTTGAACCGGTGTATGCACAGGGCACCTTGTGTGCCCCAGGCATGTCTCATTCCTTTCAGGCCTCCCTACCTCAATACACAAAATCCTGTCTGGGGTGGTGCTAGCACCTCCCAAGGCAGGAAACCCTTTGTCCAAGCCGCCCTCGCTGGAAGGACTCCCAGCAGCAGGAGGTCAGACTTGTGTCTGTGGTTGCAGCATCCATTTTGTGATGCCAAGGCTCGAGTTAGTTTTAACCGGGGTTCACAGTTACATACATGTCGTGCCCCTCTAGAAGGGTGGAATGCTACCCCCGTCGCCAGAATTGGCGAGGGGATAGTATTCCAATTCGTATGACACCTTACTCGACATGTTTTGATAATGTTATACCAGAGTTAGCATTTAACCGCGAGGTTGATAATGCACTTAAGAGTATATGGTATAGCGTTATCATGGAACAGCTATTAGGACTTGGTTCCGCAAGCTGCAGACGGGCTCAGCTCATGCCAAAGCACCATCTCACATAATTCCAAGCACTCTGCCTTCAGGATTGTTAGGGCCTGCCATAGGAGTGACTGATCGGAGGACATGTGTCCGTTTTAGGGTTAGATATAGGTATACTATGTCTACAGCAAATGGTGATTACACCACCTTGCCTCATCTGTCGTGCAGCCAGTTGTGTCAGTTTTGGATGGGCAGCCAGGGGTGGCATAATACATGCTGCAGCCCCTGGTAGTCCCTGGGTACACCTATGCCCTGGATACCTAATGTATACTGTACAGGGACTGATAAGGTGACTCAGTATCCCATTAGATATGTACCTAGGGTACATGGAGTCCATTTTAACAGAGAGAGCAGGAAGCCTGGGGTCCTGAATAGCAGGATCCCAGGCCAACTAAGTCAAAAACCAGCAAAACACCAGGCAAAAAGTTGGGGGTAACTATAGTCAGATATCCACCTTCCTACATAACCCCCCCGCCCCCAAACGAAAGGAGATAAGGCTATCCTTGACCAGGTAAGCCTATATTGCCTGAGTGGCCATATGAGGAGGTGCATACACTGGCATGCTTACCCCCTATCTCATGGTCCACTAAGCAATCCCTCACCCTAAGAGTATCTGAGGGTCTCCACCATAGGGAATCTCTACCTGTGGTGTGTTTTGGCAAAGTAAAAGGCTGGTGCTGAGATGGAGTACTGAAGTGAGGCTCCACTAATTTTGGGCTCAGCTTCCTCCAATCATTATCCACCATAGAGGCCTTTCTTTCCAAGACTGAGTTGTGTTGAGCTCTCAGGGTCAACCTCTGGCTACCTAAAGCTGGAGGCTGGGTCCCTCTGTTTGGCTTACTGGAGGGAAAGGCCAGGTCTGGGGCCCTTAGGTCCCAAGTTTGGCTGTGCCCAACAGAGTCCATCTGGGGGAGGTCCCTAACTAAGTTTAAGGGGGATCCCTCAGGAGTTTCTAACTTTTTCACCTTGCTAGGGCTGCTAGCTTTGGTGTACCTAATCTGCTGATGGGGTTGTTTTATTGGACAGGGGGCCCTTTGGGGCTCACTGGCCTCCTTGACCTCTGTAGCCCTGGGCTGACTGAGGCAGGGTAGAGAGGGGCAGGTTACCTGCTCCAGACTGGGTCCCACCTTGGAAGGGTCCACTGACATCAGGGGTTCTGCCAGGCTAGGCCTGACTACCTCTGGGGCAGTTTCTTCACAAGGGGTAAGATCAGTTCCCTGAGAAGGCTGATCCTTTCCTAATGTCTGGTGGGAGGGAGATTTCTCTTCCTCCTCAATGCTCTCTGTGTGTGTGGGGTGATCCATAGTTTCAGGCTTCACAACACAGGAATCAGTTTGAGTTTGGGCTGTGGCCATCACAGCCCCACCAACCTTTTCAGGAAGGGACTCAGTTTGGGTATGGGCTGTTACCAGTACAGCTCTGCTAACCTTTTCAGAGAAGGAATCTACTTGAGATTGGGCTGAGCCTGGCACAGCCCTCCTAACCTGTTCAGGGAGATTTACCATTTTAGAATGGGTTTCTTGCTCTACCTCAGCCCAGGCTGAGATCTCTAAATCATTCCCCAGTAGGCAATCTACAGGCACGTTTGATGACACTACCACTCTCTTGGGGCCAGTGACACCTCCCCAGCTGAGATTTACCACTGCCATGGGATGATTTTTCTGCACTCCATCAATGTTTGTCACCTGGTATGTGGCACCAGATGTAAGTTGCCTTGAGGGGACTAGGTTCTCAGTCACCAGAGTGATGCTAGCCCCTGTGTCTCTATAGGCCTCAACTTTTAAACCATTGATGAGGGGCTCCTGTCTGTATTTGCCCAAAGTGTTGGGACAATCAGTGAAGTTGGCAAACCCCATGCCAGTCTCACAGACAAGTGTATCCGAGTTAGGGGACCTGGTTAGGCCAGAGTCCCCAGGAACTCCCAAAGTAAATCCACCCAAATTCTTGGGGGCACTCCCACCACCTGGGGGATTACTACTAGTAGTAACAGGAGGCTTGGAAGTGTTACTTGGGGGTATGTTCTCCTTATTGTTGTTGGGCCTTGGGCAACTACTGTCAGTTTTCCAATGGCCTACCTGTTTGAGGGTATGGCAATAAGGTTTCTTCTGGGTATTGGAAGGATTCTGGGACCCACCCCCTCAGAGGATTTTTGGGGCCCTGATGTGGTTTGATCTGTAGATTTATTCCCACCCTTCTCTTGAGGCTTGGTTGATTCCTTCTTTTGGTCACCACCTTGGTTCTTAGGCCTAATCCTGGTTCTGACCCATTTGTCGGCCCTCTTACCCAATTCTTGTGGAGAGGTCAGATCAGAGTCTACCAAGTGCTGGTGTAATAACTGGTTCTGACAATTATTTAAGACTTGCTCTCTCATAATTAGATTATACAATCCTGTGTAATCAGTAACCTTACTTCCCAGTAGCCAGCCTTCCAAAGCCTTAGTGGCACAATCAACAAAGTCAGTCCAATCTTGAGCCTGAGTTTTCTGGGTGTCTCTGAACATTAACCTGTACTGTTCAGTGGTTAAGCCAAACCCATCAATCAGTGCATTTTTCAAGACTTGGTAATCATTAGCATCCTCATCTCTAACAGTGAGGAGCTTGTCTCTACCTTTACCTTCAAAGGAGAGCCACAATATAGCTGCCCACTGACTCTGGGGTACCTGCTGTACTTTGCAGGCTCTCTCCAAAGCAGTTATCCACTTGTGGATATCATCTCCTGTCTTATAGGAGGGCACTATTTTACTCAGGTTTCTAGTATCAAACCCCCTTTCTCTATCCCTAGGGATATTGCTGCCACCAGTAGGGACTACCCCACTCAACTGTTGCTCTCTAGCAAAGGCAAGCTTCTCTTTGGCAAGGGCAAGTTCTTCCCTTTGGATCCTCAGATTAGCTTCCTTCATCTTTGCTTCATGCTCTCTCCTCTGAGGGGAAGTCATTCTCCTCTAAGCAGATGCATGAGAGTGCACAGATCTATTGGAGTCCCTAGAAGGAGATCTATCTCTCCTAACCCCAAAGTTAGGCCTGCTCAGGGTCAGCACTGGGGGTCCCCCAGTTCCTTCCCTATGCATGTCTAAGTTGGCCCTGGTTAGTCTGCTGACTACCACAGAACCTTTGTCTGCCTCATCCCCAGAGGTGTCCCCTTCTTCCTCCTCCTCCTCTACATTCTCTGTTTCAGGGAGGTCTGGATCACCAAGAGTACCTTCTAAGGCTGGCATGCTCCCATCTGTGTTAGAAGCCTTTCTAGCATCATATGTCTCTAAGAGACCTAACAGAAAAGGAGTGGTAGGGTTAGAACCCTGTTTCAATTTCCTGGAGGTACACAATTGTCTCATCTCCTGGAAACTGGGAGCTGCATATCTGGAAAGGACCTGTGGAGGGTCACTAACCACTAGGGGAGTCTCTGAAGACTCTCCATGGGTTTACATGCTTTTTAGTGAGGTGTAAGTGATGCACCTACCTACACTATGGGTTTTCCTCCTGATCCCTTGCTAAGAATTGTAGTCAGGGTGTGCTAGGCCCTTTCTACTGCAACTGCTGGTTCAGTAGAACTCAGAGTATTTCTAAGCTTGTTATATGTACCTATAGTACCTTATGTGATCTTTCAAATGATATTTCAAGATTATACGTGGTAAAAACAACAGCAAGCTCAAATCCCAACCGCTGCACACCAATGTGAGAAGTTGGCCTGATATATGATGTTCACTAGTTCTAGTGATCACCTTGTATCCGTCCAAACAACCCTTATGGTGATTGGTTGTAAGTTAACCTTATAGACCAGCTATCCTAATGGTAGCATGGACAAAGCTGTCTTAGGCTAAACTCTTTTGGCATGTGAAGCCAGCTGTTTTACCACAATATAACCCCTTGAATACCAGATGAAAGGACACCACACAGGTTGTTATGAAAATAAACAGTATATTTATTAATAACAAACACCTCTGAACTCTTTATGAGGTCAGAGGGCTAAGCACATGACAATCTCTTGGAAAAATACGACAAGTTGCACAAAATTACAATGGTGCCTTTGAGGCACGACAAACCATATACTAAGTAAGTGGAATGTGAGAGTCGATAAAAAGAATGGAGCTGTCCAGAGGCTGGAGGTTCGCTAGGACTACGCTATCTTCACCTTAGGTAAGTAATATGAGGCCCACGGGACGCGTGTGCAGAGTGTGAACTCACACGCGAGATGCGTAACAACGTCTATGGACAGTACAGTTCAAGTTAACGGTGAGTACGGACAATCCT
Organism: Lissotriton helveticus; assembly: GCF_964261635.1. NCBI lineage: Eukaryota > Metazoa > Chordata > Amphibia > Caudata > Salamandridae > Lissotriton > Lissotriton helveticus. The sequence continues at coordinate 60,948,448 of NC_136061.1, forward strand.
GACTAGTTAGGACTAAAACGACTGTGGAACTGGACACTAGGACAGTTAAACTACCCTTGAGCACCGAAATGCTCTCGTTACCTTACCCACGGGGTGCGGGTGCTGAAGGACTGGGCTATTTAAGGCCCAGCGGTGCCAGGGGACAACACCTAGAACCTTCGTGGGATACCTGTTCTGGCGCACTAAAGACAGAGACACGGGACACTTCCTTCGGCGTCAAAGATCAGCGTTTATTACTGCAGGGAGGCAAAAGTCACAAGAAGTACAACAGAGTGTAGGTTCTGAGAGTCTGCTTCGAATTGCATATGTGAGTCACTCTCTTTTATACAGGATTTTGTCATTGCACAATATGTAAGCAAAAGGTTACAACTCATTTCCCACAGTAAAATTCAAAAGGATCGCTTTCATGTATTCAGAACCCCGGAACATAATTACATTAACATCACCAGTTCCAACTGTAAAAGCACATCTTCCCACCATTAGGTACATTCCACTTGAGTTGTAAATAAACAAGAGAAAGAGACCAGAACAGCTGCAAGGAAGTCAGACAACAGGGAAGAGGGAGTGTGAGGATAATATTGGATGCGTAATCGTAGCTTAAAAGGACTTGATCCCAGCACGTGCGAGGCTGAAACAATAGACCAGCACTGCAGGATCACCTTCGAGCGTAGGCAACTGCCTTAGCAGTGTCCTCCCCCTACTCATAAAAGACGCATGAAAGGCATATGCTTCTTCCGTAAAGCTTGGGAACTAAAGGGTCACGATGCGGACAGTTGCCTGTTCGCTGACTACGTGAGGGCAAGAAACAAAATGGATGCCGTATCTAAAATGGAACCCGAGCGTCCGTTGAAGAAACCTGTAAATGAGACGAACTCTTCTGAGTAGCATGGCGAAAACGCGTACACTTACTAAACTCGTCATTTACGGTTCATAGATACCACACTCGTCCATATTCGGCGGTGCCCAAAACGTCGTAACGATTCTCACGGAACCTCAGACGCTCCTTTTGCCCTCATGTAGGCAAGAACTAGTCGAAGTCGGAGTCGATCTCGATATTCATCAGATCATTCAGATGTTGTTGGAACATAATTCTATCCATCAATGCCTCTTTGGTAACAGATGGCCTTCTTATACACGTTGTAGCACAAAGGCCACATAAGGCAGGACCACACTGTACACAAAGACAACACGTGAACAGAAACGTCACGACAACCCCTATAATCATCAGAATCTTCCAACCCCAAGTCGACATTAGACCCCAAAACCATCCTAGAAGCGTCCAATCTCCCTCGTCCTCGTGTATGGACTCCGAGATTTTGTGCAACTTGGAGATGGCTTGATAAACCGTTGGAGCGTTATCAGGTATGAATATGCAGCAGCTCGAATGGATGACCTTGCACACACCACCTCTATCCGCTAGAACAACGTCTAGAACCATACGGTTCTGTAACGTCATAAGCCTATCCGCTTGAAGCTCTGCTGTCAGATTACCAAGGGCGCTTGCAGTTATGTTAGCAGTTGGCTCTACTACACGAGTTAACTGTCTCAGATTTCTGCTATTGACCATGGGGCCCCAAAACGGTAGAAAACCCTTGAAGAAGTCTCCTGCTTCTTGACCGGAAGTATCCTCTTTACTAATGACACCTCTCACAACTCTGGTTTTGTGATAGTCGGCAGCAACAGTGAAAGTCGGGGGCAAGAGATTTGCAATATAGCAGGTACCTGAGAAGTCATGTGGTAACCACGTATATGCTCGGTCATAACATACAAAATAGGTACCCTTGGCAGTCAGAAAGACAGGGGAAGAGAGCATCGGTAGAACGTAAGTATCCACACAAGCACTCTTCCCAAGCTGGGCTCTTGGATTTCGGCCACGACCTTGCAGACAAAAGTGGCCTAGGTGAGGTACAATCCAGATTGGAGATGAGCTTTTAAGCTGCCTATCACCCACTGATATACTATACTCAGCCTCACTAAGGTACTTATAGGCTTGCACCTCCTCTTCTGGGATAAGTGACGTATCAAATATATCTCTATCTAAATCGGCAATAGCTATCACCAGAGACTTGTGGTACGGGCCAGGACCAAAGTTTGCTGAGCGTGGCTCTCGATGGGGGTAGGAATCTAGTGCACTACGGAACATGGTTTGGAATGCCCGAGCTGACCCTTGGGGGCTGTACGGAAGGACCAAATATGGGATACCCCTGTCCATGGTATGTGGCATTAGCCCACACACCCAACAGTTTGTAGTATTTACCACCAACTGATGCTGATGCAAAAGTTGCACAAAGGAATTGTTTCTAAATTCCGCACGTCTGACTTGTTCATGTTGAGGCAGTAGGTGAAAAGAATGTGGAGAAACAGTAGAGACGAAATTTAGATCATGAGAAGGAGAGGTAGGTAAGGCAGAAGGCAGCAATGATTGAAAACCAAAATATACTCCACCCACCAGCAGCATAGTAACAGTTAGGAACAACATGAAAACCTGTAATAAAAAACATTTTGTTCGAAATGTGCTGTACAATTTAGATCTTTGCACCGTCTTTTCCTCTATCTTCGTCAGCTTGGAGAACTCCATCCTCTAACAACCGTCCGCAACGTTCTTGACGCACTTCGTTCTGGGTAGCGATTATCAATTCCCAGGGGTTCCCAGAAATCGACAAAAGAAATTGACCTAATGTCAATAACTGCTAAACAGAAAGAAGTGCCCGCGCGGCCCTACGGCCAACCCAGATGGCAGGTTTTAATCAGTTAAATAATCAATTTCATATACGTCTCCTAGCTGTTCTGGAAAAGAAATACATACATAATAAAATGTCCACAATGGTCAAGGCAAAATGTGAGGGGGTATTTTGAAATTAAAATAATAAAAATTTATTCATCCTTATTGCGTGTACGAAGAAAGTATCGGTTTCTTCCGGGTCGAGTCTGATCTTCAAACAGTGGATTGGAGAGGCGGAGCCAAGTCGGCATCGAAGATGGCCGCACAGTCCCCCGGCTCCGTGTGTCATCTCCTCCTCAAGACGCCTTCTGCCTGCTGTCCTGGATGACAATGGACGCGAGCGGGCGCAGGAGCAGCTCCGGTTCTCGGTGGCGCGTCCCCGAGGTCTGTACTACCTCCACAAAGGGAGAAACGGAAGGTGGCGTTTGCGGCCTGTGGCAGCGTGAAGACCGGGGACTCGCCTGAAGGCTGATCCGGCCGCCAGTCGAACAACAACGGCCGCCGGTTGCAGTGGGGGCCGGTCGGCTCCGGATTGAATCGGGTCGGCCGATTTTCGGGTCGCTCGCCCATCTGATGGGGGACATGCCTACGAGACTGACCCTTCCTGGTTTCCCTGGGTCGTTTGTCCCCCCCCTTCTTATTTTTGGAACTTTGCTCGCCTGCCGCCGGGGACCGTGGCTGGACCTGTCCCGCTAATTGCGGGAGAATCCTGAACTTGAGCCCAATCGCATTTCATAGCGCGGACTCCCCCGGTGGCGGTGTTTTTGGTCGAGTCTCCGCTGTTTTAGTGCCCTGATCGTTAACCCAGGACGCCTGATGCCCTGCTGCGCATGCCTTGGCCCCGATCTCAGATGGTGCTTCCTCGTAACGTAGTGGAGGGGGCAGAGTGCCACATCCGTGATACTGCTTCCCGGCCTGATTCCTGTCCTATGGAGAAAGGACGCTTGACAACACAGGGGACATGGAGCAGACCTACATCTTGGCGATTTCCCTGCTGCCCCAGCTAATCTCCGTTATATTTTGTCGCAGGATGCCCGTTCACTGGGTGGTATGCTGGAGGGTGTTGTCTTTGTTGCGGGACTACTGAGCCCGGATGGTGCGTGGCTTACCTAGGCGCGATAAGATGGCGCCGGTACTGATATCCTGTAACCTGGAACACGGGCTCTCGAGCTATCTCCAGTTGGTGACGTTTGTGATCTGTTTCTATCCGTGGGCCCCTGCCTGGAACCAAACTAGGGACTTTGTTTCCACGCCATGCTGTTGATATCTTTGGTTCTGCTCCACCCTCGCTTTACACTGTGACGCTCTTTTCCCTGATCTGATTTTTTGATTGCGACGTGGCAGTCATGTTGCTGTGTCAGGTTTGGTCCACCACGCTGGCAGGGAGCGGGCGCGGATGTGGTCTGCTCGCAGTGTGGCACTACAGACTTGCTGCTGTTTCGATTTCCTCCGCTATCGTTAATCCTTATGATTGCTGATTTGGGGTGTGACAATTTGGTGGGCCATTGTGGTATGCGCAGGACGGGTCAAAGACAAATGCTGTTTCTTCCGTTTCGATATTTCCTGCCTGCGGGTTTAAGGGGGATGTGTGACGTATTGCTTTATTTCTGTTGCCATGCTGGGCTGCTCCTGTGCCTCGTGCATTGTTCTATTCTGTTGCTTTAATGCGGGGTGTTTTATGTCCTGTCTACATCCGTTCCTTGCTGAGGGAGAGGCCGGGGGACTGCTAGAGGGCTCCCCTCCATTTTCCATTTCCTTCTCTTTCTTCCCTCGCTTGGGTTCCTTCTTTAGTCTAGGTGGGTGGTAGTTTCTTTTCTCTATCTTCTAAATTTCGGGTTTCATGACAGGGGCGACAGGCACTCTGCTGAGGGGGAGGCCGTAGCTGGAGGCAGGGGTGCAGGGTGGGGGGTATTCTCCGTTTTTCTTTCTCTTTTCCAGTTTCTAGGGCCTCTATTTCTTCTTGTTCTACTTGCCTTCTTCTCTTCTTTCTTCCCCTTTTTCTCTATGGGATTCCGAATGGTGTGTGGTTTACCGGATACTCTTATGTCTTCAACCAGTATGGGGGATGTTATAATAACTTCTTTTTAGATCCAGCGGGCGGGTGCTGCGCGGGGGGCGTGCTGTAATGTTTGTTGTTTATCCTGTTTTAATGCGCGTTCTTGCATGCGCCCCGCTTGAAGTGGTCCCGAATGTGCATATCCTGATTTGTGACATCC